>NC_087450.1:26788714-29288714 GCF_036321535.1 Camelus dromedarius
TAAGGAGAGAGTTAGAAATAAGGAATTAGAAGCTGACTGAGAGTTCAGAGGTAGAAATTTATATTAAAGACTGATTATTATTGATTTTGTATTAAAAAAAAGAAACAAGAATAGGTTTGCTTCTTGTAGAAAAACAAAGAAAGAAGAAAATCTCTAGAAAGAAAGACACAAATACAATGAAAATCAGAACATGTTAAAGTCTTTGAACTTAAAAATAAGAGAATTTCAAGAAGGAAAACTGATCAATAATAGCGAGACAAAAATATCCACAATGTACTTGACAAAGACTTTTGACCTAACAATTTTGTAAAGTATATGATAATTTTGAAGAGTGAGGAGAGTAGTAAGTATGTAGGAAATAAAGGAAAAACTAAAAAAAGAAAATTAAAATTTGATTATAAAAGAAACAGGAGTGATAAGACTGTAGGCTTTAGAGCTTTGATTACACGTACATTTGCAGGCAACTAGTAACTGGGCTGTTTGAAATCACTTTAATAATCTTTTCCCTGAATTGTAGATGGAATACTTTTATTTATCCTGAATTAACCTTTTTTTTTTTTGTATCTTAGAGGGAACCTATATTTATATCATTCTTAGAATTGGTATATAATGTATTTTTACTATGATTATATTTTCATATATAAATAGAATTCTGTCACGCCTTCTTTTTCTTTTGTTTTTTTATTTATTTTTTATCCTTTGTTTTTTAGACTGCGTCTTTTATTTTATGTAACTAGATGTTTTATTACATATAAATATAGTTATATATGAATGACTGTGTATAGTATAAAAATAATGTGGACATGATTTAGTTAATTTTTCCTTAATAGAAAGTAGATATCCAAAACACTACCGTGATTTTAAAACAATATGCCACAGCCTACACAGTTTAATTTTTAAAGTTATTCAAATATATGTAACTTTTATTATTTTTTCTCAATCTTCCATTCCACACTTTGGAATTTACCACACCCCATCTGCTGGTAGACTATAACACTCCTACAATTTTCCTCAGCCTTCTTTTTGGCAAGATTTCCTCTAAATACAAATATTAATACAAGACTCCAAATTACTTAACTGATTTTCCTTCTTTTCTGGTGAAACAGCGTCTTCTTGATTTTGAGAACTTATTCCATTTGAAGCAGCTTATTGAGAAGAAAATGTATTCTTTCATGGCTCTAATCTTTACATCTTTTTAACCTGGAGAAGGAATTATGCAGGGAAGATGCAAGATCAATCTTTAAGCATTTGAGGGGCTATCAGTTGGACAAGGGAATATATTGTTTCATAGGATAGAACTTGGACAAATAAGTGGAAGCTGTAATATTAACCCACGGAGCTTTGTAACAACGAAACAGATTAGCCTCCAGACAAAGCAAGTGCTCCCTGAGCGATACTGAGAAATCAAGCATTTTCAAAAAGTAATCCCCTGGACGAAACAGGAACCCATGTCAGAAATATAAAATTTGCCATCAAAAGTCATTTTAGAAGTCATTTTATCTGGACTTACTACATTTATAGATGAGGTTAAGTGAAATGCCTGTGGTCATTCAACGTAATTAACCCTAACCTAGCTGATTATTAGATTCACCTGCAATGTTATGTGTGCCCATGTGGGGCATAGTAGCTAATTAACTGTAATTTATTGGCTCCCCCCATGACTACAGTGTTGGGATTTTTGTTGATGGGACATGAAAATGTGATTTCTGATAAACCACTAAATTTGGGAACCATTGATATTGCCAAGGTCACCAGGTTCCCAGTCGTGTGCTTTTTACCATATGGAATTGGTTAAGTCCCTTTCACATAAAATCCAAGACTTTTTCTTTAAAACAGTATTTTATCTACTCATTGAAATTTGTGATCTAATCAATGTTACTTTAAATTGGGTCAACTTAGATTTTCCACTTAGGTTTCATTCCACTTTAACTAGAAACTGTCCTGAATGCTCACTCCAAAAAAAAAAGGAAAGAAGGAAAAACTGTTCTGTGAAATATGGCTATTAACAAGAAATCATCCTAATGTTAGACTAAAGACCTACAAACCATTTTGAAAATAAATAAATAAATAAATAAATAAATTACAAACAGATTCTAATTTAAGAGCTGTTAACAGATACTGGGGAGTAGATTACTGATTTAGGTCTATTTTTTGCCAGTTCCCATAATTTCACTTGATCTTCCCTTTGACTTTAATACAGAGCTGCTCATTTCTGCTATTTTCTGAGACTTGAAATTATTTTTATTATAATCAACTTTTGAGTGTCCTTGACCAATAGTACCTGTTTGTCTATTAAGCCATGAACTTTTTGAGGAGAGAGATTTTAATTTATGAGAGTCCTGCTTGAGAGATCATGGTAGAAATTGAATAAAATACAATTTTGGTTTGACCGTGCTAAATTCAGAGGAAGCATGGTAAACTATATTCTAGATGTGTAATTCCTCTATATTAAATATGTTTCATTCAATTTTTTGATGATCACTTCCTAATTGTTTTTAACAAGACTTGTCATTTGATACCACTAAGTCTTTCTTGTATGTTTTTCTTTTAAAGCTGTAAATCTCTTACTTCTTGTGTAACCTTAAAAATCTGGATAGTTTCTTTGATTTTCAGTTTCCTTATCTGTAAAATGATTAGATTTCCTTCTTGTCTAGGGAGGCACCATCCTCTCTAAACAGGCATTCCCTTAAAAGAACTGACTCAAGGAGAGATATCAGCTTACAATTACAACTCAATCATTGGCAAGTGCTTCAGTCAGGAATACAAACAGCACATTCTCCCAAAATCTCTAGAATATAAAGTCTTAAATTCACAATATTCCAATATCATTCACTTATGTCTTCCTACCTATTTAGTCATACCTACCTACCGTATGTATTATCTCTTATTTACAATTCCTTTAGAGTTTTATGACTATAGTACATACAAGGACCTTCTTTGCATCTGACTACAGTTAACCAATCTTTTGGTCCAGCTTGGGCTGCTGTCGTATTTTCCCATTAATTTCAAATTATCTAGATTCTCCTTCATTCTCTGGTCCAAAGACTTTCAGTGGTGTTCGTATTTTTTAGTACATTTTAAACACATCTCTAGCTTTGTATATTACTGTTCCACCCCACAAGCTTTAACTGACTGTTGGTTTTTTATAAAATGTCAAAGAGAGCCATTAATACATTCTGCAGTACCTGTCAGTAAGTCCTTATGAAGCTGCAAATGGTGTGAAAAATGTATTATTTACCAGATAAGTTGAAAAAGCTCTGTTAAAGTTTTTATCAGAATTTTTTAGAGCAACAGAGACAAGTTGGGATGACACACATACCTGTATATTTGATGGATTTTTAGTTATTTTACTTAATAAAAGCAATAATTTTTCTGTTGTCAGTATATAGGTAAAGTTATCAAAAGTGTTAGAAATAAAAGAAATATGACTACTGTCTGTAATTTAAAGTGTAAAATCAACTTATAATAAATTAGAACAGGCATATGCCAACTACCCCTAGAAACAAAATAATTCTGATGTCAGTTTATATATTAAGTTATTCAGATATAGAAATAAGTCAGAAAGGGACATGACCGGTGATCATTTAGCATCCATTCATGGACTACAAAAGATATATCCATAGAGATATTGTTAGTGGCCTCAGCTAATGGACTGGGAGAGATATGGCCCTTTGACAAACATTCCATATTATGAAGTGGTTGTGAACAAGACTGATTCTGAAATATAGTCTTATTCCAAAAAAGTTTATATACAGTGAAACTAGTCTATTCAAAAAACTATTTACCACTTTTGGTGATAACCCTTAAAGAAAAATAACACAATGATATATTAAAAAAATGGTATAGTCACATGGGGGTATGAATATTTTGAGTATTATGAGATACGTGCATATAATTTAATAATTTGGCTTTATGAACTAATACCTTAGTCTTATGATTTTGATATATAGAAGTCTTCCCTTGAGAGAAAAATCTGTTGTCATCTTACTAGCGAAATTCAGGCCTTGAGCATGTAAGACTGACCTGGGAAATGGTAAATTCCCCAGGGTCTATGTGACGTCTTAGGAGATCTTTTGATACCCTTTCCTCCAGGAATGAAAAACATAACTGTATATGCCTGATTTGGACTTTTAATTTCCACATTTCCGCATCAAGTGCTTTCAAATTCACAACTAATTTGATTCAAGATCTAGTATAATATGTATTGTTTTCTCTTGTCCTTATCCATGAGGGAAGTGACCTTCCTGTACAAAATTGCATTCTTTATAGCATTCAGCATCAGTCCTGTGAATGTTTACTGTATGTTAATTGCACATATATTGCTATACAAGATTTTTTTTTCTGCAAAAAGTATCTTTTTTTAATTTTTGAGGGATTATTCTGTTCTTCTTTTTCTAGCCAGAATTTGGGATAATTTTCCTTATACTTGGTGTATACCTTTAGTGTTTCCTTAAATGCAGATGTGGTTATAATGAATTCCCTTAATTTGCATATGTGTGTAAAATATCATTCTTTTACTCTCACTTCTGAAGAAAATTTGATTAGCTATAGACTTTTAGGTAGGCATTTCCTCATCCTGCTTTCAAAATTTGAAAATGTCCTATAGTCTTCCAAGGCAAAAGGCTGTGTTTCACCCAGAAGAGAAGTTGTTTCATTGTTGCATTGAGAGGTTAGCAGTCAGTCTTACTAAGTCACTGAAGGTAGTATGTGTTCTTCTCTTTTTGTTTAAAAAATATTCTTAAGATTTTCTTTTTGTGTCTTTTTTCCAGCACATTTACACTATTGTGCCTAGTTGTGATTTTCTTTGTATTTGTAGCAATTCTTGATTATATGGTTGAATATCTTTCCTCAGTTTTGGAAAATTACCAGATATGATCTCTTCCAATATTTCTTCTGTTACCATCTGTTAAATCTATACTTGCTACTCCATTTAAAGATAATATAAAACAATTAACTCAGTTATCCTTTATCATATACATAAATTCTCTATTCTTCATCTATTCTTTTTGCTTTCTAGGTTTTATATCCTGATATTTCCTCCAGTTTAACAAGTCTCTCATTATATTATCATCAGTAAAACCCAACCAGTATTTACTCAATATCAGATTTTGTGTTTCAAGCTCAGAATTTTCCTTTGCTTCTTTTTTCTTGTTTTTAAAGTTTCCACTTTTCTGCTGAAATAATAATAGAACAGAGTTGGCGATCTTTTTTTCTATAATGATTAAGATAGTAATATTTTACTCTTTGTGGGCTACATATGACCCTGTCCCATAATTGTCTTTGTGTTACTGTCATTGTTCCTATGTTCTTTGTTTTTACAAACCTTTAAATATGTAAAAAATACATATATATTTGGCTCACAGACTAAATTTACTAAGCATAGTTGTTTTAAAGTCCATGTTTAAGAAGTCTGTTATCTGGATACCCTGTGATTTTTATATTTACATTCTTTCTCTTGATTTTTAAATCAGATCATTTGGCCATCTTGTAAGTCATACTGTTTTTAATTGATGACTATGATAGATAACTTAAAGAACAGAATGGTATAATTTTACTCCAGGTTAAGATATAAGTTTGCTTCAGTCATGTGGCTGTAAATCAGCAAGGAATCCTGGATTACCAGAATATAATCAGCAGTTGAGATGATTCAAAACTGGACTTTCAAGTGATGTCAGCAAGATGGCCAAATAAAACATTCTTCATTGTATCTCACCCCTCAACAACAATTGGGCATTTATACACAAACTAAAGTGCCTTTATGGGAGCTGTGGAATTCAGCACAAAATACCAAGAGATTCAGCATGAGTTTCACCCACCCATAAATCAGGCAATAGGACAGACCTTGGTCCTAGCTGTGAACCCTACACTGGCCTATAAACTGATTCCAACCCCTCTCAGCCTGGTTCAGAAGCCCCTGGAGAACACTGTCTTAGACAATCACCCACACATGAAAGAGCCTTTGTAGAAGTCCAGGAGTTCCGAGGAGAAGTTCCACTATATCATTGGAGCGCCAGAAAAAAAGGTTTAAATTCACTGGGGGGAGTATGAGGAACAATTTGACTTTGCCATGTTATCTGTCCCTCAAGACAGCACAGCTCAGTACCAAGAGACCTTTCTTAGTCCAAGATTTTTCCCACTGGGAAAAGTGTGAACATGTGAATGGGAGCTGGGGCTTCCCTAGTTGTGTGGGACATAGTCAAAGAGGTCCATTTCTCTCTTGCTCCATGCCGAGCACTAAGTCATGAGCTGCAGTACTGGAAATGTGAAAAGGCTGGTCGAGCAACAGATAGGGTTCTCAGATGGTAAGAAAAGAAAGGGAAGATGTGAGTAAAAGTCTACAAGCTTCCAGTTATGAGGTGAATAAATTCTGGGTATCTAATAATATAGCATGGTGACTATAGTTAATAATACTATATTATATAGTTGAAAATTGCTAAGAGAGTAAAACTTAAATGTTCTCACCACACACAAAATGGCAATTATGCAAGATGAGGAAGGTGTTAATTAATCCTACTATGGTAATCATTTTGTATAAGTATATTAAATCATCATGTTGTATTCCTTAAACTTACACAATGTTATATGTCAATTATATCTTAATAAAACTGGGGAAAAAAGAACTGGGCTTTGGTTCCTTAGAGAACAATTCTATTTCTGATTCACCCTCATATCTAGGGTTTAATATTTTGTGGTTCTAGATGAAAGTCTAGGGGATTTTACCTGCTCCTTTTCTCACCCTGGTAGGCTCCAAACTCCAGTGTTTGTCTCCCAGCCTATGAGTTTCTCAGAATATTCAGCTTCTCAGTCTTCCAAGGATCTCTTCTAGAATAGACATACATCTCTAGAGGAATAATAGCCCCCAACATACTTCTTTGGAATTATCTATTCTCTCTGGAACTTGTGCCAATAATTAATTCTTCAGCACTTTTATAATTCTGATAATTTCAAATAAATTAAAAATTTTTTTTTCATTTTCTGGTTACTATTATAAGAAAAATTGGTCTGAATGTTAATGTCTCTAGATCAGGGTTTTTTTTAATTCACCTTTGTATCATAAAACTTAGATAAGTCCAAATAAATAGCAAAAACATATATATGTTAATTCTTGTTTTTAAATAATGTCACCAATGTATAAAATAAAAAGCTTATCTTTTCAAAATAATTTACTAATATAAAGACTAATATCAGGTTCTGGGTATTTTTCTTTATAGTCTAGTTTTGTTTTGTTTTGTTTTGTTTTTTCCTCTCTGTCATGCTGCCCTCTTCAAAAAAAAAACACTTAAGAATCCTACTTCTCTTCCAGGAGTAACCAAATTAAATCTTTCTCAGTCTTGTTCTGGCTACCACACCAAAAAACCATCAGTAGTACTTTTTTATTTATCCTTTATTGTATGTTAATATTCACATGTAATTTGAAAGAAAAGTAACAATATTGAAATAAAACTGCTATAGTATTACATTTCTCAGTGGGCCAGTACTTTTAGAAATAATTTTTGAAATATCTATAAAAATGAAACAATTATACATCTCTAGATGTACCATTGGCCTTCCAGAGGTAACCTTTGTTTCCAACCCATCAATTCCCAGTTTCTTATCTCAGGATTACATGGAAATTTTGGAAATTTACAAAATGGTGAGATACCCTAAGTATGGACATAGGTAAATGGAATACAAATTTTTGAGATGAAATTTACAAATCTTGTAATGTAGGTAGGAATGAAGCAAAAAAAGTGTGTCTAATGGAAGAATTGATGATGTTTGTTTTTACCAAGTTCCCTTAAATTCCAAAATCTAAAATTGCACTCAAATACATAAAATGGGTAGTGTATTGTAAAGTTGTGGACATCATGGAAATGTAATTCAGGAACCACTGTGCAGGAAGGCTAAAGGAAATCAGATAGAGAAAGGTTGGAACCAGAGACCAGAGTTATGTCTATAATTCTGAGATGTTACATGGTGTCTGTTGTCTCTCTCGCACTCTCACTCTGTCTTTCATCACTCCTTTCCAATGTGAGTCTTCTCTTTTCTGCTTACCTCTCACATAGTTGGCTCCTTCTACTTATCTATAGTTTTTGCTTTCCCATGTATTTCTCTTTCTTGTGAATTTGGAATGCCTTTATAACAACTGACATCCAAACTCCACATTATCATTCTGCTAAAATGCATAATAAAGGCCAACTGCAGTTTCATCGTTCAGTTATTTTCAGGGAAAGAAACTGATTGGTTCTCAAACTAGGGAAATAATGACCTGATCCTAAGTTAATTGTTATCTTTGGTCTTTCAGTCTTGTCGGAGGGATGGCAGACATTAGGAAAATTTTATTATGGCTTCATGCTAGAGGTTATAGGCATTTTTGCCTGCAACAGATGAGTTTAACTTTTAGGATGAAAGAGAGAGGGATATAATATCAGCTCTCTGATGCTGGGTTCTAAGCCAAGCTAACAGGGATCTCTCTGACTTTGCCCTCAGCAAGTAAGTCAAGTTCACAAACTGTTGGCCCCTGAGCTTAGTATGTCAGAGAATGCTTATATGCTTGAATACTGGGGTGTTTTGTCTTGTTTTGAATTTAGCATGTACCCATAGCATGCACTTTCCAATTCTCCACAAGTTCTTTAAGACAGCAGGTTGCTGTTACTGACCTGACACTGAGACATTGAAATTTACAAACCCAAGGTTAGAGAATTTAAGTAAAAGTCTATAATATATATGAAATTTGCCAAGATTATTGTTATAAAGTTGAAATCCTTGGCCTGTGGAAACGTCCTTATAACTAGGCAGGAAAGATCTTTTCCTTTAACATATAGTATGAACTGAACTTTATGATAGACAGTTTTAATATACTATCTCATTTAATAATCACAGAAACTCTGTGAGGTACTTATTATTTTCTGGATTTGGGGATTAGGAATAGTAATTCTGGGCTTGAGTCCAAGTTCTCCTCCCTACCATCCATAATTCCTTGGAAGGATATTTAAACCCCATTAGTCTCAATTTCTTGCTTTGTAAAATGGTGGTGATAGTGCCTATAATATAGGTTTAATGTCAAGATTAAATGATAAAAGTATTTTAAATTACTTACATATAATAATTAAGCATTCCCTTGCCTTTTGCTCAATGGTTTTAGACAAACAAATTTAGTAATTTAATGAATCATCTATTATCTCTACTCTTGGGCTTTGTGGTTACTACTTTAGTTGGGAAGATATTTCTGTGATTTTTTATGTGTCTGTATACTAGGGGCCAGTGATATAAATTTAAGTACTAATAGTATTAATCTGCTTGTTATACCAAAGAAGCAGAGGAGTAGCAGTGAAGTCACTTAAAATCATTTGGGAAAAGGGATTGTGATTCTACAGAATCCTTTTCTTCAATGTTTAACTGTTCATAAAGGTCAGCACTGTTTTCTCTAAATTTATTTTTAGTTCTAACTGTTAAATTTGTCATACCCTAACTGAATTACCACAATGTTGTAGGTCCAGGATAACCCACGTATATTTAGATTATTTAGGACTTCTTTTATCAAATCATGCTGTTGGAGCAGGAAATATACAACCCATTCTCATATCATGACATGTGTAAATATGATTACTAGAAGCTATGCCTCCTGGTAGATGATTTATTTTCTTCAGTGCACTTCATCTTCTCTGGGAAATTCATTCCAACATATCTTTGCATGGGAAACAGGTTCTTGCTTCAAGCTTTCCTTCTGTCTTCAGATCTTATTCCCTGCTAATGACCTTTTACAAAGAATGTATTCACTTGTATATTTGACATGGAAACATGGGACATTTGATTTTGGTGGAAAAACAAGATTTTTTTAGTCTGAAGCTTAAGTGCTTGGGGCATGTCAGGAAAAAGACTTTTGAGGTAGCCAGGGCCAGATGCCTTTAAGAGGTTTACATTTTAATCAGAAGATGATGGGAGGACATCAAAGGACTTTGAGTAGGTTAATGAGTTGACTTTTTGAACATTTCATATTTCCTAAGTGCCTTCCACAAAGTTACTGTTTTTGAAAAGGTGTCCTTTCCACAATGTAAAAGATAGGGTAGAGCAGAAATTGGAGCTATTGCTGTAACTCTAGTGGGCCTAGACTAAAGCCTGAAATAAAACCATGGCTGAGAGAGTATCAAGAAAGGAAAATAATTTAAAACAGGGGAGAAAAGAGGAGGGGAAAATCAGATTCTCACCATAATATCAATTGGAAAAAAAGAAAGCATTTTACAATCAGAGCCAGACTTGTCAGAGGGTGGTTTCAGGTTTATGAAATTGTGTTCTCACCGTATTCCTCTTTTTGTCTAGTCTCTGTCCTGATTCTTTTACCTTTTAAAGTGTTATCTAAAACAATTTTAATTATATGGGAGAATTATGATATCAGAATTAAATATCAAATATTTTTAGAGTGTAAATATCTGGCAAAGCTAACATTCTTATATCAATGAGTATCAATCACAGCATAGATTTTTATATCACAGACTTCCCAGAGTGTATCCTGGTATGGTGGAGAGATGGAGGTTGGCATTAGAAAGCTCAGAGAGGGGGAGACTGAATATCTGTTCCAAAGGAGAAGAAAGTAGGAAAGAAGGAGAAAAGAAAGCAGACAGGGAAGTCTCCAAGTCCTTTGAACATTCCCTTCTGCCAATCCTATAGAAGGGAAGATATTTGTTCACCTACTGGCAATATAGATGTTGGTTTAGGGATTCTGAAGAAAAATCCTCATTAAAATGTGTTCCTCCCCAGCCTGCTAGATCTTAAATTCCTAGTCAAAATAGATTCCATTGGGTTATAATGTTTTTCAGTATTCTAGGTAACTAAAATGGTAGCAGGGTCACAAATCAATCAATCAATCAATCTGTCTATCTGTCTATCTGTCTGTCTGTCTGTCTGTCTGTCTGTCTGTCTTCATAATCTCTCCTTTCCCTGTACAATGTACGGTTCCAGGTTCCTCCTTTGCAGGGCAACTGGGCAATTGCCCTGATCTGCACTCTTGCTTTGGGGAATGAGGCATACATAGAATGATACCAGTTTAGAGGCCTAAGGTAGAAATGAACTTGATGTTGCAAGGAATAGGAGACCTGCAAGGAACAGATTACTAAATATCATAGTAAACATAAGATATTTTAGTGTAATTAGAGGCCAAAAAATAGACAGGAACCAGGTAAGGTAAGTACCCAAAAGGACATAATTGGGAATTTAGATCTTATTTAAAATGTGAAATAAAGCTACTAAAGGATTATAAGCAGGGAAGGAATATGAATTGATTAATATTTTAATTTGGCTGCTGTATGAGAAAAGAATAGAAGGGAGATAAAAGAGGAGACTGGGACATTTTCAAGGAAAAGATAAGGATGGTTTTTACCAGAGTGGTTGTAGTACAGATGGAGAAAATTGGAGGGATTTCACTAATATTCTGGACTTAGAGTCCAGTGAACTTTCAGATGGTTCAAATATATGAATTATGGAAAAAGGAGAAATTAAGAATAGCTTCTGTTGTCATTGATGAATTTAAAAAGAACAAGTTCATGGAAGTGGTAGAGACAGAAGCTCAATATGACTAGATTGAGGGGAGAATAGAAGATTGGAAAATAGAGACAAGGAGGAGAGGAAACACTAGGGAATTTTACTGTGAAAATAACAGGGAAATGGGATGGCTGCTGGAAAAAAAAATAAGAGGTCTTGGGAGGAATTGTTACTTTTTTCTAATTTCAGAGCTACTATTTGAATATTCATAGAATGTTCAGGAAAATAATCTAATATAAAGGAAGTTAATTGAGGATGTTGGGGAAAGGTGGAAGAATTTTAAACCAGATAAGAAGGAATTATTGAAAAGTTGAAAAATGTTCTTATGTTTGAATTTTTTAAATTTTTCTATTGACAAATTCTACAATGCTTCAAAGAAAATTATCATGGTATATAAAAAGCCTCTTGTGATAAAATCAGTCTTGCGTTTAAAATCACTATGAAGGGCAAGTTGGAATGTCATCTGTAAATCAAGTTCTTCTATTCCCTCCTGTCTATGACAATATTGTAAATTAATTTTATCTCCATCATTTTAGAAAGGTTTTGAGATAGACCACCGTGCTTCTTTACCTTTATTTTCTATTATTACTGATTTTTGAATTTGTATGTATAACTATAAAATTATTGGATCATGATTTCATAGTATCTGTGAAAAAGGTAAAAGAAAAATAACACATTGTTATAAAGCAAGATATGATAATTGGTTTTTTTTTTTTTTTTGGCTCTTAGACTTTGAGAAAGAGAAATGAGCCAACATAGCAGATATCAGAGGATAGTAGCTCTGCAGAGAGCAGTCGAAGAAATCATAGTTGAAGAAATCATAGTGTTTGTACTTAATAATTCGGTATTTTTATAGTATACAATCATAGTATTTGAGTGTACTTGAACTGAATTTATCAGTAATGCTTTAGGCAATAATACAGAATTGCCTAAGGAGATGTTTGAAGCTGATTTCAAGAGCAGTGAGAACTCTAGAAACACTTTCTATTACCCTATTTAGAACTTGAAGATCTCAATATTGGGTATAATTGCTATGTTGAAATCTAAATGATACATGCAATCTGGGTTACACACCTTTCATCATTAGCTAGCAAAGATTTCTCTTGAGTGTGTTTATGGTATAATTCCTTGATGCATGCCTTGGTGGTGGAATAGGGTCATAGTTATCTGTGGCTGCTAGATAGAACTATGTGCATGCACTGTACATTTTAAATGTCCTTGCCTTAAGTTTGTAATTCTGTATGCTTTGTGACTCTAAGACAGTTTTAGCTTTTAAATCCAGGCTCTAGATCTAAGTATTTAACCTGTGTGTTTAATTAGAAGCTTTATTTGACCTTCCATTTTTACTGTGTTTGATGCAAGATGGATAGAATACAAGGTTTAACAAAAGGGCTCTTTTATTTGAACCAGAGAATATGTTCATGACATGGAGATTTATAAGCTAGCTAAAGACTCGATTTCTCTTTCGGCGATAAACCAAACCCCAAAATGGCTCCTTCTTTAGTTGAGTAGAATTACAAATAATGTAAAATGCCATTTATAACAGCAACAAAATAAATAAAGTTTACAGAATTTTTTTTTTTTTTAATGTCAAGCCTACCGTATTTTTGGTTCATTGGTCATGGCACTAGATTGCCAATAATCTTACGCAGTATTTCTGAGGTAGTAAAAACACTTTAAATCTGATCTCCTTCTTCAGTAAGTGATTTAGTCTCAAAAACTTTTTCCAGGTTCTAATGCAATTAGTGCAAATATTTAATGTCTATAAAATAATTATTAGCCATTAGCCATATGTACAAATAATCAGCTTCTCTATAAATTTAGTGGATTTCAGCCTGTTGAGGGTTAAGTTTTTGGAAGACTAATATTCTGTTATTTGTGTTATTTGGAAACTGCCAGAAAATGACCTTTAGGGATCATATAAAAAGATAGTTAAAATCTTTATAAATAACTGGAGGAATCTGGATTTAGCCTCTAGTTAAAAAGTCATTGTATGATGGAAGAACATTCTGGAAACAGTAAAATGACTGGGATTTATTCATCCATTTACTCATTCATCATACATACTATTGATTCAGTGACTATTATGTGTCAGATATGCTTTTAGGCAAGGAGAATACAATAATAAATAGGATAGACAACTTACCTGCCATCTAGGAACTTACATCCTAGGAAGATAGACAACAAATAAATATATACTATGTCAAGCAGAGCTATGGGTAACCAAAGCACAGTGGAGGGCATAAGGGATTATGGGGGAGGAGATGTTGATATTTTATAAGATTCATTAAGAAAGGCTTAATTGATAAGGGAAGGAAAAATTCATGCATCTTTTTGGGAAAAAAAAAAACTTCAGGCAGAGGTGAAATCAACTGCAAAAGCCGTGAGTTTGCACAGTGTTTGGAATTTTTGAAAAGTTCAGTGGGGCTAGTAAAATAAGATGAGAGGTAGTATATAAAGTTTTAAGATATGAAGAGGCCTGAACATCTAGGTTTCATAGGTAACTATACATATTCTGGCTCTTGTTTTGAGTGAAATGATTAGTGATTGGATGGCTTTGAAAGGAGAAACAACACAATATGACTTGTATTCCAAAAGAATCACTCTGGTTGATATGTGATAAGTAAATGTATAAGGAGCAAAGAATGGACACAAAATATTTAAGAAGTTATTAGGATTCAGAAAATAGGTGATATTGTCAATAGAGTGAAAAGAAGAGAGTAGATTTTTTATATCTATTGAAAATTAAGCCAACAGATTTAAAGATAGATGTACATGAGGTAAGAAAGAAAGAGGAGAGAAAGATGGCATGATAAATTTAGTATACTTATGTGGAAAATTAGAATGACTAGGGAAGAAGATATAGCTCAAGTGCTAAAGCACATGCTTAGCATGCACAAGGTCCTGGATTCAATCCCCAGTACATCTTTTTAAAATAAATAAATAAATATACCCCCCCCCAAAAAAAAAAGGAAATTAAAATGACCATTTCTAGAGATGATAAATAGAAGCAGGCTGCAGAAAAATCAGGGTTTGTTTCTGAATATTTTGAGTTTGAGATATTTATTATACATTTAAATGGAAATACTGAATAGGTAACTGGAGATTTAAGAGTACATGTATTCCTTTTCATATTCTTTTTCATTATAGCTTATTACCAGATGTTGAAAATACTTCCATGTTCTGAAAAAACAATGAGGGAATGCTTCCTAGTTCACTTTATGAAGCCAGAATTACTGGTTAGAATGCAGAATAGTACAGCCATTTTGGATAAAGTATGGTTGTATTTTAAAGCTAAATACACTTAAAATATGACTCAGGTATTCCACTTCGAGAAACTACTAAAAGAAAAGAAAACATGTATCCACACATAGGCCTTATAATAATTGTTCTGAATATTGGTTATTCATAATTGTCCCAAATTTGAAACAATCACATGTCCATGAATTAGTGAATAGATAAGCAACAAGTGTGTGTGTGTGTATAATGTGTGTGTGTATATATATATATATATACTATTCTAAAATAAAATAAAGAATAAAATACTTATATATGCTATAACATGGATGAACATCTAAAACTGTGCTAAGTGAAAAAAATTACCACATACTATATAATTTTATTTATATGGAATTCTAGAAACAGTGATATTATTGTAACAGGAAGCAAATTAGTGGTCTCCTGGGGCTAGGGTAATGGGAGGAAATTCATTGTCCATGGGCAGGAGGAAACTTTTTAGGGTCGTAGAACTATTCTACATCTTCATTGTGGTGGTTGTTATCTGACTATTTACATTTACTAAAATTCACTAAACTATGTATTTAAAATGGGTAAATTTTATGTTATGAAAATTACACAACAGTAAAATCTGGAAAAAATGAATACATTGTTAGATACAAGAATAAATATAAGGGTAGTGCTGCTCCACTTTGAACATTTATTCTGTATTTTCATAACAACAAAAAAAGAAAATATAATTATTTCCAGAAAGTCAGACTGTCTAGAAGGTCTAGTTAGATCATTTGGGCTGACATTAATTATCTACCTTCTACTATTTAAAACTTTCTTCAGATATTTTTTCTTTTTTTCTAGGAAGCTAAGATGAATGTCTATGTAAAGTTTTCCTCAGTATCTTTTGTGATTCCTCCTTCTTATGACAATGGAATAGTTATTTTTAAATGCAAAGATGGTAATTATTTATGGGACAGAATTTCCTCTCCCATTTTCACTTCCCTCCTTTATGACTCTTAGTTATCCTTTTGTGAGTTGGTATTAGGTAGCCTATATTTTTTACCCCTCATTCTTCTATAAGTATCCCACCTGCTGACTCCTGGGAAGAAAACACTCTAAATCAGCATTTTCAAAAACAAACTAGCATCTACTCATTCCCTACCAAAAAAAAAAAAAAAAAGAGAGGGAGGAGGGAATGAAAGAAGGAAGGAAGGAAGGAACGAACGTATGAAAGAATGAAGGAAGGAATGAAGGAAAGAAGGAAATCTCTGCCAAGTCAGGCCCAGTTTTGTGAAACAAGGAATGATTCTTTGCCCCAACTAAAGCCACATTCACAAAAACCTAATTAATGAAAGGAAAATAAAGAGCATTTGTGGGAGTCTTTGATCCATTCCTTACTGGAGCTAAGAGGCCTCTTTCATTTCCATTTACTTAAATTACTGGCAAATCTAGTTAAGTATGTTTAGAAGTAACTTTTGTCGCATAATTTGATGTTGATGTTCAGTCTATAAAAAAGCAAGTATGGAAGAAATTTGTACAGGTTCAAAATCGCATTATCAAATGTTGTGTCTTCAAAAAAATTATTTTAAAAAATTTTTTGAAGGCTTTATGTTAAAACTTAGTCAACAGTCAAATGTAGAAAGATATACTCATGTATTACCAGACCTGACTACTTTTTGTGACAATGTAAACATAATATTTAGGGTATAGAGACGTACAAGAGGTGAATTCATTCATCTCCTAAAGTATTTTGTATGAATCCTGTATCTTTGCCTGTGCATCATTTTAAGTATGTTTTATAATTTTTTTTCTTTAATTTAAAATTATATTTTGTGTCTTCTCTCACAACATGCTCATTGGGCGCCTTCCACATGTCAGACACTGTTCTAGATACTGGTCATATAACAGAAAACAAAAGTGACACAGCTCCCTAACTATGAGTACTTTTATTCTAATGGCGATGAGAGATTCTTGTTAAAAAACACACAAAACAAATATATAACTACAACATGGAATAAATCCTATGAAGCAAAAAGTGTTCTGTGAGAGTGGAACAGACAACACAAAGCTTTGGGAGATAAGCAGATTTTGCTGCAACTTTGTGGTTGAGTTTGGTGTTGTGTGTGGATGTCAACAAAGAAAGAGAGTTTGGTGGAGATGGTGAAGCAAATGTCTAAATTGACCTTAGCAGTCCAGAGGATCTCAGAGAACTCCTTGGGGCTGAAATATA
This sequence comes from Camelus dromedarius, assembly GCF_036321535.1. Taxonomy (NCBI): domain Eukaryota; kingdom Metazoa; phylum Chordata; class Mammalia; order Artiodactyla; family Camelidae; genus Camelus; species Camelus dromedarius. Next base: position 26,805,693 of record NC_087450.1, read on the forward strand.
GGAACAAAAAGGAGACTGAGCCAAGATGATTTTGGAAACATGAAAGGTAAGGTTTCTGGTAGGGCATTACGAAAGGTGGTAATGGAAGACTTAAAAGAAAAGAAATGGATAACAGGCCACACATACTTGACCACATAGCCCAAATCATTATTCACCTTTTCCCAATTATCTCAAAAGTTTTTTTACAGCTGATTTGGTTGAATTAGGGATTTTAGATTATGTGTTTTGGCTTATTCCCTCAGCTCCTGCCTTTTAGTTTTTGTTTTTGTTTTTGTTTTTTGAGTATCATAAACTTACATGATTTTATATATCTAGTATATTTTAATCAACTGCAGTATTCTTGTTTGATACTCAGATTGTCCCATCTTTGGCTAATAGGGAGCTTCTTAAATTTGATTCTTGTGTCACCTTGATATGACTCCAATTAGTCTTGCATAGCTCACTTACTCTCAGGACTAACAAGGTGCCCAAACTAGGAAGCTACTCTTCCTCCAAGGAGCACTCATTTTCGAGACTACCATCCGAGTCCTCAGTGGTGTCATTGCTGTATTATTATTTCTAGGTCTTTTCAGAAATATGTTTTTATATTGATATTTCTAATTCAAATTTAACATTATAGGAATTTTACTTAACTTTCTTAATTTTATATTTGTATCTCTTTTTTTTTTTTCTAAATACTGAAAACGTGAGCTCCAAATAATCCACTAAAGTTCTTAAAAACTACTTAGTCTACTGATGGAAATGGTTATCATCCTGCAGGTGATACTGCTCCCTCCCTCAGGCTGCATTTTGAAAAGGAGGATATCTTTTGTTGATATATGATGGGAGTGGATGCTGCTGGTATTTAAGTTTTAAGAGTCAAGGATAATAAGAGCCCTGGAAAGCATCATACAATTTTACACAAGAAAGAACTGTTCAACCCAAAATGCTAATAGCACACCTGTATAGAAACGCATAGAAACAGATGAAATTTATCAGAAAGATAAGTAGACTTAGTCTTCAGGTCCCTCACTTCCAGTAGTTCCTTGATAGGCTCTAGGAATAGTGTAGAATCCCAGAAATATATTCACATGGTCACATATTTCTTTTTAGATTAGCTGTAGTAAACTATTTTAACCAGAATTGATGAAGAACTCCTGTTCTTCCACCCTGACTTTGACTTTCCACTCATAATTCCCTTTATCTTTGGTGACACTGAAATGGCTACAGGCATTTTGGGATCCAATTTAAGGGAGTTTTTAATGTGAATGTGGCTGGCTTTTGTTTGTTGGAACATATGTATGTGGTTTGTCACCATTACCAAGTAAAGTCAGGTTGTTGCTAGTAGTCCACTGTAGGCATAGCTTTTTATAGCTCTCCTTAACATTCACTGTGCCTACTCATCTGCATCTTTAAAGAAAATATGCAGGGTCGTGGTTCTACATGCGTTATGGTACCCACCTCCATACTTAAACAAGTAGGAAAAAAGAGTCAAAGCTTGCAATGTTTAAAGATAGTCTATGGGAAAATCTTCCAATCATAGTATGGTTTAAATTGTGATTGGTGTATTTGGTTTTTAAAGATTCTAAGTCAAAAACAACAGTTCTATTCTTGGAGGAAATTTCTTGATGATGCAGCACATATAACTTTAAGTGCTGTGTGATTGTGTGTGTGTCTTCTTTTTTGATGATACTGGTAAAAACTAAAATATATCAAAATTCTTGTTTTTGAAGAACCAAATAGTGGTGTTTAAATATCCAATATTTAGGTGTGAAATAGCATGCCTGATGCTTCAAAACTATTAACAGCAGAAAAAACAAATTTTGCTCAGTCATGCCAGAGGGAATATTAAATTATTTTCCTGTTCTCTTCATGGAAAAATTCTTATCAAATGAAGAAAGGAAAAGTACAGTAGAGATATATCAGGTACTTAATTATATTAAAATTAGATTTTATCATATTTGTCAATGTGTTGAAATTTATGAGTTTTTGTAGATTCATTTTTCATTTTAAGTAAATATTATTTTCATACTTAATTTAATATATTGTTTTCTTTAAGACCTCATACTCTCAATTGTATTATCTCAGGCTCTACAAAACCTGAATCTTTTTTCATATAGAAAGAAATAAAAATCACTGTGCAGTAGTCCAGATGATGGTGATTTGGGCTGCTTCGGTGAGAACAGAAACATAGATAATTCAGAGATACATAGGAGCTAAAATAAACTATACTTTGGAAGCTAGATTTAATAATATCACAGAAATACACATTAAAGACAAAATTACATTTGAGCCAAACTTTCCCATTTTTTACATACCATTATTTTTCCTCATGGGATTGGCAACCTTTTCATAACATTATACTTTTTTTTTTATCCCTAACAGTGTAAATTATTTTGGTTAAACATCACTGTCCTTGAATTATAGGTAAAACGATTAAAAAGATTAGATTGACTCCCAGAGTTCTTTAGCTTAGTGGTATCAATATAATCTTGATCTTTTCTTTTCCTTGTTGAGCTGTTTTACGATTCATTCAGGGATCTAATACAGTGATTAAATTGCCCAACCAAAAGTGTCTCTACCAAAAGCAAGAAGAGAAATAGCTGAGGCTAGAAACTTTGTGTACTAAACCCAGAACCAGAACAAACAGGTAAAACTGTCTTACTGTGTGTGTGTATGTGTGTAGTTTTTTATCCGAAATCCAATGGTGAAATAAAGAATTTGACTTCTATTTTAGGCAAAGTTCTCCTTTTTCCAAGATAAATAAATTGAAACACTACATAGAAGTCCAATTCTTTTATATTTTACTTGTTTATCTTACCCATTTTGCTTTCTTTCTGGTCAGTGTCAACTGCCAGAGGTGAGACAAGCTTTTGATATTTCCCTTTAAACTTTTCCTGTTAGACTTAGTCACTGAAAATCCCTTGAAATTGTGATTTGTACAACTGATGATGTTTTTGTACATAATTATTCCTGTGATTTATATTTCTCTCATCAGACACTCTTCACTCTTCACTCTCCCTCTCTGCCCTAGCCTCTTTCAAATATGTGTTCAATTTCCTTTTCTAAGCACTGGTCCTCAAACTGTATCATTTAAAGGTATAATCGAGTTGGGACTCAAAAGCTAGAGCAATTCCAGGTCAGCATTTGAGTTGGAGCCCTGTAGTGATAATTCATGTGTTATAAGAAATGGTGTTGGAGTTTCAACACTGCCCTTCAAACCTCTGGTGACCAGTGCAGGAACAGAGAATAAGGCAGAGGTGGTGCATGGATGGAATGTTTGTTAACTCTGTCCTTTGTCAAACATGATAAAAGAATAGTGTTCCAGAAAAAAGAAAGTTATTTTAATTCATTTTGTAAAGTGAACAGTTCTTTTATAAAACACTTACCCACCCATCCATTTTTCTTGCCTCTACATTTTAAAACTCTGAATAATATACCCCTCTGCTTTTTTAGAAGCCTTATTTCTCAACTTAACACCATTCTTTCCAGCAACTGTAACTTTCTTTTCCCCTTTATTTCTAATTGAAAGACCTTGTATATCTTTCAAACCTGGTACATTTACTTCATTTTCACTGCTACTTTCTTTGGCTGAATTGCCACATTCTTTTCCTGTATTGCTGTAATTACATTTGAGCTAGTCTGTCTGCATACACCTTTTCTCCTTACTTCCTACACCTAGTATTCTCCAAACTACAGCCAGAGTGATTATTATAAATACAAATTAATTCCTTTGCACACCTGTTTAAACATGACTTTTCATTAAAGTAAAGCTGAAATCCCAAATCCTACCAGCTCATCTCAAACCACTCTTCATCATATTCTTTGCACTCTACGCACACTGGATCTTCTCAGTTCCTTTGTTAAATCCTTCTCCCTGATTTATGTTGCCAAATTATTTCCTACTTATATCTCAAAGGCACATGTCCAAAGATAAACCAGATTGTGGGGGAGGGTAGAGCTCAAGTGGTAGGATGCATGCTTAGCATGCACGAGGTCCTGGGTTCAATCCCCAGCACCTCCATGAAAAAAAAAATAAAACTAAATAAATAAACCTAATTACCTCCCCCTGCAAACAAACAAACAAACAAACAAAAAGATGAACTAGATTGGGTTATATACCCCTCTGTTATTTCATAACACTTTGCATCTTTTGCAGCAATCTCCATTTCTGTATTGTATATACATTACTGTCGTGATTAAATAATAAACTAAAAATTTGGTTGTATAATGTCTGCCAGTTTGGCTAAAGTAAAAGCTTGAAGAGAACAGGCACTGTTGTATCTATCTTGTTTATCACTATGTCTCCAATATTTCACACTTCCTTTCATATCTTAAGAGTTTAATAAGTCTTTGTTGAATGAAAAAAATAAATGAATTAATCTCATTTCAGAACTGGAGTTTTTTGATTATATCTTTTTCAAAATTCTCTTATACCTTGACTTCCAGTGAACTCCATTTTCCTGAATTTGCTTATATATGTTTATTTCTTTTTATCTTTTTGATGTATTTATTTTCCTCATAGAAGTAAATAGAAATTTATTTCTATTTATTATTAAATTATTAAATAGAAAATTTTGTTGTATTTTTGGTATTTGTTTTCTATTTTTACTAAGATTTGGACTTGGTTTCCTTTGTCTATCCAATTTATGCCCTACTAGAGAACTTACCCATTTTCATTGCATCAGCTACCATGGAATTTATCGGTAAAGAGGAATCGTACTGGTCCTGTGATCTAGCCACTCATTTAATGCCTGAATCTTCTTCACTACCAAATAAGTAGCTATTAAACTAAAGTTAGATACCTGTAAGATTAAAAATCTCTTTTATTTTGAAGCAACCAGTCACAATTTCAGGCAGTTTGAGTGGTTAAAAAATTATGGTGCTAAATTCCTTCTCGTAATTTTCACGCACACACACAATCTTAATATTTGAATACAGTTATTGTGACCCCTGGATATTTTGTTATTTTAACGAGTCCTTATATGCTATGGTTTTATATTTTCTCATCATTCTATTCAATTTTTGTCTCTGTCGCTCTTAATATAGGATAACTCCTGTGGAATGTAATATTCCAGATCTGGTCTGTCCAATTTTTCTGCTACCTATAACTATACTGCCAATTTCATTCATCACAATCAAGAAAGCTTTACTAATGACTGTCTCAAACTTTGATATATTCTTTCTCTGTATGCTCAATTGGTCACATTTGTATAAAGGGCTCTGTCAGTTCTTCCATATGCAGATAGAATAACCCCAAACATGATAGGTTCTATGCCTAATGTAGTCTCTTTTTAAAGCTTGTTTTATCATAATCTCACTCTTGTCTTCAGTTAATTGACTCATAATTAAACATAATTCTAATTAGACGTTAGGTATGATTACTTAGCAAAATCTGATTACTATTGGGTATATTGGAAAAGTATTACATGATAGGTACATACCAATTTTTATGTATGTAGCTTATTATAATACTTATATTTTCAATTTTTTTTATTCTTTCATTCTAACCCTTGGAAGTTTCTCTTCCCCTTGATAGAGATTCCCTCCTTATTTACTTTGTATTCACAGAATATTTCATGTTATGCCAATCTACAGACAGTTTGATATAGCATTTCTGTTTATTCACTATAAAATATAACCAAATACTTCAAGTTATACAAGGAAACTATCAGCAAACAATATAACTACAAAACAACCTTAAACACAGCCTTTCATGAAGGAAATAAAATATTTGAGAAATGATGTAGATGAATATGAAATTTTAAGAGAAGCTAAGCAAATGCTCACAACTGTAGCCCAATCTCTTTGAAACTGCAGCTGCTAAGAAGACATTAACAGTGTAGAGCTTACAGCCACAGTGCCTAAGTTAAATCCTAGCTTGGAATTTCTACATCCAGTGTTATTATGTGGGTTAGAAGAGTTAATGTGTGTAAATTACTTACAGTATTGAATGGCTCAGAATATTAAGCTATTACTTCATCTAAAACATTGCCTGGCACATGGAGGACACAAAGTAAATTTTGTTAAATGACTTAAAAGAATGAACAGAATTGGTATGATTATTCCTTGAGGATTTTTTTTAAAGAAGGAGGGCCTCTCTTATTCATCATTAATCTGTTATAAGTTTTGTGAAAAGAAATATAATGTCTAGAAAGGGCATGAATCACAAATATAAATAAAACATCAAATATCTAATTTTATGGTATCAGAAATCTTGTATAGTATAAAATCATTATTTTTACTTAAAAATGCCTTTCTAAATTTTATTCACACAGTTAACTAGGTCAATTCTACTTTTAATATTATGAAATGTTCCCCCAGTTCCTTTTGGCAGTTGATACTTACATCAACCATCCATGCTTTCTAAATCAAACTTAAACTTTCTTCTACATTATTAATGCTAAAATTATGCCATAGGGAAATGAATGAAGATGTTACAGTAGAAGTGAAGATTGTTTAGTCAGCTGTTTGTAAGTACATCTGGTATAAAGACTAAATAAATCTTAAACCCTGAAGCAGCATCATGAAAATGAAAACTCTTGAACAAAAGTTTCCATTTCTGTATACATTCATCCAAATACCATTCTAGACAGAATATTTTATGGGGCATTCCTTTAAAGTATTTTCCAAATTTTCTCATTTTAGAATTAAAATAGTACCTATTTTTCTCTTTTCCTAAGCTTTTTCCAGAGAAGTTTGTACACATTTTTAAAATTTTTAAAAATAAAATAACAAATTGAGATTTTAAAAGAATTAAGTTCAATATCATTACTTCCCTTTATATTAGTGGAATTATTGATTTATTTATTGTGTTAAGTATATTCATTACTTGTTAACAAGGTAGATATCAGGCGATATAAAAGAAGTATCTGTCATACTTTTTGAACACTTGTGTTTTAGACCCTTTGAAAGACTGACCAATATAATTAGTGTAAACATGTAATTTTTTCATATTATGGCAATATTTAAAGTAGAAATGGGTATTATTAATAATTGAAGAATAGGCATAAACTTGGTCTATTCCATGCCAAATGGAAAAATTGGTCAGTAAATATGTTTGGGTTAAAATATTAATACTACTTCAGAAGAGTACATTATTTTAGGAGGTTACTAAACAGGTTAAGTGGTTCCATGCTAAATAAGCAGATCTCAGGGTTACACAGGACATGGGGAAACACACTGATCAACTCCCCATTAGGATATTTGGATATACTTCATAACATTGCCTAAAGTCCAGATTTGAATGGCACCAGTGACAAAAAGCTCAGTGTCTTTTCATACATTGCATTATCAGAGAGCTCTAATTGTTTACAAAGGCATTTAATATTTTTACCCGAAGTCTGCTTTATTGTAACACTTATTTGTTCAAGGTTTTCTTTCAGACTTCAGACAAAACCAGATAAATTTCTTTTTCACACAACAACCTTTCAAATGTGTGAAGATAGCTGCAATGTCCCTAGTAAGTCTTCTCTTTTTCTGGAATATAATGCTCAAGTCTCAACTACTTGCCCTGACTGATCTCTAGATGTGCTTTAGTGTGTCATATTATTTTAATGTGTCAGTGTTTCTATTAAAATATTGTATGCATAAATGAATCCAAAAATACTCCCTAATTTTTTATTGAGAACAGATAGTCTTATTTGTGCTTTACTGGGCATAACACATTGGGGAGTACTGTGTTCAGCTGACAAATGGTATGGTGAATTGGAGCATGTTTAAGGAAAAATACAGTTTATTTAATTTGATCTACTATTCTACTAGAAGAATGTGAGTTGTGTGTGTGTATATGTGTGTGCGCCTTTTCTTTAATCTGTCTTTCTTTCTTCCATTTTTTTTGAAGAACATCTGTTAATATATGGAATATTCATATATGAATTGAATTGTAATATACAATTTGAAAATGCACTTTTTAATCGTTAACTCAGTATGCTGAATGTAAATATAAACATAGAGTAGCCCATGCAAAAAGGAGCCAATTTAAGACTGAATTTCTCTGAAGCATAACATCAAGTCATAATCAGCATGGAAAAGATTATTAATCACCTTAGCAATTAGGTGTTAGGAAACTGAACAAGGGCATGCTTATACTTGTCATAGAGTAACACTTAAATTATACTTAAATTATGTATATACCTTAGTGTGTGTTGCATGGAAACATGTAAAAGAGTTTTGTCCTTTTCGGGGGGTTATGTTTAGATTATTCAGGTGACTTGAATTTGAGTACCAACACCCACAGAACTGAGATTTCAGATGAGCCTGATGGTGCAGCAAATTTGATTTGGATGAGACAAGTCCAGATGCAAATGCATAGGTATAGCAGCTGTGGTTTCAGTGCAGACATATTGCTGATCTGTTTTAAAATCATCAAACCCCAAGCCTAGTGCTCATAAATTAATTATGTTTGGAACTCTTATAGAGGCAAAGGAAGAACTTAAAACAAAATTAAACAAAACAGAACTGAGTTGTTCTACAGCATACTCTATTTTTAACTAGAAAATTATAGGCAAAATACTATTCAGATAATTCAGAAGATATTTAGGTCATGTGTGGATAATAAAGAAATTACTAATGATTCAGTAAAGCCCATCAATAAAATATTTTTGGATCATTCTAGGTACTCAGTTCTCAGTCATACATTCTCAAAGGCAGAGATCCTTAAAAGATAACACTCCATTTAAGTGGAATAACAGGACAGATTCCTGTGGAACACAGATATGTTCCAATGCATGGTTGAATACCAAAATGAAAGCTATGTGAATTCAGGAAGGAGATATTTTTTAGAAAGGCTTTTGATGCTGGTGGGACTTGCTTATAAAGGTCCAAGTCAGAGAGGGTGAAGGTCAATAATGAGGAAGGAGAGTCATTAAGGATATGCCATATAATTACAGCTCTCATATGCAGTGATAATTACACTAAAACTTCTGGCCAAGCTGCACTTGCCGAAAAGTAGCAGCTCTCTGACTTTCTATTTAAGGGAATGAATGGGCTGCGGGTGAAACAGTGCTCAGATGTTGCTAGGATAGGAAAGGTTTTGTCCTTTGTTTTCTTCTTCCTTGTATGAAGAAGAGTATATCAGGAAACCTGGTGCATTTGAAATCAGTTTAGAGTTCTCTGTGAAACTCTTTTACCAGCTCTAAGCATGTTGAGGATAGTTTATTACAATTGGGTCTCTAACAAGACTACATCTTCTAACTTATCTGAGAGATTCTTAACCTCTTTTCCACATTAATTCTTTTCTTGTGTCTAATATAATGGATATTTTATTCAAGACATCTTTTGACTAAATGTCTTATTTACATTATTAAGTTGCAAAGCATTTGATAGTAGACTGGGTCTTTTAAATGATAATAAATTAATAGTAGTGATAATAACAGCAAGACCAGTGGCAGCAATTTCCATTTATCTTATTTATTCTTCACAAGACCACTATGGTTTCTCAGAGCTGAACAAACTAATGTCAAGAAAAGAGAAGCAAGTTGCTGAAATTTATAGAGCTAATAATCTACAGGCTGGAATATGAAAATAATTTGACTGATTCAGAAGGCTGGGCTACTGTACTGCAGGGTCTCTTATTTAATGCTGCATTATTCATTTTTTAAATTTTGAAATAAATTGTATCTGATTTACAAGACGCTCAGTTCTTCCTATTTCTATTTTAACCACAAGTAGGTATATTTTAAATACTCAGTTGGCAACTATGGATAATTAAATAAGTTTTCTTTGCCTAGAAAGCCCCCAAAATAAATCTAGTGCAAGAAAATAGGAGCGATTTTCCAGCTTCCTTTTCCTTTTACCATTTAGGTGGTAGGAAATATCTCAGTTTTTATATTCTTGCAAGAAGGATAACATTTGGGGAGATTTAAAAAATACATTTTTGTTTCCCACTGAAATCATGATTGCTTGCATATTTTTATCTCTGAGCTTTATGTGCCATGGAACAAGAAGGCTACTCACCAGCTCAGAGTTCAAAGCAGATTTTCTAACTACCTTTAACAAGAATCTTGAAAGCCACTTCTTTGTTGTTTATTTAGAGGAGAAAAAAAGGCCTCTAAAATTTTGTTATTCCATTAACATTTCAAGGGACCAATCTGGTGGACTAAATTAAACTCAAGTTTTATTTTAGGCCAGTATAAAGAAGAGTAATTTGGTAAAATGCCAGTGTTCTTGCCACTAGCTCCAACCCATCACCACCATAACTTTTCCTTAAGAGTGCACCTTGGAGAGGGTCTTAGGAATTTTACATAAATAGAGGTGAGTCAAAGTTAATTGAAGATAGTCACTTGCTTTTTCAGACATAGTGTGGGGAAGTTGCATATCCTTGAAGACTCCCAGCATTTGCATATGCACCAAAGATGTGACAAAATATGTCTCAGAAGCAATGGAATTGAAATTTTTATGGGAGGCAGCTTGATAAATGGGTTTAAGGGAGGATTCCTGCTTACTAAACTATGGGACCAACAGGTTCTTCATATGTTTCCAAGAACCCTAGTGAAAGAATGTGGAGTCACTGAGAGGAGCAGTGGAGTAGCAAGGTCCTGATATTGAAGCAAACAGACCACTGAGTATTAGGAGTATTTCACCAGGATCCTCTAGCCAGGTCTAAACATAAACATTCAAACCACCAAAACACTCAAAAAGATAGGTAGCACCTCAGTGATCCCCAACCCAACACAATAGAACTAGGGCCCCACCTGCACCTTTCCCAACATGGCCAGGTAAGGCTTAGCCCTATACTCTTTGATGTCACCTTGAAGAGGAACAGATGAAAGGAAAGAAAATATGAAAGTCTATGAAATTCAACAGACAGAATGTCAAGAAATAGCTCTTTAAGTTATCAACTCAAACAATTTTCTAAACTTAAACCCAATTTGCCATTGTTTGTTTCTGTTTTTCTCTACTACTAAATGAGTTGGATGAACTGATTCAAATACCTTTAATTTTATAACCTCTATTATTAATCCCCCTCATCATGGATTGTACATCTACTACAATTCCTTGGTCAACTCACATTCCCACTTTTCCAAATGACTACTTCACACCTTTTTCTCTCTCCTCTTACCTCCTATTAGTAACGACATGTTTTGCATTCTCTTCCCTGGAGAAATAGAAAGAATCAGAGGTCTGTACTTTATTTACTTTTTAATTGGTATCATTGCTTTCATTCTTGTCCACTACCAAATCTATTCTGTAAACAGAAACCAGAATGATGTTTCAGTATATAAATCAGATCATGTCTCTCCCCTCATTGCCTTCCCATTGCACTTAGGATACAGTCCAAACTTCTCCCCGAAGTTTACAATGCCATGCAAGATCTTGCCCCAGAAAACCTATACAACCTAATCTCTTGTCTTTCTATCCCTTCCCACTGTATTCTAGGCACTCTGTGCTTTGAATTTCCCCAAATATATGAGCTTGTTCCCATGCCAGATACTTTAAACTTACTGTCCCTTCTGTCTGGAATGAATTCTGCAGGGAAGACTTCCTGACACTAATCTAAAGTAGCCCAGCCAGCATCACTCTGTATTTCGCATACCTTGATGCATTTTTTTTAACACTTATTACTATATTGCTTCTTTTTCTTTTGGTAGCATATAAGACAGTTTCTGGCACAAAGAATTATCTTAATAAACATTTTTGAATGAACATATAAATCAATAAATCTCATAAAAGGATTAATACCAATGACAGTTATCACAAAAGTAAAGAAATTAAGGAGATGATGTAAATAACACCATTGAAGTAAAGGCCTTAGATAAATATAATTTGTCATTTTTAGTGGTTATTTGTAACTGACTAGCTTAGTTGGACAGAGTGACCCAGATGAGAGGAAGGAAAAATAAACAAAACAACAACAACAACAACATAAACTATAGCTTAGATCCTCATGTAGTTCAATTAGTTTTTCCCTACTTTGCAGATCCAGAATTTACATACCCTAGTCAGCCATTTTGTAATTATTTCCTCTTGTTCACATTTAGATGGAACAATACTAATCTGTTCTCAGTAATAGAAAACTGTTCCCAACTGGCTGGTCAGTGTATCATCATCATATCCTTATCTGCAAAGGGATAGTTTACAGGACTAAGAGAAGTTACAAGGTTTCACTTTATTTTTGACCTAACCAAACACGACTCCTTTCAGAATCCCATTTGAACAAAGGAGAGGGCTCTCCTTAGAGATAATCAGAAAGCAAACCACTTGGATCTCTATTGATTTCAGATAACTCAACTGCAATCAGGTTTTTTTTTTTAACCTGAATTTTGGCATATCAGCTTCCTGCAGATGTTGATGAAATCATATAAAGTAATAAGAAAATCATAAGAAGAGAGAAATCACATGATGTTCAAAGCTGTGAAGAGGTCTTCTTCAAGGTCACTAAAACTCAGGTGAAATTCCAGTTAGGTCTCTCTTGTTCTGTTTACCACAATGTTGGAAATTGAACTTGGCAGTTAGGAGACCTTTTGCCTTGTGAACAACTGTGGCTTGAATCCATTCTTCGCACAGAAAATAGTTAGAAAATATCTTCGATGCACGTAATTCAAGTTTGGAAATGGTTTCAGTTCCAAACAATTGTTTTTGAAAAGACCCTGTGTTCCAAATAACTGTAGTTTGTACATTCAGTGCTCAGCAATGGCAAATAAATTGTAGATCTTTCTGTTTTACTTCAAATGTTATTATTCATCCCAATTTTGTTCACATTTACTGCAATTTTTAACAGTCTACATGATTTCTGTTCATGGATTAATGAGAGCTTTTCTTTTTCCCCAAGAGAATGCTGTGTTGACTTTCTAAAGCTGTTTTTAAAAGCAAAAGGAAATGATAACATCTTTCAAATGCATATATAAATCACATCACTCATAATTGTAACTTCAAAACTGAGTATCAGATATGATCTCATTTTAGCCTAGTGGGTACACAGTTAATGTTAGCCAGTGATATTTTTAGGAGATCTGAGGTGTGGCATTAATAATGTATATTGCTTTATACCTGTAGAAAATCAACCTGCCCTTCTGGAGCTAATAAGAAAATTAAATGTTAAATTCAGACTGCATTAAGAGGGCTTTTTCAGTTATGCTTGCCATCTTTTGCCTGAGAGTGTTCTATATTCAGTCCTGCTCATTTTCATGCAGATTGACATGTATTTTATGAGTCAGATTAAGAAAGAATGTTTGTTGAAACCCTACAGCTGCCAGTCTATATTATATAGTCAGGAGAAAGAAGGAGGAAAACTGCTGTCCTGTTAACTGTGGAAATATCACCTAGTCCGTCGCAAAGACAGGAAAAGGGTGATGGTATGTGCCAGCCACACAACAACAGTGGTTTCCTGGCAGGGAAGGTGGAAATTCTCACTGGTTTTTCATGTATGTGTGTTTCATATATGACTTTTTATTTTTCTTGTTGGTATTCATTTTGGGAAGAATGAAAAGCAGTAGTGTGTAGAAGTTAAGAGTTTAGTTTCTGAATGTGGGTATTTTTTGTTCACATCCCATCTGCTGCTCACCAGCTGTGTAAACTTGGGGAGTTCACTCAATTTTTCTAGATCTCAGTTGGCTCATTTATAAAATAAGGTTGATAAAAGATTACATTAAGAAGTACTTAGAAAGCAAAGAATAAGCACTAATAAATGTTAGCCATTACTTTTATAAATGTTTTGAGGAGTGATTGGCTCAAGTTAATTTGTACTAAAGTCAGTCACCATTTGTGAGCTTTTATGCTCACCTAATCTGCATTCTTCTTCCTAACAGTTTATCTAGTGTGCCTACTGGGACGAAATCAGTTCCTATGTCATCTCTGCTCCTGTGGAAAAAAATATCAGATGGGTTGGGCCCAAACCTCTCTGTAGATTAGTACTCCCATAGAAGTCTGGATCAGTGATATTTCTTAATTAGACTTTTAGAATAATCTTGTGCTAGTTAAAATGATATAGATCTTGATAATTCATAAACTCTAATTAAAAATCTCTGCAAATAGTATGCTTACTGACTGAAAACAGTAATTAGAAAAGAACAAAATATTAAGGCCAGCATATTTTTCCAAGGAGCAAATAAAATACATCAGTGAAAAGACTTCAACAATATAAATATGTTTATAAATTCATAGAAAAGATGTTTGAAGTTTATACATCAAGTTAATATTAGTGATCACCTCTGGAAAGGATATGGAAATTTGGGGTGGTAGTCAAAAAGTACTTTATTCTTACCTGCGTGGTTGATTTTTTTAAACATGCATTTTTGTGTGTAATTAATTACTTTGCTTGTCTCAAAAGTAATTTGAGGTAGCTTATCAAATAATGACACTGACAAAACAACTTAAGGGGAAAAAAATCAGCCTTAAGAAATATAGAAATAATAATAGTCATGAGTTTCTCAGCAACTATTACAAAAACAGAAAAAACTTTGGTTAGGTGAGTTACATTTGTTTTGTAAAAGAATGTTTACAAGTTTGTTAAATATTGTACTAGCGTAGATTTCATAAGTTTCAAGGGACAGTTTATCATGTAGGTTCTGCTTCCTCACAGATTTTATGTTTTCAACATAGTCTTCTAAAACACAGATATATTACAATAAGAATGTTGTTTTCAGTGATCCTTTATAAAGCTGACAAATTAAATAGAATTAAAAATAATATAAGTAAAATTGCAATCATTTATGAATACTATTATTACTTTAGCTTTATATATGAAAAAACTGAAGCATAGAGATTTTAAGTTACCCAAGATCAAACAGCTAGTAATTGATGGAGCTGTAGAAATAAACAAGGACCACACAGATGAAAATAAATGGAGGCTATTCATTCAGATTTTGCCATAGGAAGAAATTCAGCTGCCATTACTTGTGTTTGGTAGACTCAAAAGCAAACAGGAGAGTGAGAAGTATTTATTGTGGAAAAAAGGGATTAGGCATGCTCTGATCGGTGCTGGTATGCGGAAGCTGGATGTAGGCTAACTGGTAGAAAGGCATCATACATGACTAGTTTAGGAAGCATATTTGGCTGTCTCTCTTGGTCATTAGTTGAAAGCAGGGGTTATGGTTTGGCTTCCTGAACGGATTACTGCAGAAGTTATGGTTTCCCTTCCCGAGCTGTTGCTGCAGAGATCGTGTGTCAACAGTTTTATTTTCATATGTCGTCAAGCAATTGTCAATTTATATGTTCAGTTTCTCAGAACCAAGACTAAAACCCAGGTTCTGTGATCCTAGATTAGCCACACTCTTAAATAAAATCCATTGTAAACTTTTTCCTGGTGAGTGTAATTAAATTACTTCTTGCTTATTGTTGATGTATGTTAGTGGTTCTTAAAGAGAAGTCTAGAAACAACATCGGTATTACCTGACTTGTTAGAAATGCAAATTGTTAGGTCCTATTCCAGACCTACTGAATCAGAGAGTGATTTTGATGTCCACTACACTTTTAGAACCACAGGTGTGGGTATCACATTGCCTTAAAATTAAACACCAGATAACTGAGCTTTATACAAATTATTTTCTGGTTTAAAAAAATTACCATTGTAGATTTCTACAGAAAGCACAAAGGAACAAAACAGTATTGCATGACTGTGTTTTTTTTTTAATGTGACATCCACCACCCCCAACTCTCTTAACTAACATAGTCTTTTCACACTTTTTGAGGTTGTTTGACAATATTAGTGGGTAGTAGAAACAGAAGTGGAAACTATGTCTACAGTTGTGATACCCATTTTAAAAAAGATGAGCATTTAGGTTGTATAGCTAAAAATCAAGCCCTATAACTAAATCTCAAGTGATTGACCCAAAGAGTATTTTTACTTGTCATGTCCAGAGAAGCATAAAAAAAATTGACCAAAGCAGAAATTTTATATCAGCTCCCTTAATGCCTTGCATTTTATATGATCCAAATGATTTTAACAAGAATCTTATCTTGATAATGTCATTGCTCCTGGCAGAGAAACTTGTTCGTCCTTTAATGCCTCCACTTGGTCTGGATAAAGATAATGCAATTAATCTGAAGAGTTTTATTAATCCATTTCCTCCAGCATATCCCTCAATTCATTACAGGTTGGTGCTCTTTGACCAGTTATCTATAAAATTTCACAAATATTTCACTTTTTGTCTACAATGCTCCATGAATGGCTTAAACTCAATTGAGACAAATATATATTAATGTGGAATAAAATTTGATAATCTGGTAGTTCTGAATAACCATCATTATTGTAGCAGAAGCTTCAAATGAAACTAACACTTAGAGCCACTTTGACATGGAAGCTGTGATAGATCTGAAATCTTTTTCCTATAAAAATCAATAGGATTTTTAATCGAAGTCTCTTTTTCTATTTTAGGGAAAAAAACATGTGTTTGTAATGTTATCTAAATAACTTGACATATAGTGAAACTCTGTTAATATCAAAAGACAAAATAGAAAATTAAAAATTTTTGCTTTCAAGTGAGTGAAATGACAGGATCCATGTGGAATATGCCTACTCAGCATGTTACTAGCTGTAGATATGCTGAAAGTTTTTTCATTTCACACATTCAACAAAACAAGATGACTACCATTGAAACTTTTAGTATTTTCCCTGAAATAATCAATTTAAGTAAAATGAATGCTGTCTGCTCTGTTGAGATCTTATTTAATTAGGTGTCAGTAAATCTGAGTGATAGTATTGTCTTATTGTTGAATAAGTTGTACAGTCATAAATAATGACTGCATCTTTATTTTTTTTTTAAGTCAAACAGTTTACAGTGGCACTATTGATAGAAGCTCATGCATGATTTTGTGATGGATGAGTCCAAAGAATATGTTATATCTTCTACTATCCAGTTTTTTAAAGTTTTAAAAAGGAAGTCATCTCCTGATACATTTCAAATGACTTAAGGAGGTGAATTTTCTCTTAGGTTCTTTTCTCCCAAATTTTGCCAGATTTTGAAGGAATTTATAGAACTTTAATTTTAAAAAAACAAAGCAAAAACAAATGATAAGACATCCCATAGATTAGTTTCAATTTGTCTATAATCTGTTTAGACTAAACCATTTCCCGTACAACAAATTTTACAAGTAATTGTCAAGTCAGGATAACTCTGTTTCCATTTAAACTTTAGTTCCACTGAATTTACTAGTGTAGGTGTATTGTTATTGAAATTTACTTACATTTCAGGAGAAATTAATTACTTTCAACCTGGTTTAGGATATTCATATGAAATCAGTATCTCTTAAATACTGACAGCACATGAGAATCTCTTGAGAACATTCTAAATGTAGTATTTGTTGGCCTTCATCCTCAGATACTAACTTATTCTAGGTTTGTTCTGGGTTCAGAATTTAAAACAATAAGAAAACAAAAAAACCCAGTAATTGTTATGATAATAGGGTATGTCTGAGATTCACCTTTCATAGGTGACTGCCTTTTTGGCCATCACTTATTGGAAGTGTCAAATAAAGCTGTAACCCACCAAGTCCTGTACTAAATCTATGATCCTCCTTGTAAACCTAGTCTAAGTTCTTCCTACAGACAGCACTACCATCCAGGCAGTAATATCATTCTGAATCCACAAACTCAACCTTAGCAAATCCTTCCCCACCACCATCTAGTTTTAAGTGTTATAAATTTTTTTCTCTTTCCATTTTTCTCCACCTTTATCATTACTACTATCAATAGAGGTGCTCATTACCTCTTATTCCAAAAATACCTTTTTAACTAAACTTTCTGCACTCACTCTGGCTGTTCTCCTATACATACTCTGCCTCTTAACAAGTGTGAGCTTCCCTCATCATAAATTCAAAATCTGAACCATTTACTTAAAATTCTTTCCTGGCCTAAAAGACTGTAGTATCATTGGGCCTTCCTTTTCTATGCAGTCTGTCTACACTATGCTCTGTTGACGTGCCACCCTACCCTAAGTTCTTTTTACTAATCTCCGTTCTCTCACCAGAGGTCTTCACACTTGGTATTCCTCTGCTTGAGACTTTTTTTTTTATCCTTTTCATTTAACTCCTATCCATTTTATTTATTGAAGTATAGTCAGTTTACAATGTTGTGTTAATTTCTGGTGTACAGCATGGAGATTCAGATTATATATAGATATATATTCCTTTTCATATTCTTTTTCATTATAGGCTATTACAAAATATTGAATATAGTTTCCTGTGCTATTCAGGAGTACCTTGTTGTTTATCTATTTTATATATAGTAGTTAGTATCTACAAATCCTGAATTCCCAGTTTATCCCTGCCCCCTCCCCTTTCCCTCCTAGTAACCATAAGTTTCTTTTCTGTGTCTGTGAGTCTGTTTCTGTTCTGTAAATAAGATTATTTGTATCATTTTTTTAGATTCCACATATAAGTGATATCATAGGATATTTTTCTTTCTCTTTCTGGCTTGCTTCACTCTTTAAATAGTAACTCAACTTTCATTTCCTCAGGGAAGCTTTCTTTGATTTTAGTGATTACTGTAACTCTACTATAGACCCATATATGAATTCACCTTTACCTTTAACCCTTTCCATAACCACACTTTTATTTTTGTTCACGTAATTATTTATCTATCTCCCTTTGAAACTATAATCTCAAGAATAACGGGAACTATGTGTTTTATATTATTTCCTAGCATTGTATCATTAATATCAGCAAATGCCTGACACATAGTAATGTTTTGAATGAGATGAGTCAATTGATAAATGTATGACAAAATTTATGCTAACATATGTACAAGTTGATCTTCCCAATTGAAAGTCATAGAATCAAGCTGTCCAAAATAAATAGGCCAAAAAAGGAAAATTGAAGGGAAAAGTAACAAATACGCAATAATTTAAATTATACTTCCAAGACATTTTTTTTAAGAAAACATGTTCTGCTCCCAAAGACATTTTTAAACTTGAGAAAATTATTGTTAGTTTAAGTGAATGAAGCAGAAAACAGAATCTTTATGTGAAATATGTAAAAAGTATACAAAAATTACCAGAAAGAAGTAAACTAAAAGGCTAGCAGAAATTGCATTTGGTCTGACACGCTACAACATGGATAATTGTTGAGGACCTTATGCTAACTGAAATAAGCCAGTTACAAAAAGACAAATACTATATGTTTTTACTTATGTGAGATACCTAGAGGTGTCAGATTTACACAGACAGAAAGTAGAATGGTGGTCACCAGGGGCTTGGGTGGGGAGAATGGGGAATCATTATTAATGAGTAGAGAGCTTAGGTTTTGCAGGAGTTCTAGGGGTGGTTGTACTTACCATTACTGAGTGCTACACTTAAAAGTGGTTAAGACGATAAATTTCACATTGTGTGTATTTTATCACAACTTTTTTTGCATGTTGTTGATAGAATTACTGTTTTATTCACTTTTCTTTTAGTATAAGAAAAAAATACTTATTAAAAATTTTTGAAAAGAACAAAAAGGCAAAGGTAGGGACCACATCTGTGATACATGTGTATTCTTAGTTACTAGAAAGAACTTTACAAATTGTAGGAATACAATACATATTTGATGAATAAAAAGAAGTGTAGATAGGGAGTAAAGGTCTGATTATTAAGTGGTTAGAAGTGCAAGTGAAATTCCCTCTATGTTTGTCCCTAGAGCTATCATTTAAAAATATGTAATTGTAAGGATAAATTACTCTGACCAAGTAATTCCCTCTGACTTAGACAGTTATTCCTGCAGAAATGACCTGCAGGGAAATAATCTTCTCAATTGATATTTCCTCAGTTTGGAGCTTTGGTAAACTATTGCCGGCCATGGATTTTTTTTTCAGTTTTCAGTTTTATTAGGTAGAATTATTACAGTTTGACTGCATATTTACAACATACTGCATGTAAATATATATACACAATATACTGCATGTAGTTTTAAAAATTTACATATATGTGCTGTTAATTGTTTCTAAGAACATTTAGGGCTTTAGCTTTTTAAACTTACACATTATCAAAGGAATAAAGCCAGCCACAAAATAGGAATTAATTCAAAAAGATACTTACACCCCATTATTAACAGCAACATTCTTTATAATTGCCAAGATATGGAAGCACCCTAAGTGCACATCAGTAGATGAATGGCTAAAGAAGATTACCAGCCCTGGATTTTAAATTTCCAAATATTTCTATGTCAATTAAATAATATGTTTCAAATATAAAGCTTACAATGAAGTCAAGTTGATTCTAGATAACTGAAAGATAATATACACAATTGCAGGGAAAATATATGTTATTTCATGCCTGAACAGTCTGGAATTTGTTAAAATACTAGACCACAGTCCAAAAAAAGTAAGTTCCTAAATGTACTATTCTGTGGTTTAGAAATTTGCCCTTGATGAAACCCAGCTGAAAACCAGTGTTTAAAATCACCTCTAGCAAATGTCTTTGCTAGAAGACTGTCATCATCCTTGTGTTGCAGGAGTACATGTAAAAGAAATGGAAGTAGTTAATTTTTGAAAAGGCAGAGGTCTTTTAACAGGACTTCTTTTTTTAAGCCTGAAAGAAAAAAAGGGGAAGCTTAAATAATGGAATGAATTTCCAATTCATCAAGAACTATGTTTTAAAAATTAAATATTATACCCCTAAAATATATCAAATTACCTTGTACAGTATGGAGGCTGTACAGTTCAATTCACTGTAAGTGGATGGTTGCAGCATCACATTCTTTCTTTGCATAGGAAAATATATGGGATTTCTACAACGTTGATTTGAGGTGAAAATCTCAGAAATTTTCTGTATGCAAGGAAAACCATCATTCATTCCTAAAAACTACTGGGAGATAAATAAACTGAAAGATCTACTCATGAGCTAAGAGTAAAGTTGAACTGAAACAATAATTAGTGGTTTTGATTTGTGGCAGCCAGGTATCAAATACAAGAAAGTATTTCAACTCTGTTTATTATACAGGGAAAATTTGGACTGTGTGGGAAATTTGCATGACAATAAATATTTAAAATTGATAGTCTCCATAAATAAATAATTTAATTTGAAGTTGCCCAGTAGAAATTAATTGAGAAAGAGACAGAAGTCAGTAAGCAAATCTCTCAAGGATCTCAAGGGTTATTTTGAAGATTCCACTGGGAACTCAAGAAATTGAAATTTCTTCTCCACTGGGTGGTACAGGGTTCTAGACAGTTGTCAGGCCCCCATATATGTTTTAATCTCATTTGATAGGACAGTGAGAGGGTGACCCTTATCTTAGGCAATATCTTCATTCATTGAGCTTCTTACTGTTCTAGGAACTAGTTACCAAGATTGTTTTTAGGGAGATCACTGGCTAGCAGAGAAGGGAGACCAAACAACAACTAATTGCAATATTGATATTCATAATTTCAAAAAGGAATTGGAAAAGACTAAGTGTCAGGAGAAAACTTTTGAATTTTTTTTTTTGTTAGAAGATCGATTCATTTGTGTTTTCATATTTATTGTAATGGCAGGTCCATTTCAAGAGAGATATTTATAATTTAAATATTGCATCTCTTTCAGACACTCCTATTGAAAGTTTTGTAACTCACTGATTGTTTACCTGTATTATCACTGTCCTTCCTGGAACTCTGGTCTGAAACAGAAAAAAACCCTGTTTTTTTTCTCTTCTTTTCATCCATGCATTCAGTGACCAAGCTCTCCATGGTTTTCATACACAAAATCCCTTTGCTTCAATACCTACCATCACACCAAGTAAATTACTCCAGTGGACTCAACTAGTTTCTCCCTCCTTCCTATCACTGTTCTTTGAAGTTTTATATATATATATATATATATATATATATATATATATATATATATAGTGGTTACATCAGCAGACATTAACCCAATAAGTTAATGTCTTCACTTGTCTTGTGAGGAATGCAATTATTTCCTCAGTTTAAATTTAATGAGAGTTTAGCATTATATGAAAAATAGAAACTTTGGAAAACAATTGAGCAGCTTATTAACAGCTTTGAAAATGCTTGTGCTTATAAGATTTAATTAATGTGATTTACAATTAATATGAAAATGCATGAGGTAATAAATTGTTTTATTTTACAGATTTGGGGTCTTATTTGGATAGTTTTTGAGACAACTGAGTGTAGCAATAAAGCAATTTAATTTCAGCTCAGTTTTCAAAGTGCCTATTTTATATACAGGGAAAAATAATTGCAATGCCAAATGAAACTACCTAATCAATATTTCTTGTTTGGACTATTCATTGAAAATATGGTTTGTTTAGTGCTTATGATATTATATTGTAAGTGGAACATAAATGCTTAATACATGCTTGCTGAATTAATGTAGAACATGGTGAAGCTGAGGTGGAGAGAGAAGTTTTTCATATAGAAATTGTCAGTAAATACAGTTTATAGCTAAATGAAATATTTTGAGACAGATTATTTTGTTAAGAAACAATTAATGAGGTTTATATCTGTACCAGTTAATGAGGTTGGTCTCTATTCAAACTAAAATAGATAGCAATGTAATGCTAAGGGCAAAGCAAACAGTGCTTAAGACGCTGCAGATTACTGCTAATTCTGTCTAAGAAACGTCCAACCTCTTCAACAGTAGCCCTCTAGCAGGAACTTTTAAATGCGTGATTAGATTACCCTCCCTGTGATCTTGGTTTCTAAATGTCTAAATAGCAGTAATAAAATAATCATGGGCTTGGAACTCCATCCAGTCATTCTATTTGACCATAATAATGTACCATGGAAGTTCATTGTGTATGGTGACTGAATGCAATGCTAAGAATTACAGTCAAACCTGTATTTATTGGAATGGAATGTGGGGGGAATCAGCTGGTCATTGGAAAAGTGGAGTTTAAACGGAAATCACAGTAGTGGTGCTGATGGCATTCCCAGAGCTGAACTTAAAATTGGTGTTTAGTTAGAAACATCATAGCCCTGGGATTCAGTGTTTGCTGATCAGTTTCTAACTGACATAGTTCTTTCTAATTTCTTTTTAATATACATTTTTCTTGTGTTCAAGATTTAAAGTCAAAGGATTGAAGATTTTGAACAGAAGTTTCAAAATATAAATAGTATCTTAGGTATTCCCTTTTTTATGTGACAGTTTTTCCCATTTAACCTAATTTGTGTATTATGAAACTCCTGATTGAGAAATGGGGAGGCTGTGTGTAGAGAACTTTCATGTGTGTTTGTGTGTGCCTATCTTCTGGTTTTGTACGTGCTTTTTAAAATTGTATTGTTATTTTATTATTAAGGAATCCACTTCTATGACTGTCATGAGGCCCAGGCTAGGTTAAAAGTGACAAGTTCAGGAGGTAGCTACACCCCACTGTAGACTTTCTGGTTATAACCACTACCCTCTGTCTCTACTTCAGCTGGAAACCCAGAATTATGAGACCTCAATCCCTGCCATCCTATTGCTAGAAGATCCCAAAGACATCTGTTTTATGAAAGAAAGATTCTTTATTCTTAGAGTAAGGATCTCATTTAAGGTTCAGAGTTATGAATAAATTTGCTAATTCAGTTTGTTAATATGATTCTCTCTTAATGAATAAGAAAGATACTTTTCATTAAATTGATTGAAGAGATATAAAGATGTAATAGTTATAAGAAAAGGCTGAAATCAAAATTATTTTATTGAAATCAAATCATATATCATATGCTTTCCTTTATTTTGGAGTATCACACAAACCCTCCTCCCACTCCCTTTGGGAAAAAAATTTTAACCAATAAAATTTAGAAAATTAAAATTTTAATAATTTTTTACGTTTTTAATAAATTGAAATAATTTTTACATTTTCAAGCATCTGAGGAATTTAATCATACAACTTTCAAATCTCTCTTTCATCATTTTTAACACCATGTTTGACTTGCTACATTTTTATATCTGAAGAGATTTTGCTGTTGACAATTTACATGTCCCTAATGGTTAAAAAGCATTTTCAAAACAGGTTTACATTTCAGCTTCCAAAAGAAGATGGGACTTTATCCACCATGGATTGTTACTCTCAAATCTGCCACAGATCGTCCTGCTACAGGTATCTTCAGTACACTCAAAATCCATCTTTCTTGAGTCAGAAACTCCTGTCAGCTTACTCTGATTAACAGTTTTGGTGTCAAAATCTCCCATAACCATGAGGTAGCTATCAAACTACTCCAGTTTTCATCCTTATCTCTGTGCCCCTCAGAAACTAAATTAGTCTATCACTGTATCACTTTCAATTTACTCACATAAAATTAGTATTTTTTCTATCAAGCATAGATTTCTCCCTTAAGAGTTTTCAGAATCTGATCAAAGATTGATACTTAGAAGGTTAATGCAAATAATCACTACTAATTTGAAAAGAAGTCATGTACTAGAGCTATATGATGCTTCTTCTTTACGGTTATATTCAGCTTCCTTTGATATCAGACAAGAATACATATATCAATGTGTTTTGACCAACTGGCAATTCTTGCTGCTGGGAATGCTCCATAGCCCATACCTATATATTTTTTTCCTCTTTTACTTTTGGGTGGCTGCTCCAGTTATATCTCCTCAGTCACTCAAGGCATGTAGAGTAGACCCTTACTTCTGCCCCATCTTTGTATAAAATATCCCAATTGATCTATTATTTAGAACAAGGAACAGATCTGTGTATGGCCTATCACATATAATCCAGATACTAATATCATACCTCAAAAGATAGTCTCCATGACCTTCTCCACTTGGAAATAGATTTGGGTTTGCAGGAAACTATGAGTCAATATTACAGCTGAGTTAAAAACTAGAAGACATCTTTTCTTAGTATTTTCTGAGCCAAGGTCATTACCATTAGAAAATGGAAATAAGGGGGGAGGGTATAGCTCAAGTGGTAGAGTGCATGCTTAGCATGCACAAGGTCCTGGATTCAAACCCCAGTACCTCCTCTAAAAAAATAAATGAATCTAATTACCTCCTGCAAAAAAATTTTTAAAAAATTAAATAATACAATAAGTTTTTAAAAAATTCTTTTTAAAAAAGAAAGAAAATGGAAATAATCCTAATGGAAATAACTACAAAGAATTATTTTAAAGGTATTTTTAAAACTGTCTTTTACTCAATTATAATCTCACTTACATTGTACAAACCTTATAAGTTTGTTTGCATTGTTGCCACCTGAATATTCATAAATTGCCATTTTTCAAGGAGCAAAGGTCTTTCTAAATAAGTGTTTTATGTGATTTGATATTATCTCTTCTCTTAGCATGTCTGTTGTACTCTTTTAAAAAGTTATTTTTACTACTTGAACTGGAGTTTGCAGTGTATATTTATGTGTATTCTAAGCCCGCTATCAAATAACACTCCGCCATTTCAGAGGTAGTATAGCTACCTTATAGTGTTCCTGGTTCCTCCCTCCATCCCTTATAACATTTATTTCATTCATTTTACCTATCCATAAGCTATAACCACCCAATAAAGTGTTGCTATTAATATTCTGAACAAACATTTTCTATTAGATCAACTAAGAATAAGAAAAGTAAAAGATATTACTTTTCCTTCATTATGTTCATTCTCTAGCATTCTTCCTTTCTTATGTAGTTCTGAGTTTCTGACTTGTATCATTTTCCTTCTCTCTGAAGAACTTCATTTAACTTTTTTTTGGAAGCCAGGTTTACTGGCAACAAAATCCCTCAGCTTTTGCTTTTGTTTTTGTTGTGAGAAGGTCTGTATTTCTCTTTCACCTTTGAAGAATAAGAGTATTTTGCTGAATACAGAATTCTGGTTTGGAGTTTGTTTTTTTCTCTTCAGTGCTTAAATACTTTACTCTCTTCTTGCTTGCATGATTTTTGAAGAAAAGTCCTATCTAACTCTTGTCCTTTTTCCTCTATAAGGAAGGTATTATTCTCTAGCCTCCTTCAAGATTTTCTCTTTGTTGTTCTATGCATTTTTAATATGATATGCCTATGGGTAGATTTTTTTTAATGTTTATCCTGCTTAGTTTTCTCTGAGCTTCCTGCATTTGTAGTTTGGCATCTGTCATTTATTTTTGAAATTTTCAGCTATTACTTTATTTCTTCTGCTCCTTTCTTCTTCTTTTATTCTTCTTATGTTTGTGTTATACCATTTGTAATTGCCCCACAGTTCATGTATATTTGGGGCTTTTTTTTTTTCAATTCCTCTTAATTTTTTTTTTTTCTTTTTAGTTTGGGATGTTTCTACTGACATATATTCAAGTTCATTGATTCTTTCCTCAGTTATGTCCAGCCTACTCTTGAACCCACTAAAGGCATTCTTCATTTCTGTTAACAATGTTTTAAATTTCTACCATTTCCTTTTGATTATTTCTGAGAGTTTCCATATCTCTGCTTATATTACCCATCTGTTCTTGCATGTTGAGCTTTTTTTTTTCCTCACCGGTACCCTTAGCATTTTAATTATAGTGATTTAAAATTCCGTCTGAGAATCACAAAAATTTCTCCCATGTGTGAGTGTAGTTCTGATATTTGCTTTGCCTCTTCATACCATGTTTTTCTCCTACCTTTTATCAAGTCTTTTAATTTTTGTTAAAAGTGAGACATGGTAGTAATGATATGAATGTAAGTAAAAAGCGTTTTGTGTGTGGTTTTATTTTTAACTGGCTAGGAGTTAGCCTGTGTTTAATGTTTGCTCTGTTTGTAGGTATTAGAGGCTTCAATTTCCAATATCCTGTTTTGTCCCTCCTATTTTCTTTAGCTTTCCCTTAAAACTCCTCCTTAAATAGAATTTGTGACTGGCAACTCTTTCAGTTATAATTCATGTTATTATTCCGTAGTCCTGTTAAAGTAGTGATACAGTATTTGGGAAGAGAAGCATTCTTAAAATGCATGATTAAACTTCTCTCTTTTTTAATGAGCCAGAGGCCTGGGTATGAAAGAGTTTAATGAGCCAGAGGCCTGAGTAGTCCTTTTTTCCATCTCTATATAGGACAGAAAGAACAGATGGGTCTTGAGGTGTCTAATTGCTCTCCCCATAGGTCAGATAAGGCTCTAGCAAAGTATTTTCTCCTGAGAACTGGCCCAGCCACGGAATGCTCTGGGAATTTTTCAAAATGATTACTATTTCCATGGACATATTTCAAAATGGCCGTTTTCCCCTTTTTCTAACCAAAGTATGTGGGTTTTTTTTTTTTTTTAATTTACTGTGAGAACCGGGTGGGCATTCTGAAAATGAAATTGTTGAAAGTGTGAATCCATCCCCATCAGGGCCCCTAGATTTTACCTATGAAGCTAGGTTGTATTCAACCTCCAGCAACTCTTCAATGATCATTTTACCAATTCTACAGGTGGCTTCTGCTTCTGGTAAATTGTGATTCTCTGTATACCTGCTTCTCCAGTGTTTGGAGTGAGAGTTTATCCTGTGACTTCAATTCCGTAGTCAATCTGAGAAGAGGTGTTGATTTTATGTTCATTTTTTTCTTATTGTTTGAATGGAACTGACAACTTCCAAGCATTTTATAAGTTATAAATGGAAACTGGCCAACTATTTCTTTAATCTTTATATTATCTTAAATATTAGTGTTTGCTTTAATTACTAGATACATATTTGTATAATCTTGTGCTGTCAAACAGGAGAGAAAAAAGACAACTAAATTCCTTCTTTCCTAAACATTCTTTTTCCTTTCTCTGAAAATCTGATGTCATGAACATTTTAATGCAGAGGCAGCAGTACAAAAAGGGAGTAATGGGCAACTCTTTATCATTTCTTAAAAATATGAACTAGCAGATGGCATTTCCTCTTTTCTACATTTCATCATTCAGCAGAAAACAATTAAAAGCAAATGAGTCTTAAATAGTTGGCATGCTCATTTCTGTGACAGTTATTTTTATAAGAATCAGAGCTTGTTGTATTTAGAATATCATTTAATGTTCATTTGGCATTTTAGTTAAGTCTGGTATTTTCATTTTCACAAAATTATGAAAATAGCATCATATTGAATTTTAGTAGGTTTAAAAACTTAATCAATGAGTAAAATATCACCTTTGGGTTTAATACATACAGATTAAAATATATGGCTTGTAAATATCTTAGGCCAAGAGATATATGTTGAAACTAATGAAACTGAAGTGTTAGGGTGCCTCTCTCGAAGGCCTTCATTCTCAGTTCTAGGAGGAGGCTTAATAATTTGTTCAACTAGTTTCATGTTTTCCTAAAATTTGTAAAATGAGATATTTTAGCCATATTTAATTAAGACTACTATCTTGTTTCACTCTTCTTTCTTATCGCTCTCTCCTTGTTTCATTTAGGATAGCAGTGGAGTAGCAACAGATATTTTGTAGATTTGGATAAGGAGTAGTTGAGTCGAGAATTCTTTTAAGATTTGGTTTAGAAAGATCTATTTGTGCAGTTTGCACTCACCCTGGCACATACCTAAGTAATTACTAGCCATCTCATTGTATCAAGGACCTCCAGGAATATTCCTATCATGACAAGAATGTTCTGACCAAAGTTTATGTGTCTTATAGCACCTAGGGCTGGAAACATATGGGAAGTAGAGGAAAAACAAAGTGCAGACTATATGGAGCTAGAAATAAGTCTGTGGAAGATCTTCTAATCATCAGACTTACAAAATTTAAGTGTATTAAGTTGTCATTAAAAGTAGAAAAACAAATTTTTTTCTTGACAGAAATATACTTGGTGTATTAGTTATCTATTCCTGCATGATAAGTCATCCCGAACTTACTAGCATAAAATAGCAAGCACTCATTATCTCACACAGACTTTGAGGGTCTGGGGTCCAGGAACAGTTTAGTTGTATCCTCTGGCTGTGGTTGCTCATGAGTTTTCCATTCAGACTTGACTGGGGCTGGAGGATCCTCTTCCCAGTTGGTTCAGTCACTTGGCTGTTGGCAAGAGGCTTTGGACTACATAGGCCTCTCCATGGGGCTGCCTGAGCGTCTTACTTGTTTGCTCCAGAGCAAGTGATCTGAGAGGGTAAAGAGGATGTCACATTGCCTTCATAACCCAAAGTCTCACACTGCTACTTTCACTTTATTCAATGGATTAGAAGTGAGTTGCTAAATCGGACCCACACTCAAGTAAAAGGGAAGTAGATATCTTGTCTTGAATGGGAAGAATATCAGAGAATTTGTAGACATATTTCAAAACCACCACAGTTGGTATGAAAGCTTTTTATTTTTTGTTAGTTATATTAGTTTTCTAGGGCTGTCATAACAAATGACCACAAACTGAATAGCTTAAAACAACAGAAACTTATTCTCTCACAGTTCTGAAGGCTTTATGTCCAAAATCAGGATTTTGACAGTGCCGTATACCATTTGAACGTTCCAGGGAAGAGTACTTCCTTGCCTCTTCCTAGCTTCCATTGTCATCCCTTCACTTTAGGACTCCAACTATATACATACATATATTACCTATCATTTTGTCTATCTTATCTATTGGTCTATCTATAAATCAATAGATACTATCTAAGTAGATCAATTGATAGGTGGATAGATACTAGCTATACTACAGATTCTGTCTTTCTATAGATAGATACATGATACTATCCATAGATCTATCTAATATTGTAATATATGTGTATATATTTATGTATATAATATTTATTATATGTATAATTCTTTAATAATATTAAGTTAAATCTTTTGTGAGTGTGCTGTTGTACCAGTGTAATCCAAATTATCAGCAAATGTAATGCATTGGGTTCTTTTATAAAAGTTATACAATAGTTTTTATTCCATCCAAAAGCTATTGTAAGCACCATAAATAACAGGAAGGTAGAACCTGAACAAAACTGGTAACAGCTAGCCCAGAAAGTTTGTTGAACAGGAGAAATGGCTTGCTCATGCTCATACTATATGAAAATAAAATCCGTTCAACTCTTCAGTTCGTGATCCCCTCTATACTTCCAACCACAACCTAAATGAAATGTGTGTGTGTTCTCTATGTTTTTATTCATCTTCAAAATGGAAATAGAAATAACTACCATATGAGATTGTTAAAGGGGTTAAAATTGGAAAATCTAGAAAATACTTGTTTTCTGATGTTTTATAGAATCAGAAAATGCTAATCTAGTTGGCATTTTATGCATTTCTTAGTTGATTGTTTCTGTATCAAGATGTCTTTTATAGATGGAAATACAGGAAGTAGCAGTTTATTTTCCTTTTCAGGTTTTGCCTTCATTTGGGAAGTGAGTGGCAAAACAACTCCTTTGTAAAATAACATTTAGAGTAACTGATATTTAAAGAGCATATTAGACCTAATATTAAATAGATAAATAGATTAACCTATAGAAATTGAAAGCTAGCAATTCTCACTGAAATCTGATAGATGGAAATGGTGAAGAAAAAGGAAGAAAAAGGCTTTTTGTAACTGAAAATCATAGAGGTTTTAAAGGTGGAAAGATAATTTAGACTATTTTGTTAATCTCCTTGACAATTTAGAATCACATCACTCTACATTGACTAGCATGTCTTTAAAAGGCTATTTTCAGTGACCCAAGAGATGGAAAACCCTGACTTAGTTTTACTATCTGAACTCTAGCTTTTGAAAATTTATTTAAATATATTTTTTCTCCTGTGTATCAAGTTGGTACTAAATTTATAATTTAATAAAATCTATTGTATTTTATATTTAAAATTGAACATTGTGTTTAAGATGCATAAGGATGTATTATAATAATAGTATTGATAAAATAATAACAATAGCTAATATCAGCAAATGTACATTAGTATGTTAGGTATATTATTGTGTTAGGTATATTTCTTACCTAACCCTCACAGAAAAGAAAGAGGGAAGGAAGAAAGACATTATTATCCAAATTTTTAAAATAGCACTGAAGAAGGAAATTCAGTGAGATAACAGACTAGACTATATGGTAGAGATGAGCAAGCACCAGAGTCATGATTCAGAATCAAGTCTGCCTGGTTTCATGAGTGATTTTTGTAAATTAGCGTGAAATTGAAACTCTGTGACAATGTCTTTATCAGGGGTTACGGTCAACTGTCTTCACACTTCTGCCTCATAATGATAGCATATACTATAATAGATACACAAATAGCACTTGAATACAAAAGGAAAATTAAAATAAAACCCAATAATAAAGACTCAATAAGAACAGATCTAGTGAATAGCTCCCTTAGTGAAAGAATATAAACATGTGCTTTCTCAGAGTTTACAGAAAGAAATTTTGTTTTGAAAGTTTCCTCACTTAAGCAAACATAAATTGAGTAGATGAAGAGTTTGTTCTTTCATCTTGCTAAATTTTACTTATTTATAGATTAGTATATGACCAATTTCTATAAGTGTTTCTGACTTAAAAGAATGCGTATACTGCAGTAGTTGAATATACTATTCAATGTATACCGTCAGGTCATGCTTGTTAACAGAGTTAATTTTATATTTTCTTATTAACTATTTTTTATTAATTATCTAGAGAAATGTACTAAAAATCTATTATATTATAGATTGTATTTTTTTTTTACTATAAACTTCTGGTTTAAATTTTTAAGTATATGTTCTTAGTTTCCAGAGAATTCAAAATGATATATTCTCTCTATAAACCTTTATCATTATGAAATCAATTTATTTATTTGTAGTAATATTTGCCATGCATTGTTAAAATCTAACTTGCTAATATTAATATAGGGGCATGAATTTTTATAATTTTTACTATATTTTTATATTCTTCCATTTCAGCTCTTCTGTATCTTTATGCTTTTAATTTGTCCTATAAACAGCATATATTTGAACTTATTTTCTCCAGTTTATTCATCTTTAAAGCATGTACCCTTTTTATTTTTAATTTAATTTTATTTAAATACATTTTGGAGTATAAATCTAAAATTATATTTTATTCTATGTATTTTTGCACTGATTACTTTTCTTTAACCTTTTTTTTTCTTAGTTACTAGGTATTTTTTTCTTATTTCATTTTTTTCTCCATGATGTTAAAAGCTGTAAATTCTTATTCTGTCTCTTAGTGTTTATAAAGAAATTACACAATAAGTGTAATAGAAAATATTTTTACCTTGCAAAAATTTCAAAGAAATTGCATGATGTAATTATCATATTGTATATTAAGAGTGATTTATAAGTGCAAGACACTGTGGTAATGCTACTTCATATATACCAAGCTGTTTGCTTATCAGGATAACCTTTGAAATATTATCGTCACCCTGACTGAAGCAAATTTAATGATGTTCGCCCAAGCATGTGGTCAGTAGGTGGGAGCAGGATTAAATTTACATATTCTTTCTTCAGAACCACTGTGGACTAAATTACAATCACATGAGATTGAAGCCCAGCAAACCACATATTAGCTTTATCAACATGAATATCCTGTTTAAACTTTCTAGTTCTAAATTTTCTCACTAGTATAATGATGGTAATAATAAATGTATAAATAATTTATAATGTCCTGAGTCTTTCATGTACATTATTTCATTTAATATTAATATCCCATTTTTATGAGTGATTGAAAGACATTTTCAAGGTCACCAGGGAAGTTGTGGAGTCAGGGGTCAGATCAAAACCATCTTGCTCTGTAAACCAAGTCATGGTGCTGTTATCCTGTTAGCACTATGAAAATTTGTGAGGATGAAATAAGGCATTCAAAATTTCATGGAGTATATAAAATATTGTATCAATCTTGTATTGGTAATAGTATAATCATCACCATCATCATCAACTTTAATTCACAATTGCATTTCTGAAAGCCTTTGTTTTTTCTAAAAACCTATTCTTTGTATTAACAATTATAGTCATTGTGCCGCACATAATGTCCTGTTTAATTAAAACAAAAATCAAAGTGTCCTTTTTTATTAAGTTTGAAGGGAAGCTATTTTATTTTATTCTCTTATGTATTTCCTTCCTCTCTAGCAATTCAACTTACAAGCGAGGACTCTAAATACCTTGGGTGATTTCATCCTTTAATTATCTAATAAAGCTGAGAATCATTTGGTGCTTGAGAAGGCTATACCTGTGAACCATATATAAAAGCCATATCATGAGCATTTGTCACAAAAAAAAATCAGTTTTTCTAAATATGAGTCACTTCACTTCATGAATATCAGTAAATTAATGAATTTTATACTAAATGAACACAATACGTACTTCTTAGAGCATATTTCCCGAGAACACTAATAAAAGCACTGACAAAGTTTAAAGTTAGATTATAGAAAACTCAGGTTTTTGACAGGTGGAGGGGAATACTTGAAATGGACCAAGAATATTCATAGCTGAAATTCTTGCCTTAGAACCTTATGTATAGTCAGGTACCTTGAGGAGAATTGACTGTGATGATCACAAAACCAACTGGAATTGAGTTCAGTGAAGCCTGTGACATGGAAGAGGATGATGCCAATGCATCCAAAAATAGTCTGGTTACAACAGTTAAAGAATAATTTTTTCCTATGGTTGAAATAGTACATTATTGACAATTGAGGGGTGGGGCACAGCTGTGCACAGTCAGTAATTGTCTCTGAAATGGAAAGTGAATGTTTCAGCGAGATAAAGTATTTGCATTTAAATAAGAAAAAAAAGTAAGTCGGCACTATCTTTGGATTAGGCTTTCTGAACATTGCTTGTATTCTGGTTTTTCTTGTGTAGGGTTTTTTGTTTTTTTTTTTTTTCTTTTTTTTACCTAGCTCTAGAGATTAGCATCACAAACACAAAGTCAATGACATGATCCTATATCATTCTCATGTTTTAGAATAGTGGGATTGGAGAATAGGGAAAGATAGTTTCATGAAGGAAATAAGATAGTAATTTACTAAGACTTAACTGACAAAGAATATTCTAGAATGATTATGCTCTAAGAAAATAGACTGTTATGATGATCAATATACCTCATTATTTGTGTGATATTTATTCTCCCTTTTAAAAATCTCATGTGACTTTCACTGTTTCTATATAAATGAGTTCTTTCCATAAATGTAAATTCTGATTTCATTTGCATTCTTGACAAAGTAAATCCATTTACATTAAATGACTAAAACCAAAGGTGCAAGCAAGTGAAGACCATTAGCATTTATGACTAATATATATAAATACATATTTTGAAACTATAACTGCAAAAGGCATTAAATCATAATTAGGCAGAATGCAGGATCATCAAATGATGATATTCAGTATGTAATATGTCAGGTTGATTAATAGATTTGAAAATTACAGCATTCAAAATATTTAACCATTCTTATTTAGGTAAAATATTTTCAGTCCTGAGACAATATCTACCTGATGTCAATATAAATTTAAAGTGAAATATGCATGTCTTTGCATCTTAATGCCATAATAACATAGCATAGCTTAAAATGTAGAAATCCAAAATTATCAGTTAGGTCAAAAATGTGCTTATATTGGTGTTCCATTGTTTTCAAGAAAGAGGAAAAAGGATTTAAAAATAAGTATTTGGTTAATTATTTTAAAGATGGCTTGCTGAACACACATTTCTAATCCCTTACAAGAAGAGAAAAATTTTGCTATTCTTATTTTTACATTTTTCAATGGAGAACATACCATTGTATTGCTGAAAACACAAAAGGGTGATGAGAGTAGAAGAGAAATAAATAAAATTTGTAGATCATACTGAAAAAGATTGGATTCACTGCTAATTCTTTCACTAAGAGATGAATCAGCCTGAGCCGCCGGCTTTCCCTTGTGGAATTAACTCAATAGAAATTATAAAAGAAAACAAAGGCCTAAGTTAGACAATACTTGTTTCTCAGTGTTTTTTTTTAAATTCTTGAGAATATCTTTCAGGGCCTTCTGATTCTATAGGTTTTAACCATTCTATAATGGCATCTATCTGCCACTATTACAATATCATACATGCCCTAAAAATCCTCTGTGTTCTGCCTATTCACTTCTCCCTTCCCCATAACCCCAGGGAACCAATTATCTTTTTATTGTTTCTACAGTTTTGCCTTTTCCAAATATCTTATAAATGGAATCATATAGTATGTAATATTTTCTGATTGGCTTCTCACTTAGCAAATATGCATTTAGGTAGGTTTTCTTTATGTCTTTTTGTGGCTAAATAGCTCATTCTTTTATTGCTGAACTATGTTTTATGGATATACCATAGCTTGTACCCATTCACAGATTAAAGGATTTCATGTTGCTTCCAGTTTTGAGAAATTATGAATACATCTGCCATAAACATCTATGTGCAGGTTTTTGTGTGGACACACATGTTTATCTCTTTTGGATAAATAACTAGGAGCGTAATTATTGGATCCTATGGTAAAATTATGTTTAATTTTGCAGTAAACCGCCAAAATGTATTTTAAGGTGACAGTACCATTTTTCATTCCCATGAGCAATGAATGAGAGTTCCTGTTGTTTCACTTTCTTACGAACATTTGGTGGTGTCAGTGTTCCATTCTAGTAGGTGTATTAGGTAGTGGTATCTCATGTTAGTGTTAATTTACATTTCCTAATGAGATATGTTGTTGAGCATCTCTTCATATGCTTATTTACCACCTGTATATCTTCTTTGGTAGCTGTCTGTTCAAGTCTTTTGCTATTTTCTTGTTGGTTTTTAAGAGTTCTTTATATATTTTGAATAACAGTCCTTTATCAGATGTATCTTTTTCTCTCAGTCTGTGGCTTGTCTTCTCATTCCCTTGACATTACCTTTCACAGGACAGAATTTTAAAATTTTAATGAACTTCAGTTTATTGATTGGTTCTTTTATGAATCATGCTTTTGGTGTTATATCTGAAAAGCCTTTGCCATTATCAAGATCATTAAGACTTTCTCCTATATTATTTTCTAGGAGTTTTATAGTTTTGCATTTGCATTTAGGTATGTGATCTATTTTCAGTTATTTTTTTGAAGGATATAAAAGTCTGTGTCTAGATTAAGTTTTTTTCATATGGATGTCTAGCTGTTCCAGCACCATTTGTTGAAAAGACTATATTTTCTCCCTTGTATTGCCTTTGCTCCTTTGTCAAAGATCAGTTGACTATATTTTTGTAGGTATAGTTCCAGGTTGTCTATTCTCTTCTGTTGATCTGTTTGTCTATCCTTTCACTAGTGCAGCATTGTCTTGATTATTGTAGCTTTATGGGAAGTCTTGAAGTCAGATAGTATAAGTCCTCCAACTCTGTTATTTCCCTTCAGTATTGTGTTGGCTATTCGGGGTCTTTTGCCAGCCCATATAAATGTTAGAATCAGCTTACCAACACGTATAAAATAACTTTCTGGAATTTTGATTGGGATTACGCTGAGCCTATAGATCAAGTTGGGAAGAACTTGCATCTTGACAATATTGAATCTTTGTCTTCCTGAGCATGAGATATCTTTCCATTTATTTATTTTTCCTTTCTTATCTTTCATCAGAGTTCTGTAGTTTCCCTTGTATAAATCTTGCACATATTTTGTTAATTTTATACCCATGTATTTCATATTTTGGGGTGTAATGTAAATGGAACTGTGTTTTTAATTTAATTCCCACTTGTTCACTGATGGTGTATAGGAAAGCTGTTGACATTTGTGTAATAATATTCCAACACAGCTATAATTTATTAGTTCCAGGAGTTTTTGTTGATTCTTTCAGATTTTCTCCATAAATGATTATGTCATCTGCAGACAAACGTAGTTTTATTTCTTGCTTTCCAATCTGTACCCCTTTTATTTTTTTTTATTTTTTGGACTTTCAATATTATATTGAAAAGCAATGGTAAAGGGATGTCCTGGATCCTGATCTTAGCAAAAATGCTTCAAGTTTCTCAACATTAAATATGGTATTAGCTGTAGGTATTTGTAGATGTTCTTTATCAAGTTGAGGGTATTCTCATCTATTCCTTGTAATTTTGAGAATTTTATCATAAATAATGTTAAATTTTGCAAATGTTTTTTATTCTGCATCTACTGATATGACCATGTCATTTTATTCATCTGTTAATGTGGTGGAGTACATAAATTGATTTTCAAATGCTGACTCTGCCTTGAATATCTTGGATAAATTGCACTTAGTTCGGTGTATAATTCTATTTATACTGTTGGAATTATTTTCTAATATTTTGTTGAAGATTTTTGCATGTGTGCGCATGAGAGATTTTGGTCTGTAGTTTTTCTTTCTTGTAATGCCTTTATCTCACTGTTATTAAAGTAATTCTGGCCTCATAAAACAAGTTTAAAAAATGTTCCCCTTTCTTATGTCCTCTGAAAGGGATTATAGTAAATTGGTGTAGTTTCTTCCTTAAACATATAGTAGAATTCAGCAATGAACCCATCTGGGCCTGGTGCTTCGTGTTTTGGAAAATTAATAATTATCAATTTAACTTTTCTAATAAGTATAAGCCTATGCAATTGTCTAATTCTTCTTGTGTGAATTTTAACAAATTGTATCTTTCAAGGAATTGGTCCATTTAATCTAGTCTGTAACATATATGGTCATATAATTGTTTATATTATTTATTATCATTTTAATGTCCATTGAATCTGTAGTGATATTCCCTCTTTCATTTTCCATATTAATGATTTTTAGTCTCTCTTTTTCACATAGCCCGGCTAGAGGTGTATTGATTTTATTGATCTTTTCAAAGAATCAACTTTTGGTTTTGTTGATATTCTCTGTTATTTTCATACTTTCAATTTTGTTGATGTTATGCTCTAACCTTAATTATTTTAGTTCATACATTATTTTATTTTAGTTTT
This sequence comes from Camelus dromedarius, assembly GCF_036321535.1. Lineage (NCBI taxonomy): Eukaryota > Metazoa > Chordata > Mammalia > Artiodactyla > Camelidae > Camelus > Camelus dromedarius. Next base: position 26,843,186 of record NC_087450.1, read on the forward strand.
TCAAGGAACCTCCATACTGTTTCCATAGTGGCTATACCAGTTTACATTTTCACCAGCAGTGGGCAAGTGTTCTCTTTTCCCTGCATCCTCACCAACTCCTGTTTTTCTTATATCTTTGATAAAGCCCTTCTAACAGGTGTGAGGTACTATCTGATTGTCATTTTGATTTGCATTTGTTTGATTAGTGCTGTTTATCATGTTTTCATGTACCCGTTGTCTATCTGTATGTCTTCTTTGGTAAAATGTCTATTCAGATCCCCTGTCCATTTTTAAATCAAGTTGCTTGGTGTTTTGCTGTGGAGTTGTATGAGTTCTTTATATATTTTGAATATTAACAGGCATATGATTTACATATATTTTCACCCGTTGAGTAGATTGTCTTTTTATTTTGTTAATGTTTTCTTTGCTGAGAAGATGCTTTTTACTTTGATGTAGGTACCACTTTATTTCTGCTTTCGTTGCATTTGCTTTTGATGTCAAATCCAAAAGAAACATCAAGAAGACTGATGTCAAGGAGCTTGCTACCTATGTTTTTTCTAAGAATTCTACAGCTTTAGGTCTTACATTCAAGTTGTTAATCCACCCGAGTTAATTTTTGTGTATGCTCTAAGATAGCAGTCCAGTTTCATTCTTTCTCATGTTGCTGTGCAGTTTTTCCAACACCATTTATTTAAGAGACCATCCTATTTCCATTATTATATTCTTGATTCTTCTGTCATAAATTAATTGAAAATATCTGTGTGGGTTTATTTTTGAGCTCTTTATTCTGTTCCATTGGTCTATAGGTCTGTTTTTATGTCAATATCATACTGTTTTGATTACTGTAGCTTTGTAATACAGTTTGAAATCGGAAAATATAATGCCTCCAGCTTTGTGCTTCCTTCTCAAGTTTGCTTTGGATATTTAAGGTTTTCTTTTTCTTTTTTTTTCTCTGGTGTTTCCATTCAAATTTTAGGATTGTGTATTCTGCTTATGTAAAAAGTGCCATTGGGATTTTGATAGAGGTTGCACTGAACCTGTAGATTGCTTTGGATAACATGAACATTTTAACAATATTAATTCTTCCAATCCATGAGTGAAAAATATCTTTCCATTTTTCTGTCTTCAAATTATTTCCTCAGTCTCGTACAGTTTTCAGTGTATAAATCTTTCACCTCCTTGGTTAAATTTATTCCTACGTATTTTATTATTTTTGATGCAATTATAATGAGATTGCTTTTTCAATATCTTTTTATGACAGTTCATATTTGTGTATAGAAATGCAATAAATTTTTATATATTGATTATCTTTCAACTTTACTTATTAGTTCTAATAGTTTTGGTGTGTTTTTTTTTTTTTGGTGGAGGCTTTATATATATTATTATGTCATCCGCAAGTAGTTTTTTTTTCTTATTCAGATGTCTTTTATCTCTTTTTATTGCTTGAATTCTCTGGTTAGGATTTCCCATATTATGTTGAATAAAAACGGCGAGAGTAGGAATTCTTGTCTTGTTCTAATCCTAGAGAAAAAGTTTTCCATTTCCTATTATTTATTATTGATACTATTTTTTACTAAGTATGATGACTTTGATTTTGTTGAGGTATGTTCCCTCTATACTTACTTTTTTGAGAATTTTTAGAAATGAATGCTGAATTTTTTTCTATTAAGATGATCATATGATAGATCATATTGATTTGTGCATATTAAACCATCCTTGTATCCCAGGAATAAATCCCTACTTGATCATGATTTATAAACCTTTTATGTATTGTTTATTTCAGTTTGCTAATATTTTGTTGAGGGGTTTTGTATCTATGTTCACCAAGATATATGCCTATATTTTTGTGTGTGGTATCCTTGTTTGATTTGGATTTTAGGGTAATGCCAACCTCATAAAATATGTTTGGAGGTGTTCCTCCTCTTTGAATTATTTGGAAGAGTTTGAGAAGAATTGGTATTAAATCTTCTTTAAATGTTTGGTGTAATTTACCAGTTAAGCTATCTTGGATTTTTGTTTGTTGGGAGGTTTTGTTTACTAGTTCAGTTTCCTTACTGGAAGTCACTCAGCTCAGCTCATTTTTGTCTTTTTTTTTCTTTCCAGAAAAATATATTCAGAATGTAGGTATAGATTCAGTATATCTGTGGGAGGAGGTGAGTTCAGGATCCTCTTCTGTTGCTGTATTGTGCCAAAATCCTTATATAACACTCTTAAGCTTCTGTGGACAGAATTTTACTGTTGGTTCATGAGGTATGATATTTCACACTCATTGACTCTGACAATTTGAATTTATTACAGGCAATCCTATGAGTTGTATAATCGTCTCAAGTTTCCCAGTCTTTTTACAAGTTTACCCTTATCTTCTTATTTATTTTTATTTTTTAAGATCAAGCTTCTCATTTCATCAGCTTTATTTTCTTTGTCATTTTTCTGCATTAAAGTATAAGGCAAATCTTAAATTTGTAGCAGTCCACGTACCAAATAATATTTTCTTAATTTTACAAGAGTATCCACAAGAAACAGCCAACAAACAGCACCTTTAATAGTAGATCTTTTGAAATACCCCCTTTAAGATCTGTTACTAAGTAAGGTGAGTATTTTCACTAAGTTATTTAGCTGCATATGAGGGCCCTAGCCAATACAATAAGAACAAACATCTATAATTTTAAAGGAAGAGACTAAACACTAATTATTTGAAGTCTATATGATTAGTTGCCTAAAATAGTCAAGATAATTGATTTTAAATTGAGATAAAGTTTTGTGACTAAAAATGTACAAAGCACAATAATCAATGGGTTTCCCATAAATTAACAATAAAGAAAGTACAATAAATAAAACCAATTTTTTTTAAGTTTGAGTAAAGAGAGAAAGAGTGGGAGAGAGAGAGGGAGGAAGGAAGGAAAGAAGGAAGAAGATCCTATTCACATTAGAAGTATCTATAAAATATTTCAAAATAAACCCATCACGGAAAGGGAAAGATTTACATAAAAGAATTAGAATATTTTAATGATGGTTATAAAAGATCTTAAATCATTATATATCATCTATTCTTAAATTCTCCTCTTTTTTAGATTTTAAGATTTCTTGAAAAAGACATGTTTTACAATACGTGGTGACTTAGATTCAGTGAAATACTATAAATGGAATTGCATACCATAATTTTATATGATAATACTCAACAAGTATGTCAGTTCCTCTGAAACCAATTTAGAATCTCATTGCTATCCTATTAAATTCTCAACAGCATTTCTTTGTGCATTTTTATCTTTGTAAGTGAAAGTTGACAGGGTCATTCTGTATTTTACTTAGAAGAGTAAAATTTAAAAAAAAAATTGAGAAAAAACAGTTGTTTGGATATATCTCTACTTAATTTAAAAGAAATATTATAAAGCTAGTAGGACTTAAATCTTTGTGTTAGACTAGAAACTAACTCTTGTTTTACCCTATTTCCTCTTCAGTATATATTTCCAACATCAATAAATGGCATTCCACTAACTGTTTCTCAAGCCAAAATTCTTGTAGTCATTCTTAGCCACTCTCATTCTTTTATAAAGTACACCAAATCCAACAGTGAATCCTATTATCTTTACTTCCAAAATATTTGAATCTGACAGCCACTCATGTAATGCTGACTCCCTTAATCTAGACCACCAAAGTCTCTCACCTGGACTATTTCAATGACATACTAAATTTTTTTTATTTTTTTCTTGCTCCTCTCATCCCCACCTCCTACAAAGTCTGTTCTCCACACAGCAACCAGATAGATCCTTTAAAAATGCAACTCTTGATTATTTCACTCTTTTTTCAAAGTTTCAGTGGTTTCCTTTGACACTTAGAATAAATTCTCACATTGACCTATACTGCCCTCTTTCATCAGGTGCTTGATTAACTCTATAAATTCAGATACTCTTTCTCCCTCACTTACTGCAGCCTTTCTGGATTCTTTATTGTTAATGTGTATATTCCCCTGACTTGGGGCCTTTGAATTTGCTGTTTCCTTTCTCTTAAATGCCCTTACCAAAATTTCTACCACTCATTTCCTCTTTTATTTCTGTTTCAGCTCAGATGAAATCTTATAGTCATAGACAATTTAATGACTACCTAATATCAAACAGTGATTTTCTCCACTCTTTCCTGCCATCAATGTAGCAAAAAAATCTTTCCTCATTTTCCTCACAGTTTATATCATGGTGATATCTATGTTTACATATATAACTATATTATCAATTAGTATGCACATCAGTTACTGTTTAGATGAGAAGGAAAGACAGGCAGACAAGGACTCAGAAAGAAATTCCCCAGGAGGAAGGAATCTCTCTGTATTTTTCAGAACTGTACCCATAGTTCCTACAGTGGGTACTCAATAAATATTTGCTAAATAAGATGAATGATTAGGTACATAGAAACATGTATATATGTATTTCATGTATGATAAATATGACATTCTTAATCAGTGGAAAGTTTAAGCTAATAAGCATTGGGAAAAATAAGTTAGATGCATGTAACAAATGTTATTAAAATATTTTTAGATTTACTACATACACACACAGAGAAAATTTATTAAAATATAATAAAATATGGAATTATATTTTTAAAATTCTATTTTTACAAAAGCTTTTTAAGTAAAATGCAAACCTCAAAGCTATACATAAGGATATGGCCACGTACAAATTTTAAATTCATTATGAAAAATATACCATATGCAAAGGTGGGAAACCATTAAAAACTTTTGTGAAGTTTATAGTATAAAAGATTTAGGTATGTTATAAGTTTATGAAAATAATACCAGAAAACCTACAATAACCCATTAAGGAAATGCCAAATAAAATGTATATACATTTCAAAGAAATGAGTTGACAAATTAAAATATTGCCTACCTTATAATAATACAGAATGTACAAATTAAAATCAGATGCAATATTTCTTATAACAGATTTACCAAAATTAGAAGATTAATAATATCCAGTGTTAAGCTAGATTTGGAAATGTTACATTCTTGTTCTATTGGTGAAGTTGTAAGAGTCCAGCTTTTGAGTAAATTTTTTAAAATTGTAACATTACAGTACTTATATGCTCAAAAATTATGTTTCTATATATTTCTTTTAGGAAAAATACTGTTACTTAAGAGCAAAGAGAAAGTCACAAAATATTGCTGTATTTTTATGAAGGTTAAAATTAGAAACAGTAAATTAGTTATGCTGTTTTATTTTCTAGAATATTATGTAGCCGTTAAAAAAGAGGCAGACCTAAAGATAAGGTATGGATAGATCTCCCTACTTCTTATAAAAGTGGAAAAGTCACGCTGATAAGCTTATGTGCAGTATAATTCCATTGAAGTAAAAATAAAATTTTAATGCATGTATATATTTATACTTACGTTGTTTTGATGGGTAGATGATAGGCAGATACACTGAACGATTAATAGTGGCTATATCTAGAAGGTTTATGGAATTGGTCTGAGCTGACTGGGGAACTTTTAGTTTTTACTGTTCAAATTTTTTTTCAAACATTCCTCCAGTATTTATCTATTTCTATGTAAAATAAAATAAAATGAAATAATTGATTGGCAAGAATCTACTATTGGCTTTGTCCAAAGGATTCTCAGTCAGTGTAATATACTCAGTGTGGTTTAAAAGTATACATTACATGTTCTTGAATTACTTTTTAAAAACTTATAATAACTATAGTGGAATCTGAAGAAATTTCTGTTGTATAAATCTCTTTTCTTGATTAATATATAATTTTCTTTAATTTTTAACTCAGTATTTTTTCTAAAGTTAGAAATGCAGACTAAATATGGTAGTATAAGATTATAAGCAAAATTTTTATGAAAGGGAATTATATTTGAACTATACATTAGCTCCCACATATTGAAAATCCAGAATAAGTGAGCTAAGGTATTTCAAGAAATAGTCAACCCACTTTAATATTAGCAAAGCATTAATGATACTGCTATCTTATCCATTCATATCCCAGCACTCATGTGTCATAATGCTTTGACAGGTCTCATCTCTAACTGCAAAAATGACTTGAGTCCCTTGACATTTTATCATCTAAATTTACATAAACAGTCACTTTTTACAAAAGGAATAGAAAAGAGAAGCAGAGCTTATTCAAGAGTTCTTTGAATTTTTGCTTGATTTGGTGTGAGAGGTGTGGGTGAGATTAGCTGTCTGATTATAGAAAGCCTGGGAAAACTAGAAGGCTAATGATCTCAATTTATTTTAATACTTTTAGGGAAATATCTGAAATTAACAATAGATCTTGATCTGGAAATAGATGTAGTATTTTTATTATTATTATTCTACTGTAGCAAAAAATCTTCATTTGTTGATTCTTTTTTTAAATAGAAATCTGGAAAGCTACTTTGAAACTGTGGCTCTTCTTATCTTCAAAAGTCAATAAAACAAAATCTGCCTTTCAATTACATTTTTCTTTAAGTATCTCTGAATGGGTCTATATCATGCCAAAACAATACAATCCTACACTTCCCAACTTGTCCTATAATTTTTTTCCCACAAATACTATTATTTTTCAAATCTGTTACATTAATTTAAAAGTGATCCTTTATAAACATCTCTTTAACTTTAAGAAAATAAAATACATCAACAATAGAAGTACTAAATGACTTTCTGTGTACGTGTAATTGGAATGTTGTCAGGCTCTATTACTGTCCCATAAATTATCTACCAAAGCATGGTGGGATTAATTAGAACTATTACATGAATCCCAAGAGTGATTTTTTTTTCCTTTGGCGCTGAATGAGTGCAACTACATTAGACACACAAATCATCATATTCTATAAGTTGATCAGTTCTTCTAAGGCAGTACAATTAAACCCAACTGAGGCCATCGTGTACCCTTAGGATTTATAATCCTGTCCTGGTTTCAGAAACATAAAGACCATTAGGAGTGTTTTTATACTTGCCCTATATTCTCATTAATATGATAAACCCAAGAGATCAAGACATCAAAGTTGAACCAAATGCCAAGGCTAATTTTGATAAATGTATATTTTGTGTCATTGTGATTGGTTGGCTTCTTCCTTCTTTGTTAGATTCATTAAAATACTTTTCCTTTCTAATTTTATGTAGTTTTTGTATGTAAATTGTATTTCAGAGTTTGAAGTTCAGGTTAGCGTGGCATTTATCAAAACATTTACAAGCAGCAGTATACATTACATATACCATTTGTTAAAGAGTGCAGTTATAGGACAGTCCCTTTTATTAAACTTTCCATATGAAGATAATTAATCATTGGTATGTAATCTGTTTCTGTGGCTTTTTAAAGCATACATTGACACTTAACCTTAGCATAACTCTTTCCCTAAGAAACCTGACCTTTTGTCCAAACTCAGAACTGCTGCCTTAAAGGGCTGTTGTGAGAACACACAACATAACCCTAAGGAGAAAAAAAAAACAAAACAACATTATATTGTTAATACAGTGCTATATTTTAAAGGTATTTAATACTATTCAAAATCCTCCACAATCTGGTCATTATTAAAAAAAAGTATATTCTCCAATAAATTTTAATTAAAATCTGTGTTCCCCTACAAATTCTTAACTGTAGACATATTGGCGTCCTCAGTGATGGAGCCTCTCTTTCAATATCAGTCAACTCTTTAGTTCCCCTGCGAAATGAAGTGCCATCCCTGCAAAACACATATACACACACAGAGATTCTGTACTTAGTCAAGATCTAGATCCACTTTCAGTTTTTTTAAGTCTATATCATGACCCCCAATAATTATGATTTCTTCCTTATGATCAAAATACACAAGGCTAACATCAAGTAAACTTTTGCAAAGTAACAAAAAGTGACTCTGGAATACTCTCATACGTACCAAAAAACACTTTGAATAAGCACACATATGGAATGCAGAAAGACAGAAAATAATAAGACCTCTTATAATGTATGGCCTCTATCTTATTTCAAGGGGAGAGGAATACTGCTTTGAGGTTATTGACTGCCTAACACGAGGAGGAGGATTGGTCTGTAGAGTATATCTTATAAACAAAAACATGCAAACATATTTTGGAGCAAACTGGAGCCCAGAAATTGACCTTTATACACATGGAAAATTAATGTATGAAAGTATACCATTTCAAATAATTGCAGAATGATTGAATTATTTAACAAATCGGGAGGGCACAATTGGCCATGAACCTGAAGGAAAATAAAGCTTAGAGTAAGTTCCCCAAAGATAATTTGCAAATGAATTAAACTTTTAAATTTAAAGATCATAACTGTGACAAATACTAGAAAAAATAATAGAAAGCGTAAAACTCAGATGCATAATTTTGACCATATTTAAAATTTAAAAACCAAAAGACAAACTAACCACAAGTACTTTACTGGTTGAAATATAAAAGATAATAAAGAGAAAAATTTACAATAAAAGAGAATTAAAATTACTAATACACATATTACATAAAACATATTCAGTTACTAATAAGTAATGAAATGTAAAATAATAAGAATATCATTTTCTCCCATTTTTCTAGCTTATAAAATAATGTGGGGAAATATTCACTATAATGGGCTGTCAGTGAAAATATGTATAAATTTTTAACAACTTTAAGAAATTAGACATCGTGTGACAAAATTAAAAGTGACTATTATTTATAGACCCAGAAAAAAAGAAAATTTATTTACACCTATTTATCCTGTAAAACAAAAACATTAATATATAAAGATGTAGGCACTACTACATGTGATAAACTACAACATTTAATTCACTTTTGCAGTGTATTAACCACTGTCTAGCAATAAACATATCTCCCCATGTATTACATGCAGCAACCCAAGGAGAGAATTTCTGTATTAATTTAAATTTTGCCATCTAAGTTACCTTTACCATTTTCTCCTATTTAAGGACCCTTATTGCAGCATCGTTTGTTAATATCAAATATTTATGTGTGTATGTACGTGTGTATGTATATTTATATTTATAAACAAGATTGAAGCAATCTGAATAATCATGAAAAAGGAGTAGGTAAGTATATATGGCACATGCCACATAGAGCATTCTGTAGCTATTAAAAATAATAACATGGATACAGTTATTGACCTTGAAAGAAGTTTATGATAATTTGTTATATGAAAAGAGCAAGTTTTAAAATAATAGGTAGAAATAGAGCTATATTTATAAAACAAATAACAAAAAGTTAATATGTGAGTAAATAAATGATTATGGGTTTACTAAAGAATAAAAAACCTAGAAAGATAATTCAAACTGATGATATAGATTACTCAGATGGTGAGACTGATGTGGTTGTGTGGCAGAATGGGCAATCAGGAGAGAGAAACTATTTGTTTTTCTTAATCATCTTTAAATTTTAAAATTATTATGTGTCAACACTTGAAAGGAAAAACATCTGATAAATATTTTTTTAAAGAAAGGCTCAAAGTATATATTGCCTATGTATTTTTTGTTTTATTTTTAGGCCAAAAATGAAGCAGTGGTAATTTTGAAATACATAAGCCTACCTTATGTTACACTGCATTTTCAATATTTCAAAGAATGATAATGGCATAGGCACATTAAGAAATTTGGGCAGAGAACAATAATTCTAATATAAAAATAATGTTTAATGAAGATAATGCTCTGAACACTTAAATTAATTTATTGAAGAATTCTTCTAGGGAATGTTGAGACTTACATACGTAGCATTTGCTAACTTTATAGCCTGACTTCCATTATCCTATCTTTGGCTTCTTGAACCTCAGAGTTTTCTAGGCTTTAGGTCAATCATTTTAATGTATACCTCTCTAATCTCAGTCCTTTTTGCACATTGTCTTCCTTTTACCTGGGCCACTTTTTCTTCTCCCCCGCAACTATTGTCTAATTTACTCTTACTTGTTATACAAATATGAGTTCAAATATGATTTCAAATATTGCCTCTGCAAAGAAACAGTTGTATAAGCCATACTGCCACCAATATAAGGTCAGGTAATACATTTTTAACTTTTAAAGCATCCTGAACTTTCTCTTCATAGCACTTACGATAGTTGGTCATTAAGTATGTGAGAATTGTGAGTAATGTGTAGTCACTCCTGGGATTATAAACTCCATGACAGGAGGACTATGCCTGCTCTGCTTTTATTTTTTGGTGCCATGTGCAGTGACTGGTATTTAGGTGGTGCTTCATCAATGCCTGTTGGATGAATGAATGAGAAACAGCATTGAGTTTATTCCCCAAAACAAACAGGCACTGACATCAAAACTGGACCAAGACAGTGTTCTACAGCTCTCCACATCTCACAGAGATCTTTAAAGGCCAAAAATTCAGGGAACAATTCTGGTCTCAACCACATCTGAGCATTCCTTTAACAGGTTATCACACTTAAAATGAGTTAAACTATATTCATTTCCATAACATACCTGGAATAAAATGTCACTTTGTTTTTTTTCTTCAAAAGATGATCTCCTCACTTACTGTGGAATCAAGTGACAGCAGATGTTCCAAAACACTGATGAGAAACACATGTGAATCTGTCCATATTTGCCATATTTTCTTGTATGTGAAAAATTGTAATGGGGCATCAAGAATTTCTCTCTTAAATTTCCCTCCTGTTTTATAATCACTGACTAAAATTTATTTTTTCTTTCCCCTCTCAGGGAGCAGTCTCCTTTAACAAATTTGTTTATCCATTATTAAAAACTATGTATTTTAAACTCCTCTGGACCTGAATTGTCTTATCCTTTCTAACCTTTTATCCAAACTCTTTCTTTAAGCCCATGATTGGTAAAGGAAACCCTAGAGTAAAACACCAATATTCCATTTCACATAAGGCAGCAGTACAAAACATTCTGATGCACTATGAAAAACCTTTTTCTATTAGGGCCTCTGTGAAAAATCATTAACCTGCTAATATAGTTCAGTGTCACAGTCTGAGATAATTACTGTCTTTTGTGCTCTATTAGCCATGATTAAAACAGAATCTAAGGAGTTTATTCTTACTCTTCCAAATAGACCTGCAAAGGAATCCATCCATACATTTTTCTCCCCAGTACTTTTGTTGACTTCAGATGAGAGAATGTAATGTTATGCATTATTATTATTATTGTAACTTTTGTTCCTCTTGTGGTCTTGGGAATTCTTAATTTTTAGGTAGAAGTGATCCACCTGACAGTTCATAGGCTGGCTTGAAATAGAATATGGCCCTGTCATAATTTCATTAGGGCCAATAGAAGAATCTGGTAGAATTCAGATCTAATGTATTTTAATGTTATTTCATTATTGAGATTGTCTACATAGTTCAAGCCCTTGAGTTTTGTAATTGTCTGATCCAAAGAAGGCAGCAGCCAGGAAAGTTAAGGGCTAGCCAAAGCAAATCATTTATTGCATGTCCTGAACGACTAAGGAAATGTAAATGAATACTAGATGACAGTGAACAGTTGCTGGCAAACATCCAGTGGCAAATGTATTTTTTACTTTACTTACATAGCTAAGCCGTATGACTTTTTAAAATTTTGTTGACAACACTATTATTTAAATTACCTCTTTTGTTCACCCACCAATGAAGAATATTTGTTGATTAAATTGTGAACATTTACATATTGTAAAGTCAGTAAATAACATGACTTTTTAATAAAAATAAATGTTTGCAATAAAGTTATGAATTGAATTTGGGGCTTCAGCTTTCAAATTCTTGATTTTTTTTGGTTGTTCAATAACATGAAAAATTCTATTCCTATATATGTTTCATATTTTAAAATGTTACACATTTTAAACAGTTTGTCCCCCCATTTCCATTTATTTTCAGTTTCATCAATCCAGGTTTAGAGAAGAGTAGCATAAATTTTTAACAAACGACTGTTTTAGTTCTTTATTATAAACACAACATTTAACAGGAAATATCCTAAACCTGTAGTAATTGCTGGAAACATCTATAATTAAATGTCATAAGAAAATATGAACTTGCAATTGCACAATTGACTGTTGTATCTAATGAGATATATTTGGTGTTCACCTAGCATTCAAAATCCTAGTCTATAGGTGTTGATGCAGTATGTTTAGTTGTATACGTTTATAGGAATAGAATTATACAGGTCCAAAAATTTTTAAAAGACCAGTGCAGAGTTATAAACTTCCTAATTAATTGCATATTGATAAGTGATTAAAATCTTCTTCAGGAGAAGATGTATTCCCAGGGATGCACAAAAAACAAGACAAAAGGTTAGCCCAAGTTAATGCATTAGTGATTTCCATTGTATTCACTTATGTATTATAAGAATCTGCTGAACTCCCATATTTTTGCTGAACTCCCATATTCCCTTCATAGTGGTATGTGATATTTATTAATCTCAGTCTATCATCTCAGATGTGTTAAATATCTCTGTAAAGTGTCCTTCTACTTGTGTCTATTGCATAATAATTTATTAGGACTAACTCTGACCCTTATGCTATAGAAAATTCAGTCCCAGTATTCTGTTTTAGGAGTGAATTATCCCCTTAGAATCATTAGAGAAATTTCTAGAGGCTAATGTAGCAAATTAAAGCAGAAACCAGGTCTGTTACACTTGTCATGACCCATATGTCCAAACCCATATTGTCCTTGGCATGGCCAGTAACTTGTCTACCTTCTTTCTAAGTAGGGATGTGGTAGACTTTTGGTAATCTAAGCATCCTAAATCGTAGAATCTAGTCTACTTGCATGCATTCAGAAGTAGAAAACCTCTGGGAGTTTACCATTTACCTGGATATTGGCTATCTAGCTTTCTGGATATATATACTAACCTTTACTACCCATTCAAGAAAGATACATTCTTAGGATTTCGCCTCTACTCCAACTCAGAGACTCATTTTCCTGCCTTCTCAGTTTGGAATTTTTAACACAATCTCTTAAATTGTTTGAATGTTTCATAAGAAAGGGAAAGGCCCTCTATGAACAACTTTCAATTCATTCCACAAAAGCTTCCAAAGTAACTGAGCACTAAAGGTGGAAAGGGAATTAGGGGAAAGATGAGAATAGTTATGATATACTAAACATTGTCCTGATTATTCCATAACAGTTATATTTAAAATAATGATAACTAATATATCAATAAGTATTCTCCTATACCTACAATTCATTCTACAATTTCTTTCTTCTCAGAACTTGGTAAATCAAAGCCGTGGTCTTCCAGTGGGAAGTAGATGTGACTCCAGATGATTTTGGAAATTCTTCTAGGAGAGTTACTCTTTCTAAATTTTAGAACATGTTCTGTTCTTTTAGCTTCACCCTTGCCCTCCTTTCTCAGATGGCAGCAGAGGAGACTTTTCCTGAGTATCCTCCATGAGGACTCACATCCAGTTGATAAATCTTCGCCTTAACCCTGCATTTATAAAGAACAGTAACATAATAGGGTAGAGGTGAGGAAAAAAGTGAAGGACTATGGAGGAAAAATCGAAAGAACAGAAAGGAAGGTTAGAAACAGTAAAAAAGAAAACAAACAAACAAACAAACATTTCTATAATACAAACTAGTTTATTCACCAGGTTGGATATAGAATACATCTAAGACAAATAGTATTTTTTATTCTCCCTATTTTCTGCATCTGGTACTTTAATTACTCTTATACTTAAATACTTATTTCTAACGTTGCTGCTTTCAAACAACTTATCATGGATATAAAATGCAATGTCTAATGTGATATTAATTTGGCTAGAGGTTTGTTGTGTGTTTTGGTAATTGGAACCATAGCCAGCCTATTTGAAGAGTTACTGCCATGTTCTTGGAAGATAAAATAAAGACAAAACAATAAATGTAGTTTTTGCGTAGTATCCAAATAAGATAAAATCATCAATTTTTAGAAATCCTTTCTCCATTCAAGTTTATCTGAATGCTGAACTGCTTGTAACAAATTTTTCAAAACTAAACAAAGTCTGCAGACAAATACTATTCCAACAGGTGAAGAAGATTAGCTGTGGTAGCATAAAACTGTGAATCCTATAGAATTTCACTTCCACTCCCCATATCCATTTTATCATCATTATGTCATAATTAGAAGAGTCCAAAATTAGTCCAAGCTACTCACAGTTTAAGTAGAGTGTGCTTGACTTCTTTTAGTTAGTGGTTATCCAACCTGTGCTTGAATGCCTCAGCTACAGGGAATTTAAACTGCAGTGCTGCCTGTTCTTATGTTGGTCATTTCCTAACAACCAGCAAGATTATCTTTGTATTTGGACTAAATTGGTTCACATCTCTGACTTTATATCTAAGAATTTGTATCTTTAGAGGTAGATTACATTCTTTTCTCCATCCATATGATGATCCTACAAACATTTTCACACAGCTGTGGTGTCAATCTGTGAATTACTTCTCTTTACCATTCATTTTAAGGTCATTCAGTCAATCCTTAGATGATTAATAAGACTTGAGTTCCTGTTTTCTTTTTTCTTAGTCTGCCTGTATTTTTCTTATGATACCTGGAAACTTTGGAAATTAAAAACATGGCAACATCTTGTGATGTGCAACCAAAGAAAGGACATAAATTTCAGGACAAATTACACAGTAAAATCATTTAAGCATTTAAACATATATTTCTAGACTTCTAACCTTTACTATAAACATTTGTCGTCATCATTTTTCTGAGCCATTCCTGGTCCTGGTCCACATTGCAGAAAATCCAAAGGACCAAAACTTGTTCATTGTTCAGAATTGATTTTGTGGGGGGATTTAATAGGAGAAAACTTAAGCAAAATAATTCAAAATAAGGAAAGAGGTATTTTCAATAAAGTATCATAAAAGAACACAAGGTAGAGAAAATGAATATGGATTTTACTAGTAGATATAGTAATAAAAAATAGAACTTACAACTTTACTATATTTATATACTATTCTTTGTTTCAGACACTATACTGAGATATATATATATATATACATATATTTGCATATATGCTTAAAATATGTTATATGTAGGCATATAATATGTAATGTACATGTAATGCATTATAAGAGGGTTATTAAAGGGCCTAGTACAATTCCTGTCACATAATTACATAAACAAATATTTTTAAATGTCCACAAATTTAGATGCTCAGTTCTCATATGTAGTTAAGTTACTTCAGTCCAAGAAGACTGGATTCCTCATTACTAAGTAATTCTTCAAGAAAGAAGAAAGTCAAGCATCTCTATTAGCACATCTTCTGCAACCCTAAATCCAAGAAACATTTAAAACACAGCTCTAGGTTGCTAGGAAAGATTCCAATTTTTCCTGAATTAACAATTGCAGAGGAATAAAGTTTCATCTTCCGGATTTCATCATATGTTTCAACCATTGTTAAGTACTGTGAATAGCAAAATGTGCTTAAAGGGTACACTACTTTTTAAATTCCAATTTCTGTAATCATTTATTTGTTGAAGCTAATTTTTATATTTGGTATTTGTTTGGGGCTTTAAATTTTTTTTTTTACTATAATCCTGCTCTTCATTTATGCTAAATTCTTATAGAAAACAGAAAGGTAAAACTTTTCTGTGAAAAAGAGAATACCAGCTCTTTCATTCTTCCTTAAAATATATGTATTTAAGTTTTGTATACTATGTGATATATTTTTTGTTTCTGATTTAATAGACTTTAATTTGTATAAGAAACAAAATATTTCTTACACTAATCATTTGAATTTATGAAAATAGCAAGACTAATTTATATGTCTCTGGATAATGTGTAGCTTCCCAATATTTCATTAAGTGTAATTAAAATAAGCTATTCATATCCTTATTGAGGTATATTGAAGATCACTTCTGTATAAATAATGATGCAAGTTTAAATAACTCAACTGTGTTATATTAGCAGAACCATCTGTTAAGTTCAGAAAATGTTGTACCTTAGAATACAGGTTCTGTAACACAGAATAGATTAAATCTGAAATAGGATAGCATAAAAAATTTTATGGCTCCTAGGTATAATAGATTCACAGATGACAATTTATTTAAGATGTGCAGAAGATTTAATATCTTCTTGGTTTACAGAAAACTCAGCAATCTGGACTTCTTTTTATTGCCCTAATTTGGCTAGATTTGCTGAATACCTTTTTTCAGGTTAGAGAAATATAAAATGACTCTTCCCTTCTTACTCCAACAGCTATCAAAATTCTTTTTTGTCTATAACATATCTTATTCCATCAAATTACAAACTTTTTATTCCTTGCTTAGATTACAAATGGAACTGGTCTATGTAGGTGGAAACCAAAGTTATCAGTGACATTTAGCCTCAGAGATACTTTTATAACTCTTAGAGCTTTAGACAGTGGGATTGTAGAAAGATGATTGGTTGAAACCTGAACCTCCATCTTTAGATTTAGCTCCTCTTCTATTTCAGTAAATGGCGTGGATTCTGACAAGAGAATGCTCCTTAATTGTTTCCAAAGTGCCCTCCTTAACAAATAATATTTGAATAATACCAACAGCAGATGTTTTCAACCTTCCAAAATATCATTTTTGTGCTTGTTGCCATGGTTACCACTTCTTAGCTTTTTCTCTTTTTTCAGATATGACTTCCTTCTATTGTTGCTCAGATTGACTGTCTGCTGCTATCAAGACAACTAGACACAATGACTAATACTTATTGATAGTTTAAAAACTAAACAACATTCCCAAAATGTTGATGTAGTTGCCTATTGGCTAAGTTTTTTAGTACAATTAAGAATCATTTGACTTATTTACAGAGTCATCAGTTCTTTCTTAAATAGCATCATGTACCAGATAATGTTATCCTTTGATAACATTGGTGAACATCTTACTTTTAGGAGGACCTCAGAAAATAATTATTACCTGTGAGTTCTATCACATGTTTAATTAATTTACCATCACAGACATAAACACAAATAAGGCAGTAATCCCAGTTGCAGTGCAAGTCTTAAACTATCTAAAATCAATTCACAGATTACTCTTTCCAAAAGTGAATATAATATATAAGAAACACAAAATTTTCAGTTAGATCATGAGTATAGTCAGTGACTCAGGCCCTATCTTAATATAGGGAGTTTTAATTTAATTCATCCTAATTTTGAGAGTAATTGTGTGATGCTGCCTTGGTTAGAGTAATTGAGATTAGTGCCCAAATTTTGTTTCCAAAACTTACCAGTATTTTGTTTGTATGCTTGCTTATTTTAGACAAGTTACTAGCTGTCTTTCTTAACATTAGAGTTTTTATATTTCTTTCAGATACATATTAAGTGTACTTGGTGTGTGTGTACTTCGTGGAATATTGGGCCCATGTGTTATAGACAGTGGGAGAAGGGCAGACAGTAAGCGTAGCTAGGAGCCCAGGTATAACAACAATTTGATTCACTTTTTATTGGCAGCAAGCACAAAAATAAGGTCAGCTATTTGCAAGTCCACAAGCCACCTAGATTTTCACTAGTAGGGAACTGAGACTAAGTAAACTATGATGTATCAGTAGTATGGAAAATGATGCACAATTTAAAAGGATGATTTAATTTTATGTCTGCTTTTATTGGAAAATATTCTAAGAACATTCATGAATGAAAAGAGCTTAATATTACATAGAATGTTACATCTATATTAAAATACAAATAGGACAATGTTGTTATAAATACACATAATTTTATGTATTTTTATATTTTCTGAGATAAGTAGGAAAATGTAAAATATCACCTGGAGATTTTACCAAGAAAAGGAAAATCCAGGAGAGGAAAAATAGCGCCGTTCCCTCGTTTTTCCTGTTTTTATATCCTGGATTGATTAATTGATTAATTGACAGCTCAGGTTCCTTGTGTTCTGGATTGTTCCTTTCCCCTTCCTCTACCCCTGCCCAGTGCTCATTTCTATCTAAACTACCTAACAGAGAGATAAATGTCAGATTTAAAATAGTGGTTACCTCTGGGCAGAACATTCACTTTGGACTGTGTATGCATCAGCAGAAATTTAAACTTAATGAATGTTGTCAGGTGATTTAAAAATGAAAATGTATTCATCATGTATAACAACAACAAAATAAGCGTTTTTATATTATCAAACACCTTCCAGGAAAAATATAGGTTGATTTCCATATAGGTGTTCAGTGAGACATATTGCATTAAAACATCAAGTATCACTTGTAATTGGCACATATTTTGAGTGCAAACTGCTTGAAAACAAGTTTCTTTTCTCAGGTACAATATTATTTCTACAATCTTGTTTATCATACTTTTATATTAGAAGATTACTTACACCATATCAAATATTAACCTTTCTTACATCCTAATTATCATAAATACAGAATTAGAGCTTGCTGGATTAATTATTTTTCATAGAACCCATGTAAACTGAACTAATGCTAAATTCCAACTCAACTATACTGGTTATAGTTAATCTATTAATCAGGGCTATTTAGATTATAAGTAACAAAAGGTCTAGATCAAAATAACTTTAAAAAATATGAAGCTATACAGGGGTTGTTAAAAAAAAAAAAAGAGATCACTTTGCAGGAACCAAAGAAGTTTTGAAAAATTCAGGAACTGAAACCTTGACCTACACCTCCAGGGTTCTCTCTTATCAGCTATTCATTTCTGATAGGCTTTTTTCATTAGTAAAGGCCTTTAAACATACTCCTCAATGAGAGGTATGTGTGAGGCATAGGGTGGGGTGGGGATAAGACTGTGGTTTTCAGGGCTTGATGATGAGGGATGGGAATCCAGAAGTGGTTGTCTCACTAAAATCTTGCCATCTGAGGTTAGAATGGGCAGTTTCCTCCCTAAAATGAGTAGGGAGTGAGGAGAGGTGTGTAGATGCTAGTACATGCTGCTATAATGAGAATGTCAGTAGGTATACAGTGCATTGTGTTAACTAAGATTGCTTGCCAGCTGATTTTTTCTAAGTACACTGTTACACTTCCAATCTGGCAATCTGAGTTTTCTCTTTAAAATTGCTTGATGACTTTATATATCTGCGTTTGGCATCTTTTCTTTCTTTGAAACATACTTGTCACTATTAATCCAACTCCCTTATTTTATTTTTGCTTTTTCATTCAGAAGACTATCTGAAAAGTCAAGGCTCATTCTTACTAACTTCAGTATTTCATGAGTGCTATAGATTAGATTGGGAAATTGGAGCAAGAAATATACAATATTAAGTATATAAATATGTATAAGTATGTATTATGAAAAATTTAAAAAGGAGTATTTGTAAAGGTTTAACACTGTTGTTATATAAGCTTGTAAATATTTTGTACCTTAAGGTAATAGAAACATCAAACAATTTGTTGATTTTAGAGCACACACCTTGGTCTGAATAAACTGAACTACAATTATTGACCTGCATAAACTGAGCAGGAAATATCAAAAAAAAAACTTGATTCTTGAGCTTAGTACCTGTCTGTCCCGTTTTCTTCACTGGCATGGTATATAACAAAAAATAAAATAAAGCAAGTGTTTGTGATCAAAACTGCCTCACTGATTTGCTGCTAGGGCCCTGGACTGGGACATTGTTGAACATATTTGCTGGTTTCATGATTTGACTTAGTTACTAGCAACTGTGGCAGCTTGATGTCCTCATTGCTTTCCCAGTCTCTTAATACTATCCAGAAGGAATAGATTAAACCTATTCTGAGGGAATAGAATAGTGTTCAGTATACTGTGTCTCCTTCCATAGACATTATTCTTACCCTTCCTTACATATGACCCTTACTTATATTTTTGGCCTCTTTTCTCTTTTGGGACTTTGCTCAATTATTCTTCCTGTTTCTTTCTTCTCCTTTTATCTGTTGCCAGTCCAAAGGGTCAATAAAAATGTTCAATTCTTTTATGACCTAAAAATAAAGTATCTTAACCTCACCTCTCATTCAGATTTCATACTTTTATCTTTTTAAAATATTCTCAAAATTAAATGTAGCTTTTCTGATTTCAATTTTTCATTTTCCACTCATTCCTCAAAGTACTTCAATAGTAATCTGTCCCTGTAAATTGATCTTAATAGGGAAATTGAAGACCTTCAAGTTGCTAAAATCAACAACAATAAACAATATATTTTTAGGCCTTGTTCTGACAAAATTTCCACTAATTGGCAGCATCTTCTTGAGAATCACTTAATGTTTAATTTTATGACAATACCATATTCTTCTTCTCTCTTAATGTCTTCTCCCCAGTTTTCAAATATTCATTACTTCAATATTTACTTAAAGCCTTTCCATGTTAGGGGCTAGTATTTTTTTGGCTTCTCTTTCTTTGCTTGACCTTAATTAAAGACATTCACTGTGCTTTTTTTTTTTTTTTCCCCTCTCTTTACTTTAACTGTCCATATTTATTTATTTTTATCAGCTTTATGAGATGTAATTGACATAATATTATGAGAGTTTAATGTATACAATGTTATGATTTTATTTTAATACATGTATATTTTGTGAAATGATTACCACAATAGGGTTATTTAACCCTTCCATCACCTCACATCCTTTAGTTATTGGATCAAGTTTCTTCTTTTTTCTATGCAATGACATACATTCACATAACTCTGACTTTTATTTATATTACTGGAACAGCCAAATCACTGTTGCTGATACCAGAATCTCCTAAAGTCTAAGACCTTTTTTTCCAAATTCCTATTGAGCATGTTTAGGAAGCTCTCCCTCACTAATACTGCAAACTTAAGAGGTTTATACATGAAATAATAGTATCAAGTTCCTAGCCTGTTCTTTTTCATGTTCTATCTCAGGAAATGCCCTTAGAACTTACCAAATTAACCAAATTATCGACCTTAATGTCCTTCTTGACCATTGTCTCTCCCTTCATCCCTACCTAGTCTTTTTCAAGTCAAAGTTTCTGTCTCTCTAGAGTGTCTTTGGAATCTTTTTATTCCATTTCAAATAAACTTTAATAGATCAGATTTTTTAATGGATTGATACTTTCTATTTTATTTCTAAGTGTTCTCTGACACCCTATCATTTCTCACCTCCCAATCATTCTCCCAGAATACTACTAAAATTTTCTTCATAATAAAAAATCTTGTTCCACTCTGTTGTTCAAAATTCTTCCAAAATGGAGATAAAATTTCCTAATATGAATCATTTATAGTCCTTTCATTAATGTGTAACATTATCTAAAATTTTCAAAAATATCTATCCCTTCTTAATAGTATCCTTTCTAACCTTTGAGACTTAGCTCAAAGGCCAAGGCATTCCTGACACCTTTTCTAATGCCTTGGGTCAAAAGAGGTTTCTATCCATTTGACTCTATAACTAAATTAGAATTCTCACTAAAATGCATCATAAAGTAAAATTTCTTCTTTTTTATTTTTTCTATTTATTAACTTATTTATAATTTTGTGTATAGTGGTTTATATCTGTTAATCCCATATTTCTAATTTACCCAACCCCCTTACCATTTGGTAACCATAAGTTTGTTTTCTCTGCCTGTGAGTCTTTCTGTTTTCTATATGGATTCATTTTGTATTCTTTTTTTAGGTTCTGTATATACGTGATATCATATAATACTTGTCTTTCTCTGTCTAACTTACTTCATTTAGTATGATATTCTCTAAGTCGAGCCATGTTGTTGCAACTGGCAATATTTCATTCTTTTTTATAGCTAATAGTCCCGTTGTATATATATAGTACATCTTCTTAAACCAACATCTGTTGATGGGCACTTGGGCTATTTCCGTATCTTGACTGTTATAAATAGTGCTGCTATGAACATCACATTGCATGTATCTTTTTGAATTAGAGTTTTCATCTTTTCTGGAAATATACCCATAGATATGGATGGCTGTATCATATGATAACTCTATTTTTAGTCTGTTAAGAAACCTCCATACTGTCTTCCATAGTGACTGAACAAATTTATCTTCCTACCAACGGTGTAGGGTTCTCTTTTTTAATAATATCTCCATAATTTACTATTTGTAAACTTTTTAATTTTGGCCACTCTGACTGGTGTGAAGTGATATCTCATTGTAGATCTGATTAGCACTTCTCTAATAATTAGCAGAGTTGAGCATTTTTCATGTGCCTGTTGGCCATCTGTATGTCTTCTTTGGAGAAATGTCTGTGAAATGTCTAGTTCTGTGAAAAATGTCATGGGTATTTTAATAGAGATTGCATTGAATCTATAGATTGCTTTGTGTAGTATAGCCACTTTGACAATATTAATTCTTCCAATCCAAGAGTAGGAATATCTTACCATTTCTTTGACTCATCTTCAGTTTCCTTTATCAGTGTTTTATAATTTTGAGTGTACAGATCTATTACTTTTTTGGTTAAATTTATTCCTATGTGGTTTTTTTGCTCGATTTTAAACAGGAATTTTTTTTTACTCTATTTTTCTGGTGTTTCACTGTTAGTATAAAGAAATGGAATAGATTTCTCTGTATTAATCTTGCATCCTGCTACCTTGCTGAATTTCTGTATCAGTTCCAATCGTTTTTGTGTGGAGTCTTTAATGTAGAGTAACATGTCACCTGCAAATAGTGACAATTTTACATCTTCCTTCCAACTTGGATATCTTTTATTTTTGTATTGCCTGATTGCTGTGGCTATGGCTTCGCATACTATATTGGCTAGAAATATGAGAGTGGACATCCTTGTCTTGTTCCAGGATTTAATGGGAAGACTTTTCAGCTTTTCACTGTTGAGTATTATGCAGGCTATGGGTTTGTCATAAATGGCTTTTATTATGTTGAGATGTGTTCCCTCTATACCCACTTTGGTGAAATTTTTATCTTGAATGGATGTTGAATTTCATCAAATGCTTTTTCTGCATCTACTGAGATGATCATGTTGTTTTTTGTCTTTTCTTTTGTTAAGGTAGTATATCACGTTGATTGATTTGCATATGTTGAAACATCCTTGTGACCCCAGAATAAATCCAACTTGATCATGGTGTATGACCTTTTTATGTACTGTTGGATTCAGTTTGCTAATATTTTGTTGTGGATTTTTCTATCTATATTCATCAAAGATATAATTGTCTTTTTTGGTAGTGTCTTTGGTTATGGTATCAGGTTCATGGTAGCTTCGTAAAATGAATTTTGGAGTGTTCTGTCTACTGTAGTCTTTTGGAGTAGTTTGAGAAGGCTAGGTAAAAGTTCTATGAATGTTTGGTAAAATTCCCCAGTGAAGCCATCTGGTCCTGGGCTTTTATGTGCACAGAGATTTTTTACTTACATATTTGAATTCACTACTAGTGATAGGTCTGATCAAATTATCTGTTTCTAGTTGACTCAGTTTTGGCAAGTATGTTTCTAGAAACTTGTCCGTTTCTCCTAGGTTGCCAAATTTTTGGTTCATAGCATGTTCTTACTTTTTTAAGAATTTCTATGGTACCAATTTCTATGGTATTTCTCTTTTATAATCTTATTTATTTGGGCCCCCTCTTTTTTTCTTGCTGGGCCTAAGTTTTGTCAATTGTGTTTATCTTTTAAAAAAAGTTTTTTTATTGTTTTTTTCTATCTTATTTTCTCTCTGATTTTTATT
This sequence comes from Camelus dromedarius, assembly GCF_036321535.1. Classification (NCBI taxonomy): domain Eukaryota; kingdom Metazoa; phylum Chordata; class Mammalia; order Artiodactyla; family Camelidae; genus Camelus; species Camelus dromedarius. The sequence goes on from NC_087450.1 coordinate 26,866,563, forward strand.
ATTTTCTTCTCTTTGCTGACTTTGAGTTTTGTTTATTCTTCTTTTTCTAAATCTTTTAGGTATTAGGGTAGTTTTTTTTTAGATGTTTCAGATTTTTCTTGTTTCTTCAGAAAGGCCTATATCGCTATGAACTTCCCCTTAGAACTTCATTTGCTTCATTTCATAGATTTTTTTATGGTTGTATTTTCATTGTCATTTGTATTAATTTTTTTTTTAATTTCCCCCTTTGATTTCATAACCGACCCATTTTTTTTTATTAGCATGTTGTTTAGTCTCCAGGTGATTACTTTTTTGTTTCTGTGATTGATTTCTAGTTCCATACCATTGTGATCAGAAGAGATGCTTGAGATAATTTCTATCCTCTTAAATTTGTTGGTGCTTGTTTTGTGTCCTAGTGTAAAGTCTGTCCTAGAGATATGTTCCACTTGTGCTTGAAAAGAATGTTTATTCTGGTTTTTTGGATATTGTGTCCTGTAGATATCAATTTAGTCCAATTGGTCTATTGTGTCATTTAGGATCTTTGTTGTCTTACTGATTTTCTCTCTGGAAAAATCTGTCCATTTACATCAGTGGGGTGTTAAAAGTCTCCTACTGTTATTGTATTTATGTCACTTTCTCCTTTATGCCTGTAAGTATTTTTTTTAATATATTAAGGTACCCCTATGATGGGTGCATATATTGATAATGAATGTCATATCCTCTTCTTATATTGATTCCTTAATCATTATATAGTGTCCTTTAGCTTACTTGATGGACTTTGTTTTAAACTCTATTTTGTCCAATATGAGTATCGCTACCCCTGCTTTCTTGTAATTTCCATTTACATGATATATCTTTTTGCATTCCCTCACTTTTAATCTAAATGTGCCTCTCATCCTAAAGTAAGTCTCTTACAGCAGCAAATCATAGGTTCATTTTTTTTTTATGAAATCCACTCTTTGTAAAAGTAAAATTTCTTAATGGCACAAATCATAAGCACTATTGCAGCTCTTGACACTTTTCCTAAAATTCTTCTGAATTATGTATTATGAAATTACTATGCTTATATGTATAGATTTTATGGTTAGTAAGTTGGTACCACTGGCCTACAAACACTTGCTTATTAGACCAGCCCTGAGACAGATCATATTTATATTACTCATTTTCATTCTTTTCCTAAGTTTGAGGGATTCTATTAAAAAAAAAAAAAACCTCTGGATAACTCGGATGAAACTGATTTTCAGAAGCCAGCATTTTTATATTCTTCTTCTGGCTCTTCTTCACGTTGTGTAATCTTACTGTGTTACACCTCTAGTCAACAGATGGAGATAATTCTACTCATCATAGACTTTTCTCAGGGGAGAGTTGTTTCTGTGATCTCTTGAGCACATTTCTAAAGTGACAGTTTTCACAGTATTGGCACTATATCATCAGACCATTTAAGATTAACAGTTTATTGAATTGCTGTCACAAAAACTGTAACAAAATGGTGAAATGGTTTTGTGGAGAAAACACAAAAACGGATCTGAAGATCTGAGTTCCAGTTCTAATTCTTTTTATGAAAATCACAATTTTTATTTGTCTGTATTTGTTCTATAAAATAGAGATAAAAAAAATTCTATATGTCTCCATGTAAAAGTTTTGCCACTTCCCTACAGTGTTTGAGCTTCATTTGCTTATTTGTAATAGAAATAATAATTCCTACTTTAGAGAATTGTTTCAAAGAATGAGCAAGGTAATTTTTTAATATATGTATTTTTGTTGAAGTATAGTCAGTTTACAATGTGTCAATTTCTGGTGTACAGCACAATACTTCAGTCATATAGGAACATACATGTATTCATTTTCATATTCACCATAGGTTACTACAAGATATTGAATATAGTTCTCTGTGCTATACAGTATAAACTTGTTATTTATCTATTTTATGTATATTAGTTAGTGTCTACAAATCTAGAACTCCCAATTTATCCCTTCCCACCCCCTTAGATTCTGTTATATATTTAGCACTCAATAAAATGTAGCCATATACTACTTGGAAAAGTCTAAAGTGTCATAACAATAACTTGGCATAAATAAGAGATTTTTAATCAGAGATTTGAAGATATAATTTAGGGGGACCTTGAACTCCAATGAGGAAAATATATCTTTATTAATTAATCTCTAGTGAAAATTTAACAGTTCCTTCTGAGTAAAGCCAATCAACTATAGTAGAGCTGTAGTCTCTATGACACTGTCAGCAGTAAAATCCACAGACATCATCTGTACTACACCTGTTGCAGATATTTCAAAATAGAATATATACTCATCACTACTTCAAATTATACAACTTATTATACCTGGTGCTAGGTCTTATTCTTTAGTTTCAATAAATGAGCACATATGTAACTATATATCAAATTTCTGTTTGTGTAAGTATTTTTATTTTATCTAGATAGAACTGGTTTCCATTAAAATTCTGCATATTTTATTTCCTACTTTGAAATATGTTTTCTGGGGAAGAGTACATATACTTTACCAGGCTGCCTAGGAATTATGGCACAGAAATGGTTAAGATTTCCTGTCATAGTTGTTCAGCATAAGATCAGTAAAACTGAATGTAGTATATAAAACTGTTCATGTTCAAAGGAATTCTTTTGTATCTATTTAATTATTATTATTGAATGGAGCAACCTTTCAAGGCTGACCAATTTTGGCCAAACACACCATACAGAAATGTTAGTCAAATTGCCCTCCTTCAGTGGCTCTAGCTGCCTAGGGCATAAACACTTTAAACAGATATTCATTCTTCTTAAGTTTGAATTTGGCTCTTAATTAAAATGGGATGCAATTACAACCTCATTTGAAAACTTGAAATTTTTGCCTCCAATATAAAATTGTGGGGGAAAGTCTATTTTTTGGTGCCAATGGGTAACACCAAAGTTGACTGCTACTTTGAATGTTTGTCCCTTTCTTTACAATCTCTTTTTTTCCTAGGCAGCAACTATAGTTAGGACATGTATCTGTACCAGATGTAGATGGCATAGATAGAGAAACAGGCTTTCAGTGTGCCCTTACAGAATATTTAGAGTTTTATGAAATTTGTCCTAAGCAATTCTTTCCCTTCGGTTCCTCTTTCCTCCCAGTGCATTATTAATATGCAGAACCATCAGTGTGACATCATGCTCCCAAGTATATTACGTGAATTTGCTGCGTATGGTAACTTAGAATGACCAAAAAAAAAAAAAAACAAAAAATGAAACTGTAGTAGTTACAATGCAATGAGAAAAAATCTGGAGACAAGAAATATTTTTACGGGGAAGGAGATAGCTCAAGTGGTGGAGCACATGCTCAGCACCCAAGAGGTCCCGGGTTCAATCCCTGGTACCTCCTCCAAGCGGAAATCAATGAAGAAACCTAATTACCCCCCTCAGAAAAAAAAATAATTTTATGACCCACAAATTATGTACGTTCGGTGGCTGCCTTTTCACCCTATGTCTATAGATGTGCTTCTTATGTACTACATATATGTATATAATGAAAATCCCTCCCCCCTACTTTTATTTTATTGTGAGTGTGTAGTAAATGTTATTTATTTGTTGGGGAGGCTATAAATTAGCTCTCCCAAAATGCTAGTTCTTGTTTCTTTGTATGGAGAACTTATAGGTGTTTTAGATCTCTGCTGTTAGACTTATAGCAATGTCCAGTTGGCAAGAGAGAAATCTAAAAGATATGGGCATAAAACAAGCTGAACTTATATGCCTTTTATTTAGTTCATACATATTGACATGGCAATCAACCATCTGAACTGTTTTCTAAGAAATCAGTTCTCACTTTCAGTAACTTCATAGGCATTTTCAGTTTTCACTGGAAAAAATTAAAATGATATATTGTATCTTCTGATACCATAGTGAGGGTTATTCAGATTTTAATCAGAGGGACACACATTTTATAATAAGAGTCCTGGGAAAATAAAGTAAGTAGATGCTTATTTAATAGTATTCAAATCTCCACTAGATCAATCTGCTATTCCTTTAGATAAATTTTATTTACACTGAAAATCAGAGTTCATTAGAAAAGTTGCACAAGGTAAAATAATGTAGAGTATTTGTTTAGATGAGGGGAGAAAAAGCCCAATTCTTCAGAAATCAAAACTAAAATGTGATAATAAGTCTAATAGGATGGAAATTTATCTCAATAAATTTCTTCTCATGAAAGTTCAGTTGGAAAGACTGTGATTTCAAAATGTGTCTTACGTATTTTCTCATTATAAATTGTTCTCTAAAATGTGTTTAACATAAATGAATGGAAGAGAGAAAAGCCTAAGTGATCAAAGTGAAAGTGTTCTTTCTAATTTTTACTTTATTTCTACCATTATTGGTAGAATTTGTCTCCCTAAATGAATAGTTACATTTGGGGCCAGAGGTATGAGAATATTTAAAGCGTATCAATACGATATTTCTAAAAGAGTAGACCCTGCTGCCTTTAAAAAAACTTTAAACAGTGTAATTATATTTATAATCACTGTCTGCCTATCCCTACTCTCTTTTTACTGGAACTTTCTGTACTATTTCTCAAAACACTATTCTCATGGGTATAACTACAAGGTAATTCCAGACTACATAATTCTATTGTAAGAATTAGGGTTAGGTCTGGGAGACTGGTGACTGAAAAAACACCAAAAGAGAATATTTCAAAAGCCTACCAAACCTTGATTTTTGAATTGACCTTCAAAAGAATGTGAATGTGGCTATAATTCTGACACCAATATTTTAGAAACGACCATTTACTTTATGTCCTACTAAAAGATACTCTTTTTCTGGAGATAGTCTACTTTCCATCAACTGTAAATTATTTATAAAAGTGAATTTCATTATGTCACTCTAATAACAAGACTGATCAATTGCTTTTATGCTATCCAAGCTACCTGGCACAAAACTTAGTAACTCTTTTTTGTTATGGTTTCTCTGAAAATTTCCATAAAATCATAACCTATTTTCAGTCAATAAAATTAAAAGCATGTTAGTAACTCAGTTAATCATATTCAGGATAAAGATTTCACATTACTCGAAACGGAGGGTTTTGGATCATAATTGATACAACCAGGGTACAGACTGACTGACTCATTCTTAGCAGAAATTGGAAATTTATGCAAAGATGAATCTTTCCCATCATTGTTTTTTTGCTATACAGTAGTACCCAATCCTTTACATTTTGTCTTCATCTATCACTATGTTTCTTAATCCATCAAAACCTTCTTCTGTAATCTTATACAGTGAATTGGACATGGCAGGCAATGAACTTGTTGAATACAGTAAAGAGTAAACTATAGACCCTGATATCTGATGTGAATATCCGAACTTTACATTTGAATCAATGAGTACCTCTCCTGATGATAACACTTGTATTTTGAACATTATTTCTAATTTTAGACATTTCATATGCTGAATCTTAAGCAGTAGATACAAAGGGAAAAGTGTTTAGCAGACTGAAAGTCTTAGATGGTTGGAGGCAGTAAGTTATAGCGAAAATTGTCAGTCCTCAGTATGAATTCCTCACCTGATGATTTTTAAGATAATTGTTTTTAAGATAATTAATCTCTGTGATCCTGAGTTTCTTTATCTACAATAAGTTGTTAATACTCTCAGAGATTTTATGAAGACTAAGTTTAAACATATGTGCAAATGTCTGAAAGATAGTAGTATTTAATAAATGCAACTTTCTTGACCTTGAAGTTATATCACCATTTCAACCAACATATGTGATCATCTGTAGCAAGTTGCTAAGTGGCTAATGGGCAAATAATAAATGAATATTCTCTTATACTATTTGTTATTCTGAATTTCATAAAAGAGCTTTTTGAAAACAACAGACTCCACCAAATCCTTTTATTCCTTTTCGTGAAGCTCTGGCCATCATTGTTTTATTAGCCAAGACACTAGTTAACTAGATGGCATAATTTATCAGATAGTAGTAGTCATTAAATCCTTATAAATTTGGTCATAACAATATTAATCTCAGTTATGACTACTTTAAAAAGATTTCATGTGAATATATGTAAGACCATGATTATTGAGATAAATTATATTACTTCTATTAAAATTACAGGTTCTGGTCCTGACTCAGGAAAGGGATCCTGAAGATTTCTATTTTGTTTCTGAAAGATACCAACTCTTTTCCAGCCATAACCCAAAAAGTCACACAGTATCTATAATAATTAAGTAGAGTATTGTAAACCAATCATACCACAAAAAATATACTCATAAAATGCACATTATATAGCAACAAAGACTAGGAAAGGAAAATTATTCCTACTTATCATATCTTCAGTGTTAATTAAGTGAAATGTGGTATGTTTACTAAGTTCTGAAATATTTTGTTGATTAGACACCCTATAAAAGTTGGGGCTCTGAAGAGTGAGCAAAAAGCAGGCAGATTTTGGAGAATTAAAACATGAGAAGAACAGCCAGCATGAACTGAGATTTTCACTGTTATGGTGTTATCCTGAGAACAGACTGAAATTGCATCACAGTCAAGGCAGCTAAAACCCAGATTTAAAAAACCCGCCACTTACTGATTTGATGTATTAAAACACTGTCATCCTCTACATCTTATTTCCAGTGAAACCAATGCCACAAGAATATGATGAGATTACAAACTATGTCCAAGTCTCTGGCTGACCCCTGAACTGCATATGCACAAGAAACTCACAAAATAGCCCAGCTAAGGAAAAAAAATAATTGGACTGAAATTTGAGCTGCTCCTTACTATAGACGAGGCAGATCTTCATTTTGATTCTAAATATGTCATTGCCTTGCTAAAACAAAAGAGTAATATCTTCAGAGAAATAAGCAAAATCTAGATTTTCTACAGCATAATCTGCTCAACCTGAAATGCAGTGTAAGAGCACTTGTCATATAAAATAAAACTAGAAATTTGGCTTATTCTCAAAGGTAAAGACAATCAACAGAGATCAACTTAAAAGTAACCCACATCTTGTAATTCTTGACAAGTTCTTCAAAGTAGCTAATATAACTATGCTTAACTAGACAAGCATATATGTTTATAACAAATAAAGTCAAGGAAATATCTGAGAAAGAGAAACTATAAAAAGTTCCACATGGAAAGTTTAGAACTGAAAAAATGACATCTTAAAAAAAATTCTAGATAGGCATAATATCAATAGTTAATGGACTTGAAGATAAAGCAATAGAAATTATTCAGTATAAAAAAGAGAAAGACTAAGATCTATATAGTTATTATTATGTGAAATATTTACATATAATAATATATATTTTGTTGTATTATATTATTATGATTATATTAGAGAAAGAAAGAGATTGATAGAAGCACCTCAGGGACATGTGGAACAATACAAAATGGTCTACAATGTGTAATTCAAGTTCCAGAAGAAAAAGTGAGAATGAGTAGAAGAAATAATGGCCAATACTTACCACATTTCATGAAGACATAAATTTATGGATTAAGGAAAATCAGTGAAACTCAAAATAAATCAGTATGAAGAAGAAAATTTCTAGATTTATCATAGTCAAACTGCTGAAAATAAAAAATTAAGAAAAAAATTTGAAAGCATTCTCACAAAAAATGGTGTATTGGATACAAGAAAATAAAAATTAGAATTACTGTAGACTTCTTGTCAAAACTATGGCATGAATAAGACAGTGGAACACCTTTTATAATGTGCCAAAAGAATTAAAAAAAAAAAAAAACTATCAATACTGACTTCCACACTTGGTGAAAATGTCATTGAATAATTAAGTCTAAATAAAATAAAACGCTATTTCTCATAACAGGTAATAAAAATAATGAGCCTATCATCCCATAAAGATGTCATTCAACTATAATCCTAAAACTCAGGGATGACATGTATTGTTAGAACAATGACGGATTGATTGTAACAAGGATCAACTATTAAACTTCCATCTCAGTTTTTTTTGTATTTCTATTGTGTTTATTCTATTTTAGATTATGCTAATTTCACATACATATATTATTACTCCCAAGTAATATATAATAAATTGTATGAAGATGTGCTGTGTCTTATTTACTTTGATGTTCCCATAGAACTTTGTACTTAGTTCTTGCATAAAAAAAATAGCAGTTGAAAAAATAAACCTAATAAAAAATACAATTGTTTCCTTGTGGTGAAATAGAGAACTATTGTCTAATATTGAAAGGTATTTGTGCAAATGTGATATTTTTCCATCCAAAATAAGTTTCCTTTCAGATGAGTTAAAAGTTAAAATAAAATTTTTAAGTAATTAATACTCCAAAAAGAAGATATTTTATGCATTTTTATAAAATAAATAACATAAAACAAAAGAATGTTAAAATATACATGAATAAGTGGTTTGATACATTACCTAGTCTTATTTATTTCTTCAGCTGTGTTCATTAGCTTGCATTTATATGTGCATTTATTTCCTCAACAGCTCTTTGGTTGAAAATAACCATTGTGAAATGATTTAAAGAGCAGGCTCTTGAGACAGAATTCCTGAGTCAAATCTTCAATTTGTAACTTTCTAACAGTATTACTGGCATAATTTTCTTAATATGAATATCTCAATTTCCTCATTTAAAAAACAGGTGTAATAATAATATTTACCTTTTAGAGGTGTTATGAGTGCTTAATACAAAGTATGTAAACGTGTAAAGCACTTATAATAAAGTGCTTATATAAAGCTTGACAGGTATTAAGACTTTAATAAATGTTAACAATAGTAGTGGTAGTAGGAGAGGTGATAATAGTAGATTATCAACTGTAGTGGTAGGATTACTTAACAGTTCATTCCTACCCTTGAGGAAACAAGAATGCAGGTCCTTTTGGTTTTTTCTTTCTTACATTAAAAAAAGAATTTTTTTTTCTTAAAAGTTACAGTCTGTATATATACAGGCTATGTATATGAATGTTGGTCAAACGTAAAGTTTTCTAGGGATATTTTTGTATATTTCTATCTCATTGGATTTCTGTTTTTGTCCTACATTTTTTTAATGTAATAGAATAGGATTTGGAGTATGCAAAATCAACTTATAAATTATTTTGTTTTTTAAAAGGGAGTATTTTCATGAAATATTTTTAAACTCTAAAGTCCCTTTGTATATTTGTGGGAAAATTTTAGTGGCAGATATGTGAGGTACACACAGAAATTGGATATAAGCTTCAGCACCATGCTAAGAGAAAGATTAGTCATTCCCTTCTTGTGATAAGTGGCAGCAGGTTTTATGATTAAAGAATTAAAAGAAGCTAGGTGTAGTACATATATCTTAAAACTTTATGATGAATGTGGTTTCAGAAATAGTAAGAGAGACAGGCTGTTATCTGTTTATGAATTTCTTTCTCCCTTTGAAACAGAAAGCAAGCCAAGCTAATGATGGTTTGACTCGGATATCATGAATTAAAAGGTAATTTTGTACTAGCCAACACAATCCAGCCTGCCATCCATTCTATTTCATTAAATGTCTTCCCTACATTAGTAAAGTATTTTAGTCCCCACTAATTAAGCCTTACTTTCCTATAGAAATAAGCCAATGAGAATTAAGAATCCTATCTTCATCCATACACGCACACAGGTGTACACACACACACTGTCTTGACTCTGAACCCTAGACATAGGCCAGCATTATTGCAGGTGGCATTATGTCTTTCATCAGGAGGCACCCAGAGACTTAAGCACAGTCCTCTGACTGCCTTTAGTACAGGAAAATGATGACCAGTAAAACTAAGGCATTGCCTAAAAGAAAGTGTTGTCTACATGACCACTTAAGAGAAACTAGAGTTAGGCCATTGAGAATTTTTTGTCTCAGGAACAAGGATGAAGAAATGGCATCAGGAAGATGGAGGAAACAGATATTTGTTACTTTTTCCTCCCATTTTTCTCCACCAATTAAATGAGCTCTTGTTTCTTCTTTAGGTACCTGGTGTTTTTGAGGTAAATGTACAGAAATAATTGTGCAAAATAGCTTTTCCAACTATGTAGTTAATAAGAAATATTATTTTCTTAAAGTGGACAGTGACATTGTGGATGCTGATTAAAGTGCCTTCTTGAGAATATGCTAGCGTGTGTCACCATTTGCAAATACTGGTAAAGCAGCTGATAATAACTAGTGATATGTCAGGAAGACACACCATGAGAAACAGTTAAGTTATATATAAGTAGGAAAGTCTAAACATGCATGGTCTTTTGTTTCTTGCCCAACACATGCTTATCTCATGCCACTTCCTCTTCTCCTCTCCCTACCTACACAGCCTTCCTTTTCTTCAGCACTCTGACTCACCAACTTTATGGTCTTCATTTCTAGAACGCACAAACTCATTCCTGCAGATGGTCTTCAAACTCGTATCTTATCTCATTAGATTGTGTTCTCCTTCTTATCACTTTGCCGGCTCCTCTTCTCCAATCAGGTCGTATCTTAGGTATTACTTTCTTAGCTTTCTCAAAGGGTCTTTTCTAAAAACCCTTTCAGCCTTCCTCTCTGGTGTTAAATACAGGAGAATCTTGTATCTTTTCTTCATAGCACTTATCACAAATGACTGTTAATTCATTTTATCTTCTATTTATTTATACATTATCTTTTTTCCTCATTACACTTATCTCCACAAGAAGGGCACCATTTATGACTTGCTCACCATTATATCTCTTGTTGAGAAAGGAAGTCAGGTTTAGTTTCTTGCCCACTACATAGTCACATAAGAGTAGCCTTGGTCCTGGAACATTTCCTTACTGGAATACTAAGAGTTTTGATAGCTTGTGGGGGGCTTGCCTTGTGAGGGAAAGGAATATCTTTACCTATTCTGAGTCATATGCATACTTCTTTATTCTGCTTAAGATGTGCATCAGTGGTCCTCAGGCACATCCCTAGCTTTCTGTATTTCAAAGAAAGCTCCCACAGAGGAAGAGTTGAGGTCCTTCCACTGCAACACAAAGTACTTAGTGCTTGCAGCTACATCACTTGTGTTGACTGTGGAGTGGACCCAATTAGGCCATGGAGACTAACACATTGCAAGGGACTAGAGCTTGTGCACTCTCTGTCCTCTTTTGTAAATAAAAAGCTGTACAGCTTGAGACTGTTATGCATGGTGTTTGCTTGCAGTGACCTTGAATCATGCATTGGTGTAGTCCCTGGGTGTCACTTTCTACTTTTTGACCATCGTTGCACAGCCACGCAGAGAATGCAGAAACATCCATAGTGGTTTTCATAATATCCAACACACAGAAGATGTTCAATAAATATTCATTTAATTAATAAAGAATAAAGAAAATCCTCTTATCAATGCCTGCGTGAATGTATTAACTAGTTCTATTAGAAGAAATTGGGAGATGGTATGGAAAATTCAGTATATAGCATTTTTATGGTTTACCCTCATGTTAAGTCTGATAGCAGTGAACTTTATATAATCAATTCCATAATGTGTTTTTAATTATTTTCAGTTAATTCTTCTCTATCACAGAATCCTAGGAAGAAGTCCTCTAGTTATTTTTATAGATTACTAACCATACCTTGAATACTTAAAATTATCTAAGTTAAGTATATCAGGTAAATATTACTTTTAGTAATTTTTTTTTAGCCAGGTTTCTTTCAGTATTGATAGTTTTCAAGCATGTCTGTTCCATACTTGCCTGGTCACTGCCATTGGGTCATTAAGGAAATGCCTAAGATAAATGATAGATCTTAAAAGCAAAAGATAAAAAGAAATGAAGATTATTAAATCAGTGATTTCATGCTCTTTCCAGAAAAGATGGAAACTTGATCTTTACAAAAGCTTGAAAAGAGGTGACAACTAGAATATATTTTTGAATTAGAACTGAGTACCCAAAAGAAACATTTTATAAAAACAGAACGGAAATAAGAATTAATTCTGAATACATTCTAAGAAAGATGACAGCTGCCCTAAATGTCAAGGAAAATTTGGACTACCATTCTTGTCTACCATTGAGTTGTCAGCACATACCTTTGTGGTGTTCATACATCCTCACCCTGGACCCATGTGGACTCTTCTGCAATACTATTTAGCTTAGCAATCTGTCACTTTCCCTATTCAAGTCTCCATTTAGAAAGGTAAAATCTTGCCCCTGGCTTGCTGGACTATTGCCCTACATAAAGATAATTAGATTCCAATAGAACAGAAGCTAATTTGTGGGTTTAACATAGTGCTACTTTTAGATAGTAATACAGTTATTTTCTAAAACATTAAATGCACATCAGCATTAATGTAAATCAAGTAGTTTCCAGCTCACATCTGAAGGGTGTTTTTTATTATTTAAATCCCTAGAAATTGTACAATATCTATGGCTACCTAATAATTCCCTTTTATATATTCAGATGACACTGCTTTACACTTGAGGTGGAATCCAGAGAGTTTCAGGAATTAGAAAATGTGAACCAGCTTGACTGGTTTAGTCTGAGCTTTTCACTTTTAAGTCTTGACAGAAAGAAGACTACTGAATCATTCAAATGCCAAAATTAAATTTGCTGTATTAACAACAGAGTTCATTTGTGTAAATTAAGTTACTTTTTCTTTAGGAATTAAAATTAATTTTATACTGTGTAATGAGTTTTATCCAATATATGGAAGTCATTTTTCACTTGGCACATTTTTGGTGAGATAGCACACACACAAAAAAAGGTGTGAATTCAAGCCCCTAATAATATATGAGAAGAACGTGTAAAATCCAAAAAAAACCAGTCACACCATACTTGTGGCTTCATGATGCCAATTGGCCAGATTATTTGGGGAGACAGAGATAACTTGTACTCTGTGCATGAAAGATCACAGGTGAATTTCTGCCTGATGAGGATTTTTATTTTATTTTATTTTGTTTTATTTTCTCATTATACTACATGGTAAATATATTTGGATTGAATCATATATTTTGGAATCATACGATCAGGCCAATTTTCATTCTTTCTGAAATATGAACATAATTTTATAGCTCATCCACAGGAAAATTCAAATCTCAGATGGGGATAACATTTGAAAAGGCTGGTCCTGCCATAGGGCTGTAATCATAAATATTGTTGTTGGAAATACAATAAAGGCAATATTGTCATACCATACATCAAATTTGCATCTAAACATTTACTTAAAAATATTGCATCAGCCTATTCCATCTTTAAATTTATTTTATTGTCGTAGGAAGTAGCTTTTGTTTTAACAACCTTACTGAGGTGCAACTGAATACAGTTTACTGAACATATTAAAGTGAACACATTAAAGCAAAGAAGCTTTGAAATAAGTATACATCCGTGGAAGTATTATCACAATCAAGAGAATAAACATATCTATTACCCACATAAGTTTCCTTGCACACTTTTAGTGATACCTCTCTCTTCTCTTCCCCCTGCCCAATCCCTAGGCAATCACTGATTTGCTTTCTTTCACTACCTATTAGTTTGCATTACCTAGAACTGCATGTAAATAGAATCATGAAGTATGCACATTTTTATCTGACTTTGGTATTAGAACAATGCTGACCTCATGCAATGAGTTGTAAACTATCTGGAACATATTCTGGAATAGTTTGTATTGAATTGGTTTTATTTCCTCCTAAATGTTGCATAGATTTCACTAGTGAATTCATCTCATCCTGAAATTTGATTTCTTCATTGAATCATGTGGATGACTAGCGGGTTATTTAGTTTTCCAAAGCTGGGGGTTTTTCAGAGATCTTTCTGTTACTGATTTGTACTTTAAATCCACTGTGATCAGAGAATATACTTTCCATAACTTGAACCCCTATGAATTTATTAAGACTTTAACTATGGCCCCAAATATGATCTACTAGGTAAAATTTCTGCATCCACTTGAAAATCATGTGTATGCTTTCATTCTTGGGTGAGATGTTCTATAAGTGTAAATTAGGTCAAATTACATGATAGCGTTTAAATCTTCTTAATGCTTACTACTATTCTGTATATTGTTCTATCAAATATTTAAAGATTAGTATTTAAATTTCATATTGTATATATGAGTTTGTTTATTTCTCGTAACATTTTTGGTTTTATTTCATGAAGCAAATTTATTTATTCGAAACTCTGTTATTAGATACATAAACAGTTTTTTGTACTCAATAAATTGACCCTTTTATCATTATGTTCTTTTTATTCCCATTAATAATTTTTACTCTAAAATGTCTTTTTTTCTCAGATTATTTTAAACACTCTTTCTTTTCATTTATTTTAGCATGGAATATCTTTTTCCATCCTTTTCTTTTTATTATATTGTATCCTTGTATTTAAAGTGCATTTCTTATAGTCAGCATAAAACTGAGTCTCTTTTTTTTAAATCATATCTGAGCATCTGTGTCTGTTAGTTGGAATATTTTGACTGTTGCCACTTTATTAATAGATGTAGTTAGGTTTAAACTGCCATCTTGTATTTATTTCGTATTCTCTTAATTTTTTCACTTTTTCTTTGTTATCTGTATTTCTGGAATGAATACATTTTGTGAGTCTATTTTATCTCCTTGGATATCTGATTTACTATAAATCTTTGTTCTTTATGTAGTTTCTTTAGCATGTATAATATGTATCTTTAACTTATCAGAGTAGTGTTATACCATTTCACAAATAAAAACCATTTCTCCCTCCACACATCTTTCTTGTTATTGTAATACATTTTACTTTTTCATGCATTCAAAATCTCATGCCACATTTTAATTTTTTTGTTTAAAGAGTATATTGTCCTTGAAGTCATTAAGCTGAATAGTCCTGGAACTTGCCTCATGTGTTTTCTGTGAGCAGCCACTGTCCTTTGTTGCCTGATATACCTTTTCTTACAAACCTTTTCTTACAAGACCATTAATAATTTTTGTTAAATTTTTGTTTGTTTCAGATGGGAGGTAAAATCTCATCTCTGTTATTCTGTCTAAGACAGAAACTGAGTAGCTGAGGCAATTTTGACTGAACCACAGATGTTTTATTAGAACTGTTACATTTCAGAGCCATTATGTTTCTCTGTGTAACTTCCCTATTGATCTTGATTTTATCTCCTGAGTACTATACACAAGAGTCTAATCTGTCTTCTGTGAACTAGTCCTTCAATTTTATGCATATTTTTGGTTCAGCCTTTTGGATTTTTTACATGTGTCACATGTATAATTGCTTAAATTGGTCCTATTTTGAAAGTATTTAAGGTGATCATCTATATTGTATCCTATATTTCTAGTCTTAAAATCTTAGCTATTATCTGTCTGATGTTGTGCCATTTTTTGGTATACATTTATTTAAACAATCTCCAGAATAATTCTTGAGGTAATTATTCTGTCTTCCTTTTAGAAATGTACTTTAGCTAATGACTCATGTAATAGATAATCTAAATGTATATTATTAAGAGAAATTTTAAACAATTGATAGTTTAGCCATATAATAAAACAGTATGCAACAACTGAATCTGGTGACAAAGATTTATTTTTATTGATAAGGAAAATTTTTCTTATATTTAATCAAAACAAGTTGGCGAACTGCATTTTTATGCAGATTAAAAGTGAACAGTATATTAGTTTAAGTCTTGTTATCTGAGGAAAATAGAAGGAAATATTTATAACAAGTGTTGCCTGAAATATATGGAATATGCATCAAGTTTTTATTCTTTAGTCTCTCATTTGTAGTTTGAATTATTTTTCCATGTGTTCATATGCATACATGTATATGTTTGGTGACATGTGTTTACAATAAGCACCTGTAAATTAATATTCAGTAGGGATAAAACAACAATGGTGAAGCCATTTATATTATATAACTAAAAATAAAAACATTGAATCTAATGGAAACATGTTAGATAAACACATTCAAACTAATATTGTAATGCAGATTTCGGTTTAGTATTTCATTCAGCCTTAGTAATAATGACAAAACTAAATTTTAAAAACCTACAGGAAATTCTGAGTCTGAGTTAAACTGTTCTTACTTTTATCTCTTCCATTCAGTCAAATTTTATCTTCAATATTATAAACCTCAGAGGTTCATATGGTACAGGTTAATTTTCAGTAGCACAGCTGAATATTTTGGGGCTCATCCAAGTGAGTCTTTAGAGGCTTACAGAGCATTGGTGTGCATTGACCCTGTGGCGTGATTTTCTTCCTTCTGCTCAGCAGCATTCAAATCTCGACCCATGCAGACAGAATACCAAATAAGAGCTTCTAGCCAAGTTTTTAGGTTTTTACATGGCATTTTGTGTGCTTACTTTGTTTTTAAATAATATCCTTTTTATTATAAATGTCACACAAATGCAAGGAATAAGTTTAGAAAATAAATTTAGATAATACAAAAATTACAAAAAAAATAAAATTATCCATAAGCTTAACATAAGAGATAACTGTTGTGTTTTTATTTCCCTCAGATAGGAAAACTTAAGGGCTTTTTTGTTTTTAATCTGCTTTGTTCATTTACTATCTTGTAATATATTTAACCATGCCACTAAATAAGTTTCAAAATCATAGTTTTTAGGAACCACCAGTATACCACTTAAATAATTTTCTCTTTTTAGGAAATTATGTTGTTATCAGTATTCTATTATTATAAACAACATTCTGAAGAATAATTTGTATGTGAATCTTTGAGGAGTTTGATGATTATTTTTAAGATTAAATGTTTAGAACTGTGGTTACTGGGCCAAATTTTATAAATATTTTAAAGGCTTTTATAAAATTACAGTAAAAATTTACTTGTCTAGTAACAATTTACCTTTTCTGCTTTACACTGGTTAATATAGTTTCTTAGGAAATGTCCAGAAAACATTTTGAGGTAGATGTGTGTGTGTGTGTTTGCAGGGATGTCATGACATGTTCCCATCTTTTGCCTTATGGGAATCTTTGACACACAGAGAATAAAAGTATCAGTACAGCTTATCAATACAATCATGATAATCTAAAAGAAACTTCAAAAATACCTCATTCATTTCCCTCTACCTGACTGAATATAAGATTACCTTATACTGTAGCAGTACTACTTGTATTTTACTTCCCCAGCAAATAAACAGTAATCAGTGAAACCTGTCTGTAATGGGTTACATATTCTCAAGATATTAAATATGTTTTAAGTGAGAACTACAAGGTCTTCGTGGCACAATAACATCCATTGTTGTTTGGGTACCTTCATTTTCTAATTGAACCTACCCTTGCTGATATCTATTTATGACATCTATTCCAATTAGCTATCAGATTGTACTTTTCAGGAATCAATTAATTTGTAATTTCTTATTCTTCTTTCGGGGAAGGGAAACCAAGCTTTGAAAAACTATGTATATACATTTAAAAATTTTTTTATATCAAGAAAAATATCATCATGAAAGGGAAAAAAGGAAATATAAATCACTGATTTTTAATGTGATGTTAAATTTGTGTCAATTCTTTCTGTACCAATCTGGTAAATGTATTTATAGCAAGAATCATTCTCAAGTGTCTAAGGAATTTAAATTTCTTCCATAAATGAACTTAGTTTCCATTTAAGCCTCATTCTGTAGAGTGATAGGAGTTGATCTTGATCAAGTTAAGATTTCTTTTTATTTTTTGTAATAATTGTATCTAATCTTGGGGGCTAATATGGTTTCAAACAATTAGTGGAGAGAGGAGGAAGGACAGTGACGTTTGGTCCTCACTGCTGTCAAATCTCCTTGATGTGGATAGCTGTGCTATCAGCATTTCCATCTGGACTTCACTTATTAGTCTGGAGGGGGCACTCTTTCCTCCTGACCACAAGAACTCAGATTTCTCAGTGTTCTGTACCATTTCAGTGCCAATCTAGACAACAGTGGAGAGCTCTCCCGTCTTCTGAGACACATTACAGGGCTGTATCAGGCCCTTCTGTCTAGGCATCCACAACATTTACACATTTTATCTGGTTTTGCCCATGAAGGTAGCCCGAGGTCTTGTCACTACTCTGGGCATTACAGAGAAACGGAGTACAAACTCCTGTTACTCCCAGGTTCCCAAATTCTCCCAGACATTATTCTTGCTTTCTCACTTCCAGGTCTCAGTCAGAGGGGGAATGGCCATGGCTCCTTCACAGAAACTCACCAAGTTTTCTGTATTTCCAATATGAATCTCTTCTCCCTTTCTCCAGGTTAGGCAAAATTTACTAGTCTCTAGAGCAGCAAAAACTAGCTCTGACATATTTTTCAAATCTTTTGTCTTAGGTATGATCCACAGTTTTTGAAACTCAAAAGTAAATCATTGGATTCTTTTCATTTTGGTGTTTTTGCTTTGTCATCATCTCTTCATCTGGAGAATCCTGGCTATTACCTGAATGGTGGTGGAGAGAGGAACAGAAGTAATTGTTCATAGAAATTCTGAGTAGGAAACAACCATACACAATAAAAAATGAAATTTTTATTACACTCCATCTTTTTTGACAATACCTTTTTCATCTTTATTCCTCAGTGAGTGCAATTCTCACCATAAAGCATTTGGGCACCAGCTTAGTCACTTCAGCTCTCAAAAGGAGATAATCGCAGGAACTAACTGATAAGATTACAATAAAAGTTAAATGAGATAATACTTGGAAATAGAATTTCACTTTTGAAGCACAAAAGTAAAGTTACTAATGTTAGCTACTATTATTAGCTAATACTTTGGAATAAACCAAGCTATTTTCCACCTCAGTTCCTTACTCTATTCTTTGCATACTCAGGTCTCTCATTATTTCAAGGGCTCAATAATACTAGTTAAATGAATGAATGAATGACTTACCATTATCCATTTTATTAGTATTAATATTAGTGTTAATCTTTACTAATTTAACATCCAGCATTTTTCACAATTTCTTTTTTAAATGTTTAAAGTTTTACACTCATGAATCATTATTATTTACTCACAAATCTGCTGTTGGCATAGGAAGAAATTGTAACTGAGTCCATTTTGCCTATGGTAAAACTCATTTATATCCTTTTCCAAAAGGCAATTAATGATGAATAGGGAAATACTACATTCAGAAGAATCTGTTTTAAAAGCCTTTAGGCAGAACTTTTAAATCTGAAAATAATTCTCAGGCAACATTTCAAAGTAAAACACTAAACCATTCACTGCAACACTGCAGACCTGATTTTTGTAGCCCTAAGAATGATTCAACGACTAACATTTGACCCAGATATCTTTGTATGATTTTTCTTTATAGAGGCCATGAATAAGAATATTCACTATGAAAAAAATGAATCCATAAGTAATTGTACCTATTTAACTTTTAAAGAAGCATTTGTTGAGACATTTTGCTTATTTTAATAGACTGACTTATTTTTTATATCTTCTTTATTCACACAATTTTTAAATCAACCTCTTCAAAATAATATGATAAATATAACATGATTGAAATATCTGGTGCAAAATGTGTCAAGAGGAAAGGCAAAACAGTGTGGAGAAAGAAGCACTAGATTTTGTACAGATTCTGCTATCAAACAGCTATTCAAATATGTGAGTGTCACTTTAGCTAACTGAACCTATGTTTCTATCTACTTAAAAGAACTGTTCCCGTTAGTATAATCTTAATGGCAACTAATAGAAAAGATCACTGAAATTAGATTAAACAGTATAGGAAGTTTAGTTGTTCATATACCTGTAAGCATTGGACTTAGCATATAGCTTCAGATGAGGCTTTTAAAGTAGTTAAACAATGGCATGAAACAATGGTTTTCTTACCTTTTATGGAATAAGGGTAAGACAATGGTACCCTGACTTCCATTTAGGTGGTTTTATCTTCTGATTGTGTGTCCTCATAGTCTCATAATGGCAAAAGGAGTTTTAGACACTCATTTTTCTCACAATAGAATTGTAATTTTTTTCTTTGGAGTATAGATAATTGTTTTGGAATCAGACAATGATTCTAATTGTATTTTTTAGTTACCTGTTTGCTTACCCATGGTGAATTAAAGATGGCCACAAGTATTTTGACATTTCTTCCATTGAAGAATGGGATCTTTGTCCTTGTTCCCTGAATCACAGGTAGAAACTCTGTGATTCCTTTCACCAATAGAATTGCATAAGTGATACTGAGCCACTTCCTGGTCCCAGTCAAGAAAATACGGCAGTTTCTCTTTTTTATCACTTGTAACACTCACTGTTAGACGTAGCCACCATGCTGTAAGTAAGTCCAACTAGCAAAAGGCCCACGTGGAGAGGATCTGAGGGTTGCTGATAGCCTTGACTGAGCTACAGCCAACACCCAATCACAACTGTGCCTACCAGGTGAGGGAACCATCTTGGAAGTAGACCCTTCAGCCCTACTTGAAATGCCCTGTGGCATTTCCACTGTGTGGAACAATGAAAGCCATTTGGTATGAACTTTACCTAAATTGCAGATCTGTGATCAGAAGAGATTATTGCTATTGCTCTTAATTACTACGTTTTGAACTAGCTTGTTTTACAGTAACAGTTTACCAGAACACCACTGTATCAGTAGCGCAGGCTTCAGTATTTTTTTTCCTAATTGTGTATGCCTACTCCTAATATATGATGTGGTAACTTCCCTGAATTGTATTATAGTAGCATTTTAGTTATCAGCTTCAGTATTTATTGATATAGTGTTTGATAACTTTAGCGTGTTTTATTTTTGATGAAAGAAACCAGGAGACATTTTTATGTTCACTGTGTTTTCTTCAAAAGGACCTTGTACCTTGACAGGTATCTTGGATCTATTCAAATTGGTAGAATCAAATATATTGAGAATTGAATAATTTTTATGTGGTGTGTAATAAGGATTGCCTCTAGGGTATGCAGGACTCTGGGCAAAACTTTTTGTGAGGATCTTATCTATTTAGACAATTTGAGCTGCTCAAATTAACCTCTTTAGCACTATACTGTTGATCCAATCTTACATGATTTTGTGAAGAGACATTGTGCTGCAAAGGCGACCTGGCCACAGGCTCTGGACAACCCCATAGGCATGAGCCTGAAGCTCCCAGGGTATCTGGCCAAGGTGAGGTAAGGCAGAGTTCTTCAAGACCCACAAGGGCCCAGCCCAAATTTGGGACATCCTACCAGATGACACCAATAGCCTCACCTATCCCAGACACTAGAGGGAAACTTAGAAATTTTCAGAAGGTATTCTAAAACTTGGAGTCCAGAGTCATAGGACCTGAGACAGAGGCCCCATTTGTTTGTGTCTCAGAGCAGAAGTGCTTGTAATCCAGTCTTCTTTGACAGACTGTGTGAAAGTGTGGGTTCCATTGCTTTGTTTCATTTTATGTAGTTTTTTGTTATATCAAAATCATTGAAGAATTAGCTGGTCTTGTTAGTATCATTTCATGTGAATCCTTACAGATCCATTATCATTTTTTAAAAAATCTTGTATAAGGGGAATTATTTTATTCACCCATGTAAAATATAATCTTTTAAAAGCAATTCACTTTACATAAAATACAATAACATTTATACAAATACATTTAAATAAGAAGCAACCACACAAAGGCCTAAAACTTTATATAATATTACCTTATTACAATGCATAATAGTAACACTCATTATTTTACAACAAACCAATATTCCACCCAAGAACATGCAGTAGCAGATGTGCATTAATCTTGCCTGGCATCAACTGAACCTGGAACCAAAGACTGGAGCAGTGTCCCTGTTTATGCAGTTTGGAGCACAGATGCACATTCAAACCTAAGTTAGAAAAAATCAGTAGAGAGCTATAAACTTCTAATTATTGACCATGTACAAGCCATTTAAAAGTGTGAGCAGAAATAGCAAAACATGTTTATTTCAAGGATTATATTAACATAAGTAAACCTTCTAGCACAATTAATGCATTTATATTATTCAAATAGATTAATATTTGGAGAGTGGTATGTATGGGGGAACATGCTTATTAACATTAAAAATGATTAAAATATATATTTCTTCAAAAATTCAAACTAAACTGTTGCTGATTGTCCTATGTACTTCCCTATAGTTTTCAGTATTTAATGTGAATTTTTCAGCAAAAGATAATATCAGATACTGTCAGGCTCTAAAAACACTATTTTATCCCCTTGATATGTTGAAGGACACTAGCATGAAAAATCCTCTGATTGGCCTGATCTTTCTACTTGCTGTTCACACGGAGGGAACACTGCTCTCTTCATAAAATATCATTCAGAGAGAAAATTCTGCAAACCATAAAATAGTCTAATGTCAGGAGTTCTAATTTCTCTTCTAAGTTTCATTACAAATATTGATGAAAATGTTTCAATTCTGGAAATATTTTTGCCTGAGCAAAATGTTGAATTCAATAGCATTCTGATTGTGATTTACAACAGTTAATGGAAATCATTCTATTTAGATGTTTAAGAGGCTTTTCTCATTTCCTTCATCAGGTTCAATCATAAATGGCTTAATCATTCAGAAGACATTACTGAATTAGACTGCATTAACTGCATAATAACAGAAAAGAAGGGCAATATGGAAACAAACTGAAATGCTATTAGGAAGGAATTAAGTTCATTCCCTTTAATTCCTATGTTGATTTGTTGAAATTGTTGATGTGACCTCAATCAGGATTTTTGTTTTGTTTTGTTCATCAGTTTCTCTCCACTTAAGGAAATATGCATTTACACTTTTGAAATAAAAATAGGCCATATATATATATATATATATACACACACATACACACACACACATACATATACAGGGATTCCAGACAACTGTGTGAATTTAGAACTTAGGTTCAAACTCTGATATAAAGGACCATAAAACAAATATGAGGTTATATAGTAGGCACAGAAATTCTAATCTCTATCTTAACAGCAGTTATGAATAAGAAAATGTCATTTTATAGACAAAAGGGAGAGTAACCAGTTAATAAACATTAATGAGATAAAAGAAATAACAACCTGCTAGGACAGTTAACAGTAGGCAAAAGATCCATCACCATTTATTTGGAATATTACATTTTTCAGGAAGTAATAGTGAACAAGTGCTAGGCTGATTCATTTATATTCCAAAATTTAAAGCAGAAAGGAACCTAGAAATCACCTATTCAAATATTCATTCTTTATAAGCATGTCTATAGTCCTGAAGTGACACTCAAAATCATTTGGGTTGTTTCCAGTTAAGCCAAGCCCATATTCCCAGGTTTTGTGGCTTTTGATGGAGCCAGTGTTTTTGCACTTATCTTTGCTTCTTCTAAAGTGAACTTACATTTTAATCTTTGCCTTATCTGAAGTTATTTAAACATCTATTACTGTTGTTCACAGGTAACACCATGGCCCTCATTTCCCTCAGCTTATTTCTCTAACATTATCTTGCATTACTTTCTGTCTCCACTCCCTTCTTCATCCAAGCTAAATTCCCTTTGATTTTTCATACTCACCATATACTTTCTCATCTTTCTTGTCTCCAGAAAAGGCCAATGAAAATTTTGCTGCTTGGGATACCTCTTTCCTTCCCTTTGCTCCATTACCCTCGTAGACTTTTACTATTCCTTTTGGTATTTTAAAATTTAAGGAGTAGGATGCTTCTCAGTTCAAAATGCTTCACATTCTAGGGTTATAAGTATCTGGAATGTACTATGCATCTCTTCATTTGAGACATTTGGTAGCTATTGTCATTGACTTGCCTTTTCCTCTTTACCTTTCAAAATATTATTAATGGTAAATCCCTCTAAGAAAATCTAGGGCAGAATATAAATCAGTAAACAAATAAAATGATTACAGATTGTAATGTGTTCCATGAATGTAATAAAGAGGTGGCATTCTAGAAGAAACGGGGGAGCCACTTTGTATGCATAATCAAGGAAGGCATTGCTGAAAAGTTTAATATTTAAATTGAGATCTAACTTTTGAGGAGGAACCAGCCATGAGAAGGACTAAAAGAGCATTCCAGACAAAGAAGCAATGAATGCATGAGTCCCAAGGAGTAAAAGGAGTTGCCACATTTAAAACACAGAAGCCCAGTGAGGTTATAGGACAGTGTGTGGAAGAGTTTTAGAAGATGGGTTTGGTAAAGTAGATAAATATCAAATCACATAGATCATTGTAGGCAAGATAAAGAGTTATCATTTTGTTGTAAGCACCAAAGGATGTCAGTGTTATATTTTAAACTGCAGAGGGACTGTCAGGCTTACATTATCTGCTTATTGCAGAGAACACCTAGATTATGGATTTAACAATTAATGGGTTTAGATGGAGACAAAGAGTAACAGTAAAATATATGGTACAGATTGAGAAATTACCCTGATGACTCAGCCTGAAAAAACAATAAAGGATAACTACCAAATCTTAAAACTTTGAGATGGGAGATAACTAAAAACAGAGGGATCCACTTGATAATTAATGTCATTTTTTACTTTTTGATAAAATCTTTATATTTCTTTACATATAGGAGTATATATCCATATGTGTATGTCTGTGTTTAAGTGATAACTGTCCCATTCACACAACTTTTTTTACATGGATAAAGCAATAGAAATATGTTTGTCCTTCCTAATTGTTTTGTTAGCAAGAAAAATGACATCAGGCAATTCTCAGGTATCAATTTACAGTCTATATTCCTTCAACTTGTTGATCCAAAATATATGACATGTTAAAAATAATAGGTGAGAGTAATCATTTTATGTGACAGAGGAAGTTATTTTAGGATAGAAATTGGAAGTGGATATAAAACATCCATCTAAATCAGTCATGCAAGTGTATAGACAGAAGTGTTTATGAAACTCTAGGGAACATTAATTATTCCCAGTACTAACTTTACCTTGCATTGCCAGAAACCACTATTCTATTCTTAACCCTCTTTTATGAAACTAAGTATTTTTTTTCTCTTCTCATTAGCTAATCAGAGTGTAGGACAGCATAGTATAATTACGATAATTTCAATCATAGCAGGTAATAGTCATTGAAATGTTCATGAGACCATATATTATAAAGAAGACAATCATACCTAATTGTCCTCACTTTCAATTTTCTCCTTGCATTATTTATGTACTAGTTTGGGAGAACAGTTTGTCAACAAAGGACTACAGAAGAAAAATCCAGTTTCTGCTTAGATATCAGGGACATGGGTGTTATTAAGCCAATATGCAGCAGGCCATGAGTTTTGTTTGTTTTGGTATTCACTTTAGTTATTTAGAAAGCAAAAGACCCATTTTTTGTTGTTGTTTTGTTTTGTTTTTGTTTTTGCTTTTTTACATTTTATAAGATCTATAAGTAAAATAGAAGTTTTCCATATATATTGATGTAACCACCAGAAAGTTAAATAAAAGACAATTTTCCATTCCATTATTTTGTTTTCCACATCTATCTCAAGGTATAGTATATCTTCTTTAGGAATACTTTGCTAATTTAAATCACTTATGGTCAGTTCAAGTCAAATCAGCAGCAATTAGTGTAGCACTCAGTTCTGTTTTGTGAATCAGTGCATATAAAACATAGACTGCATATTTATATAACAAAGGTTATCTTATATTGTTTGTCTGTTTTCCTGTTTAATTAATTAATGTTGTGAGGTTGCAAAAGAACTCAAATACCTTAGCACATTGCATGTCACATAGTATGCTCTCTATTCACTCCTTTCATCTACCCATTCCTCTTTCCCTCCGTTCTTCTCTCCCTCATTTCCTTCTGCACTCTTCTTTAGTTTCCTCCTTCCCTTTCATCTTAAATCTAAGTGGCTTGAGATCAAGGACTTTTCCCTTGCTATATAGCCCACAATGCCTAGCATAATGCAGACATCAGAATTTAACAACTGCTTGTCTGTGCCTTTGGGAAAAAATATTATCTCTCCGTTCAACCTAACAGTTCCAATTTCCCCACAGAGAAACACAGAAAGTAACACTTTCTGAATCTCTTTATATATCTGAATAAAGTACTTCTGTCTGTAAACCCAGGATCTCCTCAATCTGAGTCATTCTATATTATGTCTTTATTATACACTTAACCAGTGCTGCCCACCTCAGTTTTTCCTTCTCCCTTTCTCTCTGTCCTCTCCCTCTCTCTCTTTCTTTGCCTCTATCCTTTCCTCTCTTTTTTAGCTTACAATCTCCAAAAGCTCTCTTTAAAGATAATAAAAAGGGAAGAAAAACACTCTCCATCCAATTTTTTTATTTGAACATTCAAACTGTCATAGTATGAAAAAGCTTTTGAAACTAAGAGAGGTTTTCTTTATTCACACAAGAACTTTTCTCTATTCACACAGACACATGTAGACAGTACACACATAAATTGAATTAAAGGATCTCATGAAAAACTAACTTGTATGCAAAACTTTTTTTAAAAAGCTACACATACACACAAATAAGAGAAACCTTAAATACCTAAAATTCAAGTTTATTTTTAAAAGTTCAGAATCAGCTTTTTGAGTTATAGCAACTAATAGTCAATGTGTTTGCATTCAGTCATTTCTTGATATTTAGCTCTATTTTATTTTCCAACTGGATTCCGAAGGAACATCATAGCAATGGGCTTCAAGCTTGATTAGACCTTAGACCCAATTATTTAATTCCCTCAGAAAAAAAGATGAAAAAATTGATATTCAAAGAAGTTATGTGACTTACATCATTTTATTTTAAGACAGAGAGCCATCCTACATGGTTCTCAATATATAAAGGAGGTAATAAGATTATATATATAATATACATGTAATACATAACATATGTATATGTTAACACAAAACATTCAGATGCCTTCCAATACGTAATAAAAGCTATTTAATTTTTTTAATTGTATTAACACAGCATGAGATATACCCTCTTAACACATTTTTAAATGTACAGTATTTTTAACTACTGACATAGTGTCATACAGTAAGTCTCTAGAACTTAATCTTCTCGTATAACTGATATTTTATACCTACTAAATAGCAACTCCCCATTTTCTCCTCCTCTCTGCTGCCCCTATAAACTACCATTCTACTCTCTGCTTCTATGTGTTTGACTGTTTTAGATAACTGAAGTAAGTTGAATTATGTGGTATTTGTCCTTCTGTGACTGGCTTATTTCACATAGCATAATGTCCTCAGTTCCATCTATGTGGTTACATTTGGCAGACTTTCCTTTGTTTAAAGGCTGAATAGTAATCAGTTGTATATATATATGTACCACATTTTCTTCATCCTTTCATCTTCAGTGGACATTTAGATTGTTTACACCTCATGGCTATTGTGAATAATGCTGCAGAGAACCTAAGAGGGTTAGTATCTCTTCAAAACCCTGATTTCAATTATTTTGGATAAATAACCCAAAAGTAGGATTGTTGGATCCTATGGCATTTCCTATTTTCAATATTTTGAGGAAACTCTGTACTCTTTCCATGATAGCTAGCAATTTACATTCCTGCCAATATGGTGGTTTGCAAATGCTTTTGCCAGTTCCATAGGTTACCTCTCCACTCTATGTTATATATTTTATCTGCTGGGCAGAAACTTCTTAGTTTGATGTAGTCCTCTTATCTATTACTGCTTTTGTCACCTGTGTTTTTGGTGTCATATCCAAAAAATCATTCCTAAGACCAAGCCATTAATTTTCCTCCTATGTTTTCTTCTAGGAGTTTTATAGTTTCAGGTCTTACATTTAAGTCAAATGTGTTTTGAGTTGGTTTTTGTGTGTGGTATGATAAGTTTACAATTTCATTTTTTGCATGTGGATTTCCAGTTGTCCCAACATTTTTTGAAGAGACTATCCTTTCCCCATTGTGTATTTTTGACACCCTTGTTAAAGATCCATTGACCATACATGCATAAGTTTATTTCTGATTCACTTTTCCATTCTATTTATCTGTAAGTCTGTTTTTCTGCCAGTATCATTCTGTTTTAATTGCTGTAGCTTTGTACAGTCATCCCCTATTATACATGGGTGATAGGTTCCAGAACCTTTATGAATACCAAATGCCATAGATGTTCAAGTCCCACATGTGAAATGACATAGTACAGTCGGCCCTCCATATCTGCAGATTCTGTACCCACAGATATGGAGGGATAACTGTAATATATTTTGAAATCAGGAATTATTATTTCTGAAATACTTCCAGCTTTGTTTTCCTTTCTCAAAATTGTTTTGGCTATTTAGAGTTTTTGTGGTTCTATATGAATTTTAGATTTTTTTCTCTATTTCTGTAAAAATTGTTATTGGGATTATGACAGTGACTACATTAAATATGTAGATTATTTTGGGTAATGTGGACATTTTATATATTCTGTGTCTTCCAGTTCATGAACACAAAATGTATTTTCATTTATTTGTGTCTTCTTTAATTTCTTGCATCAATGTTTTATAGTGTTTTCAGTGTACGAGTCTTTCATAACCTCAAAGTCTACTCCTAAGGATTTTCTTCTTTTTGATGCTATTATAAATGCGATTGTTACTCTTTTTTTTCTGATAGTTTGTTGTTAATGTATGGAAATACAACTGTTTTTTGTATGTCAATTTTGTATCTTGCAATTTTACTGTATTTGTTTATTAGTTCTAATAGTATTTTTTTTTCCCCTGGAATAGTTAGGGTTTTCTACATGTAAGATTATGTCATCTGAAAACAGAGATAATTTCACTTCTTCCTTTCTGATTTGGATGCCTTCTATTTCTTTTCATTGCCCAATTGCTTTGGTTAGGATTCCCAATACCATGTTGAATAGAAGTGGTAATACTGGTTTGATAGGTTCTTAATACATGTCAGCCACTGTGCATGTCAGGTTATGTCATCTCAAAATTTAAAACAACCTTCCAAAGTAAGAATAGTTTCCCTTGACATTTTAGGCAACTAAGGCTAAGAGAAGATGAGATATTTGTGGAAAATCTCTCAGGTAAGAAGTAATGGAGCTGAATTCAAATCCAGCAAATTTGAAACTCCCTGAAATAAATTCATGTGAGAATTAAAGATGGCTAGATAAATAAGTCCTGGCACCATTAGGAAGACTTTCCCAAGAAATACAATTTTGAAACTAAGCCTTCACTGATTTCCCCCACCCCTTCCATTTTGATGGACACAGATGTAAGGTAGACTTGTCATCTGTGTTTTTGGTGTTATATCTGGTACACTTCAATTTAGGGAACATCTTAAATGTCTCCAAAAAGTATCACTTTTAAAAAATACCTCTAATTAAAGTGTGTATTTACTTGATAGGCTATGTATTTTCTCACCAGTGGTACCAGTAAGTAATTCCATTGGCATCCAAAGCTTTTCCAGTTTTGCCTCTCACAGACATTCAGGGTTTTTCATCTGCTACAACACCTAGGTGAGGTTAATTATGATTCTGTAATTGAACCAAAGAGTTGATGCCACTATAGTGAGAAAAGATCTTCAAAACAGTTTGTATTTGTTGTGATTCAATTCAGCTTATAACTTAATTCCAATGGGCCCTCAAGCTAAACATAATAAAGACTAACTGCTATCTGGTAGTCTCCAGCAATATGGATTCAGAAGAAAATGTTTAATTCTTAAGATCTATGTACCTGTATCTCTGTACTTGAAAATCTAATTTTCTAGTATTTTTTTCCTTTTCTCCATTTTAGCTAACTCAGCTTTAGTTTATACTCTCAGCAGATCTCACTTATACAATTGAGTTAGTTTCCTAAATTATCTCTCTTCCTTTAATCTCCAACATGTCTAATTAGTTCTTTGTACAATAACCAATGATATATTTTTTTCTAAAACACAAAAGTCATCTGCTCAGAAAACATACAGTGCTTTCCATGGCCAACACACTAAAGTTTAAAAATCTACTTTCCAGACATCAGTTTATAGCAATATAATGAACTAGGTACATAACTCTATTTGTGTGACTAACATTTACAGAGAAAGTTATTTTAAATATCATTTTAAGTATATCATTGAACTTAGAAAGTAAGACTGAAACTGAAAAAAGATGAAAATTCAGATAGATAGGCAGGGCATGAAAGCCACATTTACTATTGAAAGTGTTTGATGAATAGGGTTAAGTGACTTCAATGAATCTAGGGTGTAAGAGACAAAAATCAAGGTGTAGCAAAAATAGAAAGTCTGGTTGGATATCACCATCCAGAAAAGGTGAACCAGAAATAAATCAGCACTACCTTCTCATTCGTACCACAAAGGACTGGAAAATTGTCCATTTAAGAACCTGACACAAAGGAGGAGGATGGAGGGGTTCATCTCCACATAATTTTCTTGAGGGTACAGAACCACAGTTCAAAGTTTAAACAAGCAATTTCTTGCTTCTTAATTTCACTATTTTAGATAATGTATATTAAGATTATTTTATCTTTTACTCTTATTTTAACAACTTATTTTAACATTTAAGTTGAATAACTGGTCACATGAATTAGGTAGTGGACATCTGTTGATCAGCTTGATCATCATGCATTTCCCATTATCGTGGCCCATGCCACTCTGGTTTTCCTTAGGAATTCACTTCTCTCCAATCATTAATCCTTGTGTTTGGGGTGAGACTTCTTTCATATACCCACCCACTCCCATCCCTACTGCATTTCTATTTTCCACAGTGTTGCTTTATTGATGTATTTCATTCAGTTCTGAGACATAAACTGTAATAATTAACAAGGAGACTTTGTCTCTCCCATAGAGTTTACTCAGTTCTTACAATGTGTACCTTCAAATTCAAAGGCTACCAAATGAAGAAAACCTGCCCAAGTAGCAAAAACAGAAAAAAAAAAAAAAAGACTCAATGATAAAGATAGATTATAGATATGGATATTAGGATAATAGCCTAAGGAATCTATTGAGGCTCTTTAAATCCAACAACTTCTAAAGATAGGTTGAGAAAGCTGTTCAAGATATTGGTAGAAGAAGAACCTGAACTTACTTCCTTCCACAGACACAACAAGTATACATCTGCATATGGGTTGATTCCCTCTGGAAAGAAAAACGTGAGAACTGTCTGAACATCTGCTCCACAACAAAGAATAAAAAAGACTATGGGAGAGGCAGAGAAATGCTGTCACCAAAAACCCCAACCCCGTGGCATGGTGGCACACAGTAGGGAGGTATCTCATCAGAAGAGTTCCTCTCCTGGAGGAGAGCAGAATGGGTGCCTCATAAAATGCACTCTGGCCCCTGCTGTCTACACTGAGGACACAATCTCCCAAATCACCTGGCTTAGAAAAGCAACAGGGTTGATGTCCAACAGTTCCAAAATTTTATAGAAAACTAAGACTCCTTTCTTAAAGGGCTTGTGTATGGTCTCACTCAGGACAAGACCCAGTGAAATAATAGCAGTTTGAAAAGTGCTGAGACCATGTGCCCAGTGAAATAATAGCAGTTTGAAAAGTGCTGAGACCATGTGTGAAGGAAAATCATTTGCATATCTAAAAGCATCCCCTGAAGGGGTTAGGAATGGTTGAAATGCTCCCCAGAGATGCAATAGATAAAGATGTTTTGCATTGGCCAAGCTTTATGGTATATTATCCTTTATAGAGGTTGTCTTATGAGGGCCATTTTTTGATAAGAGTTTTTTGTGTTCACAAGTGAAAATGGATTAAGGCATGAATGTTGTTGTTTCATGAAATTAGCCTGATAAAAACTATCAAGAATTATATTTCTTTGTCTAAGATTTTGTGCACACACACGTACACACATACACATTCCTAATCAAGTTTATTTCACACCTTACTCCAGGAAGCAGTAAATTAAGCCAACATAGAAATCACTCTGACTGTTCTTTCTTTTTGGATCTGAAATACATTGATATAATTCTATCCTGACATTCTTCATTTTAATAACCTCCTGGATTTATTGTTTTTGTTCTGAAAGATGATAGGATTCTTGGGAAAATGTGTGTAGCAACAAGGATTTCTAGAAACAGGGACTCTAGTTTTCCAAATACGTGTGTTGGAGGTAGCTGCAGTACAGTGTTAGTACTTGATTGTTTTTAGTTCTTACAGTGGTTTAGTATAGTGACCTAAGAAGTCAGCTTACAGTAGTTTTTGCAGAAATAAAGGATAGTTTTGTTAAGGGCCAAGCTTATACTTTACATATTTTAACTGCAACTCAACATAGCAGCCCTATTTCTTACAAGTGTATCATTTCCTTACTTTACAATGTTAGAGGAAATATATATATTTTTTGCTGCTCTTTCAGTGGACCAGTTGTGAAACAGAATCTAAGCCTGAATATTGAAATAATGCTTTCAGTAAAATTACAAAGGGAGTCAACAACCAAGGGAGCTGTAATTAGAATTTTGTTACTGCCATTTCTCTAAATAAGCTGGCTGACAAGAATTCAAATTTTCTTTATCAATATCTCTAGACAACAAAAATAAACTTAGCATGAGAATTGTTTGTCCTTCTATTTGAAATACATTTAATCTAATTATATTTATGTACCTTTAGAAAGGTCTCTGTTTTTATCCTCAGGTTATTTGACACACCTTCTAGTAAGATACTGTCACAAAAAGTTTTGGTAGTGTTACTGAAAAATCAGCCTCTGCACCTCAAAAAGCAGATTCAAACTCGGAGGCAGTTTGGGGAGCAAAGAAAAGAGCAGCTTTATTGCTTTGCCTGGCAAAGCGAGTCATAGCAGGCTAATGCCTTAAACACTGTGATCCCATCTTGGGGTTGGGGTCTTGAGGTTTTATAGAAAAACTGGATAGAACAGAAAAGGTGATAACAATCAGGACATTTTACAGGGTGCTACATTCCTCTTAACTTCAGTGAATTGTCAGGAAGAACTCTGGAGGATCTGTCCATTCTTCCAAGATTAACAGCCTGTTATCTCCTTCCTGGAGCATAGCTCTGGGTTAAAGTTATTCTCAGTAAAGAATGAATCAGCAAACAGTTTCCCCTCAGGGAAGTCAGTTTGTTACTTTGCTTTATAATCCTTCAATAAGGGAAAGAAGGAAGCTAAAAGAAGTTTCATGACTATCCATTGTATTCACTCAAATTCTTAGTCCTCTTTTACCATTGCCATATTTAAAAAGTATGGTGTTGAGCTGTTCGGGCTAGAAGGAGGTAACAGTATAAACTGAAGTCTTATACAACTTTCTATCTAGTTGAAGAACTAGAACATGAACATACTGAGACCAAAAAGGCCCTTGCATCCCCTAAGCTTGACTAAACTTTAAGCCGTTGTCTTCCTTACTGTAGGCCTCTGCCCTCCCTTTCCTTAGAGCATTTACTTCAGAAAACTTTTAATCCTATATTATTTCTTTAACCCTTTAAGGTATAATTTTCTTACATCTTTTGGCCTGTGTTAAACTCAGGGATCTCTCTCTGAAGGGCCTAAGAGCCAACCCTTTGAAATGTAATTAAGAGAGACAGGCCTATCTCCCAGTCATTGTGGGAGGGTAGGAGCTTAACTCTGATAAACACCAGTTAGCAAAGCAAGTAGCCTAATCCCAGTGACCAACCTCCCCTCTAACTTCCTTCAGTACTTTTCAGCTAGCTCATCCAAGCACTTAAAAACTCCCCTGCTTTTTAGTTCAAGCTCTCTTCCCTATTGCAATAGTCTTAAAGTCTTCCTTGCCTGTGTGACTTATCCAGTACACTTTTTATTGGTTAATAAAAAGAAAAGTTTTAGAATGTTTAATGAACACTTCTCACTTGCAGCTGCCCAATTTCTGAATCCTTTCCGTTTGGGGAGATCTTTAGAAAGGAAGACAAGGTTTTATCTCTCACTATGAAAACTGAAGAGGGGGGCATATTTGTTGTCTTCTAGGTCCTTGGCAGCTAAAATGTGGGTCTCTGACCTAACCTGACCCTGGGCTACTCTGTGCTGAGACTTTAACTGGAGTGGTTTACGCAAACAAGCAGGAGTCAGTCTGGAAACCATTTCAGGAGCAGGAGCAGTGGTGGTAAATGCGGCATCCTGTCTGAAGCAGCAGTGCCACTAATGACCCTATGGCCATAGCTGTGCCCACAACTCTCTCCTGTGGTCATGAAGGATGACAGGACTGCTGCAGTTGTTCTGGGTGGCCAGTCTCTCTCAACCTGTGCTAAATTTTTGGACCTGGTTCTTCAATTTTCTATCAGATTTGTGCAATCTGAGATACTTCTCAAATATGTTCAATTCTCTTCAAATTATCTAAAGTCAGTTTGTTTGTTTGTTTGTTTGTTTGTTTGTTTGTTTGTTTGTTTTTGTAACCAAAAGCATAACTAATAGAGATGACTAAAGCAGTAAAGGCCAAAGTGGCTATGTGAGATGCAGCAGTTGTGTCACCGGGATTGTGACTGAGAAACCCCTTCTACTTCTTGTTCTGCAATCCCCGGTTGTACATGGGTCGAATCATTAGGTGAGCCCCTTTATCTCTTTAGCCCTCCATTGCTTTATCTGAAAAATAATGACAAAGGTCAGGATTCCTTCAATCCCTGATGTTCTTAGAGTGCAAATCAGTGATATTATTATAGGAAGAGTATTATAGAAAGTTGAAAGTGGGAGAAATAATTGTGAGCTTACATGGACAAGAAAAAGCTCCAAAATCCAAGCTTTTCTAGCATACACTTATATATTTTATTAGATGCTTATTCAAGCATGTTTTCTGGCTATATACAGGAAATTTTGAAAGATAAAAATAAACATTACTTACAGATGACTTTTACATTGAACTATGTTGTAGAGGTAAAAGGAGAAGCTACAATTTAGGGCAGTTTTTTTGGCAATGGAAGTGGAGGCTATATCCATTGTTTCTATTATTAATCAATCAGATTTTTATTAAGAGCCTGCCACCAGTAAAACATTATGTAATGGGTGACACAAGGAGATAATACAATGTTCTCCCTGCCCTTCAGAAATAAATGAATGATGATAAATACTACAAGTCAAATTTCTCCCTAACCACCAGTGTATAACTCTACCATGTATTCCCTGAAAGCCCAAACAGAGGGAGCTTGATTCTCTTCCTGTCATCTCATATGTCTTGATACAAAGATATAAGCTTAACACATCACTTTGTGTTATCTAGTGTGGTACATTGACCTAGGGCATGAGTCTGGCATTTATAGACATGGCTTCAGGTGTTCACATCACAAATTTATGACTTTAAGTCATTTACTTTCATGAAACTTCAGTTTCCTCATCTACCAAAAAGAAATGATAGTCATATTTAGTGTCTAGGATTGTTGTGCAGATCAAATAAAATAATACGTATAAAGATCAAAGTGCTTCATATTCAGTGAATGCTTAGTGAATAGTTTAATATTATAATTTTTCATTATATGTAAATCTTAAGTCATTTCTATGACTCATTAGGTAACATAAATTGAGAGTATCATAAAGCTAGAAATAAGCTCCTAAGGGACTATGGAAAAATTGGAGGACATCAAATCCTACTTAAAAGTTGATTAATATAGATCCTGTGAGGATGCAGGTGGAAAGAATTAGTGGAAGATGGAAATTTCTGATCTTGAAATTTATATATATTTTAGAGTTCTCTCCAAGTATGAGCTGAAGGAAAGAGAAAATTTACAGCTAAGTCTATGTACATTGTTACCTAGGAAACCAAGTCATGCAGTGTATTTGACAAACATCAGTTAAAAAAAAAAAAGTCTAAAGTGTGTTTCCCAAACCTAACAATTCCTGAAGGACGTACAGGACTTACTTGTGACTTCTTACAGGTACTTCAAGGAAAAACAAAAATGTGAAAATTTATCATTGCCTTACAAAAAAATATAAATTGCTACAAAGTTGTGGAACTCATTGATGTGACATTAATAAAAGAATCCAAAGAATTTCAAAACCGGCCATCTTTTTAAGTAAGTGAGACTAAGAACTGGAAAGCTGTAGCCATTGTCTAGCCAGTGACTCTTGCACACTTCTCCTTTCTCTCCTCTCGCTCTTCCTCGTGCTTTTCTGCTTCAATTGCACATCCATTCATCCTCTGTAATAAACTGGATTTATACACTTTTCCATGTATAAAGCAGCTCTTCCCCACCTCCATCTATCAGGTTTGCATAACTTAAGTCCAAGCAAACAGCTGAGGATGAGTTAAAATCTTTCTCATTTCTAATTCCTAGGAATGAGAGTCTCGGTAGCTTACCATCTATTGCCAGAAAATAGGACTGTGTAGGACAACCCTAGTTGTGCTGTTTTATTTTTCTGGAATGTAGGAATAGTGGGAGGTTGAATGGATATGTTCTCAGAGGAAGGGGTATTATTAGGACCTGGCAGGCATCACAAATGATGTTTACTTTTTGTAACTTGAGTAGAATAATTACATTTTTAATTATGTCAGGCTACTAGAAATTCAGTAAATGGCCAGCCAACAATTTTTGACATACAAGAATTCTAAATTTGGCTGTGAGGATTAAGAAAGACAGATTATGGGAGTAAATTAAGGGTCTTCACAATTAAAACAATAAGCATTTAAGAGAAAAAAATGACACTTGAAAAACAAATATACCAGAAGATACAAAACTTTATATCTTGTCTACTTTACCTTTACAATTGGTATGGTTTGCGTGAACCTTCTGCTGATCCAAACATACTCTAAAGTAGAAAATGAGGTAGGGGGTTGCTTACTATTGGAGAGGAGGGTATAGGTCAGGGGTAGAGCGCATGCTTAGCATGCACAAGGAGGTACTGTATTCAATCCCCAGTACTTCCATTAAAAAAATAAAATAAAATAAAATTTAAAAAAGAAAATGAGGGATTTAATGTAAATTCTGTACCTATTTTATCACTCTAGCCATTGAAAGTTAAATGATGCTGACTCACTTTAAAAATTAGTTGGAAGTCTCCCTTTGGGATATATGTAAAAAGGAATTCCCTCAAGTCCATGATGATCAATTTAAAGTGAAAGTAAGTTGAGTTAAATTTCATGAAGTACTTATTTTTCATTAGACCACAAAATCATAAGAAAAAGTAAAATCTCAATTTTACAACAATGCTTTTTCCTTTTCTAATAAATATATTTTTACTTAGGAAAGCTTTTTCAGGATTATTTAGTTATAAATGACAGTATTATACATGTTAAGTATAGCCCAAAATGTTTGGCAAACATTTGCATTATATGTGTTATATTTAGTTAGAAAGGCAATTAAAATAGAAAGAAAATAAAGTATGTAAAATATCCCTCTGTACATACATACAAGTGGATTTATTCCCTATTCTGAGAAGAGATTTAGAGGAAACATTTATATTTAAAAAAATTAGACAAGCATTGAAGATTATTTCAAAGAATATTTATGTTTCTTTGAAATGATTTATTAATGAGATTTTTCAGAACTCTGTGATGCTGAAGATGATCTAAGGCCCAAGTTAGTAATATAATCACGGCGCTACATGCACAGGCATTTGGTTACAAAGCACAAAGCAGGATATCTGTTCGTCACTATCCCTGGTAAGAGGATAATAAGATTTCTGTGAAAGACCCATTCAAATTACAGTGACTGTGTGTGGTTTCCTTTCATCACTTATTGATCAGTGTTGTAGGGCCCTCATTTCTTTATAATGTGTAAAGGACTACTTGAGAGCAAGAATTGTAGTTAGTACTGTTTCCACTTACACTTACCAAGTGGATTTAATGGACATTAAAGATTGAACACACTGTAATAACATATTTCCTCATTGTTTAATCATTAATAATACTTGACAGAACTTCATACATGTTTTAACGTCCAGCTTAAATTTTTAATGATGTGAACATTCTATAAAGATCCAATAGTATCTTAAATAATACTTAACTAATAAGCATGGGAGAGCAGTATTTACAAAAGATTGACTAAATGCTATGCTATGCTGGCTTTACACCATGTTTTTAATCTTGATCTTTGTTAAGTTCACAATTCTAATTTAGAATAAATGAGCAACTAGCTCATATTGGCAAGAGGATAATAGTGGGAGTTGCTAAAGATTTTTTAAATTCTCTGGCTATAATATTTTACTCTGTTTTCATTTGTTGAAGAGATTTGTACTGAGTTCTGATTGAGACTTGAACCTCAAACTATCTCAGCTTTGAGCTACAGGACAATGTTGTCTTGAGGAAATTGCATAACTCAGTGGTTTCATATCAATGAACGTCTCTAATTAGTGCATATTCAGTACTATAAGAGCATAGCAGAGGTGGCACAAAAATAGGACAGTTTACAGTAATGAGTGAAAAATAGTTAAAACGTACTTTGTTTAATAAGATATTCAAGGCAAAATATACAAATGAATAATTAACTAAAAAATCCCACTGATGATACTCCAGTTCTGTGACTTGAGTAGTTTCAACATGCCACTGAAGATCAAGGTCAGACCACACCAGTGGAGCATTTGGGTATTATCTTGGTCAGCTTCAGCGCAACACTGATATGAGTCTACATTTAGGTATGACATGTTGTAACTTAGCATTTCTAAAACAAAGTGAAAACCATTTTCACATAAAAATGCAAGTATGCTTAAGAGAGACAATAGGATCAAATATTTTAAATAAAATATATTTTAGTTTGTGTCTATGTACTCATGGGAGTACACAGTAAGTATACTTACAGAAGAGTTTATAACCTCAAGAAAACTAACCTTTCCACCCAATGACCAGGCACTGTGGAATTTGACCACAATGCTGGTTAGAGTTTAGTCAACTGAGGATTCTGCAAAGATTTTTAACCTGGAGTCCGTGAAATCATGAGTTCTTTTGATAGAGATTTAAGGAGTTCATGAACTTGAGGGAGAAATTTTTGCATCATTATTTTCTGTATATTGCTCATTTACTATGTAAATGCTATCCACCAAGCATATAATGGAGAATAAAGCCATGACAATTGTGGAATTTACCTCATAGGGTTTGAGGATACTGATACAAGTATTTACAAAGAACTTACCACAATGCTTGTCACATAATGAAAATTCTACAAACAGGATCTACCCTTATTAACTGTAATAATGGTAAAACCTATCTAGAAACTATTTTTACAAATGCCACATTCAAAACATATTCAGGGATCTCCAGTAGGCACCAGTTACCCAACATGGATTAAGGAATGAAAATACCATTCAATTCCTTAGGAAAGGAAACTATCATTGTTAACT
This sequence comes from Camelus dromedarius, assembly GCF_036321535.1. NCBI lineage: Eukaryota > Metazoa > Chordata > Mammalia > Artiodactyla > Camelidae > Camelus > Camelus dromedarius. Next base: position 26,905,378 of record NC_087450.1, read on the forward strand.
GTTTACCTCATAATTTAGGGAACTCAGCTATTGGCTCCTCTTAGAAATAATTACCATCACCACAGAGATAGTTCATCTTCAGTTTAGTCAGCGTATTCCCCTTGCTGAGACAGACATGTGAATGGTTATAAAATCCTTCCTGGAGGAAACAAAGGTTAAAGTTGTGTCAGGATTAATCTGTGGTGGTATGTACGCATTGATGATAAATTGAGCTATGGCCATAGTTACAGGAAATTTCTTCCGCTTTTTTTTTTTTTAATCAGAACAAGCAGTATTAGCTAAGAAATCAAGTGCCTTAGTTTGAAACCAGAACTTAACTGAAATATTATCAGAGATACTTCCACATAAATTTGAAAGGTATTAAATAGGGAGAATATCCAGTCTTAATTTCTTGTTTTTTCCACTCTGTACCATTTTGATAAAAGGATCCAAACTCATTGTCTACTTGGACACTTGCAATAAAGCTAAGAACAACATTTTTTAAGTAATTGTACTTTGTATTTTTAATATTTAATAAGTGAAATTTATTTTTAATATTTAATAAGAGTTTAATAATATTCCCTTTATCTATCATCAGAATCAATCTATCTCTCTGAAAAACTATCCATCGAAGTTTTTATACATTTAGGAGGATTTTGATATTGAATACCAATGAATCCTTTCACTTAAACAGAGTGCATCTGTAATACATTTTGTTAGACATGGTGAAAATTTTACACTGCATTATTTTGAGTATATACCAACAATTTGCAGCAACGTGAATGGAGACATGGTTTTCTGGGAACATGTGTCAATATAATAGTCTTTGGGTGCTTTTCTACACTTTTTATGATTTGCATTGGTTGTTCAATTTATTTCTTGTGTCTGCATGATAAACAGCATGCTTATAATTGATCATAAATCATACAAAGTAGCCATCCTTAGATAACCTCAATATCAATTTTATTTTTTTAAATTTACATATAAATTGTGCCACAAATATGGCTGCTGCTACCTAAGTCATGGTTGGAATGTTAATGCAGCTTTTGATTTCCTAATAAAGTGATTTATCACTCTGGAGTCCTTTAGTGAAACTCATATGTACACATGATTACTTTAATACTCATTCTTTGAAAGGAAAGCATGCATTAAACAATTAATTTCCACTCTTACCACCCCAAACCCATTTGGAAAAGCAGACAGTCAATGAATTTAAAGATACAAATGAATAATTAAAATTTAGCTTGATATTCTATTGTAACCTTTCTATTTTTCTTTTTTGTTTTTACATTCATGTACATCTTATATAATAATGTATTCTAAGCCTATAAAACTGCTGTTTGTTATTACATAAAATGAATTCATTCCATATTTAACATGTAAATAACATTTTCAGTATCTTCCAACTTAAAATGCATAGTTGCTAAAGAACTTTATAGTAACTCTGATTTAATGAATTATGTTGAGTAATGTAAGGATCAAGCCCAAAGTCTCAGGTCCCTGACTTCTTGGATTTGAAACTTTCACCTGTCATTACTGTCTCTGTGACCTCAAGGCTATTACTTAACCTCCCCATGCCTCTGTTTCCTGCATCTCTATACTGGGAACCATATTATTACCTACCTTGTGTGAGTTTTTGAAGATTAAGTGAGTTAATATTTGTGAAGCACGTGGAACAGTTCTTGCTCACGTTAAGTGTTATATAAGTATCTGTTAAGTAAATAAATACACTAAGCCTCAGTTCAAAGAGTGATGATCTACAAACCAAAGCTACACATCTAAGGAAGAGGTATTTCTCTTACTGTATAAGAAACTAGTTGAAATTAATAGCAAATTGCTCTAATTGACAAAAATGTCCAAGATATCATTCAATTGTTCTTGGGAGTTGGTAGAGGCCTCAGATTTACATCATCTTTAGTGTAAAAGATAATCCTGATTTTTTTTTTAATTGAAATATAGTCAATGACAGTGTGACAATTTCTGGTGTACAGAACAGTATCCCAGTCATGCATATTCATACATATATTCATTTTCATATTCTTTTTCATTAAAGATTACTACAAGATATTGAATATAATTTCTTGTGCTATAGAGAAGAAATTTGTTTTTTTAATCTATTTTTATATATAGTAGTTAACATTTGCAAATCTCAAACTCCCAAATTTATCCCTTCCCACCTCCTTTCCCCCGGTAACCATAAGATTGTTTACTATATCTGAGAGTCTGTTTCTGTTTTGTAGATGAGTTCATTAGTGTCTTCTTTCTTTTTTAGATTCCACTTCTGAGTGATATTATATGGTATTTTCTTTCTCTTTCTGGCTTACTTCACTTAGAATGACAATCTCTAGGTCCATCCATTTGCCACAAATGGCATTATTTTATTCCTTTTTATGGCTGAGTAGTATTCCATTGTATAAATACACCACAAATTCTTTATCCAGTCATCTGTCAGTGGACATTTAGGTTGTTTGCATGTCCTGCTTATTATTGTACCTATTGTATATATAGTGCTGCTATGAACATTGGGGTGCATGTATCTTTTCAAATTAGAGTTCCCTCCAGATATATGCCCAGAATTGGGATTCCTGAATCATATGATAACTCTGTTTTCACTTCTTTGAGTAATCTCCGTACTGTTTTCCATAATGGCTGCACCAATCTACATTCGCACCAACAGTGTAGGAGGGTTCCCTTTTTTCCACACCCTCTCCTGCATTTATTGTTTGTAGACTTTTGAATGATGGCCATTCTGACTGGTGTGAGGTGATACCTTGTTGTAGTTTTGATTTATATTTCTCTGATAATTAGCAATACTGAGTATTTTTTCATGTGCCTTTTGGCCATTTGTATGTCTTCATTGGAAAATTGCTTGTTTAGGTCTTCTGTCCATTTTTGGATTGGATTGTTTGTTTGTTTTTTTCTTATTAAGTTCTATGAGCTGTTTATATATTCTGGAAATTAAGCCTTTGTCAGTTACATCATTTGCAAATATTTTCTCCCATTCCATATGTTGTTGTTTTGTTTTACTTATGGTTTCCTGTGCTGTGTAAAAGCTTATAAGTTTAATTAGGGCCCATTTGTTTATTTTTGCTTTTATTTCTATTTCCTGGATAGACTGTCTTAGGAGAACATTACTAGGATTTATGTCAGAGAATGTTTTGCCTATCTTTTTGTCAAAGAGGTTTATAGTGTCCTGTCTTACATTTAAGCCTTTAAGCCATTTTGAGTTTATTTTTGTGTATGAGGTGAGGGAGTGTAAATCTTCATTGATTTACATGCTCTATCCAATTTTCCCAACACCACTCCTGAAGAGACTTTGTTTTCTTCATTGTATATTCTTGCCTTTTTTGTTGAAGATTGATTGACCATAGGTCTGTGGGTTTATTTCTTGGCTCTCTAATCTGTTCCATTGATCCATATGTCTGTTTTTATGCCAATACCATGCTGTTTTGATTATGGTAGCTCTATAGTATTGTCTGAAGTCTGGGAGTGTTATTCCTCCAACTTTGTTCTTTTTTTTTCACTACTGTTTTGGCAATTCTAGGTCTTTTGTGATTCCACATAAATTTTAGGATTATTTGTTCTAGTTCTGTGAAAAATGTCATGGGTAATTTGATAAGAATTGCATTAAACCTGTAGATATCCTTGGACAGTATGGCCATTTTAACAATATTGGTTCTTCCAATCCAAGAGCATGAGATATCTTTTCATTTCTTTAAGTCATCTTTAATTTCCTTAATCACTGTTTTGTAGTTCTCCACATATAAGTCTTCCACCTCCTTCATCCTAAGTATTTTATTGTTTTGGATGCAATTTTAAAAGGGATTAGTTCTTTACTTTCTTTTCCTGCTATTTCATTTTTATTGTAAACAAATGTAATTGATTTCTACATGTTAATCTTGTATCCTGCACCCTTGCCAAATTCTTTTATCAGCTCTAGTAGTTTTTGTGTGGCACTTTTAAGGTTTTCTATAAATAGTATCATGTCATCTGCATATAGTGACAATTTTACCTCTTCTCTTCCAATTTGGATCCCTTTTATTTCTTTTTCTTGCCTGACTGCTGTGGCTAGGACTTCCAAGAATATGTTGAATAGAAGTGGTGAGAGTAGGCATCATTGTCTTGTTTCAGATTTTAGTGGGAAGGCTTTCAGTTTTTCACTGTTGAGTACTATGCTGGCTGTGGGTTTGTCAAATTTTTTATACTTTGATTTCTACTGAAGTCCAACTCCCAGTTATAGGAAGGACTTTCAGCTTTTCTGTTCTAATCTACCTATATATTTAAATCCACTCTAAAAGCTACTGAATGGCCCCCTAGTCTATGAGTAAAAACTTTAGGTCTGGGAGAGTCACTGCATCCCCAGGCTGTCATTCCATCTTTCCATAGCTCAGGCCTTCTCCCTATTTGGACAAACTGACTTTATTCACTTCAACAAATACTAATGAATTGAAACCTTTTGCACTTGACACCCTTTCAAATGTATGAAAACTGTTATTCAGCACGTTCTACTCCAAGCCCATTTTTTTCTAAACTAAAACACCTTCACAGTGTTTTCATTTCTTCTTTAAATAACATGCTGTTCATTTTCAGTATATTTGATTACCTGACGAATCATGGAGGGGGATTATAAATGTCCAAAAAATCTGGAAATAACACAAAATAATAAGCATTGAAAAATAAATGATAGAGAAATTCTGATCAAGATGATACCATGAATTTCCACTTAGTCATCCTCCCACTCCATGCCTTTCTTCAAATGCATATGAATGAAAATTATACGTGGAAAGGGAAAAATAAAGACAAAATTGAGCTCAAAAACAAATAAATATTGTTTCAGACCAAGACTATACAAAAACACAAAGTAGAGGTTAGATATGATGCCTTGGCATGTGGGGCTTTGAGTCTGGAACCAGGCAGCATTGACCAGGAGTTAAGTTCTCATGGGGTAATGTCGATTTCCCATCAGGAAACCAAAAGTAGATTCCTTTCTCAAAGCAATGTAGTAGGTTAGAAATTCTAGGGAAAATCAAAGATAAAATTTTTAATTGAAACATGCAAACCAAAATCTGTTAGCTGAACTATTTTGTTATATAGGAAACTATGGATCGAGTGAGGGAGGGAGGTAGAAAGGAAAAGACACAACTTTTTGACCAGAAAGTGAACCAAACAGCTCACTGACTCAATGACTTTGTCTGCAATATCCTGGACAATCATTGCTGAACAAGATACAGAAACATCATTAAAGATCTAATTCAAGTTTAGGACTTCCTAGGATCAGTTAGAGGATACCCAAAAGCTGCTTGGTAGGGCTGGGAGAATACAGAAATAGAAGAGATCAAATTTCACCCTCCAAAACAAAAAGGGGTAGGGGGGAGTCTACAAGACAAAAATACAAGATTCATGAACAAATCTTCTATTTAAAAAAGGAAGAAATAATGAAACAAAAACATGCAGGAAGCACCAAGCAACAGAAAATGATTAGAACCTTGCAAATGAAAAAGGATATAAGTGCAGTTACGAAGAAGATGGGATAAACTCCAAACAGGACAAGACTGAAGAGATCATTAGGTAAAGACACAGAGATAGATGGGTATTATAAAGGAGTGATAAAGAAGCATGATTTCAGAAACAATCAGTGTATGTGTGTGTGTGTGTGTGTGTGCATGTGCATGCATGTATGTGTGTGTGTGTATTGACTAGTGCACAGAAACCTTACATAAGTCATCTGTAGCCATATAGTTAATGATTGGTCAGAATTTGAACCATTAAGTATGATCCCAAAGCTTGTCTCCAGAAAAGAAAGAGTAAGATAAAAGCAATATTTGAAGAGAAAATAGCTCTTCATTTTCTAGAACTGAAGAAGACACTATGCCTCAGAACAAAAGTATACTCTGTGCAAAAAAACAGAATAAACTGAAATCTCTAACTAGGTATCTTGCAGTGACACTGCAGAATTGAAAAGGTTAAAGAGATGTTAAAAGCCAACAAGCCACAAAAGAGATTACCTCAAACGAGCAACAATTAGATTGACACAGGCTTCTGCAAAACAGCAAGGGAAGCCAGAGAGAATGGAATGATACCTTTGCTGTGTTGAGAGAAATTAACTGACAATCTGGAGCTCTTACTGAGGTGAATTTTCATTCAAGAGTAAAAGCAAAATAAAGACACTTTCAGACTTATAAAGACTTTAATAAGAGTTGCCAACATTTTGTATACATTTTCACAAAAAGCAAAGTGAACTCAAAAGCTAAAAATACACACACAGTATAAAATAAAACAAAAAGTGAAAAAAAATGAATAATAGCTTTTAAAATATAAAATTAAGACTAGTTAATAATAATATGAGTTGTTTGAAGCTTAATTATATTTGTTAAATTTGTCACATTTAGGAAGGGATCACTTTTGAGTAACTTTACTTTGAGTATCTCAAGACTATAGAGAGGAGTTAATCACACAGAACAGGTCATGGCTGTCCACAGCCATCTGTCTGGACCATGGCCCTTACTTATTTTATCTTGCTGTTATTTTTCCCTTCACCTCCAAGACCAGCTTCCACTCCCTCCCAAACCTTACCATGATTACTTTATGAAAGTCAAAACTGCCCCCCTAATTTCCAATCTTTCATTCATTTCTCCCAATCTCCAAGGTCCTTCAGTAAACAAAACCAAGAGTTTAGAAATTGCATGTCCAAGTACACCCTCGGGATAAATTTGTCAGGGCCAAGAAAAATTTTTGAACATCCTATTTTTATTATTGCAAATGTTACAAGGGGAACTAAAGCATATTCTTGTTTATTACAATAAATTTAGAGTTAAAAAAGTAAGACTTTTGCTCATTAATGACATTCTTTTTTAACAACTAAATAATATACAATATGAAACCTATAGATATACATCTATTCAAAGCACTCAGTGCTATCTTTCTTCTTACTGAGCTTGTTTGACCTCTCTCCTTAGAAACCTATGAGCAGTGAATAAGAATTACTGTAAGTAGTGAATAAGAATATAGCCTCTGAATTTAGAAAGAATATGACTAGAGTACTAGCTCTACCTGAGTAGCTTCACTCAGGTAACTTTCTCAGCACATCAGATAAGTTTGTTAACATCTATATTCCTCAGTTTATATATAAAGTGAGGATAACCTTCTATGGAGATAAATAAGAGGACATGGAAAAAAAATAGCCCTAAGCAGAAGGTCTGGATCATAGAAAATACTCAACCGAGTGTAGTTATTTTCATTATTTCCTTCATGAAAGTAACTACAAGGAAATAAATATCTGAGATTTTTTTCCTTCTCTTAAGACTATCCTGCACGTGTATTCCACAGTGGCAATCAGCACATCTGTCCCTAGCTCTGTATTAATATCTTATTGCTCTGAACATAACCTAAATATGTCATTCCTATTGACTGTTTTACTATGAAATTTATTACAAAATTATTTATTTAAATCAAGGGTCATAAATGCAAATACTATGAAGCCCAAGCAGGTCTAAAATGGACTTTGTGGCTATTTCTCTCTTCAATTCTGTCAATTTTTGCTTCATGCATTTTGTCTCTTCTTAGGTGCTTATATGTTTATTATATTTCCTTTGTGGATTGACCCTTTTACCATTATATAATTGTTACCGAGTCCAAACTCGTTCTGCTTGCTGCGCGACAGGCCAGTAAATGGGGAGACAAGGTGTTGGGGCAAGGAATAGCGACTTTATTCGGAAAGCCGGAAAACCGAAAGGATGGCAGACTAATGTCTTGGAGGACCATCCTATTCCAATCAGAATACAGGCTCCTTTTATACAAAAAAAAAGGGATGTGGTTGGTTATTGGAAACTTCTTGCTGCAGGAATTCTTTGTTCTTGCAGCCTTCCATGTGGATCAGACCATGTTGTCCTTGTAAACCTCCAACAAAACAAAGGTTATTCTCTGTTTTGCAACTTGCCATCTCTTCCTAAGTGCAGAAGTGCTAACATCCTTAAAGGTCAGAGACTTGAGAATAGGCTCTCCTGTATATCTCAGGTGAAAGGCAACACTGCTTTACAAAAGGTGCAGAGCTAGCAAGACTAAACCTAGAAAACAGGGCACAGTGGTTAAAACTAGAGGAACAGTTCCAATATAGAGTCAGATTTGTTCTCCATTACATAAGGTCCCTCTTTATTTCCATTATAATTTTCTTGTGTAAAGCCACTTCAACCCTCTTATGTTGGCTATTCCATGGTTTTTTTGTTTGTTTGCTTTGGTTTTTTGGTTTTTGGTTTTTGTTTTTTTCCATTCTTTTGTTTTCTAGTATGACTTGCTTTCAACCTGAAGAATTACCTTTAAGTATTTCTTGTAAGGGAGGTCTGCTAGTGACAAATTCTCTCAGCTGCTCACCTCCATTAATTGCTAGCTGATTGTTCCATTGTTTTTGACAATAATTTATCCCTGAGGAATAAATTACTACACATTCTAATCAAATTAAATTTGAACTCTTTGAAGGAATAGCCTTTGAGGCCAGTCTTTGATGTTTCTGAGTCCAGAAAGGCTCTTTTTATCTGTCTCTTTACTGGTTCTCTCCATTAAACTTCTAGCAGCCCTATGGTTTCACTTGTTGCCGTCATGGAACTGACAATCCCTTTTTAATTGCTTACCATCAATGCCTCCATTGTTTTTGATAGTGCCCTTAATCTTGAACTTTTCCATCTCTATGAAAATAATGTTGGTCCCCTTAGTGAGAGCTGTGAATTATGAAGCTCTCTGTTTTTACGATTTGCCTCTCCCCTTGGGGATAACCTCTGTGCCACTGCTTTTAAACTGGGGATGGGGACAGACACCTCTGATCTATAAATGTGTCCCTGAATCAGGGTAGTAGTCCCTGCTCATCTCAACTTGCCTTTCATTATGAAATGTCTATCCTTTAAAAAGAAGTAAGGGTAAATAATTGGGATTCGGTATTATGTGCCTGTTCTGCCTGGAGTAGAACTTCTGTTCTGTGATTGGTAGCTAAGTGAAAGAAGTAAGCTCCAGGCCTCTCAGCTGGTTTTCCCTGGAACAGAGCTTCTGCAACCAAAAGCTGGTAGGATTTATTTGAGAAATGCTGGTGGTCTGCCCCTCTTGAAGAAAAACTATAGCCCTAGGCTGGAACTGGGAGAAGAAAGAAGCCTGTTTTCTTGGCAGCACTCACCTATAATAAAACTTCTGTTTCTGTGGTTATTTTTCCTTCATCCTGTTCTCTTATATTGTTCTCATTTTTCAATTAATTTGACTAAGTAATGATTTACCTACTTTAATTTTTAGAAAATGCCAACTTTTACATGTTTTCCTTAGTAATAAAACTTTTAGTCTTACTCATTACTTTCTGCTTTTTTCTTTTTTATATCATTTCTTCTATTCTCTTTCAGTATAATTTTTCAAAAATTTTCCTTTGAATATTTAGTATATTTATTTTCATTCATGTACATTTTATAGCCATGGATAAGCACCATATTTTTCATAAAGTGAGGGACACCATGGCTAAATTATTTTTTAATTGAAGTATAGTTGATTTACAATATTGTGTTAGTTTCAGGTGTACAGCAAAGTGACTAGCTATACATATACATATGTGTGTGTGTGTGTGTGTATATATATATATATATATATATACTTTTTTCTGATTTCTTTCCATTATGGGTTATTACAAGATATTGAATATAGTTCCCTGTGCTATACAGTGAATCCTTGTTGTTTATGTATTTTATATGTCATAGTGTGAATCTGTTAATCCCATACTTCTAATTTATCCCTCCCCATTCCTTCACCTTTGGTAACTAAGTTCGTTGTCTATGTCTGTGAGTCTGTTTCTGTTTTGTAAATAAGTTCATTTGTACTATTTTTTTAGATTCTGCATATAAGTGGTATCATATAACATTTGTCCCTCTCTGTCTGACTTACTTCACTTAGCATAATATTTCATTCATTTTTATGGCTAATACTCATAGTGTGTGTATACACACACACACACACACCCCACATCTTCTTTATCTAGTTATCTGCCAATGGACATTTAAATTGCTTCCATGTCTTGGCTACTATAAATGGTGCTGCTAGGAACATTGCGTTGCATGTATCTTTTTGAATTGAAATTTTCATATTTTCTAGATATATACCTGGATATGGGATGGCTGGCTCATACATAACTCTATATTTAGTTTGTTTAGGAACTTCCATACTGTTTTGCGTAGTAGCTGCACCAATTTACATTCCCACCAACAGTATAGGAGGGTTCCCTTTTCTCCACACCCTCTCCAGCATTTATTATTTGTAGACTTTTTGATAATGGCAACTCTGACCAGTGTAACGTGACACTTCATTGTAGTCTTGATTTGCATTTCTCTAATAATTAGAGATGTTGAACACCTTTTCATGTGCCTGTTGGCCATCTGTGTGTCTACTTTGGAGACATGTCTATTTAGGTCTTCTGACTAGAAAATGTAGATAGATTGTTCTTGCTCTTTTTTTTTTTTTTTAATTGAGTTGAATGAGCTGTCTGTTTATGTTGGAAATTAAGCCCTTGTTGGTTGCATCATTTGCAAATATTTTCTCCCTGACTTTTGTGTGTTGTCTTTTTGTTTTGTTGGCGGTTTCCTTTGTGGTGCAAAAGCTTAAAAGTTTGATTAGGTCCCATTTGTTTGTTTTTACTTTTATTTCTTTTGCCTTGGGAGACTGATCTAGAAAAATATTGCTTCAGTTTATATCAGGGAATGTTTTGCCTATGTTCTCTTTTAGGAGTTTTATGGTGTCATGTCTCATATTTAAGTCTGCAAGCCATTTTGAGTTTATTTTTGTATATGGTGTGAGTGTTCTAATTTCATTGCTTTACATGCAGCTGCCCAACTTTCCCAAAGCCCCTTGCTGAAAAGACTGTCTTTTCTACATTGTATATTGTCGAAGATTAATTGACTATAGGTGTGTGGGTTTATTTCTGGGCTCTCTATTCTGTTCCATTGGTCTATGTGTCTGTTTTGTACCAATACCAAGCTGTTTTGAGTACTGTAATTTGTAATTGTCTGAAGTCTGGAAGGGCTATGCCTCCAGTTTTGTTCTTTTTCCTCAGGGTGGCTTTGGTAATTCTGTGTTTTTTGTGATTTCATATAGATTTTTGAATTATTTGTTCTAGTTTTGTGAAAAATGTCCTGGGTAATTTGATAGGGATCAGATTAAATATTTCAGGTAGTATGGCCATTTTAACTATATTAATTCTTCCAATCCCAGAACAGGGAATATTCTTCCATTTCCTTGAATCATCTTCAATTTCCTTTATCGATATTTCATACTTATCAGCTGAAAGACTTTCACCATCTTGGTTAGGTTTATTCATAGGTTTTTTTTTTTTAAGGTGATTTTAAAGAGGATTGTTTACTTTCTCTTTCTGATATTTCATTGCTAGTGTAAAAAAAATGCAACAGACTTCTCTATATTATTCTTCTATATTATTAATTATATTAATATTCTATATTATTCCTTAATTCACTTATCAGTTCTAATAGTTTTTGTGTGGAGTGTTTAGGGTTTTCCATATAGAGTATCATTTCCTCTGCATATAATAACAGTTTTACCTGTTCCCTTCCAATTTGGATACCTTTTATTTTTCTTATCTGATTTCTGTGGTTAGGACTTCCAATACTATGTTGAATAGAAGTGGTGAGAGTGGGCATCCTTGTCTTCTGCCAGAATGTAGCAGGAAGGCTTTCGGCTTTTCACTGTTTAGTATTATGGTGGCTGCGTGCTTGTAATGAATGGTTTTTAATATGTTGAGATTTGTTCCCTCTATACCCATTTTGGTGAAAGTTTTTTTTTTTTTAATCATGAATGGATGTTGAATTTAATCAAATGGTTTTTCTGCATCTACTGAGATGATCACATGGTTTTTGTCTTTTCTTTTGTTGATGTGGTGTTTCACATTGACTGATTTGCATATATTGAAACATCCTTGTGACCCTGGAATGAATCCAAATTGATCATGGTGTGTTATCCCTTTTACGAGTTGTTGGATTTTATTTGCTAATGTTTCCTTGAGGATTTTCTCATCTATATTCTTCAAAGATATTTTCTTATTTGGTGGTGTCTTTTTCTGGTTTTGGTATCAGGATAATGGTGGCTTCAGAGAATGACTTTGGAAGTCCTTCATCTTCAATTTTTCATAAGAGGTTAAGAAGGATCAATGTAAGTTCTTTGTATGTTTGGTAGAATTCCCCTTTGTGGGGAGTTTTAAAATTACATAGTTTATTTCACTTTTGTGATCAGTCTTTTCAAATTATCTGTTTGTTCTTGATTCAATTTTGGCAGGCTGTATGTTTCTAGAAAATTGCCCATTTCTTCTAGGTTATTCATTTTGCTGGCATATAACTGTTTATAATATTTCCTTGTGGTATTTTGTATTTTGCAGAATTGATTGTTATCTCTCCACTTTCATTCCTTATTTTGTTTATTTGCATCCTCTCTTTTCATCTTGGTGAGCCTGGCCAGAGGTTTGTCAGTTTTGTTTATCCTTTCAAAAAACCAGTTCTTAGAGTTCTTAGAGGGGAGGGTATATAGCTCAATGGTGGAGTGCATGCTTAGCATGCACGAGGTCCTGAGTTCAATCCTCAGCACCTCCATTATAAACAAACAAACAAACAAACCTAATTATGTTCCTCCCCTAAAAAAAACAACAAAGCAAAACAAACAAGAAACACTGGCCACCTCTCTTGCTCCCTCATCTTGGAGACAGCCTGCACTCTGTCTATGGAGTGTGTACATACTTCTACCTTAACCTGAGCACCCAACACTTTGTGACTTTCCTCTTGCCTTTTGAAACAGCTTACACTCTATGCAGTATATATCTCTCTAAATAAATATACCTTTACTCAACTGTGGCTCACTCTTGAATTCTTTCCTGTGTGAAGCCTAGGACCCACACTTGGTGGGGTACATCCCAGGGACTCAGCTGAGACCTGGGACACAGCCCTCCTCATGCCCAACATCTGTTTTTCCTGCATCATCTTTCTGGTGCCCAATGTGGGGCATTTACATAAAGAAATGAGGCTCCAAGGGCATAATCTCAATCTGCCTATTGGGCTACAACTTCCCTCTCTTCAGAGGTTGGCAGAAGATTTCTCCCATGCCTTGCAGATTCAAGTAGCCCTTAGGTGGTGACTGATGCTGCCTACAGGATCTGGCAGAGACTAGCTCTCTAGCTGTGAAGGAGCCCACTGAGCCCAAGGCTTTTCTCTCCTCAATCTCTTCTCATTCTCCTCTAACACTCTCTTTGGACTCAAGAAGATCCACCAAGGGGACCACTCAGACAGCCACATTAAGACCGCATGGCAAGTAATTGGCAACCTGATTGGGTGAGCTTCCCCTCCGTGATTCCTTGAGCCCAATTCTGATTCTCTACATGGTCATGGTCCAGTTTTGAGACACCAGAACTGCAAAGGGGGCTCATAATAGGGGATTCTGTGAGTTCCCCTTTAAAAATTTGTGGCCCAGCACTCCCCAAGTGTCCTTGGGGCATACAGCTTCATTGAATCTGTAGGAGGGAGTTGTGGGCAGGCACTCCCTTTGCAAATCACAGGTGTTAGCACCCCTGAGTGAGAGTCGCTGGTGAGCACTCCCTTCATGGGTCAGGTGTATTGGCACCCCTCTTGGAATCACGGTTTCATTACACCACAGAGTAGGAGTCGCAGGCAGGCACTCCCTCAGTGGGCCTACAGATCTCTGGTCTAGGAAGCGTTGTAGCTATAGCATTCCCTTTCATCATGGATTTCTTCCTTTCGATGCTACTTATTTCCCCTCTTTCACAGAAGGTAATCTGCTTAGTTGACTCAAGACCTAGGTCTCTTCCTTCCCTCTAAAGGATTTAGACCCTGGGACTCTAGTCACCTTTTCTCCTGCTGGTTCTTGCTGCTTTCCTTAACTAGTCACTGATAAAGGAGATTCCCAGAGTGAGGAAACCTTTCCTCTTTCACAGCTCCATCCCCGGGACAGAGGTCTCATCCTGATTCCTCTTCTTCTCCCTTTTCCCTTAGTCCTACCCATTTTTGTGGGGATCTCTCTCACAGTTTTGGTTGTATGAAATCTTCTGCCAGTGTTCAGCAGGTATTCTATGAAAATTGTTCCACATATAGATGTAATTTTTATATATTTGTGGGAGGAGATAAGCCCCGCATCACTGTACTCCATCATCCTGATCTCCTCTTCATTCATCTGTTTTTATTTATCTAAGTGATTAATATGTATGAATTTTCCTCATATATATTAATATGTATGAGTTATTAGTATAAGTTTTCCTATGAGGTGTCTTTTAAATGTTATTTTATACATTATGGAATTACTTGTTTTTATCAATACTGTTTTTTAAATTATTTTTGAAATTTTAGTTTGCATTTCTCCTTTGACCTGATAATTTTTTTTTCAGTGTAGAAAAATCCTTTTTGTTTTTTTTGCTTTATTACAAAATCTAATTTTCTTGTATTGCAGTAAGTGATTGTTGTGAGTATTAATCTTGATTTCTAATACTTATGAGTTTGACTTTGCAAGATAGTATATGGTCAATTTTCATAAATGTCCTATGTATATATTTTAAAATACATATTCCTTATTATCTAGTGCCAATTTGAATATATTATCATGATATGTACATTTTTACTTATGTTAGTTTTTCTATATCCTCACTTATTTTTGTCTATTTACCTATATTAGCTTGAGAATGGTGTGTGAAAACTACAAATACTATGTATTTCCATTTATTTATTCTTGCGTCTTGCACGGTTTCTACCTTAGAAAGAAGCTGCTATGGGATTTTATGCATAGATATCTCTTTGGATAAATTAACCAGATACTACACTGTGATGTGCTATATCCTTGCCACCTTGTATATTCAGTCATTTTACTCTTTTCTCTTTATCCGTTTGTAGTGTTTTTTTTTTCTTTTTTCTTATTCCCACAAACTGGGACCAAAGAGTGACATTCCCTTTTGTATTCTGCATAGATTCTGTTTTAAGATTTCCCTAAGCAAAGGCTAAAATAAATATATATTTATTATTCAATTTTTGGTTTGATTATATTCAAAATAATTTCTGCAAAAGAGCACATGGTATCTGTCTGATAGTGTCTACACTTATATTAAGCTCCAAATATTATTGTAATATTAGATGTCATATGTTTAAACCACTGAACTGTTTGCTAATATAGCCAACTGGTCTGACCATCCAGATAAACCCAAACAACGGGTTTTATTACATCAAAATACATTGCAAATATATGTACTCAACGATTCAAAAGCCACAGAAACACTGCCACATTCATTCAGTGTAGTGATTAAAATGAACTTCTGATCTCATTCTTTGAAATATGGGCATTCCACTATAATTACCATCAAAATCATAATAATAGTCAGATTGACACTTCAAAAGAAATTCCTCTAGTTTCTAAAACACTAGGCAACAAGCACTTTAAACTTGGTGTTTAAATAGAAATCTTGATAGAGTAGATTCTCTGTCTCTTATTTTTTAAAGTTAGTTTTTTAAATACTGACTTTTTGGAAGACTGATGTGTCTGACTTCTTAAGCAAAAGATACAGAGACAACAAGAAAGACACTTCACTAGCGAGATAAAACAATACACAGAACCTCAATATGTTTTACTGAACATACTATCAGGGAAAATAATCAGATGTTGAGAGGAGGAAAGACTGTATCATTGATTTGGTGTGTTTGTTTCTATATAACTAAATTATGTTAAAGTATCAACACCTACATAACATGGCTCACTGGAATCACAATACGTTTACTAAATCCCACTGGTGATTCTATGAGAATCTTTCTTAATTATTTGGGTTCATTCATATATGTCATCCATATTAGCAATTGGAATGTCAGTGTAAGTTTATTAAATCTACCACTTACATAATGACTTGCATTTCTCTGAGTATCTATGATAGAGTACTGTCAAGCATTTTTCAAGACACTACTCACAGCATTTACCTGTAAATAATCACATTTTTCCTCACAAAATATCTATGTCAAGGATTAATTTTACTTTCTCATATATGATTTTTTATAATTTTTTGTTAAATCGTTTTTATTATTTGATTTACTATCATTTTTTCAGTCCAACATCTTCTGAACAAGATTAAGTTTAACAACAATAGATATTTTCCTAATTGGGTAGAATGTAGTGCCCATACTGTGTGATAAAGGCTGATGGTTCATCAGGTTATGATTACAACAATGGCATGTTAAAAATTTAGAATATAGACTTTAAGGATTATAGTAAATGGAATAGAGAGCTATAAGATATCAGCTAAGGAATGGAGAATGATACTGAGTTGAACAATACCGAGGTATAAAGATCATAGTAAAGGTGAAAACAATTAAGCATAAATGAAGAAATGGAGTAGATAATATCTTCAATTAACCATTCAGTAAATATCAAATGAACCCCAAGTATATGCTAAGTACCATGCGGTAGAAGGATAAAGATGTCTTCATTATTTTATTCAATATATGTTATTATCATTTTTTTTATGCTACTATATGCTTGGAACTATGCTGGACATAGGCACTGATGATACAATAAATGAGACCACCTAGGTATAACCCTGTATTTACAAAGTGTTACAGTCTGGTTGAGGAAAGAGACATTAATAAAATAGTCACACAAACAGATGTAGAAATGAGGACAATGTTAAGAATATAGAAGGAGTATGTGATGCCCATTCTGCATACAATAGGAAGGTCTGGTTAAGTCTGAGTGTAGGAGAGATCAAGAAAGACTTCCCTGAGAAAATTACAGTAGAACTGAGATCTTAACTTTGGCAAGGTTGAAGCCGAGAGATATTCCAAAGGGAAGGAATAGCATGTACAAAGTCCCTCTGCCTAGACAGAGCAGAGCACATTTAAGAAACTAAACAAAGGCTCAGAGTGGTCAGTAGACAGTCCAGGTTAACAACAATATCAGAAGGAACAGGTGAAGCAGGAACTTAAAGTTCAAGTTAAGAAGTTTTCCTTTATCCAGTGGTGTCCTAGAGTTAGCTTACACTCACTCTCTCCGTAGCTGACTGTGTACATGTTTTTTCCAACTTGCCACTCAGTGATGTCACATTGCTGGCTTGAAATCAGCCACCATAGGAGTAAATTATTGGAATTTGGTAAATGCTACAAATGGGGGAGGGAGTGTCTCCCAGATTTTCACCCCCAACTGATTGTCAGATATTTAATAGCATAACACCACCTCCATCTAACAGTGAAAAACTTGAAATCTTTTAAAGGGGAAGTGGAGCTAAAGATGTGAAACGTGATTAAAGTTACATTTTGAAAAATAGTGCTCTGGATGCAGGATGGAGAATGGATTGAAATGGAGAAGAAGAGTCAGTGAAAACCAATATAAAGCATTCCAGCACAGAGATGTTGATAATTGGATGGGGATAGAATTGGAAGAGACTTTCAACATTGTCTTATTTTCTTATTAAGTCAAGAACAGCTCCAAATGTCAATGGGTACAAGGAGTGATGATTTTATGATTTGAAGAGGTGAATTGGAATAATTTGAAATGAGGAGGCTAAGTATGTGGAAGATGTTAGGTAAGTCTTCATTGGAAGATCTGATGTTAACCAGCAGACTGTTAGTTGCTTGAGTGGAAATTAAGTAGGTTAAATAAACTCTGAAGTTTTCAAAGGAAATAGAAGAGAATTCTGCAGGATGATAGATATAATAAGAATAGTCAAGAATAAATCAAGTAAATAAATAGGCTTCAAAATTGAAGAGGTGGTTAAATTATGCTAAACAAGTGGAAGCAGGAAACAAAGAAAATGCTGGTTTTCTCTTAATCCATAAATTGGGAGAAGTGGCCCTGGAGCAGTTGGGAAAGAAGAGGTGCCATTTTAAGAAGAAAATGAAAAGGCAAAAAAAAAAAAAAAATACTCAATTCAGATAAATGTGCATTGGAAGAAAAATATTGAGGGTGTCTCCATGGCAGCTAAGTCCTGGCCAAATTCTCCATTTTACATTGAAGCAAAGCCTTTCAGAATCTGTCCAGTGCTTGGCACATTGAGGGCTGGGAAAAGGGACAACCATTATTGAAAATTGGCTGGGAGGATATGCAGGTGGATAGAAGGGAGACAAATGAGCAGCTGAAAACGACTAATGAAGTGTTTGTAATGAGGTGGTAGCTAAGTCTTAAGGCATACTGTCTTACATTTCCCCAGATGGTGGCTCTAAAAACGAAAAATGATTATTTACTTCCTTTACCATCCCAGGCATTTATTACTAGAAGTTCCCCCTATACACATTTCTGACTTCCAGTCCTCTATTAAAGGGAATTTTTATAGAAGCTACCTTCGTATTTGACTTGGCAGAGTAAGAGGTGACTCTTGCATCAATTAGTAGAGCATGCAATGTCTTTAGTTAGTGTTTAGTCTGTTAGAATCACAAGTTACACGTCTGGCATTTCCCTGAAACTCAGCACACACATCTCTCAGATTCTCATAAATGAAAACATTGTTTCTTCAATCTTGTTGAGTACTAATTTTTAGGTCAGAAATGTTTCAGGCATTTTAAAATGAAATCACAGTGCATAGATGATTTGAATTAAAACGTTGTATTTTTAAAGTATGGCTACCAAAAGTCTTAATATTATATTTAGTTAAAATAATTTATAATGTTATATTTACCTCAACAAAATTGGTCAGAAGTGAAATTTGCTATCATAGGCTAGAGCCATTCTTCCTTTCTAAATATCATGTGTGTATGAGTGTGTGTGTGTGAGAGAGACAGACAGACCGACAGAAAGACGGATGAGTTTTTATTTTAGAGTTTGCCATAATTGCCTCCACAAAGGAGAAAACAACTGCAATAAACCTTTTAAGCATGGGCTATTTCAAAACCTCTGAAAGAGGATTTATTAACATAAGGCTCACAGGAAGATCTGCCTTAGTAGCTCACAATGCCTTGTGAAAACTTGAAGGTCTTTCAGGAGAATTTTTTTTGTTTTCTGTTTTATTTTTTAATTCTTCTTTTTCTCTAATAATTACATCACTCAATTATTACAAGGACTGTGAAAGTTGGTTAGACTTGATTGGATATGTCTGCCTTCTAGGAGGAAGTGAGGACAAGACTTACACAAAAACCCTTCACAGACCTGGCTAACACAACACAGAAATTCCAATCATAATACAAAATTTCTGAGTCTTTTTTATGGGAGAAATATTTTCAGTTACCAGCAAAGAGTTAAGCTGGAAGAGGAGACCCTCTTGAATGTTTATTTATGGTATTTAATATACTGAACATCATTTTTTAATAGATTTCTCTAAACATTTTTTCTACACAAGTATCTGCTAAACAGATTTTTTCCATATGTGATAGAGACTTTTCAGGAACTGTCCCTGAAGTGTTGAAATGTTATTGTACAGTAAAATTAGTAGTGATTCATTTTTGGCAAGATAGTTATATGGTCAATTATTTTTAATATTCTTTTTGTTTAATAGACTTTCTATTTTTCTTTAATAAGTATTTTCTACTGGTTTGGTAAACTTTTTTATATAATATTTAACAAATCAATTAAGATATCTTTTAAATTCACATGTTACTTTCTAGAACCACATTTCAGTCTACAACTTGTTTCCCATGCCTTAATTTAAATAAATAAAATCAACAATTATGTGACTCCTATGTTTTAGTATTGATTCTGACTCTAATATCCACAAACCTTTTAGTCCCAATGTATACTAGTGTTTATCAGCCATACTTAACCATAAAACACCATAGGAATGTATTAAAATATAGATTTTTGAGCCTACTGTACATCAAGAATTATAATGTCCAGGAGAAGTCTTGGCCACCTGCTAAAAAAAAATCCCCATCCTAGATAATCTTCATTATCCAACTATCAAACTAGTTTGAAAATGCTACCTTACAAGATGCTCCAAACCCCAAACCAGTATCTTTTTCACCTGCTATTACCTCCTGCAGTCATTTTCTTTTGGCATCTCAGGCCAGTTTGTAACCATATTTCTTGGCTTCTTCGGAAGCCAACTCATACTGGTTCATCCTTATTAAACAGAGAATTGTGGGAGAAAAGGTAAGTACCATTAAGTTAGCTAGTATTCTAACTCTGCAGCGGCAGGGGTCAGAAGTGGGGTAAAGTATAACAGAGTCAAGTAAAGGGAAAGATATTCTTACCAGGCCTCCAACAATTTCGTTGTCTGGGTCACCTTTCCTATTGATCTTTCTCTCTCTCTCTCTCTCTCTCTCTCTCTCTTTTCTTTTTTTGGTTGTTCTATGCCATGTTTGACAACAAACTTCTATAAATCTCTTCTCTGTTTTGACCTCTGATTTTTTTTTTTTTAATCTGAATGGGATAATCTGATTCTGGTTTCTGATCCTTTTCTTTTCTTGATCATCTGTCTTTGGAACTCAAAATCTCCCTCTTAAGATGAATACTGCAAAGAGTTTCTGATGAAAAATTGAAGCTTTCTATTCTGGACAGAGAGAGAGTTACCACATGAATTGAGTCAGGCAGGGAAATACCCTAATTGATCTAGATGTTTTTGTTGACTAGATACATTCAGTTCTTGCATGGATACACAGCATCAGGCTATCATGGAGTATGTTCAGTTTGTCACATACTGAGTACAGTTTGTTTATCATTGTGTTAGTTTACGGTAAATAAAACAATAACTTCTATTAATAAAATAGCTAAACTTCATACCCAAATTCCTATTAGTAGCTGGGAGTCATAGCACTGAAAAATAAATTTTCTTCTAGCAGTATACATTTCAAGGGTGTGACATACTAGCATGTTTACAGTATGGAAACTAAGTGTTACATAGATATAATTCTACCTAGAAAATACTATATTTCTTCAAATAAACAAAAATTAGAATTTTTGTTAGTTTGTTTATGATATTTTACCATATGACTGAGCAGAACAGACCCACATATGGGTCTTATGATCTTAGAGTGATAAAATAATAAATATGGTTATTATAAAGGAACCCATATTGCAAGTATTGAAAACTACTTAGAGTTTAATATTTTAAGCTTTCTAGACATGCAGTGTAATGAATACTTAGAATCAAATAGTCCCTTTTTCAGAAACTGGCTCTGCTATTTACTAGTTGCTTGCCCTTAGAAAAAATAACAACCTTTCCAAGACTGAAAATTAAATAGAACTCCATGCAGGAAGGACTTATCTTGGTCCACATTAAGTACTATGATGATTATTATTTCCAGTATGGTTATCATTACCCAATTTTGTGTCTTTTATGTGTGTATGTTATTGCTTAAGTTTTGCATATTGAAGTATAATACTTAATTTAGAAGTGTATATTTTTATGCTTCACAAGAGGGGAAAAAATTACATAGTTCCTAATGAAGATTATAATTAAGGAAAATAGGAACTCAAAATTTATTCTTATTCATTTCCATTTAGTCATACCTAACAATCCATGACTGTAATTTGTTTAGTTATTTTTATTTGAAAATGAGTAAAAATTTAACATTTATATTTAAAATAAATCAAGCCAAATATCCTGTCCTATTTTACACCCCTTTATGCCTCAAAAATTTTTTGTAATTTTACATTACAAAAATTAATATTTTTTGTATATATATGTATATATTTTTGAAATACAGTCAGTTTACAATGTTGTATCAATTTCTGGTGTAATGGTGAAAAAGAATATGAAAACAAATATATGTATGTGCATGTGTAATATTGTTTAGAGGATTTTTTCCTATTTTTGCCATCAATAGCAGAATCTGCCAAATTCTAATAAATCTTACAGGCACATTCAGTATAAAAACAATAATTATACGAATGTTGGTGGATGAAGTTATCTGCCATCACTTTTTATAATCCTTGAGTAATTATTTTCTTAGAAGGTGGACTAGTTAGCTTTATACAGAGGTTTCATCCCACTCTATGCTCTGAATCAGTTGTTTTCAAGATTATAAAAATTTAAGAAATCAAGGGTCAAGAGCTTCAGGTGTGAGTATCAATAGAGGCTTGGTGCTGGCCATATCTTACTTTTGCAAGATCCTCAATAGAAGAGCTCTTGCTGATGATCAAATGAATGCTTTGCATCTCAGCATCATACTCATTCCTTTTTATTGCCTTTGTGCAAAAGAGCCCACTTTAATTCCCTGCATGTTATCCTAGCCTTTCTGGATCTGGGACCTGCCATCTATCACTTTAATTTGATCATTTCCAAGGAAATGGAATGTGTCCTCTGCTACCTGGCACCCACACTTATTTTTCCCTTTATTCTTGACATCTCTCTGCTGTCTTGCCTGTGAAGTTTGTAGTCTCTGAGTTCAGTTTCCCTTCATTTGTTTTTCTGCCAAGTCATGGGATATGTTTCTATATTGGATAACTATTATCTGGCATAACTATTGCAAAGAATAGACATTGAGTAAAAACACTGTGCAACATGGATAAGAATTGAAACTCCCTGCTGAGCTTACAAACATTCATCATGTTTATTCAGTACAAGTTATTCAATGCAAGAGGACTCAGAACTAAACAATTACAACAATGTCTCTACTTTCACGGTGCTTGCCTCATTTTAATTATTTAGAGAACCAATGAGATAGGGACAGAAGAATTGCAAACTGAGAGTTAGGAAATTAGGGTCAAATGTTAACTTCACTATCTACAATCTCTTTATTTGTGTGGCAAAATTTGATTTCTAATGCTCCTGTTTCAGCTATTTCATCATTTATAGAATATATAAAAGTGCATTTTAAAATTATTTGAATATTTTATTTTCTTTTGATATTATTTTATAATCATGAGTATAAACAGGAAACAAAACTGCTGATTCTATGATAATGTATTTGAAAGATGGAAATCATTAAGTACTCTTAAAGTGGAGAACTTTGTCAGTTGTCATCATTTTGACATACAAAAACTGGTTGAATCTGTTTGAAGGAAAAAAAAAAGCAGATCAAAACTTAAAAATGGAAGTATATCACCAAAAATTCTAACAGCACTTTTAGTACAAGAAGGATTGGAGAGATCTTTTAAATTATGAAATTAAAAAATATTTAAAACCAAAAGTTTACAAGTCCATTGAGCATTCCATTTGATAAAGAAGAAATTTATTTCTAACTCCTATATTAGTACAAGAAAGCTGATGTTTAAATTTCTTTTATTCACAATCTCTTACTGATTCCTCTCCTCAATCATCTGCAATAGTCTTCATCAGCCAGTTACCCTTTTGATGATTATATCAAATTATTTTCTGTCAAGTAAATGTCACTTCAGGCAAGTAGAATTTTAGACCTAAATAAAGAAATAAATAAATATCTCTAGAAACTTTGTCTTATTATCTATAGTTCACTTTTTTATAGTATGTTTGCAAAACTCATGTATGCATTGTGTATTCTTGGGAAAACATGCATCTTACACCATAGTTAAAGATTTCATAGTATTTTTAGTTCTCTGGGGACATTCCTGACCCTAACCCATAACATATCTCTCCCTTGCTTTTTCATATTTCCCTGTAGACATGTTTTTTTTTAATAGGTTGGAAATCCTGTCAATACAAGTAAACACATGTTATTTAAAGTTTAAAATGTTAAACAAATATTGACTGTGTTATTAAGTAATCTTTAGATTAAAAACAAACAAAAAAAAAAATATGACCTGATCCAGGCCGTTTAGATATTGTTCTGTTCTGGACCTGTATCCTATATCAAACGTTTTATATCTCTACCTTGAGTACTTAGAGAAAATGCACTACTCTTAGAGAATGGAAGCATTTCTTTCTGTTTAATATTCCTGTAAATTGAGTGTATATATATATATTTATATGCCAAGCACAAGGAAATAGAATCCAGTCAAGCCCAAATCCTAATGTTATCTGTTTTTGTACAGAAATAAATCCTTTCCTTTTTCCACTCCCTCAAAGAAATTGGCAAGTTGTGATGAAAGAATCTAGATATTCCTTCATGCTGAGAAGATGACTATTCTGCTCACTCCTGGATCCAGCCCACTTCCCTCAGTGACACACATACATACTCACAGGACTGAAGTGATGCTGGACACCTCTACCCACAGACAACCTGCACACTCCCATACTCGCACATTACAATACTGGGCTCTGAGTCATAAAGAAGGAGACAAATATGTGGTCTGGAAGCCTTTCTTCACTATTTTTCCTTGGAGGGGTTTTCTATCTCCTTGTGCAAAGGAAAACTTCTGCAGCTTCTGCAGTTACACCTTGTTCTGTCTTCTACCTCACCTCCTCAGGGCTGTGAAGTTTGTGAATTACTTTGATATTAGCCCACACAACTCTCACATTGTTATGGCTCAGAAGGAGGACAAAAGGTCTTCTACCCACTGCTCTACCTGTTGGTTTGTGCTTATGTCGGTTTAATGTCTCAAGAGATTAAATGGGCAAGTCTACATTAAATACATGACCTCAGTTTTCTATGTTTATCAGTCATGTTTTCTTCAGTGGATCTGAGCCTAAGAAGATGGAAAGATGGCTCTGTGTTCTTCATGAAAGGCTATGTTATATCTCCAAATATAAATTAATATATTGTTTTTCTGGATCATGAAAGCCTGCAGCTGCATAACTTCGTTATGGAGACTTAAGAACAGATGCTCTACATGAACATGCCTCTACTTTTTGTCCTAGGAAGTTTTTGCCCAAGAAGGAAATCCTGTCCTGTTAGTCTCAGGAACTCCCCCAAATTCCATTAATCCAAATAATACATCTCTAAATCAGTTTACTTCTCAGGAGAATAACTTTCACACCTGCGTAGAGCCCTTCTTGGGATGATAGATGATTCTACTGAGCTAACTTGCTTGCTTATCAAACGATTGTTTACTCAGCAAGACTATGTCCTCATTGTGTCCATCACTTATAAATCATTCATTGTAATCCAGTGTTCAGCCAATGCTGATAAAATTCGACATGGGAGAACCCAACTTAAATTATTCTAACCCAAAACTCTAAACCTTTTGATTATTCACCTTTAACCGCCTGCTTCTAAGCAACTACTAATACTGTTAAGATTAAGTGCTTTCTTGCTATAGAAATAAACTGGACTTTGTTTGATGAACAGACTATTCTGGTGGTTTAGGGGAAGGAAATCAATACATTTATTTTCTAGACCTTGTGAATTTGGTAGTATAAGCAACTATTCTTAAACTAATTATAAATAATGATACTCATCTGATTTTCAACCTTCTAAAAGTTGAATCCAAATTTTCAAGAATGGAGAAAAAAATCAATTATAACACAATACAGAAAAACCTACTCTAGGCCAAACCTCTCAGATTGTTTTATGTGATCATGATTTTATCTTGTTTTTCAAGAGCAGATAAATAAAAATTATGGAAATTTAGATAAGATTTTATAAAGGTGTTTCCTCAATGTTAAAGACTGTGAAGCCTAACAAAAACAGAATAAATTTAGGCAAAGTGTAAAAACAAAGCTCTTATGCATTAAAGGGAATCTTGCCAAGAGAAGGAAAAGAACCCTTGGAAATCCTTTCCTGACATACGGTTTTCTTTTTCATATACAACTCATGAGCACTGGCCAGTCATTGAATTAATTGAATTAGCAGCTCTGACCAGTATGCTAAGCTTTATTTCCATTAGGTAGTTTGACAGTCGGTAGTTTATTATTTATTTGTTGCAGCCTGAGGTTCTTTCCATAGACTCTGATATTATAAAGCAAATGCCACAGCAATATCAATTTTTCCCTTAATATCTTAGCTTTTTGAGTATTTTATTTCTTGTACTGCCCTGGAGGCTTATTGTTATTGCTTCCCTGGATAGTAAAGATGCATTTTTACTGTGTGTGTGTGTGTGTGTGTGTGTGTGTGTGTGTGTGTGTGTGTGTGTGTGTGTGTGTGTGTGCTCACGCACGCATGCGCACATGCACGCACAATTGTTTGATTTTTTTGTTTGATTGATTGTTTGATTGATTTTGGTTTTAAAATTTCCCTTATGTAAAATAAGCTATAGCCTCATGCTCTGTTCTGTCCTGGGGAGAAAGAAAGAAAAAAAGAAAGAGAGAAAGAAAGAGAGAATTTCCTTTTGTCTTTTTTGAGTGATTTTCCTTGCCAAAGGAAATTAAATTATTTTTGTGTTTTATCTTATCTGGAAAACTAAAATGATCTGAGGATGGAGACTCAAGCAAAATGTATTATTAATTTTGTCTAGATCACCACTGATTTAATTCTTTAATAAATTGCTGGAAATATTTGGACTTCTTAATAACTTATATATTGATCAGTTTACATGAGTGGTATGTTTTGTTGTTTTGCTAGAATAATATTGTGGTCTCAAAGTCTATTGCTAGGAATTCACAGTTTCTACCATCTGCTTCTCTCTTCTGCATGTAAACACATAATTCAGTTTGGTGGTTTGTGTGTGTGTGTGTGTATCTGCATTTGCACACCCCCATTTGCCCACATGCCTGTTTCTCTACGTTTGTGTGTGTGCGTGTGTTTAATTCTAGAGGAAAGGGAAAGAGAAGTTAAAAGAATCTATTCTCATCCTCATCCCTATAAAGCAATACCAAACATATGGAATGAAAAAAAAAGGTTACAATCATTTTCACACATATTCAATACCATTTTATTGAACACATTCTGAAATGATACTGAAAAGAATAGTAAGCATAGGAATATCAGTTCTTTTTCCACTTGTTAATTAAATCTTGGAACTTTATTCCCTATATATTGTAGTATGTTTATTCTAGGATCATCTTTTTAAAAAATCCAAATAAATAAACCAGTATTTACCTACAGAAGTTTTTTTATGTTCTCCCCACAGTTACCTGTCACTTTATTCTCCTGCCTTCTGCTTAGTTCATTTTGAGACCATATCCTGATATTCTGTCACTGCTGTGACAGGTTATCTTTAGATAACTAAATTATTTCTCTTCTATACTCTCCCCTTTATCTCAGGGGCTAGAAGCCTAGTAATTCTATATCCTACAATCCCTGAGAGCAAAGTTTCTAGGTTCAGTTTTACCAGTGAGAGACATTCATGAGAATTCTAGCAAGTAGAAGAAAAGCAGAAGCCTCCATTGCAAGAAGCATCAGCAGGCATAGGGGCTTTGCCAGCCACAGACGCAAGGTTTCCCCAGCACATTCGGATTTCCTGGAGCAACTTTCTCTGGTCTTCACTCTGCCAGCCTTTCCTATTCCCCCATATTTAATGTTTGTCTGTATGAACTACCTGGAACACTGAATAGTTTTTGTTTTTCTGAGGGACCCGCAAATGCTATAAATGTCCCAGCAGAAGCAAATTTTGCCATATATAATGATTTTATCACATAAAAAATTGACAAACCTCACCTTGATTTCTGCTAAGTACTCAAAGGCAAGATATCAAGGTTATGATATTACCCAATTTGATGAATGAGGCAGTACTACTTATTTTTACCTAAGATGTCTAAGGAAAATTTGACACTGTATATATATTTTTTTCTGTGTAAAACTTCACCGGTACATTTAAGTATTAATTCTTGTCATGGTATACTGAAACAAAATTTGAATAAAAATTTAAAACTTAAAATGGATATCAGGAATATTTAGTCCATAAATAAATTCTCTGTTGCATTTATAAGAGATGATGTATTTATGAACAGTGATAATTCTTTCATGTTGCTTTTATCTAAACACAACTAATGTAATTGTGCCTACAGCTTGCCTAGTGTTTATACTAAGCATTATTTTGTTCGAATTTTTTTTCAATTTGTAAAGAAGAAATTGGAAATAGAAGGACTACTTAATTTTTTTTTATTGGCACCTCCATATGTTACAGGTACTATACTTCACATATCTTAAATTGCTTAATCTAGACAAAAGACTTACATAACAATTGCTATCACTCTGACTTTATAAAGAGATGGACTAAAAGAGATAACTGATTTCCCCCCATGTCAATAAGCTTATTAGAATTATAACCAGAATTTGAGCCAAGATCTATTTTATAATTCTCCTTCCTTTCACTATAGCAACATGTTCCCTTCTCTGGTTTTCTATGGTATTTTGCTGTAGACTTTAGGAAGAATGATTAGCAAGTTATTATGTCTGTTATTTTTGCTGGATATCTAAATGGGCAATATCGTTCAAACCTTGGACAGAAAAGGTCTGATGAATTGTAATTACTTGTTTTTAACTTCGGGAAGGAAAATTGCAAGAGCCTGACTTTAGTTCCTAATTCTGACCTGCTCCATAACAGGATATTTAATCATAGGGTTATATGATTGAGAAGATTAGTAAAGATGCATGTATACTCTGAGCCCTGGGATTTCATGATTGCATAATGACCTTGTAGCTGATACCCTGAGGATTGAGTGGGCACTGATCACCTTAATCAGAAAGAATGCAATTGCCGGGTGCTTCAGCAGGGAATTTCACAGCTGTCTTGGTCATTTATCTGGGACCCATTGTACATTAGGACTCATTCTACACAGACTCTAAAGAAGTGATATTGAAGAGGAACAGGCTTGAGAGGCAGAGCTTTTAACCAGGAAGGAGTTCTGGAGAAATCTGTGGAACTAGGGTGAACTGGTGCTGCTGGATGACAAGGAAGTTTTTGTATCACATTCCTTTGATGAGAGAAAGATTCCTAAATTGAGCTGACTGAGAAAAGAACTAGGTGAACATTCTGTGGCTTGGGAGCAAATTGTAACAACCTTGTGTAGTGAAAAGGATGTATTTGGATATTAGGTGTTTTAACCAGTCAATCTGTTTGAAATGCCTCGGGTCCATTTTGAGTTATCTCCTAATCATTTTAAGGGAGATTATAAAAAGCCATTCCAAAGATCGTTTTCAGCTGGCAGCTGGTATTCCACAATTGCTGTGGAGAATGTGGCCCTTGCTCTGACTGGACCAAGTGCATAAGGCTCATCAGGGGTGCTGAGGATTTCTAATTGGCTTTGATTATGACCTGATATTTTAGAATCTGCCAGCTGGATAACCCTGTAGCATCTACTCTGAAGGTAAATTTGAAAATTACACCGATTGGCTGACTTCTCATTTGTTTTCACAATGAGTTAGGGGAATTGGGAAGTTCCTAAGAAGGAAGAGAAGACTGCTAAAGCCTCATCTTGATGAAAAAATGAATCATTAGTTCACAATTGTGTCTCAAGAGCCAAGCTAGGGTCGAAGAGGTTCTGCAGCAAGTTACATGTATAATTAAACTGGTTAGTCACAAACAAATGTGGAACAATAGCAGTTATAGTATACTCCTGGCCTGCTTTTTCACCGATTTTCCTTCCTAGTCATATGATAGATCTATTTTGGGTAGGTGGATACAATCAGAAGATTTCTCTGGGACTTTTAAGGCAAATCACTTTACTTCCCTTGAACTCAGTTTTTTTTCTGTGAGCTGAGAGAATTAGTCTATAATGTCTAGGCTTTTCTCAGTTATACATATATTAAGGAAACAATGGCTATACTTTTTAATTGAATTGAATTTCATTTTCTTAGAAAGCAACTTTAATTTGAAATCCACTGCATTCATTGAAACCTGGGCTGAGAGCCAGAGAACTGGCAAACATCTTCTCATTATCCCCTTGCTCGCTCACCCTCTCTCTCACTCTCTCTCTCTCTCTCTCTCTCTCACACACACACACACACACACACACCTACTTACCTCTAAGATCCCCTATGATTTTCCTATCCACACATATTGTTCAAAGATCCTAATTATGGCCACCCTTGCCAATCTCCCAAAATACTCTTCATTCCAAAATTCCTTGCTTCATTCTGTCCCAGCAGTCAAAACTCACAAAGAGGTTTACTCAAAAACCAGAGGGAAATAATCTCATTCAATTAACCAGTTACATGCAATGAGTGATAACCCTTTAATCTCCTACACATATTTAATTTTAGAAAGATTGTTAACCTCAGTGAATGTGAACCCAAGATTGATGATAATCTTGCTATATAACAAGATAAAATGACAAATATATTGAAATATAGTAAGAACTGGAGGGCAGTCTGAATGTCTAGGTTCAGACTTGGCCTCACCAATATGATTCTACTCCACCTCCCCTCCAGCTGATTCTCTTTCTTCAGTTTTGAATGCCAGAATTTTAAAATTTCCAGAGTGTCACAATGCTTTTCAAATTCAAAGTAACAGATACTGTGTTAGGATGACATCACTTGGGTGAGAAAGATGTTTTTTAAATAATTATTATCAATCATTTATTTATAAATGTGAAAAGCCCCTGCTTTTAGGAGAACCTTTATAAAACACAACTATTATCATAAAAAAGAGAGTTTTTAAAATACTGTATTACATTTCAATGCAGTAAATTTTTAAATTATTTCATGTTTCCATACACTAGAGCTATATATCAAAATAAAAGATTGATGATGTAAAAATAGAAGCATTGCCATTCTGTGAAATGAAAGCAAATAATTTTGATTTTCAAAGATTATTTAAACTGTAAGCAAAATCCACTTAGAAATATGGCAGCCAAATAAAACTAAAGCATTAGACATCTGTAATATAAATTATTAAAAACTGCATATAAAATAAAATGAGATTTAAATACACTAAGGATGACATATGGAATATTTCAAGTGCTAAAGAAAAGCGAAACCCTTTGTATCGATGCTGTTTTACTGGATACAAACCAAAATGCAGCATTGCCAACTAATCTACTGTGAAAGTCCATGGATTCCTGACAGCGTACTGGGAATGAGTCAAAGTTTTGAAAAGCCATGGTTATCTGCCTTTAAGATGAAAACATGATTGTACATGATTTTCCTAAATTTTAATAGTTTTTTTAAACAGAAAGTGTTTCAATATTGGCTAGATTCACATAAAAAATGTAGACAGTATGCTGCATTGGAAAGATCACTGGAGCTCTAATCTTGAACATTGTAAATCATCATCTCCCCACTAAAGATCAGAATGACTTTAAGTCACTTAAACACCCTAGGCCATAATTTTCTTACCTGTAAAATAAGAAAATTGGTCTAGATGATTTATAAAATCCTTGCTGGAACAAAATGTTACTGATAATAACATCACTTTAAGATGAGTCAAAAGTAGAGCATGTTATTTAACAGTAGACCTGGACACTAAGCTACTGGAACACCTTCCAAGGTAGGAAGGATGATTCAGAGTTAAACCTTGAGTTTAACCCATTCTTCTAACTCTCTGTGTAGGACCTTAAGTAGTCAAACTTTATCATAAATAAATGGAAATGAATTAGAAATATTTTCAATAATGCCAACCCTCAGAACCAGTGGAGATTAGAGTTACTCAGGAAATCTGTTAGAAATGCAGATTGATTCTTGAAGCCCATTGATAGATATTCTGACTTGGTAGGTCTTTGGAGAGGCCAAGATGTCTGTGTTTTAGGAATTATTTTCAGATATTCTGATCCAGATAGTATAATGGAAACCACTTTGATAAACATTCTCCTAAACCATTGTTAGAGCAGCACCTATATAACTTCACAGTGGAAGACAGTGAATGATCATGGAGCCATCACTAATATTAAATCTTGTTTTAATGTCTGGCTAAGTGCCAGTCTTTTTTTTTTTTTTTTTTCACCTAAATCTGAACACTCTAATGCCTCACAATAAATCCGGGGTTTAAAAAAATAGTAGCCACCATTTCTGAACTTGTCTGTCTGCTCTGTCCTTACTTAATATCTAGATTCTAAGAAAAATTATTCTGATTTATCAGTGCTTGAATTTTATTTCACCCAGTGTTTGACTCCACCTGTGTAATAGACAGAATGCTGCATTTGTCAATGCTGTGTGAGGAAAAGAATCAGGATTTTGGGAATGGGTTTCAGCTCCAGGCCAAGGGATATAAAAATATGTCTATAGGATATGTGCTAGGTCTTTTGTCTAGACTCAGGATTGTGACACTTCTTTGGATTTGATAGTGGTACTCATCAAAGATAATTGCAGGATAAATGCAAGGAGATTTCCTTACAGAAAAGTCATAGATAGTGTGAACAACTTAAGCTACTGTATCAAGCAGAACATTCTGAAAGCTACTTTATTCAGTATTTAACAGTGGGGAAAATTGAATAACTCCTGTGATAGGCAGAATTCTAAGTTCATTCCTTAAGAGTCCCTCCTCTTGATGCACATATGTCTTTAACCAGTTATTCAACCAAATACTTACCCAGGTACTATCATGAAGAGATTATGAAGATGTTATGAGTTCTCAGATCAACTGACTTTAAAATAAGATTATCCTGCGTGAGCCTGAGCTAATCAGTTAAGCCCTTAAGAGACAAGTATGAGAGACATTCAATCACATGGCAAGAAATGCAGGTGCTGAAAATATCCCCTGAGTGATAGTCCACAGGGAAATGGGAACTTCAATTCTACAACTATAAGGAACTGAATAATACCAACAAACCAACTATGCTTTAAAACAGGCTCTTTCTTTGTCAAAGCTTCAGATGAGAAGCCAGTCACACTAGACCCAGACTTCTGACCTATAGAACTTTGAAGTAATAAATTTGTGTTGCTAAATTTGTGGTATTTTGTTACAGAAGCAATAACAAATTAATACAGCTTCTCATCCAATATTTAACCGCATTATCCCCAAAGATTATAAATTCATGATAAACTCCCAAGTCTCAAGTTTGATATTCCAGTATGATTTTAATGATAATTGTCTTTCATCACTCTCTAACTTTTTGAAAATGTATAACTTGTCCAAAATAGCTGTGTTAAAATCTCTATTAAAATTAATAGTTAATTAACTAAAAATGGCCTATCATCTGACCATTTGTTGCTGTTAATCACTGTCATTTATATATAAGATCTTATTTAACGTTTATAATAACCCTGTGAATAAAATATCTCTATTACACACATGAGAAAAATGAAATTTAGCAAGGATAAGTGAATTGAGTTTCACAATCTCTCAACAAGTTAATGAAATAATAAGGTTTCAGAATATATCTTTTGATTGCAGTTTCAAGATTCTTTATATTTTTCCACAGTTATGACACAGATCCCCTATTTCAGACTTGGAATAGCAAAAATCTTTTGTTGACTTAAGTTTAAGAAGAAATGATCGAAGAGTAATGTGTAAGTCTCTTTTCTGTGCACTTTGGAAATTTATATAAAGAAGAAACTCTGAACTTAGTTTGTATTTATTGATAATCTCTGAATCTTAGTTTGTATTTATTGATAATCAATTCGGGTTAGAGCAGAAGCTTGCTAGCAAAGCAGATTAAGTGTACATTCTCACCTCGTTCTGATCTCTGATTTGCTGGAAGCACACTCCCCCAACTTCTAGAAACATGTACACACACACACATACATACATACAGGGACATAGTAGACCGTCTGATTTTCTTGGCCTATATTGCCTCAAAAATTATCCTCATTTGCTCCCCATTGGTGGATGAAAACTCCATTTCCTCAGCATATTTCAGCTGATTTCCAGCAGAAACTCAGAGTGGTTAAGTATATGTACATTGAATACAGATAACCAAGGTTTAAATCTGAGCTTTGAAGCTTACTAGCTATGGAAAGTTTTGCAAGTTACTTAAAATTCTCTCTCCTTCATTTTCCTTCTCTGAACAATGGAATGGTAATATATCTACTGACTAATATTATTATGAGTACTAAGTGATTTAATACATGTAATACACTCAGAAAATTGTCCTATACACAGTAAGTACCAGATATACGTTAGCTATTGTCCTGCTATTATTATTATTATCTGAATTATTATCTAGCACTTAGGAGAAAGCTTAATAATTCATTTAAATATTTAATGTGCTAGTCTTTACAATGCTCTTCAGAATTTGAAATGAACATGTAGTAAGGCAAAAATAATGGTTCTTTGATACAAATGATTTCAATAACTGTTGAGAATTGCCCGTAAAATGAAGATCATCTCATTTCAACCTCACATCACCATGTGAGGTAAATAGTATATATTATGTAAAGTTACATTTCAATTGCAAAACTCTACTTAAATGATCATATTTATTATAATTCAAATTGTGGTTCATGATATTATGGGGCAGAACTTGCTGATATCCTGTGACTCATACACAGGCCAACCTACTTGGGCAAAATATGTAGACACAAGTATGCCACATACATTATGAGTTCTTAACAGTCTATGAACAGACATTTATCTATAAGTTTATGGTGTTTACTGATCTAGGCACTTTAAGTACAAAATAAAAATTAGGTATAGTCCTAGCTTCAAATAATCTCAAAACGTTGTATGGCAGTATATAACTACATTTACGGCATGGCTAAGAATAATGCTCCCTGATCTGGGTAGGTTATCCTTTGGTGTGAGTGTACGATGTCAGATGATATACTTCCCTGTAGAATAGTGAATAAGAAATGTGAAAAGCTCCATCTAACAAAATCAGACAAATGAAACATGATGATCAATTGGTCAAAAGTTCTTGTAGCCTCTTCACACTGATGACCACAGAGCTTACACAGGTATAAATAGGTCTAAAAAATATAATATCCACAAAAGAGTACCAAAGGAAAGAGGTACATAGTGACTTAATTATATACTTCAGTTAAAAAAAAAAGACATTTTTACAGATAAAGTAAAGGCTATATTAGATACAAGCAAATACTAAAAAAAATCTCAAAGATTGGCATAATAATAATTGATAGAATAATTTAATTTCACTCTTACTTTGCATTAGAGACAAAAAGTCCATTGCTTTAAAACAATATCACTGGAAACATTGAGAAGCAGATTAATACCAATGTTTAATTATAAGTTGAAAATCATTTGAAGTATGTTTTCTCTCTGGGTATGCCTCATGGGGAATGGAAAGCCTATTGCTGCCTTAAGTGGTTAAAAAAACTACTTAAGAATTTTTAAAACCAAGTGAATTCTCACTTTTTCAGTCCAATATCTTTCCTGCCTGTTCCTTCAAACACCCCCCTACCGCCAATTTTACTTGTCAGTATTTACCTAGAATATACTTTTCATCTCTTCTCCTTCAGCCTTTTTAGATCATTATATTTTAGGTACGCCTTTTGTAAGGGATAAATAGCTAGATTTTATTTTATTTTTAACTTTTATATAAGAAGGGGCTTACTTTAAGTAATGAGTTTAATACTATTACATTTATTGTGAGCACCAGTATATATTCAGTTATTTCTATCATCTTATTTTGTTCACTCCCAAAAACTCTGTGCTGCCATTTTTGTCATCTGTTATCATGGGAAGTAAAGAAATTAGTATTTGAAAAGCTCATAAATGGCTTGGCACCTGATTATTGCCATTTAAGTATTATTATTTTTTTTTATATTTTAAAGTTTTTTTATTTGCCTTGTTCAAAAATTCTTTTCTGGCCTTTCATTTGGTAGATTCAATTTTCTATTTCCTCTCCTCCCCTCTAGTAGTTTGCTGTTTATATGTTTGACTTCTTTTTAGTATTTCTAATTCTTCATATGAAAATTAAGTTTAAAAGTATAAAACTATACAACAACAAAGATAAGCTACTTGTAAAAAATGATAAACTGGACTTCAGTAAAGTTAAAAATTTCCCTATGAAAGAGGATGTCAAAAAAAATGAGAAGACAAGCCAAAGATTGGGAGAAAATATTTATAAAATAAACATCTGATAAAAGACAATTATCCAAAATATTAAAAGAACTCTTAAACAGACATCTTTCCAAGGAAGATACACAAATTGCAAATGAGAATATGAACAGATGTTCCACTCTTCATCAGGTCATAAGTCATCAGGAAAATGCAAATTAAAATAACTGTGAGATACCACTATTAGAATGGCCAAAATCTGGAACACCTGATGCCGACGATAATGTAGAGCAACAAGAACTCTCATATATTGATTGCTGATGGAATTGCAATATGGTACAGCCACTTTGGAAGACAGTTTGGGAGTTTCTAACAAAACTAAACATGCCCTTAGCATGTGATCTAGCAGTCATATTCCTTGGTATTTACACAAAGGAGTTGAAAATGGTAAAACCTGCACATGGATGTTTATAGCATGTTTCTTCATAATTGCCAAAACTTGGAAGCAAACATAGATGTCCTTCAGTAGATGAATGGATACCTAAACTGGTTCATCCAGACAATGGAAAAATTTTTAGCACTAAAAAAAAATAAGCTATTAAGCCTGAGAACTCATGGAGGAAGTTTCAATGCATGTTACTTAATGAAAGAAGTCAATCTAAAAAGGCTACATACTGTATAATTCCAACTATATGACATTCTGGAAAAGGCGAAACTGTGGAGACAGTTAAAAAAATGTAAGTGCAATTAGCAGGGTGGAGGTGGAGAGATGATTAAGCAGAGCATAGAGAATTGGGGAGGCAGTGAAAATAGTTTGTATATTATTATAATGTTGGATACACGTCATTATACATTTGTTTAGACTCAGAATGGACAACACAAAGAGTGAACTCCGTTACAAACTTTGGTTGATTGTAATGTGTCAGTGCAGATTCGTCAGTGGTAACGAATGAACTACTCTAGTGGAGGATATTGATAATGACAGAAGCTATGCATCTGTTGGGGTAAATGGGAAATCTTAGTACTGCCTTCTCAATTTTGTTGTGGTCCTAAAACTGCTCTTCAAAACAAGCCTTTAAAAATTAAAAAAAAAGTCTAAAATTAATCAGACATTAAAGCCAGTCATGTCTCTCTCTCATCAACCAGTTTCTTTATGGCTTGGCAGTTAGATTCCATTTTGGTTTTCATGGCTTTTTAGTGGTGATGGGTGAGGATGAGATTCACTTTACCTTAATCCATTATGGTATAAGAACCAGAAACTTTGTGAAATGGCACATAATGGAATGACCATCTACCAAGTTGCCCAAACCAGATCTGTAAACATTATTATTGCAGATTTTCCTTTCTTCTAGCTCTCTTGTATTCCATAGGCAATAATTTTACCATTTAAATAAGTCTTAATTCCATTCATTTCCTCTGTTCTAATTACTGCTGTCTTTGTATAGTTCCAGTGGTTCTCAAACTCTGGCTTGCATTACAATCACCTAGAGTGCTTTTTGAAACACAGATTTGTGGGCCCCGTCTTCATGGTTTCTGATTTAGTATGTCTGGGGTGTGACCTGAGAGTATTCATTTCTAACAAGATTCTGGATGATGCTAATACTGCTAGTCCAGGAATCACACTTTGAGAAACATTGATTTAGACCTTCAACTCTCCATCTTCTGATACCTGCACTAGAACTCTGAAATACTCCCTCCTTACAATATTTCGTCTCTTATCCATTCTCTCCACTTCTCTTAGACAATATTTTCTAAAATGCAATCTGGCAAAGACATTTTCATATTAAACTTTGATAAATCTTTCCCTATTCTAAAGAATAAATTTCAAATGTCTTAACAATATTCCAATTTAACACTTACCTTGTTTATTACAACTTTTTCTTTTGGACTGTAGCATTCCAGCTACTGAAGGGAAGTACCTTCAGGTTCCCAGCTTCAGGCTGTCTTTTCCCAGGGCTTTCCCATATACCATTCCGTTTCCTAACTCTATTCCACTCCCCATCTCCAGCCTCCTGCATTGACTAACATCTATTTGCTCTTTGTGGCTCAGCTCAGATATCATCTCTGGAAAGTCTTTGCTGATTATTGTTGTGTATTAGGTTGTCCCTCCTTCATGTTCTCATCCCAACATGAATTTATCTCCATCTCAGTATAGATCGCATATTGCAATTGTTAGTCCCTCTCAACAAGCAGAAAGCTCCTTAAGCCAATGGTCAGACGGAATTATCTTTTTCTCACTGGTGCCCAGTGATGTTCAGGTACATAGTAGATGTTTAATAAATCTTTCTTGAATGAATGATTCAGTAAATAAGTGAATGAACAAATGATTATGTTAAAAATTATCTTTCTTCTCCAAATTTTTCTAGAAGACTAGAGATCTTCAACAGCTCAGAATTCCTTTTTATCAGAGCAAATCTTTCATATTCTTATTTTCTTCAATGTGACTGCCATGCTTTGTTTACCTGTCCTAGTCCTTTGAACGCCTCACAAATGCTGATGAAGCCAGGAGTAGAGAACACTTTAAGAGAATTGAGTGGGCAATTCAGTTTTATGGTATCAGTGAAGTGAAGTCTCTCCCTAATGTAAGACAGTTGAAACAACAACAAATGACTGAACATGAAGGAAAACACACAAAAACATACACATGGACACATGTTTAGCTAGCCTATGGAAGCACCTTCCAGTTCTTTGACTAATCTTATGTCAGGTAGCTTCATTGTTTCTACAATAAGGATCTGATTATCATTAAGGTCCCAAAGTAGTTCCATGCTAAAAAGTTGCCCAACAAATTATTAATTTTGTTTGTTTGTCTCAGCTAGTACTTCTGGCTTTCTCACATTTAATGAAAACAAAGGAGATTTAATTTTAGAACTAGAAACATGGGTTAACTGCTCAAAACAAACATATTCACAATGAGAAAAACTGAAGCTTCAGAATGGTATACTGACAAAGTCAGGCATGAATTCACATTTAGATAACAATACGGCCTCTAAGTCTAGACACAGAACAGTAATATAAAGTGTTAATGTGAAACAGACATTTGCTTTTACTGCATTTAACTCTGTCTTTAAAAGACCAGTAGTTCTTATAAATGGTGTGGAATTAACCCCATTGTTTATTAAGAAGTCTTTACATGAATCTACTTGTCCACTGTGGTTATTACCAAATAATGTATAAAATATCAGTATAAACATAATTCCCTGAGGAAAAATGGGATTATATTACAAGTAAGAAATATGAGTCTGTATCACTCACCTGAAGATGATAAGTTGTTTTTTATTTTTTTATTTTTTTAAATTTCTAATGAAGTATTAGTGAGTCAGAATTGGTATGGTCTGAATTTTGTTTAAAGGATCTTGCTAGTTCCTTTCTCCAGACAAACTGTGAAATATGAAGCTGTGACTTTGCACAGCTATTTTTTTCCTAGTATGAGGTGTCAATCTCTACTTACCAAACGTCACAGCCTCTTTGTGCACACTTATTTTCTATCATGCTTCATTATATTAATCCTTCTGATTTTAGAGAATACACCAAATCTTAGATAGAAAAATGTGTATCTTTTATATTATACCTTGTAGGTAAAGCAAAAGAGATAAGCATCTTTTCAGTGATCTAGAAAATTATCAGCATCCAATCTAATATGGCCTGAATTCTGAACTTCCAGTCTCCTGATTTCTAAAAGGTGTATGCGTACATGTGATTTGAGTAATCAAACTATATTGTAAAATACATCATTGTCAGGATTTTCTGGATTTTAATTCCCTAGGTCATCTTGACTCAGCATTTCTTTTTGTCCTGAATCAGCAGGGAAACGTTTGATAATAAAAATTAAATTAAATTAAAGAAGTCTTTTGATAGTGGAAGGTTTCAAATGGATTAAAGGGTTTTTATTTGAATCTCTGTTCATTAGGTGCATTAGGGGAAGACACTAAAAAAAAAAAAATCAATGTTTGACTTTTACTTTAACCTTAAAATGTCATTAAATTCCACACATGAAAAGGTTGATGCAAACACCCTTTTTACTTAATTGACAGCACTCCCATTCTCTGTAGCATTTTGTAAAAGAAACGGAGCCTATGTGAAAGGTGTAGGAAAGGTCACAATGCAACTTGAAATATTTAGTGTTTAGATGGGAGGTCTTTATGAAAGCAGACAGATTTAATAATTAATTTTTTCATTTTTTCCGTGTAACTTTTTTTTTCAGGACATTAAGATGAATACTTATATAGACTAAACTGCATAATTCATATTTGGGCATTAAGCACTGTCCTTCCATTGGTGGTTACCCAGTAACCTTTCACCTGTTCTCACTGTGATGCCAACCTGGAAGGAGTGATGGCTTTATTTTGTGTTGTTTCTGTTATTAATATGCTTCCTTATCCTAGTTGTTAATAATGCAGAAGAAAATGCTAGCTTGTGGACAAAGCATTGACTAAATTAGTTACATTTCCATACTTAGCAAAGGATACAATTTAATCTTTGTGGCTGTGAAAAAATAAATCCTACTTTTAGAGGCGTCTACTAAAAAAGAATTTAATACTGTAT
This sequence comes from Camelus dromedarius, assembly GCF_036321535.1. Classification (NCBI taxonomy): domain Eukaryota; kingdom Metazoa; phylum Chordata; class Mammalia; order Artiodactyla; family Camelidae; genus Camelus; species Camelus dromedarius. The sequence goes on from NC_087450.1 coordinate 26,945,395, forward strand.
TTCCCATTGATGATATGTGACTATTGTTAAGCAAATAGTTGTTAAGTTCAAGCTTGGTCTCCGTAGCACTAGTTTCTAAGGCAATTTTTAAATTTCAATGGGGCATTTTTAAAAATCTAGCTCAAGTAGATTTTGTTGGCAACATATTGCAAGGACACGTTTATATTCTAAAAATACATTTCTCTATTTTTGTTCGAATGTCAGAAGATAAACCATGAGACTGAGTTCCCTTTTAGATGTGCTAAAAAGCTAAATTTTGCCATTTACCAAATCTACAAATAACCTGTGAAATAGTGGTTGGCATTTGTAATAGCAGTTCTCTGCTTGCCAAATTCATGCACACATAAGACATTTTATACCATATTAGAATGCATGGATAGAATAAGAGATTTCTCCAAAGTCTATGATATTTTCTGGGAGTAGGGAAGACTGGAAATGGAAAATGGAAAAAAATCATGGGCTTTGCAATCAAGCAGTTCTGGATTCAGAACCTAGTTCTACCATTTTCTATTTTTGCAAACCTCACCAAGTTACCTAGTCTCTCTGTACTTTCATTTTCTCACCTGTTAAAGAGTATATATGTCTCCCTCAGAGAGTGAGGATTAAAGGAGATGACTTTGCAAATTTTACACAATGTAATATACACAGCAAAACCTTATCTGGTAAACAGATGTTCAATAAGTGGTGGATTTTCGTATATTCACTAATCATCACATTAATATGGAAGCTTATTACATTAAAAAAGATATAAAGTTAAAAAAACTTCTGTATAGCACAGGGAACTATATTCAATATCTTGTAATAACCTTTAATGAAAAAGAATATATGTATGTATATACATGACCGGGACTTTGTGCTATACACCAGAAATTGACACATTATAACTGACTATTCTTCAATTTTAAAAAGATACTGTTAAACATATGGGTATAGAATGGAAATGTTTTCAGTTTCAGTCACATATATATTTTTTTTCCTGAAGTATAACTGACATGTAACATTATATTATTTTCAGGTATACAGCACAGTGATTCCATATGTGTATATATTGCAAAATGATTACCAAGTAAGTCTAGTTAACGTCATTCACCATATGTAGTTACAACATATTTTTTCTTGTGATGAGAACTTTTAAGATTTATTCTCTTACCAACTTTCAAATATGCAATACAGTATTATTAACTGTAGTCACTATGATGTACATTACATCCTCGTGACTTATTTATTTTATGACTCAGAAGTTTGCACCTTTTGACAGGACAGAAGGATGTTTGATGGCAGGAGAGAAAGAAGATTACCAGGACCCTTGATAGTTCTGGGCTGATGACACTGAATATCTACAGAATCTCTGAGAATAATGAGTCACTGAAAGAAAGGTACAAAGGGGAGGCTCTGACCATGTTTACTTTAACTTATTGTAAAAACAATAGCATCTATAAGCAAAAAGTGTAAAACAAAAATATATTTGTTTTATTTTTATTAGTTCATAGTAAAAGAATCTCTCTGTGGAGTGTTTTCATGGAAAAATGAGTTACAGAGGCGTGTTTTGTTACAGAAGGTTGTAAAGAAAGATAACTGTGGTATCTAGAACAGAGAATTTGCTCGGGCTCAAAATCTAGCCGCTCACCACAGGGAGGGAATAATAACATGAAAGCTCTACAGCAGTGGAAAACTACTAGCCGAGATTGAGTGTTTCCTTGTTTTTTTGTTTGTTTGTTTTTAATATGCTGCTGGATGGGATGTGCAAGGGTGCATTCACCTCATAAATTAATCTAAACCTCTCTTTTCCTCTGACAATACAACTGGGAAAATACAATGGAAATGGGTTATTAATCAGTATATTGCACTCTTTCAGGTCCTTCTCTACTTATTAGAAAATGGAATTATTATGGGCAACTCAGTATCTGGCTATGTCAGAGAAGTGTGCAACATCACCCCTTGACCCAGGTTAATTAGAGTAAATTTCTTAAACACATTAGAGACTTAGAAAACTAATTGTGGTAGGAAAACAGAAAAAGAGAGGGAAAAAAACCTTATTGGAAGTTGGGGGTGGCCTATACATACCGTAGATGAGCAACAGAGAGTTGAAGTAACCTACTACACATTATATTACATAGAACAAAATAAATTAAACATTAAAAATCAGTAAACACCATGTTTCATTCTACAGTGCAAAATATTATGCTTTATAATGCTTTTCTACCTTGATTTTTTTCCATTTTTAGTTAAACTGGAACCTTTAGTGAAATTGGAATTTGTTTTTATTTAATATATTGTATTTATTATTTTAAAAGATAAAATCATTTATTTTGTAGATTAGGTAAATGCAAGACCAAGCAAAAAACACAGAAGCAGTTGTCCATAGTCCACTGTCAAGAGACTGATAACAAATATTAATATAGATTAAAAGATATTTAACAGACAACATCAACCAATTCCAATGAATTTTTTTTTAAAAAAAGAGAAAAGGGAGGAGGAGATAGAGGAGATTTCTAAGCCAATCAGAAAAATTTGGACACTTCCTGTTTGTATGAGGCTATTAAAGATTTATTTTGACTTCTGAGTCGGATGAGGATGCTGTTACATTTTAAAAGTAGAATCCATGTTTTAGAAAGAATGTATTGAATTTTACAGATGAACCAATAACATGTTTGAAATTTGCTTAAAAATAACCCAGTGGCAGGAAAAGAAAAAAGGACAGATGTAGAAAAAACAAAATTAGTAATGAACGAGTAATTGTGAAATCTGAATAATATTCCTGAATAACAGATTGCTTTCCCAATTCTAATTATTTATACCATCATCAGCTCCATTTATTTCAGAAAGCATACCTTTATGAGAAGAATTTTTATATATCTTCCTGAAATTTTGTTGCATTTGATTTACTACTCCCCAGCTCATCCATTAACTAACTAACCACAGCCAGATTTAAAATTTTAGACATGGGGTGGGGGAGGTAAGAAATGGATGACAAAACAAATAAATTTGCCACATCTGTATGGTTTTGAAAAAGACAGGCTGGGATGGGGTGGGGAGCTGCTACATCTCTATTAGCTTTGGTTCCAGGATTTAAAACTTACATGCAAGGCCTTCAACATATATTTATAAAAATTTGCAATTGCACGTTCCCATTATATTTCAGTCTTGTACTTTGCAATTAGTGATTTATGAGGGGAGAAAGGGCAAATTGGTAATTGCATCTTTTATTTTCCAGGACATTCTCATTCTACATTCAACAACTTATAATCAGATTCCTTAGCACTTCCATATACTATTTGGCCTTGTCTGTTGTTGGCAAGCTAGTAAATTGCATGATATGCTAAAAAAATAATTAAATTTCTTTGACAGTAAGTGCTCCCATTTTATTAAATATCTTGTAAGAAAAAAGGTATTGAGGAGAGACTTCTATTCATAGATATGAGGCATTTTATCAACATCTACATTATAAATCTGAAAAGTAATTTAGATTTTGTTCTATGTTAGGGAATCTTTGTGTGAGAATGTGTGAAATCTCATGAATATTTCCTATATTTTGAAGAAACTAATTAACATATAGGTAAAGCAACTTGAAAAGTAAAATATTTTATCTTATTGCAAGAAAATTATTTTTAAAGTGATGTTACCTCTTATTCTGTGGCACATACCACCCTGGTTTGTTACAAATTTACAAGTATTCTCTATTCAAAATCAAGCTATCCGTAATGCCAAAGTAACTATAATGCAAACATATTCAAAAATAATAAAGAGATTTAATTTTACAAGGCATATGATTGTTTTCATTAAAGGTAGAATCCTAGGAAATAATTTTAAACATTAAACCCACTTAACATTAAAGGAAGAAACTTTTTACAAGTAAAGATTGCCATTTATTTTCTCTAGATAGTAAAGAGACTGGGTAATACAGTCACCTATCTTTACTGATGTAGTTGAAATACCTGCAAATGCAGAAAGTAGTTGCAACAAGAGAAAAAAGAAGGTGAATTCTGTAGAATCCTTCATCAAGATAATGCTCCTTCACTAGCATCATCACATAGTATGTTACTTTCAGTGCATTGGATTATACCATTCTCAGAATTTTATGACCACCCCATAATTTTACAGATCAGTAAAAAGATTTAGGAAGAGTAAGTTCTAATATGATATAGAGTTAGAACAAAACCTAGGATTCAGATGTCAAGATACTCCATCTAATATTTTTTCCAAAACATCTGGCTGAAGTAAGTTGATACTCTTTTATGTTAGTGACAATGATTTTGGTTCAGATTATGAATGCGTTTGTGTAAATTTTATCAAAATTCTATGCATATTTGAGCAATCTTATAGTTTATAAGTCTTATCATGGACACAGAATTTTGAAATTGGAAAGAATCTAATTCCCTCATGCACCTGAAATTGAGAGTATAATATGTGAATAGCACTCTTCTAAGATCTGGGGATGTAGCAGTGCACAGATGAAATCCCTGCCATCATGGAGCTTACATTCTACTGGGGAGAAGACGACAAATCAGTGCTCCTGTAAAGAAGAAAAATGTTGATAAATGATATGTAGAGAAGTAAAAGGACTATGATAATGATGAGATGATTTTTTGTTTTATGACCAGAGAAGCCCTCTCTGTAACATCTTACCTTTAAACTGAAATTAGAGTGATAAAAAGATGCCAGCCAGGTGAAGATTCTAACAAAAGAGAATTATAGGCAGAAGAAATGATAATTTCAAAGGCCACTATGATTGAAGATTAGAGGATTAGGAGAGGCTTCTATAGCATGAAGTAGGAGAGGTAGTTGAGATTCTATAATGTACAGTTGGCAAATCAGCCTAGAGTTTGAATTTCATTGTAAATAAAATGTGATTCCATTTGAGTGCTCTAAGTAGGAAAATGATGTTATGGGTTTACATTTTTTAAAAAATCACTTTGGCAACTATGTGATGAATGAAATTTTCATGTAGGGAAGGAAGTGAAAAGAGCAGAAGCAAGTAGACCTATCATGAGAATTTGTGATGACCAGGCAAGAGATGGTAATGATTTGAATTAGATAAGTGGTAAAGGTAACAAAGAAAAGTGGGAAGTTTGGAGGTAGGGTGGACAATATTTTCCAAAAGATTGAATGTGAGATTTTTATTATACAAAAATCTACGATAACTTCTAGGAGTTGGTTTGAGCAACTGAATGGGTGAAAAGAGAAGGTTTGGCACAAAAGTTAGGAATTTTGTTTTGTCCATATGTTTGAAATATGATTAGATGTCCAAGTGAAAAGGATACATAGACAACTGGTTATTGAATTTTGATGAGATAAATATTTTATAAATTTTAAAAATATGTTGTATTTATAGTCATGCAATTGGATTAGTAAAACCATGTAAGGAGAGTACAAAAGTAGGAAGAAAACCAGGTGGATGGTTTTTCGGCTAAGTTCAAAATAATATGGTGTTTCAATAAGGGAAAAATGGATACAGGGAATCAAATAATTCTAAGGGGGCAGTTAAGATAACAATATAGAAGTGATCATTAGATTTAGGAGGCAGAAGTTAAAGACGTTTTTGATAACAAATTAATGAAGTGAAGAGGATATAAGCCTAATAGATGTAGGTTAAAGAGAAAATTCAATGTGAGTTAATATTGACAGCAACAAAAGATAACTTTTTCAAGAAATTTAGTCATGAAGTTATAATAGTTTTTTCTACTGCTATAACAAATAATGCAGCATAAATAACATAAATTTATTATTTCAGTTCTGTAGGTCAGAAAGCCAACATAGATCTCACTGGGCTAAAATCAAGATGTAGGCAAGGTTAGGTTCCTTTCTGGAGGTTCTCAAGAATTGGCTTCCTTGTCTTTTCCAGTTCTGGGGGATATCACATTCTTTGGTTCAGAGCCCCATGGCAAGCAACACTGAGTCTCTTCAAAACTAGCAGCACTGAATCTCTCTCTGAGCCTTTGTCATAACATCTCTCTTTCTCTCTCTCTTCCTCTCTCTCTCTCTCTCTCTCTCTATCTCTCTCTCTCTCTAACTCAGCCAGAAAATATTCTCCAATTTTAAGAGCTCATATAATTAGACTGGGCCCACCCAAGTAATCCAGGATAATCTCCCTATTTCAAAGTCTGTACATCTGCAAAATCTTTGTTCCAAATGACTTTCCTTTGTAAAATAGCATATTTACAGGTTCCAGGGATTTACAGGTACAGATTTGAAGGCCATTGTTCTCCCCATCACAGAAGGGAAGCAAAGATTGTGGGTAGGTAGTTATAGGAAGATGTAGGGCCAAGGAAGTTTATTTTATTTTATATTGGAAATATTAAAGTAGAGGGTATCTAATATTCAGTAGATAAAATGCAAATATATTAAATATGTTTGAATAAAAAGTATATAGAATTCAAGCTATCATGTTATTCTCAGCACTCATCTTTTTCTTTTCCTTCTCCTCTTTGATGTAGATTTTTTTTATTAGTAAGTTAATTTTTCATCAGTGTGCTATTTATACTCTTCTAAAACACACTCTTCTTTGTTTAATAAAACAATTAAAAGACTGAAAAACAGACTTGTCCTGCCTCATACCTCTTCATCCCACAATAACGTGAGGGAAGAAAAGCAGTAAAGAAGAGACAACTGATTACACAATCCTGTGGTTTATTAATAAGTAGTGTTTTTATATTCATTATAATATATAGAGTAAATGTTGATTTAACAAAAAATTATAATTTCTATTTTGAGAGAATAGAAGCCAATAAATAATGTCTAAAATACTCATTGTGACATGATTTGTACTGGTGAAAAAATTTAAATGTTGTAAATAGCTATCAAAAAAAAAGAAAAGATCATATAGTGAATATTATACAGCAGTGAAATAAAAATGAATAAACCCCTCCTGCATCAATATGGATAAAAGTAAAGTCATTATTTTAGGGAAAAAAAACTGCAGAAAGCATGATAACATCTTTTACATTTTAAAATATGCAAAAGCATACAATATAATTTTATGTGTAGGAGTGATAAATTCATAGTAATTACTTTCTGGATGAGAATGTGAGGAATGGGATCATAAAAGCTACACAGAGGATTTAAATATTTGAAATATTGCATTTAAGCTAAGTGATAGGTACACAGGTGTTCATTATATGCTTTTCTCTGCCTTTACATGCCTGTAGTATTTTATGAAAGTAATTTTCAAATAAAATCAAGCAATAAACAAACAAGGAAACAAACTCTAAGACAAAATGGTGATTAGTATCCGAGAGGGCCATGAAAGAAAAAATAAGATACCAAGTTAAAAAGACCTGCATAGTGCCTGGCACATGTTAGACATGCAATAAATATTTTTTATTTTATGGAATTCTTTAAAGGACTAAATGCAAGGGAACAGCAAGAGAGGGATATACAGGTAGAGCTACTATGAGAAGTAAGTGAAACTTCATAAAAGGAGGGAGCTAAGAAAAGGCATTCACTAAGATTGCCATCTATTCGAACCTCATATAATTATGACTTAAGTAATTCCTAATTTGTGATGCTGACAGTCTTAAAACTCTAATGGCTTGAAACCTATTAATCTAGCCCCATTTTCCTCTCCCATAAGAAAAGTGTGAGAATTTTCCAATCAGATTTTGAAAGCAGATGGAGTTGCTACCCGAAAGCAGCTACAGCATTTAAAGTAATTAGGTTTTACTTTATTTCAGTATACTTTATCTGACTAAAATATCTGGAAGAAAAGAGGAAGACCTTTTCTAAGCAAATAGGGTTAAAAGTCAGAAAATTTAGTTTTTCAGAAATTAGGTTTTATCACATTACTGTATCTTAGAATTTAGTACAGAAGTCATTCTTTTTATATTCAGATTGTTTTGTTTCTTCGAAACAGTCTGAAATATTTACTGTCCTACTGAATATGACTTGTCTCATTTATTGTGAAATATTTACTTCCTCCCAACAGCAATTATCATACATTTTGTTAGATCTGTCTATTCAACCAAAACATTGAGTCAATTTTTTTCAAATATTCCTGTTATGACAAATATTTTATTTATTTTATTTTTAAATAAATACATTAAGCTGTTTTATCCATCTAATATGAAATAAGGTAATATCATTATTCTAATGTTTCCTTTATGTTTTCTTATTGCTATGTGATACATTTCAGCTGACATTCTGTGGTAAATGATTGCGGCAGATTGTATTTTTCCAAAGACATGTGTAACACTGTCTTTTGTTGTTCATGGACTTCTTACGTGTGACCCTACTACTTCTCCATCTAGAAAAGAAGCTGATATCCTTTTCCCTTGAATCTGGCTTGAATGTTGTTATAGCCTTGACATATAGAGTATAGTGGAAGCTATGCAATGTGATTTCTGAGGCTAGGACATAAATGGCAATGAAACTTCTGCCTGTTTCTTTCCTGTGGAACTTGCTTTTGGAATCAAGTCATTATAATTCAAGAAAGCCTAGGCCACATGGAAAGATGAAGATGAGATTCCAGGCAACGGCCATCATCAACTGTCACCATCATCAACCATCAGATATTTAAGAAAGCCTTAGAGATGACTCCAGATCCAGCTATTACCTGATTACAACCTCATGAGAAACCCCTAAGGAGAACTGCCTAGCCTAAGCACAGCCAGTTCCCAAAGCCATGAGAAATAATAATAAATGATCATCATTGTTATACTTCACTAACTTTGGGATAGTTTGTTATGCATCTGTTATATCCAGAACAGGAGGATGCTGCTATTATAAAACCTAAAACATGTGGCTTTGCCTTTAGGAAAAGACAGTGGGCAGACTGTGGAAGTCCTTGAGAGTGTTAACACTAATCTAAAGGACCCTGAGAAGAATATCTGTGAAGACTTACCAGAAAGTGATGAAAATGCAGTTAAATGATGGCAAATGAAAGATTCTTGTATCATGGCAGAAAGCTGAGCAACACTATTACCTGTGAAAAATAGGAAATAAACATAATGAATTCTAGGACTTAGTTAAGAAGATTTCCAGGTAAAATGCTACATGACATACTTAGCTTCTTCTAGCTGCCAATAATATAATGAGAGAAAAAAATAAGCTTAAGAGGAGTGATGTCACCAGGATGGAGACTTGGAAGCTCCTGGATTTCTCTCCTCCCATGGATGCACAAAATGTATGGCTACGCACAGATCAGTTCCCTCTGAGAGAAGTCCAGAAACTCGTTGAGTGACACATCAACTGAGAAAGCACAGATTCAGTGCAATCCCTATCAAAATTCCAGTGATATTTTTCACAGAAATAGAAAAAAAAAACCCTAAATTTCATAAAAAACCACTAAAGACCTGGACTAGCCAAAGCAATCTTGAGAAAGGAAAACAAAACTAAAGGCATCACATGTTCTGATTTCAAAGTAGATTGCAAAGCTACAGTAATCTAATCAGTAAGGTATTGGCATAAAAACAAATAGAACTATGGAATAGAACTGAAGTCCCAGAAGTAAATCTATGCATGTAGAGCCAATTAATTTTTGATAAAGTTGCCAAGAATATACAATGGAGAAAAGATAATCTCTTCAATAAATAATGTTGAGAAAACTTGGTATCCATGTGCAAAAGAATGGAAATAGACCCCAGTATTATACATTAAAAAAAATTCAAAATGGATTAAAGACTTGAATGTAAAACCTGAAACTATAAAACTCCTAGAAAAAAAACAGAGGAAGTAATCTCCTTGATATCATCAGGGAATTTCAAATCAAAATCACAATGAGATGTTACTTCACACCAGTTAGGATGGCTATTATCAAAAAGATAAGAGATAACAAGCATTGGTGAAGATGTGGAGAAGTGTTGTACAGTGTTGGTAGGGATGTAAACTGGTACAGTCACTATTGAAAACAGTATAAAGATTCCTCATGAAGTTGAAGATAGAACTACCATATCATCCATTTCTGGGTATACATCCAAATGAAACAAAATCATTATCTTGAAGGGATGTCTGCACTACCGTGATCATGGGAGCATACTTCACAATAACCAAGATAATAGATATTATCCAATGGGTAACTTTGTTCATCAACAGATGGACTGAGAAAGATGTGATATATACACACAATTGGATATTATTCAGCCTTAAAAATATCTTGCCATTTGCAACAACATGGATGGACCTTGAAGGTATTATGCTAAGTGAAATAAGCAAGACCAAGAAAGAAAAATACTAGACGGACTTAAAAAATTTTTTAAAAAGAAAGAAGCTCATAGAAACAGAGTAGAATGGTGGTTGCCCAGGGTTGGGGGTGGGGGAAATGAGAGAGGTTAGCAAAAGGGTACAAAATTTCAGTTTTAGGATGAATAAAGTCTAAGGATCTAATACGTAACATAGTGATTGTAGTGGATAATACTATATCGTATAATTGAACTTTGCTGAGAGTAGAACTGTGTTTTCATACACACACACACAAAAGGTAAATAAGTGTGGTGATGGATGTGTTAATAGCTCAATTGTGGGAAGCTTTTAACAATTTTATGTATTCCAAATAATCATGTTGCTCATTTTAAATATATTACAATTGTATTTGTCAATTATGCTGCAATAAAACTGAAAAAAAAATGAAAAACAGGCTAGAGAAAAAAGTTGTTATAGGTAAAGGAGCAGGACTTGGTGAGTTTCAAAATAGAACTGTTCCTCATTTTTAATCCCTTTAGATACAAAAAAAATGCTTATTTAATAAATAAATCTCTGAGTATGTATTAAATTTAGGATGCTCTTAGGAAAAAAAACATTGTTCAAAAATGAAGTCAAGGTAAAACTGCAAAGAATCTCATTAAAACCTCGGAAAGATATAATACAAGGTATTCTTTCAAATAGCAAAAATCTCTTTTAGATCCTCAAAGACATGCATCTCAAATTCATCTTCAAAGACTCCTGGGTATTGCCCCACAGCAGTTTCACAAGATGCCTCAAGTAGAGAGCTGCCTAATTCAAGGAAAGAGGGGTGTGGCTTTTATGTAATGGATCAAACTCCAATAAAACTCAAATGGATCCAAAAATTTTTGAAGAGAATGAGAAAACAGTGTCACCATGAACTGAAAATATAGATATGAACTGACAATACAGGCAGTACAAAAATTTTAAAAAGCTCTTTAGACCCTTGAACTACTTTCTACAAGAAAGAAGCCATCTGAGAAAACTACATGGCTGCAAACATCAGCCATTTCTTATGGAAAAGAAATGATGGCTCAGAGGGCAGACACAAAGGCAAAAATGAAACCAGGGGCTATGTAGAATCATTCTGAAGAAGTGGGACTGAGCTCTAATCAAGGAACTAGCAGCATGTCACCTCGTGTATTTCTGAATTCTTATGGATCTATGATTGCTTTGTGCCTCCCACTTCCCACCTTTTATGACCATAAGTGTCTATAGCAGTTATCCTATAGTATCTGACTATTGTTTGTTGGGTGCAATGTTTAGGTAATTCACCTATTTGATTCATTAGTGTTCAGACCAAGAGGAACAGTACCCAAAAAGCTGTATCTAAGGAGCCTCTTATGCACTTGATCCTGGTTTTGATGAGATAGTGGACTTTAAACTGATGCAGTAATGGGATGAAAGTTGGATGTGCATGGGAGGGGATAAGTGTGTTTATCTTGTGGTCAGAAGAAGGATTGGGACAGACTTTATTTTCCAAAGAGGTTTTAACAATATCTCCCAGCCCACATGCACTACTTAAAATGTGACCTTGCCATTGTAACAGTAGCACATTACCTGGTTTAACCTTCAATTAAACTACAATGCAAAATACTATTTCCTAATACAAAGAAAAGAAAATGAATAGCCATCTGCAGACTGGTTCTACTCTTGGCAGTGTCTGTACTTGCCCTCTGGCCTTAAACAAATATATTTTCCTCTTTAGACCAAAATTTCTTTAAATGTGAAATGCAAGATTTGAATTTGGTCAGGGAAGTTTAAACCTGGGTTTGTTGACTTAGAGTAAATTCCATTGCCATCACCATAGGAGTTGAACTCCAGAGCTTGCACCTCATTTCAATTGGAGTGCCTCTCTTTTTATCTGTTTTACACTTTGGACTTCTGTATAGTTTTTTATTTAAATAAAAAATTATACAACTTAAAAAATTAAGGTTGAAGGCTGCTGTTTTTGATGATCCATATTGTCCCTTTCAACTGTAAAATTCTATAATTATTCTGTTTTGACAAGTAAGTCATGTAACTTAATGACTTTTTAAAATTATGCTTTCTCCTGCTAACCTACTAAGGAAGGTTAAAGAAACCAATCAATCTGTTGCCTGAAGAAGAGTAGTTGAAAGAGTAGGTAGGTTTTCCAAAGTTTTTCTCTGATTCTACTGAAGACAGATGTGGAAAAAGGCCTGGGAAGAAAAATGAAGAAATTTCCCAGCAATGAAGAGTATATTGTAATATTTTAAAAGATGTTATTCCTTTATATAAAATATTAGTAAACTTTTACTGGACTTATTTAATCTTAATTGTTCTTTTGATTGTATAATTACCAAAGACCTCTTCCTGGTTCAGTAGAATGGAAAAACTCCCATTAGACTGACTACTGAAAACAGTGCCAAATGATGATATGTGTTGTGTTAGAAGATTTAAGGAAATTTGTTATCATGATGGAAAAGTAAAGTATCTCTATGACTCAATGGGAACTGCTGACAAATGATCTGAAAAGCAATAAGCAACAATGTACACATTTTTTAAAACCCAGTCTATGGCAAACTCTCATTCTTAACTATTTTAGCTATTTTGTCTTACCTACTGGTCACACATGTATTAAAATGAATAAAATACATCCTCCAAAGCATAATGCAGTTTTATGGCCTTCTCTACCATTTGTATTCTTTAGCCAGTTTGACAATGTGGAGAAGCCTTCTTTCTTTGCTTTAAGGAATAATGGGCAATGATTATAGCCAAGTCTTATAATTCAAGGTGTAAGTTTTATATAGATATAATCTTTGTTTTGTTTTGCTGTTGTACCATTGGTGCTAAGGGCACTACATGATATATAATAGGTGCTTAATGAATATTTGTTAAGTAAATAGTAATAAATAGTAACAATACTTATTTGGTCCTAACTGTGTACCAGGTGATAACCTAATACACATACACACACACACACACACACACACACACACACACACACGCACACACACACACACACAAAATCTAATCTTACTAACAACCATTTAGGTCAGTAGCATTATCATCCTCACTTCATTTCATTTCATTTCACTTTTGGATAAAGGGAGAAATTAACTTATTAAGGGCACACAGTTAGAAAACAAAAGAGCCCCCCCCCCTTTTTTTTTAACCAAGCAGTCTGTTCTGGAGTGCTGTAACATTGTACTATTGTATGTATTATTCTATGAATAGAATAAACCTTGTTGTTATAAACATATCCTGGTAAGGAATCTATTGTAATTGGGTTCATAAAGAGAAAGGGATACTCAATATTAAAAAATAAGCCTTGGGCTACAAGGTGGGGAAAAATGTTGGACACCAGACTACCAGATTTTCAGTATATACAGAACTCAGTATCATCAAAGCATTTGCCAAAGAAATAAACACCCTGAAGAAACTTAGTAGTTTAAGTAGGACACATACAATCCTATGGACAGAAAAACACCTGAGAAGAACATGGAGCAAGAGATATTTGCCTTTCCTTGTCCAGTCACCCACTGGTCCCCAGTTACCTTTCAAGGGTTTTTCATCTGAAATTAGACCCCTATGTTGCTACCTGTTCAGCTCCCAAGTCAACCACAAAACCTATCTTTAAGATTTGGCAAGTGAAATTAAGCAATATTTCATATATCCAAGAATGTTTTACTTTACAAAATAAATAAGGACTAATAAGACAAGGACAGAAAGCTAAGAAAGCTGTTACTTGTGGAAGTATTTCAGACAGTGTCACACTGTCTTTGGAGCATATTTTTAGAAATTGGAGCCTCTCAAACACCCCTTATATCTTGCTGATACTCATCCATTTCCCCCAATTTTCAAAGAAGTCCTTCCCCTATGGTTCACAGGAAATCAATGATCAGGCATATTAGATTTTTTTTTAAGAGGAGGATGGTAAGAACAACGTATTATATGAAGCTCAATCTGTTTTATTTTAACTTTCTGTTTACAGACAGAACCAAGGATTTATTAATGGTCTTCGAATACCTTGCTCCATCTGGATAATGACTAAAATATGGCTTCTCTAAAATGAGATCAGGCCACCCAATAACCATTCAAATACCACCACAGATAGTGGCTGTTTATGTAAAAATTCTTTATTGTATTGTCATTGGATCCCTAGGAGGAAAAAATAACAGCAGTTTCAAATCTCTGCATATCTATTGTTGCATAGCATTCAGAGGCCTCAAGGGAAATAAAATAATTTATAGACCAAACAAAGCCTCAATAATAAGTGGAGGTGAGAAAATAAAATACCATAAGTCCAGTCAAAACTATAGTATGTTATTAAATAAATGCCATAAAAAATAAATAAGAAGGTAATATCTTCTCTCTTTGCAATAAATAGGCTTATGGTGAATTAAATTCCTTTTCTTATAGAATTGGCCATTCAGCCTCGTCTGAATGGAATCTGTCATGTTCCACTATTCATGGTTCTTCGTTATTTAGCTTAAAGAGTGTTACTTAATACAAAGCTTGTTCCCTACATGTCCTTCTGAAAGCATAACAAGGCAGGATAATAATTTCAAATTAAATTAGAACATATTGCCTGTGATAGAAGTTTTAGAGAATCTCAAATCCTTCACCAATAATAATTAAGCAGAAATATCAGAGGTACTCTCAGAGGTCTCAGTGAGTATTTCTCACTGCCGCACTTCAGTGGGAGGGAATTAATGGCTGCGAAAGGCTGTACTGTGACTCCATTGGGAAGGTAAATGAAGAATCCAAGTGTCCTAAATCATCTTCTATATTGGGGGCGGGGGGAGGAAAAAAACCTCAAAACAATGGTACAGAAGAAAAGCCTCAGGTAAAGCATCTAAAACTAATAGAAATACATGTGAAAAGCAGTAACTGAGGCACGTGTTGCTTTTTACAGATGGAGCTAAGGTGCTGTTTTTCTGACAATGTGCTGAGAAATTAAAGAATTTTCATCATGGTTGTCGATTAGATAATCTTTCTCATTCTCACTTAGGCATAGTTTTATGTGAATCAGAGGGAGTAAGGCACATGGCTGGAGATACTCAGAAGGATTTATTTTGCACATATGTACGTACGTACGTAGTGACTATAATTTTAGACCACAATCTCAAGTACGTGAGTAATGTCACATTTCTTTATTTTCTTTAAATCTAATTAAATTCAAATATAAGCCTCTTTCCTGCTAGAATAGAGGAAAGTTCATTCTTAGAAATTAACTGGAGGACTAGTTCCTTCCTTAAGGTTGCCCCAAAACCCAGGAGGCCTATGTAGTACTTTGCAAAAAGAAGAAGGCACACAAATTTTGTCAGTGTCTCCCCTAACTACCTCATTGTCTGAGCCAGAATGGGTTCTAGATATCCAACATCTGGGATGCACCTATTTCATGCTTGATGAAAGGTATCTTTGCTATGGTTGATAACCTGGGTCTGCCTAGAGTTAAGCCATTTCCTCCTGAGCTCCTGCTAGCTCTCTGGGGCTCCTACAGAGAAATGGGATCCCCTGGTAGGGCAGCCCCCAGTGTCTTATGGCCTTCTCAGGATCAGAGAGTTTCCAGTTTACTTTCTTTAAAATCAAAGGGCTCACCTCTCCCCCATCACTTATAGGAAGGCAGAATGTCTCTGAGTATCTTCTGTTCATGACTTCTGAATCACAGCTTTCTCCTGAGGCAGGAAAATCCAAATGTCTGACCATGTGTATTGAGTTGAGGGTAGGGAGGGAGACTGGAAGGAAAACTGTAGACAAGAAAAAATTTAAAAACATAAATTAATATTCCAACAATTGAATCTTTTAAATAGGCATGCATAATGCATCTAACTTCTAAACATATGTAGGGTTTGTATAACCATGTAGATTTTTATCTTGGAGGGAACATTATGCAAATTAACTATAGTCCATAAGATTGTCTCACTTTGCTCAGATATAGGAAGTGTCAAATTATTCACGTCAACGATACGATACTACTGAATCACTAACAAAGGC
This sequence comes from Camelus dromedarius, assembly GCF_036321535.1. Taxonomy (NCBI): domain Eukaryota; kingdom Metazoa; phylum Chordata; class Mammalia; order Artiodactyla; family Camelidae; genus Camelus; species Camelus dromedarius. Next base: position 26,961,508 of record NC_087450.1, read on the forward strand.
TCATTACTAAGTCATTCAAAATTCTATGGAAAGGAATGCATCTGATACTGCCTCCCTTTTCAATGTCATGAGAAACTAAAACATTTGGTTGCTATGAAGTTTGAATGGTTTCAGCTGTAGAGCAACAATATAATACCTTTTCAACAAGTGAACCCCAAAACAGCCTGATTTAATCACAGTATCCCAGTGCAACATTAAAGGGATAAAGGGCAGTTGGCCAGCCCCAAACAGCTGCACTGTGATCATGACACTCCTCCAGAATGATTGCAAGTTTGGCTTCAGAAGTCTTGAATTTCATAGTTTGAAAATAGAGGGGTTTAAAGAGGGTTAAACTTATATTTTTCCTTCTGTTTCCTTGTCAATAAAATAGAGATAAAAGAGTATGTAGATTACAGGATTGTTGTGAGGACTGAATGTGTTAGTAATGTATTTAAAACAGACCTGGGACAAATGATGTTCAAGAAATCTTTGTTTATTAATATGATCATTATAGTTATTTTTATAATAATATGTTGAGTATGGTGAAATTATTTTATGTGTTGGGCATGCTAGTTGAGAATGCATGTGGTGTCTCATGTTAGATACTCCAATATGAAAGACCTAAGGAAGCATGTCCTGTCAATGAGGACAGTAAACTGGCAAAAGCATAATGAGTTACAACAGGGCCTTAATTTATTCATACATAGAAGAACCTCCATACAAAATTCAGAATATCCAAATATAGTACCCAAATGCAATTCAGCAGTTGAATTGAGAATTTGGGTCCTAAATGAATAAATATTGAACATTAATCAATAAAAAATTGAAACTATTAATTTTAGAGCAGAATCAGATTAAGCATAAAAGATGAAACTGAATATTACCTCAAAGTTTTAAGATGACCAAGCAGAGATGCAGAAAAATTGTTTTGCTCCATTTCATCTACTGACAGAATAAGGAATAGAACCTGATTTCTGTGTTACACTTCATCCCTGTCCCTATGATACTTATATTCTACGCTGTATCTTCTAGACCAGGGGTTGGAAAAACTTCTTCATTAAACGTTCAGATAGTAAATATTTTTGGCTTTGCCAGCTAAATCATCTCTGTACTCAGCTCTGCCAATGTAGCAAAATGCAGCTATAGATAATATGTAAATGAATACAGGTAGCTGTGGTGCATTAACATTCCATTTATGGACATTGAAATTTATAATTGTCATGTGCCACAAATACAATTTTTCTTTTGATTTATTTTAACCATTTAAGGTGGTTTAAAACCATTCATAACTGAGAGGCTATGCAAAATCAAGTGGCAGGCTGGATCTGACTAGCGGACTATAGGTTATCAAACTCTGCTCCAGATGATGCTCTTATATCACAAGAAATTTAGTTACAATTTGTAGGCAAGCAAAGTCTATTAGTGTAGGAGAACCCATGAAAGCAAAGATTTACCCATAATAGGTCACCAAGTTACTCCCAAAGAAAACAGAAATTTTTGTTTCAGACATAGGTATATATATATATATATATGGAGTGTGTATACACACTCCATATATTTCTATACACTCCATATTTATATTTATATACACTCCATATATATATGTATATATACTTATCCAGATATAGTTTCTTATGGCTGAGAATATTTCCAGTGAAATCAACCTGCTGAATTTTGTGCTGCCATTTTCCATTTTACTCATTAAATTGAGGTGATCAGTTTCCTATTCTCCACATCCCATGTATCACACTGGTTCATTTCAGTCCAGTACTTACTGAGCATCAAATATGCACAAAGTAAGCCCTCAGTGAAGCAGTTGTCCTTGAAGTTCCCTATTAAAGGCAGTCTGTTGTCTTTAATTTACTGAAAATTGGCATAAAGAAGCTCAATTGTTTAGCAGACTCTAAATTCATGGCAACACAAACATTTGTATTAAAAAAGTCAACTGCCTAATCAGGCAGTTTTTCCACCTTGCTCTTATTAGCTGGCCTTCTAAATGACAGGGTTTCCTACTCTGTTCACTTAATATCTGGAAATTGATTGCTCATTATTGTGATTAATGCATTATTATAAGTAAATGATGCGTCAGTGTGTTGGCAATCTGAACAGTTTCTGAGCAGGTGGAAGATAAATATAGGCAGTGTATCTTGTTTCTCATTTTAAGCTTCTGACCTTACCTAATACAATCTAAATTGACTGGATTCCACATTTCAGTTTGTAATTTCACCTTGGGTATAGCCAATTTAAAATATTAACATTATAATTAAATAGAATTGAAGAGGAATTGAAAAAACAAAAAATCATGGGAAATGTATACATTCAGATCAAGGATAGTTTCTACAGCTCTTTCTTTAGGAAAGAAAGAAAAACTTAATTCTCTGATTGGCACCTACATAACTGAGTGATATACAGCTTGGGCATTAACATTATGCTGTTATATGAAAGGCCAAGAACACAGATTTTATTCCTATGTGAAATGTTTAACATCTCACAGTTCCTATAACCCTATACTTGATCTTAGTCCCATAGTGTTCCAAATGAGACCTATTTTGAAAAAAAAAAAAAAAAATCTAAGAACAGAAGAAGTTGTATATAGAACTCACTATACCTAAATCCCAAGATTTAATGAAAAATTCCACTTCATTAAACAATATAGTGGATAGACAACTTTTACACACAAATATGGAGATTTCAGTAGTTGAACTCAATTCTACCTATGAATAATTTCATTCTTTACCTTAAAATTTATTTATCTAAGAATTTAATAAACTCTCTCCAAAATACCAATCCCTGATAAAAAAATAAAATTGTCAACAACGTGTCTTGTCACCTCAGTTGTTATTAAGAACAGTCAGGATTTTATTTGTGCTCATGGAATTCTGTGCCTGTCACATCATTCACTGGCACTGCGTTTGAAAAGGAAAACAAAGAGAATGTCATTATGTGATTTATTTCATTAAATTCTCACAATAATCACACAGGATAAATAGTCTTAGCCCCACTTCATATTTCAAAAACAAAAACAAACAAAAAAATATGGCCCCAGAAGTTTCAGTATCTATCTAAAATTTATCCAATACAATGGCAGGGCTGGAATTCAAACTTAGGGCTCTATGCTGTCTGAGACTTTAAGCTCTATGAGGGCAGGGGCCATGTCTGTCTATGTCTTGCTCTGTGTGCAAAGAAAATCACAAGAAATACTTGTTAAATGGTGAATAAACATATATCTCTTTCTATATACCACAATGCTTCCCAAAAGAAAAACTTAAAATGTATCCCTCTTCAAAGGTACAATTTCAAAAAAGATCACGTTATAATTTATCTGCTACCTTGAGCCTCTTAACCATGCATGGCTTGTAAGACTTAGGGAAATGCAGGTACTAAATCTCACGTTTCTTAATTTAAGAAATCATGTGTAATTTTGCTTCCAACATAGCAATGACTTTTTGACTATAATAACATAAATATGCAATGTGTAATTTTTGCTGTAATATAATTTCTTATTATCTTTTGGAATTATTCCTTTTTCACTTTTTTTGGTGAAGAATATAGAGACTGGGTCCTTCTGAGGTTATGAGTTCTTCCTGCTTTTCTAATTGTGTTTCTTTAGCCACCCTTGTGTCACAAGAAAGAGACTCCTGAATGTGTGTTAATTCCATGCCTTGTATTGTTCTCTTCATGTACCAGACCTTGAAGTTGTTAAATCAGTCTGCTTAGCACTGACTTCAGTGACATTTTATTTGATATCTCTACACCTCCTACTTAATACACTGCCATTTATTACTATTTTTTGTTTATAACACTTCCACCTGTTTATTATCCATGTGGTAGGACTCATAACAGAGCCAACTAAATTAATTTGGCAAGTAAAATTATCTCTGGCACTGTATAAAATGTGGTGCTTACATTCCAACATATTAGCTCATGTCTGCTTCTCATAATTCAATTATTGTAACAAAAAGGTTAGAAATCTGATCTGTTTGTTTACTTTTATGTACAACATTTTACTCTCTTACATACAACATTAGCCTATCTCATTTATACACAGGTGTCCACAATTCTACAAAATCGTCAAGGCAGAGTTAGAAATAAAGCATTGTGCATGTGCTTACTGATCAAGGGAGATCTTACAGCACTATATCCAAGAGAAATATCAGGGTTCCTCATATAAGAGAGTTTTACACTTTGCCTCTTCTTCAAGGTAGAAACAGCTAGATTCATTAATTTATAGCTTAAATTTCTTTGGATACTTCTAGAAAACTAAAAGAAAGTTAAAAAAAAAAAAGTTGCCTGCATATAAGCCTTAAGTCGTTTCTAAAGTAAATAAAATGACAGTATTTCCTGACCAGGTGTGGCTATACCATAGACCAAAACTACATAAAAACCCGTTCTATGATTCATGTCATACTGCAAACCAAATTGATAAAATTATGATAATGCTTTGAGCAAAGCTTAAATAAAATGTTACTCTTGAGGCCAACTGATACCATTATAAATTATATTGATGTTATAGTCAAAATAGTACAATGTTCTAAAAGGTATAAAATACTAGAAGGTCCATAGTATAATATACACAGAGCTCTAAAAATTAATATATAAATACTAATTGACATTTATATTATTATTGTAATGGAAACAGAGAAGATTAAGGCCCTTTGTCAATTACCCTGTAGGGTTCTGAATCCTATCCTTCGTCAGGTTGTTAGACTTTGCTTAACGTGTTTTCATCATGTTCTGGTAAGCCTTTTTGTACATCTTTTGAAAAATATCCATTATTTGCAAAACTTAACAAAGATAAAGATGCTAAACAGGTTTATGTTCAATCTCTAATATGACTAGCGTCCTTATTAGAAGAGGAAAAGAGACACAGAGGGAGAAAGCCACAAAACAATAGAGGCAGAGATTGGAACACCAAGGATTGCCAACAACACCAAAAACTAGGAGAAAGGCATGGACTGGATTATCGACACTTCAGAGGAGTATGACCCTGCCCACTCTTTAAGACTTCTAGCCTCCAGAACTGTGAGAGGAGAAAAGTCTTTTAAGGAACTTTGTTGTTACAACCATAGGAACCTAATACAACATAGGACAGAACTATAAGAACTTCAAGGGAATTAAGCTAAAATGTTTACTATAGCTAAAGCTATCTTAATTTGGTCAACCAACACTTTTCCTCTAGTAAGCAATTTCAAGATTTTGTAGTTATTATTGTTTTAATTTATTTGTTTGCTTTTTTTACTTGCAGCCAAAAGTGTCAACTATTAATTTCTTTTCTTGGCATTATCTATATTCTTGTCAAGCAAGAGGTTCTGTCACTCCAAGGAGCAGAGCTATCTGCCTAATGCTTTTGAAAGTGAAGATCTAGCCCGAATGACCAATACATCCCTGCTGTATTGGTCAGGGTTCTCCAGAAAAAACAGAACCAATATTATAGGAATTGACTCACATGGTTATGAAGGCTGAGAAGTCCACAACCTGCCTTCTGCAAACTGGAGAACTAGGAAAGTTGGTGATGCAATTTAGACTGAGTCCAAAGACCTGTGAATCAGGGGAGCCAATAGTGTAAATCCCAGTCCAGGTCCTACAGACTGAGAATCAAGAGTACCTAATATCCCAGGGCAAGAGAAGATGAATGTCCTTGCTCAAGGGAAGAGAATAAATTTGCCCTCCCTCCACCTTTTTGTTCTATTCAGGCCCTTAATGGAACAGATGAGGACCATTCTTATTAGTAAAGGTGATCATCTTTATTTGACCAATTCAGATGCTAATCTCTTCCATAGACACTGTCACAGACACACCAGAAGTGATGTTTTACCGGCTATCTGGGCATCTCTTAGCCCAGTCAGTTTGGCACATAAAATTAACCATCATATCCATTTTGCGTGTGTACAGTTTGGCAGCACACATAATAGGGGAGGGCTATATAAAAGCAACTTGGAGAATTAAACATAATTTGTAAACTTCTCCCAGATTTACATTACCAAAATTAAACTAAAATGAAATTGTTTGTGGATTAATAGTGGAGGAAAGAGCATATGCATGTTTCCTGGAGATACATATTTTGTAATGTATTCATTATAAAATGGTAGTTAATTTCATTGTATTAGAGTAAATTTTCATACTTAAAATTTTATAGTGTATATGAATGAGATTCATAAGATATTTAGACTAGAACATAGTACATTTTCTACTCTTCTTCTATAAAGTGCACTCAAGACTGAATAGAAAAAATATTCTTTCTAGAGGAAAATTATGGTCTCTTTAAAGGATTATTGTTACTATTTTTATTATCTTAAGCAGCATTTTTAAATTGCTATTGTTAGTCACTCATTTATTCATTCAAAAAAAAGTAATGTTGAGCTAAGTGAAACAAGTTTACAAGTGAATAAATAATAATTATTCTAAGTTAATGGGTATTTCCATAAAACATCCATAGGATAATGTAAAAGCCCATCGCCCACCCACCCTATCTCCAGTCTCTCAAATCAAATCCTTTATAATAGGATTTACCTTACCAATCACTGTGGCCAATTATGGTTAATTTATGAAGTTACATGTCCTTATTAATCATTATGCTCACACTCAACTTAGATCCATAAGAATGTAATTTAATGTAAAAATGCAATTTGGTCAAGAAATTGAATTGAAAATGAATCCCAACTGAATGGTGAATTAATTTCAGTTGCAAACTGTACAGAACAAATTGATTAAAACAACAACAACAACAAAAAGCCCACCACTTTAATACTGAATTGATTTAACTGATTAAATATGGAGCATAGCATTGCAAGGACTGAGAAGATTCCACTGTACAAGTTAAGGATGTAGAACACTGCGTATTTTTCTGTTTAGAGGTGGCATTGTCAGCATTCTTGTGTGTCATTTTAAAAAAGCAAATGAACACTGAAATGCTTTTGCCCTCCAGTTGTGTTAAGAATTTGGCCAAGTACAGGGACCAGGAGAAAGATATATGCTTTTCCCCTTCCCTAATTATCTAAATGTGTGCAAAAAAAAAAAAAAAGTTTATATATATATATATAAACTTAGGTTATTGTTATTATTGTTATTGTTATTATTATTATTATCATTATTATTATTATTATTTACTATGTCTTCAAAGTGAGTGAGAAAAAAAGGTACTTTCTGGTTAATTGTCATCCCTAGTAGATGTGTGCAGTCATGCAATCCTAAATTTTAATCTCCTATTTAATGTTGAATGAAATGTCAAGTTATACTTTTAGTGAATAAGGTGAGGGTTTCAAAAGAAAAAAAAAGCATCACCTTCTAATAGCAATATTTCCACTTTAACTAAGTAGAACTCTGAGAAGCTGAGATGGGCTAAAAGCTCATGGTTGTTTAATTTGCTTCAAAGCGTGTTTATCACAAGGAGAGGCACTAAGCAAACTGAACTCAATATGCCTTCATCCAATATTTTCATGAAAATTAAATCAAGTTAAAATAAATATCTTAGATTATTTTGAACAATGTCTTAGTTCTGCTGTACCAAAAATACCACCAACTGGGTGGCTTAAACTACATGAATTTATTTCTCATAATTCTGGAGGCTAGGAAGTCCAAGATTAGGATGCCAGCATGGTTGAGCTTTTGTAAAAGCCCTTTTCGTGGTTTGCTATATGTTTGCCTTTATGTCTTCATAAGGCAGAGAGACAACAAACTCTAGTCTCCTCTCCTAATAAGGGTTCTAACCCCATCACTGAGGTTCCATCCTCATGATCTCATCTAAACCTAATTACCTCCCTAATTCCCCTCTTCCCATGAAGGTTAGGCTTTCAGCATATGAATTTGGAGGTGGGGCAGCGGGACATGAACATGTAGTACATAGCAAAAGAGAAAAGGCATTAATCAAGATGAATTCTTAGGGTATCTCTAAAAGAGGACAAGAGCCAACCATTTGATTGTAAGCATCCTTCTAGAGGGCAGGGACCTTGTCTATCTTACTAATAAACATGACACTATTACTTAACATAGCATAATAATAAATAAGTAGTTGTTTAATGAACAAATGAATGAGACAACAGACCACTGAATGATATGATCTGATTGCTTATTTATACATTCTTCTTGTTTTTAGCACCATTCAGTGGACTGACCTCATCTTCTAGGGACAGACCAACCCTACCTCCCCACACTCCAGCCCACGTACAGTAGCTGTATATTCAATTTTTCTTCAACAGAGATGGGCCCATGACTTGAGGAACTAAGATTATGGGTTAAAAAGATCCCCACTAGGAAACCTATATTTTGAAGTTTTTATGCCAAACTTCAAAGTAGCCCACACATGCATTGGATATTAGCAGAATTTCTTCTATCTCTGACTGAGGCATGATAGGTTAAAAAGTTATTCTCTCCAGTGACTAGTAATAATTTCTAAATAAGGCTAAAGTGCTCTACTATGAAAACTGATTTCTAAAAACAGTATAAACTGATTTTTATTGAATACTTAATGTATGCCATGAATCTAGTTCTATCTACCTACCTACCTACCTACCTACAAGTGCCTACCATGTGCCAAGCACTGATGATAAAGCAATGAACAAAACAAATGAATATCTCTGCCCTATCTCATCTAATTCTAATATTAAACATGTGAAATTTTATTATATTCTACTCACATTACAGATGAGAAAAGCAAGGTCCTAAGTGTTCAGTGACTTACCTATGTCTCAAAGCTGGAATAACCAGGATTTTGAACCTAGATCTGTTTAAGTCTGATCTCTATAGTCTTGTCACTATCCTCATGCTAACTCCCCAAATACTTTATTTTTGAATAAATATCACTCCTTTGACTTAAAACATGTTGTGGAGCTCAATTATCATATATTAAATTAAAAACCACATTATCTTTAATTCCCAAATCATGTTTGCTGCAAGATAATTTCCCACTCTGTCTTATTATTGGAAAAATTAGAGTTTGTGAAGAGAGGTGGTTATTTGAATGTAAATAAATTAGACAATGTTCTTTGTAGAATGTAGAGATGCTATGACAGTTTGTGCAGAGATACATACAGCAAAACTAGATTTTTAGAAGTTGAAAAATATAGAGGAATGAAAAATGTGGCAGTAAGAAGATAGAGTTACATTAGTACACAAAATGCTTAGCATAGTGACACTATATTATTGATAGGTGCCAAGTTTGATTAAGAACTTCGTAGTTACCAAAGCAAAGAGGAAAGCCTATCATGAATAAATTCACAATACCCAGAGAATTCGTTCAATGACTTGCTCGAAGTTACTCAAAATCAGGGGTTAGCAAACATATTTTTCTCTAAAGGGCAGCTAATAAATAATTTAGGCTCTGCAAGTCATATAATCTCTGTAGCAACTACTCAGCTCTGCCACTGTAGCATGAAAACAGCCTAGATAATACATGAATAAATGGATATGACTGTGTCACAACAAAGTTTTGTTTACAAAAAACAAGCAGCAGGCTGGATTTTGTCCTCTGGCTATAGTTTGCTGATTGATCTCTGCCCTGAACATCACAAATAGGTAAAAGGTTATTTCTTCATGAATTTTCCTACAGGAAAAATATTTTTACACTTTGGGTTCTCATAATTCTCCTCAATTTTGTCCAATGGTGTAGTCAATTCTATCAGTGTCCAGAGGAATCTGTTCCAAGTATATCCTTATCTGATGACCTTATTTGATCCAAGAAATAGCTAGGGAAAAGGATCCTAAACTCTTGAGCAGTATTTTATAAGTGTGTCAAAGTAAAAATTTTAAGAATTAGGTTATTGAGATCAAGGTGGTATTCTTCATCAAGAAATAAATAAAGACATTCTTTACATTCTATATATTTGATCCTGTGCCTTAAGAAAGAAGATATGTAAAAATGAATGGATTCTGTGCAAGGGAAAAATGAATGGATTCTGTGCAAGGGAAAGGATGAGTGGTGATTGTCTGGAAGTAGAATGCCTCTTAGAGAAATAGGAAAATTTTGCAATGCTAACATAGTAACTGTAGGTAGAGAAATAGGAAAATTTTGCAATGCTAACATAGTAACTGTATGTCTGGTTAACTTACGTATCAAAAAGAATGTTGATCTGAAAGTAGTCAATGAACAATAACACCATAACACCATCAACAGCACCATAAAACACCAAAATGAATAAAAAATAGAGAAATGGAAAACAAATAAATGTTGCATCAAAGTGGGACTGATAATTTATACCCATGCTTCCAAAAAACCAAGGCAAACGGAATACTGGGGTAGTTATAGAATTCCAATTAGCTCTATGTGATCAGAAGATAATTTTGACAGATTTTTCTTATATCTAATCTAATGGAAGTTTGTTTAGAAGATCTTTATCCACAAAAATTGAAAAAATAATACATAATATTTTCAATAGTAAGATTATAAAAAAATTTCTTATGATAAAACTGTTTCTTATGTCATCCATATGAAAGGTCTATAGCATAACATTCCTATTATATTATACACTAACAAAGACATTTCAGAAGGAATCAATGCCAACAAGGTTTATGTTTGTAATACTCTGATGGTATAATTTGATATAAAGAAAGACATCCAGCAGATAGAATCAGATCATGGCTCTGTCTCAATTAGTCTCAGCTCTTTGGTCAAGTTAGAAAATGATAGTCGAATTTTCAGGTGAGATCCTGGTGTGTAGCTAATGTGTATTGCTGAGAGTAGGAAAATCCAAATGCTATGGATACCATTTATAATAACAGAACAGTTTTTGTTAAGATCAAAAAAGGATCATAAGTTTCATTCTCATTTGAGTAAAGGATCAACTCATACGTCTAAACCAATACAGGCTCAAAGGAATTCTCTCAGAACCAACATTTCCCCCATTTTGGGTCTGCCCAAGTAAATTTATCTGATCCTAAGTTGCTCTCCTTGAATTAAGTAGAGCTGAACTGAATGGAAGGAAATTTGAAAGGTGAACTTGAAGCACTGTTGGACAGATATGGGCCATTCTTCTGTGAAGAGATTATCTTGCAAAGTTTTCTCTGACAGTCCAGTCACAGAGACACAACTGCCGTTGGGAACCTGACCCCCTGTTATTAAGTCAAAGGGCTTATAAAAAGTAAATCAACTCACAAGACCTTTTATAACCCATAATTTCAAAAGAATTAAAATACTCTTTTCTTAAGAATCTACAGAAAATGCATGTTCTACTGTGCCTTCCCTTCCTAAGTTAGCCTCAGTCCCAATGGCCTGGTCCCATGAAAATAATAAAATTAACTCCTTATCCATTGTATCCCAGGTGACTAATAGGGTCTGATAAAACAATTTGACAGCAAATTGCTTCATTACTTAGTAAATGAAAGCTCTGCTCGTTGAAGGTCAATGTCCACTTCTTGATGCATATTAAGTGAGAAAATGTGGAAATCATCATCCTTAGCTTTTCCAGAGACAGCTACCTTTCCTGCTGGTAATTTAACTGACTTCATCACTAAGGAAATTACAAATGATTGTTAACCTCCAGCTTTATCCATTTCTGCATGAACTTGAAGGAGTTTCATGCTTTGCGAAGATCGTAAGTTCTAAATCCCCAGAGCAAAAGGGAAGACTCATTTTGCCACCTGCAAGCAAAAATTGTCCAAATGAGAATCCTGTTACTTATTCAGCTATGGCTCTGGGAATACACTCCAGATGGGTTGAATCCCTATCCACAAACCTCCACCTTCTGTTTCTATAGCTCAGTAATGCATTATTACCTCTCCTAAGTTGTCTGAATTAAACAGTTCCCATTGCAAAATGTAATGTAGTCATTGAGAAGCAGACTTACTTAATACAAATAGGTCTATATGTTGAGATTTTTCATCTTTCAAAAAAAGGTTATATTCCAAATTCTAATTGTCCTGATCCTCTCTCCAAATAACATTGTCCCAACTGTCTACTGGGTTCCATTCCTTAGAGTTAAATCTTTCTTTTAGTGTATCGGCACATGTCCTAGAAAGGGTGAACACTTTAAATTCATAGATACTTAGAGTGAATTGATTTACTCACTGGCTGCTTTTCACAAGAACCTAGAGCAGCAGGAAAGCAGTTTTATATGGAGTCAACCCCTGCTGAATCTGGTGTTTCTAATCACATAGAAGTATGCTGCATATGTTGGATATTTAGTTATCAAGAAAGCAAGCAAAAAATGATCTTCTGATATGGGAGAAAGAGCTTGGACAAGATAATTTATTGGTACATTAATTCATGTGTGTTATTTTTCTATTCCCTCACCTCTAAAACACATACAAATCCTAAGCAGGTAGCTAGACACTTAGAGATTCCTTTCCTTGGATATTTATACAAGGAAGAAGACACAGCATTTGTTTATCTTCAGTAAAGTTTTAATCTTAATGATTAAATTAAGATTAAGATCCCCATGATCCAGGAGTTGGAATAAGGGTCAGGGAGGAAAGAAAAAGGAGAGAAAAGAATGTGCTTGAAAGAGGGAAGAAAATAAGATTTTTTTTTCTCTCTCAGACTATGAAGATAACAGATGTGAGGGCCAAAGTAGCAACTGAATTATTGTCTTGGGTTTCCCTTTCTATGCATTGGATGCCAGCTTACAATGACCTATATAGTTGACATAAAAACTATGAATTTACTCACTTGCAATATAGAAGATAAGATTTTTCAATATTTTAGATTAAAAAGCACCTTCACATGGATTTCTCTTGTAATAATTCATTAAAAAATAAGTTGGTTTGCATTCTCCGTAATGGATAAAAGGCTGATTACAGGGCTGAGACAGATAAAGTAAGATTCACTTGGAACATCTCTTTCACCATCAAGAAAGGAAGTGCTCAAAGTATGATGGTGCTCAAAGCATATCTAAAAGACATGAAAGGACAATTTGAGCATCAGACTATATAATGATATACTTACTCAATAGAAAGGAACCTATGAGTCCACACTGGAAAAAAATAAATAGATACTCTTAAATACTCATATTCCTTGGAGTTGAAACAATGTGAAAATAATGAATGAAGCATTGTTAAATCCAGAGGGTGAAAATATTGTCCAAGTTAACATCACCAATATTGTAAGAAACTGACATCATATGCCTCCTCATATAATTTAGTAAGGTTCTCTATCACTTTGTGGTATTACAACCAAAAATAATGTATAATCTAAATCTTACGTTGAAGAAAATCAGACAAATTCAAATTGAGGTGACTTCAACTAGCATGTACTTCCAAACAAAATGAGTAAGACACAAAAAGAAAGTCTGAGGATCTTGCCTGAGGGTTAAAAAAGACTAAAGAAACATGACAATTAAATACAATGTGTGATTCTGGGTTGAGTTCAGGAGTATCTATAATAAACATTTTGGGGAACTATTGATGAAATTGCAGTATGGACTATAATTTAGGTAACAATTGTATCAGTGTTAAATTTTCTGCCTTTGATAGTAATACTGTGGTTATATAGATAACACCCTTGTTCTTAGGAGATACAAATGAATTACTAAGATGTAAAGAGGCACATTATCTCTAACTTATTCTCAAATCATTCTTATCAACAATGATAAATAGAGACAATCTGTAATTTGGGTAAAGAATATATGAGAGTGTACAATCTTTGGAAGTTTTCTCTAATTTGAAATTATATCAAAATTAAAAGTTATATAGTTTGTACCTTTTAATGCCATTCCTCTATCTTGCCCATCCCCCATCCACTCTACTTTCAGGTAAACTACTAGTTTGTTCTCTGTATCTAGGAGTCTGTTTCTGTTTTGTTATATTCATTAGCTTGTTTTGTTTTTAGATTCCACATATAAGTGAAAACATATAGTATTTGTCTTTCTTTGTCTCACTTACTTCACTAAGCATTATACCCTCCAGGACCATATATGTTGACTTGTAACTATATCTGCTTGTTTTAAACTGATAGTCATTTAACTTCAAACACATTCTGAAAGCTCTACATTTTTACCCCGCACCATGTTTTGTCTTTTTGATGTCATGTTGTGCCGTTTCATGTCTATCTCTTACCCATTTATTGTGGTTACAGTTAAATTTGTAATTTTTATCTTTTAAACTTTGTACTAGCTTATTTAACTGATTGGTCCACAGCCTTTGCCATATATTTGCTTTTTTCTCCTTCCTATAATTTATTTCTTGTTGTAGCTTCTTCTTTTTCACTGAAAAAAGACCCTTTAATACTTCTTGTAAGGTCAGTTTAGTGTTGATGAATTCTGTTAGTTTTTGCTTGTCTGAGAAGCTCTTTATCTCTCCTTCAATTTTGAATGGTAGACTTGCTAGGTAGAGTATCCAAAACTGTAGGTTATTTTACTTTCAGCCCTTTAAGTATATCATGCCACTCTCTTCAGGCCTGCAAATTTTCTGTTGAAAATCATCTGATAGCCTTATGTGGGTCCCTTTGTATATGTCTCTTTGTTTTTCTCTTGCTGCTTTTAGAATTCTCCATTTTTACCTTTTGCCTGTTTAATGATACCTCTTGGTGTGGGTTTCTTTGGGTTCATATTTGGAACTCTTTGTGCTTCCCTTACCTGGATATCTGTTTTCTTCTTCAGGTTTGAGGAGTTTTCAGCCATAATTTCATCAAATATATTTTCAACCCCTTTCTCTCTTTCCACCTTTTGGAACTCCTATAATGCAAATGTTAGTATGCTTCATGTTATTTCAGAGATCCCTTAAACATTTCTCATTTCTTTTATTTGCTTTTCTTTTTGCTGTTCTGATTGGGTGATTTCAATATTCTGTCTTCTGGATCACAGGCATTCTTCTGTGTTACCTAATCTGCTGTTAATTCCCTTTAGTGTATTTTTTCATTTTAGTTATTGTATTCTTCAGCTATGACTGGTTCTCATATATATTTTCTAGTTCTTTGTTAAAATTCTCATTGTGTTCATCTATTCTTTTCCCTCAGTTCACTTAGCATTCTATTACTATTCCTTTGAACTCTCATCAGGTAAATTATTTATCTCTGTTTTGTTATAGTTTTTTTCAGAAATTTTTTCTTGTTCTTTCGTTTGAAACATATTCCTCTGTCTTCTCACTTTGTTTACCTTTATCTGTGTCTATGAAATTTGTTGAAATAGTTACTCACCCAGGTCTTGAAGGAGTGTTCTTGTGTGGGAGTATCCATATACAGACTACATGTGCCCATTGACTTTGATAGAAGAGCTGGATCTGAAGTGAACATGGGCTGCAGCTTCCCCTAGGGTATGCTGGCTTAGTGGGAGGGTTGGAGTTGGACAGGCTAGAGTCAGAGCCAGATGCAAGTCAGGGCTTCTCCTATGCTCAGTAGCCATCACTGCCCAGAGGAGGTGGAAATGGGGGCTATTGGACTGAAACTGGAGCCCTGAGGGAGCTGGGTTTCTCCTGGGTATAATAGTAGTCTAGACCTTGATTTGGGATGTGCCTGGGGCCCAAAGGATTAGGGTTGCACTTCTATGCTGGTTTCACTTTTACCCCTGGTGCTTGCACCTTGGTTAGAGGCTAGGTCACAGCTGGAGAGTTTAGTGCCATACTAAGTGTTTTCATATATTTCTGTTTGATATAAAGTGCTGTATGTATCATAGTGGAAATAGTAATGGTCAAGGAACAGAGAACCTGGAATCTAGTTTTTGGTCTATCAAAAATAAATTGGTGATTTTGACCATCACTTGAATCTAACTCCCCCACACTATCTGAAAATGAGAGAAACAGAATAATCTCTATGATCCCTCCAATCTTCAAAGTCATTTAACATTACTTACCCAAATTGAGCTCTCTGTGCCTATTAGTGTGCTTAATCTTATGAAAAATGAAAAGATGCCTATAAACTTATAAATTAGTTGAGAGAAGACCAAAAAACATAAAGCTGAGAATAATATGGTGCTGAAGTGATATTTTCAGGGCTAATACCAACAATACAAATTATCACTTACTGAACTCTTTATGTGTCCCAGACATTGACCTACGGACTTTCTATACATTTCCCATGCAATTATCATAAAAATAATATAAGCATATAATTTTGTCCTAATTCATTGATAAAGAAACTGAAGCTCATGAAGCTTAAGTAATTATTTTGTTGCTACCCAGATAATAAGTCATGAAGCCATGACTCACATATTATTTTTAACAATAAATTTGAAATCATTTTAATCTTTGGATTACTACACTTTATGTGGACTCTAGTGCTCAGGGAAGGCTGTTTTAAATGCAGGTAAATTTGGTAAGATTTTAAAGGGCTAAATTTAAAAGGGAGGGAAGAAAGAGGGAGAGAGGATTAGAGTAATTTATATGTTTTTATGTTTACTAAAGTCCTAACTGTTATTAGAGCTTACACAAACAAACCCGAAGACACAGAACCATACACACATACATATTTAAATACACAGCGCGTATTAAGATAATGTCTGAATATTTCAATAAGCATTCATTTGTACTACAGTTGTTAGAGCAAATATTAGCTGCATTAATATCAGTGATATCGGCATTTATCTCTTTTATGAATCATGTCCCTTTACAACCTTTTATAACTTGAAAAATTCATAGCAGTTGCTCGTACATGTGAAAGGAGTAAAATTTACTAATTGGCAACCTCCCTTCTCAGACATGGTATATTTACTAACAAATACCATATTGAGTTTATATTTCATTCCCACAAAAGTGTTCCCGTTAACTTTCCTTTGGTTCTCCCATATCTTTTAACTTGGGTGTTTGGTTTTGCTTCAGAGTATGCCAATTATCTTATTTGCTCAAGTAAGTTTAGAACTATTCTATTGTTCCATTTATCTATTGAGATATAATGACATGAGTAAATGTATTATCATGATTATAGCATTAAATGATATTCATATGGAAGTAGAGTGATTTACCAGTTATATGACAAACTTTGAAAGATTTTTTGATAAAAAATTAAAAATGAAATTATACTTAGTATTTTCTGGAAAACAGGAAAAAAAATGGAATGTTTTAACCATATTCATACAGGCCTATAGGTATGTATTCACATAAATAAACATTTCATTTGGAGATGTACATTTGCAGATCCTACAGAGGCTACTGTGAACATTAATTTACTGCCAACTGCTGAGTTGTGGGAACAGCAAAGTCATATATCTTAATGATATAAATTATATCATTAGCTAGGAAACAATAATGTGCATTATTTCAGGTAGATTATGTTATATGGAGAAGAGACCATACACATACCTGTTCAGGTATGCATGTGTATACACACACACACAACACACACAAACACACACACACACACACACAGAAAACACACACACACACACAATTAGCCCAAGTTTGCAATATAATTACTTAGAGATACAAAATCTGATGGAATCAAGAAGGCATACAGAGCTGTACATCTTGGTACATTATTCTTTGATCCCTAGAGTCCTTAATAGGTGGAAGATGGCTTCCAATTATGCTGTTTGAGCAAGTTATGGTCTTGTCAGATCTAAGAAGTGAAATTGGTATTCAACACAGAACTTACATAATTATTAAAGAAAAATATGAAATATTCATTTGAGGCCTGCCTTTTTGTTGAATCAAACTGACCATCAACAGACTCGCAGTATCACGTGGGAGAGAAATCAATATCTATGCCCAGAAGTCTCTGGATGAAGTCTCTATCGAGAACTTTCTAAAAAATCAGAAATCCTACATTTCATGCCTCTAATTTAATAACGTTTGATCTGGGTGGTTGTGGTAATGAATTGGTCCCAGACTATGATTATATATCTATTTTTCTAAAAAATATCTACTTTAATTTTTCCTTGGTATTTCTATAGTGTCTAACTGGAAAATATTTTAAAATTATAATAATGGTAGTAAAAGTCAACTTTTATTGAGAGCTCAAATGTACTTAGAAGTGTTATATGGTTTCAATTAGTATAACCATACCATGTTGTATATGAGTGGTGTTATTACATAATTTTATTGATGAGAAAAGTTAGACTTAGAATCCTAGATGACATGATTAGTAAATGCTAGAGCAGGAACTGGAGAGTTACAATACTACAGAGTTTCCACTCTTAAACATTGCACTACACTGCTTCTCAGAAGCAGCATTAAAGTCCGATTTCATCCATTCCCCTAGATTTTAATTTCTTGGCTCCTTTCTTTTAAGCTTGTCACTTTTCTCCATGCCTCAATTCAGTGTCCTTTTCATAGTTTGCATAATACATGCTCACTTAAAAAGATCAAATTTTTCATAAAGATTAAATATTAGCAGTAAGGATTTTATCATCCCTAAGATAGAATGCTCAAGTGTTCCAGCTAATCTGGTCTTATGAAAAATCACTGACTATCCTAATTTATATAAAATAAGATATTAAAACTGTTATTTTGATGGAAGCACCAAGATAGAGTACATGTGAAATTTCAAAGCAAAATCCCCATATTCATAATTTACAAAGGAAATTATTGCTAGTCAGTTTCTCAATTCTTTTCTGTTTTTTTAAACATTTTTTATTGATTTATAATCATTTCAGTTTCTCAATTATTAGACTTCCCAGTCCAATTAAAGACATAAAAAGGGATAGGAAGCTTGGTGTGAGCTATTGCCATATGTCTCTATCCCTTTCCTGGTAAGACTGTGGTGAAGTGAGCTTCACCACAGTGAGACCAGTAAGAAAGCTTCCTAAGTGTTTCTTAGGCATTTGAAAATTATATACTGGTGCCTCACTCATACCTGATATACTAAAGCTGCTTATGGCAGCAGAATAAACATTTCTAAACTGTGATGGACTGGAGCTCTTAGAATATATTAGAGCTAAGAATATGCAGGTATTTCCTATAGAATAAGTGTGGGTCATGAGAAAAAGGAAGTTAGCCTGGAGCTAACTGAAGTCCTATCCAAAAGGACTTTTGCCAGAAAGTAAGAACCTCAGTAGTATTCAGGTAGGGCAGACTGTCAGTGAAACAAAAGCTGAAAGAGAGCAATGATAGTCTGCTAGAGAAAAACTGCATTTTTCATAATACAAGGAGATTCAGTGAATAGTTATTGGTAATAGGAACTTAAGAATCTTTGAACTTCTGCCAGCTCCACAAAGCACAGAATCAACTTACAATTACACTTATTCAAAAAAGACATTTATTTTTCTTACTCAAGTCCCCTCTCTCCCCTGATCTCACCCTGAAGAGGTTTAAAACTGACTATGATTATAGAGAACCAACAAAGTTTATTGTAATGCTAGAGGAACCAACAAAGCTTTATATACCTTTGTGCAACCTGAAGCAAGACTGAGCTGGGATGGACATTGGGAGGGGTAGGGAAAATACTTAACATTAAATCTAATGCAAAATTTTGATTACTATCTTGGATCAAACATTGTAATTTCTTAATTGAGTCTGTATTTTAAAATCTTAAACAATGATAGGATTGTTTATTATATAACAATGAGCATCAAAGTATGGACCTTATAGAATATTTCATCTGGGTATGGGGGACAAGATCCCAAACATAAATATGTCAGTGAACCTACTGACTACATTTTAAAATATCCATCTAGGACTCTATTTTTGGTAACGGTAGTGTGAGGTGATTGGGTGATTTTCCTTTTAAGAAAATAAATATAAAGCTAGGTAAAATAATTATAAGCAACTATTTCAAGCAGGTAAAAATTTGAGAAGTGGTTATTTATGAACAACTGTTACTGAACCATAGAAGAGCAGAACATTTGTGGACTAAGGATATTTACATTCATTCCAACTTAGGTAACAGATCTCTAGCTTTACTTGCCAGAGGTGGTAGACTCAGTTAAGAGTAGGTGACAGAAAAGCTAAAAATGTGAAGAGAGGATTTTGGAAGCAAGAGAGGTAGAAATATGGGAGCAGTAAACAGTCCTGTTCATCACTATCTAACTTCAAAATTATGTGCAAATGTGAGAGACCCTAGGAAGCTTCAGGAAAAAAAAAAATTGAAACCTTGGGAAAAGTTCAGGATTTGTTGTGGTTTTAAATTAATTTCTCAGTCGAAACATAGCCTGATCAGGAGAGGATGGAAGTCTTACCAGTTTGAGATGTCTAAGAATAACTTCTTCCTACATATTGGCTGATTATGAAATTATGCAGGCATCAAGGAGACAGGCTTACACACACACACACACACACACACACACACACACACAAAGATTTGACCAGAGACATCAGTGTCTTCACATTATGGGGGAGACAGTTTTTAAAAATTGAATCCAGCAAATTTAATTACCTACTAAAAAGAATAAAGCCAATGACCTTCAGAAGAACAAAAGAAAATACCGAGGTGCTGCAATATAATATTCACAATGTCTAAGTTTTAACCAAAAATTACTAGACAGGGAAAGAAATATAGAATGGTGATGCATATTCAGGAAAAAATTAATCAACAGAAACAGATTTCAAGTGGGTACAATGTTAAATAAAGTAGCCAAAGCTTCCAATCAGATGTTATAAATATGTTCTAACAATTAAAGGAAAATATGCAAATAATGAGTAAATAGAGATCCAAGCTCAATAGAGACATGAAAACTAAGAAGAAAATTGGCATTCTGGAGCTAAAAACTAAAATAACTGAAATGAAAATTTCATTACATGGCTCTATAGCAGATTAAAGATAGCAGAAGATAGAGTCAGAATGTGAATATAAATCAGTAGAGATTATCAATTCAGCAGGGCTGGAGCCCAGATTCACTCTTTATGTCATGAAAATCCCTCATATACATAATCAGTTATTCACTGGTTATCCTAAATTCTGAAATTATCAGATCTCTCCACAATTCAGCAATTTAGTTGTTTTTTTTTTCTTTTTTTCTGTTTTACACATACATTAAAAAAATCAATAGAAAGGAGAATTGCATATTACTTTAAAGTATAAAAAAGATTTAGTCATTGTTGATACTTCACAAATTGTAATTTTCTTTGTTGTTCTATTAACATTGCTATTTACTACAACCTTTATGTTGAAATTGAACCTGGTGTCAAAAGAAAAAAAAGAAAATGAATACAAACTCCTAGATGATAAATTTTCATAGTCATTTTTCCTAATTTGCCTAAGAGCTCATGGAAAACAACTCATCATTAGAAAACAAAACTCATAGTTAAATTTTCAGAGTAATAGAGAACTGTAACTATTGGTTATAAATGGTATTATGTATGTTATTCTGATGAAAAAAATCCATTAACTACATTTTTATGATTCATTAAGTTTCATAAAGCTTAAATAATAAAGCTGTGGAATATATGAAAGTTTCTGACCATTTGTAGCTTCAGGGTCACTTTAAGGATGTTGTCCATTGAAATACTTCATATATGTTCTAAGAGTTCTTCATTCAATATATTTTCAGTATGATAAGTGTGAATGAATTACTATAACTTCTTGAGAATTAGTCTGTCACATTCATTAAGCACTCAAAACTCCAACCTTTGATTATTATTTTTTTCTTACAATGTATTAACCTCTATCCAAAATTTTACTAGATCATAAAGTAACTGTAATTATCAGTACCTTGTCAATAAGACATATAATTGATGTGAACTTAAATGTCACCGTGCTAATAAATGTATCTTAAATTCTGATTTTCTTACAACATGTAAATGTGTTTGGAACTCGGCCAATCAGATCATATTTTGTTTGGTTTAATCAGGTAATCAACATATTTTTATTAAGGGCCTGGTAAGTGAAACAATGAGTTACTTTCTCCTTAAAATAACTAATTTACATGATAATATCAACAAAGACTACCTGAGATAATTGTCTTCTTCAGAAGCAACTTCATTTCATAACATAAAAGCAAGATCCCATTCAGAAATAGCCAATATTAATGAAGATTTGTTCTTACTGCTGCTGTTTGTTAGGAATGGTAGGTAGAGAAAGACTTAAAAATTTAGACAATAATGATTACAGTTTACCTTCAATTTTAAGGAAATATTTGAACCACTATAATTAGTTTTCCATGTAGAAATTACAGAAAGTGTATTAAGCATTTTCTGCTTGTGGTAGGTACTTGGATTATGTTGGTCGATTTTTCATGACTCTGTGAAATTGGTGTTATTATCTTTGATTTACAGGTAAAGTACTGAAATTCCGAGTGGTTAAGAGCTGAAGTATTAAGAACTGAAATATTTTATACAAAGTCAAGCATCATGGTACATAGTACACACAAGAATGGAACCAACATCTGTGCAAAGTCCCTACAAGCAAAGAATTCAGAGTTTCTATAGCATAGCACTGTCCACCGAAATATAGAGGGTACAAACATGTTTAAATTAATTACATCTTAGGACAATTTTGCTGTAAAGTTTCACTTTTAAGGACTATATTATTATCAGAGATTTAGAAATGCTGCAAATTAAATATTTTCTTTTTTAGTATCAGACTGCAAATATCTCTAACTATGACAAAAGGTGTTACCTTTTCTCCATCAGCAGCATAATAACATGTTTTGCCCTATTTTAAATGGGGAGGCTAAGATATGCAGTATCAATAATCTTGTCCAAGGTGAAAAAGCAAGTGTACCTTAGAGGCAAGATTAGACTTGTTCCCATTTTCCAAAACGTATGATTGTGTCCTATCAAGCTTTATTTTGTCATGTCTTGACTTTTGGCCATTATATTCTTTGTTACATTCTTTCTTGCCTTTTATGTGTTTAATTACCCCTTCATGTCTTAGAAGACAACAACTTAAAAAACAAAAAAACAAAACAAAACAAACAAAAAAAAACGCTTAATAGCTTAATAATTCATTCAAATAAATGCTTATTTATTTGAACTTGTGACATTCTGTTTAAACAAATTTGCTGTTTTGCTTACCTAAATGTGGTATTGTTAAAATACAAGCTGCCTTTGCTTCAATGTAGCATGCTTTAGATACACTGCTTGTCCAAGTATATTTATAGTCTTGTATATTTGAAGCCTCATACCTCAATACACATTTAACAGCTTATAGAAACAGCATCCTACTCATGTGGGGTGCCAGATATTAGCTCCTAACAACGGTGTAGTCCATGATTGCTTATTTAATATAACTTATTTATAATCTATATAGCTCTGCCTTGTTAAAGAGATCTCAGTTGTCTTAGAAATCAGTTTGCTCTTTTAAAATAGAGCATCTTTGGGTTTTCAGAGTCTCTCAAATTACAAGTATATGGCTTGATTGTTTGCTTCTTAAAAAAAGAAATTATTTTCTGTTCTAACTAAACAGTTTTTTAAGCCAATTCTCCCTCTTCAAAGAGACATGTCAATTGAATTATGGCTTCCCTCCACCGCTAAGGGGTGGGAAAAAGGAGAGGAAGAGTTTAGGGTGAAAGTAGAATTACTAGTACCTATAAATATTGCCTGTTAATGGAGAAGACTTCTCATCCATACCTACAGTCTTACTAGCGTAACAACATAATTAGCTTTGGAGTTTTAGTAATTACCAAGTAAATTCCCAAGAAAAACAGTCTTGAAATTGCTGCTGTGCAATCATGAAGAAAATTGTAAAGTTTCCTGTTTAAATTTACTTCAGCTTATAAACAGAAATATTTGCCAAAAATTCTATGATGAAGGACTAAGCTTGAAAAAACTTGAGTTTCAGAAATCTTTCAGTGGTTTCTCCACAGAACCTCAAGTCAATAATTCCATATACTAATAGTCTCTCACCATTTGCAGCCACATTTGGAACACTGGACCCATTAAATTAAACAAACTCAGTCTGCTCCACCCTATTCATTCCCATGACTCATACTGACATGTGCCTCTGGTCTAAGATTCAATCTCCTGCCTCCTTTAACCTTGTTTTTCATAATTACCACCTTAGGCCCAAACTTCAAAATATTTCATTCTGCAGTAAAGAATATAGTATATATATATATATTTATGTTTATGTTTATACATACACACATACACACATATTTTGAATCCAATGGAATGAAGTTACTAATCCTCATATTAGTTCTTACTTGCGATGTGACCATGGTTAAATAACTTAACCTATATTGACTTGAGCTTTTTTTTCCCCCAAATTCCAAAGATATACTCCCTGTTTTATAAAATGTATTTGATAAACTATACTGTATTATTCATAGTATTGATCAGCTCTAACTGTAAGTAAATTCACCCATGCTTTGTTCTCTCATAACACGTATCTCTGACAAACTTACCCTTGTTCTATCAAGAAGAAATTCCACCATATACTCATTTCTCTTCTACTTTCTTTCTTGATCTGAAGCCTAGAACATCTTGGTAACACTACTTACCTTAAACTACTGTCTAACATCTCACTTTCTTCTATACCATTTTGTACTGTGCATCCTGTTAACAGAATGAGGAGGAAAGTTTAGAACACTCTTGTTCCCTTCTGAAGGAGGGAATTCTTAAACATCTTTCTTTATCAGAAATTAGCAAACTTTCCCCTTATTATTTCCTGTACTTTCTAGGTATTATCATCAAAAAATACAGTTAACATTATTGTAAGACATTTACATGAACCTTTAGAACCAAGGCACTCATTTCTCCAACTTGCCCATAATGTCAGCTGCTAGTGGCTCATGGCTGAGTCCCTCCAGAAACAGCCCACATTTGAAGAAAGCTACCTCAATAGAGGTTACACTCCTCTCAAAATTTCGGCATGCAGTAATGGGTTGTGGTACAGGTTCTGTGACCTGGTCCCTTGACTTTATTCGGAAAGACTTTCAGGGGCCTTCCCAACACCAATATTCTCCATGGGATCAGTTGAGGCCACTTTTACATCTGCATCTTGGTTCAGCTACTTCTTCTACCCCATTCTGCAGCCTGCATCCCTGAGAGATGTTATTACTGAGATCATACCCCAATAAACCTTCTGCACACAAATATGAGATTCTGTTTTCCAGAGTCATGATATGTGGCACCAGAAGTGATCCTAGTAACCCTAACCCCCACTCCCCATGTCTCTACCCCCCACTTAAGATCTAATGTCTCTCCTCCTTCTGGCCACCGGACTAATAACTAAGGTAAGGTCACAATCATCAGGCTAGGGAACTACTGAGCCTTTGAGGGGAAAGGTTGTTATGTGCTGAAGGATTCCAGGACCCAGCTCTCATGTACTAGCAGGAGCCAATAGAGTGCCTATGGGACTGGAACCTCAGTATGCTGGGTAAAAGTGAAGGAATAGAAATTTAAACATGGAAGGTTGTGTCAATACAGGAGCACTCTCCTTAAATATAGCATTTAACATCCTGGAAAGGACCCTGACAGATAGTACTAATAAATACACTGCTATGTGGATTCTTCCACATTTGGAAAAGTCAATGACTCATGTTAAATGAGATAGAAATGTCAGAAAAAGTGTTACAAACAATGGAGAGGGAATCAAAATCTCAAAGACTGGGAATGAATGAATATACTATGCAATGGCCAAAAATCTCAC
This sequence comes from Camelus dromedarius, assembly GCF_036321535.1. Classification (NCBI taxonomy): domain Eukaryota; kingdom Metazoa; phylum Chordata; class Mammalia; order Artiodactyla; family Camelidae; genus Camelus; species Camelus dromedarius. The sequence goes on from NC_087450.1 coordinate 26,986,811, forward strand.
TGGCAACTGTTTTGAGATAGGGTCACGATGGTGCTGCATTTACTAAAGCAATAAGAAATACTCTGATAAGAGGAAGACTGGCAATTCTAAAAGCTCAGTGATGACTGTCTCTGTAAGCAAAGGGTAAAGCAGGCGTTGTGGCTATAGACCTAGCTTCCAATAATAGGAATGCTAGGATTTCAAAATAATAGAAGTTACTTGGTAGTGCTTAATGATTGGAAGCAAGATAGGTGCAATTATTGTTTTGAGCAGCAGGTCAGAGTAGAAGGCAGAGGGCCTCACTTGCAGAGGGCTATAGAAATATTTAATAGAATACTGCACTCCTAGGGGCAAGATAGATAGGCTGTCAACAAGGGTATTGATCCATCTATATACCCTGAATAAATCAATGACTGATAATCAGGAAGCTGAAGGCAGCTGCTCCAATAAAGTTATGATCTTCTGCCAGTTTCCAGACATGAGCCAGCTCCCAGAATTCACTGACCAATGGAGAGAAAGGACCTGTGTAACCATGGCAGGGATATATAACAGTTATGCTACAGTGTTATTATATAGACCTTTACTTAGAGACCCATACACTAAAGGGGCACTCAGACATTTTGAGGACCATTGAACACGGGTTCTGAGCTGACATTAATACCTGGAAATAGAGGATATCATCATAGAAACCTTGTTAGAATAGAGGTATATGGAGACCAAGTAATAAGTAGAATCTAGCCTGAGATCCAACTCATACTGGGTTCACTAGGTCTAGTGGTCATTTTCAAGGTATGTGGATGTATATTAGAATGGATATCTTTGGTGGTTGGCTGAACCTTAACATTGGCTCCTTGGCCTGAAGGGCAAGCTGGGCAAGACCAAGTAAAGGCCCTTAAAACTGCCCTCCACTTCTGAACAAGATTTTAAGTCAAAAACAATGTCGTATCCCAGGAGAAGGGTGTAGAAGTAGTATTTGCCATAATATGTCAGATTAATTCACCAATCAGTCCTCTACAAGAATAAGTCGGATGATAGAAAATGACATTAGTCTACTCTGTAATAGGCACAAGCAAATGATAGGCTCAACTGCACCTGTGATGCCAGATTTCTTTGCTAGACCATATAAACAAAATCTTAGGTGTGTGGTATAGTGCCATTGATCTGGTAAATGTAGTCTTTTCCATATCTATCAAAATGAGGACCATAGGTAGTTCACATTTATATGAAAAAGGCAAGAAATATATTTCTGATCTTTTTCTTAGGCTCCTGCACTCTCTCAAAATGTAGTTCAAAAGGTCTGGAAGTACCTAGATATTTTGCAGAATGGTGTATTGTTCCACTATATTGAAGACACTATGTTAACCAAGCCAGATGATCAAAAAGTGGCAAGTGCATTGGAAGCTTTGATAAGAAACCTGAGCTCCAGAGAGCGGTCTGTCGTATCAGTGAAATTATTAGGATTTCGGTAGTTTAGGATTTCCTAGGGTATCTACTCTCACAGTGAATTACAAATTATTGCATCTCACAGTTACCATCAGTGAAAAGAAAGCTCATCACCTATTAGACCTTTTCAGGTAAATAGAGGCAGCATATTTCACACTTTTTGAGGATATTAGCCCAACCCATTTACTAAAAGCTAAGGAAGGCTGCCAGTTTAGGGGCCCAAAGAAGGAAAGGGCCTGGCAGTAAGTTCATGCTATGATTAAGACAGACCTATCACTTGGATATACATTGTGGCAGTTCTCTGGTATTGTTTTAGAGGTATCTGTGCTATTAATAATGAGACCCAAAAAGTAGAGTCATAAGTTAGAATTCCAGGATTCTGTAGCAAAGAAATTTCATCTACCTGGGCCCAGGGAGAAACAGAGCACCTGGTCATGGAGTATCAAATGGTCATCCAATCAGAGTTACTCAATTTGATCTAAGTCAGGCTCAGAAGCAGTCCATTGTAAGATGGAAGTGGAATATCAAGGATGAGGCATGAGCAGAATCAGAAATAAGCTGCACAAGAAAACATCCCAAATCCCCATGGTATCCACTATTGCTCTGGTGCCTCCCCATCAGTACACACCCTGCAGTCACAAGCTAACAGAGGAAGGGAAACTCCACACTTGATTCATGGATGAGTCAGCATGATAGGTATATGTAAGCCTACCATGTACTGCTGCTACCCTCTGGTCCCAATCAGTGGTTGCCTTGCAGAAATTGAGGTGGTACACGTGGTCCTCCAATTTTAATGGAAATAAAAGTAGACATATGGGCAGTGGCAAATGACCTGGCAGGTTAGTCAGAGGCCTACAAAGAGGGGGATTGAAAGACTGAGGATAAGGAGATCTACTTCAGTGACTCTCAGGAAGTCAGTATTCAGGAAGCAATGGAGAAAACCTGAAATCAGAAATATGTGAAATCTACAGATAGTCAGTAAAAAGACCAATCTGAGAATTCCCTCTCATGACTAAGATATAAAAAAATGGTCAAAACATATATATTTAAGGGAAGGTTAGTGTAGATCCTTCAGGCAATCCTAGGAAAGTTTTTCAATGATGAGCATCTTAGTTGGGAAGCCAGAATGGTTATGACAATAAAACAATATGTCTATGAATGAATAGTTTTAAGACTCTAAAGAAAGCTACAAAGAAGAAGAGATAAACTACTAATAGGAGGGGAAGAGGAAGGCAGGAAACTAATAAATCAAGTATAGACCTGGATTAAATGTTGGATTGATGGTAGACTATTTTTGTCATAGATACGTTCTTTTCAGAAAGGTGAGAATTGGCAGTCTTAAATAATAGATGCTTTGAGCAAGAACAAATATCTAGGACTTTGTCTCTTATTACAGGATACTTTGAGAAAGAATTTAAATAACTGTGCTAGGAAAACTGAAACCCTAGAGCAAAAGGTCTTAAATCTACATATGGTAGAAGATAAATTGAAGTAACCTAGAGATGTGTAATTTTCAAATCTCAATTTGGAATGCTTAAAGGATATTTGGCAACAACAGACGAAAATTGGAAAATAGAATTTTTTGCTTATGTGAGAAGAGTTAGTAATTAGATTCTCATTTTGTTGAAAATTGTAAAATTTTGCTTTAATGGAAAAGCTATACTCATCTGTTACTGGTTGAATTGTGTATCCCCAAAATTCCATGTGTTGAAGCCCCAACCCCTAGTACCTCAGAATGTGACTGAATTTGGAGAGAGGGCCTTTAAAGAAGTAATTAGAGTTAAATGAAATCACATAGGTGGGCCCTAATCCAGTCTGACTTGTGTCCTTATAAGAAGAGGAAATTTGGACATACAAAGACACGAGAGAGTCACACGCACAGGGGAAAGACTATGTGATGACACACCAAGAGGGTGGCCATCTTCAAACCAAGAAGAAAAGGCTCAAAAGAAACCAAACATGCCAACATCTTGTTCTTGGACTTCTAGCTTGCAGAACTATGACAAAATATATTTCTCTTATTTAAGGCACCTAGTCTGTGGTATCATGTTATGACAGACCTAGAAAAACTAACATGCTATACCAATGGTAAACAGTTTCTTCTACAGCTGCTGAAGGTGACTATACCAGTAATCTGAGTAAGATTCTTCTAACTGAGCTGAATTGTCAATCCACCCTAAGAAACTGAGGATGGATTGATAGACATTTGCAACTCAATTTCTTAGGACTTCAGTATTTGTGAGGAAAGGAAACATGGAACATTCTTCATTATATTAGATATGTAGCTATGTGGTGCTCATTTGATTGTATCTAGTGAGCTATGTTGAATAACATGGGTAGGTTTAACTTAAGATAGGGACTTGAATGGCAGCTTTAAAAATTCTCCATTGCAGTTCAATAATATGATTAAGTCCATTTCAGAGACTTCTGTTAAAAGCTGAACTGTCAATATATCTGGGCTCAAGAGGACACAAGAGAACCAATTACTACAATGAAAAGAACAACCTTTAAGCATGGAAGGACTCCCCCAATGTGGTCTCATTCCTTACCCAAAGGAAGGCATCACAGCCTTGAATAATTAGAGACTTGGTACCTTAGAACATTAGGTTAAGAATTTAATTTTTTTTAATTGAAGAATATCCAGAAAATAACACTCTAACTGCAACAGTAATCTATTTTTGCTTACCTCCTTTCCAACACCTACACTCCAAGAGAAAAAAATAATCCTTAATGACAGTCCTAGGCTCTGCCTTGGGCCATGTTCACTTACAGTGGGCTTATTCTCATTTAGTTGGCCTTTATTATAGACTTTCTGCATCCTGATCTTCTATAGTAAATAGTATAAGAAGGGTCATTGCCTAAGAAGAGGTTAACTGTCTCTTCTCTCAAGCTCTTACCATCTTTTTCTCTCTTTTCATTCTTGCGGTTCTCTTTTTATATCTCACATGGCTTGCTCTTTGTCTTGCTGTATCTAACTAGCTAGCTAGCTATCCATCTTTATTGATGTATAGTTGGTTTACAATGTTGTGTTAATTTCTGGTGTAGCATAGAGTGATTCAGTTTTATACATATATATATATAAAATTCCTTTTTATATTCTTTTTCATTATAGGCTATTACAAGGTATTAAATATTTTAACATCTATATCAAACATAACATTTATATCATCTTATACTATTTAAATTACATACATTGCATAACATATAATATTATGTTTTATTGTATTATAGACATCTGGAATAATTGTCCCCAAAAGGGTAATAATTCTTTGCCTTTAGTTGGTGGAAGCATTTGTTCTTAATTACATTTTTTGTATCATTATATTTTCTACAGTAAACATAAATTATCTGAAGTAAAAAAGAAAAGGAAACAAATACATAATATATTTATACATTATACAAATTTATACATGTGTAAATTATAATAAATATCTACTGTAAAATGACTTTCTAGTCCCTTTTTTGCATATGCTGTCAGAAGAAGTGTTTCTAGTTCCAGATCTTCCAATTGACCCTATAACCTTAGTAAATCACTGAATCTCTTAATTTGCTCATATGCAAAGTAGATATAATGTTACTTAGCTTTCCTCCTTCAAATAGTTGTCATAAGGATTTAATGAGTTAGTGGACATCAAAGAGCTTGAGAAGGTTTTAAAGCAAGCTACAACTCTGCAGGAGTGTTATTATTGTTTGTTTTCTTTGTATTGAAACATATTTTAAATGTATACTGTGGTTTTAAAAACTTGAGTATCTTTAACAACAGAATATAGGTTTCAGTCTTTGCTTCCTAATCCAGATAATGGGATGATAATATTGACCTTAGAAGTTACTATGGAAGTATGTTGATATAATGTACATAAATCATCTTGTACCATAAATTCCAACACAGAATAGAGCCCCTATAGGTATGTGTCTGTGTGTGTGTGTCTGTGTGTGTGTGCATTTTAAATTAAAAAGTCCCAGTGGAAAGTAAGCTTCCCTTTAGAATTCACTTCTAATATAAACTCACATTTTTGCTTAAAGGAACGATAACAGGAACAATAAATGGGCAATCTGGTTCCCCAAGGGAAAGGAGATCCACATTTAAGAGCTTTCATCACAGCCTCTAATACACTATCTAGTTTGTCAGAGGGGATATATTTATTAGCATAATAAAAGAGTACCAGGAAATTGCATAAAAGTAACTAATTGTCTTCCCTTCCTTCCTTCTTGGAAATACAAATGTCACTAAAGTTCAAGAATACACGTGAGGCCTTTTCATCCTGTTGTTTTTAAGTTTGTTTTTTTTTTTTTCACTGCTCTTTAATTGTTAGTCTGCATGGAAATTGTCTTCTGAGGAGGAGTAAACTCAAAGTGGTTGGATGGGCTAATTTTCTAGTGTTCCCTGGACCCTGGAGTGACCATTTAATCTGCTGAGTATTCTCCATCCATTGCTCACATCTTTAGTTTTTGAATCAAAAGTCTTCAAAACTGGAAAAACAGATTATGGAATTCTATGGAAAGAATCTAGTAGTTATTTACTGTAGAAACACTAAATGACACTCTTCATTATAGTCATAAGAGAACGTTTACTATGCATATGTGTTCTATTTGCCTAGTAGAAAATGCTTCATTATTTTTTTTCTTTTTCCAGTCCTTCCTGTCCCTTAACTGATAATTGCATTGCTAAGAGAGCATAGGACTGTATAAAACTATGAACTAGAGAGTTCCCAAACAATATCTAATTCTCTGATCGTTTCTGACACCCTTTCATTTCATTCAAATCTCCCTTTCCTGTGTCCCATTTCCGAAGGATCAGCTCTCTGTGACCTGCATGTCAGACAGTCTGATAAACTAAACTGATAGTGAACTAATGGCTACTAATGGATGATGTTACTCTTTCTAGGGAATTTATGTTTAATTTAACCTGGTTATTTGAAAACAAAATTTTAGTCTAAAAGAGTCATTATAATGGTAATTTCAAGTGCCCCCAGCAGAACTGTAATGGATTGTGATTGAGGAATTAATGAATAAGAGACCTCAGAATAGGAAGGCTTCTTCTCTCCTCTCTTTACATATGACTATGGCATTCTAATGGATATGAGCTGAATTTTTCTCTCCAGGAGCCTGTGATCTAGGGCAGTTACTAATGAAAGGCAGTCTGGAGAATTGGAGAAACTATCAATTGCATGGGCAACAGATCAAACAGATAAAAACATTATAGTGTCGACTAAAATAAATGTGCAGCCATAAAGTTGAGAGTCATATTTCATTTGGCGGGAGGACCTGAGCCGGGATGACCTGAGCTGGGATAACAACCCCTCAGATCACTCTGAGGGACTGCTCCAAAGAGGTAGGGGAGGAGCTAGAATATATAGGAGCTTTGCAACAAAGACCAGGTAGTTGGAACACTAAAAGATTACTTGTTATCTAAAGAAAACCAGGCATCTCAAGTTAAAGAATTTAGTGCTTTTCTATGCATGGGAGGAAGCAAGCATGTGGGCTCACTGCATTCATTCCTTTGACAAGCATCTAGCTATCTAGGGCCAGTATCTTGTCCTTTCTTATTTTAAGTCTGCTCAGAGTGCACCATTGTGAGTGGCTGCAGAGGCTGGGCTGCAGGCTTGTCTTCACTGGGGGGAGTGGTGGCAGCCGCTGATGACTTGATTATTTCAGCATTCTTTGTTTACTGATACGGTTTGCAGTAATTTTCATTCACAATAGGTTATCAAAATGGTTAGTGGCCAGATTGGAAAATGTTGAGTAAAGCATGATATCCACAGAGTATGGATAAGGTTCAAGTTCCCAGGACTCCTTGTTGATAAAAGGAGAGAATTCAGATGCATTGATGAAAAGGAGGCATCTAAACTGGGATGGTGTGAACATTTCCAGACACATGGGGTAGCCTGGGTAGAGTCCCAAAGAGGATGGAGCAGAGATAATTCTAATATGTGAGTATGGACTAAATTGACAAGAAGGAGAGTAACAGGAAAAAAAAGAAAAGATAGAGCATTTGGAATAACTACCTTAATGGTTGCCTCAATTTCCTGCTTCTCTTCTTCCCTCAACCAGTGGTATCTGGAAAGATATTAGTCCAAGTATTTACCATAATTTAAAAATTTCCATCAAGGATAAGTGGGTGCCCTTCCAAAATAAGTTTGCATGTTTGCAGGGGAAGGCTTTAATCTCATTTTCTTATTATTAAATTCCAGATATGTGTGTTTACATCAGAATGAACATGTCCACACTAAGAATGTCCTATGTACCCTGCCATGCATCTGACCATCTCTGGGAGCAAACGAGCTCCCTTTAAGGTAAGTTAATTTTCATAATGAAAAGAACTTCTAGAACTCAGACATGAAGACTGATTGGAATTCCCATGCTGTGTAGTGCAAAAGGACTCGTCAAAAGACATCTAATAAAAAATAAAATAAAAAATCAGTGATATCCCCTGGGAGGTTTTTCCTTCCTGGCTGTGAATAGATTATGTTAAAAGGGCTGAAGAGGCGATGTGCATAGATTGGCACGCTGACATTCTCAGCGTAGTGAAGAGATTGAAAGGCAAGTCCTTAGAACTATTCTGAGGTTTAGAGACTTAGGCAGATTTTTCAGAATTTATGTATTTAGGTCCTAATTTCTATTTCACCTTTTACCCAATAGGAAGAATTTTATATCTTCTTTTCTGGATCCCTAATTGGCACCTTTGCAAGTTTATATCTATCTACACTTTCTGAGAATTGTAGAACTTCTTTGATTTGATTTTTTAAAAATACCCAGAAACCTCATTATAGCACAGATCCTGTATTCAACTCAAGGCTTTGAAGCCTTTACTGTTTCCTTTAACTCTCCCTCCTATGGATTAAAAAATAAAAATAAAAAATAAGTTATTTCCCTTTGACAACTTTTGTTAACACCTGGGTCTGATTTTTTTAAAAGTTGGTTCTAGCAAAAATAGTGAGGTTTTGTTCTGGGCCCCATCTTTTAGCAACGACCAACTATGGTAGAGAAAAAGCTATGGGAGGAATGCATCATATTCCCGGAAGGAAAGGGAAATATTTGGTTTGTAGAAAAGGCCAGATCATCCTTGTATTCTTGGGAAGCATGTCAAGTGGATGAGGAAATAGGAATCAATGGAAGAAACTACTGGGTGACAAATTGCAGTGCAGTATAAAGGCTAACTGTCTAAAATGATTGTCCCAGTTGTCACAGATGGCATAAACTTCATCAGAAAGTAGGAAACTCCCTGTCACTGGAACATCTGAATTATCACAAACAGGTTTCAAGCACCAGATGAGGCTAGTAAAAGATTTTTAAGGTCCCTTCAGACTACAAATTTTGTCTTTAGTATTTTTTCCCATTTTTTCTCCATTTAATGTTTTAATAAAGATTTTAATAAGCAAAATAAATGCATTTTTTTCTCCATTTAACATTAATTTTCCTCCCCAACCTTCTGTTCTCCGTGTCATCATGATACAGAGTAGGACCCTGTGCCATGCCCTACCCCCCACCCCTGCCTGTTGTTTATAAAAAAGCAGAAGTCAAACAGTGGATTAGGACAAGCCTGCTCAAGCACTTTCTTCCATTTCCCCTTCTGAGCAACAGAGACCATTCACTTCTTCCCTCTGCCTCTGCTGCTCAAATGTTTTCACAGCCGGCGGTAAACCCACACTTTATAGGGCTTCCTAATTGAGGGGTCCGTCCATCTGCTAACAAAAGTGTAATCTGGGAATTTGTATTCAAAATGAGGAAACAGTGACTTAATATGTTACCTTTCTTAGGAATATTTGCAGTTCAAAAGAATATAGGAGGAAGAGGATAATGCTTAACTAAATGAAATGAATTGTTAACAGTGAAAATTAGATAGTAAAGTGAATAGAGTGAGAAGAAAGTTTTATGCAAAAGATCGTTTGCAGTGTTCTTCAACAGAAAACATAATTGTGATTGCTTACTTTGTACAAATATGAAACAAATCCTTACAAAACTTGGGTATGTTTTTAATACTCTAACAAAACTTTACCCTTTACAAAACATTTTAAAGTATGATTTTAATATCAAAGAAATCAATTATATTTAACAATATTAAAAATAGGTAAAATTAGATTGTCAGAACAATGGTCAGTGAGTTGGGTGCAGTCTGATAGGATAGAAAAGTGTATTGTGGGGGAGGGTATAGCTCAAGTTGGTAGAGGGCATGGTTAACATGCACAAGGTCCTGGGTTTGATACCCAGTACCTCCTCCAAAAATAAATAAATAAATGAACCTAATTACCCCACCCCAAAAAGAAACTTAAAGAAAAAAAGAAACAGAAGAACTTTAAAAAATATATTAAATTTTAAAAAATAATGAAATAAAAGTTTAAAAAAAAAGAGAAAAGGATATAAACTAAAAGCTGACACAATCTGGGTCTAAATTTTGGCTTTCATATTAATACTCTGGGTCATGCTAAGCAAATCACTTAAGTTCTTTGGGACACCATTATCCCACCTTTACAATGAGATGGTTGATAAGCATATAAGTCACCAGCCCCAAATGACATACGCTAAGAAAACCGTGGGCCAGCAGTTAAGAATACTCCTCTTCTGAACTATTCTGAACCAGTTGTGGCCACTGATAAAACTGTCCTGCATTGTGAAATGTACTCACTCAGAATCAGGTCAAATATTTTGATATTCATATATGTGAAATCTGTTTCTAAGGTATGATCACAGGGAGGTAGGCCAAAAAGATTTTCACCTGAATTCTCACAAGTAAAAGTCACAAACCCTGTATTTTTATCTGTTCCTTGGAACTACCCCAAAGCTAATTGGCCTAGAAACCCTGTAGTAACCAGCTTCTATAGTCAAGATTCAAATACAGTGCTGATGCTAAAAACATTGCATCTACTCACACAAATACCATTAACTTTTTGATCCTTGATTTAACAGCCTATCTTTTATTTACCTTCATTTAAGTCCTTTATAACAAGATTGGCAACCTACTGACTACGCTAATATGTCCTATCCATTTATATAAGTTTTAATCCTAAACTCATTAATGAATCCTGTACCTTATGAAACAAAAGAAATTACAAGCAACAACTTGAAGAATATTACTCATCCAATATGCTAGTTGAAATGATTATAGATTCCTTCCTTTTTTCCTCTTACGGCTTCAAAATAATAGATATAGCCTGTAAATCCTTTAAAAAGTACAAGGCACACATATGTATTTTATAATCATCTTTGGTAATTTTTTCAAGAAAATAAAAATTATAATAAAAATACAAAATAAAAAAATATGATAAGATATATGATAAAAATGCATTTTCTATTTGTCTTAGCTTATGTCGACTGAAATAAATGCACAGCCTAAAAGTTGAGAGTTATATTTTATTTGGTGGGATAACAGCCTCTCAGACAGCTCTGAGGAACTGCTCTGAAGAGGTAGGGGAGGAGCCAGGCTATATAGGAGCTTTACAACAAAGACCAGGTTGTTGGAACAATAAAAGATTACTTGTTATCTAAAGAAAACCAGGCATCTCAAGTTAAAGAATTTAGTGCTTTTCTACATATGGGAGGAAGCAAACATGTGGGCTCATCCAATTCATTCCTTTGACAAGCATCTAGCTATCTAGGGCCAGTATCTTGTCCTTTATTATTCTGAGCCCCCTCAGAGTGCCCCATTGTGAGTGGCTGCAGAGGCTGGGCTGCAGGCTTGTTTTCCCTAGAGGGTGGCTGCAGCCGCCGATGACTTGATGATTTCAACATTCTTTGTTTACTGATACTGTTTGCAGTATTTTTTGTTCACACTTGTATTCTCCAAGAAAGTGGAGATTGAGACAAGGGCTTGAGTTTATCTGGGAAGAAGAGGGGAAAACTAATACAAGAGGGCACTTTCAGATCAGTCACCTTGAGGAGCAATCCTTCTGGGACCTTTGGCCGTCTGGTGGGTAGGGCCGTGCCTTGGGGGTGTGTTTCGAGGCTGCCCTGGGCTCTAGAAGTCTGATAATGGGTGGGCTGTGTTCTCACCCAGTATGTTGTTTCGCCTAAGGCTTCCCAGCACTTAAGCCTACAGTCTGTTGAGTGGGGCTAGGTCCTGGTGCTGATGACCCAAGCAAGATGTCAGCCTCCAGGAAAGTTCATGTAAATGAACACTCCCTGAATGTCCATCACCAGCTTTTATGTGCCCAGGGTGAGCCACAGCCACCTACTACTTCCCCCGGAAACCTTCCAAAACCAGCAGTCAGGTCTGGCCCAGGTTCCTATGAAATCACTGCCTCTGCCCTTGGACCCACACCAGATTTGTGTGTGCTTCCCAAGAGAGTGAAGTCTCTGTTTCCTCTAGTCCTATGGGGCTCCTGGAGTTAAGCCCCCCTGGCCTTCCAAACCGGGACTCCTTCTCCCAATGCCAGAACCCCAGGGTGGGGAGCCTGATACGGGGCTCAGAACTCTCACTCCTGTGGGAAGGCTTCTGCAATGTAATTATTCTTAAGCTTGTGGGTTGCCCACCCCGGGGATATGAGGCCTGATTATATCGTGAGCATGCCCCTCCTACCATACTGCTGTGGTTCCCTCTTTATGTTTCCAGTTGAAGAAGATCTTTTTTTTTGCTAGGTTCCAGGCTTTTTCCTTCAGGTGGCTATTTAGCAGTCAGTTCTGGTTTTATTGTAGTCATGAGGGGAGGTGAGCTCGTGGTCCTACTACTCCGCCATCTTAACCAGAAATCTCCAGGATACATTTGACATACTTATTTTAGTGTCAACCTTTGATGGTAAAAAAAAAGTCAATATTTTATTTCAATTTTTAAATTTTTACACATTTCATTATCTTACAATAGTAATGATATTATGTTTGGTGTAGGGTTTTTATGAAAAACATCTAATATCCAAGAATATTGCCCTTATTTCTTTTTTTGTTCCTTAAAGTTCATGGTAGGACATGTTTCTTCCTCTGGCTGTTTACACCAAAACCTAAGACTCTTCATTTAATGTTTTAATAAAGACTTATTAAGCTACAATAACACACTATGTTAAGGCTTTAAAGGAGATTAAATTTCTTTAATGGTTTAATCAAGAATTTTAAAAGTACAATAATAGTATTTAATATTACTTTCAAACAGCATATTGAGTTCCTTTTGTGTCCTGACTCACGTTGTTATCTCAGCCTGTCTTTTCTACCAGTCTTTTCTATGGCAGCTGCCTTCAGGTGGGTGGAACCGGGCAGCACCTTACTTTAGCGGCAGGCTCTGCCCTTCTGGGCTACTTCACTACTCAGTGTGGGAACCTGAAATAATCCTGATCATTCACAACATGCACAACCTAAAAGTGCTAAGAACGTAAGCACCTGCTGGGTAAGCCTAGACAGATGGGAAGAAGCAACCAACTGTAAATGTTCTCTTCTTCCAGTCCAGAGATGAACCCTTCTGAGGCAGAATCTATACAGCTCTCACAGGTTCCAGCAGGATTGAGGACACTTTACTCTTCAGGGTGACCAATCTGAAAATGCCTTCTAGTATTGGTTTACCCCTCCTTTTCCTAGATAAACTCAACCTCTTGTCTCAATCTCCACTTTCTTGGAGAACACAAGCCAGGACCAAGCTCCACCAACTCCTGCCGGGAAACCTGCACAAGCCTCTAGTCTAGCTTCACCCACCAGGAGGCAGATACCAGAAATAAGAAAACAACAATCCCAAAGCCTGTGGAAATAATCTGCAAACTCAGGCCAGACTCTGCCCTGGGACCAGCTGGATCCTGGCTCTTGAGTGACAAGAGAGAAGTGTACTGTTGGAATGCACAGGACTTCTACAAGGTCAAGAAATATAATACAAAGAGTACCCAAACAGAGTTGAAGAATACAATTACTGAAATGAATAATATACTAGAAGGAACTAAAAATAGACTAAATGAGGCAGAAGAACGGATCAGAGAAGAGCTAGAAGGCAGTAGTGGTAATCACTACTGCAGAACAGAAAAAAGAAAAAAGAAAGAAAAAAAAAATGAAGATAGTTTTAAGAGACCTCTGAGACGACATGAAGTGCACAAATAGTTGCATTATAGGGGTCCCAGAAAGAGAAGAAAAGAGAGAAAGGAGCTGAGAAAATATTTGAAGAGGTAATAGCTGAAAATTTCCCTAGCCTGGGAAAGGAAACAATCACTCAAGTCCAGGAAGTGCAGAGAGTCCCACACAGGATTAACCCAAAGAGGAACACCCGGAGGCACATAGTCGTCAAACTGACAAAAATTAAAGATAAGGAGAAAATGTTAAAATCAGAGAGAGAAAAGCAACAAATAACATATAAGGGAACTCCCCATAAGATAATTAGCTGATTTTTCAGCAGAAACTCTACAGGCCAGAAAGGAATGGCACAATATATTTAAAGTAACAAAAGGGAATACTCTATCCAGCAAGTCTCTTGTTCACATTTGATGGAGAAATCAAAAGCTTCACAGATAAAGAAAAGCTAAAAGAATTCAGCACCACCAAACTAGCTTTACCACAAATATTAAAGGAACTTCTCTAGTTGATTGATCTGGTCACACTTGGTATGGAAACTGTACCAGTCATTCTGAAAACACCCGAGCAAGATACACTTATAAGGTTAAGTGTTAAGGAGATTGTCCCCATTACAGAATGGATGAGGGAATAGCAGAACTGGATCTAGAACCCAGCCATCCAACTTCACTTCCCACGCCTAACCCTCTATATCTCCCCTCTCTCACACACTCAGTTCCTTCCAGAGCCCACCCCTCCACCATTGTTTCTAGTGTTAAGACATTTGTTTTCAGAATCTCCCTGAATATAGTAGGGGAGTGGGGAAACATTGGCTACTAAGAGGAAAGCATTGGCTTTTTGTTCTAGATGATTAGGATAGCACTGTTGTATGAGCAGTTCTCTCATTCTGAAAATGATGCCAGAGTCACTTTACTAGCAAGTGGCATCTTTCTGTTGGGTGATGAGGTAATAGTCACACTTCCTTGTTTTTTTGTCATGCACATTTGTCTATCTCTCTAGTTTCCATTTCCACTATTCAGGCAATTGTCCCAAATCTAGGAACAAGTGGGAAATCTAATTATTCCACATTTCCAGATCATGGGGTCTGAATGGAGTTCCATTTTCAGTTTCAGAAGCTTGTGAGCTGCACACTTGCACAATCCATGTATCCTATTCTCCTGTATACAGTTGTTGAGATAGTATAACTACTTATCCGTTCCCTTGTAGATGGACATTTAGGTTGTTTCCAAATATTCATAATGAATCCTAACATTTCTTCTCTCATAAGCTTGTTGCAAAAAATAATGCAAGCCAAGTATTCAGTCTTAGTGTACATTTTCTCACTTATAAAGTGAAAAATTTGAGTTAAATGATCTCCAAGTTTCTTTTCTGTGCTAAAATCCTGTGTTCCATATTCTCTGAATACTGATGTCTCTTTAAATATCTAGCCCTTGTCCATGTGTATCTGTTGGGCTTTCTCATCTTCGTGGCTTCTGTGAGTGACCTGAAATCTGAGTTCTCGGGGAGATGTTTTGCAAGGCACTGCTTGACTTCCCCAGACACCAGTATGCTCATATCGTGGTCTGTTTCTTTTAGCCGCATCTTCCCATTGTCCTGATACGCCACTATAGTGACATCTGTGCCACCTGCTACAGACTTCACCTTAGGGAAATCTTCCCATTATGGAAGACTGGCTTCACCTTGCAGAGCTCTTTGGCTGTTTGGGAAACAAACATGTTCTTCCAGATGGGTTAGCAGAGTATTTCAGAATTGATTCCATGTTGGCTATTCTCCAGGAATCTCTGCAAAGAAGCTGCAAAAGAATAGTTTTTTAAAAATCTGCTCCTCATAACCTACCTGTACTCTATGCTTGTTCCACGAACTGTATATTTCAGCAAGGCTTCCTGATCTGATATCAAAACCTGTTTAAGAAAGAAAACAACTCAAAAGAAACAAAATCTGCTCTGAACATTAAAATCCCTCTATAATTAAAAAAAAAAATTGCGTATTTACTACTACAAGCAAAAACTTGATGCAAGGATTTTTTTTTTTTTTTTTTTTTTTTTAATGGAGCAGTTTAGTTTCTCAAACCAGAAGAACTGGGGAGCTTCACTTTAATAACATGGAAAATGTTGACTGGAGTAAAATGTTGTCATAAATGTATTCCACTAACAGGTATTTAATATAATTAGTTTTCAAACTATAGTTATCAAAAATAACTGTTAGGAAGTAGAAGCCATGTCTTTCTAAATATTAGTGTTCTGGTTCCTTCTGCCATAAATGGTTACAGTTAAGTTTGTACCTAGGCATAATAAGGCAGGATGTGTTCCTGCTCCTTGTGGGAATGATACTGCTGTGAGTTTGCTCTTCTTCCCTTCTCTAGTGTATAGAATGGATGATGGCTGTATGAGGAAAGAGATAAGGTTAGCACACGCTTATTCTTATAGCATGCTGATAACAGCAGTGCAGAAATAGTCCCTTAACCTTCAGTTTCATTGCTGTTAAACATAAAAATCTATAAGGTCTTGTAGGATCGAGTGATCATAAAGTCCTGAAACTGAGAATCTTTCTGGGTACATCAGACTAAGAGTTAAAATAGAATGCTATGATTAAATATGAAGATATGATCACATTCATATTGGATGATGGTGAGGATCACTGAGAGTTTTATCAAATTATACGTAAGTTTTCTTTACAAAAGTGTTTTTTAAAAAGCTTATTTGGAATCTTAAAATGATGTTAGGAAATTAGTAAGAAGAGACCTTCTGAAACAAAGCTATATATTAAATTAAGAGTAGAAATTGATTAATGGTATCGTGATTTTAGGTAAGCAGACTTTACACTGGAACCTGGTGGTTTAAACCTCTTAAACAAAATATCTAATTAATAGTATTTTTTCCTTCTTTTCCTCTTTCCTTTTTTTTCTCTCTTTGGCAGTCAGTCATCTTCAAAGTGACTCTGTAATCTTAAACATTTAAAGTGAGAATCATATTGTCATCACGCATGTAAAAACAATTACCTATATAGTCAAATTAACTGTATGATTGTCATAATGTGCTTGGTGATCCTGTTACGGAGATGATTTTGTCATTAAATAGCAACAAATGAAAAACATATTAATAAAGTGAACAATAAACAATAATTAAGATAATAAAGATAGTGCTATTATATACTATATAACTACTCTCAAAAAATCACTTCACTTTTACAAATCTCTCAAGTGGTTGTAATTTGACCCAAATTTAAGATGAGAGATGTTTGGGGAGCATTTACTGTCTACCCTCAGTATTTGCATTTTGAGAGACCCCAATTAGAGTAACCCCCTGTGTATTTCTTTACATCTTTACAACCTCACCACTAGGGAAGTAATTTATTTTATTTGTAAGTTTGGGAGAATTGGGCGTGCTCTTTCCAGCGTCTTCCTCCCATCCTTCTTCTGAGATCTGGCTGCTTACCGACAGGGTGCATGCTTATTAGCTCTTTTGGCCGTATAGATAGGCTCGCAGCGATCCAGTTTTACCTGTAACCAGACAGGCCTGTCTATTCCAGCAGTGCAAGAGGTGGGAGGGGGCAGAGATCACAACCATCATTTGCCTCCACCAAAACTGTGTCCTGCAAACAACTTTATTAATAATATAAGGGCTTTTTGAAGTCCATCTGCATGACACCTATATCTATCTTGTATTTAGTTGGGAAATGAGATACGAGATTTACTTACATTTATTGCTCAAATTCTAAAAAATTGGAGCCTCAGCAGAAGCTTGTTCCTAATATAATAAATGACAGAACAACCATGGCAGCAGAGGCTAAAAAAGTTTTGAGGTTTGACCTAGGCCAAGCTACAGTAGTTATCAAACGATGCCCAACAAAGTCCAAAGGTTTACTGGTGGATTCTCAATGTCTCCTGGAAGTAAGATAAGGGTTTCAGGGAGAAGGCAGGGCAATGGATGCTTTTTTTATCTGAGATATATATATATATGTAATATTTTTATTATGTATAATATTTATTTTCAAAAGAAGAGATTTCCCATTTTAAAAAAACTACTTTTAAAAGCTACCTGACTAGAATAATGAATGATTGTTGGAATAAAGGAATACCTGGTCGCCCTCAAGTGCTCCTTGTTTTTCAGGGTTTATTTATATTTCATATACGTTATTAACACTTGTTTAATTGCTCCTAGGGAAGCTCTGGAAATAACAGAACCCATCTAGACAATATTTCTTCCTCCAGGAGGTAACAATCCAGAGAACATACAAGTGTAAGTATGAATTCCTTTACATCTTTAAGCATCTTTAAAAATTCAGCAAGAGATGGTTGTAGGATGAACACTTCCCAGAAGGATTAGAGCATAATATCACTGAAACAAAGGAATGCTGGCTTCTATTTTTAATTTTCTTTTATTTGATTACCTTTATTACTTTTTAAATTATTATTTAACTTTAAATATATGATCACAACCTTCTAGTAAGTAATAATTTCAGTGTGTATCATTGTCATTTTCCATATTACCTTTGCCCTGTAGATATATGAATACTTGTCAAATGATATTCCCTGACATACACAATATTAGACCTAAAATCCCTACTCTCACAAGAGTTCTGCTCTCTTCTCTATTTCAGTTCCCCTGTCCTTCATTCTACTCACATACTACTCACATCTAGCCATCTACTCCAAGGAATGTTCAAAGCTTGGGGCAGTTTGGGACTGGAAGGGCTGAAGGCCTCCAAAGGAAGCCAGCAATACCAACTTCTCTTTCTATACATCTCATTTTAGAGTTGAGGTGATATTTTTAGTCCCTTTGTGATCTCCAGCACTCTAAGATAACTTCCAAACATGTAAGTGCAAAGACAGAACAAAGAAGGCTCCTAAGTTCTTGGAACACATTTGGCATACTGTGAGTATTAATTCTTCCAGCAGAATAAAGCTGTAGGATGTTGAAGGAATGTGATTAAAGTAGACAAGGAAAGGTGGCCTGGGATCCACACCCATGTAGTGGAAATGATGAGTCACACCCAATCCAATCTACACTGCCTCTTGGCTTATACTTCTTTCTCTATTTGCTCTACTAGAAAGAGAGAAGAAAAAAAAATCTCTATTATCTAATACGCAAAGCCTCAAGGGCAATATCTATATTAAGAATGTCTCCTTTCAACTCTAACTATCTCTGTTCTTGATCTGAGCACTTCTGTCCCTGTCACTGTAGGGCTAAGGAAACACAAATGCAAGACTGGATCAGGAAAACTCCCCCCACCACTTGGCTGTTGTGTTGAAAGGAAAGCCAGAAGACAGAATGATGTTGAGAGAGCACAAAATTTAATGGGAAAGGCACACGCTGATTGTCTTTTATAATCCCTTTCATGGTTCCCTATGTAAAAAATGTAGTCTATGCCTAAATTTCAGTCTTTTCTGAGAAAACAAAGATAAAGGACATGGCAGCAGACAGGAAAACAGGAATTGGAAGCTTTACCATTTCCTGTAATTACAGAGGGCAATACCTCCTTGATCCACTGCACATTTTGTTTTGCATTTTTAATTCTTTGAGAGTTAGAGTCAAAACTAATACATAATTTATAATTAATATCTCTATAATATTATGCAGGGAAGAGGGGGAAGGAAAAAAGACTCTTCTGCAAATATGAAACAATATGATTTGAAAGTTAATTTAAGAGGAATGGATTGTGTTTAAATATTTTTAGCTTAGTTCCAAAAATGAAGTTAGAAAATAAAGTTATTAATAGAGAAAGGGGACAGCTAGGAAGACTTAGAGAATCTTATAGAAGAGATGAAGAAGAGGGCCGTGACCACTGATACAGAGGGAGGCTTTAAAATAAAAGATTAGGATGGATGACTAAAAATAATTTTGACCTCAAGACAATAAAATATATCTTAAGAAAATATACATTATTAGGAATCAATAATAAACCTGAATATATCTTTAGGGAAACAGTTTTTTTAAAAAGTGTTAAAAAGTTTTTACAGTGTAGGATACTAGTCTAGATTGTTTCATAGGCATACCGACTTATTTATTTATTCAACAAGTGCTAATTGAATTCAGGCACAGCTTTAAAGAACTTTCAAGGAAAGATAATTCTCATGCTTTAAAAATTATAAAAGTTTTTCCTGAAAGCCTCCTCTTTTCTGTTAGAATTATTTACCTCCTCCAAGAAGCATTAGCCACACTTTACGTGCTTCTCCACAGAGGCATAAACTCAATCACATATTTCACTCCTCCTAGACTGGCATTTGGTGTGTTATTTGTAAAAATATTTGCAATAATTTTGTCCATCCTAATTTGCATTCCCCTTTGCAATGTGATGATTCTACTCCTTGACTTTAGCCTGCCCTGTGAATTTCTATGGCTGACAGAATATAAGAAGTGATGTTATATGATTTCATTGCCTAGACTTCATGTCCCTGCTGCTACCACTTTCACCTTCTCACTGCTAAGTTCATGTAAAGAATCCTGGGCTAGTTTACTGGAGACATATGGCCCAGCTAAGAGCATTATCAATCACCAGACCTGCTACCAAGACCAGCTCAGACCATGAAGCCCTAGGAAATGAACCCAAGATAACTGCAACCACATGAGTAAGCTCAGACACCACAACACAGGAGTTAGACATTCCATCTTACCTTAGGCTGGGCTAACTGACTCATCTGTAGTATTACAAACAAATGAATTGTTGTGTTAAGTCACTTAATTTTGGAGTGGATTGCTACAAAGCAAAAGATAGTTGAGAGAGAAATTGAATCCAGAAATGAGGTGCTGCCTTAACAAACATCTAAATGTGTGGTATTGGCCTTGGGATTAGGTGGTAGACAGACACAGGAAGAGCAGTAAGAAGGCTGTGCTAGATTTGAAGACATGCGATCTGTGTAATGTAGTTGTGTCATAAGTATTACAACTGCTGTCTAGAGTAACTTGGATGACCATATATACATATATACATGGCAAATGACACTTTATATATTCTCAGATCATCTTTCCTCGTCAATGGCTTGTAGCTCACTTATTGAATGATGAAGTAGATGAAAAGCCAAGAATGAATGGAAAGGAGGGGTGACTAAATCATATTGAAAGTAACATTTGAGTTGGACTTAGACCCAAGGGATCCTTTTTATTTATTATTTATTTATTTTAATTTAGTAGGTAATGTTGCCATAGAGTAGGTTTGTATCTTGTGCAGGAAAGAATTCAAGAGCAAGCCATAGTAAAGTGTAAGTAGATTTATTCAGGGAAATACATACTTCATAAACAGAGTGCAGGCTGTCTCAGAAGGCTAGAGAGGCAGCCCCAGGGTATGGGGTTGTTAGTTTTTATGGGCTGGATAATTTCATATGCTAATAAGTGAGAGGATTATTTCAGCTATTTTGGAGAAGGGGTGGGGATTTCCAGGAATTGGGCCATTGTCACTTTTTGGCCTTTTATGGTCAGTCTGGAAACTGTCATGCCTTCTGTGGGTGTGTCATTTAGCAAGCTTATGTCTTACAGGAAGCTTATAATGAGGCTCAATGTCTACTGGAAGTTGAATCTTCCACCATCTTGGGCTGTGTTGGTTCTAACCAGTTTATGTCCTATCCTCAATTGCTGTGTCATTCTTTTAATGGTTGTGCCCTGCCCCCTTCTCTCCTGTGTCAGTAAGAGCATTTCCATGAGAGGATGTAGTAGAATGAGCAAAGACTTGAAATCCTAACTATTCAGGCATGTTGAAATAGGTATGTAGAGGAGAGTGGTGGAAAATGAGACTAGAAACACAGTTTAGCATTTGAGATGATCCTTGCATGTCATTAAGTAACTTGAGTTTCATTTTGTAATCAGTAGGTCCATATATATATATATAATTGTCATTAATTTTTTGTTAATACTGCATTGGAATAACTTTTGGCACTTCCACATGTATTGATTCAATGTTACTACTTGTATTCCACAATTATTTATTTAGCATATTTGTGTAAGCTAGACAATAATAAGCATTGTGAGAAATTTATTTTTATTAATTCAAAGATGTGATTCTAGCTTGGGAGAACTTGTAGTTGCATTAAGAAGGAACAGATGATGAAGCTAGAACACTCCCTTACACCATACACAAAAATAAACTCAAAATGGATCAAAGACTGAAACATAAGACAAGATACAATAAACCTCCTAGAAGAAAATATAGGCAAAACATTATCTCTCATACATCTCAAACATGTTCTCCTAGGGCAGTCTACCCAAGCAATAGAAATAAAAGCAAGAATAAACAAATGGGACCTAATTAAACTTACAAGCTTCTGCACAGCAAAGGAAACAATAAACAAAACAAAACAACAACCTATGGAATGGGAGAAAATTTTTGCAAAAGATGAAACTGACAAAGGCTTGATCTCCAGAATATATAAGAAGCTCATACAAGCACTTAATAAGAAAAAAACAAACAAACCAATCCAAAAATGGGCAGAAGACCTAAACAAGCAATGTTTCCAAGGAAGACATAAGAATGATCAATAGGCACATGAAAAAATGCTCAATATCACTAATTATCAGAGAAATGCAAATCAAAACTACAATGAGGTATCACCTCACACCAGTCAGAATGGCCATCATTCAAAAGTCCATAGATGACAAATGCTGGAGAGGCTGTGGAGAAAAGGGAACCCTCCTACATTGCTGGTGGGAATGCAGTTTGGTGCAGCCACTGTGGAAAACAGTATGGAGATTCCTCGAAAGACTAGGAATAGACCTACCATATGACCCAAGAATCCCACTCCTGTGCATATATCCAGAAGGAACCCTACTTCAAAAAGACACCTACACCCCAATGTTCGTAGCAGCACTATTTACAATAGCCAAGACATGGAAACAGCCTAAATGTCCATTGACAAATGACTGGATAAAGAAGAGGTGGTATATTTATACAATGGAATGCTATTCAGCCATAAAAATGACAACATAACTCCATTTGCAGCAACATGGATGTCCCTGGAGAATGTCATTCTAAGTGAAGTAAGCAAGAAAGAGAAAGAAAAATACCATTTGAGATCTCTCATATGTGGAATCTGAAAAAAAACAAAAGAACATGGAAACAAAACATAAACAGACTTATAGACATAGAATACAAACTTATGGTTGCCAAGAAGGAGTGTGGTAGGAAGGGACAGACTGGGAGTTCGAAATTTGTAGATACTAACAGGCATATGTAGAATAGATAAACAAGATTATACTGTATAGCACAGGGAAATACATACAAGATCTTGTGGTATCTCACAGCAAAAAAGAATGTAACAATGAATATATGTGTGTTCAATGTATAACTGAAAAATTGTGCCCTACACTGGAAATTGATATAACATTGTAAACTGTAACTCAATAAAAAAAAAAAAAGTTAAAAAAAAAAAATAAGGTATCTATCCCTAAAAAAAAAAGGAACAGATTAAACAATTTTATTCATTTTAATATTGTATCACATCTTTAAAGCATTTTACATCCACTCTCAGTTGATATATATAAAGAAAAATATGTGCAGTAAGTAGGACAAATCTAATTACTGCACATTGTTAACAAAGAATCTGAGACCCCAAGAAACTTAAGGATTTGACCAAGGTCAGATAACATAGCTGATTCAGAGATACTACCAGCCCATCTCTTTACATCATGATAACCAGACATAGTGAGAAATAACCTATCAACTCCTGTTTTACTTTAAAGATGCATTACTGCTCTCTTCATGCATCCTCTAGGTATGTGTTTAAGTCTCCACTGACTATTTTAGATCATAGACTCTAAGAGGGTGGGGCATATATTTTGGAAATTCTTTTTGTAAGGCATTAAGAATTTTCATAAATTACTTCTAATAGTTACTTACTATAAGGCAAAAGACTTC
Source organism: Camelus dromedarius (assembly GCF_036321535.1). Taxonomy (NCBI): domain Eukaryota; kingdom Metazoa; phylum Chordata; class Mammalia; order Artiodactyla; family Camelidae; genus Camelus; species Camelus dromedarius. The sequence continues at coordinate 27,010,046 of NC_087450.1, forward strand.
AAAGAAACTGTTTCTTCTAATAAAAAATGTTTATTTCCCATTGTAATATTTCTGCTTAAATTCCGGAATCCTACTGAAAGAAATAATGGAAGAAAGGAAGATGAAGGAAGATCATGAGAGGGAGGAGAGGAAAGAAGAGAAGAGATGGAGGAAGGAAGGAAGGAAGGAAGGAAGAAAAGAAGGAAGGAAGGAAGGAAGGAAGGAAGGAAGGAAGGAAGGAAGGAAGGAAGGAAGGAAGGAAGGAAGGAAGGAAGGAAAAGAAGGAAGGAAGGAAGGAAGGAAGGAAGGAAGGAAGGCAGGCAGGCAGGCAGGCAGGCAGGCAGATCTCAACAAAATTATAAAACAGTACATTCACTAGGCCTTGGATATTGTAGTATCAAATGATCTTTGCATTTCGTTAACAAAGGGTTCTATCTATTACATGCAATTATAGCTATGCAGATAAAGCATGTTGATTCAGCTGTAAGTATCCAAGGGCTATGTTAATGTCTTTCTAAATCCAAGTGCCATATCCAGTTTCTAAATGGTTTCTTTTTTTCAAATTCCACAAATTTAAGGTACTTTCACTATTCCTACTAATTTTCTACCACATTAAGAGACATCATCTTATGCTTAGGAAGCCAAAATGTGATGCAACTTTCCAAATTCTTTTTAGGGGAATGCAATCCTTTTTAGTTTTGTCTATCTAGAAATGTGCTTTTTTCTTAACCTCTGTTTATTTCTGAAGAAGGAAAGGAAGAGAAAACTGTATAGCAAACAAAAACAAAAACAGGAATCTACAAGATTAACATACTGAATAATGTGATTTTTAAAATAATTATTCAAAAAGCAGTACCTAATAAAATAAAAATAAGTCTTCATTTTAAAACAAAAAGGGTTATTGGTCATTTGTGACTTCAGATTAATTTTTAAATTATTTTCTTAGATCATGATCCAAGTTACAATACTAGAAATTATAGAAACAATATCTGTAAAACATCAGTATTAATAATAATCATAGCATACCATTCTAGTAATAACAGCTACCATTTATTAAGAATTTACTGTATCTTAGAAATCATGCTAATTTCTTTATAAGAAACTAGCTTACAGTAGCAATAATACACTGACCCGTAGAGTATGTGTAGTTATTAAAATTGTATTAAGTACTTTCACACTCTCATCCTTCTTGATCATCTTTAAAACACTATGTGGCAGGCAGAAAAAAAAAAAAGTATTTACTTTAATCTACACAGAGGACCAGAAATATTAAATGTTGGTATAAGATTCAGATTCAAGTTGTGTTTCTTAAACATATATAATATACCAATTATTTTCCTAATTGTTTTCATCTATGCCACAGCATCCTAGACGTATCCCTGGGAAGTAGACTGAAAGAGGTGTTGTAACCTCAACACGTCAGGACTCTAAAACTCACACAGCCCTTCCTTAAACTTAGAACTTCTGATTACAGATCAGTGAATAGACCCCAGTGATCCCAATGCTGTCAGTCATGGGCAAAACTGGATATTTGTATAGGTGCAGAATAAATTAGAACCTCACTTTTTCTGTCCTTTAGTTAAGTGTCGTATGATAGTAATGAAGGTACTGTGAAAATACTGAACTCTGGATTTTTAACAATACAGTATTATTAAAGTATGTCGTTGATTGTCGTTGTGATTCGTTCTTTGCCTCTAGAGAATCTAGTTAATCCCATTCAAAACTCCTTTTTTCTTGGGCGTTAACAGGTTTTCCATTGGACAAATGAGTGAGTGGGTTCTCCTAAGTGAGCAGCTTTGCTTCCTAAGCGCTCGCTGACTGCATGACTACTAATTTGCTCATTATTACTTTGGTGCACTAAGTGATACTTTGTTGGCTTGAAATAGTTAATGATTCTGCTAATTGCCTAATTTACTCCTGAGGAACACTCTTGGAGGAGCTGACTGAATACAAAATACAATGTGCCAGATGCTTTGACTCTTTTCACTGAAAACACTTAGAGAACTGCAGAAGAGGAATTTCCCCCTTGTCCTCATTTACCCTGAGGGAATTACAGGACTAGTATTACTCAGAGCCACTGGATTTGAATCCACGCAATACTGTTATTATTTCTTTATCTGGATTTGGGGGGGACAGGAGGCATAGAACAATAAATACACTTAAAAGTGGAAGATTAAAAGCAGAACCTATTTTAATTGAAATTAAATGGTGAAAAATGAATTGCACATATCTTTGACTTACTAATGAGAATACAGCAAGCAACTGATAACCTTTATCAGATACATCAGTCTCATTTTAGCACAAGACAATGATTGAGATACAGAGCTATCTCAGATGAGTCTAGCATGTAGGACTGTTTCTTCTAATGTCTAATCACCTAAGAGTACAAATAACTTGATAATTTTCTTGATTCTGCCCATTCTCATCCCTCTTGCCTGCCTTTGGTTAATTATTATGTGGTATATTATTTTAAAGAAAATATAGTAAAGAAAGGAAAATCAAAAACCAGACATGTGAAACAAACTTTTCTTAAATTTTATTTTATCATACATGAAATGTGGACACAGACATTTTTGAAATGTCAAGTTAGAAATTCTGATCCAAGTGTTGGATTATGTGGTTATCAACTTAGCTAATGGAGCATTATCCTTTATTGCTGAAACTACAGGATTCCTATAAAATTGCGAGTACTTTTTATACTAGAATAAATATTTGGGGACAACTATGGCAAATTATAGATAGCATAGAGGACACTGGGTAGAATGGTAAAGGGGTGTAAAGCCAAACCATATGAAGAAAATTAAAGAGGCTCACAGGCCTTGTAGCTCAAGTGAGACTAGGGCCAAGAAATATGAATAAATAAATAATAAATAAATAAATAAGCACATATTTGTGGAACACCTTCCTTTATAAGATAGGAGAAAGAAACATCAGGCATTTCTGGGTAGAGTAGGAAGAAAATCTGAAGGAAAAAAAAATTATCAAAGAAACTTAGGGGAGAAAGAAATAAGGGAGAGACAGTTCACAGGTTCAAGGGCAGCAGAGGTAAAAGGACAAAGAATACAAGGCCTTTGGTTTGGTAATTGATGAACTCATGGTGGGTTTTTGGCAAAATAGTAGACATAGAAGCCAAATAAAAAATAACTAGGTGTCGCCTGAAAAAAATGCACAGCCTAAAAGTTGAGAATTCTATTTTATATGGTGTACTAAGGAGGTAAGTCCAGGATTCAGCCTCTCAGATAGCTCTGAGGGACTGTTCCAAAGAAGTAAGGGAGGAGTCAGGATAAACAGGAGTTGTAGGTGGGGGAAGAAAACAGGTAGTCAAACATCAAAAGATTACTGCTTCACATATATAAAATATATATATATAAAACAGACTTCACAAGTTAATGAATTGAGCACTTTTCTCTGTATGGGAAGATGCCAGAGTATGGGCTTATTAAAATTATTCCTTTGATATGCACCTTAACTATCTACAGCCAGTATCCGGGTTTTCTCCATCCTGAGTTCCATCAGGAGCAGCTGCAGTGGCTGATGGCTTGATGGCTGCAACATCCTTTGTGCACTGAAGTGGCAGGCGACATTTTTTGACCACACAGGTAATGCTCGGTAATGAGGAAATAAATTGGGGAGTATATAACTGTGTTCAAGAATTTGACTACAGCTGGAAAGGATCATCTGACTTTTTAAAATCATTATTAATTTGCCAAATAAGCAAAAGGCAGATGTCACAGTGTTTTGATTTGAAAAGTAAAAATGATGCACTGCAGCATAAAAGTACTTTCTTCCCGTTATTGTTCCACCATGAATGTGAAAACTTTTCAGAGCAATAGGGTCTTTGAAATATGAGATGCACCAAGTGGGTGTGCATACAGCATGTATTTGGAAATATCCCTTAGCTGTGCTTGCACAGGTAATTATACTGGAAAGCCCAAATTTTTCAAGAGCAACAGTAACTTATGTTACCCTATCTCAGTGAACAGTCAAATGCATCTGCGCATATCAGTTAATAGACAAATATTGTGTTTGATATGTGGTGCCTCCTGCATGTGCTGGGCCTTAATGGATGAGTGAGAACCAGTTTTTCATTGTCATCATTTAACTCAGGGGGCATAGAATAATTTAATTAATTTAATCATGGAAACAAACTGAAAGTATTTAATCCAATCTCCTTATTGTACAGGTAAAGAAACAAGTTTCCCAAACAAGTGAAGTATCTGCAGTCACTTTACAGTCACTTTGTAGCAGAGCTAAGAGTATAACCCGTAGTTTATATTTTAAATCTATTCATGAAAACTATTCATGTTAGCTGCCTTTTCTCTTTTGGTTTCTACACCCAAATCAATGTTTAGAAATCACAAGTTAATGAGGAAAACTATTCATGTTAGCTGCCTTTTCTCTTTTGGTTTCTACACCCAAATCAATGTTTAGAAATCACAAGTTAATGAGGAATTTGATATAAGCATAAGGGTGAGAAGTGGTGAGAGTGTGTATGAGAGGAAGGGGAATATAAAGCAATCAAAGCACAGGAGAGATGTCACAATTATAAACCAGGATATAGAGATATAATTCATAACGACCTAAAACTTGCAGAACCATACAAGTAAAAAATGCAAATTGAGAAATAATAAAATAATTAGAGGGAAAATGTCAGAACGTGTATTTGTATGCTTCTGTTATGCACAGACCTCGGCATGTTGGGAGACTCATGAGAAACATATCATGGCTCCTGCCTTCAAGGGACAAATTTATCCATTAGAATAATATTTTAAAAGACTTGTATAGCACTTATTAAAAGATAGTCACCATTCTATTGCTTGTTGCATAATACACAAAAAGTTTTATGAGATAGACAGGTGCTACTATTACCTCCATTTTACAGATGAGGAAACTAGACAAAAAGAAGTTATACAAGATATTAGTTTCCTAGGGCTTCCGTAAAAAGGTACAGCAAACTGGAAGGCTTAAAATAACAGAATTTTAATTTCTCACAGTTTTGGTTTCTAGAAGTCCAAAATCAAGATTTTAGCAAAACCATGATCCCTCTGACACCTGTACAGGAAAATTCTTCCTTACCTCTTCCTAGCTAGTGGTAGTGGCCATCAATCCTTGCAACCTTGACTTGCAGATCCATCACTCCAATCTCCGCTTATGCCATCACGTGGCATTCTCCCTGCTATATTCTCATAAGTCTTAATTAAAATTAAAAATTTTAATTCTCAATAGTCTTCCTAAAGATTTTCTTTTTACTCTACCTTCAATTATTTCTGTGATTTTAGGAGTAAAAATATGTTAGCTGTTTGTTGTTAATTTGTTGTCCCCTTATTTCTTTCCAGTTCATCTCTTCTGTTTCTCACCATCTGTAAGATTGCAAAAGTGGTCATAATCTGATTAAGGGCCCACCCTATTCCACTATGACCTCTTCTTAACTAATTACATCTGCAAGGACCCTATTTCCAAATAAAGTTATATTCTGAGGTATTGGAGGTTAGAAATTCAACATATCTTTTTGAAGGAAGCAGTTCACCTAAGACCATGTATACCATGTAACTTATCCAAGTTCACATTACTAAGAGGAAGAGCCAAGGCAGTTTTGTTCCAGAGAATGCTCTTAATTTCTATGCCATTGGATAATTCATTACTCCACTAGTATGTCATAGAATGGAGCTGTGACTGTGCACTAGAGTACTGCAAAGATACTAAGACATTGCGGCTCCGATAAGCACATAAACAAGTATTGATGGAGGAGAGACAGAGTGGATGAAGATAACTAGAATAATGAATATAAAGCCTTGGAAGAAAATGCTGTGTTCTAGAATCCTGTGGTTGAAAACGATCTATAAAAGGAAAAGTAACTTTAGCAATGAACAAAAATGAACCTATCTCATCCATGTCTATTTCTGCAGTATACTTCAACCTGCATCATGTCTGCACCTCCAATACCATTCATTCTAGATAGTTGACTTATAACAGTCAGAACAGCATTTCTCTCTCTCTTTTTTTTTTTAAGAGAGGAAGGTTAGAAAATGATTATCAAAGTAGACGTGGCATCGTAAATTTAAAATTGATAGGTCTTATTTCTATAATAGTAAACTCGAAATTTGAACTACTTTCCCATTGACGACAAACAAAAAATGTACAAAATATTTAAAAATTCTGCTAGGGAAACAAAAGCAAAAATAAACAAATGGGACTACATCAAACTAAAAAACTTTTGCATAGTTAAGGAAACTCAACAAAACAAAAAAGTCACCTACTGAATGGAAGAAGACATTTGTAAAAGATACATCTGACAAAGGGCTAATATCCAAAATATATGAATAATTCATACAACTCAAAATCAAAAAATCAAAGAACCCAATTTAAAAAATGGGCAGAGGGCTTGAACAAACATTTTTCCAAAGAAGGCATACAAATGTCAAACAGGCACGTGAAAAGATGCTCAGCATCACTAATCGTTAGAGAAATGCAAATCTAAACCACAGTGAGATATTACCTCATATTTGTCAGAATGGTTATTATCAAAAAGACAACAAATAACAAGTGTTGTCAAACTTGGGGAGAAAAGGACTGTTGGTGGGAATATAAATTGGTGAAGCCACTATGGAAAACAGCATGGAGAGTCCTCAAAAAATTGACAATAGAGCTACCATATGATTCAGCAATTCCACTCTTGGATATTTACCTGAAGAAAATTAAAACACTAATTTCAAAAGATACATGCACCCCAGTGTTTATAGCAGCATTATTTACAATAGCCAAGATAAAAAGTAACCCAACTGTCCACCAATAGATGAATGTATAATGAAGACAGGATGTGTGTGTGTATATATATGTGTGTGTATATGTATATATATGTATACACACACACAATGAAATATTACTTGGTCAAAAAAAGAATGAAATAATGCCATTTGCAGCAACATGGATGGACCTAGAGATTATCATATTAAGGAAGTCAGATAGAGAAAAATAAATGTTATATGATATCACTTATATGTGGAATCTAAAAAAATTATACAAATGAATTTATTTACAAAACAGGGATAGACTCACAGACATAGAAACCAAACTAATGAGGTGGGGAGGTGGTCCCCCCCCACAAAGAAAAAACAAACTTACGGCTACCAAAAGGGGAAGTGGAGATGGAGGGAAGGGATAAATTAGGAGTCTGAGATTAACATATACACACTACTACATATAAAATAATAAACAAGGACCTACTGTATAGCACCGGGAACAATAGTCAGTGTCTTGTAATAACCTATAATGAAAAAGAATCTGAAAAAGAATGTGTGTGTGTGTATGTATATACGTGTGTGTATGTATTTATGTATGTGTATATATATATATATGAATCGCTTTGCTGTATACCTGAAACTAAAACATTGTAAATTAACTGCACTTCAGTTTTTTAAAAAAGGTTATAAAAAGAATAGACTTATTTTAAAAAGATTTTTAAAGACTTCTCTATAGAAAACTATAAAACATTAATTTGATTAAAAAATTAAGGGGACTATATAGAGTGGTATAATATGTTCAGGATTTGGAAGACTCAAAATTTTAAAGCTTTTATTTCCCTCCAAAGTGATCAATAACTTTAATTATGTCCCAATACAAAACCCAAGAGATATTTTGATTGATTGATGGATTGATTATTTCAGTTGTATGAAACTTGAGAATCTAATTCAGAAATTTGCTTATGAAAAAATACCAAGAATAACCAAGACACCAGTAAATTTGAATGCACACATCCAAAGAGAAAATCAGAGGGGCCAATAATATATGTGAAAAATTTTCCAACTCATTACTCATGGGGACATACAAATTAAAATTAGAGATAGCACTATGTATAGACCCACTGGGGTGCCTAAAATTAAGAAGACTGACATCATCAAGTTCTGGCAAGAAAATTAATTAAAAGTTATCTCTTATATTCTATTGGTAAGAATATAAATTTTCACAACAAACCTGGAAGTCAGTTTGACATCATTTTCTAAAGTTGAAGATTTGCATATGCAGTGATTTCAGTCTTAAACATATACCTAACAAATGCATTCATTCATGTATGCTGTTCATATAACAAACGTATGATACCTAAATGCTCACCAACGCATGATTAAATTGTGATATATTCATACATTGGAAAGAATAAAGCATTAAAAATGAATGTAGCCACATAAAATGATGAATTTCACAAATATATTATTGAAAGAGAAACCAGGCACATAATTCATACTGTATGATTCAATTTATAGAAATTAAAAAATATATATATACACACACACATATATATGTAGTATTTCCAGATATGTTCTAAGGTGTTAATAATCTAAAGAAAAGCAAGAAAGTGATCATAATGTGTTGTAATAGTGATTTCTTGGAAGCAAGACAGACCAGTGATTGGGAGAGAGCGAAAGAGGCCTTTTGTAGGTACTGACAATTTTCTGATTTTTGGCTTGGTTCTTTGATGTTTACCTTGTAATAAGCTGTTGAATTGTACATTTTATGCACATTTCCATAATATTTGTCTTTGTCTCTTAATGTATATAAAAAAAATTGCTCATCTGTTGTTATTTCTATGCAAAAGATGTCAATAATCTAGAATTATAAAGATAATTTTTTAAAACATCAGAGCTGATTCCAGTGTGTGACATGCTTTTTATAAGCAAAACTCAAAGCAGTAAATGCTTCAAATGGGTCTTATGAAAAATTTTTATCTTCATCATTAAAAAATTTTAATTCTCAATAGTCTTCCTAAAGATTTTCTTTTTACTCTACCTTCAATTATTTCTGTGATTTTAGGAGTAAAAATATGTTAGCTGTTTGTTGTTAATTTGTTGTCCCCTTATTTCTTTCCAGTTCATCTCTTCTGTTTCTCACCATCTGTAAGATTGCAAAAGTGGTCGTAATTCTCTGCAGCTCCTCCCAACAAGAGGTACCATCTATTTCCCCACCACCTGTGACTTACTTTGGGCAACAGAATGCAGCAGAAATGACACTACACAGTCTGAATCTGGGCCTCAATCTTTGAAATCTGCCATCACTGTGTGACCATCCAAGGCTACCACGATGGACCATGACAGATGCATGGCCCAGTCACCTCCTTCCTCCAGCTGATAGCTGATCAAATGCCAGACACATAAGGCCTTTATTGACCAATCAGCCAAGCAGGAACATGTGAAGCCCAGCAAAGGTAAGTCTATCCTGTCCCAGATCAGCTGATCAGAGTCTCCTGAGCTAATGTTCTTTTTTATTTTTAGGCCACTACAGTTCATGTTGTTTGTAACACATGTGATAACTGATATGCTACCTCTCTTCTCCAACCACCCCATCCCTCCTCCCCTCCTCCTCATTAATAATAATATATTTACTGTCCACTGAGCACCCATCTATCAAAATATCCATTTATCTGCTAACCCTATCTTCACTTTATGTATTATGTGAATGAGTACATATTGTGTGCATTTTCCTTTCAGTAGTGCCATGAAGCTAAATTATATTTTTGTGTGCCCCCAAAATACTGTTATTCATTTTTTAGTATCATTGGGAAGATAAATTTGGATAGCACAACGATGCCTGGTATATCATAAAAATACAATAAATATTAGCTGTGATTACTTGGAAGGAATCCTAGGGTCTGTATTGTCCTTTGCCTTTAACTGACCTATTCTTAATCATGGACAAGTCACTTCTTTTTCAGTTTTTTTAATTTTCATTTGACAGACAAGGGGAGAATATGAAATCTTACTTCTAGTGAGTTCCAAAACGTTTTGATCTTGATATAGAGTTCCTATATTTCTTTCATTTTTGTATCCTCTCTAGTGCACATATTTATATTCATCCCTTTACTCTTCTACAACATAAACTTGCACATGGTTTATTTACGTTAGGTATTTGTTCAGTTATCCGTGTTACATCGATGTAATGCAGATTCTACAACAGATCTGACATGTAATTGGCCTTTAATAAATCATTACTGAATTGAGCTATTTTCTGAGTCTGATGTTTCAAGGGATCAGAAACTATACAGGTTTAATTTAGTTTCAGTGTTGTACTGTATATGCACATATATTAGCAAATAATTATAATACAAAGTTTGACTTCATTTCACAGAAAGAACATTTGTAAATCAAAACATACAAGGAACTATTAAATATCTTGATTACTTTATGTTCCATTACATACTTTGTTGTTTTTGTTTTTAATCAGCTTTATTACCAAAGGTGGAAACTACCTAGATGAAGTAGCAGCATATTTCAAGTCATGGAAAATGCCTTCACTTTACTTAGCTGACCCATTCCCCTACATCATCCTTTATTCCCCTGAAACGAAAGAACCCCTCAGTCTTGGCCTGTGTAGGGGAGGCCCAAGTGGCATTGCCATTCTAGACACAGCCCGGGGAACATCTTTCCTCTTACTTCTAAGTGGCTTTCAGGATTGTAACCCTCTCATCACTGGACTTGATCTCTACTACAGCCGACTTTCTCCTCCTCCTTCTCCTCCTAATTCTTCCCAGCAGTGATCCACTAAGAAAATAGAAATTCCTTGATATCTTTCCCATGCAAAACGATATTATAAATTTGTTTCTAGGCAGGTTTGCCAATCAATCTATCATTCTTTGTGCAAATACTATTTTAGTAACTACAATACCTAAATAATAAATTGAAATAATTTACCATTTAAAATCATGTGACAAACATTTTATAAGGTAAAACTCTTTTAATGATGATTTTAATGTAGATATTTTATGTTCACAGATCCAGTGTGCATAAGGTAGAACCTATAGACATTGACTTTTAAACTTCTTACTCCCTTTGTGACTGTAGTATCATGATAATCAGGGCAAATATTGAACTTATTGTATTGTGAAAATATACGTACTTTGAGACATTTTCTTCTGTTGAATTTACTGATTGAATGACATCCAGACCAAGTCTTTTCTAATTCAAGTCTGCAGAATTATGCTTATGATAAGATAATAAATGCATATCCATCGACCAGAACCATATTGAAAGAGCTCTAGGCAGGTGTACTGTGTAATAAACTTGTCATAGAGAAATGAGTTATTTGTTAGAATCAGCTCACTTCAATGGGACTGTCTTAGTCATATGACTTAGCTAGCTTCCCTGATGAACACCAAAATTTGTCCTGGGTCACTTAGGTGCAGGAAAAAAAGAAATAATCAGGCATTAATAGCTGAGTAAACAAACTAGCCCTATTAATTAGCATGGATACTATTTTTGTGTCATAAATAATAGTCAGATCTCTTGAAGGAGAAATGAACACTGGCTAAGAAAAATTACAACCATACTAATGTGTTGCCAACTTTTTATCTTCAGCCCCTAAGCAGGCATTGTTAGTGCTATACACAATACAAAACAACTGAAATAATTAACTAAATAAATATTTTAATGTGAGTGATTAGCTCAACTCAGTTAAAAAGTCTCCTTCATAGGAATATATACCTTAATGGAAAACCTAGCAATGTACTATTCTAGTGTCACTGATGAAACAAATGCACCTTGAACTGTTAGTGGGGGAGGGGGGTGTATGCTGGTAATCTGTGTTTTGTTTTGTTTCTTGTTTTTTTTATTTGTCTTTGATTTACTATGGACTAAGGCAGTGAAATAGGGATAGTAAGTGGGAACATATAAGCTGATCCCCCACATGACTCCAGCAAGTAAATGGATGTCAGAATAGGTGGTTGAGGTGTTCACTGTAAGTCTACACTCAGAATGCATGTTCTGAAAGAAATATAGATTGTGGATGAAGATTCCTGAAAAGATCAGTTATGCCAGTTAGAGAAAAACAGGATTTAAGAATACAGTCTTATAAGATTCACATCATAAAGGATGTGAGAAGCATAAGCTCCACTCTAGATGCTAACAGTGTAATAGAGAACATATAGCATAGACCCATAAAGCTAAAATGAAAGACAATATATGAAATACAAACACTCTATTCTATAGGAGTTGATAAGCAGAAGGTGTATCATTCATTCATTTACCAAAAAAAATTGGGGTGTCTTTGGTGGTATGAATCCAATGATAGAAGCTGAAGCTGGGGCTAGAGAGACAATAGTATGAGTACTTTGCCCCCCCACAGCTTGCAGTGTAATAGATAATTATATAGATTATTATAAAATAATGGAGAAGACATATGCAATAAATATTGTGTGAGAACAAAATTAAAATTTACTGAGCACTTACTGTGTCCTATGTATTTGTCCAGATACCTTGCATGAATTAACTTGTTTAACCTTACAATAAGCCTATAAAATAAATACCATCATCATCATCCTCTTTTAGATGTAAAGGAGCTAAAGTGTGCCCACGCTTACACACCACATAGTTGATATATTTTGGCTTTGAGTGACCGATGACAGACCTAGAGTCTTACTGTGCTGGACCACAGCACTCTACCATGTCACACAAATGAAAGTTTATCCAACTAAGATTCTAAAAAAGAAGTTCAGTCAGTTCATTTATCCTGTCTTCTGACTGGATAAAATGCCTTCCTGATCCAAGTGTTAAAGAGAGATTCAGTATTTAGCTGGTAAAGTGTTAGAGATGATGGGAGTGCACACAGTGAGCATGTCAGACAGAAAAGAAAGCATCGGCATGTTCAAAGAGGAGCAAGGTATATCCTGGAAGTCAGAGGCAAGCCAGTTTTACTGAGCACAAACACAGGGGCTGGGAAGCATGAAACAGGGCTGGTTTCCTGCTGCAGAATATCGGGCAGGAAAAATGATACAAGTACTTATAGCAATACTTACCTACCAGTGGTCCTGGCAAAACACTAAAGAGCCTGAGTAACGAAAAGATGTAAAGAGGTTATATGTTTTAATTTGTGCTGTGCAAAAGCTTTTTAGTTTAATGCAATCAATTTGTTAATTTTGTTGTTGCTGCCTGAACTTTTGGTGTTATACCCAAGAAATCATTGCCAAAGCCGAAGTCAAGAAGCCTTTTCCCCACTTTCTTCCAGGAGTTCTATAGTTTAAGGTCTTATGTTTAAATCTTTTATCCATTTTTAGTTTATTTTTGTGTATGGTGTAAGATAAGGATCCAATTTCAATCATTTGCATATGGATATCCAGTTTTCCTAGCACCGTTTATTGAAGAGAATTTCCTTTCCCTGTTTTACATTTGTAGCACACTTATGAATATCAGTTGATTATTTATGCATACATAGATTTATTTCTGAAATCTCTATCCTGTTTTATTGGCCTACACGTCTGTCTTTATGCCAGTAACCATACTTTTTAAATTACTGTAGGTTTGTAATATTTTGAAACCAGGAGGTATGATGGCTCCAGCTTTGTTTTTCTTGCTCACATAACCTGAATAGACATTTCTCCAAAGAAGATATACAGATGGCCAAGAGGTACATGAAAAGGTGCTTAATATCAGTAATCGCCAAGGAAATGCCAAGCAGAACCCATAGTTAGATATCACCTCACATTTGTTAGGATGGCTATTATCAAAAAACAAAAGATGACAAGTACTAATGAGGATGTGGAGTAAAAAGAACCCTTATACACTGTTGGTATAAATGTATACTGGTGCAGTCACTATGAAAAACAGTATGGAGGTTCTTCAAAAAATTAAAAATTAAACTTCCATATGACCCAGGATTCGTACTTCTGAGTACATACCCAGAAGAATTGAAATCTGGATCTTGAAGAGATAATCTGCACTCCCTTGTTGATTGCAGCACTATTCACAATAGCCAAGCTATGAAAACAGTGTGAATGTCTGTCAATAAATAACTGGTTAAAGAAAATGTGGAAGTTACATAAATTAAAATATTATTTAATCTTATAAAAGAAATAAATCCTATTTAAAAAAACATAGATTAACCTGCAGGACATTATAATAAGTGATATAAGCCAAACACAGAAGTGCAAAAAAACACATGATTCCATTTATAGGAAGAATCTGAAATAGTCAAACTCAGAAACAAAATAAAATGATAGATCCCAGGGACTAGGGAGAGGAGCTACTGAGGAGGTATTGGTCAAAAGGACACATTTCAGTTATGCAAAATGAATAAATCCTAGAAATCTGCTGTGCAACTGTTGCCTTTAGTTAACAATACTATATTGTTTACTTAAAATTTTGCTAAGTGGTACCTGGAGGCAAATGAAAATGAAAACACAGCAATCCAAAATCTATGGGACTCAGCAAAAGCGGTTCTAAGAGGGAAGTTTATAATGATACATGCCTATCTCAGGAAACCAGACAAATCGCAGATAAAGAACATAACCTTACAAGGACCACAAAGGGACTACAAAAAGAAGAAAAAAACAAAACCTAAAATTAGTAGAAGGAAACAAACTATCAGAGAATCAAAGCAAAAAGAAAAACAAAATGGAGATTTTAAAAAATAGAAAAGATCAGTGAAACTAAGACCTGGTCCTTTGACAAGATAAAGATAATTGATAAACCCTTAGACAGACTCATCAAGAAAAAAAAAGAGAAAGGGCCCAAATCAAAAACATCAGAAATAAAAAAACAAGTTAAAACTCACACCACAGAAATACAGAGGCTCATAAGAGATTACTATAAATAATTACATGCCAATAAAACAGACTACTTAGAAGAAATGGACAAATTCCTAGGAATGCACAATCTCCCAAGATTTAATCAAATAAATGAAGAAATTAATTTGAGCAGAACAATTACCAGTAATAAAATTGAATCAGTAATAATAATGATGCCTCCCAATAAACAAAAATCCAGGACCAGATGGCCTCATACATGAATTCTACCAAACATTTAGAAAAGAGTTAACACCTGTCCTTCTCAAACCACTCCAAAATATTGCAGAAAAAGGAACCCATTTGAATTCATTCTGTGAGACCAGCATTACCCAATACCAAGACTAAAAATATGACAAAAAAGTAAATTACAGACCAATATCACTGATGAATATAGATGCAAAATTCCTCAACAAAATATTAGCAAACTGAATTCAACAATACATTAGAAAGATCATAAATTATGATCATATGGGATTTATCCCAGGGATGCAAAGATTATTCAATATCTGTAAATTAATAACATTAACAAACTGAAAGAAAAAAAAACAGCATATGATCATCTCAGTAGATGCAGAAAAAAAGTTTTTGACAAAATTCAGCATCCATGTATGATAAAAACTCTCAATAAAGTGGTATAAAGAGAACATACTTTAGCATAGAAAAGACCCTACATAACAAGCCCACAGGTAACATCACACTCAATTGTGAAAAGTTGAAATCATTTTCTCTAAGATAGGAACAAGACAAGGATGCTCACTCTTGCCAATTTTATTCAACATAGTATTTGAAAGCCTAGCCACAGCAGTGAGAGAGAGAGAGACAGAGAGAGAGGAAGGGAGGAAGAAAGTAAGGAAGAGAGAGAGAGAGAAAGGAAGAAAGAAAGAGAGAGAAAGAGGGAGGGAGGAAGAAAGGAAGAAGGAAAGAAAAGGAATCCAAATTGGAAAGGAAAAACTAAAACTGTTACTGTTTGCTAATTACATGATATTATACAGAAAATCCTAGAGATGCCACCAGAAGACTAGAACTCACCAATGACTGTGTAGATTTGCAGGACACAAAACTAATAAATATACAGAAACCTGCTGCATTTCTATAACACTAATAATGAACTATCAGGATGATAAATTAAGAAAAGAATCTCATTTACAGTTGCATCAAAAAGAATAAAATAAATGGAATAAAACAAATTAAGGAAGTAAAAGACCTATATTTGGAAAACTCTGACATTGATGAAAGGAATTGAAGATGAAACAAACAGATGGAAAGATAACACTGTGCTCATGGACTGGAAGCATTAATATTGTTAAAATGACCATACTGCCCAAGGTGATCTACAGCTTCAGTATAATCCCTATCAAAATATCAACAGCAATTTTCATAGAACAAGAACAAATAATTCTAAAATTTGTATGGAAACACAAAAGACCCTAAATAGCCAAAGCAATCTTAAGAAAGAAGAACAAAACTGGACATATCACACTCCCAGATTTCACAGTACACTATAAAGCTACAAGAAATGGAACTGTATGGTACTGGCACAGTAACAGACACAGAACAATGAACAGAAAAGAGAGCCCAGAAATGAACACACACTTACATGGTCAATTAATTTATGACAAAATAGGCAAGAATATATGTGGGGAAAAGACAGCCTCTTCAATAAATGGTATTGGGAAAACTGGACAGCTATAAGCAAAAGAATCAGACTCAGTGCCTTCTCACACCATATACAAAAATAAACTCAAAATGGATTAAAGACTTAAATGTAAGACCTGAAACCATGAAACTTTTATAAGAAAACAGAACACTCTTTCACACAAATCATAGCAGTATTGTTTGGATCCATCTCCTAAAACAAGGAAATAAAAGCAAAAATAAACAAATGGGACTTAATTAACCTTTAAAGCTTTTGCACAGCAAAGGAAACTTTCAAAGAAATGAAAGGGCTGCCTACTGAATGGGAGAAAATTTTTGCAGACAATATATCCGGTAAGTGATTAATATCCAAAATATACAAAAAACTCACCACCAAACAGAAAACTAACCCAATTTAATAACTGGCAGAGGACCTGAATAGATATTTTACCAAAGAAGACATACAGATGGCAAACGGGCATATGAAAAGATGCTCAACATCACTAATTATCAGGGAAATGCAAATCTAAACTACGATGAGGTATCACCTCACACCAGCCAGAATGGCCATCATTCAAAAGTCCACAAACGACAAATGCTGGAGAGTCTGTGGAGAAAAGGGAACCCTCCTACACTGCTGGTGGGAATGCAGTTTGGTGCAGCCACTGTGGAAAACAGTATGGAGATTCCTCGAAAGACTAGGAATAGACTTACCATATGGCCCAGTAATCCTGCTCCTGGGCATATATCCAGAAGGAACCCTACTTCAAAAAGAAACCTGCACCCCAATGTTTATAGCAGCAATATTCACAATGAGGTATCACCTCACACCTGTCAGAATGGCTATTATCAAAAAGACAACAAATAACAAGTATTGGCGAGGTTGTGGAGAAAAGGACTGTTGGTAGGAATCTAAATTGATGCAGCCACTATAGACAACAGCATGGAGAGTCCTCAAAAAATTAAAAATAGAGCTACTGTATGATCCAGCAATTCCACTCCTGGGTATTTATCTGAAGAAAACTGAAACACTAATTTGAAAAGATAAATGCACCCCAGTATTCACAGCAGCTTTATTTTCAATAGCCAAGATAGGAAGCTACCTAAATGCCCACCAGTAGATAAATAGATAATGAATAAATGGAATAAACATAAAATGGAATATTACTCAGTCATAAAACAGTGTGAAATCGCCATTTGCAACAACATTGTTGGACATAGAGGGTATTATGCTAGGTGAAACAAGCCAGACAGAGAAAATAAAATACTGATGTATGATTTCATTTATATTTGGAATCTAAAAACAACAAATAAACAAGCAGAAACAGAGTCATAGATACAGAGAACAAATAGGTGGTTGTCAGAGGGGAGGTAGATGGGGACAGAAGACAAATAGGTGAGGAAAATTAAGAGTTACAAACTTCCAATTAAAAACTAAATGAAGAGGGGGAGGGTATAGCTCAAGTGGTAGAGCACATGCTTAGCATATACAAGGTCCTAGATTCAATCCCCAGTACCTCCTCCAAAAAAAAAATAAGTAAACCTCGTAAACTCCCCCCAAAAGTAAATAAATAAAATAACAATAAGGCAAAAATATAGAAATTTTAAAAATTAAAAAAAAATGAATCACAGCTATAAAATGTCAGTAATTATGTAATGTGTTTATATGCTGACCAGTTGGTAACTAGACTTACCATGGCGATCATTTTGAAATATATAGAATATCAAGTCACCATGTTGTGTAACAGGAACTAACATAAGGTTAGGTCAATTATACTTCAAAAACAAACAAACACCCATTTAAAAAAGAGATCAGATTTGTGGTTACAAGAGGCAGTGATGGGGGCAGTGAAATTGGATGAAATCAGTCAAAGGTACGAACTTCCAGTTGTAAAATAAATAAGTACTAGGGATGTAATGTACAATGTGATAAATATAATTAATACTGCTCTACATTATAAATGAAAGTTATTGAGATAGCAAGTCCTAAGATTTCTCATCACAAGGGAATTTTTTTTCTAATTCTTCAATGTTGTATCTATAGGAGATGATGGATGTCCACTAAACTTACTGTGGTAATCATTTCATGATGTATGTAAGTCAAATCGTTATGCTGTACACCTTTAACTTATACAGTGCTGTATGTCAATTATATCTCAGTAAAACTCAAAGAAAACACAAAAATAATAAATTTTGCTAAGTGGGTAAATTTATGTTAGGCACTCAGCATAAAAAATAAAAATAAGGAGGATGGAAGGAAACTTTTGGAGAAGAAAGGTATGTTTATGGCATAGATTGCAGTGGTGGTTTCACAGGTGTATACTTACCTGCACAGTTACTAAGCTGAACACATTAAATATGTACACAGCTCTTTGTATGTAATTCATATCTCAATATAGTGATTTTTTTTTAAGTGAAGGGGGGACTTTTAAACATTATCAGTTTCTAAGAACAGCCTAAACTGGTCTGTGATCATCAACTCTGTAGTCCCAGCTATGAGGAAGCACCTGGGTAGCAAGCCATGTAATCAGAAAAGTCATCTCTGCTATGAGTGCTACACATTGCGTTATTTTCTACCCATTATTCTCATGAAATTAAATCTGCTTCTTGATTTCAGCTAGGTTAATTTTCTTGTGCATTTTTCATTTGCTTATTTTCTTATCTAACATACACAGCAAAACTTTTGGTAAATAATCTCTGAGGAATATGATACAAACCTCTAGTGTATGCTAAGGTCAGTTTTCACTTTATTTTCCCTTTGTAATATACAATCCTATTTTAGGCTGTAAATGAATTAAATCCCAGCAGTTATATGGGAGTGGAGGCTGTATGCACATCTCTTCTCATGCTCCAAAAGCTTTGGGACTCATTTCCTTCTGAAGAAAAAAAAAAAAAAATCCTTTAGAAAAGACAATTCAACTGCTATTAAAAAAAAAAAAAAACATATCTTGAATAGTCTTTCCTTATCCTGTTCAGACTTGAATTTGGCTTCTAAACTTTGCTGTGGCCTGGAGAATAATCATTTGATCATGCTTATATCTGAAACATAATTAATTGTGCAATTTGAGCAATAAACAGTATGAATTTAGATCAGTAGTTTTAAGATGGTATCTAAAGTTCCTTCTGATATAAAATTAAGCCACTGTATACAAGTATAGTGCATCCTTTGAGGAAACATGGCTGGCAGGGATTGAGCAAAATCACTGAGCCAGGCACGCTGGTAGGCACTTTAATCCTAAGAAGGTATGTGCAAAATAGGTGCTCTGAACCTTCTTTTTTAGATCAGAAAATAAAAGCTATGGGAAATTAAATAGCTACTAAGTAATGCATCTGTAATTTAAATCCAGAGTTGTCTGAGTACAAATTCCTTGTGGTTTCTATCTTGATACTCTGATTCAAATCCTAACTCCTTGATGCCTTCCTTGACCATACCAGTCCATGCTAATCTCTTTTATCTGAAATCCTACATGCTCACAGTTTATGCAGTTGAATTCACTTAAGTTATGTGGAGCATGTATTCTTCTCTTATGGCTTAATTGCCTCATTTCATTCACATTCGTGCACGTTAGCCAAATACCTACAGACATTAGACTAGGTACCAGCGATTTTTTGTTATTCAGGAAGGCCACAGGCTAGTGCAGTGTTTCTGATTCCGGTTTGCAGATCACTTGCATCAGAGTAATACAATACACATTTTGACTAAGATGATTTTGTTACATATAAATCTAAGAATCACTGGTCTAGTTAGTTATGCCCATCTTCTCCACCTTGATAGAAACTCTTCATAAGGCAGAAATTGTGTCACCAATTTTTGTGTCTGTATTCTGCCACAGGCAATCCTAGGCATGAAATAGATACTTAGTATTGATCGAGAGCAAACTACCAGGCATTGTTCTTAAAGTCCCAGTCATAGAAAATGTAGTCTCTCAGTGTAGCTACTTTTTAGCTTTATTCCTCAACATCAATAGCAAGGTAATACATACTCAGCCTAATTGAAAAAAAAAACAAAAAACATTTATCCATTTTTGCCCTGGCCTTCAGCTGGGAGGTTTGCAGAAGACTTCTAGAAGAGACATACCCAAGCGATTCTTGAAGGATGCATGAATAAAAGGTTAACATATAAAAGAGAAAAGACATTCCAGGTAGAAGGGTTAACATGGTAAAAAGACAGATGTGAGATAATGCACTTTAATGAATGCATATTATGTATGTAAAGCTATGAGAAATTCATAATTATTGGGATATAAGCTACAAAACATCTTTTGGAGGGAGGTGGGACTTGTGCATAAGGCTGGAGAAGTCCAAGGACTATGACCTTGGTATTCACACTAGGGACCCAGGCTCATACAGGCAGTTTTGCGTGTGAACAGCGCAATTGTTTTAGTTTCCTAGCATGGATTTTTTCATATGCTCTTTGTACCAACAGATCCAAATCTCAACTGAACAGCTTACATGACTACAGCTTCCCTTTTCTTTGTCTCTTTTCCCCTCAGAAGAGATTCCTCTTCTCTGCCCTATATTGGTCAGTTATAATCTACAGTAACAAATGACCCCAACATTTTAGTACTTTCACATCAGGATGGTTCACTTCTTGCTCATGTCAGAGTTCCGTGTGGTTTGATGTGGAAGAGAGAAAAGATAGATGAATTTTGATCGCAATGCCATTGAGGTACCCTTGTTTCTTCTTTCTTGTGGCTCTACACCACTCTAGAGCCTCAGGGTTTGTTTTTTTTTTTTTTTTTTTTCCACTAAGCTTACAGATAAGGAAGGAAAGTAAGGTTTGGTACAGAAAGTTTTCATGGACCAGGCTACTTCTGCTCACATTCACTGGATCTGACATCAGTCACATGGCTAAACTGACTGCAAGAGAGTATGGAACATATAATCTGAGTGCCAAGAGAGAAGGGAAGAACATAGATATTAGTGACACTGATAGCCACTTACTGAACATCAAATGCCTTTACAATCCTTGTTTAGCCACTTCCAAGTAATGCTCTTAGAGGAGCATCTTATACATTTGTTGATAATGAGAGATAAATGACCCTCAGAAAAATGTCTTGCAGACTTCTGATTTCTGGTCTGACATGTAAAGAGCTTCAAAGTTGTCATTTTCAAACTCAAAGCAAGAAAAATGTTGAATAAACTGAAAATCAACAACTCTTCTTAGATCCATCAGAGAATTTTGGTCACAGGGCAAGCTGTCTCCCAGAAAATCAGATAGACAGGCAAATACAGAGAATCACAGTTTGCCTGGAATGGAAACCAGGAGTAGAAGCCCACTGCTGTAGCCAGTATCTGTGGGAACACTTAAATGGCGATTGACAAATTGATGGAGGTTCATTCTCAATGAGCTTGAGTTAAAAATCTCTGAAGTTCCATTCTTAGCAAGGCCCCAGGTTTCACCTTCAGGAGCCCCACCACATTCTCAGGTGAAGATTGGAGAAAATTTCTCTTATATTTCCAACAGCAAGAGGGGAAAGTTAGCTATTTTGAAATATATCCAGAGTATTATTTTTCTCCTTAAAAAAAGCCTGCTCTCATAACATACTATTTTGCCAGAGCCTAACCAAGTGGAAGGCAAATACCCAACTCCAGGCCCATCTAGCTTTCCACTCATCTAAGGGGTAGAAAATAGTGAAGCACTTGTGAAAGCCACAACCTGGGGAAACAGGCTCACTAAAGACTTTGATCAGTCATAGGACTGTAGACTGCTTCTCCTTCCCCCACACTCACTACCACATCAGTCAGGCTCCTCTGTAGAAACGGGATTACAGCTGAAAGAACTAGAAGCCTCATTCTCTATTAAAAAAAAAAAAAAAGAGTATCTAGGAAAACAGAAGTGACAGCAGAGGAGACAAAAACAAGGACACTAAAGGGAATGTTAGTCTCTGACACCTATAGCTCCAGCAAACATTGAACATAGTTTAACTTCTAGCCAGATAAGCATAAAACCTCACACTAAAGGCCTATTTGTCTTAGTTCCTCTTACCTGATATATTATGTCTGGCTATCAACAGAAAGTTATAAGGCATGCTAAAAGAAAAAAAACAGTCTGAAGAGACAGATTTAACTTCAGAACCAAATTCAGATACAGCTATCATACCAGGAATTTGCAACAACTGTGATTAATATTCTAAAGGCTTTAATAGAAAAAGTGGACAACGTGCAAGAAGAGATGGGTAATGTAAGCAGAGAGATAGAAACCCTAAGAAATTTGCATCCTAAGGACATTTAAAATATTTGCACTCTTACATCAAGAAATGTGTCATTAATTAGGGCACCTTATCTACTGAGATTATTTATCAAGATTTTATTTTTCGGACACAGACACCTACTTAGCCTGTTCTTGATGCAGTTCCACACGGAAGAGCCTCACATGTACCCCAAGGAAGGATATCATCTATTTTCACCTGCTGATAGTGATGGCAAAACATAAATGATATTATAGAATGAAATTATCACTTGTACCCAGAGGAAAATGAAGTGTTTGGTCATGGGAATTGAGACAGGAATGATCATCATAAGCTAATGTGTCAGTTTCAAGTTTTATACACGTAAGAAACACTTGTGTTCTGTTCACCACTGAGAACCCCAGGAAACTTTGTACTGTACTTTGATTTCATCTGTTTCTCCATATCTAATCCACCAGCCACTCAAAAATGCTTTCATTTTCATGTAACATAAACAGTACATTTTTAGCTATAGACTCTTCCTGACTCAAAAAATGGAACTGTCTCTCATTTTCTGATTTAGTGAAGTGGAGTCCCTTCTAATGCCAAGCATCATAGGGAGTACCAATCATAGAAAGGTAAAAAGAACTGGCCCCTCCATTCAACAAAAGTATAATCTAGAAAAACCTTATGAATCTTTGTTCAAAGAATCCTATCATGAGCACTAATGGTGTGATAAAGAGAAGCTAGATCAAATATGAGAGAACCAATAATTCATTATTCACTGTCACCTCTGTGGCAAGGAAAGTCCTACGTGGGGAGCAATTTCCAAGGAACTTAGAGGACATAGGGAAAAGCAGGAGACTCAAAATAGACTTTTTTTAACAATCCAACTGCCCAGAAATATCTAATCATATTTCTTTCTTTAAACACAATCTTTAACCCTCAGTTGATAAGTCTCAACATTTTTGAAATAGAGCCCCCAGTTGACAAAAATTCCCCTTGAATATAATTAGGGACTTCCAAGTGTTTTGCCATATGTGGATTTCCAGGGCCATGTGTCACAGTCCAAAGCAGTAACATTGCAATATCCATTCAAAATAGTTGTTTTTGTTTTTGTTACTGTTTTTGTTTTTGTTTTCTGCACAATGCCAACCATGTGTGATTAACCATACAAAACAAATTGTCATATTTGCTCAATGCAACTTAATGTTTATTGCATTTAGTCATAATTCCTCATCTAATTGGTAATGATAACATTTATTGAGTGAAAATCATGTTCCTGGCACTCTTTTAAGCATTTTATGTAAATTTACCTCATACAATCTTTATCATGAACCGATGAGATAGAATGTTATTTTAGATAAGGAAATGGCATACAAAGAAGTCAGTTATGCAACATCATACAGTGGTCATGTATGGTAGAATTGCCAAACTTCTAAGACTGCTTTTAATATGTACACTCTTATTACATATTAAGCATTTTTGTTGAAGTTGCATAAAGTATAACTGACAAATTATAGATACTCTTATCAAGAACTGCAAAGAGTCTGAGTTTTACCCTACTTGAAGCTAACAAGACAGTATGCCACACTTTCATAGATGTTGTCAGAAGTCACAAGACTTCTGGATAGGAGGCAAAGGAAGTTTATTATTTGAGCAATAACAGTAGTCAGAGTATCACCATTTTTATATTGTTTCCTGAGGTCTAAATTCCACAAGACCATGTGAAGAGGGGCAGATGGTACCTGTAGTTGTAATGGGTTGCATTAAAGGAGATAAACCCTGAGCTTAGGAAACTTAAGTCTTTTAAAATGGGCAGGCAGAAAGCATGTCTGTCTGTCCTTTGCTATTAAGCAAGATACTATCTCATCTATGGCCTTTGGCCTTCCACTATACAAACATTCAGAAAGATAGTCTGGAACAAAGGGAAGTCAGTACCTCACTCACAAGACTTGCAGAAATGCAAAACACCTATGAAGAATTTACTTCCAACAACTCCTATTCCTAAAACATGAACCTATTTCTTCTTTGTGATAAATCTGTGTTCCTTGAAAGGAAATTCCATGTGGAAGATACTGCAATTTATCTCCTCATCCCCATTATTCTCTCTATGTCATAGTAAAAAACCCATAGCTGTCAGAGGATACATGGATTTCCAAAACATATTTTATGACTCTCTTGCAAGTAGATTTGACTATGTGGCAAATGTTTAGCCCATTATATTCCATTAGACATATAATTGAAGCCATGTATGCAATTAAAATGGTTCTATCAGCTGAATTTTTAAGTAAAAAGAAGGACATGAGAGTAATTTTAAAGATACGCTTTAAACCAGTATATCCAAAATAGTATCATTATGACACGTAAGCAATATAAAACACTGATAATATATTTTACATTCTTTTTTCATACTAAATCTTCAAAGTCCATTGTATTTTGATCTTAAAACATATCTCAATTTGATATTGAGCTGTGTTTCACATCCTCAATAATGACACGTGGCTAGGGGCTATTGTATTGGACAGCATATATCTAGCCAATGAGATCTGAGAAGAAATATGTGTAATTTTCAAGTTGTACCCTTAAAGGGAAAAGAAGGCTCTTTCTCTTGCCTCATCTATTCTACCACTTTGATGACAAACCAGCTTAGACATAGTAGGACAGCAAGATGATAGATGGCTGGATTTCAGAAAAATGGAGCATATAAACTATGACCTGCTGATTCTGTCTACACTATTGTCAGAGAGAGAGAAAAAACTATATTGCTTAAGCCACTCTTATTTTGTTGTCTCTAATAACATTTAAAACTATATCTTAAATGATATAAATTTTGTCTTATTTATTTATATATTCTCATTACCAAATGGAAAGTAACCCTGAAAATGTTTATTGAGGTAAGATGTGAGGGTGTAGCAAAGAACCAAAGCACAAGATCATCTTAAAAATGAATCTGAGAAGTCACACAGAGGTGGATGCAGACCAGGATCTATTTCCCATTTTTACATTCCAGAAATGGACAGTTCATTAATTGCTGTATAAGTAAATATCAAAGTATTTTTGAAGCAATAATGTAGTTAGTCCTTTCTTAGATACATAAATAATACAAAATAGTGTTTAATCCCTTGACTATCTATAAATAAAGGCATTAATTATTTGAATTAATAAAAACATTTATATCAAATGGGGGTAATAAGGTCTAGAAAGAATTGCACTGTGACTTGAGTTAGATCCTGGAGAATACATAGTTCTCTGTTATGTATATTCTCATTTAGAGAGTGTGATATTGTCTCTTAGCCCTATATTTTGAACGGTACATCAATATATAGCTTGTTCTCTGTCTTAAAATAGTCCTAACTCCTGGTCTCTACCACTAAGTGCTTGTTTTAGTTTATTGTTACTGATGAGAAAAACTATGCTTGAGCTAGAAAAGCAATCTATGCCCACTGTAGGAAACTCAGAAAGTACAGAAAATTATGAAGAAACATGAATGAAATCACCTGTAACCTCATCTCTAAAACAATCTCTATTAATGTTTTGCCATTTATCCTACAAGTAAATTTTTGAATTATTTTTGTCTTTGCATATTTTCATTGGGATCACTCTTTATATAAAATTTTGTAGATAGCAATGTGTACACTAAATGTTATATTTTGGACATTTTCATTCCACTGAAAATTTAGTAAATACTGTTTTTACTGACTATATAATACACAATCAAATACATGCACCATCAATTATTTAATCATTGTTCTTATGTTGGACATTTGCATTTGTTTTTATTTTTCACTCATAACTGATTTTTGTTACGTTTGTGCTCTTTGTGAAATGAGTTAGTCATTTCAAGCCAATTCCTATGGACAGATGTAAGGACAACAGTTGCTTTGGTTACTGTTAACTAACAGGTTTTTGGAAAGTGAATCAAATCCATATGCAATATATAATCATTGTATTAGAAGGTGCTTGTACCAGATCATGAGACTAAACTTAATAGTGTGGTATAGTATTTTGAGATTACAGAGATGATCCTTTGTCACCATGTATTTGGACCAATGGAAGTAACTACAGAATTTAAAAATTATTAGGAAGTAGAAAGCTTTGAGTGTATTTTCATTTTCTAGCACCAATGCATTTAAATCTCCAAGAAAGTATATACCTTATTAAAGAAAAAAAACCATAAAAATAGATTTGGCAACTTCCCTTGACAATATATTCTAGAATATTAAAAACTATGTTAAAAATATTTTTAAGTTTATTCAAGTTTCCTGCTCTATAGTGTAAGGGTTTTTTTCCTTTTCTTCTTCCAGTTATATGGTAAATAATTAGTTATAAATATATGTAGGCTATTATTAAATATGCCATCTTTAAAAAAGTCATGTCTTTAGATAATTTGCCAATTTTAATTTGTGATTATTCAGATTTCCAAACAAAGTTCATTTCATTATAATGCTATGTCAGGAAATAACCATTTGCTTTTGTGTTGCTTTTGCTTTAGGCTACTGTGCTATTCAAGAGAATTGATTTGCATGTGCAAGTCAGAGGTGTCTAAATATGAGTTACTTTATCAAAATTAGTGATTAGATTTATAGGTTTTAAATATTGATAACAAAATTATATAGACCATTTATCTTAATTGGTGGTGGTTGAAGGGTATATGCAAACCCTCTGTATTCTCTTTGCAACTTTTCTATAAGCTTAAAATTATTCCAAATAAAAAAGTTTAGTTAAAACGTAATATGGGAATCCATTTTAGTAATTACTTACAGATTTGTTGAATGTTACATCTAGAAAGAATTTTAAAGATAATAATCTTGATTTTAAGTATGTGGTGATGATGAATAATGATTATGATGATGACTCAGTGATGATTAATATTGAATAGGTGTGTGTGCCTAGAACTGAGCACCACTTTTTAAAATGCTTTATCTCACATGCATTATCCTTTTTCTTTTTTATAATAACTGCCTTACTGAAGAATAGGAGCAAGGTGATAGGAGACTTGCTGCCCCCTTAGTGATTAATATAATCTTTGACCCAAGTCCAAATTTTTATGGAATTTTGAGAAATTAGATACATTGTTTTATTAAAGGAAACTCTCACTGGATAAATGTGAATGCCTGATTTGACTCATCTAATCATGTACTAGTTAAATGTGCTTTATTATGCATATTAAAATTATGTAAAGGATACCATGGATTTAGTTTTCAATGACTGAGTGAAGAGAAGTAAAACACTAAATAATGAAAGTTAAAAGATGTCATAAACTGTAGAGTGACTTAAGTTACCACTGAACAGCACCATTTTTTATTAAGGGGAAAGATTATAAATGTAAATATGGTTTTATTGTGTTATGGTTGGATTGTTTAAAACAGATATACATATCCTTCAGTTCTGCTGCCTGCTTAGAAGGAGTAAGAACACAGTTTAACCATAGCTTTCAAACTTAATCTGAGCCTCAGAACTCCTCCTTCAAAAGCTCAGTAGAGATGTGGTGTGTCTCTGGTCATTCCAGCATGATGTTCTAGCACTCCATGTCCCTATCCTTCTCTTCTCTCCCGGGAGTACTTGGATGAGGACACTGTTTGGATACAGTTTGAAAGCCACTGCTTAAACAGTTGAGAGGTAGAATCTGATTCTATTTTGGGATAGAATGAGACAGCAAAGTCCTCATCAATTTTTATGCAGTAGAGCCTTCGTGATTTTTTTTCTTGAGACTAAAGAAACTTTCAACTGCAGATGATATAAAGTCCAAACAAATATGATTTAAGCAAATAGAGAAAATTTTTTGTCTCACATAGCTAATAGGTTTCAGTATAGGGGTGTCTCCAAAGCCTGAGGCAGAGATTTTAATTGTATCATCAGGGAACTGATTTCTTTTTTCCATTTCTTAATTCTGCCTTTGTGTATGCACCTCTATGCTTAGTTACCATGGGATCGCCTCCAACATGGTCACAGGATAACTGCAGCTTCTACAGAGCCAGTTTTTACTTAGCTTCAGTCTATGCACAAGATTAAGAGTATCATTCTAAAGATTTCTCGAAGAAAATTCATTAAGTCTTATTGTGTCTCTCTGGACATGAACTCAATGCACTGGTGGATTGATGCATTAATTGACTTACATATAGGTCACAGGCTGTAACTTTGAACCAGATAAAAGCTTCACTAGGCATGGGAGCTGAATTTGGGGATGAGGGTGCTTTCCAGAAGAAACCTGGGTAGAATTAACAGAAGAGTGAAGAATAGATATGAGAAACCAAAAAATACCAGGTACTTACTTCTTTTCCTAAAATGATGGAGTTTATTCATTAACTCATTTCCTTATAAAGTTGTTCTGAGTTTCTTCTCTTCTAGTTCTGTGTTAGTTGGAAAAATTGCATAAGATAGTTCCTGTCTATACTTATATCTTAATAAAGCAAACTGTATCACACAAATACATAAAAATCTATACTTCTCTCTCTGCTTGACTCACTATGTACATTTTTAATAAAATGTTTGAACCAGAACAAAATCCTCACTACCATCTCCCATTTCCACACATTCCAGTGTTATTGGCAGAAAGCCTCAAATAATTTTGGATTTTCCAATACCCCTTGTGGTGTGTTAGCCAGATTCAGTAAGGAAGAAAAATTTGTACTTTCCATGTTTTGAGCATTAGATTTATTGCAAAATATAACCAAATACCTGCTGCCAGTTGGGCTGAAAGAACCGTCTGAGAAATTACATGAACCTTTCTCTTGTTTAATATTCAAATGTAAAAAATGCATGATGATGAAAAACTTTGTATAAATAAAAAGATATAAATCATAAGATGTAAAGGCACTAAACAAGTCTATTTTAAGGTGAATGATAAATATGCTGGTCTATGAATCAAGTATGATTCATACTTGATTCAATATGAAACATAGATAATATGATAGATTGATAGAAAATTAAATGCAGACTTCAATGGTATGTTATACTAAAAAGTCAGTGCCATTTCAAAAACAAACATATGATGGTTCTCTTCAAAATGCCATTATTTAACATCATTATTAGACTCAATTTTTACTATCTATGTAAGAAAAATTAACAAAAAGGGTATTTATAGAAAAGAATAAATAATGAAAACAATAGAGTAATTAATTATCATAAAGTTTACATAAATAAACATGCAAAAGTTTAAAGTTTAGTGTAAAATATACTTAAAAAACAAGAGGAAAAACATAATATTATGTTATCTTATATGCGATAAGCAAACCTAAATGTGAATCCCTTGATGATGTCTTTATTTATAAATTATTTTATAGCCTCTTCTTAATGGGAGCAAAATGGTTAAACAGGAGACCTTTATATGGTCTATGAATAATTAATTGGAATAACAAATAACATTCAGAAAAATCATAGAAAATAACAAAAAAGGACAAACATGTATATGAAACCGTGTGTGTTCCCTTGCTAAGTAAGCTAGAGTAAGGTATAAAATGTGATGCATTGCCATGGCATGCTGCCAAGTACAGGGTGCCTAGAGGAGAGAGGCATTGTTGCACAGATAGAGGCATGTCATGTCCAGATAATACATAAAGGAGTGCAAATGTTGTCAGAGTATTAGAGACTGAGTAACCTTCTTAGGTTGGGGGAAATTAAGAAGAAGAGGAAATTATAGCAATAAAAGTACACCTTTTCAGGTCTTGGGATGACATCTGAACTTAGTGTGGTTGCAATGTGATTGTTGAGAGTTTTCCATAGATGTCCAGCCCAGTAAGGTGTGGATAAGAAGTCTTCTAAGTCTTGGCTGCATAAAGGAAATTTCCATATGTGTCCTTAACCTGACTTCTGCCTAATTTGTTGCTCCCTCCATTCTGTTGACTTTGAGTGCAAAGTCCTTTCTATCCACACACAGATATCCTTGCTTCCACAGTTTAGCCTGATGCAGAATCTAAGCTTTCACAGTTTCTGACCTCTCTTTTAACATTTTCTCTTTCTTCTCCCTTCTTTGGCTCTGAGTATTCATAGATAGAACTCTAAGAATCTTACTTTTCCTAGCCCCAGCTGAGGTGTAGACATCTTGAGTCTCTGATATAAAAGAAATCATCATTTCAGTTTTCATTTGTTTGGTCTAAAAATACTGTGGCACAGAGAGGACAAAGATTGATAAACAGGATCAACAAAGCAGAAATGGTTGCAAATTGTACCAACAGACAAGCCAATTCTTTAGCACAGTATATGAGCTTCTCTATTTTCAAGTAGAAGATATGGAAGGTAATTAATGAAGTGCCCTGTCCCACAGACTAGGGATAGAGAGGATGATGGGGGAGGAAAGAACTCAGGGCCAAGGAGTGGTCTTTTTTGAAATGGCAAGGCTTAGAAATGGTACAGAAATTTCTCATTCAAGACAGTACTATGAAAACCA
The DNA here is from genome assembly GCF_036321535.1 of Camelus dromedarius. Lineage (NCBI taxonomy): Eukaryota > Metazoa > Chordata > Mammalia > Artiodactyla > Camelidae > Camelus > Camelus dromedarius. The sequence goes on from NC_087450.1 coordinate 27,040,764, forward strand.
AGACAGCAGGCAGAGCTAAGAACTGATAAGAAACTAAAAATCCAAAAAGCTGAGCCACTAAGTCCAGAAGGTCTGCCGGTCAAAGAAGCTAACACAACCTAAATTTAACCTGAAGTGCCTCCTTGTCCTTGTAGAAGTTTATATGCATTCATGGAACCATAGCTCAATAGCTAAAAGTAATTAACAAGGCATCCCAGTATTTAACTAGACAATTAAAGGAGATTCAAAATAGAGTGAAGTGGATACTTTTCAAAATTACCTTTACTCTCACCCTAAATTGTCTTTCATTCCTATGGTGGTTCCAAAGGCTTTCCTCAAGCCTGTTCTTACTTATTGTACCCCCTCCTGCATCTTCAGCCAGCAAGGTTTTTCTGTCTCTTTTCCTCCTGCCTTTCCTTATGATTATTTTTATCAGGTAGCTTGACAGACTTTCCTGCTTTTGTTTCTTTTCTTTCTGTTTCATTTACTGCCATGTTCTTGACAAACAGTAGCTGTTCTAGAAAAGCCAGCAGTATGGTTGTGGTATTTATTATTGTTATTAATCTCTTTCCCACTATCTCTCCTCTGCCTCTGTTAATTCTTTTTATTCTGTGTTATTAAAACCCCAAACTGGGCCCACATAGGTAATACTCTCTTAAAGTCCTGGGGAAGGTAAGAAGCTGAGCATGCAAACCAAATTATCTTAGAGAGGTGGTGGTGGAGAGAAGGAAAAGAGAGGTTCCTCCACTTACTCTGCCATTCTGGTGTTATAACAAGTTCATGGAGTCCAAAACTTAGAACTCAGGAAACAAACTCAAGCTAGAGAGGGAAGCAGAAACACAGAAACGAGTCTGCCTAGAAGGCAGATATTTAATATCATTTCTTTTATGAGCTAGTTTGTGTTTAGGGGAGTGAGACACGAGGTTAATCAATTTCAAAAAAAAAAGTCAGAGATAGGTTAGATTTACTACCTAAACAACACTTCAGAGCAACATATCCCAAAGTGAATCCTGCAAATCACCAATACCATGAAACGTTATGGGGGGGAAGTGGTGAGAAGTTTAGTAGTCAATTTTGAGAAACATGTTCATCTCCAGGTTACTCAAAAGACATGACTGCATATTAAATACTCTTAGAATTTTGCTGAAATAGGAAAACCTGCTTAAATTTGTTTATTTGGGTGCTTTTCAAGCTCATTGGGTCAAGATCCCATTTTCTTGTAAGGTGTTTTCTAACACTATATTGGGCTGCTTTTCTAAAGGCAAATAAGTGCATTTGCAAAGGGATGCCTGACTTATTTGGAAAACATATGCTGATATCTGAACTCACATATGAACTGTGGCATAGTTTCAGAAAAAAAAACATTCATTGCTCCAGATCAGCCCTGCTTACTATCAAGTGATTTAATTACTGCAAACGGAATTGTAATTCTCTCCTTTTACTATAGAGTTGTTTCTAGTTAGACCTTTAATGTCTCTCCAAACAATAATGTTTGGCAGAGAAATACTGTCAGTCAAACAGAACCATAAACATCTGTGTTTGTTTAGAATATACTTCCCTATTTAATTAAATATTTGGGTGTACCAGGAAATTTTTGTGTCACTGGAAATTCCACTGGAATCTTCCAGAAACATTATATGCCATCTGAGAAAGTCAAAGTCTCTCGCTCATTAGAAGACTGATTTTTTATTCTTTGTGTTATTATTTTCTAAATGCATATGTCTTCTCACCTTCAGATTTCAAAATAATTAAAGCTGTTCTTTATTGTTAAGGGCATAAGAAAATACGTTTTAAATGTGTGGGAGTAGGGTTATGAAAGGACGTCTTAATGAAGAGTAGAGTGTCAAATTTTTTATATTGTACCAAACTCTGTCACTTCAGTCTGTCTTGAAAAAAAGTTTGCCTCATTTTACAAAAAGACTCTGATAAAACAATGGCAATGTACTCTCAATTGTTCACTAGTCTAAAAATAGGTCATTAGCATGAATATTAGACATGATTAAACACTGCAGCATAATTATTTTGTCCTAGGCCACATAATATCCATGTGTCTTTTCTCTTGAAATCATTCCAAACTTTTTTTAGATCTCTAAAAACTTAAGAACTGAAATATTGAGATATAGAAAATTATAGAAACACTTAAATGCATATACATACAAATACTTCTCTAAAAAATCAGTGACTTTTCAAAGTGATCTAATACCTTATAAGTCAGGGGAACAGTTATCCTTACATTATATTAATCTTTATAAAACCACAATCTATAATTAATTCCAAAGAAAGGTGAAATTACTATGGTTTAGAAGTATTGACTATAGTCTTCATAACACTCGTCCCAATAATATTGTCAAACAGTTAAAATATCATAGGATGGTAATAATTTAAACAGTTTTAATGACCATCAAATGAGTAGATACTCTTAGGTTGGAAAAATAACATATCATTAACAATTGTTAGGATTTCGTATCTTGTCAATTCAACCCTATTTCACAGAGAGTAACTATCACAACAATATCCATAAGCAATATCAATATAATCTTTATTGTATATATCTGTTTATTGATTTGTACAATATGTGTGACCAATAGGAAAACCTTTGAATATCAAATAGATTTCTACCATTATTTCCATTTTTTTCAAGACATGACACCACATTATAAAAATAAATTAAATTGTAAAGAAAATTCTGATATAGGGGAGTTATTTGTAATAAGATCTTTTTTCTGTTTTCATTGATTAAAAAAAAAATCCAAATGGCAGATCTTTGTTACTTGAATTAACAATCATTTGATTTTATTAGTTAATCCTGCTAAAATGGTATAGAAATTTATGGCTCCATGGTGCAGGTAGATCTCTGTAATGATTAGTTTTAATGGAAATGTTTCTTTTTCATTCCTGGGGCATGCCATTGTCATGGACTTTTGATTGACTTTACTGAATTTCCATCTGTGAAATTTAATTATTAAAAAATAGTCATTAAAAAAAGGGCACTAGAGATAGAATATATATATATGTGTGTGTGTGTGTATATATATGTGTATATTTAAATCTCACTGTTTCTGATCTTAGAGCTCATATTCACCCTTATGAATTTTTTCATAGAAAAACAGCTCAGAAAGACCCTTATGCTAGCATCAGAGGCCAGTACAGTAGCAATTAAGCAAAGATGGGTAATAAGCTAGAACAGTAGCTGAACAAATTAGTCCTCTACTATGTATGCTTACTCTGCTGCACTCAAATGACTACATATTTTTTGTGTCTGCAGCCCAAGCTGAGTCTGCAGTTGTAATCTTACTTATTACTTTGGCTCAAGGTTTCTCATCTTCACCTTATCCGACAGCATTGCCAGTCTTCAAGTGAGTGCACCTGAGGTAACCTTATTTCTCTCCATGGTTTTTATTAGACTCTGCCAGGTTCCAAATCTTCCTCTCAACTGGGCTTTCTTGACCCTCACCTGTGGTTTAGGCCAGTTCCAATTCCTAGGACCAATAATAGATTCAAGAAAAAAAATTAGGCGACTTAAAGGACTCTGCGTAAACATTCTCTTCCTGCCCTGATGGTACCCTACTGAAAAATGGGCTTTCACTTTCCTTGTATTAGTGTCATTGCACACATTATAGCTTACATTTGAAAGCTGGATTTGAAACTTTTTCCTGTGTCAGTCTCATTCTTGGTGCCCCACCTATTAATTTGATCCTACTAGATCTAAATCTCCATCTTGTTTTTCTCACTTACTCCAAGCCCAGGCACTGAAGTCTCAGTTTCATGATTAAGTTCCTGTTTTATTCTGACAGTCTGATCTGATTCTGAGTTGCTGGACTAGAGTTTAGTGTGTTTGCTTTTCATGTAGACTTTGACCTTGTGTCTCACTTAAGTGTTGGAATAAGCTCTTTCCCTTGATCTTAGGGACCTCCTCCAAGATATTATAATCACTATCTCTGCTAGATACTATCTACTACCCACTAGATTTCACTTCTGCCAAAATGTGATTCTGTGTTCATGTCCTCAGATCTTTCTCTATCCAATTCATGCATAGAGTTCTGGATTTTGCTGATGTTGGCATTTAGTGGCTGGGGATAAAACAAGAGCTCAATTACCCAATTCAAAGTGAAGTGTATAAAATTAAGGAGAACTGGTTAAATGAAAATTACCAAACCAGAATGTTTTTCTTCACATTTTACTACAATTAGCCCAACTGGTGATTGAAGTTTCATTACACAACCACAAACACCAGCTGCTGTCCTGTCAGAAACCAACCAAATAAGCCAAGACAAGATTGGATTTTGGGTTTTCCTATCACCATCCTTTGGAAAGGACCAAAGTCCATCTGGTCTATTCACCTGCACACTTGGATATCAGTTCTGAAGTCACTGTATCTAACCTGTTTTTAAAGTTTCCAAGGACAGAGGTGCTATGAAGTTGATACCATATTTGAGAGAAAGTTAAAAAAAAAAATCACCCTCATGTAGCAATGCCCCAACATTTCCAAAATGTTTGCTGGCTTTAGTGTTGTTTCAACTTTTGTGGGCATAAAATGTATCTTCCATGTCATCTGTCTTGAATACTTGGTGTAATAACTCTGATTACTTCTCTTTTAGAGGTTACAATTTTGACATTTTCTACTGTGATCTTTCCCCCTGGTTTTTATATAAATATCTTTTATTTTTCCCTAAAAGCCAACACTGACTTGAAGGAGTAAATATACCTGAGAAAATTAGGTACTCTGCTTCTCTATCTCACTCTGCCCAAATAACAAGGATCATGTCAACTAGAATAGGTTTTGTTTTCCTCCAATTAACTTCTAAGAAAAATAAGACAGAGAGTAACTGTGAACATTTGCTTTTTACAGATCTGATGCTATGATTCTTAAAGAGATTTTTAAAAAATTCAGAGTAGCCTAGGGGATGAACCCACAATAAAGTCAGATTAAAGAGTAGATGAGAGATATAGCAATGATGTTTACCAAAGTCAGCTTATAAACAAGTAGCATTAAGCAGAAATTGCAACCTACACCCTCAAAATCATTGAAAAATGAATGTCAGTGGGAAATAGCCTCTGAAGGTATTTGGCTTTTAACATGTGATACGAAAGACATCATTTTGCTGATTCAATTGTACAGGGTAAAAGCCTAGAGACATTTCAGACAGTCTTTATTCTTTGAACTGCTACTTGAAGACAGCACTTGGGAGCTAAAATAAATCATCACCACAATAAACTAATTTTCTTGATTGAGCATCCACCCAGACTGCTGAGGCAAAAGTCAGTCACTTGTACTATTGCTGTTGCCATCTGTTTCACTATTTCTCAAAGCAGGAATGATTGTTGATTAATGTGCACTATGCAAATTCATCCACTTTACAAGTAGTGACCTACAATTACTCATGCAAAACTATCTGATGAAGCAATGAGGCAGTCGATCAATGCCAATAAAGGACCATTAACGATTTTGGCCAGCCTGATGTTATAGAATAGGTAATATTTTTTCAGCTACTGGGTCCATATCAGTCAAGCAGAATGACTCAGTTATAAATAGGTGAATGATGCTTTTTTTTTTTAAAGACATTTTTCTGACTTTCCACATAGGACTCCTGATCCAAGTAGGATGTATAGCCCCTTTGGAAATTAACCAAGTGGTTTGCAATTAGTAGATAAGTTTTTTCTGTTTTCTGCTTCCATTAACTACCTGAATTTTCCCTTAAAGAATTTACCATTCTCTGTATTGTTACTGGTTAAAATATAAACTCTGGAACTAAATTTGAAATTTTGGTTCTACAACTTGCTGGCTCTGTGACCTTAGGCAAATTACTTAGTCTCTCTATGCCTTGTCATCTCATCTGCAAAAATGAGAATGGTAATTGTATTTTCTACATCATGGATTTATTGTGAAAGTTAACTTACTCATAAACGGCTCAGAAAAAAAAACGTACGTGTGTGTCGGGGTGTGTGTGGGGTGTGTGTGTGTGTGTGTGTGTGTTTGTGTGGGCATGCATATTTGTATAGAAAAAAGAAGGAGTGAGAGAAAATGAAAAATACGGTAAAATGTCAGCAATAGACAAATCTGTGTACAAGTTATATGTGTTCTTTATACTGCTTTTTATTTTGCAACTGGTCTGTAAATTTGAAATTATTTCCAAATAAAATGTGAAGAGACAATTTTTTAAAAAAATGTCAGCTTCATTTAAATAGTATTATTTTAAAACATTGATATTATTTGTATTGTTTTATTAAATAATTATGAATATTTTCAAAAAATGACATTTTATATTTTTTAATATTTAAAATTTAATTTAATGTATAGATTTTTATAAAATAATATTAATATGTACATTTCAAATGTATCACAATTTTTAATTCTTTATATAATACTATCAAGAGAACAAAAATCAATGAAAATTCTGATTATTAATATATAAGTAGTGATTTTTCTGCAGTGAAGGCAAGAAAAATTTTATGGGATAACTATGTAACAGTGAATTATGGATGTCTTTATTACTTATCCAAACATCACTACCATTCAGCAGAAACCCAGACATACAGAATCATAAGTAAATTTGATCACCTTTGAAATTTTCTTACTGTAAGTCATGTTAAAACTATAGCTCTAACCGTACTTTTATTTTGTCATAATAAGGATATCTTTTTCAGGATTGGAGGATAGGAAGTATTTTTATGTAGCTATTATTAGCTTGATATGAGACTTTTTAATATTGAGTCATATGCAATATGTAGGCATCCTTTAGTATTCTTATACCCAGACTATATAGCTGCTATGGATACTAATGATTATGCTTCACTTATGTAAATTATAAAATAATAAAAATAAAAACACACAGAAGAAAACCATATACTTTCCACTAACGTAAATGCAAAGAAAGGGTCAAAAATGCATACAACTGGATAAAAGAAGTTTCCCAAGGAACTGAGGTGAGGTAGATACAGAATGACAAAGGGATTCTTTCAGCAAAAAATTTATTTTTCAGGAGCAAAGTATATTATAACAAATAGAAAATACACATTATACCAAAGCATATAATAACTACCTTTATTTTATCTTCTAAGTTCTATTGCCAAGTAAATAATCATAGATCCTTTCTTATGAACACATTTGGTATAACTGACATTTTAAACTCCGGTGGAAACACTGCATTTACCCCATTTTTAAAAATCTCATTATTTGAGGACTTTCATTCTAATTTCTCAAAATGATTTTGAATCTTCTTTTTGAAAGGCACATGCAAATTGATCATTTGGCTACTATGTCTTAGATAACTTTCTAAGAATTTAAGTAAATATTTTATTTATCCAGTTGATTGAGTCCTTGCCTATCTGCTATGTGTTGGCTTTGAAATAGAGGAGAAAAATTATCTATCTTGTGTGAGCAATAGCTCTATTGTAATCTAGTCTTTCTCACATTTTCTGAGTGTCATTTATTTTAAATGATAATTGAAGAATGATTAGACATGTTTTATTTAACCCCCCCACCCCCATTCACCTCTTTTTTGGAACATTGTCTTGGGATGCAGTATCAGGCAGAAATCTGAGATTTCCACATGAAAGCACTGATTAAGCTGACATTAATAGCAAACATGTGACTGATGTTTTGACAGTGAATTCTAAGTTAATTAATGGTGATAGACCACTTCAGAACATTTCGTGGTAAAAGATAAGACTTTTGTCTTTTCTTTTTTTAATTACCTGTAGACATTTAGAATCAGATCCTTTGGAAGATTTAATCAATTCAGACTCAACTGCTGTTTGAGATATCTTTAAAAATAAGACCTTTTCTTTTAAACAAAAACAAATAAAACCATTTCTTCAGCATAGATATATGCTCTAATTTGAGACTGTATTGTTTCTGCACTCTTTTCTTTTCAATACATATTTTTCTCATGTGTTACATTAATTTCCCAGAAGAATTGGTTGAGCTATAAAACATATATTAGATTCCAGTAATTGTCAATAAAATGCCATAAGAAATTACAGCTCTATCAAAGATTATTTTATTAGTCAGTCCCTTGTCAAAAAACTTATATAAGGTCATATCACAATATTTTAAACTTATAGGACATCCATTCAATAGGATTAAAATGTAAAATGAGAAAGTGGAGACATGCAAAGTCCATTCCCAGTTGTCTAAAAACCTGGATCTGTGATTTGTCACACCTTTGAGGTAAATGACTTTCCAAGATCACAAACATGATGCTTTGATGAAAGAGTTGCAAATCTCAAATTAGATTGTACATCTCATATGGGAATATGCTTGTGTAGAATATTTATATGCATCTTCTGTAATTCAATAAAACAGTCTTCCTATCTTTCTCTTCTCATGGGATATTCTTCAACACATCTTATAATGATTTCCATGAAATCATTTTCATTCATGGTGACATCATTCAGAATTTACTTTATTGAACTGAAGATAAAGATATGATATTTTTCTCTCTGCCTTCTGAGGAAAAGGAGTAATATCATAAGTGAATGATGGCACTTTTCAAATCTCTTATCTATCTTAATGTGTTATCTCACTTCCCTTCTGTGCTTTACATACTGTACTGTGACAGTTGTGCATAAAATCAAAGTATAGGCTTGTGTGTGTGCATGCGTGTGTGTTTGTGTGTGTGTGTGTTTTCTTTTCACCACTCCTTTCACAATACTGCTTTTCAGGGGATAGATCATTGAAGTTTGTAAATCAAATTACAAAAAGTAATGTCCCTGCCCTCATAGAGTTTAATTTATATTCTACTGGGCAAGATGAATATTAAATAAGCAAATAAATATTAAATATGTCATTAATAATAAGTATTATGAAAATAACTAAAATAAGTTAAGGGGATTAAAAATGAGAAACATACTTTTTATAGTTAGGAAAAGTTTTCTTAGGGATTGACATTTGAACTGAACCTTGAAGGAAAAGATTGAGTCAAGTGTTCATATAGCTAGGAGAAAAGTGTTCCAGGCAAAGGGAAGAGCAAATGGCAAAGACTGTGAACCAGCTGGGAGCATAATGATCGTGGTCCAAGAACATCAAGGTGTAGCTGTGATTGGGAGGGAGAGACTGAAGAAGTGAAGTAGGAGAAGGGCCCTAAGTTTATATCAGACTTTCATAGGATAGATTTTATTGAGTGAAGTGGGAAATTATTGGAGAATTTTGAGCAGTGGTGCCATGCCACATTATCTGATGTTTTTTAAGATATTCAAACTGCTGTTGGAGAGAAGACTGAAGGAGGATATATGTGGAAATAGGGAGAAACAGTGACTATAGTCTCGGTGTCCTAGGTGAGAGGTGCTAGTGGCTTATACCACAGTGGTAGCAGAGAAGGGTGAGATGCACGAATTTGGTATATAGGATATTTTGAATGTAGAGCAAACAGAATTTTACTGATGGACTGACTGGATTTGAGATGTAAAAGAGTCAATAATGAGTCTGTATTGAACCTGACCTGGATCCATGGATTGGTGGTTCGATGTTGGTGCCAATTAAGGAGACAGGACAATTGAAAGAAAAACAGGTTTGAGGTCCAGAGAATCAGGAGTTCTTTTTCAGACATGCTGATTTTGAGATGCCTATTCAACTGTACACATCAAATAGGCAGGTAGATATTTATATTTGAAACGTTTGGAAAAGTTTGACCCTGGTGATTTTTTTTTCACTAATTTACCCTTTTTAATTTTTTCCAGCTTTGTTGAGATATAATTGGCATGTAACAGTGTGTAAGTTTAAGGTGTTCAATGTGATTTGATACACGTGTATATTAAATGTTCACCACATTAAGTAACAAGCTTCACCCCACATAATTACCATCTTGTCATTTTTATGGAAAGAATATTGAAATTCTCATAGCAATTTTCAAATATATAATACCATATTGTTAACTATAGTCACCATGCTGTACCTTAGATCCCCAGAACTTATTCATATTATAACTCAAAGTTTGTACCCTCTGACTAACATCTCCCCCATTTCTCCTTCCCCTCAGCCCCTGCAACCACATTTCTATCTTCTGTATCTGAGTTCAATGATTTTATATTCCACATGTAAGTGACATCATACAGTATTTGCTTTTCTCTGTCTGACATTTCACTTAGCATAATGCCCTCCTCCATGTTGTTAAAAATGGCATGATCTCATATTTTTAATGGCTAAATTATATATTATATGTACATACACACACACACACATATATATGTACATTCTCTTTATCTAAATCAGTAGACATTAAGTTGTTTCTGTGACTTGGCTATTGTGAATAATGCTACAACAAACCTAAGAGTGCAGATGTCTTTCTGAGATGGCAATTTCATTTCCTTTGGATGTATACCTTAAAGATGGATTGTTGGATCATATGGTAGTTCTATTTTTAATTTTTTGAGGAACCCTTATAGTGTTTTCCATAGCAGCTATATCAATTTACATTTCCACCAGCAGTGCACCAGGGTTCCCTTTTCTCTGTATCCTTGCCAGCATTTTTTATTTCTTGCCTTTTTGATGATGGCCATTTTTACAGGTATGAGGGGATATCTCATTGGGGTTTTAAGAATTATTTCTCTGATGATTAGTAATGTTAAACATCTTTTAGTGTACTTATTGGCCATTTGTATTTCTTGTTTGGAAAAATATCCATTCAAGTCCTCTGCCCATTTTTTAAAATCAGACTGTTTTTTGTTTGTTTTGTTCTTGGATTGTTGTTGCTGGTGTTTTTTTGTTTGTTTGTTTTGTTTTTTGGTATTTTTTGTTTGTTTTGTTTTTTGCTATAGAGTTGTGGTACCATATATTTTGGATATTAACCCCTTATCAGATAGATGGTTTGTGAACATTTGCTTCCAATCTATAGGTTGTCTTTATTCATTTTGTCAGCTGTTTCTTTTGCTGTGCAGAAGCTTTTTAGTTTAATGTTGTACTACTTGAGTTTTGCTTTTGTTGCTTATGCTTTTGGTATCAAATCCAAAAAATCATTACCAAGACCAATTTCAAGGAGCTTTTTCTCTGTTTTCTTTTTGAAGTATTGTAGGAGCAGGTCTTACATTTAAGTTTTTAAGCATTTCCAGATAATTTTTGTAAGACGGGTAAGATAGGGGGCTATATGCATTCTTTTGCATAGGGATATCTGGTTTTCCTAGCACCATTGCTGAAGAGGCTATTCTTTTGCCACTGAGTATTCTTGACTCCTTTATCAAATTTTAGTTGACCATATAAGTGTGATTTTAATTCTAGGCTCTCGATTCTATTCCATTAGTCTATGTATTTGTTTTGTGTTATACCATCCTTGAGATTTAAATTATTAGCTGTCATTAGCATATAGGTGATTTTTAAAATCACTAGCATTAAAAGTAGTCTATATTATTATTTCAAATTGCTGAAAACAAAGACAAGACGGATTGGAATAACTCTGTTTTATTGAACATAATTATATTGTGTTTTTGTAAAAAGGTAAAAAATAATATATTTTCTAGATGAGTTTGTGTCCTAATCACAGTACAGTATTGAATAATGATAGCAAGTATATACTATATAGTACTATAATATGCTATATATCATTATTTTATTCTATTGTGTACTATGTATTATTATATTTTAAAATCCTCACCAAACCTATGAGATAATTAGCATTATTCATATTCCATTGTAGATAAGGAACTTAATTCAGAGGTGAATAAGTTAACTCACTCAAATTAGTTTAGCTGTTATGTTCTCAGTCAGCATTTGAAGCCAAGGTGTCAGGCTGCAGAGATGACATTCTTATTCAGTGTGCTTTACTGCTTTTCTAATGCAACGTAAGAAGTCAATGTATTGGAGTCTATTTATGTAGATAGTTGTGATATTTAAAATCCTTAAAATATTACTCTAAAATTATTTTTATCAATCTAAACTTATATTGACACTCAAAGAAATAATTTTGTGTAGATGCTTATGAGAGTAATTAATGTATTACTTCATAAAAACAAATAGATTTAGAATTTGCAAAGGTATAAAAATAATATGTTGTTAGCCTTATTGAAATCTTATATTTATGAGATGAAGTGTCACTATTATTTGGTGGTAAGGAATGACTTTATGTTTAAAAAAACAAAGCCATTTAAGCAATATTCCTGCTGAAAATGTGTGTGTCCTACCATTTTCCTCCCTCTCCCTGATTTTCTCTTATTATGAATTCTTTCTGGCTCATAGTGGCACCTCTTATGGGTGGTAGGAACTCAACTTGTAAGTTAAATTTGGGGCTGCTCTCTTGTTTGGATATGGCTTTCCCATAGATCTTCCTTCAGAGACAGAGGTGTGAGAAAATAGTTTTTTCATCTACTTTGAAAATAGCTTCCGAAATCATCCTTAAGACTCTAGCTTATGAAAAGTTAATATTTTCCATGAAAGTTGTAGGGGGATCATGACTCTAGGAACATGACTCTGTTTTTCCTTCCGTGGGAGTGACTGTTTCCTCCTGAAACACAGAAATATACTGCTGGAAGGCAGAGTCCATGTTCCATACTTTTTGTATTCTGCACATAATACTCACTGGGAGGACTATATGGACACTCAGCATACTTTTTGACTTAAATACTATGCACAGTTAAGTTCTATTCTCTCCCACCTGCATTTTCTTACTTTTATGTGGATATATATTCATAGAGTGTTAGAAGTTCCTTTCTATTGTAATTATAATTACAGTCACCTAAATAATTAAATTATGTTTTCATGTATAAATTATTTCCTGAACCTACCATTCACTGTTGAAATTAAAAGGCATCTCTCCAATAACTTCACATGCACTTGTCAAAGAAAATAGAGGATGCAGTGAGGTCCACAGGATATTACAAAAACCGGTGCTTTGAAGAGGAACTATTCCAAATAATCTTTAGAAACAGGCAGATATTTTGTAAGGTAGCCAGGAAAGTACATTCACATTTAGATAAGAAGAACTCATGGAAAAGCATTAACACAATAGATATGGGTGTCCATTATTTCCCACTTGAAATAATAGTCTAGGTAAGCCAAGTAATGATCAAGAGTTCTGGCAAGAAAATACAATTTATTATTATTTTTTGCCAATATGTCATCTTTAAATTGATTTCAAGCCTATTTCCCTCATCAATTCTTAACTGTGCACCTTCCACAGAGCCTCTGTTTTATGCAGCTTTTTTTGTATTGACCTAGGTTCACATCAGAGGTTCAAATTCAAGTTCATTGATTTTACTTCATACAGTAAAAAGTCAATTGATTATATTGTCAATTTTCTTTTTTTTGGTTATTTAGATATAATTGACATATAGAATTACACATATTAGTTTCAGGTGTACAACATTATGATTCAATATTTGTGTATATTATGACATAATTACCACAATAAGTCTAGTTAACATCAATCACAATACAGTTAAAAAATTTTTTCTTGTTATGAAAACTTTTGATTTACTCTTAGCAAATTCAAATATGCAGTACAATATTAACTATAGTCACTATGCTGCACATTTTATCCCATGACTTATTTATTTTATAGCTGAAAGTTTGTACTTTTTAACTTCCTTCACCCTTAAATAGTTATTAAAATTACTGTTTTAATCAAAAACTCCTGATCTATTTTCTTACATTTTCAGAAGGGGTCATAGATGATTAGGAAAACTAAATAGAAGAACACATTTGTGAAGAAAAGAAAAGAGTGGAATATCGGCAAGTAAATGTGAATGGTGATGACCAAAATTCAATTCTATTTAACAAATGATTTGAGGCACCAATAGTGTACAAACCAGTGTACTAAATGTCAGAGGGAGATATTAAAACGAATATAGATAAGCTCTATCCTCAAAAAGTGAATGGCCTGGTAGAAGCATAACCATTAATATAATTAAAGGTAATACAGGGCAGCGTACTAAAGTAGCCACAACAATGACCAACTTATAAATAATTCAAAATAAAATAACATTGAATCATAATTGAATTAACATATTTAAGCAATAAACATATAATGAGAGAAGGAGCCAAATAATCCTGTCTCCTATCCTAATCCCTTATGTCTCAGTTTATAGAAGAGAAAGGGATTAATTCTGCCTGGGAGAGTTAGGCAGACTCTATGATATGGAATTTAAGCTAGAATGCCAGTATTAGAGGACGTAAGCAAATTCTTATATTATTTTCTTCATTATGAAAATATTCAAACATATAGGAAAGTTGAAAGAATCGTACAGTGAACACTTATCTTATCCACTTACCCCTCTATCATCCATCAGTCCATTTTAATCCTTGATGCTATTCGAAGTAAGTTGCAGACATGCATTTTACCACTAAGCATTCAGTATGTGTATCATTAACTAGAATTCAATATTTGCTTACTTTTTCGTGTAAAATTACCTATATTGAAATGTACAAATTCTAAGTGTACTGTTTAATGAGTTTTGACAAGTGCATACAGTAGTATAACAAAAATGTCTATCAAGATATATAGAAAGTCGCCCTCAGTCCAAAAAATTTCCTGAGATTCTTTCTCTTTTTAATTTCACTATTCCAGTGTGTGTTCAGTGGTGTCTCATTGTGGCTATAATTTGGATTTCCAATGACTAATGATGTTGAGTACATTTTCACTACTTATTGACCATTTGTATACCTTCCTTTGTGGAATATGTTCAGTTCATACCATATTAAAGTAATACCTGTTCAGTAAAGCTTAGGACCTGAAGAAATATTCAAACTATCTGAGAACAGTAATTATTTTGTAATACTTGTCACTAATAAGGGTCTCATGAAAACTTGTGTCATAAAAATTAATAAGATGTTTTTCCTATTGAAATATGATCAAGTAGTTAGCAACATTTATTTGAATGATTTTCTCAAAACTGAGTTACACAATTTCTCTCTTCTTTAGGTTAAAATTCCTTCTCTGTGTTGAAGGTGGATAGAAATTTAATGGCCTTACATATAGACATGGATTCCAGGATTCCAATTCTGTTGAGAGACTATGTGAGGAATTCCTTTAGAAAAATGAGTACAGTAATACTTTTGACAGAGTACATTTCAGGATTAAATTTTAATAATACTTTTTTTCTCCTCTTTTGGCTTTATCTGTAAATTTTTTATTGAAATATAGTTAATTTACAATATTGTGTTAGTTTCAGGTATACAGCAAATTATTCAATTATACATATAAATATATTATTTTTCAGATTATTTTCCATTATAGGTTATTACAAGATATTGAATATAGTTATTTGTGCCATATAGTAGGTCCTTGCTGTTTATCTACTTTTTAATTGTTATTTTTTAGTGACATGTAGTCGATTTACAATATTTCATGTGTACAGCAAAGTGCTTCAGTTATACATATACATACATAAAAACTTTTTTAGATTATTTTCCATTACAGCTCACAAGAAATTGAATATAGTTCTCTGTGCTATACAGTAGGTCCTTGTTATTTATCTATTTCACATATAGTGATGTGTATCTGTTAATCCCAAACACCTAATCTATCCCTACCCTCCTTTCTCTCCCTGATAACTAGTTTGTTTTTTTTTAATGTCCATGAGTTTATATCTGGTTTGTAAATGAAATTTGTATCTTTTACTACAAAGCTACAGTAATCAGAACAGTATGGAACTTGCACAAAAACAGACACATAGATCAATGGAACAGGATAGAAAGTCCAAAAATAAACCCACACACTTATGGTCAATTAATCTATGACAAAGGAGGGAAGAATATACAATGGGGAAAAGACAGTCTCTTCAATAAGTGGTGCTGGGAAAACTGGATAACTACCTGTAAAAGAATGAAATTAGAACATTCTCTAACACCATACACAAAAATAAACCCAAAATGAATTAAAGACCTAAATGTAAGACCGGATACTATAAAACTTCTAGAGGAAAACAGGAAGAACACTCTTTGACATAAATCGCAGCAGTATATTCTTACAGCCAGCTCCTAGAGAAATGGAAACAAAAGCAAAAATAAACAAATGGGACCTAATTAAACTTAAAAGCTTTTGCACAAGTAAGGATGCCATCAACAAAATGAAAAGACAACCTACAGAATGGAAGAAAATATTTGCAAGTGATGAGGCCGACAAGCAGCTAATTTACAAAATATACAAGCAGCTCATACAGCTTAATTTCAGAAAAACAAACAACCCAATCAAAAAATTGGCAGAACACCTAAATAGATATTTCTTCAAAGAAGATATCCAGATGGCCAACAGGCACATGAAAAGATGCTCAATTTCATTAATTATTAGAGAAATGGAAGTCAAAAGTACAATGGGGTGTCACCTGATATCAGTCAGAACGACCATCGTCCAAACGTCTACAAACAATAAATGCTAGAGAGGGTGTGGAGAAAAAGGAACCCTCCTACACTGTTGTTGGGAATGTAAATTGAAGCAGCCACTATGGAGGACAGTATGGAAGTTCCTTAAAAAAAGTAAAAATAGACTTATCATGTGATCCAGCAATCCCACTCCTGGGCATATATCTGGAGAAAACTATAATTTGAAAAGACACGTGTACCCCAGTGTTCACAGCAGCACTACTCACAATAGCCAAGATGTGTAAACAACCCAAATGTCCATTAATAAATGATTGGATAAAGAAGATATGGCAGATATAGATATAGACATAGATATGATGGAATATTACTCAGCCATAAAAAAGAATGAAATAATGCCATTTGCAGTAACATGGATGGACCTAGAGATTATCATGTTAAATGGAGTAAGTCAGACAGAGAAATACAATTATCATATGATGTTGCTTATATGTGGAATCTAAAATTTAATAATGCTTTTTAGAAATCTTAACACTGTGACTAATAACATTGCATTCACCTATTACATGTTGATTTTTATTTGTCACATAAATAAATGTTATCTAAAAGTATTGGTATATTAGCCACCAAAACTTCCACCAAAATTTTAGTAGTTCAGCACAAAAGTGGTTTACAGAGTATCCTGGTTTGTGTTCTATTGAGGTTCTCAGGACAGGTATTATATCCATTTAATTTGCCACCTGAAATTTAGTGTCCAGTATATTGTGTGGTAAAGAGTAAGGAATTAATAGAAATTTACAGACTACAAAGTAAATAAGAATACAGATTTTTTCTCCAAACTTTAACCAGATTCTCAAAATTTTTGTTATCTTCCTTTCTTTCCAGATATACATTCATTGAACAAGTATTTACTGAGCACTAACTGTGTGTCGTGCACTGTTCTAGCAGCTTAAAAAAAGGTAGAATAGGTTCTTACTCTCATGAAGTTTACCTTATTGGAGCAAGAAAAGCAATAAATAACTTAACAAATTAATTTGAAAAAGTAGCAGGCAGTGACAAGTGCTCTAAGGAAAATAAAATGAGGGCTCTGTTAGGGAGTGATTATTATTTGTGTTAACTTTTATAGTTTTGTGGAAAGTAAAAGCAAAATCCCAATCCTTTGCCACTTAAATATTAGAAAATGTATTATTCTTAAGCAAGAGAAATAAAGCAGGCCTTCTGCATGATGCTCTTCAAATACCTAGTTGATGGTCTGGTAGACAATTAAGGTCTATAAGAGCACAATCTGTTTGTCTCTTAAGGGACATAAATATGCATCTGGCAACTGGTGCTCAGAGTACAGCTGAAAAAAGATACATCAGAGAAAGGTGGTGTGCCGGTGAGATGAAACATCAATAATTACTCCCTGAGTAAGATTCCAGTCTCCTTCTTTCTTTGTTGTTATTTCAGAGACTGCAGTGTAGGAAGGTTGCCGCTCTAAATGGCTTCTGGTCAGTGACCCCAAGTAGAGTTTATAATTTAATTGTCCCTCTAATCATTAGTGATTAAAGCTCTTGACTGAACATCACGCCAAAGGGAAAATCTAGGATTGCCTGCTTCACTGAAATGCTGGCCATCATTTTGTAGTAAGTGGGGATACCAAGGAATTCTGTTCATATAATGAGGTAGTAATTAAGCAGTATGGGTGCTCTGTAGTCGGACTTACCAGTGTTTGAATTCTCGTGCTGAAACTCACTAGCTGTGTGATCATGGATTAGTTACTTGTCTTATGTCAAATTCCCAGGGAAACAGATTCTAAGACAGCTTTGCATACACAAGATTGATCTGGTTGCGCTCTCAGGAACAACTTCTGTAAGGCAGTGAGAGAAGTAGAATTGAGCAGAAGGAGAGGTTGAACTGGGATGCAGTTGAAACAGAGGCCCCCAGCCACGGATGCCATGGGATCTCAGGCTAGAAGGGCTCTTTAGCAAATCTAAGAGCTACCCAGTTATCTGCACTGGTGGGGGGAAACTGAAGCCACCCACCCAGGGTGTGGGCAATTGTTTAGATCTTAGTCTAACAAAAACATTTTGGTGAAAGAGTACTTCATCACTGACATTGTTTAGAATTGCAGGTGCATGGTGATAATAAGAGAAAATTGACTTTTAGTAAGTTTTTGAAATTTATTTTTCTCTACAAACAGTGCATCCCTTTATTGCCTGCAGCTGGGGTGAACTATTTCTACTGCTCTGCCCTTGGAACACAATGGCATAACTCTTGGATCCACTGGGAGTTGCTCAGCTACATACCTTATTACCATCATAGTGTTTATAAAACTAAGGTACTGATAACTTAAGTAGCTTGCTTAGATTTCTCAGCTAGTCCATTGCAGTGTTGGCATTTAAACAAGGGTGACTTACATGTAGAGCTTGTGAGCTCAGGCTATACTTTCTCAGCCCTTGCAGAGCTACCATGAGGGTTTAAAGCAGCAGCTACGTATAAATTATCTGAGATTTTATAATAACAAGTTCTTACATATTTTGGTCTTAGGACCCCTTTACTTGCTTAAAAATTATCGAATATCTCAGTGAACTTTTATTTTCATGGGTAAATATCTGAACATTTACTGTAGTTGAAATTGAAACAAAAAATACGAATATTTATTTATCAATTCATTTAAAATTACATTAATAAAGTACTTACTTGTTTTTAAAAATTAAGTGTATTTTCATAACCAAGCTATAGAAACAACCTAATTATTCATTGCTGGATGGTGGACAAAGAAAAGTTGGTATAGCCATACAATGGGATATTATTCAGCTCTAAAAAAGAAGGAAATTCTGTGATACCGGGCAACATGAGTGAACCTTAAAGACATCATTCCAAGAGAAATGAGCCAGTCACATAAAGACACAAACTGTATGATTTCAATGATGTGAATAACCTAAAATAGAGAAATTCATAGAGTCAGTGAGTAGAATAATGGTAATCAGAGGCTGTAAAAGGGGGAAAATGGGGACTTGGTAGTTGAAAAACATGAAGTTTCAGTTATTCAGGATGAGTAAGTGCTGGAGATCTCATGTGTAACATTGTGCCTATAGTTACCATTACTGTATTGTACACTTAAAAATATGTTCAGAAGCTAGAGCTCATGTGTTTTTACCAGTAAAAAATAAATAAGGTAAAATAAAATAAGTATATTTTCAGTGCAAAAAAAACTAGTGGAAAGAGTGGCATTGTTTTACATTACTGAAAAATTTCTTAATATCTGTCTTGATAAAAAAAAAAGAATTCTCATTTCTACTTCTGCGCTGTCTGTTAAAATGTATTATTTTGGTTGAAGTAAAAGAAGAAAATATATATATTTATAAGTATGTGTGTGTGTATATATATGTATACACATATTTTATATAATACACATTCACACGTACATATCTAAAATAATGACTTTTCCAAAATATTAATTGGTATATTCTATGATCTGCTATTACTATTACCAAAAGAAGTATGTGAACTTCTAGCCTGTCTTTTTGTTCATAAGACAAACGAACTTATGTACAAAACAGAAACAGACTCACAGATATAGAAAACAAACTTATGGTTACCAGAGGGGGAAGAGGGTGGGAAGGGATAAATTGGGAGTTCTAGATATGCAGATAATAATATACATAAACAATAAGTTTATACTATATAGCACAGGGAACTATATTCAGTATCTTACAGTAACTTATGGTGAAGAAGAATATGAAAACAAATATATGTATGTTCCTATATGACTGAAGTATTGTGCTGTACACCAGAAATTGACACAACATTATAAACTGACTATACTTCAAAAAAAATAGGAAAAGAAAAAAAAAAAAAGACAAAATAGTAAAGTGTAAAGATCCCTGGACAAGCATTCAAAAAACTTGTGTTCCATGAAGCTTCACCATATATTTAGCTGTCTGTCCTTACGTACATAATTTCAATTCTCTATTCTTTGTTGATTCATCTAAAACCCTTGGATAATACCTCTTACCTGAGTGATCTTACAGTTATCGTGAGAATTAAATGGAAACATAAGTATAAAATATGTTTTATATTATTATGCAAAGAAAGTTATTGTGACTACACTGAACTCATAATTATTATTAGAAATTGCACCTTGTGAAAATACAGGTATCATTATTAATACCATCCTATTTGGAATTCCTGAAAACAAGCAAGGAAGAGCCAGCCTCTCCACTGAGCACTTATATAAACATACACTCCGGGCATCTCAGACACAGCATGGCTAAAACTGAAGTCAGTATTTCCCATTCCACATTTTTATCCTCTTTTGTATTCTTAGGTTAATTAAGTCTCATCAATGCTTCTTTCCAGTAACTCAGGCTAAGTCCATCTTCAAATTTACCCCTCAACTCTTACCATCTAACCATTTGTTTTCTAAATTTTAGGATCTGCAATCTTATTGTTCAACATGTTCACCTTTTGTTCATTATTCTGGCTATAGAATCGTCAATCAAATCCTCAGCAATGTTTCCCTAGACCATTTCAGTTGTCTCCTAGACATCAGTCTTCATACAATTGTGTTTCAGTGTCTCCAACCAATCCTCACATTGCCTAAGATTGTATTTCTAAACCTAAGCAGGATCAGGTCATTTTTCTAGCTTAAAAAAATTGAATGTTTTCCCACTGCCTAGAGAATAATAACCAGACTCCTTGCTGGAGAGTCAGAATCCTATATGAACTTGTTTCAGCCATTCATTGAACACTCAACATCTTGATTCCTAGCACCAAGAGACTATTGGGCATTTTTGGAATATACTAATCATTTTTAACATCTTTATCACTTTGCTCATGCCTAAGATGTCCTTCATTCAGTTTTCCACCACCCTCCCAAAAAGGTTTCTAATTATCAATGTCACGCTCATCCAAACTTAGTGCAAATGTCCAAATATTCATAATCCCTGATTCTTCAGGCAAAATTAATTACTCCCTACTCGGCTTTCCCAGAGCAATCTGTCTTCGCCTTTATTATTTAAAATATACATACTTATCAAAAATATACTAAATACAGGACAAACATTAGATTATGTATAGGATTTTAAAAGATTGTATATGAAACCTATGCTCAGATCTCTCTCCAAATAACATTATTTTGTTATATCTTGTGTTTAGATTATAAACAATGTGATGGCATAGATTGAGACTCAGTTATCTTTATTTCCTCTTTGGTATCTAACACAATGCCTTACACAGATACCAGTGATTCCAAATAAATGTTGATTTTGTTTGAATTTATAAAGACTCAGGCAGAGTTTGAGGAATTGTACAAAGTCACTATGCCTTTTGGTGGTTCCTTTCAACAAGAAGAAACTTGTCATACAGATTATATGCTTGCTGACAAGGCTTCCCAATATCCTATTACTATTTCTTCTGCTTTCTTTGAAAGAATATCCAGTATAAAACTTATTTTCTGTACTTTTCTTCTATATCAAAGGAAAAAAATCTCTAAAGTGTGATAATGTAATTATAAAAATAGGATGATTTTGCTTGAGCTCCATCATTCCTGTTTTTACTCCATTGCCAACTAAAATTTCTAACCTAAGAACTATACATGCACCTGTACATTCCAACCTGTGAATGATGATAGGATTTAATATATTTTTACATATATATGAGATTCGTGAGGGTATGGTTTTAACCATTAAGTATACTGTTTAAAGAATTTCAAATGAGTTTGTCTGAAAAACTGGTTAAATCTGTCAAGAATTGTTTTGTGACTTAAATTAATGAAGTATTTCATTTTTCAACATAAAAAGTTCGAAGAAAGCCAGGACAAAGCATAGTCACTTCACAATGCCATCAGGCACTAGGGACTTTCTCTTCTACTCTTTAGCACATACTTGTCACCTCCCAGTCATGAGATGTCTCTTCTGCCTCCAGGTATCGTGTCAGTATTCAAGTCAGAAAAGGAGGGAAGGGCATAAAGTTAAAAGGCACATGATAACTGAGTTAGTCCCTCTTGAAGGACACCCAGCAATGCCAAAGTATGTCTATATCATCAGCCAGATCTGTGTCTCTTGGCCATCTTTATCTAGAAGGGAGGCATGGAAAATAATTTTTTGGTGACAGCAGTGATGGCTTTTTAGCTTAAAATTTTTATGGTGGAGGGAGCAAGCTTGTTATTGGCATGGGTTTAGCCAAACTGAAGTAATGCCAAGTGATTGGTATAATAATCTCTCAAAAATGTTACTTGTTTTGTTTCTCAGTGAAAATGGCAACATTACCAAAAAATCAGTTAATTGATAAGGTTAGTTCTTTTATTAGTCATAAAATCCTTTGAGTTTCCTGAAAGATGTATAGTTTAAAAATATAGGTAGCTAGATATGTATTATATAATTAAGGCAAATTGATCATACACTTCAAAATTCTTGATACAGTCTCATATAAGCAATTAAAATTTGAATTTATAGCTATATTTATATTTTTCTTAAGTACATTTGGTTGAGGAAATTGTATACTTGATTTGGAAGATGAGCAATGAAAGCCACATGTTTTCAACACCAGTGAATATTACCAGCTACTTTGGTTTATATCCTGATCCTAATGTCATTAGCAATCTACTAAAAGTTTAACATTATTAAAATCATTAATCATTCAGTATTTTATGGAAGTAATCTTAATTGCAGATTTGGTCATTAAAATCCTCAGAAAAGTAGGGGAAAAATTCACTCCACGCCTCCAAGCACTGGAAGTATCAGATATATATGTGGGTTTTTTTCAGTAAACACTGAAAATTTAAAGTGAAAAGCAGTATAGTGCAGGGAAGAAAGAATACTCTTCTACACCAAAGAAAGATCAATTGATAAATCAGGAAACATTTATTGACTACCTATTATTTACCTAGTTCTTTATTAAATGGAATAAATAAATGGATAAAATGAAGTATTTATAATTTTCTTTGAGAGATTCAATAAAACATACAAAGCAATAGAGAATATAATCATCTTTATATTCAAATGGTAAATTCACATCACTGAATTTTCCAACTGGACAAGACTTTTGAGATAAACAAATCAATCATCAGGAATTAGTTAGGGTATTTAATTCTGGCTCCTGTAGCAAATAACTGCAACACACAGTGATAAAACACAGATTTATACCACTCTGTTAAAGACCAAGATGGTCAGAGGGCAGGAGGCGGGATTTGCTCAATGAAGTTATACAGAAATCTGGGCTCCTTTGATCTAGATGTTTATCCATCCTTTAGGGCCACTGAGTTTCTCATTGAAATCTTTGCTTCTAACTGGTCAAATAATTATAGAAGGATTTGTCCTGGAATGGGTATATGATACTCTACATACATTCCATTGACTCTATGCCAGGTCCCATCTAAGTATTTCCTATACCTAAAAATCTCTTGCATTTCCTCTTGGCCTGATTGACTGAATCTCATCTTCAAGATCTCAGCTCAACCTCCACTGACTCAGGAAATCTTTCCCTGACAACCCTAACAAAGACAAATATCTGTTTTAGACATTCATATCAAGGAATACACATCTTTATTAGCACTGTTCCAGGTGTAATTTTAGATTATCTGGTTAATGCCTATATTCCTTACTTTATTCTAAAATAATGTGGGTAGGGATTATATCAATTTTTGTTTAGCAATGTTATCTCTAGGGCCTACAATCATACCTGGCCTAGGGAAGGTGTTTAAGAAGAACCTGTTGAGAGAATGAATGAATGAGTTAAAGCATGCATGCATGAATACATGAATAGATCCATGAAGTAAAATGTCTGTGGATACATGTTTATCAAATGGTAAAACTGAAACCCAGTAATACTCAGCTTTGATCCAGTTCTCTTTCCATTAGCTCCATATTCTTTTATTGGGTTCTGTTTATAGGTTAAAATTTATCTTCACTGCCTTATGAACTTTAGCTGTGATGGGTCATTGAACCCATCTACTTATTACATATAGATCTTGAAGTAAAATGATGTGACCCCATTGGAATGGATGATTACATGTTTTAATATTTACTTTATATTTATATATATAATTATTAGTATAATACTATTATAGCATTAATATTAATACTTTATTACTACAATATATTATACATAATATTATATAATAATTGATGTATCACTATTATGTGAATATATATATATATATATATATATAGATCACTGCTATAGCAGAAAATTAAAAAAATCTATATGAATGCATAGAAATGTCCTAGTATCTAAATATAGCATTATACTGGCATTGTAATAGTATTTGGTCAGGGCTGAGATGTAGATGATGAATTAGGCAACAACAATGAGTAATTTGAGATACAGATTTAAAGGGAATGAAGAACTCACTTCCTGGGGAAGATGAGGCATAGGATGATAGCCAATGTTGAACCAGAATCATGCCTAGGATTCAGACTTATATGGGTGTGCCTGGTGAATGAAGATAGAGGTCTGAATGAGAGAAAACAAATATCAAGAAGGGACTCAAATATCCTAAGGTGTGCATTCACCACAAGAAAACCTTCTAACCCAAAATGAGTCTCAGTCGGCACAGAGCACAAGATAGTAACAATGCTGGGTATAGGTTGGTGACTGTTATTTTGTTTATACCAGCTTTATTAAGGTATAATTGACCTAAAATAAACTCCCTATATTTAAAGTATAAAAGTTGTTAAGTTTTGATACATGTGTGTATCCATGAAACCATAATCATAATCAAGATAATCAACACGTATCTCAATCTCAAAATTTTCTTTGTGTACTTTTGTTATTTGTCCCTCTCATCTCATAAACCCATCCTATCCTGGCAATAAGCAACCACGCATCTTATTTCTTTCACTATACAATAGTTCGCATTTGTAAGAATTTTCTATAAATAGAGTCACAGAATATACGTTTTCTTTTCTTTTCTTTTCTGTTCTTTTTAAGGGTAGAGGAAGTATCTGGCTTCTTTTGCTCGCAGTAATTATTTTGAGATTTGTCCATCAATCAATAGTTTGTTCCTATTTAATTGTTGAGTAGCATTTTATAGTACAGATGTATCAAAATATATTTATATATTCACTTGTTGTTCTATATATACATCAGCATGTTGGGTTTGATTCCAGTTTGGGGCTATGGACATTTGTTTCTAAGAGTGGAATGGCTGGAACATATGGTATATGAAATCTTTGAATTAGGTAGTGTTTATCCTCAAAATTTATCCTTCATTTCCAAAGTTCTTTTAGACGATTTAGGTCTTTTGAATATCCATGTGAATTTCAAAATTAGCTTGTCAATTTTTATAAAGATGAATGTTGCTATTTTAATTGTGATTTATATTGATTTCCTAGGGCTATAGTAATAATTTCCCACAAACTGGGTACCTTAGAGCAAGAGATATTTATTCTCCCACACTTTTGGAGGCTAGACATTGAAAATCATGTCAGCAGGGCTCCCTTTCAGAGACTCTAAGGAAGAATCCTTCCTTCCCTGTTCTTAACTTCTGGCAATTGTCAGCAATTCTTGGCATTCTTTATCTTTTAGAAGTATTGCTCAATATCTGCCCCCATCTTCACATATCATTCTCCGTGTGTGTATGCATGTCTCTGTGTCTAAATTTCCCTGTTCTTACATAGAATTAGTATTGTTTCTCCTTAAATGCTGACAAAAATTACCAGTGAAGAAATTTGGGTCTGGATTTTTCTCTGTGGGAAGATTTTTAACTACGAATTCAATTATCTTTAATAAAAATAGGTTTACTTAAGTAGTCTATTTCTCATTAAGCTAGCTTTAGTAATTGTAATCTTTTGAGGAATGGGTCTGTTTCAGCTACATCTTAAGTTTACTAGCTTAAAATTGTCCATGATATTGTTCTAATTTCGCCTCTTACATAGGTGGAATATTTAGTGATGTCACCTCTCTCAATCTAAATGTTAGTAATTTTTGTCTTCCTTTTTTCCTGATAAGTTTGGCTGTTAATTTATCAATCGTATTGATTTTCTTAAAAATAACAGCTTTGGTTCCATTAATTTTATTTATTGTTTTCTGTTTTCTATCCATTGATTTACATTGTGGGTTTTATTATTTCTTTTACCCTACTTGCTTTGGGTGTAGTTATCTCTTCTTTTCCAGGTGTCAGTGTGGAAGCTAAGTTCATTGACTTAAGACCTTTCTTTTCCTACAGTATAAATTTTTTTCTGCAAACATTGCTTTAGTAGTAATCAACAAATTTTGATATGTTGTGGTTTCATTTTCATTTAGTTCAAAATACATCCTAATTTCCCTTTTGAGTTTTTCTTTAAACCATGATTTATCTAAAGATGTGCTATTTAATTTCTAAATATTTGAAATTTTTTTAGAAAGCTTTTTATTATTGATTTATAATTCGATTGTGCTCAGGGAACATATTTTGTATAACTTGAATTCTTGCATCTTTTTAATTTAAATAACACTTGTTTTAATGGTCTTTCTATATTTTATGGAATATGGCCTACCCTGGTAAATGAATATATATATTCTACTATTGTTAGATGGCAAGATCTATCTGTACATATCAATTAGGTCAAGTTGGTTGACAGTATTGTTCACATCTACTTTTTTCCCTTTCATATTTTCTGCCTTCTTGTTTGATTATTGAGAAAGGGGTATTGTAATCTCCAACCGTAAGTGTGGATTTATCTATTTCTCCTCACAATTACATCAGTTTCATGTCTTGTATTTTGAGACACTAATATTTTTGTGCATGAACATTCATGATTGTATGTACACCTGGTGAATTTCCCCCTTAATCATTATGAAATGATCTTTTTGTTTTTGGTAGTCCTCTTTGCTCTGAAATTTAATTTGTCTTATATTAATATGGTCAATCCAACTTTCTTTTCATTAGTGTTAGCATTGTACTTCCATCTTTCTGCTTTTAACGAATCTGTGTTTATATTTAAAATGTATGTATGATAGACAGTATATAGTTGGATGTTGCTGTTTCATCCTACCTGGTAATCTCTACCTTTTAAATGGGGTCTTTAGACCATTTATATCTAAAGTGATTATTAATATGGTTAGATTTAAGTGTACCATCTCTTTTGCTTTTAATAGTTCTGTTTTTGTTCTCTTTTTTCATCTTTCTGCCTTTTCATTTTTCTTATTTTCCTCAACTGAGTATTTTTTATTATTTATTTCAGCTTTATTGCAATGTAATTGACACATAAAATTGTAAGGTATTTAAAGTGTACATTGTGGTGGTTTAACATACATATACTTTGTAAAAGGATCCTCCCTGTCTAGTTAATTAACACATCGATCATCTCACAACGTATTTATCCTTTTTTTGGTGTGTGTTGGGGTTGAGGGCATTTAAAGTCTACTCTAAGCAAATTTCAATTTTACAATACAGTATTATCAACTATACTCACCAAGTCTTATATGAGATTTTCAGACTTTATTAATCTTGTAGCTGAAAGTTTGTAACCATTACCATCATCTCCCTATTTTTAGCTCCTTTATTGGCTTTTTGCTTTATCTATGTGTTTCATTTTGCTGTGGTTGCTATAGGGGTTTATAGCATAGATCTTTAATTTGTAACAGTCTACCTTCAAGTATTATTATTCCACCACACACATACTATAAGAACCTTGAAACACTATACTTTCACTTCTCCCCTTTGGGACTTTGTGGTATTGTTGTGATGCATTTTACTTCTACATATGATATAAATCATATATTACATTCTTAGTAGTTTGATTAAACAATCACATATTTTAAAAATATTATAAGTACTAAGAAAAAGGCTATATATATTTACCAGTTTTCAGTGTTCTTCATATTTTCTTGTGGATTCATATTTCCATCTGATATCCTGTTCCTTCTGCCTGAAGAACTTCTTTTAACATTTTGTGTACTGTGAGTTTCCTGGTGATGAATTTTTTCAGCTTTCGAATTCTGAAAAATCTGAATTTTACTTTCTTTTTAAAATACACTAAAAAAATTTGCTGGATATATATTCTAAATATGAATGCACTGACAGTCTTTTTCTTTTAAGTTTAAAATTGTTGTTCCACTGTCTTCTCACTTGTATTTTTTCCAATAAGAAATTTGGTATTATGCTTATCTTTTTTCCTCTTTATATAACATCGTTTTTCTCAGCTGCTTTTAAGATTTTCTCTCTATCAGTTTTTTGAGAAATTTTTATTATGATATATGTTAGTATAATTTTCTCTAAATATCTCAAGCTTCTTTGAGCCTCTTAGATCTATAGGTTTATCTTGTTCGTCACATTTGAGGAAGTTTTGGCCATTATTTCTTTCAATATTTTCTCTACTTCCTGTCTCCGCCACCTTCTAGGACACTAATTACATGTATTAGGCACTTGAATTCATCTCACAGCTCATCTAAAAGTGAGGAACATGGAAGGATTCTACACCCCATACAGTAGAATAAAAAAATAAACAGGACAGTTTTGGAGCTACAGAAAATTTGAGAAGGGGCCAAAAGTTACACAGATCTTATTAATCATTACAGATGAGATACTGCTTGTGGGCTCCCAAAGCTATTAAGAGAGAAGGAAATCTGGAAAGGAGATTGAGAACCCTGCAGTTATTCCTTGAAAAGAGCTACTGAGGTACCGAAATTCACATCTACATGTTAATGTAAGTTAGTTTCGTATCCAAAGAATGGCAAGGCCTGTGACATAATAGACTTTTAAAACAGAGTAGAGATTTTACTATATGAGGGTACCAAGTATCCTTTTCTAATTTGATACAGTATTTAACAGTGCCTTAAGTTCAGCCAGTATCATCCCCCCTTAATTTACCACTATTTATAACACTGTTTAATATTATATAATATTATAAATTCCTGACTGATATAAATCCTCCTGTCTTCAATTTCTTTTCCAAATGTGTGCATGTGTGTGTGTGTGTGTGTGTCCCTATAGGAAACTATACCCAGTGAGTACATAGCTAGTTAGTGCTTTCGGCTGCGTGACTAAATATGAATGCACAAAACTGGGTTTATTCAGACAGTTATACTATTAAAACATTACTCAGGAATAAAGTAGAATTCAAAATTATATAAACTTGTAAAAAAATTCAACACATAATTTACAGAGAACCTTCTGCCTACAATGTGCCATGCAGTGTGCTGAGCAAATAGATAAGGTACCTGCTCTCAAGGATCTTACTGAGTGGTAGAAGACACACATTAATCTGAGAGTCACTCAAACATACAGCAATTACAAACTGTGCAAGGGCTATGAAAGAAAACAGAAGGGACAAAAGAGCATACAACAGGAAGACTCAGCTTGGAAGTACAGGCAATTTTCCTTGGGCAAGTAAAAATGTCACTGAGCTGTGAAGGATGAGCAGAAGTAACTGAGGTGAAATATTGGCAGCAGGTTTGGAGATGCCCAACTTTGAGGATAACCTGTGCTAGTCTGGGACCCCAGCGAGTTCCATCATCACCCTAGATCAGCAGGAAGTAGCTAGAGCGGTTGTCGCCCTCTACGTCCCAAAGATTTGGGGTCCTGTGACTAGAGGGGGGAATGTTAGGTAGTTTAGATAGAAATGAGCACTGGGCAGGGGGAGAGAAAGGGGAAAGGAACAATCCAGAAAACAAGGGTCCTGAGCTGTCAATTAACCAGAGTGCAGGGAACCTGAGTTGTCAATCAGTCAATCAATCAATCACGAAACCAGGATATAAAAACAGGAAAAGCAAGGAAACAGCGCCATTTTTCCTCTCTTGGATTGTCCCACTCCCAAGAGTGCACTATCTGTCACTATTTATTTTACTTCACTAATAAAAATCTTGCTTATACTGAGGATACTGAGGAAGGACAAAAGCTGGCATGTTTGAGAAATACATTTATTTTAAAAAAGAAGCAGATTAGGGTTTGGAACAGACTTCTATTGAAATAAATTAACAATACTTTCTCATGTAAAATAATGAATATATCAAATCAATATGTTATGTACCTTAAAATGATACAATGCTATGTTAAATATATTTTAGTAAGAAAAACCAAAAAATGTATATTTTAATAAAAATGATAAATAAAACTAGCAGGGGAGAAACAAATTTAAAAGAGAAAGATCTAGGAGCCAACAGTAACGTAGGGAACTTAATTAGGAAAGGTGATTTACAAACTATTCTGCTCCACCTTGAGAGGACCTTTCTAAAACATTCATTTTGAAACAGCATTTGTTGTTTTTTTATTATTTATAATTCTCTATTTATGGGGTATGTAATATAGGCTTTTATGCTTAATTTTCATTGTCACTCTTATTATTCCAATTTTTCACTTTTGAAAAATGGGGTTTAGAGAAGTTCCACAAATACTTTAAGTAATTTGCCTACATTCACAAATTAATTTGTAAACTTGAACCCAAGTCTGACTTTTAATCCATGTTCCTTTCTCTATACAAATAGAATCACTAAAAAAGAATCAGAGGAAATTTTATAAGAAGTTTTTAATATTTTCTTGAGAAATAAAAATGGATTCTGTACCCCCAAGTTTGTGTGATGAGGCTAAGTTAGGAAGAGTGGTTGGTTTAAAGAATTATAATTCAACCAAATCCACCTTCTCTGTCAGTACAAATGTATAGAATCATATTGAATGTTAGACATTGTGCTGGGGCAAGGCACATGATTCATTTAGTCTATAAATATTTATTGAGCACTTAATATACCGGGTATATACTAGGTCCTGCGGAATCAGCAGTGGACTATATGGAGGAGATCTTCCTGTCACAGAGTTTTCATTGATGTGTAGGGGGTGGCAGTAAGTAAATAAATCAATAGGAAACATCAGGTAGTTTCATAAGTACTATGGAAAGATTAAAATGTCTTGCTATGTAGGAAGCAACAGGAACTACTTTTGTGGTAAGGAAGTTCTGTTTTAAGAGTTGACATTTAAGCTGAGACATGAATGGCAAGAAGGAATTAGACTTTATGTAAAAGCTAATAACAATAACAATAATAATAATCACCATAACAATAGTGATAGCTATCATTTTTCAAACCCTTAATATGTATTCTTTACTGTTCCAAGTGTTTTACGCACAGCATCCTATCTAAAATCACCTGCCAAGTTGCGACAAAAAGTGGGTAGCAGAACCAGGATATAAATCAGAATCTTCCACCCCATCTTATCCCTCTTATCCACTGTACTCTTTGGCCTCTCACGGTCAAACGGAAGAGAATACTAGTGAAGAGGCCCTAAGCAAGAATGTGTTTAGTGTGATTGAGAAAAAACAAGGCTAGATTACCTGAATTAACATGAGAAAACTGGCCAAGAGATGAGGAGCTGAGGTCAGAGAAGTAGGCATGGGTCTACCTATTATGTAGGGCCTTGTCAGCCAAGGTAAATCACATGGGTCTTATTGTGAGATCAAGACACAGGGTAAGGTGGGTTGAACAAAATGGGAAAATCAGCTTTAGAATTTATATTTATGGGCATTTTAGTGAAAAGTGAAAATGCGTTGAAAATCCATGAGATGACTTGATGATGTCTAGTGATATGAAGAGATTGGCCACCTGCTATTATTAACACTGGAAATAGAAGAGAAAAACTGATCTTCACAGGAATATAAGATACAGAGTTTCTACTTCTGTTTGGATAAATAAGTATAAATGCCATTAACAATTTGACTTGGTTGAATATCATGACAAGATGTATGCTTGCCATTTTAGTTCCCAGAACTATTTTAAAATCCTGATCCTGTTTGTCGACTGAAATAAATGCTCAGCCTAAAAGTTGAAAGTTATGTTTTATTTGGTGGGAGGACTCGAGCCACAATGACAGCCTCTCAGATCCGCTCTAAGGGACTGCTCCAAAGAGGTAGGAGAGGAACTAGAATATATAGGAGCTTTACAACAAAGACGAGGTAATTGGAACAATAAAAGATTGCTTGTTATCTAAAGAAAACCAGGCATCTCAAGTAAGAATTTAGTGCTTTTCTATGTATGGGAGGAAGCAAACATTTGGGTTCATTGAATTCATTCCTTTGACAAGCATCTAGCTATCTAGGGCCAGTATCTTGTCCTTTCTTATTGTGAGTCCGCTCAGAGTACACCATGGTGAGTGGCTACAGAGGCTGGGCTGCAAGCTTGTCTTCCCTGGGCAGGGGTGGCAGCCACTGATGACTGGATTGCTTCAGCATTCTTTGTTTACTGATATGGTTTGCAGTATTTCTTGTTCACGTATTTCCATGAGTGCCATTTATGGTAGACTCTAGAGAAAGCTGTGAAAGTAAAGAAATAACTTCCCCTTTGCTTCACCGATCTCTTTGCCTTCTTTTTCTTGCCCATCATGATCTTCAAGGTGGTCAGGAATCCCTAGTAAGGGACACAGAGATTTCCTTTAACATTTACACTGTTCCAGACTTCTTTTTTCTTTCTTTCTTTCTTTTTTTTTTTTTTCTTTACTGTCACATCTTTTCTGAACTTCAACACCTGAGATCACTTATCCAAGATTTTTCTCTTAGCTAATATTGTGCTACTTCATATGTGTGTGCAAATTAATTATGTCCATATATTTTTGACTTACATTTTAACGTGTATTTTCTGATTACAACGTGTCATCCTAGGAAGGAAGTATAATAATATTCAGACTTCTTGTGCAAAGTATGCTGAGGCAAACAAACAGCCCTCAGACTGTATCATGCATTTTTATTCCATAACAAAAACTGTTTTTAAAGTCTCAGTTGGAACCTATGGTTTAAACAGGTTAAATTCTTTGGTTTAATTGTATTAATTTATTTTTGTAATTAATTAACTTTATTATGCCTCTTTTGACAAGATGATAGTATAAAACATATACATATATGTTTTATATATATAAAACTTTAACTCCTAAATCTCACAAGAGTGAGTATTGGGTCTAGAATAAGTCCAGAAAAATTGCAGGTGTCTTTAGCCCTTGGGAACTACCAGGGGATCTCATACATAGCATTTCCTAATAGATTATTGAAATCCAGTGATAAATTTCTGCAAAGCCTGGAGAGAATGGGAGAAAAATCCAGGCAGTTTTCTCTGATATTCTGTGATGTACCAGCAACTTGCCAAGATACAAATTTCTATCTCTTAGATAAGGTAAATGCATGGTTTAGAAGGAGTACTAGATAAGCATCTGGACTGTGGGGGTTTTATTATAGGATTTGACACAAATAATTCATTCTGTCTTGATTTTAACTTTTACTTATCTGAAAAATGAGGATTGTTACATATAAATGTTTGACAAAGTTCACTTTAATTGAAGTATTTGATGTAATCTCAAGGATCACTTTTAAATCAAAACCTTTCTGTAAAAAAATGAGTAGTAATATCCTGACATGACCAAAACCTGGGATACTTAACCTCTTGTACCATCCTGCTTGGCTGGAAATAGATTGAAATGAATTTGATCTGTGTTTGGCCTCATAAAAACCCCATTTCACTTAGAATACTTTAAAATTAATACTCTGGATCCCCTTGGATACTTTAGAACTGAAGTTAATTGGAGAGAAAGGGATGGTGTTACAAACTTCCTGAACTCCCTGCTGACCTTTAAGTCCTGACGGGCATTAGGAGGGAAACATCCAGATTTCTTTGTATTAACATAAGATCTGTGCACTGCATTTTTCTGACAATAGGCTGCTTGTACATTCAGCTGAGCACTTTCAGAT
This sequence comes from Camelus dromedarius, assembly GCF_036321535.1. Classification (NCBI taxonomy): domain Eukaryota; kingdom Metazoa; phylum Chordata; class Mammalia; order Artiodactyla; family Camelidae; genus Camelus; species Camelus dromedarius. The sequence goes on from NC_087450.1 coordinate 27,074,613, forward strand.
GCAGTTGCTTCTGAGGGCTCAGCCAGTTGAAGCTGAAGTTAGCTTATTCAAACAGTCACAGGTATGAACATTAGTAATAATAACAGTAAAACCAGCATGAGAGGACCACCTTATTAAAATGGGTGATGACTCCAAAAGGAATGATTAATCAATGCTTACAATTTCATTAATGTTAACTGTTTATTTTTTCCCAGGGCCAGTGCAGATGTGCCAATGGATAATTGCTTTCCATATTTCATTATGAAAGGGTCTGTAAAATGTTGGATAATTCTGTTCAATTCTCACAATTGAGAGCTGTGTTTCTCCCACCCAATGGGGTGACAAAGACTTCTACTGCCATAAGATAGATAGATATTAGCAGTTCCAAATGACATCTCTGTTAAATTGATGCCTCCTGGGTCCCAGAAAAGAGCAATCTAAAATATTTAGCAGACATTACACTGAGAAGTTTATACTTTAGTTGCAGTGCCTGGGTCAGTTGTACAGAATATATAGGTCAAAAGAACACCTTGGAAACACATAAATTGCAAAACAAAAACACTAGCAAAGCTTTTTTCTTTCTTTTGAAGTTAACTCTAGCATCATATAGGTTAATATATTGCAACCATCTTATAACAATTTTTAAAAAATAGTTCTTTATAATGTGATTTACTAAGTATCTATGGTGTAGTTTATCAGCACAGAAAAGGTTAGTCTGCACTATGGATTCCTGAGCATACAAATGATCGTGTTAATCAGAACACCGTGAGGCTTTATAAAATGGTAGGCGTGATCTCATAAGAGTAAGTATAAAGTTCAGATGCCACAATCACCTTGTGATCACATATACTCTATTCATCTTATTAAAACTGAATTGTTTCCTTCAATACAGTAATAGTTAATAGGATAAATAAAAATAATTCTTAAATGATATTTCTTAAAAATCCAAAGTCCTAGGTCTAAGCTCTTAATTTTCTAATTTGGGGTCACTGGGTTGTAACTCAGGAACATTTTTTAAGAGCTCTTGGTAATTATAATGCAAGGGACCCAGTAAAACACACTTAACAAATACTAAATTCAAATGTCAGTAATAATAATAGCCACCATGTACTGAAGCCTAATATATTCTAGGCACTGTTTAAGGGCTTCATATAGTATAATTAATACTCACAGCCAACTTGTAAGGTATTATTCTCTCCATTTTATAGACTAGAAAACTAATGCTCAGTTTAAGTGACTTTCCACAGTCTCAAAGTTAGTAAATTACTTAAGCCTTCACAATTTCAATGTCTATTTTCTATTATCAGTTAGGAGAAAAGTGGCCTTCACCATATCTCTTATAATATCCCAATGCATTCTTACTGCACTATTTGATCTGTATTAGAGTTTTACAGTAATTTTTGAAGTAGTTACAAGTCTGTGTTTCATTGCATTTCATAAGTCTTGACACCTAAAAGTACCTTAGCAAAGACCTGCATCTTTCTAAGTGAAAAAGTAACTCTTAAATCAACTCTCAATGATTTTCAGTAAAATCAGGAAGGAAAAGTAAAAGTATTTACTTGTAATTATCTTTGTAAGTATACTTAAAATTCGTATTGAATAATCATTTCTACAAACTTATACAGAAACTCAAACTCATGTTTAGTTTTATTAAACTAAAACTGGTTTCATTTTACTAACTTCTCCTTCAATTCAGTTAGCAAAAAGCAATCAGAGAACTGAAAAGCAAAAACAAAAACATCATGGAAAAACAGTGAAAAAATGGTTGAGCAACTACTATCAAAATCTAATTTATTAAATGTTGACCACAGAAGTAACTTAATAGTATTTCAGCTATTGAATGTTGAGGAGAACAGGGAAGTAGAATCAGCACCTTCATATCTGAAGCAATTTAAATGCAGTCAGCCTGGAGGAGAAGCATAGAGTCATGAACTTCACCCATGTCTGTGTAGTCTTACGTGTTCCGCCCACATCCTTGGTACTGAGCCAAACTGTGATATGAAATTGTTAAGCAGAAAACAGTCTTGAGAGTTGAAGCAGATAACTAGATGGACTTGAAGTATAAGTTCTACCCAGGCTAGCTGACTGCTACGGTTTCCTCAAACCAAAATTCTATGATTCTAAATAGAATCTGTTGTGAATAATATATACTACAGATAATTAATTGAGAAGTTATGGGGTTGCCTGCCATTTTTCAAAATGAATTGGTCTAGATTAGCATTCTCAAGACAGTTATCATCTGTGAGTACAGAGCCATTTTAAGATTGTGTATTTTGGAGAAAAAATGAGTATTAAATGAATATGATTTTTGCAGGTCAGATATGCAGATGTGTTAACTATAAGTTAGTGTCAATTTAATTATTCTCAAAAGATTTATGAGAGGCTTTTAAACGATATCAGTATAATAAATAGAAGTAAGAATGCTTTAGAAACATAGGTGGGAAATTTTGAAGGCATCAGTATTATTTAGGGTATTAAACTAGTTCTGCAGTTTTATTAAGGCGTGTGTGACTCCCTGATTCCCTGGTTCATAGTTTTTTCACTTGTGATTCATTTTTTAATCTACTTTGTTCAATGAATATTTAGTGAGTGTCTATTATATGAACTACACCAGGAACTAGAACCGTTAATGAAATGTTCAATTACAGTACAAAGGGTAAAGTTAGTGTTAAGCACACAATGCCAGGAGACTGTATAAAGGAGCAACACCTTACCCAACCTAGTGGTATCAATAATGGCTTCCTGAAAAAGGCAGTATTTGTTGTGAGTTTGTAAGAGAGAAGAGGAGCAAGTGAAAGAGGAAAGAGGGAAGAAAGTGTTGTAAGCCAGTAATAGTATTCTGGAAGCCCTGAGAGTAAAAGAGGCTTGGGGTGTTTGGAAATCTGAAAGTAATTAAATACGGGGTGAGAATAATCAGTGAAGGGGTTGGTAAGGACAAAACTGGGGAAGCAGCCAGGGTCAGAGGAATAAGGGCTGGTAGATCATGCAGAAGACTAGGCAGCTTCAACTACAAGTAACGCAGAGGGCTTGACCTACAAAATTTGAAAGTGATGTGGTACCCAGCACAAGGGACCAAACATTTAATTAAGGCTTTCTAATGCTAATGAGTGTTCCAAATTAGCAATACTAAGCAATATTTACAAGGACTTCAAAGGAAGCAAGCCACCTTCCTTCCAGCAGCAGGTTTTGGTCCATTTTTTTTGTTTCCTTTCTTTTTGCCCTAACCAAACCTAAGCTTCCTTGATTCTTCCATCCCTTAAGTGACTTAAAAATCACTTCATAAATAATTGAGGAGAATGGACTGGAACAATTCTAACAACTATTGTTTAGTGACATGTTCATTTACTTTGCTAAAAGAAATGTTTAATAAAGAAGATTACAGTACTAAATATAGACATTGAACCTAGAAATATGCAGTTAATAAGCTGTATTAGGAATATGGATAACAGTAATAATTGAAGAGATTCCTTAATTTAACACACAGCTAGTCTTGACCCTGAGCTAGTCAGTTATTTCCCACTGACGGAAACAGGCCGAGGCCAGAATGAGCGAGATTTCCTCTACCTTAAAATGACACACATCGCTACACCTTCTAATGAAAAGATATTGCTAAAAAACTTTTTTTTAATCCTCTTTTCTGCAAGTTACTAGTAAATTATTTTTTAAATGACTGTGGTCTTTATGTGAAGCCATGTTTTTATAAGCAATGATGACTTTTTGCTAGGCAATAAAATATAATAAGTGAGCTTGCTTTGATGATTTTGTCTTGAAATGTTACATAATGCTGCTGGTTAATGTTTACTTTTCTTTCTAGATGTATCTATTCCCCTTAAATCACCACTAATGTCTGTTCCCTCTGGTGCCTGACTATGGCTGTGGGGCCCTAGAATTTAAAGAGAAAATCTATGTGCGTTGAAAAGATACGTAAGAATTTGAAGCAGGAATACCCACTACTTTATTTACCTCTTTATTTTTCCACGTTTCTTTCAAATCTTTAAAAAACATACTTTTTTCCCCTGGATTTTTGAATCTACCAATCTCTTCTGGAATGCCCTAGATACTGGTCAGATATTTGTATTTGCAGACTAAATTCAGGCAAGGTAATCACTCATTTAGCTAACTGGTAAGAATCTCCTATCCTAATGAAAATCTATAGGACACAGATTTCTTTTCAGCTCTGATGGCTGTGTGTAAGAACAAAAGTCCATTCTGCAGTATTCTTTTTCACTCATGTTTTATTTCACCTGTATTTATTTCATAGTAATAGGGTCACTTTACTTCCCCATGAGTACTGTAGGAGAGTGGGTATTACTAATGATTATGAAGATGTATTTCTAGTTAGTCCAGAGTTTATAATACAGTGCCGTCTGGTCAAAACTATCCTCAAATTAAGTTTGTGATATGTATGTGAGAAAGTGTGTAATATTTATAACCCTGGGCAGGAAAAAAATGTGTCCCACAAGACATTCTCTGAGCTTTGACTCTTGCCCATTTGGGTCTGGAGATCAGCATCTCATCAACTCTGGCCTTCACTTAGGAACTCCAACACGCTGCCACCAGACCCTTGGGCTTGTCGTTTCCTTCTGCCTCCTTTCCTAGTGAACTCAGATTCATCCTTCAGATTTTAGCTTAAATGTACTTCTGCAGTGTATTTTCCTCTGTCTTCTTAGATGAGATGATTCCCTCTATTTTATACTCTCCTGGTCCATATATTTCCATTAAAGCAGGTAACACCATTAATAAACATCAGTTTACATCTTTTCATTGGTAAGAATATTTTTAATTGCAAGTGACAGAAATGTAACTAAAATGGGATTACACAGTGTGAATATTGCATAATAGCTGGGCATTTCCCAGAATCTAAAGAGTCAATATAGAAACCTGGTGACCTCCGGGGTTTTGGGGTTCTGGAAACAAGAATAAAACTAGTAGGATTTCATTACGCTCCCATTTACATTCAACTTACATTAGTCTGTGCTTGGCTTTATCCTCTCCTACTTTAAATAAACCTTCTTCATCTGGTGGGCATCTTGGTGGTCAAAAGTTTCTGGGCTCTTTCTCATTGTTTATAGTTTAAAAAATCCAGAGAAAGGATCTTTCTGGGCCAATCTGGGTCACATGCCCAACTGTGGAACAATGTCTGTGACTAGAGAAATATGGAGTAATGTGATTGGCCCAGTCAGAGAGACATGACCACTCCTCTAGGGGATGGTGCCTCTTACAAGAAAAAAAAGTATATATGTGTAACGAGGTCTCAGTCTAGACAAGACAGTGGTTACCTTTGTGTCACTGTTTGTTTAATATCTGTATTTTATGACAAGCAGAAAATGTGTCTGTTTTCCTCACCACTTTTATTCTATTACTCATCACAATACCTGAAGCATCAATGATACTTGATGTGTGTTTAGTGCTTGAATAAATAGATGTATACAAAGAAAATTGTTTTGCTTGATTAAGAGGATATGGTTAAATCCTGTCATATAATGAGGATTTTTTGGTATAGTGAAAGGTATAGATACAATTCTAGCATTATGTTTGTGTGCATGCTCATTTTGGGGTTTACTTGCTTCAGAGTTTTAAGACTTACTTCCAACTGTCAGGCAATGAGACTTCCATGAGGAGACAAGCATTAGGTGAACAGATGTTATATTTCCAATGAGCTTGTCCTGCTGAGATCAAATGTGTTATATAGCTCTGCTTTAAACCCGGTAAGCCTCACTGAGGCGATGTTAGATAATTCTAACTCTAAAAATTCCCCATCTAAATGGGGATAGCAGCTTCACATTCCCCATTTAGAACAGCCACAGGCACTGCCCCGATGCAGAAAATGACTCTCTCTCCACGTTTGCACCTGAATGTGGATAACATTGACCCAGCCAGCATAAGCATGGGAAACAAGATCCTCCTGAGGATCCTTGAGCTGACTGCTAGCAAGTCATTTCCCGCTGGATTGTTTTTTGTTTTTTAATACTTTGTTTATTTTTAGAGCAGTTTTAGGTTCACAGCAAAATGAGAGCAAGATTTTCTATATACTCTCTGCTCCCACATGAACAGCCCCCCCCACCCCCCTGTTATCAGCATCTCCCACCAAAGTCGTACATTTGTTGCAATTGATGAGCCAGTATTAACACATCATTATCAACCAAAGTCAACCATTTACATTAGGGTTCACTCTTGGTGTTGTACAGCCTACGGGTTTGAATAAATGTGTAATGACATATACCTGCACTTATAATATCATACAGAGTATTTTTGTCACCAACGAAGCCCATCAGCAATTCCTGAGAAATAGAATTAGAATCTGGGTAATAAAGTCTAACTTTTTTTTCCATTGTACTCAGTATAGTTTCACTTGCTTACAGGGAACCACGGCCAGGGGCACTTGCCCTGGGCACTTCAGACCAGAGTTCCTGGCGTGAAATGGCTACACAGATGCCTTAGCGGGTCGTGTGTAGAGATGCTCCTCACGCAGCACAATCAAGATGGTGATGATGGCTGTGTGCAGAGAGGCTGTGCCCAGCACTGCTATCTGGAGCATGAGCAGCGCAGTGGTAGCCTCTCTGGACTCGCAAGAACCCCGCCTCCTCCCCAGTGCTGTCAAGCAGCCCCACCCACAGCCTGTCCCTGAGAGGAGGTGTTCGAGAGCTCAAGCTGGCACCTCTCCCTTCTCCGAACGAAGAATAACATTTTCCTTTGCTTCTGAAGTGAACTTGGTCTCCTCCTATTGGCGCGAGCAACACCAGGCAAGAGGACCTTTGTTGGGGCCTGACTGGAAAGGGTAGGTAATGTTTTCACTGCCCTAAAAATCCTCTGTGTTCTACTTATTCACCCCACCCTTCCCCTAACACCTGGTAACAACTGACCTTTTTACTGGCTCCGTATTTCTGCGTTTTTCAGAATGTCATATAATCGCAGTCATGCAGTATGTAGCCTTTTCAGCTTGGCTTCTTTCACTTAGTAATATGCATTTAAAGTTCTTCCATGTCTTTTCATGGTTTGATACTTCATTTCTTTTTTCTTTTTTTGAGATTTGCAAATATTTACTATATATAAAAGGAGATAAAAAACAATTTTTTCTGTATAGCACAGGGAACTATATTCAATATCTTGCAACCTGTAATATTTATTAACCTGTAATAAAAAAGACTATGAAAATGAATATATGTATGTATATCTGAAACATTGTGTTGTATACCAGAAACTGGCATGTTGTAACTTAATATACTTTAATTAATTAATCAATTAATTAATTAAATTCAAGTAATGGAAACCAAAAAAAAAAAAGGAACTATCAAACCATGAAAAGACATGGATTGGTTTTAATGCATTCCTGGGAGCGTAACATTTGTGAGAGCTTTAATTCTCATATTCCCACGTGAGGTTATTCTTGAGTCTTAATCACTTTCTCAAATTCAATCCTCAGGGCATGATTGAATTTAACAATAGTGTTCAAGATACAACTGGGTGATAAAAGGCAAAGAGTCAGTCAAAAGAGAAAAGACAGTCTACAAAGTTAAGAGGAATGTCTTGATACTTCATCTACAAGAAAAAAAGAGGTGGAGGTGAAGGAAAAGAAGAGAGATAGGACTGAGAAATTAATTTTTACCGAGCACCTACTGTGTGCCAGGCTCTGCCAGATACTATACATACATTTCCCTTCTCTAATCATTCCTTCAAACCACTGGAGGTACCTCTTATCTCCGAGCAGCAGAAAAGAAAATAGAATCTTAGAGAGACTGAATAATTTTTTCAATTTACACTAGTTCCCGAGTTCTTGCTACTGCTCTTCTTAGGAAATAAGATAAAGGAAAAATAGAAATAAAGGATAAAAGACCTGAAGAAAGGCACTACAGAGAGTTATGTAGATAGTTATATTTCCAAATTAAATTCTTTTAATTTGGATTTTTCAGTTGCAACATGAGGTACCCAAGAGCACATAATTATTTAGTGGGAATAATTTAATTCAAAAGAGGCAATGCATTAGAAAAAAAATCTGGTTAGATGAAACAGTTATTACATATAAAAGAGCTTAACTCGCCATTTATGCTGTAGACATTTTTCTCCCTGGGAAAATCTGAATGACTGAGTCATTTAAATAAAATAGAAGATTCTAAATTCATTCCCTTTGGGTGTGTTAGCAGCTCTTATATGTCTTACAAAAGAAAATATACATGTATTTCTTAAAGGGACTGCTAATCCAAAAATTCTTACATGAAAAAGGTCCACTCTGCAAAATATAGTACTATCCCTGCTGATATAATTAGATGTTGTTATTCAGTGAATCTATAGTTTCCATTGTAATAAAGTAGGCTAATGCTATATATAATAATTATTGGGCCAACATCTAAATGCATGGTCCTTCTTATCCACCCACACTTGGATAGTCCTTGCACTATTTTGAAAATTTAATGTTATTATTCGTTTTATTCTAACTACTAATTCTGTAAGCCTTTTTATTTTATAATCCCTTTCAAGCATCTCATTCAAAAAGAGATGCTTTTTGTCCTCTTTCGTTTTACCTCTGTCCATTCTTTAATACCTTAAAAATAAATGTTTTGAAATTGCATGCTGGTTAAATGACGGACTCAAACTTATGTTTAACTAGGTTTGGAAATAGATCCAGAGCATAGTTGACTCAGACTCAGTGTTTAACCCTGTCTCCTGCCAGAAAGCAGGAGCTGCAGTCCTACATTTAAATGTAACCCAAAGTATGCCTAACACTAATATTTGCCTACCCAATATCTACTCTCCCCCTCCTTCCTTTATGAAGGCATTCCAGTTTTGCTCAAGAAGAGGATATGCACCGATCAAATCCTCCATGTCCCAGCCTATCTATAAGTTAAGGTGATAAAGTAGTAATACAGAGTTTCACTCAGTCCTTGATGATTTTCTCAGCAAGCTGCGCCAGTCTCAAACTGCACACATCTTGCCTGGTGATAAATTAATTCTTTAACTGGTACAGTTAGAATTCTGTTGAATGTGGCCTGATAAAATGTTAATTAATGTAACAATGTCTCATCTTAGTAGTCTTAGCCACAAGACCCAGGCACTATCCTCCCCTTTAAAGCAAAAGGATATCTAAAAGCTCACTTGGACAAGTGGCTGAAAATATATATGAATGGTGTTCCCTCATGAGTCGTGCGCAATGCACAACTCACACCACTGTGCTCAGGAGCCCAGTAGCCGGAACGACTGCTCTATGATTCTTCGAATATGAGGCTTCCACTTGACCTTCTCAGGCATGTGATCTTTTATTCTTTTCCAGTGCTTCCCATGGATGATAGCCACCATTCAGCCATCTAAATTGATATCTGGCAATCATGCTCTCATTCCTATTCCACACTAGAACACTCTGTAGAAAAAGGGAGAATTCATTGTTTTCTACTTAGGATGGAAAGTAAAGTAAATTAGTGAATGGGTTATGTTTTTCTGTAGTTTCTGAAACAGTCCCTGTGACACTTCCTCTCACTATTTTCTAACCTCAGTCAGGTTGATGGCACCATTGTGCTCTTTCAGATCCCTCCCTTATCAAGATTTTTCTCAGGAAAAGATATGATATTGGTTATTTACACCTGAATAAGAATGCAACTCAGTCAATCAAATATTAATTGAGGGCATAATATGTGCTAGACACTGAGGAATGAGTGGTGAAGAAAGAGACATGGTTCCTGCCTCTGCAGACCTTATATTTTATTGAGGAAGGAAGATATAGAGGGAGTATTTTCAGACTGGCATTAAATAATTATAATACCTAGTTACCATAGAAGAGGGGAACTTAACTTTAGTCTGAGGGCACATAAAATGCTCTATCAAGGAAATGATATATATGCTGAAATATAGAGGACTGATGGCAATTGCAAGGGAATAATGGTTTGTTCTTATGTTAACAAAAAGCAGTTGGAAGGCCCAGGAGTAGGACAGTTTGAGGAAGAGAGAGTCCTCCTGCTTAGAAGGATGGAGAGGACAAGAGAGAAAAGGCCCAACAGGTAGGTGGGGATGTGGGTCGAACCACACCGTGCCACCTGCCAAAATCTTTCAAATTGTCAAATAAAAGAGTTTTCCTCGTGTGATGGTCTTTCAAGCATCAAAGAGCATCAAAGCGCAAATAAACAGAGTGTTTTTAGAAACTGAGAATTTTTCTGTGCCAAGCTGATCGTCTCAGGAAAAAGCCCAAGTTTTCCAGGACACATTAGAAACGACTAAGTTGAGTTGCCCTTGGCCCAAATGTCTAGTTTTGAGAGATGTACTTCCCTCAGAAGCCACTAGGGTGATTTAGGTAACTGATTCTCAGATGCTTATACCTCTTGAGAGGGATACCTGATTCTATCACTAAAAAATTGAATGAACTAATGAAAATGACTTAAATTTAGTAAGGAGATATATATATATATATATATATATATATATATAAATAAATAAAATGTATGTGTGTATGTATATATACTCCCAGGGTTTTACAGTGATTATATTTCAACCAGTTTAGTAGAAAACTTTCTAAACTACCAGAAAATGCCAGGAATTATATGAATGTCACATTTATATACAGCCTTTGTTTGAGAGTTGCAAACAGCCCAAAGGACCTAGTTATAATCACTATGGCTTAAATTTGTTAGGACCTTACTATGTATCCAGTCTATTACACTATTACTATTCCATTTTAGAGATAACAAAAATTAAGCCTTAGAAAATTGAATAAATTGCTCAGGATTTTGTAGCTAAGAAATAATGTGGCTGGCTTTAAATTGAGTAGTTGATTCAAAAGTTGCATTTGACATGAGGCCCTAATCAAAAATATAAAGTTTGTCCACAAGTACCTCCACAGCAACTGTTCATATATCCCCTTCTTGATTCATTTATCAAAACTTATATCCACAGAGTCAGGTAACTTGTGGTTTGATATTTCCCTTGTAGCGTCTAAAACGTTCTTATAGGAATATAATTAACAGAGGAATCCCAGGTATTGTTAAGAGGTAGGAGTGGCACTGTGACACCACTGCTGCCCTTCTGCTGGCTTTAAATGACCTTATACATGTGGTCACCAGTTACTTACAAGTCAGGTCTCATGCGTACACTGCTGGATGTTTCAGGGTTTTTATTTTACTGAGTCTGGATAAAAATAGTTCTTCCAACATAAAGCTACGTTTATTTTAGGAAACAAAAAAATAGAGTGGAGAAATAGCTGTTGTTTAATTTTCTTTACTTGAAAAATAAAAGGCTCTTATTAAATAATATTAAATAATTAAATAATTGTCCCATTTGTTTTTTCCTTGAATCTATATAAATTATCAATCTGTCTTTCCCCTCACTTTTTTAAGCAGAGTATAAGAAAGTATTCATTTCTCGTTAAAATGGTAAAAATGGTGGTAAAAATGTACCAAGTCCCTTAAGTCCCCTACCAAAGATTAAAAAATACTCTAAATCAGGGGTTGACAAACTAAGGTCTGTGGACCAAATCTTGCCCACTGCCTGATTTTATAAAAATGGTTTTGTTGGAATACAGCCGCAGATGTTTCCTCTCATACTGTCTATGGCTGCTTTCGCACAACAGCTCCAGAGCTGAGTAGTCACTGAAGACTTCACGGCCCACAAAGTCTCAACTGTTTACTACCTGCCCTACTCCTCTAGGCAAAATCAGAATTAAACAGATATCACACGTGTTACAGAAAGACAGTCTTGAGAGTTAGGTTAGCCAAGCGTCGTCAACAATGCAACCTTAAGCGGGAAGAAGCAAGGCAGTGGAAATGTTGTCACAGTGAAGAGTGGACCAAGGAAACGGGGTGATTGCTGAGCAGTGTGGAGTGAGGAAGCAGGGTGTGTTCATCGTGCGGGGAGTAGTCAGTGACCAGGGCAGGAAAATGGAGCAGAGAATAATCAAAAGGTGAAGTGTGGTCAGGTAGCAGGAGCTGAATGTAGCCAGGCACGAGGTGTAGTCAGGGAGCTGAATGTGGTCATGAAGCAGGATGGGAGTACAGTCAGAGAGTGTGGGTAGCTAGGGATCCAGTGCAGCCACAGAGCAGCGGGTAGTTAAGAAGTTGAGTACAGTCACAGGGCAGTACGTCGTCAACAAGCAGAGCGCACTCCGGGAACAGGTACAGTCAGGTGGTAGAACGGCACAGAACAGAGTGCAGTCAGAGAGCAGGATTAGTCAGGGAGAAAAAGCGCAGGCAGGGAGCTAAACATAGTCATGGAGCAGCATGGCCAAAAAACAGAGTGCCATCAGGGAGAAGGGTGTCAGCAGGGAGCAGAGTATAGTCAGAGAGCAGGAAGAGGGCACAACGTAGTAGAAAGCTGAATGCAATCGTGGAGCACAGTGTCGTCGCCAGGAAGCAGGCTGTAGCCAAGCAGCAGAGTGTAGTTAGAGATTAGGGTACAGTGAGGGAGCAGCGGGCATGTCAGGTGATAGGATGCTGTCAGGGAGTAGAATATATTTTGGCAGCAGGGTGTGTATCCAAGGAGGGATATGTGGTCACCATGCTGGGTGTTGTAATGGGAAAGTATATAAGCAGAAAGCAGAGTACAGACAGGGAGGAGGGTATATCACAAGTAGATTGTCATTAGGTAGCCACGTGTAGCCAGGGAGCAGAGTGTGGTCGGGAAGCAGTAGGGAGTCAGAGAGCAAGTGTAGTCCAGGAGCAGGATGTAGTCAGGGAGCAAAGGTGGCGGGAGCGAGTGTAGCCAGAGAGCTGGCTATGGTCAGGCAGTCAGGAAGCTAACTGTACAGCTTCGAGATTCAGCAAGCTGGCACTGGCGAGATTGAGACACCAACTTTGAGTTTTAATTCTAGGTCAGAGTCTGTTTACCCTCTGGGCTCCCCACCTTGGCCCTACATAGAGAGGCATGGAGCACCTATTTTGAGCCAGGCACTGTGCTAAGTGTTCTTCCACCTGCTGGCTGCACAATTGCCTGGACCAATGACAGGTGTTATTATGGCCTAAAGGAAATCAGAGAGCTAGAAAGATGGAAACAGGTTTGTGAATGATGCCAAGGTACTGAGAAAGCCTGACTTCTAATAGCTATGCTTTGTGTTTATGCAAATAATAATGAGAATAATTATGAAACTAGATACACGTGTACCTGCCAGCCTTAGTCATTGTACACAATGTTAGTTGAGACTCATTGTGTATCAAGAAAAGAATAGTGTTTTATGTAATGAAATATAATGCTTTATTCAAAATGATTTGTCAGCTTTAGAGAATAGAATAATGTTGTAAAGTAAATTAAACCTTGAGTAGTTGCAGGATTTTCCCCATACTGCCAGCTGTTAATACAGTTTGACAATATACCTAATCAGAATCACGTAGCTTAATTGCCTTTGATGCATTTATAATTATATTTACCGGGACTTTAAAACAACCCACAACACACACATGCACCCTGATACACAACACATAACCCTCCCACACAGGAGGAATCAGCAAATAATTTAAAGAGGCAGTTATTAGAAGGTAAATGCTGTAGTGAGTTTTTAAAAATCATTTTCATATTATATCTTGGAATAAATGCTTTAAAATTTCTACTGTATATTATATGCTTAGTAATAAATAGTTCATCTAAATGCGCTGAGTAAAACCAGCTAGTAGGAAACATTTATTGCCTCATAAAATAAAAACTGAGTGAAGCTGTCAAGTGGAAGAACAATTAAACCATTTGACTAAGCTGTTAGAAACAGTATAATTTTCTTGGAAACCATGGAGTTTCAGGAGACTGCAGTTTCAAGGTAAACATTCATGAATGCACAGACATCTTACATGTTGTCAATAGACACAAATGTTTGAGAAGAGACCGAGAAGAAAAGGAAGAGATTTAGTTTTCCCTGGTCAGTGAAGGGCCTCTGACGTTGCTTTGGCAGCAGCTTTGTTTTTGTTAGTCTGAAAAATTTATCTAGAATCTGCAACACTGAAGCTCTGTCAGCAAGCAAAGGATTCAGTAGAGTCAAAACTATAATTAGGACAAACTTTTAAAAACTAGGGGTCATTAGTGAGGAAATCTTCCAGAAAGCACCTCATCCACTTTCCTAGTTTGTTAGTTAGTCAACGTAGAATTAATTTAGGCATTTCCTTTGGGGGAGGCTAGTTCTCTGTAGGTTTGTTTGGCAAGTAATATTTTGATCTCTATGCTTTCTATAGCTTTCAAATGATATTTTAAGTCTTTGAATCCCTTGTCCTCCTTTACAAACATACTACTCCACTCAAACTAGTATAATCACTGACACACATGTACTTGCATGATCTTACCTCTATGCAGTTTCTCTTTCCTAGAAAAAAAATTCCCCTTTCACTCACAAAATGATACTCACTCTTGAGGACTCATCTAAAACTTGACCAGTTCTTTAAAATAATTTCCAAGCCTAAAATGATCTTTCCTCTGAGTATTTGTTTTACTTATTGTGTGTGCTTTTGATGCATGTGATACCTCCGAGTTAGCCTCATTCAAATGTGTAACAACTAAGCATTCTACATGTTCAAAAGCTGTGATTACAAATGCTACGATTTTTGTCAACATAGAATGGTATTAAGCAAACATAGTCTCCAGGTATTTTCCTACTTGAGATGTATGTGGCTGACGTCCGTATTTGGGACAGAGGGGAAGGGGTTGGGCAGGTGGCCGGTTAGAAAAATAGAGCTGGATTTCAGTGTTATTGCAAGAGGATGAGAGTCAAGTTTTGTAGTAGCGACAGCCTGGAACTTGATCATCTTTCTCCACCAGTTCCTATCTAGGTGAGTGGGCTTCCTTCCTTCTGACTCACCTTCATAAGGTCGTTACAGCAAAGGTGGGACCTTTTTTTTTTTTCTTTTTTTCTTTTTTTCTCATTGTCTGCTTCTCTCATTAGATTCTGAGTAAGATTCTTATTTGGTTCAATTTCTTTATCTTATTTGGGGAAACAGAATTTGATAAACCTGAGAATCGAAACATTCTTCTTTCCTTGTCAGATTTCCTAGAACAAAATCATCTTTGATTTTCCTGCATTTATAACAAAAGCCTGTTATCAAAATGTATTCTCTAACCCTGACATAGTCTGTATGATGTCTCTTTTTAAGGGGCTAATAGAAAAAAAAAAAGTTGGTGAGAAACACTAATACATTGCTCACCTTTTTTTCTTGTTTTCATGGGGTTAAAGGTCAAAAACAGAACTTTAAAAAATGTTCTATGGAGTTATTCATTTGCCAGTTACCTTTTACTGATTTGTATTGATAGTTTGCATCTTTTGAGATTATCTTACTCAGTTTGAGCTACTATAACGAAATACTATGACTTAAACAAAAAGCGTATATTTCTTACAGTTATGGAGGCTGGGAAGTCGAAGATAAAGGTGACAACAGATTTGAGGTCTGGAGAGGTCCCTTTTCCTATTTTGCAGGTGGCTGACTTCTTGCTATATCCTCACATGATTGAAAGAAAGAGAGACCCCTCTGATCTCTTGCTCTTTTTCATAAATGCACTAATCCCATTGTGGGGGCTCCATCATCATGACTTCATCTAAATCTGATTTACTCCCCAAAACCTCATCTGTAAAGACCCCTATCCTGGGGATTATGGCTTCAACATATGAATTCAGTGGGGATAAAGAGGTTTGGTCCATAGCATAGACCTTACTCTTTCTAGAGATAGTAACCCAACCACCTTTGCCTTTGTCTCTGATTTCCCTCTGCCAGCCCCCAACATCAAGCACACTACTTCACTCATGCCCCTTTTCATCCGGCCAGCAGTGATCAGGGGCTTACAATACACCTGGAAATGTTCAAATTGCTGGAGATGAATAGCAGCAGGCATCAGCTAGAAAGGTGCTTATTTCAAGTCAGGGAGACAGAAATGTACATAAATGGTTACAGTTCAGTGTGGGGAGTGTTAGAATAAAAGTTTGTTTCTGGCGCTATGTGAATACAAAGAGAGGAGTGACTAACTTTCTTATTCAAAGGTGTGTCATCCAGTAGGAAGAAATCAGTTGAGAATAAATGAATGAGAAACAGAATCATAAAGAATCATGTGTATCATACTAAGAAGTGTATGTTTTGTTTTGTTTTGTTTTTATAAATGATGGTAATGGCGACCTGGGGGTAAAATTTTAGGCATCAGAAAGTTAAAGAAGTAGACCCATCTGGTCACTCACTGGATGTTTTCTGATAATGATTAACTAAATTAAGTGAAGTCAATACAAAGGGGACACACAGGAGAGAACATTTAGGATGAAGAAACTGTTCTTTCTGGTACTAGAGTGATAGATACCTGACTTTATTCCATAGAACTATAGAGTAAAAGGAGTAAACTTTAATGTATGCAAAACAAGTAAGAACTAACAAAAGGAGATGACCTAAGTAATATTGGAAAAAGATGTTTTGACTGGATAGTGTAAGACCATAAACAAAAGGAATTATACAGAAACACTGTAATCTAGTTGGTAAAGTTATTTCTTACAGAAGTATAAATGAACAATTCTGAAACCACTATGTGCATATACTGAGGATGAACAAATAAGTAAATGGATGGCAGATGGCAGGAGTCAGGTTTCTCACTGTTGGAGGGGAAAGTTACAGATAACAAGAAAGTAGGTCTAGAATAAACCTTGTGCTACTGAATTAGAGTCAGGGACATCAGTTTGATCTTAAATTTTGCTTAATATGTATACGGAAGAATAGATACAGGGACATTTATAGATATGAATAAATATGATATTTGGTCTACATGACTATATTACCCATTCTGTCTGCTGAGAGTGTTTGAAAGTAATGAAACCTGAGGGGCAATGATCACACCCAGCACCCAGATTCTGGTTTCTGAATACCACTTTCCAATAAAATTAATCAAGGTTTCTTGGAGAAATGACTGATTCTAGAACCGGAGCAGGGAAAAAATACAAGATTATACTGGAATATCTCGTAGTATCAGAAAATAAGGAAGTATTCAAAAAGCAAAAGGATGGGTGTATGTCAGAGGGATACAGGAACCAACTTGTAAAGCTTCCAGTCATCAAATCTGGAATGATTTGAGCAAAAAAATAAAAATGTATTGTCTTGTAACCTAAAGTTGAAAATAGACCCAAATCCATATTGATATAAATAAAGTATTGAATAAATTAAAAGGAGAAGAAAGAAGTCTTTCACAGAATTATCAAACAAGAAGATATCGATAATGTTTATTGCTTAAAGGAACATGTTTTGTATTTGTCTTCTCTATGCTCCAACAATTTCTTTAGTGTACTCAAAAAAATAAACTTTGGGGAAAGGGCAAATATATCACTGTAGAATTACAAAGTCTACTTTATCAGTGAACTCAGTCATTTCTTGTTCATACCAGACCTTTTGCCTGTAATGTTCTTTGCTAACCCCTTACTTTTTCATATCTGATCCACAGATCCATTCTTTATGATCTGGTTCAAGTGTTATATTTTTCCTCTAAAACTTAACAAATGTCAGACCAGTGTGGTGCAAAAGGGAAACTCTTAATAAATCTCAGCTGATTCAAGTTGACCAAATTCAGATGAATTTTTTCTTTATTATATGTAATAGAGCTACACAACGATATGTATATGCATGTATACACACACATAAAAATTCTGATTTTGTTCATTTATCTTCCCAGCTAAACTGTGAAGTCTTAAAGGATAGGGAATTTTTTGTCTATTGATTTTTGCATATCCTGTAATACCTAGAATATTGTATCTAATAGGTATTCAAAAACATGTTTGACTATTGGATTGAGACTTGTTAACTATTTCTGGGAAAGAAAACACCAGTGACAGCGGCAATTAAGCTTCCTCTGGCACCATGTTTAGCCCTTTATCATTCAGAACCTACTAATGTGGAAACTGCTAGATGCAATAAGGGAGTTAGAGATAAATAAAACATAGGATAACCCTGTACACTTTCTCCATTTAATTGAGGAAATAGAGCCTCTGCATTTCAATAATTTTATAGCAGAACTTATGAGAGAAAATATTTTGTGGGTTCTATGGTTATACACTAGGGGCCAGATCTGAATTATAATTAAGCAAAGCCAGCAGTATATAAACCTTACTATTGCTGTTTCTCTCCTGACTTCCTGATGGATGACAACACAATCTGTGGTCCTTACAGTCACTGTTTTTAAAAGGTAAGAAGTCACTTTTCACTGTCTTTTAGTTGGCAGGCACTTGAGAAGCCATCCTATATTTTTAAATGGATGACAATCACAGAATAATGCAAGGAGATAAAGCATGTCCTCTGAGGGACACTTTTTACAGAAGTAATTGTCCTTAAAATGCCTAAAATCAAAAACATAGTTGTGGTAAACAAACAGAAACTACATAACTCAGATGGGCTTGTTTACCTTTTATAGTAACTTTTTCTTTCAGAAAATGAGGTTGTTGGTGAACCAGTGAATGTAAGCAACAGGGCAGGGGGAAGGATTTCATTGGCTTGTAACTATACATGACCTATTATGCAAGAATGAAACTTTGTTACTGATGCTACATAAACAACTAAATCGAATAGAAAATAAAGAATGTCAGGAATGATAATCGAACCAATCGAATATATGACAAAAACTTTTTGCTGAGTTACAAAATGCTATGTATCTACAGTAGATATGACATCAATCTGAGTCCAATAAGGAAAATTAAGCCACTACAAGTATAATCTATAATCCCACTACAAGAGGGATTTAGTGCAGGTAGTTCGTTACACACATAATAGAAGAGATAGAAAGCCAAACAGGAGATGGTGAGTCAACCCAGAGATAAGCAAAAGATGTGGCCACTCCTGGGTCTGTTGGGTACACAGGGGAAAAGATAACCAGAACTCAGAAGCCAAGGTGATATGGAGAAAGTTATACCCACAGTGAGAGCACATTTTGAATAAGTTACCCCAAGTCACCAGGTTCTCTTCTTTCCATTCTCCACAATCTGTTGTCTATTTTAGGAAGTCTTGTCCAGAGCCAGTGGGCAAGAGGAAGTCTAGGAAATGTGGTGCAGGGTCAGCCCCTGCAGTGCAGCAGAATGGAGTAGGAAACAGTGGGGAATGGATCTGAAAACAAACAAGCAACCTAACAGAATCCTTCTTTTGAATATACTTTCTATAACATTTGAGCAGGAATCCATGTTTCCTTGTCAACAGAGAAGTTCCTGCCCAAAATAGATGATCCATTTGCA
Source organism: Camelus dromedarius (assembly GCF_036321535.1). NCBI lineage: Eukaryota > Metazoa > Chordata > Mammalia > Artiodactyla > Camelidae > Camelus > Camelus dromedarius. Next base: position 27,093,715 of record NC_087450.1, read on the forward strand.
GGATATTATAGAGGGATTTTATACTTTTAGTGACAAGACTGAAAAATCTAAGCATAATACATCTTCCCAACACTAAAACTATGAAATAGAATATATCAGATAAAGTGAGGAAGACAAAGTTCAAATATATTGTTCATCAAATAATAGATCATTTTTTGAGAACCTGCTGTATATGTGGGCTTATATTATCTGTTTGATAGCATGCCAAAGAAGTACAACAAAGGGGTGGTACCTCCTCTCAAGGAGCTTGAAGACTATTTGTGGGGGTTAGCACTAACGCCTGAGACAATAAATGAACAATGTGAAAACATAGAAAATTGTGTTAAATTTCTTGGTGCAAATTTAAAGTACAGTAGATTTTCTTAACTTACCCACTTGCTTCAAAATATTTCAGTGTTCAATTATGCTTCCAACCAGGATGCAATATAAAATAGTGATTAAGAGAAAGGACTTGGCACATACTACCTGGATTCAAGTCTTTTCTTCATTGATTGTTTGTCCTGCAATTTTGAAAAACTTGTGTGAACTTTCTGTGCTTTCGTTTTCTCATTAAAAATAAAAAAAAGAGAGAGAGAATAGTAATAGTACCCACTATTTAGCATGATTATAAAGAGCAAATTAATTAATGCATAAAAAAGTAACTTATGTCAATTTCTGTCACATAGCAAATGCTCAATAAATACTATTTTTTCACATGAGCTATTTATTGTATTTCAGTAGGAAGTGATGCTATTTTGATTTTAGCAAAGAGCAGTAGCAGGGCAAAAATAATTACTTCGCTCTTTTTCAATGTTGTTGAATTTTATTTTGAATTTGCCCCAGTTTGTAATGGGTATGGGTCTGGATATGGATATACATTTTTACATACGCATATAAACACACATAGATGCATGTCCACACACACCAACATGCTTATACCCACACATGTAATCTCTGAACCTGTAGATAAAGGGTAATATGCATGACTGCTTGGAATTCCTACTGTCTGAATTCCTTGCTGCACTTGATACGTTTTTTCTCTTATCAAAAGAGAGGAAAAGAAGTCAATAAATTATTCATTATGGCAATCTGATGATAGGTCAGCACATAAGAAGGGCAATGGAACATTCCAAAGAAAATTATCAGGACAATAAAATTTGTCACACATTATTTACTTTACATTTTCTTTTCCTAAGTAATTAATTTTCCACAGACGTATCTCTTGCCCAATTTAGTATTTATGATATTAATCTACATAAAGACTGTGTTTTGTGCAGTATTTTTGCCTAAGCATTATTATTGATTTTTGTAGTGGAAAGAAAGTATTCTTGAATGTTAGCTATTTTATTTGTTTACATTTCAGACATTTGAGCACATAGACCGAAAAGTGTTTGGAGATATATATATAACATCAATATATTATTCTAGATTTTAGGGGAAGATTAGCACTAGTCATTAATTTAAAAAAAAACTGTTTGGAATACAAAAGGGTATTTGACAATAACTTGGTTACTGCAACTAGAATTTTTTTCAACTATTGCGAATATTACTCATTTTCTCTGTGATGCAGATTTCAAGGTATGCATACATATGGAGGTAAAGAATTATTAATCCATGGTGCTGTGAACAACATCCCCATGCACGATTACATAATTCTAATCCTTTGTGGCTGTTATAAAGAGAGGAGACCATAGCCTTTGTCTCAAGCTTCGTAAAGCCGTGGTAAACACAACCATTAATAGCATTGCACATGCCCCAGAATTACTAATTGAGACTGCCTTCGAAAAGCATCCTATTAAAGAAAGTGTTCCGAGGTACTGCAATGAGAATGCCTAACTACAGGCCTTAAATGGAGTCTTTTGATTATTTGCCTTCTGAGGAATTTCACTAATATCCTACTGTTACTCAAGCAATTAAAATGCAAATAAACATTTAAGGGTACTAGATTGGGAGCCCAGATTTGAAAAGAATATTACTCTACATTCACTGAAGCTGCTTGGTTTCTTTTAATTGAATGTTTCTTTATAGATGCGCCTTTTGATTAATACTATTCACCTCAGACAGTCTTTTTATTGGCAGATAGAACTTTTGTTTCTGTGTTTTTCATGCGGAAATCCAATCCTTCTCCCTTCTATGCTTAGCAAGAAGTGTTCATCCAAAAAAAAAAAAAAAGAAATCGTGCAGTGCATAAACATCTTCTCAGATATTTAAAATCCCACAATTAGGTTTAAGAATTTCTCCTAGATGTATTGAAAAAGGAGGCATTCATGTTTGCTTGAAGATAAAGGAATAGCAGCAAGTTACTGTTGCATTCATTGTTTTCGTCAACTAACTCTTCACCCATGAATAAATGTATGATGAAGTACATTAATCTGTGAAGAAGAACTCTTTAACAAAGAGATATCCAGATGGTGCTATGGCAATCTAAATGCTCCTAATGGAATTATGTGATGCTTCTGCAACTGATGTCAAGGTACTTCATCTCATCTTGTCTGCAGATAGGCTGGTATTATCTCAGACTGTAATTATAAAAGCTATCACAATTGTTCAAGGAATTGGTAAAGATAAAATTCCTTTCATAACACTTCAGATTGGTAGGAGAAATTTGGATTTCATGATATTTGTTAGAAATGATATGACAGGTCAAGTGCAATGTTCAAATGTATTTTCATTTCATCTTTATTTCCCCACACAGTGATGCAGGAGACACAGCAAGACTCAGTATCATATAGGATACTTTCAATTAAAATGTTCCATCTTTTTTCCTATTCTCTTCCCATTACATACCTACTCTTACTATCTCTTTCACCAATTGGAAGAAACAGACATGTGGTCGTAAGTTTTATCAATAGAAAAGGAGGCCAGAGGTAATAAGTTGAGACTGTATCTCTGAAGTAAATTTTCAGGAGACTTGAATGAGCACTGATTAGTTCTTCCATGTTCATATCAGCAAAGAATATTTAGAGATCAGCTAGTACAACACATATGCTGGGAGAGGTGAAAGGTTGGAAACAGTTTACCTCCTATTCCAATCGCTGAATGGATTTGTTTACATGTAAGATAAAGTCCAAGATCCATAGCTAGGTATCCAAGGCCATGAAGGGGGTTAGGATATGCCACTCCAAATATGCCTCTTTGCCATAAGTTTCATTTTGAACTGAGGGAAGTTAAGTATCAGCAGATGTGAGAGGAATTGTCTGTCCTCCCCTGAACTGTCTAAAAGCAGATCATAAATTTTCCTTTGTGAGGGTATCCCCACCTGTACCAAGAAGACAGGAGAGAGAGAGAGAGCACTCTTATCACAAGAGACAGAAGGTTGACACCAAGAGGAGTTTGCATAAACAGACCTTACTAAAATAACCCTTATCTTCCATTAGTCTTCCTATATATTTCTTAGTCACTTCCCCATGATTTATCATCCCCTTGAAGCCCAAACACTCTTTTGTTAAAATGGTACATAAGCCCTCAAGTCTAACCACTTCTTTGAATTTCATTTCCCTCCTGTGAACTCCCTTGCGCATAAAATATTTGTAAAAATTATATCCTTTTTCTCCTACTAATCTATTTGCTAGTTTAATTCAGGTGGTCCCAGTAACAATCTAGAAGGGTAGGGGGAAAGTTTCCCTTCCCTGACAGTCATATGCTATCTAATAATCTACAGTGTCTTCAGATTCACCATGAGTAGCTCGCCTACTCCAGCCCTCTACTATGGCCTGCACAGCCTGTTTAATCATTGGTATCCTGCCATTTTTTTGCCTGCTGCCTGAATAGCATAGGAATTCTGACCCCTGTAGCCTTGTTCATGCTTCTTCCTTTGTCTATTATGTACTTAGTCTGAATCTTTCAACTTGTCATTTAAGTTCAAATTCTTCATGAAGTTTTTCCTGACTCCTCCACAGAGAGTCTTAGTTCTGTGAATGCCAAGGAAAGTTTTAGTCACTTCCACACATCTGCACGTGGCATTGTAATATTGTAATATTGTTGTTTTTTTTTTTCACTTATGCTTCCTCATTGTATATCCCTGTAGGTCATCACCATGCTTTGTAGTTCTGTATGCCTAGTGTTTAGCACAGAATAAAAGTCATATGGTGTTCAATAGGCAGTCAGTAAAAGCAAATGCCAATTGATTGGCCACATTAGCCCCATTAGGTTATAACTGGATGCCCTTGACTTCTGAAAGTCGTTCCTTAGAGACTGTTTTAAAAGGCAGAGATTTTAGTATCATCGAAGACCCAGAATACTATACTGATAAAGCAGAATATGTCATGTTACCTAAACTGATAGATGTTTAGGATGGGTCTGTGGGATAAAATGAGTACCTGGTCCTTTTAATCATCAACCTCTAAAATTACAATGGATAAGATGTTATTATGTGGAAAGCAGCACCCTGAAGTGCTCTTTTCATTCATTTATTCATTTGCTTGTCCATTGATTTAATATGTATTTACTTTAAACTATCTCCTGGAAATGTAAGGCCATTATAGACCCTCCCTGTGTAGAATTCAGAATCTGGGTCAGTCTGGAGTCACACTAAACTTTTATTTTTAGTGCATCGGTGCAAATACATTTAGAAATGATGTTGAGGTAGAGTCACAGGGAGATTGTGTCTTTAAACAAAAAGATAAAGGGAAACTCACTTATTCACAAAAGAAGTATTACCAGGGTGCTATAGCAAATCTGGAGGAGATGATTCCCTAAAACCAAAGTATATAAAGATTGCACAAATTGGTAACAAGAGGAAATGTATTCATTAATTCATCCTTACTGAGTGCCTATGAAGAACAAAGCACTGTGTTAGTCACTAGGTGGGAATGCAGGAGGTTTCTCTCTTTGAACGATTAACGTCCTAATGCTGAAAGCATACAATGTACAAATAAATACACTATTACTTAAAAACGGCTATGGAAATTGCTGTGAAGTAGACAAATTGGTAGTTACAAATGCATGTAAAATGGGGGTGTTGGTTGGCTAGCAGAGTTGTAGTTAAATTGAGCTCTGAAAGACTGAGATGAGAGGTTGGATATGTGAATGCTGGAGGGTGGTAAAAGCATTCCAAGCCATTAGGAAGAGTATGTGCTTGAGGCAGGAAGGAAATTGGCCTATTCTATGTTAACTGGATTTCTGTCACTTGTGCCAGTTCCGTTTTCATTCTAGAGATCACCAGATGGGTAAGAAGTTTGCAGAAGCAAATCACTATGAGGTGTCTGCCTCATGAGGCCATTCCAGGGAATAACGTTTTAGAAATGAATAAAAATAAAAGTTGAACATAGGCATTTGCTTTACTGCCTTAATTCACAACCTGGCTGAGTCACACTTGCTTTGGGAACCATAATTTTGAATTTCTGGACTTGAATGCATCTTAAAAATTCTCCTCGTGGATGGAAGGTGGGAAAAAGAAAAGCGTTAGTTGTAAAAGCCAAACTCACAAATAGCTGTTCAAGAAGCAACATGACTTAGTGTCACTGAGGGAACTGAGCTCAGTTCTCAGTTCTCAGAATCACGTTTGAAATATCAGCTGTGACACAATGTTAGGCTAACCCAGAGGAAGAAGTACTGGGTTCTTTTGCTGCCTTGGAAACATACACACCAAAGTGTCTCTTTTTGCCACAATTCTTTATTGAGACTTATTCTTAGAGGTAGGAGAAAACCACTTGGGAATAGAAAACTGGCATATGGTTTTTTTTTTTCAAGTATCTAAAGCAATTGTACTCTATAAATAAAAATATTTGTACTCTGTAAATTTGGACTAGCCAAAGGGAAAGGTAAATTGATAGAGAGGAATCTTTCAAAATGACATTTGATTTCATATGAAATTCATTCAAATAATAAATCAACAGAGAGTCATTTTGTACAAAAGTTTAGCTTATAATATTAACAACCTTTAATAAATTGGCTAAAGAATTTTGTTGGTGGGAATATAATTAGTATTCATACTATTAAAAGATGGTTTTAAGTTTACTTACATTTCATTAAAATATTTCATAATACAATTACAAAGAATAATAGAATATAGTCCCATCAAATTATTAAGGCCTTCATTTTACTAATAATATAAAAATTACATTTATTTAATTTTCTAAATTTCATTTAAAATAATATCATAGTTGCTTTCAAGCCTATTTTGCTTATGTAGAGGAGCAGAATTTTGCCACTCCAAAATGTGTCTGTTTGACATAAGAGTTATTTTAGGCTGTTTATGTTTTTATTTTTAACTTTTTTTTTAAGGCTGATTATTTTTAAGAAACGAAAGACTCAAGAAGTTTTTCATGGAAGATTGATACTGTTGTAACCCCAGAAACTAAATATGTTGGTACATATCAAAACTATGAGACAGAAGATGAGAGACTGGTTTAAAAGGACAGGAATCCAGATCTTAAATTTCATACCATGTCCTTTTTTTTGAGTACCTTTAGAAATAGTACTTAAGCAAAGGATAGAAGTGCAGTTATTTTATTTTGTAGGTGAACCCAATAAATACCCCTGGGAGAGTAAGTGAGATAGGTAGGATGGAAGGTAGACAATTAAGGGTTTATTATGAAGCATGCTAACATTTAATCCCCTTAATCCCATTGGGGAACTCTGAAGCCAGTGTAAAACACAGGCCCGAGAGTTATTCCACTTGAGCAGACAAATAGGGCTAGAGTATTTATTTGTCAACTCCCTTTGGTCATTGATTGAGGATGGATACTAATTCATTGGCACTTCCAAGTAGGCAGTAAAGCAGGCTCTAGAGGCCAAATAAGGCATTCAGACAAAGAAATGCAAGTTCTGGGAGTAGGGAGTCCATCTGTATGTGCTGAAGCAATAAGACAAGGTGATACGCAGCCAACAGCTTCATGCAATTAAATTTATTTTTAGTTTGTAGATCATGGGATGCTTATGAAAGGCATCATGTGGAAGAGGTTTACAGCAATGTGCCAATGTCAAACTGCCTGAGTTTAAGTTCATACTCTGCCATTCATTAGTTATGTGAACTTGAGAAAGTTGCTAAACCTCTGTATATCTCAGTTTTTTCATCTGGAACATGGATGTGCTACCTCATAGGGTCATGGTGAGGACTGGATGAATGAATTTATATAAGGCAATGAGAACAGTGCAGCATACAGTGAATGCCCAGGAAATGTAAAATATTACTGCAATGATCAAGAAATTTTGAGCATGGGAAACCATGATCAGATTTTGTGTTCAAGGGAAAGGTCACATTGAAAGGAGGATGTGTGGAGGATGGTTACACTAGAGGGTTGAATTTAGGAAATGCCACTGTGGTGGAGAGAAAAGAGTAAATTAATAAGGGGAAATTAAAGAAGAAATTTGGTTGCAGTAGGCATTTTCAACATGGGCAAGAGATTGGATAGAACAGAGTTAGGGAAAAGTTGGAGGGTTTAAATTTATAAAAGTTGATTCTGGCCACCTCCAAAAAAATCATCAAGTATTTGTCAACATGGAAACCTAAGCAGATATATTGAAAACTTGAGACAAATGGATATTGTTCAAGGAATTTTATGATAAATAATACTCAAAGAGGAATAAATATATATTTAGTTTCCTTAATCAGGAGCCAGGAAATAAGCCCTTATTACAAGTTATGGCATAAAAACACATTATTTAGGAAAAGAGAAGGTAGCAAAAACCTACGTAACTGTGTGAGCATATGTAGTGCTAAAAGACATTACATGCTTTATTATACATGATTTTCAAAGGGTTTATTTCTATAGGATTCTGAAATAACCTTCTGACAGTATATAGTCAATCATTTCCAGTCTGTGTTATATACAAAAGCTCCCAATTTCTCTGTTGTTTGTCTCTCAGTAATTTTGCAACTTCACTCCATATTAACCTTCCTTTATTTTGTGTATCTAAATTCATAGTTAATAAACTCAAGATAACTTTAAATACAGAAATTACAGAGTTGGAATGCTATATGCATTTCTAAAAATCCCTATGGAAGATAAGTTGGAGCTAAACTTTGGATTTGGAATGAAGTAATGATAGCCTAGCTTTGTTTGCCGTACTTACTGTCTATGTTCTATTCCATGTGATGTATTTGGCCAAAGAGACCCTGCAATATAGAAAGAGCATGGTAGTAGGAAGTTATCCTATCATTTTCTTGTCAAGAATAATATGCTACATAAAGAAATAAGATGGCTGTACTGGATAATCCCTTTTATTCAAAAAGGAATACAATTATATGAAGACTAAAGGATCTAATGAAAAAGGGTGAGGCAAACTGGAATTTAAACTTTGGCTCCACCACTTTAATTTATTCACCTTATGATTCTAAACAGTTTTTGTCCTTGAAAGTTCAATAATTTAAACATTTAAGGTTAACTAAGATTTAAAACAAAGCAACTTACTAAAATAATGAATCAAAGTATTACAAGACATAATCAAGTTTCTTTATCATAGTCAAGATTATTATACTATAGAATGAATGTTAAAGCCATTGTTTCTTTTGGCACTAAATTATAAGTTGAAAATAAAAGTAGTACTGCCCCCTAACTAATACTGACACGAGGAAGACTGAATACCCAACTTTATTTTTTATAACTTTGATCTTCCCTGAAGTTTTTGGAAGATGGGCTTGTAGTTGGGAAGGTCAACAATATGAAGACACTTAAGATTAAAAATATACACGTAAGATTTAGTTTCATGAAGTTAAATTATCCACAGTGAACCTCTGATGAATTGGACAACATATGCAGAAAGAATAGATGTTGAAATAATTAATTTTCTTCCATACTCAATACATTCTGTCTTTCCCCACTATGCAATCCACCCATTCATTCTTTTCAACCCTTTGAAATCTTCCAGGTCCATATGAAACATAGAGACAATGTGAGGCATTTATTTGTTTATTTACTTTGTGTCTCTCCAGCTGTGCATACCTTTTCCAAGAGAATAATTCTTACCAATGTATTATCAAGGAAACAGAGCAGTATGTATAAAGGCCATACCAAATATGTATATTAGAACAAGACAGCATCATCCTTTTGTTGTTATTGTTGAAAGAATGCATACCTGCTTTAATAACTCTATTTTGCTAGAGGAAATGCTCTAGTATTTTATTGAAAAGAATAACTTATCAAGTAATAAATAATGGGTATTCACAAACACACTGATAAGTCAAAACTGGTCAATATCTGTTTTGACTCAGTTATTAACTGGCTGGACAACCTTAGGTAAATCTTTTATCCTCTCTGATCTTCAGGTTCCTGGTTCACCAAATGGGAAAAATAGTATGTAAATATCTTCATGAACACATATTTTGATCTTCTCAATAATTCTAGTGCTATAAATAGAAAATATGCTTATTTGAAAGTCATTGTTACATAGGTTAAAAAAATCTTCTCTAGAGATGAAAGCCCAATTGCATGGCATCCAAGGTTTGTCTTGTCCCTGCCAGGCATTTAATCAAGATACTTTCGTAGTGGAGTGAAGTCGCTTCAGATGACATTCCTGTAAGGGAGCTTCCAACTGGAAGAGCCCCAAAGCTTCACTATGCAAGTCCATTTCTTCTATTAATTAAACTTGAGGAATTGTGAGCTTTATCACCTTTGATATATTTAACTCATTAGCTTAACTCCAGGACACATAGTATAGTTTTAATAAAGTTATTGTTCTGACAACATGGAAAGTACTGATATTATTAACCTTGATTTCTAGGTTATACATTTTGTCATCTCTGAAATCAAGATGTGACTCATAATTGAAAATATCTGACTACTGTTAATCACTCTTTTTTTTCTCACATGTGGACATCTCTGATATCAAGAAGTATCTGATAATTAACAGATGTTAAATTCAATGGATATGGGGAGATATGTCATATACTTATGACTATTTTCAGCACCAATAACACGTTTTTATTAAAAAATAAATTCCTTCGCATCTGCCGTATTTTAAAAGAGTTTATCTCCCAAACAATAAATTTATGAAGTAATAGTTAACTTATTTTCCTTTTTCAGTAAATCAGAATGATATATCAGCCAATCAAAATTTTGGATTAGTGTATGATAGCCAGTGTTACTATACTAAGTTGTACAATTTCTGCCATTTTGGCATTTTACTTTGTTGTAGATAAATACACGATTTATATTCAGCTTTTTGAAATACTGAAAATAGCTCAAGGGCTGTTATTACTATTTCATGGACCCTTAGGAGACCAGAGGTACCATGTTGGGAATCACTGTACTAGAAAAATATACATTTCTGAATTATAATAAGTTCTTATGTGGTTTCACAGGTTAATAAATTCTGTGCATGCCCATGACATAGGACTTCTTTATTTTCATTTATGTTTGATTATTATACTAATAAGGAAATGTGAATACTCTGTAAATCATTTATATTTAGAAAGCATTTTTTACTGTTTGGAATGTGTAGAAGTCTAAAATTCTGAGAATTTATAGGACTTCATTAGAAACAGTGAAAGCATATTGTAAAGATTAGACTGAAGCTGCGTAATGTTCTACCACATGCTTATTTTAAAAGCTCATTTTTGACGTTTATAATGCTCATGAAATAATAGTGAAAAAAGCCAACTTCCAACTGTATATACAATATAAATCATTTTGTTTAAAAAAAAGATATATATATATATATATATATCTATGTATCTGTATATGTGTGTATGTATACATATATAAATATAATTTTGGGAAGAAAATACAACAGAATAGTAACAGTAAGTGGTGAATTTACATACAAATATTTATTATTTTCTTCTTTATACTTATATTTACATGATTATACACAAGAAGCATATATCAATTTTATATTTAGAACACAACAAGCATTATTTAAAGATTAATCTACAGAAAGAAAGACCTATTTCTTCACTCTAACGTCTCACCAAGAACTGCTAACCACTCTTCCTTCTCAAATAATGTGACATACCCTTTTAAGGCAGAACTTACTTATCTTGCTATATGGGTAGTTTTCTCCCAGGGACAGAAAGATCTTGACTTTGTCTTGACAGATTTACTTTCTGGTGCCCATTTATATTTCCAAACTAATTTAGGCATGCAGCATAGCTGATGAAGTAAAATATGATTTCACAGATTTATAAGTTCCTTGAGATAAGGTAACGTGGTTAATCCATCTCTGTATTTCCATGCGTGTTGCAGCTCTTGGGCACCCAATACTAGTTCTTTGGAAGTACTTGGAAGTTTTTGGTTGGTATAACGTTGCCCTCATTCTCAAGTGGTGCAGCATCATATGCCATTTTACATTTATGAACTTTGCCTTATATTTTTTAATTTGTTAATTTTATAAAACACTTTATACTTTTTAATAAGATTCATAAACACTTTCAAAACATTTTAAAATTCCGAGAAGTTAGGCATCTTGTTTACATCTGTATAATTTAATCCCTTATAAACTGTCATATAACATATAAACTTATTTCTTAACAATTACCTTATAAAATAACTATATGAACCATCTCTAGATAATTTATAATAGTCTATTATATGAATTATCCTAAATTTTAGATTCAAGTCACTTGAAAGTTGGCATGGAGTAGTGGGTAAGCACCCAAGCCCTAGAGTGGCTAAGAATGGCTATGTTTGAATCCTCGTTTTGCCATTTATTAGCTAACTGACATCTACTTACTTATTTTTTCTGTACTTCATTTTTTTTCATTTATAAAGTGAGTGTAGTAGAATTTACTTTGTAAGTTTTTAATGCAGATTAAATTAGCTATTTATAAAGCATTCAAAATAATGACTAGTACCTGGTATTTACTTAATTAATGTTTACTTGATTTATAGCAAAAGTACCAATGAAGTTCAATAGGAGGAATATGTTTTTCCCCCCAATAAATTTTGCTGGAGCAATTGAATATCCATGGGAAAAAGTAAATCTTGATCCTCTACTTCATGTGATAACCAAAAGCTAATTTTACATGGGTTATGTATCTAAATATAAAAGGTGAAACTACATAGCTTCTAGAAGAAAATATAGGAGAGAATCTTCATGATCTTAGTAGAGCCAAAAATTTCTTAGTAGAGCCCAATTTCTAATTAAAGGAAAACATTGAGAGGTAGGACTTAATCAAGAGTTAGAACCCTTGGTCATCAAAAATACATCAGTAAGAAAATAAATAGTGACATGATAGATGGGATAAGATATTGCTAATACATATAGCCAACAAAGGATTCATATACATAACATACAAAGAACTTCTACAAGTCAACAAGAAAAAAGCATACAATATAATTTTAAAAATGGACAAAACATTTGACCAAGGACTTCACAAAAGAGGATAGCAAAGTGACCAATAAGCATCTGAAAAAGTAATCAAGATTGTTACCCTTCAGGAAAACATAAATGAAAATCACAGTAAGACTCTACTATACCCTCACCATTATGACTAAAATTCAAAAGGCTGACAATATCAAATGTCGGTGAAGCTGTAAGACAACTAAAACTATCATACATTTCTGGATGAAGTTTGCGGGAGCCATAAGAATATGCCTTATAAATTTCAAGGTACTGGTAGCCTTCCCAATAGCCTTGTCAAAATGCCCTTAGAGTACATGGTAGTGTAAGATTCTTCCACCCAACTTGACTTGTCCCCATTCTCCATGAGGGGTCCAGACTTGCACTGACCCTTGGCAGGTCTCTCAGCCTTTTTATGGCTCTCACTCCACATTTTTCTCTCACAGGTGCTTTCCCTAACAAAATAATTGTACATTTAGTCCCATTTTAGTGTCTGCCTCTTGGGGACATGGGCCAACATGGACCTGTTTAGGAAAAAATGTTTGAAACTGCAACCCAATGGACAAGACCTCCCAGTATTCCAAAGCATAAATCCAAAAGAAATGAGTGCATATTTATACAAGACTATCTATAAAGGAATAATCATAGCAGTTATATTGATAATAACTCCAAAGTGGAGGCAACCCAAATATTCTTCAGTAGGAGACAGAACAAATTGTGATAAATTCATAAAAGGAAATACAATGCAACAATAAAAAATGAACTACTGGTACACTAAACAACATAACTGACTCCTAATAATATTTAGCGGAGTGAAATAAGCCAGACACAAGCAAGTGTATACTGTGTAATTCTATTCATATGGAGTTCAAGAACAAACTAATATGTAATAATGAAAGTCAGAAATGTTATAAAATTTTTTTTTGTTGGTGGTCATACAAGTAAAAATTATGTGTGTTAAAAGATGTGTAAAAATTATTGAAGAGTGCAATTAAGATTAGATCACTTTGTGCACTTTAGGTTTGTTATGCCTCAATTAAAAAATATTATATGGCATATGTGATATATAGATATATAGATATATAAGCTTATATATTTATATATATATAAGCATGCAAATATATATATATATAAGTATGCAAATGTCCAAAATCTAATTTTCTGGACTGATAAATCCCTGTTTCTATAGGTTGTTTGCCACTAAAATTATTTTATTTTCTGAATTATTATCTATCTCGTAAAATTACACCTTTTAATGTTGTTCATTCAAATACATATGAAAGGGAATGGGATAAGCTGATGAGCTACAGGTAAAGAAACTGCCCTGAGAAAAAGATTATGTGCCAGAAGTGTCTCTAGAACCATTGTGCCAAGCAGGAAAGCCCACAATTTATTCTAGTAGGCAGATCCAGTAGAGAGATATTTTTGGCATAACACTGATCTCAAGCTACAGGGAATTGTACTGCATTCAAGGCAGAAGTTTCTGTATGACGTAGAATGACAATCGAATAAATAGTGGAAATGCCATTCTGTCTTTCAGCTGCTATAATTGGGTAGCTATATTTTGGGAAAAAATATGTTTAAATTCCTTCCTTATGGCTACTGTCAATTTTTTTTTCTTAAGAGCTAGACATGTTTTTGTGCTTGAAATGATTCTAAGATTTTTCCTTTGACTAGATATAGGGGTGATATTTTTCTTTGAGCACTGCTGCTGAAGAGAGGCTCTTAATTTTAAATAAGAATTTTATACAATATTTATGCATGCCTCCTTATTAGTGTGAGCAATTTTTCCACTTAATGCTGGTAAAACGTGTGGAAATGTCAGTATAAAATCATTTTTGTGGGTGCACCTTCAGAGAAAAGATCATTGTAGTTATTAAATAAACTTACCATAAAGAGACCTCTTTTTATTTGGATATTGAACTTAAAATCTTGCAGGGTGATGAGTTCTTATGAATTGTAGGTGATTTATTAGTTTTATTTAAAAGATGTGGAACTTGGAATGACTATGCAAGTCTCCTCGATTTTCATCTTTCCTATGCCATCAACGTAGTGGATAAATCTTAACAGTTTCTATAAATGGAGCAGTAACACCCAGGAGAATATGGCCTACCAGTGCACGCCTAGTGTGTTACATTCCCAGCAGTTATGCAGCAGTCATAGCAGGGAAAGGAAAGTTTTCAGCTTGGAGTTAGCCTTAAGACAATGACTTTCAAAATGTGGTCTGAACCTTCCTCTTTATCACCTGGGTAAACTGTTTTAAAATGAAGGTTCCTGCTTGCCTTTACACAAAATTTATAAGCACAGAGCCTGGAAATCTGCATTTTTAACTTGCTACCAAGTTGATTCTTAAATACAAGGTTTGTTTTTTTTTAAACTATAAGTGAATGTGATGATTACTCTCCCAGAACTGCACTTCATTATGCCTGTAAAATTACTCATCCCATTCCCACAGTAGGAACTGGCACCAAGAAGGCAAGGCAAACAAATAATGGAGATGAAGACTCTGGTATAATATTTGTCATTTAAAATAAGTTTTAAACAATCTTGCCTATTTGTTATTCTTATACCATTCCAGGAGGTAGCTATATTTTGTTCTTGACAAGAAATTTGTCTTACTTTTATTATTTAATGATATCTACAAAGGAGATCTCAGGGATTATACAAAATTGGAAGTTAATTCTGGCAGAAGGGGTTGTTGTATCTTTGAATGAAAAACAATGATTTTTAAAATTATACAAAATGAACAGAAGAGCCACCATGCTATTTCTTGTCCCTTTGCTATTAATTTAAAATTATGTTAATGAATTCAGAGGAATAAAAGAAAAATGTCTTCTTTGATAATTCATAATTTTGAAAAAGAACCAGGTTTGAAAGATAAGAATCTGAGACTTTTAGCTTGTTTCCTACCCACATGATTCAGATTTGTGCCTGAAATCTTGAAATTCTTAACAAACTTAGGACACACTTTTAAATCCAACACAAATGTGAGAAATAAAGGCAAAACATTTCATTGTGAAATGATATTTCCTTTGGAGTTTGAAGTGGATACAAGCAGAGCTGTTAAATTTTACCAATTTAAAACGTGAGAGACTTGTCTGTTATAGTGATGCCAGCTCGCCTTTCACAGGCTATTGGCGAGACAGCCAGTTTCCTTCTACTTACTGAACGAAGGGAATCTAAGCTGAAGTAGGGGATCCTTGTCTGGCGTTGAAAATTCAGTGCCCCTCAGCATCTCTGGGTACTGACGTGCTGCTTTAATCTGGGCCATGTTGGTATTCGGACTTTGACTAACTCAGTGATGAAATGGTAATAATATAGCCAACGTACTTCCTAATATTAAAATGCAGTGCAGCTCTGATAGGAGCAAAAATTCCAGACAGGGTAAATAGCTAGATCCTTTTGTTATAGTATTGCCAAAGTCATGAATTCTTAGTACTTTGTTATTAATTGTTGATCATAAGATAAAGACACATTGAGAAAAAGTACTGTTGCTCCACTTTCTCTTCTTCCTACTGTCCTTACGTAGGTAGTAATATCTTTGTGTCATTGACAGGAAATATCAGCTTTTTCCATGGATTTTTTTTTTCCTGAAGTTCAATTTTTATAAGGGTAGTTAATAAAGTATGAAAATAACTTTGGCAATTGTTAAGAATAGTGCTTTGGATTGTGAAGTGAAGATTGTCCTTTTTAAAGAAGTCCACATTAGGTTGTTAATATGAATTATAATAAGGCCCTGGGCATGAAAACACCTAGCATTTATGTCAGTACTGTCTCTAAAATAATTTATAAAATATTACATATTTTATATGTTTATGAACTCAGACATACACATGTAATGTTACATTATATTAAAATATATCCTTTTATAAAATATATGTGTTACAAACATATACACGTACAAATTAGAAAGCGACATCTTTAGATATTCCTATATATATCATAAAATAAATGTTCTCTTCTTTTGAGACAAAGTTTCCTTGGAGAGTTTGGTACTAGCTCTGGAACCACCCCTGCATCTATAACTTTTATTATATACATTCAGACAGCTTCAAGTCTAGGATCATTCAGTGGAATTTCCAAACAGTGCATAGACACAATTTTACTACAGTTACACTTTGAGTTTCCTAACTGGAAACAGGCGATCAGGCTCTCCCATGGGAAACCAAACCTGAAGGGAACCTTGAGGCCATGGAGTAGCTCTGCATTTCTCCCTTCCCCAACCCCAGTTTTTCAGAACTGTAAGAATTTGTTGTGGCTCCAGCCACTTCAAAAGAATGAACTTCTTCTCTGTCTGGGAATCACATAGGCATTCTTAATCATTTTTCAATTTTGACATTCAGTTGGTAATGGTTTCTAAATTCACCTTCTCTACCAATTTAAGGGCTGCAGAAAGAGTAAGGACAACTTTAAAATATGCATGGTACAGCCCAAATAAAAGGTTTGTGGCTAAATGATATTTGACACTATTTGCAATGCTGGTAATTTTAGAGTAAATGTTGAAGATCAGTCGGCTCTTTAAAAAGAAGGACAAATTGTTCTCATGTCATTGATTATAGAGATCTGTTGAATAGAAAAATGAAGAATATTTATTTGACTTACAGTTTTGTCAGCAGATTGACAGGAGTCTGAGACCGGGCTCTGTCACTGACAGTGAATGGGTTCTAGGAAGTGACTTAGCCTCTTTAAGTTTCAGCATCTTCATCCATAAATTGGAGTTGATACTTCATTCAGAAGGTATTCTACCAACATTTACTCGTTCAAGACCTCCCAAGCACATGGTGATAGTATCTACTTCATAATACTGTTGCAAGAACTAAAAGAGATGATGGTGTTGTGTTTTTAGAACAGGTCTGGTACATACAAAGGCACTCAGTAAATGTTTAATAAAATGTTTTGTTGATTCTTCTCCCTCATTAGGTAACTTTATTATTATTTTGGCTGAATCATGTCCATCAAATAAAATATTTGCTATAGCCACTTACCCAGAAATTAAAAATAGGTGTAGTGATGGAGTAAACCTTCGAGGAAAAAGCTTATCCTTAGTGGAGGTAATGAGATGCACTCAGTTACTAGATTGTAGGTGATGTTGTCTGTTACGTGGGATTTTTTTCATCCTTACCAAACATAAAACTCACACGATTTCAGAATGAACTAATACTGGAAATTTTTGCTATGCTTTTCTTTCCATTGTTTCTGTTGCTCTTTGGTTTGTTTTGTTTTGTTTTTGAGAGTTACATTGTTTTTTCCACTTCCTTTTTTGGGAATGAGAAAATTTTTCTTGTTCACAGAGTCTTAGATTTTCCTCTAAAAGACTAAGTTTGCTTTCAATAGCATGATATGATATTACTAAAATAGTAATAGATTAAATTTAACATGCATGACATTATGCAAATTTAGCATGCATCCTAAAGTAAAACTACGCAAAAATAACTAAAAATTTAGTAAGCAACCTCAAGCAAATACACTTAAAAACAACTTGAATAAGGCAAGCAACAATAAGATTACCCTTTTTGTTCCCACACTAAAAGAGAATCATAATTAAGAAACCTGGTACAAATAAAAGTTTATTTTTTAACGTGGCTGAGTGAGACTTAGGGGCTCAACAAGGTTCTGGGATTTTGAGAATATTTCACAGTATCAAAGATCCATCATTAATTAAGATCAGTGAAGGTCAAGAAATATGAAAATCTGCTTATATTAAACTATCAAAACATCTAAGATCGTCTATTCTAGGTTTTCACAAGTGAAGATACAATCTGATTTTTAAAAGAGCACCATTGTTATGGATGAAGATTAAGAACAATTTCTGAACAGTTATAGACAAAGGCACAGAAACAGTAGTATACTCATATGTACAAACTCTTTTCCAATATATTGTAGTAAATTCTTCTCTACATATTCTCTATTATAACCTTTCATAGTTCTTCTCGAGTCAGTTTTGGCAATTTGTCTGTTACTAGGAATATGGCCATTTCATTGAGATTACTTAAGTTGTTGGTGTACATTTGTTCATAGTATTTTCTTGTAATCATTTAAAAAATTTTATATGGTTAGTGTCTGCACTTTCATTTCTGATTTTAGTTATTTGCAAATTGTTTCTTTTGTTTTAGTCAGTCTAACTAAAGCTTTGTTAATTTTATTTTCAAAGAATCAGTTTTTGAATTTGCTGATACTGTCTGTTCTTTTTCTATCCTATATTTTATTTATCTTGTTTTGAATCTTTATTATTTTCCTCCTTCTACTAGCTTTGGATTTAGTTTGTTCTTCTTTTTCCAGGTCCTTCACGGTATAAACTGCTTATAGATTTGGTCTCTTTATTCTTTTTCAACATAAGCTTTTCCTCTGATGACTGCCTTTTCTCCCGTAAGTTTTATGTTGTGCTCTTATTTTCATTCATCTCTTAGTATTTTTTTAAACATTTTATATGATTTTTTACAATTAAAGTATAGTCAGTTTACAATGTTGTATCACATCTCTTAGTATTTTTAATTTACCTTGAGATTTATTATTTGACCCATTGGTTACTTAAGAATGCATTGTTTACTTTTTACGTATTTGTGTCTTTTCCAAATTTCCTTCTGTTGTTGATTTCTAGCTCCACTTCATTGTCAGGAAAAAGTTCTTGAATGATTCCAATCTTCTTAAATTTATTGAGACTTGTTTTGTGGCTTAACATACGGTCTACTCTGGAGAATTTTCTATGTGCATTTGAGAAGAATATGCATTCTGTGCTTGTTGCGTAGAGTAAGATATCTATATCTGTTGGGTATAGTCGGATTATAGTGTTGTTCAAGTCCTCTACTTCCTTATTGATCTCCTAAGTGTTCTGTTATTGAAAGTGAGCTATTAAAGTTTCCGACTATTATTGTTAAACTATCTATTTCTCCCCTTCAAATTTATAATTGTAGGCTTCATATCTTTAGGGGCACTGTTGTTTCATGTGTATATGTTTATGATTATTATATCTTCTGGAAAAATTAATTCTTTTATCAATATATATCTTTCTTCATCTTTGTAATAGATTTTGACTTAAGGTCTACATCATTTAATATTACTTTACCCTTTTTTTCATTATTTGCATGAAATATCTTTTTCATTAGATTTTTTATAACTTCTGAATGCATAATGTCAATGGTAATCAAATTAATAATTAATCATGCATCCGTTGCTTTATTCATCTGAAATTAACTGATTACCCACTATCCTTAAGTTATAGATTTTGCCTTCAAGTGGCCTTCATTTTATCTCAACCTCTCAAATTGTGTTTAAATTGTGGCCCCTCAAATAAAAGAGACTATTTTTCTTAAAATATTTGTAATCACATTTATTGAAATGTAATATATACATTATAACTTATATATAAATTGTGCCCATTTTAAGAATATTGTTTGATAAGTGTTGAGAATACATACATTCATGTAAACTCATCACAACAGAGGTATAGAATGCTTCCACCTCCTTAAAAATATTTTCACAGTCTCTTCAACACCAGCTCCAGGTAACCGTTTCTCCCCTTCCTCCCACTAAAATTTAGATTTTCTCTTCTACAATTTCAGAGGAATGGATTCATAGTGTACTTACTCTTTTGTAGATCTCTTCTTTTGCTTAGCAAAATGTGTATGAAATTCAAGCACATTGTTGTCCATCAGCAGTCCATTCCTTTTAATTGCTAGGTAGTTTTTCATTGTGTGAATATATAATTTATTTATCCATTCACTTGCTTATGAACACTTTTTTTCCAGTATATAATTACTATAAATAAGTTGCTATATGTATTCGTATATATTCTTAAGTACTTAAGTAAGTAAATACTTAGGTATTGGCCATATGAAGTCTTTACTCTGATGGGTACCTAGGACACAATTATTTGGACTTTGGTGGGGGGAAATAAATTTAAAATTTTTTTCTTTTTATGCAAATTTTCTAACCTTTTTTCCTTATAATATCCATCCCTAGACTTTGTGTATTCCAAATGTTTGTGATGCTGAGAGGTGAAGTTCATTTTATGTGATCTTCATACATTGTAATCTATTTTGGGGGGACATTTAAGTATACTAGACCCTCATTTAAATGTGAAAAAATAATTGCATAAATACTTAGAAGTGCAATTATAAGTCAAACGTCAATGTATTTTTAACCATAGAAAGTTGCCAGTCTTCCAAAATGGTTGTACCGCTTTACACTCCCACCAGTAATGTATGAGATTTTTATTTTCTCCATATCCTCTCCAGCATTTAGTATTATAGCTGTTATAATGGTGGTGTTTTGGTATCTCATTTGGTTTAATTGTCATTTCTCCAGTGACTAATGATGATAAGGATATTTCCATTTGCTTTTTAGCCATTTATGTGTCTTCTTTTGTGAAATATCAATTCAAGTATTTTTCCCATATTTTAATTGGGTTGTTTGTATTCTTAACATTAAGCTGTAAAAATATCTTGTATATTCTGAATACAGGTCATTTGTAGACAAATATAATTTCTTGCAGTCTATAGCTTTTAATGTTATTTCCTTAATATTCTCTTCCAAAGAACCGAAGAGTTTAATTTTAATAAAGTTCAGCTCATCAGTTTTTCTTTTATGCATAGTACTTTTTGGGGAATCTTTCCTAGACCAAGGTTGAATAGATTTTGTCCTTTATTTTGTTCTACAGGTTTATATTTTAATATTTACATTTAAGTATGTGATCCACTTCAGCATTATCTTCTTTTGAGAATAGAATCTTTTCTGTGACTAAAGAAGCTTGAGAATGCCATTGATTCTTTACTGAGTAATATAGAAATAGCACTGAGAACATACATAATGCATTTATTTTTTAGGCAAAGCCATTGAAATAAATGTGTCATGGCTTTCTGAGTTAAATAGGCTATCATATTTAATATAAAATCTGTGAGATCCTCAGTTTTTAAGATACAAGTCTTTTTGTGTTTTTTTTTCTTTGAAGTATAGTTGGTTTACAATGTTGTGTTAATTACTGGCACACAGCATAGTGGTTCAGTTATATATATCTAATATATTCCCTTTCATATTATTTTTCATTAAAGGGTATTACAAGATAATAGCAATTCCCTGTGCTGTACAGTAGGACCTTGATGTTCACCTATTTTATATATAGTAGTTAGTATCTGCAAAGCCCAGACTCCCAATTTATCCCTCCAACCCTCCTTTGCTCCCTTGTAACCACAAGTTTGTTCTCTATGTCTGTGAGTCTGTTTCTGCTTTTTTTGTTTTGTTTTGTTTTTAATTAGTTCATTTGTATCATTTTTTAAAAATTTCACATAGAAGTGTTATCATACGGTATTTTTCTTTCTCTTTCTGACTTACTTCATTTAGTGTGACAATCTCCAGGTCCATCCATGTTGCTACAGATGACATTTTATTCTTTTTTATGGCTGAGTAGTATTCCATTGTGTATATATACCACATCTTCTTTATCCAATCATCTGTGAATGAACATTTAGGTTGCTTCTGTGTCTGGCTATGGTAAATAGTGCTGCTGTGAATATTGGGGTGCAAGTATCTTTCCAAATTAGAGTTTCCTCCAGATATATACCCAGGAGTGGGATTGCTGGATCATATGGTAAGTCTTTTTTTAGTTTTTTAAGGAATCTTCATACTGTTTTCCATAATGACTACACCAAACTACATCCCACCAGCAGCACAGGTAGGAGGGTTCCCTTTTCTCCACACCCTCTCCAGCATTTATTGTTTGTGGACTTTTTAATGATGGCCATTCTGACTGGTGTCACGTGATACCTCACTGTAGTTTTAATTTACATTTATCTAGTAGTTAGCAATGTTGAGCATTTTTTTCATGTACCTATTGGCCATTTGTATGTCTTCCCTGGGGAAGTGTTTGTTTAGGTCTTCGCCCATTTTTTGATTGGGTTGTTTGTTTTTTTGTTATTGAGTTGTATGAGCTGTTTGTATATTCTAGAAATTAAGCTCCTGTCAGTCGCATCATTTGCAAATATTTTCTCCACTTCTGTAGGCTATATTTTCATTTTGTTTATAGTTTCCTTTGCTTATCAGTTTAATTAGGTCCCATTTGTTTATTTTTGTTTTTATTTCCATTGCCTCTGTAGATTTCCCTGGGAGAACATAGCTAAGATTTAAGTCAGAGAATGTTTTGCCTATGTTTTCTTCTAAGAGGTTTATAGGGTCTTGTCTTATGCTTAAATCTTTAAGCCACTTTGAGTTTATTTTTGTGTATGGTGTGAGTGAGTGTTCTAACTTGATTTACATGTGTATAATATGTGCCCATTTATGTAATGAGGGAGTGAAAACATATATGATAAAATATATATAATGTTGATATCTAATTATTTAGTTTTGAACAATGAAGAATAACCCTCCAATATAAAATAATACAATAATGTAAAATAATGTAAGTTATCTAAGAGAGGAGAATAGCTTGACGGAATCAGAGATAGAAACCAGACTTCACAGAAAATACTTTATACATTTGTTTAGAACCATGTAAATGCTTTATATAATTATAAGGAAAATTTAAATTCAAACAATATCTCTTAAAAACCAAAGAAAAATATTAACCCAGCAATGCATCAAGTTGGTGCCTTAACCACATAGAGAAAAGTCACTATAAATGACTGTTAAAGATAGTAATTTGATGATGAATTCCTGGGAGGGGGGATATAGCATAAAAAACAAAAATAACTACACAATAAATTTCAAGCTATTTTCAGTAGTCAAATTTTAGTAATACTATCCGTATTGTTTTGAAATCATGTTATATATGTAAGAAAAGAGATGTATTTATAAATTAAAGATATTAAGTAAAACCTTATAACCTTAAATTCTTATATTTTAACTGGAAATATCCTACTAGCTCATGGCATGTTTCCTTTAAAAAACAAACAAACAAACAAACAAAAAACCGAAACTTTACCTCTGTCCAGTGAATCATTTTAATTAGGAACTGATCAACATACCACCAGTAACATCTATAGCACCCAGATTGTTGGCTTTAAGTAACATTTGTACTAAAAGAATATTGGCTTCTTGGAGAAATGGCTGATTCCAGGCCTAGGGAAGAAAATGTACAAATGAGCCTGCAAGATCTGATTATAATAGGAAGCAATAAAGTTATCAAATACTATTAAAGTTAGATCAAACAGATTTAGGAAGCAATTTGAAGAGACATCTACTGGATAAAAGTGAGAAATCGGAGAATATTCTAATAATAAAGCAAATGGACTAAAACATAGCAAACCTCTTAAGATCCATCAGTTCATAATAATATAAAATCCTCACTGATCACTGTACCAGCCATCTATTACCAATAGTCTTGTGAAATAAACCACCCAAAACTCAGTGGCTTAAGCAAAATTCATGGATTCTTGCTTATGTGTCTGTGGGGCTCCTAGAGGTCAGGTGCTCTAGTTTGGGTTTGCCTGGGCTTGGCTCCAAGTAGCAGATGGGGTCCAGATCTCCTCCGCATTTCTGCCATCCTCTTTGGGTCAGGAGCAGACAGATGAGACATGTTCTTCTCATGATAGTGACAGAAGGCAAGAAAGAAAGCATAACCACAGAAGCACATGTCAAGCTGCTTATTTCTATTAGCTGAAGTAAGTCTCATGACTGAGCCCAAGGTCAAAAAAGAGAAGAACACGCTGCTTCTACTACAATGAGCTGAAAAGTAATACAGCTCGGATGTAGACACAGGTAGGATGAAGAATTAATGTCAATAATTTAATCTCCCACAGTCACAGGACCTTTCCTAGAGAACCATCTAATATTCTGAAATATCCATAAATAAAAACATAAACTTAGAAATATAAAAAAAAGTATATATATGCACACACATTTAAATATATATATTTAATATATAATTAATATATAAATATATTATGCATTAATTAATTAATGCATAATATATGCAGCTTGCATATATTATTAATAATTTATATATATATATCTTGCTTCTCCAGTACAAACTGTACATCAAGACGTTCAGAGTTGATGGAAAATGTATTTTTTAAACTAATAAATGAATACAGAATGATAAAATTAGAATATTGCCATTCTTGAATACTGCAGAATTAGAATATCACCATTCCTTACCTGTAATGAAATAACATGTTGGCCCATTATTATCATTGCCTGATAAAAATATACAGGAAAAGCTTATGGAGCAAGGAAACTAACAATACCGGAGTTGTCAGGAAGTAATTAAGAACCAATCTAAATAGACTCCCACTAGCCAAAGATGACAAAATTCGAGCATCAATAAGCATAATAACCACATTGGATCAAAATTAATTAAAATACTTAAGTGCACGAGTCATAAAGATGTTGAACACAAACTAAATTCAAACAAGCAAAAATAAAACATGAGTGACATCTGGATGATAGAAAGCAATCAACTCATTATTTTAAACATAGGAAAATAAAGGAAACAGACATTTGTCCAGCATTTCCTATATAAGCTGTAACTCACGGTAACCAAACAGTTGATAAGAGAAAGTTTCCCTTTATACAAGAATTTCATTTAATAAATTAACAAGGATTGAATGAATTAGAATATCACTATTTTACAACCCCTAACCAGTTAATAGATTTATGCAATAATTATCAATTCCTAACATTACCCAAATAAAGACAAACAGATACTATATATCTCTTAAATAAAATGCATAACGCCACCTAAAATGCATATTCCCCAAACCTGTAATTTCAATCTAGATCTCACCTCTAATTTATATGAGATGCAGGGGCAGTAGAAACATGTTACATTAAACAATGGGTTGCAATTTGCAAAACCCAGAGTGTAGGAATGTATAATGCAGAAACTCCTCAAATAAAATTGTCCATGAATTGATAATTGTTGGAAGTTGGGTGAAGGAACATGGAGGTTTTTAGATCTATTTTTGCATTTATCTGAACTTGAATAATAATTTTTTTTCTTTAAGTCAGGTTGGGCATTTTTTGAAAACTGTGTGGTTTAAACAGAGAGCAAGTCTAAGTTTGGGGTGCAGTGCCCAAATTCTCCTCTAAGCTGTCTTACTAGGGAACCAGAGTCACAGTGGCTAGTGGATATTTTCTAAGTCACTGAACTCACCTCTGAGTACTAGTCAGAGTGTCACCGAATATCAGTGACACTCAGAAATTAATGACAAAACTAAAGTGGATGCTAACTTGTAAAATTCAGAAGTCAATCTTTCATCCAGAGCAGTAAATAAAATTCCTAGAATAGGAAATTGAACAATTATTCAAAAAAATTACCTATGTGATCATATTCATGCATTAGGCTAAATATATTTCCTATGTGTCTGATAATCAAACATCGTGATTATCTTTAAATAACTTATGATTGTATGTCCTCATGAACAATTGAATATTTCATAAGAAGAAACTCTTGCTGATATGAGATAGTCAATGAATTGCCACCAGTACTTAAAGAAAGTGAGATGGGGACATGGTGACTCTCTTCTGCTCTCATTTATATTCTTTTAGCGTTCATGAAAGACTGGCATTAAATGACATCATTTACTTTGTGCCACAAGATTCTTGTGTGCTAGAACTATCTTCTTATTGCCTTTATATTGTTAAGCCCTTCCAAGGGAGTAGCATAATAAGAATTTTAATAGTGCAAAGACAATGTGACTCCAAACAAAATTGTGCAAGGTCTGCTATTAAGAAATATTTATCAGTGTTTTTATTTCTTTAACTACAGAGACTCATTTGCAAATGGGACTTCTGTGTGGGTGTAATATTTAGCTGATTTCTCTAGACTTAGGTTTCACGGGGAAAGACATTACTTTTTGGATACATGACTTTGATATAATGGTATTTATTGCCTTGGATTATGATTTTTAACTGCGGGCAATATGCAGCTTTGGCATTAGAAAATTTGTTAAATATGTTGAATTTTATGTGAAGTCAACTAATAAAAAGTAACTCTTTTAATTCTAAGGAGATAGGGATTGAAAGCACAAAGTTTAGGGAGATGGAAAGAGGGTGGGATACATAAAGACACAGATATACAGAAGGAAAGAAGGATGATGTAGAGCACATAAATAGATACATGAATGGAAGGGCTCCTTTACTGTCCACAGATGACAATATACTCATGGAATTTGTTGTCTTGTTTTGGTGAAGTTAGCCAAAATTCAAATACTCTTAGTTTTAGGAAAGAGATCAGTAAGTAATTGATACCAGTGATGCAGGAAAAAACAGATGTGGGGTGTGAGGAGGGCGTGTCCCAGGCTTCTGTTGAGCCCCTGGGACGTGCCCCACCGAGTGTGGGTCCTTGGCTTCGCGCAGGAAAGAATTCAAGAGCGAGCCACAGTTGAGTAAAGGTAGATTTATTCAGAGAGATACATTGAAAGGCAAGAGAAAGGCCACAAGCTGAGAGAGTTGGGAG
Organism: Camelus dromedarius; assembly: GCF_036321535.1. NCBI lineage: Eukaryota > Metazoa > Chordata > Mammalia > Artiodactyla > Camelidae > Camelus > Camelus dromedarius. The sequence goes on from NC_087450.1 coordinate 27,120,305, forward strand.
CTCAGATTAGAGTAAAAGTTGGTACACACTCCATAGACAGAGTGCGGGCCATCTCCGATTGGGGAGAGAGAGAGAGAGACACGTGGTGGAGGTGCCATGTTGCCAGTTTTTATGGGCTTGGTAGCTTCATATGCTAGTAAGTGGAAGGACTAGTCTAACTAGCCTGGGGAAGGGGCTGGGATTTCCAGGAAGTTGGCCATTTCCCACTCTTTGACCTTTTGTGGCTAGCTTGGGACTGTTATGGTGCCTGTGGGCATGTTATTTACCATGTTAATATATTACAATGGGTGTATAATGAAGCTTAAGATCTTCTAGAAGTCAAATCTCCCACCATCTTGAGCCTCAAGGCCTACTGGGGGTTGAATCTTTCACCTTTTTGATGTTAATTGCTGTATCATTCCTTGAATGGCTGTGCCCTGCCCCCTTCCTGTCTTACCAGTACCACAAAAATTAAGAACATGTCCTTCCTGTAGCTCCTGTTAGGTTCATTTCTCGAGTTAGAGTGCTGTATATACAGCCAGGTGGACTATTGGTCTGGCTCTGTATGTCAGTTCTCATGCCCATAAAGGACACTTACGGCTATAGAGATATAACGTAAGAAATAAACTCCTCAGAAAAAGCATCAGAGAGAAATCTAAATTACAGGGTTTTTTTCAGCCTCAAATCTTGTTATTGATTATGCTATTCTATTACTTTGCTATTTATGAAATGGGGAAAAGCAGTCATATGTTCCTCTCCATTTGGAGGCTAGTTGGGAAATGGGCTGAGCTCCTTGGAAGACTTGATCATCCCACCAAATTACTATGCCAAGAACATATAAAATATATATGCTGAGTGCAAACAGAATGATTAACATCCAATGGTACTCAAGGTTTAAGATACAGCAGAATTATATGGGGATGAAGATTATAAATACAGATTTCTGGGATCCGCTTTTAGAAAGTTCTAATTCACGAGATATTGGAGCAAGCCCAGGAAACAGTAGTGAATTGTAGTGAAACAGCCCAGGTGATTTCCATATGTGTAGTTCCTAGAACTTGATTATCATAAATGCTAATAAGCTGATACAATATGAAAAGAGGTAGATGTTAGAAAACCTACATTTACTCTTCAAAAGATTATAAGAATACGTTAATATTCTCATCGTAAGAATTTGTAGAGGTATTTATAAACATATAGACCTACATTATGTAATATATTCTTATTCAGGTATTAATTTCTTAAAAGGGCAAAGTACTTGAAATGTACATTTTCTACAAAGTAAATAACATTAAATTCTAGACCAACTAAGCACAGCATTCACCAGTTATTGTCATTTCATCATACCAAATGTATTCTAATTTAAAGTTCCAAATGCACAACTTAATAAGAGTCACAGAGCAGTGAAAGCCCCATGAAAATGTAAAAAGATATAAAGATGCCAAGACTTCTTGGTAGGTGGGGGGGGACGGGACATTGTTTTGAATATAACCAGGCAGAGCCTCTGGCTTTTTTTTTTTTTTTTTTTTTTTTTTTAATGTATGTCCATGTATAACTGAAAAATTGTGCTCTACACTGGAATTTGACACAACATTGTAAAATGACTATAACTCAATAAAAAATGTTAAAAAAAAAATAGTGAATAGCCGTTAAGAGTCTGGCCAAGTGTTTCTCCAAGCAGTATCCTCGGAAAATTTGCAAAAGAATCACTTGGTATTTATTATAAGGTTCAGATTCCTGGACTTTCCCCCTTACACATATGAATCAGAATCTGGTTGAAAGGGGGTGCCAGGATGATCATGGATATCTGTAAGTAAATAATGTCCAGTTTTAGATTTCAAGACACACAGCACAATGACGTTGTCAAATCCTCTCCTTATTTACAACAGAGAGGAAAAAATAGTATGTAGCTTGAACTTCCAGTGTATTTTCTGAAACTTTTACTTCTTTCAATAGTGACAAAGGAAAGCCTCCAGTGCAGGGCCAGGTTTAGGGTAAGGTGAATGAGGCACTTACCTTGGGTGTAAAAATTAAGGGGTATTTTAAGAAAAAAAGAAAAGAAATAAAAGTAGGATACATATTTCTGCCAAGCCATATTAAGCCTGAAGTATACGTAATACTTAAAAAGAAGTTAAATAAGTAATGCTGATCCCTACACTTAAAATTTTTATTTTGTTCATCATGGATAGTTTTGCATTAATTTTATCTTTTTTGAACAGTGCATTAAAATATTGTTTATTTTGATTACTGAGTTTTTCAGCACCGCCTTAAGTTTTGCACAAGAGGCAAATTCCTCACCCTACTTTCAGCTCTACTTCTATGCACTCTGCAGAATGGAGTTGCCCCAGTTATTTAAAGCATCCAAGCATGATATGTTGTTTCCCTCCAGTTGCAATCCCCTGGGTAAGTATGTTTCTGCCCGGAGGTAGAGACAGTCATGCTCCCCAATTTAATCAGATCCATTATGTAATGAAGCCAAATGAACGTATGCTTTCTTAGACTGAGGTTGAAGTGAGAGTGCCCTAAAATGTATGGTTTGGTCAATAATTTTTAAAATTAACTAATGTACTAAAAAGTGAAATAAAATGGTGAGGAGGATATGTAGGGGGAAAAAAAAGTACTGAACTAGAATGCCTCTGTATCCAGGTCTGAGTATAAAGTAAAAATATTGAGTTGATTAAATTTTAGTTCTCAACAGCTAATAATGTCTTCCATGGTTCTATTTGCTGTTATTATTACATTTTGGATGCGAGAGTTTCTCTAAAGAAGATCCTTTTGAAGCCCCATGACCAAGAAGAAACCCAAGCCAAGTATTTGATTGCCTGTTAAGTACTTGTTGTGACAATAAACACACAGAAGCAGATTTTATCATACTGGCTCTTTTACTGTTGCAGAGTTTCACCATTGTCTTCATTAAAGTAAAACAGCTTGTTTAAAACCTACACATGGCAGGGATCTTTTGAAAACTGTTTGTTCAAACATGGCATAGATTTGCAGTCTAAAAAGTAATAAGAAATCTAAACTATAAAGTTAGCCTTTTGAGTACAGTTAAAGGAGCCAGGGTTTGGTTAACTGAGGAAGTTGCAATTGTGATGACAATGCAATAGGTCCGTGAAAATTTCTTAAAAGACTCCAGAAGAAAAAAGAACAAGTGTAAGTGAGTACAATGAGCTGTGGAGACCAACCTGTTGATAGAGATTATCTCTAGAAGTGCAATCCACATGCTTTTAACTTCCTATAAAAAATGTTCTTTGCTTGCTTTTTCTATAATGCGATTGTTTTGCCTACATACAAAGCGTTATACTAATGGTCACTTAAAAACATACTCATATCTGAATGTTTTTGGGTTGGGACCTAAAGGAAAAAAAATTTTTTTTCATTGTAAGGATTATTGAGCCCTACATTTCATCCATTTTATATAGTAAAATTTTCAGAGATACTGAAAGTTGAAATAAATACTTTTAAAAAAAGTGTTTATGTTATTGCCCTATACAGTGGTAGAGAATGAGCAGGAGGAGTACAGACGTCATTTCAGGCTTCATAGTTCTCTTGTTCAAAATGCTTTTTCAAAAAAAAAAAAAAATTAAAAAGAGTACTACAGTAGTTCTTGAGAATTCTGCCGGTTCCATTATATTACTGTTAGACAATATTTTGATCATGAATTTCTATGGAAATTTTATATATACCACATATAGTTTTTCTAAATTTAAGAAAGTACACATTTTATACCAAAACCTGGTTTATTTCAGCAAAATAAATAAAGTTCTAGCAACTTTTTAAATATTTAAGGGTATGGAATTATTTCCTTTGCCTCAAGCCTTTTTGGCAATTTATTAAAGGAAAATTAAGACAACTATTTATATTATGCTTTCACTTAGATTTTCCCCCAAACTTAACTATTAATGTTTTTTTTATTTTAAAGATTCTCTAGTAATGCCTCCTTTTATCCATTTGTTAAAAAAATATTGACTGTGTACCTACCATGTGGCAGACACTATGAGATCCTGAGGAGAGGCAAACAAGCTAGACATGATGACTCTCCTCAGGAAGAAAATGCTATAGTTTTGCCTCAGTTGCTCTGCAAAAAATTACCAAGTGGAACATTTCAAAATATCCTGTCCGTTACTTTGGACATGGTTATTCTAGAATCTCTCTATCCTGAAGAGGATGGAACCTCTGCATCCTCTCTATCCTATCAAAGGCATTTACATTTTTATGCTTAGAATTCCCTGGATTACTTTGATGAATAGAGCAATGGAAAATGGGAAAATACCTGCTCACTCTTACTCAACTGAAAATGAATACTTTTTGAATAAAGCCCAGTGCTGATAACCATGATAACGTCATATAATAATTCTGTTTTGATGTTGGAGTCAAATACATTCATGACTTATACTTTAGAGGAAATAGTTCTATGTACCTAGGCATGCATTAATAATTTACACTTTGCGCAACAATGCCTCATTTGCATGCTTTTAAAATGTTTAAAAAATTTCAAACATAAGCATGACTGTTTGCATGTAGGATTAATTTGCTGTTAGAAGAAATTCTGCATAAAGCTATCTATCTCATGAGGAAAAAGCATTTTACCTTTTGTACCTACTGAATGAAGAATGAAGCCTTGATATGAATAATAGACATGTCTTAACATCTTTCCAAAAGTGTAGTTTACAAATCCTTCCCTTGATATGCCATGGTTTTCCTTTAATAATACAGAGAATGGACACTCTTTGAGGCTCCACTTTCAGTGAAGGTAGGATCGTTTATATAGACTAACAGATCCACCAAGAACAACTAGAAAAAGCTTGAAAAAAGTTTACAAGCCTCAGAGAGCAACTGAGGCAGCCAAGAATTGATGGGCAAAATATCTAACAGAAGATAAGTGTATTTTGATTAGACTCAGTCTACTGTCCTCTTGCTTTCACAGAATCTACTTTAGTGAACGTCTAAGAAATCAAAAAAACAAACATGGTATTCTATAAAAAAAAAAAATTACCAGGCACTTGACAAACAAAATCAAATGATTTGAAAAAAAGAAAGTTAAAAAAAGGAGACAAAAAGTAAAATAAGTGATTCAAATATTAGTGTTATCAGATACAGAATGTGAAATAATTGTGATTAATATGTTAAGAAAATAGATATGATAACAAATTTCATCAAAAGCTAAAATCTAAAAATAATCAAATAGAAATTCTTTAACTGTAAAAATACAACCACTTAACTAAAAAAACTTAAATGGGATTAGGTTAAAATCAGCAGAAGAAAAAATTAGTAAATTAAATATTAAGCCAATATAAAATAACAAGACTAAAACATAGAAAGAAAAAAGAATAGAAAAGAGAAAGAAACATCACTCAAAACACATAAAATGTGGTGAAATTATCTAACATTTGACATTGCAGTTCAAGCAAAAAAAGAGAGGAATGACTGGGATTAAGCATTATGTGATTAGATACTGGCCAGGAATTTTCCAAAATTATGAATGATATCAGGTTATAGATTTAAGACTCTAAGCAGGGAAAAGCACAAAGAAAACCACACTTTTGAACATACTAAAGTTGTCTAAAACCACATTAAAATTATTAAAAATCACTACTATGAAGGTTAAAAAGACACATTACCTTAAAGGATCAGCAAGATGACATGACAACTGACATTTCAATATAATTTATGTAAGTCAAGAAATATTGGGATGATATTTTTTAATTACTGAAAGAAGTTTCCAAATAAGACTTTTCTTTAAATAAAAATATTATTTTTAAAATGAAAGCGAAATAAGTATACTGTGAAACAAAATCTGAGATTTTTGCTGCCAGTAGACCCACAGTAAATTAAATAACAATGGACATTGTTTCATACAGAATAAAATAAATCCAATGAAAACAAGTAAATGCAGGAAGGAATGAAGAGCTATGGAAAAATTTAAGTATGTGGATGGTTATAAATAATGACCTAAATATAATAATAGTAATGTATTATAAGGATTATAATATAGAAATACAATACAAGACAACAGTAGCACAAATAGCAGAAAGGGGCAGGAGAGTAGTGTTCAAATTCCTCACATTGCTCTGGAAATAGTAATTTGTTTGGCTCTGATAAGTTATGTATGCAGGCGATAATCCTAGAAAGCAACTAAAAACTGCTAAAGGAAAAAAGTTAAAAACTACAAATAATTGACTAATTCAGTATAATGAAAAAAGGAAAGGAAAAGTAAACATAGACTAGGTAGGACAATCACAAAAATAAACAGATAGTAGATTTATATCCAAATATATCAGGAATTACTTTAAGTGTAAATAGACAAAGAACTCCAAGTAAAAGACAAAGATTGTTAAATAGAATTTCAAAACTCAACCAAATGCAATTTATAGAGAAACATGTTATAGAGAAAAATATAAACATACAGAAAAGTTAAAGTGAAAAAAAAAATATTTAAAGGTAAGACCTTACAAAAACTAATCCAAAGAAAACTGGGTTACCTACACTGATATCTGACAAAATAAATTTTAAGGCCAGCAGCGATACTAGAGATAAAAGGGGATATAGCATATTGATTCAAGCATTCATCTACCAGGAATATTACTTTTTAACCAACCAATTATACATATATAATGACAAAATATATATGTGTTTATTTACAACAAAAGATATAAAGAAATGTTTACAAAATATAAAGAATATATAATATATGAATTACACAGTAAAAAACTTGATATAATTGACAGACATTGACAGACACTCATGCACAGCAATTGTGGAGCAAACATTCTTTTCTAGCCTAAAAAATTAATATATATATAAGGTAAGTTTCAACAAATTTCAAAGGATTGATATAATAAAGAACATGAATTCTGAATGCATAATATTATGAAAAAATCCTCTAATGTTTGAAAGTTGTCATACACTTCTAAGTATCTATGGATTAAAAAGGAAATCACAATTAGAAGTGGAAAAAATGTTTTTACCTGAATAATAATGTAATTTCTACATATCAAAACTTGTGAGATGCAGCTAAAGTCATGCTTAAAGGAAAATATATAATCTTCAAAGAAAATATTAAAAAAGAAGAAAGAGTGATAGATAAAGGTAATGGTATCCATCTCAAGAACTTAGCCAGAAGTTAGAAAAAGAGTGGATTAAACACAAGAAAATAAGAAACAATTTTTAAAATCAGAAGTCAATTATATGAAAAACAAATATACAATTAAAAAGTAAACAAAGATAAACATTGATTCTTCAGAAAGACAATTACAGTTGATAACTCCCTATGATGAGTCATGAAGGTAAAAACAGAGAAGAATAAGAATTACTAATACCAGGAAAATGGAGCATCTGTAAGGATCCTATATAAATGAGAAAAATATGAAGTCTTAGCTTAGCTGACTCACTGGTGAATATTCTACCAAATATTCAATGAAAAACAATACTAGTATTACATAAATCCTTCCAGAGAATAGAGAAAAAGGGGAATACTTCTTATTTTGTTTTATGTTCCCAAGTTACAGGCCATTCTCCTCCATGAATTTAGGTGCAGAAATCCTGTATAATGTATTACCAAACAAAATTAATGAAAGTAATAAGTATGAACAAGTAGAGCACATGACAGCAATTTAAGAGTGGTTAACATTTGAAAATTAACCAGGGTTGTTGATCACATTAACAGAGAAAAGAAGAAAAATTATATGATTGTATCAAAAGATGTTGAAATAGTATTTGATGGAATTCAACAATATTAGTAGGTTGAGATTAGAAAAGAATTTACTTAATCTGATAAATAAAATATATGTTAAAATGCAATAGGCATTATTATGTATAATGTTGAATTATTAAAAGCTACCAGATATTATATTTCATTATAAAGGTTCATTAATTGAAACAACAAAGGTAAACAAAGAGACCAGTGAAATAAAATAGTGCAAAGACATACCCTCACACTTGATTTATTTCTGACAAAGGTAACACTGGAGAAAAATGAGAATATAATTGTCTTTTTCAATATCCACTTCTGAGTTAACTGGATATTTTTATCAAGAAAAAAATTAAACCCTGATGTAAAGTTGATGTAAATGTGAAAGACATATTTTTTGAAGCATAAAGTGTGTTGTTACAAGGTAACATAATAACTGAGGATAGGCAATTTTTTCTTAAAAAGGACACATAAAACAACCAAAAAAGAAAGTATTAGTAAACTGGACTACATTAACATTTAAGTTTCCTGTTTATCAAAAGGAACCATGAAGTAGACACAAAGTCAAGCTTACCTCCAAAGGGTAAGATATTTTAATATGCATAAATGTAAAAGAAGTCATATCCAGAATATATAAAAATGCCTACAATTAATTTTAAAGACAGGTAATCAAAAGGAAAAAATGGGCAAAATACTTGAATAGGCTACTTCCCAAGAGAATATCCTAATGGCCAATAAACTGAGTAGGCCTGTAGTAAATACAAGTAGGTGCTCAGCATCCTTAGTCATCTGGGAAATAAAACCATAACGAGATAGCAGTAAGATCAACTAAAATATCTAAAATGAAAGTGATCGATAAGCAATTTTTTTGGCCAGACAGTGAGAAACTCTCACATGCTGCTTTTCAGAGTATGAATTGTAATAATAACTTTGGAAATCTGTTTGGCATCAACTACAAAAGATAACTCATGATCTAGCAATGCAACACTTAAGCATGAACTCAATGGAGCTGTGTATATACTTGCATCAAATAACTGTATAACAATGTTTCTAACATATTGTTAGTAAGTGCTAGATACTTAAAGTAATCCAAATGTTTATCAACAGTTAGATAAATAAATATTACTGTATTCATAAAACTGAACACAACATTGAAAAATGAGCAAATTACTGCCGCATGCATCAGCATGGATAATCTCACAAACAATGTTGATGCAAAGGAGGACATACTGAATTTTATCATTCACATACATTGGAAGATGGCCAAAATTAGTTTGAGAGGTTAGAAATAAAGACAATGATTAGCTTTATGGAAGAAGGACTAGGAAATGGTTGAAAGGAATATGACTGTCATATTCTATTATTTACCTTGATGAAAGTCACACAGATGTGTTCACTATTTTGAAATTCGTCAAGATGAAGACTTAAGTTTTCTATATGGTATTATTCCATACCTCAATTTAAAAAAAGTATAATTTTAAACTACTGCTGATATTATATCACTAGAAAGCTACAATATTCCTTTTTCTTATCCTGATACCCTATCCAAGACCTATATATACCTAAAGTGCACTGAGATGTATGCATATGAGTGCGGTATTCTTGCTTTCTCTATTGTGGCAATTGTTTTCTCCCTATTTTTAATCTCTTAAAAATTAAAGTAAACTTCAAAACAGTAATTTTATATTACATTTTTAATAGCTTTCTGTCTTTGAAAAGCACTGTAACAGAAGGGTACAGTGAACAAGAATATGGGTTTTAGTCTTAGACACATCTGGTTGTCATTCCATCCAGAAGCAACCTGTGAGTTTGGGCATAAGGTAATTCCAATCTCTAAGCCATATCTTGTTGAAAGACATACAGACAGACAGACAGCAAGAGAGAAAGAGAGAGAGAAAAAAAGTGAGAACAAGAATCAAAGTGAGGGTAAGTAAGTGAGGGAGGGAAAAAGCAAGAAAGAGAGAATGAATGAATGAATGTCTACTTCTCAAGGTCATTATATGGATTAAAGTAATACACATATAAAATCATCTAGCAAACTGCCTCTCATACTAGTTTTCTCTGTTTATATATTTTCCCATCCTTTCTATCATGTATACTCTATTAGTTTCCTAGGGCTATCATAACAAATCACCACAAAGTAGGTGGCTTAAAAAAAAAACACAAACTTGTTTTCTAACAATTCAAGAGGCTAGAAGTCTGAAATAAAAATGTGAGCAAAGTCAGTCCTTTCTTGAGACTCTGAGAAAAAGTCTGATCCATGCCTGTCTCAGAGCTTCTGGTGGTTGCTGGCATTCTTTGGCATTCCTTGGTTTGTAGCTGCATCACCCTGATTTCTTTGTCTTTATATCTGTCTCCTCCTCCCAATCTTGATTATATCTATTTATTCACTTCATATTATTGGCTGGATTTAGAACATATAAATATGTATTTTGAAATGTTGAACTCAGAAAAAAATAATACATGAGTGTGAGTTTGCATGTGTATGTGTGGACATGAGTGTGAAGCTGATAAACTGGCAGCCCATGTGCCATTTCCAAGCAGCAAAGAAGTCTGTTTTGTCCTGCACAGTGTTGTTGTTGTGGAGGTTGTTATTATTTTTGATGATTTATGTTTTTAGAAGTCAATAGATTTTACATAATATTCCAGATTTCCAGACAGTCTTGAAAAATCACATGACCTGGCAACACTGGACCTACCTGACAACAACCTGCTAGAGCTGGGGAATGGATGCCCCCTTTTGGAAAAGTAGGTAAGTTTTGGCGACAGTGCCAACCAATCCTTACTGTTTCCCCAGTTCGGTTTACATGGTTCCCTACTCATGTATGCCATATGCTGGACTTTCTTAGTCATTTCAGTCTGCTGTCTTTGATCTCCAGAAAATTAAATTGCCTAGTACTACAGTTTTCATTCAATGGGATGTCTAGATCAAGTGCACAAATAATTTAGGGTTTAGTACATCTCTACTTTACTTTTATTTTCCCTTTAGCAGGAGAAAAGCTCTTATAAAAATAAAATTCTTTTCAATTCCACTTCACAAGTTTAAGATTTTTTTGGTATAAAAATGTGTGTATTATTACTCTAATTTGTGAAATTCCAATAGGGTATATCCATATCCACCATTATCTTTATTTTTAATACACTTAGCTCTGTGTGTGTGTGTGTGTGTGTGTGTGAACATAATTGAATGAAAAATAATATTAAGCAGATGCAGCAGAGAAAAAAAACTGGATATGAAAGGTAAACATAAAAATCCCAGGAAAAGGAGAAAGCCCTGGAAGAATAATGAGCTTGAAAGTATATATAAAAGTGTAAGGGGTGGTAGGAGTTTGTGTTAGGAATGGGAAATAAATGGACAACAAATAAAGAAATAAAAAGTTCACACAGGAAGTGCTTTAAGAGCTAACTACAAAATATTTGAATATGCCAGCACAGAGAATTAATTGCACAGATTTCTGGGGCAGAAGTAGGCTGAAATGAAGCAAAGGCACAATAAGGCTCTGAATTTCACTGGTATCTATAACTTCAGTACCACTCCTGACCTTCCCTCAAAAGCCACAGTGTGGGGAATTAAACTGGACTGGTTAAGCAGTTTTAACGATTGCAGGGGTCCAATGAAAATAAGTGTAAAGCTAGATTCTGATGAATGAGAAGATTCCTGAAGTCTAGCATTTGGGAATGGAAGGGATTGACTGTAAGCAGGAGTAGGAAGTGGGATGGTAAAGAGACAAAGTTTGAGTATAGGAGGAGAAATCAGTTCTTACAGGGGATAAGAGAAGACAGGCTCAAATGTGCAGATTATCGGTGAGTATAATGACACCCCAAGCAGGGGCTTCTCACACACCTAGTTTAGTAGCTGCTATTCTCCTTCAGAAATATTTTTCATTGTTGTAGGGAAAGAAGGGGTGGGGCTAGGCATGGCAGAACATACACAGTTATTAGTGCCGCCTAAGGTTTAAAAACACTGGCCGTCAAACACACTGCAGGGGTCCCATGTTGAAACCTCTCTAGCAGGTAGATCTCGCAGGTGTAGAACTTAACCACTATTCTCAAGTACCTACCCATGTGCTTTCTCTACTGTAGATTGATATCTTAATAACTATCATTATTCTAATGATTTGTAGCCATTAAAAATCATATTCTATCTTCTGATTACTGAAAAATTGTATACTCATGTGAAAGTAGGCTAATTTTACTATGCTGAAGATTTGTTCAAGTAGTACAAAAGTATTTAACATACTGAGTTTGCTTATTTCTCCTGAAAGTAACTCAGTAAACTTCATGAGAAATTATGGGGATTTTTCTATATGACATTTCCAGTATGTTTGTTCTAGTCTATAGCTGAGTCCAAAGCCCCAGACTTACTGCATTTTCTTGCATTTAAAAATCTTCTAGTTGTTGTGTTGAAAATGATGTTTACATAGCAGCATGCTCAATAACTATTCATCAACTTTTGTGACGAGGAAACTCATACTGCTTTATACAAAGGAAACCAAGTAGAGACTTTTAGCCACAAACCAAGTAGCAAGGATTGTATTTATTATTAAAATAAATAATTTGTAAGCTAAACAATAGCATTCCAACTATGCAACAATTATACTGTAAGTAGAGGAATTCACTATTAAGCTGAAATTTAGTTGAAAATAGCATAATCTAATCTCTCCCTAGTAATGCCATTATTTCAGTACATCACCTGAATCAAACAGAAAATCTCTTAAAATGATAAATCTTACTGCTGTTTTAAATTATCTACCATCTTTAGTGGAAAGGCATTTAATGCATATCAACTTATATTTTCCCTCCTTATTACCATGCATTTCTTCTCAATCACTTACATTTGTCATGTTAAAGCCCCTTTCCAAATTAATATCAATCTTGGAATTCATGGATATCTCAAAGCCTCCATTTTGCCTTAATTTTAATTGAGAAAGTAGGTGTTTACACTGATCCCCTAATGTGGAAGTGCAAGTTATGACTGCAGCAATAAACACAGATTCTCTCTGTATTTGTTTCTCAGTCAAAAAATCTTATCACTTAGGTTATTTTTATTGTGGAGCGAGTTTCCATGTTAGAATGCTCATTAATATTTAATACTTTATGGAAATATATTTGTTTATGGTGATCATGCATTTCCATTTTCATTGTTGCAAAATGTTTACCAGTTTATGGCATGAGATATTATTTATGTTTCCATATTTGGGTTGTCAGAAATTCTCCCCATCAGACATAATCATAAACAACCATCTTGATTTCATAATTATCTCATTTGTTCTGAGTAGTAGCAAGGGGCAGGAGTTAAAATCTTTCACACATTACAGTAGCCTAAATTGGTACATTCACTAAGGTGACTGGAGAGGAATTAATCTTACCTTCCACCTTTCTAAAAAAAAATACTAGATTCTTCTGACAAATGTTAAATTGTCTCAAATTCATATCTATAGGAATCATGTTACATCTTACCCACAAACAAAAAAAAAATGACAGTAGCATTAAAAACACCTCGCCTGTTTCCGTTAAGATATTTCATATAGTACTTGTCATCAAGGAATGACATTACTACATTCCAAAGTTGACTGTTTAGTTCCCTGGGTTCCTTTTGATGAAACTCACAAAAAGGAAAAAGGAATTAACATATATTAGTAGCTGCATTGTGCCAAGCAGTGTGCTGGTGTAAAGGATCATTTGATGAGAGGTAGTGTAGAAAGGTGTTTACGATCACAGTCTTGAGTTTGTATCCTTTCTTGCACTTATATTGCTAGGTGTGACCTTGACTGTCTTGGTACATCTCTCTGTGCTTCACTTTTCTCATTGGTAAAATAAGTGAAAGCCTAGACTCTATCTTATACGGTTGCTGTGAGGGATAAACTAAGTTAGAATGTAAGTAAGCAACTGGAGCACTGTTTCGCATGGAGTAGACGCTCAACATTAGATACTGGCATTATCCTCATCAAATCTTAAAAAGTGAGGTACCATTATCCTCATTTTACTCATGAGGAAACTAGTGCTCAGAGAGTTGAAGTAATTCATGTAGAAACAACAAAGGAAGATATGCTTTAAAATAAAGTAAGAGCTTTTATCACTACATTATGTGATTTCCCCCCCCCCCCATTCTAAGCAATACTGATAGTTTCCCCTCTGCATATTTACTGAAAGAAAAGAGATCTTATGGCTGTCCATGTTCCTTAGACTAGATACAGTAGTTGCTTTAAATCTGATAAGTGCAAAGGAGATTAATGCAACACATAATCTAGCCCCTCAGTTTAGATTGATTGTGTCTGTATAAGGGGTGGGCACAGAGAACTTTTTGTTTTAAAACTTATGCATGAAAAGTAAGAATTTTAATGTACCTTTGAATCAGAAAACCACACAAAACAGCCCAAAGGAAGCCATGATCCAGTGGAAACATTGTGGAGCCCACCTGAAGATAAGATCCAAAATCACGAACGTAAAATTAAACTAAATAATTGATCAGGTCATATGGACTGGTGGAAATTACCAGGTTTAAGAGTCCAGGGTTTTGACTCTTAAGAGAGTCTATAGAAATCTGCCACCACCAGAGGATTCACTGATGAATGTACACACAGATCTGGAACACACATCATGGAAACTTCTTACATTAAATTCTTAAAAATTTGATGTCCCTTCTACTTATTTTTGCAGTAAGCTTTACCTGTATAATAGACACATAGGGGCATAGCTTATGTGCTATGTCTTCTAGAACCTACTGGTAAATGGTAGGAAAATTAAAAAGCCCCTGAAATTAAGTAGATTATTTTTGTAGTCCAAGTTCACTTAATGACAAACTAACCTTAGAAGAGGTATTTTTCTGAGACTTAGTTTTACTTATTTAAAATTCATTTTTGTTTTTTTTTTAAATCATGTTAACAATTATTACGTTATTAAATTCCCAAAGTAATCCTGTGGAATAAGTTGGTACTTACTAGTACCCTCATTTTATGGTTAAGGAATCTGATTTCAGAGAAGTGACTTCCATTGGGTCAAAGAGAACAGAATGGGATTGGAATTAATAATAATAATGAAAAAGGTAGTGTTTACTCAACACAGTTCTAAAATATTTTATGTCTGTTTATTCATTTAATCTGTACAACAACAAACAGATGGAGTGGGAGCTATTAAAATATCCATTTTACAGATGAGGTGACTGAGGCATTGTAAGCTTAAGCATCTTACTCAAGGTCACAGCTGATAAATGGCAGAGATGGATTTCAAGCCCAGACAAACTGATTCTAGTTCCCACACATTTAATTACTTGACCACACTGAAGCCAATAAAAATAATAAAACCTGAGGTTCTGTTCCTGTCTCCAGGTTATTTAGACTCTTCTACAAAAGTAGTCAGAGTATAAATGGGCTTATCAAAAAGAATGAGTTCTGGTTTCTTTGGAAGAAAATGAATATTGCATCTGAAATGTATATTATTTCACTACTCCTGAATTTGTCTAGGTTTTACAGTTTTGCTTTATAGGGCCTAGAGGCAGAAAATAGTCTAACCTTATGACATTTGAGGCTGAAGCTATTAGGTTTGTGGTGTTAAAATAAGCATATCTACTGTTTCTGCTCTAAAACTAACCCAGGTTAGGAATATAATAGGGTTAGGAATTTAAATGTCCATAGGACTCAAACTATAATTTAGCCACACTCTTCAGACTCCCTTACCACTATTGTGCAAGCTCCCTTAGAGTTAACTCCTTTGTCACCAGACTCAGCAATGCCCGGTGGGCATGCCCAATGATACGGTTAGAATCTCACACCAAGTTTCACTTCTTCCAGGTTTTACCAGCTGCAAAAGGAAGGAGGAGACAGAGGGAAGAGTTAAACAGGTACAGAACTTGGTTCAGCTCGGGATGCCCATGGCCAAGGCAGAGCACGGAAAGCTGGGAGAGGCTGGGGAATGAGGAGAGGCTACCGCAAAAAGCACCTTAACAGACAGACTTGAATCTGTCTCCAAGTTGGTGCGTTAGCCTGGTGGGTTCCTTTCACTTTTTTTTTTTTTTTTTTTTTTGCACAGCTTAGGTAGATCGTGAAGGTCTGAAGTGATCACTTAGGCCAGGGCCACTGTAAGGGGTGGGGCAGGGACGTGGTTCTGGGGAAATGCCAGCGACTCTGCGAATCTTCCTTGTCCCTGCATTCCTCGAAGAGCTGCAGCTTTTCAAGTGTTCGAAGCAAGAAAGTACGCAAGTAAAGCCAGAGTTCATCTTAATCATCGACTCCTTGGTCCCTTCCTTTCGGCTGCTGAACCCTTCCCTGGAATCCTGTCAGGTACCCTCGCCCAATCACGACTAAACCCCGGAGAAGTGGAATCTCCACACAGCTTTCCGTGGGTCTAGCAGGGTCCTGGGCATGCTCAGTAGGGTACGTGGTTCTCTGGTCTCTCTCTGTCGGGTGGGGGAGGGTGGGTGGTGACAAGTTAGAAGCACTTGCGGCAGGTTCCCGCCCCCAGGATCGGGCTCCTCTAGCAAGGGGACGAAGCAAAGGTAGAAACACCTCGCTGCGCAGCATCCCGACACGGAGGGGCTGCGCCGGCGGGCTGAGCCCACCAGTATCGCAGCCTGAGGACGGCCCACCGCTCTCCATGGTACTGCGGAGAGCTCAGCTCCGCCCTTCTCTTTCAGAAGGACAGCACCCGGCGTCACGTAACCCAGCCTTCTTGGGCTCCACCACCGCCTCCTCCTTCCCAGCTCTTTCCCTCTCCTCCTCCTTCTGCTCCCCTCCGTTGCCTATTCTCCCCTCCCGCACTCTTGGAGATAGACGCTCAAGCCTGACGCCTCTGAAAAGGCAGCAGCAGTCGCCTTATCCACCGACCTCAGGAAATTCGCTTTGACCGATGCATGCATGCCTCAGGCTCTGGCTCGAGCTAAAGGGGAATAACCAGGCAGGTAAAGAAGCTCAATTTGGGTTGGGGGGAGGGGATGGGGCGAGGCAAGCCGGAGAAGCAATCCTTCCCCGTTGTAACTGAGCCAGGATGTGCCACAAATGCACAGGGAAGGATGGGTGGTGGGAGGGTAGAGGAGTATAGATGTTGGTTGTTTTGCATGAAGCTTTTTTAATAGATGGCAAGAAGATGAGATGGTGGAACTCGGGTAGTAACTTAAAGACTGAATGCAGTGATTTATTAGCAATAAAAAAAAGAAAGAAAAAAAAAAAGAAAAGAAAACAGGCAGGTTAGAAACCAAAGCAATAAAATACATCTAGAGCTACATCTTTCTTTCCTTTCCCCATCAGCCCCATGCTGTGCCTAGGCTTAATTTGTGCAGTAGACTCCAGGCTCCAAGAAACTGCACTGGTATTACAGATGGAGCTTAGAGACTGGGCGGGAAAGCCAGGGAGAATTTTGGGTGTGCACTGCAATTGAGGGACTTTGCAAAAGCCACAGGGAAAAGATAGGCACTTCTAAAAATTCTCTCAGAGATTTCAGGTTCTTATTATGGTATATTGAAAGTACATGGAAAGGTGTGTGTTTGTGTGTGTGTGTGTGTTAACATAAACATATTAAAATAAATGCAGCTGCAGCTGATGAACATATTGTATCGATCCTTCCATCCTTCCAGTGGCTTGGGAATGAATTTGATTCTAGAAATGAAAGAAAAGATTAATGAGGCTGTTAGTCTGCTTTTGAATTAGAGCGCTTCTTCGTTTGGCTGCAGTGAGGTTGTTTTTCAGATCCTTTTATTTTATCCTCTAATTTGTGAACTCGCCAGGTTTTCCGGCACCTAGAGAGAATCCTCTTCTCCATATAAATACAGACACTCTCTCACACACAATGAGCTTCCCCTAAGAACTGGGAGAGTCAGTTGACCTCCACTGTGGTAAGAATATATGTTTTTCCAATTCTCTTACATTCCTTAAAAAATTGTCAAGGTATGCTTCAGTGGAGGAGAGCAGGAGAGAGTGGTAAAGAAGGTTTTGTGATCTATGTAATATCAATTAATAAAATAATAGGCTCCAACCGACTAACAAAAAAAAAATGGTTTTCTAACACATGAGCTTATGGATGGTTTCAAAGCACTACTCTTGATCTTGAAATTCCAGATTTATTTTGTGATGACTAAAAATTTCAAAGATTCTTGAGTCCACTTAAAAAATGAAAGTATACTGAATAATTTGCTATCTTAGAATAAATTTTAAGAGCACCTTTCTTTGGGCTTGGCACAGGAGTAGACAAGATATGGCTGGTGATTGCTGATGGTGTGGAATATATCAGCCATATAAATAAGCAACTCAGATTTTTATTTCTGTTTGGTAATGGGCTGTGTGTGTGTGTGTGCGCGCGCGCGTCTGTGTGTGTGTGTTGAAAGAGAGAGGACCAGTCATCAATTTCATCTGGGGAGGAACTTGAAGTGGGATCCCCTAGCTTGGTGGCTCTCAGCTGACACCTGTAGGGATTGCTCTGTACTGAAGAAAAATGCTCCCAGCTCCCTCCATGGAGGAGTAGCAGCACAATGCGGTGCCATAAATTACTGCTAGTTTCAGCTTGTAGAAAAAAGTGTTAATTGGATAGTGAGCTTCTGTGTTCAGGCAATAAATTGGTGTGTGTGTGTGTGTGTGTGTGTGTGTGTGTGTGTGTGTGTGTGTGGTGGGGGGAGATGGTGGGGAATGGTAAAGGAAATACATGTGTTTTCTTGACATGACCAGATGATACATTTGTGTTTTTTTTTTTTTTTTTTTTGGTCAATAGGTGAGAGTGTATTTTTGGTTAAAAAATGCCTTAAAAATGATTCATTATTTATGATTTTTATACCATTTTAAGAACCTGTCAGATTAGAGTTGAATAAAGAGAGGTGATTAATAGTATAGTGAGTGATTCAAAGATATAATTTTAAATTCTAGCATCCTGGAACTAGAGCAGCTAAGGTGACACACATGCCAGCTGCTGTTCTAACCACCCAAATTCTAAGAGCTGACTGCCAGAAAGGACTTGAAGAGGAGTTAAGATCACTACACTGTTAGGCAAAATATTAAATACCCTACCCATCTTTAGAGGAGTTAATATTATGAGACACAAATGCTGCCAAAAACAGGTATCTGACTCCAGTTAGGTATTTTATCCTATAATGGATTATTCCTTTAATAAACAGGAAGAAATTACTTCTTTGAAATTTAAGAGAGACTCCCAAGAAACCATCAATATTCCTTCTATCTCTGTGAAAAATAAAATGGTAGGAATGCTATACAATTCCAAGCTCGCACCTTCCAGTTGATAGTTTGATCTGCTTTGCCCGTTGTAAAATCTATTAACTGAGATTTGAATAGGTTGTATTTTTATTGTCCATGTAAACAGTGCACAATATAAGGAGTCTCTAAAAGTCTTTTTTCTCTCCTTTTCACATATTTAAAAAATTAAAATTTCTCAGCAAAAGTGAAAGATAACCATAACCAAATCTCTATAAAAACCTGGGAAGGTTACCTATTAACTGTTAAACTAGAAAGGCATAATGGCTGATTGTAACTAATATTATATCTAAGGTTAACTATTAGGAGACATTATTTCTTACTTGTAGATGAGGACAAATAAGCTCCTTCCAATAATGTTAACTCTGGCTTACTAATGCACTAGTTATACATCTGGTTTCTGGGCTGAATAATGATTTATATGATACGTAAATGACTTTAGAACTTAATTTTTATTTTAATCCTCTGCAGATTTCTGGGTCCTTATAAAAAGACAAAATATAACCAAAATGCATCACCAACACACAACCAATTGATATGCTGGCATCTTAGCGTGGCCTTGCAGAGGTGGAGAGTAAAGAAGAGGAGCTGTTGTGATTTCCACATCTAACAGCTTCTGGCTATTTCACAGCTTCTGGGTTTGAATCCTACTGTTGGGGAGGGAAAAAGAGAACATTTAATCCAGCCTGTGAGGCTATTTGCAAGGAATTCTGCTTTGGCTACAGTGGTACTAGAAGTCTATGCTATGACAGAAGAAGCAGGCCTTTGAAACTACTCGGGGTTGCTAAGTGTAAAAAGGCAAGGGACATCTTTCTCCCTTCTGGTTTGGGACACTACATCTGGAGGAGAAACACTTGAGGCATTACCAGTCATTCAAGGATCCTGGTTCATTGTTGGCTTCTTGTACTTCCCTGGGAAGTGTCTGCTTCTCGCCTGACTCTAATTGCTTTCCTTTCGCTGGTTACCACTGATAGAATCTGGCACATGATGGTATTTGAAGAGTGAAGCATCTTTTGATACCACCAATGCCCTTGGACTAGTTCATCGGACTCAAATGGATGCGTGATTTTCCTTGACCTTCTGTTGACACTTTTTCCAGAACGTTGATTCCAAAGTGTATCCTCCCTTTGGTCTGGAAGTTCTGTGGCTGCCCTGCACCACTGGGGTTTACGTTTTCCTGTTGGGAGGGGACTATAGGGAGAGAGGGAGGGGTTGCTGGAAGAAGAAGAAGAAAAAAAGAGCTAGATAAAGGAGGGTGCATCCCTCCCACTCCTGCCCATCCTCTTACCCGATTTATTTCCTGGCCCTTATTTCTGCATCACGGTGTCCAGGACCATTTTGACCCTGTCGGCCCCGGTACCCCCCCGCCGCACCCCAGCCCCGAGCATGGGGACGGCGCTTCTCCAGCGCGGGGGCTGCTTTCTCCTGTGCCTCTCGCTGCTGCTCCTGGGCTGCTGGGCGGAGCTGGGCAGCGGGCTGGAGTTCCCGGGCGCCGAGGGCCAGTGGACGCGCTTCCCCAAGTGGAACGCCTGCTGCGAGAGCGAGATGAGCTTCCAACTCAAGACGCGCAGCGCCCGGGGCCTAGTGCTCTACTTCGACGACGAGGGCTTCTGCGACTTTTTGGAGCTCATCCTGACACGCGGCGGCCGCCTGCAGCTCAGTTTCTCCATCTTCTGTGCGGAGCCTGCCACGCTCCTGGCGGACACGCCGGTCAACGACGGCGCGTGGCATAGCGTACGTATCCGTCGTCAGTTCCGCAACACTACGCTCTTCATCGACCAGGTGGAGGCCAAGTGGGTGGAGGTTAAGTCCAAGCGCCGGGACATGACGGTGTTCAGCGGCCTCTTCGTCGGGGGGCTCCCCCCAGAACTGCGCGCCGCGGCGCTCAAGCTTACGCTGGCCTCCGTGCGGGAGCGAGAGCCCTTCAAAGGGTGGATTCGTGACGTGAGGGTCAACTCCTCGCAGGCCCTGCCCGTGGACAGCGGCGAGGTGAAGCTGGACGACGAGCCGTCCAACAGCGGCGGCGGGAGCCCGTGTGAGGCGGGCGAGGAGGGCGAGGGCGGCGTGTGCCTCAACGGGGGCGTGTGCTCCGTGGTGGACGACCAGGCGGTGTGCGACTGCTCGCGAACCGGCTTCCGCGGCAAGGACTGCAGCCAAGGTAAGGCTGACGAGGCCGGAGCCCCGGGGGCCTCGGCCGGGCGGGGCGCGGGGAGGCAGGGCGAGGCAGGCCCGGGCCGGTGCATGGGGCCTGCCTGCTCTGGAGAGTGTTCCAAATAGTGTTCAGGTGAAGACCTGTTTCAGTCCTCTCTGCTTATCACCTCCCTCAGCCCCTCCCTTGGCACCCTCGTTGGGGTCGAGCAGCCGCCATTTCCAGGCTCAGTTTCCTCCCGGGAGCCCTTCCTACCAGCCCTACTAACATCCAAGTGGCAGGTAGAATGACCTCTCCTCTTCGTTCCCCGGGTTTCTTGCCGGGCTGCTCCCTATCTTCGTTGGTCCACGGCCCGCCTGAATATACGCTGCGCTTTACCACCAATAAGTCTAATACACAGATTTTCCCTGTAAGATGCATACAGGCATCTAGAAGATTGGGCACGCATTTAGTGAAAAATGAAGTCAGGACAGATTCACGATGGTTAAGAATCCCCACGTAGTCAGTCTTCGGTAAAGGACGAGGGAGACAGAATTCATACACAGAGCTGTGCCTTTTGCAAGTGTCAGATCCTGCTTTTGGTTGTGGAAAAAGGGGGTGGGGTGGGGGAGAGCTTGTGAAGATTTTCTTGATTAGGAGGAGGGGGGTTCTTGGAATTAATGTTAGTTTCTATGGTTGTGTCCAAGTCCAACATTGAGCAGTTTAATAAAATTATTTGATTCCTTTGGTTTCTTGAAGTGGAAGATAGGTCAACTCATATTTTAAATGTTAAAGATTAAACAGCATATTTCTCAATTAGCAGATGACTTGGGCAGATAAATAGTACAGAAATTTAGACGTTGCTGGACTGGAAGGGTCTGTAGGCTAATAAACAGGGAGTGAGTATGAAGGATTGCAAGAGATTTTCCAAGGATATTCAACTAATGATATTTATCTGAGTAGTGGAGGCCAAGCTAATTTCTGTTCTTAGGGATTGAAACGGTGTGGAATTAAAACAACAACAAAAAATCATACCTCTTAAGTTTTATTTTCTCCCCTTTATAAATAAAATTTGGTCATTACTGTGTTTCTCCAATTTTGCTACATGACAATGACCAAAGAAACATATTGTTGTATAAATACAGGAAAGCCTATGAACAGAAAGAGTGATATGAAAAAGAAGAAATATGGATGTGTCTGTGGCTGAGCAGGAGAGAAAATGTCAGGGTTTAAAGTAGATAGCTTATGGGTCAAATCAAGGCAATCACCAATGGATAAATGGCATTTATGGCTGCATTTTTTAAAAAAAGGTGAATTATTAAATCTGATTTTGAAAGCTGTAGGCACAAAAGCTCTATGTCTGGCTGTATTTTATTGTATAATGTCTTCTGGTTTTTTTGCTGACACTGCTAAGGGGAACTAGCCCTTGTAAATCTTATTACACTTGGCAGTTCTCTCTTACCTGACTTTAAGAGAAATGAAGACTTGATAAAATTTGTAATTGTAAAACATCAAAGCGAGTTAGTTAGGAAGAAAAGAAATCTGGTCATTAGGAGAGTTCAGTGGCCTTTATGGGTTTATGGAAAAAAGTCAAGTGCTATTTTTTTGCTTTCTGTCTTCGTGAAGGCTTTTGTTTTCATGTATTTTGGTTTAAGTAATTATAGAAGAATGTGGGTTCCATGGTACATTTCCATGAATTTAGCATCAGCAGGCTTTATAGCTATATTTTACAAAAAACAAACAAACAAACAAACCAAAAAGCACTACATGCTTTTCCCCTACCGAACCTACCTTGATTTTAGACCATGAATAAGGTAGTTACATTTGATGATTTGCTGTAGTATAACTTGAAGTTGCATACTTCTGCACTGATTAATAGAAATGAATTAAAAAATAAACATTATTTTATGGGACAAATTGCTCTAAGTATCCCAATGCCACTTTAAACTACAGAGCAGGAAATTTAATGAAGGACACATGAAATATAACTTCCTTCCTTAAATTAGGAAACAAATATGACACAATGACAGCTTGTTCTGTGTGGGAGGGTGTTTTAAAGGAAATTTTTTTTTATTTTTCTGTGCATTTTTAACGCAGGGATACAGAGATGTGCATAATCAGGAACAGTTAAAAGTGGAGAAAGCATGGCAAAAGTAGTATGTTGAAAAGAAACAGAATTAGATGTCTCTGAAATGCATCTTATTTTGCAAGTGGATAGCTCTTTTCATGAGATGAAGATTTTGGAATTAGATACATAACTGAACAGACTAATACTTGATGCATAAGGTAGTTCAACCCAGAATGGAATATCCATCAGGATAGTTCTGGAACATTGATTCATTTTGAAAATATGAGCTGAAAATGGAGCAAAGATCACCACTAGTCATAAAAGGAAAACAAAAGGCTGGATTCCTTTGATTATCACAGAAATGGGAGATGGAATGGTAAAGACAGGGCTGGTCTCCCCAGAAGGATTGGCTCCATTTTGCTTATTTTCCCTGTGTCAAGTGACTATTAAATTATTAATTGAGAATGGATGTCTCTCCCAACACGGATCATGTATTGATGGCTAGAGATAAATGATTTCTATTCAAATGAAGTATAAACAAAGCCCTGCCTCTAGCCAGTATTTATACTGATTGCCACATTAAGGGAAAAAAAAAAAAACTAATTTAAAAATAAAGCCATATCAGTAGAGAAAATTTAGAAAAAAATTAACAGCAAATGTTAAACAAAATTCCAATTATATCTGATGCCAACTACAGTCTTTAACTTAATAAAAAAGTCTAGTAGTATTTTAGTTGCCTTTGTATTCAAAATACAGTACAAACTACCAAAAAGAAAGTGAGAATATTCTTTTTTTTAATGGAATGTCTTTAAACAAATTATGCACCTATGGTTTCTAGAATGTTTTCATTTAATGAGCTCACATTCATCCTTACTCTGTTTATGCAGGCCTAGCAAGTTTTATTTGTTTATTTATGTGGTGATGGAAAGAGAACACAAGGAAGGTTATATGTCATGACCAGGCTAGTGACAGAGCATGGGTTAGAGCACCAACACTCTTATTCTCAAAGCCTTGTATTTATGATGTCTGCTGAATAAGATTTCCAGTTTATTAGGTTTGATTTTTTTTCCAGGTTTAGGGATTATTCAAGAAAAAAAAGTGTATATATATAGGTATGGCTGATGCAACAGAACCAAATTATGCATCACTAACGTTCTTTGACCCTGAGAGTTAGCCTTAGAAGCCAACTATCCAAGAATGTCATCTTTCCTGAATGGTAGATGCTTATGGGCCACATAGCTTTTTTAGTGAATCATGCCATGTAAGTGTCCCGGGACTATTATTATTTAATAAGTTTCTACATAAGAGGACTAATAGTTTCCTAGCAGCTTAAACGAATTAGTGAATTCTATGGCTACTCAGTTAAAAATGAGAATAAAAGTCTGGTCAATGAGAAGTTACATGTTTTACAATTTCCACATTTAGGCTTTATACATATTAGGGTCTCTTATATGAAGATTTCATACTAGACTCTGAGTATCACTTTTATTCACTTCCTCTATTTAAATGGCCATAAACATGTATGGCTTGTGATGACTAAATGCTTGATATTAACTAAACATGGCAGTGTGATAGGTATTTACTAAAGCCCTGGCTTTCTATGACTTTACTAATATGACCAGGTGGACAACCATATTCACTCATTCATTCATTCATTTCTTTATTCAATAACTGCTGATTAAGTGCTTTGTATGTGTCTGAATACTAGGTCCAGGCAACAAAATGGTGAATAATCTCTCAGCGTTTCAGTGAGAAGGCACAATAATTTAAAAAAAAATGAAAACTTAAAATAATGGTTATGTGTTTTGAAGGTACACAGTACTGTGAAAACTTAAAAGTGAACTGACCTAATCAAAGAAAATTTTCCTGAGGGATGATACTTAAACTAAAATCTCAGAAATGAGAAGGAGTTAGCCAGCTAAAGGCAGAGGAGAAATATTAGGAGGGAAGCTTGGTGCAGGAGAAGGCATGGCACATTCAAGCAACGAGAGAAGGCCCTTGAGTATGGAGCTCTCAGAGAGAGGAATGGGGCCAGCTCGTGCAGGGTCTTTGTAGCCCATGTCAATATTTTAATCTTTATTTTAAAAATGGTGGAAAGGCGATGGAAGAAGTTTAGTGTGAAAGGTTAAGAGGATGGTACCATTATCAAATTTATACTTCAGTGTGTTACTCTGGCTACAGTGTAGAGACCAGATTGATAGGGGGCCAGAGAGAAAGAGAAAACATTATTTTCTGTTTGTCAGTCAGTCAACAACATTTGTTAAGTACACACTGTATGCTGTAGATTGAACTAGTGGACATAGAGGAAAACAAGATTCTTTCTGTAAGGAAGTTGCAATCTTTGTGAGTTTGGTTATGTATAGAACTCTAAGGCCATTTGTTGTTTGGAACATTTTGGTTCCACCTGTAACTAGCATTACCTGAACCCTTTTTGTGGCTTGTCGTTTGGTTTCTCTCACATATACTTATTGAATCTGTAGGCTCCTGGAGCCCATTGGCAGTGTCATACCTCGCTCAACATGTCTTCTTTGTGACAGTGTATACTGATGGATTGATTCTAGGCTTTCAATATTTTAACTGCTACGATAAAGGAAAATATTATGTAGATGCTTATAATCTTTATAAGGTTAAACACATTTAAATAGTTACTATATAGTTAGGTACTAGACAAAAATTATGCAGAGATTTTGCCGGAGTTTTATTTGAAGTCTGTCATTGGTGGAGCAGGTAGATCCCCTGTGCTGAAAAACCTCTGAGTGGAATGGAGAAAATCATAAATAATTTTGATTTGGATAACATGTTCTAGGGAGCTCTTAAAGTATGACAATGAAAAGCATCTATCTGATCTATCAATAAAAAGCTTATCTTGACTATAAAATAATAATGAACTGAGATACCAGTCTAGAATGCCACAAAGAGGTGGAATATGTTATTCTGTTCAACCATTCTGAGTTGAAGTTGTAGTGTTGAATTATACAGACTGTGGAACCATACTGCCTGGTTTAAGTGGGCATACTTAAACACTGTTCCTCAGTACTGTCATCCATGAAAATGAGATAATAATAGAACTTATTTCATAGGGATGTTATCAAAGTTAAGCAGGTGACTTCATGTAAGACTCTAAGAGTGGTGCCTGGCACATAGTAAATATTCTGAAGTGTCCATTTGTTATTTCTATTATCATCATCTCTGCTACCACCAGGACCACCACTACTACAGATAACTTTTTCTTTAGGGCTACTCTCAAGCAAACTTCAAATATGGAACATTTTCTTTCTCATTTAAAAGAAATTCTGTTGTAATAATTATCCTGCCTTGATTAGCCCAAAAGTTTCCACTTACAAAGAAAAGCAAAGAGTGAAGACAGTGAGCCTCTATTTCTGTTTTACACAGCTGCACTCTAATGTCACCCATGTCTGGTTGTGATTCAGAATATTTTAAAAATCATATTCTCCTTGAGAATTTGTATTATGATTAAGGGAGCCTTTAACCCAAAAGGATCTTTTCACATAAACTAATAGCTTTATCTATCTCAACTCTATAGTTAGTGATTTTTTCTGTATTTATCCTAATGTATAGGTATATATATCTAATGAATCTATCCTGTTTATTATCTTTGAGGCTCTTCTATAAGTTACAGTTACTTACATGGATGCTACAGAGAAACTAGGTAATATACTTGAACTTTAAAAAGTCAAGCAAGATGTCTTACAGTTATCATAAACAGATTATATTTTTAGTGTAAAATTATATGTGGCAGGAAAATCGTGTTCCAGTTTTGGATACTATTAAATGAAATGTGATAACTAAACTGATTATTTAAAAGAAATCCTTGATTGACTACAGAAAGGGCAGGTGCTGTGTAATATTTCTGTTATTCTTAGCTGTATTCTGAGAATTGGGACCCTGAGCCACACTGGTTCCTGAAAACAGTCATTAACTACATTCTGTATCCCTTTCTCAGTGACCATTTGGTGGCTACACTGGTTGTAGGGTTAATTCCTATAAATATATGTTGAAAATCAGGCTTTACTTTAGATATTTGGGTTTTGCTTTAGTAAGGAGCTAATAAACCTATTATTAGACGTTGTTATGCAAACTGTACTTTCAAAAATTGCACAAGTATATTTGACATAATTCAGAATAAATCATTTTTGCACTCTGAAAGGTTTTAGTTCATTATGCATCACAATATTATGCAAAACCCTTATTATCCTTTTTCCTTGTGTACTTCTCTGTAATTTTATGGCTGAGTCCCTTTTCTAATACTTGGAAGTACAGGAATTGGTAAATGTACTGGTTCTTGCTGTGTAGAAAGTCTTAAGATGTCCCAATTAGATTTTTGGGGAAAAAAAGGTTTTTGGTTAGTTGCTTTAGAGCTCTTCCAAAATTGCATGGCTTTTTGATTTTCTCTCTTAAGCATGGATTCCATGTATTTCTACTTGACTGTGGAAATGAATACAATGCTCTCTCAGGTTCTTTTCCTGCCATGCTGTTGTTTCTACAATGTATATAAACAGAATGTGGCATGGGGTCTGAAGAACTAAGTTCTGCATGTGGCATTGGCTCTAAGTTGCTGTCAAAAGTAGAATAAGGTTGCTAATGTTCTAATTTTGGTTTCCAAAACTGCAAGTTGAGAAACACCTAATCAGACTATAATATGTTGTGAACTCCTGCTAACCTACCTCACAGAGTCTATGTGAGTAGCTAATAGATGTAAACTCTCAGAAAAACTTGAAAATTTGAAAGAAATATATAACAGCAGCAGGGTAGTGGCTCTAGGATGTTGTGAATGTTAATAGTGAAAAATGTTAAACTTCTTTCTGTAAATCTACTTTGAAGTCATTTTAGATGAATTTTAGATCATTTATACCTAATAGTAGGTATGAGATTTGGTAGATTTCTCATTGCATGTTGATACATTAGTACAGACAACACGAGTAAAGAGGACATTGGTCCCCTAGTTCCTCCTGTGTAAAATCTGAACAAATGAAGTAAGGAAGGAAGCAGCTGTATGAGTGCATATTGTGTGATTCTATTTATGGAAAGTTCAGAACAGACACGACTAATCTATGGTGATAGATGTCAGAGTAGAGGTTACCTTTTAGTGGTATTAACTAGAAGAGGATACAGTGAGCCTTTGACACGATCTGGGTGGTGGTTACATGGGCATATATATTTGTGAAGATTCCCTGAATTATACGCTTAAGATATATGTACTTTACTGGATATAAGCTCTATCTCAAAAAAAAATCCTTCAAATTATAAAAGGAATACTGCTCAATGAGTACCAATACACTGAATACATATAAAAAAATTGCTTACAAAGGAATCTTTAATGGAAATCCATATTTATAAATTCTAGGCAGGAGTCAAATATTTGTAATGTAAATCCAATGACCATTCCAAGGAGAAAGTGTATTTAATGTAAATTTAGCTAAAGGAGAGAGAGTATTGTTTTAAATACCTGTACAACCTTTGAACTTGTTTCCGTTTCTTTTGCCTTTATAACGGAAATAACACACAGATTCTTATTTTACATTTACGTCTCTGAGTGAAAGTCTTACCAATACATTTCCAATTAGGACAACTCAGCTGCTGGTATTTTTGGTGATTGAGTGATGAATATGTTGTGAGAGCTCAATAAATACTTGAATGACTAACTGTATATTGGGAAAAGACAGTACTAGTCCAGCTATACTCTCTAAATCTCCAAATATACATGGTTTCTCCTCCAATGTATTAGGCATCAAATTATTTCAGAAGGTGTGCTAGGTGCCCTTACTTTAACGGTGTCATAAGCACCTCTTGAATTTGAATACAGTTTAATCATTCTGTTTAGAATCACAGTTATTTTACTTATGATTTAGTGTTCACTGAGTGAAAGGCGTTGTACAGTGAGCTTTATCTTCTTACCTTATTGATCCCTGCAACATCCTACTTGATAGGTTTTATAAAATTCCCATTTTAGAGACGAGAAAACTGTGTATTAGAAGAGGTCACTTGACAAAAGTCCCATAGCTCAATGCAGAGCTGAAATTTGGGCCCAGGTGTGTATGTTGCCCCAGCAGGCAACTCTGTCCATTATATGACAAAACCTGCGTGTTTCACTTAACAAACCGCTAATGGATGCTGGAAGTTTGTTCACTAGTTGTCAATGTGGTGCTAATTTGAATGGCTGATTTATTTAAAAACAAAAAGCAAAAAACCCTCAGAACTGAGGATTGTGGCAGACCCTTACATTTAGTGCCATTTCCTAATGTCATGATAGTAAAGAAATGGATTAGCTTGTCAGGATTCATCATATTTTGTTTCTATAATGCTTGTTTATTTGTTTCCATCGTTGGCCTTCTGTTCATACTATGTTCAGTTGATTCTACTCTAATGTAACCAGACGTAAAGCCCCGGTATATTGCATCTAAAGAATATTACAACTAATTCATCTTTTGAATGAAAATACTTAGTTTTCCAAAAAAAAAAAAAATCAACACAATTTCCATCTATTTCAGATTCTAGGAGATAGAATTATTGAAAATACCAAAGTCCATGGTGATTCAGCACAAATGTAAAGACATAGCCCAGTCACATAAGTTGACTTAGTAAAAGTTGCTGAGTTAGAATATGGTTCTGCTGAAGATGTAAATGATGGTACACTGGACACTTAATTGAAATTATGTAATGAGAAAATAGTGTCTAAAACTTTTTGGATAAAAGATTTTGGTTTCCCAGCGCATTGCTTAAAGTTGAACTTTAGAATGGTTCTTAGAGTTAGAAGGATGTATTTTCTATGCTGTTTCTGATATATATGAGAAACTATTATTGGACAGAAGTGGGAGGAAAACAAGACTGACCATGCAAGACAAAGTGCTGACCCAGACTCTTTTCCAGTTATTTGTGCTTAAAACTGTCTGGACTGTAATTAGAAATATACCGGTGCCGTGTTACAGGAACAAGTGCTACTTCAAATAGCACTTTATTAGGTTGGTTCCCAGGAGGGGTCTGGTGGTCCAAAAGTTAGAAGAGGAGTGCCACGAAGAACAGTTGCCTTGCTAGCATCCTAACATCAGGAGGGGCTTTCTGTGTTTAATTATAGACATAATGAGTTCTGTGTGAATGGTAATCCATAATGGAAGCAGCACTGATGACAGCTTAGGAGTTTCTGCTGTTTGTGACCTAACAATACCTGGCCTTGTACATGGAACCAGCTAAGCTTAAGCGTTACTTAGACATTGCTAGATTCAGCAGAACGAATCGCCCCAGCCCAGCAGAGGAAATTAAAGACTCATGTTTTTCTTCTAAGTAGTGTTGTCTCTCTATAATTAAGGGGCCTGGACTCTCCTTAGGGAAGTAGCTGGCGAGGCAGCATACAACTATAGCTGCCATATGAAAGATACTACCTTCCAGCTTAAGCTCTTTATTTTGAGTGCAAAATTGATTTTTTCTGCCAATAATGTAATTATTTATTTAAAATTATTTAATGTGATGCTTTAGGTGCTAGATGTTTTATTTATCCAATTGAAAACATTGTAAAAATAGGAAGTTATATATTGTATTTTACAATCCAAATTCAGAATTAAATGTGTCGGAGGATACATTTATGAACCCCTATTTTAAAAATTAGGCTAACTTTCTGTGAGATAAAGTATTGAGGTATTTTAAAATAATGAGACATTTGATATATTGAATGAATGTGTGTATATGTATATAAACATATACACA
Source organism: Camelus dromedarius (assembly GCF_036321535.1). Lineage (NCBI taxonomy): Eukaryota > Metazoa > Chordata > Mammalia > Artiodactyla > Camelidae > Camelus > Camelus dromedarius. The sequence goes on from NC_087450.1 coordinate 27,151,078, forward strand.
AAAATTTGACATATATAAGAAAATTACATAATGTAAGCAGAAGATTTAAAAGTCTTGGAAATCATGTTAAAATCCTCAAAAATATATATTGGTTAAACATATCATTAAAATATCATGTCTTTACGATTTAGAGTAGTCTATGTAATATATATATAAATTTTTCTACATAAGACCTTAGAAACCTAAAAAATTTACCCTTAAAGTATGACAAATGACTTTCTCTGATCAGGCATGATGTTAGAGATTTTGAGGTTTCTGCAAAGTAGCATTCTCATATTACTGGTCAGCAACATCCCACCTATTCCTGGGGGTTGTTTGAAAAACTAACTATATTTAATCTTAGACTAAGTTTGCTTTGACAGTTACCAAGAGTAATTTACTTTGATGAAACTTAACCATTACTATAAAATAATAATAGTTATTATGAATCTTTTGGAATGAGCCACAGTTATGTTCAAAGAGATGGAAAAAGTTAAGCTAATACCAATAATGACTTCTTTAAAACTTTCATGCATAAGAAAACTGGGGAGTTAAACTTATTTACTAAACCCCCAATGAGTTCAAAATAGGCTAAGACCACTACAGGAATATTTTGAAACAGCAAGTTTTTAAAAAAAGTCAATAATAGCCCTGAAACCTCTTTTACCAGACTTATTAGGGAATCTATAAGAATTTTTTGTTTTTAATGTTTAAATTAGTCATTTATGCATTTCAAAACATGCCTCATTGGTCAGTTTCTATCATTATATGGGAATTTTAAAAATATATACATCATTAATTCTCTCTTCCTCTGGCCTCTTAAACCTTTGCTTAGATTAGAATAGGAGAGTTAAAATAATATGACTTTCTTACTATATCACAATTTATATTTTTTGACTTCAAATAACATATAAAGTATTTTTTACCTGAGTTTTATCCATTGTTTATTCTTCTTCAAACCCCTATTTCCTTCATGACAGTACAGGCACAGGGAGAATTTCATGAATTAGAATAATTCTTCATCTAGGGATGGCTCTCCTCTGTGACTGTTAGCCCAGAACTGTCTACTTTACCAGAGGTCGTTGGAAATAAAGAAGAATGATGGGCACCTCTCCCACCCCCAGACCAAGATGCTATTCATCCTGGTCAAAGTCCTTGTTTGTATGACATAGAAAATGTTGTGTTTCATTCTAAAACAGAGGCAATAAAGATTTGGATTGGGGCCAAGTACACAATCTTGGAGTGCGTTCTGCCCATAAGAGATGGAGGATAGAAAGATGATGAGACTTCAGGGAACCTGCGATGCTTGGGATGTGTGATAATTGAGAAGATGAGACAGAAGACAGAGAGAGGAACAGGAGACAGCAAAGAAGGAGATGACTGGAGAAGAAGGAGTGTTGGAGAAGACGGTAGATTAAGAGAGAGTGGAGAACTCAGAGAATCTGAAACAACCAGAACATTGAGGACTGATGACTGAGAATAGAAAGAATTGCACATGTGGTTAGTGGAGGAGGAGACTAGACCATGCATTTCTTGGCTTCTGGCACTGGGATTGAGCTGAAGAGACACACAGGAGGAAGAAAGAGACAAGGATAAACATCATTGCCTACAATTCAGTCACAGAAAGTATAATCATTCAGTATCTCTATTTGAAGGTTCTGGCAACGTGTCACTGGACTTTTCCTACTAATACCAGGATAAACAATAACAGTAGCACAACGGTGCATGACTCGTACTCTGTGTCAGGCACCATTTTAAGTTCTTTACACATATTTAATGTAATCATTCCCACATACCTGTAAGGTAGGTGCTATTTCCCCCATTTTAAATATGTGAAAACTGAGGCCCACTAGCAATTTGCAAAGCTGGCACTCTAAGGCTGCATAATTCCTGAGGCCATGCCCTGAAATTGTAATTACTTCTTTTTTAATAATGAAATAATGACTTTGTGTCCTCCACACACTCTTTCACATCTAAGAATCTTCCCTGTGTTTAAAAGATGTCTATATAAGCTAGTACACTTTTGTATTTATTTTCTTTCCCTCTCTTAGTATTCCATGTAAGTGTTTAATGATTTTTCTTGGGAAGAATTTCTTTTTAAAAATTTAATTAAAATCCTTTCTCTGCTGATATAAATTAATTTCTTCTTGTTATGTCCTCAGTGAAAATAAAATTCATGTAGTCAGTACCCCCTTGAATTATTTTTATCTGCCTCAGAGAAAGAGTACTGTCTTCACTGAGCTAAAAACATTTCAGATCCCCCTTCTGTGGAATTGGTCAGACTTTCAGCCTCCTTCCCTGCCTACTTTATTTGTTTTACTCACTATCACCTCAGTTCGCTGATGCTCTCCCAGAGGTTAGTTCCTAAAATGTATTGCAATTCTCTTGATCTGTTCATCACAGCAGCAGCATCCTTGCACTTTCTGTGACTCCCTACCCTTACCTCTCACTGCTGTCTGACTTGCTAGTTCCCCATTATGCCTTGGAAACAGCCTGGGCAGGGGCTTCACAAAATCCTTAAAAGGTTGTTGTTACCTGGCAGTTTAAGAAAACCCCTGTCACTAGTGTCTGCAGATCCAGCAGTCTAGAATTGTTGAAAGGGAAGAGTCTCCGTAGCATTGCATTTTCAAGCTGGAAAATTAGGCCAGAAAAATTTGAGCTGACAAACAGAAAAAAGAATTTATACTAAGGAAAACTGGCAGTGGTAGTCTGGTCCACAGAGGACTAACCAGTGGAAATGGATTTGAACAAGAGTGTGTTGATTTAGGCCCAAGGAAAGAGAAAACAGCATTTTCTTGAAATTCTAATGTAAATGTGAGAACTGGCCAGCAGAAATGATGGGCAAATCTCTATTCCTGGAGATTCTTGACAGTAGTTCAGACAACTGCCACTCTTAAATTGCTTAAGATTTCCCTTTTTCTACTCAGAAACTGGGAGTAAATGACCTTCAGAATATATTTTCAGTTCTTAGTTATGTAAATAATTGTATTTTTAGGAAAACTTTTAACATGCAACTCTTCCAAGTATGAGATAGAAATAGCCTGAAACAACACCCACTCCTTAAAAAAAAAAAAACCAACCTACCCCCTGCCAAAAAAAAAAAAACCCACTTATTTCAAGAGTGTCTGAAGTTATAATTCACAGATGCCTTTGAGTAAAATATGATACCAACTGCTACAGAGCATGAATTACTTCCTCAGTTGCCTTAACTCGCTGCTGCTGCATGTAGGTGTCCCTGGAATCCGCTCCAGGCAGGCGCTCTGCCCACATGCGTGTGTTTGCCCTGAGCCAGCTGCCCTTGCTGTCCTCTTTACACAGTGGCTTGCCCCAGTTTTGTGTTTCCTTCAGCGTGGATGAGCTCGAGTTACAGCTGCTGCCTTACCTCCACTCACCTTGTGCTTCCTGTTGTTCATGCTGCCATCTCCAGGGTATCCTCTGAGTCCTGGATCCATGTCCACCAGGTGTGATACTTCTGCCCTGCTGCTTGACTGCAGCACATTGGAGTGGTGTCACTCCCGTATCAAACCTTGTATATTCTGTGTCTTTGCTGTTCCTCTGGGAAATATGGCTCTGGGTAAAACAGGTTTTAGCACTGCTATGAATTCTCCATGGAAAAGGATGCCACGAGGGGGCTGAAAATAGTTTTTGAGTTAAAAACCAAACGAATATAAAGTCAAAGCAACAAACACTCACAGCATTAGGAACTCTTATTGGTAGGAGTACTCTCTGATGTTCATGGTTTCTCAGTTGCACACACCAGAAATCTAGCTTTATCTTTGACCCCTGTGTTTTTGCCCACTCATGAATCCTTTTGTAATTCCAAAAGCATTTACTAAGAAGCTATTCTACACAAGATGAGTTGTTAGCTCCTAGGCAGTTGTTCACCTCTTGAAGAATGAAAATTTGTCAGCACAAATAAAGGTGTTGAAATCAAAATACAAGTATTAAAAAAGTCAGAGATCAAAAATGTGAATAAATCTCACTGTTAATTGCAGCGTATGAAGATGCATAATAGGGAGCACATGTGTGCCATTAGTAATGCTATTAATGATATTCTCAGTTGTAGTAAAAATGAGCCTTTTTGAAAAAGATATGCCTGTGAAGAGTGAGAAGCATGGATCCTTGTAAAAATTACACGTAATGGATCGTTTCACACCCTCAATTAAAGTCACTAGAATTTCAAATTACTCTAATCACTGGATTCTTTCATATGAAAAGAAAACGGTTTGTAATAAGTCATTAGAAAGTTATAGAGGATGAGTAGAAAAAGCACTGAATTAACAAATACTGAGTTTGTTTTTTCCTTGTTTGACAACAAGGAAAATTGGGAAACTTGACTTTTTTTTTTTTTTTAATGAAACACTGTGTTTAGTCATCACTGGTTTAAGAATTGAAAGGGGAAGAGGTCACATTCTGGTGGTGTAGGCCGGCAGATAAATGCATGAATGATTTCAATATAATGCATTAAATGCTGTCACAGAGATGAATATCTAGTGCTACTGAAAGCCAGAAAACAGAGGGACTAATCATACATGCGGTGACCAGGTTCACGTGATTCTATTGCTGTACTATTTCAGACTCTCATACTCTCAACCATCAGGATTGTTTTATAGTCTCTTTACCACCGTTCCTAATCCCAGCCTGTACTCCTCATTCCCCTACCCAAAGGCATTCTTCTTTACTGCTGCAGTGATCCTTTAGAAATAATCTTTCTCCTGTGGCTTAAGGATAAAGCGCACGTTCTTAAGAATTGTAGGCAGGCACTTTTGGAAATGTCTCCTGATCTTCCCAATCTCATTTCATATTACTTTCTCCTGATCAAATCCTAGTGATCTAAGCCAATCACTATTTGTATTATGAATAATTATATATGTTGGGGCCCTTTCTAGTGCTATTTCCTCTGAACTTAAGTCTTCTGTCCAATCCCTACTGCGTGAAACCCCACCCATCATTCAGGACCCGTCCTCTGGCATCCTCCTGCAGCCCCCTGCAGAGCCAGTGCTGGCTTTGTGTGGACTCTTGTTCGTATAGTTGGTATTTTATTCAACACGTTTTATTATAGTTGTTTAACGTCACACCTATTTCTTCACATGATTCTACGTCCCCAGGGGAGCTTCTATACTTCAGTTTATTCTCCTGTTTTATATATGTGTAAGAGCTAGCAGACTGGTCCATAGTAGGAGCTCTAAATGTTAGTACATTTAATTAATTTCAGGCTAGTAAGAAGAGAATATTAAGGATAATGTTCAAAGAAAATAAATAAACAATTATTTAAAAGAAAAGCACAAACACCCATTAAATGTAAGAAAAGAAGCTTCATCTCAATAATAAGTAAAGCAATGTAAATTAAAACAAAGTAATATTTCTTGCCTAACTGATTGAGAAGATTAAAGAGCACCATCATACACAGTGTTGGCAGAGATGCGACAGTACAGGCACTCTTAGGCTCTTACACATCTTTGGTTGGAGTGCATATTCCTACAAATGTTTTGGGGGTAATTTAGCAGTAGCTATAGGTATATTCCTTAACATAGCAATTCCCCTTCTAGGAAGTTTTTTTACAGAAACACCTGAACGAGTCTCACAAATATCACTGATACACATTAGCTATTGTCTGTAATGGTGAAATCAAGTAAATGGAGCTAACGCAAGTATTAATGAACAAGTAATTGCTAAATATTAACAAGTAATTGGCTAAATAAACCATGGAGACTGGTATATATCATCTCACAACAGAACATGAATGAGGTGTATCTATTTAAATGGGGAAGAAAACATGTTAAAAATATATTATTTAGTGAATATAATGAAATTGCAAATATGTATATATATATACACACATACATATATACACATACATATACACAAAAATTGGATTGTAGGTATACTTGTTTATGTAAAAGGGAGAAATAATTTGTAAAGATCAAGTGTTATACTGTTTTTATGGAGGGAGTAAAGAATAAATCCATTTAAATTTTTTGCAAGATAAATATATTTGTAAGTACAAGACCAGATTAACAAAGAAATTTGGTGACTCTCCATCTTGAGGGATTTTCAGTCAAATTTTGAAATGTCAAACTAATAGTCTGTTTCAGAAGATCAAACTCTATATGACTTTCCAAGGACTTGCATTATCATTCTAGATGGAACATTCTGTTAATAGAAATAAAAACAGAATGTTCATATTGTCAGAGCAGAATATGGCACTAATCTACAGGGTATATTCTGAAGGAATATCATAAAACAGAGAATTATAGAATTTAAATCCTGTATAATTCCAAGGATTTTTTTTTTATTTTACCTAGACCCATTTCTCAGATTGAACAATAATTCTCCTGGCAGTTCACAAAGGGATCCTGATAAAGTGCAGGGAGTGAAATCAGATGTAATATTTCTACTCAGCAGAATGATTTCTGTTAATGTTCATTTACGTCTCCTGTTCTCACCCATCTTCAATACCAAATTAGAGAGATGGCTGAATAGGCCAGTGCCATGTCACAAATTAGTTTGAGAGTCAGATGTATTACCATTCTTGTAATGTCTCCTCTTCCTAATGGAAATCCTAGAAACATCTGAGGAGTTCCAAATGACTGGCGAGGCTTTCCTGCTTTACTTCATACACATATATGTTACCAATAATTACTTAGTGGAGTCTTTAATTTGTCCAAATTTGTGCAGGCATAATGGAAACTGACAATGCAATTTTCCATTGAAAATTGTAAATGGGTGACTAAGCTGAGCAGTTCACCTCCTTCCCATTCCTTTTGTACAGATATCTTCTGCTACACCGGAATGGCTATACTTTGAAAATAGCTCATCTATATTCATTCACCCATGCGTATAAATTGATTTGCATGCTCATTTTGCAGTTTCCAAATATGCATTTGTTGCATAAAGTTTTTCATATCTAACTCAGAATGGCTCTTTTACCTCTTCCTCAAAAATTTAGCTGGTGTGAGCCAACCACACATGAAATTCAGTTGCTTGCAGAACTGGATTTCTAAAGAAAATGCTAAAAGCTGGAGAATGAAGGCTCAGATTCTTGCCATTGGTCATAATTTTTAATTCAGATCTTGCTTTTATGGGTCAGATCCTTGAAATGACTTGGGGCAAGATTGGAATTAAGTGACAAGAACTTATTCATACTATCCAGATTATTGACCAACTCATGATTTTTATGCGAACTAAAGATACTCAGTATAATAATTAATTGATATGTTGTCTTTCTTGCTTTTCCACAAATAAACTATGTCTTATTGGACCTTGGTTTCCTTAACTGTATGTATATGATTTTTTCCAGTTAACACACACACACCCCCACTCCAAAGTTAAAGTAAATAATGTTATTTATCCCAGCAAATAATCCTAATACTATCACTAAATTAAAAGCAATCTCTTAAAAAATATAACTATCTTTGTACAAGTTTTAAAAAGATGTCTAACAAAAATATTTTGTGGCTATGACCATTTATAAAGAGAAAATATTTTAAGTTGTTAAATTATCCTTATTCTTATGGCTCTTAGTATTTATTGAAAGTATTGTATACATAATTTAAAATTATGTATTATGTGAATAGTATGTTTTCAAAATGCCCTAAGTAGCAGTGTGCAAGAGAAGGAAGGGATTGATATTTCCTGATTGTCTACTACATACTGGTATTATCAATTTTATGTTTATCTCATTTCATTCTTACCACCACAAACCACATTTGTTTAATTATCTTCATCTTGCAGTTAGGGAAGCTGAGGTCCAGAGAATCTAAGCAGCAAGGAGAGAATTTGAATACAGACTTTGCCTCTACACCCCAAGCTTTCCCTTGTGTCTTTATTGTCACCACTCACAGCTTTCAGATATCTTGTGTAGACTCCATGGAGTCATATATGCAGACGATCAAAGGTCAGCCTCCTTCTTAGAGCACATACTAGCATTTGAGGTACTTTCAAACTTTGAGAGTGTTGCTTTGATTTGGAGTCAAATGTGCTTTTAGTTAACTTGACTTTCATATTTTTCTTTATATCTTACCTCTTTTATGTATAGGTGAATGCATTTCCCAACTGAATGATATATTGCTAGTAATGACTGAGAAGAAACCTCTAAATATGGTTTCCAGACACTTTACAGGAAGACTGTAGGCAAACCTCAAAATACATAGAAAGATCCTTGTTTTCTGCTGTTATTTTCATCCGATCATTAGTGTGTTTCTGATTTTATGTCTTTTCCTTCCACCCTTTGAAAGAGTAATTTTTCTTTTTGCTGTTTCTTCTTCTCTTAAGGGTGTATCACCTTGTGGGGTTTTTTTTTTTTTTTGTATTTTGGCTTATTTTTCATTATAAAACATTCAAACAATATACCTACTGAGATGACAATTATTGAAAGGAAGGAAATATCTCATAGAATTCTTTCCTGTCCTCTCCAAACTGTCATTGTACGGATTGTCCACACTTTAGCTAAATGTATTTTTGATGATATTTTAACTACAAATTTACCCATTTTAAGAAATGAATATTCATGTAAAAATTCATTCCATTAAAATGTTTATTTTACCAATATTATTATTTTCTCCTTTTCAAAAATGTGTTTAAGTCAGTAGTTTCCAAACATCATTAAAAAAAAAAAAGAAATAATATGTAAAACACAAAGTGACATAGGGAAATGTACACCTGTAAGTGTATAGTGTTAGGTACATATCATGCAGACTTCTATTAAACCTTAAACATTTCTAGGTAATTTAATTTGACATTGGAGTTAATTTCATAAATGACTCATAAAGAAAGTGTATTTCTAGTTTTCCTGTTGTATCACCAAAATTTCTGTTAATAATTCCAAAATTATAGTACAATACACACATTTTTAGCCCTTCTTAGATTTCAAAATACCCAAATGGGTATGTCATCAATTTTCCTTCAGGTAATAATGTTTTCTCTGACTACAATCTATCCATTCCAGAAATAGTTCAGAAAATTCTAATTCTTACTAATCTTTTGATGATGTTCTGAAAATATGTTCAATTTCATAGCAAGACAAATATAATCTGTTACAAAATGAAATTCTGAAGTAAAATGGATCAATAGCGATATCTCATTGTAGCGTCTGAGGTGATAATTGACATACTACTGAGAAATTTTAAAATGTTTATGACATTTAAAGTAACATTTAAAGCATTTGGCTTAGGCATTAGGGATATATTGTGATCAGATAGGCCTGGTCACTACTCTTGTGGAGTTTATAATCTATATGTGGGTGTACACATGTAGAAGGTCAGCTGTGATACAGAATGACCACTAGTGATAGAGCACATGTAACTCAGATTTAGGAGGCAGAGAAAGCTTCCCAGAGGATAAGACAGCTAAGGTGAGACTTGGATATGAATAGGAATTAACTCAGGGAACAGGAGGGAAAAGAGAAAAGAGCGTGCAAAATGAGACTTGCCTCATTTGAAGAGTTTAGAATTTTGGGGTGCTTGGAGGAAAGATGGTAAACGTGGCTAAGTACAGGCTACAAACTAAACTTTGTAAATCTTGTAAGCTCTGTTAAGGGGCAACTTATCTTTTGAGTTTGTGGTAGAGTTATAAGAACAGGAAGTAATATAAGGTTATAATTTTAGAAAGACTGCTGTGACTACAATGGTAGATCTTGGATGGAAAGCAAAATTGGAAATAAGTAATTTTAGGCCCAAATGAAACAAAGACATGTCTGGGTCTTGTAAGAAAGGTCTATGACTGCCAATAGATTTAGATGTGTTTTAAAGACCCTTTGCTTCCACAATAGGTAGAAATCCAATGAAAAGGTTAGATTTGTTCTTGGGCAATAAAGAGAGGTATAGAACTGAGTGATTTGAATAAGGTTGAACATTGTCAAGTTAAGATGGAGAGGATGTGGGATGAAGGAGAAGGATTTATCAGAGTGAAATTCACAGGAAGATATAGATCCAGTTAACAGAGTAATCAAAGGAAGCCTGGAGTGGTAGAAATGAAAATATCGCAATAAAAATTTGGCTAATTTTTGCAAACAGCTAGATATAGGCAGGCATGAATATTCTAATGACTGTTCAGTATGTTCTCTCTTGTGGGACAAGATTTATTCATTAAATTTCACCATTGTCTAAAATTAATATCCCTCAGGACTTCCTCCCTTCCTTTGACTTTTTCCCCTGCTTACTGAGTGCACTTTGCATTTTAATCCAAACTTCCAATTATCTTGGCACAGAAAAAATGTTTCTCTAGGTGGGTAAAGAAGTGATTCTTTTAGGTACTAATATTCTTCTTATTTCAAAATAATGCATTTATGTCTAAATTTACAGGTAAGGAGGAAAAATAACAGCAAAGTTATGTACTCCAAAATCCCTTTTTAGTAAATGTTTATATATAAAATATATATGTACTTTAGGGTTACTTTAATGAAACTTAATTTTCTAAAATGTTCATAAGTTTTAAAATATGCATATTTTTCCATGTTATGAAATATCAACTAGGTCAATAATGTACCCAAGGGAAATACAAAATATTGTCAAAAGGGAGACTAGGGACATGTAGGGAGTGAGGAGCAGCCAGTCAGAAATAACCTGTATTGAAAGCAAGTATTTATTCGGTGGCTGCTGTGTGTCATTTGGGCTCTGCATATTTCCTTTGTTTTCTCACCCAGGATCTGTTTATACATGCTGTTCTTTTTCACCTGTGTAGGACTTTGCTTATGGTAGGTATATGGACAACAGTTTCCCTGATATCAGTCCATCATCCATGGGAGAGTTAGCCAGGCCCTGAGCTGGGGCTTCCTTGCTTCAGCTACAGAAACCTGGATATGTGGCTGAGTTATTTTCAAGTTTTCTTTTAAAACCAAGAGACTATCCAGAATAAAGGGTGAAAGCATTCTGGGAGTACAGGGATCACTAAAATTGGTTTTTAGCAGATCTGTGAAAAGAGTTCAAGTATGTTAAAAAGACGGTGGTTGAAATAGCACAGAAGAATGAGTTACAGCCATCACATTCACTAGGCACAACTGCAAAGTAATGGTGTTTTATTTCCATAACTCACTTCTTGTTTGGTAATAGAAAGACAATTGCACAACGTTTCTCTTTCCCTCTCTGTTTCTTTTTCCTTCTTCTGTATGATGGAAAGAGAGAATCCTGTTGTTTATACATACAAGCCATTTTGCTCCCTGTACAGAGAGAAACTCAGAGGCAAATAGCTATTTAATTGCAATAAATCTCATTTATCTGATTATCTTTTGCACAGATAGTCTGTCTTTTTTCAGTTAGAATTTCTTCCATGTCTTGTATAACTATCCCAAATCCTCTGTGGAGGTAGACTATAATGGAATCAATCAATTTTAAATAGAATATTTTGATGATTAAATGTGATTCTAGTTTTTGGAAAGGAGATTTCAAGAACATTTTAAATAGCTACCATGGTTAATCAATATTCTCTTCTCATTCTGGAATATTTAGGAATTAGAATCATATGTAAAAATGACCTGAACCGATGCTGTCAGTAGCACATATTATTTAGTTTAGCTTTTAAAATGCTAAAAGTTAAACAATAAATGTAATTCAGTTAAACATAGATTTTGTATTACTTTACTGGTACATCTTAGCCGGCCTATTAACTAATGACAATTACTTCACTTTGGTAAATCACATTTTTTCAAGAATGCATAATTCCTTCAAGACCCTCTATACAGTTTACCCTTGAACAATGGAGGTTAGAAGTCCAGACCCTCTGTGCAGTTGAAAATTTGAGTGGAACTTACAGTTGGGTCTCTGTATATGAGGCTCCTTTGTATCTGCTGTTCTGCATTTGTGGATTCAGCCAACTGTGGATTATGTAGTATACTGTATTACTATTGGAAAAAATCCACATATAAGTGGGCCCATACAATTTAAACCTGTGTTGTTCAAGGGTCAGTTGTACTTGTATGTTGTTTTACCTTTTGAGGCCTGAATATGATAGCAGAAATTCGAGTAAGTAGAATTTTAGGATATTCCTGATAGTTATACATAAAACCTCTCCTCCCCTGTCTTTTTCAAGTTCATTAAAATCACTAGTTCCTTCAGCTAGAGGACTCTATATAATAATGTTTTAACTCATTATTAATGTGTCACAAAATCAAGAAGAATGTACGAAGAAATGAAAATATCTTTGAAAATATCCAAGTATCCATAGAATTTTGGAGGTAGAATTGACCACAAAGAGTATATACCACAAAAGTTCATTTTTTAGAGATGAACAAGCTGAGGCAAAGAGAAGTTGGAGAATTCTCCAAGTCACAAAATTAGTTTCATAGCCAGAACAAGAACACAGGCCCAGGGTAATTTCCATCTTCCATCTTCAGGTAGCAAAGAAAATAACACTTCAAAAATTGTATTCCATCCTCTTGTACATGTGATGTAATATTTCTGATGATGTATCTCCTTTTGTTCTCTTTTCATTATGTATATAGAGAATTCTTACCCGTATCTGATCTGATTGAGTAGCTCCCTTCTTTGGTACATGTTAGAGACTTTTAGATTCATAGCAAAGCTTTTACCATGCACCAGAAAATAAATGTGTTTTTCTTATGGAAAGTCATTTTAACAAATTCATCGTTATAGAAGCCTCTTACTTTGTGTCTTGGAACACAAAAGCAGTGGTGTACTACAGCAAATAAATCAAAACCCTCACAATATGGAGTAAGGTTCTATTTTCTAGGTAGGCATGTCAGTTGATGAAAAGAGTACTTTCCTAGAAACAGTACATTTTAATAGTGCTTCTGATTGTGTCATGAAAGAGCTTTTTAGTGCATTGTATTAGACAACTTTAGGAAATGTCATTAAATATAACATTTTATTTTTTCAAATCAAGAATGAAATAAGACTGCTACCCATATTAAACACTAGCATTAATGGAAGAGAGTTTATTTTTCAAATAATGTTGGCTATGCCTACATTTTGATAAAATGAATTTCAAATGTTCTGTCTGAGGGTACTATTGGAAAAGAAGAAAAAAATTACTCCTAATTGATCGCCCTTTAGGGGAGCTGGCTAAAACTGGTGTAGGAGATCAAAGCCTAAGCGATAAGCGATACATTCATTACAATTTTAATAAAAGTGTTGGTCTGTTTTTTTTTTTTTATTTTAAGTACAGTATAGTACAATAATGAAATTAAGTTTGCAAATAAAAGACTTGCAGATGCTCTTTTATCAAATTGCTGTCTTGGAAAGCCATCAACAAAATGATGTTCTAAGTTTGATTTTTTGCTCTGGCTTGCTATTGAACTCTTGCTCATTAAAGTTCTAGCAACACAAAGAATGGCCTTTTCTAAGAAAATGGATTATCCTTTTTTGTTTTGTTTTGTTGTTTTGTTTTGAGTGAATCTACCATTGTGCATATGTAGTTGGAACCATATGGAGGCAGTAAACTCGATTTGAGCTTTACTCTGTTTACTACACAAAGCATTCGTTCAGCCCTGAGGATATGCTAAAACAAAACACAAAACCTATTAATGCAGCAAATCAGGAAAGACATAATCTTCTTTAGCCCTCATCACACTTTCCGATGTTCTTTGGGCTGTAAACTCTTGAATCCTTGCAAGTTCCAACTCTATTGCTATTGCCATATTTTCAAATTATAATTTGTGCCTGGTCTAACATGCATCAGAATAATTTGTGCCTGGTCTAACATGCCGGTGTCTGATATGGAAACAGAAAAACGAGGAGTAATTAAGTAGTGGCCACTGTATGTTTTCATTCGTTTCTTGTCTTTTGTAAATAATGACCATTGTGTTTAGTATTTAATTTTTAACTTGGAATTAACAAAGAGTATCTAGTTTATAGAATTAAGGTACATTTTTCTTCCCCAAAAGTATTTATTTGTAGTTTTAAAACTAAATAAATTAGGAAATTAAAAAACAAAAACACTAATCTCTTTTACTTCTGCTTCTTTCCTCCTTGTTTCAATCCTGTACCAGGCATCTAGTCCTCAACCATAGTGCACCACTTCCTGGATCCTTTTATCTGTTTCCAGAAGTGGTTTCATTATCTTTGCACCTAACTGTTTTTGCCCAGAGCATAGTAATAATATTAGCAACTTCAGAGAATGTCAGGATTGAATGAAATAATTCATTCCTTCAAAAAAATGTTTTCTTAGCTCTTGCTATGTGCTGAGTACTATTGCAGACGCTGAGCCATGTAAAGACTAAACCCTGCTCTTATGGGTATATTCAGGTGGTGAGGCAGGTGGCAAAGAAATAAATCAGTAGGAGTATTGTGTAATGTAGTATGATGCCTGAAAATGGCAAGTTGCTGTGAAGAAAATTAACGCATAATAAGTGCGTAGAGAATGGACAAGGGGCCTTCCTCTTTTAGATAGGGTGATCCCATTAGGTCTTCTGAGAAGGTGACATTTGAGTGATCACAAGAAAGAAACATACAGTTTGGAGGTAAAATCCTCATGGAAGTGCAGCAGGCCTGAGGTGGGAGTGTGCCTGAATGCTCAGGGGAGAGCAGGGGGGCCAGAGCCATTGACACAGTCAGCAAAGCGCAGGTTGAGAGATGGTTTGGCATGGTAACTGGAGTCCAGATTACATAGAATTTGATGGGCATGACATTCACGTCAAATTTTATTCTAAACTCAGTAAGACACCATTGACGTGTTTGAAAGAGGGAAGGATGTTATTTCTGTTTCAACCAGTTGGTGCACAGGAGAGGGAGTAGGGGAGCCACTGTATTGGCCAGTTGTAACACTGATCTGGAGTGGCGGTGGAGGAGCTGGGAAGAACTGGTTCATGTTGGAACACATTCTGAAAGCAGGGCTGACAGAGTCTGCTGATGGTGTGTATAGTAGGGTGAAAAAGAAGAATCAGGGATGACTCCAAAATGAGTATCTAGATGAGCATCTGGATGAACGAGGCGCCCTTTCCTGAGAGGAGGAACTCTTGGGAAGGAGTGCTGAGCCCTGGGCTTGACGTGGAGGAGATGTGCAGTAAGTGTTGCTGCTTTTCTCTGTTACTTGAATCTACTCCTTCATCCCCAGGTAAACATCCTCACTCCCAATGATTTTGATTCTAAACTAAGCTGGCAGAAGCTAAGGGTCATATCTGCCAAACCTACTGTTGAGTGTCCACTGTATATGGTACATAAGAGGAACTCAATAAATATTTATTGAATAAGTAAGTGAGTAAACAAGAGTGATTATAGTGGACCAAAAAAGATAAAATAACACAGATTGATGAATTCTCTAGCTGGTATGGTGTTTGTCTACTTCGTCAGCTCTTGGATACCATGCTAGCAAGTTTCAGGAAGGTGTAATACCAGTGATGGGGATCCACAGTCACGCTGGAGGAATGTTTTTATTTTCTTCATGTTAAAGCATTTGAAAGCATCCTTCGCTACAACGGTGAAGCTGTCACTGTTAAGCCTCCTTTTCAGAGTATTTTTCAGCAAGATGCTAGGTATCTTAGACAATTTTAGTTTTAATGTTCTGGGAAGACCTTGCTGTTATTACTAGTTCAAATATGTTTCTGTATTCACCTATTGACTACTAAATATATTCCAAGAACTGTAGTTTCTAACACTTGGCTAATTGCAATTTATTCATTCACTTCTTAATTAATTTTACAAATACTTAATTGAATTAAAACTGTATTATGTGTACCATGTGTACAAATTCCCTGTTTTGAAGGGATTCACATTATTGTGGTAGGTTTATGTGTTGTACAGAAGTTTGTAAAATGCTTTGAAACGCCACTAATTTACCTGCAGGATGTAAAAAATGTTTTTCTGTCGTCAGTACCACTTTACTGTAGATTCATTTTCTAATCATAACATTAATAGTTTTTTAATGGAGCATTTAAATATATGCCAGTATTCTAAACACTCCACACACATATCCTCATGCTATCGTACACTTGGTAGCATTTATCTAAGTTGTGCTCAGCAAAAGCTCCTTTTTGAAAATCTGTTAGAATCAAACATGATAAGGGGTGAATGCAATCCATTATCTTTGAGGTACTAAGACAATATGATTTGCGAATAAACAAATGCAAATCCTTTTAGCACATTCATTAATGTAAAAGGCAATTTGAATGTGAAAGATTTTTCCTTGGATGCTGCATGAGAAATGACTCCTGAATGTCAACATCCTGTTTGCAAGGACATTCTCGTTGGCACAGGAGGTCTTAATTTTGGAATGACACTATTCATTCAAACACAGCTGCGACATATCTGATCTTAGTGTTTCCTCTGTGTGCGTGTGTCTGTGTGTGTGTGTGTTGCTGAGCAGCAATTTAATAGGTATCAGTAGTGTCTGCGTCTAATAAGCTTATTGAGGCTTCTGGAGTAAATACTCCATTTAAAATGTTTGTATTATAGTTAATGAGCAGGTTTAAATAAGGGAGGGATGAAGTAACTGGCTAATTTTCAACAAACCAGGAAGATTCCTGAATATAAACATTAACATCCTTTGGTCTGTCTTCTGGCTGCTGCTGCTGATGACTCTGCTTCTATTTCCAGACCAGCCTTAGCCTCTGAACCTCCCTTTTTATTTCTTCTCTTCGAAAAATTCAGAAATCTTCATGGCACCTCAAAATATAAATCCATATAAGTATGTAAGCAATCCACATTTTTTTTAAGAAAGTATGTTCCTTATATGTTGGCTTTCGGAAATATTGCTCAAGTTGTTCTAAATTAAAATTGTGTAAATTAAAATGTTTTCTCCATTTTATATACATATAAACATTCAAGATACTTCCTTGGGAAAAAATTCAGTCACAGAATTGAGTAAACAATTTTTAGAAGACTATGTTTTTAAGGAAATTATGACAAATTTCTATGCACACTATAGAGACTTAATCATATATTACATATATTTTATTGCAACTTTTTAAGCTCAATGATGTGTAACGAAGAATTAGAAAAATTCTCATCAGCTTATTTTGCTTTTTAAATACAACCACAGAGTGGGTAATTACAACAGAGACAGAAAAACTCCACCTCTGTACTAGCCCACTCATGCTTACTTCCTACATTTGTGAGTTTGGTAAAACCTTGATCATGTGCAGAATTCTACTTTCAAGATTAAGGTGGTTTTTGTCTTTCTAGCTTGCACAATAGTAGAAGGTAATATAGAAAAAGGTTAGAATGGTTGCTGACTAAGCCCTAACCTAGCCAGTGAGTTACCAAGATCACTGTTTTTGAACAAGTCATCCCCATCTTTGAGATGAGGAGGTTGCCCTAGGGATTTCTGAGATTTTGTTTTTCTAGCTTAAGAATCTTTAAGCTAGCGATTTGATGAAGGCCAGAAGCCAGGTAAATGCATACCTAGGATATGAACTCAAGTTTTCTGGTTTTTATTCCAAGGTCCCTTTCCCTTATCACTACTACTTTTGACATTATTGAATACATGAAAATAAATACATATGTACATATAAATATAAATACATATATGCACACAAGATGGTTTAAACTAGTCTTAAGCTTCCTCACAATGTTTCAGCTTGTTTGGCAAGGGGCAGCCAGCCCACCCTCTCCTGCCTTGTCCCAGTTCACCAGTTTCTGTCTCGGCCCTCCTGGAAGATGTGAGATGATAGTTTCCTGTAAGTGAATATTCTTTAAGCAGAGTTCATACACTTTGGTAGCATTGTGCCAGAAAAACCTGGATTAAAAAGAATCATCACCTCCTTCCTCCTACAAACTGCCCATTTATCATCTTCCCAAAGAAGTGATTGTTTTATTTTCTCTGTCTTCATTTTAGTCATGGGACCCCAGTATTTGTAATATATCTCTTTGTAGAATCTATTCACTCTTTGCTATCAAAATCTTATATATTCCACATACCCAAGGCTCTCCTCGCTAATAGCCTTATTCACCAATGCCTGAACTTTGAACATAACCTATTTAAATGCTTATCTACTAAAATCATCTGAAATTTTTACGAAGCTAAAAGTTATTACCTCTAAGGTCCCTTCTTGCTGTGAGAGAGTGGACCGGGATAACAGTGTGGAGATTACAGCACGCAAGACTTGAAAGCAGCTGAGGCCTTTGCTTAGTCACACAAGAGTTATTGCTGTGAAGCTCTGAGCTGGCCTACTCCACATAAACCAGGACTTGTCTGCAGGTGCATTTATCCTTGACTGAAAGATAAACTACTAGAAGGAATGCAGTATTTATTTAAAATGCAGTGACACCTTCTCAGATTCTCCCACATTCCAATGTAGTCTCTGAGCTGTAGGCCCCTCTGGGCGCTTATCTTTTCTGCTCCCCTAATTCCTGGTGTGGCATTCAGGTAGTAATTATTCCTGTCTCTGTCTCAGTGTCCTTACCTGAAAAGCTGGAAGGTGGGGCTAAATGCCCCTTAAGATCCTTTCCAGCTTGACAATTTATGATTTCCCTGTTTAGACCCTTTTGTCGGCCCTTGAAGCAGTGCAGCTGTCCCCCACGTTGATAATAAGTGAAGCATTGATTGACAGGATAGGCCTCAGTGTAAATGCTCCCATCGATGTATTTCTTTTCTTAAATGATCATTTATATTCGAGATTATTCCTCCATGTTTCTCTTGAGCTGAGTGCAAACCCTTTTCTTCAAGCTTGAGTGACTTTAATATTTAAAACTGAAAATCACATTGGGAATGAATTTTGAAGAAAAGAATAAAAACCCCAGTGTAACCGCATCACTGTTCATATTTGATTACCAAGCAAGGTTGAGGTTATTTTGTATCCTGTGCTTTCTGTAGTTTTTATAGAGTTAATTTTGCAGTTGTTGTTCTTGGATATAATTTAAAACCCTGTTTTGAATGTCTGCTTTTAGAAAAACTCAGATGTGTGTATTACATGTGTAATTTATGTTATCTGTAACTTTGGTAATTATGTTAATACTTATTGAGCATTTCATAGAGCTGGATGCATGGCATAGAGCTAATTCATTCTCCAGTACTGAACTGCATCTGAATTAGTACGTAATTCTTCTTATGGAAGAAAGCAGTCTAAAAATGGTTTCTCTAAATGTGATGAGGTTTGTTGTAGAGTAGATATAAGCTTAGGTCTTTGCCTTACACTTTCTGCTGTACCCCCTGGCTATCTTCCGCTCCTCTGGAAAGGAAAACAAAGGGAACCTTTGCAGTAGGGAACCTTTGCAAACCTGAATACTTTTGAGTGGGTGACCAAGTATAGTTGGGAAACGTGAGTATAGATTTCCTCCATATTGAAGTCAGAGACATTGTGGGTTTGATTCCAGACCACTGCAATAAAGTGAGTGTCACAATAAAGCAAGTCACATGAATTTTTTGGATTCCCAGTGCATATAAAAATTATATTTACCCTATACTGTAGCCTATTAAGTGTGTAGTAGCATTATGTCTAAAAAACAACGTACATACCTAAATTTAAAAATAATTTATTGCTAAAAAAATGGCAACCATCATCTGAGCCTTAAGCAAGTCATAATCTTTTTGCAGCTGTAACATCAAAGATCACTGATCGCAGGTGACTATAACAAATATAATAATAATGAAAAAATTTGAAATGTGAGAATTACCAAAATGTGCCACACAGACATGAGGTGTGCAAGTATCTGCAAAGTGCAATAAAACAAAGCATGCTTGTATGTTTTTTTTCCTGTAACGAGTTTGTTTCTTGAAGAACAGAAGGTGAAACACAACTGACATTTAGCCCCAATGTAGTTTATTAAATGTAGTATGTGAGTGTTTACTAGTGAAACATAGTACTTAAGAGTGCAGGCTTTAAATGAGACTGCCTGGGTTCAGTTCTCTGACAATGATCAGGTTATTTATTTAACCTCTTTGAGACTCAATTTTCTCACCTGTGTATAGAGACAGTGGCAATCCCTATCTCGAAAAGAGGCACTAAATGATGAACGTGAAATGCTAAATCTGACACAAAGAACATGGTAAACAAAATATAAACTTGTTTTTTAGATTTTGTTGGTGTGTATTTTGGGAATTGAAATGGCTGTCTGGAAAGATGAGTTATAGTGAAAGCAGGAAAATAGAAGATGTTGAAGGATAAAGTATACACCATTTAAATGACAAAAATTTGCTGGGTGTTTGGGGTTCCCATTTTTAACATCATCATAAATCCTTCTTCTTGCCAGTGAATAGCTTGGACAGAGACCAGAGAAGGATGTTTTATAGAAATTTTTTTTTGTGAAAAATCCTTTGTAAATTGTGTGTTGAGAAGCTTACTGTGGATTGTGAGATGGTCTATGAAACACAGTTTGTTATGTGGAATCTAAAATTGTCCTAGCATTCCACTTACACAGTGTTTTACCAGGAATGAAAAATACTCTAGCATGAGCTAAGGGTGTGCTGGCATCTTTTACAGTGGGGCTGACAAAGAATTCAGATGACAGTCTGAGAATTCAAAAGAATCAAGACAAGTGGGAGAAATAAGCCTTAATTAATAGAATAAGGTTACATTGAAACAAAGATTCAGCCACTGACTTATGAAAGGAAGATATGTAGGGCTGACTTAGTGAAAATATAAAAGAATCAAATCTAAGGATCAAAGGGAACCTCAAATGGACGATAAAGAAGCAAGTTAGTACCTTATATTTTTATGTGATAAAAAATCTTGGGGGCTGTGTGGTGGGAAAAGCCCTAGACTAACCATATAAATATGCATATAGCATACATTATTTGGGCTTCCATTCTCATTTAGTAAAATGAGGGAAATAGGATATCCTTTCTTTATGGTATCTTCCAACCTAAGTATTCTGTGATTGGTTCCCTCATAAACTATTAATCTGTAACTGTTTTCTTCTATAGCCATCATTTGCCTTTCCCTAATTTAAAGGTACTCATTTATAATGTAGGTATGATTCAAATACTTTCCTGTTGCTTGATGTCTTTTTTCTCCCCCTGTCTTTATTTTCTTCCTCTGCATTTGAGGGTCTTGTATGTGTTATTTTAGAAGGCATTAGAGAAGGCTTAGTTTATATTGCCTTTGGCCGTAAGAAAATTCACTTATTCTGTAAAATCATGCACGTGGTAAGTTTTATTTCATATTACTGTACCTGTAGGCTTGTCAATAACTTCCAACGATATTTAGTTGCACTTAACTCATATGTTATATTGACCCATCTGACTTTAGTCCGTCCATTTTATAATCATCCCCATAAAACATTCTGATCCTGTGCTTCTAAAGAATGAATAATTTCTAGGCTATGTGAAAAAGAAAAGCTATCATAAGAAAACAGACTGAGTTGTTCGTGAATGAGTGCATCAAACACAAAAAAGAATTGAAGGACATATTATGTATATTGAATTTCTTTCTTATTAAACCAGCTTCTTGATTTTCTTTATGTCTTTTCCTTAATCCTCATAGGGCCCCTTATTTCTTTCAGTTCTAGCCAACAACCTTTTTTCATAATAGCTAGGGTTCTGGCTACAATGAGCTGTGCTTTTTGTAAGCACTAAACCTATTTTGGAACCCTCAGATTCACTTATGTGCCAGTTGACCTTTTCTGTTATATGCCTACTGTGTGCTCAGTCATGAAGGATTTAACCTTTTAAAGTCTTGTCGTGTACTGCTAAAGAAATCTTTGAGGGCAGAATGTTTACATTTAAATCTTTTCTATTTCTGGCTATCTCTGTGACCTTCGACAAGGTTATATAACTTCCATATGCCTCAGTTTGTTTTCGATAAAATACAGATAGTATTCATATCTACTTTATTATTTGGTTGAGGAATAAGAGAGATCATATGTAATTTTAGCAATCAGTAAACTTATTACACTAGTAATGTAGCTAGTATTTGGAGAATCTATCTATATATAGATAGATATAGATATCCAGCATATATGTGTGTGTGTGTGAGATATAAAACAAAACAGTCGTATTGATGGGTATCTGCCTCTGCCATGGGTACTGCTCACATTGGGCATTCAGTGGTCATTATTTGTTTGAAGGATTGGATTCAGATGTTGACTAAGTTATGATTAAAAATAAATAGAATTAAAAGCTGACCATCTTGTTGAGGAGACCTTTGTGAATAGAAATAGCCATCAGGTTTATTCATTCTCCCTCTCTCTATTGATTTGGTGACAGATCCTTATGAAGATGGAGAGAAATTGGGTGGCTTTTGAAGTTTGATTCCACTTTCTTTTGGATTAAGTCTTAAGCTTTTAGACTGAGAGATTCACATATGCACACTCTTGATATGATTTCTCCTTTTTCGCCATTTATGGTATAAATAAAAGTAGATAAAATGCCTGGAAAATAATGGCGGAAATTCCAGAGCAGCCACCAGATGGGGAAGCATTTATAAAGGGACCCTTTATTGAAACTGATGTTATGAGCATGGAATTAACAATAAAAAGCTTGTATTGGATTGGTGTCTTTTAATACTTTGTATTGTAAAAGCTGTTTTTAATCTCAGAAGAATGTGCCTCTTGAATCACATTCCCAAGACATTAGGGAATGTTTTTTTCCGGAAATTTAGTATGCAGTTAATGTCAAACTATTTTCTTGTCCTGTTTTCCAAGTCTTTCTCCTTCAAGTGCAAAGACTTCACTGGCATGTGCAAATCCCACTTACAAAGGGGATGTATGGATGAACGGGAACCAGAGAGAACAGGCAAAGCATTAATATAGAAGTGAAGATATTTTGAAAGGCAACCTGCTCTGCTGAGGGTTTATTCAGAAGCTGTTGCAATAATACTGCAGTTTTTAATAGATTATCAAGAATATTCAGCAGAAAGCCGATTTGCCTAGGCTTCCTGTTACAGTCAACTCTCCATTCTCACAAGCATCCATGTCAATGAGATACTGCAGCTGGACTTTTCACTCTTAGGAATAAGTTATTTAGGAGGTCGCCTGTGGAGAAAGGGGAGGTCAAAAAGAATATCCCATTTACCTCATTGTTTAAAAATACAGGTACTTGTGTATGTCTTGGTGTGTTTAATTTTCATGTTCAGTGTGTGAGCTAAGAATTTCTTTCCCTATTTTAGAGTAGTGAAAAATGAAACACAGAACAGCTTATAGCACAAGATAAGTAACTTATAATTCAAGACAGTAAACATCCTGCCATTTATTTGAGGGAAAAGACTAAGTCTATCCCATCCACTACTCTATTTCTAGTTTCTAGTATGGTACACACAGCAGATAGTCAAGAAGCAATTTGCTGATTGAATGAATGATATGAAGGGAAGAATAAATAAACAAATGAATTGATGATAGATCCAAAACATAGACCCGATTCTACTGGATTTCTCAAAGTGCATATTTTCCCTAATATTCTCTGCTCTCACTATTCCAGAGAGAAAAGCAAGGATTTGGGAAATGTTGACATGTCAGCCTGGGAATGCTTATTCTTTATTACACTTTCATCACCTTGGCCAGCATGTGAACATGTGACCTGAGGAAGAGTTGGTGGGAAAAGAGAAAGTTAGCAAAATGTTGGCTTATTGAGTTGGAAGAGCAGAAATGACATTATTTAATAGCATCCTGAGATGAATGCAAGTCCAAATCCAAATTGGAAAAATATTAAGAATGGAGAGAAGAGATTAGAGAAATTGAAGTCTATATTTCTATTTGATAACAGAATCAAAAACTGTGAGTCACTCAGACTCCCCTCTGTACTCTGCAGAGCAAACAACATTTACAGAAGTATTTTTCCATAGAGAGTAAAGGGGCAAAGGATTCATCAGAGCATTTGGAGTGTTCAATATGCATATTTTTGAAACTAGATTTAAAAAGTGTTTGTAATAAAAGCTAAATGCATTATAAAACCACATGCCCATGAGCTTTCATTGACAATATGTGGGGAAAAATTATCCTGAAGTAATAATTTAAATAAAAATTTACTTTCCTAAAAATTAATTGTCAGCAGTAGACTTCAAAAGATGTAATTAAGAAATGAAAAGTAAAATAATAGAAAAATATTTGCATACTTGTAATAATGGACATATATCCATCCTGAACTATAAAGAACTCTTGTGACTCAATAATAATAAGACAAAGAACACAATCCAAAGGTGATCAAAATATTTGAGCAGAAAATTCATTAAAGAAGACATGAATGCTCAGCACCATCAGTAATTAGTAAATGTAAATTAAAGCCACCATGAGATAGCATACTATTTTTATTAGAGTGGCTAATATTAGAAAAAATTCCTGCCAATATCAAATGCTGACAAGGATGTGAAGCAACTGACACTTCTTGCACTTCTGGTAGGAAAAAGGAATGATAAAGTTGCTTTGGAAAACTCATTGGCAGTTTCTAATAAAGTTAAACATGCTACCAAACATTCCTACTCCTAGGTATTTAGTGAAGACGAATGAAAACATGTCCCCCTCCCACTTCTGATACAAAAAGTTAAAACATGCACTAGTTGTTTATAGTGATTTTATTAATAATTGCTAAAAATCTAGAAACAACCCAAATATCTGTTGATTGATGAATAGACAAACAAACTGGGGTACATCTTTACATCTACAGTAAAAAGAACAAGATAATAACACATGTAACAACATGGATGATTCTGACATCCTTTTGCTAAATGAAAGAAGCCAACTCAAAAGTGTGCATACTGTACCATTCCATTTATATGATATTCTGGGCAAGACAAAACTACAGGACAGAAAATAATTGGTGATTGCCAGGTGCCAGGTAGGTGGGCAGGAATAGAAATTATATCTTGATTGCATTGGTAGTCAACACAATTGTAAGCATTTGTCAATATTCTTAGAACTGTATACCTAAAATGGTGATTTTGCTGTTTGTAAATTATATCTCAAAAATAACTTTAGCAATAGCATTCAAATACTCAAATCTTAAGTGTACTCATAATGAGATGAATGCATATATTGCATGCTTATCTAAGAATAAAATCTGCTTTTTTGTGTCAGCAGTAACTCCCTGGCAATATTGAAATTGAGAATTCATAAATTTCAAAATATTCTATTACTAAGAAGCTTAATTTTTTACTAACCATATCTCTAATTAGGAAAAAATTATATATAATTTTATAATATCTTAAAAGTACTTAATAAAAAGAGGAGAGAATCCCTGAGTACATGAATTCTTGAGTTTTGAAAAATGAAAAGTAAAGGAAAGAGAGAAGAGAAGGTGGGAAAAGCAGAAAAATAAAATAAAAATTGAAAGATGAGGATAGATGGTATCATAAAGGAGAGCAAAAGACAGGAAACTGGGGCAACAGAAATATTAATGAAAATAATATGTATGTGTTGAATATTTACTATATACTAGTGATTGTGATTAGAATTTACATGGCTAATCTAATTTAACCCCTACAACAACATAATAGAGTAGGTATTATTGTTATCCCCATGTTGCAGAAAGGAAAAGTGAGGTTTTAGACAGGATATATAATTCAGGCAACCTCACACAGCCAATAAATGGGGGCAAAAGCATTTGCAAACCAGGTACATCTGCTGCTAAAGCTTGTGCTCTGATTCTCTGCATGGAACTTTGTGGTAAAATACTCTGCTGCTTAATGAGTTTTCCCAGTTATCTCAACAAATTATATCTCAATACAAGACATGGTTGTATTGGTCTATATACAGTAAGAGTAATAAGATACTAAACAAGAAAGAGGATATGAAGCTTTTAACCTCTTTTGGTTTGGTCTAAAGCAAATGTACCCTGACAGTCATCTTGCAAAGGGTTCTCTCCTTGGTGGGAACTTTTTGACTTGGCTAAATGACTAAAATCAAAATTTTAGTTTGATTATCCACTTTGTCATAGTAACAAGAGCCACAAAACCATATTGTTCAACTCATGAAGTTCAACTTTCCCTTTGGGGAGATAATTAATAAAAATAGTTTCTGTCAAAAAAAACCTCTGTAATTTCGAGTTAGAATTTTACCAGATGAGTTACTAAATGGGGACCAACATCGTAAAAGAGAATGATCGGGAATTAGGCTGATTTTGGACAATGCCACAAAAATATTCATTGATGTTGTAGGCTACATGTAAGGAATAGATGACACTCGTGATAAATTTGACCTGGTTTATTTTTATCAGCTGAATATTAGATGTATCACTTGCCCTTATGGAAGAATCCATATCCCATAAAGCAGGGTTACATGAAAACTATCCCAGTTCCCTGGATAGACTTGAGTAGTGTATGATGATTGCAATTGCAGGTATCCAGATTTTGACCCGTGGATTTTCTGAATTGAATACAATATAGTGAGGTTAGCCTCAAAAATCAATTCATTTGATTGCTTGCAAAAGATACTTGCTAAGGAAACATTGGAGTAAGGTCCAAAAAAGTTAGTTTGTATTATGTAGTGCTTCTTTTCTGCAGCTGCCACAAACTTGAGGGACCAATTGGGGGTTAATGGTCTTTGTCTTGAATAGCTCTACTTAGCTATCCCATAATCCGCAAAGACATGCCCAGATCCTAAATTATTGATTCATTAACAAGCTCTTCCAACTAAACAAAAAGCATGTTCCAAAATAACTCAGGACATATGCATCGTCTCTCAGAAACAGCCTTAAGTGTAGTCACCTAAACTAAATGTAGAATAGGGACATGGTCACGATGACTGGACTTTGGGCCTTTCCTTTGGTCATATTTTTGTTTCCTAAGATAAACATAAGACATGCTCAAATGGGTTAATCCATTTATTTATTATTTTGTTCTAAGTTTGTAACAGGATCTTTTGTAAACATTGGTTGTTCAAAATATGTCACCACAAATTCCACTTCCACAATGTGGGATAAAGGGATACTCCAAAAGAGACTCTCCCAATTTATAGTTGCATTAACAACATATAAAGTTTTTGTTTTGAGTACCTCACCAAGGCATAATATTATGTTTTGTCTCAATCTGATGAATAGAAAAGTATGTTGCTATTTTAATTTCTATTTCTCTGCTCACTAGTGAGGTGGAAGGTCATTTTACATATTTGACCATTTTTGCTTCTTTTTTTCTTTGTAATTTTCCTGTTTATATCTTTGTTTATTTTTCTTTTATTTTATATACTCTGCATATTGATATTCTGTCAGTTATATATGGAACAGATATGTTTACCAGGCTTCACACTGGCTTTTAAAACTTTCGTTTATGTTGTCTCTCCCCTTTAGAAGTTTTAGTTTTTATTCCAATTGTTATATGGACAAACATTTCAGTATTTTTCTTTGCATTGTATTTCTTACTTGACATAGGTGCCTATATCTCAATTCTTCAGTAATTTTTGGTAACATTTTCTATTTGCTTTTTCATTTTTCTCTCCTTTTTATTTGATATATTGTATTATGTATTTCTCTCTTCTTTGGATCCTATTTACTTCATTACTGGAGCACAACTTTAATTAATATTTTCAGGTGGTTTTGTTGATATTCAAATTTCTGAATGCTTGCAGATTTTAAAAACATGCATTTTGCCTCTTGATTTAGTATTGGGTTGGTTGGGTACAAGATACTGGACTCAAAATCAGATCTTTAAGACTGTCTCCCCATGGTCTTCCTCTAGCCAGTGTAGAAGATAAGTGTGATACCAGTCTGTTTTTCCTTCTAATAGGGGTGTTTTTGTTCCCCTCTCTCTGGAAGCTTTTTGGTTTTACATCAGAAATCTTCAAAATTATTTTATTTTTAAAAACACATTATTTTAATCCTAAATATTCTAAGTTTTTATCAAATATCTAAGTATGAGTCTTTCTCTATTCATGTTTATCAGCATTGGATAAATCTCTTAAGCCAAACATGGTTTGTTTGGTTCTGTTTGGGAAATCTTATTTTATCATGTATACTCTATCTGTTCTGCCTGGAGATTTAATTAGATGAATTTGAGAAGTTCCTTAACTAATCTCCATGTCTGTTAAACTTTTCTTCATTCATACATTTCATCCCTGCTTTTTTGCTTTGCTTTCTGGAAGTGCCCTTCAGCTCAGTCTTTCAGTTCGCTAATTTAAGCGTAGCTGTTTCCAACCTATTACTATTGAGTTTTTATTTCAAAAGTCTTTACTTATTTTTCAATATCTCCAGTTTATTTTTCTTTCCAATAGTAGTAAGGCCTTAGTTTCTTCAAATTTATACTTGTGTTTGTTACCTGTATTTATTTTTATATCTTCCATTTTATCCAGTGTGAATTCTTCTTTTAGTTAAGATTGGTACTTCTTTTTTGCAATGTTGATATCCTTCATATATGTATACTGACTTTTACTTTTCTGCTTAACATTGTGTTTGAAAATGCCTTTGTTAGTGAATTTGGCTATTCATTTATATTTTGAATATTTAGAAAAAATAGAGAAGATGCTTGACTGTGGGCCTTTTTGCACTTTTCCAGTGGCCTTCTGCACTAGGGATCTATAACCCTTAAATGCCTATATGCCAATTTGAATAGAAGGATCTTTGGATGTGGTGAAGCCCAGGGCAGTGGTTCCACAAAACTTCATTTAAACATGAACAGTGGCCATGACTGTGTTTCTGTACATGCCATTGCAATCAAAAGCATTTAATAATGAATATAACTCACATTTTATGTTTTTCAAATGTATTAAGATGAACTGTTATTATAAAACTGGCAAATAGTTTCACCTGTCAGCAGTTTGTAAGCGCTGATTATCTTTGCCCAATTTATAATTTATTTCTAGCTCCAGTTTTTAAGAACGTTCAAATTTTCTTTATAGTTTTCCATCCTGATCTTAAGAGCTGTCATTTTGAAAGTAGATCTTTTAAAAACAGAGATTTTCAGTATTGCTTCAGCTTTGAGCCAACAAGTATTTGTTACTAGCTGGATAATGTCTGTCTACTATATTGTGGAGTTCTATATAGAAGAGATATATTTATTGCCTTTCAAATACTTTATTTTAAATAAAGGGGAGCATGGAAGTCATCCTAAAATTTGTTTTCAAGAACAAGATACTTCCTAGCAGATTTGGGGGGAAAATATGTTCCTTTAAAATGGACAGATTCTTAATGTATTTTTTTTAATTACCATTTTCCATTTTTTGAAATTCCCACTGCTATTTCTATGATAAGGAAAAGTATCCTGAATTATGTATATAGGCAGATAAATGTGGAGTCTTTCCTTAGGAGTACTAGCAGTTGTCAACAATTTGTTAATTGTCCTCTGAGTAGGACAGTTTCCTCAGAACATAAAGGAATAGTAATATCAGTGGTTTCTTATTGTAAGAAAAGGGTAAGACAGGTGCCACTGTTGGGGATGTTAGTTACTTTTTATTATGCTCACACAGGAAATGCTGATTCAGACATCCTTTGAAACAGGGAAAAAACATTCCCTGAACTGGAGAGGCACTCCATAGTGGTCCTGGAAAATGAAAGAAATTGCTGTTCAAAAGAGAGTGACAAGGATTCCTCACATCTCTGAACTCAAAGAGTAGCTTCCATCTGCTTTCACTGGGTAGTCAGTCTTAGAGACATGAATTTAAGAACATTTAACTGGATTTAATCACATGGCAGAAAGCAGAAGCCAAGGGGTCTATCCTATATCTGGACTAATAATCAGTAAATATTCTGTGAGTTGGAAATGTGACCTTCCAGTATAAAAGATTTAGAGTGAATTTTGATTGGGAAGCATGGCTTAGTAATTTGGTGAATGCATAGTCATAAATATAAAACTCCCTGACCAACATACCTTTATTTTTGAACTAGGAACAGTAATTGAATGAGTAAATAAGTGAATGAATTGGAGAAGAATACAAGTGATTGGTGACTCTCAGCTTCAGGAAATTATAATTATGTGTTTACAAACCATAAAAGATCAAACTGATTAGACAGAATGTAAAAGTAAGAAGAGAATTTTGAATTTGGATCATTTTATCAGTGGATGCTCAAAGTAAGATACTATTATGCATGTATTAAAATAATTAAATAGTTACAAAAAATATTGACACATTTTTTACTGTTTTTATATTTTTCTCACTTCAATATCTTTCTAGTCCTAAAGCATGTTTTATAAGTTTACTTGTGAAAGGAAAAAAATGGATGAGTTGCTGAATGGCCCATTATTGATGCCTTTGGGTTAAGAATGCTCCTAGTTGTTTCTGGAAGGTGAAGTTCAGAAGATTTTAATTATTATTCATTAACTTTCATCTGTGAAGACCCTCCTATATGTAATACATTGTGTTCATCTTAATAATATTAAAGGCCTCTTTTGATGGCAGGTTAGAATTGTTCCTTAGACAGCCCAGGTTCAGAACAGGCACCCAGAGAACATTCTACTGTGAAATCCAAATTAACTATTGATGAGGTGCGAAAAAACAGAATGGTGTCAGTGCATGACTTGCTTCTTCAAAATAGACTTTTCACTAATAAAACTAAGAGACGCAGAGTTGCCTAAAGTAATTTTTTCTTGCCATCAAGTAAATAGACTTGATTTTTTTTTTCAGAAGTTCTTTTGCAGTTGAATAAAAAATCACTCTAAAGAAATGGTTTTTAGCTAATCATTGTTAGAAAACACATTCAGACTATCAACTTGAAATTGATCTTCAGTTCTAAGATAAATCTGTATGGTTTTTCTCCATGTTTTTTCTGCCTGTTTACTAGTTGTTATTTCAAGGTTTGTACATTTTACACCTCCCTCCCTGCAAGATGAAATTGGAATAGACCCTATAAAAAACCAAAATGAAGGATGGAAGCGCAAATGTTCTTTGAGATTCCAAGATTAAAAGAATCTATGTCAGTTATTTTCAAGGCCACTCTTTTTCTTTTCTTGAAAAAAAAATCTGGATTTATTTCTAGTAGTATCACTGAATCATTGTTAAAAATCTTCAATCCTCTCTTTATTTGTATAGATTATAAACACACATATGCACTTATCCATCCTTTGTCCAAATAGTTGTTAGCCTATCACTAGGAGAAAGTCTATACTCACCCTGGAATCCCTTTGTTGGTGGTTGCCATTTCCTTTTCTGAAAGGTGGCAAAGGCATTGTTACTTAAAGGATTTACTTTATGGACTATTCCTTTGGTTAAGAAATTTTGAATCCTTTCATGATCAATGGATACATGACAAAAATATAAATCAGATTTTTTTTAAACACATAGTTAACAGACAGTACAAAATGACTGAAGAGACTATTTTCCACAATGAGTAAATTGGGTAGGTTTCTTATAATTTGGGGAAATAAACATTTTGTTTCAGAATTCAGTTTGCCTTTCTGGTGTTTTCTATTTCTGGGGAAAGGCTTAGACCTTGTTTTACAAATGAGCACAGAAAAGATTTCTGTAATCACTCTTTTTTAAGTTGGTGTTACATACGTGCATTTTGATGCCATGCTAGGTGATTGTACCTAGAAGAAATAACAAACATTTAGATAATTTGTTAAAAAGGACAGCAGGAGACATTGAGATTTAATAGAAATAATTCTACCACAGGTAATCTTTCTGGATATAAATCTGCAGAACAAATGTGCAGGAAATATAGTCTCAGTTAAAGTAAATTATATATTTATAGCAAAATGCAGAGAAGCTCTCTGGGATAATAGGTTTAATAAATGTCACTTCCTAATATAGCAAATTTAGTGTACATTGTGATATTTCACATGCTACTTTAGCATAGCGTCTATGGATCTTCTTGATTAACTAGAGAAAATACCTTCTTGCGTGCATTTATTTACTCCCACTTCTAGATTTGCTACATAACAAAAGTAGTTTTGTTAAATGATTAACATCTTACAATGATGTTCATAATTGACACCACTATTCCTGATCAATTAATATCTGTCACTTATTTTAAAAGTTGAAAGTAAAAAATAAAGATCTTCATCAGATTGAGGAAGCACTTTAGAAGTTTAACTAGATTTTTCCTAACTGGAAGAACCTCAACTCTAGTAAAAACATGCTAAAGATAGAAAAATTAAAATAATAATAATAGGCAAAAGATAGCTTCACATGGATTTTTGGCTTATTTGTGCTGTTCACTCTTACTTTTCCTATTACATTTAGCAATTTTACTGTGTTATTTACAGAGGACAAACAAGATATTGCTCAAAATATTTGGCTCCCAGTCATGAGACAACTTTTGTTAAAATCAGGGCAAGCAGATGTTTGAAATCAGTGTTTATGCTTCACCACCTCCCCTCGCCCCTTCCAGGAAAATAGATACTTAAGACTGACAAAGAAACAACATGGGAAAATGTCGTTGGATGTATTCAGGTCTCCAATTAGTTGTTTACTGAGTGGCCTCTCATTACCTCAGTAGAACGCTTAACTGGTGAGATCCTGTGTCAGTGCACTCAGTGAGAATCCATGGAGTTCTTTAGATTGAATATAAAGTTCATTGCTAGGTTAAACTGAAATATGGAGCACGTCTGTGGGACTTAGTCCATAATTTTGTGCATAATAAGTATATCATTTTTAAGTTCAATTCAATTTTTATAAATTTTGTTATGCTACAAAATAATTTATAATTTGAACTGTAAATTATATCCCCTGCTGTCATGATAAAGCAATCAAAAAAAAAATTCTTATCCTTCTATGTTGCACATCTGGCCTCTTCTTCCGGTTTCATTGCAAATAATTGGCCACTATCCCAAGATGAGAATACCTGAAAACTGGCAAGTTTCCAAGGTGTTTGTTAAACAAGGAGGATACTGTGCTGAGAATAGGGATGGAATTGCTGTCACATCGTCCATTGGTGAGAAGTTCTGTCTTCCTTCCAGCTGGTATAAATATTGCATCTATTTATCTCAGCTGGAGAATGAACCGCATAGTCGTGTCCCGTAATGGAGAGGAAATCTGGTGTTATTTTTTTTGTTTGTTACCAAATAACACCCTGATGGCTATATAAGGTTATGTGTTTTTAGCTATGTCAAGCTTTTTAATATTCCCCGTAGTGACTAGCATAATGCCATCAATAGAGCTTATTAAATCAAATTTAGAAAACTCTAGAGAAGAGTATGGACCTATGAGTTATGCTGAAAAAGATATTTTCCAGTTATATCTCTAGAAAATTATGCAGAAAAAAAGGAAAATTACAGAGTAAGTTCAAAACTTACACATTTTAAAAACAGTAATCTTGTTTTTTGCACGTAACCAAACATTGATTGGGTACATTATTTCACACAGCGTATTACTGATAGATCCCACAAGGTCACACATATTACGGAAGCATCCAGGGATGAAAGTCATTTAACAATTATGCATGTTTTTTCTTTATCATAATTCCAAGGGAAAAGTATATGGAGTGACTTGACTCAAAGTCAGAATGTAAAATAGGCATGCCCCATAAATTGATATTTTTGAAACCCACAATTATTACTTTATTCATCCGTTTAGTCATTCATTTAACACATTTATATATTGACAACCTGCATCAGCCAAGCATTACACTCAAAAAAGAATGATGTGCAAATTATACTAATAGTATATTCATCCTAGGTTTGTTTGCAATACCAAAAGTTAGAAGGAAAGAAACTAATTGTCCAACGAGAGATATTTAGCTCAATTGTCGTATAGTTATTAATAGCATGTTGAACAGAGGCTGAAAAACACTGATACAGATCATGTAAATGTGTATTGTTGCTGTGAAAGTTCACTCTTACCAAGTGAATAAGGCAGGTTATGGAATGATATTTTAAAATATCTTTTTATCTAAAAACAGTTCTGTCTGCAATATGCATATATTCTATCCATTTGCATGGTGCTTTCTCTAGGAGATATGCCAAAATTTTAATGGTGTCTTTTTCTGGGCAGTGGAATTATAGGCAAAAACTTTTCATATGTAGCTTTTCATAGCTTTTCACTGGTAGAGTGAGTGCTTAGCATGCATGGGGTTTGGGGTTCAATTTCCAGTAACTCCATGAAAAATAAACAAACACATAAATAAACCTAATGACCCCCCCCAAAAAAGATTAAAAACAATAAACAAACAAAAATTACCCCCTTTACCTGTGTAGATCATTATAGCACCAGTAGGAAGATGCACTGCTTTCTGATGGCCAAGTTTTAGTCAAGAAAATGGCCTGGTTAGCTTAGCAAAATCATCAACTTGCTACAATGTACATTAGAATTATTCTCAAGAGGAGAGAGCTTTCCTTTCTTAGGTTTTATTTTAAAATCTGCAGTTATGAACATTTTGAAAATAAGAATAGAACGAATGCCTCATTTTTAATGACTAAACATTTGTTGAGTAAGGCAGATGTTTTTTACCCACTCATTTATGATATGACTTTTTTTTAAAGGAAGCAGATTTACAAAGTGATGCGACTTAAGGTAGCATAATAAATAGGCATTGTCTTTGGTTTTTGAAAGATAAGAAGGTTGAAATGACTTAGATAAATTCTATAGTCTGACTTAGATTCTGGAAAATAGGTCAGAATCTAAGTAGGCATGTGCTTAATGCTTTGGAGAGGCTCATGTGACTTTCAAGCTGTGTGATATTTCAGCTGAAAAGAGAAATTAGTTTGGATTAACATTAATTATATCCTATATTTCAGTTAAACCTGTAGTATTTCCTGAAAGAAAATTCAAGTAATAGAGATTCTATTCCTTTTTACCAGGGAATGTATATTCCTCATAGATGTGAATGTATTTTTTAAAATACTAGAATGATTCACAAAAAAGTATTTATAATGAAAATCATATATATAATATGTAAAATTATGTATGTTAATATATATCATATATTCTATAAAATATATTCATATTAAAATAGACATTAAAGGCTTTTCATGTTTGTATAAAAAAGAATTTTTCTTTTATTATGGAAAATTAAACAAAATGATCATCTTTGACCCCAAGATATGGCTATAGTGACATTTGTTAAACAAACCAAGATGATATAATGAATGTGCTCTAAATGTTCTCTCTCATTCCTCAGTTTTTTCTTTTTATGTGCAGTATTTTTAAACGTTAATGAACAATCCCATCATGATTGATGGACCAAGAGATATTGAGCTTCATGAATTACTATTTATATCATTTTAACTAATTTTTTTCACCCTTGTAATTCTATTATGCTATTTGGTTAATTAAAAAGTGCTAATTCTAAGAATATTAAGTTATGCCTTGAAAATTTCAAATGACCTGTTGAAGAATTAAATTCAACATGAGAAAGCATGTTTGACCTTTGGTTATCATCTTTTTTAATTTCTGCAAGCAGGTAATGGAATCATTGAATTCTTCTAGGCTATATTTTAATTGGGAATCTCAGGCATGTGTAGCAAACCTGCTCACTTAGGATGTTCAGAAAGTGATTAACTTGATTGTTCTTAGTGGTGTACTCAGTCTTCATCTTAAAGAAATTCATACAGGGTCACATTTCCTGATTACTGTGATCTTCTGAGATTACAGATTTGAGTTTTTGTTTTTTTCTCCATTAGTTTGAATATTAACTACTTGTGCCCTAGTATTTTTAATTCAAATATTTCAACTTTACATTTAAATAACATGGAACTTACCTTCATTTAACATGTGTAAGTTGTGTGCCTTCTCACATTGTAAGGGGATAACATTTTGGGGTGGAGGAAGAAGATAGCATTTTTCTCTCCAAAACATAAATGAAAAACTGTGCATGACATAGCAATCCAAGAAAATGTAAGAAAATTGTTAAGGTAACCCAGCACTCAATTTATCAATCATCCTCAAAGGGGAAAAAAAAATTCAAGTGAACACATTCAAAAAATATAGTAAAAATCAGTCTTCCTTGAGTTCTAAGGAGGACAAAAATATACCCACTTAGATGCAGAGACAGAATCAGTTCCCCTATGTACCTATTGAATTTGCGAGAAGAGAGGAAAGAGATAAAAGTACTAATTGCAAAATAAAATAGCATAGTGCATCTTAAAAGACCATAGAGAGGCATTAAGATAGTATAGGTCTTCATCAGAACACAGAGGTGACATAAGCATTACTGGGAGCAGTGCCATACAAGGGACTGAGGTTACACATAGATGTCTAGTTAAGGGGAGGACTTGGATAAAATTTTTTAATAATGCAAATGGGATTCTTTCCACAGTGGCCCTAAGTCATTGTTTAATCAGGCTAGTCTTCTCATAGCCTATGTGATAGTTAGCAATCTCAAAAAACAGAACATAATTTCTTCTTCCCCTAGCATTGATAATTGCTTCCTGCATAACTCTCAGGTTGTCCCTTCCTGTGTAATAAGCACACTGCAGTAATGGCTATTCCAAAGGAATGGGGTACTCTGATTGACTCATGTGGATGTCAGGTCTGTGGAAAGTTAGGGCCACATAATTGCATCCCCATATGAATCCCATGAATCCTGTATGGCCAGTTCTTAAAAAAAAAAAAAAAAAAAGAAAAAGAAAAAAAGGGAAAGAAACAAAAGAACATAAGACAGAGCCAATAATTGCAGATGTCCACATAGATAGGATTTATCTTGTCAGAAAATAGGCTTAAGGATATACCAGAAACAAAATGTGAAATAAGACTCAGAGGCAGAAGTGAACAAGGTATGTTCCTGATTGAGAGCAGAATTGTTTTTAGGGAGCAGCAGAATCATAGGAAAGTTGTTAAATACATTAGGTGCCAGGTTGCATTTGCTTTGCAGGCAATGGGAGGCTACACAAAGAGGTTTATATGTGTGTGTGTATGTAATAATCCAATTTAAATCAGTGTTTTTCAAGCTGTAACTTGGTTTAGATCAGTAGTTCTCAAACTTTTTGGTCTCATGATTCATTTAAATTCTTAAAAATTATTGAGAAGCCTGAAGAGCCTTTCTTTATGTGATTTTATTGGTTGGTATTTACTGTACTGCAAATTAAAGCTGAAAAAGATTTAGAACAAAAGAATATACAAATATATATTTCATTAACTGTCTGTGATGACATCATCATCTCATGTAACTTCTGTAAAATTCTGTATACTCATCAGAGAATGAATAAAGCTAATGGTGTTTTCATATTATTATAAAAAGAATGCTGACCTTGTAGATCTCCTGAAATAGTCATGGGTAAGCCAAGGGGTCCTTGGACCACATTTTAAGAACCACTGCTTTAGAGAATCATGAAATTACTTTAGTGGCTCATAACTAGTATTTGTGGAGTGGAATTAAGTAAAATGAAACAGAAGAGAAAGGAATGGAAAATATGAATGCATTTGAGATATGAAGGATACACATTTTTGTGAAATTTAGTTAATCCGTGTATGTCTCTGTGTATGTGATTGCATGTATATTTGGTCATAATGCAAAATATTTTTCTTATTAGGAGTTTTTGTTTTAGAAGTGTGAAAATCATCTTTTAAAGTTAGATTTCAGGTGGAAAAGAAAAAAAAAAAAAACAGAGTTAGGGAGAACAATTACATCAAGGGACTGGTTAAGAAAATGCCATGAACGTGAATAGCCAGATTGTTCAAAAAAGGAAGAGCTCTTGGATATCTGTGATGAGAATAAAAGTCTGAGTGCTTAGAGTAAAGCAAAAGCTCTACTATCAGACAATAAGATGGTCAGCAATTTTAGGTCAGCTTTTCCTTAAATATAACTGTGTCTCATATTCAGACAAATATGTTATTCTTTGCGGTTCCTTTATTACAGATTCTGACCTCTTTTCTTCATATCCTGCTGTGTAAGCTTAAAAAGCACAATCCCCAGGTACTGGTCTCATTTTGCTTTTCAAGCCTAAAGATCTGTCAGGCATATGTTCTATAGATGGGAGTGAATCACAGTCAAAATGAGACTAATATGGAAGAGAAGCTCATTTCCTGTCCCTTGTCTGGCATTTTGTACAAAAAGTCCTTATTATTCACCACAACATTTGTTGAAGCAGTCAAACTGTATTCACGTCTTGAGAAAAAATGGCATTTTGAATAATTGAGTGAACGTCAGTTACGGAGCTTTGCATGACTTTCTCTCACTCTCTGCTTGGGTAACCTGAATCACTCAGAGTAGAAGGAAGTTCTCAGGCTGTTCTGTAATGTTTTGCAAATCGTCTCATGAGTGATAGTATCTCTCTGCACCAGATGGGCTGTCTCATGCCTGCAAGGACGTCATACTTGATCTTTCTCTACTTTTACATTATATGCCATAGTTTTGAGTATACGGGGTTCAATTAACACATGTTAATCAAATTATTTGATATGAGAAACCAGAGAACCTCAATAACCATGCTTTTTTCCCCTTGAAATCCACTAATAATAATACAGATAAATGACAAAAAAAAATGAAGCTGACACCATAATACTTAACTTCTGTGGTATATAAAGATTTGGTTAAATCAAAGTTCTCTGCTTATTTAGAGATGAAGAAAGATGATTGTTCCTTATGTTGCCCCTGGAATATTTGAGAACTCAAAAGCCTTCCTTATAAAGTAACAAAGACAGCACAATTGTTTATAGCCCGAGTGCAAATTCTTCTATACTTTTGCTGCGTTAGCAGATGTTGAAGGAGGTGATGGTTGTACCCTGTTTTGGGTTGGTTTCACTTCGCACACAGCATTAAATTCTATCTGTCTTTAGTACTCTCTTTAACAGGAACCCTAGGAAGAATTCAAACAGGCAAAATGATAAAGAAACTATAAAATCTTGATATTCATACGATTAATAATTGAAGAAACAGGAATTGTTGAATGTAAAGAACATACGACTCTGCAAGCAGATGATAGCTGTCTTCAAGTGTGAGGAGGAGTGTGTGCTTAGTGGGCTTTTGGGGATAGAATTAAATTCGGATATCTTTAAGACTAATGGGAATTATATAGGGACTGCGATTAGAAAATCATTAGCCCTCTTGAGAATTGTGCAGGAATAGTTCCTATATATCTCTGCACCTCTCTGGACATTTGCTCTTCCCAGTATTTGCCACTGCTTTTGAGGGAGTAGGTCTGATGAGTTCACTTGATAATTAGTGCTCATTTGAGACACAGTGCTGTGTCCATGGCTACTTCTGGAGTTTCCAGCCAGCCTCTAGATAAGATGCATTTGCAACAGGTCCCTACTTCCTGGTTTAATCTATAGCCAGCTCTGTGTTAAGAATCACTGAGTCAATTGAAAGGGAGAAACCAGACATGAAAGGCACTGTGACCAAAACACCTGGTATAGACTGCCATGTGGAAGAGGATATATATCCAGAGGACATGGCTACTGTGTGCAGTTACACAGCTTGTGCCCTGCATAAGGGCATCTAGCTAAGAAAGCGAGTGGGGGTTGATTTCCAGCTAATACTCATCAAGTCTTGCCTCCAAGGCACTAGGTCTCCACATGGAGGTGGCTCATTTATCAATTCCCACAAAAATGTCTTGTAGATTGGTGGTGGCCATGGCATAAAATAAATCAAAGCCATAATAAAGCATGTTTCATGACAATGTAAAGCAATATTATTTACATATAGTTATCTAATTAATCACTTCCTTTAAGCAACATGAATATTTTGAGAATTTCTTTAAAGTGTGCACTTTTCCAAATGAAATGTATAATAATATACCCAAGTTTTACATTCCAGTTTAGGGTGTTCACATTATTAAGAATTCCTAATAAGAATTCTTTGTTTCAAAAAATTATTATGAGCAAAATAAGTTACTAGAGACTTATTTATGGTTAATGATATTTTGAGTCTCCAGCATATCTTCTCTCCTCTCTTACTGAAATGCCCATTGAAGGAAGTGAGGAATATTAGCATTCTCTTTGGGAAAATAAAATGTATGTAGTTTCAACCAACAGGTCATTATAGCAAACTGGTAGGGTGAGTAGTGGATGTGGACATTGCCATTAAAAGGTAAATGAGAGAGAAACAATTCTCCTATAAATTAGTTAAGTTTGTGCTTATATTATCTTGAGAAGAAATTTTTAAGGAAAAAAAATTTAAACATCAACCGTATAATGTTTGTAGAACATTATGAGTATTCAAGGCTTATTCTCAGAAATGTGTGTGTGTGTGTGTGTGTGTGCGTGCATGTGTAAAAGTGGTTAGAAGTTGGATCTGAAAGGTGCAACTATCAGGTTAGGGTGGCACTCTTGTAATCAATTTTATTGAATAGTTTTTAAGAAGCCCAAAAGATTGTAATTTTCAAATAATTTAGCTGTCATTAGGGGAAAAATATAAAAGTGATAAAAGGAAAGCTCAGAAGAAACATTTTCTGGAAACAAAGATAATTTGGTTAAAGTGTTCTTTTTAGGCTTGTGGAAGGATATAGGTCATTAAAAGAGCTCTGTTGTAGCTCTATTGTGTCTGGTAGCATAAAATACAAAGATTAATAGGATGTTACACAGTGGTAGCACCACAGCTTGATTAAAATATGACAGCCCTGGGTTTAATTTTTTAAATCTATGTCAAGGTGGTGAACTTTCATTAGTTCATTATTTGTTTTCCTTCAGCTGATCGTAATGATTTTTTGATGGTGTCAAAGATGTATTAACAATCAAAGTTGGAATTGAGAATAATTCTTTTTGTAGGGTCCTTTAAATGGTTTGATTTTTCTGACGTCTTCTTACTGTTCACTTCACAAACATTAATTCTTATTATTGGAATTAATGTGCTTTGCTATATCATAGAACCCCAGTATCTACTAGGAATCTAACCAGTCAAAATGTGAGATGCCAGATGTCTTGATTTTAAAGAATAGTAACCTGATAATATTAAATATAGGGCTGTGAACTTTTAGTACTAAACTTCAGTCTAGGTATGATTATTGAATAAGGAGGTTAAAAAGATGCCTTAGTAGTTGTAAAGTTAGATACACGTACAGATTTTAAAACTCGGTTTTGTTCCTGTATGTTTCCCAACACTCATGAACCAACTTCTTTAAGTGTAAATAGTTTGGTAAGATCCAAATAGTACTGTATTTTCTGCTCAAAACTGTGTATTGCAAGTACAGTTCTTTCCTAAAAGATATTATAACCTGCTAAGAGCCACTGATAAGTTATTATAAAATAATAGCTGGATAAATTCATCAAGAGAGTATATAATTATTTGAAGTCAACCAGCATTTATTGATCATTTACTGTATGTATGACATTTGAGATACAAAGATGTGAACAGTAATAAAAATATATTTCCTGAGCAACTGCTACGTTCTAGGTATTCTTCTAGTCTGGAGGTGCAGAAGTAAAATAAGTAAGATTGCTTCTTTTATGGGTCTCACATCATTAGGGAAGGAAATCATTAAGTTACTACAGTATTAATTAATGACATACGCTTTGTAGAAAATTAAAACACTATACATGACTGACTGGGTGGAGACTTGCAATGGGTGGTTTGGCAAGATTTCCACGAGGACATGATATAGAAAGGCAGGTGGGAGCCAGTCATGTGCAGTGCAGGGAAAAGAGTACTCCAGCAGAGGAAACATGCAGTGCAAAGGGACTAAGGTGGGAAAGGAATCTGAGTGTTCCTGGCACTGACCTGGAGCAGGAGGAAAGGGGAGAGAGGAAAGAAATAAAAACAGAATGGAAGTAGAAATATAGACCAGGGTGAGGCATTTAAATATTTTTCTAACTGGTATGTCAATCTTTGACATTCTAAGCAGAAGAGTGATATGATATGACATGGAACAAAGAGGTGACCCATGGAATTAAAATAGAAGTTATTGGAAACTTTTAAAAGAAGGATTAGGGGAGTAATGAGACAAACCCTACTGGAGCAGACTAAGGGGAGAATAAGAAAGAGGAAATGAAGAGCACCTACAGGAAATTTTCTGTGAAGAAGTGGGCAGCACTAGTGGAATTTGGATTCAAACTTGTTTCTTCTTTTTAATGAGAAAATATAGTATAACATTTCTGAATGTTGATGTAATTGATCTAGTAAAAAGTGAGAATTTGTGATTCAAATGAATGGTTTTATCTTCTCAGGAACAAAATCTTTGAGTCCAAGAAAGGAGGTGGGATCCAGATCACCACCAGAGAAGTTATCCTTGACCTCTGATGGATGAAAAACAAATTTATCCACCATAACTGAAGGGACTGCAGAGAGCAGGGGGTACAGATGGGGCTAGTGGGTAGAATTGGTGGTCAGGAAGTAGATGGGTCATTTCCATTTTCTCAGTGATTAATGGCTGAGAGTAAGTGAGTGGACTGGGTATGGGAGGTTTGAGAAGAGTGGGAAAGATGAATAAAAAGGTCCCAGTATTGTCACTAATCATATCGATTAATCATGAATTGCTTCAGGCATTATGTAATACTTTGAAATGTGGACTGTATTCTCTTGAGTGGGTCACACATAGAATGAAGAGATTACGCACAGAGGCCTTTGTGGAGGGAGAGGGTCAAAGAGAATGGGGAGGTCCAAACTTTTTGAGAAGTTTTGCCATCCTTGTTTCCAGAATTCCTTGTTCCTGATTCACAAGGATTTATTAGTAATATTAGTATTATTTTACTTTTAAGTCTCTAGCACAATTCCTCCTTTTAGAAATACTCAGTTTCCTAGGTAGGAAGTTGTCCCCTAGGGAGTTCCTTAATTATTTCATTGAGAGATGTAATCATTACTCATGAGCTCCATGCATTGCTGTTATCACCATGCTAAGTTTAGCCTTTGATATTTTCATTCTATAATTTTAGCCTACTGTGAGATAAATGAGCAGAGAAGCCGACTGCAATAATATGGACTCATCACATTTCTAGAGCTAGAAAAGACCTTAGAAATGATGCAAGTTATCTCCTTTTGCTGAAAAGGAGAAAACCCAGGGGATGAAATGAATTACCCAGTATCAACCCCTTTAATTGCAATATTCAAGGAGGAGAAGAAGGCATCTCCATCCCAGCCCTTTATACTCTCTTAACATTTAGCACTTAGTTGAGGGAAGTCATTTGTTTGAAATCCTAACAGTGCTATACACACGTTTCCTCTTCTGCGTTTTGGACTCTTTGTGATTTGTGGAGCTCTTCCAGTTTTCCAGAACATCATCAGCAGACCTGTTCCTTTTGAAGACCTTGGCTGGCACCACATTTTAAAATAAGAAATGTTATATTGGGAATTTACCTGCACTGTATGGGGGATGGATTTAAGTAGCTAAAATAAGTATAGTATTCAGATGAGGTGATAGATTTAACTAGATTTTCTCCAAAAGAAAATATTAGACAAAGCGCATAAAGATTTGAAATCATTTTCAATGTATTTGTGTTAGATAAATGTATTTGTCAAATATTAAGAGTCCATTTAACCTATGTTGTCTTTTAAGTTCAAATGTCTTATGTCTCCATTTGATTATCAGAAATGTAAGTTATATATCTGAATTAGCATTAACTAAAGGTAAGAACCTAATGTGGAATTAAAATGAAGGAGGAGTTTTAAAAATAGATGTTGAAAGAAACTGATTTATTTAAAACAACTTTTATTATTTAAAGCAATAAATTGGAAGGTGACATTCTAATAGCTTTTTTTCTTAGTTGTTAACAATTTGATCTGATTTAGTGCCAAACATCATAAATAATGATTTACCAAAGCAAAACATATAGTTTGAATATATCCAATAGTGCAACAGTTAATATAGTTACACGATTTAGAATATGTTATCCTGTTAAATCAAAGTATAATATTTTAAATATTTTTGTATAATGTTTTTAAACAATAGAAGTTTGATTTAGTAATACATAGCAGTTACAGTACATTTTCCAAGGAAATTGAAGTAGATTTTCCCCATCCATTAATTTCCATTACTACCCATTCATTTCTACCCTCTGGCAGCCAGTCCACTCATGCAGCATTTGCCTCACGTTTTCTATAAAATTATGTTTAGCAAATCCCACTCTCAATTGTGTCAAATGACAGGCACTAAATTTTTGGCCATCATATTAAAATAGAGTTTCTAACTGGAAAGAAGTAATAGGTAGCAAAGAATGCCTTCTTCCTAATGTAATGCCCATTAAGGTGTCTATGTACAGAGGAGAGTTGAAGATGGTGCTCTTTTCCAGAGAAGATGTAACCTTTTCCTCATCATACCTAATAAACGCCCATGGGGAACAAAATAATAAGGCCCTCCATTATTGTCAAGGGAAAACTAAAGTAGCAGGCTAGACCTATAGGCTACAGGAATGCTGTTAATTGTAGATGTTATTAGTTTTTTGGATTTTTTAAAAATCTCTGTTGGGATTGAGGGAAAAGCTGAGGTGGCTCCATGTAGAAAATTTAATTGGCTTATAGGCAGCTCTGTTAAGAATTTCCAGACATTTTGTAACAGCAGAGAATCATACATATATGTTATTTTCTCCTGTATGAATAAGATGCATAAGTGCTTTAGAGATTCATGAATTTGAAATGCAGTCTTAATTTTCAAAAAATATTGGATAGAAAGTGTTCAGAATAACTGGGCTAAAGAAAATTAATAACATTAGGTAGTTTTTTGTTGTTGTTCATTGCTATTTAGAAAAATATACAAAAGCTGATGATGTATCATGTTTCTTGTATTTTGAAAATCTCCATTTTTTAATAGAGGTATAAATTTAAAGAATTAAAAATTATAATTCTATGGGAGAGAAGACAACATGATACAGAAAAGTGATGGTAGGTCATTTATCGGCCTCATATGAAAAGTTCCATATAAATGTATATAACTAAAAGTTTGTACGTTCACGTAAAAAACCTAAAATGAGCATGAATACTGAGGTCCATTTTAAATAGAATATTGCATTCTTACATAAAGTTTTAAGGTTTTCTTTA
Source organism: Camelus dromedarius (assembly GCF_036321535.1). NCBI lineage: Eukaryota > Metazoa > Chordata > Mammalia > Artiodactyla > Camelidae > Camelus > Camelus dromedarius. Next base: position 27,195,517 of record NC_087450.1, read on the forward strand.
AAAAAGTACAATCTTTTATTTATTTCCTTTGGCTATATTAGTGCAGTTATTCATGCATAAAGTTTACTGAGATCTGCTAATTTCTTGTCAGCCTTGGAAACCACTGGTTTTATCTAGCCAAAGATCTGACATGACATATAAAAAATACACCAAAGATTTTACAAGTTCTATGAAATTCTAGAGAAAGCAAAGCTTTTTAAACTATTCAAGCAAAAATAAATGTTACCTGGGCCATTAGATAATCGTTCGAAGTCATTTTTGAAATACTTAAGGGTTAATAATGTAAGTCAATTGAAAATATCCATTTGAAGTTTATCCTTATTATAAAACATATTTGAATGTCTGTTATGCAGAAGGCTCTCAAAGAATTTAATCTGCCATGTTTGAAAGCAAAGACCTGTAGAATGATCAGTAAACGTGATCATCTCTATTTTATGACAATGCATTTTTCTAAGTATTAACATAACTAACATTTTCCATTCATATAGCCCCAAGAACTGTAATGTTGTTCACTGAAGTAAAGCATTGTAAACATATACATATACATCATACATATGCATATGTACATATACACAGCACACTCACATAAATGCATATAGTTATGCACCTCTGTGTCTTTGTGTATGCGTGTATATAATTTCTGGTGCTGTGTTAAGATGCTTCATAATTTTTTAAGAGAATATAATGGATATGAAAGTCACATGATTCTTCTCTTCCTTTACTGATTTCAGAAAAAGTGGATTCTTCTCAGTTTTTTAATGAGAGGTACATCTAACTGTATACTCAGCTCTTAAAAATAAAATTTAAAACTGGAAATTATGTTAATTATGTCTTTCTTATCTTTAGATGCAGTTGCCTGAGCTCAACAAAAACTCCAGACTATGTTACATATTTTCTATCTTTAACACTCTTAAGAAAAAATATTAAGCTCTCATAGAATCATCAGTAAGACTGTTTTCTTAAGTGGTTTAATGGAACTTGGAATCTAACCAGATTTAATACCTGATTAGATAACAGTATTTTTATGTGAGAATGTACCTTAAGGTAAAAATCCACCTGAAATAAAGCATTTATATGAATATCTGATACATTATAATCTCTAAAGAAAGTTGGATCTAAATGAAAAGTTGTCAGTCAAATTCATGTAAAATGAATGATGCTTATCTGGGTTTAAAAAAAATTCATGGTATCTTCTCTTAAAAATGCAAAATCCAAAAGGAGACAAAGTGACCGATCACAATTATTTGGTACATTTGGATACTTGTAAATCAGGTTTTATTGTAAAAAGCACACATTTGAGGGAAAGGAAAAAAATCTATTTTTTTAACTGACTTATTTTTGTGTTCTCCATCTTAAAAAGGAGAGAATGGACAGAATGCAGTTTCTGTGCTACAGTGTACTAACAGCACCACTGGAACTGCATGTTGATTTAGTGGTGACCTGATACATACGGATTCATTTTAAAGGTGGTCACAAGTTTCTGATCACTTAAAATAAAATACTTATTAAATCTTAATCTAAAATGGGATTTGAAATGGCAGAAAATTTGAGATGATCAGTAACAAAGATTTTTCCTTTGCATGTTCTGAACTTTCTACTGACTTGTTTCCATAGTTCAGATGAGAAGGATTTTGTAATGATTCCTGATTACCTTAACAGGATCTTTATATCTTCATTCACTATTCTTCTGCGTAATAGGCAGAAAGTGAGATTCTGATTAGTGTATTGCTCTATTTTTTATCACAAGAAAGGCTGTGGCATGTATTTGTTCTGATCTTATTTGAGCTCAAATTAAACTGGAACGGTGCCTGGTACAGGGATACCTTAATTCGTTAAACAAATATTTATTGTTGACTATTTGCATGGCATTGTGTATGGTGAATAGAAAGAGGTCCTTACTTTCAAGCTATTCAATCAATAGAAGTAAACCATTTATTCAAACAAAAACTTTCCTTGGAAAGACATTAATTCTTCATTAACAAACTAGAGGTGTCTGCTTAAAGGTAATGCCGCTACAAGTCAGTCTGCTACTTTATATAATTGTGGGGGGAAATCACCGTATCTTGCCTTTTTTAACATGCATGCGAGTGCCTGTGCATCCCCCATTTATGCAGACCAGCAGCATCTCCATTAATAATGATCACTGAAGCTTCCTGTGTCACATGTTTGTAAGCACATAGTTCAACCCTCTCTACTCATAAGATAAATTCATCAGTTAGGGAAAATTATAAATGAAGCTGTTGGAGGAAAGATAGTAAGGGAGGAGTACTTTATAATACAGATGCATTAGAGGAATTTTAGTATATTTTTCCATTTTGCTACTGTAAGATGTTTTCAGGAGGTGAAAGAAAGAAAGGAAAAAAGAGAGAGAAGGGGAAAGAGAAAGTAAGGAAGAAAGAAGAAAAGAAAGAGTGAAGGAAGGAAGGCAGTCATGCAAGCAGGAGGGAAGGAAAGAAGGAAGATACAAAGAACGGAATATGGTTGTTCTCCCTCAGCTAGGCCAGGTCTGATCCTTTGCTTTCTTTAGTATCAGAAGGATCTTAATGGAGAACAGCATCCCAGCAGGTGTTGTGGTGAAGGAAGAATTGACAGATTAATGAGGCAACTCCTAGTCAGGTATAAACACCATAAAGGAGTTCTGCACTTGCAGCATATGCTGTAGTCAATATAAAGTACAATTAAGGCTGCACTCCTACACCCTTAATGTGAAGGGAATAGACTTTCTTTTCCATGGGAAAAAAATCTATGGTAAAATAAAACTATTCGTATAACCTATGTTAGTGAGACATTCTGTAATTCCAGATGATAGGATTAAGTCACCTTTGTACACTTCTGATAATCTTGGCTATGTTTTGCCTCCCCCTCATGCCTTCTGTAGAGCTGAGTATACAGAACATATTCAATAGTGCTGGTTGACTGATAATGAACAAAACCCTAGGAAGGTTTCACCTGTGGTTTGGAAAATTGAGATCATTTGGGAGCAAAAGCTTAACATACTAACTGGTATACTTGATTTCTTGTTGAGGTTTAAATTGCTTTTATAATCAACATTCATGAAAACTTGAAAAAAACTGAAGGAAACATCTACAGCAGAAATAAAATTTCTGAGACGAAACTTAACGGTTAAGTCACCACTGACGCAGGAAAGCAGACATAAAGCAGTGAGATCCAGGGAAGCTTGTAGTGTGGGTCCCAGGGTTCTTGGACACAGTTACTTTGGGAAACAAAAGTAGGCAAGCTTTCTTGGTTTTGTGAATACAGAGAAGACTTAGCAAATTTAGAAGCTGTGATGTGCGGAGATTTAAATTTAAATTTCCATGGTGCACACTAGGAGAAGATTCTCCGTCGTTGGATTGCTCTGGTGTTTTCAGGTACTTGCATAGAGCTTGCCTAGCAACTACCAAGAAAGAAACAGTGACCTCAGGGGAGACTCAGGAAGATAATCAGCAGGTATAAACAGTGATAGAGCGAATTATGAGCTGAAGGGAGATGGGCCTTTTGTTAATGTTAACTACAGGAACATCCTAATTGTGGAACAGGAAAGATGTGTAGGATATATTTATATGCCATTTGTTATTTTATATAAGTATGAGGAACTCTCAGTGTAAATGAAGATGAGAGTATCTTGTTAACTTGGGAAATAGTCAATAGTATTTTTGGAATCACTTCATATGTTAAAATGTTACTTTAAGGGCAAATGTGAGCTTGTTCTACAAATGCTTTAGATTGCTTCCATTGCCTTTCGTTTTTATTTAATTTCTGTGTTTTGAACCATCAAGACTTCTCTATATGTTGTTGTCAGCTATAATTAATAACTAATAGAAATTTTGTACATTCTCAAATGTAACAGATGATATACACAAGAATAAACCCTGTCCCCTGGAAGACATGTTTGTCTCTACGTATACATAATGATCTTTTTCTTCCCAGGAAAAGAATTGATAAAATTCCCTTTTATTGACCCTGATTCAATACTGCAAATGCTCAGAGAGTGGATCACCATCCTGGGTCACTTATCCTCATGTAGATGCCAATTTCAGTGCTTGAATCATTGGCCAAAATGTGTGGTCTAATTTAACATGTTATATAGGTTTTTCTCCAAATGGTAGCTGAATCCAAATTGATCATGTTATATTCTTTCTTTTTAAGTTATCTTTCTAGAACTTACATATTCCCTGTAGCTATGTGTCTATAAAAGCATGTATTTTTCCTAACACTTCTGTTCTTTAAAACCAATAACCATATGAATTAAATCAGCAGCTACATTCTTGAGCAGTATAGAAGAGTTATTTAAAACAAATGATGAATATCTTAAATATAACTTTTTTGTAGTGGTTTAAGTGTTTATTCCTTAAAGTTTTGTCCAGGAACCTGAAATTTTATTAGAAATGCAGAATCTTAATTTTCAATCCATCCCTACTGAAAAAGAATCTACATTTTAACAAGATATCCCTGTATTGTATACATGTTAGTTTTAGAAGCTTGAACTAGGTGACCAGCCAGAATCAAAAGTAAACGTTAAAAAATATTTTTTAAATAATTACCAATGAAAACAATATTGAGGAATGAATAAGTAGGAAAGACATAGATAAACACACTAAGGCTATACCAGACCTTAGGTTCAGAAGGAAATTTTGGGAAAGAAATTTGGAATTTGGTATAAAACTTGAGAACAAATGTGGAATCATAAAAGTTCTTAAATGCATAGTTGGGTTTAGGGAAGGGGTATGTGAGAAGGGCTGTTTGTGGCAGGACTGTTGTGAGTTCTGCTCTTCTAAATAACCACAGCAGATTGGAATCATGAAGACATTGAAAAGGATGAGCGTACCATCTGAAGGAAACGATTTTTGTACAGAAATGCAGAGTAATTATCATAATGTATTCACTTACAGGTTAAAATCTACAGAAAGACTGTTAGTAACTAGGGACTTATGCCTAATCATAAGAAGTCTCTTGTGTATGTTGGTTTGTCTCCAACACATCAGACAGGAAGAAGCTCTCCATGCTGTTACTTTCAGCGGAAGAGCTGAGCCGAGGTACTCTCCAGGAACGGAAGCTTTACACCTTATGTGCTCAAGAAATGGTGGTAGACAAACCATGGCTCAAACACAAGCTCTATGTAGATATGTGACTTAGAAAGTCTTACCCTTTCTTGGCTTCATTTCCCTTACTTTTCCAAATTGAGAGGGGTGGGGAGGAGATGGTTTTATAGCCTAGAATTAACTGTACAATGTAAGTAAAGCACTGTACATAAATCAGTTGGCATAGATTAAACATACAGGTTATGGTAATTATCATTGTTTATTAAAAACCTTATAGCAGCACAGGCCCCTGAGTATGTTTGGAATACATTCTGGCAAATAGTAACAGTTGAAAATTTCACAAAATCATTACTTGTATTTTGTCTAAGGTTTCCTTTATCAAAAGAAGCATTCTTTTAAAAAGAACATACAATTTCATTGTTGCCAGTTAGAAAGGTAGTTATTCTAATCTTGGATAATGCAGTGATAGTAAAACCATTTCAGGTTTTGGAATCCTATGTATGACTTTTTATCCTAACTGAGGAATTAAGACTATGGTTCCTGAAATGACACCCTACAGGGAAGGACAGTATCCTGAAAAAACACAAAGGTGCCAAATTTCATATATTGTGCCTCATTAATTATGTTATTATAAAAGGGAAGATGCTAAATGAATATAGTAAAAAACATTGTAATGTCCAAATGGGATCTTTTTTTTATCATTAAAAAAACAACTGTATCTTTGAAAAGCAGTTTCCTTTCACAAAATCACAATGATTTGCTGTCACTTAATCATTTCTACTCTATTTTAACTTTATGGAATGTTGGAAGGGTGTCTAGAGAGGCATGAGAGAAAAGGGAAATTTATTTGAGGACAGACATTTTGAAACCACTGCATGTTGGCTCTATCTTAATAATTCTTAAGTAGCATACTCAATAATTCACACTTCAATGCATGTCACTTCTGTCACGGTGTCTAGGAGAAACTTGGAATCTAGAACTGAATTCTGATCCTTAATGGATAACTATCTCAAGATTCATTTTTCTTAATTTTAAAAGGGCCACTACAATATACACTTGAGCCACTCCACAGGTCTACCGAGAGAAACAGATGTAGTAGATATGAAGCAGTAATTTTAGTTCTCTCAGTGGGCGTATCATTTCTAAAGGTCATATCTCTGTATCAGTGTATCTGTAAATAGTGAGCAGTCAAAAGATACACGCTCATTTGTCCCAAACACATGTTGCCTAATTTTTACAAAAACTTACTTTAGTTATGTACTTTTCACTTGAAAATAACATTAGGAAACATTTAAGGATTAAAAAAAACATGGTTATGCTATATTATTTTTAGATCATATTTTGACTTTTAAGCTACAAGTTAATTTCTGTGAACTCAGTGAAGAATGGTAATTCTCTTGGAAGTATATGCTTGTTGTTTTGGTTAAACATCTAAATCTAGCCTGCTAGCATACTGGAAATTACATTTGTAAGAAATAGGATCTGCTTTGTATTCTTTACATATGTTTGAGCATAGATTACTTAATTTGGGGAAGTAATGTTTACAGAGTTATTTACAAATATATGTTTTGGTAATTCCCAAATATGTTTGGCTGTGTATTTAAACATGTAATAGTGTCAGAATGTGGCAATTGGACATAGTAAGAGCTAACTCACTCTCAAAAAGCCTTGTGTTTACAAAACTCTGTCTGGATTGCCAGGACAACAAACAGATAAGAAGTAACCCTGTTGTCTTGTGAATCAGCATGAAGTGTTTTGGAAATAAGTTTCTTCACTACTTTTTAGTGATTGTAGACATGATATACCACATTTAAAAAAATACACTTCACTATTTTCCTATTGATTTTTTCTGTTTATTTTTAGAGTTTAAACAGATATTTATTTTCCCTACTAAGTAAACTGTGGTAAATCAAATTCACTAAAAATTCGCAATGTGTAGTCTGAAATTGTGGTAACCAAATGGTCCATTTCGTTCAGTCTGTTCATCTGAGCCACTACATGGTTTATGCATGTTTGTGATCAACGTGCCTTTAAGGGCCTATTTCTCTTCAGAACAGGCCAGTGTGTACCACACTAGGACAGAACTCTAATTTCTTGATTTGTATGCAACTACATAATTTCCAGAACTGAAATAAAATAGTAAATTTTCCCCAATTATAACAGAGTTAAAAGGAGAAAAAAGTTAGCTGCATTTCTGAGATTGAGATGGAATATCCAAAACATAATCATCAAAACAGTTATCCCTCTGTCAGTTTAAGAGACTAAATGACTTTATCCCTGATTTTTTAAGCATCTGATGCAAAATGTCAAACCAAGTTAATCAGTGTAACTCTATGGGAGAGTAAATAGAACACTTCTTCAGAAACTGTCTTGAGCATACACTAGGTAGAAGAACCCTAATAGCTCCTAATATGGGCCCACATGCAAAGCATAAATACCCTGAGGTCTCTCTTCTGGCACTAGGATTCCCCAAGTTCAGGTCTTAGAAGCTACAGGTTAATCCTGAGAGTGAGCAAGGTCTAGAAATTCAGAGATTCACCTGGTCCTTCCATGGATGCTGCATATCCTTCCTCCATTCCAGATTTTCATATTCTTATCCTTGTGTACATTAACTTCACTAGCTTGGGGTTCTTCCCAGTACTTATTTTCTGTAATTCTTCTCTTTTGAGGGTAGATATTTTGTTCAAAACAAGACTGCAGCTTTCATATTGTTTATGTGCTGAGTACATCCTCACTGTATTTATTCTCAAGAAGAGATGACCACTTTAGGAAAGTTTGGTTGCTGGTAAGAAAAGAAGGAGAAGGAGAAAGGAGGGAGGGAGGGAGGGAGCATAGAAAAATAATCCTTAAGTCCTTTTATGAGCTTCTGTCTCCATCAGATATGAAAAATTAGCACCTTATGCAGGGCAGATCTGATGTTCTCTTTTGGGCTAACCTTTTTATGGAAACAAATGCCTAAAGCTTATTGTTTCTTTTCTCATCTGCAAGATAAGGGGAGAATAACATTCATTGTATCCACTTAGGATTTTTCAATGTGAGTCACTTTCTGAGATAGATGACAGATTTGTTATTCTTAATACTAAAATCTACCACAAAGACATTTGTTACAACTTAAGAAAAAAGCAAATTGACTTGAGAAACAATATTTTGGGAACAAAGGAAGAGTCAAGGAAATAGCTGTTTTAGGGTTGTATGTTTTTTAGGTTTTCTTGGTTTTTGTTGTATGCTTTCAACATTGGAGAATTTTTATGTGTAAGAAAATGGTTCTGGAGGCAGTCCAGGGCCATAGGTAATTAAAAAAAAAGTTTTCTATGTAATTAGCCGAGCGATTTTGGCCAAGTCATTTAATTTCTATAAGCCTCAAGTTTTCATTTGCTAAAACAGGATGGTAGCATGAGCTATAAGGCAGTGTTACTTCTATTTTTAAATCCAATGCTTTTAAAAAACAATCATGATACATGTGATAAAATCATGTGGTGTGTATGTATGTGCACACGGGACTTTTTAAATTGGGATATAATTCATATACCATAAAATTCACTTTTAAAGTGAACAGCTCAGTGGGTGTTAGCATAGTCTCAAGATTGTGCAAGTGTCTCTACTATCTAATTCTAGAGCATCTCCATCACCCAAAAAGAAACCTCATACCCATTAGCAGTCACTCTCATTCTTTGTCCCTAACCCCTCATAACTGTTACATAATTTACTTTCTAACTGCATGGATTTGCCTATTCAGGACACTTAGTATAATGAAATCATACAATATGTGACTTGTGTGTCTGGCTTTGTTCACTTAAGGGCTTAATGTTGTAGCGTCTATTAGACTGTTATTCTTGTTTGTAGCTGAATAATATTTGACTATATGAATATACCACATTTTGTTTATCCATTCATTGAGTTGTTTCCACATTTTGGCTGTTATAAATAAAGCTGCTATAAACATTGATGAACAAGTTTTTATATAAACATGTGTTTTCAGTTATCTTGAGTGTATACCTAAGGGTGGAATTGATGCATCATATGGTAACTCTATATTTAATGTTTTGAGAACCTGCCAGATTATTTTCCAAAACACCTGTACCATTTTACATTGTAATCAGTAATTTAGGAGGGCTCTAATTTCTCCAAATCCTTACCAAAACTTGTTATTATCTGTCTTTTTTAGTGTATCGATATCAAAGATAAAGTAATTTAAATAAAACTACAGACCAATATTTTTCATAAATATAGCTGCAAAAATTCTAAAGAAACTTTTGACACATATAAACCAATAACATTTTTAAATGATGCTTCACAACTAACTAGGATTTAGAATGCAATGTTGGTTTAGCATTTGGATATAATTTACTACAAATCATCATATCAGTAAAAGAAAAAAGAAAAAATATGAAATTATATGATCATTTCGATAGATGTTAAAAAAAGAAAGCATTTGACAAAATATAATATCCATTCCTGATTTAAGCAAACAAACAACCAGACCAAAAAAAACTCATGGCAAACTAGGAATAAAAAGAAACTCCTTCAGCCTGATAACATTTATGAGAAGCCCACAGCTGAGATCGTACTTAATAGTGAAAGAATGAATGTTTTCCCCTAAGATTAGAGACAAGACAAGGATGCCTACTCTTGTTTTCCAGCTTTATTAAAATATGATTGACAAGCAAACTGTAATATGTTTAAAGTGTTCAATGTGATTATTTAATATACACATACGTTGTGAAAGGATTCCCACAATTGAATTAATATATCTATCACCTCACGTGTTTGCATTTCGTGTATGTATCAGAGTGCTAAAGATCTAGTCTCTTAGCAAATTTCCATAATACAATATAGTATCATCATTATCAACTATAGTCACCATACTGTACATTAGACTCTCAAGCCTTATTCATCTTATAACTGAAAGTTTGTACCCTTTTACTTACCTGTCCCCATGTCCTCTTCCCTCCTCCCCCTAGCAACTACCATTCTGCTCTCTGTTTCTATGAATTTGATTTTTCTTTTTAGATTCCGCATATAAATGATACCATGCAGTATTTGTCTTTCTCTGCCTGGCTTATTTCACTTAATATAATGGCCTCTAGGATTATCCATGTTGTCCTCAATGCAGGAGTTGCTTTTAAGGTTGGATAATATGTGATAACATATATTCCACATTTTCATTAAGGAATGTTGACTCTTGACACTTTTATTCAACATTGTACTGGAATTTCTATCTCAGGCAATTAGATAAGAAAAAGAAATAGATGGCATTCAAATTAGAAAGGAAGAAATTAAACTCTGTACTTGCTGGTTGTATTGTCTTGTATATAGAAAATTATAAGGACACCACACACAGACACAGACACAGACACAGACACAGACACAGACTCACACACACTGTTAGAGCTAGAGTTCAGCAGGGTTGCAAGATACAAGATCAGTATATGAAAATAAGCTGTCTTTTTATAGAATAGCAACAAATAGTCTGAAAACGAACTTGAAAAGCAAGTCTACAACAGTAGTATCTGCCGGCGATAGATTTCTTAAGGGCATGTTTCTGGTAGAAAGCAGCAAGAAAGAAGGCACGCTATCAGTTTGGAAATAGTACTTATGTTAACTTTTGAGAGCTGAAATGAAGGCCTAGAGATCCTACTTGACAAAAGCCATGGTTGTTGGAGAGTCCCCGGTGCTTACACTTGCATCTAGCACAGCGCTGAGTACTCAGTAACCGTGGTGGTGTTGGACTGCGAAGCACAGAATGTTACTTTGCAGCTGTCCTCTGTGTTGAGCATGAGAGCCTCTTGTTCTCTTGACCATATTTCCTGATTGGCAAATTTCCAGCCGTTTCAGGAAAACAATCCAGTTTCCAGGACTGAGCCTTTAGGCGGGGGTGGGGGGACCTTTGGCCCGAAAAGACCGCTACTCAGAGCAATTGAGAAAGACAAGTAAATAGAGGATTGTGATCTCTAGTGTTTTCTTAAAGAAATGTTGCAAATTCCTTCTGAAGTGGGGAGAGAGGAATGGAAGGGTTTCACAACAAAAGAAATTTTTGGATGGGCTTCTTTCTTCCTCATTTCTGAAAACTTTTCCACTATCCCCAGTGGACATTGTAAATCAATTATAAGCCATGAAGTCTTCAGGGCCAGAATGATAGTTTAAGTTACCAATTGGTTTAAATGTCATTTAAAATTTAGTTTTATTTAATGTGATGAAGAATCATAAAAAAAGCAATTCACAAATGAACTTAATACTTATGTAAGTTGAACTCACTTTTCTCTCCTGGATTAAAGAAAGAATAAAAATCTTTTAGTCTTTAGAATTTAAAACTTTGGCCTAAATTAGTCCACAAATTTTGTGCATGCAATAGAACAACAGTAGAAAGCCAACATTTATTGATTGTTAATGTTATGCCAGGCATATTGCAAACATATGTTTGACCAGGATTTCTTAAATAATTGGCTTTATGGACATTTTGGGCTGCATAATTTTTTGTTGTCGGGGCTGTTTAGCAGCATCCTTGGCCTCTGCCGATTAGGTGCCAGTAACATCCCCTCCTGGTTATAAGAATCAAAAATGCCTTATGAGGGCATAATCTCCCTTGACTGAGAACATTGTAACCTCACCACAACTATAAGGTAGGTACAATTATTTTCCCTGTTTTATAACCCCCCACCCACACCCAGAAGAAGAAGATAGATTTAACTAACTTGCTCAAGGACATAGCTAGTAGGTGCCAGAGCTAAAATTTAAAATCACCCTTATCCTGATGCTCACATGCACCATTGTGACCACCAGATTCTCCTCCTGAATTCTTATTTTTGGTCCCACAATAGGGGTTTACATAAGGGCACAGATTTTGAGAGAGAATTATTGCACAAAGAAGCCGTTACAATAACTACTCTGATATTCCAAGTTTAGGTAACATTTTGGCCAACGTACTGGAACCCCACACACACCCCATTGCATCTTTCATGTCATTTTTCTCACTTAATATTAAAAGATAGTAAAGTGTCAGCGCAGAAGTGTGGATTCTAGAGTCAAACTGCCTGTGTTTGAATCCAGATTCTGTTTCTTATTAGCTCAATGATTTGGGAAAAGAGATCTGGCCTTTCTGTACCTGAGAATACTCATGTGTGTACTTAGGCTGATGGCAGTACCTCCACATAGAGATCCTACTTGACAGAAGTTTGTGCTAGGATGAGATGAGGTACCGTGTGTAAAGCACTTAGAACAGTTAATACAACACAAGCTCTGTAAATGTTAACTCTTGGTTTTTAAATCTTATTTGTTTTAAACCCATCCCCTTCGTAATTAAGTTTTTAGGAGTATATATATAAACCTTGCTTTGTTGTAAGAACTAGCAGAACATTTTCTCTCTTAATGCCTGAAGAGGATCTGAGTTTCTAGGGCAGAGATAGCCACTGGTTCTCCGACACTGTTTTCCCTACATGCGTGTTTCATGTGTTTTGGCTAAACCAGCTCTTGCCAGACAGGTTTTTGGGGAAACTTTGACCCTGCACTCCAATCTGCTGCTACAGAACTGACTGGGAAGGCTACAGATTTCATTCATTTCTGTATATAATCATTTGACCCTCAAATAAGTAATACTTTTTACTTCCCAGCTAAGTGCTGGATGAGAATGAAGTGTTGCTTTTTCTGTAAAAATATTCTTGGGAGGTGTAACAGGCAACTCTGTCATATCCATCCAATGGAATCACTTTCAAATCTCAACACAGACATTATCTAGCTATTTGGCTCTAACCCAGTTGCTTAACCTCTTTGTTATTTCCTCGTATATGAAAATACCACAGTAACGGTTCCTGTCTCCTGGGCTGGTTGTAGTAGACGAGAGAACATGTACAAACCACATAGCATCTCTAGCCTGTAGGGTAAGTGTGCGCTAAATGGTAAATTCTATTCTTGACTCCTGAATGCCAGTCTTGAAATAATAGTAATAAAAAGAAAACTATGCGAGAACTTCCAGTTTGACACCAAATGTCAAGCCAGGTTAGAGGATGATCAGAAAGGCCATAGGATTTCACAGTGAGTTTTATCTAGTGCATCAGGACACATTGGTGCATCCAAAGATGTACTGAGACTGAAAAAAACTAGCTATATGTTTGTGTCATTGTTTAAGGTAGAAACCAATCTGAGTTGAAGGGAGGGATATGTTTATCCAAATATATATCCTCATTCACTCTCTTTGAAGCTTTTCCTGTGATGTTAAACTCATTGGTATCTTTCATACTCAACACCTTTGGCGCTTATTCTTAGACTTTATAAAATTCATCTTTTACAGCAATTATTCTGAATATGTTTTGCCTCCTAATTAGATTCTAAGCTTGTAGGCAGGAAATGTACTTTCTCTTTTTCTGGTAGTTTTTAGGACCTGGCATAGCATCTTTCACGTAGAGGTGTTAGATTAATGTGTGTTAATTGATTGGCCAAAACCAGTAATGTGGAAAGTCAGTGGATTTTGCTCCAAAGGTTTGGGACATGCTGGCTGGTCTCCCTTAAATTGCTCCTGTTCTACAGCCAATAGTTATATTTATTTATGATCTTCTGCCGTAGCTTTAGGGAGCATTTGAGGAGCTTTCATATGTGGTTTATTAATAAAATTCACTTTTAAACTAGCATATTTGCAACCTCACTTTTTAAAAAGCCTACTTTAAAATTTCCCTCTTAAGGAAGGTACATGATGGCTAAATAGATGATCACATTAAATGCTGTGTAACCACCACTTACAGAGTTTAACTCACTTCTCTATAATTACTCTTTGAACTCTGCTGAAGAGCTGTAATGTACACCGCTGGTGGCAGTCAGGCCCAGGCCTTGCCTCTCCGGTTTTTTTATTTACTAACTGTTTTGTGAACTATGATTTTCATCCTGTTCATAACATTTCTGGTATATAATTATTTGCAGCCTTCACTTTATATTTTTATTGTAAGAGTAGTGACTCAGGTCAGCTGTGGATTAAAATGCTACTTCCCTAGCCAGACCTTTATGTATGCACATGTGTGTGCTGCGCGCGCGCACACGCGTGTGTGTAGGGGTGGGTATGAATGGAACTGAAAGCAGTACATTCTCGCACGTGGCTCCTTCCCATTGTTCTCCTTCCACAGCTGTCTTTCCTCACCTACACCCCACGTGTGAGTGCCGCTTGAGTCAGTCTCCACGGCTCGGTTGGTTTATCTCCCATCTGAAAGTGCTGCAGGCCCTGGGACCGTCCTGACCCTGTCAGGTGACATCAGGTCTCTCATTTTGCTCTGCTGCTCAGATGGTGAATCCTGGTTTTAGAAACTAAGCACTTTTTTTGTGAAGAAGCTCCTACAGGAGGCCCAGTTTACAGAAACTTTATCTCATTCTTGGTTCCCAGTTTATGAATACTGAAATCCAACCTTGAATCCCAAGCCTTACAACCAAACCCTTTTTACCCAAGGTCCTCCCTCCTGCTTTCTTGCCTGCTTCTCTGTTCTCCTGGAATTCTGCCCACTGTCTACTTACTACTATACTCCCTGCATCACCACCTACTCATCCATGTTTCCTTCCCAGTTCTGGTGGACCTTTCTCAAGTATTTACTCCACTGAAGGGCAACTGTCAGTGCCTAAATTCCTGGATGTCCCTGATCTGCTCCATAAGCTGTTGAATCAACCTTGCATCTTGCTCTTTGTGGGTAGCAGTTGCACCAACTAAAGTTCGCTCTGAAAGCTCTACAGTAAAAACCTGAGTGTTGACAACAATATGTAGGCAGTTTAGGGGTTGAAGACTCCATAAAGGTGGTCCATATAATCTCATTCTTTTAAAAGAATTGACAGGGTAGTTTTTAAATAATTGTATTAAATTGGGATAGAGCAAGTGTTATGCTGTGATTTTTGATTTTCATTTGCAAAAATAAAATATATCATGACATAAACATGATATGATAGATATGATGAGCATAAGGAGTAAAATTTGATGGCATATAATTTCTACATATTGTATATATCTTTTCTCTTCAAGAGGAGGAAGAAATGATTAACGTCTTTAAAATGAATGAATAGGCCTCTGAGTACCATTTCAAAAAAGTGTTGGCTTTTGTGTGCCTGAATGCAGGGGAATGTGGTCTCAGGAGTTCCTGAATGTAATACGTAGAAAGTTGTTTGTAATTAACTGATCTGTGTATTTGTCCCCAAGGTGGGACTTCTTACCTTTGAAAAATGTACATTGTATTTTTAACCTACACACAATACCCCATCTAAGTCAGTTAGTATGACTCAAATTTGTTGGTTGAATACAGACATAAGATTTGTCTTATTTTAACAGCTTTTTTTTTTTCTATTTCAGTTTTTAGAGTCTACATGATATGTGATGTAATTAGTATGGCCCAATCACATATAAAATACTTAGACCATTTACTTCCGATAATGTAAGCACAGTCCTAAATCTGCAAAGTGGAAATGAGCTACAATTGACTACTTATTGTACTCCAAACAGTTTGTTAAGTGCTTCTGAAACATTATGTTGTAACAACTTCACAAGGTTTTCATTGCTCTCTGCTAGGAAGCTAAGACTCAAAGACAATGAGGAATTTGTCTACAGTTATAATAATAAATGACTGAATTAGGATTTGAACTCTGTTCAGTGGATCTGGTGTCCACCGTGGGTCCATGCTTATCCTAGTCTACATTCCATCAGGATGTGGAAATGAATTATTGAAGTTAAAGTCATTGTCTTAAATCTCCCATTTGCCTGCCATGTCTTGCTAGTGCCACAGTGTTCGTCTCCCTTAGTGTTTTCTCCTCCACATCCATTGACCATTTATGGATCGCTGCTTGGAAAGCAGTCAACTAGGCACATGATGGAACACAAAGAGACATTAGACATGGGTCTCTCCTTCTGGCAGCTTATTTTCTGACTGACAGGTCAAAACTATCTTACTATAAATAATTAATAGGAATGACAGAGTATGTCAAGTGAGGAGGGTGGAGTGAAACTCACTGTGCTCTGGGGCAGGTGAGGAAAGGTGGAAAATGAAAGTAGAAAACACAGGCGGTACTTTGAAGAAGTGATAGGGGATGGATTGGATGACCTGGATGATGATCTGTTGTCTCACAACAGACACTTTGAAACATGCTTTTGTATACTCATCAAAGGCACTTTACTTTTCTTTTAAAAATTGTAATAGTTAAAATTTTTAAGTTTAAATTAAACTATGATAGTTTCTTCTTAATTTAATTTTCATCTCCCACTTCTAAAATATGAAGCCCATGATAGTGTGGCTCATGCTGATCTGTTCACCTCTATTCCTCTAACACCTACAACTGTTCCTAGTATGTAGCAAAGTCTCAGTAAGTTTGGTTGAAGAGTTAGTCATGACTGACAAAACCATTCTGCATTCTGCTTTCTAATGACTAAAATAGCTGATATTAAAGAGTTTTACATTGTTGAATGCTCTTTTTAATGAGTTATCTGGTCCATTGTTACAAACAACAGTGTTTATTAGGTTTATCATTTTGTTGTAGTATTTGTACACACGAGAGAAGATAGAACTTTTATCAGGGTCTCAAGTTTCAATGTATTCTTCTCATAAAGCATATTTAAAAAGGCCCCGTTTTACTATCCTAGATTAAAATTTATAAATAAGATAATCTAGTAAAATAAGATAGGTGACATGGATTATATAATACTTAATTTTTAAAAGCAGTGTAATTCCATATTATTAATATAAAGGAAGCATATGAGGAAAGCTATTTTTATGAAATTCTGTGTATCTCAATATGCAAATGTTCAGGCATGTGAAGAATAGAAGGCATCAAAGGCAGTCAGCTGCTTATACCTAAATGTAGAAGCTCCATGAATATGAAGCCACATTTGCACGCTAATGGAGGTGTGTTATATTGGTGACTCATACTATGGGAAGTGTTGCAGTTGACGACTTTTTTTTTAATTGCTGAACAACTCTCGGTAAATTTCCAAACCAAATAAGTTCTGTAGTTCTCCAACTTTACAAAGTAGTTGAATTCTTTAAAAAAAAAAAAAAAACAGAAAGAAACAGAAAAGTGTGCAAAAAATGCTTGGTGTTCATTTGCTTAAAATTAGGTGGTAGGCACAGATAATTATAAACAGGTTATTTGTGTAGATGGTTATCTAGTGGGGCATTTGAAAGCTGCATGGAGCATACCGACTGTCCTTTGCATTGCAGGACTTCTGTCATCCCTGACCCCTACCCACTAAGCCAGCACAGCACCTCTATCCTTGTGGAATATATATAGGTATATGAGGTCACAGATGTAAAAGATTTGTGCCTCTAGGGTAGTACTACTCTTTGAGAACCATTGCTGTAGACAAATAAGGAGCTAGGCACAATTTATTTTATTTACTCTCTCTCCTTCTTTTGAAGTACAAATTTCTCCCCTCAGTTAAATCCGCTACACTGACATTGGTTGCCTCGAGTCAGTCTTTCATCTCATCCCTTTTCAGCCCTCATGTTATCTTGAAAGTGCATCTCCCCAGAAATATCCTGGACGTTGAGCCAAGGCTCTCCCAGTGCTTATTTCTAGCTGCTGTTACTGAGCAATTTAATAAAATCTGATAAATTTAACTCCCAACGTACTACTTCTGTCATATAGGGACTTCTAGTTTTACTTCATATTTTTAATTACATCAGAACTAAGGTATCCTGATAAAATTTCAGACCTCTGCCATGTACCTGTGAAAGGAGTGTTCAGATACGTTGGCTTTCCAAAGCCATTATATAATTTGCTGACTATTACCTATTACAGACCAGAACTGTCAGGTTATTTAATATCTTGGAGACTCAGATTTTTCTTTCATAAAACAAATGATAATGAGAACTGAAGTTGTATCTGTGATTAGGAAATAAGATATCCTTTGTATAAAATTGTTAGCATAAACTCAAGTACACAGATAGTGTTAGTGCTCCTTGTTACCAAAAATTTTTCGCCTTTCACCTTACTGTCGAGCTGTCGTTCTCAGCTAGGGGTGATTTGGTGGAGGGTGGGAGGGTGATAGTGGCATTTAATGGCTAGATGCAAGGGATACTACTTAACATCCTAAAATGGACAGGACAGGGCCCAACAAGAAAGAATTCTCCAGCCCAATATGTCAGTAGCAATAAAGGGAGGAAACCCTGCTATGCATATATAGCATGCAGTCTTCAGTTTATTGGTAGTATTTGCTTTTCATCTGCTCTCTTTTATTCTTAAAAAGAAGAAACTCATGAGGTTAACTTAGATTCACTGAGTTAACTTATTTTCCAATGAAAGCCAGCATGAATTGTCACATATATATTCTGAGAAACTGGTAAGAATAAAGTATAAAATTTCACATTATTATAAATATTTCTTTTATTTTTTTTGTTGGTATCTTAAGGCCCATCCAATTCCATTTTCCTTTCTATATAGCTTCACTATTTGAAATATTAATGAAGCTAAGATCTTGAAACATGTCTTTGAAGATTAATAGATTCTACAAAAGAAGAGTAAATTCAGCTAGTTTATCCCACCACTTTGAGAAAAGAAACTGTGAGTGTAAAACTGTTGCGAACATTTATATGTTGCACTAAACATTAGGCCAGGA
Organism: Camelus dromedarius; assembly: GCF_036321535.1. Taxonomy (NCBI): domain Eukaryota; kingdom Metazoa; phylum Chordata; class Mammalia; order Artiodactyla; family Camelidae; genus Camelus; species Camelus dromedarius. The sequence continues at coordinate 27,214,123 of NC_087450.1, forward strand.
GATGGTTCACATATTGTTATTTTGCTTAACACATAAGTGACCAGGACTTGCATACACATTTTTGTCTTAAATAATCTCTGTGGCCCTCACATTTATATAAGGTAGCAAGATACCCAGAGGATGGTGTAAACTTTAATTGAATTGTAGTTTTTCCAGAATCTTTCTTGTGCACATACATGTTGAGAAGAAATAGGTGACATGTATGCACATGATATCCAGAAAAGCCTGTTTGTGGCTCTGGAACCACTCATCTGTAGGAATATCTGACCTATGAAATGCACAGTTACAACTGTTTGTGCATGGCAAGTGCTGGCAGTTCAAGTAGAAGCTCTCCAGCCTAGTTCTTATTTCGCGCTCCCAATTTTTCCAAGATGTCAGAAGATCCTTTCCTTGCAGAAACATTGAGAAGCTCTTAGGAGAATGAAGGCCTGAGTAGGAATGAAACCATACCTAATGTATCAGCTCAGAAATATGTTCACATTGGAAAACACTGCAGTATGTCTGGAGCACAGGGAAGAAGGAGAGAGTGACTTTTTCATTTTAGAGACAGTGGAATTATCAAATCAGTACTGTGCCTTTATCCCTCATGTTTCCCGGTTTTTTAATGTGTGACTATATTAATGATTTTTTAAAGGATGTGTTTCAGTATGAGTATGGGTAAACTGTTCAGCCAAGTCTATTTCTTGATGTCATTTTCTGACCCTTGGAAACGTCAGAATTGAAATGAAAGGTAAGTGACTAAATCAGACATATTTAAAACCAAACACACTTTCATCCCATTTATTTAACCAAGTCCCTATATCTGCTCAATACTGTGTGTTTGAATAGTAGATTTTTTTCCTTGATTTTCTTTTGATCCCCATGCCTTACTTTGGAAATGAGAATATGTAATAAAATGTATTTATGTAATTTTAATAAACTGGATAAGATAGTGATAAGAGTTGTGTGTTTTCAGGTTCTTCATCTTCAGCTTCTGCCAGCACAGTCCTAGGCACAGGTCTGCTTATTAACAGATGCTGGACTAGTTAAGTGTATTTATTCCCTTGGGTGTATAGAACAGATCTAGTGTTTGTTTTCTGCTTCTTGGTACTCAGTTTCTGCACCAAGTTTTCTTGGTGAACCCCAAGAACAGATCTAAAACTGGCGAATAAGCCATTTTGAATTCATGGAAGCATGTACTCAGTAAACTCAGTGTTCTGGGAACTCTTCAGGGGGAAGTGTTATCTCTTTCATTGTCCCTAATTGTAAATTATCTACGAGGTCTAATAAAAATAGAGCTTCACAACTTCTATAATTCAGTTTGGTGTCTTGACTATAAAGCACAGAGAAAAAATAACTGGGCTCAATTAGGGACTGCCTGAAAGAGAGAGCTGTCTATCATGTGGCTGCTCTGAGGTTCAAAAAAAGCTCTTAATTATTCTTATTATATGAGAAGCCTGGGGGACAGTGTGTATCAGTTGCTCCCTCCAACATCAGAATTCTTCTTAATGCGGGTGAGAACTAAATCAGTGAGACAAATTTTAGTAAGTCCGGAGCAACCAGTGAACCTCAAAGGAGTGAACATAATTTGGAAAGTGTTAACCTGCCTATCAGTATTTGTAATTTTGATTCTCATTATTTTATTTCCTGACATCGCATTTACTGCAGTTGTACAAAATGATTAGTCATCTGTTGGGTTTTATGCCCACAGTTGAAGAAAGAGCACTTACCGTATTTTTTAATACTTTTGATTGAAATTGTGTTCCATGTACAATTTGATTGAGGAGTGTTTTTATGGTTTAATTTGTCACCTGGCTGTTTCACTTAAAAAAAGTATGTAAGTATTATCAATAATTAGTCCATATAAATATTTTAAAATAGTATCTGATTTAATTACGTGAAGTTTTGGATCTCTTTGAATTGCCATGGAAGGTTTTATTGATTCTTCCAGAATAGATAACAGTCATATGATGATTTTTAAAATTGTCGATACTAAAATGTTAAGAGGTGCATGCATTAAAAGATAAAAGAGAGCAAAAATCACCTTAGGAAATCTTTTACAGTACACTTAGAGACAAAAGGCTTTTACATTTTCACTGGAGCAGAATGTGTTATCTATATACGATATGCATTATGAGCATGTCTGAGAAGTGTGTTTTGAAATATTAATATATTTTAAGACAAAATTGGTAATTGCATGGATTTTTAACTTATTTTGAAATAAGCAAATGTTTCGTAAGTGGCAAAGGGATCTGGTAGGAACCATTTTTCTACCTGAATAAATGAAGCCAATACTTTACAGATTGCACAAGCCTGTAAGAATTGATACTCACAATGATGAAAAAAAGTTTTTTTTTTTCCTTTTCACTAATGTGAAAAATAATTTAGGAAGTACACTGTTAAGTAGATATTATGAACTTTCATAAGTTTTATATCAGTTGCTCTATTTGGATGTATACTTTGTCCTGAGCACCTGACAGAAGATTGCTCTATTGCTCTGTAAAAGAATTTTATGATGCTGGATTAGTGTTGATGGTTTTTAATCCTTCAAAGTACTAGGAGAGACTCCACAGTATAATCTAAGCACTATAATAAAAATTTATTCTGCCTAGCGTCTTTGCAGCGTGGATGGGTTTATCAGCTTGTCTAGCATAAAGTATCTTAGTTCTCCATTTCTGTGCATGGGCAAACAGTGGTTGTGATGTTGAAACAAGTAACTGTTATAACAGGTTATCATTTTACTTGTTTCAGTTTTTGTGAATTATTGGGTATTCAGTTTGGGAAGATATTTCTAATTATTCAATAAAAATTATGGATAAGTAATTGTATACTTAAGCTAATGTAGTTGACAAGTGTCTTTGATTCATCTCATTATTTACTCTTTCAGTATGTATATTTTGAATGCCTACTGTATGTGAGGGACTGTGCTAGATGCTAGAAATAAGGTATCTTGTATATTTTCTTTAAATATTGGTTGCTTTTGATTAATTTATATGTTTAATTCCAAAAGTCAGTCCAAACATCTAGTATCCAAATTGACATTGGACAAAAATGTATACCTCTGTTATTGAAGAAATTTTTGGTTGCAAAGGAAAGAAGCCGGGAAATTAAAGACCCACCATAACTCAGATAATCACTGTCCAGTAAGGGTTTGCCAGGAGAACAGGACTGCCTTTTTTTGATTAAATAGTATGTAAAAAAGCCTTCAGAAGAAATCTTGTAGTTAGGAAGCCATTTATAGGAAATCGATGAACTATGCAATTCTTTTTCAACCTTTTTTCCTGCTGAATAGTTTAAGCAACTTTAAGGAAAAGCAAGAATTAATTTGGTTTTTAATGGATTTCAGTGCTTTAAGTGCAAAGTTCTTTGTTTCTACCACTTTATATTATCTCCAGTAGATGTGTTTGTTGTTATTTTTCAAAGTTCAAATCACAGATATTTGACATTTGAAATTTATTTTCTATCTCCCTTCTTAAAGTGTTTTGATAATACACTGATAATATCTTATAAATTTGGTTGGTTGGTTATAATATCTTATAAATTTGGTTGGTTGGTTTGATTGTTTATAAGTAAAAATCTCAGTATAATGACACATTGGTGAAATGTAAGTAAATAGCTAAATGTGTGTCACTGCTCTAATGCTGCCAAGTGTGAGAGTTGTGTGGCAGTTTCCCTACACCTGGGGCAAAAGGAGTATCATAGTCCAAATGACAGATTTTTCCAGTGTGTGTTCTGGGGAACACTATTAATAGACTTCACCCTCAAAACAAAGATTTTCTACACAAATAAATTAGGAAAATACTGTGTTGAACAGAGGTATATAGTTTATTTATTGCAGGACATTTCAGCATCCTCAGTTTGTAATTATGCACTGTGAATCTCTGAAAGAGAGGTAGAAGTGTTCCAAACGTATTTGTCAAGGAGTTCTTTAGTACTGTGCTCATGGTGTAGTCATATACTCACGTTTATAATGTTATGTGCATTGTTTCCAAATGTACTGGTGAAGGACTTCTTGAAAAACATCTCTCATGACTAATGCATCTTGGGGCTGACGTTAGGAAGTGCTAGCCTTAGGATGGCAGTTCCACAGGCTTCCAGGCCTGCCTGATCTTTCTCAAATTCTAGATTGCTCGAGCAGCTCTGAGTGAGTTGTATGCAGTTTGAATCCTCTGAGGATATCCCAGAGTAGATGTGATTTCCAGGGGTCTTTAAACATAGAGCTGAAAAGAGTAGCAATTACTACTAATAATAGCAATGACAACAACAATAATATTCACAAGCAAATATGTGGCATATTGTTTTCAAAATGCTTTCAAATCTTGACTCACTTGATTTTTACAGCAAACTTGGAGTAATTTAATTTGTCAGAGTTTTTCCAGCTTATATTTGAGGAGGCAAAATAACTTAGGTTCAGAAACATGTCAAGTTTTCATACCAGGTTTATACTCCCCTGCCCTTACCTGTTGTGTAAATAATGGTTTTCTAAGATAGTACTGCACATTGTACTACCTGGGAATTAGGATCTAGGTCAGGGGTAGTCAGCAGACTACGGTTCAAGGTTAGGCAAACTATGACCTGTAGTCACATAGACCATTGGGCTAAAATCTGGCTCAATACCTGTTTTACTTTTTTTAATAAAGTTTTTTTTTTAATGGAATACAGCCATATACATTTGTGTATGTATTGTTTGTGACTGCTTTGACACTGCCATGATAGAGCTGAAGTAGTTGCAACAAAGATCATATGGCCTGTAAATCTTAAAATATTCACTATCTGGCCCTTTATAGAAAAGTTTGCAAACTCCTCATCTAGATCCTGACCTGAAGTAGAGGCTGTATGTAGATGTTACAATGCTGTTTGTATTACACTGTGTTTATAAATGTGTAGTAGTGGACAGAAAACACCAAGGTAATTCCAAAAAAGAAACTTATATTTGTACTGATGGTGTAAATGCCCCTGTTCATTAATTATGGGTTCTAGAACACTGCAGTGTCAGCTGAGCCTGTATCCTTCAAGCACAGGGTTATTTAATTATTGCTGCAAGAGACTTTAATCAAGCCCTTCTTACAGAAAACAAACAAATGATTAGCCTTTACATGGCAGGCAAAATAGGAATTTGACTCATGAATTTCCTAATTATACTGCACCATTTTGGAAATCAGTTGGCATTCAAATTCTTGCTGTTACTCTGTATATAATTTCCTTTTGCAAGATAGAAGTATAGGGTAAAAAAAAATAGTTGTTTAAATATGTTAAGATTAAAGTTAGATTTAATTAAAATTTTTTTCCCTATTTGCTCTTACAGAATGATTTAATAGAATTAGGGAAATAATTAATTGGTTGTCCATTACCTATCAGCTACATGTTTCACATTTTGTATGAGTCTTACTAATTTATTCTTAAAATAATCCTATGAGGCAGGTTTCATTATTTTTCATTTTAAATATGAAGGAATTAAGGCTCAGAATGTGAAATGACCTGCCCAGTGTCCCATTAGAAAGTAGTTTGTGATGGAGTCCTCATTAGGACTGGAATTCCTAATCTCTCAGCCTAGCTGTGGACTTCTGCTGCTGTGCCTGCTGCCTCAGCCAAGAGGCCAAGGCCCATTTTCCATCCTCTCTGGAACCAGCGCTTAAAAGGGATCAGCTCTTCCATTTTTTTTTTGTTGTGCTTTTAGTTGTGCATAACAGCTGGCAAGTTAAAGGCGCATCCCCCAGTTTTATAGCACTAGGTTATCTTGCTCACTGTTTTAGCCATGTGAAAAATCAATTCTGAAATAAGATCTACAAGTTTCATTTTAATTATATTTAAACAAAAACAATCAAACTCTGCATATTTTGAATACTAAAGCCAATTTTGATTTTATCAGATAGAAGTTAGTTCTTAAATGTCTCCTCTCCAGTCCCTTCCATCATTTGTCAGAAATCAAATGTCAAGGTCCTCCACAAATGAAATTTGCTTCTTAAGTAACTGTCCTTAGGAGTTCCCTGGAAAAATCAGAAAGTACACCTGCAAGAAATTATTTCCTTTTCTTTACTATTTTCTAACATGTTTTTAGTATCTCTGCAACATGTATTATTTTCTGAGAGTAATTTCACAGTGCGTTTTTCTTTACTTTTTTTGTGGAAGGCTGATCTGGGCTAGATCATGAAACTTCTTTTATTTTCCCAGTTCTGCACAGAAGTTCTTCACAGATAGAAATTTTTATTGAGATGATTGCTTCTCATTCAGATCTTTGCAAGGCCTATAGAATATTTCCTAGGACATGATTCTTGATGGGAAAAGTTACATGGAGAAGGCTAGTCTTGGTTAGGATCATAATCCAGTGCTAGGTTTTATAGAACATTTTCATTTTTATAGAAAGTTCTGTTGGACAGGACTGGTCTAGAAAGAAGCCTAGAAATGGTCTTGGACAGTATGTCTGGTTGTTTGTGTATTAGTAGCTTATGTATTAGTCTTACGTATTAGTAGCCCCTCTGGGCCTGACTATTTCATCTGTAAAATGAAAGTAAGATTATATGTAAACCCCATTGTTACGTGAAGCAGACAAATTTTAAATGTCTCAAATTTTGAATTTACTTGCAATTTCTGATATATGTGGTTTCATATGCCCTTTTGGGGGAGGGTTATTAATTGATTATTTCTGATTATTTTTTCAAGCCTTTCAGTATAAGAATCTGTCAGCAAGAAAATTAGAATTCCAGTTTCTTCTTTAAAATTCACGTGAAAAGAAAACAGATTTTAGCCCAAAGTTTGTAGTACTACCTTTAGTTAGGGAGCATGCAGCTTTGGTCTGGTGTGCTAGATGAAATCTTTTTAAGCAACTTTGATTGTTATTGATACCATTCCTTTTGGAGTTATATTCAGAGTTGTGACGCAGAGGCCAGTTAGCCAAAATGTTATCACGTGTTATGAAAATAGGCCTTTGATTTGATTTTTTTCACCTGTTATACAAGGCAATACTCATTTCAGTTTTGAAATTCTAAAACTAAGTTTCTAAATACCATTGCACTTTAAGTTCGTTGTTTTTAAGAAGATAAATTCAGACAGAATTTCAAGAACCATAAATAGGATTAACTAACAAATAGGAAATAATTATACTTCGTAGTGTGTTGTAGTTGAAGCTAGACCTTGTATAGTAATATCTTCATAGGAATGTCACCTAAACTTTAATCGACTACTGTATGATTCTGCGCAATGGATGATTCAGTTATTTCTGCTGCCTGAGTTAACTACAGTAAGGAAAAGTATTCTAATCAACATACATCCTATTGGATCCAGAAGATGTTTACCACATTTACCAGATCAGCATCCTTAAAGGTAGTGTTTAGAGGTAACTAAAGAAAACTTCAAATTATATGTTTCTCATATACATAAGTCATGTGTAGTTATTTTGAATTGTTTTAATTGGATGGAGCATTTTAGTTTAATAATTACACATCAGGTACCATGATGACCAACTTAAGTGAAACCCAAAATTAATTGTTTAGTCCAAAATGTAAAGAATGCCACTTTAAATACCTTTCTGATTTTTCAAGTTTATCAGTGCAAAATTTGTAGAAAAATAAAAATTTATTTGAGGTCATCTTAAAATGTCACTACTCTAATCATATTGAAGATTCACATCCCGCTTTATACAAATATATGAGCTTGACACATCTCACTAAATTAATAAATCGTAAAACTTATTTAAATTATAGAGTAAATTTGATTCTTACAATTTCAATACAATCATTTAATTTACTAAAATATTTGTTTTTACTAATATTATAGAGATATCATGAAACGTTAGGTTACATTCAGGAAACCTCGTATTTCACAGAAGATTTTTTTTTTAAAGAAGCTCTATAATAAGAAACTTTTTACTGGAGTTACCTGCATTCCATTTTTTTTTCTTTTAACTTAGAATAATTTGCTGCCTACAGATGTGCTTGATAAGCCTTTCAGGTAGATGTGATTAATTGGAAATTTTCTAAACCTCCATATGTGAAGGAGCATAGAATTTGGGGTCAGAAGACCTGATTTCTACCGTTTAGTTATTTGATCCTCATTTAGTTCCTCACGTTTGTTGTTTGCTGTCTGCCAGGCACTGTGCTAAGAACTGTGTATAAATTGGTGAAGAAAACAGACACTATTTGCAATACATTAGATTTTAGTGGTTACTTTCCTCTTCAGTGATCTTGCTCACATCATTATGATAATTAAATAAGTTGACAATGGTTTGTGGACTTGAGTGACGGTTGTTCTATTCTGCTGTATCACTGTCATCTTCTTCATCATGATGCTGATCATCATCATTGTCAGATCTACTTAAGAAATGGCAATCCATGGAGAATTTGTTTGGAAATGCTCAGTTAATGAATCTTGAACTGCCTCAGAATAATATTTTAATAGAAACTAATACTAAAGTCCTTCGATTTACTTTGCCCAAATAAAAATTCTTCTAGTTGTTAAAGTTCCTTAATTATGATGTGAGAATTTAATAACCAAAGTTGGCTTATTGTGGCGAACAAATCCTGCCTATGAAAACAAATGTACTCATCCTCATCCCACGCTGCTAATTTGATAGAAACCAGGAAGGAAATTAAGAGAGGAAATTAATTACTCACTGAAACACTTTTATTAAGCAACTCCTATATGTACACACCATGCTAGATGCTGAACAAAAGAAGGGGAATTGAAAAGGCAGTGCTCTGAAGCAACCTGCAGTCTGTATAAGGAAGCATTAATTATAATAATGTCATGGCTAACATCATTAAACAGGTGTTACCTATACATAAAATACTCTACAATCTGCCATTATTGGATGAGTGTTTTTACATCCTTGCACTGCTATGAGCCACAGCCTCTCTATGGAACAAGTTAAACATTTAGCAAATGAGAAGATTAAAGACGTGTAAAAAATGTGTCTAGCTTCCTAAAACTGATTTGTGGTGACAGAGCCTAGAAGGAGCCTAACTCCAGGCTCCTTCTCCATTCCAATTCCTTCTTCAGGGAGAATGAGATAAAACATTCAAGTACTGCATATTGTCAGGAAATGCCTAGATTCTGCAAGGATTTCTAGCTTCTTAGAGATTCAGTGTCTTTATTGACCCTGACAATTTGTTCAAATCACTTTTTTCTCTCACTCAATGAGTATTTTCATACATATTTACAAACTTTAAGGTGTTTGATTTAATTATCTTATATTAATAGGCCCATTTAAAATTATCAAGTATATTCTCTCAAACTCTATCCAGAATAGTTTCCATATGACTCTCAGAGAAGCACATTAACTAAAACAAACAAAAAAAGGATGAAGCCATCTATTCAGTAGTTCAAAAAGCAGTGCCTTTGTACTCTCTTTCCATTGTGTTTTGTAAACATTACTTGCAACATTACACATTTTGAATATAATTTACTTTCAATAGCTATAAGGTACGCATTTCCTAAGCTACTAGGTACTGCCATGAGCTACATTTGCTGGCAGGTATTAGCCATTCCACGTATTGTACATACTGCACAACTAGTTTTTTTTCTTTTTCAGTTACTGCAGTAGTATCAGAAATTGATTAAGTTTTTATGTCATCTTTATTGGTTTTTGTACAGGTGAATTTTTCCTAGTAATACAAGATCTAAAATGGTACTGTCTTAGTTCAGGCTACTGTCACAAAGTACCGTAGACTTGGTGGCTTATAAAAAATAAAAGTTTATTTCTCACGGTTCTGGAGGCTGGGAATCCAAGGTCAGGGTGCCACCAGGGTCAGGTTCTGGTGGGAGCCCTCTTTCAGGTTGAAGGCTGCCGACTTCTTGTTGAATTTTCGCATGGTAGAGAGCAGAGAGGGGAAGCAAGGTCTCTCATGACTCTTACAAGGGCACTAATCCCATTCATGAAGGTTCCACTCCCGTGACCTCATGTAACCCTAATTACCTTCCAAAGGCACCTCCTAATATCATCATACTGAAAAGTAGGGTTTCAACATATGAATTTTAGGGGGACGTGGACATTCAGTCCATAACAAGTTCTGAGTCAGGATGCTACTCTGGTTTTGCAGCATGTATTTTCTTCTTTTGAAATAAGATACATATCTGGTTCTGTTGTATAATCTCTTTCAAGCCATTCTAATGCAAGGCTCCTGGACTTAGATGTCAGATGACCTCAGTACCCTTTGGGAATCATCTGTCCTTTCAGTACTTTATTTACCAGACAATAGCTCACTGGGATATCTAGATTAAATGCTATTCATGAAAATGCTGAGGCTATAAATGTATTTTTGTTTCCAAGCTTACATTGACTCATATTCATTACTATGTAAAAATGGAGATTGGATGTCACTAACCAGTCATAAAAAGGGCACTTTTCTGTAATAAAGTGAACAATGTTTAATTTTATGTCAGGCCTGCATTCTTAAATACTGAACATAGACTTGGCAAATCTACTATGAATTTTTATTGTACGTCTTTTTCATTCTTTATGTGAAACTTTTTAGCCAATCATTTCATCTCCTAGATACTTTTGCCACTTTTTTCCTTTTACTATACCACAATCAGTGCTTCCATATTCAGGGTTATTTTCCTGTTCTTCCTGCTCATAGTCTTTATTTGCTTACTCAGTGCTGTGTTTGTTGTCATATAATAGCCCCCTATTATGATCTTGGACTTCTATAGAATTAGCTACGGTTTGAGCTGCCCCTGTTATCCTTTTATACATCTGTATCTCTGCTATATTTCAGTGTTACAAAAATGTTGATCTTTTTATTTGCCCTTTTGGTTTATTTTCCTATAGTGTATTACTCAATAAGAGGTGTATTTTATAGGAAGGGAAGTCTGACTTATAATGTAAGAGAATTCATTGTATGAGATTATGGGATGGAGGGTACTTTTTACTAATTTGAAAACTGCTGTTGTTATGAAACTATTATGTAAAAAACATTGTCATGAACTTGCAGATAAAAATCTGTGACAGTAATATTAAATGACCTAATGGAGAATGCTGAAAAAAGTGTTGATGTTTAGGATGGAGCTTATGAATTGAAGTGATCATAATAGCATTTTCTATTGCTACATGTTTTAAAGCAATATATTATGAATTACAATTTGGTGAGATTATTTTGAAAATTAGATCTTTATCTTGGAAGTTGTTTGCGTCAAAAAAAAAGATCTGCATTTCAGTAATCACAAAGCAGTTTACACAAATGTCAAGAAATAATGTTAGATCATATTCATATTACGTTATTTTAAAAAAGAAAATGAACTTTTTGAATGATGGAATTAACATTTAAATATGCTCAACAAGAGTCCAAAGAAGATAATTTTCTTTATCTTTCAGCATGTTTTCTTAAGCTGTGGATGTCCATTTCAAAAAAGATAAGATGGGGAATTATAAGGCTACCTTAAAAGCTTTTATTTGTGGTGACTTGATTTTATGGATCAGTAAATCAAGAGATAAAGGATAGATTAATCAAGCTTATGAGTCCCTTTTCAACATGAGCTTGCATTCATATGGGTGTACTGAAGTACTAGATGCTAGTACAGACGTCTATATATATGAAAATTTCAAAGATAAACAAAGATAAACAAATTTCAAAGATTGACTGTACCTGTGAACAAACTATTTTCTTCTTAGCCTGTAATATAAAACTTTATTTTAAAAGGAAAATAGGAGTTTGGACAATTTATTTAGTTTTTCTTTCTACTTGTCTGTTGATTCAGATTTTAAAAGATTAGAACTTGCAGCTCAGTTCCCAAGAGATTTACTATACAGCATATATGTAAAAAGAATGAAAGTATTTTTTGTAGTTTTAAAAATCATATTTGCATTTCATAACTAAAATGAAAAGGCAAATACACGTTATGTGACAAATTCATACTGTATTGCCTAACCCTCTAAAATATTTGACTTGAAATGAAAGTGGGCTTTTGTTTCGGATGTTTTTAAAGGGAAGCAAAATTTTATGTGCTGCGAATGAAATAAATACTTCCTTTAAATTTTAAAGGCAACAAGTAATTTATGGAATAATTCTCCCTTTTATTTCTAGCAGTTAGGATGCCCATGAGTAAACACATTTACTAACCTGGGCCTGCTTATTGCCACTAAAGTAGGGCAAATATTTCATAAATGTGGTTTTTTTCTAGTAATTAATTCACTCTAATAGTACAGGGAAGAAGAGTATTAAGTCAGTTTTTTTCTTCAATAAAGGAAATTAAATAGTATTACATTTTTTTGTTGATGTCATAGAATTAACAAATAAATGCAATTAAGAAAGAAATATTTTCTCTTAAATATTTCTGCCTTCTTGTAACAAGCTCAAAGAAATCAAAAAAACAGTCTTCATACTTCTTTATTGTATTACCTTTAAAAAAGGTAACAGTAATAGGTGCATTTTGATAGTAGTTCCAGGAACATAGCACAGCCTTACTGAACACTTCAGCATCACCCTGTGTTGTTCAAATTCTTCATGTTTATTTTCTTTTTAAAACAATTTTTGAAATCTACACAAACTTGGACAGGGAGCCTCAAACACTCTTGGAATCTTCTACTTCTGTTAGGATATCTTAGGCAACTCACCCAACCACAATGAGATAATATAAAGATTATACAAGATAATGTTTATAAAAGTACACTTAAAGTGGTAAGGCTGCCCAATAAATTAGTATATTACATTTCATTCTTATTTCTCTTGAACATTTGGGACAAGTTACTTGAGCTCTTCATATCATCTTATAAAATATTTTATGAAAATTATATTCATTCTGATTGTCTTCTGTTTTCAAGTGATTGATTTGAAGAGTGCAATAATGTTTTGGTTTAACATAATATTTCTGCATTATATTTAGGAGGCAGGGAATAATATCACATTTTGTAGAAAAACCACCAACTTACAGATATTAGATTCAACCATATTAAATTACTGATATTTGACCAATTTTGATCTGAAAACAATAATTTTATGTTTCAACCTCAGGTGCTATTGGACTAAGTGCTCTCAGTATTTGAAGAAACAGGAGAATTCTTCATAACAGTCTTCCCCCTGTTGAAATGTCCTACATTTGAAAAGATTACTAGATATTTGGTTTGTTGTAGGTAGCATTTTATTCAACTCTGAGAGATTCCTGGAAAATTTTAACATACTATCTAGTTTATTTAGGGGGAAAAAAAAACCAGTTACTTCCCCCTTAAAATTATTTTCAGTGACTTCTATAAAAGTTTAAAATTAAATTAACCACAAATTATAAAACATGCAAATAATTTGACTTTTAAACAATAAAGAAAATGAAAAACTAAAAGCTCTGAAGAACTGAAAGATCCTTTTTAATATTTATTGCATTTTTCATTTCAGACTATTTGTTACATGTGCAAAGCCCCTAGTGGACTAAAGATAACATGAAATATTCCTGTTATTTTGAAATAAAATTACATTTTTCCTAAATACAAGAATATATGTATAATTGTCAGGTCAGTTTATATCGTATGGACCGTTTTCTTCTATTCAGTATATACAAATCTCATTTGTTAAGCTCTAAATTTAGGACTTGTTTTTACAGTATGGTTGACTTAGTTATATTTTTGTGCAATGTCTCCTTAATTTAATGACAAAATATGTTTTTTTTCCTCTCAGAGAAATTAGATTTGTCTTAGAACCCAAGTATAGATGAGTAAAGTCAGAAGTATTTGAAAGTTTATTTGAAACTTCTCTCTAATGAAATGACTTGTGAAAAAACTGTCTACATCTAGCATGTGTTAGATGTCTCAAATGAAGGGCCATTGGTGTCCTTCAGGAGACTTCACCTACTCTCTATCTTAATGATGGGGAACCTAGGACACATTGTGGAGTATTCTCTGCTTGTACCACACAAGCCACAGGATGTTTCTCATTCATTTGCTCATAAGGAAAGTTATACCTGAGTACTGGCATATCCACAAAACCATTCGAAGGGGTGATATGTTGGGGAGGTAGGTAGGGGTGTGTTTAAATTTATTTTTCCAAGAGCTTTCCTACTCTACTTCTTAAAACATGGATGCTCCTGGAGAATGTCATTCTAAGTGAAGCAAGCCAGAAAGAGAAAGAAAAATACCATATGAGATCGCTCATATGTGGAATCTAAAAAACAAAAACAAAAACAAACAAACAAAAACAAAGCGTAAATACAGAACAGAAATAGACTCACAGACAGAATACAGACTTGTGGTTACCAGGGGGGTGGAGGGTGGGAAGGGATAGACTGGGATTTCAAAATTGTAGAATAGGTAAACAAGATTACACTGTATATCACAGGGAAATATACACAAAATGTTATGATAACTCACAGAGAAAAAAATGCGACAATGAGTGTGTATATGTCCATGAATGACTGAAAAATTGTGCTGAACACTGGAATTTGACACAACATTGTAAAATGATTATAAATCAATAAAAAATGTTAAAAAAATAAAATAAAAGACAAAAAAATCATTGAATTTCATGGAAAACTAAGTTGAGAAATATAAGAATAATATAACACCTTAATCATCTCATTAAAGGCAAAGATTTCCAGAAAAAAAAAAATGTGGTGACTTTAGACTCTTAGGAAGCATTACCCCTCAGAACCAGCCTTCCTTGGAGAGTAATGTAGCAATGATTCAGCATGGATGGGAAAGTGCACAGTAACACCCTGCTCACTTATCTGTCAGTTCCATATCAGGAAATGTTCATTTCTCAGTAAGCAATAAAACAATACAAATGAGCACACACAGTGTAAACCATGCTCTGTTTATGGTCACTGTTAAATGCAGTGATCCTTCCCTATGTCCAGCTATTGATATGAATATAGAAGTGTTAACTTTCAAAGTTCAGATGTAGGTAAGAATTGAGGCTATAAAAGCAAGATAAAATCCTTGTAATAGTCTCTCATGAAGAGAGAACTTGAAATTGTATACAATATAGTTCATGTGAACTATTCAATATGTATTTTAATATGTTGACTAAGAACTATTGAATTCCATTAGGACCATTGAACAAGCAGAAGTATGTGCCACATAATTAGGTTTCCTTCTTTCTTTCTTCCTTTTTTTCCATCCTTCCTTTCTTCCTCCATTAACCAGATGAAACATTGTGAATTGAATACCACAAACCTTTTTGTAACAAAATTGGCACCTGGATGAAGCAGAAACATAGGCAATCTCCAATTTATGAAAGTACTATTTCAAAAGTTCTTGGCATAAACAGGTTGAAACTCATATCACATTCCCTATGGAAACAACACTGTAAGGCAAGGTAAACTTCTCAGACCACTTAGCAAAGGACTCATTAATTCCATGGTATACTTGAATCATTGTATTGTACCCAAAGTATGGTCAGGTATCGCCTGTAATGTTCCTAGGCAAAATCGTTTTACAGTTCCAAGTGTGATACCAGGAACATGTCTGCTGCTTCAAGTTGGTTTAGAGATATCCTTCTTTTCACTCCTGAACAGTGAAAAGAGAGAAAAAAAATTGGCTCCCCTCTTGCTCAAGGACTAGGATCCCAGGAGGCTGGGTAGCAGTGTCATTTAGGTGAATTTACAAGTTTCTGAGTCTGCCTGTTAAAAAGCATTTGAAACTAGCCAGATTCCTGCCCAGGCTGTTTCTTTCCTTCCTTAAGCCTCCATAATAGACCTTTTTGCTTAGTTTACTGTTTACACCTCCTCTCAGTTCTGGTTAGCTTTTCTCTTCTTCCAGCTGACTGCTGCACAGACCCACAGAATCAGTGATTTTCCTCCATTTCCCAGTCCTTGAAGCATTCCCAGACTACTGAGGTTTTCTAAAAGCTTTCACTGCTAGCACCAAAAGAAAAATATAATAAAACAAAGCTCCCTCCTTTGCTACCATGGGAACCAGATGCTACTGGCACTTGGCTCCCCAAATGAAGGGTAAAATCTTTCAAAGAAATGTGAGGGGCAAGAAAGGCAGGGGTGGACAGTAGCAAGCCCCAGGTATGTAAGGAAATAAAGTCGTAGTCTGCATTCCTTCTTCTGTTGCGTAGCACCAGCCACCAGTTTTACTTACTATGTACCTCACTCACCTTGGAGGGCATGGGTGGGAAGTCGCCTGCGGTAGGAGCAGTTTTGATGGAGAGGAGCAGCCAAAGAAAATGAAGGGAGACAGTTACAGAGGCAACTAGCAGAGAAGGAAAGAAGCCGAAGGAGGAAAGAAAAGCCCAAGTGGTGGCAGCCTTCTTTTGGCCAATTCTTAATGTAAAACATAGCCTATGAGTTGACTACTGCATGTACATTTAGATGCAGTCTTTTATATTTGTAAACTTAAACACTGATTATACAAAAAGGAATTATTGTGGTATTTTATTCCAAACTTAATTCACTGGTCATGATTAAACTTCTGATTTTCTTTACATGGAAACGAGAACATTTTTTCTTTATTCATTTCTCTTTTCCTAGAGATAGGTAATTAAGATTATGTGCAAAGAACATTGTCGTGACAAATTAAAATTACCATTCTTGCATTCCTATAAGCTGGGGGCCAAAGGAAAAAAGAAATTGTCGGGATGCTCTTTTGAAGTAATTTTAAAACATACAGTTTAGCAATCCGCAGCTTCCCTCGTGTCAGCACATGACCATCATTCATAACATAACCAATATTCTAGTGATTGAATTCCATCTCTGCGAGGGAGGCTTGTCTTTTCTGAAAGTAAAATGAAATTTAAAGTGTCTTTTCCTTGGTTTTTATTCATTATTTTTTAAGATCAAAAGAAAAAAAAAGGGTGATCTTTATAGGTGGCATGATCATCATCATAAAGTTGATTACTAAGAGACTCACTCCATGTACACAGTAGGATTAGGTCAGCAGAATTAAGAAGCCAGGGTTTTCTGCAAACCAAGAGCTTTTCCTAACTTGACAATGTCTGCAGGTAAGGCTGGATGGACTGCTTTCTACCTTACACTAAAGCAGAATAGACTGTTTATCTTTACACTGTGGCATGCCAATTTCAGCACCTCTCTCTGTTGCTGCTCAAAACCAAAGTAGTATTTGATTGCAAAGAGAAAGCAAAAGTTGATTTGATGAGAGAAACTGTTCTTAAACTCGATATTCTATGTTTAGTCCAAACACCAAGTAGAAAGGAAAGAAAAAAGGGAAAGTACGTGGAGAATATTTATAATTGCTAGAGCTACCGCCATTTGTAACTACTTCCAAATTCTGAAGTAATGTAGAGATAATGTTTAGGTTAACTGATTTTAAATCAACTAAAGCCAACAAATATGTATCAAAGGGGTAGAATAGAATGAAACAAGTAAAAAGAAGGTTTTTATCTAATGACTGAATCTTAAAATATATGGAAACTCAAGGAACATCTGCTCTATGCCAGTTTTCTTCTTTTTCTTCTTCTTTTTTTTTAATAGAAGTTAATATATTACCCTTCCTTTTACTCTATTACTTTAGAAATAAACCTAAGTCTTCTGAAGAAGACCATTTTTCTGAACATGGTCAAGTTGGGATTTGATTACACTTTGGGCATGACTTGGATTTGCATATAAGGACTTCCATTAGTTAAGCTGGTTCTCTGTATGAATAAGAACTCAGAAAAGTGCTGGATGCCTGGGCAGGATCAGTGATATCCCCTGCAGCTCTATGCCTTAGTTAACAATGAAGAGAGAGCTCACTTTCAGGGGACTGCGTCCGTGACCTTGCTTTTTATTAGCACACCCTTATAGCCCACTAAGCACAATTGTAAAATTAGTGTCAAGCTTGGACCTTCTTTATCTTGTTGATTTGTTTTTCATATTTTCTTCCCCTGTTAAACGTTCATGCAGCACTTTACCAAAACCCCTTTCTGGGACTGTGCTGCTCAAAACCATATTTGCCAAGTGATCTCCTTGAAATTCCCTGATTTTGTTGTTTTGCTCTACATATTTAATAATCTTATTTAAAACGAGCATCATAAATGGGAAATAGAATTTCAGAGGATATCATTACAAAACCAAAGTGTATCCTAAACATTAAAATAACCTATATCTTTGTATAATTTCCGATATAAAGCAATAAAACGAAACTGTAGTGTTTGTGTCCATGTCATGTCCAAGTTACCATCGAAAAGTAACTAATTCTCTCTGATTCCCTATTTGGCAAATTAGAAACCTAAATCAAACAGGAAGTGAATATCACATACCAAGTATTTTAACCATTTTTTATTTCTTTAAAAATCAACTCTGGCAAATCAAGTATTTTCTGTAAATGTTATTGTCCACATTTACCACTACCAGTGTTCTATTATATATTAAGGCCACGTCAGTAAGAGTACCTGTGTTGATATTTCAGTTTCCACCTACTATATTTTAAGCAAAATTGGTGATTTTTAATTCATTAATAACTTTAACCATTGAAGTTATTTGTTGAACCTGATGAAGTGGTGCATTTAAGTGTTTTTCTCTGTTTTCTATATTGTGTTTTTGTTCTTTAGGCACTTTTGATCAAATGACCACTTTAAAAAGTACAGCTAATTAAGTAAAATATAAGAATGAGACAAGAACTATCAACATGGGTATACTTTACTGTTGAAAACACCTTGATAAGTACTGAAACTTTGCTCTCACCCTCGTCCCATGAAACAGCTTTTCCTTCCATTTCTTACTTAGACGCCAAGCCGTTTGTCTCAGATAGTACTTGAGTTGCCTAATGGGTACTAATAATATTTTAAATTCCATACACTTACATTGATTATGTGTAGGAAAGACATATAAATTCTGATTGTATATATGTGTCTGTTTGTATATACACATATGTAAATATACTTAAGTAAATATATGAAAATATGTAAATTTTACATAGCTATATAGAAATATAAGGGACAGTTCACCCAATATTATTATTATCTTTACTACCTTCATGTTCACACCCTAAACAGAAATACAAAGTGAAATAATCATGGTAAACTTTGCATAATGAATAAACTTTCCTAAATGGACTTCTCTTGTAATAATTACTTTTTCTACTTAACATTTTTTAAAAGTTAGCATTTTAATAAGTTGCTATAAAATATGAACATACTTGTAAGCAAACTAAGTAAATTATAGATACTAGGTGCATAATTTATGTTATGTTTCTTTAAGAAAAGAAATTGAAGTATTAGAAATATTTAAAGGCCATGATAGTAAATGGATTACATATTTGGTAGAACTGGAATATCTTTAAGTGAAATTTCATGGCTCTTTATTTCATACAATTAAGTCCAAATCAGAATTTAGAAATAGAATCTTTTAGAATTGTTATATTAAAAAAGAGCTTTAAAAATAATTGCCTAGGAAAACCATGCCAGCAACATCTAAGAGTAATGTTTACTTTACACAGGCTAGTGAAAGGCTTTTTAAAACTCTCTGCTCAGGACACAGCAGTATTACTGAAATTTTGTCTCATATTCTTTAAATGCTGCCATTGGGAGGGAACCTGCTTCCCGTGATTGTGTTTTCCCTTTTGAATGGGAGCGATGGAGCACTTGCATGATGTGTTTGGTGCCTTGCATGAAAAAGACATGCAAAGGCAAGGTCCAGTCTGCATGCTGCTTAATGAATGTTTTTCCTTTTCTCTCCCTCCTTGTCATGTGCTTTCAGAAGACAACAATGTGGAAGGTGGGTACTTTCTACTTTATTTTCCAACTCTCATTTGCCTTTTATTTCTTAGTATTAATAGAGTACATCTTGAATGTAGACGGTAAGTTGAACTTCTTTCTGAGTGTTTGCTGATTTCTGGATTGTGCATCATTTTTCATATAGAACACACACACTCTCAGCTCCATCAGCCCCAAGTATATGAAACTCCTTCAGTCTGAACGCCAACCCTTGATGGACTTCAACATCCCATATGAACCTTTAAATACTTATTTCAGTGCTCTGCATGGAAAAATGACACAATCCTGCTTCTCTTATTATAAATGAGAAAGTATTTCTTTGCAGTCTCAGAACATACTGCATGATTCTTTCTCCATTTTTTTTTCTTGATCAAAATAATTTCTTTTGGAAATGTTTAGTAGTATTACATCATCTCTAGCCCATCGGTTTAGTGTCAAATGATTCGATTTATAAAAAGAATACAAAATAAAGTACTGACTATAAGTAAGAGGCATAAATTTAGATTAAAAAATAAGCCATTGACCAGTGGAAATGAAAGCATACAACACTCCAGCGTGTTTATTGGTAAGTATATTTGTAATAGTCTGTGTCTGTTAAATAAAGCTATGATATTTGTTCAAGGTTTTCTAAAATTATCTCTATGAAGGAATTTTGAGAAAGTTATGCATGTTTTCCTGTAGAATCTGACAAACTAAAACATATTTCAATATTCTTACCTTCAAAGAAATTAAACGCATTAGTCCATTTGCTGCCAAATAAATACATAAAGGATAAAAACAGAAAAATAACTAGGAAGAGCCAAGCATTGTAAAAGGGAAGATGATGTCCTATCAACTTACATAATCACAGCATTAACAGTTCTTGCATAAACAGTTTACTAATATCTGTACGTTAGTAGAAAGTGTTTAGCCTATTTTATTTTGCTACAATATTTTGAAATACAACCATTCATGATGTTCACTTCTACAGAATGATGAATTCCTTAGAAAAAGTCCCCATCCAATGTTACAGATGAATATCCATTAAATTTATAAGATTTGATATCTCAAAGAACAATTCATGGTAATACAAAGTTGATTAGTAGCAGGTTTCAACATATTATTTGCGATTCTTTCATGGACAATACCATTGCTTAGTTGCCGAACATTTCTATTTCATTATTTAAGTAAATAAAATAGATTTAAACTTTAAAAGAAATCATCAGTGACTATTTTTCCAAGTGTTGCTTCTGTCTTTCTGTACTATAATTTTAATCGCATGTGAGTGTGTAGTTGATAAAGATATTACACTGAAAGTCTGACTGACATCTTTCAAAATCAGTCTCATTTATATTGTGCATGTTACTTGGGATCAAAAGGTTTTTAAAGAAAGTATCTTTTTTTTTTTCCTTCTTTTGCATTTCCTTAACCATCCTGTAAAATGTTGCATGTTTCTGTTCTTTTCTCTTTAAAGCCAGTTGCATTTTAAAGGGCTTTTAAATCAGCTTAATAAGCATGGATGCCTCTCTCCTCACACACACTCATTCCATGAAAAATTTTGACAAGATTTTCACAGGATAGGCTCATAAACTATTGTAATAAAGTTTATTCAATCATAATTTTTAACCTCCCTGTTGATAACTCCACTTTGGCAGTAAGTCTAGCATGGACAATGTGAAAGCTTTGAGATTTTAAAATTTCCGTCGTTAGGTGTTATTAAAAACCACTAGAGGGGTCTAAAAGTTATATCCATACAGAGATATTTCCCTGATTTAGTCTACAGAAAAGATATAAACTGTTATTAGGAAATATGTATAGTAGTTTTAAAAGTGAAATTAAATGAAAAATTATATAAACTGGACAGATAAGCCACTATTCCTAAGCATATAAAATATCATGAATCACCAACAAATCATGAACTTTTTAATCTGATTGTGTGATTTTGGGGGGGGGGGTAAAATTGCCTAGAAAATACAAAAAGAAGCTAGATAACAGAAACATTAAACTACTATATTAAATAACTTTAATATTGTGAATGTATGATAATTTATAATTGTATCTATCCTACAGGAATGTTTAAATACCCCTTTAATTTTTAAGGTAATAATACAGATTGTTTCAATACTGATGCAAGTAATACACAGTGTTATGTAGCTCAAAGTCTCAAATATATTTGAAATAACACTGGGAAATGAAATATAAATTTTAATAAAATTATATATATACTATATTGCTCTAACATTTTCCCATATTTTTTGAAATATACAGGGATTGATGAGTAGTTTTATTTCTGAATTTAGAGTAAAGAACTAGGAATTAATGCCTTTTAGTAAAACATATCTTCTTGGATAGTGAAAGAATTTTTTTAAAGGACATTGGCAGTATTTAGAAAAGGAGTGATCTTTTAACCTGAAATTAATTGTGAAGCAAAAGTTAAAAAATAATATAAGTAAACAAAGGGAATTCAGTATTCTTTCAGAAAACTTCTTTGATGAAATTATATCTTAAATATACTCATTAACTCATAGTTTAGTATTTAAGTAATGTTTAAGTAAAGTGCTAAATAATATTGTTATTTATGGAAAATTACTTAAGCTTATTCAAAGGTGATCCATTGTTTATTAAAAACATTACTCTGTAGTAGATTCTAACTTTACAATTGCATGTCTGATGATTTTTTTTGTATTTGAAAAACAGTCATTTGCTACATGTATCAGACAAGGAGACATTTCTGCATTATCATTTCAGTGTGACTGAGGATTTTTTTTCATTTAACTATGAAACTTCTCATTTTTTGATGAGGGGAAAAAGATCAGACCCAGCCCATGTTTCAGGTATTCCTTTGGGTTTTTAAAATATAATTTCATCACCCAAGAATGGCAAGCCCTGTTGGGGCAGTGTTCAAAACAGTCTCATCAAAGGGCATGAAGGGCAGATGCAATATTTAAGGGATTGGTTGAATTTTAAGTCATGCTCTTATGCTCTTGATTGTTCCAACTGATACATAGAAGAAATACACAGTGCAACATGTGCAAGTGTTTAAATTGCAGTTCTGTAGCTCTTTGCCTGAAAGCATTCTGATCAGGAGTTGAAAGAATGCTTTTTGATTTGCCTCTGTGATACAGGCATGTCTCATAGGAAACAAGATGTCTGTCACTGAACATTTTTGTCACTGTGACAACCCTGCCTTTCCATGCTCCCTTGTTTATTGCTGACTGTGCTCTTGTTTCCCTTCAAGGTCTGGCGCACCTGATGATGGGCGACCAAGGTATGGGCTCTGTTCCTTTTCCACTCCGCTTTCAGTGTTTCCTTGTTCTGTAGCTGCTTTCAAACCATCACAGCAAAGGATGGGCAAATGCTTGCAAATAATCTGGCTGCAAATTAAATACGTAACTTTTGTTCACATTTTTTTTTTCATGTGTTTTTCTCCCTTTATTTGTTGGTTTGTTATTGGTTTGCTCTTTTGACTTTTATTTTCCTTCATTCTATGCACTATAATATTTACAAATAAATGAGACATAAGAACTTGTGATTGAAAGCTTCCATATATTTATCAGCATAAGCGTAGTTATACTAAAGAAAAACCGAGAACTATCAGAAGTTATTATTTGAAAGAAGATATTCAGTTTAACCTATTGCACCAAAAAGACTCCATTTTTCACTCATGCATGGCAGTTTGGGAACATGCAGACATCTTTGGCTTCTGGCTTCTTGAATGCAGAATATAGTGTTCTACAAAATCAATACTTTTTCTACCCATAGCCATTGTGTATCTTCTTTCTGTGTAATCTTTTAAAGTGAGCATGGGCTTTCCAATTTCCTTGCATGTATTGCCCTAAAAAAGGCAGATTTCTTAACGTGTACTGATGGTACCTCCATTTGTTTTCAAACCCTTATTTATACTTTCTTGTCTTGTTTAATTTTCAAAGAATAGTGCATTTACATATATTCATAATTCTTATTGTTGTTTCTCTCCTCTTTATTCTTTTTGTATGGAAACCCTTTCTTCATGGAACCATTTCATCAACTCCATAGGTAAAAGTAAAGGTATTACATTATTTTATTTCTTCTTAATATCATCTATATGAATTACAGTGTGTCTAAGTTATGCAAATATATTTAGACTTTTTGGCATTAGTAATGGGCGCTGGGAGGTAGGTATGAGTGTTAATGAATATTTTATGAATTTAAGGTAAGAAAAATCCATCAAAATGTTTCCCTCCTTTTTTTCTTGCTCTTTAGAGTGATTCCTTTCCTCGTCTTAGCTGCTTATATAATTAGTGTGTTTAGAAATTAGTTACAAGATACAGTGTCAGCTTTTGCAGTATCGTTTAATGGTAGTTAAATGATGAGTGTAGCCACCATAGATATATCATCTTCAAACATTTAACTCTGGAGCACGCCTGCCCCAGCCATTCCGCCTTGGGATGTAAGTTTAAGCATGTGCAGCATTGAAATGGTACCGCTGTGGGCTTATCAGCTTGTGGTCTGCTAGATGTCATATATACACATTGACTCCATGATAATCTGAAAAGGCAGTGCGGTGCGGTGAAAGACGGAGGAGCAAGACAACTCTGTTCTTTCTTTTGTGCGTACTAACTTTGTCTTAAGAACGTTATCAAACAGGTATACATTTCTGAGTCAGGCATGTGTACTCTTTGACGTGTTGGCGCCAAATTTAAAAGCATGCTTAGTTTGCCATTTAGAACCATCCACATTGCGTTTAGTGTTTTCATTAAAAGGAAGTAGATGATATGCAGCTGTGGTAAACATGCATCATAGCCTTTAAATTAACCATTTTTAGCTATGTACTAGTGAACGTGCCCTTGGTCTCTAGTTTTGTTTTATTTTGGTTTTTGTGTTTTGGTTATTTTAAACACAGGAATGTGTCCCCTTGAATTCTCTGAATCTTTCTTTTGCTCTGAACATTACTCTGGCGAATTGGGACCAAAGCTCACACTTCTGCGCCTTTACATTTGTGTCGTCTAGCAGGGAAACTTTTCTGCTTGAAAAAGCACCTGAACATGAGCGGAGCAATAAGTAAGAAATTATATCAAAGTTTTAAATGTGTGAAATAGAGCTTTAGAAACAAATGTTGTTTGGATAATTTGAGCCAATAAAAGGAGAACATATGCTATTGCAGTTTGTGTTTTGGTCAACCATTTCCAATAATACAATTTAATCTTATTTTAAGCCTTTTTAGCAACTATGCAGATGACAGTACGTATCAATTCTTTTATAGATTTTGTGCACCAGTTGGGATGCTTTCTAAACTTTTTTTGAGGGCAATTTCCCTTTCTTCAGTGGGCGTTTTCCACCACGCTCCTTAGTGTAGGACTCAGGATGGCGTAGAGGGCATTGTATTTGTATTTTATTTTACTGGCTGAGTGAAGTTAATGTATATGTGTTTGTATATGTGTATTTGTATGAATGCATGTGTGTACACAAACTTTCTAAATGTATTTTTCACATATATTCATTATGTTGTAAAAAGTAACTCTGAAAAATAATATTCTAAGAATATAACCATTTAGCTCTACATATGGAATAATTCATGTTTATACTTAGCTGATGATTTATTTTGCTGTAATTAATGTTGTGTCACTTAACTTTATTCAGTTTTATTATGTCAGTCTTAAATGTTTTCTGTTGGCATGTGTGTCAAACATATTTTTACTTCACCGGTTTTCATCAAATTTTATTCTTCAATCTGCACGAAACTACACAGGACAGGAAGTTGGTTTTTCCTTCACATTCTTCTTCTGTTAACGGAACCAAGATGTCTTTTGATGTTAAATGGGTAAAGAAGACTTTAAGATGGACTTGAGTATTTTGCAAGTCAGAGTGATCACCTTTACATGTTGGTTAATTATATATATATATATATATAAATGAGAAATGTGATTTATATGTCTTTATTAATTGCAAATTAGTTCAACAAATCTGCATTCTAGAGCAAAAAATACAATCTTGACTATGATGTCATCCAGATTGAAAGATTGTCAGTGTAATATGGCATGAAAACATGTGGATAGGTTAGTTTAAATGACGGGAATGGAAGTGCTGTGAGAGTGGTGAAAAGTGTGATCAGTGTCAGCTTTCAGAAAAGATAAAGATAACATGAATCAGTGTCCCTTAGGAAGGGATCCTTGCCTTGTGCCACCTGTTGGAGGAGCCAAAAAATATCCAGAAACTGCAATGTAGCTCCCTTTATCAGGTTAAATCCTAGTTGTGCACAAAATATGCGATAAACCTATCCACTCTAAAATAACTGATTTGCATTGTAGATTCATGCTTCTCAGATCTTTCCATCAAAATGTAATCCTGGAGCATTTTTCTTGACACCACTTTTTTCTTTAAGAGTAGTGAATTCAGGTGCTCTGGAATGAACATTTGTAGATTAAAGTCTTTCTTTTTTGAATCCAGAAGCAAAACTAGGTTCAAGAACATTATTGCTATCATTTTGATTTCTTCTATATGGATTCTTAAGTATTTTCTAAATTTTTAAATATTCAATGATAGAAAATAAATTTCATTAAAAAATGTACAGTTAAACAAAAACAAAAACAAAAAAAACAAAACATTTCTTCTGATGGATAACCTTCTTCATCCTCCTCCCCAGACTCTCTAGAGGTGACCACTGGTGTCACTTTGTGATGTATCCTGACAGAGTTGGTATGGATCTTTTCATACTCCCTAATTAATTCTTCAGGGGTTTGGAAACTGCAGAATTCCTTACATGTACATGACAAAAACAGAAAGTCATCTGGAGACGTGTTAAGGCTTTGTGCTGGCAGAATCATAATGAATGAAATGGAAGTTTTTTTACTCTTTCTGTAGGCCATCATGCCTCACAGTTTCACTTGGTCATTCTCTTCCAAACTTAGAGTAGTTATTTGGATTTATTTTCATGTTTTCTAAACAAAGATGCATCACCTTTAACTGATTACAGTTAGGAATAAACTTTGCTTTCTCTGCGATAGCTGAAGGAAGATGGTATTCAGGACCAGCCTTACTTCTTGTGGTTGTGGCTTGATGGATTCAAATGGTTTTTGTGAAATTGTGTTTGCTTTCTTTTTAGGCTTGAAATTTGTCAATGACATTGCTAGGACCATTGATCATACTAATTTTATTCTTTACTCTAATTAGAATTTCGATTGATCTATTTGCCTGGGAATTTAGTTTATTTTTGTTTTTTCTGTGTATATTTATGTGGTCACTTCATTCCAGCAATTATTTATTTGTATTTTACTCTAATATTTGAGAGAAATGTATGACCTTTTGAATCAGAAAATGTCAAAGGAAGTTAGTTATACTACAAATCCAAAAAAGTTACTGGTTAATAGCTCAGGAGTACAGGTCAATAATTGTCACTTAAATGTTGTACTTCGATTGGAGGCCTGTATTTTCCATCGTAAAAATCTATAGTTGTATATATTTATGTGATTGGTTATATTTAATGTCAACTTTTCCTAGTAGACTGTAAGCTCCATGAGGGCAGGAAGCTTGTCTTTCTTTTTGACCATTATATTTCCAGAATATTATTCTTATTTTATCTTGAATTTGCCATTCTCATGATTTATGTATGTGTGTGTTGGGGGAGGGCATGTTGGAAAAGGTAGATACAGAGGAAGACAGGGAACGTTTGGAGTCACCATAGTAGGGGGTGGAAAAGGAAGAGGAAGCTTATTCAAATAACAAAAAGGATTGTAGCAACAGATTATATTGAATTCTCTCTGTCTCTAAGCTTCTGAATAGTTCCTATCATTCATATTCTTCTTGAAGCTGCAGTAATTCTTCCTAGTACAGCATCTTTCTAATATCGCTTGAGTTTGTTTGCCTTTAGCCTATGCACAGCAATGGCCCTGTAAGGAAATAAAGTCAGTGTATTTTTGTGTTTAAAGGTTTTGAAAAATTTTAAGGTGATTCACTGTCACAGTGGCAAATAATCAAATTTTGTTTTCTAAATTCTGCTATTCATGTGATAACACATACAGGACTTTTCCTGAAATTCAGATCTGGTGTTAAGCTATCTTATGTGGCTTCCATGCCATGAGTTCCTTTTTTTTTTTTTAACTGTATCAATCGTGATGTACTGTAAGACCTGTTTTAAATTGGGTTAGGATTGTAAGCTTTCTAAAAAGCCAAAATTTAAGTCTCATCTTATGATACAAACATATTTGCTATTCCTTACATTCATAAATTCTACAACATATTTGCAAAATAAATGTCCATTTGAGTCTTTCAAATGTCTATTGTCTGATTATCCAGGTTTCTCATGTTACTTAAAAGCCAAGGTATTACAGCTGTCAGACATACAATTATACATTTTGAAAGTGCCTAAACTTTACTAGTGACAATGAAGATATTAAAGGAGAATAATTTAAGAGGAAAATAAACACAGATTTTTTTCTCATAATCAATTGTGTTAATACCTAGATATAATTGATTCCACTCAACTAATTGATAAGCAATATCTAAGATTATATATTTTAAAATTTTATCTGTAATGTCAAACCACAACTAATAATATACTTAGTCTTAAAATAGATTTGATATTATTAATCTTTAGGGGAAAATAAAGTATTTAGTATTCTTACACATTTTCTTTTATTTCCATGATTTTTTGTTACCATCTTTCAACTCTTGTGTTGCTATGTAGTTAATTTGTCTGTAAAGTGCACAGTTCCAGTGACCAGCATCTTGATGTGTATTTGTTTTATGACTCTGAAATATATTTTGCAGTGGTTTCTGACATAGAACTAATCTGATTTTGAAAATACCACATTTCTCTTCTTTTGTATGGTTTCTTAAATGGTACTTCTTCATTTAGCTTCAAAATATTAACTATTCTGCACTGTTCAGAAACACTTGTGAATGTTGACAGTCTTAACTGTATTGAAATGCCTGTGTGTGGTACATCTGCAAGCCAGGACATAGTTTATTTTGGTTTATCTGTTATGACTTCTACGTTGCAGTACTGGGTGCTCCTCTCTCACAGCCACAGAACATGGAAGGACCAGAATGTAACTTCATGAAATTGGACATTAAATGTCTACTTCATCAATAGGATATACGTAGAAGTCTATGTGACTGTTCAGAATTTGATGTTTATTTTGCCGTTCTTCTTTAGCCTACATGCCCATCAGTTCTGAGTGCAATTAAGAAAAGCCATTTAAAGAGTAAATAGATATTATCTCTTACTGCAGTTTAATCAGTTTTATCATTATATTTATTACTAATGAAAGTCCCAGCTTCTTTTTATCTCTGCATGTTTGGCTCTGTGATGAGAAGTTTCTCCTTTGCAGTCTGTAAACAGTTATGATATTGAATAACTGGTAAGCTAAACAAGGATTTTGTGAGACTTGTTGTGGATTAATTGATCCTCAGAGAAGAGCATGGAAAGGACTCTCCACAGTCTAACAGTTTAAAGAATGAGACAGTACAAATATAAATTCAGATGCTTTGCTGAGATAGATCACAAACAGCAAAACCTTTAAGTTATGGCACATTGGATTTTAAAAGAATTATTCCTTTTTCCAAAATAGTGATTTTATCTTGTTTATCCATTTTGAAATATATTTTTGTTAATGTAGGTTTTTTTTTTTAACCACCATCAACACATTTAGGCTTGTAAGAGGGTATTTCTTAAATTGTGTTGGCAGGTGGTTTTAAAGAATTATGATTACCCAGTGTGCTTAGCTCATATACTAAAGAGATTTGAATCTTTATTGGAATCATAGCATTTTGGAACAGGAAAGAACATTGTAGACCATCCTGAAAAAAACTGACATCCTTAATTATTAGGCATAATAGGAGGTATTTCTCATTATGTTAGGCAAAACTGTGGAGACTTTGAACTAAAATAACTGATACAGAGTAACCAACTTTAAGGAGACTTTAAAGACTTTCTTCCACTTACACACTAATAATCATGAAACAGTTTTGTCTTCTTATTCTTATAAAATAAATTTTGAAGCAGTGTGAAGGAAACCAATCATAGAGTATTATATAATATGCTATTATTTCTCAATTTGAAGGTTTCATTTCAGGGGATTAAAACTCTCCCTTATAACAAGGAAGCAGTATAGTGTGATGGGTACAGGACATGTAGACATAAGACCTGGGTTTCAATCCTGTATTTGCTCTTTACTGACCTTAGACAGATAATTTAGCCTCACATATCTAAATCTTATGATCTGTATTATGAGCTAATAAAAATACTGCACTCTCAAGGATATTGCTATGACAAATTGCAGAAGCACTTAATTAAAAGATGGTTTTTATCAATGGTGATAATAAAATAAAACATACTGTATATCTTTGGATTAAATACATTTGAAGGCTAATGATCTGTAATCTGCCAAAGGTGTTTTTTTTTTAATTATTAATTTTGTAGTATCTTCTGCCCATCACATGAATACCCTATAATTTATGGTTCTGTGGTGGTTTTCAGTTACAGCTAACTAGACATCAGTGTCTTGATAGTCCATAGTTCAGAGAACATTAGTACAATAAAGCATGAAAGGTTAGTCCTACTCAATCAGAAGTATTTAGATATTTCTGTAACTCTTCATGCATTCACATTTCACTTGCACACAATGATGAAGCTGAAATGGACTTACCTTCCCTTTGAACAAACCTAGGAGTTCAGAGGGAACTGCTGCTTCTTAGATGCAAATTTTAGGGCTGAAGAGGGCAGGGAGATAAATATTTTCTCATGGATTGGAAGTACCATCTAGAGAAAACTTTTTCTGTGAATTAGTATTTTGTCTCATTAGTGACTTCATGGAGTGATATGTGAGTTGAGCTTATACTAACCACTTAGTCACCTGAAGACTAGATTTTGAAAGAAAAGATAATTGGGGACTTCTCTTCTTAGATAGGTATCTTTGTAGGAAAAAAAAAAGCGTAATTACTTTGAGACACTTAAATAATTGGTTATATTGTCATATCCTTCGAGATTTGTTCGAATGGCACCTGAGTCTCAAGAGACCATCCTACCTAATACTACAATTTGCTCCTCTCCTGAGCTCTTCTTACCTCAGTCTAGTTTCTCTTCCTTAACACTTGTTATCTTTTAATACACTTCAATTTTTTTCATTTATTTTGTTTACTGTTTATTGTCTGTCTTCCTTCCACCAAAATATAAAAGGGTAGAGATGTCTGCCCTGCCTTGAGGTATCTCAAGAGCCCTTGGAACAGTGGTTGGCACAAGTAGGTATTCAGGAATACTTGTTTAATGATTGCCTGACTGGTTAAGCAGGTTTATAAAATTCCCTTTTAGATTTTACTCTGGATACTATGTTTTAAATTTTACATATTATTATTACATAATAAATAGTATAATATTTTACATAATACACTGATTTTCAAATTTCTTTTTCCTTTTTGCTTCAAGGTAAATCTCCAATGAAGGACAAACAAATAAGGCTGATAAAACCAGAATTTTTCTCCTTCAACTGGGAGTGAGGAGGATTCAGACTTGACCCTTTTTTGAGCTTCCTCATTCTCTGCCCAGTTTAAGTGGTCTCGGAGAATTTGAAACGGTTTTAAAAACCACTCCATCAGCCACTGATGGTCAAGACTTTCCTTTAAAATTCCTTTAATAATCAGTTTTAAAAGAATGTTTCTTTAAGAAGGAGATGATAATTCATCTTTGTATGTCTCTGCGTGTATATAGGTAACAGGAAGAGGCTCCTGAAAGTTTGGCTTCTGACTAGCTTGATTCATTGTGACTTTCAGAAAGTACTTTTTAAGTAATTTGTGACAGAAGGGAAGTTTCAAAGAATGAAGTGGGTCCCTTTGTACTTTATGTTCATGTAACTTATCTGGTGCTTCTCATATTAAAAGAAATAGATTCAGTCTTCTAAGTTCCTCAAATAGTTATGTACACCCAAAGGGCCTTTGACTTTTTCCCAGCCCAGGGATAAATGATCATGTGTTCAACTAGATGATTTATCAAGTGGTTTAGATCTGCAGCCAGCTGTCCTAAACTGTGGAGCCTGAGTTCAAGAGTTACAGTGGTAGGAAATCTCTGAATTAAAAAGCAACAACGAAACTGCAGTGCCTGAAACCCTATTTTCCATGAAATGAATGTCTTATTATTTGTCCTTTAAGTAGAAATAGCGTTAGCAATGGAGATGGAAGGAGAGAAGGAGGAAAAAAGAGAGAGAGAGGGAGAATTCTCTCTAGAAAGAATGGGAATAATTTCATTCAGTCTTAGTCATTATTAAATCATCAGTGAGACTGCTACACATGGTGTAAAGCCATACCTTTTCAGAATGGATATTTTCAAGATTTTTGACATTAAGAAATATAAACATGAGGATGATAATAGTTAACCAATTTTATGGACATATCTTTACACATTCAAATTGTATCTATTTATATAAAATGTGTTTTGACTAAATACAGTTTTCTCTTTTCTGCTTGGCTTGTTTGCCTGTGAATTGCCCTGTGTCTGTGACCATGTGTTAGCTCATTCAGAACAGTAGCATTTGAAATAATCTCCAGTTATTATTAGTGTTTTTCAACCAAGTAAAATAGTGCAGGGATGCTACCAGAGCTAGGAACTGAGAATAATATTTCTTTTCACCTTAAAGACTTTTTTTATTGCATAGCCCAGATAGAGACTAGAAAAATCAGACTACTGAGACAAATAGATAAGGTAATTCAGGAAATTAAAATGACTCATGTGTTAGAAGAAGTTTCTAAGCAATGTTTTATTTTTTGGCCTGAATTACCTGGCCAACTGACCCAGTTTTCCATGTCATCTTCTGGCTCTGGCATTATAAAGTCAGTAGACACTTGGAGAAAATTAAATTACTCCATTCTAGGAAACAATCAAATTTAGTTTGGGCTAACGTGCTGTCAGAGGGATGGAAATCCCCCAAATTGGCCAACTGTGATTTCAGCTCACAGGGAAATCCTCGTTCGCAAGCTAACCATAATTTTTTTTGCAGCTTGTTAGTGGCAAAATACGCTAGAAATCTTCTGCTAAACTTACTTAACAGATATTTTTGATGCTGTGCTGACTTAAAAGAATTATAGAATGGCCTTGTTATGACTGTCTTTCCAGAGATTATTTGTTTGAATGAAAGGATGCATTATCTGACTGGCAGTGAGCAGGGCATACAATCTGAATTGCTTCCCTGGCAGTGCGGTTGAGTTTGCTCTGACCCATCTGTATTTGCTGTGACCAGTGGCATTTTTTGTGTGAAGACTGGGTGAAATTAGGAGTCATTCAGTGCGATGGAAAGAGATGGAAGCCAGTTGCTCCAAAAGAAAACCAAAACTTGGACTAATGAATGTGAGGACAGTTTGAGCATTTGCCCTCTCATTATTTGTAAGGAGTATTGCCATGACCAATTAGGCAAAGTCACTGTTTCTTTTTTCTTCAAATCCTTCAAATCTGTCATTCCCTAGTTAGAAGAATGTCCTCTTGAAGGAGGACCACTGTGTAAGAAGACTAGTCAAGCAGCTTATTTCCCTGTTACATCTGAACAGTTCTCAGACACTGTTGCACACTTTGACCTCAGTATCGTTGTTCTGACCCAAGGGTTCTCAGGTAGTCTGCCCAGCTCTCCTCCACCTCCCCACGCCCAGTCACCTGGGGCACATTTTAGAAAAATACACATCTTCAGGGACCCTAACAGATACTTTTGTTCAATATGTCTAAGGTCGATTGTAATCCTGTACCTTAAAAAGCCCCCTCAACTCCCTAAGATGTTTCCAAAGTACAGCCATTTTATGCAGAGTGTTACCAACTCAGCTAATTGGCTTTTGTCCTCTAAGACGTGAGGATTTGATCTTCATGGTGATGAAAGGTTTTTTTGTTTTTTGTTTTCCCTTGCAGGGGAACTGTGTAACTTGTTAATTCAACTCATATTGCTTCTCTGTTGAAAGATTTCCTTACTAATAAAAAATAATTATTATTTTGCTTTAAGAGAAGTTTGTCCTTAGTCCATTATGAAAAGACTGGAAAAGGAGATATGGTTATTCAGTTAAGTCTACCTTTTATCCTTGAAACTGAACAATTGGGTTTTACCCAAGTAAAGATATCACTGTGCTCTTTGCAACCTTGTGGTACAGGTCATTAAAACTTCCATTGTGTAGAGTTCAGATATGTGCTTCAAAAAAAGGAAAGAACAAAACTCAAATTGAATATATGGCAACATTTAAACTTTTGATGTGAAGCCCACCCATGGATATTTGTAATATATTTTAAGATCATTATCTATAATAGACCATGGTAAAGAGATCCAGACAAAGCTGAAGAGGAAATGCTGAGCTCACATAAAAACTATGCCACAAATATCTCTCTATACAATGGAAAAAGTTGATTATAATGGGTTTTTTTTTTTTCTTTTTAGTGGAGACTGTGGTGAAAGAGGTGTTAAATAATACAGGAATATGTCATTTCTATAAAGGTCATACTCTAGGGGGTGTAAATTTGGTCTCTGGAGTCTATTAAAAAAGAAGAGGTAATATACTTATGAGACATGCAGAAGTGACAGTCACAGGCATAGGAATTATAGGGAATTATACTATTAGATTTTTTAAGATCTACAAAAGGATTTTGGTTAAGGAATAGTGTGAGTATAAGCAAAAGCAGGGAGAGGAGTGCTGAAGGTGAGAAAGCCAAGCTCCCGGGGGTGGGAACGAGGGGAGACGATCATGTATGACAGCAAGACATTATCTCCCTGGGTAGAAAAGATGTGGAAGAGTAATGATAGCAGCCTGAGCGGGCAGCTTCAGGAGCTAGCAGAGCTCTGGACATACATGCTTAATGCTTCACGTGATTTGAGGGGACACCAAAAGTTACTTCCTTGCCAAAAATAAATCTCTCAGTAGCCCTGTCCTGTAGAAAAAAGAAAAATTAACACACAGTATATAAAAGTGCCGTATAGTTTTAACTAATTTATTCTTAAAAAGGGATCCGATGAAATGAGACACTAGACAACTAGGCAAGTGCTTTTCAGTGTGAATGAGACATATCAGATAGGATTGTCCAGCCCTTGAGTGAACCTTACTGAGATCTAGGCACATTGGCATGGCTGGTGATGAGTCAAGAAGGAGGCAGAATCCACTCAAGGAAACAACCTTATTGTTTATCCGAGAGACTAGCTACACTAGCAGCATACATTCAATCTTTGTATATGCTATCCCTCCCACCTCAAACTAGACATGGTGGATTTATTCTGTCCTTAGGACCATTTATCTGTATAATAAAATTTTCCTGCAGAATTGCATTAGTCAGTCATTGCTCTTAGAATGTGAGATCCTTGGAGGCAGGAGTTTTGTTATTTTCAGTTTTGTATTGAGGATAGAACTTGGTAACATGGTAGATACTCAGTAAATCTTACTGCAAAGCAGATAGCCAAAAATCCTGGAGACTGGAGTTGAGTACACCTCCGTTTAGACCCTAGATTCACTGTGTGTCTTTGGAAAAGTTATTTGGCTTCTCTGATCTTCATTTAAAATGAAGACCATAAAAGTCACCTCTTTTAGTTTTGAGAATTACATCAGTAAAATGTACAATATGTTTTTAGAGGATAGTGAATGCTCAATAGTAGACATGTAACAGAGTACGGGGTGTCAATTGCCGATGGATGATTCAAAGAAAATTAAGTAATTTTTAAAGAAAATAAAAGGTAACTTTTAAAATCACAAACTACATGAAGGAAACATGTTTTTTAAAGGTCAAAGGCATTTATCTTTTGTATATGCATTTTAAAGTATGAGTTTAAATATGATTCACAGATGTTGAGAAAGGAAATACGGGGAGACGGGAGAGTAGAAGAATTTTGAAAAAATTTTTTTATGGTACATCCCTTACATTTCATTTTATAGTGACTAATACTACTTTTCACTCAAAAAAAGTAATGTTTGAAGTGAGCCTAAGAATGCTGATCAGGAAATAATTGTCATCTTTTTTGCATCTGAATAACAAAGGCAAAATGTTTTCCTTTAATTTATTTTTTAATTTCCTTGATTAGGGTATTAAGATTCTGTTTAAAATGAACTAGTTTTAGCATAAATCAGATAAGCCTTTTGTTCTAGATGGCTCAGTAAGAAAAAGCTCATCTTGCTTTTGACTTGTTTTGCTTAATTGCTTTTCTTCATTAAAGGAGATTATACAGTGGGGAAAAAAAATCATTATTTCTTCCTGTCCTTGAATTCCCTTCCCAGGTGTGTTTTGGAGAGTTAGAAATTATGTGAAAATTTTGAGAGAGTGATAATCATGAGAGAATAAATGAAGCTTAGTGGGGTAGGGGGATATGATTCATGTAACCTGGTAGGTCTGTTGATACTTTGGACCCAGAGATAACATTTAAGTTCATAATAATTTATTAGGAGTCAGGAAATATATGGTAATGTATCTTAAGCCAAGGTAATGGTGAAATTCACTAAAATCAGAATCACAGTAATTGTTTCAGAATGGAAAAGGACTTAACAAATAATGGAATCATAAATTTGACTAAAACTTTGGAAGTCTCCTAGTCAAAATGCTTATTTAGCAAACTCTTCTGCTTTTTCTGTGTTGGGTGAAGATCCAAACTCTGTTTACATGTTCAGAAGGAGGGTGTACTTGCTACCTCATAGTCTTTTTAAGGAGAGTTTTAATTTTTAGAGCTTTTCCTTTATTTGAATCAAAATCTGCCTCCTGAAATCACTGCCAGTTAGCCATTTGCATGTTGTTATTGTTGCTTCCTAAGATATTTATTGAGTTTCTCCAGTCTGCTGTGCTCTGTGTTTTCAATTTATCTGAAGCTAAACACATTCTAATTCCTCATCCACATTAAAAAAAATAAAATTCTATAAATACATCCCTCACCCTCATATCTAAACCCAATTTTTTCTTTTCTAAAATTGATAACCTTGATTTTTAAATCCATTCTTCACAGTGTTGAAGTGCTTCCTCCTTCTGGTCTGAACATACTCTTATTTAATTGTCAGAGTTATTTCTTAAAGTCAATTCCAGAATTAATCACAGTACCCCCAGATGTCTGAACAGGGCACAGTAAAGTAGAAGCATTCTCTGGTTCCGTAAATAATGATGCCTATAGTCACCTACAATCAAGGCTATGTATGTGTGTGTTTTGTTTGTTATTTTTGTTTTGTAATTTTGATCACTGTTATCATTTTGTTTCCTCATACTGAACATTCAGTTAGTTGAAACTTCTAAGTTGAAACTTCTAAGTTTTTTCACATACTCATAAGTCAGCCTTCTTATTCTCTCTACTCAACAGTTCATGTTGTGAGCCTATTTCAAAGCATGAAACATAACTGTATTCAATTCTACCTTTAATCATTGAAAATAAATTAAATATCTACTCAATGTTCTATGCATAATGCTAGAAATACAAAACTAAAGTATGGTATAAGGCAAGGTATCTGTCCTACAGAGATGTAGAGCTCAGTAATAGGTTAAAAAAAACATTTTTACATGTAACTTTAATCAATAGTTAAAAGCTTTATGACAGAAATTATTTACCAGGGACAAACATTCCTCATTGGCTGAGTCTTGGAGAATGATTGGCTGTTCACTAGATTGACATGGTTGGGCAGTACATGTGTTTTCTGTTTATGCCATAATGAGTCCCATAAATTTAACATCTTAACACAAATGTATTATTTTGTATTTCTATACATCAGAAGTCCAACATGGGCCTCCCTGGGCTCAACCCAATGTGTCAGCAAGGCTGTGTTCTTTTCTAAAGCGTCTAGAGGATAATCCACTTTCTTCCTTTTCCAGCTTTTTGAAGCTGGAAAAAAGCTACAGTTGTGACCTCTTTCCCCCACCTTCAAAGTCTGCAACTTTGCATACCTCTGACCATTCTTCTGTGGTCATATTTCCCTTGGACTCTCTTCTGTTTCTCTTTTCCCCTTATAAGGAATTTGTGATTTCACTGGGCCCACCTGGATAATCCAGGATATTCTTCCTACCCTAAGGTCAGCTGATTAGCAAACATAATTTTATTTGCAACCTTAATTGCCTTTACCATGTAACTTGTATCCCCAAGAAGTTCTGGGGATTAGGATGTGGACATTTTTAGGGTGTAGAAACAATAAAACAAAAGAAAAATGTAAGTAGAGTCATGAAGATATGGTAGAGAAGTGGTGATTCTAAGAATTGGAAACAATTGAACATGAATGCAAAAGAGGAACCTAAAAGATACAACTGGAGAACAGATAAGGGTCATGATGATGAAGAGCCTCAAGGAAAAGATAAAATTTGCTTTTTAGGAAGTCCTCTGGCACAAGAACAGATTTGAGGAATGCAAAGTTACAAATAATAAAATGACAAAGCAACTGTGATTTAGTCAAAGAAAGACATCCAGGGTTTACAGTTTTGTTTTAGCATGCGAGATAGGAAAGAGAATAGATTTGCTGTTTTCCTAAGGAGTTGGGTTAACAGAACTTGTTGATTGATTAGACGTGGGATTCAGGGCAAGACTCGAGTTAAGACTGACTCTTAGGCTCATATCCTAAGTCTCAAGGTAGATCAAGACAGCAGGGAGTAATGAAGACAAAGTAGGGGTGGAGAGGAAATGGAGGGAAAAATATCCTAATTTCCATTTTAGTTCATGGATACAACCAGGCAACTATTTTGAATCTTGACCTGTTATTCCATCCTTGTGACATCTACAGTTATGATTTATATCCACTTGATTTTTTTAAAAAATCGGATAAAATTGTAGGAGAGAACACAGTCATCAAAATGCTACTAGAGGTCACATTTCAATAGCCACTGTTAAATTGATCTGAATTCACTGTATACCATTCAGCCAGCTTTGACTCTGTACTATTAGCCAGGTTGTATTTCTCCATGTATTTCAAAATATAATGTAAAATATTTGTCAAATGCCTTGCCTATACATGTAATACACTCTGTCTAAATTATACAGTAATAGTGGGATAGTTATTTATATTTAGTAGTGATAAGTATTTGAATAATTCACTTTTTCTTTCATGTCAATAAATATACTTATTCAGTGCACTCAGTGTGTAAGGTTCTGTGCAAAGCCCTTCATGAAACATAAATATATATGCCATGTTTATATTTATGTAGAAAATAAAATGTAGTGAGCACGCAGGAAAACAAGAAATTAATTCTTACTAGAAGAACTGGAGAAAGTTCCTGGAAGATGTAGTATTTGAACTGGAAGAGATGAGGAATGAGGATAGACTTAATAGGAAATGGAGCACTTGGAAGAAAGAACAGTACGATCAAAAATATTGAAACAGCATCATGCCTAGCATGACATGATGTGGTTGAAGCACAGGTATGGCTAGAAGGGAGGTTTAGAGTCAAGGAGCTGGTGGCATTCTGGCCCATAGATGTAGTTATTTTTAACAGAATTTGAATGCGTTAGGGCAGGGTATGCACTCTCCATATCTCCAGTCTCTGTAACTCCCTATTGTGTGCCCTTCAGCAGATTCACACATTGATATTTCTTACCTGGCGCTTTAGATATCCGGTTTATGACCCTAGATTTAGAAATTTATTTAGCCATCAGTATATCTCCAAAGAATGGAGGGTGCCATTATCAAAGCCCTACTTTAGGAAGACATCTTAATATCAGAGTGGATCACAAATTATGATGTTGAAAAAGGGTGAGATAATTAGAGGAAGGTAAATGAGTTAGGAGTTTGTAAAAACAGTTCAGGTAAAAGGTGATGGGCCCTAAACTATTACGATAATAATTGAGAAAAGAAAGGAGGGGTCAAATGTGAAAAACTAGATTCAAAACTCCTTCAGGCTACAGTGTGCATCGGTTTTTGAAGGGTGGCCAGTACTCCTGAATTATAGGAAGATGTATTATTTTTCAGTAAATCCGGTGCTGTCTCACAAATTTATTAGAAAGCAAAATTAACTGATGTTAAGTTGTTTGGCAGTATTTTCAAAGGGAGCTAAAATGAAATTTGGTTTAGAGTAAAAAAAATCTTCCGTTTACCGTTTGTATGTAGATCTAGTACTCTAACATTTATGCCACCCCCTCCCCTTTTGTTCCTGAGAAAACTTGGTTTTATTCTTATTCCATTCTAAACTCAGAATGTGATTCAGCATTCTTGTGTGTGTTTGTGTGTATGTCTATTTTTACTTGTCTTTCTTACAAGCAAAATGGGTAAATGTTTTAGTATAATGAATATTGCTGAGAATAAACTTTTTCTTTGTCTTGCCCATCTGGTGGAAGGCTTGTTGATACCGATGAGTAAGTAAATGATATTTAAGATTTGTCATGATCTAATAAAATCATCCACCTTAGTGGTCAGTTGAGGTTAGTCTCTTCCACGGAAAGAAAATAATATATTCTTATTTCTTGAACCTAATGGCTCTAACTTGCCTTTGGAGAGTCACATCATTTTGCAGCTAAATTCTGGGTTAGTACTAAAGCAAGTAATCCTCTATCCATGGATCTGGTTGTGAAAGCATCTGGGAGGTTGCTTAACACCTTAGTGTCTTCATCTTCTATCTGCCATGCATATTATAATGACAGATGAAAACATTCTTTGAACACTTTGAAATCCTGAAAGAAGACAGTTTCATGAATATAAATTAGGAATAGTGTATCATAACTCACACTTACCAGAGGATATGTGGACTGTGGGAAGTTTCTTTGGTTTGTGGTTTGATCTGTTTTGGTACAAATTGTTGGTCTAGTGGTCCAAATGTAGTTTGGTTTAGTGATACAAATGCTGTTTGGTCCAGTGATCCAAATTGCAGTTTCTTCTTAGTGTTGTATTGAACTGTTGTTGAACTTCCCTTTTAAGAACATAAAATTTATTTGAAGTTCCTTAATGGAATTGTTTCTCTCTTTTTTTTTTTTTTTGAAACTATTTCTTGCATGTTAATTTCGTATTAGAATCTCAGATAAGGAACATGGAAAACATAATGTTTTCACATCTTTGTTTTCTTTATTAGATATTCATTCAAGATGCAACTAAAATTTTATGAAACCCCTTCCTATGGGCTCAGGGGAACTGGGAAATAAGCAGAATAAGGCCATGGTACCTACATTTTAATGGTGGGGAAAAGCATTAAAGGAATAAATAAGAAAATATATAGTATGTCAGATGGCGACACATTTTATGGAGAAAAGTAAAAAATAAAACCAGTGAATGGAACACGGGGAGTGCACAGATGAGAGACAGAGGTGTAATTTTTACATAAGTTTGTCAGAGAACACCCTCGTTTGTAGTATGACATTTGAGAAGAGACTTGAAGGAGGTGACTCAGTGGGTGTTCACTCCTTTAGGTTCTTAGGAAAAATGTCTCTTTCCTTTCTAGCTCCAGCGATCCCACCTAATCCCTCATCACATCATCCCTACACTGTTTTATTCCTCCCAGCTGCTGCAGATGGTTTCTCTTCTTTCAGTCTCACCCTCTCTAACTTACATGGTGTCATGGAATTCCCTTGCTCAGAAACATGCAGTTGTTCTCCATCACCTGTTACATGAATTCTAGGCTCACCCACATTATTGTAGTAACTTTAGGAGCCTTATTTATCCAATAATTTTATCTGTAATACTCCTAGCAAGTAGGTTTCTTCACTCTGTCTTGAGTAAACCATACTCATTTCCAATTCTGTTTTCTTCCTTATACCCTCCTTTGCACCTGAAATGCTATCTCTGCTAAATGTTTATTTCCTTAAGCCGAGGGTTTGATTATTTGATAGCGACAAATACAATTTATTATGAAACAAGTAAAACTAACTTAGACCTAATATCCTCAACTGGATGCTGATCCCAAGTACATAATTAGGCTTTTACAGCTGCTGTCTTTAAAGAATAGGTTCTCAGATATTTCATCTTCCATTGGGGAATTGGAGTGTACTGCTATATGGGATATGGTGGGGGTTGGGGATTTAAAAAATTGGATACCATCATTCATTTACAAATCCAGCATTGTCCAACTTGTTTTGTAGACAGTAGTCCCTTAGGCTGATCCCCGTCACTCAAGGGCATTTCTGGAGGTTCATAAAGATTGAGCTCCTTGTCAGTAGCCATGGAGCCATGCTATTTCCTTTATTTATATTGCTATCTTCCCTTTATAGCATCATGTTCCTCTAGATTGCCTAATTTTCTGATTAATTTATGATTAGGTGCTTTATTTACACAAAAAAGTTTCCTACTCGTAGCTTTTATATCTCATCCTTTCAGTTATTATATATTTTTAAAATACCTCCTGTGTGTATAATATCATAGAACATCTTCTGTATTTCCCATGGCACCTAATACACTGCTATAGTGTGTGTTTAAAAACTCTTACTGATTGCTTTGAGGTGGAAGGCTTTAGAGAGCTGACATTTATGCCTCTTAAACTGTAGTTCATATATTTGACTTAATTCTGCCAGATATCAAAGCTTCTATAACATCACCTACATGGGGTTATGTCAAGCAAAAATGCTGTAAACAAGAACATAGAAGTGATTTGTGTGGTCTCCTGTCACCTTTCTCTTCTCAGCCTTTCCACAGATTTCTTTTAATACATCCTGCAAAAAATTAGAAGAAACAAACTCAGCGTCTCTTCAAAGAGGACTTTGATATAATTTCTACCTTTTTTCTTTTTTAAAGGTTTTCTTTTTGGTATTTTTTTTAAAAAATTTCCTTTTTGGTAATATTTTTACTTTACAGGGCTGGACTTACACAGAAACATAAACTCAGGGGAAGCAGGAACCACGTCTGCTAATACTGGCTGGGAAGGAAGTAAACAGCAAAACCTTGAATGGAGGCAGAGGGGAGCCCTGGGATTTAAGTAAACACAGTGTAGTACAAAGACCCACCTTTAAAGACCCATTCCACCTTGTTTTGTTTGTCATTGTCAAAGCATGTAATGTTGTTGCTGGAATCAGTTTTATCTAAAAAGCATTTCAGTTGTACTGCATCAGAGATTCCAGCAATGAGCACTTCTGAAATTACAGTGGAATTCCTATTAATTCGAAGTATTAATGTGGAGATTTGCTGCAGATGCTTGAATTTTGTGGGCTTGGAAGTATGTGAAAAATCAGGATTAAAAGTCAACCTGTTGCTTCAGAATATGGTTCATTTATTTTGGTGGATGTAGTTTAATTTTAATTATTTATGTCTCTGCTGAATAGTCCTTTGGCAAATGCTTCACAGAAAATACATCATCTTCTTCTTTTTTCAAGCTGTGTCTGCATTCAGAAGTCTTAACTCTCTGACAAGTATTTCTTTGAGTCATCTATATTAGGAAATAATTTTCAATCTGTCTACAAAAATCCCACATTTGCTTTCCAAAATAGGTTCTATATTTGAAATCCAGTATGACTCCTTAGACGTTTAATGTGCCAAACAGAAGGCTTTTATGGAGATCTGAGTTTTTTTCCTGGTATCAGAAAACTTAACAATTTACTCTTAAACTGTATTTTACTGTGAATACCCTCCATCAATGTAAAATGTATCTTCTATTTATTTAAATATATTTAAATATACTTTCAAATCATTAGTTTCTGGAGATCAACTTGTAAGTGTGTTCTTTATATTAAGCAATTAACTTTATAAGTAAATTAGCATTTTAAATTATTGGGAATTTGGGCTTTGAAATGATTCATTGATAATCCCATAGAACATTACACCAAAATTGAATCATAGGAAGAAGACAATATCCCTTACCATTTATTTCCTCACACCCTAGGCACATACGCATCTGTTTTATTTGCCATTTCATGGTGGTGTA
This sequence comes from Camelus dromedarius, assembly GCF_036321535.1. Lineage (NCBI taxonomy): Eukaryota > Metazoa > Chordata > Mammalia > Artiodactyla > Camelidae > Camelus > Camelus dromedarius. The sequence continues at coordinate 27,257,362 of NC_087450.1, forward strand.
ATCCTTGGAAACTAAATATAGTGTAGGATCACTTAAAAAACCTTTTGAAAAGTTTGCCCTTTTAGAACTGGAGATGTGAGACAACCCACCTCTTCTCTCATTCGTCTTTTGAAAAATGTCCAGGTAGAACCCATGACTGCCTGTGTTTAAAAAGGTAATGAAAATCTTTCTGAGTTACAGTGCAAGTGGTAAGAAAGTGCTGTAAGCCTCTGTAAGGGCCAGTTCCAAGAGGAAATAAGCTAGTATATAGCACAGAAAGAGAAAATAGAATAAGCTTAATGTGAAAGGTTGCTCCAATGAGAAATAGGAAGACAGACACAGAGTTACTGAAACATTTGACTGGATGAGACCAAAACGAATAGGAGGACTTTGTCTTCAAGCTCAACAAGATTTCTCAACCTAATGCAAATAAATTTGAAAATTATTATGTGATCTTTCAAGTCTAAATTAAACATGTCTAGTAGTTTTCTAGTCAAAACTAGTAAAAAAGTGCACGCTTGGCTAATCATTCAACCCTCTGTGACCAGTTGTTCTTAGTTGGTTTTGTTTTTGCTGGCATCAATTTTGTGAAGGAACAATTTATATATAATAAATGGCACCCATTTAGAGTGTACAATTTGATGAATTTTGATAGTTGTACACTTGCAAAACCATACAACATTTCTGTTACTGATTAATGATCATTTGTGTCCCTTTGTGTAGTCCATTCCTGTATATTCCCCTGGACCCAGGAAACCACTTATCTGCCTTTTGTCACTATAGATTAATATTCATTTTACATAAATGGGATCACAGCATATATGCTCTTTGTGTGCATTTTCTTTTACTCTGAACAATGAATTTAAGATTCATGTATGTGTTTTTTTCATGTCAATCGTTTTTACTTCTTATTGCTGAGTACTATACAGTTATCATGTGTTATTTGTTTGTTTTATTTCTTCACCTAAATTGTGTTCTTATTAATATTGAGGACTGCATTTTTAATTCTGTATATCCCCTCAGTGCCTAGAATAATCCTTTGCACATAGTTGAGATTGGTTGATTGATTAATCTGTCTGAAGGTAGATGTTGGAAAGGAGTTTTAGAATGACCCTGGTATTAATGGTACTCATTTTTGGAGAAAAATTGTGTGTTAGAAGTAGCAAAAGTAAGAGGTAATTTACTCAACAGTTACAGGATGCCATTTACAATACAAAGTTCTTCAGATGCATTACCTCTTTTGTCTTCACAACCTATGTGGTGTTTATACTCTGATGCTGATTTCTTAGATGAAACTCAGGGATTAAGGAAGTTGACATTGTGTACACAAGCTGATAAGCAGTACAGATGCTGGACCTTAAAGCTTCTGCTCTTAACCATGGGACCACGTTTCATCAGACAAAGAAAAGTTGTTCCATGTTCCTCCTCTGCTCAGACATTACAGTTTCCCACCATTTATTTCAAATTTAAAATCAAAGTCCATATTGTAGCTACAAGGAGCGTGTTGTTTGTTTTCAAGTGACTTCTCAGACCTTCTGCCCTCTCTCCCTCACACTGGCCTCCTTGCTGTTCCTCAGCACATCATACATGCTGCCTTCTCTGGGCCTTGACTGTAGTGCCCCTCAGTACTCTTGCTTCACTCACATCTTTCAGGTCTTTGCTCAGATTTACCTCACTGAGGTCTACCCTGAACTTTTCTTTTAAATGCTGTACCCCTCTACCCCTCACCTCCTGCCATCCCAATCCCTTCTACCATTATATGTTTTCCCTTTATTTTCTCCATAGCACATACTGTTGTCTAATATATACATGAATTACTCATTTTATTAAGGTTAATGATTGTTGTCTATCTCTCTCTGCAAAATATAAGCCCCAGAAGAACAGGTATCTTTGTTAGTGTTGTTACCTAACTTATCCCAAATATCTGAAACAATGTTGTCTTCATTCAGGCTGCTATTAAAGTTAACCACAGACTAGATAACTTGAACAGCAACATCTATTTCTTATGGTTCTGGAAGTGAGGAATTTCAAGATCAAGGCATTGACAGATTTGGTGTCTGGTTACAGTCCACTTCCCGGTTGGTAGATGGCCATCTTCTCATTGTATCCTCACTGCAGAGAGCAGAGGAACAGAATAAGCTCTCTTGTCTCTTCTTACAAGGGCACTAATCCTATTCGTGAGGGTTCCACCTCATGATCTCATTACCGCAGAAAAGCCTCATCTAGCACACTGAGGATTCACATTCACATATATGAATTTTGAGAGGACACATGCATTCAGTCCATAATAAGTGTCTTGCCCATAGTAAGACCCCAGTAAATGTGTTTAGGATTAAAGAGCTGGGATATTTTTGGTCTTCTTCCCCTACTGATTTTTCTTTTCTTTTCAGAAGGAATGACATTAAGCATTATTTGGATGACTTAGGGACAAGATAAAAGAATACAAATATTGATGTTGATATCTAGCCGTGTAACGGGAATCAGTAAAGGAGAAGTAGTAGTTTCCTACTTTAATCCCCTCCACAATCTTTTGTCTTTCTTCTGTTTTATTAGTTCATAATACCAGTGATTTCCTAGATTGCTTCTTAGAGCTTAAAGGACCTGGGAGACTTGTGATAACTTGGTTCAGAAATCCCAACTTTGGGAGCTTTGGAGGGTTATGGACCAAGTGCATTTCACATGGGTTTTGAAGTTGAATGGCTTTAGGTGAAACTTCTTATCAAAGCAGTCTTTTGTCTTAATCTACCCTGACCCACTCTGACCCACTCATCTTGGTGTCGGACCCCAAAACTTAGCCAATTAGATTGTTATTTTAGGGAAGAGGAACTAGACAAGTGAAACAAGTTGCCTACAGTGAAATGATGACTTAGAGCCATTTCCCCTGAATGGAAAATAATCCAATATTGTTGAAGCATTTACCAATCAATTAGAGCAAAGATTAATTAGAAAATGTTATCACTTCTGCCCTTTTAAATTACCTTTTTATTGAGTTCCTTACTTAACACCCATAGAATGGCTCATTGTTTTTGGTCATTTAGGCTCAAATATGATGTACTCTCTTTCAGTACCATAAATTTATTGCAAATGGTCTGGGATGTAGAGAAGCTCCCATTAAACTTGGTGAAAGGAAAAGTGAGTGAATCATTTCATTTGTTATTTACTCTTTTGGCAATTCATTTGTGGTGGGACCCCTATTCAAAGTCAATTTTTTTTTTTTTTTAATTTACTGGCTCTTCATGTTACTTTCTTGAAAAGCAGGAGTGATTAGATTTGCTGTTAAGTGTAGGATGGGAGTAACATGAAGGAATAATAGTATTATTTCATATTTCTAGGAAGAATATAATCTTGGAGGAAGGTCAGGAAACTTGTTTCCTAGTCAGAAAAGTGTTAGATTTCTGTTTTGAACCATATCGACATATAATTTATCTCTTTAAACCGAATTTCTATTACAAAATTTTCTTCCAATTAATTTCAAAATTTAAAACATTTCTCCAATGATATCCTCTTCTAGTACATTGAGTAATAGAAAATATCCTTTTTGGTAAGTTAAGTTTTTAGTGCTGAGGTGATTGCTGTATGTTCTATAACCACTTCGGGAGCCCATGATTATGTTAACAGTTACTTTTTACAGTACTCTTTATGGATGGTGATGGTAAATATTTTTCATAGTCAATGAGCCTTAGACACTATAAAATAAATCTAAACAATAAAGTGCTGCATATATTATTCCAGTTATTTCTATGTGTACAGAAAATATTAATTAAATGTTTCCACTTCTATGAATAACATGTGGAAAATAGGAAGTTCCACATGAGTAATTAGGGTGAAATCTTGAACTGTTCTTCCAACTGACTTTAATTCTCTTTGCTGAAAGTAAAGAACAATTACTAACAATCTACCCAATTTCATTTGTCAAAACTCTGAGAATGAGTCAGAATTTTAATAAATTAAGCGTTGGAAAATTGTGAGGGGTGCGTATAGCACCATGGAAATCCTCATGAACAAATTAAAGCACTTTGTAGTAAAAGTCATCCTGCATTTGTGAATGTACACTCTGACTTATATTTATGTTACTGTAATTGTAATGCTTTGTACATAATCAAAGGTGATACTATCAATTCAATAAAAATAAAACTAAAAATCACATAGTAAAGATTTGCCCTACACTAACATTCCATTTACATGACATGGGATCATCTCAGATGTAAGAAGAGTATCTAAGTATCTTTTGGTCTTCTAATAATTATGCAACTTAGATGAGATAACCAGACCAAATCTATATGAAACCCTGTTTTAAAAAGTGTTCTAGTGAGGCTGCCTTCTGTATTGAAGGTCTCAAAAAATTCTACACAAATTTCAGATGTTTTATTATGGAAAGGTTTCTTTTAGTAATCACGTAGAATAGATTTAACTACAAAATGTTTGTCTTTTTTTGGCATTAGTCAAACTATCAGTACATGAAAAGAGTTTCAATAATGCATTAATCTACTCTAAATTAACAGATATTTACATGTACATCTATAAGCATATGTGTGTCCCTTGGGGCCTCCAAGGGACAGATGCTTACATGTAATTAGGGTACAAAAAGCTGCTGAGGAGTAACAACTGTGAAAGATAAATGAGAAAAGAAGCAGAATGAAAGGTGAGGGCCTCTAACCAGAGTACAGATCTGATTATTTCTCAGCCGAGTGTGTGGAGCAATGATTACTCATTAGAGGAGTTCCTCATTGGATAGAAATGGCCAGGCCCCAAGACCCCCCACCCTATGAAGGCTTGGTCACTAGGAGAGCATGGCCTCAGCAGATCCTGCAAGTGCTAATTGTTGGGGATTGTCAGCCAACTGTACTCCTTGCAGCTGAATAGTATGTGGTTGAAAGGGACACTGAGTAACATACGGCAACTGGCGCACCTTCATGGCAGTTCCAATATGTAATAGGTTTACATGCATATGTTTATGAGTAAATATATCTGTGTACACGATATGTCATGTATGTTTAAATACGGAATGTTCATCTAATTTGCAATGGTATCTTACACTCAGTAGATCTTCAAAGTTCATAGGTTTTTCTCAGTAGTGTAAGAATTACATTTTAAGATAATTTTGAAAGATCAAATAACTGCAGCTATCAAGCTAATGCTATATTATGGAAAGTTCAGACTGATTAGGTAGCTCTTTCTCTGGTTAACTATAAACTCTGTATTGCCTTTGTAAGATCACCAAATAAATTCTGCACCAATGTATATTATTTTAGAGTGGGAAAAACATCCTAAATTGGGAGGGATTCATTAACTGGGATTCTTAATGCAAAGAACCTGATATTATCCCATCTTAGGAGATACTGATCTCTGAATTCCCAATAGCTGAGTAGTAACAGACTGCTATAAGAAGCAGTGCATCTTCTATCAGTAATTATTCCTGACACTCTTATTTCCATTTTTAAGATTTCTTCATCTAGTGACATATGCCGTTAATCATTGCCATGCTCTGTGTCAGGACCTTTTCTCTTGCTGTTCTTTCTGCATGTTCTGCCCTCAGATGTTGGTGATACAAGCAAACTTCCATGCTTCTTTGTAATCTCTGTTCACATGTTACCTCTCCATCCAATCTGACACAGCAGCCCTTATCATTATCTTCTTTGCTTTAAAAAATAATTTAAATACATATATGTAAAAAAAAGAATAGTTATCTCTATGTGGCATTACATAAAATAGCTATTTATTTATTTATTTATCACAACAAAATTGCATACTCCATAAGGACAGAGATTTTGTCAATATTGCCTGGTTTTGCACCCCTCGCCCTATAATAGTGTATGGCATATGTAGTAGGCACTCAAAAAACACTCATTGAGTGAATAAATGGATGGATGGTGAATGAATGAGGAAACAAATGAATATGTTGAGTGTTCTCTGCCTAGACCTCCACTTCTCAAAAATAGAATTGTGCCTGTGTGAAAACAAGAGTTTACCCAGATCTGAGTTTATGGTACATGTCTAGTTTAGGAGAAACTGTTCCATCATGTAGAAAAATAGAATTCTTCCCCCAATAATATACTTAGTTTAGCAACATATGTTAGAGAGAAAGGATGTTTCTCTAATCTTGGCGTGTGATCTTATGAAAGCAGCAATCTTTTGTAACCAGCCATTGTTTCAAATAATGACTAGTTAATTTTTATAGACATTTCTTCCTCTTCTTTTAAGCATTTGAAAGTCTTTCAAATAGTATAATTCTCAGCAAGATCAAAAAGAGCCTCACAGTCTCCTGTCAACTTGCAAAATACAGATATTTTCATGTATTTAGGAATAAACATGGACAATTCCATTCATGTCCACTAGGAATTGAAGAAAGGACAGATATATGTGGCCTTTGCAACAGATCTGCTGTCCTGTGCTTTATGGTCAGTCTCGTGATCACGAAGCGTCCCATCAATAAGGCTAAAATTAGTATTGATTTCAGCTTGCCACTTTTCTATTTCTTCTGCTTCTGCAGCAGCAGTATAGGAGATACACTTTTCTCCATGTCATCTTATCATGGTTCACTTGGCCTACTTCTTCATTTACAATTGAAAGATAGAAGTTTAAATCTTTCTGTAAATCACTGATACTTTCCCTAAACAATCAATAGTTACTGACAGACTGTCTCCCTGGATGAGAGTTTTGACCTTAAGGAAGGTATAGAATATCTTTTTTCCAGAATGAGAAATCTAAGCCACGAAGGAGTAAGATATTGACCATGTATAAACACTTGGCTGTGTTTTTGCTAAATTGAGTATTAAAATATGTAAATTTTGCTGTGTTTTGTTAAAGCTTTAAAGATCCACTTTCTTATTACGTTACTTATGTCGAAGCAAAATTTAAGAGCAGTAATCACAACGAAAAGAAATCTAATTTTTAGCAGTTTGTATTTTGTGCATAATACAATAAAATGTGAATCAGTTACCATTCTGTCTCACTAAGGCAGTGGTATTTAGACATTTCATTTCAGAATGGAGCTGTTATGAGCTTGTAAGGTGATAATTAAATGAATTTTCCAGTGCAGGATTCTGTTCATATTTTTAATATTTTTCAATGTAAATGGAAAGAAAAAATTTCCCTGAAGACACTGTTTTAGGAAGAATCAGAAGTTCTAATACAATAGTCACAGACACACTCATGTAGACTGATAAAATGTTGGATATATCTGTTCTCAACGTTGAAACGTGGATTTGTTAAATACCATTCAAGAGTAGCTTGGGACAAGTATGGTCTGACAAAACATGGTAACAATTTACATTTTTTCATAGTCTAAGTTAAACTTTGAAATAAATAATGATTTCTTCAAATAGCCATCTTTAAATAAAAAAGGCAGATTCAATTCTCTTTATTTCATCTTAACTCTCTTAATATATGGCATAAATAATATTGTTATATACTACATTACACTTAATGCTTGGTTACTAGATGGCAAAGGTAGTAAGTATCCTTTCCAAGTTCTGTGAAATACAGTGGTACAAAAAATTTTAAGTCTATAGATTGACTCATTTTACCACCTTTGCAGTATATTCAGTTAATAATGTTATAACTATTGATCTACACATCTCTCCAGATAACCAAAACAGATAGCAAAACACTCTTAAGAATTAGATGACACATAAGTAAGCCTTATATTTACAAGTTCAGGACTCTGCACAGTGCACACATTTGCGTTTGAATTAAAAATAAACAGCCTCTTATATTAATGTAAAATTTTAAGGTGATAACATGAGCAAATAAATACTAAGAAGTTATGACTATGCAGTATTATAAAGATATTTTAAATACTTATTTGGATTTATTAGAAAAATATTTCATGTTTAGAAAAATTACCTTTTTACTAATTATTGGAAAGCAGCTGGTAGAAAATACTTAAGTGTTTAAAAAGAAATAACCTAGTATGATACCTTAAATGCTGTATTTCACTAAATGTATGTTATATATTATATCCAATTAAGTCATTTCTATGAATGTTTTATAAAATTTATAAGTATAGAGTTTTTTATAGTATTTATATTTTCCAAAATTTGCCTAAAATGTAATATTAGAACATAAATCAATGATGCAATCAAAATGTTATTCTATATTTAAGTGGAAAGTTGTTACATGTTAAGAAGGTTTTTAGTGCTGTCGTATAAATTATATTATACTTAATTCAAATACATATAGCAACTACATAGATATATTTCAGTATTAAAATTGCATTTCTTTATTTCTGAAAGGAATGCACAAGTTGCATCACAGACTTTTCTTATTTTGAATCTGAGGTTAAAAAAATAAAATTGGAAAGGAGCTACTAACAAATTGTTTTTCATTTGTTTTGATGGAAGACAATTTACCTTTAATTTGCCTGACCTAAGGAATTTTTATTGACCATTTGCTGTGTGTAGAAGTTAGTGACAGGTGGAGTGGGGAACCACTGAAGAAAGGAGAACATGTTACTCTCTTTAAGTAACTGAACATATTAATGTACCATTGTGCATAAAAAAACACAAGGACAAAGTGCTTTCGATGTTGTGAAGAGCTTAGAGGACACTTTCAGTCTGAGGGGCAGTTCAAAAGACTTCCGAAAGAGGGCACATCTGTTATGAGCCACTTTGGAATCTTGGTATGATTTGAAATACATCACAGAGTAGTTGAGAAGGCTTACAGTTCATGACTTTAAAATTTGTTATCAGTCTCCACATTTCCAAAGTGATCCTTTTTTAATAGGATAGTGAAAAATGATCAACGTGCGACTAAATATAATGAATATCTTAGATGCTGTGCTAAGATTAAACTTTACTTTTTAGGCTATCATAGTCTGATTTGTCAAGTAGAATACCAATTAGATATATTATAATTCGATATTTTCAAATGACAAGAGTTGGTTTCCATGTTGTGACAATCCTAAAAAAATAATAAAACAGGAAATCAAATTCTTACAACAGGTGGTTATCAAATGCATCAGGTCAAGAGAAGTCATTTCTTAATCAGAGATAGTAACTAGTGATTTGTGCTAATTATCATGTGAAAATTAAACAAGAGTTAAGCTGCAGAATTAAAATGGAGTGCTGTGTTATTGTTCTGATTTTGTGTGATTATAGAGAATACATTGTTAGGGCAATTAGGAATTTGCTGTTGTCAAAACAGAAATTGATATAAAATGCAAGGAACATTATACTTCTTTTCTGAAGCTAATAATGGATTATACATATTGAACTTCAAGATTTCTGCAGAAACAGAGAAGGAGGGAGGAAGAAGAGAGTAAAGAAAAGGAAAGAAGGAGGGAGGGGGAAAGGAGGAACTTTAACTCCCAGTTACTTGGTTAATTTTATATAGTCCTCTCTCTTAACTTTGCATGTCTTTGTGTTTGAATTCTTTCCACATCCACCCCTTTCTTTATCATTCTTAATGTCACCAGAGCCCTGGGCTGTCCTTTCTTCTTAGGACTGTTAGACTTGAGACCTCCACCAAAGCAGAATCAGAATAAGTCCTGAATTTCAGCCTCCTCTCTCCAGTTCTCATGGGCTTCTTTTTCTTCCTTTCTGGATCCATACTCTGAGTCCCAGCCATCTCCCCTTTTCTCCTTTATAGTTTCTAAAGGTCATTTGGTCTTGTTTTTAATGTTTGGGAGTAATATTCATACCACTTTTCTGGAAGCTGTGTAATTCAAGAGAACGTTGAGTTGGTTTTGACTTTTGCGAGGAGTAAAGAAATAGAGGAAAGTATAAGATACTATTTTGAGTGCTTTTCTGGCTTCATTCTGACAAGTTTTTAAGAGTCCTCTCTCTTCCCTCCCAGCCATCTCTGCCATCATTCTAGTCTTGAAGGATGGAGAAGACAGATTATTTCTCAGGGAGGGGATGGTTACCAATAGAAAACTTAGTGGCCAAATAAAAATTTCAAAAACACTGGCTATAGAGGGAAGGGTATAGCTCAGTGGTAGAGCGCATGCCTAGCACGCGTGAGGTCCTGGGTTCAGTCACCAGTGCTCCCGCTAAAAAGTAAATAAATAAATAAATAAATACCCAATTACCTCCCCCCACCAAAAAAAACTGGCTATATATTGCTGGGCCTTTTCTACTTTTTTTCCCTTAAAAGAGATGCTTTTGTTTTGTTTTCCTGAGAGGAAAGACAAAGAGCTAAGTATTTTACAACTTGGTGTGAGTCTTGGCAACAACTAGAGTTCAAGTACATGCATCGGAGGGAAAGTAAAAGTTGTGTTTTCCGACAGAACCTCTTGAATCTATTCCTTAAACGTCAAGACACCTTCATGCTGGTGGCTAAGTCTCATCTTTCCCCTCACCGTGAGCATGGTGCATGAGCATGGGTGGAACTTGATAGCAAATTAAATACATGACAGCTATTGACAATTATCAAGAAGTGTATTTCAAATTTGCAAGCTTAGTATATCAAAATTCTGATCATTTTAACTCATAGATATGAAGAGTCAGGCTATCAAAATGCTTTGAGACATTTTCCCAAAGCTTCTTATATTTCCCACTCTGACAGTTGTACCAGTGGCTATTCATTTTTTAGGGCAGGAAAATATTTATGAAGCTTTTAACTGTTCTGTTTACAAATCCTGTTAGCTTTCTCAATAAAACGGTATTCAATAGCCTATTCTATATCTGGAACTGGTATTCTTGTGAAAACGTCTAAGTGCTTGGTTTTCATACAGAGTTTGACAATCCAAGAAAAGGGAAGTGAACTGTAGTACCCTGCTGAATCAATTAGAAGGGAGAGGCAAGAATTTTCTTTTCCAACACCAGAACTCTGGTTAGTAAGAATAACCTAGCAAAACTGGAGTTGGTCCAATCTCTTTGGGATACTAAAAACATAAATTTGGATAACATGAGTCTAGTAGCATTTTATTTTTAGATAATTTTACTAATTTTGAAAGAAAAATATGACACGTGGTTATTATCACTAATTGTAACAAGCACCTATTAAAAAAACCCCTACTTTCTGTCATAGTCCTCATCCCAGTTTTGACGTACGCTGAAAATTACTTGAAGTTCATTTGACTAATTTTTTTTCCTTGAAGAAGGACACATAAATACAAAGGCCAGTGATGTACCTAATTGAGGAACACATGTCTGTGAATTGATGACTGAGATTATAGCCCTAATGGATTTGGGGGGATATTTTAGAACTTAAGTTTTCCAAAGGAAACTACTATTGTAAGATACCAAATACATACATACATACACACACACATACATACATACATACATACATACATACATACATACATACATACAAATAAAAAACAAAATAAAAACTGTGTCCTTAAAAAATGTTTAAAATTTGCCAGGCACAATATGAGCAAATGTCCCATGGCTGTTCAGTGGGCTTACTGTTTCTTCGATAGACATATTGTCTGTTTCACACAAACACTCCCACCCAGCCACCCAAATGACTATTGATAGAACATAGACTTTAATATAATTTATTTCGAAGCAGCAAATAACTTCCCTTGGGCATCAGAGTCATAGTCATAGTCATAATTTTTGTTTGTAATTTTCTACATCTCAACTCTTATGAGATTTTTAATTTTTCCCAATAATTGTGTGCCATAATAACATTTATCTTTGTTAAAATTAGGAACAGTTATTTAAATACAATCTAGGGTATTACGGAAAAATAAAATAAAACATTTGGTTCTCAGAATTTTTCAGAGCTTTTTTCAAGCCACCATTTTATTGCCTTTCAAAAGAACCCATTAGATGAAAATTTAACGAAATATGTTCAAGTATATTAAGTGAATGTCTACCTTTATTTTCACACCAACTCTTTCTGTTTTATTCTCGCTTATGTGTATGTTCCCCCTTTATTTTTAGTACAAATCATCTAGCCATTCATTAAAGTGTTTGGGTAAACACCTATGTATGTGGTTTCACATTAATTAAGTCAGCAGTATATGTTTGCTATACTATCTATCCCCAGTAGACTGCTTAAAAAGAAGCACAAAAAATGGTGTTAGTAGTCTGTAAAACAAACAAATAAAAAATCTCTATTAGTTAAAACCAGAACCAGATCTTGTTCCAAAACAAATTACAGATTTCTTTTTACTTAGTCTGTGGGTTGAATTCCCTTAGATATTTTATTTTATATTTTATTCCCTTCCCCCAAAGAGTTATTTGAGGAGAGACAGTTATCTAAAATAAATACACCAGTCAATCTCTTTGTGCTAAACTAAATGGTGTCAACAAAGGTTATACACACACACACACACACACACACACACACACACACTCACACACACACAGTCAGCTCTCTGTATCCGCAGGTTCTGCATCCGTGGGTTCAACCAATTTAAAAATATTTTTTAAAAAAATTTCAGAGTTTCAAAAAACAAAACTTGAATTTGCCTCATCCTTGCAACTATTTGCATAGTATTTACATTGTGTTAGTTATTATAAGTAATCTAGAGATGATTTAAAATACACAAGATGATGTGCATATGTTACATGTAAATACTATGCTATTTTATATAAAGAACTTGAGCATCCATTGATTTTGATAATCTGTGAGAGGGGCCTGGGAACCAATCCCCAGCATACATCAAGGGACAACTATACACACACACACACACACACACACACACACATATACAACTATATATATATCATCAACATACAGAAATATTTATAATTTAAAATTTATACTTTCTGGGCAAAAAGATATCCATAAACTATTCCAAGAGTTCTTAATGTAAATTATTTTCCAATGTCATCATCAAAAATATTTAAAAAGAATAAAATCTACTTGCTTTCATGTTGAGTCCATCATTGGGATTCTTAATGATGCTCATTGCTGGTTTCAGCCGGTATGTTCTTCAAGTCTCCTGGGACAACTTCTTTTTCATATTTTCACTCAGTTGTGTCAGAGCTTTCTGTGCTTTGAGACCAGGGAGATTTTATATTGGAAGGTTTCACTATGGGGTCATCATAGCACTTTGGTTGTTTTCCTTATTCTAGCATAAAATACATGTTGAAAATAAGCATATAATTAAGTGTTGATGTTTTAAATTATGTTTAAAAAATATTGGCAATGTTGGCATCACTAGCAATTTCATTTTTGGTAATTTATGGCCAGTAAGCTTACGTGTTTAAACACCTCATTTTAATTTTAAACATGTGTATTTAAGAAATAACTTTCTTGACTAGTAATAAATGAGCCATTGGTTATAGTTAATAATGTCTATTAGAATGTCATAGCAGACCACAAAAGATAGTGCATACTGTCACATCCAGGATGATAGATTTTATGAAAACTGTGTTGCATAAAGATGAGCCCTTTTGTGCTACCTTGCAACGTTGCTGTAGTTACAACATGTTGCTTTATGGGAATTTAACTTTTCTTAGTAATGTTAGTTACTGAACTGAAAGTCTCACTTTATATTTTTTTCAATCTCCTCTTTGAAAATAACTTCATTTGTAAAAGATTCTGAATTTTTTATGATCTTTTTCTTTTTTCTGCAAATAAATTATTTTGAATAAAGCAGAGAACAAAAACATTGAGCATATGTTTTCCTTCCAGACACTGAATATTAGACAGAATTTTGTTCTCCCCAACCAATTCCTATTTTTCACTTTATAGAAAAAAACCTAGTATTAGTATTATATATTTTAAAAAGCAATATGTTCTCAGCTGGTAAACTCCATTTAATGGATACTATTAAAACCCATGGGTTTATGTTATTCAATTTCATTTAAGGCAGAATTGTTAAGTATCTATGAACAATGGGTTTCAAACTGTTGAGAGTTTCAAGTTTCCATGAGCTATTGCTACATTTTCATTGAAAGATAATGTGGTCTTGAAAAACATAGTTCAGATTCACCTCTTCCAAGGCTACAGTGCAAAATGTTGGGGCTCCAGTGCATGAATACATACACTCCAGCAATATGCCTAGTTTCTATTCTCAGTGTAAAAGGAAATAAGAAAGATAGTCCTGACACTCAGGGTATTTGTAGTTTTTTGGGGAGAGAAGAATAAACTATCTTTTTTGGGTACCTAACCAAATGGTGCTGGTAACTCTATCAGAATATCTATGTATTTTACATAGTATTTTAACTGCATTGTGTTATCTGCAGCACAGTAAATTCCTTGCTTATAGGATTATATTTTTCTCATCTTCATATATTTGCATTATGTCTCGTTAGGTACCTTATATTTAGAAGTGCTCAAAAGAACTTCAACAAATAATGCAAAAACCAATGAACCTTTTAAGAGATTGACTGTCTACACAAAACAAAATGTTCTAGTTACCATTGCTAATAGCCAGCATACATTGAGGGAAATACTTTATCTGCATAGATACCTTCAAAAATTATGACATCAAATGTGATAAAAAGTGAAATAAAGTAGTGACATCAGCAAAATAGAGTAGGCAGCCTCAATCTCTCATCATTCCACAAAAACATCAAAATGCAAATAATTGTCACAACTAAAATTTTTAGAACTCTGGAAAAGCCGAAACTTACAGCTCCAAATAAATGCTGTATTACAGATGCAAGGATGGTCAACATAAGAACATCAGTCGATGTAATATACTATGTTAACAGAAGCAAGGAATAAAACAAAACAAAACAAAGCCTGATCATCTCTATGCAGAAAAGGCTTTTGACAAAATCCAGCATTCTTTCATGACAGAAACACACAAAAAACTGAAAAGAAAGGAACTTCAACATGATAAGGTGAATTTACGAAAAAACCTCACCCTGCATTATACTCAGTGGTGAATAATGATTTATATTTTAGAAGTTGCAGTTGAAATCGCTTTACTCACAAAGTGAAAACTTTGAACAGGATAGATTTATTTAAAAGGTCATTCCTCAAGTTCATTTTAAGTCCTCATTTAGGTACTGCTAAATATACATTGGCATAGGACATTTTGGAGTGCTAGAAATCATTACTAATTTAAGATCAGTTGTAATACACTTTTTGCAGCTTTGATTGACACATTGTTGAGAAAATATTATTTACCACTCAGTGTGTCCAGTTAAATCTATTGCATAATGTAGGAGTCTGTGTTATTTTTCTTATTGTTTTTCTTTTAAAATATTTTAACCTTTTAAATTTCTAAATTCTTAACTAGTTGTAGGAGAAGCTAGTTCTTCTTTCATAAGCTATTGAAATTTTTTATATATATAAAAAACTTTTTTTTGAAGTATAGTATGCATACAGAAAGGTAAACCTATCATATGTATATGGTTTGGTGAGTTTTCAAAAACTGTTCTCAGCTATGTGTCCCGCAAGAAGCAGAACATTTCTAGCACCCAGAAGCACCCCTTAGCAGTGCTCTTTACCTGGTTGTACACACTGTACCCCTAAAAATAACCAACACTGACTAAGCAGACTAGTTTGCCTGATTCTAAACTTTACAAAAATGGAACCATCAGTATATGTAAGCCAGTCTGGCTTCTTTTGTTTAACATTATGTTTGTAAATTGTCATTGGCGTTGTAGCATAGTATTCCTTTGTTTCACTTAATCATCATTTCTTTGTCCATTCATTGTAGGTAGTTTGGAATGATAATGAACAGTAATGCTATGAACATTCTTGGAAACGTCACCATTTTCTTTTCTGTGTATACCTGGAATTTGGAGTCATAGGATGTGCAGATGTTCAGCTTTAGTATATACTGCCAGTTTTCCAAGTGATTGTACCAATTTATGCCACTAATTAGTATGACCAAAGGGGCACGAAGGTTCTGATTGCTCCATGTCCTGGCCACCGCTTCGTAATTAAAGTGTTCTTTGTTTTAGCCATTAAGGTAGATGTGTAGTCACATTAAAATGGTGATCTTAATTTGCGTTTTCTTAAAGGCTAACACAGTTGAACATTGAACAGTTTGTCCATTGGCCATTTGAATTTCTGCTTCAATACGTTAAAAGTTTTTTGTTCATATTTCTGTTTTATTGCCTATATATATATATATACACATTTTTTTTTACTGGTTTGTAGGAGTGCTTTATGTATTCTGGACAGTCACAGTGTTTTGTAAAACTCCTCTCACTCCATATTTGTACTTTTCACATTCTTAAGATTATCTCCTAATGGTCATAAATTTTTATTATTAAGGAAGTCCAATACATTTTTATTTCCTTCTTTTATAGTTGGTGTGTTGTGTCCTGTTTATGAACTCTGCCAACTTTTAAGGCCAAAATGATGTTCTCCCCCTATATTTTCTTTTTAAAATATGTAAATGTGTGAACTTTTATATACACACACACACACACACACACCCCCCTCATATATACATCCTACACACATCCTATATATGCATACACACATATCATATCTGTCTATGTGTATTATATATGACCTTTCACAAACAAATATTTCCATATGAATATTCAGTTGGCCTGGCACATTTGCTGAAAAGGCAGATAGCCAATTTCCCTTTTATACTACAGTATTAACTTTATCATAAGTCGTATGACTATAAATGTGTGGTTTTAGTTCTATGCTCTTTTGTTCTTTTGGTCACTTTAACTCTGTGCCAACATTATAGTTCTCAGTTATTTTAGCTTTATAATAGGTGTTGACATATGGTGAGGCAAGTAAGTCCTCCAGTTTTGTTCTCCACAATTCCGTTAGCTATTGTAGGACCTCTGTGTTTCCATTTGAGATTCAGCTTATCAGTATCCTCAAAATGTTTTACTGGGACTTTGACTGGGATTGCATTGACCCTGTAGATAAATTTAAGGAGAATTTACTTTATACTACTGATTCTTCCCATAAGTGGACATGATGTACCCTATCAGACTTTAAAATTTCTATCAGAAATGGTTGTATGTATTTGTGTAAATGTCCTGCATAAATTTTGAAGACTTAGTCCTAAATACTTGATGTTTTTGATGCTGTTGTAAGTGGCATTTTTAAACTTCATTTTCTGTCTGTTGCTAATGTGTAGTGTGAAATCACACTTGCACCTGACAAAATTAAGCAGATAAGGAAGCCCATTCTAAGCTATTGCAATAGGTGAGAGAGGCCAGAGCTCAGTCTAAGTTCTACTCTACTGAAAACGAGTATGGAGAGTTTTTAAGAGCTACGGGTAGGGAGGATCCTAGGCTACCTGTTTTGTTAATTGGCCTTACCCAGAGGAAAAGTAAACTTTCTCATATCATCATGACAGGAGGTAGTTTTACTACCTGGGGCTAGGTGCCTACCAAAGTCAGGCTCCTACCGCACATTGATTTGAAGATGGGGGCAGTATTCTTTGCTTGATGATGACACTTCAAAGAGTTGGCCCCCAGATCCTTGAGAAAGACAGTCCTGGATTACAAACCTGGCAAGAGGCTTTAAAAAAGATTTACATCTCAGAGGGGCAAACAAGTAATTTATAGTTCTAGGTTTTCTAAATCACATGCTCTAAGGGAAAGGGAATGAAGAAACTTCTGTGGTCAGGCCATCTGGAGTCTGTAAGGGTGAAGATGACAAGGGAGATCAGGGGCCTAGAGGCAGGAAGAAGTCAAGCTGAGGGAAATGTTAAAACTGTCTTGATCGATGGAACTACAATTGATTTTGCTATATTGACCTTATTCCCAGCAATTTAGTGAAATTCATTATTCATTTTAATAGTTCTGAAATTTTCCTTGGATTGTTAAACATATCATATAATCAAGTTGTATATGAATAATGACAGTTTTATTATATCCTTTGTAATTGTTATTTATTTTTATTTGTTTATTACACTAGCTGGGACCTCCAATATATTATGATGAATGAAAGTAGTAATAGAAGACATTCTTATTTTCAAGATTTCACCAGAGAGTATGATTGTATAGGTTTAAAATTTTTGTCACAATTTTTTATCATGTCAAGGAAACTTTCTTCTAAGCAGCGTATTTTTAATTTCCATAAATGTCTACTATCCAAAACAATAGGAATATCATTAGATAGTTTTTAGCCATAAAATAAGTGTAATCAAATATTCCCTTAATATTTATAGGTCTTGATATAAATTAAGTTCTCTCATAGAAAGTTTACGCCTCTATCATTTAGGATATGCTAATTGCTATACACTGGATGCTATAACTGTTCAATCAGTGGCTTAACACAAGAAAGGTTTATTTCTTATCACTTATGTGATAGTCCAGTGAAGGTGGAGAGGATAGACTTATGATGGGAATAGGCTCTGCTTTGCCCACAACTCAGGGAGGTAGATTCCTCCCATCTAAAAGCCTCAACATTTCTAGGACCTCAGCATTCTCTGCGGGACCATATGCATCTGCTTGGCAAGAAGAGAGAGGGCGGAAGGGGAGGTGAGGGGGAGAGAAACAATGAGAGAGGGGGAGAGAGAGAGGGAGGGAGGGAAGGAGAGAGAAAGAGAGAGGCACAAATGCTCTTGACTGCATCATCCCTGGGAAGACACAGACACTCTTTCATATTCCAATAGCAAGAAATAGCCACATGATCCCACCTAGATTCAAGGTCAGAAAAATGTAGTTCAGCTGAGTGCCAGGAAGATAAAAGACAAATATTGCTGAGCATCAGCCATCTTTACCACAATCCTCCACAACCAACATAACTGAGCATCCAGAACCTAAAATAAACCACACTGTCTTGTCTATTTAGTCTCAATTTCATCCCTCTGCTCCATGTAAAGATACATGAAGAAGGAGGAAATATGGATGTTATTATGCACTAATTAAAGAGGAAACCTGAAAATAATTTAAAACCTGAATTAGCAAAAGTAGTATTAATTTCAAGGGCAAAACCAAACTCAGGGCAAGACTATAATATATTGTATTCTAAGAGGAAATTAAGTTCCTCTTAGAAGCAGTGAATATGAAGCAATACATAACCTCATGTCCAAAATGGATATTATTTTGGATTCCCCCTTAATCATTACACCACTGTCAACGAAAAATGAAAAAAAAAAAACTTCTATGTGTGAAGTATTTGTCACAAAACAAAGATCAGTGCTATAAGATAGAGTAATATTTGTGAGTTTTAAAATTTCCTTTCAAGAATGATGACTTTAAAATATTAAATATTACAATTTTAAAATAATTTTATGGGTATTTATTTTGTGTTAATGTTCCTTTCAAAATTTTCTATATTACATCTCTATATCAGGTAAATATATTGTTATGTAATTGAACTTTATAAACTCTTCACAGTGTATTTGTTCCTAATAACAGAAATACCTGTGCATTCATAGATATATATGTATATATATTCTTTTTTTTTTAAATCTCTGAATTTTTTGTATAATCCTACTGCAGCAATGATTCACTGGTTATTATTTATGGTCACATTATTTAAACATAAAATGTTATTAAAAATACATAAAACTTTTGGTTGCAGAAATTCCCAAGAAGTTCTGTGTATTCCATTCTCTTGGTCCAAAATCCCAAAGACTGTTATTTGTCAGGAATTTAGAACACTATTCAAGGTGACAATAAAAATGCTGTAGTATATATGGGTTCTTCTTTAACCTCATGGTAAATGACTTTGGGCCCAATCTCCACGTGCAAGAACCAATACCTATAAATTCTTTTATGGTTTGCTGCTTCTCTCTGAGTAGCAAGGGGAGAAATCAGCACTGGAGCCTGATAAATGTCGTTTACCCACTTGCTTTGTCATTCACCAGCTGTGTCACCTTGGCTGTTACTTAATTCTCTGAAATTTAATTTCTTCTACTAAAATACTGAAAGCAGTACTTTAAGCAAGAGATAATGCATGCAAAGTACCTGACAAATAGTAGGAACATCTTAAATGAAGTTATTGTAGACTTTAAAAATTTTATCAGCGCTACAGGAGTAAAAACAAACATAATAATGATGATTTTAAATGTGATCTATTTCTGATGTTACTGAGAAAATATCACCAGATGTTTTACCCAGAGAAAGGAAATGTATAAGTGAATATCTACTTAAATGTTAGGAAATTGATTTTTGATTAGCTAGGCAGTATAATCTAATTCAGAGTCTAGAAATTCATAAATTCCACTTTGAGTTTTCAAGTTATTTTTCACGGAAATAGTATTTTGTTTTGAATGATATATACTTTTGATGGATGTTTTATTAAAATGGGGTATATTATTCAAGAATTTGCTATGGCATTTGCATCATAACTTTCTATGGAAAAACATGACCCTTTTATGTAAATTTCATGTATTTTTAATTACATACACTTGCATAGTCATTATTATTTGGCTTATTAGTACATAGATTTAAACTACTCCTAAGTCAAACCAGAGTCCAACACTCTCTCAGTCCTGTTTGATCTTGTCCATACCTCATTTTACATCATTTAGAAATCATCTTGGGTAGGAAAGAAAATCCCTTATTTCCTTTCTTACAGAATTAGTGGTATTTCACTAACTTTTTCAGCCCTATTTTTGTCAGCATCATAAGAAAGGACATCTTAATGTTAAATTACTTATATTGCATAGGAAAAGTAGAAATGGCCAACCAAAATAAAGAAAAATGCTATATTTCATAAAATTTATAGCTGCATAGTATTTATTTTGCTAGAAACATTCAACACTGTTCTATTTCTTTAGGAAGACCAGCACAAGGGAGAAATGTGCATCTCTTGCAGTAGAATATGTTAACCGCAAATACTTTTATGGGCAAAGGGAGAATAGGGTGCTAAAGAAAACAAGAAAATAAACTTCTAAAAAATACTTAAGATTATATTATATTATCAGTCTAAGATTTTAATGGAATTATACTTTTAAGCAGAGAGGACCCTCAAATTGCAAATATTTGTTTTGGAAAATTATCTTCTTTTGTCTTATTCGCAGAAAACTTTAGATAAGTTCATCTGAATTAAGTTTTGACTTAACTAATGGATTTCATTCAGTTGATAATAGGCTGTTACTTAACAATCCATAGTTAGCCCTCAAATCTGGTCTACATGTCTTACTTATCCGTTTTCTGGCACAATTATACCACGTCTCAGCTTGTGTCTTCTCCAGTCATAATTGTTCCCCATGGCTTAGTATAGACATTGTTTAAAGCTTGTTATCTGTAGCAGCTAACTTTTGGTTGGTTCAGGTTAGTACAGTCGCATATTGATGTTTTTTGTGATTTATCCTCTGCCTTTAATGATCTGCAGCAGTATTTTCAGTGTGTGTCTACAGGCTCAAGTTCCCAAAGTGTTGCTCATCATTAAACTCCATTTTTTTGTGTCAGAGAAGGAAATCTTGTTATTCTGAAAACAAACCAAAACACAGAATTCCTGATTCTGCTATCTATGTAACCTAAGGCAAATTATTGATCATTTGGAGCCAAAATTTATTTGAAATATGAAGAACTTCAGAAAATGCTACATTTAACTGAGAGCACATTTTTGAAAAGCACTCACTTGTTCATGCGACAAGTACTAGTGAGCACCTACCATGTCCTGTGCGTCGATATATCTGTGGGAGACACGGTGGTTAAATGGAGCTGATATTCTAATGCTTACAAATTGTGAAGGTTTACATGTAGTATATCATCACTACCATAGCCAGTCTACAAGATAGACAACTTTATTATTCTTCAATTTTTCTTTTTTTTGGGGGGGGCGGTGGTTTAGATGGATGGATTGATTGATTATTTTTATTTCTTTGATGGAGTTCAATCCCCAGGACCTCTTGCATGCTAAGCATGTGCTTGACCACTGAGCTGTAACCTCCCCATCACCTTTATTTTTCTTGAAACTAGTTAATTTTACTTGGTCAACAAAAAATGTAATGTCATCTTGGTCTTTCAAAATACATACTCCTAATTTCAGTTGGTCGGAGGAGAAATACAGGGAAATGGCCTGATACTGGGTGAGTTAAGTTTCCCAAGAACCCACATAGGAAGTTTCAAATACTTTCATAAAACATTCTAACTCTGATCTTGTACCTCTGTTGATAACTTATAAAGAAGGCAGCTCCTTTGTTTTATGGATGTGTTGTTAACTCCAAAGCAGATGTTTCAGCTATCCCCATATCTGACTGCAGAACTACAGCAGGGAGAGCCATTTGTCTCTGTCATTGTTCTCCATGTCCCTGAAATTCATTTCTGTTGCTATTACAGAATATTGGGACAGGAGTCATCTATAATCCAATCTTGAAAATGTATTTTTATTTCTCCCATAGCCCAATTTGTGTGGACTGCTGCATGGCAGGACTTAGAACATACCAAAGATCAGTCCCAAGTAAGAGAATGCTTCAGTAGTACATCATTGTAACATTCTTCTCTATGGCATTATGACCATAACACAATTTGACATGATTCTTTTCCTGTAGCAGATACTTGGATTCACAGATGCCTTTAGGCATATCCAGGCACTTAAGAATAGCAAGAAAAGCAAAAGTGGAAACAGAGAATTCTAATTATATCCCTTCGCAGAATAGACCACAGGCAAAACTAGGAAGGGGTATCTTAGCAAGTCAGTCCCACCTGCTCTCCTGGAACTTTTATCACACTTTAGTCTTTTCATTTATACCTTAATGTGCTGCATGTAATGTCATATGGCTGATCTCAGATTATTCAACAAAGATATTTGCTTTTTTAAGAAAAAAAGGCAAATTTCAACATTATAGGAGAAAATAAGAAATTCTATTGAGGAGAAATTTTTGTTCTGAACTCCTTGAAATTGTACTCTTATATATTAGTTACCAGCCTTACACACTAATGCGGAGAGAAAAATCATCAGTGATAACTACAAATAAACTAGTAAATTGCCATGGCTTGCTTATAAGCAGGATCTTTGAGGCATTAGGCTCAATGCTTATATTAATATAGGTCTGGAGAAACAGAGTCAATATGATATACATACGGAGAGAGAGAGAGAGGATTTTAAGGAATTGGCTCACACACGTGTGGAGGCTTTAAGTACATAATCCAGCAAACTGGAGATTCATCTAAGAGTTGGTTTAGTCCTGAATCTCAAGGCTGGAAACTCAGGCAGAATTTCTGTGTTGCAGTCTGGAGGCAGAAGTCCTTCTTTGGGAAATATCAGTCCTTGCTCTTAAGGTCTTTAACTGATTGAATGAGACCCACCCACGTTACGGAAGGTGATCCACTTAAAGTCCAGTGATTGTAAATGTTAATCACATCTACACATTCCTTTATAGCAACATCTAGACTAGTGCTAAACCACAGGGTGGTCACCATAGTCTAGTCACACATAAACACAAACAATAATACTCACCTACTTTGTAAAAATGTTGTGCTCGTTGCATCATTAAAATGTTTCTTTGTACACTAAAATTTGGGGAATGGACTGAAAACATACCTGATGATTTTTTTATATCTAGCACAGGTGATTCTGAAGAGAGCTCTTCCTCAAGTACATCTGATGACAGATTCTCAGGGGCAGTCTAGTAAGCCATACTATTGAGTGTGTGATTGGCATAAAAGGAAGTGTATACAAATGAATGCACGATTTCTTCTTCATCCTTATAGCTCCAGCACTTTGAACAGCTCGTAGTCTTTCTGATCCCTGCAGTTGTAGACACACAATGTTTATAAAAAGCCAGTACATCAAGCCCATGTGTATTTCTTTTAAGGAAAAACAAGAAGCAAAACAGGGACTTGTGGCTGTTTCAGATGGTCGGTCTAGAGCTGTAAGGCTAGGGGGAGGAGGAATAGCTTCTGTGTGTCTGGCTCAGCAACTGATCAAAGAAACTGCTTGACAAGAAACCAGCCAAACAAAAACAAGCCCACTAAGCCTTAAAAAACTTCTAAAGCTTCTTCACAGGGTCCTCTAGTCACGGGAGAAATTGAGAATGGCACTCAGCCTCAGGTGGGTTCCAGGGCAGACCCTGGGACTGATGAAAACGTTGAAGCGTCTGAAAGTGGGTTCTGGTAATACAGAATTTGACAAAGCCAGCATTAGTTTTTCCCATTTTAATTCTTATTTGCAGTAACTTTGTAATTCTCCTTGTTTTCAGGCACTTACTGAATTGCCTTGCTCAGAAATATTTAAAACCTTATCTAATCCTTTTCACAACCACAATACCTCCTACCTTAAAAAACAGAGTCCAGAGAAGCAGGGAAGGCAGACCTTGGGAACAAATTTATAGTCCTTTTGGAATCTAACATTGGAGGTGGAGGAGTGGCAGCTGGCTGGATGTGACTCACCATCAATTAACATTTATAGAATGCCTATATGGCTCCATCTCAGTAGAGATGTTGCCAAGAAAAATAATTCTCCAGTATTCTTGCTTTTTGCCTTCTTCCCATAGAGCATGGCTATGCTAAACTCCTCTGGCTTGTTGCTAACCCTGCAACAAGTTTCACTCATGGCTTTATGACTAAGGCTTTGTAGTGAAGTCAGCATCTTGATATATTTACTAAAACTCTAATGCTTATTTTCATTCAAATGCTCTCAATAAAATATAATCATCACCTTGTTTTCAAGAAAGTTACAGACAAAGAAGGAAAAATATGAATCAGAAACAATGAAAGTCAGTAGATATGTAGTATATATATATAGTGTGTATATATTATATATATTATATATATAATATATGTATATATATATTTGTCTTGTTAAATTGTCAAAGACTGAAAGTATATAGAGTTCAAATGAAGAAGGAATCATTGGAGTGCAGAGAGACTCAAGGAAGGTGTGTGGGGATGGTGGACCTTGGTCTGAGTGTGGAAAGAAGTTGAGTATTTGAACACGCAGAGGAAAACGTTTGGCTGTTAAGGTAGAATTTTCTACTCTCCCTACCATCCTTTAATTGGCCTGCTGAGCACTGAGCCCAGAACAGACAAGTGTCTTAATATGTTCATAGTCTAAATTTGGTCTAACTTGTTTGTAAGAATCAGGAGAGAAAAATCACTGCAGCATGCCTGTGTGTGTTTGTGGTGGGGAGGGTTCCACCCAGTCAGCCAGCATTTAACAAGGACACCATCCTGCAGATGAGTTCCTGAAGTTCTCATGGGAAAAGAAGAGACAAATGAATTAAAGTGAAATTTTAATACTTCAAGAATAGTGAAATGTAAAAATTACTGTTGTGGATGTGTGGAGGGAGAAAAGGGGAAATAAGTGACTCTCTCAGAAGCATTCAAAGGTTTTAACCAGGAAAGAACACATTTCCTTGGGCCAATAAAAGAATCACATTTGTTTTACCTCAGTCTCACCATATGTTCCTCAGAACTCACTCACCAAACTAATATTTTGGGGTAGTTTGGAATAAACTTAATTATCTCCTAAGAACATAGAAAATTGTTGTCTGTCTCTTCCACCATGTTACTGCTTGAAAATATGAAAGCTGAACAGTAGGCAAATGTTGAGATAGCTGGTAACTTTTGGATCTATATCAGTTGCTGTGATAAACTGTTATATTTTATCTCATTATAGTTATAAATGCTTATTATAATAAGTTATGTGAAAAGATTTGGAAAGAAATGGAGAACTCATGAGCAAATACTAGTATCTTAGTATGCATTATAACGTATATCTAAAGAGAATAAAAAAGGTGGAAATCTCTGTTTACATGATGAATGAGATTTACCCACTTTTGTTCTCATGTTTGGTCTAGTGTTTGATATATAGTAAATGTTTGAAAAGCATTTATTGGATTTAATTGCATTTTAGTTGTAAAGCACTACAAAATATTTGATATGGTTCCCATCACTGGACCACAGTATTTTTTGTGACTTCCTAAGTGGAATTTTTCATTATAATAATAATGTCACAAACTTTTGTGAATGCTAAGAAAGAAAGAAGGGAGAGGGAGAGAAGGAAGGCAGGAAGGAAGGAAGGAAGTAAAAGAGGAAGAAAGAAAGAAAAAACTCATTGCCAAATTTTCATTAGATAGAAAAAAGTCTAGCTTGCAGTTTTGTTTTATTTTGTTTTGTTTTGTTGTCTCAGCCAGGTTTCACATTCACTTAGAGCAAGATGCATCATGTACTTCTACATTTCAACATTTTAATTTCAACTATGGGATCTTTATTTGGGATCATGGCTTCCCATCTAATGATCACAATCCAGTAAGTGCAGGAAGAAGACAGTCTGAGGAGTTCTGCTCTGCTCCTACAAATAGACACCACAGGACAGACTACCTCTTAGAGGGCAGGCTACATCAAACAATCTAGTTAAAAATGTGGAGTTACAGCGTCCTTTCCACCTGCAAGGCCTTCTGCTTAGAACTTGAATCCTTTGGAGTGCTTGGTTGGGCTGAGGCTGTTTGCATTAATCTGCTGCTGGATTCCAGAAGTGAGGGCTCTCTCACCTTTTAAACTTTGGACTGTTAGTGAAAACTGCTAAGATGTGATAAGATTCTAATATGGGATCAGATTTAATTGAGGTGGAATTGACTGGGGTGCTATTTGCTCTGCCACCCATTTGCCTGATTTGACCGTCTTCTAATTCAGAATCATCGTTCCTGGAAGGGACACTTGTGCCTAGCTAACAAGCTGTTGCTTCTTTTGGTTCTTTGCTCACCTCTATAAAAATCCCACAAGGAGAATGTGTCTGGGGAAAATATAAGATGAAATCACAGTTGACCAACTTAGTTTTTAAGAGCGAATGTAATTGATTGGCATGAGGTAGAAATCTTGTTTCCTAAGAGCAAACTTGTAAACCATAAAGAGGAAACACTGGAGGAAATACTGAGTTTTAGAGGAGGGATTTGATTCTGCAGCAATAACAACAACAGTAAAAACAGTAGTTGTTAATTGTTGAGGAACTACTATATGTCAAGCATGTGTCAGTTTTTACAGGGATTATCTCATAGTAGAGAGATCATATTAATAGAATCTTAGTATCTCCATGTTTTGTATGCTAAATTTTGGGGCTAATTTAGTTTTATTTAATTCAAATTTTAGTATAGTCATGCCAAGAAGATCTACCCCACTTAAGAAATTAAATTATACATATATTCTACTCTTAAAACAGCGAGAAAAGGAACTATGAAAGTTTGTCTTAGGGAAAGAAGGTCTTCATATTACTAGAGTAGTTTTTAGTTAAACAAAACAAACCAAAACTGCTATAATATGCAGAATTGATCCATCTTATAATTATGAAGTCATTTAGCAATACCTATGTAATGAATCAGCAATTACCTCAAAACACATGGGATCTGTTCTATAGCAGGGATTTTGGATACCAGGTTGAGTTTTTTATTTTTGTTTTTTCAATCTCATCGTCTGGGGATACTGATTTTATTTAGCAAATTTTATATAATATTATGTGCCAGGCACCATTCTTAGTGCTCTACAAATGTAACCACATTTAATCCGTATTACAGCTTTAAGTGTTAGATATTACTGTTGTCTTCCATTATACAGATAAGGAAACTTAGGCATGGACAGGACAGTTTCCTCAAGGCCATGCAGCTGGTGACTGGTGGAACTAGAATTCTAAGCCAGGTAATCTGGCTCCAGAGTCTGTGACCCCAGCTACATCGAGCACCCCCTTAGCTCTAGATCCCAACTCTCTTGAGGTTATACTAGAGGTAAAACATTGGTCACCTCCAAAGTGTGGAGAACTTCTGATGATGTGTATGCTCTCCAGCCCTATAGCAATAGGGGCTTAAAGTGGAGGTTGGCAGAGATTCCTACCTGACATCAGAGTGAGGAGAGTGGGAGATTTTCAAGGGTATCAGCAAGAAAGTGTAGTATTTCTTTTCTTTCTCAATCATGGTATTTTTTTTCCCTTGAGCATTGGTCTAGAGAAAAGATCTAGGGCTACTTAGCATGACATAACCCGGCATCCTCTGCTTAGTCCCCTGTGCTAGTTTCTTGTACTGCTAGTTTTATAGCACTTCTAAGGTATCCTTTGGACCCGAATGCCCAGTCCCGCTAATCCCTCTCCCACCCCACAACCCCCATCAGAAGTCTCTTGGCAACTGCTGCATACTTTTCAACCCTCAGCTCACACTGATGGATGGACCTTTCTGTACATGTGCATCATACTGTATACAGTCTCCGTTATTACCCATTACATTTTAGCTAATTGTTTGGTCTCATGTCTGTCTTTCCCACTAAATAGTTAAGTTCCTTGAGGATAGTGATGATTCCTTGAGAAAAGACATTGTAAAAAAGACATGCAAAAACAGTCACGTAGAGTAATAACTCATTCATGTCGCACACATACATAGTTACAGGGCAAATAAAGTGTAAGGAAGTATATGAAAAAGTTAAGGGCAGATGTCTCTGAGTAGGGGTTATGAGAGAGATTTTTCTTACACTTTTTCTAAATTTTTCTAATTCTCTGCAGTGGAAATGAGTTGCTTTCATTAAATGAAAATATATAAATATGTCCTAGGTCTCTAAGAAATGAAAGTGGAGTTCTTTACCAAACAAGAACACTATATACAAGGTCTTTCAAGAAATAATATGATTTCTAATGTGTGGAATGTATTTAATATATTCAGATCAATGGATGAGTAAAGGAATTGAAATGTGACATCTTTGCTTAAACTGAGGGAGTCCTTCTACCTGGAAATCCTTCTACACTATATATCCTGAGAATTCTGAAGCTCCCCAGTATGTTTTTAAAGACTCTGTACATGTTCAGAGTTTTTCCTTTCTCCCAGTCTTCTACAGCAAAAATAAAAAAGGTCGATTTAAAGAAACAGAATTAGAAATCACATCATATCACAGATGTCCTTAAGCATATCTAGATCTAACATGACACATATTACCTCCTACATACTTCTTTTACCCTGAATTAACGATTGTTTCATTTACTCAGCATAATTTATTATTTGTAATTATGAAGTCTTGCTTAAAGGAATACTACACTATTTTAGAACTTTATATGATTCTAAGCCTGGTAATCCCATTTGAGGAGCTCCTTATCTGAATAAATTGAAAGAAAGTTATATCAAAAATGATAAATCATATTATAGTCAGTTTATTAGAAGAGAGTATGAGATTTTCTTAACTTTTTGTTTATAAAATTTCAGACATATAAGATTAAGGCATTTTAAGTGATAAATTCGTAAACTTACAAAAATAGATAATAATAGGAGAGCATTTCTCTTTAGAATTAAAATGAGCATGTCTGAGGTAAATTTAGTAGATTTCTATTTTATATTGTTTCTGAATAATTAGGAAATGAAAGGGTCTATAATTAGTAGAGTTTTCTAATAGAGATTTATTCTATATACTACTGATAAATATTTAATTTTAAATAATTATATTTCAATAAAGTATATATTTAGCAGTATATGTACAATGAACATATTTCAGAATGCATTTTTAAATCACACAGTGGTTCAAAAAAAATAATCATTAACACATCACTTAACAAAATAGATTGTATTCACAGCAGTCTACTAACTTCTGTGATGATACTCAGAGGTCCAAGACGTAGGTCCTACCCACTGACAGCTTGCGATATTGCTAAATTGGCTGAGTAAAATATATCAGATAGATTACGTATGCCCCTGTGCAGGGTATGATGAGTGAAAAATGGAGTAGTGAGGAGCTTCTTCTTGAAGGTCAGAGAAAGGAGAGCACATCTTCAAAATCTAAGTGATACTTAGATCATTGGAGTGAAGAGAAGAAGATGATAGTCCAGAAGATGGATTACATGGACAGAAGTGTGGTGGTAGGAAGTTGGTTTATGTAGACTGAGACAGGAAAGCCCTAAACTGGGAGATGTATGCCAAAGAGTAGGAAGTTGTAAATGTAAAACTGTAATTAGGACTACAGAAGAAACTAGTGTGAATGCGTGACTACAAAATGAGACTCATTGGTTCAGTGTAGAAGCTATGGTAGAATGGGGAGGTCAAAGCCCACACTGCAATTTCAGTCTCGGCTCAGTGAAGTGTAAAAGATAAAATCTATAGTTATTTGGATTCAGCGTAAATGAAGGTGTACTATACTAAGAAATTTGGGAATTTTGAGAGCAAAGACTATATTCATTATTTCTTTATTACTTTCCCGAAATTTCATACAGATTTGATATGCCAGCACGTATTGACCTACTAGTAGAATTTTAATAATATTCAAGATCCAATCATAGTATAATGTTAGGTACCTAAAATTATGTAGAAATGGCAACTTAATATAACTTCTGATAAATTATTTTAAAAGCCAAAGAGTTTTTGAATGGCTTACTCAATTTTTAATTCCCAAAACTTATCATAGTACCTAGTCCAAAGCAGGTGCTCACCAACTGTTTATTAAACTAATGAATAATAATATTACTAATTATTAATAATTATATGATTAATTAATTGTCATTAATTAATTTATTAAAGTGAGTCCTTAAACTTTAACACCTTGTCAGTTTACTAGAAATTTCAACTCAACTCCTATATAGAGTTCCTGGAAGGACTAAGAATGTGTTGGGTTTTGGTGGCTGCAGTGGGTATAATGCATTGTACCTGACTTTATGGAATTCAAACTCTAGTGACACAAACTTTTTATCAGGTAAAGTAACTAATTAAAGTAGATTTTCATTATGATCCATTAATATAAAACCTCTAGGCTATGTGTCATCAGTACTTATATATGTAATTACATCACTAATTAAACCACTGAAACTGGTCAGAGTTCCATATCAAGGTCCTTTAAATTTTAATTTAACTTGAATTTTGAACTTGAGAAATAATTCTTACGTGTGGTATTTTCCTTTCTCCTCAAAGTAATTAAAGCATTAATAATCTGATTTTCATTTCTTTTCTAGTTTACTTTTAAATCATGATACCTTAACTAAATACCTTAAGCATATTCTCCCAAACTGTTTTGAGCAAACTTAATTTTTTTAATTATAATAGTAGTGGTAGTATGTATATTTATTAAAATATTGCCTATTAATTCCTATCCTTTTATTACATAGTCATTTCAACCCTTTAACCTTGAAGAAGATAATTATAATAAATTAAGGATTGTCAAGTAATCTAAATTCCTTGAGTTTATTATTGTTTCATCATTGAACTTTAAGAATTTTTTCCGTACAAGAAGCATCACATGTCAGCAAGGAAAGCTAGTGGATGCAAGGGATATATAATGCATTGCAGCTGACTTTATGGATGTCAAAATCTAGTGACACTACTATCTTTAATTAGTTTAAGTAATTTCATAATTTTAAAAGGAAAGACAATATGATGAAGTTGTGTCTGAGGGATCCAAAGAAGATTGGACTATGAATATGAAGGTGTTTCTACACTGTAGAATAGTAACATACTTTATATCTTCGGATTATGTCATTTTGCCTTAAAAACTAGTTTAAAGTTCCTAAATAAGTATTGAGGAAGTATTTTTCCCCCAAGATGATAGGTTTTTTTACTTCTTAGTAAAGTGACTATACTTTGAATTTTAAGGTAATCTCTTTTTTTCCATGTAAAATCCATCATATTGATGTTATTTTTTAATTTTTTAAATTAAAAAAATTGAATTATAGTTGATTTATAATGTTGTGTTAGTTTCTAGTGTACAGCGTAGTGATTCAGTTATACATATTTATAGTCTTTACCATATTCTTTTTTATTACAGATTATTACAAGCTGTTGGTTGAATATAGTTCCCTATGCTATACAGTACCTTGTTGTTTATCTGTTTTGTATATGGTAGTTTATATCTGCTAATCCCAAACTCCTAATTCATCCCTCCCTCCACCTCTTCCCCCTTTGGTTACCATAGTTTGTTTTCTATGTCTGTGAGTCTGTTTCTGGTTTGTAAATAAGTTCGTTTGTGTCATTGTTTTAGATTCCACATATAAGTGATAATCATGTGATATTTGTCTTTTTCTGTTTGACTTCATTTAGTGTGATAATCATCTATGTTGCTGCAGTTGGCATTATTTCATTCTTTTTTATGGCTGAGTAGTATTTCATTATATGTATATATCACAACTTCTTTATCCATTCATCTGTTGATGGACATTTAGGTTGCTTCCATGTCTTGGTTATTGTACATAGTGCTGCTATGAACATTGTGATGCACGTATCTTTTCAAATTAGAGTTTTCTCTGGATATATGCCAGGAATGGGAATGCTGGATCATAGGGTAAGTCTATTTTCAGTTTTTAAAGCAATCTTCATACTGTTTTCCATAATGGCTGCAACAAACTACATTCCCACCAACAGTGTGGAAGGGTTCCCTTTTCTCCACACCTTGTCCAGCATTTATCATTTGCGGACTTTTTAATGATGGGCCTTCTGACTGGTGTGAGGTAGCATCTTTTCATGTGCCTATTTGCCATCTGGATGTCTTCATTGTAGAGATGACTGTTTAGGTCTTCTGCCCATTTTTTGATTGAATTGCTTTTTTTTTGTTATTGAGTTGTATGAGCTGTTTGTATATTCTGGAAGTGAAGCCTTTGTTAGTCACATGGTTTGCAAATATTTTTTTTCCCATTCCAGAGGTTGTCTTTTTGTTTTGTTTATGGTTTCCTTAGCTATGCAAAAGTTGATAAGTTTAATTAGGTCCCATTTGTTTATTTTTGCTCCTTTTTTTATTGGCTTGGTAGACTGACATAGGGAAACATTGCTGAGATTTATGTCAGAATGTTTTGCCTCTGTTCTCTTCTAGGAGATTTATGGTATCCTGTCTTAATGTTTACGCTTCTAAGCCATTTTGAGTTTATTTTTGTGTATGATATAAGGGAGTTTTCTAACTTCATTGATTTACATGTGGCTGTCCAGCTTTCTCAAAACCACTTGCTGAAGAGGCTGTCTTGCCTCCTTTGTTGAAGAACAAGTGACTGTAGGTGTGTGGGTTTATTTCTGGGCTCTCTATTCTGTTCCATTGATCCATATGTCTATTTTTGTGCCAATGCCATGCTGTTTTCATTACTGTCACTCTCTAGTATTGTCTAAAGTCTGGGAGTTATGCTTCCAGATTCATCCTTTTTCTTCAGTATTACTTTGGCAGTTCTGGGTCTTTTGTAATTCCATATGAATTTTATGATTATGTGTTCTATTTCTGTGAAAAATGTCCTGGGCAATTTGATAGCAATCACATTAAATCTGTAGATTGCTTTGGGTAGCATGACTATTTTTAACAATATTAATTCTTCCAGTCCAAGATTTGGATTCCAATCCAAAACTGGGATATCTTTCCATTTATTTAAATCATCTTTAATTTCCTTAATGTTTTTTAGTTCTCCGTGTATAAGTCTTTCACCTTCTTGGTCAGGTTGATTTCTAAGTCTTTTTAATGTGATTTTAAAAGAACTTTTTTTTTTTTTTTTTTACTTTCCTTTTGTGATATATCATTGTTACTGTAAAGAAATACAACAAATTTCTGTGTGTTAATCTTGTAACCTGCTACCTTGCTGAATTCATTTATCAGCTCTAGTAGTTTTTATATGGAGTCTTTAGGGTTTTCTATATATAGTATCATGTCATCTGCATGTAGTGATAGTTTTACTTCTTCCTTTCCAATTTGAATCTTAAGGCATTCACTAGGCCAAAGTGTATACAGAAGGATGGGGAAGAGATAAACTGATACTTCCTCAACTGACCATCAGGAAAGGAGAACTGTTGCCAAAATGCAAATAAAACATTGTCAATGAGTTTTCCCTAATTTTTGACCTGTACTTATAATATCAAGCAGGAAAAAATGAGCACAAACATTAGCATTAGTCTACAATTGTAATTCCTTAACAATAAATTATGACAATATTTCTATAAATGGAAGTTTTAAGACTCTATTTCTGTAATTCTTGTTAAACCTGAACAATAACTGCAAATTATCTTTGGTTTAGGGGAAATGCAGTTAAATTACCTTGTTAAAAGAAACTGTAAAGGAGCAATTTAATTATATTTACTCTACAGTTCATATCATTATACACTTTTGTGGAAGAATTGTTTTTTAAAAAGTACATCTTGTTATGTAGTTAAATTTTTTCTTCTTGAGATTTGGAAATATATGTGTCCCTTGTAAAATTAATTGCTGTCAAGGCTTTTTTCAGAAAATTATTCTTTTTAACTTTATCCATTCTTATGACCCTTGCCCAGGAGAAATAACCTTTGTGTCTGTAAGAGTATTTAGTTCGACCTAAAAACGTAGCCAAAGTGCTATTTGAAATACTCTGGAGACATCTGACTTGTATAATTCACATGTTCTGCCATCCTTATATATTAGCTTGATGTTGCATTTACCTGATAGATCATTCTCATTAAAATAATCATATGAAGGCATATCTCTCCAGCAGACCGGAAAAAAACTGTTTAAAGTCATTCTGGTCTATTGAATTTGGGAGCTTGAGGATACTTTTAAGCAAATCTAGCTAAATAAATGTGCACCCTGGAGAGCAGAATGGCTTTTTGTTTTTAATCCGTAAAAGGTCCTTCAATTTCTTCACAGTTCTCCCTCTGTCCCCTCTTAGCCATTTCCCTTCAGTGAACAAACATTTGTACAATGTCAGTGAGAAAGTAAAAACCCCCCATTGATTTCAATGAGCCATCTAGGCAGGTGTTTAAAATAGAGTCCCAAGAACTCCCTATATGGTCTTAGTAAGGGCAGTGAGCATCTAGCTAGGACTCAGTGCTTTTACCAGTCGGAACCTTGACATTACCTGGGAGACAGAAAGAGGACCCTTGGTTTAGGTAGAGAGTGCACGCTCTGTCTCTTAGGGGTGTATGCTGAGGAGATGCCAAAGCGAAGTTAAATATGCCTCTGAAACTCAGTGCACAGGGTGGAATTCCTGGGAGAATTAGGCAAATTTTTGTACTGAAATGAAAAATTTTAAAGGCAGTTCCTTTCAGTTATCTAAAAAGTAATGATACAAACAAATAGCTTGAGAAAGTTTAGGAAACAGGCAGTGCTCCACACTGCACTATCAGTTACTGGTGATTGTGCCAGGAAAGACTCCTTCTGTTCATCCCTCTGGACTTCAAGGACTCAAAGAACCATAGCTCAGTTTTTTTCTTCCTGTGTAAAAGTGCATTTGTAACTGATTGGAATTTTCTGGAGTACTGTGAATTGGCTTTATTCGCTGAGTTCCATAAATTCTAATACTGACCGAGTTTTGATATGTTTTAACTATAACCATTCCATCATTAACCAGTATTATCCCTTTCCCAGTGCTGACCAGTCCTGGCATTCTCTTTGCCCTTAAGGAGATATGTGAATTGTAAACATATTATGCATGGTATTAAATGAGATTGGGGACGGTAAACAGCTTGAAAACTTGAACCATCTAGCATAATGATAACCATAGATGCTGCAAGAAAATGACCTTTTGCTTAAAACAATTCACCTTGTGTCAGAGCGGATTGCTGTTGGTTTTCTTTGGAAATTTTAACTCCGTTGCCTGGTCAATTACCTCAAGAAAATTATTTCTTCATCGGATAATAACATTTAATTAATTTAACTGCAAAAAAAGCTGTCATTAGAAAATATACAATTCATAATAATTTATTCAGGTTCATTTCATTTTGAGAGTAGAAAAAAACTAAGGAAATATTTTATTTCACATTAGCTGAAACTCTAATATAGATATAAATCATTCCTAATGCAGTCATTAGCCACAGTTTCAATGGGGTGAAAATCTTCCTACCTTTCTGTAATATTCAACTGCAGAAATCTTTATGTTCTTGGATATTTAATTTACATATTAAATTTGATTCTGAGGACATAATTCTGTAGAAACATAATTAGAAATAAGGAGTGAGAGACAAACCAAAACTGCAGGAATGTTAGGAGGTGACTCATATTAGGGAATTAAAAAAAGTCTAAAATTCTCACTTTGAAGTAAAATTGATTTGAAGTTCATTTTCTTCCAGCCACTAGTTCTGCAATTTCTGGCAACTTATTTAATCTTCAGTTTCCTTATCTGTATACTTGGTATTATGTAATACCCCTTCTTAGATTATTCCTAAGAGTAAATGAGTTAACATAAATATGCTGAGTACCTGGCCCATAATAAGCACCCAAAAAGCATTTGATGGTATTTTTTGGAATTAAAAAAAATGAGGCCACATACAGTGGACAGGGATAGAATAATACAAATGAATAAATATGTGGTTTCTGGAGCCAGATAGACTTGGATTAAATCCAGGTGGGCTCCTTGCTCCCTTGCTTTGTGACCATGGGGGTGCTGTGTAACTTCGCCAAGACTCAATTTCCTCACTTGTAAAACTGAGATGATGAAGCAAACCACTATTTTACAAAGTTCCATAATTAGTGTTGATTTCCTCTCTCTGAAAAAGACTATATTTCTATTCTTTAGTAATGGTTTCACCTGTCCCTGAACCCTACAACTGCAGTCACTCACTTGGCGTTGGAGGTGAACGAGACAGCTTGGCCTGCAGCTTTAAGCCAGGCCCTGCAAACACGAGGCAGGGACTGTGAAACGGAGGACAGTTATTCCCACTCCTTCTATTTTTTTCTCTTAGAGATGAAATGAAATACCTTTAATGTTTTTTCAGTTTTTCTTTACTGTGTCTGGGAGAGTAAGGGACCAGTTTCCCCGTAATCATTCATATTTATCCTCTCTCTCTCTATCACATTTCAAAAGAACAAGCAAGCATAAATTCTTGGAGCCTTTCTACATAATAGAACTCAAAGCCAGACACTGGACTAAGCAGTTATCACCTGTGAACTCATAAGAAATGTAACATTTAAATTTTTAATTTAATATCCAGCCCCACCCAAGACTTACTGAATCAGAAGCTCCAGAGGCATGACCCTGGATTTGA
This sequence comes from Camelus dromedarius, assembly GCF_036321535.1. NCBI lineage: Eukaryota > Metazoa > Chordata > Mammalia > Artiodactyla > Camelidae > Camelus > Camelus dromedarius. The sequence goes on from NC_087450.1 coordinate 27,293,891, forward strand.
GTTATAACATTTCCTGCAGGTGCTTTGATACTAAAATTTTGAAAATCACTGCTTTCAATACAGGTAACTTGCAAGGAAGGTATTTCAGATGCTGTGCATTTCTCTCTGCTTGACACAGGTAGACATTTGAAGATGACCAAGGATACTAACACACCTTCCTTATGACTGGTAGACACAGTCTGTTGATCTCATCAGTTTTGAGAGAGAGAGAGAGAGAGAGAGAGAGAATATTGTTCCGTGGTGGTATTAGGGTCTACAGATTCCATGCAGGGGATTTTACTTTAGTGTCTCCTATCATTTTACTGTAAAAGATTATTTTAAGCAATCAGTGCTTGGCACACAGTATAATGATAATTATTATTACCTTAAAACTAATTTTATTTTAAAATCCTTTATTTAAAACCTTTCATTTTTTTTATATGTAAGAGGTACATGTTATTTCCAAGTTACCCTCCTAGTCTGGTGGAGAATGGAAAGATAAATAAGACATTCTCCTAATTCAAGGAGCTTGAAATTAGGTTGAAATTCATGTTTTTGTTTGACATACAGGTTTTTAAAAATTTCATGATGGCCACAAACCTATCTGATTTTGTTCACCATTTTTTTTTTCAGCTAGCTCAGTACCTGGATCTTAGCTGGTATTTAATAAATGGATGCGTGCATGTGTACATACCTAGTGCAAGAAAAGGTCCTTTGGCCATTTCTTTGTCTGTCTCACATTTTTTACCCAAAAGGACCAATGGCCTCTTGTGCTTAAGTTGAGGAAGCCAGGTGGACTTCCTCACAGCAGAGACCCAGAAACACTAATCTTGCTGTTTGCACACCAGGACTTATGTAGGTGTTCTGCACGCTCATCTGCACACATCTGAGGTTTGATATTTCAACTTAAGGTGGAGCCGTATATTTATTTTTATTTTTTAATTTAATTTAATTTTTGTGTGTGTGTATATATATATATATATATATATATATTATTGAAGTATAGTAAGTTTGCAGTGTTGTGTCAGTTTTTGGCGTACAGCACAATGCTTCAGTTGTACATGAACATACATATATTTGTTTTCATATTCTTTTCACCATTAGTTACTACAGGATATTGAGACACAAATCTCCTATCTCACGGGGTTGCCATGTTCTAGCAGGTTTTTATTGCATGTAGACCCAACTTCTCAAAAGGATTTGATACATCAGCAGGATTCGATCGTTTTTCTAAGTCTAACTCAGCTTTTTATAATAAATTAGGGCATTATCCAGCCTGATAAGCAATCAACCCAACGCTATTCATTTGGAAATCACAGCAATAGGGAAGGTAGGGCTGTGGGAGGGAGAAGCTGTAGTTCTGTGCTTCAGCTTCGAGAAAATATCACAAAAATTTTTCAGATATTTTTAGGAAAAATCCTATGTCAAAAACTTCTGTATTAGTCTCAAAGAATGTGGCCATTTGGAGCTTAATCTGTAGAGTGGTGCGTGGGTATGCACTGAAGTTGTGGGGCGTTGAAAGGGCACGAACTGGGCTTGTTCTTCACACTTTTTTAACACAGATCAGGTTGTGGTTTTGTTCACGGAGGGCGACTCTGAAGCCCGTTGACTCTGAAGCTCAATGTAGTTTAAAACACACACAAACCCATTCAGCTACTTAGCATATTTGGAAGTGTATTGAAGACCTTTACTTGGGGCTGCATTCAGGAAGCAGCCCAGACCTGAAATTGCTGTGTTGGAGTAATTATTTTTCTTAGACATTTCAAAGACTAGAGGTCTTTTTGATAACCATTTCAGAAAGCTCACTAGAGGTCTTTTTGATAACCATTTCAGAAAGCTCACCTGAAAAAACATCATTCTCCTTAAAGTTAGTTCATTGTTCTTCCTTTGAATACCTTATAGGGAAGAGATCTTTGAAAGTCCTGTGCTCGTCTTATAATATTATCAACCCCTTTATAAAATAACTTACCTCATATAAGATTCTATGATATTGAAGTCAACTCTTGTATATGGCCTGGCACAGAGAAGGAATTCGGGAAATGGTTAGTAAAGATGGAATGAGTGAATGATTTGTGTGTTTGTCAAGACTCATCTCCTCTGTCTTTCTAGGCTGCGGCAGCCTGACTCTACGTTGCCCCTGCCACCTGCCTCTTTTCTATCAGGGCAGGTTAACTCCCCCGGGTGCCCACCTGCCCCACACAAATTCCAGGTCTGAGCCTTTCCATGCACTGCTTTCTTGGTCAGAAATGAGCTTTCACTTACATCTTTTCACCCAAACCCTCCCACCTTTCAAGGACCTTTTCAGACCCCACTTCAAGCCACCAAGACTTTATTCTTATGGTCCCTGCCCTAAAATTGTATTTAGCCTTTGATTTCCATAAACAGAGTAAAAATAGTAGGCTGCAGTTGTTACTATAGGGTTCTGAAAAGTCAAGCAAATGGCCAAAATCATAAGTGACTTACCTCACAGTTGTTTTGTTTTTCCTGATGCTGTAATCTTGTTTGTGCCAGGGACAGGGGTTTCTGGTCCTCTTATCACCAAAGAAATTGGCACAGTGCTCTTCCAGTTGTGGGTGGCTATTAAATAATTGTTGACTGATGGAGAATTATAATCACAGGTGTTCTTAGATCTTGTTCATTAAAACAGCAACTACAGCACTGTGATCTAATGAAGGAGGGCTTTAAAAAGAACAAAAGTGAGAATAATTTCCTATGCTGAACTGGGTCCCAAGAGGGAAAAGACTGCTGTATTAGTGCCCATAGTTTATAAGGGAATATATATTTATCCATAAATACTTAGCTCTAACATTTTAATTGTTGAATATGTATCCAATACATCAGAAACATTTATACAGGTAGCAGTTTTTTTAGATGGAAATGACACTATTAAAAATGGAAATAAAATTTTTGAAGCAGTTTCTCCTTGGGCTCAAATTATTTGCTTAAGAAGGGGAGCTGCATGTGCCTTATTATCTGCATCTTGCCCACATTATTACTGCAAGCACTTTGTCCACACCTTCTCCAAAGGACCCTTCCAATTCATTCATCTGTCACTAAAAGAAAAAAATACCTATAACCAACCTCTACATATTTCCATTGGACTTTAACCTCCCCCCACCAAAAAGAAAAAGATTTTGAAGACTTCCTTTTTTCCCTCTTGAAACCTTTCCGTTTCTCTGAATAATCATTTTATTCCTGTTTTGTCTTGTGTGCTTTCAGTAATTCCCCATTGCCCTTAGAGATAACCCTTATTTGAAATTAGAAATAGAACCCTTATTAGAAATAACTGAGATGATGCAGTGCCATGGCATTCACTGGCCACCTAGTTACTCTTCTTTTCATCTTTTGCCACCTCTAGCTTCTCTGCATTCTGCCCGTCCCCTTCCTGCCACTGCCAGGGTGGTGGTTTGAGGGATGAAGGGTCTGATGGGTTGTTGGAAGACAGAATGAACGTGTTACCCCAAAAGGGGAAGGGAAAAGACCCTAGTTCTTCTCATACTTGAAAGAGAAGAACTCAGACAGGAGACAGTGCATTGTGTAGTAAAAGATTTTAAAGGACTTACAAGCAAAGGGAAAGTACACCCCCAAGAGTGGGAGGTGGGCTGATCCAAGGACATACAGCAGTGGTCTTTGTTTGCCCCTTCTCTCATACCCTCGCTTAGCAGTGGTCTCTTGGTTGGTTGACAGCTCTTGCCCCTGGAGTGTTAGTCACGTTCATCCCCTTTTGCGCATGTCCTTACCCATGATGCAGACAGAAGAATCCATGGGGGAGCCTAAACTGCAATGCTAATTGTATTACGATGAGCAGTGAGTCATGGCCAGTTAGATTCTTGTTGCTGCTGAGCAGTTGCAGTTGTTTGGTTCTAACCGGTTTCTGGTTGGCACTCATTTAGAGGAAGTAAAGCCCCTTTATGCTGAAGGCGGACATACCGCCATCTTCCGGACCATCCTCCCTCTCCTCCACCTTATCTGCCTGGTGCCCCCACTTATTTAACTGCCTAATAAATGTATTGTGGAAGTGGAGACCAGGGGCTTCACTGGACCCAGAACCAAGTATAACTGTACATGTGAATCGAGACTTAAGGGAAAAAAAAGGAGAACGAGTATAACCTTTCTTCTCTTCACTTTTTAAATATTCTTTGGCCTTTAGGTTGAAATACTGACTCAGAACAGGGCGATAAGGACCTCAGCATAATGAAAGAATGATGCCATTTGCTTTAAGATCTCAGTGGAGAGAGGATTTACAGACCAGGCTGTTAATGGATCCATTAGAAATTTCTCTCTGGGCTGCACTTCCTATCAAAGTGGGAGTGCACGTCCCTCAATATTTTCACCTCAGAAAAATTGAATCTCTACTGATAGCCACTTTCTGGGCCCCCAAACAAATCATTATTGCTTTGAGACTTTGCCAGGTGGGTTTTATTCTAGATAAAATGCTGCAATTTTATATTGAAAGCCTGTAATGCAAATACCATATTTACAAGCCTAATTTCAACCATCTTGATTTCTGATTTAAAAGCCTGAAATTTTCAGATGTCAAAAGGCTGGTGTTTAAGTAGTCTGCATGGTATGTCTAAAATTATAATAGAATGATTTGCAAATACGTAGCGTGGCTCCATTACCTTAGTAAAGAAGTACTTTTTTTTTTTTAAAGTAGCTTTTTAATATGTGGTATTTTTCTTTGAGACGTCTGTATTTCCAAGCCAATCATTCCTATTAATCTCACACTGTAAAGTAAATTGTGTCTTGTTTTTGAGTAGAGAAAGCTGTTTCTCAACATAAATGGAAATCTCAAAATTCAGATTTATTTTTCCAATGAAAGAGTCTGGGTTTGATTCAGATAGCAGCCGTCCAAGCTTGAAAAGGAGTCAGCACAGCTGTCCCTGAAAATTATTGTGCCCAAACACTGAGACAGTGGTGCTGCTTTTTATGTTGATGTTTTGTTCATCAAAACCACATAGAAATTTTCTGAAGACACAGTTTTTAAAAACATTATTATTATTTTTACTTGTACCTTTATTAGCAATGCCTGTTGATGAATATGTAGAGCTTAATTCAACCATCCTGTTGAGTTCTAACCACAGTGAAGCATTTGGCTCCAAAGTTTGTCTTAATCCATTCCGAAAAAAATCTATGTGGACAAAAACATGCTGAGCTTCACACCTGCTATTTTTAGGTGTTGAGAAAAGAAAAATTTGCCCATCAATAAAATGCTGATACTTTGTAACCAAAGCACCCAGAAGCACGTGTAAAGATACTATAGAAAAAGATCCGTGTGTCAGATTGCATCATGTTACAGCAGGTTGTGTACGCCCTCCTCATCCAGAGCTGGGCTGAATGAATCAGATGGTTGCTAGGCTTCGGTCTTAATTCCATTCTGTTGTCCATTTCCATCTATTTATATTAGTTCTTTTATGAGACAATAGCATTTCATGCTAAATTAGGAGACACAGGTAAGAATGGTTTGAGTTCAAAAGGGAGGAAGATCACTGAAGAGGGTATAATCAGAAATGGTTTCCTTGAGAAAACAGACCTTGACCTTGACCTTGAAGAATTGTAGACTCATGGGGAGTGATGAACCAGTCTCCAGAGAAACTGATGTCTTTGTGTATCTTTTTTCGGAGATGTTAGTCTCTGACTGTATACTTCTCGAACTTAAATGTTAGCTGCCCCTTCATTTTTCTCCTTAAGCCCTCCGAACAGAATCTGCTTCCACAAAAGCATCAGTGAGCCACATAGAATTCACCAGCCATCATCCTTTAGAATGAGAAAGGAAGGCCATTTTCCACACCTCAAATCGACCCATAAAAAATAGTGCTAGATGTAACTGTTCACCGAAGTTTTCTTTCAGCAATGCAGCCACCAAAGTCTCTTTCACTGACCTCTCACCCGCAGCCAAGTTCCTTCCTCCCTCCTGAATTTATTCTGGCAGTATCAAATTCCCTTTCCTCCTCTTTCTTAAAATTGACTCAGAAGACAGACAGGTTCAACTTTTACCCTAAAGTGAATTTATCCAAGTAGTCTCTCAACAAAGCACCTAAGTGATTAAAAATACTATCCATACCATTCAATACATACATAACTAAAAAGGAAGATAGTGCTTAAAAAGTCAGCATTTGCATCTAGATTGCTGAAAGAGTTTTGCCAACTTGATCTAAAATTAATTTTAGAAGATTGGCCCTCGACAGCAGTATAAAAGAACATTGTTCCCTGTGGTGTCTGAGTCACAGAATGTGGCAATGATTGTGAGAATGGGTTGGGCCACAGCTGGTTGTCTGAGAATTATCCACAAATCAAAACCTCTAATAATATCTAAACCAGTCATGCCCATAGGATTTCCTACAAGAAAATGTGCTGTTATAGTGGAAGGTAACTTCTAAATCACTGTTCTGAAAGACCAGAGAATACTAACACCCTCAGAGAAAAATTAAGTGAATTAAAACGCAAAAGTAATTAATATAATTAAAATATCACTAGTTATTCTTCTATTTAAGACACTTGCCTAAGATAACCTATTTCTAAACAATTAAAATTAAATACCTCTTTTTATACATATTTGTCTTGATACACAATTTGAAGGGAAAAGTTAATAACATATTGACATGAGATTTGCTCTGAACTAAAAACCTAGAATAAATCTTATATTTTTTTCACTGACCATATTATTCTTTGTCTCAGCTTTTCAGTTGGAAAAGTTTTTATCTTGGAGTCGCTCTGATAGAATACACTAAATGAGGAAAACAAGAAGAGATCTGCAGATTGGAAGAGAAGTCTGTTTTCTGCAGTTGTTTTAAAAGTGCTACCCATAAATTTACAGGGCTGGAAATAGCCTAAGTAGGTTCCTAAGTCTTTCTCTTGCCTTCTAGTCAGGACAAGTGTGCGTGAATAATGTTAGTCAGGCGAGAAGCTGTCTGTTTCTTCACGGTGATATTTCCTTAAAGCCCTCTTCCATAGTTGAATCCGAAACACTTGTGATCAGACTGTTCTTTCCAGTTCTTCTGCAGATTACTTCCTAGTAATCTAAATGTCACCTGTATGGTTGAAGCTTATTATCTCTCATTCTGTCCTCAAGGAAAACTGAGAACAACCAACTGTCCTCTGCATAATTACATGGTCCCTAACGAAATGCACTGTTAGACTGCGGCTTCCTACAAGGAGCGAAAAAACAACTACTCTGCTCTGTTGCTCATTGCATGTGATGTTGCTTTCTCTCCATTCAGACCCTGCATGAACTCACTGAGCTTAAGTGCAGAGCAAATGAGAAGGGGGCCATAGGTATCATCAAGGACACTAAATAACAAAACATTAAATAGCAAATTCTTATGAACATTTATCTGCAGCGTTCTTTGTGCAGCTTAAGTTACTACCTGGTCTTCCTTTCTTCTGCTGAAAGGATGTTTAAAATAGAAAAGGCACGTAGCTTTGAATAGTAGAAAGAGGTGAAATTTTGGAGTAAGAATATCTAAGTAAGAATATCTTCTGCACACATGCTCCTCTTCTTCCCGGTCACACACCGTTGGTTTTCTGGTAATCCTCTAATCGCTACTTCAGTGTGTTTGGGGAGGCGCTTGAACTGGAACTGGGCATCCAGTGTAAGAATAATTTGAGGATCTTTTTCAAAACACAAGTTTCTTGGCCCAAACCCCAGACACATTTAGTTCAGGTCTCTGGAGAGAGGACCCTCTAATCCATCTTTTAAATAGCTATGTGGTGCTCGCCAAAATTGAAAAAGCTGTCCTGGTCCATTGCTTTCTTCTACTCCTGTACTTCATTCATGTCGGATAGTAGCTGGAAAGCCAAATAAAAATACTTTTATAGTTGTAAAAATATTATATTTTCAGGTCCCTTGTGCCTGCTTTAGCTGTAGAGCAGAATCCCAAGTGGAAGAAAGCTGCAGGTATCACACCACTTCCAGAAACCTCTTATTAAAATTGTCAGGAAGAATGAGTGTCAAGTGGGTCAAGTAAGATTTGAATAATAGTCAGAAAAGCAAATGGCCTTTGGCTATTCTGCCAAGGCACCAAGTTACATTTTCCTTGAACTATAATAAGTTTTCAGTGAGACATCTTGGAAACAACCAGTCTGTTTTTTCAAACGAAGTGTGGTTTGAAATCGTAAGACAGCATAGCTTAAAGTTAGGCTATTCCTATTCAGAATTTATTCTGTTAAATGTTCTCTACTGTAGTGCAAAGCAAGATGAATATACTCTGCTTCTGATGGTAGGTTTCCATTAGATTTTTATTTTTATTTTTTCCTTGCAGCTGTTCTGGATTTTAGCATTTGGGTATGCTTGGATACTAGAACAGATCTTGCACACACTGATGTAGAAGAGAGGTTGCATTCTTTATTTTTAGTCAGTTAAGTGAAATACAATTTTAACTTATGATAGGAAAAAGTGTGTGTGTATGTGTTTTTTCTTGCTTGTTCATTTTTTTTCCTTTTTGAAGTCTAATATAATGCTTTATTAAAAGACAATATTGAAATGTGAGATGAAGTGACAAATTTCATAGCTATTCAAATAATAAGCTCCTGAGTCTCTAAGTTTAAAAGAAAGGGAAATATCTATTGCTGTATCTGCCTTGCTGATCACACAATTTCCTGAAAATGGAAGTGATTTCAACCTTGTCTTTTACCAATGAGAATTTTGCAGACGTTTCACATTCAAAATGTAGTCATCATTTAGAGTAAGAGAATTGCACTCAATAGGAAAATTTCATTAAAAACATTTTCTTGGGGGAAACTTACCATCTGAATAAAACATAGAAATTAGAAAAAAGTGTATAGAGTGTATGTTGCAAAATTAACAGTTTATGTTGGCAGGAAGTTCCTGTACTATTTTCAATTACGATAAGATTTTCTCATTATGCTGCTCTATTTAAAGCTTGCTATAATTGACTTACATATTAAAGAAAATAACAGTGACAGATACAGATGAGGGTGCCTGTGTTTATGGATAGCAATTTGTATAGAGAACCTTCTTCAGCACTTTATCGAGTAAGTGATATGTGTAGTTGCAGGGAAATGTCTGAGCTTATCACAGATGTAAAAGAGATTTTTTTTTTTCCCTTAAGCTTGGAGTCCTATCATATGAACGCCTGATGTGGCTTCTAGCTCTATTTTTCTCTGGTTTTGCTTCTTACAAGAAGCTAAGACATGAGTAAAGACAGGTTACTACAAAAAGGCATCTCACGTATAACTTTCAATACCATCTCCCCTAAAAGACACTTTTCACTTTGCCAGTTTAGAAGTAAAACACACAGCCTAAATGAAACTTGTGACACTGATACAGAGAAATTTAAGTGACCAGTTCCATTGCCAGTAATAATAGAGTGAGCCACTGGAGAACCTGGATGTGAAGGGTTCTTCCTCTCTGAGCACTGATAGTGTGTTATTACGGTGCTTTCATGCAGATTTCTATGATAAAATCCTCACTGGTATCCTACTGTTAAATTGTTCTGTTCAGGAAGAGGATGAAGAAATGTGAGCATATAGAATCTCTGAAAGTTCCAAGGGGGAGGGTATAGCTCAAGTGGTACAGTGCATGCTTAACATGCACAAGATCCTGGATTCAATCCCTTGCACCTCCCCTAATTAATAAATAAATAAGTAAACTTAATGACCTCCCCCCTCAAAAAAAAAATAATTTGTTTTAAAGAGTGTCTTAAAGTTCCTCTCTACAAGTAATCAACAATATAGACAGTCTTAAGACAATGGACATTAAGATGATTGCCAAACATTTATTCTGAAAAGAACCACTTCTCTTGTATATGTCACAGCATTTTTCTGCTTCTAGGTTGTTTTCAGTAGTGAATACTAATAGTGCAGTGAGGTGGGTTTACTAGAACAAACCAAATCAGACCAGTGGGATTTCCGTTCTGGAAGGAGAGTTTGGGGATTAGCGGATACCTGCTTGTTAGCACAGCATTTCACATAGCTTTTTATGATTATCTTTGTTGGAAGGGAAGAGGAATGGCTAGTAGATCAGCTAAGACAGTGAATAACATGAGAATGCTAGTTGATTTGGGGTCGTATTAAGATGATATTTTCTCAATTGAATGCTTTCTATTTATGACGTATACTACTGTTTTTTTTTAAATTTACATTAGTGATAGTAATTTTCTCTTAAAATACTATTAAAATGTAAAAAAGTGAGTTTGTTTAAATAGAAATATCAAGCAAATACTGACACAAGTAGTATGCATATATGAATGAGAAATTAGATTTGATGGTCTCTAAGGTTTTTTCCAATTCTGAGATTGTGTGAAAGGCAAATATCACCATCCTTCTCCTTAAGCAAAGACACAGATTTCAAAAGAAGTTGCTTAACGTCTTGAACCAGAACATAAGTCTTTTGACAATCACGGAAGTGGTGGAACTATGGCCTTCTATTGGGGTCTGAGCAAATAGGTAAATGTATATTTTAATCATAAAAATTATATTTTAATTCTCTATTTTGATTTACCAACAAAAGAAAATGAAATAAGAAGCACATGCAAAGCTCTTCAAAGTTCAAGTGACCAGAGAAAAGAAAGAAGCACTCTTATTCTTGCTTAAAATCACTTCCCTCTTGCCTTCTTTGTCTGGAGGGAGCAGAGAGGGAGGGAGGGTGTTTATCTTGGGTATAGTATAATATTCTACAATCCATTTAAGAAGGCATTTCAAATGTCATATTGAAAAACTACCATATGGAAGAGTAGGTCCTTTTGCCTGTCCAAATCCCGTGGGGTCACTTGTCTGTCCTGGCCAGCATTCCATTAACTTTCCATCTCTATATCCCACGGGTACCAAGAACTTGGCCCATTTTCTCCCCTTCTGGCTACAACCATCTGCCCCTCCACCTGGGTTCCTTGCCATTCAGACCATCACTAACACAGCTTACCAATTTCTCCTTCAGTTTTCTGTTGCTGCCAGAAAGACCTTTAAACCCTTTGAAACATTTTCTGTTGTTACTGACAATATAAACAAAGGCACAGTTAGAGTGTCTTAGTGTCTCTTTTCTTTCAATTGAGAGAAATAATTTAAGCCACCGTTAGCAAAAATTGTTAATTATGAGGACATAGTCGCATCTCACAGAATTCAAGGGTCCTAACTGGGGCCTGAAGTAGGCAATAGAAAGCAGGTGAAAACTGGGGTAGCATGTTCTTGTTTTTCTCTGTGTCTTTCTGTCCTCTTAGTCCCTCCTTTAATTCTTACCTGCCTGTCTTTTTCATCTGGAAGATCTTTCATTGCTCAGGGATGATCTCACTTTATTTTAAGCTAATAAACCATACTCAATTCGAAATTCCCTGAAAAATCATACTGGTCATCTTGTGTCATGTGTACCCTGATGTACAAGAGTGACTGGGGTTGGGTCTCAGGATACAAACATGGCAACTGAGGGGTCTATCATATGGTTGGAAAGAGGTTTCATTATGTGAATGGGGAGTGATTTTCAGGAAAAGGGGCCCATTGCAACTTGACAGTCCCCACTACAGGGACTGGTTGAATCCCTGGATACGGAACCTAGGGACATGGAGGGCTGACTGTACTACACCATTTTATATAATATGGGACTTGAGCAACCAAGGATTTTGGTATCTGTAGAGCAGTGAGGTCCTGGAACAAATCCCTGTGGATACCAAGGGAAGACTGTACTAGCAGAAAGGATAACATTCTACCTCTGCTTTCTTCCCTCAGATAGTAGTAATGACCATTTTTAGAAGAAAAATAGTGGAAATTTTCCAGGCGATCCAGAAACTTTATTTTCCAAGGAACATGTAATGACTAGGAAAGTTCTTCCCTCTCAAGAAAATAAAATCTGGTAGTTTTGAGCATATTTTTGGTCTGTTTCATTTTTCATGCCCCCTGACAGTGATTTATACAGCTCAAATGTGTGGGAAAAACCAGTTTATTCCTTGATAATGATTTTTTAAGAATGTGAGATAGTTTACTCACCAAAAAGTAAATCACCCTTTAAGCATGGAGGTGATGAACCTTGCCAAAAGGCAGCGTTTAAAAGCAAAAACTGCTGAGATTAAGAGGACTTCTTTTAGTCTCAGGGAAGCAAGTAGGTTTCAATTTGTGTATGGAATCAGATTGAATAAAACTAGCTGCCTTCAATGTGATCTTGAGAAGGTTTCTGTGCTCACTCTGACTAAAGCAGGAAGGAGTCAAAATAGTCATGAAGGATGATAACTGTGGGCTTACTTCTCATGCATTTTTCATCTATAATTTGTTTTCTGAGTTTCAGAGAAGCAAAATCATGTGACCACCAAGGAAGCTGGTATTTACTGACTGCTTCCCTATTCCCTGGTAAAAACAAGTGGTCTTCCACTTGAGTCTAAATATGTACTTTTTCAAAAATTAGAATTCAGACATACAATGTAGATTTGAGGGATGTGTGTGTGTGTGTGCACGCATGTGCGTGTCTGTGCTGGAGAAGGTGGAAGTTGTAAATAGAGGGAGAGATGGAATCCTTTAACCAAGAACTTTCCAGAAAGACCCGGGTTATTTTAATTAAAGTGGTTAAAGTAGTTCCAAGATTTTACATTCTGATTCAGGAAAATTAATGCACAGGAAGCAACTACTAAGCTTATAAGACAATGTGTCAAAGAGAAATTGCACCAGATAAGTTAAACAGATGAAGATTTTATTCAAGGTTATTGCAGTAAGGGTCAAGACTATTTCAATTGGAGAGAAGGGTTCTACTCAACTCCACTGAAACAATAGGTAAACTGGAGAACATGGGTGGGAGAGGTTGGTTAATGTGATTAGGCTTCTGTCTTGATGCTTATTAAAGCTAGGCTCCTCCCATCCCCAGAGCGGTCTCCTATCATTCTTGGTGATTACACATCCAAGGGTGACTCCCAAGTCCTTGAGAAAGACAGTCCTGGGTTGTAAAACTGGCAACAGTTTGGAAGATTTATATCTCAGAGGGGCAGAGAAATAATTTACAATTGCAAGTTTCTAAAGTAACTGCTCTACATAAAGGGAGGTAAGGAGCCTTCTTTAGACAGGAAGAAACCTGTCAAAAGTTTAGTTAAGTTGAGAGGAATGTTCGAGCCTTCTTGGCCAAGTGTCAAATTAAATTCTGAACTACGTAGTTCAGGATACACATACAGTAGCATTTCAGAGAGGCTAGAGATCAAAGAGGGATCAACAGAGTTTTCTGGGAGTTGGAAGGATTTGAGTTGCTCTTTGAAAAATCTGTAACTGGAAAGACAGAAAGGCATTTCCGTCAAGAGCAGCGCAGTGAGTGATGACAGGAAGGACAGAGTAAGCCTATGCGGAACCACCTGGGACTCACTTTTGTTAAGACAAGTCTATTCCTCAGTTTTAGATCAACTTAAAGTCTCCTTTTCTCCCTTCCTGTAAGTCCCAGAGTGCCAGTTGTTTTGTCTTCCTTAAAGCTGCCAGTTCATGCACTAACCAGTGGGGTTCTTTCCCTCCAGGAGTGTACAATGGGAGTCAGACTACCCTGTCACTTCTACTGCCCGCAAAGACAAGCCTTGGTAGATTTGCTCTATTAATTATTTCCCCCTAATCATTTTCAGGTCTGAAAGGCATACCAGATATGGGGAATTTCAAAACAAAATAAATCATATAAAGCTCTCCAATCCTCAAGTCAGAGTCCTTTCTGGTGGAACTGGAAACCCCATAGGATTTTTCCTTCAGGCTTTTGTTTTAAAGCTCATTAGCCCTCAGCTGTCCTTCAAACTTTCTCCCACCTTGAAAATTGTAGGTGAGGAGTCAGTCAGCTACTTGCCCACCAAGCCAAGGTGGAGCAGTAGGGGCAAGTGCTTCTCAATCATGTAATTAGCATTTTGTAGAGCAGCACATAAGATGATAGCCCTGACCCGTGGAGGATGCCTTTTGCAGGGACTCCTAGTATGGGGAGGACAAATGGCAGAATGCCAGTGGCTTGGAGCTTTGACTGTGGAATCAGACCTGCTTTCAATTCAAGTTCTTTCAACTACTTGCCATGTCTCCTTGATAGATTATACATTCTGTCTCTGTGCCAGTTTCCTGATTTATTCATGAAAATGAGGGACTCATAAAATCATATATTCGTCTTGAATTGTTATTTTGTCTTGAATTGTTACTTTCTTAGTAAAGGCCATGTGTATGTGAGTATGTATACAAAAATATATACGAGCCTTAGAAGGTACAGAGATGTCTTAGGAATGTTGAGACAAATACAGTAGCGTAAGCTAAATATAACACACGATTCATATCTTAAAAGCAAGAAAAAAAAATTCTTGCTTGCAGACCAAGAGTCATTAACTGGCTAGTGCAGTAGATTGATTTGAGTGAGCAAATTGATTTGAGTGAGAAGTGCTTCTTCTTTTCATTTTGAGAATACCAGTTCAAGACAGATCTGTGACAGCTTCAGTTGCTGAGAATTCCGTAAAACATTGTATGTTTTACTGATACTCGAAAAAAAAACAACAAAACAAAAACCAACCTGGTGGTTGTGTATAGGGGTCACCTGTGGTTCTGGAAAAAAATTTTTAAGAAGTATGGAATTACCGACCAAATCAATGGGAATTTTTATCTAAGTCAGCTCTACAGATCTCCTTTTCTCCTGTCTCCCACCTCCCACAGCAAGTCACCCACTGTTAGATGCTAGAAAAAAAATTCTACTGTGAAAAACAACACTGAACCAGTAATCTCTAAAACAAGTCAGCAACATTGAAATATGCTATTAGCAGTTGATTGTAAGCTAACAAATTCATGGGCTGTGCTGTTGCTGAAAAATCATCACTTTTGTCATTCAGTCAGAGTGAGCTTTCATATGATTTTCCTCTTCTTTCCTCTTAAACACACACAAAAAGCCTTTATTTTCCTTTCAGTTGTTGCCAGAGTGGATATTTATACAAGCCATGCCCATGAAGGGGAGAGGAATGTGCATATTAGAATTACTTAAGGAGTTATTTCAAACTCATATTTCAGCCATCACCTTTTTTTAATCTGCTACTGCATTCATTTAATATTTATTAAGCATCTATTATGTCCTCAGGAACCATTCTAGGCAGTAATATATAAAGGTAAATAGGTGGTAAGGACCCTCATCTCCTGAAGTTTAAATTTGCAATGGGGAACAGATACCTAACAGGTAATCAAATGAACAAGATAACTGAAGATGGTGAAAATTGCCCTGAAGAAAGTAAACCATCATGTTTTAATAGAGAGTGACTGGGGTGGAGGAATTTTTGATTGGATGGTCAGGGAGGATTCCTTAATGTATCTAAATCATTTTCTCCTTTGGAAAATGATCATTGTAACACCTACCAGATAAAATTAATGTAAAGATTAAAAGTGATAATGTATTTTAATTGCTTGGCTCATAATAAGTACTCAAAAATTAGTAAGGATTCAATAAATGGCAGTTATTATTACAATGGGTTGTGGCTTGGTACCTCTGGGGATAAGGATATTATCTAGAATGTTTCCCTAAATTCATCCAAACGACAAGACTCTCTTCTGTTCTGTACCTCTGGGGATAAGGATATCGTCTAGAATGTTTCCCTAAATTCATCCAAACGACAAGACCCTCTTCTGTTCTTATCAAAGCCAGTTGTTAGAATTCAGGGATTAGTCAAGGATGACTAAACCATGCTATGTGATGAATGTGTTTACTAGGTAGTTCTCTTATCAGTCCTCACCCCATGATGCTTCCTCCGACCCGGGGAAGTCCGTTCACCACTTTTCTTGTGTGAAGAGTCACGTATCAGCTATTCTGGTAACCAGGGGAACATTGAGGAATTAGAGCCAAAGATTAAATTATCTTCAAGAGAAATCCTTATAACGCAATTTCTAACTGTAGTACAATAATCTTTTCCCACTTAGCAGTATACACTGCTTTTTTGTATAGGAAATGGTTGAGGGAATAAATTTGGGAGTTTGAGATTTACAAATGTTAGACACTATATATAAAAATAGATTTTAAAAAGTTTCTTTTGTATAGCACAGGGAACTATGTTCAATGTCTTGTAATAACCTTTAATGGAAAAAAAACTTATGAAAATATGTATGTATATGCATGACTGGGATATTGTGCTGTACACCGGAGACAGGCACATTGTAGTTGACTGTACTTCAATTTAAAAAAAAATAACAAAACTTAAAAAAAAAAAACCAACAATTGGTTGATGCCAAATGCCTGCTCTTCAAATACCACCAACACAATCTGTTCGTAAGACAAAGTTTAATACATTGCTTACTGTGGTAAGGGAGCCCACCTAGACTGGGCTATTGGTAGTGTCTCAGAGGAGTAAAGACAAAGTCAGAATAAACTGTGAATTAGAAGTTTGGTTTAAGGTGGGTCTTTCAGTGTAGCGACTTGATTGATAGTGGGTCAAGATCATAAGGTAACAGTTTAGGATTGGTAGAAACAGCACGGGCAGGATTTTGAGCTAAGGGGTTCAGAAGAGTCTTAGGACATCGACTGTTTGTTGATACTTCCTGTCAAAGTCTGGATGAGTCCTTTCAGTATTTCTCTCAATCAAGTTATTTGCTGGGGCATGAGTCTCCTAGAATAGTTAAGTTAGACTAATGAGAACAATGGAATAGTAAAGACACATTAATGTAAGCACTAAGCTGGGTAGAGAATAGGTAGTTTCAGTTCTCAGTGGGAATTACCACTGTGAAATCAGTGAAATGAAATCAGAAGCCCTTGGGACAGTTCCACCACAGACAGGGGTACGTACATATTAAGCTTATGGGGGGAAAGTCTGAAGTCCCCATGACAGGGAAGTCCCTCCATCTTTAGTTCAAAACTGAAACAACTTTTTTCAATTATTTTCTTGTATTTTGTGATCAGCTTGTTTTGTTCTGTGAGATGAGGAAACTAGACTTAAACACTACAAGCAGGAATTTAATTTATTGAAAAATATTGTGCCTTATATTAAGGCTTCAATTTTTTGATATTGTAAACATTTTGATAAGCCTCTATTGGGGGAAACAAAATTAAAGGAATTAAAGGTTTGCTGAAAAAGAGTCATGTTGATACCCTTCCAAGGGAGACGGGAGCTTGAATGATGTGGTTTCCTGGCCCTGCATGCATGTTATAGCTGAGCTAGTTGGCACCCTCCAAAGAGCTTCCAGCCTTCTGATAGACTTAATGAGTACTATATACATAGACGTCACCTTCACTACTTTCAGACTTGTGTAAATGATTTGATATCTCTCTAATAAATGCCAAAGGGACTAGGATCAGCATAGAATCTTCTAACGGAAACTACTTGTGAAATCCTAAGAACTGAACGGTCACAGCTTCCAAAGACCTGCTTTACTAGCAGAAGTAGAAAGTAATATTTACTGATGTGGGAGTTTGTAATGAAGACATGAGTCTTCCTTCATAGACGCAGTATACTTGAAGGGATTCTGTGGAGGTCATTCCTTGAACGTTTAGAGATAGACTACTTTGGGGGTCATCTTCATACCTTATTTTCCTAATTAGTAGTTGGTTACTAATCAATTGCTCACAGACAATTTGACCAGGATATTGAGATGATACAGAAAAAAGAATGTGGGGCAAGAGGATAGCCACATCCCAGGTCTCAGCTGAGTCCCTGGGACGTGCCCTGCCAAGTGTGGGTCCTTGGCTTCACACAGGAAAGAATTCAAGAGCGAGCCACAGCGAGTAAAGGTAGATTTATTCAGAGATATACATACTCTGAAGACACGGTGCAGTTCGTCTCGCTCAGAAGGGAGAGCAGCCCCGAGGTGTAGGGGTTATTAGTTTTTATGGGCTCATTGGTAACTTCATATGCTAACAAGTGGAAGAATTATTCCAAATACTTTTGGGGAAGGAGCTGGAATTCTCAGGAATTGGGCCACCACCCGCTTTTTGACCTTTTATGGTTAGCCTCAGAACTGTCATGGTGCTTGTGGGAGTGCCATTTACCATGTTACTATATTACAGCGAGTGTATAATGAAGCTCAAGATCTACTGGAAGTCAAGTCTCCCGCCCTCTTGGGCCTCAAGGCCTACTAGGAGTTGAATCTCCACCATCTTGGTGTTAATTGTGGTGTCATTCATTCCTTGGATGGCTGTGCCCTGTCTCCTTCCTTCCTGTCTCACAACTACCATCAGTAGCATCAGGTTAGTTTCCAGGGACAGAACAATTAATATTTATACATTAAAGTTGATTATCCTGATGGTGACATCTTGATGCCATGTTGCATTTTTTCTCTATTGGGTAATTTTGACTGGGATCCCCATAAATTTTTGGTGCTAGCTTATTCAGCTTTCTGTAGTTTACTTATAGAGTCAAATTCAAAGACTTAAATATTACACAACATGCTGTTTACTTAGATTTGTCCTGTATTCTGTAAAGATGATTATGAAATATCCTTCTAGGTTGTTGCCACCCTCCATTAGTTGTGAGAATGTGTCTCCTTCAGCCTCTCACCTTTCCCTGATATAGTAATATTAACATGTATCTATGATCTAAATTAGACCATGAATAGTAATAGAAAACCATTTGCAGGGGATAAATATGGCAGGGCCGAGTGGCAGGTGATGACTTAGTGAAAGGTTGACTGGTGAGCAGTTCTGCTGGTGACAGATAACTTGCCCACTCACAGATGAGGGGCCCAGAAAAAGGCAGGCAATAGACTCAAACAGCCTCTGTAAGTGGAGGATCACTTGGGATCTGAACAACCAGTAAAAAATTCAGCTAAGTTAGTTCTTTGATATTAAATCTTCAAAATGAAAGATTCTTTGCATAAATTGTGTTGTTTAATGTAAACCAATTTTGATCAATAAGGCATAGGTATGTCCACACATGAGACTTTGTTTCTTCCACGAACTGTTTACCTAAATGGGATTATCCTTCATTAAGTTAAATGTCAAATACATGCATTCTAGTGTTAATGAACAATTATGCAACACAAGAGCAGGAAATGAGTGCCAAGAATATGAAGAGCTTATGCAATATACTGTGCAATTTCTCCATAAACACTTCGGGTTATAAGAATTACAGAATTTTTTTTTCAAAGAAGTCACAAAAATATTATATGTGCTTATTTTATAACTGCCAGCTAAACCATAAACAACGCTTAGTTTATGTTTATGGCAGCTTATGGCAAAAACTGTTGCCATTTGTCTTGCCAGAAAACAAGTGTTCATAGTAACAGATATTAAAAACTGAGGTAAATGTTCTGTGACTAACGTAGAGTGTTTACATAGAGGGATTTTAGCAATGATAACATGTCCACATATACACACACATATGTAACACTGACACTTTTAGACAGTGACCTCTTGCTTGGCTTGATCCCAATAAAAGGGTAGGAAAAAGTTAAAATTCGTTAAATGGTGGCAAGCAGAAGTGTGAATGTGGCAGTTAATTTGATTTTTGCAAGTATCTTGCTAATAAATGGAGATAGAAAAATCTAGTTATGGCTGGAAATTTCAAATTCCTCCAACAATAAAGCTGTGTCATACTCATGACACATACTGATGTATGGAGATAAATTGCCTGTCAGTTAGTGTGGAAGATACTGCTTAAGTTGTACATTAGGTGCATATTAAGTTGTAGAGAAGCCCACATTTAGTCTGTCTGTTTCCTCTAGGTAATGTAGCTCATTCATAATGTCATTTTCTTGGATGTGCTGAAGTGGCTAAATGAGCATAGAAGTTATTTATACATTAACATGGTATGTAGAACATCACTGTTTTCCACTCTGCAGAGGGGCACAGGCAAAAGTGACAGGGCTGAATTTATGCAGGTTCTAAAAAGCAACTCCAGTTCTAATTAGCGTTTCTTCTTGAGTCTGGAATGGGGTGGAAGGAGTAAATTACACATCTGAGGTGAAATCTTTGTCTTCTTCTGACAGCCTACTTATACAGATTGGTTGGGTCAGCCTGACAAACGGAATGCTTCAGAGTTTCCTCTTACAACACGGAACCCTAAAGTCTTTTCTAAGATAGACTCTCAGACAATTAACATGGGGTTTCTGTACAGTTACTCATTTCTGATGAATCTCCCACTTCTAAAATGATGTGATGCAGCTTATTTATAGTCGGAAGAATTTTAATTGTCCATGGCACCCCTCTTTAGTGTACAACTACTAACCCACTCACATGTTATCTAAAGTTGCACGAGGCAATGTACAGAGTGAGTGCCCCATCCGATAAGGACGTAGTAAGTATGTAATTGAATTTAGTCTTACAGGCAAGCCATGATTTGTCCTTCCTTTAGGCCCTCAGCATGAGCTCCCTTCTATTGTCATAATCTCTCTGTACCATCTGGACCTCTATAAAGATGTTGGTCTCAGCGGTGAAATGAAAGACAAGGAGGATACTAAATAAAACTTACATAGTGAGAGAAAATTGTTATTGTTGATGCTAATCACGAGTATATCTTTTGAGCTTTCCACCTAAGGATATTAAAAGATTCTCTCGACATCAGTCTCAGTCTCAGTTTTGGGATTGATGGCAATGTTGCTGCACAAGGAGGTTAAACAGTTTGACAGATACCAAATGATGAGACATGAAATGGATAATTTTTTTTTCACTTATTCGTTTAGCAAACATTGGTATGTTCTACATGGAGGTAATGATCTAAGTAGTGTGACTGTATAATTTATCATACAGTCTGGGGCACTGGTAAGAGTTAAAGGGGAGCTATTAATAGTTACACCATGATAAGGGGCATATAAAGTAGGACCACTGTAGGCAAACAAGGAAACAGTGTCATCTCATTTCTTGGCAACGAAAAGATGCAAAGAGGTTTTAATGCTTATAGCATGCCTCAAACATGCATTCTTTAGGTCTTTGCTCAAGTGTCAAATGTCAAGTTAAAATACAGCAGCCTTCCTTCACTATCCTAATTAAAATGACAACAACCCTGAGTGTTCCCTAGTCCTTGCTCCCTGTCTTAGTTTTCTCCTTTGTACTTACCACCTTCCAATATACCATATAATGTATTTGGCGTCTTTCTTCTCTGTGTCTCTTCATTAGAAGATAAGCTCAAAGTTGGCAGGAATTTGCATGTGCTTTCTTCATTGCTCTGTTCTCAGCATGTAGAGGAATGCCTCACACATAGTAAATGCTTAGTAAATACTTGCTGAATGAGTGTATTCATCCAAATGGAGCATCAATTTTTGTGTTAGGCCATCGTTCTAGATGTTAGAGGTACTAAACTGCATAAAAATCTTTCTCTGCCTTCATGAGCCTCCCAGATTAGTTGGAAGAAAACATTATTCTTTACAAGTGAAATCAACAAAGAGATGTGTCATGATGTCTATAGGAGTTTGTAAGATTGGTACCTTAGGAGGTTGTATCATTCCAATATTACGAAAAAAATGTAACTAAAAAACTTTGTCCTACTTTTATTTTCTGCTCAATTTTGTTGTAAAATTTTAATAATACTTCTTAAGTGTCACATCACCTTGCATATCATAGCAAATGGATCATTTGATAAAAATCAAGTTATCAAGTGGCTTAATAAGTGTCAATTTCATCTTAAAGATTGAAAAAAAAACAGCTTTAGAAATTGGAGTGTGGCTTCTTAGAAAGAATGGAAAGGGAAGCGGAGTACTAATATTTATTTTCAGTTTTAACAAAAGTCTCTAAATAAAAGGTAGCTTAAAGGAATGAACTTTTGATGTACCTGTTAACATTGAGAATTTTCAGTCTATCAAGAGAGGAAGAAGCAATCCCAAACTTGTAGTCTAACAATGCCACACTATTGTTTTTAGAATTCTGCCCAGAGTAGCTGTGGGATCTTGGACAGCAAGACACATCATCCTTTTTGTACATCAGCTCTTTGGCTTTTGGAATCAAAAGTTCTCTAAGGTTCCTTTTTCAGTTTCCTAATGCGGCAGTATCAAAGTACCAAAAACTGGGTAGCCTAAAGTAACAGGGAATTATTTTCTCGCAGTTTTGGATGCTAGAACTCTGCTGTCAGGATATCGTCAGGGCATGCTCTTCCTAGCAGCTCTAAAGGAGAATCATTCTTTGCCTCGTCTAGCTTCTGGTGTTTTCTGCCAACTCTTGGCATTCTTTGGCTTGAGGATGCATTCATTACTCAAGTCACATGGGTGTCTTTCCGTATATCTTCACATCGTCTTCCCTCTATATGTGTCTGTCTACTTTTTCTTTCTTCATAAGGACACTAGTCATATTGGACTAGGGCCCACCCAGTGATCTCATTTTGACTTGATTACCTCTGCAAAAACCCTATTTCCATGGAAGGTCACATTTTGAAATATTGAAGATTAGAACTAAATAGTACAACCTCTTAACAGTTCCTTTAGGTTCAAATAGCTGTAATTCTAAGTAATAGCAAGGAGAATTAATATAAATTTTTTAAAAATCATATATTGGTTTGAGATATACTCAAACTGTTATTTAAAACCATATCTGTTTCTTCTATTTTTTTCCTGTCATCTAAACACAGAGATCTAATAATGGACCATTATGGAAAATAGAATGATTTTCATGATTTATATACACATTTTTATATTGCTTATAATGGTTTTCAGATTAATGCCTAAACTAATATCATTGAAAAGAAACATGATTTGAAAGGCTAAAGTATTTATATTTATATAAAGTATTCAGTATTTATATTGAACTAAGGTGCTTGTAGTAGACAATGAAATGTTATATACAGTTTGAACTTTTTTTTCCAGCCATTTGTTCTCTGCTACTCCCTAAGATTAAGGTAGATTAAGGTAATTTTTAGCTCTGTTTCACATAGGCAACAATCTCCTTAGGCTAACAATACAGAATATTGAAGGATTAGTAACATAATAAAATTCTAATTCAATACCCAAAGTAAAGAAATCAATTCACTGGATTATCATCAATACATATTTAGATATTTCTAGGTATACTTCTAAAAAAAAAACCAGAATTTCTGTATTTCCTAATAAAAACCAAACTCATTTCTTTTTATAATAACTACTGCATTTTCTTACGTGTCAAGCACTTTTGAACCTCTTAAATCGTTAAAACGTATTCTCTTTTCCTGGCTTATGCAAAAAATATTATTGCATGCTTCTCAAATGTAATAAAAAAGACTTTCCTTCTTACCCCGGTACTGTTGTAGAAAATACTATTCAGAAATAGTGTTCATTTAATTCTTCACTACTAGGGCTAAATGCTTTTCAGGTATAGAACATAACAAATTACCAGTAAAACCCACACAGTAAGATAATTTTTTTTCAAGCTGTTAGAATAGATAATATATATCTTAATTTGTCCTTTGTTTTCTTATAGTTTTAATACTTTTCAAATATCAGTCAAATCAAATTTGATTTCATTTCATACCGCCAGAAAACATATGATCAAAAGAGTTGTGCAAATCCATTAGCACCTTTGATGTCTTTATTGAAGTTTAGGAAGCTGTTGACAGAAGCTGCCGTGTTGAAGCCTTCATTGGGCAGAGCTAACTTAACAGAGTTTTCCCCTGAAAGGCCTGTTAATGCTAATCTCTGGTATATGGGACATGTTCTTAATAGAACAATGCTCCTGGAATCTTGTCAACTGGAGATTCTAACACAAAGCTGACTTAATTCACCAATGTTTCCCTTTCTTTGGTAATAAAATCCAGGAAAATGGCCTATATTTTGACAGCGTGTGAGTGTCCTAATCAAAGATAATTCTACTATCTTTTCTCCTAAAATATTTTTAAGTACATGTTTATTTTTGTTTTACCATTGTCATTGTTTTTATTTGCCATTTCAAAGAGTGGCGTACCTGAGAGGCAGCAGTTTATTTCAGTGGGTTCAATATATCGTGTCCATGTTAAGAATCTTTCTGATTCCCTGAGATCTTTAGGTCTTTGCAGAAGGGAAGGGAAGGAATTTCAAGTTGAAAATCATATGATCCACAAAAGAAGGGCCTTTCTGCCAATTCTCTATCTCACCCAGGCCATCACTATGAGTCAGTTACATAGTCATAGTCTACAAAAGGTATAATCCAAGAAATGCTTTTTTTTTTTTGAACACAAGATAGTTTCCTTTCATCAGCATATGGGTTCTTTCTCCATGCTGCTGAAATACATCTCTGACTGATCAATAGATCATTCAAAACACATTTATGGAATATCCTACCATATGTCTGATGCATAACCAGGCATTATGATACATTTCATAAATGTAGAAATGGTGCTGTGTCTTTGGTGCTTGTCAGTTGACTTCATTTTTCTTTGCATCTTATTTATGTAAGAGGTAATTCTTTACTCAGTTCTTTACTTTCCCTTTGTTTTGCTTAATCAGAAAAGAAAGTTACGGATTACAATAACAGCTCAATATTATTTAGCTTACAAAATGAAGAGGAATTCTTAGAGTGACGCCATCTTTATAAAAATATAACTTTGCATTTTAACTACAAAGCCATCACTTGATATTAAGCAGAAAAGAAAAAAACACTAGAGTAGAACTATTTGAGCTCCAACATTAGATCACTTGACTTTGTAGCCTGAATTTCTTGATTTGTAAAAGTGATTTCTAAGAACTGACATACCTGATAATGGTTTGTGAAACTTGGAAGAAATATGTTTTCGAAACGTATTTGTTTTAAGTATATTTGCTATTATCTTGGTAGACAGTTACATATAATTTTCCAAAGTTTGAGGTTTTTAATTTTTTAAAATATACCTCAGAGATAACAATGTGGATAAATAAAAAGATATATTTGGAAAAATAAAAGCTTAACACAGTCTCAGCTTTTTATCCATATATAATAAGCAAAATCCTTTTAGAAATATGAAGTAGGATTATTTTTGATGAGTGTCTGGAAATAGAATATGAATGATTGATTGCATGGTTACATGAAAAATTAATTTTTTCACAAAAAGAAAAAAGGACTTTCAGAGTCTTCACCAAAAGTGAAGTTAACTACTGTGCTTCATAATAGTAGGAAGGCATTTTGATGATTGTTTTGTGTTGTTGAATTTTTAAAGCAGTTAGCTAATTGAACAAAATTAGTTCTAAATATTCAGAATGCTAACCCATTTTTTAAATTCCCTGTAATGTTTGGTTAAACTATTGTGATGGGAAGATCTTCAATACTAAAGTTGACATCAAGTTACAAACTTTCCAATAATGATTTAAATACAACTGTCAAAATCTGAGTTGAATAAAACAATCTAGCATTAGATACTGCCTAATAAAAATCTCTGAAGTGCTACTTCTAACCTGTCATGAACATTTTAGTCTAGCAAAATACCTTGCATATTGTGGGCATTTATACATATTTGTTGGCCTAAAACATTCCTCCAATTTTAAGATATAGAGACTTAAATTATAAATGTATAAATTATATAGTTTGTATATTATAAATGACAAATTTTAATTTATAATACAAATTCATTTTGTACATAACTTTGTTATATTAGTTTACTATGCTACTTAAATATATTAATATCTCAACAAGATGAAATTACTTGCCCAAATTAACAGTGTTTGTATGGTGGACGGCCTGGATTCTTACCTATTTTTATCTGACTCAAAAATTATTCTTGTTCTAAACCACTATGTTATACTGCCTCAACCGAACGCAAAGATGTTCAGTTTCCAGTTTAAAAAAGAAAATTTATCTCAGTCATCTTTTAAAGGGTAATGTGATCTCCTTTATGCTATTCTCCAGAATATTTAGTTGGATTCTCACATGGCTGTGAGTAGATAACAGCAAGGTTATACAGTTATATTTTTTGTAAGAATTATTATATATTGTTCATTGGTTCATTCATCAATTATAAGAAATTAACAACTATTACGTAGCAGGCATTGTGTTTTCCCCTGGGAATACAGAGAAAACCAGAGTAGATTTCTTTTCACAGAGCAAAGTCTCGGTAAGGGGGCTGTGTTATGGAAGGTATATTCATGGTTTGTACTTTTTACATTGAAAACCCAGACATGACCATATACTCAGGATCTTGATTTTTGAGTATTGTTCCAGGTGATTTATTTCAATTATATCTAATTTTTTTAAATTTACATAGAACAATTGATGTCTATAGATACTTCCAAAATAAATTATAGTCTGTAATACATAGATTGTCCCAAACAATGTATTGCAATCATGATCCCTCAGTGATTTAAACACTTCTTATATACCAAGGCTATAGAAATCTAAAAGATCCTTGAATTTATGACTTAGGTCAAGACTTCAGGTCGCAGAAGGAAAACAAGAATAAAACATCTTAAAAATAAAAAATAAAACCTGCTCTATTACTGTGAATAACTAAAACCAAAAATCTGTGTCTTTTTCTCTTTAGTTTCCAAAACTAGAACATTTTAGTGTTTATAGTGACTGAGAGCCTGTTATCACATTTAGCAGATGTGAAGAGAATATTAAAGTTTTCAAGCACCACAATTTAGATATTAGAACATTAAAATTCAAAGAGGTCTATAGCTACCCTCATTTAATTTGAGGAATTAACACAGAGATTTGGTGATGTGCCCAAAGTTTCCCCTATTTTATAGAAGAAGAAAATGGGACTCAGTAAATGAAAATTTCTGGCCCCAAACAACCTGTTTTGTAAGTAAAAGAGCTGAATACTAACTTACTAGCCTCACCTGATTTTGGCTGGAATGTCATCTATCAGCCCTCTGCTTCAGGGTTTTGCACACAGTATGTGTGTTTGGGTGGCATAAATGAATGTGATTATGTTGATTTTTTCCTAGCATTTAAAGGTTATTTTTTATTGCTAGAGATTTATTATTCATTTTGGATTAATACAATTAATTAACTCAAAGTTTAATTTTGAGTGTTTGTACCCATATTTCCTTAGAGAACTTTCATATTTTCAAAGCAAATGTCATCTACTGGCATGCCAATTATCATTATTATTGGAAACATTTGCATTTTTTAAGTTGCAGGGTGGATTAATTGACTAGAATTTACTTTACTTTTCAAATAAAATTAAAGCCTTCTTTTAGAACCAATAGTTGAGTTCCCTCAACTAAATATCAACATATTTTTAAATGTAATTTTTCTCTGTATTATTGAAGAAAAACAACTGGATGAAATTACATAAGAAATTGAAACTAAAGGTCAGATATAATTTTCTTTGGTAGGCCTTTTAGTATGCCTAAATACAATCTTATTTTAAGGATATCATTATATTTTCATTTATCTCATATTATTTATCTTGCACTTAGGAGTTTAAATCTTTTCAAGATGATCAAAAAGATGACTTTGTAAAGATCAATTGTGGTTTATGAGGCCCGTTTGAATTACAAAAATTATAGGGAAGCTGAGCCTACATGGTAGGAGATACCCCATGTGAAAGTAGTTTTGAAAAGTAAGCTTTTCCTGGGCTGTCTGAGGTTATCTGTGTTATTTACAAAAAATACAGAACTAAGGGAAACCCTAGTCATTTTGTTGCCTTTCTGATATGAAAAAGGACAAATCTAACAGCCTGGTCTGTACTGCTGAAGAGCAGGAAAGATATAAAAAGATGCTGACTGAATCATAGAGTATCAGAGCTGCAAGAAGGAAGCACCATCTAAGTGTGATCTAAGGACCATGTTCCTTGGCATCATTAGGGCTCCTTTATTACCAAGGTAGATCCAGATCCCTGACTCAGACCTGGCGTTGGGTCTTAACTAGGAATCTAAGACACACACAAACATACACACACAGGAAATAGTCAAAGTCTGAACTACTTACCTAATCTTAGCATTTCAGTTTACAGATGAGTAAACTGAGGCCCAAAGAGATATAATAATTTACCTGAGATTGCCTAGTTTGTCATCAGCTTCCTTCAGATTCAGGTTTCTGACGTCATACCAGTGATTCCCATCTCAATTCAACACAGTGACGACACATGGAACCAGTCACTATGGATTTCGTTAATGGTTCTTTTCCTCATGAAATTCAAGTAGTTGAGTTGTTTTTAAACCCACACAAAGAGAAGCTGAGAATCAAATCCTTTAAAATTGCAAAACCAATTAATTGTCTTGACAAGTCCAAGATGTATTCATGAGCCTCATTTTGAGCAAAATTGACAAAAGCTTATTCACTTATGATTTGTTAATGCTTCTTGTTTATCTTGAAAACACGTCCATTCAGATAATCAAAGCTGATTACAAATAATGGGTAAAGTGGGAGCTAGGAATATTCTAATATATGTATAGCAGTATTTCATGTGCTGCTAATTTGCATTTCCCTAATGGCTAGCATTCCCTTGTGCTTAGTTGCCATCCACATATCCTATTTGGTGAAGTGTCTGTTCAGTTATTTTACCCATTTTTAGATTGGGGATTTTACTTATGTTGAGATTTGAGAGTTATTTATATAGTCTGGATACAAGTCCTTTGTCAGATATGAGATTTGCATGTTTTCCCAGACTACAGCTTGTCTTATTATTCTATAATCCTTGATTTCCACAGAGAAAAAAGTTTTAATTTGGATGAAGTGTAGCATTTTAAAATACTTTTCATACTTCCACGCCATATCTGCACACCTCCTTAGTATTTTTAATACATTGGGAAAAACATTGAATAGATGATATTTGAGTTCTGTATTATATCGATCCTATATTGACCTTCACCCTTGATTATTCATTGTCATTTTTTGTTGTTTACCTAAACCAGCTCACCCATAGGATTTTTCTCTCTCTGTTAAGATTTCATTTTATTTCCAAACCTGAGTCAATGTTAGGCTTTTCCAATTCTCTTTACCCCGTCAGTTTCCAAGTTGAGCAGATTATTTTTGTTCAACTTTTCTTCATATATAAAATATTCCCTATTTTCCATCCGTGTCATCATCAGCCTAGTCAAGGTCTTTATCTCCTTATGCAGCTCTGCTAACTGATCTGCTAACACCGATTTTCCAGGTTTTAGTATGTCATGCGTGACTAAAATAATATTTTCATTATATTATCCCTTTTCAAAAACTTTATACAGTTTAACATTGCCGAGAGGGTGTCATCCAAACTTGGAAACCTATTATTATTTAAGGTCTCCCATATTTTAGCCTTGTTTTTCCTTGCCTGCCTACCATTATTACTCAAATGTGAACAATCAGCTCCACTCAAAATGCCATTTCTCTTTGCACCAGTGTTGTGAATAATACATAAGAAATAGCTTCTACTCTCCTGCTCTTAGAAAATAGTGTTTATGGTTTACAAATCAAACTAGTGTTTGAGTGACACTGAAAGTCAACCACCGTTTCCACACAAATATAAGGATGGGGGTGGAAAAAAAGTCATTTAAAAAAATCTGCTTAGAAGGTATACAATTGAGCATTAATCTTACAAATTTAGGAGATTCTTGGGAGATCCCACTTTGTGCATCTATTTCCAATAAAAATTACCTCTCTGAAACAAATTTTCCAGGAACTAAAATGTATGTAAGAAACTTAGAGAAGCAAGGCGTTATTACCACGTTCATCTCAGAAAAACAAGTCTACTGCTTAGTAATCTATTGTCCTCCATATCCAGGGACACAAACATTTCTGATAGTTAAGTTCTGATAGTTTCAGGCTAGCAAACTTACTCTGGCTATCAAGAAAAATAGGAAAGTTTATTGAAAAAAAATAGGTAAGTTGATTGAGATCCTAGGCTCATAACCAAAACTTGAGAATTTCATGTGATTTCTTTTTGGAGCATTTTTATTTTTATGATTCATTTTCAAGGGGTCCGAATTTCTTTTGTTAGATTTCCAATATTTGGAAAAGAAAAGCTGATAACCTAGCCTGCTGTAGGTATCTCCTCTGTATAACGTTACTATGGCCAGGAAGACTGCCTAGCATAGAAACAACTACTGAAGGTCAAATCTTGCTTGATCAAAAATTGTTTTCAACAAAGAAAATAATTGTTATGAGCTGATAAAGCTCCCTTCTCCTCAGTGGAGTTCAGTATTTGTTGTAAATAGTTTATTGAGCTGAATGGAACATGGGGATTTTATGGTCTCTGTGTGGATAGATGGTATCTGGAGGCCTCCAGAGCTTTGACAGTGCCTAAGAAGTCCACGAGACAAGGGTACTAGGTCAGGTCTAGAAGATCCTATGAAATATTAAATTAGGTAAGAGCTGTAGAGTATACAGGACACGATATAAATACTTTTGTTCTTCATGTTCATCGTAGTTTAAAATATCCAGCTGTTCTACTCAAACCTGATAACTCAGGATAATGTCTCAGTGACTTTCCACAAGGAAGATACACTTATCTAATCTACTCCTGTTGCATGTCCGACACTAAGTAGGCTGTGGCTCCTTTCCATGTTGTCTTCATTGTGGGATACAGTCTTAAGGCAGAGGGAAAAGAAGGTGGTGGTAAACCCCACAGTAGCTCTTAAAGCTTGTGCTGGAAGCAGTGTTCATTTGTTCTCCTGTTTCTTTGTTGAAAGCAAGCTACATGGCCTTCTCTCAGTTGGGCATTAGAGGTAGAGAACATTTATGAAGAACTCTGCCTGCTATACTT
Organism: Camelus dromedarius; assembly: GCF_036321535.1. Taxonomy (NCBI): domain Eukaryota; kingdom Metazoa; phylum Chordata; class Mammalia; order Artiodactyla; family Camelidae; genus Camelus; species Camelus dromedarius. The sequence continues at coordinate 27,324,241 of NC_087450.1, forward strand.
GCTATTAAGCTGTCTCTGTTCCACCTCAGCCAACCTCCATGTAAACTTGAGGTTTCTAAAATTGTTCAACTATGATATAAGTACAAAACTGTGTACATATTTCGACAAGTCTTGATGAACTTTGACAAACTGAACACATTTGTGTGAGCAGCACCCAAAGGAACACAAGAACAATAGGGGAGTTTCAGAAGTCCCTCATCCCCCTTCTACTCACTAGACCCCGTTAGAGGTAACTACTGTCTGCTTTGTAGTCAGCATGAGGAGTTAGTAGTTTATGTGATGAAAATGCTCACTATAATCTCTGTTATCTTACATCTTTCGCTCAACAGTCTATTCTTGAGACTTCTCTATGTTGTTGCATAAAGTTGTAGGTTGTTCATTCTCATTATAGTACAGTTTCCATTGTGTGGTAGTTTTTATCCATTTCATTCTTGATTTGAGCACAGTTAGGTAGTTTCCAGTTTTGTGCTTTTATGGATAGTGTTGCTATTCGTAACATTTATTTTAGTGGATGTCTTTTGGTGAACATGCATAGTCTTTTCTGTCGGGTGTATACTTAGAAGTGAAAAGTCAAGGTCATGGAGTATGCTTATACTGAGCTCTAGTGAAGAACACTGGTATTCCAAAGTGATACTTCCTTTCATTCTAAAGGAATTATATGAGACATCTGATGGGAATCCAGTGTGAAAGGAGATGTATTATAACCTGAAATGGACTAAGCATTTAAAATTAGGCAAGAGAGAAAATGCATGCTACAAATTTCCGACAGAGCCAGGAACATTGTTGCCCTAGAGACGATGACTGAGATCCTGGTATAGGCAGCTCGTATGTTAATAGATGTGTTTCAAGACTAAGGAAGAGCTGAGCCTTATTTTATTTATAGTAGATAGTATATGATGCAGAGCTTTTTGAACTTCTTTTTTTTTATTTAAAAACATCTGCCTAAAGTTTCAAGTGCTTTTAAATTAGCTTAGTCTTGCATAGGTGCTAATAAAACTACTGTGTGTGACAATTGATAATAAAATCCCTGTGTCGTGTCGGTATGTGAATGACTGTTTTTATTATTCAAGAGAGAACACGGGGCTTTGTTCATTTTCACAAAATACTCCTTCTTCAAGGTAGTATGGGCCTCCCTCCCTTGTCCTACTAAGCTACTGAACTGTCTCATATTTCAGTTCTTTTTACCTGCTCAGATAATTTTTCATAATCCAAATCGGTAGATATCGGTAGCTGAATCTATTGGAGAGCACAAATAAAAACGAGCCGCATTTGCCAGTGAAGAAGTGCAAGCCTAGACAATGGCCTAGTGCCAATTAGGAGGATCTATAAACGGATGCTGTGTTCTCTGTGGCCACAGCCAGGGACTTTATGAAGAAATGAGTTCTTTTTTTTTTTTTTTTTTTCCCAGCAGGCAGTATTCTCTGGGTTCCTGTGTGGTTTCCCCTGATAGCAAGTGGAACAGAACTCACATTGTGAGTCTTGCTAAGGGCAGACTGAGAAGACATACAGAGCACACTTAATTGGGTTCATTCAAACTCTACAAGTCTTTAAAATAAAATGGTCTCTTAAAGCAAAGTTATATATTATGTTACCCAGAATTAAAAATACTTCATAAATAAAAACATTAATTGTAGATATGAAAATCAATAACTTATTGGTATGGTGACATTTGAAAATAAGTCTTTTAAAATAGTTTACTTTTTTCTTCCTTTTTAAAAAGAAATTTTTCAGTACCATAGCCAGAGGGTCACACTTACTGCTTAAAAGAGTAGTGCCATTTGGAATACTAAGTATTAAGGCGTATTTCCCCAAAACATTTTATACACATACAAATTATTTGCTGCTAATTATTGTGTGTTCTCACCATTTTTAAAAATTTAACTGCTATGAAAAAATTAATTATAAACAAATCCTATATTGTGATATTCTGACATCAAGTATGAATTTCAGTATTGGGTAAAAATGGTATCATTTCTGTGCTAATACTGCTGTATTTTAGTAAGGCTGACTTACCCCATCAAAGGTACCCACCTCAACAGCTTCTTCCAGGCTGCTTGCCCTCCTTAACTGGATAAACTCTTGCCAAGGTCACCAGGTTGCCAAACCTAGTGATTACTTTTCCGTCCTCATTTTATTTGGCTCAGCAGTAGCAAGTCACATAGGTGACCATCCCTCCCTTCTTCAAACACACTGTGCTTTGGCATCCATGATGCTATACTCTGCTTCTAATTGACCACTTTCCTTGGCCTTTCTTGCTGACTTTTCCTGTTCTGTTGACTTCTAAATGCTGGTCTCAAAGACTGTCTGTAATCTTTCCCCAGATGCTTCCATACTGTGGCTTTCAATACTATCTATCTACTGATGAATCCCAAATATATCTCTCATCCTGATCCCTGCAGTGAGCTCCGGATTTCTGTAAGTGACCACCTACTTGACATTTCCACTAGGCTGTCTAAGAAGTTTCTCAAACTTCTCAGGAATGAACAGCACTGTACATGTTCCCTTTTCCCAAGCTTATAAATGTCATTACCATATACCTGATTGTTCAAGCCATACCTAGAAGTCATCCTTGATTCCTCAGTGACTCCCACCAGAAACACACACACACACACACACACACACACACACACACACACACGCACGCACATATACTCCAACAACGGGAAGTTTATTTACTTCCAGTTTACATATATCTTTCCATTTCCACAGCTAACACCCTAATTAAGCCATCCTCATCCAATAGCAAGATGACTGGAATAGTCTCTGACCTGATCTCTAAAATCAAAACTCTTTATTCTAGATCTGTGTGACTTGACACCTTCTTCTATCTGTGACCCTCAACTGCCTCATACCTCACTCTCCTTCACTCACTTTGTCTCACTTACTGATCTTTACATTTTATATACTCCAGGTGTGTTCCTACCTGAGGGCTTTGTTGCGAACTAAATGAATAAACTATAGGTACATTGGAAACATCTAGCACAAAATGGTGGTGGCATACTATCTACAAACAGCCCTGCTGATTTACTAATTTATTATTTTTTTTCTCCTGCTTTCCTGCAGTTTCTCACTTGCATGCAGTCAGCCCAAGCACACAAGCGAATTCTAATACCCAGATTCTAAAAAGTCATAATAAATTGTGGATACCTGCACCTAATCTTTGTGTTTCGTTAGCGTGATGCAATTTTAAAACAAATATTCCTTCTTGAAGTTCCTTCACTAAGTATGTATACGGACTTCTGGGGTTCTGCTGCTTCTTGCTAGCTACTTAACTTTTTTATCCAACTTTGAGGCTGCCCAGTCTTTTTTACCCTGGAGAAGTGGATGTTTTACTGTCTGGGCCCCAGGTTTACCTAGAGGCTTCAGATGTAGATTGTTGTCTTACCTGGGAGCCTGACCTTTTGACTGTGCTTGTGGCCTCAACATACCTATTTGCTGAGCCCTTAGGCCAAGCTTCTATCTCCCTTTGCTGAACCCTGCCACATTCTATTTTCAAGGAGTCATCAGCCCAGATCTATCCTAGCGTTTTAAAAGTAGCTACTTTTATGATCAGAACTGTGAAATCATAGAATTTTAGGGACGGTAATCTTTTTAGGTATCGTCTGCCCCTACATCATTATATTTAAAATGTGAGTGAGAATGAGCCAAAGTGTAGTAGTCATACCCTTAAAATACTTAATAGATTTAAAGATTATAAAATGCCACACTTGATATTTTTGTACATCCAGTTGTTTTTCTCACACACACATACACAAAGGGCTTAAATTATAACAATAATAATACCGTACTCCAGTCGTATTTTTATTTAAATATCTTATTCATATATTGAATGTAAACCAATGTTTAATAAATATTGTTTCTCCTCCCCATTCAGCCCCTAATTTAATAATTTCACTCCTCCCTCCTTTTTTTTTTTTTTTTGCATGAAAAGATGTAGTCAGGTGACTCCATAGGAATAGCTGTGGCTCTATCTTCTTCCCCATTTTCCCTTACATCAAATCTTGTTCTACAAGCAAGAGATTGTTTCTGTGACAAACAGTCTAGCCACACAGTTTCTCATCTCTTATTCACAGAGTATGTGAGGCAGTGTGTGTGTTGGGGGGTGCATCTCACCACAAGTGTCCCATGGTGTTGTCATTCACAGAGACGAGCATCATTTCATCATGTTGCAGAAACATTTGTTGCAGATCTGAAGGACACAAGAAATTACATGCATCTCCAGATTGGGAACCATCCCTGACTGATCCCATTCATCACTACCTGTTTGATTCTTTAACATGGAGTCCTTCATTTTGTGGGCTTACTCAAGAGTCAAGCAATAAGTAACCAACTGCTGACCATTTACTGCTATGGATCTAACACTATTCTGGGTGTTCTCTAGGACTTAACATTCATTATTTGTCTTCTAGAAGCATAGGGAACAGTTTGGAAAACTTAATTAGCATATAGACCATTTTGTGTGCTTCGATAAAACAAGAATTCTTTTGATTTGTCCTGCGGTTTAGTTTAAAGAAACAAAGTTAATCCATAGAAAAAGCAGTGCTGTGTGAATCAGAAATGTTGCTTCTGCTACTAATTATAGTTAAAAAAAAAAGTTAGCTAGCGTTTATTATCTACTCTGTGATCTTACTTTATATAGTATTTCTTTTATGATAGCTAGATGATGGCAGGCATTGTTACTTTCTGTTGTTCTGTTCCCAGGAAAATGTTCCTATCTGTTATTTCAAATCTTCAGCACTTCCAGCACCACCTGCACTGGTGGCCTAGGGCCATAGCTGGAAGCTTCAGTCTTTCTTCTTACTCTAATGGGCTTGGGATAAACTTTAAATTGTCTCTTTAGTTTTCAAAATTGTATGACAACTATAATTTATTTGGCAACACTGAGCTTAATGACTACTGAAGGAGCTGTCTGGCCTATCATTTGAAGCATTCTCTGCCTGTTGAGATCTTAAAATGCAAATAATTAAAGTGACAAATTCAGAGAAGTCCCTGGAAGCTTTTCAGGCTTACTGGTGTCCAGGTTTCCATGGTTCAAGTACACATTGTCTATTGACTTCTGCAGTTTCTTTGTCTAATGAAGTTGAATGATTGAATGCTGGGAATACAATTGTCTGTCCTTTCCATTGCTCACAAAACATTCAGTAACCCATAATAAGTCAGAAGTTCAATCAGATTAATTCATTACAATGTATAAACAATAACTCTGTAAATAAAGCATTTGACTGCAATTTAATTAGAAAGCCAGGTTCTAAATTCCAGGTAGAGGCTTAAGCTGTACTGACAGACAGACCTTAACTCTATTATTTTTATACTCTGCTAACTAGTTCTTATAGTATATTAGATTAAGTAGGAAAGAAGAACGAAGATGAGGATTTAATATCTGAAGAACTGCATTAGAAAGGTTGTTGACTCTTATAAGCAAGGTACATTTGCCCCTCTTTTTGTTCCTCAGAGTAACTAGGGTAACCTTTGGATGAGAGTTGATTCTTTGGCTTTCTGTTCTAATCTCAGCTTGGTTAGGTTTCACCATCATGTCCTTACAGGATCTGCAGGCGACCTGCACCTTGTGGGTGGCTCATTTTATGCAAAAGGTGGGAACTCCTCAAGGCTAAGATCTATTTGTGCATTTTTTTGGCAGGAAAAATATTTACTTCTCAGGATTTTCCTGGTTTTCTTCCTAGTAATGTATTATGGGTTAGGAAACTAGCTAATCAGACTAGTTTAAAAGATGTATAAAAGAAAATTAAGAGAGGGGAGGGTACAGCTCAGTGGCAGAGTGCATGCCTAGCATGCACCACGTCCTGGGTTATCCCCAGTACCTCCATTAAATAAATAAATAAACCCGAATACCTCTCCCCACCAAAAAAAAAAAAAAAAAAAAAAAAAAAAATTTGGTGAGATCTGTTTTGGTTGCCTGGGTTTTTAAGTTCTTTTTCCTTTTTTACTTTTTGACCCCCTTCACCCATTTCTCCCCCTCCGCCTCCCCACCACTGTCAACGACCAATCTGTTCTCTGTGTCTGTAATCTTGTTTTTTGTTTGTTTGTTTGTTTTTAGATTCCATGTGTGAGAGAGATCATATGGTATTTGCCTTACCTTGTCTGACTTCACTTAGCATAATACCATTTCCTATTGTTTGTTCAATCACCCAAATGCAACTAATCTGGAAATTGTAAATCAGTGGTACTTATGAGATTAGGTATCCATTTTCTCTTTAATAAAGATATAAATTATTACTTTGAAACATACCACATTTATTAACTTTTGGATATTAATAGAAAACTACTATATGACAGAATTTAAAGGGAAAACTATATTTATTTTAAAGTCAAGCAAACTTTTACCAAACTTTCGGACTTCTTACATTTCTAAAATCTATGTTCACGCTCTAAACAGATGAGCAATAGCTCGTTCTTTTTATTTTATTATTTTTCTAATACTCTTAAATCAAATATACTAGACTATTGCTTAATTGAAGCAAATTCTACAATTTATTCAATCCTGACTGGAAGTAAGTTAGTGTTTAAAATGTTCTCCTACCCAAATATTTAGGTCTTACCTGTGAGTATCCTTCCTTTCCATTCTAATTTTTTCTGGAAAATATTAAAAGAAAACATAAGGAGACTTTTGCAGGAGCCGACTTAAAGTCTCTAAGACGTGTCTCCTGGCCCAGTGATGCTTATGAAAACCTGCTGCTTTGTCCACCTTGATTTTCTATTTCCTTGTTAATGAGCTAACTCAACCCGATGCAAGTATCACTTTCTTCCACTCTGGTTCTTGTGGATTATTTTTTCCACTTGTACACTTTGCCATTATCTTATTATGAATTTTATATTGATTTTGCTTTGTAATTGCTTTTCCTTTAATGCTTTATAATGAATAATTCAGCTCCTAATTTTATCAGTTTATAACCATTTCTGTGCCATTCAGCTGTTTCATCTTCCACAGGTCACTTAACCTGTAATGAAAATAGCTTGCACTTCCGCAGTGCTTATTCTTTGTCAGACATCCTTCTGAGCCATTTACACTATTACTTTATATATTAATTGCTACAGTCTTTTGAAAGATATATTCTTATACCCATTTTACTGGTAGGAAGATTTAAGCACAAAAGTTAAGTACTTTATCCAGTGTCACACAGCTGCTAAATGTTAGAACTAGGATTTAAATTTGAATCAGGCTAGGTCTAGAATCCAATTATAAACCTTTCTGCTTCTCTAAACTTAAGTTTTCTCATTAGTTAAATAGTGGGTTGGCTTTGATGACCCCTAAAGTTCTGCGAAACCCTAAATAAATAAATATATTGGTAGGGTAAATATATGTATAAAAATCTCATACTTGCTTAATTAAAAAATACTCTTTTATTGACAATTTCATGTAGATATGATTTTCCCCATTTATGTTTTAAGATTAGTAACATCAGAAGTTCTTTTATTCCTATTATTTCCCTAAGCCATAGCACAATTCTAGTCCTCATGCGTGCTCAGTAAGAATTTGGTAGGTTGATTCAGTGGTTGATTGACTTTTGAGAAATCAGCACTGCAGAGAGTTCTGATCCCTGACAGTCAGCACTGAGAAACCACACCATACGCTCCTCCCCGTTTATGACTGAAGACAGAACAATGTTCTAGTTTAGAGGTATCCAGGCTGTTTTCCAGGATCAGCTAGAATGAGGATGCAGGGAGGACAAAGGGCAGAGGGAAGAAAAGGGTAGGAGAGGAATTTTATACCATTCATCTTCTTATCCTTTTTGACTTTTGAGATTTGTGAATATATCATCTGTTCAACAAATTAAATAAATAGTTGAAAAAGATTCTGTGGTCTCAGGATAGGTCTTTAGCAATTAGAGCTGAGCAATTCTGAGGTCAGGGTTCTGTTTCATCCTGTCAAAAAGGCCACCTTCCACTGAGCTGTAAGTCAATTACGTGAGTTCAGTTAATTGGAATCACTCAGGCATTAAGATTATAGGAGACACAGTGTTATGCAGGAAGTAGTGTGAGAAAGTAAAATAACAGAATGAGATAATCTAACAGGGAACAGAATATTGACAGACACCCTGGGAAAGCAATTCTGCACTAAGCCGAATAGAATGAGTCATCAATTCAATAAGAGTTTAAAGAGGAAAGAAATCAGGGTGGGCCACAGCAGCTTTCTGGACACTTAATGGATCTCTTTTCCACATTCTCATTCCCAGGGCTAAGAGAGTAACAAACATCGGCTGGTAAAGATGCACTAAGGAAAGAGAGTGAATCCTGGTTAATCTATCCTTGCTGACCAGAGCACCTCTATGTTAATGATTCTGCTCTACTTACTTTGTAGGGGAGTCTGCAATTAATTAAGGACAAAGTGACCTGTGAACAACACATGCAGACTGAAAACATGTCTATTAAGTAGTAAACAGAAAGATGCTGGTGCTTCCAGGGACAAGTCGGTGTGGTATAATGCAAATGGCAAACACAGGGATTGTCATGAGCAAAGCTGGCTCAGTTCAGTGTCAACTGGCAAGTACGTACTGATGAGCCAGGGATTTATAGGCATTAAAGTTGACCCTCCATGTCCAAGAGTTCTGCATCCATGGATACAGAGGGCTGACTGTGCTATGTCATTTTTTGTAGGGACTTGAGCATCCACTGATTCTGATATCTGTAGGGTCCTGGAACCCATCTCCCACAGATACAGAGAGGTGGCTGAATATTCTATGGCTGAATGAACAACCAGGTTTTTTGTTTGTTTTTGTGTTTGTGCTTTTTGAAATGCTAGGGTGACCATGGTGATAATCAGGCAAAGAACCACTACCTTCAAAGTTACTAATCTTTTTTTTTTAATTTCTTCTGTAAAGAAATTTTTTGAAATACAAAAACATCATATGAGATCTACTCTCAACAACTTTTTAAGTATACAATACAGTCTTGTTAACTACAAACATATCGTTGTGCAGCAGATCTCCAGATCTTGAACTTTCTCATCTTGCATGACTAACGCTGTATACCACTGAGCAGTAACTTCCCCATTTCTCCCTTCCTCTAGTCCCTGGCAATCATCGTTCTATTTTTCAGCCTTTATGAGGTTGACTACCTTGGATACCTTATATAAGTGGATCATGCAGTATTGGTCCTTCTGTGACTGACTTAAAACTTCACTTAGTATAATGTCTTCAAGTTTCGTCCATGTTGTAGCATATGATAGAATTTTCTTCTTTTTCAAGACTGAATAATAGATTCCAGCATATGTGTATATCACATTTTCTTTATCCACTCATCCATCTATGGACATTTAGGTTGTTTCCACCTCTTAGCTATTGTGAATAATGCTACGATAAACATGGGAGGACAGATAGCTATTTAAGCTTCTGTTTTCAGTTATTTTAGGTAAATACCCAACAAAAGTATACAAAGATTTCAGTTCCTCTACATCATTGCCAACATTCGTTTTTTTCTGATTTGTATTTTTTTTATTTGTAATGACTATCCTAACAGGTGTGAAGTGATAGCTCATTATGGTTTTGGTATGTGTTTGCGTGATGATTAGTGATGCTGAGCATCTTTTAATAAACCTGTTGGTCATTGCACGTCTTATTTGGAGAAACGTCTACTCAACTACTTGGCTCATTTTAAAAATCAGGTTATTTTGTTTTTTTGCTATTGAGTTGTAGGAGTTCCTCATATATTTTAGACATTAACCTCTTATAAGATATATGCTTTGAAAATGTTTTCTCCCATTTCATGTGTTGCCTTTTTACTGTATTGAGTATTTCCCTTGCTGCATTGAAGGTTTTTAGTTTGATGTAGTCCTTATTGTCTTACTTTTGTCGTCTGTGCTTTTGGTGTCATATCCAAGACATTGCCAAGACCAAGGTCATGGAACTTTTCTCCTATGTTTTCTTCTAGCAATTTCATAATGTTAGTTTCTGCATTTACACCTTTAATCCATTTTGAGTTTATTTTTGTATATAGTATAATATGAAACCGGTTTCATTCTTCTGCATGTGGATATCCAATTTTATCAACAGCATTTGTTGAAAAGACTATCCTTTCCCTATGGTGAAGTCTTAACATCTTTCTTAGAAGATTATTTGATTATAGCATTTTTCTGGATCAGCTCACGTGTGACTTGATCTGCAGGAATGTGAGCTCTGAGGTTCCTTTCAGTTGGGAAATTCTATGATTCTGTGAAACACTACTGATTATTCGGATAAAATAATATGAAAACAGTAGTTTGCTTTGAAGACTAGTTAAGCTAGTTTGTAAGTATATGTTTCAATGAAATCTCCGTCTCTCTTAAAATCTTTCTCTCCTCTTCTTACACACACACACGCGCACATACACACACACACTCATTCTCATTTTGAAATAGTGATGACTCTTATTTTATTCATTCTTTAATGTAAAATTTGTTAAGGGATCAAAAAATTCTAAGTTATTTTATAGTATCTCCCTCCAAAATATCAGAAATATTGAGTATAAACATTTAAAATATTTGATAATATATAAATATGTCAGGTTGAATACCATTATTTCTTGAATAACAGAGAGACATGTAAGAAGCAGAGGTGACCCAATACCTGAAATATACTTCCCACGTATTGTTACTCTGCTGTAGTATATCTAGTACAGACCCTGTAAAGATTTCAATTACCTTTCCCCTTCATCCTGATCAAATAACAAGTTAAAAAATCTATGTCATCCTAATGGGAGTTAGAAAAAAATGTCAATAGGTCTTGTATAATTACCACGACCTTTGTTGTCACACTGTCTGATGCACCTGTACACTGGAGACTCAGTTCTGTCTTGATCTGTATACACCACACACGTGATCACTCAGAGTGCACTTGCTTTAAAGGAGGAGAAAGTTTCAAAATGCAACTTGCTCATCATAAAGAAAGGCACATCCTTTTGAACAAGAATGTTCCTTCAATAAGGATGAAGAAGGACAAAAACGGTCAAGGTAAATAGCTGTAACTTGATTGTACAGGAAAGAGGTAAAAATTAAAAGATGTCAATTCATCTTCCAGTGCAACATAATTCAAAGAATTCTGCCCATACACATTCTTTTTATATGACATAGTTCTAAGAATTCTCTTCTATGAACCTTCTAATTCTGTAATGTAGAATCAGAAAGTACATCAACATAGTTCTTAGAATTTTTCTGGGACTTTCTTTCCCTTTGAGGTAAATAACTGAATCAAATACATGGTATTCACTTTATTCCCAATGAAGTGCTAGGTAAATAAGGGGGACACAAAATAAGGTTTTAATTTGGTGCTTGACCTTAAAAAATAATAATTTGAGGAAATAGTAATATTATCCAATACTCTTGTATACTTTAAAATAAGAATTTTTTTGGCAAGGGGGGCTTCAGTTATTTTAAATCTTATATTGAGACTCTTGAAGTCATATTTGCAGGTGGTATAAGAGATTGCCCACATTTCAAGCAGAATGTTTATATGATATGGGTATGAATTAAAAAAGAGTAATAAGCAGATAAGAATGAAGGGGTTTTATGTAGTATGGTATACTGCAAGAAATTATTCTCCACTTCCCAGGGTTCTTCTTGGTGGTCCTTCAGAAGGAACTTCACAACCTCTTTCTGTTTTGCCAGGTAAACATGTAAGTAGTGGAATAAAAAAGCAGTCATTCTTGGTTTATGAATTCATTTCACAGTAGACGCTCAGGACTTAGGAAGTGAGAAGGGGAAATGGATGGACGTTTGGGATTTTATTCAGCCTTGATAATGAATGAAGTTTTAAATTTATCCTCATTAAAAAAAATGGAGAATAAAGCCTGATCATACATTATCATTGATGACGTGCGTGGTTGCTATACTTTCCATGCAACTGCCATAGTCACCCTACGATGGGATGATGACCCAAATTAAACTTCCACAAATTGTTGCCCTCAAGGTTTTTCTTTTCTTGCTAAGAACAAGAAGACTTTATTTTTTGACTAAAACTAGATTATGATCTCCTCTTTAATCTTGGTAGAGCAAAGTAAACTTCTTAATGAAAAATAGACTAGGGAGAACTGGAAATGTGTTGTTTAAGTCATAATAATAAAATTATAGAAGCACTGAAGACAATAAGTAATTCAATGAAGGAAAGTTCCATGCTTATCATCACGATGGCTTTTTTTGGTGGGATGGGGGTTGGAGAGGGAAGATATGTATAAATATATATATCTTCCATATTTTTCTCAATATTGACTCACGTGTTTTTAAATTTAATTTAATATTTTTTTCATAAACCTAATTTAATGTTTGCTCTTTAATTTCTTCATGGTAAAATGAACATTCATGTGCTCTGCCAATTTTTCCGTTGTTCTGTACATCCTTGTATTGGTTCTTAAGAGTATAATAAATATGAAATCTATGTATCTTTTGTCTTAAATACATTATAGGCTTCCCGCATTTATTATTTGCCTCTCCATTTCTTGATGGTGTTTGAAAAAATACTTAGAAGCTTTTCTTTCTGTAACTAGATTTGTCTGTATTTCCTTTGTGATTCCTTCCATTGCTTTTATGCTTAGAATGGTGTTCTCTACTTTAAATCAGATAAATATTTATATATTCTGCTAGCTGAAAATTGTCAGTAATCTTTCCCTCAAATGTCAGTGTAGTTTTTTTAAATAGTTGCCATCAGAAAAGGTTTTTTCTTAGAGGTTGATATTAACTTGAGTTGATTTTTTTCCCTAAAAAATTCAGCATACAATAAGTGCATGCACTATGTTTTTATGAAAACGGTTTCTGTTAACTGTACTGATCAGTGACTGATAAAGAACAAATTCCTTAAGATTAAATTCAGGACTTTTCTCTGCTTTTGTGTAAGCTGTTTTTCTGTAATTTGTAAGAGTTTCTCCAATTGCTGTAATTTCTTTACCTCTTGTTCCTTATAAGGGAAACAATTTGGTTTGATCTGGAGGTATATGTGTAAGCACTTAGATATTGTTTCCATGTAATCAGATATTCAGTTCACCATTATCTTGTTAAGCACGTGCTGTTGTGTGCCAGCCATAATCTACTTAAAAATCACGGAAGTGACTGATGACTTGGTATTTAGATGGTTTTATCTACTAATTTAATTTAAATGTATACTGCATGAAACCAAATGTTTAAATAATATAAAAAGGTATGAGTTTTTTGAAAAGTATTAAGTTCCATTTTAAACTGATCCTCAAGGTGTACACGCACAGGTGGGACTCTTAACATTGAGATAAAAGTAAGAGTTAGTCATCTAGTCTAGAGAATCATAAGTTGTCATACTTCTGTATATGCTGAAATTTCTTATTTCTGAATTTTTAGTTTTCTACTCACATTTCATATAATATGAAGCCACATTTGTGCTTTAGGTTGACATCACAAATAGGTTATTAAAGAAAAGAAATATGTTCTATTTAAAGTTGATGAAATGCTGTTTACTCTGATAGAAGGTAGCTTATTCATTGTACATGGTTATCTTTTGTATTTGACCTTTTGCAGCTCTCCATTGGATTATTATCTTTGATCAGAGTCACATAAAAGTTTATGCAAAGACATTCAAGGTACCGTAATTACTTTAAATTTATGAGGTCAGATAAAAAGTCTTAATATGGCTCTTTTTTCTTAAGCAGGAATATCAGTGCTCTTGATACTTGTCTAGCACAACATTCAGAACTGAACTTACTGGGCACATCGTTACTTTTAAAATGAGATCATTATCCATGGGAAACTACCCCCCCTTGTAAATTATTTTAGGTTACCTGACCCACTTACCAAAGTGTGAATTTCTTAATGAATGTTCTCAAAGTAAGATGCAAACACTTTTATTAAAGTTTAGCTTACTTATTATGCTGATTAATTTCTGTGTTGCATCAAGCAAGATAAAAATTTTTAGAGGAAATTGAATATATGTATGGCACTCAGCCAGATATTTCCACTCCTAATGCTACTTATTATGCTTGTTTATGTTATAAGATGAATTTCTGGGTGTAAAATGTTTATTGCAGAGATTAACATTTTTGAAGTATCAGGTGTTGACTCTTCAGAAAGACACTACAACTCAGTAATAAACATCCTTTGGTTCACTCTCAAGTTTCAAAACACTGCAAAATATTATTTACTCAGGAACTTTTCTTTCTTTGTGTGTGTGTATGTGTGTGTGCATGTGTACAACAGTGCTGTGTTTTGGGGACTTTAAAGCAAACTTTCAAAGGCTTTTGAAGGAAAAAAATTATTCAATACTTGGTACCATCCTTTAGCCTCAAAGCAGCATCTCTACCAAATAAGGGAATTCTTGAAATTAGCTGATTAGTTGGACCTCAGATTCTTTGTACTCTAAGGCCAACAATTAATCTCAAAAGACTGCTTTTACATTGATCTCTTGAATTTGTGTAAGCACATATGACTGTCCTTTATGATTGGATTACCACATTCTGTTGATTCTTATTTTGTGGTTGGCTTTATTCCTTTGATACCTATGTAAGTTTAAAAGCTAAAGCTCTAAATTATTCTTAGAAACAATGATCAAAACATATATGCAAACTAAAAAAAATATTTGCAGTATATTGTATATATATATTTACATGCAATATATGGTATATGTGTCATCAAATTGTAGCAATTCTACCTAATAAAATTGAAAAAAAAGAGATTGCTTGTAGCAGATAATAGGAGGAAACAATGAAATTATCTGAAGTATATATTCCTCTCTTGATAGTTGCATGTTATCTTTGTGTATTTGAATGTGCATATATTGAAAGAGAATACACTTATAGGTTAAGTAAATAAATTGAATTAGAAGACCTGAAAGCCCACTCAAATGAATAAACTCAACAATGTATTTCTGTATAGGAAATTGACAGGTGTGCCTCTGTTTCCACCAATGAAAGAACAAAAATTTGGTGGGTTATTTCTCCTTCAGAGAGCCATTTAGATTTAACTCATGAAGGGTGATGACTTCTAACCATTGCCATCTGACAGTGATTTGGCGATTAATGTGCAGCACATCAGTGATCTTGATCTGGCTTTCTAGGACATGTGTATTTCACAACAAACTGTCAGCCTCTCATCTGACCCAGGAGTGTTCAAGCTGATTATCCACAGAAATGGTTTCGTTCTTCTGGGTTAAAATTTGTGTTCTTATGTTTCCTGAAGCCTGAAGGTATAGAGCAAGACCAAATTTTACCCCAGGAATTATAATAGCCTCAGAAACATTAAACATTTCCTTTAAATAATAAAAAAGGAAATAACATTTAAACTAAAGACAAAAGAAGTATAGACATGTTAACACCTAGTTTCTACAATAAATTATGAATTAAAAGATGTGTTGAATTATTTTCTTTGTCTAGGAAAACACCTCCCCAACTTCTGTCCTCTATTCACGTGACACAGAATCTTTAATTCATGCTAGTAATTCCTAAGCAGGAGGATTTGTGAGAGTAATGACGTACAAGTATTTGGACATATGGCTTTGAGGGCACTTAAGGTAGAGGTCTTCAAGTACCTTGATTTGTTCTCAGAAGAAATTATCCTCATGCTTAAGTTGCCTTTAAGAACTTTTAATATCAGCTAGACTTATCTTATTCAAATAACTTGGTAAATCTCTCATTATTAATGAATTTTAAATAAGTCTACATTCTTCTCCATAAAGGGCCTCTTTTCAGCTGCTCCTCAATCTATAAACTTTACCTGTATACTGCATAAAATGTTCTACTGAATCTATTTAAGGAACTTGAACAGGTTAGAATGTATTTTCTCAAAACACTCTTCTAGAAATAGACTTGTTTCCAAAAGGTTCTACATATATTCATAAGAAATGAGTCAGTGTGATATTGTTTACCTGGAGTGGCTGACAAAATTGTTACTGCCTTCTTGTTCAGAAGGTCCTTAAAGCCTGTTATGGTTTTAAGATAATCAATGTGTTGAAGGTCAGGAGGTTAAGTTGTCCACTAAGCCAATTATTTAGTTATCTAAACTATTATAGCCAATTATTTTAGTTATCTGAGTGAATCTGAATAAATTTGTCTGAAAGTATTCATTTCAATGAACCTGAATTGTAGTTGAAATACAACTGTTTCACCAACATGAAAGTTTTAGAAAGGCTAGCTGAGTATTTTCCCAATGCAGTAAAGCAGCCTGATAACTTTGTATTTATAATGTGTATGTACCCGCTTGCTATAATTTTTGGTTTGGTTGTGTTTCATTTCCTTGCTCACAGACATCTTTGTTTACATGTCCTCTTTGGTCTTTGCAGACATTTGAGTTTTCTATACCTGATGTAATGCCTATTTGCAGTCAGGTAGGATTTAAATTATGCTAACATCTTGATGTCAAGAATCACTAGAGGTAGGGGAAGGGGATATAGCTCAAATGGTAGAACACATGCTTAGCACACCCGAGGTCCTGGGTTCAATCCCCAGTACCTCCTCCAAACATAAATAAAGGAATAAACCTAATTACCTCCCCCTCATAAAAAAAAAAATCGCTAGAGGTAGTAATATAAGGCCAAGACATGAGGAGTCAGTGTTAGGTCAGATTTATGTTAGTGCAGCAGGACCAAGGAAAAAGAAGTTCAGCACGCTGGGGGGCTCCCTTTGCCTGCTCCTGCTCTAACAGAATTTAAAGCTTCTTTGTGTCTATGTTCTTTGCTGGGGAAACTGTCTGTTACAAGGACCTGCCTCATGTGCTACTACTATCCCTTCATGTACTTGCAATATTCATGCCAGTTGGTATAATTATAATACCTTTGGGGGTGGCACAGAACCCTTGAAGGTCATCAGTGAGGTAGGAACCCTACTCTTCTCGACGTTAATCTGTTGATCTTCCACATGACCTGCCTCAGCTACTAAGGCCAGAGCCTGTCACAACTTGATAATCATCATTTGTGTTATAGTTAAGATTTCTCCAAAGGAGAGGTTAGAAAAATTTTTTTTTAATAACTATATTTCTTCTTCATCTTTGTACCTGAGAGAGAAGTAATAGTAAAGAAAGGGTGAAGGAGAGGGAGAAGATACAGAAATAATAAAATATTTCAAGCTGAATCAGAGACTTGAAGAGTTTCCAGTGCTTAATCCATTGATTTTTTCTAAAGCATTCAAGGATACTGTAGTTTATATAAATTTCAAGGCTTTTAGGAATACATTTTACCTCCATAATTCCACCTATAAAGCAAATAAATTAGTCACAAATTACGCTTTTAACTGTAAGCATTTTTCATACTGGACTAAATATCATAGGAGATAAATTAGACGTGCAGTGCAAAGTACCTGACTTCAGGAAGCTAACAACCATGCTAATGCTTATCAACAATGAGCTAAAAATACAAGACAAGTTATATTCAAGTTTCAAATCATGTAATTTGAGTACTAGTAGAATAGATAGTGCATTTCACTTTAGTCTTGAATGTTCCAAGGTGGCTTAATGAGAGAATTAGGCAGAATGAGAAGGGAAGCCATCTAGCTTTTAGTTAGAGGGGGAAATGCAACCCATTATCAATAGACACATTGATATAGTAACATTTCTTTTTTATTTTGTTTGCTTAGCTTTTTCTTTGTTGAAATATTCATAAGGGAAATTACAGAGCAATCATTCAGCTAAGTCATACATCTGTCATTTTTAGGGTCATATATATTCCTTCCAGCCATATACTCCTGAAGCAGAGAGGAAAAGTTCAGTTTATGTAAAAGTAAAACATTTGAACAGACCTTGAGTAAAGCAACAATAGGAAACAAATATAAATATGCATTTTGTCATTTTCCATTAAATAGCAGGGTTGAAGTATGTATTATAATGAGTTTTCATACCAAAATGATTAAATACAATCTTATATGTCTTAAGTTGTGAAGCAGTGGTTTACAAAGAGTAAAGCCATCATTAGTTGACAAAACGTTTCTGAACTGTAATTTTTTCAGCCAAGCTTATTCACAGTGAATAATTTCCTCTGGTGATAATAAGGTTGACCATCTTTACTTTAAACATTATTTGAAGCCCTGCCTACAGCAAATTGGGAAAAAAATTATACCTGCTGTTAAATTAAAAAAGATACACTTTTATCGTGGTTTCAGATTATTTATAACTCACAGTGTGGATTTTAAAGTACAATGCAATGAATTGTGTCCTTTACTCAAACACATTTGTATATTGTCTATCGTTTGAAATGAAAGTCAAATTTATGTACTTAAGTGGTGAATAAAGCTGGAAAATAATTCAACTTGAAGGATAGAAAAAAATGTGGGTAGCTATGGCTTCCAAATAAAAATAATATATTTTCATCTGACTATTAAAGGCCTGGGGACTGAGGAAGAGAGTAGAATACCGCATAAAAGTAGTCAACAGAGTAGATCATGCCAGGTCCCAGGGGATCACAAGGTACAAAAGCCAGACTCTTACGGTCTTTGGAGAATAAATATTTCTCTCTCTGTTTTTTATCAAGCACATGTTTATTTCAGTTTTCCTTCATTTTCTAATATCCTATTCAGCTCCATTAATTCAAAATGAAATCATGTTTAATTAATGGGAAGTATATCAGTGTTAAAACTAAGCATCTTAAAATACTTCACATATTTCCCATTTTATTATTTAATAGAACTAACCTTACAAGTCTAAAGTCTTCATGTGCTATGATTTCAGTGGTATAAAATAAGAGCCCCCCCACCCACCCAATAACTCTTTTATACCTCTACATGGTATTTGGTGCAATTCCTTGTGTAGAAGACATTTTTAGTTTTGTTTTTTTTTTTTTAATTAGTAAGAGCTACATTTGGGTAATAATGACAAGCTAATACACAGTATTACCTTCTTTGTGCTAGGCATTATTCTAGGCACTTCACATATATTATCTCATTTGATTCTCACAATAAGCCTTTGAGATAGGCACTACTTTACAAATGGTAAACTGAGGCAGAAACTGGCTAAGAAGTCTGGCACGACGTGGCAGAACAGAGATTCAAATCCCAAGTATCAGGCCCCAAAGCCTGCCCTCTTTATTGTACCACAGTGCTGCTTCTTACATGTACACGCTGGCCCAGGAGAAACAAGGGGGCTTCTGTCCACAGATTCAGTCACTGGGTAACAGTGGTTGATGCTGAAGTTTTTACTGGGGAAGAGAATTGGTTGGAGAGAGAAGAAATTTTTGATAGATAAATAATAGGGTGAGAGCATAGCATCTCCTCCAGGTGTCTGAAGGTGGAAACAAAATTCTCCATTTAGTGGCTGGGGTAGAGAGGAGGGAATTAGAAAGAAAAATAGCAAAAAAAAAAAAAAAAAGGCCAGATATAGGTACTCCTCACTTTGCCTGAAGATGGTCTTAAATTTTTACTTCCTCCTATGTTTGTTCCAAGTAGACAGTATTCACTGTATTCACAGTGTCAAAGAGCAGATGTGCCGACTTTATGGCAGGGGTCAAAAGTGTCAGTGTAGAAAGCAAGGTGGCCTATTTGAAAAAGATCCAGACTTTGGATTCTGAAAGACTAAAACATCACATTTTGCCTGTGACATGTCCTTTTCACCTGTCATTGAGGATAACACTCGTCACATGTAAAATCAGAATAACATGTACTTCATAGGTTTATTAAGAGCGTTAAGCAAGGTGATGTTTGCAGAGCATCAGATAATATCTTTTTACCCGTAAAATATTAAATAAATGGCAGCTTTTGTTATTATAAGCTCGGTTTGCTTATTAACGTCTGTAGATCCCATGGTTCTTCCTAATCCAAGTGTGAGCAAGAGAATCTTAACGATGCTGACAGTCTATCCAATTTTTAAAAAACTGGCACCTCGATCTTTTTATAATTGGTAATCATATCTGTAAGACTGATTTCAGCAATAGAACTGATTTGCTCTTCCAGAGTGTAAAAAAGTAGGAGAATATATCAGTAAAAGAATCACAGTGGTATTTACTTATCTCCCCTATTTTCCACTGTGGTTATTGCAAGGGCTTGGCTAATGGATTATACTGCAAATGTCAACCAAGACAGAATTTAAAGGAAAGTGCAGTAAAGCCTTTGAGGTTTGTCAGAGTGGCATGGAACATGTTCATGTGTCAAAGGCCCAGTCCTAAAGCCCAAAAGAATAACAAAAATATCAAAGTCCTGAGTTACCATCCAGAAAATAAGAAGTATGTTAAAGGTGCATGTTGTTTTTGAAAGCAGTGTCTTAAGTGTGGAAAAGAAGTTGCTTACCTATACCAGCATTCCACTTACGATCTTCTGTGTATGCGTCCCTCATGACTTTATACATCTGAAGATGATGCCAAGAGTAGCATTCAGCAATCCTGACCTCAAACAACATGCTTTATATAGCTCACCATCCCCATTTGCAGGGATGTAATTTTGAAAATCTTCCAAAAATTCATTTTCCCTGCCAAGGGAGAGAACTCAAGAGAATGTTCAGCTTTGAAACCATCTTAGGAAATAGTGCACAATGAGTAACTGCACACATTATACACTGAAATTGCAAAGGGATGAAAATTATTATTCTCTATTCTTTAAATGATTAATAATTGGGAGGAGTTACTGAAGAAACTATGGAACAGACATCTATTAACTCATACCTGCAATGGTTAAAGATTCAGTTGATGACAAATGGGGTTTGAATGAGTATCTTCACCAATTTTCTCTGTGATATTAGAACAGGAAAAATAAATAAATATATCAATGAAGTTTTTTTCTGACAAAAAAGACTTGTCAAATCATCATCATTGAGACTCTCTTCATTAAGTGTATTTTTTCCTGTACTTGAAACGTGTATTAGTAGTTCTTTAATTAAAATTGTATGTAAATGTAATCAAATCAAAGGAAATGACTCTCCGGCAGATTTTACAAGAAGAGTAAGCAGAAAAGTAGGGGTTTTATTCTTATTGTTTCAGAATTTTACCACTGGAAAAGACTGGAAAAAGTTGTATATCATTTCCTTCGGACTTCCTAGCAAAGTAGCAAAAACTGGGTGGGTTAAACAACAAAAATTGTTTATTATCTCATGGTTCTACAGGCTGGAAATTTGGAGTCAATCAAAGCAGGGCCGTGCTTCCCTTTGAAACCTGTAGAGGGATCTTTCCTTGCCTCTTCCTGGCTCCTGGTTGTTTGCAGGTGTTCCTTGGTGTCCCATGGCTTCTAGATACACCACTCCCATCCTCAGCCCTCACAAGGCAGAATCTCACTTTGTGTCTTCACATTGTCTTCCCTCCATGTGCGTATGTCCTTAGGTCCAAATATCTTCTTTTTATTAGGGTAACAATCATGTTGGATTAGTGCCTACACTAATGACCTCATTTTAACTTGACTATCTGTGTAAAGACCCTATTGCAAAATAAGGTCACATTCTGAGGTACTGACAGTTATTTTTTGTTGGGGGACACAGCTCGACCAATAACGATTTATGATAGAAAGATCTTGTAATTCTGTATCACATATTATTTTCTTTTGTTGGGTTTGGTTTTCAGTGCACATAAATATCAAATTCGTAACATCTCAAAGCTGGCAAAGTTTGTAGGACTCTTGTTATAAGTTGATGACAAGATAATGACATTTGGACTTAAAAAGCTTTGGCTGTCTCTGCTTTGGAGAGTCCACATGACACAGAACCCATAAAACCATATTTTTATGGTTTGATTTTACTCTAAGGTAACTTGATACAAGAAAATTTACATTTCTTCAAAACTTACATCAAGAATTATTTCTGTTTTTGAAAAGACTCACTACTTTACCAAATCTTAGCCCTAGTTTCCATTAAATCACACTCAGTCCTAAAATAATAATGAAAATACAAATACAAAAACTCTACGAAAACAAGACTCATACAAAATTTTTTAGGAACAAAATTATCATATAAGCTAAGTTTTTTTTCCTGTGAATCTCTCAAGAGAATTCAGGTTTGTTTTTGTTTTTGTTTTTAAAGGACAAATAAAAGAGGGTGGGCCAGAGGTCTAATGTGGTAGTTGGTTTGGGCTTCGAGCTTAGTCCTGCCATTTAAACTTTACTGTACACACTGGTCCGTCTCTTTACCTAATTAGGATTTTTTTTTTTAAGATTTTTTAAAATAAACTTTTTTTTAGAGCAGTTTTAGACTCACAGCAAGATTGAGAGATGTATCCATCATAGCCTCATACAGAATAGTTTCACTTCCCTGAAAATTCCTCAGTGTTTTGCCTATTCATCACCCCTTCCTGTAACCCTGGCAACCACTGATCTTTTTAGGGTCTCCATAGTTTTCCCTTTTCCAGAATGTTATAAAATATATAGCTGGAATCATACAATATATAGCCTTTTGAAATTGACTTCTCTTCATTTAGTAATATACACTTAAGATTCTTCCTTGTCATTTCATTGTTTGATAACTCATTTCTCTCTAATGCTGGATAATATTTCATTGTCTGATTGTACCAGAGTTTGTTACTTTAATATTTCTTTGAAGTATAGTTGATTTACAATGTTTCAGGTGTACTGCAAAGTGATTCAGTTTTATATACATATACACGTACATATACGTATGTTATCATATGTTTGTCCTTCTGTCTAACTTGCTTCAGTTAGTATGATAATCTCTAGGTCCATCAATGTTGCTGCAAATGGCATTATTTCATTCATTTTTATTGCTGAGTAGTATTCTGGTGCGTGTGTGTGTGTGTGTGTGTGTGTGTGTGTGTGTGTGTTTGTGTGCCACATCTTTATTCATTCATCTGTCGATGACATTTAGGTTGCTTCCATGTCTTGGCTATTGTAAATAGTGCCACTGTGAACATTGGGGTGCACATATCTTTTCAAATTAGAGCTTTCATCTTTTCCGATACATGCCGAAGAGTGGGATTGCTAGATCATATGGTAACTCTATTTTTAGTTTTTTAAGGAACCTCCATACGTTTCTCATAGTGGCTGCACCAATTTACATTCTCACCAGCAATGTAGCACGTTCCCTTTTCTCCACACCCTCTCCAGCATTTATTATTTGTAAGCTTTTTGATGATGGCCATTCTGACCAGTGTGAAGTGATACCTCATTGTAGTTTTGATTTGCATTTCTCTAATAATTAACGATGATGAGCATCTTCTCATGTGCCTATTGGCCATCTATATGTCTTCTTTGTGGAAATGTCTACTTATGTCTTCATTTTTTTGATTAGGTTGTTTGTTTTTTTGATATTGAACTGTATGAGCTGTTTCTATACTTTGGAAATTAATCCCTAGTCGGTCACATCATTCGGGAATATTTTCTCCCATTCTGTAGATTGCCTTTTCATTTTGTTTATCATTTCCTTTGCTGTGAAAAAACTTTGAAGTATAATTAGGTCCCATTTGTTTATTTTTGCTTTTGTTTCCATTACTCCAGGAGACATCCAAAATAATATTGCTTCAGTTTATATCAAAGAGTATCTTGCCTATGTTTTTCGTAGGATATTTTAGAGTATCCAGTCTTACATTTAGATCTTCAATCCATTTTGAGTTTATTTTTGTAGATGGCTTTAGAGAATGTTCTAATTTCATTCTTTTACATGTAGCTGTCCAGTTTTCCCAGCACCATTTATTGAAGAGATGATTTTTTTCTCCATTGTCTATTCTTGCCTCCTTTGATTAATTGACCGTAAGGGAGTGGATGTACCACAGTTTAATTATCTATTTACCAGTGAAGGACATCTTGGTTGCTTCCAAGTTTGGGCAGTTATGAATACAGTTGCTATAAACATCCAAGTGCAGGTTTTTGTATGGATGTTAAGTTTTCTGTTCCTTTGAGTAAATACCAAGGAGGAAGATTGCTGGATTATATGGTAAGAATGTGGTTAATTTTGTAAGAAACTGCCGAACTGTCTTCCAAAATGGCTTTACCATTTTGCACTCCCACCACCAAAGAATGATTGTTCTTCTTGCTCCACACCCTTGCCAGAGTTTAGCATAGTCAGTGTACCAAATTCTAGTCATTCTAATAGGTGTGTAGAAGTATCTCATTGTTGATAGAACTTGCATTCCCCTGATGACATGTGATGTAAAAATATTTTTATATGGTTATTTGCATATCATATATACTCTTTGGTGAAGTGTCTATTAAGGTCTTTGACCTATTTTTGAATCTGGTTGTGTTCTTATTGTTGACTTTTAAGAATTCTTTGTTTATTTTGGGTAATAGTGCTTTATCAAATATGTCTTTTGCAAATATTTTCTTTCGGCCTATGGCTTGTCTGTTTCTTCTGTTGATAGTGTCTTTTTCAGAGCAGAAATTTTTAATTTTAGATTTCTCACCCAAGAAAGATATACAAAATCTGGAGCTTTTACCCAATTCCTTACCCCAAGAAAAAAAAGTCGCAGTACATACTGCTCTTAGACATAACAGCATATAAATTTTTAAAACCAAATAACACTTATCATAGGTAATTTTTTATATTGAACAAAAACTGATATCTGAAAAGTTTAACTCAGAAAAATTGGTTTTGGTAGAAATGTTAACAACAACTACAACAAAAATCTCAGAATATAATAAAAATTAAAAATTATGATATAGTGGCTTAAATTTGTTATAACATTTATGTAGAAAATAATTGATAATGATAATATTCAGGAATAAGGGAAATTTGAAACCTGAAGGTGTCACTTTGCTGTGTAGAAAATTAAGCAATTAATTTAGTTTAATGGAAGTCACTTGAGAAAGTTCTCTATAAATTCTGATGGTATGCTTGTGTACATTAAAAAAGTCAAAATATCTTTGAAGCCAACACGAGCAATGGATCAAAGTAAAATGGCCAAAGTGGCAAGATTAAGATGGTCTGTATTCCTGCTCAGGAGTCAAGAGTCATAAAATAGTGACTTTTGACTTTTGTATAATTTTGATTGTTCAGCATTCATTTTCTGAAACCGCTTCTGTCATTTATTTCCACAAATTACATACACAGTATCTTTTAAATGTAAGTAAGTTTAACTAAAAATTTAAATTCTCATGCATGTGAGTATGTGTATGTATGTGTGTGTATGTATGTATGTGTGTGTATGTGTGTGTGAATTTGAGAGTATCTTGAAGTGCCACAAAATTAGACATGGGGAGGTATTCCAACAAATATTTCCTAAACTAGTTCTCTTCACTGATCACATCCTCCTAGCTTACTTCAGATTTCAAGTTGCTTTGCGTAAGAGTTCTCACACACTCTCCCTCTCTCTGCTTTTTGGGTCAGCTCTCCTTCCCTCCTGAAAAATATGCAGGTGTTTCCTCAGGTCGATGTGCTTTTCCACTGTTCCATCATTGTAGGAATAAAATTATTGCCTTTTCTTAAAATATAAAGTCAAAAATTACTTCTTACAAGAATCCAAACATAGTACAAAATTTTGGTGAAATTTAATATGCTTCTTGGAATAAAACTTGAAACTAACTCATTTATTTATCAAATCAACTTATTTTTAGTATTGTCTCACTGCATATATAAACGAGCAGAGGAAATTCACCTATACTAATTTTTCTCAAGTTTCACAAGAGGAAAAGTTACCAGGTTAGATAAGATAGAATTGTACCACAGTGTTTAGATACATTGTATCAATAAAGGAAAAAATACCAAATTTTCAGCACTTGCTACCAACAACTAAAGTATCAATGTAGAAAATGCTTCTCAAATTATTTTATGAAGATCTTACAATCTTGTGACAACACAGGTTAAAATTTGAATTTTTTTTAATACTTAAACATTTCTTTTTAATGACTTTGTAACCTATTATTTAAAAGAGAGCCCGTCTAGACTGTTGTAATTTTACAGCATTTGAGACACAGAATTAACCTTGGTGTTGTATCTCATATGGCTTAACCAATTTGTTTAGAAATGTCAATCATTACATGCTTCTGTGGACTTTATTTTCTGGGGAAAATTCCTCATTTAGGTTTCCCTCCTCAAGTGTTCCAGTTTTCTTGGTGAAGATAGAATGTTCAGTGCTAGCTTGCTGACTCTGAGAGTTTCAGCAGTCCATGGAAAATGATGGGTGGTTCAGAAAGTAAGCCCTGGGTAAGAGAGACGTGTAAAGTCATCACTCCTTTCTCATGTGGTCCTGAAAGTCAGTTGCTTCTAGGAAATACTTCTAAGTCTTCTAAGACTTCAAAAAAAGCAGATTTAAGAAGCAGTCTCTGGTTAAGTCTATTTATGCAACGCAGTTTTCAAAACAATATATGCATTTTGACTTATTATCGAGAAAAATATTTGTTTGGGATTTTAATGATCTAAATCATCCAAATCAAAGCAGCAAAGCTCATGGATATTTTTTTATTGCTGTTTAAGTTTTCTAAGTGGTTAAATATATCTTTTTTCCCCCAAATTCTTTTTTATTATTACTTCTCTCTAAGTAAACTGTTTATTGGGTGAATATTTCCCAGTCAACTGGGGCTTGCTTTGTTGCTCCTAGTAAATATTTTATGGGATAATAGGATATATCTGTTTTTCACATATAATTACCTCCAGCCCACCTAAAATAAATAACAAATATCAAGGAAATATTTAAATAGCTGAGTTCTCATATGGGCAGAGGAATGGATTACTGAAGTATTTATATACAAGAAGACTGTTCTCTTGGCTTACACTGGGAATTTCTGGACATTTTCACAGAGGAAGTTTATCTTAGAATGATCACTTTCTCTGACAAAAGCTTGTAGCCAAGATATATTTAAATGAATGGAAGCTAGCCTTCGTGTAGTGCCTGTAATGTACCAGGTCTCTGATGTACCCTTGGCTTTACTTATATTTGACACTGCTTAAATCTTTGCTGAGGGAGCTGCTCTGTGCTTTTAAAATGTTTACCTGCATGTCTGGCCTCTACTGGATACCAGTAGAAACCCATTTCTCCTTTGTTACAGCCAATATGTTGTCAGACATTTTCAAATGTTCCTGGGAGATAAAAATCTCCCCTGGTTGAGAACCACTGTCTAACTAAACCTGAAATTTGTTGTAAGTGTCATTACTACATTTCTGATATTATGTCTGTGACTTACAAATAATAAGACAAAATCCACAGTCTAAGCTTCCATGTAACAGTAAATCAAATTACAAACCAGTCAGGGGAAAAAAAGAAACCAAAAAAACCCCACAAATGCATGGATTTATGACATGACTGTAAAAGAAGTTAAAGTAGAAAGTCTGATTATTGATGTGAAGGAACTATGGCATTGGGCCTTTAAATCAGATCAGCAACTTTTAAATATAAATGCCTTGGCACCTTCACAGAAATTCCTTACCAGTCAGAGAGTTCCTCTGTTACCTCATTTGTGTGGAATCATCTGGGAAAAGCCAAACTTTTTAACAACTACTGACATTGTGTGAAAATTTTCTATAGCCCTCAGAGAATTTATCTTCTATTAGCCATCTTAGAGGCAGGTGCAGAGGGAGAGGGCAAGGGGTGGGAGGGTGGGGTGGGAGAGGGAGCAGGAGCCCGAAGGAAACTTTGATCAGCCTTTAAAGACCTTTCCTGGTGTGATTCCTACATCATCCACGTGGTCAGAAGATCTTCATCCCGAAGTTGCTTTTGTTCAGAACTGAGTGGCATGCAAATAGGACAGCATAGTTTAAAACTGTCTCATTTATGAGTTAGAGCAAACCAGGCTATTAAAGAAGCATAAAAATTAACTTTAGGAGTTTCTTTTTTTTTTCTATCAACAGCGGTCATTTTAGGAGTGTTTAAACATGCTTAAAGCAGTTTCTGAAATCCCTGTCAGAGAGCGTGCTTACAGACAGCCTCACAGCAGACCAAGCTCATTTGGCCTTTCTTCCATACATTTTCCCCATTAACAGGATAATATCAGCATCTATGGAGGAAACTGAAGCAGTGCTGTGTTTTGGAGCTGATTTCCCCTGGACATGGCTGGTGGCTTTGGTTGTAGTGCTAGTTTAGATATCTTTTGAACTTTGGATTGTTGACTGATAGAATCCTGCCTTGAGACCCTAACTTGCTGAGTTAACCGTGTTTATTATGCCCTAATTGTGAGCCAGTCGTTCCAGCAGGCATTGTCATGAACAAGGAACAATGTTTATAGTAAATAATATAATAATATAATTAGGGCCATGTATCATAGGCATACACAAACACTATGATTTACTAAGTAATGTACCAAGGAGTACAAAGGAGTGTCTTGAAAGTGAATACATGTCTTGAGTGATTGAATATGAAGGAGAGATTTGTAGTAAGTAAGGTGAATCAGAGATGCTTTCATGGCAAAGGTGAGCTTTGAATGTGAAGTCAAAAGAGATGAGAGTTATAGAATGATACAAGAAACATAAGCAAAGACATAAAATCAGGAGAAAGAAAAGCAGAGGAAAATGAAGAGTTGGAGGAGAAGGGGGAAGGGAGGGGAGGAATAGGGGAGAGGGAAGAAGGAAGGAAAGAAGGAAGGAAGGAAAGGGGAGGGGAGGGGAGAGAGAGAGAGAAGGAAAAAAGAAAAACAAAGAAAGAAAATGCAGTCATCCAAGTGGGAGAGGATTAATCTTAGTTTCCTAGTCAGGAAAGAAGCTGATAATGTAAAAGTAAAAGAGAAAAATGAGCTGATGCTGTAACAGAGTGGGTAAGAGTGCATATAAATTACTGCATAATGATGAAAATTGGCTTTTTAAAAGTGTGTTCCCCAGACCAGTAGCATCAGCATCACTTGAGATCTTGTTAGATTACAAATTTTGGGGTCCCCACACCTACTTAAATAAGACATCCAGGTGGTGTGATGCTGACTCAAGTGTGGGAACCACTGATCCACAATGTAGCCTGAATTTGAGTGAAAAGACTGGAGGAGCCCAGCTGGAAGGACACTGAGTTAGTCTCCTAAACTAACATAAATCCAAACTAAGCAAGTAGTTAATAAAATTCTTTGATGAATGTAATGAGTAGAGATAGGTATGGAAGTGCAAAGAAGGATGGATTTGTGAGGCTTGGGAGAAATTGCTTTTTAGGGTTTATTTGGCACCTAAGTGGGTCATTCATAAAACTGATTTGATGAGGTTGGTGAGCAAATTGTTGCCTAATTATATTTTAACTGTAGGAGTCTGAGAAAGGCTTTCAGGCATAATATTGAGTATTTTTTTTAAAAACTTTTTTTTTCAGAAAAAATTATAGGCTTCTGCTCTTAAACCATATTACCCATCCATAAAGTTGATGCAGATGGAGAATTATGTATAGGTGATCTGGTGCACATTTGGCAGTGTTTCCTTTCCATTTCTTTTAAAAATATGCACACTTTATTTAAATACACTGACATAGATGAGATCTTTCTCACATTTCCATGCTGCCTTTCTGGGAAAGTAAATTATGCTGTGATAAAAAATAAGTAATTGCTTCTTGTGTTTAATTGATTTTTTTATAGAAATTACAATGCAGATTTGATTAAAGGAAGATAGTGCATTACGTACGGTTGGCTCACAAGACACATAATGGTATGAAAGAGTGCCACCCAGCACAGAAATTATACCATCATTTTGCCTCAATGTGTTGAGTGGGAGATATTTAGAATTCTTTATGACTTATAAACACTGCAGAATGTTTCTTTTCCCGTCTAAAGCAGGATGATAGGGACATCTATTTCACAGCCATAACATGTCCTGACTGTTAAATTGTAGAAGCCTTTTGGGGGAGAAATAACTAACGGTAGATTTTAAATAAGAAAGAGGATTGTCAATTTGATGCTGACAAATGATGCACCTTGTAACAAGGTCACTCCTGAAGTTTGCTAGTTAGGCTCTGTTTGAGTCTGATGTATCAGAGAAATCTGAAAAGAGCCCATAAAAAAAAGATTAGATTCTAATTCCTGCTCTACTCCAAGGTTTTACAACCTTGGCACTATTGATATTTTAATTATATGCTGAAGGGGCTGTCCTGTGCATGGTAGGATGTTTATTTAGCAATATCCCTGTGTCTGTCTACTAGATACCAGAAGGACTGTCCTAACCCCTCCCCAAACTGTGACAACCCAAAATGTCTACAGACATTGTCAAATGTCTCCAGGGTCTCAAAATTGTCTCTAGGTGAGAGCAACCATTGCTTCATATCATTGAAATATAAGCTGCAAAATTTTGCTGATTATGGAAAAAAAAAAACCTATTGCATGTAAATCATCTTGGATAATTCTGCAGCTCAGGCTCAGGGCCTTTTGGAGGTTCTGATTCTTTTATGCATTCTTTCTGTATTGTCCCGAAGTCCCAGGAATTTAAGATATTTTTCTCTTACTCATTGGCTATACTCATCCAATAGGTCCCTTTCAGTTTTATTTATTTGTTTTTTTAATCTTCTGTTTTCCTCCCCAAGCCTACTGTGAAGCAAGGAAGTCTCTTTAGCTGCCTTTTCCTTTATAGGTTTTAAAGAACAGACCCCTTTGTATTTGAAGGATTTTCTGTTAATTTCCATGATAATAAAATCAGGGAATGATAAGGGGACATTATAAAGGTTTTCATAAATTTTTGAAGGTTTTAGGGTAGTGGTTCCTGATGAATGAAAGTCCTGCTTAGGACCTCTGCTTTCATACTGAAGGGTTAGCTCATGAAACTCAGCTCCTTTCCTTCCTTTTAGTGAAAGCAAAGCAGAACCTTACACCCACTAAACATGAAGATGTCAAAACAGAGGAATAGTAGTCCTACTGAACATGAACATCTCATCGATGACTGCACAGCTGAGTCTCTAAGCCTTCTGTCTTACCCAGGCCTGATTTCCTTCTCTGGACATTTTAATACCATTGACACTTGTGCACTTTAACTCATACCATTAACTGTTACGAGCTTTCATCAGGCATAAATCTTAAGGAGTTTATTTTTGTTGATTTTTACACAATTCATTTATTATAAATGGGTTTCAGGCCCTTAAAGACTTATTTTTCTTCAGGATAAAAATTATATCAACCTCTCAGAATGTATCTTTATCCTGTATTATTTATACTTGTTGGAGGGAGACATCTCTTACTAACTGATGTCAGTGTTCAAGTTGCCTTCTTACACACGGAGTGCTCAGTTCAGCATCTGTAGTTGGCAGACTCTCAATTAATGTGAGGTGTATACTAGAAAGAGAGCTGACACTAAAACCTTTGGTAGCAGGACTCAAATTCCAATTTTCCAGCTTATAGTTTATGTTACTTTAAATAAGTCACTTAACTTCCTTATGTTTTAATTTCTTATTTAAAATGGGTATAGTATCTATCACATAGAAATGTTGAGAAATTTAAATAGGTTAACTTCTGTAATCCATGTTCATTAAATGGAATAACTTCTGTATATAATATTATTATACAGTTTTTTCATTTGACCTTAACTAACCATTGACCCTTTCCTTGTGATGTAAGTCTTCACTATCAATAATGGGAGACTTTATACCTATTTTTTCACTAATAATATTTCAAGAAATTAATTTTTTTATGCAAGACTTAACCTTCTCTTTTTACATATTCAACCATCCCCAGTGGCAACCCTTCCTGTTTTTATATTATAGAGGGTACAGATGCATCGGTTACATTAACAAACTGCTGAAAGACGAGACCATCAAGGTATAATAGTATCAGATGATACAGTTAAACTCGTCTAGTCTTTCCTCCCATGCTTAATCTGCACTGTACTAGGCACAAGAGATAAATGGTGGTCAAGACAGACATGATCCATGCCTCACAGACTTAGAATCTTGTGGAGAAGACAGAAAATTAAAGACAGAGTAATAATATAGTTGTTATAATTTTTCTTCTATCACTCAATTAATGATCATATTCATGATTTATGTTCCACTTCTTTACTTTGTGATTACTTTGCATTCTCCTCAGCTATAGTTTTCTCACACATAATTCTAATTTTACATACATCTCCACACAGATTATGTCTTACCCAGAGTCACTCAGCTCATTAGCTATAGAGACCCTCGCTAATGTTCTTCAAAAATGCAACGTTTCAAATGGGATTGGAATTTTACACATTCTTTAAGAACTTCTGCTTCTTTAATCTGTATTGCTTCCTGCACTCTCATTTAATTATTCATAATACCCACCCACATCTCAGTTGTGACAACACTGTGCTTTCAGAGCACATTTTAAACCTATATGGAACAAAAAGAACAAAAATGCTTGCTTCTAGAGGTTTCTTTGTGGTTCTAAATGACAAATGAGACCCAGACTCCTCTGTTTCAACTTACCCAAGCAGATAAAGACACATGGAGCTTGCAATTTAGTATAAAGGGTCTAATTCTAATTTTTAAACTTTAAGCAAATAGTATTTACTAACAGAGGTCTTAATTTTGAAATCACTTCTACATTACCGTAGTCTAAGGTGTATGATTGGAGCTGTGCAAGTTGAATACACTGCAGAGAGTTTTTTTTTTTAAGGAAACCTTCCTAATAGATAAGAATTCAATTCATTACTAAGCTGTTCTTCAGCAACGAGTCTTCAGTGGCCTCCAGTGTGCATTTGGCAAACTTCGGAGTGCACACCAAGGACCAAACGGAAGAGAAAAGCCCCAAAGAGGGAGGAGAATCTGGGCAAGAAGATGAATCCGTATGTGCCTTTTGGAAACCAGGTGAGCAGACGGTGCTGCTGACATTCTGTTACAAGGGTTTGAGAAACCTAACCATTATTCTGTCTAGGCTGGAAGACCCCATCTCCCCTGCGTGGAGGAGAGCCCTAGTCTCCTTACAGGCAAAGCAAGGATTTTTCGTAGCAAGCAGTTTGGAATCTGCTCGAGTATTTTGACTGTTTCTGTCCCACAAAGGACTGTCTTCAATTTCTGATTCCACTGTTAGTATGTTTGTATTCACGTTTAGCTGAAAACTGCAGAGCCTAACTCGCCAAAGCTTTTGCTCCTAGTTGCGTGCTTCGCTGACTTTCAGAGGTTTTGGTTTGATTTTTGTTTTCACATATTTTGGTTGCATTTACTGCCAAAAGAAATACCAGCATAAATCTAATTTCAATTGTTGTCTTTTTCTCTATTATCTGTTGAGTCTTTTTTTTTTTTTTTAATAAAAATGACCCCAAAAAAGAAAAGCTCACAAAACAAGTAACAGTATGTATTTTCTACTGTGAGTTTCATCCCAGAGAACAAGCGAGTTTTCTTAGTGGATAATAATGATAACTCTGAGAAATAGCATCTCTCTTATTTATTTATTTTTTTAATTTTTATACATAAAGAGGAATGAGTGACTGAGAATTGGGATGTTTGGGTGATCCAAAATCTAGAGAGGACATGTCTAAGGAAGAGGAAGCTTCAAGCAATGTAAGAGATGATCATCTCTTCTGAGTTATTAAAGCTGCCAAGTCCAAATATTATTAGTTTTCTGTGGGTTAAGATTGGATTTCCAAGAGAGGATGAACAGAGTGGATGAAAGGAAGGAGGTGCATGAACTGACTGGGGAGTGCTTCTCAACTAGAAAAACATGGAATGGATGGACCTCATTTCGTTCTGGGAATGATGAGGGGTTCAAAAAGTTAAGAGCAGATATCCAATCTTTGGTGGAGCCTTTTGGGCTGACACTGCAGGAAAAATCAAAGGGCCTGATTTACAAAAATGTAAGAGGTCATCATGTCATCATCAGTAGTATGGACACAGAGAACAATGAAGTGAAATGGAGATAATTTTGTCTTGCCTTGCAAAGCTACCCATTCTCTTTAAGGGACGTAATGAGGAAAGCCTAAAACCTGTCCCCGGGGGATTCCCATCCATCCAAACCAGGAGCAGAGGGAGCTTAATGGTCTAAAATGATCCATTTCCCTCTCACCATAAGTGATAAGGCCCACGTTTAATTAACTTAACTTTTCTGTTTTGGGGGATCTCTGGTGAACGGCAGCTTTCTTCCTTATTGTCCTGTTGTTTCGATGCTTTTAGGAAATAAATTCTTCTTTTTACCTAAATTGGTTAGTTGTGGCTTCAGGTGCTGAACTATTTGCTGTTCGTGGTTTAACTTAAATCTTCTTTCCGAATTCCTTCCAAATCAATGTGTTTGTTCTATTTGTATGCAAAGCCTCCATTCATTAACATTGCCGCCCACCGTCTCAGAAAGGCACTGCTGTTATTTTCAGTTTTATTTCAACTTCGGGATTATTTATTTTAGGGTGTTCTTTCTTACTGTAGCAGGAAGCGGTATTTTAATTTCATTGTCAGAAGATGAAAGACGTAGGAGTTAGTTACACTTATGATTGCCCTGTAGCTGAGACTGAATGGAGCTGGAATCTATTTAAACTTGCATTGTGCTTGAAAGATGAGACTTCAATGAATCTTTGTTAAACCCTATCATTTCATGGTTGCATTTAATAGAAAGAAGCCTTTTTGGATGTCACAGCCGTGTGACGTTTGCCCTTTTTCTTGTTGCCTATATGTGGAGGAGTTGGCAGCCATGAATTAGGTTTTGGGTCCAAGCAGTATGTATATAATGATGTAATGGTCTGCGTTTATGTAGGAAAATAGGAAAATGGATAAAAGATGTAAAATTGTAATTTAAACCTTCAGCCATTCTGGAATGTATGAAGTTACCTGCAGGCCTTACATATGCTATCCCCTGGTCTCCAACCCATTCCCACCCTCTCATTCTTAGTACCCCGCTCTCCACATCTCTCCATCACCCCAGTATCCATCAAGGAGTTACCTTATGTAGCACCTTTACTGAGAAATTTCCCAGGACCACTCAAGCCCTTCATTACCCTTATCCTAGTGCTTCTGTGGTAATTGCTGAGTTTACTTGCCTGTTTCACACTCCTGCATTGTAGTCATGTAGATGAGACGCGTGTTAGCACACAATGGTAGCACACAATGGGTGGCAGCCGTGTTTACCATCACTGTTAGGTTTAACGTCTATCTTGTTTTCAGAAGTAAACGTATTTCTGATTTGAGCTCAAATCAGGTATGCATTCCCTCCCTCTCTGTTTCTCTTTCACCACACACACACACACACACACACACACACACACACACTTTGCAATAGTAGATGTCTTGGAAACAAGAGCCTGTGATGTTATAAAAGTTTCCCCAAACTGATGACCTTGTCTTTATCCACTAGCTTCAGACGAACATAAAGGAGTTTTGTGTGGAATTGTTACATGACATTGATGCACTCTACAAAGAAAGCTCTTGGCAAATAGTGCTTAAAAAGAGTGGGGAAGGCAATGATGCAGATAAGATAAAAGCAATATTTACTTCCACATATTTTGGAGCACAAACCATTTGGGGATCTTTATCTCTACAAACTCATAGTAGATCAGTACACAGAAATGTTCAAGGCACTTTCATCTACATTATGTCATTTAATCCTATGACAGACCCGAGAAGTGGTAAGATCTCCATTTTTAGATGACGGAACTGAAGATTGTGGACTAAAAAAGCTTCAGGGCAGGTCATGAGTGTCAAAGGCAGTCCTCACCCCTTTGCTTCAAAAATGCCCTTACCCAGGAAAAATGACTAAATGGTGGTGTGGTCAGGGATACAATTATTTTATTAAACTACTTGGTGAATTAGGTTAGAGGTGTTCTGTTTTCTTATTTTGTGTTTTCCTAGAGAAACATGCCAGAGAGCCATGGGAGAAATACTTGGATGTGCTGGGAGGTATTTCAGGGTATTATTGGAATCTCTGGTCAGAGCAACGAGAGCACATGGTGGGCGCCTTCATGGAGCTCTCCAGAGATGCAGACGGGCAAGAGATTTCTTTTGACATCTCTTCTCAGCTTTATTAAGATAATTCCCCCCTTTTCTTACTTTCCACAGATGTTTCCCCAACAGTGAGAGTAATAATGTTAAAAACAGCAATGCTGCCCGCAGCTGGAAACGCATTCATCTTTGCACATCACACTTGCTGCACTAGTCGCGGAGGGTGGTTCTGTCACCTTTAATTAAAAGCACACAAACAAAAAACAAATGAAGACATTCCCTTAAATGATTTTAGCCCCATGTCCTATTTCACTGCTCTGCCTTTAAGCAGATTGACTTACCTAATTTGAGGGAACATTGGTTTATCATTTGTAATTCTTATGCAGACATTAATCAGTATAATTAAAATATGGTAGCATCTGGATGTTAAAAGCACAGGTGGGAAGCATTAGTGTGGAAGACAAAAGGAGGGCAACTGTCATACAAACTCTGCCACCACCCCCCCCCACACACAGAGATATGCCTCAGATCAAAATTGAAACTGTTTTTAAGTAGGCAGAAGAATAATCTTGCCAATTCCTCCACAAGGACTGTCTAAATCCTATAATCTTACTTGTCTTCAACTTGATGGGGCTATAATGGTGTAGAGGTAAAGGAAAGATCATTATTCTTCATTTGTTCCATTTATGAAATTCTGTCCAAAAACCCACCTGCCATGTCAGCAGGTGCTGAAGAAAAGTGCACTCAGAGCTTCCCTCCATTCCTCTCCTCGCCGTTGGTAGGTCTTCAAAGTGTGGATGCAGCCCTTTGTAGTCTGGCATTTAAATTGAGCCAGTTTGTTCCAGAGGTGAATAAACCCGATTTTGTGGTGTCATTTTTGAGGAGCCCGTCTTCATTTAGAGACAGCATCATGCCACCCTTTCTATATTACATAGATGGCTCTCATGATGCTCACAGGCAGTTTCCTGATATTATAAATTGTGTTGATAACATAAAGGGTTTATATTTTTTTACAAAATCTTGGATTACTAACATCCCATCCCAGGATTCCTTGAGTCTGTCTGTACCGTTGTTTTCATTCTGCTCATCCTGACATCTCTTCCTCCCACTCTGCCTATTTGGCAGTTTCTGTGTGCAGAGGGAAAGGCCTGCCTGTTCCAGCTGATGCAGGAGGAGGGAGGGGGTGTGGCTGTTACACGGCACAGGGAAGCAAGGCAGACAAGGAACAGACTTGGCTGTGACACAGCCTCCAGGAACGAAAATAAATTTCAGGGTACAGTAGGCATTGGACAACAGTTTGGCTGATCCAGTCACAACTCTGGAATAGTCTCCTCAGAAACAAATGCCCCTCACTCCTTGCTCTACAATTCCCTGATGCAAGGAGTTCACGTATCGACTGCTTCATCCTCCGGAGCTCCCCACTGAAAGCTCCCTCTGGTCTTCTCTCTACTTCACCATTGCTGCTTATTCAGGACTTTCTATTACTGTTTTTCTGACTGTCTTCTCTCTGCATGTTCCACATCTTTTAACAAAATCTTCCATACTAGTCTGCTTGGACTGCCGTAACAAAATACCACAGAGTTGGTGCCTTGAACAACAGAATTGATTTTCTCACAGTACCGGAGGCTGGAAGTCTAAGATCCTGGCAACTATCAGGGTTGGTTTCTGTTGAGATGTCTCTTCCGGCTTAAAGACAGCCGCCTTCTCTGTGTGTCCTCACAGGGCCGCTCTCTATGCTCTATGCGTGCAGAGGGAGGGAGATGGAGGTGGAGAGAGAGGGTGAGAGCGAGCGCGGAGAGGGCTCCGGTTGTTGTCTCTCCCTCTTGTAAGGGCACTGGTCCTGTCTGAGGAGGGCCCCTTCCTTAAGAGCTCATTTAACCTTCATTATCTCCTGAAATACAGACATAGTGGAGGTGAGGGTTTCAGCGCATGAATTTGATGGGGACACAATTCAGTTCTTAATACCCTCTGCTGGGTCTCCTTTTCCTGTGTCCCAGCAGAAAGGATGTCAGGATGTGTACAGTGTCCCTTCATGGGCCCTCCTGTCCTCACTGTTACTGTCTCCTTTTCCTCAGGTGGCTCTCATCATATCTTTTGGACCTGTTTTATTAGTCCCCTGGTGTGTTCTCTTCTATGATCTTAACCCCATTCCATCCTTCACAAGCCCGCCTAAAAGGTAAATGTGATTTTGTCACATGCCTAAAGCCTTTTGATGCCTCATGACCTAGGGGTTGAACTTCCAGCTTTGTAGTATGCGTGCATGGTCTTCTAGGATCTCTTCAGCATCACCTTTTTCTCCTTGCCCCAAGCTTTCAGTCTTAGTAATTATGAACTGCTGTGCTTTTTCACACTCAGCATGCTTTTCCAGGCCTCTTTTTTCTCCACCTGGAACACTCTTCTCATTCTTCTTTTCCAGGATCACTCCTGTGCACCTGTTGTTCTCAGTACCACCTCCTTCAAGACTTCAGTCCCTAGAAACTGAGTAACGTTCCCCTCTGCTCCCAGAAGACCATGTATACATTTATGTCCTAGGACTTCTGATGCTACAACAAAAGCGCTTATTTCTGCACCTGACCCTTTGACTTCAATGTTACAAGGAGTTAATTTCTTCAGAGTCTATTCGTGATTCATTTTATATCCCTAGTGCTTTGTGCAATGCCTGATAAATGGTATACACCCAGAAATATATTAATTGAAGAAAGTTTAAATCAATCTCTCTTTCTTCTCCCCCACCACACACACACACACACACACACACACACACACACACTTATACATACACTCACATGCACATACAAACTCTTGATTCACAAAATCTCTGTTGGATTACATAGATGTTATTTTCCAGAATTTTGCCAGGTTTGAGATCTCAGCTGGAGATGTGCTTGACCTGATTCTGTGAAGCTTTGAATATTTGTTACTTGTGCCTTCGAGAAAAGTGGAAGATATTCTTTAAATACGGAGCAGGGCAAAGGGCAGATGCAGGATAAGGAATAAGGAGCAGACCAAGTTTCCTACCAGCTTTCTGGCCTGGGTGAGTAGGTGAAGTGGACAAATACATTGGCCACAAATAATAGCTACTTCAGTGCTGTAATTTCTGTCAAAGGATAGGCCAAGTGAAGGGATATGAATATGTCTGTGGGGGACTGGTGGTTCAGCATGCGTTATTTCTGCTCTTGGAAAAGAAGCACCATGGTTATGTGTGAAGAACAATGAACTCCTTTGTATATTACCAGGTGATTTATGTGGCTAGTGTATTAGAGAGAAATATGCTCTAAATAACAATTCACTGTGAATAGTGGTTACAATGTGGAAAAGAAGGTAGAGATTGCTATTCAAATGGAACTTATGCCATCCCTTTTCCCCATAGATTTGTTGCTGTGCTTGTGATTTATCTGGAGGATTCAGAGAATGAGAATGTCCAGGGCAAAATAGCAAAGACAGCCTGATCTATGATTTTGTTTTATTCTCTACGGATATGGGCTTAGCCAGGAGTACAGCTGAAGAGTTTAAAGAGTCACAGACTGAGAGCCTAAGAAAGCCCCAGTAGGTGCCAGAGTTAGCCCAAGGGTCCCCGTGCAACCAAGATCATCAGCTGCATCCCCCGTTACCTGAATCCCACGCTGGCTGAGAACCAGGAGATGAGGCTAGTCTTTATTTGATAGTTGGGTTGGCTGAGAATTATTTCAGCAGTTTGTGATGTAGGCTCTGGGGGAATAAGCACTCGGCTGAAATTCAGGGTCAGCAGAGGCAATGTAATACTATGAAAACTGGCCTTTTAATACCAGGATTCAAGCCCTGGATTCATTGTTTCCTACATACATCATCTTGAGCAAATCACATAATTTCTCCAAAATTCAATGTCCTCATCTGTAAAATGGGCACAGTGATAATAACAGAATGGGATGGTGGTGAGAAGGAAACAAAGCTTTCCTTCTACATCCCCAAAGTGCTAGTCTCAGAAAAATAATAGAAATTGCAAAAATGTGTAGGTTAACTTGTACAGAGTGCTCTCCCCCCCCCCCCCCCAGTTATTGTTCAGTGGCTTTGCCTTTGTAATAGCCACTGTTCATTAGTTGGCCTCCCTCTTTGTTCACCATCATTTCTTTAACTATAACCTGTTTTTTCTTGTTTAGAATCTCTGGAAAGGGACCTGAGACACTAGTGTCAGATTTAAAAGAACCAACTGTAACCCAGGGAGAAATGATCAAATGCTGGAGAGGAAGGCCATGTAGCCCGCTGTCCCCCGGGAATATTTTAGTACTCTTCCTGTGCTTCAGAGGTTTTTGTGTATAGATAAACAGTATGTTGTAGAGTTTTATAAACTATACAACAGTATTTTTTTTTGTGTGGTTCTTTCTTAACACAATACGTAGAATTGTAGAAATAAAAGAAGTTATATCATAAATGATGCAGTCCAACTTTAGGAATTCATCAACCCTTTCTTAATTTTTCTTCTGATTTTAAAAATAACCTATAATTTGAATAAAGCCATAACCAATTTCTCATTGGAGTTAGATTTTGAAAGGCTTCTTTCATTTAGCATCTATCCTCTTATCCTCTAAGTCAAGAAAAGAAGACATTTTGCATTTAATTGTACACAGAGGGAAAGTGTCAAAGAGAATATGTCAACTTACTGACCTTGTTTTAGGTGGTAGTAATAAAAGTAATGACATTTATTGAGCACTTCCTGTGTATCAGGCACTGTCAAAAGCACTATATATCTCTTAATTCAGTCCAACCTTTCACCAGATCTGTGAAAATGGAGTTAATATCCATCAGTGTTTCCATTTTACAGCAAAGTGACCTTAACAAAGTTACTCGGCCAAGCACACTGAACCAGATTTGAATGGCAGGAGTTTGGTCTCGAGCACACTCTCTTAACTAAAATGCTAAAAAGCTTTAAAAAAAAAAAGTACAAAAATTTTCTTAGATAAGTTTATTTTCTCATCGTAGTAGGAGAACTTCATATTTTAAAGAATCCTACAGAGAATTGTTTTATAAGGTGAAAATTCACTTTTTACTGAAGCTTTTAAGAAAGTACAGTTTTCAGAAGTCAGTTTAACCAGGACCCACCTTTCATTTATTCTCTGCGCGCTGATATGTTTTTGTTACGAGGGTACACAGTTACACAGGGTGAATCAGGAATGAAGCTTGAATGCTGAATGCCCTTGATTCACTCTTCTTCCTTCCACTGAAAAATCTTTTATTCTCTTTCTGCATGTTCAGGAATAACTGAAGACAATTTTCTGTGAGTCATTTAAACTTCTGTGTATCTACGCAAGACACAGACTGACCT
Source organism: Camelus dromedarius (assembly GCF_036321535.1). Classification (NCBI taxonomy): domain Eukaryota; kingdom Metazoa; phylum Chordata; class Mammalia; order Artiodactyla; family Camelidae; genus Camelus; species Camelus dromedarius. The sequence continues at coordinate 27,365,029 of NC_087450.1, forward strand.
TTTTCTCTAGACTGTCATTACGAGCAAGTTTTACCATGAATGTCCTTGAAACGTAGATTGTATCTATGGTTTTTCCTCCCATGTACATACACTGTCTAATATAATAAAAATAACATTTTGCTTTGGAGCAAAGGGCAGGAATGTTTACTCCCGTTATAAATACTGGGGCTCTATTAAGCTCTGAGTTCCTCTCCTTTAACACAACCTGCTGTGTGTACAGGGCCCACCTAGCTCTCTTTGTGTTACCCTGTGGAAAATGGGGTCAGAGAACCAGCACCAAAAAAAAAACGCTGATACTCTGGCTACTGCTTTTGCTGCAAATAACGGACTATCCTTCATCTCTGACCTAGAAATCAGCATTCCTGAAACTGCAGTCTTGTTAGCTCTCACGCTGGATACAAATCTCAGTGTCTGTACAGTCCTTGAGACTAATTATGCACAGAATCCCCAGTGCAAGCATGTCTCCTTGGGTAATATGAACCAGGTATTACAAGCAGTAAAGAGGAGCAAACCCAGAGGATGGTTACAGAAAAACAAACATGAAAAAGCATCCAAAGTGGACTGGTTGCATTTTAATGGAACATTAGTCATATCACGTGCACAAACAGTGAGTAATAAATTTTAAAGCCTGCCACTTAGTTAGCATTCAAAGAAAAACAAAAATGAAGGAAGTAAATAAAATGTTACTTTCATATAATGAATAGGAAAAATGATCAAAATTTAAGTATCAAACATTGACGAGAACACGAGTAGAGTAAAGCTAACCTGTTGATGATGGAATGAAAATTAGAATAACCTTTGGCAGCCAGTTTCAAACAGCCCAGTAATCATAATTCTGGAATTCATTAAGTAAATAATCAGAGGTTTACATAATTGCCTAGAAAGATGATCATGGCATTGCACACAAGAAAATAAAAGTTACCTGGATAAATAATAATACAAACAAACTGATGAACATTGTAAACTGACTATAACTCAATAAAATAAAAAATAAAATTAAAAAAAAGAATACCTGGCTACTAGTTTGAAATTTAAAGAGAAACATATGGTAAGTTTGAAGTTAAATTATTACTAACACACAAAAAGAATCTCAAAAATAATATCATGGGGGTTTGATATTCAAGACATATAACAAGATCAAGACCGGTAGATCAAAAATTTTGTATCCATAAAAAGTTTCTTATTAAAAACACATGATATTAGTAATTTAATTTCTGAAGTCTGGCTAATGAACCTTATGGACATTTCTTATTTCACACAATGTTTAATACATAGTTTGTACTCAATAAATGGTGATACCATTAAAAAAAAAACTACATAATAGTATACGTGGGAGCCATTAAAAATTATATTGTGGAGTATTTAATGTTATTTAAGGTTATTCAGCTATATTGCTAAGTGGGAAAAGCACATTACAGAGCAATATGTATAAAATGTTCATTTTTAAATTATAAACGTCTACTATATATATACAGACATAGTCTTTTTTACTTTAAAATTAATTTTATTTTATTAGGATATAATTGGCATATAATACCATATAAATTTAAAGTGTACAATGTGTTAATTTGATATATTTCCATATTGCAATATGATTACCACTGTAGCAGTAGCTAACATATCTGTTACATCACATAATTGTCATTTCTTTTTGTGGTGAGAACAATTAACATCTAGAATCTTGGCAGCTGTGAAGTTTATAATACACTATTGTTGACTATAATCACTATGCTGCCCGTTAGCTCTCCAGATATAGTCTTGAAGGACAAACATCAAAATGTTGATAGCTCTGTAGTGGTAGAATTATATGTGGTCATTTTGTGTATTTGCACTTTCAAAAAATTTCTAAAAACATGTGTTTCATGTATAATAAAATGTTTCATTTTTAATCAATAGGGACTCTACTGTACTATTTGCCAGTTTAAAAGAAATTTTTTAAAATTTAGGTTATCCATGTCACCTGTTGTAATGAATGAACATTAGCATTTTGCATAAATACATGCAAGTGTACGAGGATGAGGAAACTGTAGCAGGATATTCCTGAAGCAGTTTCGACTTGTCAACATTGAACATATCCACCTTTCAAGTCTCTCTTTGTTAATATTTCTCCTACCAAGATCCTAGGAATCTCTCAAAATTATCTCAAATTCCATCTCCTTTATCACTTTCATTAAAACCATTTTAATGTCTTTCCACCTTACTTTTGTTAACTCCAGTAGCCTTTCTTGTTTATCTCTTCTTACCAAGGTTCTACCTGAGAATACAATTAATTGTTTGCTATCATTATGCCTCATATTGTTAATATTGTTATTATAAACAATGTGTTTCCTAAAGTTAGACAGCACTCTTACTTCATAATCTGGGGCAATACCTAGCACAGTAGCAGACTATTCAAAGCCAATTAGTAAATTATAAGTAAATTCAGCACAAATTAGAGGGAAAAGGCTTTCCTAGTTGATACCATTTCTTTCTAGTTTGAAAACACTGGGCTTGGTGAATTTCATCTTTTTTTTTTTTCATTGTGTCCTTTGAGTGAAGAGAGACAGACGCACCTGTAATGACTCATTGTTTTTACACCCTCAGTCCCTGTGGATCAGACATGATTGTCAGCGGCAGCTGCTTCTGATGCCATTAAATGTGTGTGAGGAGTTTGTTGACTGATTGTATTTCTGAAGTTCATCAAGTGTGAAAAAAAAGAGGTGTCTAAAATCCTACCCTCTCCTTCCCAGTTGTGTTATTAATAACACAGTACATAGGTCCTGTGACAGGATTATAGGGAAAAAATGAAAATGATAGTATTATCTAATATTTGTATAAATTTGTCTACATTTTAAAACATTTTCACATTCAGGCTTCTATCCCTAGAGTAACCCAAAGAGATCAGTAAAGCCAGCATTATTATCCCCTTTTAACAACTGGAGAAACGAGACTCAGAAGTTATTTGGCCCCAGCCCTAATCCTCAGCCCTGCATTCGTATTTCATTGCACTGCTTTTCTGACCCTTGTAGATGTCTATGGGTTAGAACTCAGTCTTTTAAGATATTTAGATACTATAAAATATTTTAAAATATTTTTTTTAATAACAATGTCAGGTATTTAATGTTTCCTCTTCTGATGTGCTTGTAATGCCAGACAGTTGGATATAGAATAGAAAGCTTTTGTTCTGCAGTATTTGGTTTCCAAAATGGTTTTAAAAGCTTTGTAGATGCTGAGTACCTGTTACTAGTCAACATGGGCTGGGCCCCAAAGGTCAGCTTGTTAAAAGTTACCAGGAAAATTTTGTTGCAACCTGTAAGCCTTTCTAAAAATCAACTCTCTGTCTTGCAAAAGCCTCCCGTGCTATGCTGGTACATTCATAGTAAACTAACTGCAAAATGTTTGCTTTCAGGCATTTAACCATGGCAAATTGTATCCCATAAATATTTTTACTTGATTTTCTATAACCCACTTAAACCTCATATCCCATTTGCTAAAAGAAATTAAAGGTAATATTACATAAAGACAATTTATTTCTTGGAGACTTTTCTTGGCAGTTAATTTAAGCAATATATAAAATCCAATAATAATAACTGAATCTCTACTCTCTGTACAGATATTCACCACCAGAGAATATACATCATTTGAAATTGTTACCTTTGTCTGCAAGCATGCAAATGATCTTCTATCTTTGAAAGCCAATTCTTAGGGGAGAAAATTGGCTGGTAAAGGATTTCCTCAGACAAATACAAGATGAAATAAATGGTCATTTAAATCTTTGATTGCAGCATATAGTTATGTGCTTTCAGACATGGTGTTAGATTGTATTTCCGTTTCCTTCAGTGAGATTAGGACTGATGGGCGCTGGCCATTGGGGCTGCAGAATATTGGATTCTAACAGTGGAATGTGGCAAAGGTATAAACACAGCAGAAAAGTTCTCCCAGTGCCATAACTAGAAGTGACCTGGGGACTTGTGGGTATGGCTTCATAAAATGAAACATGGGCTTCACTTGGACTTTCATATTGTTTTAAATGAAATATCTGTTCACATGAGTACTCTGTGTGTGTGTGTGTGTGTGTGTGTGTGTGTGGTGGACTTGGTAAAAATTGTTGCTCTCCAGTTGTTGATATGCAGGGATGTTTAGTCAAATGGAAAAGTTGCGATTAGTGAGGGGCTCAACAGCTTGATACAGTATTTTAAGCATCATGAATATTCCAAAATGATGGATCAGGGTCCTGTAATATAAAGGTATATCTCCCTTTCTACGTTCTTGACATTCTTAACAAATACTGAACCCATATTAATGTTACCTATAAATGATAGCATTTAAATCTACTTTAATCCAGCAGATAAATGTATCATTTGAAATGTGTGGACCAAATAATTTCATAAAGTAAATCATTCTCTGAAATACATTTGTAAGTCTTAATATTTTACATCCAAATTTTATTTCAAAATTTTATGTATATGTTTTTCTTGGAATTGTTCAAACTTGTGTCTAATGATCCAACAGAAGTTGGAGTGTGAAGGGACATATGTTGTTCTCAGGACTGTCAAAATGACAGTCTGTTTGTTCCTGGTATTATTTTAAATGACCCATTATGCTTTGAGTCCACAGTAATATTTTGGAGTATTTACTTCATCTTGGATTTTAAACGTCTAGAGGTCAGAGACTGTGAAGCTTTCCTATTACAGTGCCAAAAACCAAACCACACCCAATTAAGCGACACGCAAATGAATGTTCAGAGATAATGATTCCCATTCCAACGGAAAAGTGAACTTGGGGATGTATGTTTATGTGGAAGGGTTGACTTTTAAACAAGAGATTATAAAGACACCAAAATGTTTGAGTTGAGACAAAAGCACAAACATGTAAACACTGTGACAAAGAATTTTTGGTGGATGAAGTTTTTTACTTGGAAAGATTTCTCTGTAATAATAGTGACTGCCTAAACAGAATCCTGAGACTAATAAATCAGCCTTTGTATCTTTAATGGCAGAGCTCAATGAGTCGTCTTTATACTTTTGTTAGTTATCTGCAAAGCCGTAAATATGGAAATTTAGAAATTCTCAAAGCATGTGCTAATGGAACAATAAGAACTCTAACACTTGATTACTAACCATCAAGTAGTTATTTTTAAGATCATTAACGAACATCGGAGTACAAGGAAACTGCTGTAGAATCTAAATTCATAGGGTGGTTGAGAAACAAATCTAAAGAAAAGATGAGATTATCTCAGGGGAAGAAATTCTTAGAATGGCACAGAAGCAAAGGAAATACAGTATGGGTGAGATTTTGGCTGCCCTCTGGGGCTTCACACAATAAGGAAGAAAGATTCTCTTTGTCATCGTTTGAGAATCATATTCTTATGGGAGTGCTGTGTATTAACTGATAGACTACATTATTCGATGTCCTGGAAAGAGACTGAAAAGTAGAAAAGGAAACACTTCTAGCACACAGGGAATCAGACCATCACGGAGCTATGATGAGGCGAATTATATTGTCTGTTTACATTTCTATTTAATTTGTGCTTAAGCAGGGAATAAGGTAGGGGAGAGGGGAGGCAACATTCTTGCACATAGGAATTTGTATGCTAATAGTGAAGACAAGGCAAGAAAGAAAATACGTAATCAACGGGAAAAGATGTATGAAGTTGTGTTTGTTGTTTTGTCTCTGATTTTGTTTGCTTGTTTTAGTTTAGATAACAGAAAGGTGGTTTAGAAAGTTCATTGGTGATTCAGAATGGGGAGAAAAAATACCCTTGATGTATAATGGTTTTCATCATGACAAGAATTTCATAAATGGTGAGACTGTCTGTGGATGAGATGAAAGCGATGTATCCAGATTGTCCATATGCTCTCATGAAGAACTAGGACTTGAGTCATCAGAGTTCCAGGGCAGCTTGACGGTCTGCTCTTTCAAGCCAGGATTCTTATAAACTAGAATTCTGTTACAAAATACGTGTTAAATGCATGCCATTAATCAGTTGACTACTTATATACCAGTTTGAAGTAATTTACAGTTCCCTTCGTGATATTTAAGTTTTGTATAACATATGCCGTACACTTAGTAGAAATTGCATGAACTTTTTAAAAAAATTTTTTTCAAGGGGAATTCACAATCAGCTAAAATACAGCCTCAGAAGTAAACATGTACATTTTTAATGTGCCATACATACACAACTATTATTTAGTGCTACTTCAGAGAATTCTGTAAGGTTAAAGAAATTGAAATAAGATGACAAGCATGCTATTCAAATGTATTAAATATCCTCAAATCAACCTATTTAAAATGTATTTAATTTTCTGCCTCAACCTATTCATTTGAGTTGCTTCGGTACAGATATTTGGCAGTCTTTTAGTAAGTTTAATCTCAATTTTTGTTTAAGAATACTTCTTTAGAATTGATGAAATTTTAATATGCAAAGAAATATTTTTCTGTAAGCCAACAATATCATTAGAGAAAATAAGCATGATGTGATTTTTGAATACTCTGCTTCAATTCATTTTGGTCTTTATTGTATTCTAATTGAATATGTTAATCAGGTAGTCAGAGGGAAAAGGTGTAGGCTGATTTGAAGGTGAATGTAGCAGCCGGGCGGTTTGGGGGTTACCTTACCTAGGTAGCCTAGATAATGAAAATGGCCAGTGGCGATTGACCGGCTCTTTGGCAGTGTTCTGTCACAGCCTTTGTGTTGCTTGTGGTGAATGAAAGATGTTTGTGTTGAGCAAAGTGTGACTCCAGCTGTGTGACCAGGCTCAGGGCCATGGAAACTCAACCTTGTCCTTCCCTCTGCCAGAAGAGCTCAGTTTAGAACAAGTGGCCTGGAAATCTTTCCCCTCATCGCTTCTTCCACCCCCCAACTCCATCCCACTTGGGTTTTGAGGTCAAAAAACAGGCCAATTTATGTAGTGAGCTCATCCCCTGAAAGGTGAAGGGATTTGCACTTGCAGCTTCTAAGAGCACAGGATTAGCTTGGGAGCTCACTGAGCTTAGCTACTTCACTGCACCAGTGTTTCAGATTCGGCTTTTATTGATTCTCTCTTATGAAACATTCTGGAAGAGGTGGAATTCTGCTATGGGTGGTGCAGGTCATTTATTTCAGGCCTTCTATCTGGCAGCTTTGTTGTTGTTTTTTTCCCCATTCATTTCCCTCTTCTGCAAAGGAAGAGGAATACAGGTTTGTGAAAACATTTAGCTCCTTATATCCTTTCTGTGTCTCATTGGAAAGTAATAATAAATGTCAAGAGCTACAGATGAAGAAACAAAGCAAAATATAAGATCTGAAGAGAGATCATTTGGACTAAGGTTGAGGGAGTTGAAGAAAAAAATTAATCCGAAGGAGAAAGGGTTTTTGCAAAGAATTTGCAAAGAATAGTGGATTGGGGTTTGGTGCTAACAAGAATGGAGTTGAAAAAGATGGAAATATTGTAGAGTTCAAGTTGCTATAATATTATAGAAGCAAGAAATATTCTCATGGGTAAAGGAAATGAAGTAGGTGAAGTACCTGTATTGTAGCTTATTACTGGGATTTAATAGTACCTTTCACTAATAAATTTCCTGCGAGAATGGAGCAGAGAAAGAAAGTGCTGTCTTCGTCTTGTCAAGTAATCGCACTACTTTTTGTTTGACAATAGAAAGACAAGGCGTCCCTATCGTTCCTGTTTGTAGGGCATTGAATTTAACCTCCTCGTGCTTTGTTCAACAGAACACCTACAACCTACGGACGTTAGCTCAGTGCAGATATACGCTACCTCACGCTGCGCTTTCCCTCTTGAACTAGGTAGTTTTTGTACACGGGAAGTTTTCACAGTGTGGACATCAGCCTGTATTTGAGGGATGGTATTAGGGATATGGGAAATTCGAAGGCTGATCAAGGATGGGTAAGGACAAATTAGGCCTTCTTGTCAATAATCCATCTCCCAGTGTATCTTTGTATCTTTCCTAATGTACTATTCAAATTCTTATCTCTAGGGTTTGGTTTTGTCTCTTGCTTAACTGGGCCTAACTTTTTTCTTCTTTATTCATTCAAATGAATAGACATGGTTCAAATTCTTCTCTTAGCAGCTTCTCCTGACAGTTTAGCTCACACTGAACTTTTCTTTCAACTCCTGTTTTCTTAAAAACATCATGTATTTATTTCCATCTAGGCAACCAAATTGTTTCTTGAGGACAAAGTTTATTTTATTCATTCTTTTTTTTTTTCATTCATTATTTCATTGTAGGTTCTTAAGCAGCTGAGTAGTATTGGGATTTTGTATTTTGGGAGAATTATTGTAACAATAATATATACTGTGAATGGAATGGGTAGATGGAGATAGAAACTAAAGACGTTCAGAAAGTGTCTTTTGGTGATTTTCTTTGTTTTCTCACGTAATCTCCCACCACTATGCTTCCAGGATGAAGGAACACCATCCTTACATCTCTTTAGAGCAATCTGTAGCCTCTTTTCCTTTTCATGTCTATCTCAGTCAGCTCTGAAATCGCATTGTCAGTCACTTTGTTGATGCTGGTGCCTGATTCAGTTCAGCAGAGATTTCATGAATGTCCCCTGTGTGCTGGGAGTGAGATAAGTACCAGGGGTTCACATGAAATTAAGACATATTCCCTGAAGCCTAGGGTCTAGACTACACTTTACCCTGGAGCTATATTTGAGAGTACTGTGGGTGTGCATGGAATATCTGAAGGACTGATAAATATTAAAGTAAAAATTATTTACTTCCATTAGCACGTATTGCTAAATGTAAGCTAGAAACTTCACTCTACAGATGTCTGCTGCTCTGGAGTATTGAGCATTTACCTACAGTTAACGAATGGACTGAATTCATTTCCCACAATCGAGAGTGTAATTTAATTCAAAACGATGATAGTTGATCTTCACTGAAATGTGCATCTCTATACTCCAGCCAGAGCATGATAGATGTGTCTAGAAATTAATCATGGATTCAAGCAATGGCAAAGTCCATATTAAGATGGGTCCCAGGCCACATCTGAGCTGTCCTGTGGGATGCACCCTAGTCTAATATAACTGGTGGATCAATAGCTGGAAAAATTTTTCAGTAGAGCCAGCTTTCCCTATGCATCTTTATAAATCCTGCTATGCTTGAAAGAAAAAAAATTATTTATACATCTATTAAAAGATATGTAAGTATATATACACATATTCAGACATGTAGCTATAAAATATTACTCTACTAATGTAAAAATAGGTCCTATCTTCTGAGACTGATCATTAACGATTTAAAAAAATTGTATAGACACCCTTAGATTTTGCTAAACTTTGCAGTGTTTTTATAATTTTATTGCCCTGACAAATCTTGTCCACCTGTCAGGGCACAACAGAACCAACTGGCATATGTTTCAAAGCAGCTGTTAATGGCAGCCTCTGATTGAAAGGTCTGCAGTAGATGTACAAGGAAGTACAAGTGAAGAAGCACTGCCACAGAATACAAATGCCCTTTATTAGTGACTTTCCGGCTGCCTTGGCTTCTAACCCCCATAGCAGACACTGCAATTCCCAGACATTATTTGCTCAGCGTTGGATTTGGATTTTTTGATTTCTGAATTCTCTGCATGGTGCTGAACTAATTTTTCTTTATTTTGTCTGGGCTGTCAATTTTTGACACAGGATGGTCGTGTTAATTTCCCATTTCTTCCCCAAAGCAGATGCCCAGATTTTTCAGTTTCATGGCAATAATTTTTGAAGGCTTTACAAAAGTATAAATTTTCTTTATCATCATAATAGGGCATGACAAATGGTCCTAAAGGATCAGGTAGAATTTCCTTGTAGCTCAGTGAGTTGGTTGTAATCAGGCTGTTTCCAGGCAACGTGTCCCATGGTTACTGGTTTCTTACTGTGTCTAAAGCTGGAATCTTATTCTGCATTGGGGTGAGAAACCTTGGGAAAATAAATACAGAGAAAGTGATTTCTCACTCTATCTCTTTTAAATGAACCATCCTGTGCATTGTTTTTGACTATACTTATCCTACATTTGCATTTATAAAAAGGTATACTGCTTCTATGAATAGGACTCCCGGAGAAACCAGACCTTGCCCTCGGGGAATGATGTTAGTGCGCTAGAGACAGCAGGCTTCCTTGCTGGAGTTTAAGGCAATGTCTGTGATTGAGTCAGATAACCCATCTGTGATCCTATAGGCTTGCTTTGGCCTGTTGTTGCTTAACTGTAGATTTTAAGGGCTGCCTTCTAGAATTGGAAGAGATACCTTTTGTGCTGCCGAAAGCATGGATACTTGAGTGGTGGTGTGGGAAAAAAGGAAGTTTCTAAAGCAGAACCTGGAAACCATAGCTCTATTCCCTAGCATTGCCAGAGCCTCATAAATTGATGTGAAAAAGCAACATATTTTTTTTCTGTGCCTGTTCTTAGGAAAACATGAGCTGTTAACACTTGCCACCCGCTCTATTTTCCAGGAAGCTGGATAGCTGAGACCATGTCCTAAAAATCCCAAGAGAAGCTTTGGTCTTCAAGTTCGGACCACTTGTGGGTGTGTTGTTGTTGTTTGTGGTGATTGTTGCTTTACCAGCTGAGATTCCCGAATCCAAATGCATTTTGGGAATTGGATAAGGGAGTGGCTGTAGGGTGTGAAACTAGCCATGGACTCTCAATATGGGATAATCTTAACTAGGGTGTGAACTTCCCACATGGAGATTGCCACTGACCCGGCAGAAACCAGCCATCTCTTCCTCATAAAATCTCTGAGGATACTGCTCATCACTGAATCCTAGAGACTTAGAGCTAAAAGCGGCATTGGAGTCCTCCTGGGCAAATGCTTTTCCTTTATAAGAAGAGAAACAGAAGCCTAAATAAAGTTGGCTCCTTGTCTGAAGTCATCTGTTAGTTATTTTTTTCTACTAGTTACCATTTTCAACTAAGATTTGTACCTCCTTATCTCTGAGTTCAGTGCCCTTTTCATTAGAACATTTCATATACTTCTTACACTTGGCTAAGAAATAGACTGCAGAGAATCTCATATAATGGTCTCAACATTTCTTCCTTGCATGGAGGAAACAACCACGTTAGATTTATGAGAGAAGGAGTTTGAACACATTTATGAAAGTGCACAGTCTCCAAGGTTTGGGCAGAAATCTGTTTAGAATTAGAAATACAGTTAGTGTTTTTATAATTTGTCTTTTTATCAAAAAAATGGAGAGTATGATAAATTATAAGTCAGAATTACACCACCTGATATAATTTAGCACTCACAATTATAAATCTGAATTCTTCTATTGTTTCTTTAGTGTGCTTCTATATATTTGGGCATGTTTGTAATAAAACAAATATTAACTACATGCCCCTATTTGTATTACCTGTTTGGCCCACAGTTAGAATGCATTAATAATGTAAATTACATCGCATAGGTAAATTCACATAAACTCAATGTATGAAAATCTGGATGCATTATTCAGGGGATTATTCATTTTAAAGGAGTATTTATTGTTTAGTAAAGACATTTACTGCAGCATTATAATACATTCAGAAATTTCCCGGTCTACTGGACTATGACCTTCTCAAGGGCAGGAACAATTTTCTGTTTGTACTTGCATTCCAAGTGCCTTAGCACAGTATCAAATATCTAGTAGTCACTACATTAACGTTCTTTGAATTGTCAGATACAAATTCTCTCTGCCAAATAAACATTTACAAGGACAGATTGATTTGGTAAGCATTTTTTGGAAAATAAGTATTAACAACATTACACAAAATACTGGGCATTTTATTTAGGAGTTTGAGATTTGCAAATGTTAGCCACTATATATAAAAATAGATTTTAAAAAACCAGGTTTCTTCTGTATAGCACAGGGAACTATATTCAATATCTTGTAATAACCTTTAATGAAAAAGAATGTGAAAATGAATATATGTACATACATGCATGACTGGGACATTGTGCAGTACACCAGAAACTGACACATTGTAGCTGACTGTACTTCAATAAAAAATAAATAAATAAAATAAAATTAATTCATTCAATCTGCAGTCAAGTTTACAATTTAGTGGGGAGAGAAGATATAAAAATGTTTAATTACAGTACGAAGTACTAAGTGTAATAATACAGATGCATTATTGTATAAAACCAGTTAAACCAGTACATTAAAAAAACATACACAGCCACACAACCTAAGGCACTTTTAAATTTAGTGTTTAAGGCAGATGCTGTTATAATGTCCATGCATTTCTCCCCATGGCTGTGACAGTTGTGCCGTTTCTCAAGGTTGACTAGGCAGGTCCTAAACAACTTTCCTGGACAAATGCCTTCAACGTGTAGGGCTCCTTGAAATTAACTGATTTAGTTGCCCAAATTCTTACGTTAGTCAAAATCAGAAATCTTTCATCTAGTCGCTGTATTCAAGGTATTTTCATTAATTTTACTTTTACTCGTATGTTTTTAAATGGTTTCCCTGTTTCTGAAATGGCTTCATATGAATACAGGTATTGGTTCATTCTTTTAGAGAAATCTCTAAGTACTGTTTGTTTTTTTCAGATATGACTTTTGCTAAGTGTTTAGTAATGCTGGACTTTCTACCTCATCCAATATGACAGCCCTAATAATCTGCATAACTGCACTGGAGAAACAATGCAACTCCAATAATTGACTCTGTTTGGTGACCATGGTGACTCATCTTTGTGGATTTTATCTACCTGTAGGAGTTTATCCAAAAGATGCTCTTAAAACATTCATAGGTGAGGTTGGGCAGCAACCAACCATGTTAATTGATGTCATTTCATTCTATGTAGAATTAATCTCAACATACTCCATAATTAACCCTAGAAGTATTGTGGAACTTCGTTAAATCCTGAAGCCTTGTTTGATTTCTAAGGAAACTTGTAACCCAGTTTTGCTGACTCTCCCCTATCCACCCATGTGAAGTCTCCTGCCCTCTGTTGTCGCTTCACTCGAGGATATTGCCAATCCCTGGGGAGGAAGCTTTTTAAAAGTGGAAATGTGGGGGCTTTCTTCCGAGATTCAGTATTTTAGTATTGACCAGGATATGCATTTTTGTGTTGTATTCAGGTGCTTCTGATATAGGAGCTTCTAAGATCACGATTTCAGTTCCCTTACCCCCACCCCACCCCATCCATGTAAGCAGCACCTCTGCCCATAAATCATGGGGAAAATGCTTAGCCAGGCATGTCAAAGCCCATTTCTATTCTTGCTGATGGATGGGAACTTCTCTTCCCTTGTGCTCCCTAATTTCTGAAGTTCTTGGAAGAAATATGAAAGCAATATATTCTTTAAAAAGCCGTTCCCTCTTATGAATCTTCTTTTAAAATGAACGCAGTTGTGACTCATGACAGTTGAGAGTTTCGTTGTAGCACATGAGCTCGAATTGTCTAACTATCTGCCCAGATACAAAAGGCCAGGTCATTCAAAAGTTAGTTCCTCTCCTACGTATAAAACCAGTCACTGAGACTGTTAACTTTGGTTTCTCACATGATCAATGGCAACACATTACTTTTAAGATATCGCTGGTTTACATCAATTTGCATGTCAGCACCTTTCCATTCCTGTCTCACAATAGCTGCTGCTCTGTTGAGCTTCTGAAAGTTTAACACTTGCTGGCTCACTGTTTTTATTGTTGTTTTCACCTGCTTACCTCCCTGTTCCCTGACTCTGATACTCAGATTTTTATGAGATACTTACAAGGAGCATGACTGAAAGTGCAGGTGCCTCGCTATTCTGGATATGCGTGTCTTCCAGCTGGCTCTGTTGGTACATGTAGAAGCCTTGGCTGTAACTGCATTTGGTGTTCTGTGTGCACTCTCTTCAGTTTCCTTCTCCCTCAAGCATGCACACACTTCACCGGCCTTCAGTGGATACTAATACATTGGGAGGAAATCTCCTCCCTGCTTCCCTGGAGTGGAGATGACGAGGGACAAGGAGAAGTGAGAAAAGACAGACACGCACCTAGGGGGTGATACTTTTCCTTTCCTGGTGACCACTTGTGCTTGTCTTCCATATGTCTTTGAGAGGAGTTCCCTTCCCTTCCCTCCCCTCCCCTTCTTTTCTCTTCTCTTCTTCTTCTCCTTCTCCTCCCCCTGCTTCTCCCCCTCCTCCTCTCTCAGCTCCATTTCCTCATTTTCTCTAACCTTGTAGAGTTATGCTACATTCCAGAAAGTAAATAAATGTTTTAATATAAATTTTATTTTATAATTTAATATATTTAATAATATAATTTTGTTATAAATTTATTTTAGTTTAAACAGAAAGTTTTTTTTCTCAAATTAACTCTTGTGCTTCAAATGCCCTGCAAGATAGTTAAATTGCTTTCAAAGAATTTATCTCTTAGTTGATCAGAATAGTTTTCACAGGATCTGTTCCAATACCTGTTCCATCCCCCAACCATATCTCAACTTGAGATGAAATGAGGTGAAGCAGGAAGTACCAGGTGTCTCCTTTGTTTGAATAACAACAATAGCAACTTATAGACATTGAACTTTGAGGGAAGGTTCTCTGTAAATTTTATAAATATGTGATTAGTAGATTCAGCAGGAACTATCACAGGTGTGCTACTCTTGGAAGATGAGAGACTTATGTCTCTCATTTACTAAAAAATGAAGACTACAACAAATCAGCTCTTGAACATTCTGGCAACTTAGTGACCTGAGTTCTGTTGATGTGATTTGATTGTCATATTCATGACACTCATTTATTGCCTCCTTCAGTAAGTTTTTCTGAAGCATCCTTGCAAATAGTGTGTCAGAGTCTCTTTCTCTGTGCACGTGTGCTGTAGAGCAGGATGCCTGGGTCCAAGGACGGTTACTAATGCTGTGACTTTGGGCTGAGTGCTCAGCTGCTCTGATTCTGTTTCCTCATCTGTAAAGTGGATGTAATGATAAGCATATTACCACATAGGAATTTGTGTGTGTATGTGACAATCATGTGGAAAAGGCATAGCGACTGGTATGTAGTGAATATTCACTACTGCATGTTACTCATTTTCACCTGCTCTGTAGATGGAGGTGAAATAGTCACTGAAGGTTTAAACTCAGCTGTAGAGATTAGTTTCATTGATGCATTTAAAGTATGATTTGGTTGTCATTTGTTCCACTTGGAATTCGTTGGGAACACATTTGCTGTATGTCCTGTCCTCCCATAATTCCATAGGGTCGGCTTTATTTGTTCAGCATTGCTCAGTGGCTGGCACATAGTAGATACTCAATAAGTATACATAAGAAAGGGAGGGAAGGACGGACGAAGGGAGGGAGATAGTCTCTGCTGCTCCACATGCGCTCTTGCCTGTGAATCTCTTCTTGGCCAGTGGAATAAAAGAACCCTGAGAACAGAGAGATACAGACTGAGGTGATGGCAGGGAGTGATGTTTCTTCTTAAAGCAAAAGGAAGTGCTGATGGGTGTGGCTGAGCCTTCACCTTCTCTTTAGTTCTGATGCTTCCCTGGGATGTGTCACATGTCATCTCAGTGGGAGTGTCATTGGAGGGGAAAGTAGGACACTCCTAAGTTCCAAGAGGGATAAGTCGGTTGGAAATTCATCATAATTCAATAAAAAGAGATGTCCCCTTTATTTTTTATGGCAAAATTATTCTGCAGAGGAAACAGCAGGGAAGGCAGGTCGCTAGCTGTTATAGGCTTTTTCATCACTCTGTATAGGAAATCTCATAACTGACTTCATAGGATGAAATATCACCTTCAACAGCAGAGTTACAAGACAAAAGTGGGGAACTCTGACATGTGCTGGAAGAAAACTAATCTCTCTGCCCTCCGTGCCTTCCCTCTTTCCCTCCACAAGTTGGCCACAAAGGGAAATTGGAGATTTATTTCCTGGATATAAAAAGGTTTTAGCTAATTAATTGTAATGCATCAAGTACTTATTAGGCACCAGCTGTAATCATCATCATCATCATCATCATCATTAATTAAGCTCTTATTAGTGTTTTGCATTAATTAAGCTATGTATCTTATATTGTATATGTATTATCCCACTTAGTAGTCACAGAAACCAAGAGTAGTCATCATTATTTCACAGATAGAAAAACCGAAGCCTAGAGAAATTAAATAGGAGTTAAATAGTGGTAAAATAACAGATAGACCCAACCCCAACTCTCTCAAGCCCTACAGTTGAAAACCTATGGTCCAGAGAGTGTTCCAGACAGCCAGGAAGAGAAGTAACTAGTTGAGATTAATTAATAGTAACATCCTATAGCTTTCCATTACAGAAACTAGTCTATTCTCACAGAAACTCAGTGAAGTAGAGAATGATATTAATGATCTTTTTATAAAATTGGAAAAGCTGGCCCTAAATTCATTTAATTTGTGGAGAGTCACAAAACTGCTGAGTGTGAGTTTCATAACCATTCCACTTTGCTGTACTGACTCACTTTACTTTTTCATAGCTTTTTGAAATGTTTTCTCATTCATCCATTCATATATTCATTCAGTCATTACCTAGTGCTAAACATAGTGTTAGAGACACTGTGCATACCAAATAAAACTAACGAGACACGTTCCTTTGCTTAAGGAGCCGATAGTCCAGTGAGATGTGAGATGATGACAGAAGCTAAACAGGTAATTAGTGTGTGATACATTGTGATAAGGACCATGGTCATTTCATGCTAAAGGAAAATAAAAGGAGGTTCCTAAAAACTCTCCAGAAGTCAAAGGAGGCTACTGGGAGGAATTGATAAGGAAAGGGGTCATAAGGAGTGGAAGCTAAGTAGCCCATTTAGTCAGGCAAGGTAGAGCAAGGGTCAGCCAGGAAGGACAGCTCGTGAAAAGCTCTGCAGGACTAACTGGTGCTATTTAGAGAACTGCACACAATGCTGCAGGACAAGAGCTGGCCTGGGAAAGGAGGAGGGGGTCAGGCGATGGGAAGAGAAGGAGCTAGAAAGCTAGGAAAGGTCAGAACAGAAGTTGTAGCCTTTTCCCTCTTGCTGAGAAGTTCAGACTTCACCTGGAAGAGGATGGAGAGACACTGAAGGACTTAGCAAAGGGCTATGACAGAACTGGGCTTGTATTTTCAAAGTTACTCAGCAAGCAAGGTAGAGAATGGATTGGTTGGTTGAGGTCATGGTTAGGAGAATAGGACTGGAGATGGGAAAACCAGTTGGGAGGGTGATAAGTGAGGTATAAGACGTTTCAGAGACTGGGACAGTGCGTGTAAGTAGTGGTGCTGACTGGGAGCACTGAGTCTCACCTCCAGGTAGGGCAGCTGTGGAAGGACTTGCGTACTACACATGCCTTAGCGATTTTGTGTCCCTGTCAGTCCCCCACATATGCACACAATTGAAAATCACTGCTATAATGGACTACGGTATTTTTTGAAGTTTTGGAATGAGATATGTATTTAGGAATTCTCAGAGTTTTTTTTTTTTTTTATTAATTGGATGCGGGGTTGAGAGTGAGGATGGTAAGAGTGCGTGGTGGCTTTGACAGGAAAGGAGCTGCAGAAGAAGAGGTGTTGTGAGTGGGAAGAGGTGCCTGGCAGCAGCTTTATAGATTCCACAGGCGGAGAGATTTCCCTCCTTAGAGGAGTCTTCATAAAGCTGATGGGACTCCGTCTAGGTCTGGGGTACAGGTAAGATTTGACCGGTGGGACAAAAGGAACCAAGAGAAGAGAAGGGCCTAAACAGAGGTCCATAATTGGAACAAATAATGTGTGACTAACACCCTTTTCCATGTACTGTAAAATACAAGATCCCTTCTCTGAATCCCTCTGACAGAGGCTGAGTTCTCTGGACTCTTTCATGCTGATCAAAAGATGTGTTGAAACTCGCCTAATAACTCAGTGAAGGGACAAATCCATTTCCCAAGCTCCCAGTGGAATATTGAACACCAGCTTGAGGCCTTTGAAGAATAATGAATCATAACCATTGACGTGTTTGAGTAGCACAGGATCAGGCTGTGTGCAGTGAGATTTTTAAAAATGACCTATGTGCAGTCGCCACTAAATAGAGTTTCTTGAAGCGTAAACTGAGTCTATGATCTGCTTGTGCAGAAGCCGTAATTCTCCTAGAGGCAGCTTTCTGAGGCTGGTAAGTGGGGAACACCTTTCCTCCAAATAGCCAGTGATGCTAGACATGATCTGCACTCTGATGATCTTTATCAGTTGCTAGCGAAGTAAATGAAAGCCTGAGTCCGTTAGATTGATAGTGATAAACACTGGTCAGGAAAGGTTCCAATTAATTAACAAAACTCTTGGCCATGGTGGTCCCATCTCTGCTATTGACACAGTCAAAGAGCCGAAGCACACTTACCCTCATCTCTTTAACTGAAGCAAAAACAGACCATAAGGGTTTAGTCTGAAACCTACTGATGCTCCTGACACATCAGCTCTTCCATAACTGTGTCTTGCACCTTCACAACACGTTCATTTTCAATGAACTTTCTCATGCACTGTCTGGTTGAGTTTTTCCCAACTATTTGCTTATCTTACCTGATAGATCCAGTAGCTGAGATGCAGAGTGATTTATTGATTTTTTTCCTGAATCACATGTGAAGATGGTGGCAAAATTGGTGACGGATTCCTCATCTAATGCGTCTTGTTTTATGCCAGTATTTTTGATGTGTGTAAATTACCCAGAAGCCTAGACTAGGGAGACAAAGTCCTTACGTGGAATGTATCCAAATGCAGAAACTCAGAGCTGTGGGAGTCTCTGCACTCCAGGCTCCCATCAGCGCCACTTCTGACTAGTCAGTAGGATGCTGCGCCCAGTGCACTATGAGATTCACAAATTCTACAGACAGACAGACAGACAGACACAGAAGGGTTTATGTGTTACTAACGTTCTTATCTTGAAATACATATACGTAGGCAACATGTAATTTATCTCTAATATTTCACTACTAAAGGTGACCTATTTATAATGAGAATTATTTATCTATTTACCTATTTTTATTGAAGTATATACTTGATTTAGTGTTAGTTTCAGATGTACAGCACAGTAATTCAGTTATTTTGGGGATTATATTCCATTATAGGTTATTACAGGATATTGAATGTTATTCCCTGGGTTATGTAGTAAATCCTTGTTGCTTATCTATTTTATGTATAGCAGTTTGCATCTCTTAATCCCATGCTCCTAATTTGCCCCCCTCACCCACCCAAGAGAATTACTGAAAAGTGTCTTCTTATGTAGAAGTCCATGGGCACAATGTTGTTTTCATATTTATGCTTTGCTGAGAATCAATGATTGCTTTTTGTTTTTAGTTTGAAGATAATCCTCATGTTAATTAATAATTTAGAAACCCTTATGCATAGTTTTCTGACACATTCCCTTGGGCCATAATCATTTTATGGGATGGAAACTTGACTCACCAATAGACCTAGTAAATGAGCTTCAGTCTGCCTTGGAAAGAATTCTCATCCTGGAAGAGATCACACTCATATTACCTGATGGTCTTGGAAGCATAGCTTTGTGATTAGTTTGGTGAGAATAGATAAGTGAGAGTTTTCAAAAGTGTTTTAGTTTTTACTTCATGACATGCAGTTGATCTGTAAGACCAGTGTAGACAAAAGGGAGGAAAAAGACTATATTACTCTGGAGACAGAAACAAAGAAATAGCAAGAATGCCACCAACCTAATTCATTTCTGAAGGTTAAGAAAAAAAGCCAGAGTAATGGTTATTTTAAAATAGCTCCTAAGAAAGAAGATATAATCACCCTTTGTATTTTGCTCTTTAATTAATAAAATTCCAGTGATCAAATGATGGATAAGCCTTTAGCTTTCATTAGCATCTAGATTTCGTCTTTCAGCTAATTAATCTTGGTGACTAGACAGTCAGCCATTAAGTAAAGGTTGGCAGTTCTAAGCATCACGGTTGCAGCTTTGCCGTGAGACGACATGAAGCACAAGAAGAGAACCCAACATACCTGAATTTAGGAAAGGGGCATTTGAACTGAAGTGTTGTGTCTGGTCCTTCTGTTTGTTAAACTATTTCTGCCTTTCTGCCTCTTATTTTAGTTTTAGAGAAACTTGAAGTTCTCAGTTGGATAAGAACCTCACTAACCTCCAACTGCAGACCCCGGTCGCCCCTATAATAAACCAATTCAAGAGAGCTGTCTATTCCATTCTAAAAAGTACAGAGATTCCTTCATGCTAGAGAATGAAAGTAAGTGCCATTCTCTTTGCTGCCCATCTCCCTTGTGAGCATGTCAGGAGATGTTATGGGCTGATATTGGAAAGAAGTTCCAGTTCTTGGGAATAGTGAGACCTCAGATGTTGCATACCCTGCATCTAGTCCTGTCCCCTTCAGCTTTTTCTTGGGCATGCCCCGTGAGAGACCATCGATATTTGGGCACCATTCCAGTGACAAGATAATTGGTAGGTTTGCCTGGTGTTACTCTACCGTGAATATATTTGTGTATTATTTGTGTTATTCAGGTAGTCCTCTACTCAACTGTATTTGATTAAGTGCTTTGTTGAGAACTTTTTTAAAAGAGATATACTGTTATGTGTAATGAGAGATGTAAGGCCTTTTCTGTATTTCTCTAGCGTTAAGTTCTTTGCTTATGCCAAGTCTGTCTGGTTACAACACCGCTATTAGTCTGCTCTCTTTTTCTTGCTGCACTTTTTCTTTCCCATACCCTATTTTACTTTACTTTACTCTTCCACAGATGTCACCTCTTACGTGCTGGTCTGTGTCTGTGCCATACCCCTTTCTTTATTGATTCAATAACTGTTTCTACTTAACTCAGGTCCCTGAACCTGGACTGAGGGTTCCCTCATTTCTGTGGAATCCTGTTACTCAGTGTAGTTCTCTGCATGTGTAAGAGACACTATTTGTCTCCACCTACTAACACTTAAATCCAGAAATCCTGTCATTCAGTAGGAAAAATATTGACTTCAGTGTGTCACTAAGAAAACCATTCCATTTAGAAACAAAGCACGGTTTCTCACATTAGGATGCCATGCTCCTTTTCTTCAAAGCACTCTTTAGCCACAGCAACACAGCCATTTCTCAGACTGCCAGCCAAAGATTAGGCTTTCAGGTTTAACACATAAATATGCAACAGGTATAGATTATTCTTAACATGACATAATACTCGTTGATTTTATTAGGAACCAACAAAAAGTGCTCTGAGGAGGAAAGTTAAAAAAAAGAATCTACAATTCCAACACTGCTAAATCTTGATTTTGTGTCCTAAGCTTTTTATGTGTATAATGTAAACCAAAAATTTTGAGATCTCGTCGATCTTAACATATCAGAATATTTTTCTCTTTCACTAACTCAGAGGCTCAGAGCCTCTTCGTGAACATTCAGCAAGGCGAATTAAGTAGGATTCTTCTTTCTTATCTCACCCTGTTCTGTTCCTTGCCATCCATCTAGATACCTTTCTGTCACTTCATTCACATCAAAAGTGACCTTTATTCCCATGTTATCCTGATTTTAGTGCATAAAAATGTAGTTCATCAGAGTAAAGGCGGCCTCATGGCATGATTCAGCTTCCCTCCAGGCCTGATCCTTCTTTTAGGAAAGGAATCTTCAGAGAGTGACTTGGCCTAGGATTTAAAAATAATTGAATTATTTCTGTCATTGTTGTTACTGTTAGTTTAGATGTATAGTGTGGCCCAGTTTGAGTGTACCTGATTTTCCTCAGGGGATTAAAAACATTCTTTCCCCTCAGAGGAAGCAAGAATGCCTTCCATTTCTCTTGGTTGAAAGCCCAACATTTTGTGAGTCTTCATTGGACCCAGAATCCAATGCTAAACCTAGTTACAGTAGGTAGCGAAGATTAAGCCTATCGTTTTTCAGTCACAGACCCTTTATGGCCAGTGGGTTTTGCCACCTGAAGAGAGAAATAACTCCTTAGGAAGGAGCATGGTACTTCAAAACGAAGCACTCTGGTTTTGTGTTTGGTTTGTGGTAAGTGGGATGCAGAATGTTTGAACGTGCATTACCAAAATTTTGTGCTCACAAACTGGATTGCAATGTAGTCACCCATTTTACGGATGAGGAAATCAAGGTTCCAAAGGTTAAGTGGCTTATTGAGGGTCACACAACTAAAAGTGGTTGGGAGGAGATTCTAGGCTCATTGTATTTGGACATTGTCATACTATATAAAGTGAATAGGCTATAATGAAGTTTACAGTCAACTAGAACTTGACTGCACTGGGGCGCTATCAGGAAGGCAGTGGCTGGGAGATAGGAAAATAAGCATATTAATAAAGGGAAGGATGAATATGACTGAAAAAGCAGGGAAGAGATTTTCCACTGATCTGAGACTAGGTCGATTCCAGAAAGGTTATGGTTGATCTGTGTCAACGGGAGATACTAGTGAAAGTTAACTGGTGTAGGACAGAAAATGCTTCAGACTATCATTTGGTGTCCTGAACCCTCACAATCAAGATAGAGACTGACAATTTTTGAATTGACTTGTGAAGTGAGAGCAATGTTTTAGAAATGTCTTGTGTTCAATAAATATCTGACTTTTCAGTAGAAAATAAATTCCAGTTTCTATATAAAAACAACTTGACATTTTTCAGTAATACTTTTTAATGAGCATTGCTCTGAGCTATAATATAATGAAATTTGCTTAAAATTGGAACAGGCTGGTAATACTTGGCAGAACAAAGAGGCATATGGTAAAACAGTTGTGATTTATTGGCGAAGGCTTTCAATTTTTGGAAAGCTAGAGGTTTTCAGCGTAGTGGGCTGCATCTTGATTTCAGTCCCAAAAAGGAACCACATCAAAACAATATGCTTAGATTACACTAGCCTGATACATATTTAAACTATTTTCCCTTTGTACTTATGGTTATAAATACAACCTGTGTTCATACTGCAAAGTGAAATAGACAGTTGAGAAAAATTTCCTGATCATTCATATTCCATACCTATGTTTTATTTTATCCCTTTCCTTTATACCTATATTTTAAATGGCATACAGAAGATTGTGGCATTTTTGAGGGCAAGGAATTGATTGTTTGGGGGGGGGATTCATTCTCCTTCTCACTTTTTATTAGTGTAGAACATTGAATTTAGTCTCCTACAAATTAACTTTAGCTTTTTTTTTCCATTTTAGGTTTCAGTTTTATTTTACTATAGTAGGAATATTCACATAAGATTTACCCATTTAACAGATGTTTAAGTGTGCAAGACAATACTGTTAGCTATAAACTTATTTGCAATAAATAATAAGGGAATGTGTGTACATTTAAGTTGAACTAGGAGCATACTGTGATAGTAAAATCACTTAGAAGTGAGATGAGAGTCCAATCAGAAAATCGATGATCCTGCAAGTAGGCCTGATTACCAAAACACCAAATGGCATTTCCTTTGTCTTTTGCAGGAAACGGGCTATTTTTGTTTTTATAATTTAAGAAATCTCAAATGAATAGTGAATGAATCACCTGTCCATTTTTCTTTTATGGCATATTAATTTAATATGTTTATCTAACCTATTTATTTTCCTGTGATTTTTTTTTTATTCCACAATTAAACCAGTACATTAATGCCTTTAGGAATTCCCCCAGCCCTCAACTTGTCATCATGAATTTATTGAAATGTAGCAAATGGTAAAATAACGAGCTGCCAAATGGCTTCCTTTTGGTTTCACTAATTTATGTTTGTGGCTTGTCAGTCACACTCTGTACACAGCTAGAAATTTGCAGCTGAGGAAAAATTCTCCCACTTAGGGATTACCTTGTCAGACTGCATGGAACACGATATAATCATTTCATTCTTTTTGTTCCCCTGCCTCATCAGTCTCACACAGTTCCCTGAAAACATGCAGTTTTTCTTACTTTAACCTTTGTGGGTACTTATTTCCTTCCCTTTTCAGGTAATCTCTTATTGTAATATCTTCAGGAGAGCGATAAGAAGAGAAAAGATAACTGGAAATAGTCATAATAATGCTGCTAATAATAATAGTCTATCATGTGAAGTTGGCCCGGAAGTGGGTGACGGAGTCCCTGAGGTTTCGCTGCCAGGCTGGACTGAAAATCAAGATGTGCACGAGGAGGGGTCAGTCATTTGCAGACTGTCGTGACGCGGTCGGTTTCCTTTCTCCTTTTGTGCTGGCCGTAATGGAGAGGTGGCTCGGCATCTCATTTGTTTTTGCTGGGAGCCTTCTCTGCTCAACAGGCTCAACACGTCTGCTTCCCATTGTGATTTCCTCAACACCTGTTCCTCTCCTGCATAGATTAGGAAATCATGAGACTTATACCATCTCAGTCTTATTTTATTCTCTTGTTTTTGTTCTACAGTCTTAGCTTAGCCATCTTGAAAATCCTAACAAAATCTTTTCCTCCCCAAATATTAAAGACAGAGGGGAGAAACTCTACATATATTTCACCAAGTTCAAAAAAGACTAAACCTCTAAACTTATTAAGCATACAAGTCAATTAACACCAAGATTAAATAATGAAGCTTTTTAGATATGTGCTTTTTTCCTCAGATGAAGCGTAATAAATAAACCATGTCGGTTATAATAGGATTCAGTTGAATCGTATTTCTACCAAGAGCAAAGCAAGTAAAGATGGTTTTTTAATTTGAATTGAACGCATGTAATTTTCAACTATTGCATTGCTTAATTTGGGGGCACTTTTAAGGAACACAGACTTACTTGTCTCACATGTTTTAAACAAATTGTAGAGGATTAGAAATCGCTAAATTATTACCAATTCTTTCTACTCTTCAGAAGATTCTGAGTGTTGCAACAACCCCTGAATTGTCAATGCCTCTGGATCCTGGAATAAAATAAAATGGATGGCTTGGGAAAAACCTGCTATTTGTTCACTTTTATCGTGGTGTGGTGTTGTATTTAATAGGCCTTTAGCTGAATACACATAATGGGAAGAAATCTGTTCTGAAATTTAAATTAATGAAAGCTTTTCAAAGTGGCTTCCAAATAAAAAATTCAGGCTTATTTTCAGAGCATGGATAAGGATGGGAATTCTGATTAGCCACACAATGCTGATTGCTTCGTGATTCATCTCTACAGATCAGCAGTTTGAAATCCTATAGTTAGCATTGGGTGCTCTCCAGTAAGATTTTATGAACATCAGCTTAGTATTTGGCAGAATTACAATGTCAGTTGTCCAGACATCATTTTTCTCAATGAGCACATGTTTATATGTTAAATAATTGCAGAACCAAATCAATTACAATTTTATTTCCATTGTCAGAGGTTAATACCCTGTGCCACCACTACCAGCATCAGAAGGCTAAGCGTTGTGATCCTTGGGACGAAAGGAATAATTGTGCAAATGGCGATGATAGGCACGCCAAAGAATTGTTGTTTCTTGAGGATTTGGATGCTTTTTTACCTGTTGTTATTTTTTCTGAGTTTCTGTTTTTTGGCTTACTTTGTAAAATCATTCAGTTACATTAAGACTAGCAATACTAAAAGGGAGCTGTTTGAGTCTTAATTGACACTTGTAACAACCTCTATAAAAACCAGCACTTTAAGAACTTCTGTGCTCAGGGTAACTGTTCTGAAGTCGACAGGAAGGGTTTAATTTCAATAGTAACTATTTCCTGGTTCTTATTATTTACCAGGCACGGTGCTGGGTGATACAGAGTGTGCTTGGCTTTAGCCCTCAAAACAGGTCTGATGGCTCCTTCTCTTAGGCATCCTGGAAAAATGACACCTGCAGGAAGCTTTGCTTAAGTGAGTCATGTTCTAAGTCCATCTTTCATCTGGAAAATGGCTCATTGGATTGCATGATTATTTTTCCCTCTCCTTCCTGGCCAAGAGTGAGCAAGCTTTTAGAAAGCTGAGGAGAGATTCTTCCAGTCTCTGTTGCTGGAACCATCATTACAACTGGGGATCCTACACTCCTTTCCACACCTTTGGACACTCAAGGAGCACTGACCACGTGCTGTCCCAAGCCTGTACCTACAAAAGGTGGTATGTGGGGTGGAACCTGTTGATGCTCTGAGAACTGCAGTTTCTTGCATGTTTTCTGGCAGGCTTTTGTTAATTTCCATGCAAGGCTGTTTGACTTCCACAAACAGCTGGGTTCTGCTGCCATCACTTGGAAGTTTGTTTCCCCCCGTGTCTGTGCGAGCCCTACTTTGGGAGAAGATGGAATCAGGCCCTAGGGAATTCTTTAAGAGAGGGTACTTTGCACTCAGTCCTACCTCCAAGGGGAAACACATTTATTTATCCAAGTCACAATTGCAAATGTATACAGTAGTGCTCTATGGACTAAATATTCAGGTAATAAGCTCTTATTTATTCAAAGCTATGAAAACAGTTCTATAGAGGTGATTGAATGGTGCATGGAAAACATTAAATCCAAAACCAGCCTGCCATCTCTGGGTAGGTGTTAAGGCTTTCACAGACCTAGCTTTGCACAGGTGACCCATCTCTCAGAACTTTCAGGGGACCTTAGATGCTACCTGTGCCACTGTCATCTCTCCCCTTCACTCTCTTCTTAAATTGGAATGTCTTCTTTTGTCTTGCTTTCTCAAAATGTGTTCTTGTTGTGTAGCAAGCTATTAAGAAAGAGTAAACATAACAAAGAAAAGGCCAATCCCATAAGCCTTGTTCATGAGGGAATATGCATCCTGGATGATGCCGTCTATACATTTTGCTTTAGTGAACATAGCTGTTGAGCATGACATTCTGAACATTTATTCCCTTTAAACGTAGAAAGGTGAAAATTGCTTTTAATTTAATGGAAATGTACATTCCCTTAGACTAGCTAATTAATACCTGCTTGGATACTTCAGTGGTGGCTAGAAGCACCGCTTGTCCAGGAATTTCAGTGGCGGTGCTAGAATAAGGAAACATTAAAGCAGAGTCGGAAACTCAAACACTGCTGAGCCAGGCAGGAAAGGCATGTTTTGGTTTTCCTTTTCTTCCCTCCCTTGCCCCTTTTCTCTGTTTTTTCAACATCTAGTGAGCTACCTGTAAGAAAGAGCAGTCATGTTTTAAGTGAAATTTTATTATTTTAAACTAATGGTTAATAACTGAAGCAAAAAAAAAAAAAGTAAAACTCTAGAGAAGCAAAAAAAAAATTTTTTTTAAATGATGGCTGATTAGAAATGGACTCTGAAGCTTATATAAGAAACTCGGCCATAAAACAGTATTGGCCTCTGTCATTATCATCTATGATCATCATCGTCATCATCATTATTATTTTAATTTGTATAAAACTTGCCGATGGTAGAATATAAACTATAGTATCTGGTGAGATCTCCTGTCCCAACACATGGCAGGGAGGTCACACTCCCAGTGTCTCCTCAGGTCTTAATTCTGCATATTGACAGGATGGAAGACCCAAGCTAACAATGACTGTGAGTGATGTTAAGATAGAATCTTTCATTTTAAAACCATAAATCTAAGATTGTGCCTATTATCAGTCTCTCTTATAAACTTTAAAAATTGAACTGACCATTTAGTTTGAGAGTGGTGGCAGATAGTATGTGTTCCATTCCTATTTCAGCCGTTGATTTACTGGGTAACCTTGGACGAGTTCCTTACCCTTTCTCAATCTCAATCTCTGAATCTGAATCTCCCTCATTTGTAAAATGAAAAATTGGATTCAAATGACCTCTAAGGTTATTTCCAGATCTTAAGTATTATAATTTCACAAACTAATTCTTCCAAATGGCCGGTTAGATTGATATATCCACTAACAATTATTTATCTGAAGGAACCAATTTACATTCAGACTAAAATTGTCATATTATTCCTCTTTTTGAATCTTTTGAAGATGACCATGTTCTCAGTTATATTTGATGCAGTGATGCTTTGATAGATAATTTATTTATTCTGAGCCACTGTTTCCTCCTCCCAAATTGTTTCTGAGGCCAGGCAGCTGCAGGGATTATGCACTAACTTCTGGGAAATCGTCCAGAACAAGAATGGAATCAGGAAGGGACATGGGATGCCAGTGGGGATGGAGTGCTGACCCTTTTCCTCTGTGACAAAAAGAACGGGATTCAGTGACTTCGAGACTGTAACTTAGATCAGGGCCTCAGAAGTCAACCTATCTAGTTTTCAGTGATGCAGAAAGGTTGGTCATGTCACATTGTCTCGGAGTGGACCACTTCTGAGGCAGCTTGTAGCATCTTTGGACAACTATAGCAGCAGCTGTCTCAGATAAAATATATGTAAATATAACCACTTTAGAAATCCAATGTAGATCAATATAGATGTTCGATAAAATACGTGAAAGAAAATCTGAGGATGGGTTGGGAGATTTTGAACAACGTAAGATTTAAAGACCAGTTTTTCATAAAGTTATCAATTCCTAGCATCACTGTCGGTAATGCCTGTTTATCCTGTCCGTCTGTGAGATTGAGCCATCAGGAAGCTTTCTTTGTTGGACTTTTCAGCATTAGACATACTTGCTGTATCCAACTTCTGCAAAACTGAAACCAGACACTCTATGAGAATAGGTGTGATCTGAAGCAGTATATTGCTCAGAGAACTGAAAAGTTGTATATCTGATTTGGGGTGGGGAGAGTCTCTTGACTCAACCAGTTAATTATTTTTATTGCCCTACAGGAATTTATAGTTGTCAGTGACAGTTGGGACTCCAATTTGAAGCATTTGCCTAATTAGGCACATTAGTGAAATAGGTGATTCCGGGTGAGGAGCGACCAATTACTGCAGACTCTTCCAGCTCCCAAACTAAATGTGTACTAACCAAGGAAACCGAAGGAGCCTTGAGAACTGTTTGAGGGATTTGGGGATTATTTTTAATTTACCATGGAGCCTTTGTTGTATTGATTATAACTTTCTGTGCTTACGGGGATTAATTAATAGGACTAAATATGAAAGGCTGCACACTAATGTCATTAACAGGAGCCATAATTACAGAACATAATTGCCAATAATTCTTCAATGGTTATTTGGTAATCAGATTCTTTTGAGGTTAAATGAGAATCAAATAGACATTTTATTCATAGAGATATTAGCAGTCCGGTAGTGCATGATCACACTTGTTGGTTAACCTCCTCGCTGCCGCACACTGTGCTGAAGGAGGCCTGTGGTATTTCCAGGAGTGGTTGGGTGGAGTCTTTTACAGGGCCCGGATGGGGTGCTGGGTGGAAGTATGGCCTTTGGAGTTAGAGAAACATAGATTCTAGCCTTGGTCATGTTACTCACCAGATGTGTGACCTCTGACAACCCACCAGCTCCTACCAGACCTCTGTTTCTTCGTATCAGTAAGGGCAATGCCTAAGTGATGACGTTGTTTTGGAAATTAAGTGAAATAATGCTTGTGAAATCTTTAATATCATGTGTGGTGCATAGTAGGTGCAGTTCAAACTAGGAGGCTGCTTGTGTCCATAGCAGAGGTGATGGTGTCCAGCAGCAGCCAGGACACTGTTGGTGATACAGAGGAAGCAGACTTTTGGGCTCACATCCCGTAAACTCCTCTTGGCCATAAGCTTTGGGTACATTGCTCAACTGCCCTGTGCTTTAGTTTTCTCTCCTGTAAAGTGGTGCTAATTTGTCTACCTGATAGGGTTGTTCACAGGATTAAATGAAATAATATGTGTAAAGGGATTAGAAGATTAGCACATAGCAGCATGGGTTTTATTACTGTTGTTATTATTATGAGTAGAAAAGCTCATTCATGAATGGTGAAGTAGAGAAAATCACCAAAGAGAACAGAATCTTGACTTGCCTCAAGAAGAGTTATTTACTAAAGTCTGTTAGAAGGAGAAGACTACATACATTAGGCGTGGCCTCACTGGCTTTGAAGTCAGAACCAAACTTGGAATTCCACCATCTACATTGGCTTGGGGTGAGAGGAAATAGACTTGAAAGAGGGCCAAGGAAGGAGATGGAACCTTCAAAAATCCAGCTGACATAGTCGATTATCTATGTTGTACTAAGAATAAGAAAAAAAAAAAAAAAAGCAAGAAAGAGGATACCTGTTTCCACCGTACATGCACACAGAAATCTGTAGGAATTGCGGAAATAGCCCCCTGAATATGAACATTCTTGGCTGCTTTCTTGTCCTCCCATTTGCCTGATCCTCCCCACTCCTATCCCAACTGCTGGGAATATACCAGGTAAACTCTAAATGCCAGGAAGGAAATTATTTGGACAGACAAACTAGAGGTCAGGGGCCTGTGTACCAAGCCACTTCTGAGCTGTGGTCATCTTTTTATGATTCCTTTGCAACCTAAATAACCTGTTGCATAACCTCTAATGCCAGCCTGGGTCTTGCTTAATCTAATGATCTGCTCTGAACACAGAGCGTAGGAGAGAAGTCTATGGGTTGGGCTCATTGGTATACTTTAATACATTTCCTGGAATTCATTCTCCTTGCTTTAAACAGACGTGTGAGCAGTCTCCTGCCACCCTGAATGGGTTAAGGAGGCTAACCAGAACGCTCGCTATTCCCTGTATCTACCTTTTTTTTTTTTTAATTCTGCTTTCAACCCACTGCCTTCATCTATCTTCCCCAACAGGTTATTGATCAGCTCTTGAAATGGTCTTTCTCATTGCTAGACTCTCTCTGCAGATACTGTAGGAGTGGAGGAGAATATGGTCCTGCCCTTGAAATGCACTTATTTCAGATCTGAACATTAAGAGCCTCTGATAAGGGAGATGATGCTTAGCAACCCTCTAGTGGCCAGTGAGGCCCCAGCCAACAGCAAGGAAAAAAGGGAAGCCCACCCCCAGTCTCTGCGTGGACTGTGTTTCAAAAGTCCCTTTGTGAACTAGTTGCTTGAAACTCTGGTGTCTTTTTTTCGTTGATAACAACCAGCTCTCAGGAAGTCTTCTTAACCCTTGATGTCCCTGAGGCAGGAAGTATTGTACAACAACCATATTAGAGCGTTGTCACCTGGCATATTAATTTAGACATGGCACATTCAATTTAGAAATGTAACTTTGGTTGCTGAGAAGACGTGTTGCGGTCAGAAATTGAATGGGGTTCCTTCATCTTCCAGTCGCTGTTGCATACTCTTGTGATCTGAGCAGAAAGGAAGGGATCCTGTCTTCTTGCCTAGATATTTCTTACTTGTCACCATATTTCCCACCACCATCTGTTAACCCTTTGGTGAACCGAGACACAATGGGCTATGCCAAGGCAGGAAGAGGAAGACTAGGTTCAAGTTAGATTTGAGTTCCTTAATGGAAAGAAAAAAAAAAATGAAGGGAAAAGAATGAAAGGAATGGAAGGCACTTATTTGCAATGGCATCTGTGGAGGAGAAAGTTAAGGCAGTTCCTTTAGACTCCCGGGGGCAGCCATAAATGTAAAAATATCTATGATTTACTGAGCATTTACCGTGGACCACACACTGTGCTGGTCTTTCACTTGCATTATTTCATTTAATCCCAGCAATAACAGCTTCATATAGATACCATTATCACCTTCATTTTATGGATAAATAATAGTGATTTAGAGGGATTAAGTATCCTGCCCAAAGTTGCAGAGCTGGCAAGTGATGGAGCTAGGATTCCATCATGCTGCTTGGATTCTGAAGCCTGTCTGATTAACTATGATGCTGTGTGCCTTCCAGCCGCATACTCAGTTGAGGAGTGCCTGCCCATAGTTGCTTTTCATTGAGAGGACAGGATGTGATGCACGAAGCAGTGAATAGAGAAATGTCAAATGACTGAGTTGGAAAATTATGATTTAGTTATAATTCTTTGATAAGGGAAAAACTCCTTTGTATGCTTTTACTACAATAATTTTGATAGCAAATTAATTTTATCGTGCACCACTCCATGCTGCCTTTAACAGTCCGTGCCAAACATGCATTTAATTTTGCAAGAAAATAACAGCAATTTTTCGGTTTCATAACTATAATCATATCAGTATGAATATGTCTTCATAATCTAAAACTCAGTGCAAGACAGTTATTTGAAGAGGTAACACCTCTACTCAGATTTTGCTTTAGGGAAGTCATTTAACTAGTCTGGACCTCAATTTGTTCATCTATAAAATGGAGAACACAGATTTACAAAGGTCAGTAGGAATGTATAGACGTGTTGAGCACAGGGTTTCAGCTTTAATAGAGTCTCAAGAAATAATAGCTTATTAATAATGGTGTCTTTTAGTGTTATCTTTACTGTGGTTATTATTATTACTATTAAGAACAAAATATTTCCTAATATAGCATATCAGTTAGTCCTGTTTGGGGAGATGAGCGCCTGTGAGAAAGGTCCCCAGGACTTCCTCTGCTCTTATATGCTGTTTCTACTTTTTTTCTTTCCAGATTGGGGATTTCCTGTTTTTACAAATATTACCCTCCTAGATTCAGTATTAAGATGTTATTCTGTTTTAATCAAAGTACTGAAAACTAACTATGATAGCATTTGTATTATTATCGCTTTTAATAAAAAACAATAATTTTATTGCTGTTATATAGTTCTTCTGAGTATCGATACATAGCTTACACTTTATAAGTACTGCTTCTTAAATTGTGTGGCTCAGGTCTTGACTGACACATCAACGTTCTCAAAAGGTGTGAAAACAGAAATAACATGTGGAAGAAAAGGCCCAGGGTGGGTGAGAGTTCCAGTGCCTCCCAGGCATGGTGTCTGTAAGGACTCCAGTGTTGTGTGGGCTCTGGTTTCAGGACAATCTTGAGCTAAAGTTAGGTCCAGGACTAGCGAGTATATGGTGATTCTGTGAGAGCGACAATTATTTGCTTCCATTAATCTACATTCTCTCACAAAGCTATAATTCCCTGGAAATTTGCTGTCAAACCCTTTACTGTTGAATACAGTTACGTAAAAAGTAGTCCTTTCTCATCTTGTCCAAAGTAGATTAGTATTTAACATCAAGAGGAATTTTAGGGTTGTCTTATCTGTGACGAAATAATGCAAAAGATGAGAGTATGGTGAGCTTTTTAAAGATTGTGTGAGAGTTGAATCAGACAGAGTTCACATTTTTAAAAATATTTTTGTGATTTGCCAATTTACTGATATTCAGGGTTTTTTTTTTTTTTTTCATCTGCAAATTGCCTTTTTCATTGGGTTTCTGGAAAAAGTAATTGATGTGGAAAGTGCTTATTAGCCTTAAATGTAGTTTATATTTAATGCTTATTAAATGTTCTCCTCTTTCTTCAAACATTCCCCCAACCTTCTTCCCCATTTCTCAGCAAACATAAACTACTGAACCAAGAAATTGTCTCATTTGAAATATTTTCTGACAAAAAGTGCTAACCAGTCCCCTAGGTTTAGTTTGCCTCCCTCCGTTAGCAACTCCTTGTTAATTCTGTTAGTAAATATGCACATTTTCCAATTTCAGTGACTTCAAGCACATAGCTCACTGATTCCTAAAAGGAAATCAGGACATTTTTATTTAAACTGTATAAATAGCAACAAAAGCATTACTTAGAAACTGACTTAAACTCAAGTTCAAATAGCAAATCACCTCTCTAATGCAAAAAAAAAAGTCCTCTCATAAAAGACAAAACACACCCATTCAAGGATATTTTAAGTGTTCTAACTGTGTCTGCCATCTCTTTCTATAATGGAACAATCGTCATTTGGGAATCACCATCTTTCCTTACCCTTTTTTTCCTACTACAATTTTGAAATGTGCTACAGCAAATTCTAGTGACCTTAAACAAGAGATCTCCACTTGTCCAGTTTATGCCACCAACAAATTGAAGGACCTTGGATCTATCTACTGACCTCAGAAAATTTAATTTTCTCACCATGAGTAAAAAGGTGGAAATAAGTAATGTTTTGGAGAGTATTTCCTGAAGCTGTTTTCTACGTAACTGTGAGTCTAAGACTCTGCTAGTGTTATTATTTACTAATAGTAGCAGTTGCCATTTGTTAAGCACCTTTTCCATCTTCTCAAAGGGCATATTAGATAAGTACTATTATTATGCCCATTTATAGGTTAGAACACTGAGAGCTGGATACTAAGTAATTTGCCTACGATTATACATGCTTAGGTTTCTAACCCCAAACTACCTGCTCAGAGGGTAGAGCCCTGCACTCTGTGTGTGCATGACAGCTTGAGGACAGACATGTATTACGTAGTACAATATATACACATCTGTTTCAAATCTCAAACATAGATTTGTTTCCCTCTGGAACATGTAGCAAAAGGAGGTTTAAACTATACTTCCTTTTCCTATAGTCTGAACATAAATTGTCAAAAAGGGACCAGATAAGTGATAACATTACGTAAGATTAAAGATCATTGATCAGTATTTATAGATCACCTCTCTCTCGGCTTTTTGTTTGTAGGTGATGTACAGCTAGTTCATGATATTTATTTGCATGTTTACACCAGCTTGTTAAGACTGGAATCATTTGAATGAGTTCTGATATTGATAAAATACCTCATGTTACTTAGGGTCCCAGGTCTCAGAGACGGCCTTAAGGCACAACTGGACCAGGACCAGGAAAAGACAGAGGCAACTCCAACCCTGTGTTTCCTGTTCCTGATGGTTACTGTGTTTTGACATGATTAGGGTGAGGATTCCAGAGTCAATTATCTCAGTCATGGGAACGTTTTCTGACATTGTTACCACTTTCCTCATTGAGAGTGCCCTGCAGAAAGACAAAAAGCATGGCGGAAATGGAAAGAGTGTCAACAAACAGAGGTGTCATGAGACTTCACGTACTGAGGCACACATTTGCAAAGCCACCAGATGAACATAGTGTCATTGCTTTTACATCAAAATAAATGTAATAACATAATGAAATTAAAAATGTATTCATTTTTAAGATAAAATAGAAGACACAGAATACATACATTTTATACTTTCTGTAGGGTACAGTGATTCCAGACTTCGGAGATACATTTTTATTTTTTTCTCATATTAGAAGTGGGGAGAAGAATAAAGAATACAAATGTTTTGAATAGAAAAAAATTTTAATGTGGCATAGTCTTAGGTAGTCAAGATGAAGTTTACAGTTAGACATCAGGTCCTTTTTTGAGGTTGCACTATAGATAACTCTGTTCTGAGGGAAGCACGTAGTTAGACCCAACCAATAAATGAACATTTACTATTTTTTGGCAGCCAGAATTGGTTAAGTCCAGACTGTTGTGCCTGTCATAAATGGTAACTTCATTTTGGAGAGACAGCTAAATAAGATAATGAAGACAGTTTTGATCTTTTTTAAAATTAATATTGATTTTTATGTGTCAGTTTAATGCAGGCAGGGAGACACAATTATGCCCTAAGTGCAGTAAGTCATACCCTTCACAGATTGTGACAGAGAGAAGGAGTATTTTTAGTGGTAGGAGTTAATTTGCTCTGGCATTAATGCATGAACACATTGGTGATGATGTCTGATTGTTTCCTATGTTACTAGTTCAACTAAAAATAAGGTTTATGAACCAAGCTGTGGGAAGTTATTGATTATGACAGTTTCTTCAAAAGTGAATTGCTTAAAGTCACTCTTCTGACTAATCAGTTTCTGATTCCAAAATGAACTTTTATTCCACCTTTCCTCCTCTTCTTTCTCCCTCACTCTTCTCAGCCTCCTACATTAAACATTGAACTATGCATAAAAAGTGAGGAAATTTATAGCATACTTTAATTCTGCTAGGAAAGAAATATTGGGGGAAAACTCATTTAAAAATTCAGTATTAACCATCTTATTAAATATTTTATATAAATATAAACACACATTCACACAGTCAAGCAGTAAGAGTAACTGTCATTTTCGTTAGATTGATACTCTGCATATATATAATTTCTTTGGCAATGTTCTGATTTAGTAAATGGTTAGCTTCATTATATTGAGATGGCCTTTAAAAATGTCCATTTTGTTCCCAGGTATATGCTCAGGGAGATTTCCTAAATGCTTACCGTGCATTCTGCAACACACTGTTCTTTACTAGATTCTTGAAAAGGAAGATGTTAAGACTCAGTTTTTATGCGCATCAGGATATTTCTTCTTCAAGGAAAACAATGCATGAATTTACTATGTCACATTACCAGAAATCCACAAGTCTGGTAGTTTGACTCCTCCACGTTCTTTTGGTTCTGACCATCTTCTCTCTGCCAACTTCAGCATAGTAATTAACTTTTGTCCGTAGGTTTATCTACTTGTGATCACAAGATGGGTGCAGTCGGTTCACATATGTTCATATATGCTTCATATATACTCGTGTCACCGCATCCTAAGATAGACTAGGACTCTGTGTGTGTGTGTGTGTGTGTGTGTGTGTGTACTTTTCCCATGAGTTCCTCCGCATTTTCCCTTCAGTTTCATTGACCCTTTACTAACCAGTCACAGGCATTAGAAGGGAACTACCCAGAATGTCTTGGCTAATCAAGACTCTTGCCCCCAGTGGCTAGGCAAGTGCTAGAAGTGCTGGTCACTTGACTGCCCAACAGAAGAAAAGCAGGAAGACATGTGGATAAAGGACAGTTTTACCAGCTTAGAGGTAAATACAAACCAACAAGGAAAATTCTAAAACCTTAACTGAGAAATAGACAAACCTTTATGAATCATATGTACAGATAAGACGTGGTATGGGAGAGGCTGAGGGGCTTAGAGAAATCAGCATACACTGATGACTATGTTTGCACTCCCGACTGCCTTTTAGGATCACTGACAATTTTTCAATATTTGAAGTGACAGTAAAACTAACCAAATTCTGCTATGTCTTTAAGACAATAAAAAAATATGTGCCTGAATCACCCCACATAAGTCCCTGCAAACATACTAATCAAGTTTTTAAGCCAGGAAGGCCTTAGCCCCTTCTCAAATCATGGCCCATTAAATGAACTTACTTAACTTGTGATATTTCACTGTTAAATAATGAAGATGTTAAAATTCCCTCCTTTTCTGTGCATTTATAAAAATGATCAAATAAATAAATAAATATTGATTAAAACTGTGTTGTCATGGAATAGGGAAAGAGTAATGAAATAGAGTAAGCAGCCCATAAGAGGTTTACCTTATTTAGTAAGGTTTCTGATAACATAGGTAATCACATTGATTATTGCATTTACCTAACATTTTAATTAGTGTTATGCCCACACAAATATATATATATACAGACAGACAGACATTATATACAAATGATTAGTTCAGGTTACACTATATAAAATTACTGGTTTGTTTAGGTCAAAAAAGGATGAATGTTAGAAATTTCATAAGGTTCAACTGACGATTTTTAAATGGTTGGGGTGCAGAGGAAGCATTTGGAGGCAATAAAGCTGTGGTGCACTTTGTGACTAGCATGCTGTATTTTCAGTGCCAGTGCATAACAAGGGTATCTTGAGAACAATATTAATATGTAATTTTTAATTATGTAAGAAAGTCTCATTGATAAAATATCCTCAGTGAATCTAATGTCCTTGTTCTATTTCTACTGTGCTACAGAAAATCTTTAATAACAAGAATTTGTAAGAATTTTTGCCATCCACAGATTTACAACATACGATGTTATAGGAAATATCAATGCTTATTGTGAATTAAAACTCAGAAACGTACTACCTGCTAGTAGTCCAGAAGCTAGAGGCCAGGTCTAGCTGCCTTTTGTAGATAGTAGTCCTACAGACAGTCAGGAATTTTATATCTAAAATTTAATCCCATATTTTAAGTCGAGATCAAGTCTTAGCAATGATTCAAACCAAGTCTTCTGAAGGTGAGGACACTGAGGCCCAGTGACCGAGAGAGACCTGGTTTTCCAAGACAGTTCCAGTCGCCCCTCCAAGGCTCTTCTCACTGTACATCTAGTTGCCTGATTATGGGGTCAGGATGCCACCCTTTAATTTCCGGGGCCCTGCTTGACTTCCCCCATCATGACTGTGAAGCTTTTGTTTCAATTTTTAATTACATTTTGTTACTCCTCCCAGGTCTAAACTTGCTCCTTGTTTTTAAAATACACCTGAAAGCCTCAGGGCCTTCCTTTAGTGAGTTATGTTGAATACCTGATTGTTGAGATACTTCCTCCTCCCCTCCCCAGACTTAAAGCTTTTGTTGGATTACCCGTAAAAAACAAAGCAAAACAAAACTGTGAGATTTCAGAAAAGTTGCCAATATCTGCCAGTTTCCACCGAAGAACTTGAGTGTTCCTATGTACCCTAATGGCTGAGAGTATTGCTGTGTTTTTCTGTTATTGCTTACAAATCTGAAGTTTCTATACCTTTATTGTACATGGAAAGTAGAGCTTTTTGTATGATGTTCTTTTAATTCTGAATTATTTGACAGTAAATGGCTATACATTGTTTAAAGGCAGGCAGAGAGCTGGCATTTGAACCAGAAAATTACTCTTTTAATTTGGAATACACACAAAACTCCTATTTCCCTCAACCTATGGAGGTCAGTGCAAATGGGTCAGAGTCAGTGGAATATTCATGAAGTGCAGAGATGTGATGCCATTAATGGGAAAATTTGCCCAGTGCATAACCAATACTGAATTTAAAAAACATTTGGTAATAAATACATGCAATAAAAAACATTTGGTCCCCAGTAGGTTCTTCCTAAAACTAGCGATTTCACTGAACTGCACAAGATTTATTCATCTTTTTAAAGTGAACATGATCTAAAACACTGTTCTTGGAAGTATCACCCTTATTCTGTGATTGATAGTCTACAAGCCAAGGGCAGCTCTACAATGCTATTTTAAACCAGAGGTTTTCCTCAAAAACGGTATTTAGTCTAAAATTAATTCTGTAATTAAATGTTTTCCAGTGCTCACAGTTTCCAAGCTTTTTATAATGCCTATCTTCAGGTAGGGTTCACCTATGCTCTTTCGTTTTAGAATTCGCATGTTTAGATGAGTTTGCCTCCCATAAACCTCCCTTAGTAAACCTTTGTAACTCTGATATATTGATATTCCAAGTGTTTTCTTACAAGGTTCTTGTACTCTTGATTATTTTTAAAGATCTTTAAGGGAAAGACTATCTTCCACATGGGATCGTTGTTATAATGTCTTTGGGTTATTGTCAATAAACTTCTTTATAATGAAATATTTTGACCATTTTAGTAACTGACTTTCATTGGATAGCTGCATCTTATAGTCAAGAGTGTGACAAAAGAAAACTGTAAAGTATTACCCTTGTATATATTTACATGGAAAATAGAACAAGGCCTCCAAATTTATAAAACATTATTAACATTAAAAAAAGTGTTTGTGTCCTCCTTCCACAAACAGTAACTTAAATATTACTAAAATTATATAAGCGTAAAATTTAAAGTCATGGATTTTAGAATTACTTGCAACTTGGGTTCAGATCCCAGCTCTACCATGTACATTTTGTAAGACCTAGACAACTTACTTAACCTTTTAAATTTTTCTCATATTTAAAATAGGAAGAATGCCATCTGTCTCATAGAGCAATTGAGATGGTTAAATAAAATAGTATGTCTAAGTGGTACAGGTTAGCATTCTGTAAGCGAGAGGTCTCAAGTCATTATGGTTTTCTTTTAATACTTTTC
Organism: Camelus dromedarius; assembly: GCF_036321535.1. Lineage (NCBI taxonomy): Eukaryota > Metazoa > Chordata > Mammalia > Artiodactyla > Camelidae > Camelus > Camelus dromedarius. The sequence continues at coordinate 27,404,275 of NC_087450.1, forward strand.
AAGCACTGTTCTTTCATACCATTGTCTGAATAATGTGTTTTTCCCCACAGTGTATCACTGCTTCAGAAATTAGGACGGACACCTCAAATAATTTTTATTATTCTTAAATTGAGATTTACTACCATATCCATTTAATTATTTGACGGATATTTACTGGGTCTACAGTAGGTGCCAAGCATGACTGTAAGATATGAGGGTCTAGTAATGAGCAAAACCAGACATGATTCCTGCCCTCTTTAATATTCTTTTAAGGGACAAAGACACTAACTAGGTAATTCCACAGATAAACCTAAAATTGCAACCACGCAGTTAGGAAGGAGAGAAACATGGAGTTCTAGGAGTCTCTTCTGGTCAGATTTGGCTTAGTCAAAGGCTCTGAGAAAATTTTTCCAAAGAAATGGCATTTGTGACTGTATTGGAAAGATGACTGAGTATGACCCAGGAGAAGAGAGAAAAGATGTTCCATGTAGAAAAATACAGTATGTTCAAAGATCCTGTGGTAGGACAAAGGAGGGATAATGCAACTGAAAGGTTATTGTACTTGGAATACAGGGAGCAGGGAGAGGGAGAGGTTTAAAATTGGACTGAATTTTGTTTCTAGAACAAGCCAAGACTTCTAGGTCATTTAAAGTGTTTTGTTTTTATTTTAAAATAGCAAAGAAATACTCTTTAAGGTTTTATGAAGAGCTAATATGATCAGATTTGTTTTCACAGATTAGGAGTGTTTGGAATAGATATATGAAAGCCTATTAGGAAGGTACTGCAGTAGTTCCAATTATAATATCTTGGACTTGGATGAAGGTAGTGAAGATAGAAAGCTGTCAATACATCAGATGCATAGAAAGAACTAGAGAGAGATATCAGGAGTAAGAGTTGAGGTATCTTGTGGTCATCTAAGATAAATGCCAAATAGGCAGTTGAGTATATGGATCTGGACCTGAGAAAAGAGATCTGTGCTGGGGTAACGTATATGTGGAGCATCTGGGAGTGGGTACTAACTGCGGGGCCATGGCACAGACAAGATAAAGGGAATTATCCAGTCATTGACAGGCTTAGGGTCTTTTTTTTTAAGCTAGGGCAATGAAAAGACAAAGGCTAGAGTGTTACTAAAATGAGACTATGATATCTTAGCCAATTTTGGAATATACTAAGCTCATATTTTGTAGTCATTTACTGAAATTTAAGCTAACATTCCCAAAGTTTCTAGTGGCTTGTAGAAGAGTTGGGGGTACAAAGAAAGAGACTATGCATAGAATGTTAGCCTAATGTTCTTTCTAAATCCAAAAAATGGCAGCTTAGTCTCTCTCTGTATCACTTTTTTGTATGTGTGTGTGCTTCAGCAAACTTTTAAAAATATTATTAAATGAACAAGAATCAAACATGGGGGCCACTTTTAAAGTCTCTAGAACCATATGTTATGTGTACTTCACTCCTGTTTCTATCTCATTATTCTTATTTTCTTTTTTTCTCTATATTCATGGTTAATTTTATAAAATTTAAAATTTAGTTTTTGTGCCCATATTTGTTAGCTAGAAAGTGGCTTAGAAAATAAAATTTTTGAAATATAATTGAATATAAATAAATTAAATATAAAATCTATAAATATGGTTTGGTGATGTTTTCCCTAAATATTTTACAGATGTATCCAGAAAGGCAAGTACATCTTGGCATCTTTCTTCTTGTGAAATTTTATTTAAGACTGGCAATAAAAGAAAGGCAAAGACTTTAAACTCGTAAGAGTTTAAAATTCTGCCTTTTCCTTTAAGCTTTTACATTTAATTAGAATAGGCTAACACCACTTCACTCCAAAGGCCAAGTAGAAATAGTTTAAAAAGTAGATTATCTTGCAACACATCCTTCACTGTGAAGTGGATTTTTTAAAGCAAAGTAGTACATGGATATGTTGTAACCAAATAACTGGTCTCGATGCATGTTAAAAGGCTGGTCTTTCAACTAGTTATCATTCATTGGCGTTTGGATATGTTGAAGTCCTGTATATTTCATTTTCTGTTCTCTGAATTTATTTGCCTGAAATAATTTAGTAATGAAATATATTCCCTGCATACTTTGAAATTTGTCTGCTCTGCCTTCATAGACAGCAGAATAGACAGAGGAATATAGTTGTTTTGGGACGTGTGTGTGTGGGGGGGGGTTATTTTTTTTCCTGATGAAAAATATTTTAAGTTATAGGTACACGGCCAGGAAAAGGCATTTCTCTACAGCTCATTTGTTTTATAGAGACTGCCAGAGTGACTGAGGCCCTTAAATGAGCAGGCAGTGGACCTTTGAGCTGGGTACTTGTTCTCACTCCCTTTTTATGATATTTGATGGTTCATTAGAGTTCTATCTTCACACCTAGCAAAACGGAAAGTAAGCATAAATACGATGCTTACTGTCAGAGAAGGAAAAAAAGGCAATAAAACACTTAGGGCTATTGAAGTTTCATCTTAGCCATTTTATCTTGAAATGACGACTTGCCCTTGTTTTGTTCTGACTTCACGTTTACCAGTGTAAATGCATTACCCGTCAGAGGTCCTGAGGAAGAGAGGTGCTACCAGGATGCAGCGCTCTACGTTCCACCCAAAAGTGCTTCTTTCTCAGTTAAGAATTTCCTGGAGACTAGTATCAAAGTTAAAGGTTTACGGGAGGGTTTTTGAAGCTTGATAGGATTGACATTTGGGGCCAGATAACTCTTTGTCGTGAGGGCTTGTCCTGTGTATTATAGGATGTTCAGCAGCGTCCCTTGCCTCTATTCACTGTATGCCAGTAGCGCCCCCCCCCCCCTTGGTTGTGACCACCACAAATGTCTCTAGACATTGCCCAGCGTCCTCTGGTGAGGGGCAGAATCGCTCCTAATTTATAACCACTGGCTTCAGGTAATTTAAGAGTAACTTTTAGTAATTAAAAAGCATGAAAAGCTTTGATACATAAATGTCTCAGAACTACACGCCACACACACATACATGCAAACATGGAAAAAATAGAGTTCTTAGGTAGCTAAAGCATTTTTAAAATATATTATACCATTAGCTTAAAATAAGAATGAAAAGCACCTTTACTAGTTCAATCCAATTTCCACTCAAAAATATCTTGTAAACCATTGACTAAACCTGCTGAGAATTGATTTCCTTTAATCTAACCTTATTATTAATGTTGATTATTGTCAAAACTCTATTATCAATATTAATCTTCTCTAAAGATTTGCAAATTCTGAATCGACATTGGTGTCTTTATCCAACAATTGATTCTGATAGTCTGATAAAAATAATAAATCATGACTATTTACTTTTTCATTATTAAGTGCAATTATATTATCTATCTAAAGAAATAAAACATTATAGGGAAACAGATGGTCTGCAGACATGACTAACTTATTTATCACTATTGGATTGGCCATTAATCACTTAATGCTCATTTCCCATCTCAAGTGAAGCATTCATTAGTTTTTTGTTTGTTTTTTTATTGTTGTTTTGTTTTGTTTTTTCATTTGTTATAGTATAATACAAACATAAATTAAATAATTTAAACATAAATTTGTCTCAGTCTATGATGTGGGCAATATAAATACACTGTTTTCCGATTTTTATTTGCTCAGTTTGATCTGTTTTTGATCAATTAAATTGTCCAATTAAATTTGATTTTTCTGTAAGTGTACTTGGTCCATCGCCTGGCAACATTACAAAGTTATGATTTAATCAGCAGTAAAAACAGGTTTCATTCTACACAAACGTTTCCCCATTGCATCATTTAAAGCACTGAAATGTTAAATGTTTATTTATAGTATAATTAGCAAAAGCCTTCCCCTCATTCAATATTTCATTCAGTGAATGACAGGACAGTGATAGTAATAATTCTTTTACTGGTGTATCCTGCTGTATTTTTAGTTACAAATAACCAATTAGTGTCTGGTTTTGAGGGTAATGGCCCCAATGGAATGTGAGTTACTTGATGTAATAGTATATAAATCTTCGATTGTGAATCAGAAAACAGAATCCTGTGTACTAGAAGAAATCTACTGAGATCAAACTTTCTGTTTTTATGCTCCACTTGGTGCTTCTGTTTTTCAATTTAATTTAGGAATATCATCAGTCTTAAGAGAGATGAGTTCTGTAGATAATAAAAAATGGACATGAAAGGATTATTATACATAGAAGCGATAGGCAGTAACAAGGAACAAAAATATGTACTGCATCTACGTAGGTCATCTTTACTTGACTCTTTTCTGTACTTTCTTGAGAGGCAGGTTTAGAAGAAAATCAAGATGAAATTAGTTTTACTCTATTTTGCATCAAATCTTAGGGGATTGACTAAACAGCTCTCCTTTGGTAAAACATGTATACAATAATCTTGTAAGTACATATTTATCTGTAACTCTAAACAAGTATAGAAGTTTAAAAAGGAGACATAAGCTAAATATTCTAGGCTTCACTCAGTACAGATTGTGTGGTTTCCTCTCTTATGACTGTGATCCTGGCGAAGTTGATCACGGCTGCTCCTCTCAGCAGCTGATCACTGACTTCAGGCCTCGTCTGAAGTGTTTCTATTCTAATAGTAATTATGATGCTCAATTACTAGTGGAGAACATCGAGTCAGGAACAGCACATTCCCAGAAATTTATTTTCTCTCCTTTCATGCAGTTGACTGTTTTCTTTTCTTTTCACTTGCCTTGTTTTTTCTCTTCATTCCAGAAAGAGAAACATTCCTTTTTTTTTTTTTCATGTCTATATGCATATTCTGGTAGGAATATAAAAAATGAATTGTAGTTCCAAATAGTCCCTTCATTATCGGTGGAGAAAGTAGATGTGGTTGAATATCTGACCTGAAAGGTGATCTATAAGCCAGTTGGTCGCCTACATATGTACATGATACTGACATATTTTTCAGAAAATATGAAGTGCTTAAAGGTCATGCTTAACTTCTATGACCCAGAGAGCGGCAGACTTTTCCAATAAGATTCAAATTAGCCTTTTCTCTGACAGTTACAGCACCTAGACAGATATAAAATAAAGAACTTGGCCCATCAGGCCAGCAGCCAAAATACAACAAGGCACCCTGAGTCAAATCAAACAGCCTGATAGAAGAATTTTAATATGCAAAAGTTAAGGCCTCGGTTTGCATCATTGACTTCAGTTTTCACAGTGTTCTGTATTGATGGTCTGTACCTTGACAGCTATGGAAGTTTCTCTAATTCAGGCGTGCAGTCACTTGGGGAGCTTCTCTGCAGGGCGGAATCCTTGGGTTCCACTCCCAGAAATTCTGACACACGAGATCAGAGGTGGGCTCTGGGAATGTGCACTTCTACACACTTCTGCTGGTGCTGATACACGTTATTCCCATTAAGCCTCAGCTCCACTTTGTGAACTACCTCCCACTGGTCTAGGTCGTTGGTGCTTTTGGTCTTGCCAGTGTCTCAGCCTCTCCCGTCCTCACTCTATTCCTTCATCTCCTGACCACATCTGCTCTGATTCTGATTTTAAAATCTATATTCACCAAGACTATTTCCCTGAATTCAGTAGTTTATAGAAGTGCTTTCAAAATCCCAAGCAACTAACCTATAAAAGAATAATCAGACTACAGTTTGTTTTTAACTTGGGAACTTCCTGTTCAATTTTCGTAGCAAATTCGATAATTCTGTTATTGTAAATAGTCACCCCAATTCTTAATTCATGCCAGTGTTTAATTTCAACTTCTTATCATTTATATTTGAGTTGAGGTATGTTTATTTTCAAGTGGGAGGAAAAATATGTATTATGTGAAAGTGATTACCAAAGTTTAATTTCATGGCTGTTTCTTAAAAATATAAATTAACTAGTGCTGGAGCTATAACAGATATTGAGGAACAAGGCCAGAAATTGGAACTAGAGGCCTGAAGAAGGTTGTAATGCGTAATTTGTCTGAGTTACAGTCAAGGAGGCTAAAAGTCTCTGAGTGAATGTAATCGCAGTAAGAGAGATAAGGGAAAATTTTGAAGTCAGTGTAGAATAAAGACAAAAAAATAATGATAGACCAACACAATACACCACAATAAATTACATACTATCTCAGAGATGCAAGGAGTCTCTTTTTGTTCCGTTTTTGACATTTATACTGATCAACAGGCACATAATGAGAGAAAAGTGGGAGAGAGGTTTGATCTTCTGATTGACTAGACGTGGAAAACAAGCTTTTTTCAAGCAAAGACACAGGGTCTGAGAAATCTTGCTGTAGTTATTTTTGATTCCTTTTTGTATGGTAATAAATAGTTTTTAGAAACATGATATTTTATTGTGACTCTAATGACTCCTAGTTGAATCTGACAATATTGATATCAGTTCACAATTCCTGACAACAGGAAATTAAAAAAAAATAGTAATTTGTAAGAATCTTCCCAAAATGATACATAAAAAACACTTCTCTCACTTGAGAAGAAAGAAATGTTTCAGGAGAACACTGGCAAGATCATCTTCTTGGAGAGTTATGTTATAAAATGTGGACAAACTTTTCTTCAATGTCCTCTTTGAATACTGGCCTGTGTTTCTATTAATGCTATGTAAATGTTACAGAAATAGAACATGCTGGATGCCTCATCTGTCTCAGAGAGTGGTTGCCAGGTGACAAAGGTAAAGAGAAGAACTACTTTGGTTGAGAAGGGATAGCAGCAGCCCGTGGATAATGAACTTGGGCATCTCTGTCATGCACAAGGAGGCATCGTGTGAATGTGAGAGATGGATCGACAGGCTCAGAAAAGCACAGAAACGTTGAGCCTTGCTTTCAAAACCGAGTCTTCAGAGAATTGTGTCTGAAGCAGACAGACAGGCTGATGAATAGAGTTGTCAGGGAGAATGTGAAGCCAGGAGTGAATTTGGGTGATGTCGGATAGCAACTCTCCACATTCCTCAGGGGATGCTGCCGATGAGAGGGTGAGAAGTGCTGATAGATGAAGAGAGAGGCCTGGAAACAAGTGGAGCAAATCATAGAGGACAACCTGGAGACATTCATTCATTCTTTTCATCCAAATCATTTGGAATTGCCCTATCAGTGTCCCTTGGAAGACCAGGCGCAGAAGCTTCCTTGCAGAAGGAGACTGGCATACTTGAGTCCTGTACTTAAGACTGCAGATCTGGAGTTAGGGTTCCTGGGTTTACATTCTGTCTTTATAGATTGTGATCATTTCCTTATCTTCTTAAAAATTGTGCAATTTAAATTCTGTATTCCATCTTCTATCCTATGAATAATGAATTTACCAAAAGTACCGTGCTGTGTGGATAAAATGAGGCAAACTTTGCAAAATGTGTAATGCGGTGAGTAGCACACTAAAACCCCTACGTAAACATGAGCTTTATAGCTTAACTTCTGCACTAAGATTTCAGTTACAGAGATCTTCCAGTTTTCAGATAAGTTATAATCCGAGGAGAGAGACCATACTAATACAGATATAACTATTAACACTAGGAACTTTTAAAAAAATTAGTACAGTATAAGAATGCAATTTAAAAAATATATTCGAGAGGAAGATAGGTAAGAAATTATTGTAGATTAAGGAGAGCATAATGCTCTATCCAGTTGGGAAATGTATTATGTGATTAGCAGTAAAAGAATGTTATTCTATGGCTATAAAAATAATTTTAAAATTAGGTTCCATAATAGTATATTAGATTCTTCTAAAAGTGATGGATTATAATCACCTCTCGCATGAGCTCTCCCCATTGTATTCAATAAACTGTTATAAACCGTGCATTCAAACCTCTTTGGGTCAGAGCGAAGGAGAATTTAGTAAATGTAGTAGGTCTGTAGTTTGGGGGATATTTTTCTAAAACATATTTAACCCTCTCTAAAAAAGAAAAAACAAAATTCCTTGATAGTTGGAAGTTGCATTATTTGACCCAAAAAAAGCAGTAGAGAATCAGTATTGCTCTCCAAGTCAATGTTGCAGGTGCCCAGATGATGTTTTGCCTTATGAGCTCTCTGTTTAGTAAGCAGTCATTGTCTTAACATTTTAGACTCTAGGTGACAGTCAGTGTTCTACAAAGACATTTGATAACAGGAAAAAATACTCAAACCAAAAAGGTATTGCTATATTAAGGTATGTTGATGTCAAAACATTATTTCAAGGAAATATGGAAGGAAAAAGTCGTAATTTTTTATATATACACATATACACAAATGAACATGGTGTTAATGGTTTTCTGAACCTGTAGGGAAGAGGAATTTAATCCCTTCAGTGAGCAATTCAAACTCAGAAAGCCAGTTTTAAAATTTTGTGATTCCCCAGAAATTGACTATCTTATACATAAGTAAGGCAGATTGTTACCTTATTACTTGTAGACTTATCAAGATTAGTGGAAATACTGACAAGACTAGGACTTGGTTTTCTGAAAAGTTATCTGTAGACTCACTTCTCAGGCTCTTTCTTAGTAGTAAAAGGACGTTGTGTGGCATCCAAGTGTATACGGCAAGGTGGAGACGTCTCTGTTCTGAACGTGGGAATCAGGACTGCCGTGTATGGTTGTATGGTGTCCTGTGTCGTCACGTCTAATGGGATACCATTTGTGTCATGGATGTTGATTTGTGCATTTATTACAACAATCTTAAGGGAGATAATGGCACTGAATCTGGTTCCAACAAAATAAGAAATAATGTATTACTACAGATAGAAATAGTATATCCCAGCAAATAGAAATATTAAGTCTTGATAAAGGGTAGCCTTTTCCTAGTTTTTAAAAAGATACCCTATGGATTTGCAATGACTTTGACAGTAATTCAGAGATTTGTCAATGGGACAGAGATTTCAGCTCAACTCAGTATTCTTCCTCCCTCAGTCCAGCCTACCTTTTTCTAGTCAAAGCCCCTTTCTTCTCTCTCCTAATTCATAGAATGCTAACTTTATTAACTCAGACATTGGGGCCAATATCTTCTTTTCCTCTATTGCCTTGGTAATAGATTTAATTAAAGTATAAATCTGAGTAGAGTGAAGTCCTCACAGCACTCTATACATGCTTTCATTTTCTCATTATGCTAATCAATATATTTACTCTTGTATTTAAAAATCACATCAAGTTGTTAGTATTTTAAAGATGTATTTTCTTTAAATAAAGAACGATTGATCTTTTGGGGATCATCATGATCAATTCTTTGATAGAAGGCACTTGGTAGAAGAAAAACAAGTAAAATTTATTTTTAGTTATAGGGAGGGATGTGTGTGTTATTGGTATTACTATTACACATTATTACTATTGGTAGACTACAGAGAGTTGGGTTCCAAACTTCATAAATGAAGCATTTAATGTATATACCATTATGGCTCAGGCAAAAGGGCATATATGTTGTGATCAGAATCTTGCTTAGAGGAAAATATGAATTCTGTAACGTGTGATATCAGGAATGGCAGTTTTGTTGTAGAAAAAAAATTTGTAATGTGATTCAATAAGGAATTATATCTTTTTAAGTATAAGAGATTTTGATAAAATATATCTTTTAAAGTATATCTTTTTATAATTCCTGCTTCATTGGTGTTATGTGTGTGGGTGAAATACACAGCTTCCATGTGTTAGTTCTTTTTGTAACCTCTTCCAATTTCATGAGCTCCAAAAAACATGTAAAACTGCTTAGAATACTTCTTACTCATTTAGTCCTCTTTCGTGACTCTTTTTATCCATATTCTAATTTCTTTTAAATTGGGCAAATGATATTCATGACTACGATGTATAAAATTGACGAGTTAAGATTCAGTCCTACTTTTTTTTTTTTTTTTAAGTACAGGATCATTGTGAGTTCCTCAGAGTCGATGGAATTTACATATAATTTATGCTATTCTTCTTCCAATTAAGGATTTGAGATGACTGTATTGGAGTTTTGATGAAACCACGAGTCAGTGTAAAATTTTGTTTATTGGTAAAAAGAAGTTACATGATGCCAGATATGATCCTAGGTAGCTTACCTTGTTACCTAATGCAAATGTAATTTTTCTGCTAACTTTGGGCAGTTTATTTTTGCTTTTCTGTGACTCAGATTTCTCCACTGTAAAATAGAGATAATAATAGGACCTGTTTTATAGGGTTACTATGTGGATTTAATAAGTTAATTGATGTTGCACAATTAGGATATTTAGCATATAGTAAATGATCAAGAAATGTATACTGTTACCATTTTTACTGTTTCACTTAATCTTCACAAAAACCTTATGATAAAGCATTATTATTAATATTTTTATATTACAAAGGATGAAACAGACTCAGAGAAGCTGATGCCTGCCTTATCTACTTCTAAGAAGTATTTGAGATTTAATACAATACAAAGAATATCAAAGCTCTTTTGAAAACATGAATCACAGTAGAAATAAAAGAAGTTACGGGATTATTTGAGCTAAAGAAAACAAAGAATAAGTACATTAAAGGTACTTGCTAGATACACAAGTAGTGAAGTGTGAAAGAAACAATTTCTGCACATGGGCTGTAATTTATGAGGAATATGATTCTCATAACTGTGCCCAGGACACCCCAAGGCAAAGCTTCCATGGTACTGAGAGTAAAAGCTCTTTAATCTGACATTGGCTTATTTAAATCATAAGCAATTAGAAACAAATGCCGTTTTGCAGTCAGCTCCGTGCTCTGTTGTTCTTTAATGAAAATACTGGATAATCCAAACATAATCAATTCAAAGTTTGTTTTTATGGATTTTATCTTTAATATTAATGAAGTTTGCCTATGTCTATATGAGTCATGATCTGTGAGATTTCTTTCTCTGTTCTGTATTCTGTAAAGAAAGTTGAATAAATGAAAAGTAGCTAAAAGATCTATCATTCTATGCAGATACATTTTATATTAATGTGAAATGTGGATTGTCTTATTTTGATTTTTGTTTTTTTTTCTGTTTGTTCTATATAACAAAATAACCTCAGATTAGCTGTTTAAAGAATTGCATTTTCTATGTGTATCATCCAACTGATTAGGTTTTTAAAAATGCATTTGCCCCTTGTGCTGGAAAAATTACTCAGTTAACACCACGATAATAGTAGTGATTTTCAGGAAGGGATTTGTAGATCCTTTTCTCTATAATTTACTTGCTGTTTCTGACAACCCTTCACAATGGCTATAATCAGTGTGGTGATTTTTCCCATGAACTTTGCCCAGAGCTGTCCATCACAGCTTCACTTACATGTTTTTAAGGACTACGATACCTTTCTCAGATTGCAGTTGATGGCAATTAGTAAGGTACTTTTTTTTTAATTGTTAAGAACTTTCCGCTTATAAACACTATAAAAAATGAGTCAAAAATATTTTTGTCTCAGCAGGAATCACAAAATTATGGAATTTTATAACTTACACAGATGTTAGAGATCATCTAGTCTTACTAATCAACTTTAATAGATTGAAAGAAAAGCATTTTCTGAGGTGAAATATCAAGGCCAAGTTCACATAGAGATTCCATAAGAGACTAGACCTTTTGATTCTCTCTCCATTGCTCTGTAATTCACACATAAAGTGGCTTAATATTAAACGTGAGCCAAATCTAAATATGCAAAGCCAAATGTGGATAATTAAACATTAAAGGTGTAATATTCAGCAAGCCAGTCTTTTTTTTTTTTTTACCATAGGAAGTCATATAACATGTGATTATTATTTTTGTAATTTGGCTAAATGCATTCACCCACTCATTAATATGTGTCAAGCAATTTTTATGTTACAAAGAGCTACAACTGAAAACAATTATTGTAATTATGAATCATGGGTTAAAGTGCTCTAATATTAAGTCTAACTTGCTGGTATTGAGAGTGTCAATGAGAAAATAGAAGCTTAGAAACATTTGCTCAAACAGTAAAATTATTTCTAAAGTCTCCCCATCACATTCATTGCGTGTGAAAGAGTTTCCTAGGAATATTTCATCATCTTCTTTTCTTTCTTCAAGAGGATCTTTGCAACATATATATATATATATATATATATATACACACACACCCTGCTGCTAACATTTAGTGTGATTTTTTTTTTTTTTTTTTTTTTTTGTCTTGAACAGGTGCTCTTAAGACCCAGGAGATAGCTTGGCTTAAAATACAAATTTCTTGGTAGCTCAATTTAGAGAGTGTCACCCTGGAGAATCTTACGATTAACCACAACTATAGGCTTCCGTGTAATAAGGTAATGGAGGTCATCACAATGAATCTTGTATTTGACTAAGTACCTGAAATAGCATGCATGCTCTGTTAAGATATTACAAAGAGAGAGAGAGGGAGAGAGAGAAAACTGACGAAAGATGCAGGAACTATATTCTTGTCATCTCTTTGTTTTAGTGTTGAATTAACAAGCTGGTGATATATAAGCATGTACAGATTATGTTTGTCAGTGCACACTGGGAGTGGGGGGGGGGACCCAAAAAACAAACACAGCAGTCTCCCAAAGTGATCTTGTTTACCACTGAATTTGCTGTTAGCATGCTGGCCTTGTTATGTCTGTAACCTAGGCTGCATCAGGGTCTGCCCACAGCCAACCCAGGTTATAAGTGATCTGAGCTGGTGATCTGTGCTCAGCCACTGCGAGATTTTTACCCCTTCTCCAGACTCTGGGTAGCTTCAGAAGTGGATCTTTCTCAGGTTGTTGAATTCTGATGAATTGGCCCAGAGGTATTGAAAGGCCTCCTCAGAGATTCTGGCTTTTCTCCTAGATTAGTTGGTTGTTAATAATTCTGATTTCCTAAATAATAACAATGATTAAAACTGTCCTTCCTCCTTTCCCAGTGGCACAGCTCAAGATGCGTGAGTAATGCAGCCAGGCATTAAAACACTGGGCTTTGAAGGGAAACAGACATGAGCATTTTGGCTATAAGTAAAGGAAAGCTTTGGGTAACAGTTCTCTAAGCCTGCCGAGATACATGGCATCCTTGACCAGTTCAGCACTTCTGCAGTTTTGGTCTTTATATTCAGATTTACATTTCATCCTAATGACTGTTCACCTCATGTGTCTTTCCTGGGATCTGCCCAGTTGTAGGTCTTGGAGGATTCCTGCTCTTTTTTCTCCTTAACACTTTCAAGATTTGCCCCAAGGCAAAAGAGAAAAATGGAAGTCCTGCTTTTCTTTGTCAGAGAGTCATGTTAACCAGGTTAAAGACATAACTAGCACTCTTACCAACTGAATGACAACACACAACAAAACTATCTTTTCACCTCCAAAGGCTGCCAAGCAGAAGAGCCACTCCAGTTCAGTATCCCAAGTATCAGAGGCCTTTTGAGATGATGAGGGAGGAGCAGGACTAAGGCAAGATGCCACATCTGGCATGATTCAATAATACTGACTAGAAATTCAAGGCAGCAGGATTAATCAGAGTGAGGCATCTTGGAACTCACGAGTCCCTCTGTAAAAATAAATCTTAATTTTATTAGGAATTTTATTTTCCCTCAGTTTCAAGAAATTTCAGATAGATTACCTTCGTTGTTGTTAAGGCATTGCAAACACTATTTATTTGCTTTTAAAATAAAGTGCACTGAAAAAATTTTCCACTTACTAAAGAAAAACAGATTCACTGTATGAGCCGTAGAAGACATTATGAGTCTAATCTTTACATAACCATTATTAACAGTTGCTGAAACGTTCTCTACATATATTTTCAAAATGAAATTGTATTGCATGTATGGTATAGCCTGCTTGTCCACTTAAGAATAGATATCAAAAATATTCCAGTCATCAGGTACTCTGCTACAATGTGATTTTAATGTCTATTATTCCACCATGTGGATAGACCATAAGTTACCTGACCAACATTCTCTTGATTAAGTTGTTTCCAATTTGCCTCTGTTATTATTTCTTTCCTTATGATCTCTTAGTACCCTATGCGGCTAATGCCCCAGACGAATTATTATTATGTTAGTTCTGAATACATTTGTTGTCTTCCTTTGCTATGAATGTTTTTGGCTTTGGGATTTTGTCTTCTTAAATCATTGTACCACCATCATCTAGTCCAGAATCAATGCAATAAATGATAGTTATATACTCAAGTTATGTATATGAATCTAAGAATTAGGCTTGATATATATAGAGAGAGAGAGAAAGAGAGAGAGGGAGGGAGACTTAAGTTTTGGCATATAGCAAAAACTAGTCTTATTATGGAATGCTAGATTCATTCAGAGGTAAACCCCTTATAGTCTGATCACCATTCCTTCAAAGGGCAGTGGAGGGTCTAGAGACCCTTTGCAAATAGAGAGTTTCAGACATCTGTTTCTTTTCAGAGGTCTTTTGTTTGTTCGTTTGTTTGATCACCAGGGGCATATTCTGAGACCTCTGACTGCAACAATCATAGTTCAACTCTGTTAAATAAATTCTGGTATATAGTAGACTAGGTTTTTATTTCCAGCTCTGCTACTTACCAGCTATTTAACTTTAGGTGAGTTATTTAATCTTCTGCATCACTTTTCCCTGTCTGTAAAATGTGATTGAAAATACTCACCCCACACAGTTAAGAGGAAAAATAAATTAGGTATTTAAAATAAAATAAAATAATGTATAAAAAATAACACTGCCTAATAAATGACAGATAATTAAGGACTATGACTCCTCGAACTTCTTTTGTTTTCCTTTGCTTAAGTCCTCTTGACATCTAGAACTAATTCTACTTCAGTCAGTGGCTTGGTTTCCTGAGGATTAATGTTTCATGTAGTCTTCATCCGTTTGGCAGAGGCAAGGGAGAACACATTATATATAAGAAAAACAAGGTAACCCTTGCTTTCTTATTTTCCCTTCTTTTAATAGCTGTATATACAGAAGTAGTTGCTGCATGTCAGAGGAGCCTGAATGCTGTGTGTTTGTAATTAGTGAAAGGCGAGGTGAGCAACTCTGAAATGCACGCTTCAGGATTCTGCTTTTGGTACTTTCTAGAATCCATCATGAATTAGTGCTGATGGTAGAATAGGACAGACACGTGAAAGGACATTATAGATTGTCTGAACTGCTAAGGTGGAAGTCTGTGGTTTGCAGCTCCAGGGAAATCGGTGGTTCCTTGGGCACACTGCTCTGTGGTGGGAGTTTAAGGTGTATTCTGGGACAGCAGATACGTTAGCTGCCCTCAGAAGCTGAAGGATCCACCAGCTGAGTCATCTAGTGGCTACACTGGGATCACAATTTTTCATGCTCACATCTATTTTTATAGAACTAAGCCTTCCATGTGCTTGGAGATAAATGCCTGTTTACTAGGGTACAAAGATGGACAAGGAGAGTCTTCTGACCCCCAAGGAAATAGACGAGAATCTTTGTCAGTTCTAGGCTAGAAATGAATCTAACAGCTGCAGTAAGATGCAGGCTTTGTGCTGCATCTAGCAATGACTAGCAGGCTGTTCGTCTAATTGGCTGGTTCAGGTTTCAGTGATGGGGTGGGGAGAGGGGGTGCAGGAAGGAAGGAGAGCTAAGTGGCGCCTGGGAGATTTCTTTGTGTTCTAGTGTTTCTCTGAGCCGTAATTATTGTCATGTATTCAAAGACTTGACAGCAGGAACAGAGAATCTCTTTGGTGAAGTGCCTAATCTATATTTGGGTCTGAGTGTCTTCGGACATGCAGCAGATCCCAGAGAAACTGCAATTAGTTGTTTATAAATGCAAAATAACACATTGTGGCTAAGCATGATTCCTTTGTCCTGAAAGCTCTAAGTTCCATGAAAGAGAAATGCAGCCCTTTGGTGTAGGTAGGGATGCAGATACTAGTTTCAGCCATGGTTTAGGTCCCTGCCCTCCAAACCAACAATACGCAGCAAAGAAGGAACTCATGTGAGTGAGGAGCCCCTTAGGGCTCAGAAACACTGGTTTGCTTTCAGATGGTTAGAAACAGGCAGAGTTCAAATTAACTGGAAGATGCAGCTCCAGCTTTTTCAGTGTATCTGATGTGTAGCTTAGACTAGAGGAAAGGAGGCAGGCTGAAAGACATGTTGGGACCAGTTTTACATAAATTCTGCTCTATTTAATTTGTGGACGTTTCTTGAAGTAACATCACCCATTACAATTTCTCCCAAGGCTCGCGTTGTGACCTAAAAAAAAAAAAAAATTAAAAGGGACAATATATGTATATTTGTATTAGTTATATGGAAACTGCATTTTCTGATCCGAAAATAAGATCACATGCTTCACAGGTTTACAGCAAGGGCACCAGCCAAACATCGAGACATCCATGCAGACTGAAAATTTGGCACCCTGAGGAAATGAATGATTTAATGCTTTTATAGTTTATTCTTTAAATATGTGTGTTTATGTGGAAGTCTGAGGGCTACTTTGGGCGTGACAAGTGGTTTCACTCAGCCTCACCCCTTCTGTTGTTCCCAGCATTTTATCGGGGATGATGGGAAGACCTCAGGAAGGCCACTGAATGTGAACAGGGGACAGAGAGAAATGATTTAATTAAGCAAAGTTAGCTTGAAGAAGACGTTCAAGATTAGGGATGTGAAGATCTAGACATTGCAGTTATATGTAGTGTCTATGAAACCTCTGCTCTGATAGCCATAACCAAGAGGAACTGCATGATACTTATTTTAAATAATAAACTGATTTTAAAATGGAAATAACTTAGTTTTTCTATATCTTTCTTTGCCTGAATATGCTGATTATATTGATCAACCAGTATTCTTTCCCCCACCTTCAGTCCTTCATAAGGATTCATAAACTGGAGTTATGCTAAGTTTAATGAACAGATATAAATAAACACAGCTGTGGTAGTTGAGGAATGAGGATAAGCAGTCTCCCATCTTACAGTGACAAGGTCCAACTCTCTAGTTCTTTGAATATCCTTCAGTGTATTCACAATGGCTAGAGCTATAGGGTTTTTTTAATTTATAACATCTTTGAAGCATATCCTGAAGCAGTCATTAGAAATGGTCTGTTTTGTTTAATCAACTTAGTGATAAAGGGAAAAAAAAAGGCATGAAAGGAGGGAGGAAAGGAAGAACATTGAATGAATGTTCATGGCTTCTGTTAAGTTCCAGTGTTCTCTATTTTCCATAGTTCCTCATCTCTGAATTGTTTATATCATGCACGCACATATACACCTTCATATACTTACACAGCACTTGACCCTTAAAAATTTTAAGCTTCAAACCTCTGCTGAAAGACTCTTATTTTCCTGATACTGCAATTAATGATGGCCTCTGACTAGTTGCCCAGTTTGGACTCATTGTCAAATCCTCAGTGAAATCACTGTGTGAACCTGAATGTATTACTTGAAGTTTTTGACCCTAGTTTCCTCTTGTGTAAGATAAAGAGATTACATATTATATTAATAACTATATTTTGCTGGGGTTAAATACAACCATATAAACAGTTTACCTGCTTGTTTTCGAGAGCATTAATGACTCCATTAATCTGCAAGCATGCTCTTTCCTCATCTCCTCCCGTGCACCAGCGATGATATTGTCTGAGCGTCTGTGTCAGTCCACAGCCAACTTTATTGATGGCAGTGTGACTAAATCAATTTTTTGAGCCTCCATACTCACATACATATGCAGAATATTTATAAACATATACTTCATTATCTGTATATGAAGATAAGCTTTCGACAAGGGTCTTTTTCTTTGACTCACATACAAACATCTGTCACTTGATGACTACTTAATATATGACAGACTAGTTACCAATGTTTATATATATTTTTATAAGATGACTCCTATAGGAGTCCTAAGAAGAGGGAAACTACTTTCATAAAAGTCACACCTTAGAAACCCATGCATTTAACCACTGTGCTATGCTGCCTGGCAAAGCGTAGGAAGAACAGCATCAAGGAATAGCTGGCGACGTGGAGACCAGGGACCAGAAATGCAATCCTGGTTTCTGGCTGTCTGAGAAAAATGAACAGTATGGATAGACTGTGTATGTATAGACTATAATTCTCAGTGAAAGTCTTCCATCTGATACATAAACTAGAGTTCTTATTTTCAAATGCAAAGTCTTACCAAAATAATTGAAGGAATAGTATTAATAGTCTTGTCTGAGGAGATATCAGTTAAGAGAATATCATCTTGTTATTAAGAATCAGTAAAAATTCATACTAGAAGCTAAACTGGTGTCATTATAAGTATAGATACTGTTTCAGCTGGAAGAGAAATCTGATCTAGAAATCTGTCTACATAATTGTGTTTTGGTGGGGACAGAGGGATAGAAGAGGTGATGTGGAATGTGGGGAATACTAACTTATTAGACTTTCCTTTGAGTTCTTATCAGGTAGTTAAAATTTGTTATTGTATTATTCTTAGGATTTTAAAGTAAGTTATTAAGTAAGTACTGGAAGAATTTTAAAGTTTAGATGTTCTTTAATCCAATAATGCTGTTTAAAATATTTTTTTAAATATTTAAAAATTTTTTAAAAGTGACACGTATCTGTTGAATACCAGTTGTGAATTAAGTATTTAGCTTGCTAGACAATTGTAGAAGATGCAAAGAAATAAAATTGAGGAACTAGCTTCCAGGTATTGGGTACACAATACCTGTATGTAAAAATAATTGAGTAACATCAACATGAAGACTCCATCAGGTAACAGATTTTTTTGATACACTAATCCGTGTCCAGAACTAAGAACAGTACCTAGTACCTAGTAGCTACTTACTAAATATTTAGCCAGAATAGATGAATGAGTTAACAAGTGGAAGGATGAGACAAAAATATTTCCAACAAATAATAGAAGAGATATCACAAAATAGTCCAGGGTTAATTGTCAAATTAATGATAAAGGAAATAAGTAGGGAAGGAATTCAAAAGATGACTATTGAGAGTATTGAAAGAAATTATGTTTATAAAGGTGCCCATCATGGTATCTGACATTTACTAATTCCTAACAATTGTTAGCTTCTGAAATCTAGCATAGTAATCGAGTAAACCATGTCTTTCCCACACCTAGGAATATATATTTGAGGATCAAGATAGATGTGATAATTCAGGTCACCTGGAATACAACACATTTTTGTTATCATAGCTAATGAGTTGGCAGACAGGGGGTCACTTGCTTTTTATGAGTAAATTTTGTTTGTTTGTTTTTATTTCATAATTTCTTATTTGAAATATAAACTGTAATTATCTTTCACCCATGTTCTTTTATTTTGTTTTCCATTATTACTTAGCCAATTGCTTGAGTCTACTCTTTTTCATCAGTGATTTGTGTTTTAATTTAGTCAATATTGGGTGAATTCCTTCCAAATGTACTATGGATTGTAGCTTCGTAAATGCTTCTCCTTCATGAACAGAAATTGGTTTGATTTTAATCTGTGGTAGCCTTCTGAACAGTGAGATGGGTTGTTTTATACCAGTCTCTGTTCTGGCAATTCCATGAAACATATATGTGTATATCCTGAAATGGTACACCGTGTAAATTGCAACTGGAAAATCATTTTGAAATGTACTGTTTGAAAACATACTTTTGTCACATGGAATCGATACGTAGGTTCCAATTTTTATACTATTCATTGCATTTTTATTTTTTTCTTGTACGTCAGTCATTATACACATGAACTACTGCTTACAAGACACCTCACTACACATGCTGCGGCTAGAAAAGTATGTCATATTCTTTAAACTCAGTGACCTTTGTCCTAATGGTAGATGTAAGATACATATACATTATTTGAAAAGATAACTGTACGAGAAGATGTGGGTACGGTTAAGTGCCAAGTGAGTGGCACCAAAAAGAAGTGCTTCAAGAGTTCAGGCAACAGTAGGGTTAGAAAAGAGATCAGTAAGTATGGAATCTGATCATCAGGGAGGGCTTCACAGAAGAAGAGGCAATTGAGCTGTGCTTGAAGGATGGACAGATTGGAGCAGGGAGAGTGTTTCAGACAGATACAGGTAGAGAGAATGTGGCAAGAGGACCAAGCATAGGTCGGAATGCACAAGACAGTGGGGCAGCGACTTTACTGTACTGGATAGGATGGAAGTTCAGTGTGGTATTAAAAGATGTCTGGAAAATTAGGTTGGAGATCTGAAGTTGTGAGAGTTATTTAAATTTCCAGAAGTAGATGGCATATTTTTGAACTCTGTCTCCATACAGTAATGATTACACTATTTCAAAGCAATTTCCAGTTTACAAGTCACTTTTATACCCAGTTTCTTGCTTCATTACCACAACCCTGTGAGAAAGATTTGTGTTATAATCACAGATACTAGAAACTGACCGTCAAGTGGTGGAAGTTGACTCAATGGTACACAACTACAGTGTGTCAGAACGTACATGTGGACCCAGCTAAGCCCTAAACCCCATGTTCACCTCAGCATTCTACTCTACCTATCAGAAGATGAATAGTAGTCATTATCACGTGACCAAAACTTGCATATACATGAGATACTATTTCCAGCACAGTGCTAAAGAATAAACTTATTACTGCCTAGATACCATTTGAATGGATGAAAATGAGATCACCCTTTGAGTAGAAGAGGTTGTTTAATATACATTCTCTGCATTGTTTTTAATAGAATAATGACTAGTTCATGATTTGGCCACTTTTACCAAACGAACAGGCCACATGTGGATTTCAGCCTAAATTTCTCTGGAGATGTTACAAGCCATTCTCTATGTCATTATAACACATAATTAAATAGGACTTCCATCTTTCTTCCAGTTGTTTTCACATTCTTTTCTTACACTGATTTTTTTGACATCTATATGATGTAAATGCACCAGATATTATAATGCCCACTTAACGTATGTATGAAGGCAAACAGTTAGATCAATCTGCCCATCGTTCTGCTCATACTGGTGGTGGAGCCAGACATCTTGACTCTCAGACAGGCTACCGGTCCTGCTCCCAAGGATACTCACCGAGTTTGTATTTGGTAGTATGATTTAGCACATACCAGAAGACACAGAAATGTCTGTTGAGAATTTATAGTGTTTTGGGATTCTTCCTGCCAAGTTGGAATTTCTAACTCTGAGCTCCAGGTCTTCCTGGACCTGGAGGTGCTATGAAATATATTTTGTGCTATGAAATGAACCATTTAATATTCATCTGTTTTTAACTCATGCAGCTATATACTCTGACACTTAGGTTGGCTAATGATTGATGGATGGAGGAAACTATCTTTCATTTCCAAGATGAACTGTGTAGCAGAAAACTGGCCATGACCCTGATGTTGGACATGCACCAACTTAGCTGCTAAGTGCTAGAGACAAGAAAGGGTTATCTTTTCTGTTCAGTGACACTAAAAAGAGACAAATTTCCCATGATATATTACAGTGAGGTCTGAATTATGGCTTTCTTCTCTCCTCCCTCTGGCTGAATGTGAAAGATTGCATTTGGCCTCTTGCAAGTTCCAGGAGGATTAAAGTGTAGCTAAGGGACCCATTCGTGGCAATAGACTGGAGTTAGTTAACCTTGACTAAAGTTAATTTAGCTACTGGAAATGGTAACAGGCAGGGGTGTGGAAGACAGATGCCAGTTCATGCTATTCTTTATAACATATTTTGCACCTTTCCAAATGTTTCAACTAATTTGCTTCTAATTTTTCAAGTAAAAGCTGTGTACCTTACTGTTAAATATTAGTGATACAGCTTGCTCATCTCCCTGTTCTTTGATATTTCTATGGCCATTGTCAAGGATGTGATGGTATAATTCAAATTCAGCAACACTTTACTGCATATTTGAGTGATAACAAAAATATCAAAAGCATATCCCATTGCATTTACGGTACCCGTTTTCTAAGAAGGGCAACGGTCTCACAACATTTGATTTGGGCTTAGGAATAAACTCATCTAGTTCAGGTTACTCCGCAGTAGAGTGACAGCTTTTTATATTTGTGTGTGATGTTCTGTATTTTGGGGAACACCACCGTTGATCAGTGGTAGAATAGTCTCTCTGTACAGGGTTTTGCTGAGTACAGTTAGACACATACATGCTATGTTCCTAACCAGTTTCTCCTTACATATTTGTAACTGAAAGTAGAAGAGAAATTACAATTTGTTTCTGGAAAGGGCAGGATGATTTGCTTTTTTTCTCTCTCTGAGCTGACTTTATCTCAGGGTCAAGCCAGTCACCCGCGGTGGGCTGCTTCGCGGCACAGCTGGAACACCCCGTGTGTGGGGCCTCTGCCAGCCGAGCACTTGCCACATCTGTGCTCTGCTGAGTCCATAAAATGTTACTGTTGAAAGGCTTCTGGTAAAACTCTGTTGCTGTCTGTTAAGACATTACATTTGAATAAGATTATTTCCAAATGGACGCAGGATTGAATTAGCCATTGTAACTGTAATATTTTAAATGTAATATGACTATCACATACATAAAGCCACAGTTGTAAACTTGGAAATGAAATGAGTAAACAATATCATTTTCATCAAATGAAATGTTTATATTTGAATAATTGGAGAACAGTTTTTCTGCAATTACATATTTTCCCAGAGAAAAATAAAGTCAAGGTATTTTTAGCCAGATCCCCAGTTATCCCCTAGTGATGTTGTCTTTTGCTGGGTAGGCTGGCCCCTTGGAGGGAGTCTGCAGTCGTGAGGTCAGATAGGGACACAAAGCCACCAAGCTCACAGGGAAGTGAAACAGCTCAAACAAATTCTGCAGATGAGAGTTAAAGTGCCAAGATTATGATGCCTCTGAATTAAGGAGCAGAGTGAGAACCCTGTTGTGATTTTTGGCATTAAGAGACAAAGATATCATCTATTTTGTGTGATCTATTAGTGTTGTTAGAAGAATCAAATGAAGTAATGTATCTAAAAGCCCTTTAAAAAGTGTGAAAGGCTATATAAGGACATAGGGGGCCTGGTTTGACCTACATTATACCAAGAGCTTTGATTAGCCGAGAAGTTGACCACAGGGTAACTAAGAATCTGAGCTACCATCAAATTTTGATAAAGGAGAGCTTGATGAAAGGAGTGATATTGTTTATTAAATTTGATAAACTTAAAAGCGTTTTTTCCCCAAATATTATATTCTTGTGGTTGGTATGTTTTTTTCAAAAATAGTGATTAACTTTATTGCCTTTGGTATAACAGCATTAGAAAGGAAAGAAGTCTTTGAAATCTGACTTTCTTTTTCTTGGAACCTGATTCCCATAATTTACTGTGTGGTCTCAGCCAGTTAATTAAACACTCTGAACATGTAAAATAGAGTTAATAGTATTCAATACCTGATATCTTTGTGTACATCAGATTATTTAATATCTAGTACTTAGCCTGTGTCTAATAGTTAACTATTAGTTACAAACTAATAGGTAGTAACATGGAGACAAATCTAATTCCTCTCCCCTTCTATAATGATGTAGGTCAGTGATTCTAAAAGTACAGATTTTAGAATGATCTGGAGGGATAAAAGTGTAGATTCCTGAGGCTTGTTCCAGATCTTCTGGAGGTGGGTCCTGAGAAGGTGCTTTTCAAAAAACATTCCAGCTAATTCTTAAACTTAACACAATTGACAGCTACTGATTTAGACTACCCTTACAGAGGCTAGTCCTTGCTATTCAGGGTTGTTGAATTTGAGAATATAGGAGCTTAATTTCAAGATGAAGTGACCTAGTGAGTGCATGGAAGTTGTCACTTTATATTCATTTTGTTTGCTTTGCTGTCATTTGTTTTTCATTCCAAAGACCAAGAAAGTCATTGGATAGTCTCTTCAGTAGGGAGTCTTAGTAGATAAAGGTTGTCAAAGTTTTACTGCGTCTGATTTTAATTTAATATTAGTTACAATTACAAACAGAAAGGAGTTAATAAGGAATAAAGACACGATAAATTTGGCATATCAAAAAAGTAGAGTTGATAACCAAACTAACTGGTCAAATAAAGATTTGCTCTTCCCTTGTCAAAAAGGCAGAGAGGCAAACTCAAGCTCACAAGTCCTGTCCTATTTGCTCACTCACCAGCAGAGAGTTAAATGTA
Source organism: Camelus dromedarius (assembly GCF_036321535.1). Classification (NCBI taxonomy): domain Eukaryota; kingdom Metazoa; phylum Chordata; class Mammalia; order Artiodactyla; family Camelidae; genus Camelus; species Camelus dromedarius. Next base: position 27,428,070 of record NC_087450.1, read on the forward strand.
CATTTTCAATATGTGTAAGCTTAATGTTGAGTCCATTTATTTTTGACACTTTTTAATATTGATTCATAAATCCTCCAAAGATAGGTAGAGTATGTTTAGGCTAAAAAAATGTCGATTTGGCATTACCCTAAATTCCTGAACCTTATCCAAAGAATAAACTATTGAAATTCAGGAGAGTATTAATGATATCTAATAGCTTGCTGAAAGGTACAGAAGTCAAACTCAAGATCAGACAAACCTAGAACAATGTTTATAAGGATCTCTGTGCAGAGAGGAGGTGTGTATATGTTGAAAGGGCAGGGTGCCTCACGAATGAGGAACAGGTTTATATTTATAGCAGTGGAAATTGAATTGTTCTCTGTATTGGTCTGGAGTTAATGCATTACATGAGCAAGATGTGAGTTTCTAAGTTTCTTCTCCTTTCCAGCTTGCTGAAATGTCAACATCCTTTGATGGTTGTCAGGAATACCTATTATCTGTTCAACACGTTCTTTCTTGGCATGTGGTTGACAGTTGAATTACCTTCAGCGGTAACATAAGTCTGTAGCTCCTTTGCAAGCTCTCTGTTTACCCACAACATAAAGTTGCAATTAGGCGACTTTACTGGCCTCTCCGTTTTCACCAGCTTTTCTTTATGTAGGAGAACCTTGTTTACTCATTGCCCATGTTCTGGTGGATGCTTTCTAGCCAACAATTCTGATGTCCCTGCATCTTTCCTTACCCATTGACCTGTAAGAGTATATAGTCTTACATATATCAACTCAAACTACATCCTCTGGAATGGGATTGCTAGGCAGCTGCCTCCATTCTAACTGAGCTCTTGGTAGTCTTACGATCTTAAAGGAACCCTCTGATCTGGCAGGTGCTGGCCACCTTCTAGGAATATACAAATAATTTAATATAAGTCAAAGTTCTAACATTTTGGACTGGAAACCAATGGATAGTTTATTCCTTAAGCATAAAACTATAGTTCTTACCCAATGGGCCAAGAAATCTGCCAGCATCAATTAAAAACAAATATCTCAGGCCAGAGAACAAGATGTTAGGTATTTTCAGGTTCCTCCTAGTCTTCCTGATTTAATCCATCGGAGATAGAGTGACCAAATCCCTGACGGTGCTTGTTATCCTGTGTAATCTGTTAATGGTGCCCCTTCTCTCAAATGGCTCCTCCTCTAAAGTGGTCCAGTTTGGATGATAAATTAAATGGGCAACATTGTCCCACAAGTTACTTCCTTTGGGAAGTCTTTCTTGGCCCTCTGGAGTGGATTAGGTCCTCCTGTATCTTATATCACTATACATTTATATGTCATTGCTCTTATCATAATTATATCTTCCCCTGCTAAAATGGAAGATCCATAAGGGTGGAGACTGCATGGTTCAAGGTGGCGTCTCAGTGCTAACAAGTGTATAACAGGTGTTCAGTAAATATGTGTTGAGCAAATGCGTGCATATAATCACATGACATCTGCCAAGGCCAAGCTTGCTCCTTCAAAAAGTGAGCCCATGTGGTCGTCTGTGGAAAAGCTAATGCCATCTGCTGGTTCTATGAGGAACACTGCTCTGTCCTTAACTCCTTTGAGAAGCCCCTCTAAAGACTGGCTCTTGAGAAGCCCTGCACAGAGGAAAATCCCCCTTAGAAACCAGCAGAGAATCTGATGCCCATATGGGACCCGTGTTCCTCTTAGCCAAGGCCAGGTGCCACTACACAAGAAATCCTGTTGTTGATTCTGAAGAGACTGCCAGGCTTTGAGCTGTGCCTGGAGGCTAACTTAGCGGTCTTAACTCTGGCTTCAGTAAGCTCGGTTTCTTCTACCTCACTCAGGACAATGTCCTGGCTCCCAGCTTGAGTATGCCCAGGAAAAGAAAAGGTGAGGAAAAGGCAGAAGGCCTGGAATGAGAGATGGAGAGGAACAACAGAGATTCCACTGATGTCTTCCACCATAGATCTGTTTTCTCCTCCTGTGTGACGTCATACCTCCTATTCCACTTTATGGAGGTGTTTGGGGGCAGGACACCATGTTCTATGGGGAAATGAGTCTTTGCTTGTGTAATCTGAGTGCCCTGTTCATTATTGAGGACCACGGCTAAAGGTCACGAAACTCCTTTTAAACCATGAAGTTTGCCTTTTCCCAGGTGATTCAAGTCCTTTATCCTGGAAGTGAGGAAATTAATTGGATAAAAAGGAATAAATGCCAAGCTGTGTCATATGAAGCTGATATAATTCCAACCAAATGATGGTAAAATGGACATTTTAGTTAACGTGTGTGAAATATTTTCACACAGTTACAGTTACAATTGCTATGATTGTTTTGAAATATTTAAAATAGTTCGTGAACAACCAGCACCCACTTATCCATTCCCTGAGGGCCTGAGGAGCCTAGATTAGGGATCATTACTTGAGGTAATCGCTAATGGTTTTTTTTTCCCATTCTAAAATTCCTTGACTCAGTGTTAATTAAATAATTTGAAGTATAGTTGATTTACAGTGTTGTATTAGTTTCAGGTGTACAGCAAAGCAATTCAGTTATATATGTGTATGTGTGTGTGTACATTCCTTTTTTAGATTCTTTTCCATTATAGATTATTACAAGATATTGATCAGATTCATTTATATCAGTCCTAATTTCCAGAGTGTTGACCAGCCTAGGTATTCCTGCCATTGTGGTAATTTTCTTAGGTTAATCTGATATGCTAATGAATGTTCCATTTGTATAAAAATCAAAGATTATTAGACTGCTTCTTTATAATACCTACCATCCTTACAAAATACAAAATGTTCAGTTAGCAATCTGCATTTTCAGGAATAAGGTCTTTAGTAATGCAGGCAACTCTAACATTGTTGGCTGGAGATTATGCAAGTGTAACTGATAACTGAGATGCAAATGCAAGTACCATTAATAAAATACAGAAAAATCTCTAAGATTTAACAGGATCTAAAATCCAAATGATGAGGGACTTTATCTCTAGGCAAAGAATGAAGAAGGAAACATTTTTCAACTAGATAGGCTATTCTCTTCTGTATGAGTACCCAGAGTTCATTGCCACTGGCTTCTTCTGGATCGATCACGTTATTCTAAATGAATGATGCTGTCAGAGTTTTAAAGAATGACAAGGAGTTCTGCAGTCAGCTCTGGATATAATGAAAATGCCCTAGCAGCTTCCTTGGCTTCATCAGGGCAGCAAGATTAAATTTGAGCTTGAATTTTGAAATGATAAAAAGCTGTTTGACTGCATTTTCAATATGTTTATCAGAAGAAAGCTGAAAGTACAAGATAACTTCTGCAAGAAATTTGGAAGTGAAATGGGTATCAGAACCGTCTGAAAGGAACCTGCTGCAGCTGAACATTACTCACGTTTCTACCGCCAAGAACCAGCACTGCACTTTCCTTCCAGAATTATTTTTAACTAGCTTGGAAGTCATCCAGGTTTGAATCTCCCAAAAGCAATTTTGTAAATGTGAGAGGGGCTAACTGGGTTCTGATTCAAAAGACAGGTGCACCTGGATGTCTTTTGTACAGCTGTGAAAATCCACAGGATGGTCATCACTTATCATTCCACAGTGGAACAGCTTAAGTATGAAATGCACTTTCTTCCAAAGGTGCTGAAAGCCAGCAAGACAGATGAAAGTTAAGCCAAGCAAATGCGTACACACCCATTTTCTTTTTCTCCTTTCTCAGAAAATATCCTGACAGTAAAGTGAAAGATTTATGACCAGAAACATGAGAGGCCGTTCCATATACCCAACTGAAATTACAGTTGCCACTTTAATCCCACCTAAATGATGTGCAAGTTCATTTGAAATCTCTCATGAGATAAGCTGGCTCCTACCACCCGAGGGTTGTTCATATTTTATAAAACAAGGCAAGGTAGGCTTTATGTTAAACAATGAAGAAAAAAATAGAAAGGATCTGAAATGGGAAATATTTCAGATGACCATTGCTTCTTAGTTAAAAAAAAAAAATCCAGTTATGCCTTTTCAGTGTGATAACATTGGAGTTGTCTTCTGTTACCACACTGAGATTAAAAAATGCCCTAGTCGTTGATAGAATTCCCATTTTACAGTAACATTTTATAGATTTCATATAAAATGTACACATATGGTTAAATAGGTTTAAATATAAAAATATCATAAGTTTGTTTTCTGTGTCTGTAATAACATATAATGAAAAAGAATCTGAAAAAGAATATGTGTATATATATATAACTGAATCACTTTGCTGTACACCTGAAACATTAAAATCAACTATACATCAATAAAAAGTCAAAGTGAAAAAAATATTTAATGTTTTCAATTTGTCATTAGCCGCATCTCATATATACCTATTGCCTGTGAAAATTTCTCTTAAAATCAGTGTTCATCTTGAACAAAGTTTTCAGAGGAGTTGTTTACCAATTGGAGAATCTCTAATTCTCTAATTGCTCTCAAGATTGTCTTAGCCATTAGCTAAGATCATTTGCTAAGGTAAAGGTCTTCCTGCCGTTATCAGAAATGTTCACTAACCTTTTGAATAAAATATACCAGAATGTGTCCCATGCATCATGTCTGCATTAAAATCCTTCTCAAACTCAGAGCAGGCAATAAATAGATAACTCAGCAGGCAGGTACATCAAGAAGTGCCCCAGTGTTAGTAGGCTGTTTTGTTAGGAAGGGAAGTCATTCGTCTTACTTCAGTACTGGAAATGCATTGTAAAGGTTGATTTAAAAAACAGAAAATAGTAATCATAGTGTTCCTGAAATAGCTACATATCCAGACTTCGAGGAAAAAAAAAAGGGAATTTCTCCAAAGAAGATATACAGATGGCTGACAGGCATGTGAAAGGATGCTCATCATCGCAAATTATTAGAGACATGCAGGTCAAGACTACAGTGAGGTGTCACCTCACACCGGTCAGAATGGCCATCATCAAAAAGTCTACAAACGATAGATGCTGGAGAGGGTGTGGAGAAAGGGAACCCCCCCTACACTGTTGGTGGGAATGTAAATTGGTGCAGCCACTATGGAGAACGGTATGGAGGTTCTTTAAAAAACTAAACATAGAATTACCATATGATCCAGCAATCCCACTCCTGGGCATATACCTGGAAAAGATGAAAGCTCTAATTTGAAAAGATGCATGCACCCCAATGTTCATAGCAGCACTTTTTTTTACATTAGCAAGACATGGAAGCAACCTAAGTGTTCATTAACAGAAGAATGGATAAAGAAGATGTGTTACATGTATATACAATGGCATATTACTCAGCCATAAAAACAAATGAAATAATGCCATTTGCAGCAACATGGATGGACCTGGAGATTATCATACCAAGTGAAGTTAAGTCAGAGAAAGACAAATATCATATGATATCATTCATATGTGGAATCTTAAAAAATGATACAAATGAACTTATTTACGGAACAGAAATAGGCTAAGAGACATAGAAAACAGTTACCTAAGGGGAAAGGGGAAGAGAGATAAATTAGGAGTTTGGGAAAAACAGGTACTACTATATATAAAATAGGTAAACAATGAGGGCTTACTGTCCAGCACAAGGAACTATATTCAATATCTTGTAATAACCTGTAATGGAAAAGAACCTGAAAAGGAATATATATGTGTGTGTGAGATTCACTTTGCTGTTCACCTGAAACTAACACAAAGTTGTAAACTGACTATTAAAAAAGAAAGAAAGAAAGAAAGAAAAAGAACCTCATGATAGTCAGGTCTATGGAGAACAGATGGACTTCAGCCTTTGGAAAGTTGATTGGATCCAAGGCAGTGTTCGGGGATCACTGATCTGGTACTCTACCACTAATTGACTTGGCTACTCAGTTTATCTCTCTTCTCTATATGTGATTTTTCTGCTTTTCCTTCTCCTACCAACTACCTCCTTTATCTCTAGTTTAAATGTATAGGAGAGATGCCAATAGGTTTAGTTTATTGCTGTTGTCCTGTATGGGCAGATTGCTCATGTGTAGGTACGTTGTGTGTTTAGCCTGTGTAAGAGCATTTTCTGGATCAGGTGATCCATGGGCCAGTCAGCTGTGGCTAAGGGGTGGCAACCCATAGGCTAAGCATGCAGATGGAAGCACTAAGAAGGAAATATTAAAATGAGGTTGAAGGTGTAACTGGCATTTTGAGGCTTCACTTACCTAACTTTTTTTCCCCTAAATAATTCAAGAAAAATATTACATGTGGGAAGCTGAAAATAATTCAGCTCCATAGGTCACGAGATTTCAGTTTGAATTTGTGAAGGTCATGATATACTTTGTGGTTAAGTTTAAAGGAAACACATTACTCTCATATTTATTGAGCCACTTACTATGTATTAGGCACTTTGCTGAATGTTTTCATACATTATCACATTTAATCCTCACAACAAAGCATTTAAATGTTTTGATAGGTTTAATATGACTATTGACACATTAGTCTGATTCAATTTTACAGTAAAGCTTAAAACCCCAGGCTTTGGGTTGGAATCTTGACTTTACCACCTGGTAGCTAGATGACTTTAGACAAGTTTCTTATTCTTTGTTTCTATTTTCTTACCTAAAAAATGGTTTCCTATAGTTTATCTCACAGGTCTGTCCACAGGATTAAAGTAGGTACTCTATAAGCTACGTTAAATTCTTGGCATGAAGCTTGACATATAGTAAGCCTCAACTAGTTAGCCATCGTGATTGTTGCATAGGTCTGAGCAGAGTTAAATTGCCATTTAACTTTAACGTTTCTTTTATTAGAGTGACTCTGTACCGTAGTGACCTTTATGGCACTCCATGGGTTTCTCTACTTAAACATGGGCCTCTTTGAGCAACCATTGGTCACCAAAACAGATGGGATATGAAACATCCCCAAATAGATTCTAACACATAAAACGATACTTACAGAGAATGGTGTTGACATCTTTCCCTTTCCTTTTTTTTTTTTTTTTTAAAGTTTTCCTGAAATAAAACTTTTAAGACAAGGTTGCTCCCATCTTTTAATTGTCATCCTGATACTTAGAACTGCATAGTGTAGAAATCAGTTTACACTTACGCATGACTGCAGCCATCAAAAAACAATTACCTGGTTTTACTAAATGTATTCCAACTTCTTGACAGGTCAATTTTAGTCTTCCTCCCCTCCCCCTGGCTCCACCCTTTACTATTAGAAATGATATTTGCTTTTTCTAATTGTTTGCCCTGAGGTATAGACATTCTTAGAATTGTTTGACCTTGAGAAGATGTACCTCCTATTATACTTTTCCTTTGCAGTAAAATCTACCTTATTTACAGCTAAATGAAATGAGCAATCTTAATGGTAATAGAGTGCTTTACCAAAACATTTGAGACTGTCACCAACTGATTTGTTTCGTTTTGTTTTGTTTTGTTTTGTTTTGTTTGGGTAAGTTTTATTTTTTTTCCCTTCCACTGGAGATTTAGCTGTTATCTCTTGTTCATGCCTTACTCTTAATGAGGGGGAAGAAAAGAAAAAAACAAAAGGGGCATTTGATAGCGGTATTCAATCAGAGTTAACAGAGAATTCTGAAAAGATACTTGTTTGTGATTGTTTCAACATTAGGGAAATAATTTTAACACTGACAGTAAATAAATATTATTTTTATATGTTGCCATAAAAGACTATTGAATTTAAAAAGCTAAGTATATTAGCCACGGTTATTTATTGTAGTGAACTAATCTGAGGAAGTAACTAAAAAGCAAATAACCATACACTATAAATACATGATTTCTTGGCTAAGAGATGGTTAAAAAATCAAGAAAATATAATGGAATAGCATTATTTTAAATTCTTCAATCTGAGCTATGGAGGTCAAAGCATTATAAATTCAAGAAAAACTGTGCATATATTTACATGCATAGAGAAAATTTTCCCTATTCTTTGAGTTATATTAGGGAGATGAGCTATGTAGCTTTGTGAAGCTTTTAAAGGAGAACTGAGCTATTTATGTCATTCTTTCAGATATGCCTTGTCTTCTGTGTTTTATTCACACTGAATATAATTGATTATTTCTTTACTATGATATCCTCTAAGACAAGCGTCTTTTATAACATTTTTCCCATAGTATGGTTCATGAGAATGGTCTGTAGGAAGCTCATGTATGTTATTAGAAAGGGAGTTCCATATGCAGATATGTTAGGAAACCCTGGTTTAAGCAAAGTTATGCTCATTTCTTAGAGCTCTGTACATAATAATGGACATGGTGAATTTCTAAAGATACGTAATATTTCCAGAACTCACTTGACCATAGAATGCTTCTTCCTCAAAATACCTTTAAGTCTTTTTTCCTATGCAACTATCTTCTCAGAAATTGATGTAAAGAAATCTGGCATTATAACTATCACTTTCAGTCATTGGTGTATAGTTAAAGACAAAGAAGTTGTTAACAAATGCTTACCTTATATTGAATATTTATGAAATATATAAAAAAGCAATTATGATCAGGAACTGAGATCCTATGAGACATTCAGTATGAATGATTCTTATAGTCACTATACTAATTCTAATTAGGAAAATGTATAAGTTCATTGGGTGTATACCTCGAAATGTAGCAGAAGAGAGGAAAAAGAAAAAAAATGTTTCCCACTCTCAAGGGGTTTTTGACCTGTTAGAGGCATCTAAGCATTGGACAGATCTGGATACTATCATGTCGTACAATGTTGAATGGGTAGATGAATGAGGTGAGTTCTAAGACACTTTCAATGCCTTGCAATCCAGTGATTTGTGTGCATGAAACTGGCATAGAATCATACATGACTGTAGGAAATCAAGTGCTCAAAGAGATAAGAAGGTGTAGTAGAAATAAAGTGCAATTTGCAGAAACAGACTCCAAATTGTTCATATAAAGCCAGACAGAAGATTTAACCTTGCTGTGTCTCAACATCCGAATGTGTAAAGTGATCCTGAGAATGACTGTCACTCTGTGAGTATTAAATGAGGTAAATTATGTACTGGACCAGCACAGTGTATGATACAACGTAAGCATTTCATTATTCTCAGTTCTTCTTGGAGACCTACTACAAGAATTTAAGAATTCCATGCTGAACATTCTGAATGATTGTAGATGTTATATTTAAAAGAAATCATAGGGTAGTATAGTATAAAATATATTACCACATGTGTGAAAAAGAGAGACATTAATAATATATTAATTTCTGTTTGTATCTGCCTGAAGCAATTCTGGAAGAATCAAAATAATAATAATGATGATAATAATAATAATAATAATAATATCACCAAAGCCACCTTTGACGAGGACGAATGGGAGAGATAATTTTCTCTGTATATTTCCATGTTTTTAATGAGGAAAATATCACCTATTCAAAAGATTGGACTAGGTGTGATGAATAACTTTGCTAATTTTTAAGAACAGAGTGTCTAGTAAGGACTAGAGTTTACTTCTTTCTGTGATATTCTGGGAGAACCACCTTCTGGACAATTTAAGAGATTTAAAAAAAAATTGTGAGTTCTTTCTCCCTGCTCTTTAGAAATCTCTTGATCTAGGTATCAAAATAAAATAAAAACTGTTCCTTACATTTTTTTCTAAAGAAACTGAACAATCAGTAAATGTGGTCAGTCTTTATTTCTTCACTCCAAGATATGCCCTACCAAAATGTAATACAATAGGAAGAAAATCTGTCATTTTATTAGCACATAGTTAACGGTCTACATCGGAGAAGGAATCTAAGGACTTTTCACCTTAATGCTATTATTACTAGTACAGCAGGTTCACAGAAACTTCGAGTTTAATGGCATAAAAGAGACGGTTTAAACTGAGGACACCTAGAGAACGTGTCATCTTTGTCTTATGTTTTATTTCCTCTCAACTTTTCTTCTTTGTTTTGACCCCACCACTTACAGAGTATCTTGTTCAGAAAAATTACCATGGGCCTGGCAAAGGATACAGTCACGTCGATACTGATTCCATAGAAATTAAAAGAAAGAGTTGTGTTCCATCACTTTGACAACTAAATTACATGAAACTCAGCTGGAGATCAGGTGCTGGTTACTTTTCCAAATGGAGCTGGTGGTGAAGCAGTGTCATTTGGCACGGCTATTCACAGTTTAGATGATTTCAGATTTGGACGTCCCTTTGGACCCACTTACTTGTGACTTCACTGACCAAAACATTTAAGCATAAAGTTTCATGCAGCATCTTTGCAAAGAGGTCATTATTGTAGGGCAAGCATACATTTAGAGCAAACAAAGGAAACAAAATTTTGAAACAGTGACTATTTATTACTGTCTCTCTTTAGTCTTTGATTATATGAGCATGTCTACTGTGTGCATAATTTGTATGCTCAGTAAGGCAGCAGGTTGACTGGAAAGAGTGCAATATGGAGTTTGAAGGATGTTGGTTGTATTTTATGTTTGCGGTAACAATTACTGGGAATTATCGTATCAGAGCTGCTGTGTTAGTTTCCTATTGTTGCTGTAAGAATCACCACAAATGGCTTAAAACAACACAAATGTATTAGCTCATTCTTCTGTAGGTCAGAAGTCTGCATTCAGTGTCTTCAGGCAGAGTCTTTTGCTTAGGCCAAAATGAAGGTATTGGTAGAGCTACATTTCTTTTTGGAGGCTCTGAGGGAAAATCTGCTTCTAAGCCCATTCAGGTTTCGGCCGAATTCACTTACCTTGTGGTTGTAAGGCTGAGGTCCAGTTTCTTTGCCAGCTGTCCATAGGAGCCTGGATTTTGCCTAGAGGCTACCCTCTTCCCTTCTCATGCTTTCCACCTGCCCTTCCCTTTCCCCCTAGAAATGTCAAGTACCTTTCATGCTGCACACGTCTCTAATGATTCCGTCTCTTACATCTCTTCTTCTTGTAGACAAAGTTCTTTTAAGGACTCTTTCAATTAAATTGGTCCAACTCGGTAATCCAGGATAATATCTCTTTTTTAAGGTCTTATATTATAAAATCCCTTTTGTCATGTAAACAACATATTCCCAGGATCCAGGGATTAGAGTGTGGTCATCTTTGGGGGAGGTGGTGGTGAGAATGCTGTCTACCTCAGGGAGTAAATCTCTAAAGATAGAAATGGTGAGAATGGAGAGTTCACTTAGTGCTGTTGTTCCAAAATCATCTTTATCATCCCATACTCCAGGTTTTAAGATAAAAAAGTTTATTGAGGACAGGATTCAGCTTTCATTTTGTGCCATCTGTGTGGTACATAATAGAGACCCCACCAACACTGTTTGTGAATTTTCATGTCCCCAGAGAGGTTTACCAGAAACTTGGGAAGATAAGTAATACAAGTTGTCAGTTAAATAACACAGGTGACCAATGTTTTTTAAGACATATGTATAGAGAGAGAACTTTTGGTCCCAGAACTAAGAAGATTTCTTGGAAAAGGTAGTACATTAGATGCTTTCAAAGCATGCTTAGGATTTGAAAGAGTGGGGAAAAAAGAAAGAGAAATAGTCTTCCCATAAATAATGAATAGCAAAACAAGGAATTAGGAAAGAGAAAACACTGATTTGGGGCAATTCTACCTGGAGGAAAACATTCTACTGAATACTTTCTAGGAAATAAAGGAACCTAGTTGGTGATATACTATTCCAGTGCTTTTCAAATTTTTGGACTAAAAATCCTTTACATTCTTAAGATGTATTAAGGACCCCAAAGTACTTTTGTTTATGTAGGTTATTATCTATCAATATTTATTGTATTGGGAATAAAAACTGAGAAGATATTTAACTGCTCATGAATTTATTTAAAATAACAATAACTGAGCCATTGCATGTTAAAAAATGTATTTTAATGGCAAATGGCTATGTTTCCCAAAACTACAATAATTTGGCGAGAAGGATGGCATTGTTCTGCATTATCAGACATCTCACATCTCTTTCTGCAGTCTATTGCGGTATCATGTTGTGTTGCCTCTAGACAACTCCATTGCACATTTGGGAGAAAAGTGAAAATGGTTTTGACCCTTGGACCCCCTGAAGGGCTTTTGGGGGTTCACCAAAACCAGATGTTCTTGTATAACACTTTGAGATCTGCTTTCCTATACTGTCAACAAATAGCTACAGAACATCAGGTGCCAGGCCCTATTCGTAGGTAGAAAACAAAGGGTAAACAGGACAGAAAAGGACTCTGCCCTCACCATGCTTACTTTCTCATGAGGGGAGGCTGACCTTAAAATGAAAGAAATAAGATGCTTCTCGATGGTGGTAGAATCTAATAAAACAGGTGTTATGCTGAACCGTAAGTGGAGATGAGTCTGAGACTTAGATACAGGGTGCTCAGGCAAGTCTGCTCAAGGCAGTGGCTTAAATCAAGAGCTACAGGAAGGGCAGCTCCGTGAAGAACGAGGGAAAGCATTATACTCTGAGGGAACGGCTGGTTCAAAGGCTCCGATGTAAACTGAAGAGTTAAAGGAACAAAAATTCTCAGAGAAACTATTAAGAGAAGGAATCAGAGATATGGGCAAGGCCCATTTCATTTGAGGCCTGGTAGATCATAGTCAGGATTTCAGATTGAATTCTAAATGTTATCTGAAGATTTTAAGAAAAGAATGATACAGTCTAATTCACATTTTTAAAACATCGCTCTAGCAGCTGTATGTAGAAAGGGCTGTAAAAGAACATGAAAGGAAGAAGGGAGACCCTTGTTGCATTAGGCCAGATAAGAGATGATGCTGGTCCTTCCTGGGGACAGCAGAAGAGATGCTGGACAGTCATTAGATTCAGGATGGAGGTAAAACTGACAGCACCGATACATTAATTTTCCCTTTAGTCTGATTAAAATTCATTTATTTCCCGGACCATTTCTCTCACTTGTAAAATTCGCTTTGAACTATGTTCTAATCTCTCAAGGTCTTAGCGTACTTTCCAACTTAATCATCACCCACAAATTTAGTGAGAATCCTCTCTCTTAGATATCATGATAGCATATTAATCATTTCATATCATAACTTACCTCATTGACCTGTGATAGTGAGTCTTTTCTAGAGCAACTTTTCATTTATATTCAAAATGAAGATTAATGAACATTACTGTCACAGGCTATAATATGACCCTCAGACTTTTCTGTGCAAAATATTCCATTCAAAGTATATTTACTGTTGTTATTTCTGCCTTCCCATCTCCCCCACACCAAATGCATCTTCTTCTCCTGGTTGTTAAAAGGTTACAGGCTATTCACATGGTCATATTGCTGATAAAATAGGACATGTGTTTCTATGAACCAGATTTGTTCATTAGGGCACTTAGAGTTAATAAGAAGCTCTCAATAAGAGAGAAGCAAAGATCTGGGGAGAAAAGTTGAAATAAGAAACGATACTGTTTTCTGATTAAAGAGCTTATGCATTAGGCTTTTTTGAGTAGATTCAGTAACTAACTGCTCAAATGGTATGATTTCATAGGCCAAGAAGATGCCCTTGGTCTTCAAAATGCCTGCTCTCTGACTGTTGCTAACATATGAAACTTCATTATTACCTTTTCTTCCACTTTTTTCAAATAAAGACTTTGCTGCCTATTAAAATTAAAGTACTCCTAAGAGAGACCCTGTGATCCTCAACCAAAATTCAACCTTTGATTTTAATAGGTGCCTTGGTTCCTTTATTGAGAGTTGCTTTGACAGGTACAGGATAAAAGGAGTAATAGTTCCTGAAAACCAAGAGGGAAATGAACAGACTTGGGGAGAAGAGGCAGAGAGAGTTTTCTCTGTCTGCCTCACCCCTCTGCCTGGCTTTCTTTGTCCTCTATTTACCTAATCATTACTTTCTCTACCAAATTACAATTTAGCTGAGTGTAGAGGCGTGTTTTAAGAGTCCGATAGCCTTAGGTTTCTCACTCTCCATCAGAGCATTGCTTACTTCTGGGACTGCTGTTCCCTTCTCTGTAAGAAATGAGATTTATAATATTGTTGGTCACCTGGGTGAAGTAAGGAGTTGAGTACATTTTAATTGTCATTAATTTCTCCACTGTATAGAACATTTTATGGTCTTCAAAGAGCTGTGCCTTGTATGCTGTCTTTTAAAATCTCCAGAGTCACTCTGGTCAGGCTTATCTCTCCCCAAACTGTTTGAATATTAGTAAAACTGAGGCTCAGGAAATCAATGCACAAAGTCATATGGCCAAAAATGGTGTCTTGAACTTTTGATATCTTGATACTGTCACCTCTCCCCACTGTATCCTTTTGGCTTTTAATACCATGTCCTCGATAAAAGATTTTTTAAGTTTCATAACGAATATATTTTATAACTTCAAATTCTGTTTGTCTTTTTGTACAATTATTTGCCTTAACTATACTCTAACATAATTATGTAATTAAATGATTACTTGGAAGGAGGAGCTAAATCTGTTGGCCTCTGCCTCCCAAAGAAAGGCAAAGCAGACTTGGTCTAATCTCCTTGTCCATTGGACCTTTGAGTAAATAGACTAACAATAGTTTCTAGAAGGAAGAGATTTATGTCTATCTTTAGCAGGGTGCCCCTGGTTGAAGATTTCCTATAGTGAGTAGAACCCAGCATCTATGAGGTAGGACTACCTGGGGCAGGTCACATCCACTGTACCACTGGGTGGAGTATAAAATGCTTCATCTGAACTCCTCCATAGCTTATATCCTTGAAGTTACTTGGCAAGGTTGATATTGGGTAATTATATCCTTGAAGTTACTTGGCAAGGTTGATATTGGGTAAGATCTTTAGTTCATGTGAGTCTGATTTAATAATCCAATCATGACATTTGTCTGTGGATAATTCAGTCATTTATTCTGAAGGAATCTCCAGTAGAAACATCAGAGATGAGAAGCCATCTTGTTCTCTTTGCCCTTCTCCAAATTGAAATGTTACTGACACAGTATGTTGGTAAATAGTCTCCCTATTGAATTGGTAAAATCAAAGCCACTCTTTTAAGCAGTGAAAATGCCTGATTTAATTTCAGTAGTTATAAATCAAAATTAAGCCTAGGAAACCAGACCCATAAATAGCTGTAGAGAATCCAGGGGCTATTATTCTAAAGGCACTCTCAGATCAATTTGCATGGAGATGATGTGGCTGTGAGATAAGGAAATTGTCTTTCTGCCCTGTTAGGAGAAGGTACCAGGATTTAAAGCACCCAACAGGGAGGAAAAACAGCAATTAATTTGTTAAAAGTCAAGGAAAGATTGTATTGCTAAAATGAGAAATAAAGTCTTTACTTTTATATTGACCATTTTTGTTCCATAGAACACTTTTCTGAGTTAAGTATGAAGATTGGACATAATTATTCACCTCAGGGTTAATAAGATAAGACAAAGAATGTAACCCCTACCTACTCCTAGTCAAAGTAATTGGTTTGTTTGTTGGTAGATTTTTTTTCCCTCTACCTTGAATTTAAGCAAATGAGGTGATGCTTCTTAGATTTTTGACTTTGTAAAGAAGAACACACAAATCAGTCATCTTGAGTGTTCAATTTTAAAGAGACAAACCTCAGGCTTAGAAATAATTACTGCAATAAACAGATAAGGTTATGAAAGAGACAGTGTTAAAAATCCCTCTTTTTTTCCCCTCAAATTTTTTGCCATCTTTTCTTTCTTAGTCTAACACATTCATTTACAATGTTTTATTATATTCAAGTAATAGTTCATATATTTGTACTTGGTAGCCAGTGTTTAACAATGCATTAATTTCTACCCATTAAGTCATATATACTTCAGTTTCCAAAAACTATAAAATGCTGTGAAGCATACCTTTCGGTTACAGACGTATCTGTGATTTTGAAAATATACCAACTTTCTCAAGTTGAGTTAGTAATACAAATATTGGATTCCTAGTTACCATCTCTTTGTTTTCCTTTCATAATTTTATTAATCATTAGTGGTAGTAAAAATGCTATTTTACTGTGGAAATAGCAGAGCTCATTTATCCAGAACATTTCAGAAGTGCAAACAGCTGTAACATTTTTGCATTTGTGGTTACACTTTTTGTTCTGTGCCAGTTTATTTGGCCTCTGCACACAAGTGTAAGCAGAAAAAGTGCGAAGGATCACACTGTAGATCAAAGGAGTGTGGCTACATTCTGAAGGACAGCGAGGAAAAGCCAGGAGGCAGCTGGGAGAAGCTGCTCAACATGGGACTCTGACTGCCCAGTGGAGCTGTTCTCCGCCAGGCCAGCCTCCAGTCCCGGACCTCAGCCTGCTGCCTCTACTCCTTCTGTTAGCGTTTTGTATTTAGCATGTGGACATTTAGTCAGAATCTTCTTTCCCGTATTTCCTCTTTCAAAATCTGCTCACAGGGTTGATATCTTTTCTTTATACATTTTTGTACTCTCTCCTTTGAATTCTTGCCTTTTAAATCTGCCTTCCACTGTGATCTGTAAAAGCTTGCCCCATCAGAAACTGTTCAATTATGAGCATTCAGCAGAGGCAGCAGGGCCAGTTTAAGAGAATAGAGCCTAGCAAACAGTAGGTTCTTTGCAAGGACTTTGCAAGGAGTAGGTATTTTTCTATTCTACCCATGAGTAATGATGGCCCACTTCCCGTTTATAAGAATTCACTAATAGTTTTGTGTCTTTTTCAGATTGAACTTTTAAAATTAAATATGAAACTCATAGATAATCACAGATGAGGATTCAGGGCCAATATTCACAAAATGAATATTTTGACTGGCGGATAAAGAAACAGTGATTGACAGTGGGACTTTCGTGTTGTGCTAAAATGAAAAAGTTGATAAGGACAGATTAGAAGAGGTGTGAGTAGTTGTTTAAATGCAGCACTGACGGAATGACTCATACCACTAAAAGGGAGACAAAAAAAAAAAAAGAAAGAAAAAAAAGAAAAGGAAGAAAAGAAGAGAAAAAAGAAAAGAAAAACCTCTCCTCAATTTTTGATCTCGGATCATCATGGCTGGCAGGGCTAACGAGATCGATGGCAAAAATAGCTTTTTGTTGATGGGTCATAAAATAAACAAGGACAAAATAGTGGTGGGTGAGTGATTTTAAATTCTCTGTGTTATATCATATTCAAGTGTGGCCCTTCACACTCTGATTAGAATTTTAAATATGTCTGGGAATTAAGAAGAACGGGAAGTTATGAAAAAAAGATCTCCACAGAGCAACTTCTTAGGCAGGCTGGAATGCTTTGACCTTGAAAAGATAAATCCAGAACAAGCTAAAAACAGCACATAGCATTATTGCTAACATACAGTGCTTCACATGTTATTATGTAGCACAAAGTACAAAGAAACAACCAAAGAATGAAAAAGGAATTATGTTTAAAATAGGGTGATGTAATTATACAATCTTTAATACTATTCAAAGGCATTTTTATTCTATTTATGAAATACAGCCTTCTTTTCTTACAGAAAATCATTTAGATTATGTGTTCCAAAAGAATTTTTCTATATTTTGTTTTAGTTAACTCAACTTACTTGGAAAATAAAAGCGGAAAAGGGGGATTAGTAAAGATTAGATAGAATCTTTTCTTTTTAATGGTCTCAAGTCAATTCATTTGATATTTTTTCTCTGTTTTCACACCCAGATACATCTCCCAAAGCCAGCCTGAATCAGTACAGGATGTAAATTAAAGGCATTTCGGAAGAGTATAGGTAACTTCCATCTAGATAGCTCCAAATTTTTGTAGAAGTATAAAACTTAGTTTATTTTGGAAGATTTTCCAAATGAATATTCTATCTTCTTCATGGGCAACGGGAGCTATGGGCTGTTATTATAGTTCAGAGGGAGAAAGGAAAGGGGGGGGGGGTTTCTATGGGAGCATCCTGAGCCTGCCGGAGGGCCATCAGAAGACTGACCGAGACATCGGAGGGCTGTTAAAGCGCGATGCGGGCAAGAGTCCTAAAGGGGCCTGGGCAGTTATTCAGTGTTCCTTTTTGTCTCCTTTTGTCCAATCTGGCAATTCTCTGAAGTGCAGTATTATTCTGCAGTGCAGAAACAGCAACCCTGATTGTAAAAATAAAAAAGCCTCACAAATCCTTACAATGCCATTTCGGGACAAAACTGGTCATGTATACTGTTTCCACATAAGAAAATAAGACACTTTCCTCCCTCCTAATGAAGTAAAATGAACATTTAAAGAGATTTAATTTTTTTCAAATTTGATGTTTAAAAAAATCATTTATTTGAATTGCTATAAAAATATGAGATAAAAAGGTCACTCTGAACCTGTTAGCTAGCACAAAGTTAAGCTGATAAAAACTATTCTGAAACATGAATTTCCGTTTACATGTAATATAGTTATTCAATTGATATACGTTCAATCAGGCCCAGTTCACCTTCCTGAGATTTTCTTTCTCCATGTCAGACTGTTTATTCATTTTTGTGTGCATTTTTAAGCTAAGAAATTTCACTACTAAAATCACTTAGTATATGAAGCCAACTATACATGACTCTCGTCTTTAAAGCCTCTATAAAGACAGTGTGACCATTAGAGATTCCTGTCATGCCTCCATCTAAAATGTAATCATTGACTTTCGAAGTATTAAAAGAAAATGCCTTTAGAAAAATGTCACCCCAGGGCAGTGAGGATCCCAATTTAACATCCCATTTAATACATCGTTTAATCTGTTGTACGTTTGAAGGGTGGATATTTCACATGGGTAATACAGGGAACACGGTAGTTAAGCAGTTCTCATGGCTAGAGGAAAAGAATGGGGAGGAGAGTGGTGAATTTAATATTTCTGTGTGTTTGCGGAAGAGAGAATCAGGAGAAATACTTACCATATTTTCTCGCCTTTGGTTTGTGCCACTTAGACCAAGGAAATTAGCATTTTCAAGCCCAGAGTTTGATCAGATCTGTGTTCTAAGATGACACTTAGGATAAGAGTGCTTCAGCACAGATACGGAATATATTTCTATACAAATATATGTTTTCAAGGCCACTTATTAGAGACTGATAGGGAATATATATTTGGTCTTCCTCCCTGGTTTTTGGTGCAGAGTTCCTAAAATCACACGTATTTTCCGGGAGATTGGTTTGAGAAGAGTGTCTTTTGTTACTCATAATGAGCCCCTTTCAGCCATACCTGGGCGTATGCTGGTGTTGTGATTCTGGGACAATGGTGGCTTCAGAGGAACCAACCAGTGGTTACAGGCTTGGAATTTTAGCATTACCCCCGACCCTCTGGGGAGAGGAATGGGGCTGGCGATTGAGTTCAATCACCAATGGCCAATGATTTAATTTAATAATTTAATCTATCATACCTATGTAATAAAGTGTCCATAAAAACTCTAACCAAAGGAGTTCAGAAAGCTTCTGAGTTAGTGAGCATAGCAAGGTGCAAATCTGGAGAAGGCACGGACACTCCATGCCTCTCCCACATACCTTGCCCTATACATCTCTTCTGTTTGGCTGTTCCTGAAATATAGTCTTTTTTTTTAAATTTCATTGAAGTATAGTTGATATATAGTATTATATAAGTTGCAGGTGTACAGTATAGTGAGTGATTCATAATTTTTGAAGATTATACTCCTTTTATAGTTATTACAAAATATTGTCTATATTCCCTGTGTTGTACAGTATATCCTTGTAGCTTATTTATACAAAATAGTTCGAATCTTTTAATCCCCTACCCTACATTTCCCCTTCCCCCTTCCCTCTCCCCGCTGGTAACCACTAATTTATTCTCTTTATCTGTGAGTCTGTTTCTTTT
The DNA here is from genome assembly GCF_036321535.1 of Camelus dromedarius. Taxonomy (NCBI): domain Eukaryota; kingdom Metazoa; phylum Chordata; class Mammalia; order Artiodactyla; family Camelidae; genus Camelus; species Camelus dromedarius. The sequence continues at coordinate 27,447,639 of NC_087450.1, forward strand.
TTGTTATATTCACTAAATTTCTTTTTATTTTTTTAGTTTCCACATATAAGTGACATCATACAGTATTTGTCTTTCTCTGTCTGACTTATTTCACTTAGTATATAATATCCTTCAAATGCATCCATGTTATTGCAAATGGCAACATGTCATTTTTTATGGCTGAGTAGTATTCCATTGTTTATAGACGCTACATGTTTTTTACCCATTCATCTGCTGATGGATATTTAGGTTGCTTTCATATCTTGGCAGTTGTAAATAATGCTTCTATGAACATTGGGATGCATGTATCTTTTTGAATTCATGCCGTATGACCCAGAAATTCCACTCCTGGGTATATGTCCAAAAGAAACAAAAGCACTAATTTAAAAAGATACATGAATTATATTCTTTATAATAAATGGGTAATAGTAAGTAAAGAGCTTTCCTGACTTCTGCGAGTTCTTCTATCAAATTATCAAACTTGAAGAGAGGGCTATGGAACACAAAAGTACAGGTGACAACCTGGGACTTGAAATTGGCATCCAAAGTGGGGAGCAGTCTTGTGGGACTCGTCCTTCAACATCTGGAGTCAGCTCTAACTCCTGGTAGTTGGTGTCAGAATTGAATTGTGAGACACACAGTTGGTGTCTGCAGAGTTGTGGAACTGGTTGGTGTGGGAAAAAGCCCCACTCACTTTGTGTCAAAAGTGTCAAGAATAAAGGAAACAGGGATTTTTTTTGGGGGGGGTGCACATTATAATTCACTTTTATCACACTCACTCTCACACCCATGAATATAATTGTGTATGAAATCTCTGAGTAAAGTTTCAGAGAAATCCAGATATTTGCAAACGCTTCCCTATTCCCTCCAGATCTCACGTACAGGGCTCTGGTGGTTTCATGGTATGATGCATTAGAGAGTTCATCTGTTTTGTTGCCTCTAGATGGTTTTTATTCTATACATAAAGAGCACCATCAGAATTTCATAGCTCTGTGTGCTGAATCATTCATAGAAGAGGCCATTGAATGCATATTTATGAATGCCTGGAATATTCTGTTTTATCACACCGTGCTTTTTTGTTCTGTTTTGCATTTCAGGTTATGTTCAATTATCGACTAGCCTAGCAGCAAATTGTAGCGATTGGAAAGTTGAGTTTGACTTCAAATTTATATAAAAGTGAAATGTTAGTATCACAGTTGGTTGCAATTGTTATTCAAAATATGAGCCAATGAGAAACCCTGAATGGGTTTACAAAATTATTAGCCTTTGCTTCTTCATTTCAAAATAACTTTTTTTGTAGGTGAAACAATGGATGGCAGTCTTTAATTCCATTTCTACATTGGACTGTCTTCTAGATGCTTTTGGAAAATATGGAGATGTAAAGAACTTCCTCTCTTGCTACCTAAAATTTTATTATTCATTACGGAAGAGTCCATATGGTAAAAATGACCCCAACCATAGTGCGAAATCAAGCAACTATGCTAAACTTAGGGGCAAGATCTAAACCAAGGACTTCTGACTGGGAAGTCTGAACGGCTTCTTAGATATGACATGGAGCTGGGCTTTGCTATACAGAGAATTATTTATTTATTTATTTATTTATTTATTTATTTATTTATTTATTTATTTATTATTTATTTTTTAACATTTTTTATTGATTTATAATCATTTTACAATGTTGTGTCAAATTCCAGTGTTCAGCACAATTTTTCAGTCATTCATGGACATATACACACTCATTGTCACATTTTTTTCTCTGTGAGTTATCATAACATTTTGTGTATATTTCCCTGTGCTATACAGTGTAATCTTGTTTATCTATTCTACAATTTTGAAATCCCAGTCTATCCCTTCCCACCCTCCACCCACCTGGCAACCACAAGTCTGTATACAGAGAATTTTTTAAATGGAGCTCATTTTGCACTGACTGAAATCTGTGAGGCTGATAGAACTGTAAAACTGCTTCTGTTTGTAAGGCTTTTTTTACTTTTATTTCCATCAGGCTTTTAACATTTCCGGAAGGAAGGATAAAATGAGGGCTCAGAGACTGTATGCTTTTTATTGGTTTGTCTACAGTGATGTTTTGTTTCAGCATGCTCTTTAATGTAATAAGTTTGTATATATTAAATTTAGTTGAATGCTGATTTAAAAGGGTTTGGTGTGGATCTGAGTTTCAGTGTCTTAAAATAGAATGAATTGATTACCCTGGCTCATGTTCACATAACTTAGATCCAACTGTAGAAAATGGAACTATTCATAGTCAAGCGGTATTTCTATTTATTTGTAGGTCTCCAGATTGGAAAAGAATTCGTTGTAACATGGTGGAAGCAGGCATAGCTAAGTGTGGTGGAGAAGACCTGAAATACAATGTAGCCCTACAGAGGCAAACCTTGTGATTATTGGTGGCAAACCTTGTGATTATTGGTAGCAAGCCCGTGGTGTCTCCCTATGGCCTTTGAGTTTGGGACTAATTGTATAATCCATTTTCTTCTAGTGGATTTCATACTAATTTTAGCCTTGAGAGTGATTGGGACTGGGAGTGCCTTGCTGTCCTGCATGTAGCTTGGCATTAATCAAAGACAAAAACAAGTCCATTGTCATGCTGAAAAGAAAAGAAGTCCCTGACAAGATAAGGGATGCTATCTCTGCTTTCATCTTTGAGGCTTAGAAATCTTTACTGATTGCACTGGAGACCTGGTTGCTACTGGGCCCTAGGGAGAGAGGGACAGGCCAAGCACATTCGTCTCTCCTTCCCACCCAGCCCTGCGGCCTCTATCTGTTTTAGAAATATGAAATCCCTTTGTCATGACCATTGAGGGAAGCTCAGAAATGGACTGTGTGCCATAAATAAATAAGATGTGTATGGAGGGGTCTGGAGGGAGAGTTCTGCTGTTGCTAAGTGATCAAGATGAATAGGCAGACGGGCGAGTCTGTGTTTTGGCACCAGGTTGTCCTGGGGTCTGGAGATGGGGAGACTGGATACCTCAGGCATTCAGGGACCCTATAGGCTATCTTCAGGGACAGCACTAGACACAAGGAAAGAGACTTTAGGTAGGGACCTTAATTTGGGCATTTTCTGGAAAGATGGAGATGAAGTAGACAGCTTAAAATACATGTGAAAATACAGCTTGTTCTGGCCTTTTTCTTTCTAAGATTCTGACCTGGCCAACATTTTGCTATAAGGGGTAAAGGTGCAATTCTGAAAGATTCTAACAGGAAACCATGAATGTTGCCAATTATCCTTCAATTTTATTCTTCTAGACATTGCCCTTGTCGACTGAAATAAATGCACAGCCTAAAAGTTGAGAGTTATGTTTTATTTGGCACGAGGACTCCAGCTGGGATGACAGCCTCTCAGATCACTCTGAGGGACCGCTCCGAAGAGGTAGGGAAAGAGCTAGGCTATATAGGAGCTTTACAAGGACCAGGTAGTTGGAACAGTAAAAAATTACTTGTTATCTAAAGAAAACCAGGCATCTGAAGTTAAAGAATTTAGTGCTTTTCTGTGTATGGGAGGAAGCAAACATTTGGGCTCATTGAATTCATTCCTTTACAGGCACCTAGCTACCTAGGGCCAGGGTCCTGTCCTTTCTTATTCTGAGTCCCCTCAGAGTGCACCATTGTGAGTGGCTCCAGAGTCTGGGCTGCGGGTTTGTCTTCACTAGGGGGTGGCAGCAGCCAATGATGACTTGATGGCTTCAGCATTCTTTGTTTCAGCATTCTTTGTTTACTGATATGGTTTGCAGTATTTTTCGTTCATACCCTCCATGTGTACATGAAAAAGAATAGACATCTAGTGATGGAGGGAAGATTCTGATCTTCATGTTCCCTGAGGATTTAGACTAGGGTCCTTGAGTGTTGTCCAGCACACTTCCTTTACTTCCAGAAGGTCTCCTCAGCTTCTCTTGCTTGTATCTTGTCTAAACTGTCTGTTTTTCTATGGAGAAATACTTTGAAACGAAATGCAGAAACACACTACCAATTCCAAGAACAAACTCAACCCTAAAGGGTTTGCCCGCAATCTAGAATTAAGTGCAAAAAGCCTCTGCATATCCACAATAGCTTTCGTAAAAAACTCCAGATTATAAAGACAAGCATTTTCTTTCTTAGTGCCTCACTCTGAGCCTGATTGACTTTTATTCAGCATGTCATTCTCAATCAGCCTGGTTATCTGGTTTCCCAGCCCACAACAGATTAGAAACAGCAAAGGAGAAGCCAAGAAGGCACGGTGACAGCCAAAGTGACAGCTGAAAGCTTGACATTGAGGGAGGAGAGAGAAAAATGATATAGTAGGCATAGAGCTATACAGCCATATGGTGCCATAATGAATGCTCACCAAGATGACCCCTGAGTCATCAAGGGAAAAAAAAGGCAATATTATGTTTAGAGATATTTATGTAGGGAGGCAGGAAGCCAATGGGTAATATATTTTGTAAAGATTACCATCTAGAATTTAGGTCTTAAGGGAGCATAAGCTTTAGGTACATGGAAAAGTCATTCTTCAGAACTGTTCTTTCCCAGGAAACACCCAGGTAAATGAGGTGTTACTAATCTCATCTTTAAATACCCTACTGATTTTCTCCTACAGTGTAGCCACAACTAGGCTCACTATTCACTGTTTTTCAGCAGTTACTTTGTTGCATAGGGAAACAAACCGAAAGCAATTCTAATGAAAAATGTTTTCTCTTTCTATTCAGTGCTAAATATTTTGAGTTCTGATTTGAAGCAGTTGATAAGTCAGATATTAACTGCTTAATTATGGAAATATTAAGAGTCTTGTTTCCTCCCAGTCTTCAGAGAATTGAGTTGAGAGTTAAGCACAAGGTTGCATTTTTACCAAACTCAACAAAATAGCTGCTAGCACTCTGTGGACATTAATTTCCATTTACATGCATAATACAAAAGATGCCCTGACCTAATCAACCCATCACTGCACATTTCAATACATCTCTGGAGAAAGAGAGTCCTTGTCTCATTGACTTGGCAACAGTCCCTACCAGTGACCTTTAATGCTATTATCCTCTCCCCTGGGGAGGGAACTGAGATGTGGTAGACATTACAGGAACATGGCCTTTCTAAGAAATTGGATTTGAAAGCAGGATTTTGTTGGCTGTCAATTTTTACTTGTCATTTTAATGTGGTTTTATGTAGCATTTTATAGATTTTTTTAAGTTTGCTTCCATTTATTAAGACAATCAGTAGTATTTTTGCAGATGGACAGAGGACCTAGAACAAGTGGGCTCTTTTTTTTTTTTTTTTTTTTTTTTTTCTGAGTTTGGCTGGCATGAACTTACAGTTACAAGATTCCCTTTCATCTGTATAAAATAATGATTTTTCCCCCTAAGGGAGCTCCTTTTAGAAACACCTAAGGACTGTAAGAGAGATTTGCTCTGATTTCCAGTTGTAACCTAAACTAGTTATGTATAATAGGATGATAACAGTGGACTCTGGCCAATGAAACATCTCCAGGAAGTCTATGTGAAGAAGAATGCATTGTTTCCAATTGTATTGAAAACTTAGACTGGTATTATCGCTCCAGCTCATGTAACTCATGCTCCGGATTCTGGGGTTACCTATTCCTTTTTGATTACTCTGTGTTATCTCCAGACCAGGAGCTAGCTATCTGGCTCTTTCCTAATGTAATTTGGAAAATGGAATTTTTCTTCAAATGTTCTATTGCAGGCATAGCTCTTATAGTAGAGAAGCAAGTAGGGCCAAGACCTCACAGAAAGAGTGAAATGGGTCATAATTGCCTTTGCTATCCCAAGGCAGTGTGTTCTAAATGCTCACTTTTTCCCTTTCCATAAAGATCAGCCACTTTAGACTCCATTTCAATCCTATTAAACTCAGCCCTGAGGAAACTAGCTCAAATAGTGTTCTTTATAAGGTGTAAATGACCAATAAAATAAAGGAAGGGTCTCAGAATCAAATGCCTGGCAGGTGATGGAGATGAGTGAAGCTGACTCGGTATTAGGTGACAGCCAGGGTACAGTGTGTGAATCAGAGAATGTCTGCCTCACCATTGAAATCCCCGTCATTTCTATCACACAGGAATGAGGACCCAATAAGGCTGGATGTTTTGATTTTTTAGGAAAAACTGAACATCTAACTTTTTATTTGAAACCTTATGTTTATAACTGTGGGCAATCACTTCCTTTTTTCCCCCTCTATATTGGCTAAATGTAACATTCTGCAAGTCAGTTTCTAAACCCCAATTTAAATACAAAATATCTTCAGGCATTTTTTTGCTGGGATGTGTGGAAGGTTATGAGGATTCAGCTTTAAACCCTGAAGAGTATATTTCTAGTTGTAGAACTGTAGTCATCAGAAAGAGAGGAGGCAGGAATTTGGGAGGGAGAGGAGGTAAGTGGCTCCAAGCCCTTGAATTTATTTATACTTTCTAGAGAAAGCCTGTCCACTGTCAAGACTGTCTTAGAAGCAAGGTCTTTATCTTTGGGTTGGTCAAACTTGAGTGTAGGAGGGAAGCAGAACACAACAGAGCATCATATTAAGTGTGCAGCACCTGATGATAACATTGAAAATACAGAGCTGTTAAATCTGCTGTGATTTTTCAAATGCAAAAGAAATGTTGATGTTTAATGATGCAAAGACTGTAACTTTGGTCTTTCTGCAGCTGCTTTTATTTAGGTCAGAAGTAGGAAGATGGAACAAATTAGTATTTTAAGTAAGATACTAACAGGATAAAACAAAACTAAGACTATTAATTGTAAAATGAATTTGAGGCCAAAAGAGACCTATATGGTGGTATAGGTCTAAACTTAATGGGTTCTATGCTAGTTGAGGGACGCTAGGAATGGAGATACAAGGATGGAAATGAGAAATATTCCAAAAGAAAAAGGGACAAGGCATAGTCCAAGTGAATATAAAGAATAAAAGTATCAGATGACTCAAAGTTTTGGAGCCATAGCAGTGGACACAATTCTGGTGACAAGAAACAAGTTTGTGAGACAGAAAATGATTGTAATTTGGGTCTCATCAAGTTGGAAAGGGTAGGATATCCAGAAAAAGAATGCCACAGAGACCATGTAAAGAAGATAGTGACACGCGAGGGTATTGGACAGTCCTCAGTGTGTTAATTTCAGCCCCACAGAGCGATGTCCCTAGCGTTTAGAGAGAAGGGCAGGAGACTGTGGGCTACGTTGTGGCATGTGACAGCACTTACAGGAAAAAAGAATGAAAAAGAATATGAAGGAGAACAAACAAGTTAGCATCTTAAAAGTTAAGGTGGAAGAAAGAATTAAAAAATAATGATAATAATTGATAATAATAAATAATAATAATCCTTAAGTGAGATATTCATTTCTAGAAGATAAAAATAGTTTTATTTAACTTTAAGAAGGGAAACAAACCAAAATTAAACCCATTTATAAAAATGCGTTGTATATAATAACTCTTAGAAAAATTGTATTTTGAAAAATAATTAAGTCTTCCCATTTTTGGTGCTTTTATTAGTTAGTGGCCAAGGTTCAAATTCTCTGATTCATGTTCTGTACATATTTGTCTACAAGAGGGAGGTTCCTCACATTCTCTAAGGAAAAAAATAATACGTAAGCCAAGAATTTTACAGTTTATGAAAACTAAACATGCCAGTTTATTCGTATGTAAAGTACAAGTGAAATAAAAGGTGGATTTCAAAGTTTTTCCTTAACAATTTAATATGGACATAAACTGGGATCTGGGCAAAAACCACATCTCTGAGTGTTCCATAATCTGCATATTGACTTATATTAAATGATTCATGGAGTTACTTAGGGCTTGTCACTATGTGTCAATTCATGTCTGCCTTGCAGGCAGAAAGAGGTATTTGGGAAACAGCTCAACTATAGATAATAAAACAGAAACCACCCAATACTGTGTATTTTCTTATTCAGTTTTTCTAAGCTCCCCAAAATGTATTTTTATGGAATTCTTTTAAATTGTCATTCACATTTAAGAGTTGGTCTGAAAATCCAATTATAAATAATATAGTTCAGCCATTAGTGTGAATTTAGTGTACTAATTAGTATACTATACTATAGTTTGGTGAAATTTGCAGTGCTAAGAGTAGTGGGTAACCTAGATACACTTAAAGAACAGAAAACTGCAGGAAGGGAGATGCATAGATGGACAGAGGGGCGCATATAATAACTGATACCATTGAAGTAGATTGTTTTACAAAAATGAGCCTTCCAGAGAAGTGATGCTTTCTATTTTGTGCAACGAAACTTTTCTTTTTCATTTTATCATTTTGAAAGCAATCCATACTTCCCACCTTGTTGAATGGAATCTGCTGACATAAGTTAACCTCTTTTCAATAACCCAAGGTCATCATTATGAACAGTAATCACTGTACTGCACTATAATACGGTAATGCCTGTGGGGCTGCTGAGGTGTGTAAGGCTGTTGCCCTCCTGCTAAGCTTCTATGGTTTCTGAATTCCTATATCTATCATTTGTAATTCATTTTTAAAATCCTCCTTCCTTATTAGGAGAGCAATTGCTTGTTATCATCAATATGCCTGCTTCCTGAAGCCACTTCCATGTTAGAGCAACTGTTTGCTTCTGATTTGCTGTAGGCTAGAAAGCCAAACCGCATAAAATTTAGAATCCTGTCAGAGATAAAGCTGATAGATTACGAAGGAGGTTCTAAAGAGCACTTCCATGTGCAAAGTGAATAAACTTCTGTGAAAGAATTATGTAACAGCTATTTCAGCTTTTAGATACTTTTCTTTATTTGCTTCCTGATGATTGTAGGTTAACCACCTTCAAGATAAGAGTGATCTGTGTACACAGGGCAACTGAAAGTTGCCTCCTCTCTGTGATCAAAGCACGCCACACTTAGTAGGCCCTCAGTGGTTGATGAATAAGTATGTATTTATTTATATAACTGTATCTGTATATAGACATATATGCTCATATATATAAAACTTGTGTATAAATGTGTTACTATATGAAGCTACATTGCAAAGTATTGATATCACTTCCCTCCCCACAAAGTCTTATAATTAATACAGCCCTCTAGGTCAATAAAAATGCATATATGCACTTTATCTTTTAAAATTACTTCTGCAATACTGAGATTACTTCTGTTCCTTTCCCAGAGCTTAGAACATGGTGTGTGCTGTTTCACTGTGTCTTGCTAGATCCTTGGAAATATTAGCTCCTGAAAATTGCAGTCCATGTCAGCCTATTGGAGTAGGATGGTGTTATCGCCTGATAATGAAACAATATTGCATGTCACTATGACTTGCTTTTGTTTGACCCTTTCTGCCTTTGGACTCACACCAAGTTATAACATTGTTAAATGCTGAAAAATAGTGTAGCCCTAAGTTAAGTGCTTTTACATGTGCCAACCAAGCCATGAAGCTCCGAACAGATTTTCTTCTCCCTTATTTAATCTTAATAAGCTAAGAAGTTTAGCACCATACTTTTGAGACCGTTATTAGCACTCTGGGTAGAAAGTCAGTTCTTACCTTCTTTTAAAAAGTAGGAAGAGATTGGATGGTGTATGGGAATGAGAGCAATTTAAAGATGAATTTGGTTGTTTATTGAAAGTAAATGGGCAAAAGATTTAGGAGATTTTCTTGGGGGAAAACTATATGGTTCTTTGCAGGTAGAGTGATGTTAGTCATTGTTTTCAGGCTGAATAATTTACTGGGGCACATACATGGTCTCACATGGGTGACAGGTAGAGATACTATATTAGACAGGAAGTTTTAGGGCATGGAAAAAGGAAATTAATTAATCTAAGTGGGGATGCAAACCTGTGACTTTGTCACTATATGCTAACCTACAAGTTAATAGGGCTTGCATTTATTTAACGGCTGACAGCTTCCATTTATCGGTTCCGTGTCAGGAATTGTGCTCTAGGTTTTATACTCTATCTCATTTGGTCCTCACAAAAACTCCATAAGCTGACATTATTATCAGTCTCTATTTTATAGATGAGGCGGCTTGAGGTTTAGAAAGATAAAGTGCCATGCCCAAGATTAACACAGCTAATAAGTGTCAGAACACAGTTTTAATTACAATGCTGATTTCTAGCTGTAATGTAAATGTGACCACATCCAATAAGTCACATTTATATAAACATCATTGACATAACATCAAACCACTGGCTTTGATTAGTTATAAAAATGGCATGGCTGCTAAGTACCGATATTTATTACCATCAAATAGTTCAACAAAGCAAAGCTTCTTTTTCCCTTTTCCTCCAAGTTTTTTGTGGCTCAGTGGGATAAAGGGGAAGGGTTGAAATTAATTAGTAGTAAAGTATTACGTCTAGATTAATGTTAAGTAATTTGTATTTAATAATTTTTTTCTTAGTAGTGTATAATGGAATATACATTAATGAGTCTTTATTGGAATGTTTGTGACACAAAATCTGCTGATGTGCCTGTGAGTTCATGTGTACCCAAGCCAGAGTCCTTGATTCCAGTCTGCTTCTGCATGGCCAGAGACCCCAAGGTGCGCTTTTGTGCCCACATATGCTACTATATTTCAGTTCCTATTGCTCCTGTCAGCCCCCTGCCTGGCCTGACTCTCAAAATAGGAGCATAAGACACAGACCACAAATTCTTCTGTTCCTTGGAAAATTTAGCTCTGATTGTTTTTCTTAAAAGAGGTTAAGGTCATTCCATTTTCATTTGACCTAGTGTTCTATGCTTCGGAGACATTGGAAAATTGGTACTGATTAAAAAAAATTGGAGAACAACACATTTTTTGCACATTTTCTCTTGTTGTTGTTGTTGGTTTCATGCACTGAATATGTGGCCAATAATGTAAAGACCGATCGCCCTGAAAAAACAGCTTTTCTGTTTTTAAATGTCTGGGCTGTAGGCTAATGAATAAGTCCCTTGGGTTTGCAAAGACAGTGATAAAGAAGCCAGGATATATGTAAAGATGGACAATGGAATTGTTTTTTTTTAAATTATCTATTACTATTGTAATAATGGAAAATTAGGTACCGTAAGATGGGCTAACTAACTGACCCATAATGCAGGTCTCAGTGTTCTAGTGGGACATAGCTAAGAGTGTCATTTGAGAATTGGATAGCATAACTTTGAATTCCAGCAGATTATCCTTTTTGTGTACTACATGCTTAATTTTTTTTTCGCTTTGTTTTAACTTAGCTTTACCTATAGTCACTCAAAAAAGGAAGTTCCTTTTCCTGTAGGAAACTATTTTGATATCTGCTAATTTCTTCCTTATGCTAAAATGATATCCATCTCACAAAAGCCATGTAATATTCTTTATAATATCTTAAAGGCTATTAATGATGGAAAAATTTGGTATCTTCCAGTGTCTCTCTTAGGGGAGACACTTGGGAGGATCCAATCAATTGAAATTTTATTTTTTATTCATATATTTGACATTATATCAACATTGTACCAATATTTCTCTTGAACTTCATTTTACTTGTATCTGTAATCTATTGTCTTGACTTCTGCAGGGAAAAAATTACTTGCTATTTTAAAATCACTTTTCAAATTTTAAAGCTAATTCACATCTGAGCTGAATCCTTCATTGGTCTCTATGATGTGCTTAGAGTGACTGAGATTTGATAAAAGGAAAATGAAAATAAATTCAGAAAATCCTTTTTATTTTTTTTACTTAGGTTAATCCATTCAGGCATCAGGAACATTATATTTGTGTATTTAAGAAAAATAATAGATGTGATACTAATATTTCTTAAGTGAAATTTTGAACAGAATATGTTGAGGGTTTCCTGAAGTGATGTTTAGTGATAACACAGCTTATAGGACAGGATGTTGAATAGGAAACAAAAGTCTCAGGGCAAGTTAGTTAAACATTATAAAGTGTTATTTTCTTCATATACGTTGTTTTATCAGTAAAATGAAGATAATTGTATTTACCTTTTTGGTTTTTGTGCGGCTTACATAAGTCAAACAAAGGAATTTATTTCACAGTGTCTTACTAACATCAGTTCCCAGTGGTCAACAGAGAATAATCCAGAATCATCGCTAGTTGACTTTGCTATGTCATGAGTAAGCATTATGCTAGTTTATTTGGGGAGTCTGTAATATTTCAAAGTAACGAAACTGCACTGAAATCTTAATTCTGGAAGAGCTAAAACACTTTCAGCTTTTATTCCTTGCCTATATAATTTGACTTTGCTTCTTTCTTCCCCTGGGTTAAAAACAGACAACATCACTTCTCTTTTGATCCTGTATAGCCTAGCAGCCTGCTGGTTTGATTGTGCTCACCTAAGCGAGGGGGGACTCCTATCCCTGCCCCTCACTCCAAGAGTCCTCCCCAAGGTTTGCTTCCTCATGCTCAAAACCTATCCATTGTCTGCAACCCCTGCTTGGTATTCACCCAGTAATTTCACTCCTCCTTGGGGATCTGCTCTTCTGCGTCCTCTTCTGCTGGTGAAGCATGTGGAGAAGAAATTACCAATGTAGCCTCTGTTCCAGTTCATACCAAGCGTGTGTCTGCACATCCCCCAAGGGCTTCCAACCTCTGGGGTCCAGAGTGACACTGCATCTTGTAACAAGTAGGTAATTTCTTCCCTTCCAACTCTGGGCCATCATTTGTCACTCAGGTTTCCAGTGCTTCTCTGTGTGGCCCAAAGTCTCAGTACATTCTCTTTTGAATCACTCTGAACACTGTCTCTTTAGGGGCTAAGCCAGTGAAGGGGACCTTGTAGGTCCCAGTTCACTCATCTTAGTCATCCTGCCTTATTCCCCTGCCTCTGCCCCTTCCCTGACTTTCTCTCTCCTTTCCTAATCATCATCATCATTTCATACATATTATATGGTACTGAGTTGGGACAGTGGAAGAGAAGAGAATATCCTTTGCATTAGCAACAAGCAGTTAAAAAAAAAAAAGTCTCAATTAAGCAAGATTACCGTATGTGATTTAAAAGAGTCTCTGCAAAAAGAGGTTCTAGGGTTAACAAGTCATCCAAGGTCCAAATTAAAAATGTGCCGAGAACGTGAAGATAAGATTTTACTATGTGTTTGTTTATTATAATAGAACCGATTTATAGTGTGCATTCTATATTATATATAACAATTTTAATTGCAACCACTTAATTTTATTGTAGTAAGGCAACTAAATATAAATCATCTGTTTTACTAAGGATAATTAAAATTATCAAATTAATTAAAATTATCAAAAGAAACAAGATTTGCTAATGCTAGTCAGTGAATGGTTGAAGACAAGCTCAAAACAGTTAATTCTACTTAAAATGTCTAAAATAAATATATGCTCAGAAAAGAATTATGTTTGCATAACTTTTGCACTTTCCATGATAGTGGCACTGCATTTTTACAAGGGTGTCATTTAAGATAATAGAATACTTTCTAAAAATTTTCAATAGCAAACCATGAAATTCATCTAAATTTTATAAATAACTTATTTTGCATGTGAAATAAAATTTAAATTGTAATGTAGGCTTGTGCATTCATGTTACATTAATCCAGGCGATGCTTGATCATAATGTGTTGGTGCGCTTGCCCCCAAAATCTGTCCTATGAAACAGAACACCAGATGCAATGCTTAGAATGGTGACTTGATAAAATTAGACTCATCGTGCAGAAAAGAAAATGCCATGTTTTAAATAAATATCATTAGCAGTTTGGAGGAAAGAAGCAAATTGCTCTGATAATGTCCTAGACCCTTACCCAATTGACCTTTAAAAAAAAAATCTATTAAAGAAGATAGTAGAATTTTAAATATATATGCATATGAAGAAAACTTTAATATTCATATATATGGCTTGTAGACTGCATCTTATTAGCTGTGATTCGCAATGATTTCTGAGATGGCATTTAAAAGCAGAAGGTGATTTCTACAAATACCAGAGGCAACATTAATAATAAACCTCTTGTGGTTTACTCCACGTGCGTGAAGCAAGAGTGGGCTTAAAAACAGAGATGTGGGAGAGGCAAATTGCTTTTCCAATTATTGACCTGAGAAGGGGGATAGCTATTTATAATTTTGTCTTTGTCTGGGCTTTTTTCCATGCAAATTTTGGTGGCCTTAATATCAGGCTCTAACAAAGAAACAATTATTCTCTGTATGTGCTCAGAAAATACATTTCCAGAAGTCCAGTCTAGTCACTCAACCAGTTGAGGCAAAAAATAATCAATTAATTCAGTGAAAAGTTCTCCAGACCAATTGAATTAACTAAATTGATTGTCTGTGTGACTGAATTAGGCCAGTACATTTAGTCAAAACGGTAGACTTAGCAACTGAGTTCTTACACAAAAACCTTGAGTTGGCAAAAGAGATTGAAATACAGTAGAGTTTCACAGAGAGTGTTAGGAAGCAGGAAGGACAACTTCAGACTTGTATCCTTGAGTTACAACACAACTAACGTATTGCAGAGTCTTTCAATAGCCTGCACACAGACATTGCCAAAGTTAAATTCTGGAGGAAGGTATCATTAATACATTGGCTGTTGAAAACTCTTTGAAATTCTGACCATGAGATTCTTCACAGAGCTAGAACAAAAAGCGTTGTGGGAAAATGCCAAATCGGCTGTTCCCTGTGCTTTTTCCTGCCTCGAATGTACTATTTCTAAAGGCACAGAGTTTTAACAAGAGTGTTTCAAAAAGCAAAGACTGAAGGAGATACGGTAGCTATCACGCCCCTCTGTGGCTTATTATACCGTTCACGCTTAGTGGTTGGCAAAGGATTGCTGAGATGAAAACAAGGGCCCTTCTACCCTTGGTCTTGCTATTCATGAAGGGCCCCACACTTCTTTACATCTCACTGCTCTCCAAAACAAACCCCTATTTTAGTCACACTTGCCACGTTATGGCATTTAACACCAGGTATCACATAATGATTCAGTGTCTTTACAGGAAATTTTGAAATGAGTGAATGAATGAATGAATTGTATCAGGGACTTACAATAACTTCTTTCCTCTTTCCCTCACAAAGCTTTTCTAGTTTTTAAAGCCTCAGCACATAGCCTAAATGTTCCAGACCTAATTGAACTTTGCCTTTTTTGAAACCCTTTAGCACTTAAGTATCAACGATTGGTTATCAGCTGGTATAAAAATACCAATTACTATTATTATAAGAGCTAACTGAATGGTTAGCATGTACATGGCGCTGCCTTAAGCACTTTGTAGATATCATCTCACTGTACCTCAGAGAAGGTAACTTGCCCAGTATCATGTAGCTAGTAACTAGCAGAACTGTGAATTAAACCCAAATAGTCTGTCCTAAGACTTAACATTCTTCACTAAGTTATTTTGCCTTCTGTTTGGGGACTTTCCTTTGTTTTTTGTTTGTTTGTTTGTTTTCATTAATGTGTATTTTGTCTTTTTGATTAGATCTTACGCTTCTTAATTCATTCTTTGTCCTGAACAGTGCCATTGATAGAGCTAACCACAGTACAGGTCATTAGCACATACTTGATTTATTAAATATGGATATTCTTAGCTAATGCACTTCTTTTCATTTTTATAGTTGCTCTGACAATAGTTCCAAAAATTCGGATTTCATAAGGACTGGTATGACTGAATTCAACAACTACAGTGTGTTTGTGCCATGTTAATTTTAACCGTACTGGAGTACCCAAAATGTCTGGAGTAACCATAATGACAAAAATGATTCATGATGTAATTGGTGAATTTTTGAAATGATATATAAGTGTTGTTTGTGTACACTGCATTGGAATAGCTTGAGTTAACATATTTCACTGTTGTCCCAAAAGGAATCTTTTGAGTTTATTACGATTTCACCAGCCAAATGCAAATGATAATTTTTTGCTAATCGTGCTGCTTATAAAGAGAAGCCAAATCTAGCTGATTTCCTGATACAGCATAAATTTAAATTATGTTTTCCAGAAGCAGTGGTAGTCTAACACAACAAATTAAGCCATTCATGAAATTCATCTATGTTTCTGTTATTGACTAGTAGCCCAAAAGACTTTAACAGCCAGCCGTGAGAAGCAAGTAATATTGCCAATCAATTTAAAAATCTATCGAGCCCCCAAATAGCATTTGTGGTTTATAGGATTGCTGGGTTATTTCATTTCTTTTTTCCGTAGCTAGTCTTTCTTACCTCAGATTCAGCACATCTAAAATTAAACTCATTATCTTTACTCCAAAACATATCCCTCTTTCTTTATTTTCTCCTATTCATCCAAGCCAAAAACCTGCAAACCATTGTCAACTTTTACCTCTTTCTCATCTGCATGTATAAATGATCACAGAATTCTGCTGTTTCTTCTCCAAAATGCTCTCCCCATTTCTCCGTGCCACTGCTATGACTAGACCTGTCATTCCTTGGCTGAACCATCATAATAGCCTCCCAGCTGGCCTCCCTGACTCCTCCCTTTCCCATTTTCCCTATTTAGTAAAACTCAAATGTGATTATGTTATGCCAATTTAAAAAATCATTCCATATATGCCTGTGGCCTGAGAATAAATGCCAGACATTATGGCAGAGCAGAAAAGGCCTCCTTGATTTGGCGTCAGCCTACCGAAGCCATCTGCCGGGCTTTCCTTTACCATCCCCGACTCTGCCTCATGCTCCAGCCATCCAGATCACCTGGTCCTCCCTGTCTGAGGCCGCTACGCTGTCATTCAGGCTGTGTTCGCTAAAGAGAATGGCCTCCCTCCATTCTACCTTTTCCCTTTCAGACCACAATTCCAACAAGAGTTCCTTACTCTTCTCTAAGTGCCGCTGTCGCTCGTGTGCATCTATCTTAAGGCGTGTATTTTACATTCTTATATTTAGTTACTTACCTGTTTGTCTTTTCTCCTCATTCGCAGCTTATGGAGATGATGGTCTGTGTCTTCCTTATCATTGTACCACCTCTATTTAACATAGACCCTGAGAAATAGTGTTTAATCAGTGTTGAGTGGGTGAGTCCATTTCTTCATATGCTAGTATTTTACAACAAATCACTTTTTCTATAACATAATTTTGCTGGTTGTGAATTACCATGCAGAATAAAACTTCTGGCCTATCATAGAAATGCATTTTTAAGCATCTAGCCTCAGAGATAAATAGGCAAATCTGAGAGCTAAGAGCTAGAATACTTTCTAAACTACACTCCATTATTTCGACTGTCAATCTCGTCATCTAGTTAAGTTCTTTCAGAAGTCACATCGCCCACTCGTACTGCCTACTTTGTAACGTATGCGGTATGTATAGGTTCAAGAAATACCAAGTAAGTAAACAGTTCATTTTCCAGTTTAATAAACCAAAACCAAATGATGGTTGCATTATATTAGATGCGATCTAAATGTGTTGTTTTGCAAATACAAGGATGTGTTTGAATTATAAATACGTAGTGATGCTCACAAAAGCATGTTTGATTTCATAGGTAATTTTTCACAAGGGATCTTGCATTTCAGAGGACTGTAGGAAAAAGTTTTACTGAATATAGCCATCTAAAATATATTTAATAAACTTAAATGATAATTATCAAACCAGTTTTTTAGTAAGTATTGTGAAAAGTGTACAGGATTTTAATTGTAATAACTGGGAAATTCAACTGAATACCATTCTGGCTTCACTTAGTGACTTTCTCAGATCTCTGTTGATATTCACATTTTACTCAAAAGAAAACTGAAATGAAGGGGAAAGCAAAACTTCAGAGTGGATGACCAAATCACTGAATTTTAACACACCTGTTGTCTAAAGACCTCTATAGCAAAGTCTGTGCTCTTCCTCTAGGGATTTAAGTTCAATGTAAAATCAATCACCTATCAAGTTAAATAAGCATGTGACTCCTCTTGACCACAGCAATAAAAGACCAAGGGAGAAGAACTAAAAAGTATGGCTACATTTTAATGAAGTCATTTTTTAGATTAACTTGAGCAATTACATTTCAATTTTAAAAACAAACAAAAAATGATTCGCAAGAAATTTTCTGGGCTAACTTTGAATGTATTTCTTTAACCTTAATGGTTGAAGGTGTAGCGTGTAGTTGGTGGTAGACCAAAGGAGCCAGTAAGAGTAAATTGCTGTTTGGAAAGTCAAATTATTTAAATTCCAGTGATATGCTATGGATAGTGAATGTTAATGGCTGTTATAGCAAGTTATGGTTGCAAATGTTTTCAAAACTAATTTACCCTTCAGTAGGTATTATGGATCATCATAAAGAGATTTTGTTCTCATTGTATTTTGTTCCACATGTAGTTCATAAATTGAATATTTACAATTTGAATAGAGAGCTGAAAACTAAAAAGAAACAGCTAAAATGCAAGAGGAATACAAGATACACAAAGAGAGATTTAAATCCTAATGAGCACCTTCTGTTCTCTTTTTAGTTTGGTTCTTCCTGACATGAAAATGGATGAAAAATTCCCATTTTTCTCTGACGTTTTATTCCATCTGTAGCTAATCATGTGTTTACTGGCAGCTTAAATTCTGTTAGTTTAATAAAATAGCAAAAATACTGATGGTTAAAATATACTGCTGAATTAGCAAAACTCAGCTTAACCATTAATTTTCTGTGTATTTAAATTGCAACATCATATTGAAATATAAAAGCTTTCTTCCAAGGCCAGCGTGCTCTCTTCCACAACAAATTGCACTCCAGGTTCTTCCTATTGATAATGTATATTTAGTTACAAGATGTGCATGAAATAAGCAAATATTGATCTGTGTGAGTTAAAGCATTGTGAATATTTAATAACTTTGATGTAATGAATATTATCAGGAGAAAGAAATGATATGAAAATAATAAGATTGATAATATAACATATCAAGAAGAATATAAAGTAACTGTATCATTTTACTGTATGTAGCAACCAGAAAATCTGAATTTTAGTTATCAAAGTAGAAACAAATGGTGTATTGTTTTCTGTGCAAGTAGCCAAATAGGTTAAAAATGAAAAGAATATAAATTCCTTATACAATATGCAGAATGTAAAGTATTACTAATTTTTTTATATTTTTACTTGGTTTCTGTAGCAACTTGGAGAAATCTTATCCTTAAGAGAAATTCCCCAACATCTGTTTGCATTGTCAGGAAAATATTTTAAAAAGAAGAAAGAAAAG
This sequence comes from Camelus dromedarius, assembly GCF_036321535.1. Lineage (NCBI taxonomy): Eukaryota > Metazoa > Chordata > Mammalia > Artiodactyla > Camelidae > Camelus > Camelus dromedarius. Next base: position 27,466,613 of record NC_087450.1, read on the forward strand.
AAATCTAACATTTATAGCAATCAGGTCTTTTTAGATATGTTTCAGGTATACATTTTGAATTTCAAAAAATAGACCATTAAAGCAGAGAAGATCCAGATGGATGCTAAAATTAGTGGGCAAAAATATAAGAGAAAGAAGTCATATGCATAGTCAGTCTCAAAGTGTCTCCCTCAGTGTATTTGTTAACTACAAAGGGGAAATAGGTAGTCTTACAGTGAAGAAACACAGTAGGCACTAGCCGAACCAAATTATCAAAGTAAAAATCACCAGTAGAGAGACATAGCACCATCATTTCCCCTAGACATACTGCACGGAGAAGGGCCTATCACTGCTGGCATATTCTTGATAAAATGCATCACCTCAGCCTCATGAGAAGACATCAGACAAATCCAAACTGAAGAACATTCTACAAAATAAGTGATTAGTACTCACCAAGTGTCAGTGTCCTTGGTTCTCCTAAGGGAACTAAGAAGACTTAACAGTGGGAGCCTGGATTGGATTCTGGGACAAGAATGTTAATGGAACAACTGGTAGAATCCAAATAAAATCCGTAACTTGGTTAATCATATTGAACCAATGTTATTTTTGTATGATAATATAAGGTATAAAGTTGAGTGAAGAGCATATGGTGATTCTCTGTACTACCTTGGCAATTCTTCTATGAGTCTAAAATTATTTCCAAATTAAATTAAAAAGTCAAGTGATTTTTATATTGTCTTACCTTATAGTAAAAACAAAAGTCCATACCTATATCATTAAAATCTATCATAGTGAAAAAAAAACATAGCATTAAAGGTTTGGAAGAGTTCTTGTGAGGTGATCACTTGCCTAATTTTTTAAATGTTAAATGATTATTCAGTTAACATGCAAATGTAAACAGCTTCCTATATCATTTTCTATAAAATTATGGAACATTCCTGATGTTTTCTCAGCTTGAACCAATATTTAGGAGTTGAGTAGAGTGAGAAAACCCCTGTATTTATTCTTTAGATTTATGATTCAATGCTCTTGTTAAAATTACTGTTTTCCCTCGATAAACACACTGATAGGATAAATTTTAAAAACAATTGAATACAGTAAGACAATGCTGACTGTAGAGGTATAAAGTTATTCTTAAAACTTTAATCCATGTAGACCAAAATTATGTGTTGAAAATTCTAGTTCACATGATCTCTACCTTTTGAAATACCCTTGAGAATTATGCTAGCAGCAGCCTTTTTGGAGATAGTTCTAAACTGAGGTCTGGTTGATTCAGTGTTTTTGAGTAGCTGTGAACAAGCCAGTATATTTTTCTGGGGAATCACTATTTGTGTTTCAGTTTCTTTACCTATAAACTGAGGTTACTCTATTAATTTACACTAATTCTATACTGGGAAACTGTGGGGACAAATTTGATGATGGATAAGAGATGGATATTTTAAAAAATGTATTATTAGAAGAAGTGCTTTATTATATAGTTGTTTAATCAAGTGGCAATGTCATCCAAAATAATTGTTAGGAAACTTGCCTTAACTATATTGTCAAATTTCTTAGCTCTAGTTGACTATTTAACAGTTACACTGGATCTCCAAGTGAGGGCAATAAATGATGATTATGGAAGCATCCTACAAAGTGAAAAATATCATATGAAAAGATAATTTATTTTTGTTTGTATTTTTATATTGCTCTTTATTTCTTGTTTACAATGATTATTTCAAAAAAAATGTTTATCTGAAATCTCTCAGGGATTTTTTACAACCTTAAACAAGGTTTAAGGTTTCTTCTCCCTACTCTTGCAAAAAAATTTCCAATATCTCGTCACCACCTCATTTAATAAACATGTAAGCTCCACCATGTTCCAGGCCCCGTGGCATCACTGGGGTACTAAGGGAGTGAGACTAGATCTGTCAGTTAGGAGCTCACAGCTTACTTCACCAAACCAATTTCTTGTTATTTGTCTGGGTGAGCCCTTTTTCCAGACAAGCTGGCCCATAGTTTGTTTCCTGATGGCCACCACTCCCTCCCTCCCATTTTGCTGCTTAAATTCCCTTTTCTTCAGTTCCCAGGCACACCGTTACATCATTCACCTGGAGGCCCTGCATCCCCAGTGCAGCAAAGTCTTCAGCAGTCTCTGTTTCTATACTGAAAGACTCAGCTTGCACTTCCTGTGTGCAACAATGCACCTATGTTTGGATGTATCATTCCACCCTCTCAGTGAGAGTCACAGTCCCAGCATGGGCACCATCCTTTCTTTTTCTGTCTCTGCCTTTCCAGCAACAGCCACAGGAACCCCCATGGAACCAATTTTATTTTTGTTTTGTGAACAGGAGCACAAGTATATGAGTCATTCCCCAAGACCCAGATATTTTCTCTCTGACCTTTCTTCTGTTTACCTCCTCCTTTCTTCTCTCACCCCAAAGAAAACTCTTCATTATGAAATTTCCTCCAGAAATCCCTATGTCCATGCTGATAGAATTCTAAAGCATGAAGACAATGGTAGGCATGGCCTGTGACCAGGATGATGATAAATCCCCACGTTCTCAAGGCTTTCCATGCTTTTCAACTTTTTTCACATCATGATGCCCAAGGAGATGATGATGTTTGAATGGCACACTGAAGTAAATAGGAAGCTGCTTGTCCCTGGTTTACCCAGCTGCTCCAGGACAGAGGTACTGATATCACAGCACAACTGTCCCATTTTCAGTACAGCCCAGCTCACTGCTCTAATTAGTGGTACCAGGTGATTGCAGGGCAGTATTTCTTCTCAAATCCTATAGGCAGTACATTTCCTCTTCCCTGATGCGTGATATGCAGTGACCCCTTTTATGTTAATTTCTGGAGATACCAGTAGTTGACTTAAGGATATCCAACAGTAGTGGTTTAGTAAGTTTGTAGATTGTGAACAAGCTAACAAAAGTTGTCTACACACGACTCTGTTTTTCAACTTTTTGAAATATTCACTTAAGTTCGAAACCAAAGAGCACTGGTTAAACAAAGGAGCGCTTAAGACAACCACTCTCTTTCTCTGTTTTACTGTCCCATAGAGCTTATGGTGAGTGCTCTATGAAAACACCAACAAGACACTGAATTGACAAATCATATATGGCCCCAGATAGCAGTAAACAGAGCCTTCAGTTGAAAGAGAAGAGGGAAACTGAAGTGGAGATGTTACGCACTGTGTTGACTACTAGGACTAAATTACCATCCAAAATTCTTCGCAGTTTCCATTTTTTTCTGAAAGACGTCTTATTAGTCAAGGATAAACTGTCATTTGATGAATAATATATTCTTACTTGGTTCAAGGCATTCTGTTAGACCAGAGACTATATAAAATGTAAAAATTTTATGAAGATTATGCTTTTCCTGAAAACTTTAATGTAAATAATGACAAATATGATAGTAAATGTTGTGGATGGGACATAATCACCTTTAGAATGTGGTTTCAGGACTCTGGAAACTTTTACTTTAGTGGTATAGATAAGATATAAAGAGATGCCGTAACAGCTAGGAATATAAGGCTAGTTAGGGATGAACACTAAAGACATGTAAGCGATGAAGATTAGAAGGAATACAGTGTTTTAAAGAAGGAAAATATCACTTATAACCAGAGATGACAAGGAAAGATTCTCAGAGAAGTTTAAAATTGAACTGAGCAATGCAGGGTGAATGTGGGGTGGGGTACGCGGAATTCAAAGCTCAGATTCCATGTACCTCTGAGTACTGCTTTTGGTTACCCCACTTATATGATATTTTATCCTTGTTCTTACAAGTTAGCAAAATAGCCACCAGCCCGACGAATATACCAGTGCTTGCAGAATGCAGTTTATTGCTCGACAATTGAAACATTGAAAGCAACTAAAAATATCTTTCTTATTCTATGAACATGTATAACCAATATTATGCCCTTCTAATAATTTGAAGCCCTTCATTCACCCAGTGCTATTTGTAACATTTTTACTAAATGTTAATAGAAGAAGCCCTCTGTTATTTTACTTCTCTGAAGATAAGATGGCAATTATGAAATTGTCCCTGATGAATAGGAAACCATGCTGATAACATGCAATTAAGATGCATCGTCGGAAAAAGAAAAGTGCTGTTTACTTGACAGAGTTAAACCTTCAGAAAGGAGAGAACTTGTCTTAATTCTTTCTGGATTTCTCTGTATCTCACATTTACAGTTTTTTTTTTTTAATTTTTTGTCTTTAGAATAAAACCAGATTTATAAATGATTAAAATATTCCAATTCCTTTTGAAGAATGGAGGACTATTATGTAAAAAAGCAAATTACATTAAAGTAAAGCAAACAAGTTTTGGTTTGCGTTAGCTATTTAGAAACAAAAATGAGGTCATTTTATACTAGCAACATAGCCTTCTCTTACATATCCTCACCATGCCACCCACGGATGTTCTGAACCTAGAATCTGTGAATTTCTTAAACACTCTTCACACACACAGAAAACAAACAAACAAATAAATAAATAAATAAATAAAATTATTGTCCTATCCCTGGAACTTGGATACTATTTGCTTTGTTGGGTCAGTGGTTCTAAAATTTTATAGCAACTATTACCATTAATATTTAAAGCATTTCCAGTTGTTCTTTAAGTTGCATAATCTATTCTGAATAATAGAGTTTTTTATCTTTTTGTCTATGGTGTACTACTTCTTATTTCCATCATTCATGACCTTTAATTTTAGTTTTTTATATGTATAAAATGTTTAGGAAATTAATAATGTGCTTCACCTTTTTGTCTTTCCAAGTAAGTGAACTTAACCCCAGTCAGCTCAAGGTCTCCTAATTGGCACTTATTTTCCTGATTGGAAAATAAGATTTATTCAAAAGTAATGCCAAGAGGAAAAAAGAAGTACCAGGATCCCTCACTTTTTGAACGTTTGCTTTATACCGTTCAGCTTGTACGAAAGGCCTGCATAAGTACATGCTTTTGCTATCTGAAAGAAATCTGAAGAGGATTTTTACTTTTATGAGAAAAGGCAAAAATCAAAAATAATGTTCAGCATTTGTTTTGCAGTGAACCTATAAAGGTGAGGGCACCCCCCGAGCAGGGAGAGTGGCCCTGCCAAGCTCCCTCCCCGGGAACTAAGTTCAGCATCTCAGCATCTGGCCACCATAGCTTTGTACTGCGTCTGTGAGCATCTGTGCTTTGTCTTGATTTATGTTGTGCGTCCGTGGGCAAGATGTGTCCTAAGGTAATTGCTTCTTTGCTTCACACCATTTCCACTAAAGAGTGTTTTCATAGGAATGCATTATTTTCAGATAACAGAGGAAATCTGTATCAGTTTCTGACATGCAAAACATGATTACAAAGTAAAATATCATCCTTGTTAAAAAAAAACCCCAATATAATAATTTATTCCTATGAAGCAGATAAGGTGTATAGATTATCATGCCACTACTGAGTGTTGGCAATGGGGGTGGAGGAGCTGGTACTCTCAACACGCTGCTGGTGAGAATATAAAATGGTATATAGCCACTTGGAAACAATTTGGCAGATTCTTAAAAAGTTAAACATATACATATTATATAATCCAGCCATTCCACTCCCAGTATTTGTTCAAGAGAAATGAAAGCTTACTTTTTAAAGCAATGGCTTGTATTTGAATGGTGTAGCCACTTTGATCATAAGAGACAAAAATTAGAAACAACCACAGTGTCTCTCAAGAAGTGGATGGATAAACAAATTGGGGTATAACCGTACAGGTGAATAGTCCTCAGTAACAAAAAGTAACTGACTTTTGATACATGTAATGACGAAGAAGAATCTCAAAATAATTATACCAAGTGACTGTTGTAGTCAGTATCCTCCATTGAAAAAGAACCAATAGGACATAGATACAGCTACAGATATAGACATAGATGCATGAGAAGATTTATCATGGGACTGGCTCACACAATTATGGAGGCCAAGATATGTCACAATCTGCCATCAGCAAGCTGGGGAACCAGGAAAGCTGGTGGTATAATGGGCAGGGGCAGATGGATGTACCAGCTCAAGAAGAGAGAAAAAAACTCACCCTTTCCTCTGCCTTTCTGTTCTGTTGGAGCCCTCGAAAGATGATGCCCACCCACCCTGGTGAAGGCAGGTCTTCCTTACTCAGTCTCCTGAATCAAATGCTAATCTCTCTGGAAACAACCTCACAGACACACGCAGAAATAACAGTTTACCAGCTCTCTAGGCATCCCTTAGCCCAGGCAAGTTGACACATAAAATTAATCATCACAGTGACAGAAGCCAGAAAAAGAGACTATATATATATATATATAAATATATACTATATTATCCCAATTATATTAAATTCTAGGAAATATAACTAATATACAGTGACAGCAGATCAGTGGTTGCCTGGTGCCAGGAGGATGGGTCGGAAGGGTTACATCTTTGCAACAAGAAAACTTATGGGCTGATGGGTGTGTTCACTCTCTTAACTATGGGGATAATTTCATGAATGCATACATACACCAAAATTTGTGAAATGATACATTTTAAATATGTACAGTTTATTGAATATCAACTATATCTCAGGAAGCTTTTTTTTTTTTTTGGTTTTGGGTTGGGTTTGGTTTGGTTTGGTTTATTTATAAAACCTCTAGCCCATGGTAGGTACTCAGTAAGTTGCAGCTGTTGTAATTCTTTTCTATATACTTTTAAGTTATTATCTTTTTTAAAAATATATTTTTACTGAATTATAGTCAGTTTACAATGTTGTGTCAGGAAGCTGTTTTTAAAAGGAGGGAAGACATTCAGTTAAGTACTGGAAGACCTCCAGATAGAACCCAGGTCTCTGTCCTTTCGCAGCAGGTACACTGTTAGGGTGCACTGCAGGGTCCAAATTTTAAATATAGCCCAGCCAGAAAGGATTTTGAGTTGATTCAGTTCTTAAATATTATTAGAAAGGAGCTCCACTTTGATAATGCAGACTTCCAAAAATATAGCAAAATCAACTCCCTTTCCTGTCTACTGGGTTATTACAGATTGTGACTTTACCAATATGGAACTCAGAATCTTTTGCAGAATTAGTTGAAGAGGATGCAAAATCTGCATTTCTGACCTTAACTGGTGAGCATTTTGCTTCGTTAATTTGTTTTAGCCTATTTGATCAGTTGAGGAGTATTGATTTGACAGAGTATTTAACTAGTACAAAAATTTCATAAAAATGGTTCCTTCAGTAGTAAAATGTAGACACTTGAAATGTAGCTGCACTAAATAAATTAATTCTACTTGAGATTTATCAGTTAGAGGACTGGGAACTAACAGAAATCCTTCTTACTGGCCTTCACTCTATTTAAACAGAGTACCTTAATGTATGAGAGGGCCCTCTCCTTACATCCCAGATAATGTTTTAAAGTCTGTTTTATTAACTAGTAGGAAAGTAGTAAATCTATTCAATCTAGTGCATTAAATTAGCATAATAATTAAAGTTTGACCTTATTGTAGGTCACAAGAATTGTTTAATCTCTTTATTCATCTGTACATACTGAGAAAGAAAGTGGCCTGTGGAGATGCTAGGAAGCTGGGATCTATCAAAGCAACCATGTTACGTTAAAAGAACAAAGTTAATTATGCTTTCAGATTATCACTTTTTTGATGCTGTAAAGGTTATCATGATTTTTTTTCTTTTCAAAAAGCTTATATGTGAAATAGCCAAAAATTACATAAGAGTTTCTATTGGAAAGATAAACATCTCTTTGTCCTTTAGTAAGAATTATTGTCCTGCCCAAATACATAGCATTGGGCTATTTTTATTGCAAAACAAGGCTAAAATATATCATAAACTTTCAGTTTTTTTAAAAGGACTATCAACTCTGTTTTGTATTATGTGACCCTAAAGCTTTATCTCAGCTTAGAGGAAATGTCAAAGTATGTGATTTGGTTTCTAAACTCAAGACACTTTCTGGTTGAGATGAGATGGCTAGTTTCTCTACGCCCTGACACTGAAGGACATTGTGCAAGCCATAAGTAACTACAGACATTTCCCTGTTAAATCTTGCAAAAGAACCAAGTGCTTTGCCTCTGGTTCCATATGGTGATTCTGAGGCCAAAATTGGAGTAAATGTTTTTACCACTAGTGAAGAGAATTAAAGCCCAGTGCCTGTCCACCTCTCCCCTTCACACACACCTTATTGTAGAATTTCTTAAGCTTTGAATTCTCAAGAGTCCGTCTCTAAGCTAGTGGTCTGGGATACATATTTTTGGTTTGATGGCTTATGCAGGTTTCTTTGAAGAGGGAAGTGTGCCATTCTTTAGTTTGTATCTTAATTATTTTCTTTTTTAAGAGAGAGAAGAGACATGCATTCTCATGGGAAAATGTAAAATGTAAATGGTATTTTCACGGAATTTCAAGATTTCTTTAGCATTTTAAAATTATTTAAATAATTGTTAGCTGTGTGTAACTGTGTTTGTCATCTTTCTACTGCAGTAGGTCGTAAGTTCCGAGAGGATCTGTTTGTTCATTCACCGTTGTATTCCTAGCCTCTAAGCACAGTGCCTGACCCATAATGAGAGATCCTTAAATCCTTCTTTATTAAAGAGTGAATTGATAAAATAAATGAACAAAATACATTTCTTGCATTTAAATAGCAGTCTTTTTTCCAGAGATCAATGTCACTGAGACTTTTAGATGCATAGATTCAGAAAGCAGGACACCCAACGGGGATATGTTTGTAACAAGATGATCATTTCTGTGTGTCTCAAATACACTGTGTAGGTGGCCACTAACTCTGCCTGTGCAAAGATCTAACCCTGAATATAGCAGGGCAGGTGTGGTGTTCAAAATAATGAAGGCAAAATAGAACCAGCAGCTTTTCCTTGCAGGTGATAGACTTTCCTAACTTATGCAAGCTGTGGTAAGGACTGTTTAGTTTGTGGCATTACAGTGCCTGTTGGGAGGGATTGAAATAGATTTTATACGTGGCACCCTCAGACACTCAAAAAATATCTATTGTGTATATTATAGTATTAGTACTGTCACAGAATCTGTAGGGAGTGAAAGCCTTAAGGAATAATGCAAGTAACAATTAGGAGGAATTGCAGTGATGGACAGACCAAACAATTCCTTTCCTCGTCTCTGCAAGTCTGAGAAGCCTTCAGGTAGCACTTCATGAATATAATAACAGGCCTGCCTGGGGAGAGGCAGCTCCAACAGTGTTTGCATGTCAAGAAACTCGTTTTTTAATTAATATTAAAGTATCTGGGATGGTCTTCAGATGATGCATTAGAAGAAGGAATGATGCTATTTGGGTTCTAAAGGCTATGAAAATGCAAAGTCATGTCAGAAGGAAGGAAAACCCCTGCTCTGTATCACCTAGTCATTGTACGAAGGCATACTGGTCCTGTCACTCATGTTACTGTGCTGTAGAATTTTCCTAATGTGAAAAATAAAAGGCCAAACCAGCCTCTAGGGCGATGTGTCTAAACAGCCGATGGGTAATTACTGGGAACCTTAAAGGCACAAGCAAGGAAAAGTGGAGGCTATTAAGAGTAAGCTATAGTTGAGCCATGTGATTGAGCAAAGCACTATTTACATTTGCTAAATGGAATGAAACTAGTTTCTGAAATAGGAAAGAGAAATTCATGCATTGCACTTAATTTGTTTTTAGACTCAGGCAGTCCTTGTTAAACTGAGGCTAGGATGAGGAGGGAGTCTGGACAACAGTACAAATCAAAAATAGGGTCAAAGACGTATTTCATTATTAGTTCTTCTGTGAATCCTCATCGGAACAAACCTCCTCTTCCCTGATGGGTTAGGAGCTTTGTCCTTCTTATCAAAGTGATCTGAGATGCATGAATTTGCAACTGATTTGATGAAGGAACTTAAGCCATCACCTGATGTCTCTAAAACTCAGTTTATCTGTAAAATGTGGATAGTAAAATTACTAGCATGGATATTGGCACAGATGAGTACCAAACACTTGATAATCACACTCATCATGATTTCATACTACATAAAGAACCTTTCAAACATTATTTTAAGACAAACATGCATGCACACGCACTCTGGATGATTTTGAACTTTTTAAGGTCAAAAACTTTGTTTTCTTTTTTTTTTTCCCTCCAGCTTTATTGAGGTATAATTGGCAAATAAAATTGTATGTGGTTAAGGTGTATAAAATGATTGGATTTGACTGCATCCATTGTGAAGTGATTTAATCAAGGTAATTACTGTTATCCATTATCTCACATAGTTACCTTTTTCGTGTGTAATGAAAATGCTTAAGGTCTACTGTGCTAGCAAATTTCAAGTATACAAGACAGTATTGTTAGCTGCAGTCACCATGATGTACATTAGATCCCCTAACTTGTTGATTTTATATCTTTATCTCTGTATGGACCAGTGCCTAGTACCTATGAGACATCATTCATTTTGGTTACCTATATTGATGCATGGACTTTCTGAGGTTCTAAGAGTTCCTGCTCCAGTATTTTGGAAGACCCTCAGTGCCAGTTAGAAACAGCCAGCCAGATAGATGGTATTGGCCTGCTTCCTGTGGAGTCAAATACCAGATGTTCACATTGATGTAAAACAGTGGCCAAGGGTCCTGCTCACATTGCCAAGCCTCTCACCTATTCTAACTGCAGGTTACACATTACCCTTGCACTGTGTCTCTTCTTCTTCCCAGGTGGATTTTGATGTTCAAAGTGGGAGGACCCTACTCTTGTAAAAATCCAAACAAGTCAGTAGTACTAGGATATGAGTTAGTTGTGGCACTGACTTACAGAGATCCATGCAAGTCATTGGACAGGTCAGTCTCAATATTCTTACACAATGTGAGGATGGAGGAGTATTTGATGTTCCTTCTAGTTGTAATGCTTTTGGGTGAAGGAAAGCAACATGGCAACATTCAGAGGCCAGAATTTGCAGACAAACAGACATTAAGGCTTTGATCCTGACTTGGCAATTTATTAGCTCTGTCATCTTGAATGATCACCTTAATTTTTTAATGCCTCTGTTCCCTCATTGGTGAAATAGTGATAACAGTACCTACCACAATGAATATTTGTGATAGTTAAGGAAGATGATGTATGCAAACTACTAAACATAGTACCTGGTTCTCCGAGGCTCTCCTGACCTTTCACCTCTCCAAGGAGGGTAAAGTGCAGGCGTTAGGAGTGTATCATTCAGTTGATATATTTGTTGAGCATCCTGTATATACCAGGCGCTCTTCTAGATGCTGAGATAAATCAATGAATAAAATGGACAAAAACTCTAGTCCTGGTGGAGCATTCTTACTGATAATTATTTTCTTTAATATAAAAGTACATTATAGGTTCATTGTGTCTTTAAAACCTCTGATCTTATTAAAATAGAAATTTAATTTAAGGTGAAATCAAAGCAAAATCAAGTATAAATGATGGTAATGATTGTAGGCTGTTAATCAAGGCATTGACTAAATTTCAGAGGGGGAAATCCTGTTGCAGATTTGTTAAAGTTGTGGATTCAGAAAAACCAAAGAAAAAGAATGAAAGACATAATTCCTATTGAATAAAGAATAAAGCACTAACTTTTGTTAAGAAAAAAAATGACTATATAATTTCTAATGTACAAAAATATATACCTAAATAAGTTTCATATTTATAGAGGTATCTTTGATTCTTAAATTTTAAAAGATTTCTAAGTCCTTTTAAAATTACAAAATCCTCAATAATTTATGTCACAAAATGATTTTTAAGTAAGATTTATTCCATTTATCAGCTTATCCTCAGACTGTATAACTGTATACACCCTCCCCAAAAAAGATTTTTAAGGTTCTTGGATGAAAAACTTACTTTTTTTTAGAAGGAACATTTATTATCCTCTACATCCAAATAAAATGGGTCAGATAATAGTCCTATCAAATAAAAATGCTGGAGAAACTATTCATATTAAACATAATGAAGTCCTTTGTAATGGGAAATGTAATAAGCAGTGTCTGGCAAAGTGAAAAATAGTTTACTGCATCAAAAAGTATGCATCGCAAAAGAACAATTGCTTATATACCCATTTACCATGCAATGGAACCTTGAAGCAATGTGTTTACTGATGCATCGCATTTGCCTTTCTTGATAGAACCACAGAGTCATAGCTCAAGCCATCCTATTTGTGTGTGACATGTAAGTGGTGAGAGAAATGGAGGCTGGGGCAAAGGCCAGGAGGGCTGGAGCAGAGTGCAGGAGAGGCAAGCAGATGCTTTCTGCCTTCACCTTCTCTCATAATCTCCCTGAAGCTGTCTTTTGAGCTTGTGGTTCATTCTCCAGTTATCTATTGCTTGCCTACAGTGTAAAAGGCACCATTGTAAGGATTATGCTGTGATGTGTTTTGGATAGTATGAAATTAGACATTGTGCTCCCCGAAAGTTTACACAATTCTTAAAAAAAAAAAAAAAGAAGAGACGTTTTCAAAATTGGGCAGCACATGAATATTGAGGGGATAAAAGGAAGCTCTTCTACTAGTGTGACTAAAGAGGAGGTGGTGTTAACTCTGGACCTGGAATGTGACGACGTGCCACCAAGATATTGAGGGTGGCAGAGGAAGAGTAGCAGCAGAGGTTCAAAAAACAGAAAGGTGATGAGGCTGTGGGGACAACAGGGAAAGGAGTGGGAAGGAACTTGCAAAGAACCGATGTTAGCGAATGATGCTGGCAGAAGAACTGCCAGGAGATGGAAGTGGAGTGCATAAGTGACATTTATATTTCCAGAAGACATTTTCAGTAAGAATAATTTAGATAACTTTTCTTCTCATTAACATAATTGTGCCTTCCAAAAAACAAAAACAGTGAATGCATTTTCAGGACGTTAAGAACTTTGGGTTTGTACTTAAAAGATCTGCATTTGTGTCCTGGTTTGAGGATTACTGGGAAGTTAGGTCATTCTTCTGTCTGAAGTGAAGATACACCCAACCACTTTTACCTCTTCTTTGGCTTTTTGAACTTGAATCAAATAGCTAAGGTGTGAATGCTTTCTGGACCCTGGGATGGGGCCATGCAAATGCAGGGTTTATATTACAGGATAAAATTAAGTAAAATAAAGATTCTGGTTAAGCACCTGCACACTGAACCAAAACAAAGGCAATCAACAACAGAAACAAAAGACTGAGATGTGCTGAAAGCATACCAGTGGAATACTTAGTCATTCGTGTATCTTTATTCAGAAGCTAATTACACAGGTCAAACGCCTCTCTTGAAGGTGGAGAAGGGGACTCCCGTCTACTTGCTAATTTACTGTCATCTGAGACGTGGCTGCAGTTCCTTGCGACTACATAAAAGAGGAAATCCAGTAACATGGTTTACTAGTCCTGGTTCTGCCACTCAGGGCTTCAATAAACTCTACAGCCTCTTTCTTTCTCTCTCAATTGGGGATAATAATAGCTCGGAGCTGTTGTAAGTGTCAACAGATTATCCTTGTGATTTAAAGGAAGATGAGAATTTCAAGTGTAGAAGAGTTAAAAAAGATACTCAATTTCTTTTTTTTGTCTTTTTGAGGGCAGAACGCAGAACTCTTATCTCACGTCTATCCTCCAGTCCAGACTAAGCCCTAGTCAGTGGGAGATACCCACCACTTCTCGAAGAGCAGGAGAGACACTGATCATTTAAGAACTGCTGATCATGAGTGTGGCTTCCCTCTAGTCCCTGGGGAGGCCACTGAGTACACCCAAAACAAAGATCCCCAGCCTGCGTCCCTTGCATTCCACTGTGGGAGATTGACAATAAATAATAAAGCAGAAATAATTATGTATTAAGTTAGAAAGTATTAGTGAGTGTAATGGAGAAAAACAGAGCAGGGCAAGGGAAAGCAAAGTGTGGGTGATATTGGAACCAAGACTAGAAGGAGGTGAGGGAGCAAGTGAAAGGGAGATCTAGAAGGGTGTACCCGGCAGAGCAAAGAGCCCGTGGAAGGTGGGGTCTAGGAGCTGTCTGGCTTGTTAAAGAGTCGGTGGGTTGGTTGGTTGTGCCTGGAGCATGACTGGGGCCTGGGTGGTGGTGAAGATGAGCTCCCAGGTGTAAGGGCACCTTCCGATCGTGTAGTTAGAGGCCACTCTAAGGACTTTGTCTTTTATTCAGAGAGATGGGAAGCTGCAAGGGGGGGTCTGTTGTTTATTTTAATGTTTCTGAAGATTTTAATGAGATAAGGAACTGCCCTATGTCATGTTCGGCGGGTTGACAAGATACAAAGCTATCATATGATACTAATAGTGTTTATTTCTGTATGTGTATTAGTAATTTCTCTACTATTTCATTTCTTTATTTTCCAAAAAAAGAACAAATGCTCTAAGGTCGCCTTATTATTTTTTTAACGAATGAATTAATTTCAATAGTGGCATCTCATAATGAAGATATTTTCTCTCAAGTGTGAGTGAGATGATGTTCTTGCTGAGAATTTTTTTTTTTCTTTGCAGATTATTACTTTGCTCAAGTAGCCCCTGAGCTTGGATGGAATAGTGGGGGCCTGGGGGGTGTAGGGTAGATCGTCGATCAAGTGATTAATGCTGATTAAGGTACAAATACAGAGAAGTCCTGTCCCATCAGGTATGAATAGCCAAGAGAAGCAGGGTAGGCTACTGAGTACATTTAACCATGCATTCGTAAATAAAAGGAATATTTACTTACGTGGTCAATGAATTTCACTTTCCACTGGCAAACCTCAAAACCTAAAATGGAGCCAAATCTATATTCAGTGGAGAAAAATGGATACTTTCAGAACTTTATTAACTCCTGCTTTTCTTAATATTTATTTTATTTATTTGATCCTCACCTGATGACTTTGTCAGATCATTTTTATGACTTCTGGCTGCCGCTGTTCTGGTACAAATCGAGCTGCTCTTTAGAATACAGGTGCTACTTACCCTTTCAATTAACACCTCTTCTGCTTCTAATTCAGAACCGCTGCTTAATTTCTCATGGATGGGATTTGAGCCAAAGAGTGACATAATTCAACTTTCAGTTTTAAAGGGATCATTTTGATTTCTTACGGGGGTTGGAGGAGGTGGGGCAGGGAAGAGTAGACTCAGGTCACCAGTTTGGGGGTTATTTCAGAAATTCAGGAGAGACTGATGATTCAAACGAGGGTGACAGCAGTAAAAATGAGAAGTGTTTAGTTTCTGGATTTATTTTGACAGTAGAGCTGACAGATTTGTAATGATTTTACCCAAGCTTTCTGAAGCCTAGAGATCAATACCTTCCCATTTCTTTGTATTGGTAATTAGATTAAAAAGTGGTTCCAGTTTAATTTCTCCACATTTGTATGTCAATTTACCCTTAAATAATCGCTGGTCTAAGAATTAGTTTTCTTTCTTCTTCCTGATCTCCTATTCTTGAGTATTTTTCCTTGTCTAAGACATGTACTATCAAAAAAGAAGGGTCAATATATACTACTGCAAAGCTAAAATGATATAGATCAGCCATATTTATGTGCTGAGTAGTTGGGTGACGATGCTCTAGCTTACCAAGTCCCAAAGTCCCTAGTTTGCTTCTGTCTTCTCTTTCCTCTGCTCTCCTAAAACAAAAACAAACACAAAACTATTCGCCATTCACAGGTATTTTGTTCTCAGCAAGATGCCAAGATGTAGCTCTTAACCTTAGTCATACCAGCAAAGCGTTTTAGCTATTAGCAAATATTTTTCAGTTCAGTTTAAATGTCATTTTGCATCCAAACAAGCACTGCAACCTTATCAGGCTGGACTGGTTCAGATTTTATTTATCAGAACTTCTCTACACACATCCTGATAGAAAAGCATATACTCTCATCTCTAAGTTATAGGCTAGAACAAATCTGGGTTCCAGAAGCTATTGCTTTGGTATATGGAAAGAGTTGCTTGAAAGGCAGATAAAAATGCATCAAATGAAGTCCTTCTTGATTCTTTATTAATGCCTGAAAAAAGGATTATTATTATTTTCTTCTGAAAGAGAAAAAGAGGGGAATAGAAGAAAAATAAAGAGGGGGATGAGAGCTATATCTTTTCACAATGCTTGCTACTTTCCAGAGGAAAAATATGAATAAAACTAATCAATCCAGTTTACAACTTGGTCATATTAAGTTAATTGCTTTTCTTAAATTGGCCAAGCCACCACACATCAAACAATCCCAGTTTTCTAAATTTTCTATTTTATATTAAGACCTGGCATGTTTTCCCCAGGTTGCAAGAACTTAATTTGACCTTTCTTGCTCTTTTGTATCTTGCTTTGTTCTCCTGTTTCCCCGTGTTCACTGAGTTGCACAGTGTGAAATGGACAATAATTTTTTGTCTAAGCATCATTTGAACCTTTGTGTAGAGTCACCCAGTGGCTACTGATTAGACAGGAAGATGAAAAAGCCAGAAGGGAAGAAAGGGAGGAGGAGATAGTGGGGGCCTACTTGTGTACCTCAGCTGCAGCCATAATGTCACAAACGACAAAGGAAGGAAACAAAGAGGCAGGTGGAGGGGATAGAGACGACAGCTGGGTGCTAGACTGAAAGTGTTTCCAGCCAAATGAATGTTACACTATCCACAACGCATGGGGAAGGACAGTATGATCATGTAGTCAACAAATTTGCTTAAAATCCAAATGTGGAATACTAATACTTTGAGTGTTTATTATAAAAATCAAAGCAAATTTGAACTTCTTTATATTATTTATGTGTAAATTTCAAACTCGGCTTCTCTGCCTCTTTTCCAAACAGAAATGTGACCTCATCAACTTCATGGAGATATATAGATTGAGAATAAGCCGTAAGCTGCAGGCTTTTAGATGTGGGAGTTCATTAAATGTGAGTGGGAATCAACAAGAGGAAATGGGTGCAAAGAAAAAAGGGGACATAAAAACATCAAAGAACAATAAAAAAAAAAAAAAGAGGAAGTAAAATAAAGAAAAGAGAAAGAACAGTCAGATGCAAATGAGAGATGGTCACAATGATAAGCCAGCAGGAAAATGCAAATTAAAGCCACAGTGAGATATATCTACTAAGATGGCAGTAATCAGAAAGACACATTATAACAAGTATCGGTGAAGATGAGAAATGGGAACCCTCACACATTACTGGTGGTAATGTGAAACTTTGGAAAACTGGCACTTTCTTAACATGTCAAACATAGATTTAATGTATGACTCGGTAATTCTGCTCCTGGGTACCTACCCAAGAGAAATAAAAATATGGCCACACAAAAACTAGTACATAGATGTTTAAAGCATAGCAGCATTATTTATAATACAAAAAAGTAGAAACAAGTCAAATGCCCATCAACTGGGAGATAGATAAGCAAGAATGTAATATTTCCATTCAATGGACTAGTATTGTGTTCCACATGCTACCTGCTACAACATGGATCGACCTCAGAAACTTTACACTGAGTGAAAGAAGTCAGACACAAATGCCCATGCATTAATACGATGCCCTATTAGCTGTCCAGAAAAAGCAAATCGATGGAGACAAAAAGATTAGTGGTTGCCAGGGCTGGCCTGGGGGCTGGAACAGGGAGTAACTGCAGGTGGGCACAAGGTTTCTTTCTTGGTGCAATGGAAATGTGGAAATTAGGTTGTGGTGGTGGTTGCACAATATTGTAAATTTCCCCAAACTTGCTGGATTGTACATTTAAAATGAATGAATTTATGATGTGTAAACGATACCTCAAAAAATCATTAAACATTTTGTTAAAGATTCAAATGAGGCAAAACCGTGAATCTAGAAACCTGGAGGTCAAGGATAGCAACATACCAGGGAAGTCTTTCAACTGATAGCCCAGCCCAGAAGTGTCTTCAGAAAAACCCTCCATTACTTTAGGCTGCAATACTTGACCTCTCGCCACGAAACAACGCATAATGATCCTACATTAATAATCTGCTCATTTTAATGGGGTTTATTACGCATAGACTGTTAGGGTTTGTTGTTTCAGTTCAACTCTGGGTAGACTATTGCTGTGTAGGGCTTGTTTTAACAGAGGTTAATGGGGTGAGTGAGTACAGCTCAGTAGTAAAGAGCTTGCTTAGCATGTATGAGGTCCTGGGTTCCATCCCCAGTACCCCCATTAAAAAAAAAAGAGATTAAAAAAATTTTTTAAACATTTTTTTATTGAGTTATAGTCATTTTACAATGTTGTGTCAATTTCCAGTGTAGAGCACAATTTTTCAGTTATACATGAACATACATATATTCATTGTCCCATTTTTTTTTGCTGTGAGCTACCACAAGATCTTGTATATATTTCCCTGTAAAAAAATTTTTTTTTAATTAAAAAAAAAAAACCAGGAGTTAATTAGGACCAGAAAATTGTCCTTGTTTATTTAATGTTCCAAAGCCCCACCATAAACCCTACTAATCCTATCACTGTGAGTGACGGAAGAAAGAAGGAGGGGGTTACGGAAGGAGGGGGAATGGAAGAGAACATGTTTGTCAGCAGGTTCACGTTCTCTACTTCATATCATAGAGATGGTTTTCCTTCAGAAAAGTTCTTATTGGTGAAGAGTCAACTATTATTTTCTAACATGGTCAGAGGTATTCTCTACAGGAGAGAATTCCTATGTCCATGCACAACGTGGAGATCACTCACTTCAAATGAATTAAAAATAAAATAAGCCTAATAATAAAATGCAGAATTACTTACTTTTACCATGATCTAATTCCCAGGAATGAGAGTGTTTGGGGATCATTATTATGGATATTAATTAGTTTCTTACCAGTTATTGAAACCAGCTGTGGTTAAAAGATGTATTTTGAGATCCAGGCAATAAAGTTTACTATAATGTAATTCACTAGATACCAGAAACCATAGAAAAACGGGCTCCTATTGTGCAGTTTTTCTGCCACTTAAAATTAATTCCAAAGTGTTAGTTGACATGAGTTGCCCATTACTTATTCTTATACTTCTTTTTGATCTTCGAATATTCAGGATATTAAAATTTTAAGTTAGTGCTTGAGATAACTTTGTACTTCTTGACTGACATTTTTATTTTAAAAGTCAACAGTTAAGAACACAGTGAGGGTTTTTTAAAATAGACTATGAGAGACTGGTTTCTGTTTGTTGGTTTGTTTTAATAGCTTGTATTAGCAAGTGTTTTATCACCTGAATTACAGTGAGGTGCAAAGAAGACTCCTAGGTTTCATTGTCTGGCATTTGGAGAGGCGCCTGTTTTTCTGCTTGCTTGGGTATGCATATAATGAGCTCACACAGAGTTTGTTTTCCTGACCTCTGGAGTGAAAAAGCAACCTGACATTAAAGATGGGTAAAATACTGGGCTGCCGCCTATATGTTTATTGGTGTGTTTGCTGTCATAGTAATTGTTTGGAAGCACTTCAATTTGATGTTTAAATTTCCGAGCAGGTTGTTGTGAGGATCCACAGGAAAAGAGCATAGAACCGGAAAGTGAACCTTCCTTTGAGAACCGTGTTGACATCTGCACAAAAAAGTGTGCTGTGTTATCACACGACCTCAGGTGCCGTGCACTGCACGCTCTCACTGAAATCATATTTTACCTTATATACATATGCTTTTTATGTATATAAAGCAATGACAAGAAGATCTGGTATCACAAAGCAGGGGCCTCACACTCAGGATATTTTCTTTTGTTAGAACCACTTTCCTAACTCCTTTACAAAATAGCTTAAATAAAACCAATGTTCTCAGTAATTATCACAGTAGATATTTATAGCCGTCCCTTGGTATCCATGCAGGATTGGTTCCAGGACCCCTTGTGGATACCAAAATCTGTAGATGCTCATGCCCCTTATATAAAATGGCGTGTTCTGTATGTCACATCCACACACCCTGCGGACAGTGCACAATTGAGGCAGTCCTTCAGATTCCTCAGGAAGAAGAGCATTTCTGA
This sequence comes from Camelus dromedarius, assembly GCF_036321535.1. Lineage (NCBI taxonomy): Eukaryota > Metazoa > Chordata > Mammalia > Artiodactyla > Camelidae > Camelus > Camelus dromedarius. The sequence goes on from NC_087450.1 coordinate 27,486,381, forward strand.
CTGGAATTGGTAAAACTGGGAGACAGGAACAGCTGCAGGATAAATATAAATGTTGCAAGTGTCCTCTTTATTTTAAAATGGATTTAGACCACTTTTGGTTGTTAGACAGAGAGAAGGTAGTTGACCACAGCTGATTCACTTTTCTTCATTTTGGGGACAGAGCAAGGGCAGGGATGACCTTCCATCAAACAAATAAGTCCCTAATCAGAGAAATCTATATTGTATGTCTGGAAGAGTTCTAGGGAGTCAATAAAAAGCCTTGCCCTGAAAGAATTATCTTCTAGTATAAGAATTTCAGATAGTAGTATATTAATCCATTTTACTTTGATTGCACTTATTCTTCCTATGAATCAGGTAATGCAGTGCGTATTAGTAGTCCCATTGGACATAATTTAAGACATTTAAATAACTTAGCCAAAAGCACAACATCATTGGCTGAAGCAGAAGTAGAAGCAGATCCCGCCCCCCACCATCCCCAGGAAAGTCTGACACGGAAAAAAAACAAAACCAATCTATCAAGTAAATGAATGAGCAGATTTCTGTAAACAGAAATTTCTAATTTAACTCTCTTACCTTAAAATACAGCACTCCTCAGTTGCATCTGCTTCTATGAAGTTTTAGGAGTTGTAAAATATCGTTTGCAAAGAGAGGAAACCAAATTGTAATCTGGAAGTATTTCTACGTTAAAGTTTCAGTAAATACCTAAAGAAACCTCAGAAGAAAAAGATCTGGCATATTCAGAAATCAGTTCTGATTTCTTTGTGTACGTACCTAATTTTGTATTTTTTCCCTTGAAAGAAGACCCCCCATTCATATGCAATTCAAATTATCCAAAATTTGAATACACTTTAATTATTCGTCAGTTTTATAGGTGGATAAAGGAAAAATAAAGACTTTCAGACAGAATGGGTGTTAAATTAAGCTGAATTCATTACAGGGAAAACCTGACCCAGCCCAAAGGTTTTGGGATTTGAGGAAGGGAAACCTTCAATAGACTGGCAAGGAATACTCAAGGCCCATGAGTTGTGAGGATGCACATGGATATACATTTGTACAAGAGTGAGCAGCCCTGGAGAAGATGGTCTCAGCCACCCAAGGCAAAGGTGGGTTACAGAGATCAGGGCCCAAGATCCCATAGGCAAGTGGATTGGTTTGTTTAAACAAGTCCTTGGCTTCTCACTTCAGCATGATAGGTTACAGTGGAAATGAGTAGGAGCGAAGGCAGGCTGTTTGATGAACCCAAGTCCATGGGGAGTTTTCATGAGCTTTGTTGGTCTGTTAAGTCTGTTGGTTAGGTACAGTTGGAGTATACTTGAATTGCCAACCATAAAGGATTGTAAATTGCCATCGACCTATCTTTCCGGTATTTCTGGGGAATTTTAGAAGGGGTTGCTCAGGCGCCACCTTTTGAGGTCCAGATCACTTAGTGTCTTGCAGTCTCTCACACCCTCTAAATACAGGGTCAAGCAGAGGACAAGTCCAGGATGAATGATCTTTATCAGTGTGATAGCCAAAGTGAATCCCATGTGATAGAGGAGGATGCTTACGAATGCATGTTTTATATACTCTGCTTTAAATTTTGGCAGCCTGGGTAAAAGCATAACTCCTAAATAGTTATCTCTCTGCCAAAGGATTTTCCCTGACAAAAGCACGATGGAGAAAATACATCCCACTAATGATCTCATCTGTAGCTTCTCAGCATTTCCAACTGTTAAACATTGTTAAAAAAAAAAATACAGCGTTGTGTGAAAGAGGAGAGGGTCTCTGTAGGAGGTTTTCTATTATGTCATTGTTGGCAATTGAGTCTCTGCAGAACCCAATATGGTTTGGCATCTCTTTGGCTTGACTTGTAAAAGGGAGCTATTTATGTAGAATAATTCATGCACATGGCAAAATGAGTCTAAATTAATCATTTAATATTATTAACTTTCCTGGTTTTAAAAAATGCTCATTATAGAAAATTTGGAAGCTATAAAAAGATTTAAAGAAAAAAAACCCACACTTTTTTATAAAACAGAAATGGTAACATTCCTAGTGTATTTTCTTTCAGAAATGCCTTTATATGTATGTATATCATATATATATACACACAATGTAATTATAGTCATACAGTTTATAATACAATTTGTGTCAGCTTTATTTTGTTTAGTTTTATGTGCAGAGTATCTTCTGCCATCTTTAGAATCTGAAACATGATTCTTAATGACTCAAAGTCTTCCATCCTAATTTTCTTTCATAAATTTTGTTAACATCTTTCAATAATTGGATATTTTAATTGTTTATAATTTTTCCTGAATTTTAGGGCTGTAATGGGCATCTAGTATACAAACTTTTGTTTATGTTTCTGATTTTTTTTTCTCAGATGTGTTATTTAGGAGCACAATGATTAGGATAAGGGTAGAACTCTTCTTTGAGTCTTTAAATAAATTACCAGTGTATGTTCCCCATGGTTTGTACCACTTTGCATTTCCACTATTTAGGATATGGAGTGCTTGTTTTGTCACACCCAACCAGGATTAAATGTTGTATGTTAAACACAAAGCCATTTCTATTTTGTTTTTCTGTGCATTTTTGAATACTTATAAAGTTTATAATTTTAATAGATTTATTGATCATTAATTTTTAATTTCATGGAGTATTTATTCATTTTCTTTACCTATTTTTCTGTTGGAGGGCCAAGAAATTTTTCTGGACTGGTTTTAACAATGTTAAAAGCTTTATACCTTACATATGTATTCTGAACACCTACAACAAGAAATATGAGGCTCTCCAAACTGGCTAATAAGTGAAATAATTTGTTTTTTACTCTGGACTACTACCTACAAGTTTCCACTTTTTTTCTTCTTTAGGATAATCTCCAGAAAATGACCTAAGCAAACATGTCTAAAATTGAGATGTGTTTGATAGACATGACTTGTTTAGCAAGTAATTATTTGAGAAGACTTCCCATTGCATAGATATTTTGTAGAGAAATATTAAAACAGGATGTCCAGATGGAATAATATTCTCCCAAAGAATGTAATGCTTGACCTTGAATTGGTCTTCTACATCCTCATTTGAAATTTTCTTTTGATAAAGAAATACTCTATATTCACATCATTGTCTTTCTACCTTTCTGCGTCTCTCCTGTCCTTTCCCTCCTCTTCACCTCAGGGATCGTATGAGGAAAAAAATCATGTAATAAAGGGTGTAACATACTAGAAGAGGTCAGAGGAGGAATGACTCAAATAAGGAAGGATTCTTGTGGTAGGACTTGAGGTGATTCTAGAAATATGTGGCTAGTGGAACAGGTCAGAGAAAGAAAGGAAAATAAAAGTATAGAGTCAGAAATAATTACGGCATTTGAGGAATAGTAAGAACACTGAGATTTTCCTCGTTGAGCAGTTGAACCTAGTTTGTGTCACTAGTGTGAAAAGAGATGGTTGAGGTTTGGCTCCCTTTTGTCCTCCCCTGGAAAGATCTCAGATCTGCAGCCAAAGAGCTGGCTCTCCTTAGTTTGATCTCACATATCACAGTGTGCTTATGAAATTTGGAAAGCCATCTAAGGAATTTCAAACTTTCTGAATACAAAATGCCATTTTCTTTATCAGCTAGGAGTCACCCTCGTCACTAAACAAATTGGCCAATTTCAAAGTATTCCCTGCCTTTAACTTGTTACTGATGCAGCATCTGGCTGGGACACAGTGCTTCTGGTTGCAGGAAAGTTCAGGAAAGTTCCAAGGACTCCAGCTGGCTAATTTCAGTGTGAGAAGAAAGTCTGCCATCAAAATAGCTGCCTGCCACCTGTTTTTGTCCTGATTCTTTTCTGGTACGTCTCCATTCTCATAGTTTCTAGAATTTGCCAAGCTCTTCTGACCTCAGAACTTTCTAGATATCTCCGTAGACATCTAGAATGCTCTTTGCCATTTCCACCTGCCTTAACTCATACTCTTTCTTCAGGTCCCAGCAACTGAAATGTTCCTCTTCAGGGAATCCCTTTCCAAGTGCCAGTTGAGTATCTTCCTTCAAGGCACATTTCAGTCTTCCTTCCTGGGTGGCACTTTGTACAAATACAATTGAATGACTAGTTTAATGTGTGATTTGTAATGTGAGATTAGTATTTAATGTGTGATAAGTCTTCCCTCCTTAGATAGTCATGTAAATATAAATCATTCCTGATCTCACATTCAAATAGTAGCTTTCCTTTAGCTCTATAATCAAATTTTATTTTTAATTTTAGGCAAAATAAAGCTTAAAAGGGTCATAGAGAATAATGATAGAAAGTTCCATTTAGATTTCAAAATAGCTTATATGGTTGGTTTTTAGTTCTTGTGCCCATGTGCAACATGCAAATTAGGTAATTCTGCATAATTCAGTCAACAGATGGTTGTTGAATGTCTCCTAGGTTCTGGGCGCTGTCCTGGTCCCTGAGATGCAGTGGTAGACAACCATCATGACAACAACAACTGAAATGTCCTGCTCTCATGGAGCTCACACTTTAGTGGGACTAGTGGAAATAAATAGATAAAGAAAGAAATATTTCATAAGTTATGTAATGATTCATGCCATATATAAAGAAAAATCAAGCCCAGTAAAGAGATGCAGATGTTGTTAATTCCAGAGGAGGCACCTTGTTATTTTTTAATAATTCCTGTATAATTTATTTTTCCTTAGAAATGAAAATTAGAGACACTTTTATATACAGCTGATAGAAAAATATTGCTTTCTGGAATGTGGCTTTGAGTATTTATTTCAGGTCACATTTGGAATGTACATGTATTTGACATGTTGTTTTAATATTAAAAACCAAGAAATTTATGTATCTATGCTTTTAAAAAGAAAAATTATACTTAACAAACCTGTAGATGCTCCCCAGCATCCTGAATTGGCTTAAATTGCAACATTTTCATTTTCTGAGTTAATGTGTTAAGTGCTGGACCTCAGTAGCAAAATTGCAGAAAGAAGGTGACTATTTGCACTTTCAGTGTAATTTTATGTCCCTCAGGGTTGTTACTGATGAGTAATGTCAAAGAATTATTTTCCTTCAACCTGGAGGATAGACTAAATAAAGGGATGGAACTTAGAGGAAAGAATGTCCTCCACTGAGCTAGTAAAGAAAATTTCATTCCATCCCATACATTTATGAGACTAAAGTTGATACCCATCTGTTAGGATGGTTTAGTCCTTACTTTCTGTCTGTAGGGTCATGGAGATTAGCCATTTGGGGGCTGCTTGTCTCTTTCCAGAATTATTATTATTGTTGTTGTTGTTATTTATTGCTTTTGATAGTCTCTTCTGGAATTTATAGGTATTATTTCTTTCCATAGATAGGATTTTAAAATAGTATAGCTTGCTGGCTATCAATATGAATATATGTCTAGTGAAAAAGATATTTTTTATATCTGAAAGATATAAAAGAGATGAAGAATAAATATTTTTCTTACCAATTCAGTTACTTAGCAAAATTAGAACAGAAGGCTGAAGAGACAAGGGAAAAGTATTGATGGGATTTACTCTAAAATCTTTGTGTTTATAAAATTAATGTCAATGTTTAAATCATTAGGATTTTTTACCTGCATAAAGGTTTTAGGAATATGAAAAGCTTATCCAAACATTGTAAAATACTGGCCTTGTGTAAGATTTACATAAAGAAAATAATATAACTTTACTGAAGGATAAAAACCAGAGCCCAAATAAGTGGTAAAACAAACCATGTGTCCTTGGATAGGATGATTCAAGCTTTAAACTAAATGATAGATTTAGGGCAACTTAACTCATAATCTTAATTTTGGGAGAGGGGTTGGAGACTTGATAAATTCATTCTGAAGTTAATGTGCAAGCATAAATTTGCATAAACATCTAAAATTTTTTTGAGAAGGATAATCATTTGAGTAGGTTACCAACATGATATTAAAACGTGCTGTGAAATGACTATAATTAAAGCAGTCTGGTTCTGGCACAGAAACAGACAAACGGATACGTGGTGGGGGAAATGAAATCGAGAAATGGATCGAGTGTGTATGGAGTTTAGTGTATGAAATGTAGTGTTTAAAAACTGTGAAGAAAGGAAGCAATATTTAATAGATAGTGTTGAAAGAGCTGGCTGTATATGTGGGAAATAAAGTAAAATTAGGTACCACTCATATATCATTTATATAAATAAACTATGAAGGGATTTCATATTATAGAAATACTACAGGAAAAGAGAGAAAAATATCTTGATAATTTTGGGCGTAAGGTATGTTTTCCTAATCAAGAAATCAAAGCAGCTTTTCCCGAAGTAAAATTCTGATGGAATTAGTTTTATAAGATTAAAAAACAAACAAACAAAAATTGTATGCCAGGAAAACTGGATGACATTTGTGGCCAGACACTATGTTAATTTTATAAGCATCGACTCATTAACCTCTGGGTAAATATTACTTTTACCCACGTTTTAGAGTGGAGGAACTGGAGAATTTAAACCATCTGCCCCCGATTACAAAGTTAGCGAGCGATGGAGTGATGACTTGTCTATCGGGGTTCTAGAGCCTGGGCTCGTAACCACGTCACTGGGAACAAAGTCAAGAGAAAATGTATTAGGCACTGTATTCATTTGCACTTAAATTCATTCTACAAGAAAAGCTGGCATTCACATAGTATCTTTAAAGAGTATCTATTATTTTACATATGTTCAAAATAGTAGTTTTAAAGAATCTAAAGGCTCTTTGTAATGTTCTTTAATCATGTTTAATGCAACTTACTAGAATATATCTCAAAGTTAAATAGACTATAACTTTGCTTTGCTTCTTCAAATCATTACCAATATCCTCCTTGGCAGATAGTGCAAAGTAAACCCTTTTTACATGAGGGCTTTTTACTCACAAATGCTTGTCTATTTGATAGGAAATAAGAATAAAGTATCTAGTGATGGACGTCCGTCTGTCTCCACCCTCCTTCTGAACTAAACCTGGATAGCTTTCCAAATGCTTAACTCTCCTTATTTTTACAATGAAATCATTACTTTTGTTTTAGGTGGACTGCATTGTTCAAAAGTATAATATTATAAAATATGATACACTCATACAATGAAATATTATTTGGAATATATTAAAAGAGTGATGTTCTGAATGAATCTGAAAGCATGACGCCAAATGAAGGAAGCCCAGTACAGAAGGCTGCATGTTATATGATTCCATTTGTAAGAAGCCTACAGAATAGGCGAACCATAGGGACAGAAAGTAAGTTGGTGGTTGCCAGGGGCTGGGGTAGGGGGAGGTGAAACGAGGACTGGTTGCTAAGGAGCATGGATTTTCTTTTTGAGGTGATAAAAATATTCTGGAATTAGATAATGATGATATTTGCACAACTTTGTAAATATGATAAAAACCAGTGAAATGTATACTTTAAGGGGTAAATTTTATGGTACCTGAATTGTATCTCATTAAAAAAGACCTCAACTGGAAAAAAAAAAAAAAGCAATAATATTCACAGCAAAAGTGTGAGGTGCAACTGTTGTCCCTTAATTTGTGCCGGTCAATAATTCATGATTCACTGTCGGCTGGATATCCCTGATAAAGGTATCAGGAATGTCCCCCCCCCCCCTTTATCAAAACCTGTTACAATTCAGCCTTGACCAAACTCTCACTCTCATCACTTCTCCTTCATACCATCTTAGTTCTAGTCAAATTTCTTGAATTGTTTGACTTCTCACTTCAAAATGTTCACCCATTTCCACCCCCTCACCTGGAGTACCATTCCGCAAATCCTCCAGATTTCAAATCTGTCATCCTTTAAGATGTCATCCAAGCTTTACCTTCTTTATGAAATGTATCTCAACACTTTTGAAATATCCTCTTCTTACAAATTCCCCTGGCCCATTACATGCCTCGTATCCTTCTTGCATTTTGGATATCTTATAAGACAGATCTCTGTCTAATTCAATATTGTTTCCCTCATAACAATTAATATAGTGCCTGACACATAGTAAGTCTTTAATATGTTTCTTTAATTAATGATTTAATTATTTCCTTGGGGCTTCTGTGATTTATTTTGCAAACAACACATTCTAAAATGATGCTTGAGATTTAAGGCTTTGAAATGCACCAATTTAAAAAAATCTGTTCCCCCTGGAAAGTTTATTTAGTCCTTTGTAAATGTACATACAGATCTTGATTCGTGGAAGTGTTTCTTTGACAGTCTTGGGGATTGCATACGTATACATGCGTATACAGGTATAAAGAGGGAATGTGGTTTTCAGAGAGCAGAACAAGATAGCATTGAGAAGGCGACGCACAGATGCAAGAACTCAGTGGCTGTCAGGGAGATCTCTGCAGGCAACACCTGCAGCAGCATCCAAAAGTGCTTTGAAGGCTTGGAGTGGTTATTCTGCTGAATAACAGAATATCCACAGAGCCAAGGTCTGTGACCTTGAGCACAGCAGATCTTTTCTGCTGAATATGATCTTACTCCAAGTGAAGTCAAATTATTCTTCCCAGTCGCCAAGAAAACCTCAAAGCTTTCAAACCACTTTGCTCTAAGAGATGTCTCAAATCTGCTAGGGCAGCCCACAGAACACAAGGACCACAGGATGGACGTGAATTGCTTGGAAGCACAAAACTTTCCATTTTTTACAGAATTCTGATGTGTCTAGGTTGTATGCCAAGTGAAAAAAGGACTTTGACCTGAAGTAGGAAAGGCTGATGGGCTGCTTCTGTGCCTTCCTTGAATCTGAGCTGGAAGAAGAAAGGGTTTGCTTCAGTGAAGAGAACCACGAGGCCTGCCAGGGTCGCCGATGCTCCATCCTGACCCACCTGCCCACTCTGCCACTTCCCCTCCTCGCATCATTCAGAGAGTGTGCTTTTTAATGGGTCAGACAAGCAACAGCAAATGGGGGAAATGGGGAAGAAACTCTTTGTCTTCAAATTGAAATACATGGAAAGAAAACACAAGCAGGAATTTATGTGAAAGGCTTTTGTGAGGAGGCTTTTAGCCAGCAGTGTGGCATGGTTAGAATCCTGAGCCGACTGTTTATTAAGGTAGAGCAGCAAGAGAAGCAAAGATCAGTCTTTTGTGCATTTGTCTGTTAGAAGAAGGAAGAGGAGCTTAGAAACTTAAAATTTCAGCCTGTGGTGTACAGACACGTCAACCTATTAAAGAGAGACAGGCCTGTCAAGGAGAAGTTGCTGGCGGATGGGTGTCGGCTCTTAGTAACTGTTTCAGGACTAGCTCTTGTTCTGCATCTGTCTTTCTTTATCTGTTTATCCCAGCACTTCCTTCCCTGACTTTCTCCTCAGACTAGAACATCCTTGCTTTTCATGGCCATGGTTTTAGTTTCCACGGGCTTTTTATCAACTTTAGGTTTTATTCTGACCAGCAGAGAAAGAGCAGTGTTCACGTCAGTTCAAGACACAAATGTTTGCCTTTGCATGTTTGCATTCAATTTTTTCCAGAAATGCTTAAACCTTTTCTATTTGTGTAATGAGAGTTTTGGAGATTGGCTACAATTTTTAATTTAAAGAAACTGAAAACAATTGAATTCAGCTAAGTGGGGGTTTCTATGTGTTTGGGCAAATGTGATTGTCTGGATTGGTAGCAAGATGCAGCTCTAGATTGCTTCTTAGATGATATTTCCTTCAGGAAGGGGAAGTGTCATATCAGCATCTGAATGGGTTGAAAATTAGTTCATGTGGTTTTATATAAAGATGGACCCATCTAAAGTAAACTGTGACTTAAAATCAGATGCTTTCAAAGGTCAGTCTGATAATGTACATAGAAGGGGAAAGAAGAAATGCACTTGTGTTCCCATTTTATGAGATAAAATATGCCAGTTACTTATTAATTACTCAAGTAGCAGGCCGGTGTAAAGCAACACTGTACACAGGCAGGTCATGCCTGAAGTGTAAATTATAGCTTAAAGAGCCACAGCATTTTGTCACATTACTATAACTGAATTAGCACATTAATAGAGGCACAGTTGTTACACATTAAATGGATAGGTCATGTCTTTTTAAAACCTTTGATTCTCCACCATGTCTGCACGTTCAAATCACCTGAGAAACTTCTGAAAATGTCACTGCCCAGGCCATGCACTGGACCAATTAAATAAGAATATTGAGGTGAGGGGCTGGGACTGAGGCATCGGCATTTCCAAGGCTCTTTAGGTGACTTCATCGGGATGCAAAGTGGAGAACCACTGTGAACATTAAACATTTTATTAAGTCACTTCAGCCTGATACACTTAATTAGCCAGTAGTTACTTCTTGTCAGTATAGTTACATATTCAATTTATGTTTATTTTTATTGTAAAATGATACAGATTTTTTTCCACATCATGAGCAATACATCAATTTAAAATAAAATGTGTTGTCTGTTTTTAAGAAGGAGTATTTGAACATTTAAGTCAAAGGCTTTCATTATAATACGATAAATCAAAATAAACTGCAAAATTAAAATTTTGATGTTGATAAGCTTAACATAATTAGTACAAATATGGTAAGGTAGTAGAGATAATTCACTTTGAGATTATGCTGAGAAAAGTAATAATATTAACTGTTGATATGAAAACTATAAAGCTATAATTTTGCATATTTTGTCTCAAGAGTTATGAAAACTAGGTTTCTGAGAAAGACATTAAATTAGAGTTGAGTGTCATGATGAAAAAGCCAGACTGTCCTGTATTCTTCAGAATGAATGTTTTCTTCCCTCTGAAGCTGTGAAGGTGTCCATTCAAATCTATCTAAAATAGCATTAGACATGTAGCAGAATGTAGTAGAAAGAACATAGGATTCATTCAGAGATCCAAATTCTAGTCTGAGGTTTTTGCAAGCTAAGTGGTTTTTGCCAAGTCTCTTAAATTCCCTGGGCCTTACTTTTGTTATCTGTGAAATGAAAAAGCTGAATTAAATCATTGTGTTTTTTTCTTTTTCAAATTTGAGTAGCAAACCATTATTTTTATGAAATCAATTTAGAACAATTCCTATTTCTATAAAAAGTAGAAGAGTGCATTGCAAGTACAAAGCTTATGTGTGGTGTATGAATCCTGGGTAACTGGGAAGAAATTTTCAAAAGACCTTGAATGAGAAGTTCTCTTTAACTTTTGTAGTTCTACAAACTGTTCATGAGAAAGGCAGGTAGTATGGGTAATAGGGTGGAGGCAACTTATTTCAAGCATGGGATATAAATTATATCCCATATTCTTGCCACATAGTGTCAAGGCCAATGATCTTTAGAAAGAAAAGACTTGTTTCAAAGAGTTATTTGGTTTATTCACAACAAGTAGAAAAGGGGGAAAAAAAGCATTTACAGCTGGTACATGTGGAAATGTGTCTTATCCTTGTGACCAGCAAACTCTCACTGTGAGAAGTAAATGGATGTATTGTAATTCAAGAGGTGGTGTTATGCAGTCTGGCCAGAATGTTCTTTTACCAAGTTACTTTCAAACTAAAAAGTGAGAATGTGCTCTGCTTTTTGATTGTTTTGTTTATATTTCACTATTTTATTGTACATTTTGTGCTCGTGGTTTATTAGGAAGTGGATTCTTTCCATGGGGAGTAAGGGACGGGAAGGCCTAATACTTTACAAAAAGGTATGTTGAGTTTCAAGATAAACTGGTTATTGGAAATAACTAGGAAGTAAAAAAATGATAATAACGTCTCAGGAGCACAACTCCAATCTTATTAAGTAGGACTTAAGGGAATGGGTGCTGGAAACATGCCTTTTTTTTCCTCTCTTTTTTTTTTAATTGAGGTATAGCTGATGTACAATGTTATATAAGTTTCAGGTATACAACCTAGTGAGTCACAGTTTTAAGGGTGATTCTCCATTTATTTTTATTTATTGTTATTGTAAAATACTGGCTATTTTCGCTGTGTTGTACAATAATTTTTGAAGGTTTCTCAGGTGATTCTGAGAATAGGCCCTGTTTGGAATCTGCTGGTCTCGGGACTCCGTATCTCATCTCAACTTCACCTGTGCCTGCCTGTAGGTGCCAGAGAAACTCTCATAACCTGTATGGGTCTCCTTTTTCCAGGTCCAAAATTTACATATATGGGATTCATTGAGATTTCTGATAAAGTTTCACAATTAAAATAGTCACAAATAAGCCAATGTTCTTTTTTTTTTTTAAAGGAGCCTAAGACATAAATTTATATTATAGTTAAGACTGAAAAGGAAATTGTGATAATCTCTACATCCTAGGAAGAGTGTTCTTTTAACATTAGATCCCAGTACCAACTTGTTGACAATGTCAAGTGTTAATCAGTGAGTAGGCCGCCCTCTCTTGGTGATCCCCCTGCATGTCCCTGTTTATAAGCCTGCCTGTTCCCTCTGCTCCAATCATAGAAGTCTTAACTGGGAGTAAATGTTTCTGACCAATGCAAACTGAGCTAATCAAATTTCATCCCCTTTGGGGAACTGAGCACTTGAATGGAATTACTTTCAGTCTGGGGTTCACTGTTGTTGAGTTACGTGAGTGATACAACCCCACGGGAGACCAAAAACTCTGCTGTGAGGAGCTTAGGTCTTCCCCCTGCTCCTTTCTTTCTGAGATGTGGTGGTTCAGTGATTCCTTCTATTCTGTAAGCTACTTCCAAAATCTCTCTGATAAATTCTGTGTGTTTGCACTTACGCTAGAGCTCTGCTGGTATTGGGAAGGGAATAAGGTCTTAAGGACTCTGTAATACAGAGTAACTAACTTCTCTCCTATGTACCTAGAAAGGTGCTAATTGTGTACCACCCTTGGGAGGCCTGAGTAAAAAGTATTGAGGTCAGATGAGAAACCTGGTCTGAGAAATGCTGAGCTAGACAATGTTGATTTGTGATGCTTTCAACACAACTCTGAGAGCTGGGATGTGGGGAGGTTATGGAAGAATCAGTATGTAATAAATAATAATAATAATTCTGTAATAATTATATTACTGATCCTCATTTTTTAAGAAATCTGCAGGTGTGGCATGACAACATGACTATAGCCATTGGTGCTGAAGTAAACTCAGACTCATTTCCTCGCCCATGTGCGTGTAGCACCAACCCAGGTGGGGAACTGAACCCAGGAGTCCTAATTTCACACGAAGGGTTCTATCCAGAGGAAAACACTAGTCATTGTCGATTTATTCTTCCATGCTCCCATTGTTCAGATAAACATACTCCCGAGTTAATTCATATAAACTTACAGTAAGTAATACCAGCTTTCCCTTAAAATGTTTCGGTATTGTAGGAATTTCATTTATATGGAAAAGTACCTGAAATTTGGGAGAAATCAAATTCATCAGACACATTCTTTTACCACCTCAGCATGTGTAGGACCAGAAAGTCTGTTGAAAATATCCTTCTCTGGACTAAGAAAGAAAAGTGAACAGACTAGAAAGTTTATTACTGATGGAGTGTGAACAGAACACCGTCCTCGTTCCTTTGTTTCCCTCAAAATTTAAGTCCTTGCAGTTTAAGAGGAGAAGTGGCTGTAGAAGTGCAGGGAGGCAAGTTGCTATGGAAAGTTCCTTGAAAAAGCAGCAGCCGCCAGAAACCTTTAAAGACATTTTCACTGGAGCCTGTTGTGTGATGTTGACAGCAGGAAAGCAGTAGAGCTTGGCACAGAGTTGAGCCTTAGTAAATGTTTATTGAATGAATCAATGAAAGAGTGGCTCAGTAGAGCAGTAAAATCCTAGAACTGAAAGAAACACTGGAGATCACTGAGTCCAGCTATGTCACTTTACCAGGGAGAAAATGAGGCCCAGAAAGGCCAAGTCGGGTGGCCAAGGGCAGAGAGCTGAAAAGTGGCCAAGTGGAAACCAGTGCTCAACTCTCCTGAGCCTTAGCCCAATGATTTTTTCCCCTGCGAGAATGAAAAATATAAATAAAAAAGCACAGAAACCTCATGAAATCATCTTGCAAGCCATCCAGGCACAAACCTTTTTCAAAGGATAAACCATCAGTGGAGACAGATTTTTTTTTCCCTTTCTTTATGCTATTTGTAATACTTCCATCTCTTTCTTACTCTATGAACCTTATTAACCAAGTTTTTCCTAGAATCAGGATGCTGGGCACAGTGATACTCTGATTATTAAATGATTTGGTAAAAAGCTGATTTTTAAAAACTGCTGGTCAGTCCTTTAAAATATGGTAGTTATTTTAATAATGATCATAATAATAACCAATAGTTGATTGCCCACTATATGCCAGATACGACTTTACGTACACAACACCATGATGAGGACAAAACTGCTCTCATAGAAAGCCCCTTGCAACAGAAGAATTTAAGTAACCCCCTATAAGTGATTCAGAAGAATTAAAGAAAACATCTAAAAACTGGCCGGTTATCTCCCTCAGCACTTACTAGAAGACAGTAAAACTGATCTTTGACCACTCCTCACATAATTCCTGCCTCCCTACCTCTCACCTTTCTTACCTCCCTAAGCATTGGGAATGGTCTGTGGGACAGAAGTTAGTAGATCATAGGTCCTGTGAAAATGCACCATCCGAGGAGACGTGTGCTTCCTTTCTCAAGGTAATAGAGAAGAGACTACTGTAGAAGCATGTGTAGTGCTTGTGTGAGGCTGCAAAAAAAGAAATGTCTGCATTCTGCATTCCTGATGCATGACACAGTCTGCATCAAACTTGCTGACGTGCTTTGGGCTTCTCTGAGAAGAGAAGGAGACTGCCAGAGTGGAAAGAGATAGGAGGAGAGCCTACACTCTCAACATTTGGTGTGATCAGGATGCCCAAGGTTCTAGGGGTCAAACAGACACTTGACTTATTCTGGGGCTTGAGCCATCTGGCCATCATTGTTCACAAGAAGGCCACTTGCTGGGGAGCTGGGCCAGGGGATCACGATAGCCAGATGCAATGTGTTAGAACCAGAGGATAAAACAGGTTGAACCAGATGAATCCATCTCTCTCTCTCTCTCTCTCTCTCTCACATTATATTTGGAAAATGCACTGGGGAGGCACTACAAGAACACTTAGGAGTTTATAGTATGGAAGGCATCAGAGGTCAGTGAGGGTGAACCAGAGAAGCGGGTACAACCAACAGAAAGAGACCACAAGAATGACCACTGTCCTTTTCTCTTCCTCTCCTTGGCTCCATTCCAATAAAGTGGAAGGGCTGGGTTTTAAGGGAAGTGTTCAGTTCCTCTTCTTCCTCAACTCAGGCCATGAATTAAAGGATCAAATTTACATCAAATCTTAGCTTAAATTTATAAATTAGCCTAAGTTTTTAATAACCAAAAGACCAGAAATTTAGTAATTCTGCCCAAGATGTTGTTAAGAGATGGGGAAAAGAAGAGTCAGCGAGTGCATGTTTAAAATCAGTGACTAAAGAAATATAATGACCACATAAATAACTCTCTCGTATTTATTTACCATGAGTATATCCCATGAGTTTTGAGTCTAATAAACTTACTACACATATTATATTACTTCATCTTCACAGCCAACCTGTCCTATAGCTCTTAGTGTTATTGCCGACATTTGCTGATGAGAAAACTGAGATTTTAAGATGATTGATAATGGAAGTATTTACAGTGTGAGAGGGGGATCCAAACCCAGGTGTATGTATGAGTCTATGGCCCTCGTTCCTCGTTCCTGTGATCTATGACTTTATAGCTGTTGGTCTCCTTGTTGTCACTTTCATACATCCAACCTCCACACAGAAGCCAGACTTAACTTTTTAAAATGTAAATCAAATCATGTCACTCTCCAGCCTGCAATACTCCAATGGCTTCCCATTTTATTCCCATGGAATAAAATCCAAAGGTTTGACCAAGATGGTGCCTGAATGAATATTAATTTCCCTCTCAATTCCAGCTTTGTTCCAGCTGCTTTACATGTGTGACTTTTGGAGTCAATATGCTTTGCTTTAGGATCTAAGACATGCCATGGGTTTCCCATTTTCCTTCTCTTCCCCTACTGCTGAGTGTGGTACTCTAAATTCTAAGTGTTCTTAGTTTGTACTGATTTTAGTATCAATGAGAATTGTCTATAAATACAAAATATCTATAAATCTGCCAGAAAAATCATTGTATTGCTATAATTTTATATAATATAATAGTATCTTTATTATATATACATATATGTAATTTGTTATTCATTAATAGACACCCAAAGGAATCGTAAGTCCATGTAGAGATTCTTCGTAAAGTCTGTGTTCACCAAGCTGTGTTTTTACTTTGCTTGTGTCACTGGTATCCTCCAGGTTAAAAGATGCTGGAGTCTAGTTGCCATCGATTCAGTTGTTGGGAGTTGAGCCCGAGGTGGGCTCAGAAACCGCAGTATTGCACACCTGGTGAATATTTATTTGTGACTCCCTGTGTGTCATATGATCTGTGCAGAACCGAATGATCATCAGCCCAGATAGGCATGGAGTGGCCTGTTTGGTTCCCAGCACCTGCATTTATTTAAACAAATGCAAATTTGTTGCCCGATAGAAATGGAACATTGTTGTAGTGGAGTGTTGGGCTGTGTCCCATTTTTGAAAAATATGTTCAAGTTTAAGCTGCATTTAAGTTTTTGGTCATGAGTTAGAGACTCATTTCATGGCAATATCTGGGAAACAAGGAAGAGCGTGAGATTGGATAAAGAGGGCAAGTGTTATACATTATTTTGATTCTACCCCATTAGTTATGTGACCACCGTGTGATCTGTTGAGTCCTCACTCTCTTCATCTAATAAGTGAAGACATTATGTTAAATAATAGCTAACTCTTCTTTAGATTTCATACTTAAAGATCTGAAGTATTTCATCATTAAAAGTGTGCCCCTTCTTTTGGGTTATCTGGTGGATGCTTGGCAACTTACTTCTGGATTGTTTGTCTTGAGGTGTATTTAAAGTGAGATAAAACCTTGAAGAATGAATATTTTACAAAGCTTTATTTCTTGCTCCGAACAATAGAAGTTAGCCTCAGAATTTCCATAGGTTGAATCACATTTTGGAATTTTGGAATAATTTACATTACGTCTGGTAGAAAAATCTAAGGAAAGAGTGAACAATTCTTCCTTTAAAATAATGTTCTTTTTCCTTATAGCTATCATTTGATTGTTTTAGTTTCTAAATTACACAGGGTTGTGGGCAAATAAAACTATACTGTTCTCTGTTACACTTCTTAGGGACTGAGGAATTATCCTGTTGCGATTTTTAATAGGCAGACTTCCCTTTTCTGTTTTTCTAAACTTGTTTTATCTTTTAGTCAGAGACAGCCAGGCTTTTTATTTAATTTAATAATGTAAACGTCTAGTGTGTACCTTTGTTTAGTCAAGGATGTTTTTGGCACGATATTCTTGTGTATTTGACTTCTAGAGCAGTAAAACAAAGGAAACAAATCTCTCACTCAGATGTCGGGTTTTGTTCATTTGGTTTTTCTTTCACATGTTGATTTTAGTTCCTGGTTTATGTTAAACACAGTCTTAGAATATATTTTAAGGTATAGTAAAACCTTATAAACCTTTGTGATTTGAGATTGTGTATATGAAAATCAAGATAATCAAAAACTATAGTGTAGGGCAGATTCTTAGGAAAATGGCCTGACGTTCTTCACATAAGTGGGGACAGTGGGACTTCTCTCTGCCCATAGACATCTTTGACCTTATGAAGTAGGGTCATTCTCTTGAAGATCTTTCACTTAGTATAGAAGTTCAGTGAACGTTAAAGTTGTGGAACCATAGGGTCAATTTAATGAGATTTTTATCCCATGTATAGGCAATGGGAAAGGGCATTGTCCTGAGACTCAATTTCTTTGTGAACTTGAGTCCTTTAACCTTTCTTTGTCTGATATTCCTCTCTATGAAGTAGAAATCACTGATTCTTGCTGTTAAAAAGAATCCATTTGTTCAGTCTACCATCCAAAGATTGAACGCCTTCTGCCATATCCAGTTAAGTGGTTCAGTTATGTTTAAGTCTTTCCGTGATGAGAAATTGGCTTTCTGTTGAATGGAATGTTCCACCTATGGATAAATACCTTAGAAAATCTTCATTATATTGAGATGTATTTTTCCATAGCTTTCATGCTTCGATTCTGTTTACACCCCCGATTCTGTACAAAATGGAATTACTTTTCTAGGGGACATCCTTCCAGATGTTTGAAGATGCTGTCATATATCCCCTGAATTTTTTTCTTTAGAGGGTTTTAGCATTACCTTAGATCATCTAGAAGACTTTTATCATCTTAGCATATATCCAGACACATTTCAGCTTGTCTAAGTAGGAGTGTGATAACAGGCTTGATCTGACCAGCACTAAAGCACAAGACCATCCTGTCCCTCTTCTAAGAATTTTCATGAATGTAATCCATGCTCGCCCGGGATTTTTTGAGTGCCTCCATCACACTACCGATTCCTGTTCTAAGTCTTCTAAAAATTTGGCTTTATTTGTTTTATCTGATATATCTGGGAAGTCATGTTTCCTATATACTATTACTTGTTCAGTTGAGTGGTTTTAGACCTGAGAAGAGGACCCAGGTTTATTTGTATCAAATTTAACTTCGTCAAAATCAGCTTATGCAGTCAGCATAACAAGAATTTATACAATTCCAAACTTTTCCATTGAACTTTCTTTCAGAAAATTAGATGAACCAGAACTGTGTATTTTTGTTTAAGTTATTGGAGGGGTAAAAATTGAATAGGACTAAAATCCAATGGCATCCTATTATCTCTTCCTCCAATTGCATCCTATTATCTCTTCCTCCAGTTGCATAGCAACATAAAGCAAATTCATACAGAATATTAGAAAAATACTCCAAGCTTTTGAACAGTTTATTTTTTTAATTGTTTCTCTAATTCTGTCATAACATTTCTATTGTGAGTGACAGACTCCCTTCGTCTTAACATTGATCTATTAATCAGCACCTTTAGAGAATGATCCTTCAATTATAATTACATTCATGCAGCCTATATATTTTTTCTAAATCTTGTGAGGTTGCTCTGGAGAGCAAATGGTATTAAGGGATATTAGTATGCATTGAAAGTTTTTAAATGTTACCTAATTCATATTATTACTATTGCTATTATCTTTGTTTTTACTAATAAAAGTAGCATTAATAGGAGTAATGTCTTGCTCATATCATCCTGTTAATCAGAAGGAAGATAATTTATCAAATGAATTTGCTTTGTTCTCTGTCATCCAGATTATTTAAACTATTATTTAAATTATTTTTGAAACGTAGTATAAGTACTAGAAAGTACACGTAAGTGTACACTCTAGATTTCTTTACACTGATCACACCCATAACCAACACCCAGATCAAGAATGAAACATTGCTAGCACCCAAAAAGTCCTTCTAACCCATCCCCCCACCTTTATGTCTACCAAGGGTAGCCATTATCTTGACTTACAACAGTAGAGATTAGTTTTTTATGTTTTAAAATTTTTTATATAAATGGAATCATAAGTATGTTCTCTTGTCTCTGGCATTTTAAAAACTCAATGTTATTGTTGAGTTTTATCTATATTTTTTCATGTAGTTGTAGATCATAGATTCTCATTTCTGTTTAATATTCCATTGTGTATCTGTACCCCTGTTTATTTATCCATTCTACTCTTGACTGGTTGGCATTTCAATACTGTTCAGTTTGAGGTTATTACACTGCTGTAAATTCTCTGATATGTCATTCTATTGATCTTTGTGTCCATTTTGTTAAGTGTATTCTTACAAGGTGGGGGTTCCTGGGTCATAAGATAGGCAGATGTTTAAAAGATAGTGCCAAAAATGCAATTCTCACCAGTAGTATATAAGTTGCAGTTGCTGTACTTCCTAACACTTGGTACATTTTGTCTTTTTCATTTTATTCATTGTAGTGGAGTGCATTGATATTTTATTGTGGTTTAGTTTGCATTTCTTTGAATGCTAATGAAGTTGAACATCTTTCCATATGGATATTCTTTTATTACGGATAAAAGTGTCTGTTCAAGTATTTTCCAGTTGGCTTTTCTAGTGTTTCTTTTTCTTAATGGATTAGTATAAGTTCTTTGCATATCTTGGATATAAGTATTTGTTGATATATGTATTGCTGTGGATCTAATTTCTTTTTTGATGTTTATTACTTTAGAACATATTAGAAATGTACAAGATATTTGGTACATATTTTTAAATGGACGTAGACCTATTCTTTAAGTGTTCAACAGGAAAGCATAAATAACTCTTTACTGTGCTGCTTGATATTTGCATGTGACAGAGCACAAAACTTAATGACAAAGACCGTATGGTAACAGACAAAGAATTGAAGGAATCACAGTCCTCTAGTAGAAAATGGAATGATGTATGTATTTTCATATAGTATACCTATTCTTTCTTGAAAAAGAACATAGCAAAGATACTTTCCCTGCTTAGATTCATGTCTCATTTACAGCATTTTGAGATAATGATATATATAGAGTGAATTTTTCCAAAATTATGTGGTTGTATTTAATGCAAATTTCAATAATCTAAATTTGATATTAAACAATACAAAAGGAGAGATTTATTTTCATTTTCAAGTAATAGCAATATGATAGTGTGAAATGTCGCCAGTACACGTATAACTTCAAAGATTTTCATCTAATAAACTACAAACTCTGTTTAGTATTTTTCCCTTTGGCTCTGCCACATTATATGGCAAACTAATCCTTTGTCAAGATTTATTTTGAATTATGTAGACTTGAAATGACAGAAGGTCACTTGAATAAAATGCTACTGCCTTTTAACTAGACCAAACTGCTTGAAGCCCCTAAACTCTGTTACTTAGAAGGGTAGTTGGAGGCTGAGCTCTAGTCCTGCTTCTGTTACTGACATAATTTCTGAATTTGACAGCCATTTAAACTCCATGGGCATCACTTTCTTAATAATGTAAATTAAATGCTTGGGCTAGACGAGGGCCTGTAGAACCCCCTTTGTCTCAGAGGCCTATTCTGAGTGTCCGGGGGGGTGACAAGTTTGCAAATGTCGTCTTCCAGTGGCAGGTCTCACCGTATCTGATGTACGGGTATGGACATGAATCAGAATTCACTTGACTACCTGTCCTCAAATGACGAGAGCAGTGAGCAGAGAGAAGTGAAGGGCATTGGGAATGCTGTTTTTATTGATTACAGTAACCATTTTCTAAAGACTGATACCTTCATAATATGTGGCATTCCTGTGAGATAGCATAATGCCAAATAGTGCTTGTTGCAGTTGGTCAATTTTCAGCTCGTTGGCACTCTTATCAACGTTGGATAAGAATTACTGTTTTTCTATAACTTTTACAAAGCCTGGAGTTTTTCTATCTTTCCATTTCATTGTTTTGGTCAATTTTACGGCTATGAAATAGTATCTGAATATAGTTTGATTTTTGCCTTTCCCTGAAGACTCATAGGATTCAGCATCTCTTTATTTATTTATAAGGCACACACACACACACACACACATATATCTGTTTCTCTATAAAATTATTTACATTTCTCTTGCCCATTTCCCCTTGTCTTTTTCTGAAAAATTTATTTATCAGAATGCTTTTCATAAGCTGTGTTGTAGTTATTCGTAGATTAATCTGGTATGAAAATATTTTCTAACAACTTATTTAGAGTCTTACTCTCTTTATAGTATTATTGATGAACAAGTGTTCTTAATTTTAATGCAGCTGATGTATTAGTATTTTATTAGTGCTTTTTATGCCTTTAATGGCTATTTAATAAATCCTTCCATACTTTAGTATTGTAATTTCTTATCAGATTATTTAAATTATTTAATTTACAGAAATTTTACAGATTTACCTCACTAATTTATATCCTTAGTCCATGGAGAATTGATTTTTGTAAACAAAATGATGTAAAGGTCCAGTTTCACTCTATGTATGTAGATAACCAGTTGCCCCAGCACCATTTATTGACTAATCTATACTTTGCTCACTTATTGGTAATGCCTAACTTGATATAAATCATTTTTGTATATGCTTAAGATTATTTTTAGTTCGATTATCTTTATTCTCCCCCTTTTGTCAATCCTAATGCATTATCTTTCTTACCATAATTTTCTAATAAATGTTTATCTTTACACAGGAAAGTTCCTTAATCTTTCTCTGGTGTATCTTGGCTATTTTGGCCTCTTTGTTTTTCCCATAGAACTTGCACAATCAGCTTTTCACAGTTTTTAAAAATTATTGAGATTTCTGTTGGAATTTCATTGAATCTATAAATCTGTTCATATGTTTAAAACAGTGATTTTCCTCAGTATATAGAACCCTACAATCTTTCTGAAATATCTTAAGGATTATTTTGGTCATTCAATTTGTTCAGTAATATTTGCTAGTATGATTTTTTTTTTCATTTATACTGTTTATAACGCTCATGTATTTTTCTTGTCTTCCTACGTTAGCTAGGACTTCAAGCACAGTATGTTGATAGTGGGCATCCTTGTTCTGTTTCTGATCTTAAAGAGAATATCCTAGATTTAACAATGAAGTATGACATACGCTATTTGTTTTAGATCATTCATCATATTTATTACCTTAGGCAGGCAAGGAGGGAGACAGCTACCATTTCTAGTGCCCACAAACTTTGCCAGATGCCTGTATAGGCACTATGTCATTATATCCTGGAAGACTGATATCACTAACCATTTTTAGAAACTGAGATTTTAAAAGCATAATTGCCCCCAATGCAGTTAACAGGTAGCTAAGCTAGGATCTAAACTCATAGTTTAGCCTATGTTTTTTCCCCTAGTGTTTATCAGAAATTCTTAGTTGTGCTGGTTCCCAGTGTCAAGCCACTTGCCATACTGAACTGACCAGGAAAACAAACATCTGAAATGTAGACATTCAGAGACAGGGATTAAGTCAGCCTTGGTCACGCCATTGTCCCTAAAGACTAACCCTGGGCTTAACCCTTGGGAGGTGCTCGGCCAATATTTTGAGTGTGTGAATGGAAGGGACCCTCTGGTATTCATTGGGTTGTCCTTGCTATGATTCTGCCTCAGAATGTGCAGGGTTTGGCTGGACCGCTAGTCTTCGCTAATGGTTTACCAGCAGGCAGTGACCCTTCCTCAGAGGTTCTCTCTCTTGTGAAAGCCCCGAGGTGCTCACTGCCTTACTCGGTGCCATGCCTTGCCTACCTCTAGCTGCTTGTGGCATTTTCTGCATCCAGGGAGTCAGGCCACTGGGCACTGGTGAGCTGAGACCTTGATTTGAACTCTGGATGCAAGGACATGAATTATCTGACTATTAATTGAAAATAGGCCTGAGGTAAAATCCTATTGCCAGGGTAAGGGTGAGACCCCTGTTGGCATATGAACCCTCCAGTGGGCAGAGTAGAAATGCTATATTACCAGTGAAACAGATTAAGACTCTCTAGTACCACTTATAATTCTATGTTTATAGTTTATCAGAAGCCAAGTCCAGACCATGCTGCCTCATTTTTCTTGGCACTACACCAGCATTGGCTAGAAAATTGAGGGAACTTTTGGCTTCCACTCTTCCTTTGGTTAAACTCACTTAATCAGTGGGAAAAGACTGCTTTTCCCAAACAGCCACAATCCTGTTGGATGTAACATTTTGTGGGATCCACGTTGTTACGCCTAACTATGGTGAAGACAGAGATACATAGAAAATGTTGAGATGTCATTTACATGCTATTCCTGTGATGATGTACTGGAATTTTTACCAGTCTCATAAAAACCAGCCCTGCCATCTGCTTGGTGAGATCAGGGAATGAACCACCAACCCAGCTGACGCCATTAAGCTTTCTATGACTGCCCCCTCCACCCAGGGAGAAAAAATGCATGTGCTCTATAGAATATCCATTTACTCCCAGACCAAATTCTATTATTTTTTTCTTTACTTTCTCCTCACCAGATAATTTGCTATGGCTTCTCAGTGATGGAAGTATTTGGCTCTTCACTGAGAAGATCTTTGAATATAAATGTCTCACTGAAAATTAAAATAACGCCTCAGTTGGATGGAGAGAATGTTGCAAACACATTGGAATCCATTGTTGCCAGCAGAGTAGAACCATCCAATATGCATTTATGGTACCTGATTTGTGCCCTGGAGATATCACAGAGCTGCTTTCTCTGATCAGAGCTCTTGCAGTGATACTTAAAAATTAATTGAATTTTCAAGAATGTCAGCTTCAGCTATTGCAGTCGATGGCCCAATAGCTGAGGAGGTTTATTAAAAACATACTGCCACCTACAGTCCTGTTTGACTCTCTGTGATAGGGCTCTTGTCATGAATGTTCATTAGACAAAGAGTTCATTCGGGGGCTGATAAGTTATTGTTTCTGTTGAGATGTGCTGATTTGCATAGTCTGTTTACTTACGCAAGTATGTATCTGTTTTCCTCCAGGAAAAGAAGAATATATCGCCACTTTCAAGGGATCTGAATACTTCTGCTACGACTTGTCTCAAAACCCCATTCAAAGCAGCAGCGATGAAATAACTCTGTCCTTTAAAACCCTTCAGAGGAATGGACTGATGCTTCACACCGGGAAATCAGCTGATTATGTCAATCTCGCCCTGAAAAATGGAGCTGTCTCTCTGGTCATTAATTTGGGATCAGGGGCCTTTGAAGCGCTAGTGGAGCCCGTGAACGGGAAGTTTAATGATAATGCCTGGCATGATGTGAAAGTCACCAGGAATCTGCGTCAGGTAACAGCGCAGTGGATAAGAGAGTAACTGGCTTTGTTTCTCGCTACAGCTGTGTGTGTGTGGTACTTGAAAACCTTAACAACATGATATAGGGCTCCTCAGAGTCTTTTACAAATTAGCTGTTTCTTCTTCTGAGATGAATCTTCCTGCCGTACTTGAGCAGGGGCATATCTAGAAAGTTCCGGGGGCCCAAAAGGCTATTTTGACACAGCGATGTAATGACAATTTCCCAGAGGGCTGCAAGGATATCCCTGCAACCTGCCCTTCCTGTGATGTGTGTGATTCTGTTGTGTTTTTGGTTTTTGGTTTATTTGATTTTAAATTATAGTTTTCATGGTGATCATTTGGAAGCATGCACATTGGGGTCATTAAATCACAGTTCCTTTTTTGTAGTAAAAACAACAACAACAGTGTGTTTGTGATTTGGGATTGGATTGATCCCCACTCCCTCCCCACCCCAACCTCTGAAATAGGGACAGGAAAAGTCCCTGAGTGGGGCCAAAGGACTTTGGGGGTTTCCACATCTCCTAAAGAGTCTCCTTATGAAGTTATTTTTATTTTTAGCACAGACACTTAAGCTAAACCCCAAAAGTCCCTGGACAGGCCAGTTTATCTTCTAGATGCCCATTTCTTCTTGATTGTATTTTTTTTAATTTTTACAAGTGTCTATATATTAGGGAAATATAAATTTTGCAGTAAATCTGTGGGTCCACGTATACTGTATACTTTTAACGCAGACATATCATTACAGTATATACATACAGATGGAAGTGAATCGATTGTCCTTTTATATTGAACATGATAAGTTTTTGTTATTATTTGAAATTTTATGATATTACAATGTATCGTTTTGTTAAGTGTTGATAGTGACTAATTTTTCTGCAGTATATGCTGATCTAATATCCTTAACATATTTGTTGTTTCTCTGTACAGTTGCAGAATGACCGGACTGTCTCTGGTTTTCCTTTACTAAAACAGCCCTCCCCTTCTGAGCTGTTAACTGTCTAACCTTTTCTTTCCCACTTCTGCAAGGCTTAAACTATCCAAGCTAGAGAAGCAACCAGGAATTTTAGGAGTGCAGACTGAGATTAGCTGAGGCAGACACGTAAAAGCGAAGGAGTTCTTGAGACCCTCCAAGACCTTTCAGAGGCTTTACTGCCATGGGCGGGGCCCTGCATGCTTCACACCTGCCCTGGGGGAAGAGGTGCCTACCCCGCTGTCAGGCTAGCTGCAGGCCACGGATTTCCTCTAAGCGTGTCTCTTTGGTTTTTCCCTTTTTTATTTTTCCTCTCAGATTCTCACCAAGAGGCCGTAGGCTCATTTGAGAGCCACACAGAAGGAAGGGTGGGGCTTGAGGACCCCGCTTTCTAGATTTGCCTTTGCTCAGGTCACAAACCAAACTGCGAATTGGTAGCGCACAGGAAGCTGCAGTTACATAGCCGGGGTGCATGTGTGGCAGGACAGATGAAAAACAAATCCATTCTACTCATTCTATGTGTCAGGATCTTTGCTTTGTTTCATTGCAGTAAACTGTGACCCTAAAGTCCATCAATATGACCGAAGGAAGTTTTGGAGTTGAGGAGGAGTCCTTGTATGCTGTAAAATTGAGTAGCAGGGCAATGCCAACCGATTCCTACGAATCTTCCGGGGCCAGGGTGGGCCAGGGCGGGGGAGGGACCACTTACTTATGGGCAGAAGGCGGCAGTGGTCAGCTGATGAGCTTTAGGCCTTTGGATCCCTTCTAGAGGTTTTAACTGTCTGTCAGATGTACTCAGGGAGACAAAGGAACATTGCCATATGTCTGTTTCTGTCTCATAGCAAGTTACGAACAATACTGGCAGGAAAAATATTACCTCTGTGGGAGGCCTATTTGTTAGTCTGCTTTTTTCTTGTAAAATTTTTTTGCCCTTTTTCTATGTTACTAACATGCTTAATAACTAACATGTCATTCATGGAATGTTTCATTCTACTAACCGTTACCTGAGTCAAAAAATGTACTAACATGGTAGAGACCATCATATTTTTTAAGTAACGATCGTTATTCTGTTCACAGTTTTTAATTTCCTTTCTCCCCCCTTCTCCACAAAGCACTCAGGCATTGGACACGCTATGGTAAACAAACTACATTGTTCGGTAGATATCATTCTAATTGTTTCTTATTTTGGGTTTGCCGTGTGTTTTCTTTCTTTCTTTTAACTGTAGACATCATTAACAAAAGAGGAACTGCGGTTGGTACTCTTCTGCTTACTTTGACCTCCTTCTTTTCATCTGTTGTTGACCTTCTTATTTTTCACCTGTTCCTGTCAACTTCTGTTTTCCAACTCACCTGTAGGGGCATCGTTAACGTTTCGAACGTTTTTTGCATCCAGCTGTGGTTAACCCGGGATAAAACAAAATGGTGGCTGGCCCGAGTGACCGCAAGCTCAGCCAGCCTCTAACCATTCATGACGCATGGCATGCACCCTCGGTGTGGGAATGCTGGGGACGCCACGCCCACTCATCCCGACGTCATCACGGAGCAGTTGTGTTTTCCTTTGGTTCTCCCCGTTTTCTTTCCTTTCCTTTCTGAACTGTACTGTCCCCCCTGCATGTGCACATCCACGTGTGCCGCTTCCACTGGTTGTGTTGCCTCCCCTCCCCTCTGGCATGGACTCAGGCACTTGCATGCTGGACAACTGCTGCTCAGTAGTGCAAATAGTGACGTTGCTGGAAAGAGCTTGCGCCTTTTCTGTTAACAAGGTGCACGTTGTGACTAGTTGATAACAGACGACTAAACTTTACTAATATGTACACCAGCAAAACTAACCTAGGAGGCATTTTACTAACACCATTTTTGTGTCTGCTGAATAACTTTTGAGTTGCAGTAGGGACGATGCTGACACGAGTTCAATAATCAGTTAACTCTCTAACTAGCTTAGATCTCTTAGGGCTAGTTGAATAGAATCCAAGAATAAACCTCAAACAGACATGAAAATGGGTTCCGCCATAGGTCTAAAAATAAAAACCAAACGAACAGAAAAAAAAAAAAAAAGAAAAAAGAAAAATGAAAAAATAAAACAAAACAAAACACAAACAGGCATATCCCAGGATTACAGTATCTAGGTCTGAGTATAGCGTGTCCTTTCCCTGTGCTTTGTTATCTAGGTGACAATATCAGTGGATGGGATTCTTACCACAACGGGCTACACGCAAGAAGATTATACCATGCTGGGGTCTGATGACTTTTTCTATGTTGGAGGCAGTCCCAGCACAGCAGACCTGCCAGGGTCACCAGTCAGTAACAACTTTATGGGCTGTCTCAAAGAGGTAAATATCACCGTCACCAGAATCATTCTTAATTCATGATCTCATCATTTCAGATCCGGACAGAAAGCATCTTTGCTGAAGACCTGATGTTTGTAGAGTCAAAGGGCACAACCTTAAATTCAGGATCGGGGGGATGGGGGCAGCTCATAGAACATTATGAGGGAATTAAGTTTTTCTTCTCTATAGTCTGTAAGTAATTCACAATTAAGATTTGCATGGGCAGTTGTGTATTGGCTATAAAAGAAAGTCAAACACAAAGAAATATTGGGTCTAGAGTTAAGCCTTGCTCATTTCTTCTCAAATGCCTTAAGTGTTATATATACAGTGGTGACTCATTTGAGCATTACAGGAATAAAGAAGAAAAAATTAGGCTACAAGTGAGACCAAATGAAACAAAACAAAATGAATCTGTACGATGAAATAATTTTGTTCCTGTATTTTAAATATGTTCTGAAGGAATTAGCACTGTTTGATTCGTGATCTGATTAGCTTACTTGATATTTACCTGACTGAAACTAGCAGGCTGAAAGATACCATCAATTTCATCCCTCATTCTCAGGTGTTGTTGTGGGTTGTAACTTTTGATAGCATTGGAACTTGTTGGGTTATGAGGAGAAAAAGATCAGGAAGTCCTTGGATGTCAACTTGTGTGAATATTTTTTTCCATAAAAGCTGCCTGTTTTCATTCAGGCACAACCCAATTTCATTTAGCTGCTAGAACCAGAAGTTCCTGTTGCATGATATGGCTGTAGTTTAATGATGTAGACCTCTGAAATGTAAAATTTGATTCCTGTAAATTTATAAATGACTAGCCATAGGTGCTACTGGTAAGCAGTGATACACCTTGGTTTATTTTTTAAAAAAATATTCTAATCACAGAAACTTGATTCACGTAAGCATCCGTGAAAACCAATCACTGCTTGAATTATCCTTACCTGTTTTTCACGTCTGTGAACATATTGGATGTTGCACAGCCCAGGATGTGGATGCACATAGAAGAGTCCTAAGAGAGAGATTTGAAAAAGCTGTACTTTTAACATATACAAGGAGATGCAGTTTGAAAAGACCAAATCTAACCATGCTTAGCGGTGGGAGGGATTGATTGCCTCCTAGAGAACAACTTTTACTTTTTACAAATATGTTGTATAACCCAGAACTGTGGTAAGCTCTGTGAGCATAATAAAATATTAATAATAATAATTATTATTGTACTACCAATAGGCATTTTCTGAGCTCTTATTTTGTGCCTGATGCTACCCTAAGAGCTTTACAGGGATCTCCACAGTATTGGTAATAATTACCTACATTTTTCAGGCCAGGAGACTAAGGTTCAGAGCAGGTAAGTTTCTTCAGCAAGGTCTCACAGCTAACAAGTGTTAAAGCCTAGAGCCTGACCAAAGAAGTCTGATTTCAGAGTCTTGTGTGCTCTTAGCCCCCATATCATACAGTGTCCCAGTAGAAATGTTTGTTAGAAGATTGGGTAAACCCTCAAGTTTGTTACAAACTAAAACAACTTTTAGAAATGTATAATTGACTGTGATGAATGAGGTATTAAATTGTGTGGCACAGTTACACCCATCTGAGTTCAAAAGAGAGTGGAATGAGTGAGAGATTGAGTAGATAAGGAAAATACACAGAAGAGTAAGAGTGTGAGAGACTTGAGGGATAATTATGACTTGGACTGTTGGTGGGTAGAGAATGCGTTTCAGGTTGGGGAGAAATATGGTGAAAAAACATAATTAGATATCACAGTATGTTGCCTAAAACCACCTTCTGGTGATGGGAACTGGGGCAGAGGCAGAATCACACCCCCAGCCATCCACACGGTTTCCTCGCTTTCACTATGAGCAGGTCACCCCACCATCAGCCTCTGGGCCCTGCTCTGTCTATAATCGTGCCAAGGACTAGGAAAAGGAAAGGGAATCCAAGGATCTCTAGCAGAATCTGGAATCTAGCTAAAGAGCCCTTTAGGGTATCCTATAAAAACATGAGAGTTTCTACAGCGAACACCCAAGTTCAGCTGAGCCTCATTGTCTTCTGACAGTTCAGTTTGGGTGAGGCAACGTTTTGTGTGTGAAGCTTGGGTGGATTGCCTTCACCTAAAATTACTGTTTCGGATTGAACTGTACTTCAGATTAACATCCTTAATACTTAAGTGTAAATGGGTAGTTAATGCATTTTAGAACTCATCTCTTTTTTTTAAAGTATCATTGGCTTATAGCATTATATTAATTTCAGGTACAACATAGTGATTCAGTATTTCTGCAGATTATATTCCATTATAAGTTATTACGAGATAATGGCTATAACTCACTGTGCTATGCAATATATCCTTGTTGCTGATCTATTTTATACGTATCTTTTAAATTGGTCTTCCAGCCACAGAAACCACTAAAGCTAAAACAAGTCAGCTGGTCTTCCATGTGACATCTAATTGGCAGCTACTGAATCAAAACAATGAGGCTTCACTCATGGCGTTGTCTCTAGAGGTTTGGGATAGATACCACTGCTCTTCCTGACAGGGCATTTCCTACATCACTCTCTTCCACAGCCTGGGGCACGTGGCAGTGTCTTCTTGAGGTGTAATCCCTCACACTTTATTTCCTCCTGACACAGTAGGGGGTAGAAGGATACGGGCACTGTCAGCGTGTAAATCAAAACACACTTCACTTGGAGAGCTTTGGGATGGTTCATAGTTTCTGTCCATGTCTGAATTACAATCTATTTAGAATGCCCTGCTCTTCCTACTCCTGAAATGAAATTGTGACAAAGTATCATAGATGTTGAGTTAAATCACCATATTTCAGGTAGGTGAGCTTTGCAGAGTTGCTGGAAAGAGAAGGGCATCCCCATGTTCGTTGTCACCACCTCTCTCTTTAGCCCGTGTGAGCTTTCCTTAACTGTGTCTTGGACTTTCTGCTCTATAGCATGTGGTATAAAATCTTAACTGTGATTTCATTTATGGCTCATAACGTTCTTATTTTCAGTCTAGGATGTAATCCCTCTTAGGATGATCAGTCCTGGGGGAAATACTACTAACACTATGTCTGAAGTCATAGAAGAAATTTTGGGGTGTTAGAACTGGAGGAATCCTGGAAGTCATTCTCCAAATCCAACCTCTTTATTTTGGAAATGGGGAAACAGACCTTAAAAAGTTATTTGTCCCAACCAAGAGCAATGAAAGGGTAACAATATTAGAGGACAGAATATTGTCAGATAAGTTATAATATTTGAATGGCTGGCTCTGTTCCGTTGTAAAACAGTGGCACTCAAGATACAAAAATAGGGATGGCTTACCACTCTCACTAATTCACATCTTTATTCTTTAAAGATTAAAGTAAAAAAAAAAAATGCTCCACATAATGAAACAACCCATAATCTACTGTAGCAGTTAGTAGTTAGGGCTTTCCTTGTATGGAATTTGAAAAAGCTCATTTGAAATGAGACTTGATTTGCATATAAAGCAACCAGCTCTCATTGAGAAATTTATTTATTTTAGTGATGATCAAATTTTGAAGTAAAATTATTTCAACACAATTTGGCCAAACCTAACCTAAACTTCATATAATACTTTGTTCAAACTGAGAAAGAGCTTTCAACTGCCAAGAATTTATGATAAGGGGATCAAAGTAGTTTTTTAAAAATTATATTTTCATCATTAATAAATTCATAAATAAAACCTTTGGAGAAATGTTCGAGGTTACTGAAAATGACTTTCGAGGATATAAATTTGAGAAAAGTTAAAGGAAAAATTGTAAATAATAGATTACTATCACGTATAGCCCACATCTATGAAATTCCTAGAGGTTAACAGGTCTTTAAAAATAAGCTTTTTCAATCTGATTTTTACGAAAGCAATACTAGTCATTCTCAGGCACAAACATTTGTTTATATTCTTTTCATTTTTTATACCATTCACTAAAACCTGAAATATATGTTGCTAGATAAGAATTAATGATCATTTAAAATTAGACTTAATTTTCCTAACAAGCAGTTTTTGAGTGACTGCTACAGCAGGAGAGAGAATTAGAGGTCGCCATAGAAAGTTCAGCCATGGTGTCCAAGTGAGATGCTCGGAGTCTGTCTGAGGACACCTGCAGCACTGTCCATTCACCTTAGACTGCTTGGAAAGCATTTTTCTATATAAAAGTATCACAATTGATTCCTAAGGTGCTCATTAGAGGTTTTTGTCTTGTTTGTTTAATAATCAGAGATAATGGAAAACTCACAATACGTGCTTCCATCCCAATGTTTTGACCACGAGGGCTTCTGTAGTAAACGACTTAGAAGGAAGGGTCATGCTGCCCTCTCATTAATCTTGCCTCAGGATCTGCTTCTGCTATTACGCATTTCTTCGTCTCTTTGTGCCTCCAAAGTGCTTTGAAACACCTGTTTCCCTCCTGCAGCGTGAAGATTATTCAACAGAGCTTGTTAGTAGGGGAATGAAACTGAGGAGGGAGGAAAGAATTGTTTTTGATAAAGGACCTCGAATGCTGTATTTGAAGTTTGTCTTTAGCCTTGTGTACTTGCTGGAGGTTTTACAAAGAGTTGTGCGAGCAGAGACACTGCATTTGCGAGGAAATTTAGAATTCTACCACTAAATGCTTGGGATGAGCCTAAGGATTGATTCTAGAAAAAATAAATAAGTGAAATGCTAGGGGGAATTAAATCCCTCCTGAAATTTTGTCAACCTAATTAGATCAGCACAGCCTTTAATTACACTGAGAAACTTTTAGCACTAAAAATTTGGAAGATGCTATGAGGTGGATGAGGTTCAGAAAATATTCTCTTATGTAAGCATTTTCACCCACCGTGAAAAAATAGTTGATTCCTACACGTTATCAGCGTGGTCCCCTCTGCCATTTGCGGGGGTGATATTGCTGTAATTCCCACAACGTACCAGTATCAGCACTGGGGAAAGAGGTGCCATATTTTCTTCATGCAGACACCCTTTAATTCCTATTTTTCTTCTTTGGACAAAAGAGGACTCTAGAGGACTCTGAAGGCCTCACAATTTATCCCCTCTATGGTAGAACCAGTTCATTAGATGTGGGTTCTCAGGTGTCTGTTCTGTCTTATTTCATTACTCAGAGGGCAGAGTGCCTGTCATTTACATGAAAGAACAAAAATCCATGGCATAATTTGCATTTCAAGTTATTTTTCCAATTTTGAAACAAAAAGCTTTATGACCTGTTGGAGAAATTGGACCTGGAGGGAACTTTGGAGGATAAGGAGATCTTCACCGATGTCTATAAATCATGCAATTTGAGAAGAGGGAGGACTTCTTTAGGGAGGATCTCCTCATAGGGTCTGCAAAGTCATGATTAAACACAGTTCTCCCAGGTTTTCATTTTTTCCAGACTCTTCCTTGTCAGGGTACCTGATGCCCATAGATAGTGTCTGTCTTTCCTCTCCTGTTACATTGTCACAGTCTATATATGGGTCGGTGACATTTTATAATGCATTTATGTTAACCTTTCCACATGCCTCATTCATTCTTTTGGGAAGAGGATTGCTTTTTGCATTCCCATCTCACTTCTTCCTAAACATTTTCCATACAGATCCCCATATTTTGTCTCACCATATTATTATATAGCTAAAGATGATAGATTCTACCTTAATTATCTTTATTTAAAAAAAGTCTTCAATTTCGTGAACCATTTTAAGATAGATTTTGCTAATGCCGCCAAAATAATAGACTGTACAGAAGTACAGAGGGATTCCTGTAACATGGGGATTCACACCTTGGCTCTGGGCTGTTTTCCTAGTGGGCCAGGTCTTGGTTAAGTGACTTGTTAAGATCACTTAGTTTAGCCCAGCTGAAGAGGAGGCAAATTGACTTACGGTGTTTTGGGCAAAAGTTCTGGTCTAGGCAGAAAATAAATTTTCTCCACTTGATTTAAAACACAGGAGATGGCAGTTTGCTTTTAAAAATTTAACGAGAAAGCAAGATGGAGTTTGTGGGAATGTCAAAGAATTTGACAAATTCTCATGTGCCATTAACCTGATTTATTATAAGCCCTGCCTAATTTCTTTCAGATCTTGGAAATACAGAAATGTGCTTCGACTCTTTTGCTGTAATAAATTGTCAGCACTAAAATGCAAACAGAGGTCAATTACCCTTGCCTCTTTTCATTTTCACGGCAGCAGGCCACAGCTTCTTTTAACTCTTTTAACTTCTTTTAACCTCTTTCCTTTTTGAGGATGTCTTCCCAAGAACCAGTGTGAAGATAATAGTAATAATAATGATATCTTCATTATGCAAATGAGGCCCCTGAAATCTCAGCAGAACACGTGTCTGAGTGGTGAGGTTGCACCCTGCCCTTGATTTTGCATCCGTAAGTTGGGTACTTCTCCTAGTTAAAGCACATTGCCTGAATGAGCTCATCCCAACATACTCCATGATATAAACTCTGCGGTACCTAATTGTGGTGAGGATTATACTAGGCATTATAAAAAGGGATGGTAAAAGTCAGAGCTATTGCTGCAACGATCAGGGAGCTGATATATATTCCAGAGTAGTGATAATATATTAAGCATTTTCTATTTCTCATGTAATATCTGCAACATCCAGTGAGTTACCCGATAGTCTTGTGCCTAGGGGCATCAGCAGTACAGCAAACATAACAGTTTACTCTTAAAACATAAATTAATGTAACTGTGTGAAACCATTTGATATTAGTGCTTCAAACATAGCAGCCATGGAGACATGGGAGGAGAGAAGCAATTTTTATACGTGACACGGCATTTTGTCTTTGGTACTGCTTTTATTGTTAAATTGCATAGGGGGGTACACTTACCATTTTTTTCCAGTCCTTTATATGTTCAAAAGTAACTCTCTGAGCATGACAGAAATTACACACTAGTACTATCCCTGTTTGACAAATGAGGACCTGGGGACAGCAGAAGTTAAGTAACTGACCTAAAGAATTTGCCACGATCTGAACCTTAACTAATCGGGCCACAGAGTCCTTTTATTTAACCGCTACTCTGTGTTGCTTCCTTTACTCATAATGTAATCTTGCTTCTCTTTTTCTAATCTCAATATTTTTATTAAGGTATAATGAAATGAAGTGAACTTTACAGGAACCTTGAAGAGAAAGAAAACACAAAATTGCAGCCTAGATCGCTAGGATGCTGGAGAAGGGGGTGTCTAAGTGGGAGAAGGGAGGAGGGTGCAGGGAGTATTTCTCTGGTGCCCAGTTATACCTGAGCTTCCAGTGGGAATTTTTGCTTCCACTCTTCTAACTGGTATGGACTTGAACTCTTCTCACCTCTCTAAGTCTTCATACCCTTCCTCCTCTAAGTGTGTAAATAAGATAATAATGCCTGTCATAAATTCTGTACTCTGCAGCCAACCGTATGCCATCCAACGGGTTGCGCACACACACAAAAAAAAAACCCCACACATTTGGAAGTACTTTTTAGATTCCTATAAAGTATTGACTTCATGGATTGCTACAAGTAAGTTTGCTTCTTTGCAATGTAGCCTTGGGGACAAGGGAAATAAGCAATTGGGGCAGAAACCAGGCTTTTTGCCATAGACACTCCTCTTGTAGATTGGGTTCAGGGAGTCCCATCTGCTCAGGTCCCTGAGGAAGTGGAACTCGGCTCTTTCGTCTACAAAGCATCTGATGAGTCCTTGTCTGGAATTCAGCTTTTTGAACGTAGCAACCTCCCTTCCAGGGGAGCCACAGATTTTTATTTCTCATCATTTTCAGCAGATGCCCCATAGCCTGGAACTGTATCAGCAGTTGGCATAATGCACTGTAGTGCTTTCAAATATCAGGCTAGCATAGCCTGGCTTGGTAGGGGGTCCAGTGACATTTTAATTCTGAGGAATTGATGCATTTTATAGAATATAGTATTTTCTAGCCCAGCAGAAAGTAATAATGAATAATATCTAAGACTAAAACATTTCTTCTTAATTTCAGCATCCACTAGTGTATCTTGTTTAAATTGTTCCATTCACTTATGTATGTGTGTGTGCATTCAATGAGCCAACATTAATCAATACCTACTGTGTGCTAGACTCTGTACTAGACACTGGGGACACAAAGATAAATAAGACAACACACTTAGGAATCTGGGAAGCAGAACCTGACAAGGAGATAGAAAATTACAATACAAGTTCCTTAAATAAGGTATGGAAAATTGCTCTAAAAATACAGCAGAAGATGTGACTAATTCTGCCAGAGAAAATTTGTAATGCTTTCAAAGAGAAGGTGACAAAGTAATCTGAGTTATCCTCTCCGTCTCTCTTTCCTCAGCTCTATAATGGGCAGGATATTATATGGGATTGAAGCACAATGAATTCGTTCTGCTCTCAGAATTGGAAAAGAATAGGAAAGATAAAAAGACATAAAGGATTAGAAAACACACTTCAAAGAAAAAGAAAAGTAAAAGCTCCATATAAATGCAAGCTTGTACTTTAGCAAGTTTGAGCCATATTTTAAAAATCTGATATCCACCCAAAATAAAGTGACTATTTCGGTTTTCATCTTAATTTCTGTTATGAGATGATATACTCTTGTCTTAGTTCTTTGGATCAAGTGCTGTGTTTGGAAGAAAATTATTCCTGTGCATGGTAATTGGTCTGTTTTTTTCAGGAGAATCAACACGATTGAAACACGCTTAAAACAAATTAATTACTTTAAAATGAAAATAATTCTGTTATCATTCAGAAGCATGTGATTTTAAATAATAGGAAAATTAGATTTTTATCTTTGTTGAGCAAATATTCTGCACACAGAAAAATTGGTGACTGTGAGTGTTCAGTTTAGTTTCATGTGTATTGCATGACTATGAACTATGTACCAGGGTCTGTGTGAAGTAACAGGATATAAGATAATTAGGTTGACATAGGTCATCTAAACAAGGTCATGATAAATGTATTGTCCATCAAACATGTATTTGTTTGAGCCTAAGTTTCTAAACATGAATCGAATGGGGATGAGAGTAACCAGTTATATATTGGCATTTCATGAAATTAGTTAAAAGGAGTGGCTTTAGAATCAGATAGACCTGGGTTCCAATCCTGGTTTCCCAGACTCGGTAGCTGTGTGACCTGAGAAGAGTAATTTAATATTTTTGTGCTTCATTTTCCTTCCCTCTAAAAGGAGTAAGTGAAACTATGTAATTGAAGCAGTCAACATGGTGCCTGTGATACTGTAATATTTCAGTAAATGGTGAGTGTTAACTACAGTTAGATTGCAGGTAGGAATGGGACCTATAGCATATCTGTTTCATGGACGTATGACCTGTGTAGTCACCCAGGGCCCTACACATGGAAGGACCCTGCTCTTGGGTTAATATCTTCCTGTTGCCATCTTGAAATTCTTAATAACTTTGGAACAAAGGGGGGGCCCCTCATTTACACTTCTGCATTGGACCCTGCAAAGTGTAAGGATTGTCCTGATTGCAGACGAGTTTATGAGATTTTGTACACATATCTCATTTTAGAAGTCATTTCATTTA
Organism: Camelus dromedarius; assembly: GCF_036321535.1. Lineage (NCBI taxonomy): Eukaryota > Metazoa > Chordata > Mammalia > Artiodactyla > Camelidae > Camelus > Camelus dromedarius. Next base: position 27,523,702 of record NC_087450.1, read on the forward strand.
ACTTAGGTCCTATGAGCTTTGTGAGGAAATTGAATTGACTTGGAGATCACAAATTATTTATAACATCATCAAGGCCACATCACTCATACGTGAAAGAATCCAGAAGAAAGCCTCCGTTTATTGGCTCTAGCCAGTGTGCTTTCCTCTTTTGTTCTCCTGAATTATAATAGCCACCTTCCAATGTATCAAAAATTAGTAAAGATGACTGAGAAGCTCAGAATTTTTAGGAAAACACTGGTGTGTTTTTAATAATTAGGAAATCACTTAATTTTTATAGTTCAAATACATAGATTGTTTTATTTTTTAAGGATAATATCATCATCAGATTTCACGTAACATTATTTTTCAGACACAATCACTGTATTTCCTGCTTGCATTTGCCACTTGTAGATAAATCAGAGTCTCGTACGTGAGACTTAAATCTTTAAACGAGTAAATTGACCTTATTTGTTAATGTTTTCTTCCCCAAGTCCCTTAGACTAAAAGGTACGAACACCAATGATTGAATTCAATCCTTTATTAACATTACATTAGCTATTTTTTAATAATTATTTGATTTATCATGCATCGATCAACACATTTATGTAAAATTACACAGAATTTATATAGAACAATTTCTAAACAATAGCATGTGACTAAAAGCTGTAGTTTTTAGGTAGTTTAAAAGGAAATAAAGCCCAGCAACAATCCTTAGCCCATCTAGGGATTTACTATTTGAGGCGTGGTCTGTGAACTGTCAGTGTCATCTGGGAGCTTGTTAAATGGAAAACCTCATGCTCATCCCCAGATCTACTAAATTAGAATCTACATTTTAATAAGATCCCCAGATGATTTCATATGCAAATCAAAGTTTGAAAAATCAGTGAACTAGAGCACCTCAACAACCACATTCTATTGACATCATTGACTATAAGATGCACGATCATGTTATGATTGGCATTAAACACTGCCAGTTCATCTAGGCTAGAATGCACCTCAATTGCAACAGCCGGTCTGTATTTCAGACATCAAAATATAGAACAGTGTACAACTTAGTAGCGCAGTAGTGACTCTGAGACTTACAGCCAGAGCCTCAGCATCTCAAAGTGCCAAAGAGCCTACAGAAACTCTCCCAGGCTCAGTTCCTCCCGAGCCCCTGCCTGGGCTCGGCCTTTTCCCAGCGGTGGACATCAGGTTTTTTGCATCCGATTATACTGAGGGCAGATAAACCACCAGGAAGCATGCAAGGCCAATCCTCCAACAGTCTAAATTTAGAGGCAAATACAGTCTTGGGACGAGTTGTACTTACTAACTAAGCAATAAGCTTTTGCTTCGGAAATAGTTGGAACTAAGCCTATGACCATTAAAGTAAAGCATCTGTGTGTTTTAATAACAATTTTAAACTAGGTCTCTTAACCTTTATTTGATTTTTAGAGTACTGCTTTCATAGCAAAATTTGTTAACTTGCAAAAGTGCTGAAAATCACTGTGTGCAGGTTTACTTGAGTTAATTATAATTTTTTCATGGTGATATTCTTATGCTGAGTTTTCCATATACTCTCTACATTTTTTTTAGGCCATGGTTTATTCAGGATTCTTTTACTTTACCACAATTTGCTAACTTAAACAGATTTCTATGTATTTATTTACATTTTAACAACTTTGTAACATAATGGGTTATGCCCTAAAGGAAGTAAACTCTTCTTTGGATATAAATTAGACAGTTGGGGATTTGAGGCATTAAGGAACCATTCAGGGAAATGCTGCTTCTGCACCATGAATTTTAATAAGAGCCCCCTAGAGGCAGCAAAGAAGTATGGCACCTCTCTAAACTGAAGCACACAGCCTGAAATTTTCTTGGTGATTAAATGAACACAGAGATGCCTTTAACTGACATAAATGGGAAAACCATTAACCCCGGGAGGGGTGCGAAGTGTATGCTTATGTAATGTTTATAAAAAGATAACCTTGCCTGAAGTAAAGTGGCTGCAGACTTTGCCATGGGAGAAGGAAGTATCACAGACCTGCTCAAAAGTTCGCCAGGACACCAGAATGTTATGGCATTTTACCTTTCCCCACTATCTTCCTCTAAGTTCAATTTGTAATTAGTGGCTGTTCTTGAAAATATTTTCAAACTAAACTTCTTTTGCTTTATTAGATTAGAATAATACTGAGAATGCCACCACCTACCTCCATCTACCACCCAGGGAAATGCAGCCTTTTTTCATTTCATCCAACTTTGCTTGCACTTGTAATAAACTCTTTCTTTCTGTCCTGGAAATACACATAACACAGGAAGCAATTAAATTTGAAGTTGGTTACCCAGAAGTGTAGTTTACATACTAGGAAAGGTTTTAATATTCATATTAGTTTTTTTTTAAGTACTGTAGTACTTATAATTGAGTAACGATCCTTCAAAATGTGTTCATTTATTCACCAAGCCCTCAGTGAGTGCCAGCTATGTCTCCTGCATGAAGGAGATGTTGGATTTACAAATAGGGATGATTTGCATTGCCTTGGCTAGATTCTGAAGACACATAAGCATACAAATGAACCCTAATGCTTTCAATTCAACAACAACAAAAATGTATTAAATGATCTCCATGAAATGAGACTGTGCTAGATGCTAAGTAAGGATAGAAAAAGAATCAGACTTGGTACAGAAGAAACAAACACAAAGGTCATTAGGTCCCCTTGCTCTGCTTTTCCACCTCACCTTGGGCTTATCTCTGTCACAGTACTCATTGCTACTGTAATTGTACCAGTGTTTGATCATCTAGGGCTTCTCAAGAAGATTAAGCCCTAATATCCTAAGAGCTCCATCGTACATAATAGTGCTGGTTATGCGTCATCCTTGAGAGAACTGAGAAAACGGTTACTCAAATAATTTTCTGTGTTCTGTGGTTCAGGTGAGGACTGTGGTTGAGACAAGCTGGGAGATGACTTTCTTGGTGGCAGGGACTGTCACTTTATTGCTTTAGTGCTAGAACCTGGGGCGTAGTTGGTGCTCTGGAACCCCTAAGTAGATGATTATAACTGCACTCAAGTGAGATAAGTTGTATAACAAAGATGTGGGCTGCATTCTAAGGCAATGCAGTGTATGAAGTGTGGTCAAGAAGTGTCAAAAAAAAAAAAAGTCTTTCCCAAGGAGATAATATTTGAGCTTAGTGTTGAAAGAATGGTAGTGTACCTCCATGTTTACAAGACACGAGATACAAAGTTGAAACGGAGGAAGAGTTGGAGAAAAGGCATGGTTGTAAAAGAGTAACAACCATGTTTGGGGAATGCCTGGCATCAGGCAGTGTGGCCAGGGAACATATGTATGGAAGAGAGGTGAACAATGATGCCGGATGAAAACTGGAGGAAGTGACGTAGACAGTGGATAAAATGATGACAGGCTATGGCTGCTCCAGTGGTTGAAAGTTTTGTGTGTAAGAATCACCCGAGAGTTCATTAAACTGCAGATCCCTGTCCCCACAGCTTCTGATTTAGCAATGGACCTGCATTTTTAACAGAAATTTAAGGTGATACAGATGCAAATGATGCAAGGACTTTAACAGAGACTACTATTTTGTTATAGGGTGTCATGGATACTTCTAGAAAAGTCTGTAATAGGGCTAGGATTTAATATGAATGATCAAAAGACCCTAAGCCTCCAGATTAAAAAAAAAAAAATCCTGAAACAGATCAAGGGAGTGATGTTAGAGGGGAATAACCAAGAGTCCAGAGGTACATCAAAGGTAGAATCAGGTGACTTGATGAGTTTTGGAGAAGAAAGAATCAAAAATACCAACCCAAGACAAGTCTATATATTTCTACCAAAACAAAGCAGTGAAACCAGATACTTTTCTTCCGAGTTCAAAGGAGGGAGGAACAAGAGCAGGGGAAGCATGAAGGAAGGAAAAAAACTGGCTTCCTGGAATGCGGTTTTTGATCACTTGGACTGCAGGACTCTGGAAGTTGGCCAGCCCGCGTGAAGCGTGACCCAGTGAATTTCACTTAACCTCTCTTAGCGCTGGGTTTTTCATCTGTCAAGTGAGGGGATTAAGCTTTGTGTACTTTAAAGTCCGTTCCTACAATAAGGTTTAAGTTCTGAACCAAAGCCCTTCCTGGGGTGGTGGTTGCAAACACAGATAAGCATTTTTCAAGTAAAGCTATCTGAAAGTCCTATTCTCAGAAGCCCTCTGGCCAAAAAGGTTCTCACATTCCACGCTGAATGACCTTCATTATCCCCAAAAGATAGGAAAAGATAAGAACTTTCCCTCCCTGATCAAAACCAAGTCAAAGCAATACAACAAACAAAAACTCCTAAGATCTAAGAAAAAATTGGGTTGAAAGAGATTTCTATCTGCCTGCTTAGTTTACGTTTCCTTCTTTCTTTCTTCCACCCCTACCTCCGCCCGCTGCACCCTGCTCTTAAGGAAAGTTGGGCAAAGCCTCCAGAATCAGATTATCAAGAAGCAGCAGAAATGTAAGACTCTTTCTCTGCCCAGGCCCTTGAAGGCTTTCTGCGGCAACCACCTACTTTGATGCTGGGAGCTCAGCGTTCTCATTAAGTTTTATGGTTTTCAATCAAACAAGTTTCATCACTTTAAACCTGTAGCTGGTTCCACAGCCCAGTCATAGGGCATATGATCAAAACACTCAGGGTTTTAAAAAATTCAAAACACTGCTATGCTACCACGGTTGTATACCTCCCTGTATTGTAGCAAAGGTGGATTGATGGGTTCTGCACATAGTTGCCTTGTAGCTTTTTTTTTTTAAATAACAGTTTGATTCTAGGAGGGGGTGGTGCTTGTGAACAGGCAAGAGATCTCTGCCAGAGAGTAGATTTTTTGAGCATGATATTATTAGGAATTGGCGTCTAGGAAAGCTTTAGACTGGAAATTTTTAACGTGGACCAGGGAGATATCAGAGGCCAACTATGTCTTCTGTTCTTTGAAGGGAAGATTCTTATGCCAGTCTATCCCTCCTGGCTCTAGGGCTGAACTGCGTTAAAGAAGAGAAATCAATGAGAGAGGAACCACCTTTGCAGGTGTAAGCGCGGGACGAGCTGAAAGTGCCAGTGGGAGAGATGGAAGAGATTCAAAAAGTGCTTTCTCCTACCTGTGCGTTATTACAGTCTGCTTCCCTCTTCGCCAGAATCCATATCCCCTTGTATTCTATTAAGAATAGAAACTGTATCTGAACCTTCAATAATTTTATTGGGAAAAAAGGAAGGGAGGAAGGAAAGAAAGAGATAGAGAGGGGGAGAGAGCTTCTTAATAATCCTCTTTCTTAGTGGGAAAAAATAACATATCCAAAATTCAAAAATAAGAGCTATTCAACTATAAGAAGGTGCATGATGATTCAAAGAAGAAAATTCTGAATGGTGACAAAATCTTTAAAGATAAATGTAATTAAAATGTAAATACAAAGGGTATCTGTATGGAACTTGAAGAAAAAAAAATTAGGAGGCATGATTTAATCTAGCTTTCAGTAGACTTTTCCAGGATGCCAAAACCTGGTCTGAGGCAGAGGAGGGGGACGATGTTTACTCTCTCTCCCATCCATCAACTTGAGATGCTATATTTTTCTGAGATCCCATATCCAATATAATGTATGTGGGGTTGCCTGTATTTTCTGTGCCACCTATTTGATGAATTTCCCCCATCTGGGTGAAATACAATGGAATCCGTTTAATCTTAGCATTAAGATTCCCAGCCTTTTCCATAGAGCCATGCAATTTTAAAGAAGAAGAAAAGATGGCGTCCTTTAGTTCTATTCAGCATGAAGGGAGAACTGAAGAGGCATGTTTTGGCCTCGCTGTTAACCAGTAGTAGAGCTAGGTAGAGAAATAGATCTTAGGATTCTTGCTCCAGACTCTTTCATGGTATAGCTCCCTCCACCAGCTTCCACGTGATTATTGATTCCTTCCCTAGCTTCATTGAACCACCGAGTAATGCAGGTATGGAAGATGTCATAGTTCTGTTTGATAACAACTGATTTGTGTCTGACTAACCAACGAGATAAAATTGCCTCAGAGCAAAGAAGGAGCTAAACCTGTCTTATGCAACAGTACACTTTCATGGTATTTAAATACACTCTAATCTACAATGTGCAGGCAGACCTGGCAGACACTAACTAAATTGAAGTGGTTTTTAAATCTTCCAGGTCAACACTATACAAACTCATGAAAGTCTACTTAAAATAGGTGTTAATGCACAGTAAAATTATCATGAAAATTAAAAAAAATATGTGAGGGTTAATTTCAAAATTCAGACTCTTCTCTCCATTCTTCCCATTTCTTAAGCATTTTCCAAGATGACCATTTTGGACTTTCTGAGCAACTGACTTTTCTTAGAATTAGGTTGCAGAAGTCAAGGTCATGATTTCTGAGAGCTACTCTCGTTATCACTTGAGTTAACACAAGCCTTTGGCATGCTGCATCTGACCTCATTCAAATTTCCGCTGTTTCAGTAGCATCCTAAAACCTGTGTCTAGCACACATGTGAAACCTAATATTACTCTATTTGTAGGACAGATTCGAAAGTTTAATTCTCAAATACCTAAGCATATTGGATCCTTTCAGAACTCTGATTTAGTTTACTTATAACTTCTTTCTTAGGTAGTCATGTTATCCCCAAAACATAAAACTTTAACATCAGAATAAAATACTGAGGTATATATCATAGTGGTTAGGGGGGAAAAAAAGTCTAATTACACAGATGAGGAAATTAAGGCACAGCAAGATGAAGTGGTTTCTCCCAAGTTATCATCATCATTATTATTATTTGCAACAATGTCTCTAATAAGTTGAGTAATTTTGATGCACCCAATAAAATCTTCAATTTAGTACAATAATAACCAAGTTGAAAGAAGCAGCCACAACATTACCCAATATTTCTTTTCCCTGATTTTCATTTATAGATGAACTTAGAATGTGAAAAGGCATTTTCCCATTGCCAGTTTTTTTTTTAAATGTCAGAATCTTTCATGCCATTTTTCTCTCTCTTTATTCTTACCAGAACTTTAATGATCACCTGAGTCTACAAGCATCTCTCAAATTAACCTTGAGTTTCTTGGCTGTCATCATCTAACAGAAAAGTTTATCAAGAGCTTTTGGAGAAAGATCACACTTCAGTTATTTCTCTGGAAACTTTACTTCTAAGTAAAGTTGTGAGCTTGTGCAGGGCCCGTAAAACATGTATTCCACATTTATTTCTGTTCCTTGCCACAGAAAGCAAATCTTAATATTTTCAGTTGGGAATTTTGACCCCCCTCCTCGCTTATTTTTAGTTTCCAATCATAGCCAAACTCTGCAGATGATAATGTATCTATCACTGTGCAAATATAACTATAATAGAATTCTAGTGAGCAATTATATTATGTGTGTTCTTATCATTTTCAAAGAAAAATAGTTCACTTCAGAATTTTTTTTTAAGCTTTTCAACAATCCACTGTATTTGAGCAGTTCTTTCTTTTTGCTTTTGGAGTCAGATACATCTCTTCTAAATTATTATTTTTGTTCCTCATTTAGTCTAAAACTCTGACTAGGAAATTTGCAATATTAATTTCTCATATAAGCAATCAGTCTGCTTTCCTCCATTTAATTTTGCATCCCCCAATTTCCAATACATCTTTCTGCTTTCCTTCAATTAGGTTTATAGTTATCGAGATGACTAAAATCCACTCCACCAACTGACAAAACAATTATTCACCCTCTCCACTCTGTTTAAAATGCATTAAATTTCTATCCACAATTGGAATTATAATGCATTTTCTAGCTTCTTATAGAAAACATCAAGCCATTTCTGATGACTTCCTTTTCAAGTGCAACTGCTTCAGCCCCAGTTAGCTGGACAGATTTCTCAATCATGCATTCCCTCTTCTGATGAAGGGGTTATGACTTGGCTTCTGGGTTGTTGACTCATACAACTTTCATTGAAGCATGTTGGCTCTGAATTACTTCTCTTTCTCATTTTTCCTTATCTTAAAATTTTTCTTTCATGAAACATCTACCCCCTCATGTCTTTGGAAAAGCATGACCAAGGATGTTTTCTCAATTATACCATAATCTTTAAGTCAAGAATGTTTATTGAGTATATCGCAGTTAGCTTTGTGGGAGACAATCAGAAACTTTCCCCTGAAATAGCGTACCATCAAGCTGGGAGGTCAGATTTCAAAACATAACATATTTGCTTATGTCTTCAGTATTTAGTGATCACCTTTTAAAGGTTCATTTTATTGGGAGCCATTTGGTTTATCAATTTGTATAAGGTCTGAATCCTGCCTCTGAGTGAGCTTGTGATCTAACAGTGAGGTGGTTACTTGCATGGGTCTTGGAGGAATACTGCTTAGGACTTGGTTTTGGGATGACCTTGTGCAAGTAAGTCACATTCTCTGTCCCTCTGTTTCCTCCTTGCCTCATTTATAAAGCAGAGATATGAAAGTACTTACCGCATGAGATACTTGTGAGGTTTAAACGAGACAGGAGGGATAGAATTAGAGCTGACAAGCATGAATATGGCTGGCACTGAGATATTTTACACGTACTATTTAATCTTCATAATAAACAAGTGGAGTGATCATTATTCTCTGTGATTTTTCCCCCCTAAGAAAATGGCTCAGGAAAGCTAGGTGATTTGCCTGAGGCTTCATCCTATTAATATACTGAACAAAGTTTTGAACTAATTCAGTCTGATTCTAAAGCCTGTTTCAGGGCAGCAGCAGGGAGAGTGTTGGATAAAGGTGAAAAAAAATAAGTATTGTTTTCAACTCATTCATTTATTTGTTCAACAAATTGACACAGAGGAGGTATTGAAGCTTTGGAAATGGACTTGCTCATTGAGAAAGGTAATGAGGGGAGACAGAAGGAGACTCATTCATTTATTTGTTCAAAAAATATGTGCTGAACAGTGGCATTCCACGTGTGCACTAGCTGCTGGGTAGCAAATGAGAAAACCTATTTTGTGCCTCAGAAACCTGCAGAGAGGTTCCTTTGCTGCCATGGAATGCAGGACAGGTGCTCAAGAGAAAGAGTAGGAGCCATTCACATGGAGGAAGTATTGAAAATTTGAGTGTGGACATAGCCATCTGGGAAGGTAACGAGGAGAGACGGGAAGAGAATGGAACCACCAGAACCTTGAGAATCACCCATGTGAGGAAGGAAGGGTGGGGAGAGAAGACAGGGAAGAGAAGAGGTCAGAGGGGAAGGGATGTATCCCAGAGTCTAGGACAGTAAGTTAACAGCGGGTTAGGAAGGCTACAGGAGAGGACAGCTCCCAAGGGCCTTATAGAGGAGGAAGTAGGTCCTTAAAAGCAGATTCTCGGGCTGCTGCAGCGTGTCAGAGACACTGAGGCCACTGACACACACCAGTCGAAGGTTTAAAGGATGTCGGATGGGTAGAGGATTATTCTCATCTAGGCAGCTAGGACAGAGACCAAGATCAAGCCTAGGACGGAGCCATGGCCCTCCCCCAGGCTGGTCCCTCCATATGATTTGGCTTGTTAAGAACCAGGTCCTAGAAGAAATTTCCATAGACCTTGTAAAGACCTGAGGAGAAATCCAGCAGGACTCCTTCCAGACAGTCTAGGGGAATCCCGTCTGCATTGACCGGTGTCGGGCGGGGCCCCTGAAGGCTTCCACGCAGGATGGGCAGATGGGGCCTTCCTCCTAGGGAGAACCAGCGAAGTTCACCATCTGTTCCGCCAGATACAAAGCTTTTTCTTTGTAATTTTGACCTGGCCAAGCCATTTCTTCTAGTGGTCGCCATGGAATTGTTGTGAACTACACAGCATTCCAGTCCAGGCACAAAGGGAGAATGGAGAGAGCCCAGGATCTGGAGTTAGACAGATCTGCACTCCAGTCTTGAGTCTAGCACTCTCGATACATTGTACAACCTCTTTAAATGTGAGATTTTTGTGTAATGAGTGAGGATAGCAAAGGGTTATTCTGACAATTTGAAACAGTATGTATCAACATAGAAGCACATGAAGGGAATGCTTCAAAAAATATGGCAGTACATTATGAGTAACAGTAACAATTAGTATAAAAGACATGGCCTGAGAAAGGACAGGATCTGAGAAAAGGTAATGGAGTCAGCTCTGTAAGAGCAATTGTCCTAAGAACTCAGATTGCAAGAGGTTAAGGAAAAAGTGAATAGTGAGAGAGAGAGAGAGAAGCAATGATTTTTTTTTTTAAAGAAAGTTGGCAATGAGCAGAAGGAGACTATTTGGACTATTGATGGAAGAAGTCTAATGCTGAAGGGAAGTTTCTAACTCCTGATCATAACTGTGAAATCAAAACAAATGTGAAAATCAGTTCTAATCTAGCTGGGAATAAATACGCTTTTGAAAAGTTGGTTTTCCTATGGGAAACCACTACCAGAGTTTTAGGGAGCCATTAGGAGAGAGAAATTGAAAATGCCAGGAAGATAATAGCTTCTATAACATGTTGTTTATTCTTATTTTATAGCCTTTATTTATTTTTGCATTGTGTTAGCACTTGGGCCTCATTTCTTCATGCCACTGTAGGCTGGAGGGGAACTTTTAAGGAACACAGTTATTAACAGCAATGGAAATTAAGATCGTGTTGAGCTCTAAGCCCTCGCTTGAAAAAAATAGCTGGGATGCCTATCCCCTCAAGTGCTCCTTCTTTACGGCAGAATTCCAAGCGATGTGCATTCTCTGAGGCAGCTTTTCCAGTCCTCCTGAGACCACGTGGGTGCTGTTCTTTGATCTGTTAGCATTAACTTACATCTGTCTGCCAGGGAGAACTGTTCCTCCTCATAGTTTCAAATGCTGACCCTGGCACCCTTGCTAAGGTACTTTCCTCATTTGGAACAGGGGTGGGTGGGTATCTTTTCTTCCTCTGGACCATCAATCACAATCAAAGAATTTGAAACATGTCCCACTCTCTGGGGGGAAAAAAAATCCAGAGAACAATTGAGTAACCTCCAAAGCATCTCTTATATTTCAAAAAGGATTTAATTGGAGATCAAATTCTTTTCTGCTTTCAAAACTAAGAATGTATTTTCTATTAAATCAGATCATACTCTAAGAATATGTTCCTCTTTCTTGGTGGAGTGTCTTATACTCAGCACACTAGGGTATTAACCATCATTTCCAAAGCCCTGTTTTATTTTATTCCAGATGGCCACTGGGACTTCATAAAATAGACACCTATTGCTTCATCTCCTCCAGCATACCAGAATTTCCAACCTGGATGTACAAATTGGGCCCCAGTTGGCGTTATATCATTGTTTTCGTTGGTTCCTTCTGAGCAGGAGTATTTCCTTATTCATTCTAGAACCCCTCCTAGTGTTTGGAGAGGGGCTTGGACATAGGCACAAAATAGAGGCCGGCTGAATTAGTGAACAAATGAAATGGATATGAAGCATCACAGAAGTGTCAGCCCTAAGCAGAATGAGAGTCTTCCCTAATACTGAGATAGGATGGAAGGATGAAAGGAGATGAGGACCCTATGGTGAAATATGGAAAGACAGGGAAATGAGACAGCCCCAAGTTTAGCAGCATCTTTCAGAATTCAGGTGGCACTAGACTGAATGGAATCAAAGACCAAAACATAAACATAAAGTCATAAGTGGCACACAGCCTGTTTATCCCGTTTCTGTGGGTCTCTAGGAAGAGACATTTCTCAGCCCCTTTTCTCCAGCCTCAGCTCTGTCTTAGAAGGCTTTACTCTTTGGCTTCCTGGTTCCTTTTTAGCCCAGTACACGTTACCGTGTCTAACAAAGTTATAAGGAGGCCTTTCTCCATGTTTGATGACCTGGAGCCAGTGGCTCCCCTGTGGCCCTCCCACACTGATGCCCACAGAGGTGTTGAAGGTTGCCAGATAGTTCTTAGGTATATTTTGATTTTTTTAGGACAAATACATTTATAGGCACGAAGAAAGTTTCAGTTTACGTAGATAGGACCGTATGTCCTGATTGACCTCGATATCAAATATGAAATACAAAACTAAGGAATTTTAAACATACTTTGGTAAGTGCAAATATACTTTTTCAGTTTGGAACCATCTTTAGCTGTGACCCAAAGCAATTTATATTAATGTCTCACATTGCTATTTTGAAAGAATATGTCACTATTAGTGTTTTGTTTTCATAAATTTTACCTTTAAAAAATACCTCTACGTGGGTTTCATGGGCTGGGATGCCAACGGTGTCATTATCATACAACTTCACGTGTATGATAATAATTATTTTTCATTAATGTTTCTAATAGGTCTCATCCAATAGCATGTTTTCAACAGCATGAATGTATTGGATATAAAAATTCTCACTGCCCCTTAAAACATTTCTTTCTAAAACATGGCCCAAACGTATAGATGTTACTGCAGAAGTCAAGGGAATTTTGGTTGCTTTCCCCTTTGCAAACAACAAATAAAATTACATTGTGCAATTAATACACAAACTCTATTCCGTTAGAACTACCAATCACAGGGATCAGATCTACTCCAAAAATATGATGTTGCATTTGGGTCTATTTAACTCATAAAATATTTTCCTTTCTAAATCTTTTTTTTTTATGAGTCATCGTTTTAAATTGATGATACTAAAGATGAACATTAAATGTCTTACTATTATTTTTCATTTTTCATTTTTTTTCATTTTAATGGTTTTTAATGAGAGTTGTGTAAAAGATTATTTTATTCCTGCATCTTCTCAATTGTTTATTTCTTCTGTTTGCCCTTTTCTTTTCCTACTTGGCAAAATTTGGCTTTACGTGCAGGGATCTTTTTACAGCCTTTGTCCAGTTTTAGTCTAGTGATGACCACCTTGCTGGGGTGAGTGCCCACGTGGACAGTTGTGCCAGCAGACTTCTCGCTGCATTCGCTTGGTGTAGATGACATACTTCTTCCTGTGAACCCGGACTGCTTTGCCAGTTGGCTGCCCTTTGTAGTGCCCTTGCACAACCTGAGCTTCATCCTTTTGGATGGGCATAGATTGAATATTGTGCTTCAGCTGCATCTCTTTGGAAAGGGAGGAAAACGTAATGTTCCTGCAAATGTGGGAAGGTGCACTGACATGCCTGTCACAGGTCTTGCTTCTGTCAGAAGTCACAAAAGAATTGAACTTCATCTTGGCTGCTGGTGCTTCAGCGATCTGTGTTTTTTATACTGCACAGTTTGCATTATTTAAAAAAATAGAGGAGATATGGGAGGAATGTACATACTTGTAAAGTCGGTCTCCTTCATCATACTCGTCTCGCCTGGGGCTAGGTGACAACGGCACTGTGGGTTCACGTCCAACCCACTCGTTAGTGTGCAAGTACTGAGTGCAGCTGGGCTGACAAGATTGACGAAAACATTCTGTAAATATCTTTTGTGTATTCACATGAAATGGGTTCCCTTAGTTATTCCGCACAGAAGTTACTCACCTAATCATGCTTAAATTTATAGGATTCACAAAAAATAACATTTGATCAAAAACCAATTGCTCTGTTCAGATAAATGGCAAAACCAATCTGAGCTTAGGTAATTTCAGTTTGAGATGACCGAGGGCAGGGCGTGGAGGTGGAGGGGAGGAAAGGGGTGTGCTCGCTTGGCGCAGGCCAGGGGCTTTGTAGGACTGGCAGCTCTTAACGCTGCATAGATTTTGGTCTGTTTGGTAGGATGCCTTCCTAAGCCGGGTGCCCCAGGAACCTGTTCTGCTTCCCGTCTTCATGACAGGCTTCCTGACGCTGGTGCTTCGATGGCAGTTTTGTCCTCTGCACTTGGATGATGGTTTTCTTCCTCTGGATTTTTTTCTCTAAATTCCTCTGTGATCACACACACATGACACACAGGTGTTTCTCACGTGAGCATCTTTCCCACTGATCTAGGTTCCTGTTTGGGTTTTTTTTGTTTTTTTTGTTTTTTTGTTTTTAAAGCATTAAAGCAGTCAGGCTTGCCACAACAGATTACACAGTCTTTGGAGGTAAACGGTCTATGGCTGAAACCTCTAGCCTTTTCTGCCTTGGTTGAGGAGAGCCTGGAGGAGTCCCAGAAGTCTTCCTGCTCTTCACTCCCTAAACTGAGTAGCAGCTCTCTTTCCAAAGTCACTTCTCCCGACGCTGTTGCTGCCCCAAGCCCGGAAAACCTCCCTGCGCCGCTGCTGTTAGAACACCTGTTGCTCCCCACAGAGGCTCTCTGGGCTCACGGACTTGCCACTGAAGTGCACGAAGGAGCATGACCCACTCCCCTCTTTCCTCTGGGGTGTGCAGACTGCAGCAGGTGTCAGTTTACCTGCTGGCTTGACGGTGTTCACATTATGAAGCTTGTTTGTATGTTTCTAGTGTCATTTGCCCTTGTCCTTGAGAAACTCTGGAAACTGACTTCCAGAGTCTCAAATCTGGCTTTCGTACTTAGTGGCTGTAACTTGAACGAGTTTCTTTATTTCGTCTGTAAAATGGAGGTAATAGGAGTAATCATCGTAGCTTGCAGGCAGGGCTTTATGGTAAGGATTCCATGAGATGCTGCATTCAAAGAGTTTAGCACAGCAGTTGGCCCCTAATAAGTGGTCAGTAAGCTGTCGGTGTTACTCTCATCCCCTTCGTTATTATGTGTTCTTGGACCTTCACTGACAGGGGCAGGGTTGGAGAGGATTTGGGGCCGGCTTAACCAAGGTGGAAATTTGGATCCAGCACATTAACTGAGAGCCACGCAAAGGGTTTTAGAAACCTCAGACATGTAGTAATTCTGTGCGAATGGATCTTAATAGCCAAGGGAAGGAAGCCAAGCCTGAAGCTTTGCTGGAAGGGCACCTACCTGACTCGTGTTTAACAGACAGACTGGGGCACGTTTCCAGGCTCAGCTTGGGGGCATCTGCAGAGGGATGAGAAACATGCTCTCTCCCCCTAGCGGACACCCTCCTGCCCAGCACAGCACGGAGGCCTGGCTGACGTCAGCCCCCTCAGGAAGAGCCCTGGGATGCAGGAAAGAATCGTAACAGCAGGGAAGGGAACTGGAATAAGATTCCGTGAAACATCAAGGAGCAGGGAGATCATAGCCATCGTGATAATTAAAATTAGATAACCCAGAACCTCCCTGGACCTACATTCCTTACGTCACTATCATCTTCGTCCTACTTTCTCCTTTCTGCAGATCATAATCTGTCCCTCCTTAAAGATCCGACTCAAATGGATGTATATGGTAGAGCTTCCCTCGGCTGTGCTATTTATAAGAAACAGAGAGCGCCTCAGACTCTTCATACTAAGTAGCCCTTCCTACCTTATGTATCTGGTTTTTCCCTTTATCCACTCGTCAAACATCTGTTATGCGGTGACGTTAGACAAGAAATCAAGCCCAGAGCTGGGGATCCAACATCGAACAACTCCAGTCTCTGGCCTCAGAGAGTTGGCTGTCCTCCATGTCTTACCTGCCCACCAGATTGTTGGATAAACCCCTGAAATGCTGTGGACACTTTCTTCGCTTCTTTTCAGCACAGTGGTCACTAGCATTTGTACATGTTTTCTTAGCCATTGTGTCAAAAGCATTCATGAAAACCAGAGGCCTCTGTAGAAGAGACCATGTTTGGTACAGAGCACTCTCGATTCAGGACAGGGAGTTAGCACATTCAGGGTGCAGGGGGCGGATGCCAGTCGTCCAGGAGACTGTGTATAGTGTCCCTGTTCTCGTGGGCATGAGGAATGTGAGAGTTTTCAGATCAAGGGAAGAGCTACGTGCACTAACAGAATAGTCTGGATTGTTTCATAGATACGACAGCATCCCAGAAAGTATTTCACAGGCGGTGTTTTAAAGACCCAGGGCCTCATGGAGCTACATGGAACAGTACACACACTGTACAAGTGCATTTCACAACCAAAGCAGTGCAGAGTTCCATTTTCTTAAAATAGTAAGTGCAATCTTGATAAAATTTCTGAGAACTTATCTAATGGTTCTGACTTAAAACTGCATCTGAATAACTGATTTTAAAAAGTAACTAAAAATGCCTTTGTTAACATTCGACATTTACAAGGGGCTTAAAGTTGGTCATGTATTAAAATTTATTTTATTACGCTCAACACGTAAGCAACAATGAACCTTACACAGTCATTGGCACATAAGGAGTGCTCTTTAAATACATCTATTCGTTGGTGTATCCATTCATTCACTATTCGTGAAGGATCTGCTATGTGCCAGGGGCTGTGGCTGAGACAGTGAGGAAAGCAGACTGGTTTCTGACTTCCCATGGGGTTGACGATCTAATGGGTCAGAGAGACACCTGCCTAGAGAACCAGCAGCAGTTAGACCCCTGTCTGTTTTCAGAACAGATAGGATCCCTTTCTGATTAATCTGAGAAAATTAAGAGCCAGAGCAAATAGGTAAGTGAATGCCGAAAAGCCAGCAAGTACCTGAGAACAGACTAGAACGGAGATACTGTGTCTGAATGGTGGCATGTTTTTACCTTCCACCCGGGGAGAAACAGGTGGAGGGGAGCAAGGCAGACGGCACATAATCCAGGGTTTCTGTCCCGCGTCTCCAACCCTCTCACCTCCTTATGCAGATTATACACCGTCTACACACTTCCCATTAAAACATACGGTTCCATGAGGTGCAGATCCTTTGAGTCCTTTCTGTGAAAGACCCAGGATCACACTTATTATTTGAGTTTCACAGTGCTGTTTTTTAATTATTCAACATTGACCAGTAGGCTGTTTTTTCTCAGTGCTGCATGGTGAGACATGAGAGCATGTGAAAGAGTGGCTCCCTCACTTAATAGGGTTTGCCTTTTGGTTTTCAAAAAAATGTGTATTGAATTCTGGATGCCATTTTCGAAGTTGTAACCTTCCTAGATAGAGCCTGATCTAGAGTTACCAGAGCCAGATTCATGCGCTGGGTGTGTGACGTGGGCAAACGGTTTACTACGATATGCCCCAGCTTCCAGGTTTGTTTGTAGGGATTTTACCTACTGGTAAAATTCCTAGTCTTTATTGAGTGCCAAGAGCATAATAGGCACTCAAAAAAAAAAAAAAAAAAAAAGAGGCAACTCTTACTAGAATAATCATTATAATACTTTACTTCATTTACATGTATTTATATAATACCAATACCATCTTATCACGGTTGGCAATGTTGACTTTGAAAAGGACATTCATGTATTGTCACGATTGATTCTCACAAGACCCTCCGAAACCTCAGTTGTTTGTATATTACTTTCATAATTGTGCCATATTTATACATTACCTATATTATTATTTACTTAATATTTTACATTTGAATTTACTTTTGCAACCATCTCATCCTAAAGTAATATTACCCATAAAATTACAACTTTACTATGCTAGTTATACTTTTTCCTTCCAAGTACACATCCAAATAAATGTAACTTGGAAATTAAATACAGTTTTGAACCACTTAGCATCATCCAGCACATCACCAGGTGTATGAGTCCCAATTATCAAAGTTAGAAGGCAGCTTTGTGGAATAGGAAAAACAAGGGTTGTTATGTGATTTCAGCAGTGAGACAACTGACTCTCAGAGAAGTTAAGAAAGTTTTTGTAGTGAAACACAACCTATCATAGACAGACATGGAGAGATTGTGTCTCACCTGAGGTCAGGGAGCTGGTTGAAGACAAAGTTGGCACTGGAACCCAGGTTGCCTACCTCACTGATATAAATTCTTTCTAGCACACTCTCTCTTTCTGGAAGTTCTCGCTCCTAATGCAGAACAGAACATGTTGGTACCACATGCAAGTATAATGATGGTATTTATAAATCTTTGATTTATCTGGCATAAGCCAAGAACCCAAGGTATATTTTCATAAAGCTAATTACCATAACAGGTGATTCATATGAAAATAAATGAATATACTATTAACAACATTTTATTACTGTCTACCTATACCTCTAAATTCCCGAATTGTTTTCAGTAACTGTTGGGACATTAGCTTCTATATGTCCCAGGCTCTTCTGATTAGGGCAATGGTAGCAAATCAGATACATAAACTCTCACTTTAACTGGAGTGGAAAGGAATTTGAGGTTAAAGCAAAATGACTTTTAGTATGGGCATGCCCTGGGGCTGGTAAGTAACATTTCTTAGGTATCTCCTTTGTAAGAACTCTTTTGGTTAAGCCATTACTGACTCTTTGTATTGAATAAGGCTTTGACCAATATATTTATTCATTCACTCATTCATTCAAAAAAATACTGAATATGTTCATATTTTGTACCAGACACTGTTCTAGACTGGAATACAGTAGTGAACAAAAGGGATTCTTTTTTTAATCTTTTATGGAGTTTATACTGACTCTACTGGAAGGACTCTGACACTAAATGAATTTTAAAAGTATATCATTTATCTGTGGATAGTATGTGTTTTTGAGAAAAGTCAGTGTCTCTGGGCCAGGATAAGAAGTTGCATAGTGCTTAGAAATTGTCATTGCCTACCAGAGTGCCAGATGAATGCTACCAACTATAACTGAGTGACCTCTCCTAGGAGACTGGCGCTTGCCCAGGTTACAGTTTTATGCCTCTCCAAAACACAGGAGTCATGGTCATCACTAAAGCTAGCAGCAGGAATAAATCACCTGAATGAGTCCAGTGATTCTCTTGACTGATGCCCCATCGACAACCAACACACACAGTGACTGAGAAGGGAAATCATTGACTAGGTCAGTAGAAATGTCTGTGTGCTTGATACTTTAAATAATTTTTATTATTTTGTTGAAAAAAGAATGCTTGCCCCTTTTATAAAGAGCACTGACTTCACCAGATACTGAGTAAAGGACTTTACATTTATCTTTGAAAGTGTTGTCTTTACTAAACTCCTCCAGGGCAGGGTTTGCTTTGTTTTGTTTTAATTGTGGTTAAACACACACATAACACACACACTCACACACACAACATAGAATTTACCATCTTAACCATAATGTAAGTGTACAGTTCAAGAGTGTTAAGCATCTTCTTATTGTTGTACAATAGATCTCCAGAACTTTTTCATCTTGCAAAACTGATCTGTATCCATTAAACAACTCTGCGTTTCCCTCTCCCCAGCACCTGTTAACCACCATTCTACTTTCTTTATCTTTAGACCACTTTAGATACCTCCATATAAGTAGAATCATACAGTAATTTTTTGGGTGGGGGACTGGCTTGTTTCACTTAGGGGCAGGTTTTTCAACTTTTTTTTGTTTTGTTTAAATCCCAGTTTTACACATGAAGAGTTTGATGTTTAGAAAATATAACTTGCTTATAGTCATTCGGTTACTAAGTGGCACTGAGGACTTGAATCCAAGTCTGATGCTAGAATCTGTGTGCTTAACTACTTACTAGTCCACTGTTTCTCAAACCAGAACACTCAGAATCTGTAGAAAGAGAGTAAGGCACATAGATCTATTCTTTGAATTTTCTATTTCCTTTAAATTTTGCACACACTATTCAAGTTTGAGGAATACAGTGCCAAACTGAAGTGACTTGAGTCTGTGGCTTTATGCCAGACTCAGGAGCATCCCAGACTTCCTCACTTATTACTTCTGTTTGACACATTGACCTTTCCATTTGTAATGTGGGGCTGAAATTTAAGAACTCTCTTTGACATTTATGTAGGTATACTGTGATTGAAGGGTTTGACCCAACACATCAGACTATGGTGACAGTATTAACTCTGACCATCTACTTACCAAGCTGAGATGACCCATTTATTTAGGTTTTTCATCCTCAGGTCAAAGAAAACTCTTCCCTTAACAGAGGAAACTTGTTCTTCCTTGTTCCAGCACCAGCGCATTTCCAATTCATTTGATGTCAAAATAAGAATAGTTCATCATATTTATCTTCTCTGCCAAGAGCTGTCCATTTGGTCCTTACTTTTTTCAGAAAAGAGCTAAGATGATTTAAATATTGTTAAACATAAAAGATAAATGTTGGATGGTTGGTAGGAAATAAATAGAACATTCACAGTGACCACATTCTCCAAACCAGCGAAACCAGGACAGACGGGCTGACGAGTACAAGTGTATTTATGGGGTACGTGGAAGAGACTATTTGATCAAGACTGACCTAGAAATATAGGAACATATGGCCACCCAAAAAACTTGGTATTTTCCATTTTTAGCACATTGAATGTAAAGGATAATTGTTGGCTTGCCTTGAACAAAAAAGTAAAAGAACTTTCTTAGGGTAACAGATCTTTGAAGCCATTAACTATGGGGATTGATGAGAAAGTTATCTGTGCCAACTCCGACTCATAACTTCTTACTCCTTTTCAAGAGTATTCTGTTGCCCAAACTTGAAATCAGATATTTTCAAGGTTATGTTAAGGCACTGCACTGGGTAGACTTTTTCCTAGCATATCCTTGAAGGGAAAAAGGAGTATTAGAACCTCATCAGTTCTATGGGTTTCATTCAACAAACATTTACCGCACTCCAGCCAAAGGTCCAGCTCATCATTAGTTACTTGGGGTCAAGGTGAGGAGTAGGAATTAGAGATATAACACACAAAATACAGTGGGAGAGATAATCTTTTTAATATAATATTTTGAGTATCGTTATCTGACATTTTTACATGTATCAGAAGAGTGATGACTAACTAAGCCTTGACAACTGGAGGATCATGAGGGCTGGGTCGTCTGTTCTGGATCTTTAACTTTAAATACGATTTTACCTTGCAGAGAAGGAATTTCTAGATTCTGTGAACCTTAAGCATAATACCCTCAGTACAATACTTGGTGAATAGAAAGTGCTCAATAAATTTTGGCTGTTTACTCTGCCCTTGGACATTCGGTGAGAACCACTATATGTCAGGTGCTGAGATACAAGGGTTAACGTGACCTAGTCTCCAACCTCAATAAACACGCATTCTTGTGGAAACAGGCAGGTAAAGAAATCATGGCAATGCTACATTGTAAGTCCTTTGATGGGGTGAACCTTTGGGGCTATGGAGGACCCAGGGTAGGGTGGCAGGGAAGGCTTCTCAGTCTTGATGTACTGGTGAGTGTTGAAATGTGAGGAGGTTAACCAGGTTAATAAGTTGGGGAAACAGAGAGTAAAAAACACTGAATGAATAAATATCAAGGCCGGAGAGAAAGGAGAGAAGAAAGAGATGGAGGAAGGGAGATAATGTATACAGAGTCATGGCTTCCTTGGGGGTGGAAAATGTTTATTGTGATTGGACCCTAGGGTTTTTGAAAGTGAGTAACAGGCAATGAAGTTAGGAAAATATGTGGGATCAGTTATAGTGGCCATTGCGAGAGCTGATAGGCAACTTAAACCCATGTGCTTCGAGCTGGAAAACTGGAAGCTACTGGAGGTGTTTCTGGGGAAGTACGTATACAAGTATGTTAGACATAAACACAACCCTAAAGATAATAAGGTATTTTTATTTTTTCTTTTCTTGGTACATCCCAAAGTATGGTTAAGAACTGAGGAGCTAGTTAGACTGTGCTTGTGTGTTAGCTTTACTGGTGGTTTTTCCTTCCCCTTCTGTTTCCTCTTTGCTATCTTTGTTTTATCCTATTTTGTCTTTTCTTCCATCTGCTAAGTAATTATTTTTATGGCCTATTTTTAGGGTCAGAATTTTATTAGCCATATATAAAATCAGTAGTTAAAGCCAACTCTGAAGTTTATTTTGAGAAATCCTTTAGCCCTGCAGTTAAGAAAACCTTTTGAAGATCAGACAAAATTCCTGGATATTAACAATATTGAGTTCTTGTGAACAGGTGGCTTCATACTCTCAAACGGAATCTTAACTAATTTATGGCTTTTTTTTTTAAATCAGAAAAACCATAATCTCTCTATAATGGTGTATCAGAGTGTAATTTTACTATGTCTGTATCATTTTCTCCCCCTAGATGTCATTGCCCACCATCGCCTCGCCCAAGTTTCAAAGTGTACCTACTTTGTAGTCCCTGATTCAGTCTTCGCTCTGCCTCTAAATAACTATGTTCTTGGATAAATCATTACTCTGTCCGAGCTCTTAAATATAACCTAGTCTGGCTCCACCGTGCCTCACTAGATTTTGTGTTGTCGAAGACAAGCAGCTTTTCCTCATAACCATGGCATCCTCTCTCGTGATCCCTCTAAAATCACTTACTTCACTTTAAACTGTTTTCTCATATTGATTCCTTTTGCACCTAAAAGATTGTCACAGAAAACTCCTGTTTAAGAGCTCAGCACACATTTGTCTGCTGAAGACAGTAATCCAATTAACTCCCTTCGTTTTCTTTCACCAGGCTACAAATCTCTCTTTTCTATCACCTGCATCTCCTATCGGCAGGCGAAATATAGCCAATTTCAATGTATTTAGTTTTTAATTATTTGAAGAGAGGTGAATAAACCATTTATAAAAGTGGGAGTGGTAATGTGAATATTCATGATTATTTGGATTTGTCATTAGTAGGCCTTTGGCACGCATAGGTAAAAGATGCTGCCACATTAAACTGAAAAGCGTAGGCCAAGGAGGAATATTTCTTTCTTTTTTAAAAAATATTTTTCTTTTTTTTTTTTTTAATAAAATTTTTTTAGCTCCTCATTTATTCTGGCCTGGTGTGGTGGTCTATGCACTTGATTTAACCGATAGAATACAGTGGAAGGGACGCTGTGCCTTTCCAAGTCTAAACTTTAAAGAGGTCTGACAGCTTTCATTTTTACACCTTGGGAACCTGAGCCATTACATTGGAAGTTTGATCTGAAAGAGACCATGTGGTGAGGTCCATAGGGAAAGACCCTGAGTCTACGTGGAGAGAAGCCATGTGTCCCAACTGTCTCCTAAGGTGCCATTCAGCCCAGCACATGCTTCACCTCAGGATTTTGAATCTGGAATGAGCAATGCAGAGGGGCAGGGGAGTTAGGACTTGTTCTGAGACCAGCATCTTGTTTCCAGTGGCAGCCACTGAGACAAGGGCGAGAGAGAGGACTCAGTATGCAGTACAGACAGCAGTAACATCCTTTGCAGAATCTTCTTTTAAGGCAATTTCTGGTCCCTTAACATCTTTCATTTTCCACTTAAAATTTTTTTTAAGATTTTTTTCACCCATTTCTTCTATACCCACCTCCTACCTCTGACAGCCACCAATCTGGTCTCTGTATCTGTGAACTTGGTTTCATTTCTTGAGGTTCTTTGTTTGTTTAGATTCTACACACAAGAGAGGTCATATGGTATTTGTCTTTATCTATCTGACTTATTTCATTTAGCATAATACCCTCCAGGGTCATCCCCATATTCTTACAAATGGCAAAATTTCATTCTTTTTATGGCTGAATAATATTCCATTGCATATATATATATAATTTCTTTATCCATTCATCCTTTGATGGACACAAGAAATTGTTTCTATATCTTGCATCTTGTAAATAGTGCTGCAATGACTTAGTGATTTCATTTTCTTCAGATAAATACCCAGAAGTGGAATTGCTAGATCATATGGTAGTTTCTTTTCTTTTCCTTCTTCCTCCCTCCCTCCCTTCCTTCCTTTCTTTCTTTCGAAACCTCCATACTGTTTTTCATAGTGGCTGTACCAAAGCGCAGTCCCAACAGCATTGCACCAGGGTTCCCTTTTCTCTACCTTCTCACCAACCCTTGTCATTTCTTGTGTCTTGATAACAGCCATCTGACGTGTATTTGGGCTTAATAGTGTTCTAGACAGTGTAGGACCTAGGAATGTAGCTCAAGGCACAAGCCCTTCTGCTCAGGAGCATAATCATGGGAGTGAGATGAGCCATGGAGGAGGAGCACTGTACCACTAAGCCAGGCTCTCACCCAGATGAGAGAGAAGCCCCGGGTTGCAGATACCCAGAATGTGTTGCCCCCTGCCCTAGGTGGCCTCTTACTTGGTGTGTCTCTTCATCCTTCCTTCCAGACTGCCTTTACTTGTCGTGTTTCGTGGTCTTCTTAGTGCTTGCTCTCTTCCAGCGTCTATTGGAGAAATCGGTGTGTTAGAACTTTCTTGTAAACTGTTCCTCTCATTTTTATCTCTAGAGGAAATAATAATATCTTTTCCTATGTCAATCAAGTAATCACAAAAAGAATTATATTTTCGGACTGTAATTAACACCACTGTGCTAAATTAATATACAATCATTCTTAATGCTCTTTTTCTTTCCTAAACATATCAAAACCAGAATTCCTCTGTCTTTGTCTATGGGTGTGGGGATGGGCCTTTATAGGAAGAATAGATGCTGCCAATAAACAACAGAGTTAAAATGAAAAATTAGATCAGAACTATGATTTGGGGAATTTTCATCTCTGAATTATTAATTTGTAGGTCTGTTTTGCAGCTCCTTTTTCTTTCAAAATGTGGATGTGAGTTTTCTGGTTATATGAAGTTTAGGCATGATTTAATTCTATAAGTAGTTACTGAATATTTATTATATGCAATTAGCTAGTCTAAAATCGTCAGGGGATATAAAGAAGAGAAAAACCTGTTTGCAGACCTCTTGGGAAAAGAGCATCACAAGAGGGGAAATAAAGCAAATAACTTGGAGCAGAAAATATCCTTTCTACAGTGAAGCATTTGTCTTAAAAACCCACCAGCAGAAAGTATAACATCTTGTGGTGACTTTAGTTATCTCATGTCCCTACACTGCCATTTTCCTGTGTAGATCTCAGGCAACGGTGGGCCTGGCTGACATTAGTACTGTGTCTTCAGTAGTGGGATAGTTTATGCTAAGCCAGTCGTATCTTCCTACTAGTCCCTCCTGCGTAGTTCATGCACGTTTGTGGACAAGCTGGCTGACAGTAGTGCAGCCTGGGTGAACCTTGCCGTATTCATCGTACGTGGAGCTCCCTGCTCACTTCCCGTACCTTCACACTCCGAATTAGGTCAGGGCTCTTTTTGACTGTGGTCTCTTTAGGAATCCAGCGCAGGCTTTCCCTATGTGGCCGGGCTACCCTGGCAGCGTAAAGTATGAAATGAAATCAATCCCATCCAGACTTCCTAGTCCCTGAAGACAGGAGCTGAGAATCAATTTTCCTCTCCGCTCTATAAATTGAGTGGCAGCTGGCCTGAACTAGAAGCTGTTAGAAAACTAGGCATCTCATTTCACTCTACCCGGAGTTTGGTGAGTAGGGTTCATGTTTTTAAGATTGGGATCATTTGACTTCAGTTATAATATTAATTTCCCACGATCTCTGTAGTCGAGGGGCATGTCAGAATGAGAAACGCAGCTTAAGGGAAAAGGAATCTGAGAATGTCACATGTACCTGAGGTAGAGAAGTGATGATTTCATGGTATCTAATCCAAGGCTAAGCCCAGATGCCCTCAGTGTTGAGAGCTGGTCTGGGGAGGTGAGTAGTGGGAGGCCCTCTTAAAATTGTCATCAGCACCTGTCTAGTGACCGCAAAACAAAATAATAATAGTATAATTCCTTGATCTGAACAGTCTACATCTTCTCATATGTATCTCAAGTGTAAATAAAACTGTTTTGCATACGTTGCTCTTTTTGTATACTGTAACGTACAGTACAGTACAGTGGTACATCACGAACCTACACGTTTGATAAAACGTGTGTACACACATACGCACAGCTACACACGTATGAATGAATACAAAAGGGGAGAGAGAGCTCTGGATTAAATAGGTGAACTGTATCAGTGTCTATATCTTGGTTATGATATTGCACTAAAAATTTTTAAGATGCTGTTAGTAGTAGTAGTGACAATAGGAAAGTGAGCAATAGGTATGTGGTATGTCTCTCTACTTTCTTACCACTATATGTAAAGCTACAATTATCTCAAAGCAAAGTAAGCTACAGGCTTGTTATGCAAATACAGCTTCAAAACAGGTCTCCTAAGCACCCCTTTCAAACATTGTGGACCCTAAGTGTTCCTATGGAGACATGCTGGAACTGACCTTGTCCTGAGCCCTCGACACTATTCTCCTGCTGTAAACAAATATTCTTTTAAATGATTTATGAGAAATAGAGCGCTCTAAGAATGAAAAGCCTGAGAAAAATCTAAGGCATTGAATTCAGTATTGGAATTGGAGATATTCAGGACCACTGTGTTCCGCTCAACATTCATGAACTTGTCATGGGATAGGTAGCATTTTGGCATTCAATGATTTCATAAAATTTAAAAAAATAATTTCTTCTTTGCTCAACTTAGATGTCAATCTTCCTGACTTTTAATCTACATTCAAATATGATTTAGGGAACACAGACCAGACTTCATAATCCCCACTAATGCACAAAAGCCCAAATAGAGAGGTAACTAGATCACATTATTGCAAACTGTACCTAAGCGTATTGGTTAATAACTTTTAACAATCTCTTTCATCTCCTAAAATCTTGGGCTACCCAATGAAGTGTAACTATTCTGTATTTCTGTGAGTTAAATTTAGCTTTTTTTTTTTTTTTTCAGAAAGACGTACTGTTGGATATCCATTGTGTATATATATATACACTAGTCAGGTGCTATTACCATTCTGTCTACACTGTGGCAGTTTTCCTGATATTTGTTCCAAATCTTCAATTGTAACAGTAGATATAATTGGTATTTTATATAATATTCAGCTTAGCCAAAGGTTATAAAACTACTTACTGATGTTCTTCAGCTAAACATTTCATTAAAGTAAAGCTGAAATTCCCTGCATCATGTGGTATTAGGAGCTAAAATACAGAATGCTCTTGGGCACTAATGTTAAGGCAAAAATCAATCTTAAAAGTCCACTTAGGTACTTTTAAATTTTTAGATAAATTTTTAAGTAGTATATGTGCAGCTCACGATTATCTACTCTAGTGGTGAGACCTAGTGTATATTCACAGATATTAACAACATTTTATTTTGCATCTCAAATCATTCACTTGTGCTAGTAACAGAGAAAAAAGAACAAGCTGGAATTCCATATCTTATTTCTCCACACCATCCTCTGAGTTGTTTATCAGCTGGCATTAGTTATTCATTGATTTCTGTATGTGAAGCTTCACACTGAGAGTGATTTGGAAGTGAGTAAGTGCTGAGATTAGGAAATGTAACAGTGGTTCAGAATACTCACAACCAATGTGTAGTAGTTTATCACTTGCTGGGGCGGCAGTATAGACACAAGTTCTGGGTGAGAATTTGGCTACTGAGCACAAGAAACATATTAGGAAAATGGCAGAAAGGATTAGCAAGAGTGTAATGAAGTCTGTCACGGAGGCACAGTGTTTACAAGTTACAGCTCCAAAGAAGGGCTACTTAACCACAGAGGAGACAGGGGGGCAGGGTAAGGAGGGAGGAGGCCTCAGAGAGGAACATGAGGAAACAAAAAGGGAATCTGAAAAGTCTCCTTTCAGGAAGTGGAGTGGCAATGCTTTCAAAAGAGAGCTACTGTCATTTTATTACGTGACCAAGCTGGATGCAAACACATTTAGTGTGTGCAGTGCAAGACCTGCACGCATTCACGTTGACTATTTACAGGACATGTGGAGGCATTGTGAAAGTGCGTGTGTGTGTGTGTGTGTGTGTCTGGCAATTAGTGAAAGTGAGGCTATTGAATTTAAATTTACAAGTAAAAATTTTTTTCCTTCAGATAGCTTAAGATCAAAACGATTTTGGAAACCTATGATGCACAATATAATGAGAGGAATAAAAGTAAAAACTTGATTCAACAGGAAGGCAGCCAGGAGTGTACTGGTTTTAGTTTGAAACGCAGATACAAAAAAGTGCTGTTAGGTTTTTTTGAGTGTGTTTTTGGTTTTTGTTCTTTTGGATTGGACCCCAGAATATATGATGCTGTCAAAAATAGACAATAAAGTCTGTGACTGAGAACGAAATATACTAGAAATTTTCTCACTGAAGTAAATAATATGATTATACAATATACAAAATGTGATTATAAAGTAATAACACTAATTCTGTAGTCTACATATACATTTTTCTTGTCTATTTATAGTCACCCTCACAGTTTAAACTCTATGTAGGTGAATATCTTTAGAAAATAGTTTTCTGAAAATAATGTATATGAAAAATGCACTGATAAGTCCTATTAATAATTAAATTATTTTCTCTTTCTTTTCCATTTGTTCTCTCCTTTTCTCCCTCCCTCCCCACCTCTCTCTGTTTCTCTCATTTTCTCCCTCTGTTTTTCATATGTTTTAAAAAGATTATTTTCCTGTGTTGGCTTTAAGTAGTCTATAGGTTAGACCATTTCTGTAAAAATAACTACTATTATTTATTATTTTTAGATGCAATTTAATTTCTAGTTATAAGAAAGGGCAATTACACTTGAAGGAAGTAATGCTTTGCTTCTACAGAAAAATTTGCTGGTGAAATAATTCTACTATGAAAGGGAAACATGACTATTAATGCATTGAATAAATATTTATTGAACACTTTCCACAGAACAACCACTGTACACAGAGGAAAAATGGTAAGCAAAATAGTTGTGGTCTCTGCTCTCATGGAATGTGTTTTTAGCAACATATTCTGGATAATTCAAAAAATGATAAAGTCTAATAAATATCTATTGCTAGAATTTGTAAATTGCTAGTTTTCTAAAAGTCATTTCACTCTTTCATCTAATAGAATTAGACAGTGAAAAGAGAGGTCAGAATTTTGTGGTACACACAACCATAGCCAGGTAGAACCTTTAGTCACTCCACATCACACTTAAGTGAGGCTCAATTACTGAGTATTCCTATTAAACACAATGCATGGTCAGAATGCTTTTTATGATAGAGGAGAGCACAGAATTGCAGGGATCAACCAAAACAGAATCCCAAAATGTATCTTCCAAACCACCAATGATGTTGTAGGCATCATTGAATATAAAACTTTAGAAATTAAGTCTTTAATATGTGCCTCTGGCAATCTGTTCTACTTCACGTGGCAATACATCATATAAGCTCAAGTGTCTTGGTGATGTATTGCTCTAATACATCTAACGGAGCGCACTCTGAGAGCATATTAGCGCAATGCATCATTGCTAGGGGACACTGTGGGGCTCACTGAGCAGTTCATGGCCCAGAGGGTACAGAGCATCACTTCAACCCTAAAGCCAAGGCATGGGGAGTCTCCTAATTCAGTGGCTGCCCTCCCAGCAATCAAGGCAAGGCTGCTGCACAATTGGCCAGCTGTGAAAGGATCTTAGGATCCTCTTGGCTGTGAGCAAATGTTACATAAAAGACTGGAGAACTCTAGTCTCCTCGGTGGAGACCCTGATAGCATAGTAGGAGCACTCACTGTGTTTCCTTCCCATTTGGAAACCACCCTTCTTGCTTGATTTTGCAGAGTGCTCCTGGGAGAAGTTAATATTTGGATTTCTCTTCTGAGTAGATACTAGGAGACCTTAGAGAGCTGGAGCAAGCAAGATGATGTTACAGTTTGATACTTCCTTTATGTATGCATCTAACCTCTTCTGTTTGAAGTTAATTTGATTTTGCCTGCATAGAAAAGGAACCTTGGGAGATGATTTTTTTTTTATTAGAGATATGCTGAACCATTCAGTTTCTAAACTTGCAAACTGGAGGAAATTGCAGAGTCCTTGACGACTGAGGCTTTTGGTGCATATCCAGATTTCACTTCTGATCATTTTCTTGACAAAAGCCAGTATCTCAAGCCGTTCTGAGAGACATCCTCTTACAGTCATTTGCCAATTTAAGTGAACTTGTGAGACGTCCACCAGTTTACTCTATTTCTGTTGGTTAGATGGCATTCTGGACTGCTTCCCTTTATTGACATTCCGTGGGCACAGGGTTTCTCAGCTCTTCCTTGGTGTTCATTTATTGACAGAGTAAAGAAGAGAATTAAAGGTGGACTGTTCTTCAGGGTGAACACAAATCTTCTAACGGTAGATGAAGGCCTTATAAAACCCAGTGCTATGTACACATGCTGGGAGAAACTACTGGAGGCACTTATGCATATGCAGCAACACAAAATAAATTTCAACAAGACATATGTTTGTTACATGATAATGTGATGCCGTTATCTATACATATAATTCTTCAGAATAGCTTATAGCAAAAGTCACTGAGTTTATAGTGGAATCATTTGTTGTTGTAAAGTCCTTGATGTCAGTTGCTCCTTCATTAAAGATGCGGTGCCCCAAATATAATCTTTGTTACAGGGCCAGTCATATTGTATTTTATGTAAGTCTGGTGTTGCTAGGTTTGCTAGAGCAGTGGGTGTTATCTTCTTGCCTCCAGGAAATACTGGAAGGGTTTACTCAGGGAGTTAATCCTTGAGCTTTATCTGTGGTTTAATGACCAGCCGTCTTTTACATGCCTAGTTACAGAGAGGTGCAGTTGAGAAAAACTACCCTGCCATTTCTTTCCCATGATTTCAAAAGTAGCTTTTACATCCATCCATGTGCACTTACTCTGTTTTCTTGTAGTTTACAAATTGTCCTGGTCCAGGGCGCAGTGTAGTGTACCGAGGTTAGGAACTCAGAGGAAGGGTGGTGAAGCCATGCTCCCAGGGTTCCAGTCTTCCTTCCAGTCACTGACTGTAACTGTGGCTTGGTTGGGCCAAACCACTTAAGTTTTCTGACTGTCAGTTTCTTTTATCTGTGAAATGGGGACGGCTCTACTACTTACCACATGGGCTACCAGAAAAAAATGAAGTGAAAATATCTCTGCAGAGTTCTTTATGCAATGCCTGTGGTGCACAGAAAAGATCCAGTACACGGTAGCTATTCCTATTATGCAAGTGAGTCGAGGTAACCTAAATTTTCTATCACATTTTTGAAACTACTCAGTTTTACATCTTTTTGTGGCTCCATCACCAATGTACAGTTATTTCATTCCTAATCTTTATTTGCTGGTAATAGATACAAAAATATAATAGTGTTTGTTAGCCTCTAAATGTAAGCATACCTCCCAGACGTTTCTGTTTCTCACAATCAAGTTCAAAAAGCATTACCACCGTACAGCTGTGGGTGAAACATTTCCTATCCAGGTCTGTCTTCTGGACCTAGGCAGAGACCCATAGGCTTGACTTTAGATTTGTAACTTTATTTTTGTTTCTTGCCTGTTTCTACCTCCTCACATTCTAATAAGCTCTGTATGATCCTAACTCCCATCAGGCTGGGAGTTCTTCAAGTCCAGAGACTGAATCCTTTTATTGTTATGTCTTCAGCAGCTGGTCCAGCCCCAGGCACAGAGTCCGCATATTGAAATTGTCTCCCTAATCATCCTCATACCTGATTTGAATTTTAGATATGAATGTAATGATATATTTTTATCCACAAGAAAAGTACTTTTGCACACTCTCTGATTCTGTATCAATTGAGAATTGCTAGAAATACTCATGGTACTGAGAATGAAATAAGACAACTGTAACCTCTGTTAATCAGATGAGAAAACTGAAAAGGTACATACCTACAGTCATACAATGAATGCCAGAGCTGAAACCAAAACTGAAATTTCTCAGTACTCTAAAACTTATTCCAGCACCCAATAGGTTCTGAGAAAATGAATAATTCTGAAGATTAATATTGGATAGGGAAAAAGAAAGTTAGCTTTTTTTTTTTTTTCCCACAGAGCCCTTTGTTCCTCAGAGGTTGTCAGGGTTAATTCATTTGTTAGAACTATTTGTTGGGATTTAATAATTGAATGAGCTCTTACTAGCTATGTGACTTTGGGAAAGTTACTTAAACTCTCTGAGATTTAATTGCTATATCTGAAGATGATGCAAATACCCATCATGGAGAATTGATGTAATAATTATAATAATGGCTCCAGTGCCTACTGGCTGGCAGACATCAATAGTGGCTGGTAATGTTACCATTAACTGTGAGATGACCAGTGATCCCATCAAAAGAGATGAGCTAAATAAGTCTGTTTTTATGAAAGAACACATTAAAAGCTGTGTTTGAAAAAGCAGAAAAAGCCAGACCAGACAAGAAAAACCCTTACATTTGAAAATGAAAATAGTACACAGTTATTATATTCTTTCTGCCCAGAGAAAGAATTTCTGGCAACAGAATTTATCACAGCATCCTATTTATCACCTGTCTGGTACTGATCACACATTTTAAGGATCAGAAAGCTTTCACTATACCAAAAGCCTTGTTATTGTATTAAGATGGGGGATAGGAAGGATATAAAAGTTTATGCATTGTGAAGAAGATATGCAGAAAACAGCGTAAATTATTTATTTTTCTGGAACTAATCTTGTTCTTAATTTCCCATTTCTGGTGATAGTGGTTTGAGGGCAAGTGGTAGAGAAACTTTCCAATTTTAAATTACTCATTTTTCTTCTTGTTTGAAAGTATTTCTTTTAAGTCAATATTCAGGCAACTCAGATTTCAAATTCTCTATTAGAGTTTTTTTTCTCTTCCCATCCCCAGGATCTGGGGAAGGGATTTCTGTTCTGAAGGTTTTCCTTGGGATCATCCCTGAACTCCCTGAGATGTCCCTCATCAGCCTGGTCTCTGGTTATCCTTTGTGGGCTGAAACATGAGTGTCCCTGGCTAGTGGTTAGGATACTGTGTGGGTATACACCCTTCTGGATGTGGGATTTTGTGTTGCCTTTAGATCTAAGATTCTGCAATTCTCCTTGTCTGGACTCCAGGCCTCTTCTGGTCCCTTGGTCCTCCGACTGTCTCTGGGTCTACCTGGAGATCTCAAGAACTTCTCTGCGACCTGGTGGAGTCTTTGAGGTTTCCCTTGAATACCCTCCTCTCCTATGACCACCTCTACTCCCAGGCCTTGATGACAGAGCACCTTGCCAAAGTCAAGGCTTCCTTGAGAGGCCTTCATTTTCCCCAGGCGAGTGTGGCATCAGCACCACTGGGTCCTGAATTCCCCGGTCGCGTCTGGGCATTAGATCTCTGGGTTCAGCTCTGGTGGGGAAGAAGGGTCACCCCATCTGCCATCTTTTCCCTTGATTTTTCCCTAGTTCTGAGCTCGTCCCACAAGCGTCTGAAGGATTTTTTCCTTCCTGTGTGGCAGGAACTTTGCCTACTGTTTGCTGCTCTGCAGTTTGGGGGCACCTTCCACCCTCTACTGTAGTGTGAAAGTGCACAAATCCTTTTCGATATTTACCTTTCCCCTCAAAATTGTGGCTTTTACAAATAAAAAAAAAAGAATGATTATTTTATGGTTTCACTATGGAATTTAAGAAAACGTATCAGACTCAAATACAGGTTCTCAAATGTGTTCAGCCGTAGTTTTAGTGGGTGGAGGAATGAAGAGACAAACAGAAAAGAAAAATTACTGTAAACAAAAATACACTGGGCTAATGAGGAATTAAGATTGCAAAGGAATACAATTACACAGGTTTACCCTGTAACCAACATTATCTCCATTGTATCTAAGAATGCAAAAGCCACTTCCTTTTTTGGCCTTCTCAAGACTTAATACAATATTCTACAGATTCCTAACTTACTGAGTTTCCTTCCCTGTGCAAACCTAATCTTCTAAATGGGCCTGGATAATTTTACCTTTTGGAAGCAATCAGTTATTACAGTTGTGCTTCTAATCCTTCAAGCATCACCATGGGAAACATTTTATATTGTGATCATTTAAACCAATAGCTCCATTAGGGGAGACTTCCTGGTGTCAACTAGATTGTTGAAGAAATAGATCCTTGGATTTATAGCTTAAGTTCTAGCCAGTAAACACATAATTTTTGCTTCAGTGTAGACATTCCGATTTCGGGCGTGAACTTAGAGCTGCTTCTTGAAGAGAGTCTTCGTTTGCTAACTGATTTCTTGTAACCTGGTCACAACCAGTTGAACATTGTAATTAACGAGTGACTGCCCCAACCACTTCTTTTATCCTCTGCTGTCTTATTATCCCCCATTCCCTTGCCAGTATGTATTAGAATCAAAAGCATTACCACTGAGGAATTGCCAGAAAAACACTTGTTTTCATGAGATGACCAATATTTTTCTCCATCAATACTTATTCAACAGATACAGGGAGATTTACAACTGCCAAGTGCTAAGTGTGGTGCTAGGGTACCCAGCTCTCTCTGATCCAGTCACAGAGGTGACCGAGCTACTGAAAACACTTTGATTTTAGAATAAAATTCTCTCTACGGCCCTTAGCTGCACTTTGGAGACTTTAACAAGACTCAGCATCCTGTGAACATTGTGAAGGGCATGATATTATAAATTTACCATAAAATAGGTGTACAATAATAACAATATGTAAAAAGAATACTTCTGAGCCTTCCGCCACTGGGGAAGCATGCCTGTTTCCTTTTTCCCTCCAGTCTGGATGTGTTTATTCTAATTGATGCATATTTTGTATCTTTGTGTGTGTGTGTGTGTGTGTGTGACTTCTGGGTCACACCTACAACCGCTGGCAAAGCCTAGGGTTGCTTTCTGCAGGTCGACCAGGGACCAAAGCAAAGGCTCACGTGAGGAGCTCCTTGTGAGTGTTCTTGACTAAGTCACGTATGAATGAACGCACTTGCAAATCCACGAAAAGTAAAGCTTCTCCTCAGTGACACTTAGCATGTGGAAGAAGGCACAGAGGTTATTTGATTTCTCACATTTGTAAGAAATTAATTCTAAATGGGATTATAAATCTCAAAAACATATCATTAATAGCCCTGACCTACTTAGCAGTGCTGTGAAAAGGCCCAACTTTTTGTGTGGAATAAAGGCAATTGATATTCCACTTCTGCGTTTTTCTGCCTCAGTACTCTTCGGCCAGCCCACCTCCTAACTCTTCTTGCTCTCTGCTGTAACATCTTCCCAAGAGTCAAGCCTGCTCTGTTTTGCTCCGTAAAGATTCCTACTTTGATACCGACTTACTATAGGCTTGGAAAAACAACAATAGTAAATATTCTACAATAGGACCCTTAAAACTTCTGTTTGTTTGTTATTTAATTTAGTAGTAAACCAGATAATCAGAAATCCCTATGTACGGACAGCATGAATTGTGACAGTAGTTACTTGAAAGGGTCCATGTGTTAGATATGTTCTAAAGGCTTTCTTCTGAGTCTTATTCTCCTGTTTATAATCCTTTACAATGCTGCTTTTCATCGTGTAGTTGTAGTGCTGTTGAGCACAAAGAGATGAAATGTATGTAATTGTTATATTCTGTTTTGCTCAAACTGGCTGATTAATACAGGAATACTAGCTATACACCCGTGGAGGAAGTTGGTTCACCAGCAGTGGCAGAGGCTAGGAGGCAGGATTCTGTTGGCTTTTCAGTGCCTGTGAGCTACTGAATTAATTTTTATTTATTCATCATTATTAAAAAAAAATCTTGAGCAAGTAGTCTAGTTTATACTTTCGAATGGTAGATTGGTGAATGTCAGAGATCTATTGTGCTTCTCAAGTCAGTACGATTGATTTTCAAGGTGATTTCAATGACGAGTTGTTGATACATTTATAGATGTATATACATATGCATGTGTGTATCTGTCTATATATATAGATACACATACATATCTATGTATTGGCCTTAGACTTTGGACCAGTTTCTATGAAAGTTCATGCCAGCATCTTTATTTTGGAGATTATTGTTATTAAAGTTAACTGCATTGTAGGGTTGAGTGGGACAGGAGCTACATGATTGGGTCTTTGTGAGGCTTGGTTTGTTTCTATAATATTGTTAAGAGCAGGGACCTCGGACAGACCTCCTGGGTTTGAAACTTGGTTCTTTCAGTTCTGAGCTATATGAACTCAGTTTTCCTCACCTGTGCAGCAGGGACTCCAGTTTTGCTGGAGTCATTGCATTGGGCAGCTGCACAGATAATGCGGTCTATCTGGTGTGCCACCAGGAATGGCAGGGCAGTGAGCCTTTTCTATCTCAGCACGTTGTCCTGAGGGTTAAATGAGTAGAGTGCTTAAAATATTGTCCGCCTAAGCTGTAAGTGTTTGCTATCATTATTCTTTGGGTAAAAGTGGTTTTATTAATGGCTCATACACCTTAAAAATTGATGATGTATTCTGGTTCTTATTTTAATGATATCTAATTGTGGATTTTTTCCTCCCCAAACTATATCTAGTTACTGGTACTTGTTCTAATGAATAAGTTTCCAACAGACTAAACTAAACTGTTTAATCTTAGAAAAATGCCGTATTGCAGTGCTGTACTTGTTTATACTGAGGCAAAAGGAACAATCAGTAATACTGATCCTATATCTTTATTTAAAATTTTAACATTTTGTTTATCAAACTTTCTTACACTTAAAAAATATATTGCATTTAAATATTATTTGTCTTGATTACTGAGCTTTTAGCACTTGCCCTCCACCTTATATTTTGTATCCAAGGTGAATGACTCACTCACTTCACCCATTTCACCCTAGTTCTGGCCCTGCTGTTCTGGACTTGATCTGTTATAATTGAAAAAATATTCCCATTCGACATTTGGTTGACATATCACTATTCTTTCACTGACTTAAAAAGGAGGCTAAAATAACCAAATCTAAATCTAGACCCTGGAAACTGACCATTAGAATGCCATTGCTACTAATGCTAAGTCTCATTTTTTGTTTTCCATTTACAGGGTAACTTAGAAAATCTTAGTTCATGGAATCCTTAAAGTTCAAAACAAGTTTTTTACTCACTTGAAAACGTGATCAGGTAATTTGGTCTTGAGAGTGAAATGAGCACAAAATAAGTGTGACACCAAATCAGAGAACCATCAGGCAGCCGTGTGAACAATTATCCTGAGATCAAGGGAGAAAGAGAATGGGATGGAACCCAAGGGGAATTTTTAATCAGTAGTATCAAGAGAAGTCACAATTAGTCAAATGAGTCACTTGGTAGAAGAAAAGGCATAAAATCTCTCTTTACTTACTGATGGTGAGGTTGAGAAAATGTACCCAGGACCATTCTGGCTGAGTAAACAAGAACTCAGCCAGTATCCCATGGGATGATGGGGAACATGAAATAAAAACCACATGCAAGTTTGGAATCATAACTGTTGAGTTGGTCTCCTGTGCAGTTTGGACAAGACACTTAAATTCTCTGAGCCTTAATATGCCTACCTCTCCAGGCTGTCATGAGAAATAAGAGTTTATGTAAGTAGCTAAAAATGCATGGAGCCCATAGAAGGGGCTTCATGGGTGATTATAGGTGCTGTAACGATTTACATTATTAATTATGTTAGGCAATGTACCAACTAATCAAGGGATACAGAGACAACTAAGTGATTAGACCTGAAGAGGAAAACGTGTCCAAGTAGTCACCTGAGAGGTGTCCAGTCAGCCTAGTGTCACATCAGCATCTGAGTGCTGATGTTCCCAGTCCTCTTAATTTCTGAATAAAGCAAGAAAATGGTACCAAACAGGTAAGAATCCAGGGATCCAGCCAGGCTTCCAGTTGGCCTGGTTGCAGGGAGCCTTCTGCAAACCAGTAGAGAAAGAGAGAGCTGGGCTGACTCAGAGAACTGCTCTTCCAGAGAGGGAAAGGGGTTGGGACCTGGGCTGGCAGAGTGCAGAAAATTGAAGGAAGGAGCTGCTGATGGTCATACTTGGGAGGAGATGACTGCAACAGGCCTTTATGACACGCAGGACTCGGCACATTCTTACAGTAATGATGTGTGGGCTGGTGCTATTCATCTTAAGTTTCTGAAAGATACTTACATTCCCATCTTTATTTTCTCAGATTAGTGTTTATTTGAAAAAATCTCTTCTTCCATTCTCATTCTGTAGTACAGTTGAGTTATACACACACACACACACACACACACAGAGATATGGATTTGGAACTTTTTAGATCCCAGATAACATTTCAGGACATTTTCCTGTCCCGAGTCCTTACAGGAAATATACCTGGTGACAGTGCTTACACAGTGTCTAGGAACCTAGCCAAATCATTTAAAAAATGTAGCCATCTGGATATTTAGTCTAGGATGCTGAGTAAAACAACAACAAAACAATTCAATTATCAATTATTCCTTAATTCAAATGAATAAACTGAGTATATCTTTCAGTAACGTACAAACATAAGCTTAGGCTGATCTCCATAAGTAGGAAACATGTGAGAAATTATATAAGAATTCATTTTATTTTTCTTAGCAACTACTTGAATTTTCCAAGCAATCAAGAAATTTAAGCATTTTGTCATTGTCCAAAGCAAGGAGATTCTGTTCCCATTTCTCTCCCAGAATTGTGAAGCAGTTACTCCTCTTCCATTCATGGGCCACCTGAGGTACTTAGATCCAGTATTCATTGAACCCTGGACACCAAAGTCAGTTCTCCTTGGGTTCTGTGAGAGTTTGGTCTTTGTATTTTTTATTTTAGTGGATTTTTCTTGGCCAAGGCCCTGCTCTGCCTGGGAGCTGATTGAGCTTCCGGAGAGCCAATATGTTTCTCAGCTCTCCAATTTAAATGCTGCCAAGAATTTCCTAACGTGTGCCATGAGAAATTCAGCAGCACATAAAACCCCATTCATTAAATAAACAGTTAACTAAGCAACCCTTGGCAAAAGGCACAACCCATCTGACATTTGAAGCACCCGGGACCTTCCAAAGAAAATAATTAAAGAATGCATTAAGAAGAAATACCCCAGTGCTTAGCAGTCATAATTGAAAAATTACAGTTCCCAACCTGGAGTCTGCATACTTTTTAGGGTCTCTGAAATTAGAAATGAAGAGCATCTACATATGCTTAATATCTCCACAAAACTAGGCAAGGCTGCATACTTACCCACTTTTAGCAGAAGCTAGATAAAACAACAATTTGCATCAGACTACAGTTCTGTCAACTCAGTATGATTACAGAGGCTATCTCATTTTGTCATTTAGGTGCCTTTGATACATTTTTAAAAATCCAACAATTCTTTAATAAATGGCATTTGTTTAGTAGACGAAATCTTTCCAAATGTATAGTTCATGAGAGATAAGAAAGAGTTGCAAAACTTGGGAATTATTCATTTAAACAAGATTTAAGGGTGACTCCGTATTTCACAGGATGCTTCTTTGCTTTTGAGAGAAGCAGTCACTTCCTTACGTGACAAACATTCCCCTCTAATAATTTAAGATGATAACATCTAAGATCTTACACGTTTAAGACCATACTGGTAACAGTAGTGGCTACTCTTTATTTGCTCAGTGCCAAGATCAAGCACTTAGTACTCTATGTGTTTACATAACTCTACAAAATGAGTGTTAATAATCTCCTGTGATAAAGAGGGAAACTCCTTCAGAGAGGCTAAGGAACCTGCCCAAGGTAACTAATTAAGTAGCAGAGCAGAGCTGGTTGAATCTGTATCCATATTCATATCTATATATCATGCCATGCATTGCCTCCATCAGATAATATTAAAATTACAGAAGAGATTTACACAAAATTTCTCTGGAACAAGTCTACTTTTGCAAAATCTCTTCATCCCGGGTGCTAAAAACAGCAGCTTTGGCTGCCTTAAATGTCAGCTTCCTCTGTTTCCCTTGAGGTTTCTCAGGTGGGGGTGTGATTGAGAAGTGAAGGCTGGCAGCCAGGGCAGGAAAGGGGACTCCTACAACTTGAGGAATCGCAAATGCAATAACCATCTCTGGAAGAAATCTCAGGTCCTGGAGGCTCAATTGAGTCCCACCGTTTTTGTTGCTGACGGCAATTTAACTACAATAAAAACAGTACCATGGACAGAGAAGTGAAAAAAAATGATATATTCCCACTGTGGAGTCAGGCATTCAGATTCTGTCTTGTCCACCTCTTATTGGCTCCACACTTACCAGCTGTGTTCTTCAGGCAAGTGGTCTTGCCTCTTGAAGAGAGCCACTCTGAAGTGGAGTCAGAGGATGCTTTGCTTTCTCCCACACTGATAGGCATTTACCCTGTCCTGCAAATCTCTCTGATGAGCTGGTGACCCACTCCTGGTGTTTTACTGCAAGAAGCTCTACCAGGGCCTTGTGATTACTGGAAAAGAATTAGTGTGCTTATAATTGCATTCAGTGTTTGTTTGTTTTATTTTTTTCTGATTGTATTTCTCTCTGTCTACTTTCCAGCTGACAAATAATGTAATTTTCTGGCATGAGGCCAGAATCGCTGATGTGTTAAATTCAAAATTATTGTAATCATTTATGAATAATAACTTTATAAATAATTATAGTAACAGGTATGTAATTCTAAGCAAGATATAATTTCCTGTTGCTATTCTGAAGTCTTTTTAAATGAGTTTGAGTAAATAATTTGCCACCAGCTTTGGTGTGCTGCATTTTAGAAAGCTAGATCAGAACAACTTCAATAATTCTATTATATGTATTTATCTTATCCACGCAGAAAGCAAAAATCTTTATATGGTACAATGTATAAACATTATTAGAATAATTAATGTAAATGGCTTGGTAGGAGGGGCATAGAACATATTATAAAGTTATGATAATTAAATGAAGTGGAACTGGATCAAGAAAAAATAGAAACAGATCAATCAAACCAAATAGGGTGCTCGGAAATAGAACCTTGTATATGTAAGAATTTAATATGTGGTATCCTTTACGAATCAGTAGAAGAAAGAAGACTTATTTAAAAATTGTGCTGGTTCAAATAAGTAACTATTACTTGGGTATGGGGACTCAATTTGAATTTTTCACCCTAAAAGAGAAGACAAATATTTGCAAAAAATATTAAAAAGTTATGCACACACTTAAAATTAAGGAATAAATATTTTACCTGAAAATATATGTATCAAATCTCTCTTAAGGGAAGACTTTCTAAGTGAAGAAGTGATGAACACAACCAAAAAGTGATAGTAGATTCCAATATTGAAACTTTGCCATATCCAAAACAGCATCCACCAGTGCACCGTATCCATGTCACTGTGAAATAGTGGGGAAAGGACAGACTATCTGCAGTAAATGGTATTATATATATACCCATGCGTACATGTGAACATACATATACTAAATGGTACACTATATATTAAATGGTACATTGTATACTGATGTCCACCTCCTCAGAAAAATGTAAAATTAGGCGATGGAGGGGGCTTCACTGAGCTCATGAGGCTAGGGATGCAAAAGAACATGAGTTGGTTAAACTAGGCATAACATTTGGTGCCATTATTTTGTTATTATCAAAGGTACCATTTCTGGTTGATGGGAAGATAGGTTCCCTTAAAAAAATAAAATATAAGAATGGCTACTATCCCCTTGCTGAGACTGGCAGAGGATTAAAAAGTTTTTGGATAAAGCAGACATGCCTTGCCCTTATTAGCAGCATCTGTTGGCTTGGAATAGATGCTTTAAACCCTAATTTATGGTGTGTTACATTCTGCAAGATCATGAAAGACTGAGGCTGAAAATATCTTCATCACTTAGTTGCAAAATAACAGTAAACATAGCAAGTTTATTGTTTCTAGTTAACTTTTTCAGTGTCTTTCTAAATTCCATTAATGGGGGAAATAACTGTGAGATGCTTTCCCCTCAGGACTTTTATTTTTATATTTGAGCATCAGCTTATTGTGAAGCTAACACAGTTTAAAAGTTAGAATTGCCTTTAAATCAGTTACGGTTCCCTTTCCACCATGTTGCAGAGAAGACAGCTGCTCTTCATTTGTAATTGCTCAGGAGCCTCCGATGAGCCTGTGCTGTGGTTGCAATGGTTCTTGTTCTATTTATTTAGTTTTTTTTTAGCAGAGTTGAAAAAGCACTGAACCCTGAAATCCCCAGTACTTACTTATTCATGATCAAAGCTTGATGACAACCGTAACAGTCCCTTCGCTTATGTGAGCCTCAGTTTACTCATCTGAAAATAAGAGGATTGACCTAGTGTTCAGCTTTTTTCTTTTACTAAGTTGGTGTCTCAAATCTCACATTACTGACAATTGTGGTTCATTTTTCCTATATAAGTATATATATATATTTTTTTTTTTTCTGAAAGGCATTATTGAGTTACTGAATCTTTAATGTGAGAAAAAGAGGCATTCCTATGTAATGGAACTCAAGTTCTTTTGCTACACAACCATATGCCACTGAAAGCATCTTTGATAGAGCTGTTAACCCAGGAACAATAGTCTTTTAGTTCTTAGTCTAACTTGTACAGATGGCAACCAATGTTGTCTACCAACTTTAGGCAGTTCCCTCATGATGGAATGAGGGAAGGACAAAGCAAGAGGGTTTTCCTTTTCCTTCTTTTTACGAATAAGATGTATTTTGTCATGCTTATTTGGAACTAAGCAAAAAAATATTTCTTACTCTACATTGCTTAAACAAAATACTATTTTTTTCCTCTCTAAATTTCAACTAATTTTTGGTTTCAGATGAAATGAGTCATATGCCTTTGTTGGGAAATGATGCTACTGGGGTCTGTTTTCACGTTCCATAATTAGTTTATTATTATTACAATATAAAAATATTTTGGTATGGGGAAGTTTCAATTTAGTTGAAAATTTTATCTGCACATAATCTCTAAACAGGATTGATTGGATAATAGAGGGGGGACCATATCCTCCCCTCAAAACCCCTCTTATCTTACAAATGCCTTATGTAACTCTCAATAAATTGAATTTCTTCAATGCTGTCTCCTTTTTAAAGTGGTGTTGAGACACTTGCACAAGGCTTGTACATCTCCTACTCTTTCTTTCTCATCTGCTACCCCTTCTCCCATCCACACCAGATACGTCCCTGCAACCCATCCAGGTGCATATCTGCCACGGTGGACGTACTGAACTATAGATGAAAACCTCAGTGATGTGACATCCTCAGAAAAGCTAAAATCCTATTAATCCCCTGGCCAATTAAGTTCAATAGACTTTTTCTTAGCCTTTTTATTGTAAGCAGGTTCTGTGCTAGGCTCTCAGTATAAGGAAATGACTAGCGTAAGAAACTTGATCTTGGGTAGATGACAGGACAATAATGAGAGCAATGCTTAAAAACATTTGATAGCCACGCCCTCTGCCTCCACTCTGCCTTTGTAATTCTCTCTTCATGGTGGCATGAACATTGAGGAAAGTCTGTTGAATTTGCTAATCTTTATTGTTTTTTGGCTATTAGCCGTTCCTTTGGAGTGCTAAGCTTATAAGTGCTAAAATTTATTTTTAGGCAGAGACATTTTTGACTCAAGACATTCTTTGAGTGAGATCATCTGTATATTTTAGCCAAGAACTCTCTAATTTCTGAAATTATTAAATATTTTATTTAATACAAATGTATGTAATGTATAGAAGTATATGTATATTTATATTTTGGTGTGTATATGGTGTATATATATATGCATTGTCTACTTATTTATCTAGAGATGTACAATCTATTTTAATATATGTGTTTATTTTTTCTGGACATCAGAGACAGCGGGTTTGACATGTATTACATATAAACACATTTACATTGGGTAATGTATAAACTCTACTCATTACATATATATGTATCCATATATATATGTCTATATATATATATATAGACACATAGTAAATATTCAAGAGAAATTAAACTGGTTTATTCTCAGTGGACCATGTTTTATTAGACTGGGCATGTGCAGTGAGAAGTGATTACAGTTGCATTTTCTTCAGTACCTTACCTAACACTTATCTGATTAAATTGAAAATGTGGGGATTGAAAAATCATTTAAAAATAATAGATAAGTTAATATTAGGGATGAAAGTTGTAATGCAATTTGTGTCCTTTTCTCAGCTGTTTCTTATCTAGGTCATGGCAAAACAAATGCCATTTACTCCCTACTTGTTTGAGTGGCCCTTGTACTGTTCACTTACTGGCTAACTCTTGGTTGTATTTTGAAATAAGCACATTGATATAAAATAGGTGGTGCATGGACAGATCACAGATAGGAGAAGAGAAGAATTAAATTTGGATATTTGAAATATTGACTGTTTCTTAATAGAGTAGAAACATTAAATGCCTTTTAAACAAACTAACAAAAATTAAAACGAAACCAATCCCCTTAGATTAATCCTTAAACTTCACGGACTTTTACAATATAGTCAGACTTCCATATCCGTGAGTTCTGCGTCCTCAGATTCAACCAACCAAAGATGGAAAATATTAGGGAAAAAAATACCAGAGAGTTCCAGAAAGTGAAACTTTAATTTGCCATGCACTGCATTTACACAGCATTTATTGTATCAGGTATCATAAATAATCTAGAGATGATTTAAAGTATATGGGGGCATGTAGGTAGGTTATATGCAAATACTGTGCCATTTTACTTAAGAGACTTGAGCATCGGTGGATTTTGGTATGAGGTTGAGGGGAGTGTCCTGGAACCAATTCCCCACAGATTCCAAAGGAGAACTGTGTGTCTTTACATACATGTATCTATAGATATATAGAGATAGAGATAGATATATATATATATAATGTCCTAAATGACATACCTGTTGGAAAACTACATTGTAGTCCTGGAAACAAAGAAAAAGCCCCTCTGCTTAAACTGGGCTTGAAGAGACATTTTAATCCATAGTTACATGAAAAATTCTTCTGCTTAATTGTGATACTTGATTCATTTAGAGATATTTTAATCAGAACAAATGGAAGGAAAAATACTGTGTTTTGAGTATAAATGTGACTTGTGACAAACTCATCCTTTTGCATGGTGGCAAATAGCTATTTGATTGTGAATCTCCTTCTTAGCAACTAAGTGAAATGTCCTGCTGAGACAGAGACACAGTTTGAAGTTGTCATTAGATATTCAAACAAAGTGCTAGACATGGTTATGATAAAAGACACTTAGTGAGCTCTGTGCCTCAACACATTTATTGATAAAATAGGATCATGTTATCTATTTCCTAGATGCTTATGAGGAGTAAACATCTAATACATATAAATCTCTCGTAACAGGGCCTGGCAGAA
This sequence comes from Camelus dromedarius, assembly GCF_036321535.1. Classification (NCBI taxonomy): domain Eukaryota; kingdom Metazoa; phylum Chordata; class Mammalia; order Artiodactyla; family Camelidae; genus Camelus; species Camelus dromedarius. The sequence continues at coordinate 27,568,229 of NC_087450.1, forward strand.
AGTAAACTCTCCGTAAATCTGAACGGATTCTTGTTATGGTGGTGGTTGTGTTAGTGGATTGGAGGGACCCCTGAATTAGGAAACCCACCAAAGTGTGGGTTCTTGCTGCCGGCCATGAAAGAATTTGCACATCAGAGGCAGAGGGATGAAATAAACAGTTGCTTTATTGCTCAGAAGGGAAAAGGAAGGAAAAATCTCCAGTGAGGAAGAGGTGCTGGAGTGGGGAGCGCTGTAGAGACAGCTCCAGCCAGGTCAGGCCATGTGGACTTTTACGAGAACCTTCCATCATCATGTCCTTGTTTAGGGTGTGATAGAGCCAATCTGTTCTTGTTTGAGTTTTTCAGTCCTTGTAGGGGCTTTTCCAGTTGTTGTCATGGCAATCATCAACTTCAGGGCACCGGTGGGTTTGTCTTTTAGCATGCTAATATATTACAGTGAGCATCTAATGAGGCTCAGTGTCCACTGGAAGTCAAATCCTCCACTGTCTTGGACTGGGTGGGTTCTAATCAGTTCTTATTTCTTCTCTGCAGCTGCCTCCTGAGAGTTAGATAAGAGTAATTGGTTTCTGTTTGAGGGAAGGGAAGGGGTATGATCCTAGGAGCAACAGCCTTGGTAACAAAAAGGAAAGTTGCTTTTAATCAGAATGCCTGCAATCTAGTGGACCCAGCATCCCCCGCAAAAAAACCGTCTCCAAAATTCAGCCAGGAAGGTTTTATAGGGAAAGGAAGGAATAACCTCAGTTAATCGTTGAAAGAGGTGGTCAGAGTCGTTGCCATCCCTGAATGCCTGCAGGCTTGTCCTAGTCAACTGCTTGAGCCTCCTCTTCTGGGGCCCAGGGAGGCCTGGGAGACTTCAGCTTTTCTATAAACAAGAGGCAAGGGTTGGGGCAGGTGGCCACAGGATCCTGCTCCCTCTCAGTGGTGGTGGGGTGGGTGTTGTTTGATGCCACAAAAACCCTCTCACGAGTGAAACTCCCAGGGTCACCAGCTTCCTGTGTACATTTTCTGTCTGAGAAACCTCATCTATGAAGAACACCATCAGTATACAAACTACAGTGTAGCTTATCAGGATAAAAAAGAAAGCCCTGATCTGCTTTGATCTCTTTGATCCTGCTGGTTGCAGCTCTATTCATTACTTTAAAACACTCACCAAGCATCTACCGTGTCCCCTGTTAGCTGTTACCCTTGTTACAACATTTAGATTGTATAACTCCATTAATTCACTGTAAGAATAATAAGCATTGTTATTCCTAATAATAACAACCACATTAATAAGGGCAGGTACTATTTACTTGAGCACTTATTCTGCTCCAGGTCCTGTTCTTAGCATTTTAACTGAACCATAATTCATGCTTTACAATAACCCTAATGTGGTAGATATTATGACCCCATTTTACAGATAATACTGAACCTCTGCAAGGTTGAAGGGCTTCCACAAAGTCACAGGACTGCAAGAGGGTGAGCTGGGATTCTCTCTGAAATCTGACCTGAGAACCAGATTTTTAGGCCTCATTTGCTATTATTCCCAAGAATGAAAGAGAAAACCAAGACTCAGATTAAAAGGAATCATTCCTGTTCGCTCAGGGAGGGTCATGCCAGAGTCTAGATCTCTGCATAGACCTTTGACTCTGACTTCAGTGTTCATTTCCTCATCCTCCTTACTCTCACCATTAGCATACGAAAAGCCTTGATCAACACCTGTTCATTAATGAAATGAATTCAAGAGCCCCATTAAGATTTCTAAGCTGAAACATATTGATAACAACAACAAAAAAAGTCATGATCTGAGTGGCAAATATTTTCCGACTGACCTGCTTATTTCACACTTGTACCTCCAGTGGAAAGAGATTTATCTATCAGCCACCAGTTCTTCCATACCATCTATACAGACCTTAGACGGATATAATCCTTGAGGCATGCCTGTGTATCTGAAGATGTAGTGAACATTCTTTTTACTAGTGGGTTAGGGTTTGATAGATCTCAGAAGAGGAAACAATGTTCTGACATCAAAACCACAAAAACAAAACTGGGAAAAAGCCAGAAAGAGAGAAGGAACAATAGGGCATCTTCTACTCTTGCCCCAAATCACAGACATTGAGGGGAAAAAGCTCAAGGGTTTATGGATTTGACCTGCCTTTCCTCTTCAGATGTCTGTTTTAGAAATTAAGAAACTGAGACAAAGAGAGATTAGGCAACTTGACTTAGGTAAGAACTTTGTGATTAAACTAAGTCTATATCCAGACTACCAAAACTTCTGTTCTTCAGCCTATTTATCCCCGCTGCCTTTGGAGGGTGATTATCAAGATCAGATACAATACTCCGTGACTGTCTACCTGAGATTTCAAGTCTAGGCAGATAAAAACACAAACATACCACTCTTATTCTTGCGCATCATAGCAATGTATGGAAATTATAAGGCAGCTAAAACAAACAATCAGAAAACAGCAAATAAATAAGAAAAATCTGAGGCCTTGTTTATGGTTCCATTCCTTGGGGACTTATGATGTAATTCTATGAAGAAGGAAAGTGAAATTCAACATGTTCAATTAGTCTTCAAAAAAAAGAACCCCAAAATCAATATCCCTAAAGAAATCTTGATTCTATAAACAGATCCAAGTGAGTGTGCAACAAATATCACCGTCTATTGTTAAGGTGATAAAGTGTTTAGATATTTGTTGAAAGTTGACACTATTAAATAAATTACAACTTTTAACATAAATAAAAAAGACATACGAATAATTGTAAGTGAGAACTATATTATCTCAGAAAGAAGCAAAAAATGGCTTACATGTGAATTTTTAGAAGATTCAGAGTGCTTACTGGCTACCCCTTATAATTGTAATTGAACTATATAGTCAGTTCATTTTAAGAGAATATCTAACTTTAGAAAAGTCAGGTGATTATGAAATCTAGGCCAGATGAAGTAGTAGTGTAGATCTGAGCGCTGTCAGCCTGCCTATCCCAAATTGCTCTTCTGCCTTCTAGAGTTGCCTTTCAAAGATTACAAAATGAGAAGAAAAAAATACATCATGCTTCTTCTCAAGATAGTTCTTCTAGGAAAATGATGCTACTTCTGGAGAATTTTAACTCGGGTGTTTTTGATGTTTAAAGTAATTTACACCCCACAAAATGAGTTTGAAGGTGATAGGCCAGCTTGCTATTTATAATTTAACGTGTACATAAGTTTCCACCTTTTCCTAGAGGAACAGGCAAAAATTACTGCTAGGCTATGAGAGGGGTCCACTATATTTATAAATGTTGTTATTAATAATAATCTATAACCTGGGGACTATGTTTAAAAGTAGTGAAGAAAGAATGTTATTCAACACTCAGCAAGTATTTGTTTTGTCAGCTCTGTGCGAGGCACTGATCTTGGTGCAAGGTTTCTGTCTGCGTAAAGCATAAATTCTGGTGGAGATTCATTTTCCTTTTTCGAGCGGGAGCGGTAGTGCATGACTGACCCTAAATACTATTATCTAGAGAATCCTAACTTTTCTTCTCCATCTCCCTGAACCTCCTTGAATCACCAGGGCACCCAGTTCACTCATGAGATTATAAATCTCTTGTGGAAATTCTCACCTAGAATTACGCTAACTCCACATTCTTCAACTTTTCAGTAGCTGATTCGAGACTCATGAGGCAGTATACCCAGCCTTAGAACCACTTGCTCGTGTCAGAAGTATCCAGTTCCATTTCTGTGGTTCTGTTTCGTGCAGTAGCATTAATCAGCACTATCATCTGCATCTTTTGGGCCAGAAGATACTCATTCCTGATCAATGTCTATGTCCAAGGAATCTCCAAATAGTAAAATATAAATCAGCAGGAAAAATGGAAAAAAAAAAAAAGGTTTGGGTAGCTTGAAATCATAGTGAGAGGTTGTAAAACCTGGAAAATCATCCATGGAAAGTGTTTTATTCACTTCTGAAGATCTTCAAAGAAAGGCAATCCTAAATCAACTTTCCCAAGGCATAAAAGCTCTTTTTCTTTTCAAGGAAGTATACTTAAGAATTAATTTAATTCCTTTTGGTTATTGCTTAAGTTCATTTTCTCTTCTCTTGTTGTCAATAGATGCTTATTAGACCATTATACATATTTGTTCAAAGAATAAGAGATATAGTATTCTTTTAGTAATCTTTCTTCAAGATAAAGGTAAACTGAAAAACCAGGACTAGCACTGAAAAACGTGATTTATTTAGTTGGCACAAATCAAGTAAAAAAAAGCATCAATTATATGTGTGCTTAATTTCTAAACATTTTCTCATAATGGATTAATTTAGAACTAATGTCTCTGTTCTGACAGATGATGATAAAGAGATGGTGATATTTATTATCATGCAGTTGGTTGTAGTGGACATTTATTGAAATCTTACAATATGCTTGGCATTGGATTGACTGCTTTTATATGGATTTCTCTCGCATGCATTTTCTGCTTTAATCATTATAACCATCCTGTAAGGTATTATCTTCCTGTAAAGAAGGCTTAGGTATCATATAGTTAGGTAATGCTGGAGCCGGAATTTGAACTCAGGGAGTCTGATAGCAGACCTTGCATTCGTAATCACTCTGAAAAATAAAATATCCATTAACAAACCCTATCATCAGCCACACCACACTAACTGTTGGCTCAGCTGGCCATGGGTTTGGCAGAAATAAGAGCTGCGTTGACCTGATTAACTTTATAGCACACGTCAGACACAGGCTAATTTTTTTCTTTTATACAAATATCTTTTCATACATAGATAAATGAATTTAGAGACCGTTGACTTCTGTGAAATCTCGAGTGCCTTCTTAAATGAATTTAGATAGTTATCTGGACACATAACTAATTTAATCTTAAGTCAGTGTGACTTACATCTTTTGGAAATGTAATTATTCATGGTACGCATTTGTAGAGAAAGGATATGAGTCTCCCTTTATGCTTATGTCAAAAGGGCTGCAGATGTATTAAGGGGATGTGATAGCAGATGCATGATGTTGTGAGCCCTGCCAGTGGATTTGTCCAAAGTACTATTTGGAGTCCCCCAAAGCCCTAAGACTATTACCAAGCAGTGAGAACTATCCAGCCATTTTAGATGGAGTGCCTTTGGAAATGAGGGCACAGGACAAACGATGTTTCACATTTGTATATATTAAAAGTGAAATGTAACATTAGTAACATAGATTGAATGGATTTAGGGTAAACACTAAGTTCCAGAGTTACCTAATACTATTCAGTTATTAATGTAGGGCAGGGCAAGAGAGAGCTTCTGTATTGTAGTCATATTTTATGATTTTTCTGGGAAAATTCAGGATATTTTCTGCCTCCACTTGTGATTATTTTACAAGCTTAATATGCACCATGGATATATAGACCATAGAAGAGATCCTATACTTTCGGGGACTGGCGTACAGAAGTATCTAATTTCGAATATTGTAGTGATGGCAAAACTGAAAAACCTCAACTTATGTATTTAATAAAGAAAACATAATGGCCAACTAACAAAAGCAAATGGTATTTATAAGTTCAAGGTTGCACGTGCTTGAAATAATGAAAGCTCTGTGTAGGTTTATTCAAGTTATTTGAGTTAACTGCCGGTACTTGTGTGTGTGTGTGTATACATTATTTGAATGAAATTAGATTAGAATAGTTATGTGCAGTGAATTGATACCTGGATTTTATTTGGCTAAAAAAGCTGTCTTATGCATCAAAAGGCACTAAACATTGTATGCCTTTTCACGCTCCACTTGCAAGTTACATGAACTGATAACTGGTTCTAAATATTAAAATACATGCCTAGTTTCTCACTGCTATCCTCTACCCACAGGTTGTGTATAAAAACAATGATGTAAGATTGGAATTATCTCGACTTGCCAAGCAAGGAGACCCTAAGATGAAGATCCATGGAGTGGTGGCATTTAAATGTGAGAACGTTGCAACTTTGGACCCAATCACCTTTGAAACCCCAGAATCTTTCATCTCTTTGCCTAAATGGAACGCAAAGAAAACAGGCTCCATATCATTTGATTTCCGCACAACAGAGCCAAATGGCCTCATCTTATTTAGTCACGGCAAGCCACGACACCAAAAAGACGCCAAGCATCCGCAGATGATAAAGGTTGACTTCTTCGCTATCGAGATGCTGGATGGACACCTCTACCTCCTCCTGGACATGGGGTCAGGGACAATCAAAATCAAGGCCCTGCAGAAGAAGGTGAATGATGGAGAATGGTATCATGTGGACTTCCAGAGAGACGGACGATCAGGTAATTGATCATTTTTCTATGCTATTTGTCTGCTGGAACATCTCATCCATTCCTCACCATCTGTAAGGAATTAAAACCAAGACATACTAAAGATTTCCTGCATTTCTGTCTTTAGAGTAAAGGAAATTGTCTGTTATTATTTCTGTTTCACATCGTATAAGAATCAGAAGGCACTAATTAATCATCCTAGTTGGGCATCAAACCCCAAATGCTCAAATGGCTCTAGAATAGCTTCTTAAGTGAACATTAAATGGATAATCAAGTGCCAAATCTTGCAAGAAATTTTGTTTTGCAAATTACAAAATTCGGGGTTCTTACATTCCCAGTTATCTCTCATATGTTTGCAGTTGTCTGAAGTGGCAGATACAAAATATGAAAAAAAAAATTTCAACGATCCATACATCAAATCCTTAGTTTAATACAGCACACTTTTTCCCCGAGGTGGGTCTGGTATCAAAAACATTTTAATCAGTACAGTAGGATTTCAAGGACACTGGCAAAACTCTGCTGCCTTCCAAATAGCTTCCCTTTCTGATAAAAGAGGTTTGGAATTCCACCAACAGGAATTTTCATTTCTTTGGCTTCCTTTTGCTGCACTTTTTTCTTTTTTTTCTGGAGGGGTGTGTGTGTGTGTGTGTGTGAAGTGGAGAAAGGAGAGGATGTTATAGGGAAGGCCTGAAGAAATAACATTTACTTACTCTGAAATTTGGAAGTGGATTAAAGGGCTTAGGGAGTTGAGCAGCATTTGGTTTGTGGGGGCAAGAATCATCCAGGGAAGGGAAATAGCATTTGTGGAAACCAGGAGAGAGAGGGAGAGAAGCAATTTGTTTTAGGTATACAACCATGCATTATATCTTTTACTTTCTTCGCTGAGTGCTTTCATGCTGCTTGTCCTCACTAACAAATCAAATTATCTTCTCGTAATTGAAGAGGGCAGAATTTAGATCTAACCCATCTTCTCCTCTCTCACCTACCGTTCTCTTATTTGCTTTCGTGCTGTACCATCTCCTCTGGATATCCCACTAATTAGCAGCGTGAGCTTGGCTTAGGTTTTCTGTGGGCTTGGATTTCTTTCTTTGTAAAACATGTTGGGAAGAACCTAGTATTCACTGGATCCCAGACCCAGTGATGGTAGATAGACAGTGATGGAGCCTAGGATTCTGTATTTTTGCACAGCTGTCCAGGGGGCTAGATGATCAGCCAAATTTGGGAACCAGAGGTCCAATGACACTTAGTGCTTCTTTCAGATCCAAGAAGCTGTGATTCGCATCCTATTTTAGGAGGACCATGCTGAGGGCCTGGGGCAAGCTCTTCCCATACCCTCCTTTCACAGACTCCCGTGTCACTCATTTATTCCTGGCTTCTCTGCAGCAGAACAGTTTCCTATTTTACAATTATTCATGCCTTCTTTTCCTGTTTACTGATCAAGAAGACTGTGGTTTTGGCCTTCCTAGAAATGTCTTCCTTACCCACTGAAAGAAAGAAAGAAAGTGTATGAAAGTCAGCAGGAGCTAGGGGTGAGGGTGGAGAGTTGAAGGAAGGTCGGAACCCATTGCTCTGATCCTCAGATGCTTTGGAGACTCTTTCTGATTCATCCTTCTCTGGAAATTTGGTCTACAAATGTTCTTTCATTTCCCTAAAGAAGTTCAAAAGGAAGATTAGTTACCATTCTGTGTAATCTGTGCTATGCTGTCATTTTCTGCCAGTATCTTAGATGGTTGAGAGTAGACAGCAAATAATTTTTTAAAAATATCTGTAGTGCTATCCTGATTCCATTAGGAACTGGATTCTTCTTTGTTTTCTGATTTAAGCACAGAAGAGTCCAATGATGGGGATACAGAAATAGAGCAATGCAGGGCTTCCCTCTGGCTTCCCCTAGCCTGTTTCCCCCAGAGTTAGCAATTAATGTGCTACTTAAGAACATTCAAACAGAAGACTTAAAAAGAGGATGGAAACATGGATTAATCTTTTATTTTGAAATATTAATTTGTGGATATTAGAGCTTGACTTAAAATACATCTAGAATGAAAGTTTGGAAATGACTTTCAAGAATATATATATATGTATTTTAGTCAGACTTTAGAATAATTTAAAACATAACTGATCAGATTAAGTGGATATCTTTTGCGAGTTCAGAGGGGCAAAAACTACACTTCAGATCAGTTGGGTTTCGTTCACCTAGAAATGAGATGTTTTCTAACTGTATGAGGAAATACATAGTTAATATCTAAACTTTAGTAAATGCAGAGTAACAGGAAAAGGAAATTAAAATTATTCACTCTTCATTTGATAATGATAATTTATACCAGGATATTTCTTTCCAGTCTTAAAGGATAATGAGATCTAATTAGTTTCCCAAGTTCCTTGGATGACCTGTTACAATAAGATCAGCTAAATACCTTAATCCTCAAGCAGTGTAAAATCTACTTTTTCTGTTTAAGCTCTTTAATTCATCCAAATTACCAAAAGTTTATTAACTGCCCTGTTTATGCCCTCATTGGAAAAGGTCAAAGCAGCAAATATCTACTTTAATTTCCAAAGTTCAATGCTGGATGGGAAATTGAGAGAGATGCCTTAAGAGAGTGTTTACAGTAAGAAAAAAAGTAAAACATGGGACTTTTGTCAGAATCCAGTTTAAAGATTAAGTTAGCATGCTTGGTGGTGTTCTGAGGGTAAAGTACTGTTACATGATTATGATTTCAGAGTAGTGAATTGGAATAAACAATGTAAAAACCAACGCTCATTCACTGAAACAGGTTTTACCCTTACTAATTTGGAAAAAAAAGAGACAGAGAGAGCTCATATTATGCTGGCCTTGCTCAAGGGAGTTTAATGTAATTTTAATAACTGCAGCTGTTAATATTTTATATATAGTATTTTAATTAAGTCCTGTATTTGCACACTGCATTGGTTTGGTATAAAGCAGCCTTTTAAAGACTGAATGAATAGCGACACTAGCTTTTCTTTTACTTAAAGGCTATTTCTGAGTTAGGCTTAGTGAAATACTGAGACTTGTAGCTCAGTGAAAACTAAGAAACAGAATTTCAAGAAATAACTTGTTTCACATCAGCTATATTCAGAGGCCATGTGGAAATTACTCTTATTGGAATGTGGGAAATGATACTGACATGACAAGAGGGCGGTATGGGCTGGTTTCTGACTCATGGACGATGAAGGTCGTATCTGTTGGTTTGCCTGGGATACTCCTCAGCTGAGTGTTTAAAAACATTTAATGAGCCACATTTTCTGTGTTGTTAAAGTAGAGGGAGCCTAAGCCTAGGAGTTAGTCTTTCTCCTATTGACCATACTAAAGTAAGTGGGGCTAAAAGCCATGGCCGTTAATTTGATGCTGATCACTTTTGGCTGTCTTGGTCAGAGAGATGGTTAAAACCATAATTGGTGGGCAGACTGAATTTTTAACATTCCCCAGTTTATAAGGAAAACCCAGGTATGACAGGGACTATCTTACTTACGTTTATACCCGCAGGCCCTGCTGCTTTCTTGTGCAGTAACAGTTGCTCAATATGTATTTGGTTTAAGAAAAAATAAAGAATAAAAACATGTGAATAGCTCAGTGCCAGCCCACCCCTAATATTCTAAAAATAGTAGGACCATCATTATACGTGAAGAGTGATAGCACTCTTTTAGTTGTAAATGCAACTTTTTAAAGGAATTACATTGCTTCTTGAAAGCAGTTTACACAACATAGGATAACAGGTGTTGTCTTCCTTTTATGAATGCGGTGTCATCCTCCAAGCTGAGATGGCTGAAAAAAAAAATGCAGTGAGGAAGTTAAACAGTTGTGAGAGAGCTATGATAAGCCTAGTTCCAAAATGACAACCTTTAATGAGAACAGGGCTGCTATCCCTGCTTGTTCATGAGACCCCCAATATCATTTAGCGAACACGTAGGCAGAAAGCAAGTTAATCCTGAGGGAAGGCATTCACTTCTTTCTGAGGACCAGGATATGACCCACAGTAAGCGTGCTATTGACAAGGAAGATAGTCCCTCAGGATGTCCATCTTTCTGGTAATTTGCCCTTCGGTCCTTTGTTCACTGAAAGGTGGGTGTATGAGCCCTTCGCTTGACGAGAAATATTACCTTTATCTGAATACTTTGCCAGAACTTCACTTTCAGCAGTTAACTGTATTGGGTTATATGTCCCTTCTTCCATTCTGTGACTTGGGGCGAGGAAGAAGCACTTTCATTCCCACACTTTGACTAACAGAGTTTGGTCACCACTGTTCTCTCCATTCAGTGTAGCTTCTTCCATTGCCTACTGAGTCCATGACCGGTGACACGGGAGGCTTAGTGGGCTAAGCCATGAATGGTATTTTCAGATCCTGCACCAAACTGGCAAAGGAGGAACCAGCCTGATTTTGTGGATCAGAGTGTATGTCATGAGTTCCACAGAAAGTGGATTTGCTCTATGGATAGCTTAGCTACTTAGAAGAGCAAAATCCCTAAGTTGCTGAGTTAATAGTATGATTGAAGGGGCTCATTACTCTGCAGACTTTGCCAGACTCGTGGCTACATGTGCTCTCACCAGCGCCTCCTCCTTTCCAGGGCTCCCCTTTCCCTCTCTTTTGCTCCCAAACTCAATACAAGACAGCTACCCAGATGTTTAGCTAAAGTGTGAGTTGCGCTAAAATTAGGAGGAGGTACTGTTTAAATGTGTGTTAAGCTCTTTGGCTCAGTCAAGGGTATCCTCTTAAATATTTTCGTAGCAAACTGCCAGTCTTTTTTTTTTTTTTTTGCAAACCATCATTACACATTGAAATCAAAGAGAAAACTCATTATTCTTGTCAAATTCTGCTTGTGTACAGCAGGGTACAGCAGATTGTATCAGCAGTTATTCATGGGTAAGCCTACATTTAACAGCTAAGAAGCCATTGAGATTTGAATTGAAGTCATAGAGTTCCAGTTTAAGAACTGGAAATTACAGTGGGAAAAGCATAAGGCTCTCTCCAGAGCACATAATTAGAGGTTTATAATAATCATGGTTTGATGTGAACGGCACTTTCCAGCTATCTATTACCAGCACTGATTTCTGTGTATACCATCTACTTGAACAACCATTAGACAGTTTCTCTATTTAGGTCTTGATTTGAATTTGCCCTCTGACTATAAACATTCCTCCCATGCCTCTACCTAGTAGCCTGTTGAAGTAACTTTAAGTACATGTATAAATGCTTTATTTTGTATCCATGTCCATAAACTACTACCCATCAATGGGAAGACTGAAATACCTTTTCAGTAATTTATCAATTACTTGACTATCCTACTGACTAGACAGAGTCAATTTTGCATATAATTATGTTGTTAAATTTTATTAAATTGATGCTTATGTTTATTTATTTATTTTGAACATATTTAAAAAGAAAAAAAGTCATCTGTTGCCTTCTTTTCCCACTCAAAACATTTTCGGTTTTGCACATTTTCTTCTAGTTTTTGTTAGCATGTACATATATTTTATGTAGTTGCAATTAAAATATAAACTTAATTTTTCAGACAATTTGTTTAATATGAAGTCATAAACTTTTTTTACGTAAACGTATCTAACTAACAAAAATTGTTCTCTGGGGGTTACAAAAACAGCATCTGAGAATCAGAGCAGAGCTTTGCAGAGACACCTTAACCAGGCTTCTGGGCTTGTGGGACTCAACTGTATTCAAATATAGAGTGTCTATAGAGAAGAAAGTCACAGCGACAAACATTGGCAGTGCCCATCTAAGCACTGCCCAGGGTGCTTGACTACTTCACCCGCACTGTAGAAATGGAGGCAGGTCATCTTTATTGGGATGAGGGAGGGTATCAGATCATCCTAGGCTAATATCACTACACATTTCTTTACCTGATGCACTCTCCTTATGTTCCTCACTCTTCTGAGTAAGAGTTAGCTCCCATTGTGAGTCTGATTGCAGTAGAAGGACAAAATGAGTATGAGTATTCTGGTTCCTGTAACAATTTAAGATCCCATTGTAAATGAATAAATGCACATTTAGATTATAAATTGGCATCCCGCGTTGGCAGAACTACCTAGGAAGCATTGCCTATCCTATGATAGTTAATTTCTCATAGAGAATTAGTAACTTGGCATTCTCATTTTATACGTTGGTCTTGTGGGCTTGGTAAATATCCATCAAACCCTGAGAGATGGCTCCTCGCTCTTTAAATCCACTCAATCTCCTTTCTAGGCCTACCAAGCCAAGGGACAGACCCTGGACTATGGTGTCAGTTGTCTCCTCAGAAAACAGGCAATTACCTGACCACACCCAGCTATAGTGACCATCACTGTAGAGTGCTGAGTAGAAATCTATGGAACTTCTGCAAAATAATATTTTAATTGCTGCAGAATATGCCTCTTAATTCATAGTCAGAATTTTCCAGCATTATATATGATCATTTAAAAAATTCCTATGTATACACATACATTGCTGTGAGTGTGTGTTTGTATATGTGCCTGTGCTTAATTCATGACATGCCTATAACATATAAATATGTGCTACTGGTGAAAAAGTTTAGGCAAATCAAAAAGTACGTAAATGAAGAGTTTTCCTTTGCCACACACTTCCCTCACCAATTCACTCCCACCTCCATAGGTAAAATAGTTTGGTGTTGAAATATTCCCAGGTATTTTACTGTGCACCAGCATATCTAGAAATCTAATTACACACATAAATGTAGAGCTTCGTTTTTTTCTATGGCATCCTTTGTAGTCACATCATATAGCCCTTAGTTTGACTATAACACAAGTTCACTGTTTTAAACTAATTCATAAAGAAAGCCTTCATATTTTATCTTTATACATATTGGTCAGAATTTCAGTAGGATACATTGTGAGAACTGATATTGCTGGGTTAACTGCATTTTTAATTTTACAAGATAATGACAGGTTATTTTACTAACAGGCTATTTTAGTCTGCCCTCTTATCTGCAGTATATGAGGTACCCTTTTCTCTTCTCTCTTGGCCTTTACTAGATATTATCAAACTTTTCAATTTTGCTCTGAGATTTATTTTTTCATGTATCTATTTAATTTCTGAAATTCCTGGCTCACAGTAATCCAAGTAAGCAGGAAACATCTGGTAATAGGCAAAAACCAGAATATCAAGATTGGTTTTTTGTTTTCAAGCAAAGTTTATTTCAGTTCCTATTATAAATGTAATCCATAACATTGTTTTTAAAAATGACACAGAAAACTAAAAAGAGAGAGAGAGGAAGGAAGGAATAAAACTATCCACTCATAATTCCATGACTCAAAAAACTACCATTATTAATATTTTGGTTCTTTTTCTTTTTCTTTTCTTTTCTTTTTTTTTTTTTCTATTCATTTATGGGAATTGTGTATTTTGTATCGTACTGTGTAATCAATGCTTCATTCTGCTTTTATCACTTATATTTTGCCTTTTTACTGAGTTTAAATTTGTTATAGAATACTAAATTTGACAAGTAAACCTGTAAGTTTGTGGAATCTTATTCTTTTCTGTAGTGAGTGGTGAAGCAGAGCTATGGTTAGATAAAATTTATATTTAACTACAGAATTATTTTAAGCAGTAATTTAAAAAATTTTCACTCACGAAAGAATCTCAGTGGCCATCTAGTCAAGTCCTTTATTTTGCATAAGAGCCACATGAGGCCTTATTTGGCTAAGTTCTCCAGCTAGTTAGTTGCAAAGCCAGAACATGAAAATTGGTTTCCTCTGATCAGGCAAAATCATTACTCATTAGAGCACACAATTTTCTACTCCGTCACTTCCCAATCACTTATGCTTTTGCAGTAATTTAAAAGTTGAAACCAGATGAATTTATTTTAAGTCTCACCTTTACTTTGTGTTTGTTTTCACTGTATAAGCTAATCTTCTGGAAATGGAATAGCCAAGAAAAACTGGATGAGAAAGAGTGGAAGTGAACAGTTTATAAATACCAGACCAAATCTTGAAGTTGATTTCCATTTCCATAACTAAGAACTGTTTCGACAGTTTTTCCCCTTTTATGTATAATTTTACATAAAATGTGAATTATTTACATTTATGAATATTCTTAAATAAATAATACCCTGTCTGTTTATCACCTTTGTTTTACCTTTTGCATATGCCATGAAAACAACTAGGTTTAAATGTTCACATAAGTAGGTGTGATTTCTACATTAAAGTATAAAAGTCCTATGTACACAAATATAATTTCGTTTTTAGCCAAAATTTCATTTCTTTAAAAAAAGTAAAATAACACGGCAGGGTGCTTTGGATTCTTAAATATTGAAGTATGAAGCACGGATCCAAATAAGTCCCTAAATATGACTACCATCTACAAATTGTGCCAGCTCAGATATAACAGTGTTTACAGAAAATATTTGTTTAATTTACCAGAAACTTCACTTGTAATTATAGTGGAAGAAGGTAGAATGTGTGAAATAATCAAGCTGTTCCAAAGAGAAGATATCAATATTTGTAGTTCCTGGAAAAAGATAGAGGGTAAACCAATAATACACTCGGATTTTTGTTTTCTCTTAAGTATTTATTTACATGTGGTCATACCTGAGCCTTTGGAGGATGATTTCTGTTGATACGTACAGCTGTGGCAACTACTCATTGTCTTTATTTGTTGATGAATAATGCTTTACCACATTTGCCATGTTTTCTTGGTAACCACTGCCTTTATAACTCAATTATAGTGAAATAGGCACTTGGGAACCTGAATATTGAAATTTTACTATGCTTCTCAGTGTTAAGTTGATTTAAATGAATTCAGAGATTTTATGACGAGTCCTTTATTTAGTTGATAAGTTCCTTTGATTCGTATGCTTAATAAAATCATTAAGGAATTAGATATTCAAAGCCCTTATCAGAAAAATGTGAGCATTTCAGGACATTTGCACATGTGTAGGCTAAAATATAAACATCCATTTGAGTTTAAGTAATAAAAAATAAATTATTATTTCAAATAAAGTTTTTTACTCTTTGAATCTTCCAAATACAAAAACTGTTTCTGTTCCTGCTCAAGTTCTCTCCCTGCCCCCCTTTTTTTGCCATCCCTTTTACAAAGATTTTCTCACATGCGAGTGAATTAGCAAAGCATGTGGAGCATGTAGTTAATTTTCTGTTCTGGTTGTTTCATCCTGTTCTGTTTGTTTGCAGAATATTCCAATGAATGATATCTGATACATGTGTTTGCTGGGCGAGGCTCCATACCTTGAATCCGGGGTTACATTCATGTGTAATTCCTCTTGGATAATATTTGAGTTGAAGTTAGGGTTATATTTCTTTGGCTACCTTTCCCACCTTTCATTGCTACTGCTTCCTGTGAGAACTCTAAAATTGTCTCTCAAGGGGATGATAAGGAGCTGGGAGGTAAACGACCTTGTCCTTTATGGTAGTCACCTCCCAGTGTTCTTTGAACTATGGATTGCAACCTGTTAGTTGGTCCTGAAATCAATTTGGTAGGTCACATCTAGCATTTTTATTAATAAACTTACATAATAATAATAATAATAATAATAAAAAAGGCAGAGTGCCTCAGAGGCAGTAGAGTTAAGTATTTTTTCTGTTCAGCAGTTTCAGTGTGTGTATGTGTATGTGTGTGTGTATAAGCGGGTGTGCACTGGGCTGCGCATTAACTATATGAAAACTGTGGATTAAAGTTAGGTGCTGTGAGCAGAAAATTTTAGTTTAATCACAAAGTTGGAGTGAACATCTTTCTCCGACCACAACAAGCACTTTCATAAAGACATACCTGAACTCTCTTAAATACTTTGTTCAGAGCAGGCACTAACACGCCATAAATAAAAAATTAAGAGATCCAGTCACTCCATTTTGTCAGACTCTTCATGGACGGTTGTCTGACACACTTGGCAGCAGATTTGCCCCCGAGAGTGTGGACCCACTGAATGTGGAAACTCCAGACGGTACTGGGCTCTGCAGACTCAGTTGGGGGGGACGGAAACAGTACGCAAGTCGCTGCATTCCTTCATCTCAGCCATCCTCCAAGCATCCTGAGTGTCAGAATTATAACACCATGAATAAGGACAAGACAGTTTTTCCGAGTGCTTTCTTTACCGTGAGCTAAATCAAGCTTGTTCCACAAATCGAAAGGCACATGGGGAAAAATTGCATATTTAAAAAAAAAAAATTCCCCCCTCTTATATAACTTTGTCATTGTTCACTTGCTCTGTGTCTCCTAACAGTTGCCTCTCAATATTATGTATTCATTTCTAGGAAGTCTTCTTGAGCTAATTGGAAAATGGGGTGGCACATCTCTCGCTTTCATTTTAAAAACATAAGTCACGGTGTTCATTGCATACAATATTTCACTTTCTACGTGTATGTGTGTGTTTAATGCCTACCTTTCCTTTTGTCATTAATACTTACTCTTTCTCATTGTTTTAATTTACATTAGCTGCTGCAGAGGGTAGGGATCATCTGTGAACTTACTTCTTAGGGCCTTTTGGACAGTTAAAAATGCCTGTAATGAAATTCTATTTAGAAAAGTGTCACATTTCTCTCTCAAAATTATATATTTCATTTCCTCTAAATGATGTTTAAAGTATTTTTCTAAGTAGGATTTTATGGTTCCTGTAGGTTCCTTTTCTTTTTACATTTTTTATTGAATAATAGTTATTTTACAACGTTGTGTCAAATTCTAGTGTACAGCACAATTTTTCAGTTATACATGAACATATATATATTCATTGTCACCTTTTTTTTTCGCTATGAGCTACCACAAGATCTTGTATATTTTTCCCTGTGCTATACAGTATAATCTTGTTTATCTATTCTGCATTTTAAAATCCCAGTCTGTCCCTTCCCACCCCCTGCCTCCTTGGCAACTGCAAGTTTGTATTCTATGTCTATGAGTCTGTTTCTGTTTTGTATTTATGTTTTGTTTGTTTGTTTGTTTGTTTAGATTCCTCATATAAGTGATCTCATATGGTATTTTTCTTTCTCTTTCTGGCTTATTTCACTTTGAATGACATTGTCCAGGAACATCCATGTTGCTGCAAATGGCATTATGTTGTCAGTTTTTGTGGCTGAATAGTATTCCATCATATAAATATACCACCTCGTTTTTATTCAGTCATCTGTTGATGGACATCTAGGCTACTTCCATGTCTTGGCTATTGTAAATAGTCCTGCTATGAACATTGGGGTGCAGGTGTCATTTTGAAGTAGGGTTCCTTCTGAATACATGCCCAGGAGGGGGATTCCTGGGTCATACGGTAAGTCTATTCCTAGTCTTTTGAGGAATCTCCATACTGTTTTCCATAGTGGCTTTCCTTGCTTCCGTCTCCCACTCTTAATGATTTAGATGTCTTCTTTTACAATTTTGTGTTTATTCCTTTTTTAATTCATGGCAGTTATCTCCTTTCCAGTTATAAGTTTCTCATTTTTGTAGCATCCTGCTTCTTTTCTATTTAGAGTAGACCTGTCAATATTTCTTTTAGCATGGGTTTAGTGTTGCTAAACTCTTAGTTTTTGCTTGTCTGTGAGGTTCTTTATCTCTCCTTCTATTCTAAAGGATAGCCTTGCTGGATAGAGTATCCTAGGCTGCATCTTTTTTTCATTCAGGACTTTGAATATATCTTGCCACTCCCTTCTGGCCTGTAGTGTTTGTGTGGAGAAATCAGCTGAGAGCCTTATGGGGGTTCCCTTGTAACTCACTCTTTGTTTTCCTCTTGCTGCCTTTAGGATCCTTTTTTATTCTTGACTCTGGCCATCTTGATTATGATATGTCTTGGTGTGGGTCTATTTGGGTTCTTCCTGTTTGGGACCCTCTGAGCCTCCTGTACTTGGATATCTGATTCCTTCTTTAGGTTTGGGAAGTTTTCAGTCATGATTTCTTCAAATACCTTTTCAGTCCCCTTTGTTCTTTCTTCCCCTTCTGAAACCCCTATGATGCATAGATTGGCGCGCTTTATATTATCCCATAGGTCCCTTACATTGTTTTCTTTGTTTTTGATATGTTTTTCTCACAGCTGTTCTGATTGGGTGCTTTCTGTTGTCCTGTCTTCTAGGTCACTTATTCGTTCCTCTGCATTATCTAGCCTGCTTTGTACAGCCTTTAGGTCAGCTCTCATCTCAGCAAATGAGTTGACTAATTCTACTTGGTTCTTCTTTATAGCTTCTATTTCATTTTTGACATATTTTGTATCTCTAAACACTATTTCTTTTAGTTCCTTCAGTACTTTGATCACTCCTTTTTTGAAATCTTGATCCAGTAGGCCATCAATGTCTATTTCCTTGATCGTGCTTTCAGGGGATTTCTCCTGATCTTTTAATTGGGAGTGGTTCCTCTGCTTCTTCATATTGCTCATATCTCTCTGGCACTGTGGCTTAAGGAGTATCAGTTATCTAGTTTTCCTGGAGACGGTGTGCTCTTTATGATTTTATCGAGAGGTCTTTGTGTCTTCGCCCTGTTCCGTGAACTCAACTTGCTGTTTCCAGAGGCCCTCTGTTGGCGCCCTCGTCTGTGCTATTCCCAGTGGCTGTCAGCTAGCAGATTGTGCTCTCTCCTAACACTGGGTCAGGAGCTTAGCTCTTAACCAGTGGGTGGGCGAGTTACTCCCCCTCCCATTGCCGCAGTCAGATGCTGCGCTTTGAGGGGAGGCAAGTGGGCAGATCGCACCCCCTCCCAGCACCGTGGTCAGGTGCTGCATTCCTGCCACGAAGGGGGGTGGCCGCCTGCCCTCTCCCGGCACCTGTCACTCTGCTGCTCTGTGCAGCTGCCCGCTCCGCCTCCAGTCGGCGCTCTGAAGGCAGGCTCAGGGAAGACCGCAGAACGGCCCCGCCCCTGCTCCGTGCCAAATCTCAGCTCCTTGTTTGTCTTGGTGGCACGAGTTCTCTGAAGTGCCAGGGCAGAAAGATCCTATCAGCCTCGGGCTGTAAACAAGTCTCAGTCCTGCCTAGGAGGTCACAGAGCCCCCAGGTGCGGATTCAGGCCTCGGCCGTCCCCCCCTGGGCGCTGCTCACAGGAGGAGATGCCGGCTGTGGCTGCGTCCCGCTTCTCTTCTCGCGAGAAGCACCAGTAATGGCGGCGCAGGTCTGAGGAGACAAAGGCTATGGTACCCCTTCCCCAGGGCACACCAGAGTGTTGCTTTGCTTTTTTCGCAATTTATGGGGGACCAAGGGTGTTCTGCTCCGTATCCCCTCCCAGCCATGGCACACAGCACCCTGCAGTCCCCAGGGGCTGCCTCCGTGCAGCCACCCCGTCCTCTGTCCGGCTCGGGCGGCCTGTCCTGGCCCCAGCTGCTGGCTCACATCTCTGGCTGGGTGTCGCAGGGACCCTTTGTGCCCATTTAACTCAGTTCTGTCGGTCAAGGGGTGCTTGGGGCAGATCTGAGCCTCGGAGGCTCCCCTTCCGTCCTGCTGGCCTCTCCGTTGGAGGGGGGTACCCAGTGAAAGAGCACCAGCCCTCCTTTGCCGCTCCCTCCCCGCGGGGCCACTCCTGCACTGTTTTTCTTTTTCTTCTTTCTTTTTTCCTTTTCTCCTACCAGATTTTTGGTGTCTTTGTCTTTCAAAGAGGGCGACGTTCTGTCGAAGTTCGGCAGGTGCTTTGGTTGGCTGAGTGGGTCTGTAGATGTGAGTTTTGGTGTATTTATGGGAGAGGGTGAGCTACAAGCGTCCTTCTACTCCGCCATCTTGCTTCTCTTCCCCTGTATGTTCCTAAGTTTTTTCCTAGACACTTGCACAGTGTGGACAGTAGAAGCGAGTGCTTTGTCATTCTCCTCTTTTGCTGCCTCCTTCGGAAATCCCTCATATACTCCTCTCCTTGGAAGGCCAAAATAGCAATGCCTTTGAGTGTCTCTCCCCTAGGAGCCTTTTCCATTTCTTTCTGTGGAAGTCTAGAGAGACAAATGCCCTCCTGATGACTTGGCTGGCCGCACCATCTCTGGCAGCATCATCCTTGCCCTCCTGCTGCCCAGAGACACATCCCATTATGCTCTCAGTGTGGAGGCGTGCCCCTGCGCTGGGATTGGGGTGCCCTGGGCACAGTGCAGGGCCTGCAGCTCTGTGTGCTTGGATGCACATTTCACTGTCACCACAGGCCCTAGTCTCATCTGCCGCGGACCACAGCTAGTCTGTGAAAAAGCTAAAATGCATCCTGCTACCCACTCTATACCCACACTACGCTTTCCCTTTCTGTCCCTCCCTCTGTACCCCGTCTTCGGTCTTCAGGCCTGAGTCTTCAGACTCCTGTGAGTCTGCACTCTAAATCCCTGAGGCTTCTCATCCGCTTTCTCTCATTAGAATCTTCCCAGTCTACTTTGTGGTCAAGACCTGAGAAAGGAATCTGGGATAATCTGGAAATGGGTCCATGTGGTCTCCTTTTCAGGTAGCACATTTGCATTTTTACAAAGATCTTTGTGGAGATAGAATATTAGTGAAATTTTGAGTAATTTGATGGTACAGGTTGGAAATTTTGATCAGGAAAATGCTGTGTCTTTCCTGTTTTCTTATTTTAATGAATTCCTTTTTTCCCCCCCTGTGATCCTCAAATAATCCCATGTGAAAGTCTACCTCTTCATTCTATACTTAGGGCTAGGATTCCTGTGTGTTATAAACTGAGTAAATTTCTTCTTACATTGAAGTGAGGGGGGAAGAAAACTTGTCCATTTAGATGGTAACTAGTTTAAAAAAAAATTAACACCCAGTTTGACTTGGTTCTTGTGATGAATCATGATACCCAACATTTATGCAGTGCTTACCGAGAAGCAGTTTACTTGTATTATTTTATTTAATACTTATAGGAGATAGGTCACATTACTATGCCCATATTATGGATGAGTAAACTGAGACCATAGAGGCTAATCAGTAGATTCATACAGCTAAGTGTGATGAAGTCAACTTTCGATGTAGATAGTCTGTCAGATTATTGTATTCAATAAAAACAATGAAGTCAGTTAAAGATGGGGGCACAACACAGCCCTTCATTGGTTTGCAGGTGCATACCAGCTTTGAAAATGAGCACTAACCAAAGAGTGTCTGACTTTATTCGAAAGAGTGATATAAAATGCCAGCTTCTTCTTTCTTCCTCTCCCTCTCTCTCTCTCCCTCCTGCCCTCCTGCCCTCCCACCCTTCCTTCCTTTTCTTTTTTTCCCTTCCTTTCTTCCCTGAACTGTTGGAGTCTGAGAAACACTCTTTCTTGGCTGTACACCTTGGTTTTCATTCCCAAAGTGAAACAGAACCATTTTAGTCACTCACGGTCTGCCTTAGTTCTAAAGTTACTTAATTCCACAGATTTCTTCTGTTCATTTCCCTGGGAAGTACACCAGGAATAGAAAGAAAACTGTGACCTGTCTGCCCTCAAGGAGTTCACCCTTAGGCAGAAGAAGGAGAGAAAGGATGCTATTGGGAATGTGCTGTACTCTGTAAACACCTGTGTGTTCACTTGTCTTTGCAACAGGTACCATTTCTGTCAACACTCTGCGCACACCCTACACTGCTCCTGGTGAGAGTGAGATTCTGGACCTGGATGATGAGTTGTATCTGGGGGGTTTGCCAGAAAATAAGGCTGGCCTCGTCTTCCCCACCGAGGTGTGGACT
Organism: Camelus dromedarius; assembly: GCF_036321535.1. Classification (NCBI taxonomy): domain Eukaryota; kingdom Metazoa; phylum Chordata; class Mammalia; order Artiodactyla; family Camelidae; genus Camelus; species Camelus dromedarius. The sequence continues at coordinate 27,590,010 of NC_087450.1, forward strand.
GCTCTGCTCAACTATGGCTACGTGGGCTGCATAAGAGATTTGTTCATTGACGGCCAGAGCAAAGATATCCGGCAAATGGCTGAAGTTCAAAGTACTGCTGGAGTGAAGCCCTCCTGCTCAAGGGAAACAGCAAAACCGTGCCTTAGCAATCCTTGCAAAAACAACGGCATGTGCAGGGATGGGTGGAACAGATACGTCTGCGATTGCTCCGGGACAGGCTATCTTGGCAGGTCCTGCGAGAGAGGTAGGTTTCCAGAAATTAAGCAGCCAACTCCCCTGAGATGAAAAGAGTATGCAGTGTTGCTCTCAAACCTTAAATGACCATTGAAACATAACGTATGCTGTGCTGAAGCAGATGTTCTGCAAGCCAAGAGGCCGCACCTGATGGGTGATCCCGACCAGTCCTTAATGATTTGCAAAGGACCTGATCCTGGGAAGACACAGCTTTTTAAGTATAGTTCAGGAATAAATAGAGTTGGGTCTTTTGGATCCTCTAGGATATGGGTCTAAGAAGTATCATAGACAATCACTGTTTCTTTCACCCAGTTTTTAATTTCAAGATACTAGCAAGTGAAAAAGGGATGAATTTGGACATACTTACGGCCTCATTGCTAACAGCTCTGCTAAAAAGAGCATTCGAAGCAAGCTAAACTGTGGGATGTGGCTTCCCTGACGCTACCGCATGGGACTTAAGTTAGCCCATTTCAATTTAGTTGACTTACCCGTTTGAAATTTGAAAAGTAAGGTGACTTTAAACCATCTAAGTTACACCAGCACTTTCAGAAGTTCACACTGATTTCAAAGGCATTTACCTTTGCCTAAGACGCAACTGATCACAGAAGATTTACTTACCGATTTGACATTAAGGCTTAGCGTGTCTGCGGAAGCTCTGAGCATGTACCACCATTCCCTTCTCTAGCAGGAGGCAAAGCTACTTTTTTTTTTTTTCTTTTTCCTTCTATTAGGAGAATAAGGGTTAAAGGAAGAGTAAAAGGTGATAGCTGCCGCCAGTCATCTGCAGACCAGACAAAAGGAAGGAATAGAACAAATAGGTCTAAGTATGTCCTTCCATCGACCCAAGAGTTCCAGACAAATGCTATAGTCACCATACCCATTGCCACTTATTTTCAACAATGGAACACAAAATCAATGTGAAAAAATTTTGACAAGTTGCTCCATTGTCCTCTCATGCTCCAAATAACATTGCTTTCTGAGACATTTAGCCAAAAAGTATCTGGCGTGTATTTTTTCAACCGTATGCATTTAGTCGTCTTCTCCCTGCATTCCTGAAATTGTTTAATTTGTTTAAGCTAAAACTTCCTAGAGGAAAAAGTGGTTCTTTTCTAGAATCCAAAGTTGAAATGTGACATTGATTCTTAATAAGGAGGTTCATCAGCTTATCAGTTCTATTAATAACATTAATTAATATAAAAATTAGTAATAATAACCTACTAATCTAATAATGATCTTAAATCCCCTACCCAAATACCGTCACTGCTCTGTGCTATACAATTAGATAGGTCCATGGATAGATAAACACTCTAATCACATAGATTCATTCGTTCTCCTAGTACCTAATTGCAATTCCTATGAATAGTTATCAGAGGTTAATTATTTATGCATCATTTCATTTGTAAGGTGTACATTCTCCGTAAATTTTCCCTTCTAATTTCAGTTTGTTTGTATATTATGGTTTTTAGAAATTGCCAAAAGGAGCCAACAACAACAAAGTGACAGAGCTTGCAAGATACATTACAAGTTTGGTATAATGTGAGATTAGCAGACCTGTATGATTTACGATTGTGTTTTCATTTTAATCACTCAGAGAGCTGTCACTTTTCCTGATGCTTCCTGCTTAAGTGATGCTAGAAAAGGGTATAACTGAACTGTCAGAGAGTACAAAAGCCTTCAGTTAAATATGCATGGTGTACCACCCTGTGGCAATATCCTGCTACTGCATATGGCAGAAATAATGGAAATTGTAGAGCTTCCTGAACCAGAATGAGGGAAAGGAGCTATTATATATTGCAGTAATTAGAAGGAGAGGTGGTAAGCATATGCAGATTTGCAAATGAGAATTTAATAGTAGACTTAATCACTGGGATTCAACGTACATTTTTATCTGACAGGTGGCTGGAAATTTCTGCAGATTTCTTTGTTTCCAGGTTGGTTGTGTACTGAGGAGAGAAAATTGTCATTTTTGTGTGGTTTTTGTTTCTGGACTACCCGGTGTATTGTGAGAAGTCTTTGCTTTTCAGAATTGATTGTCTTGCTCACATTATGGCGTCTCCCGAAAACAAGGGTGATGTGGGAGGCTTGTCATAGTCGATACGACAAAATCTGGCTCCTTTCCAGCTCCCAGCCCTGTCCTAGTTCAGTCAACACAAGATCATGTCCAACCCTTGGGGTTTCCAATTCAAAAGAAAGAGCTTTGACTGCGGTTCTTCTCCAGATGCACTCTGATCACATAAGAGTTGACTGACAACTCTTGAAATTAAAACAAAAAAGGCACTTACAGAGTTTCTGTTTTACTATAATTGAGCAATAATTGATAACTTATAAAGAAGCACGTTTAAGTCCTTGGACAGGGCAGCATGGGGAATGGTATTGTAATCATATTCTAGGAAATTGCCATTCTTCATTAAGTAAAGAGCTTATAAGAAAGAACAGAGTATTTGCTGACTTAGGCAAATTAAAAAAATAGTATTTTGTATGTATTGATCCCATAAAGAAAAGTAGCACAGAAATATTGTTCAATCGAATATAAATTGAATTCAGCACCTTCTCTCCTGCTTTATTTTCACAAAATTGAGAATTTGTGGCGACTTGGTCATATAGAAATTTTTCTTGGTTGTACGTATAGGGTATAATCAGAGGTCTACTTTATACCTGCTTGTTAAAACTCTGACAGATGGAGGGACAGATGTCAGAGCCATATACTTTGGCTCCTTGTCTGATTTTCATTGTTGATCACAATATGTGACTGCCTTTCGGCAAAACTGAACACAGGTGTATACTTTAGACTGCAAGGAGGAATAAGGCAGAAGAGCAAATTTATCAAACTTAACGACACGGGGGAAGGAGATATAGGAGACAAAGTTGAAACTTTTTCTCCCTCACTGGGAAGTATTGTATGGGAATTCGCCTTTTAGAAAACTCTTTTGTGTCCTAAGTAATAAAGTAAGTTTACTCATGTTTAAAGGATGCTGCCAAATAGTATAACCTTCAAATGTCAGAAGGTTGTTTACCATTTATTTGGCAACTCCAGACTGCAATCTCGTGCATTTTCCATTGCTTGTCTAATTAAACATTCACTCTAATTATGAGGAATCGTGTAGGTGCTCCTTTGTTATTTATCAACAAGTTATTTTCACATTGAGGATCGTTTAAAATGGCACTCAGGGATGCTCGAGTTTAATTACTTCACTGTTGTTTCATTACTACAGCTTTTTGGAGAATGTTAAAAGCCACTGATCCTGATTATTACTATTATTTCTTTTTCACTTTGGGTTGTATTTCATACTATATTTCTGATCCGTTGTCAGTCATCTGTGTGTCTAAAAGGACGTTCCCCCTAATTAATCTTCAGTCAAATTGAGCTACGTTTCATAGAACATGGGAACATTCAAAAAATAAGATTATTGAATAATAGAGACTAGATTTACAGATTAAATAAGTAAGAGAAACGAAGACTATTTTAGCCCTTTTATCTGTATGACACCAAAGTTACTGAGCGATTGATAGTGCCTTTTCAGTTTTTATTCAAGCAGTTGTTGCCCTATAGAGATGGACAATGATTGGCTATAGTTGAAGAAGAGAAGAGAAATGGTAAAGAGCACGTTTCTTTAAGATTGTACTGGAAGCACTGTTTTCTAGTGTTGACTACAACTTTAGTATAATGTTTTAATTTTTTTTTGACCAACTCCTAGTAAATTTTCTTTAGGGAAACCGTATCCAATTGGACAAATATGATGTAGATATGTGATATGATATAGAACCAGCATATTTTAAGAGTATCGTATTTTATTTTCTCATTGTTTATTAGGTCAGTGCTTAGCCACAGGACCCCTGTTTTGGTAGACAGACCCCTTTCCTAGTCTGTCTTTTGTGGCACAATTATGGCTTTCAATGTAGACTTTAAGGAGTATTTTGTTCATATACGTTACCAAAATTAGGTTAACTTACCATAGATAGAATAAATACTTAAGTTCTCTAGTGAATATTCATGTAAGCATGATGTCCAACTTGAAAAAAAGCTCGCTCTTGTATCTTCAGTTTCAAGTGCAATAATTAATCCAATAAATATCAGGGCTCTACTGTGTGCCTGGCCCTTTTTGGAGTCCTTGGCTGATGATAGAGCCATGACTAGGAGAGCTCAGCTCTGCTCTAATGACACACACACTAAAGGGCAAAGGCAGACTGTGCTACACAAACAAGCAGGACGTGGTGAGTGGACGCAGGATAACTGGAGGGGGGATTAGAGGGGTGCTTGCAGCAGGACTCTCGGGAATGAGGCTTGACCAGAGACCTGAACGCTGAAGAACCAAACTGTATAAAGATCTGGGGGTGACACATTTTAAGACAGAAGGTTCCACAAGCACAAACATGAATGAGACATGAAACCAGTGTGGCTGGAGTTGACTAAACAAGGGAGGATGTGCTAAAAGCTGAGGCCAGAGAGATGGGCTTGGGCTGATTGACACAAAACCTAATGGGTTAATAAACGGACTACAGATTTTATTCTAACCGCAGTGGTGGGGATCTATTGGCAGAGGGTCCGGGGTGGAGACGGGGGGTGGGGGTGGGGTTGGAAGTGCATAGCTGAAGCAATGAAGTGATATAATCTGATTCACTTTAAAATTTTAGCCCGGCTGCAACGTGTAGGCAGAAAGAGTAAAAGTAGTGAGACCATTGAGGGAGCTATTACAGTGGTCCAGGTGAGCCAGCGGGGCAGAGCCTGAGGTCCTGTAACAGTAAGAACTGATTGCTTCAGGAAATGGATGGAATTAGAGCCTACAAGACATGCAGAATTGCAAATAGATTGGACCTGGCAGAAAGGGCAAGAGAGAAATCAGAAAGGTTAAGGTCTAAACAGTTGTGTTAGATCATTTACTGAGATGGAGAACATTGGAGAAGCAGCGTGTTGGGTTTGTTCATTTTGGGTGTGTGGATTGTATTCAAATTGGAGATGTCCAATAGGCAATGGATGATGGATGTTTGATGGAACTCAGGAGAGAAGTCAGGACTGTTAATAAGCATCAGGGGAGAGAACGTGTGAAGTGACCAAGATCCTCTAAGTTAAGAGGTGGATAGAAGAGAGAAGTGCTCCAAAGAGAGAGACCTGGAACCCTCAGCACTGATCAGTTCTGAAAGTGCTTTCAGTCCCGTGATGACAACAACTAATGATTAAAGTCTCTTAGAAAAATAAATAAATACTGTTAGAAGTAATCCTTGAATTTCCCGAGTTTTTGAAAGATAAACTTGTAAAACCACAGCTCCAGAACATAGTCTGAATCATGAGCACAGTTGTATCAGTAAAATTAGTTGCTGTAAATAGGCAAGATAGTGAGAATTTCCTCAGTTATTTTAATTCCAGGTAGCTTTTAGTTTATTAAATGATATTCTGAGTTACCAGAACCCATGAGAAAGCAAAATGACTCATCCTTGTTTTGCAATGCTCTACCACCATATGGTGTTTAACATTAAGAGGGTCTATTTCTTACATCAGTCAGTTTGAGATCAACAGTTTTTGCTATTCGCTTCTCTATGTGTTTGATCCAGCATAAAGCAACTTATCCATTAAAGTAATCCGCTTTCCATTAGCAGCACACACCCTTACGAGCTCCTCAGTCGCACTCCCATCCTTACTCAGTATTATCTAGGTACAGAGTTATTGACCTTTTGGTGATAGCTTACTTTTTGCAGAGTACCAGAGTGGTGCTTACGGATAATGCTTTAGGTTACCCCTTATCTGCAAATAAACCCTAACGTGAAGTTACTGTGTGTGTCTTTGTAAAAATGAATTGCCTTGTTAAACATGATGACTCAGAAGAAGCGTCTCCTGTTATTTGGTAATATCAATTTTTCTTCTGTTTCTTTTCTGAACATCACCTTGGTCAAGAGTTGACCTGAGTTCTACCTTTAAGTCATATCTTTAATTTCTTTTTTATTATATTCGAGCAGAAATTATGAAAAAAATGATGATAGTAACTTTTCTTAGAATCATGGACTTCGAGGGCAAGCAAAGGCTCTAATAGCCTAGAGATGCTCTAATAGCACCCTCTCATTTTGCAGGTGAGGGATTCAGAGCCAAGTTTAATTTCGCAGAGCTGATCAGTGGCCTGGCTGTATAGAAACATGCATATGTAGCTGCTGGTGCTTCAAACTCGGCTCACACTATGGCTGCACACACACAAAATACGATCTCTGCTCTTGAGAAGGGATATACATACATGAACACAGTTAATCCAACGTGACGAATGCTCTAGGTAGAAAGGACTGTGGGGACAGAAAGGGAAGTGTAGTCATCTCTGCTCCTGGACTTTAGCACATACATCCCAGAGGAGCTTCTCTTTCCAGCTTAAAAAGAATTGCTCATGTCTAAAGAAGATGAGCTGAGTTTGTGTCTTGTGTGCTATAGGGAAACCTTGAGTTGGTCACGCTTTTCCTTTTCAAAGTATAAATGCACTGAACTGACCAAGAACTTTTCTGTTCATTTCCCATCTATAGAAGCAACAGTTCTAAGCTATGATGGAAGTATGTTTATGAAAATCCAGCTCCCGGTGGTGATGCATACGGAGGCTGAGGATGTGTCCTTACGGTTTCGATCCCAGCGCGCATATGGCATCCTCATGGCAACCACCTCGAGAGACTCGGCTGACACCCTCCGCCTGGAGCTGGACGCGGGGCGTGTGAAACTGACGGTCAACCTAGGTAACAACTCGCCTTCCCCCACTGGACTAACACTTTTCACCTTTTGTTCCGTTTTGCCTGCAAACATTTATCAAGTAGCCTGTTTGCCATGGAAAGTTGAAATACTTAATGGTCTCATCTCCATTATTTAAATTAATTTAGGTTTTTGGGGCATCTTTTTATGGTTTCTGTTTCATTTAACATAATTTACTGTTGTGTGATTCCTACCACTGAGGGTTCTTAAAAGGGAAGCCATGTGTATTAATGAGATTAATTGAAAATATAAATTATTAGACTCGACAATGCCTCGAATTAAATGTCTTATTTTTGTATTTAACATTCTGATTGGTTATAGAAGATATCCTTTCAGATAAACAAAAATCCACTGACGTTTACTTAGATAACATATGCTACAAAATGTCAGATTTCTACTTTGTGATCTCAGTCAACAGCCACTCTTATTATACTCCTTGGGCTTCTCCTTTGAATGGTCACCTTTGTGGTATCCCATCTTTTCTGTTTGGAACTACAGTGTGATGATACTTTGCTATCAAACAGCAATCCACAACCCTTCAATGCCCAAAGTCTGCGGCCCTTAGCAAACAGCCATGAGAACACTCAAAACACAGGCTCTTCTGCAGAAAAGTAATGCTTTCCTGCTTAATTGTAGCATTCACAAAGAGTCACTACAGTAAAACCTCACCAAGCTGGGTGAAATCTGGCGGAAGACCAGGGTGAATTAAGAAAAAGTCTGAACTGTAGACTTAAAAAAAATTACAAGCAGTCTTGTTTTCAATTACATTCAAAAACACAAATTAGCAGTTCAAAAATCTCGTTAAAGAAAGGTTTTACTAGGCTGATGCTAATGGATGGATAAGAATTATCCATAATTAGCACATTGTTTCTCAAAAGTTGTGCCGTCAATGTACAGGAAAGTACTTGAAATCAGTTTCCTTCCTGAATGTGGTCTTTTGCAATTTGTTTAATTTTTCTCCAGTGATCTCTGCTCCTATCAAATGAAGAATTACAAATATTCTGCCCAATAAGTTTCAACATTATCATTAACTCCAAGTAAGAGGAGTACAAATTAATGAGGTTTTACTGTATTTCCTGTAGGTTTACACATGCAATAGTGAATAAACAGAGAGAAAAATAAAATTCGAGGCTACATGGGTTTACAAAAAGAGTAGTAAAAATGTGATAAGGTAAGGCATTTGTGAAAACCCCACATACATTTTCAAATTGTGCTGGGCAGAATAATAGCTCATAAAACAGAAAACGATTTCATTGGTAGCTTACTGCATACAGTTACTTTCAATTAATATTAGTTGAATTAAGTTCAATAATAAGCATTTTTTTTTAAAGATTACTGAAGAACACACAGCACTTTCATTTACTGTTCTGTTAGAGTTCCCTCTAGTGACAATGATAGGTTACTACAGGCCAATCAAAATAAATTGCCTAATTGCAGTAAAGGGGCTGTTAGCTGAGGTGGACACACCGGTGGGAATTTTCCAACAGCAAAGCATTCTGTGGAAAGAGTTGTGTAGGCACTGTTCCTTGGCTGTTTGCAACCACTTTTCTGATGCGGTTGACGACACATGACAAACTCAGCTATATGGAAACAGAATCTAGGTTTATATTTTTCATGTTCCCCAAAGGCATTAAATACTACAACCAAACCCAACAAATATTTATCTATATATAAAATAAAAATAAAACATTCCACATAGTCCTTTAAAGAGAACCCTTAAAATCACAGCCTGTGTTCTCCAGTTTAGACATTCTGCTCTTAGAGAATCATTTGCTTTTATATAAGAAGAAAGTGTAAGAAAAGGAAAATCAATAGCTGTATTAACCATGACACTTATTACATAGAAATAACATTGTTAGCTTCCAACAGAGGGATCGGCTTGTGTGCTCTGAACAATGACACTGCTCCTTAGCCGCTAGTTTGTAAAGGAAACAAAGTTGTTTCTTTCCTCCTTCAATAATACAAGGTATGGAACCCAGCCTGGTTGTTACATTCTTGCCCAAGCAAATAATAGTAAAAAGAATAGATACATTAGGGTGAAATGAGAATAATTTCAACTAGCTCTCCATTTGACCACCACAATTCTAAAGGATTCCGTTGGCCTTTGTGGGATAATAGATTTTGGAGGTCCAAGATGTCTGAGCCTAGCTAAGCTTGCACTGTACCCCATTGTGACGGAGCACTTTTTAATTATATTGAAAATAATAATATGTTCTTTCACAGATGGGGAGAAAGTTGCAGCCAGTCTAAGCCAAACATCTTTGACAGTTAACAAGTCTTTCTTTCACTTAGATTTGTCACCATGTAGCTTTGTTTGAATTGGCCATTTTTTTTAAAACCTTCTATTGTTGTTTCCAATGGTGAAGTTTTATAACAATGAATCTGGGTTCTAGAAGTATGTAAAGAATAAATGATATGGAGTGGCCATATTTGCATGTGTCTGTCCCCGGAAGGGTGGACTGTGATTTTATTGGATGTCTGCAGCTATTACCTTGAAGGATAAATTTTCATTTTTCATCTATTCTCCCCCATCTAGATTGTATCAGGATTAACTGTAATTCCAGTAAGTGCCTATTCAAAATTTTTAAAATGTTATTCCTCCATTATGATGTAGCTAGTCAAGAAAAAAATAAAAAAAGAAAGAGAAAGGTGTTTATAAAACCCATGAATTCACTTTTGAAGTATACCAGTCCATCATCTGGGTTGTAAAAATTCATTTTGAGATCTGTCCAGCTGAAGACCTTCCTGCTGCAGTTTCTACCTCTAAGTGGGAAAAGAGGTGACAAATATCCTGTAACAGAAGGTGCAGACGCCTCTGTAGACCCTTGGATATAGCAACTAGCATTTGTATTTTGGCTGATCTTGGACTCCAGAAGTTCTCTTCACAACCAAATTAGGAAAAAATACTGTGGGTCTTATTCCCTTCACTTTCTGGTTTTATCTCTTAACTCAAACATAGGGGAAAAAATCCCTTTTATTTGAAAGTTACTATAAAACCTTTCTAAATTCAACCAAAATTTTACATTGGAAAATGTGTGTTTTTCCAAGTTTTATATATATGTACAGAAAATTACTTATCTAAAGAAATTTTTCTTGTTCATTAAGAGCATTTACATAATGAATTTTTACATCCTAATCGTCTATCTGCCAAAATAACCAAAACCCTCCAAATCTGTGATATGCATGCCAAATGATGAGTTAGAAAAGATGCATGGACTGAGTGTTTTTGATTGTGGACTAGAGAATCTGAAAGGATATAAGGACTGTGATTTTATTTTGAGTCGTAGCATTATCTTAAGAGTAAATTTATTTTATTTCTTTACATAAATATTTAGGTTGTTCTTTTCCAGGTTTTGCTGACCACATTAAGGAATCTCCTCCAGTATAACAGTTATTAGCTATTTAACTAAAATGGTTCTAACAAGCTTCTAATCTTTCACTGTCATAGTCAGTAAAATAGTTTTAATGTCTTCGGAAAATGCTGAATGTGAGTTGATGGAGTCTACTCCCAAAACCTCTCTGTTTCCAAATGGCAATAAGTCATTCTCTGAGGAACAAAATGGTGGTCTTAAACTTGCAAAAACAAGAAGCCTTATCTACTTAAATACATGCTATTTTAAGCACTGTGCTTCTTATAACTCAGATTTGTCTTAAAATACTTTAAATACTCACTCCAAAGCAGCATAAAAGCCAGTCCTTCCAATCATAGCAATAAAAAGGTAACTGAATTATGATTTATGAAAAATTAAGTTGTTAAAACTCTCATACAAGGCATTAAAAATCATCTCAAACAGAATATCGATCCTGAACTAACCTCTCAGAGCTCTCACAGAAGTAGAAATTTTCAGGTATACATCATCTCCTCTCAAACCCGTCTCTACCACACTCTGAAAAGGAGCACAGGTTTACAAGTCTGATACCATGGTCCAGTTTGCTTTGAGCTCTGGAGCATCGATGCAGGCAAAGTTGTGACTCACAAAATCCTTTCCCAAAGCCAGGCTTGTGACTCAGTGTAGCTGTGGGTGTTCTTGGTTCTTCCCGGATCTTAGAAAATCCATGTGAGGAAACTCTTTCTTTCCAGACTTCTGCTTCATTTTATTCCTATAAAGCATACAATAAAGCACGGGTTTTTAAATTTACAAAAGGTAGCTACATAAACCCTAGTATTTCATGGAAATTAATGTCATCAGGTGTGCTTCTGTGTTCTCTAGCTGTATATATATATATATATATATATATATATATATCAGTGATATTTTAAAACTCACGTTTAAAGTCTCACTACCCTTGTTAGATACTTCTCTTCATTTAGCTTATTATTCTAAGACTCTGATATTAAGCATAGTCTGTTCTCTGGATATTCCGCATAGCAGTACCTTTGAGGACAAAGATTTATGCTGGTTAGTGGAATTTTTCCCTTTTTAAGGTGTTAATGTATGACACTTTAATTACTTGAATTAAACCAATGATTGTGAGCTTTCAGTGCACACCTCAGACAGGACTGCAAATGCCTTAACTTGACAGCAGTCACTGGACAGAACATTCACTGATCAGGTAATGTTTTCATTTCCTTTGCCTTTGTTTTATTTGGGGACTAGTGGGCTGATGCAGCGAGAGCTCCAAGTTCCATCAAGAATTCATGTTATTGCTCAACTTTGAGGACAGGGAGGAATCTACAAATCAAACAGTGCAAATCTAACTTACAGTGATTAAATAAGCAGAGATTTCCACCTGGAGTGCATTTTGTACCCAATAAAAATATAAATAAAATACTTGTACCTCAGTGTACCTTGTAGTTTAATGAAAGACTGATTTTATTACATTTATCCCCTGTAAGCTGAAAGTTTGTCTGAAACCAAAATGTAAGTTTACTAAATCAAAACCTTGCACCACCGCCATCTAGAAATTATACCATGTCTAAGACATCAGTTGTGTTGTGAGTGTAGCATGAAGTACCTCAATTGGTGTCTTTTAAGAAAATTTCCACAGGAAATAGTACAAACTATAATGTAAAAGATTATCTTACATTTAGAATTAATATTTAAACTCAAAACTGTTAATTTTGAGTGGAAACCTTCCAAAATTTCTCTACACTTACTCAGAATTGCTCTGCTGTTTCCGACAGTCGCTCCATCCTCACCACCCCTCCTCCCTTCCACTCAGTTTACAGCAGGTGTTATTTGATATGGAAAAGGAAATAAATAGCATCTGACTCTGCTACTGAAGAATAGGTAGCAGGTGAGGAGGGAAGAGGGTCTAGCTGCACTGCACAGATTCAGACCTGCGGGGCTCTGCGATGGCAGGTGCATTTCTTTTTCAGCCCTTCCTGTGTCAGTAGTTTAGATGCAGCAACAGAATCTTCCACAGACAGGCCAGGACAGAGCCTTTTGTTAAGGTTCTTTTGAGAAAGGGCAGATTTGAATTTCAGGGACCATCTCTGTCAGATTCTTTGTTGCTACCATTCCCCTCCCCCTCCCCCCGCTCCCATAGGAAAAGCTGTCCAGAATCTTTAAATGGAAGGAGAGAGCCTGTTTTCATTTAAAAAATCCAAAGCTTATTTTCATGTGTGGAGAAGATATGTTTTAAAAAGAACTGTCTCTGTGAATAGTGGTCATATCACTGTCAAAATGTATGCTTTGATCTCTCTGATTATAAATGGAATGTCTCTGCACACAATCCCAGACTGATCTTAGTTCTTTGATGTCCGTTAGCTCATTTCATTGGTAAAATATGTTTGTTATCTGCAGCTTGGAATTAGATTAGGTCAGTATTTGCAGATTCATAGAGGGGAAGGCGAGCACAGAGCTGTGTTATCTATAGCTCTCTAGTCTCCTCTGCCCAGGACAGGAATCAAGAGACAGATTAGTCTTGCCTTCCTCAGTCAACTCCGATATGGAGAAGTACATTCTACCATCAAAAAATAGTTGTATATGGAAGTTGCTAAGAGAACCACCATCTTCTAATGCAGATAAGTCTTCCCTGGACAGTGAAGGGTATTCTTCAATAAAGGTAGATGGGAAAGGACTGAAAAGTCACATTCTTTTAACATAAAGAAGAACAGTTATTTGAATTAATCAAAAAAGAGACAAGTTATAGATGTTTTTACAAAAAATAATTATTATAGACATATGTACTAATACCAACTAATGATAACAAGTTCTTACCAAGAGAGGCCAAGTCAGACTGAAGGGTACTTTGTGACTAACAGGTGAATTATTTGCATGAAAAAGTGAGTGTCTGACCGTCTCTTGCCTAGCCCATGGTATTATAACTGACTTAATTCTTTTAAAAACTATAAAGAATGCAAAAGAAATTTTCTATTCCCTGTGAAATTTTCTCAAATGCATTATTAGTATGGTCTGTAGTAAGTATTATTAGTAAGGCCATTGGTCTTATTCTGCATTCTCTGTCTGCCAAAGTACGTAGCCTCAGATAGTGTGACCAAGACAGTGTCCATTTCAAATCTGCTGCCTACTAATTCCCAACAGTACGTCCAAAATCATGAGGCTATGTGTTTCTCTGTAATTTTTTCTGATCTTTTGGCCTCTGTAGTGGTGTATTGCATGCTTCAATAGTCCCAATTTTTTCTCTCTTCTTCTAGTAACCTTACAAATTATTAGTGCTATAATCTTTGAAGTTTAAAATACATTGAAAATTTAAAAACTAAACTTGCTCCTATTAACTATAGGCGAGTCCTAATTGTCATATAAGTAAATACTTTAAATATGTAGTAGATGCAGGAAAGCTTTTGTACTTTTGTTTTATAAGGTTTTTTTTTTTTTTTTTTTTTTTTTTTTTGGTCTTTTCAAATCAATGACATAATTATGGAACATCCTTCCTGCCCAAAAGAAGGCTTGGGGTCAGCTTTGCATCCATATAGAAAGTAGATTTTAGTAAACTCATGATCTCTGATTTTTTTTTTTTTTTGCTTGTTTGTTATTTTTTTCTTTAATCCTTATATATGTCTCTTTTCTTGCCCACCTGCTCTTTCTTCCTACCAAGATTTATTCTTACTTATGCATTTCCAGTGTTGTTTTCTCCTATTCTCTTTCTTCCTGTTTTCTTACCAGAATAAAAATTCTCTGCTCTTGAAAAAATATTCTAGTAGGCAGACCTTCCAACTATCTTTGGCTTCTTACAGAAAATGCTTTATCAAAGATGCAAAGACAACAAAATTGCAGGTGACCTTAATGTGGACAGTGTCAAGGGTTGAAGTTCAACTCTTTCTATTTGCAGTTCACTGTCTAAGGACTGGAGTGAAAGAGAATCTAAGGCCAAGTACGTAACCTAACTTTTGACTTGGATAGAGTGAAGAAATGCACTGAGTAATATGTTGTTGGAATACATAGTATGATGGATGTCTGGAGTAGATAATAAGATCTTTGTATTATCATTTTACTACCAGAATGAAAAGATCAACTGGCTGTTAGTTATCACCAATTTTTTTATGTAGATAAAAATGGAAAGCAATAAAAGAATGCAAAATGTCAACCAGAGGCACTTAAGCCATATTAGATTGCTTTGATCAGGGTGCCACTTGGCAGGCTACTTAAAAAGATACGGGGAAATTTCTGGAGGCTGGCTCTTGTTAACATGAAACAAATATTCAGTGCACAGCAGCTGCCTGGTGCCTAAAGAACAGAGAACTGCAATCAGGAGTCTTTTGCTGCTGCCTCCGCACAATGGTGCCTTGATTTGTAGAGTTCTGTCGATCCCTGCCCCTCAGTGGCTGGTGCTGTCCATCCGCCTAGGGTAGGACCTGCTGAGGGAGTAAAGGAAGATGAACATATAAATGCAGAAAATAGGAATTTTGTTTCTTGCTGTCATTTTTTTAAGCTGGAAGGAAAAGGGAAGGGAAAGAAAAGACAGCTTATAAATGATTATTTTTAGCAATAATCTAATAGTAATTACATATAAAATATAGAGACCAGGGATTTCTGGTGAAAAAACAAATAGCTAAAATGGGCAGAGGGAATTGGCACATGACAATGAGTCTTTAGAGAAATATCAAAATTGCAATAAAATTTAAGGGAAACCCATTTGGATTATCCACATCTTAAATGTATGAGAATTATAGAGAAGTGTACACGTTTAACAACTACATAGATGGTGCAAAATCACGTGAGGGCTTGCCTAGTAGAAGGCTTGGGTCTATTTTAGTGTATGATGAATCGGTTTATTGCTTATATGCAAATATAAAATGCTGCAGTGTTTTAGAAGAGCACTCTTTTGTGCAGGTTAAGAAAGAATTCATCTGGAAATCAGGCTCGATTATTAATTTATTCAGTGAAGCATTTCCCTATTACTATTGCAAAAGGGTGTACTCAAGGGGCTAAGGGATAGCTCAGTGGTAGAGTTCATACTTAGCAAGCCTGAGGTCCTGGGTTCAATTCCCAGTACCTCCATTGAAAGGAAGGAAGGAAGGAAGGAAGGAAGGAAGGAAGGAAGGAAGGGAGGAAGGGAGAAAGAAAAAGGGTGTGCTCAAAGTAATGCAAAATTCCAGACCGGCGTGGACCTTTTGAAAGTTAGTATTGTAACAATGGCCAAGGTAGAAATTGTCAAAAGAACCTATAAAATTTCAGAAGAAACATTCTGAACTTGATATCCCCTTGGCTTCTGTGAAAAGAAAATTTTCTTTTACACCACAAAATGTCACAACCACGACCTGTTGGTTGGAGGTTTTTGTTGTGTTATTTGAGAGAGCTGGTTTCTAAACGTTCACCATTTCCTTCACAGTTTAGAGTTTTTGTGTGTGTCTGTGTGTTTTGTTTTTGTTTTTTGTGGGTTTTTTTTTTTTTTTTTTGGTAGGGAGGTAGCATTTATAATGTTAATACTGATCCAGAAAATTGAAGGTAAAAATTTGAATTAGACATTAGACATTCCTGGCCATTGTTAAAGTTTTGTTTTGTTTTGTTTTTTATTAATTTTTTGTATTTAACTAATCTTACTGTAAGATATCTGATTAGAATTTCATTTGTTTTAAAGAAAACAGTAATCTTTTTTTCTTTTGTATTTGGAGCATTTTGTCTTTTTACTTATATACTTACAATGATTTAGGTTCATAGAGAGTTAATCCTAAAGGATTGGAAAGACTAAAAGGTATTCAAGAACTTCTATTTAAAAGAGCCTTTAATCCTTAGGACATACTTGATGTTCAATGATGATCTAAAGCACTATGCTGAATAACTCATTTTACTAGTGTAGACTTCAACTTCTAATAGAAGTAAATATATACTACTAGAAAATCCAAAGATTCTGAAATGTTTTCCACTTCACTAGGACAAAGGAGATGTTTTTTGTATGTAAAAATAAAAACCAAATATTATATAATTATTATTGAGCGACACTCGGTTCCTAATTAGAAACAATATTCATTATTTAAAGGCTACAAGAACGGAAAAGATTCTGGCCTGCCATTTCAGTCCTCAGAGAAAAATTATATTACTATCTTAATGCCCTTATAACAGAAAACACTTTGCATATTACATATTTAATATATAACACATTGTGTAGTATGTGTTTCTTTAAAAATATAGGATCATTGTGTGCAAATATTTTGCATCAGATTGTTTACTTTAGCAACATACTCTAAAGATTACGTCCAGTACATGGCTAAGACACATAGTATTTTAAAACCTAATTTATTGCTTATTTCAGTATTATACGGAAGTGATATCAAGCAGGCCCAGGGCACTAAGCCAGTTGAACAAAGGTAAAATAGGGAGGAAACATGGATGTATAAGAATAAGTCTTGTCATGATTCACCAGTGACCTCAGAACAGTCAAATGAAAACTGATGAGGGGCATCTGTGAGCAAGATCTTGAGAATCAAACCAGATTGGAATAACTATAAATGAAAAGACACTTCAAATGTATGCGTATAAGTGATCATGCTTGACACTAACTCATGAAGTAAAAGCCTAACTAACATAGCCTCACCATAGGATGACTGACCAGAAGCAAGTACATGGATATAACAGTACTTGTAGCATTTGGTTGATCAGCTCCAAGGAACCTCCAAACACTATCTCCTGTGATTAACCAAATTAATCTGGTGTAAGACTTAATTGCTAGTAGCCAATGGTGTCCCTGGGCAAGTACCTTCTCAGAATACTTCCTGGACAGTAAGGCAAGACATTCATTTCAGAAAACTTTGATGCCAACACAACTTCAAAGAAAGGAGCAATTCCAATATTTTCCCAATTACTGAAATAAATGGTCAAATAGAATCATAGCACTCAAATTAGTGACTAAAAGTTAAACTAATAAATAAGCTAAATATGACAAAAGAAAAAAATTATTAGCACTATGTGTTATTGCAATAATAAAATTCAAAAGAAAGAATTTTGTCAGTGCTTGCAAAAAATTATATTATCATTATAATTTTTACATACTGGATAAATAAATTATCACGTGTTATTTGTCCATAGCCTTTTTTGGGGGGCAATCACTGAGGAAGGAAAGAAAACAGATCAAAACAAATGAGATGCTACAGTTCAACAATTCTAAAGGCAATATTTCCCTTATCACAGTCCTTAGAATGTGTTTTCTTAAAATAAAAAAGAGGTCCATAATGTTTACAGCAAATACTGAAAACTAGATTTTCAAGCACTGTAATGACTTCCTAGTGAAATGAAAAAAAAAAGGGTCAAATAAACTTAACAAAGTCAGAAATTTAGGCTCTTTTTCCCTCTTTTTTCTAATATGCTTCTTATTTGGGGAGAAAATTTTTACAAGAATATCCCCAAACTACTGAGGGACAGCAAAATTTGTTAATTTAGTCTCTCATTTAATGATACTCAAATACATTTGTAGTAACAATGTATGGAAAATAAAACACAGGGAAAGCCATTATTCTTTGAATTATACAAAACTGTACATTCTTCTTTGTCTTCTCATAAAAATAAATTCCATAGCTATTATAATAATGTGTTCAGATGAGCAATTACATATTTAATTTAAAAATCTTTGCATTTATGACTATAATCCCTGGCTTTGTTTATGGAATGTCAAACCGAATATTGGTAAATTGCCAAATGCACAGTATCTGTATGCTTTTTCATTGTTTCCTTTTGGTCAGCTTCACATTGCGTAGGTATTGCATAAGACATGTTTAAACAAGTGTCAATGTAAATCAATATAATCATTTTCTTTTCATGCTACACCAACACGGAGTATATTTTCAGTTTAAAATGCTTACTTAAAATCACATTTAACTATTTAGTACTTAATTTTATACATGCAAGCTCTCCTATTATGTGATAAGCATTTCTTGGAAATGACCTTTCTTCCTTAAAATAAAGTCACAGTCCAGATTTTTCCTTTCATTACAGTAGGTTTATTTTATTGTGCTTCTTCCTAAACCAGCCATTTGAGCTAGATTAGATTTAAAGAGAACTATTTTAAAACATTCTTTTAGCAATGTATTTATATAATTTGTGTTCATTTTTACTGTGTTGTAAATATAATTATACTTTTAAAGGTTAAATTATATTTCTTAAATTTTTTTTTTACGTTGAAAATGATTTACACCAGAGATATTTATCCTGATCTGTCATAAATGGGTACAATCAATGTCAAAGCTGTATATAAAGGCTAA
The DNA here is from genome assembly GCF_036321535.1 of Camelus dromedarius. NCBI lineage: Eukaryota > Metazoa > Chordata > Mammalia > Artiodactyla > Camelidae > Camelus > Camelus dromedarius. Next base: position 27,608,555 of record NC_087450.1, read on the forward strand.
GTGTTTCTTGGTAGAGCATTTTAAACCCTTTTATTCATTTGCCTAGAGCTATGAGATTTAGCCAGATATGAAACAGGAGGTGAGGCAGCTATATATAGTGCAGTTTATTTCGTAGATGGAAGAATAGAGTTGGTATGAGCTACGAAAAAGGCAGAGGAGTCTCTGTGGGGTGTTTTCAGCAGCTCTCCAAGGTCAGACCCTTTCGCAGACAAGATCCATGTTTTCTTACAATTAAATCCTCAATAAACCTTAAATCCCCCAATTCCTAAGCCAACTATTCTCTTTTCATTTGGAAGCTACTCTGCTGGCCTTAGGTCATTTTGCTCTCCTAGGCTCTATACATCATTCAATTTATTTTTGAGGGAACTGAGCAAAAAAGCTATATAAATAATTAGCCAAATAACTGAGTTACCCAGGTCCTCGAATTCTATGACTTTTCAGATTCCATGCTGCCAAATATGAAGACAAAGGGGTGGAGCTTTATATTTATTGGCACTTCTTAATGAAGTTAGGCATTAAGCGATAATGGAGTTACTTTTTGTCAACTATTTGGCTTAATTCAATGTAAGAGATATTTCATCTACTGTAAATATATATATATATGTATTTCACAAAATCTAAACAGGTACACTTATTCAGTAAGTATTTACTAAAGGATAGGACACAGGATATTTTCTCTGAGGTTTTGAACCCATTTAGGGGAAGATAATAATAATAACAATATAATGCTGATAGTATTATTTGTTACTACCATTACTGTAACTGAGGACTTATCATGTACCAGGTATTGTTATAAGTAATCAAAGCACCTTAAATTTATATTGTAAAATATTTCTATTACTATCTTATTGTGCAGATATATCCCTGAGGCACGGAGAACATAAACAGTTTACCCAAGGTCACACAGCTAGTCACTTAAGGAACTAGGATAAAAACTCAAGAGAATTTGAATGTAGAATGTGTGCACCAGACCAAGACATACACATTCTAGAAAGTTTCTTTTTTTTCTTAAAGGAAAGATTTAAATAACAATCCAATCAAAGCAAATACAATGTAATTAATTAGCATGGGACTCTTCCATTTCTCCAGTGCTTTTTAGAAGTTTATAAAATGCCTTTCTCCCGTTGTTAGTGTTCATTTTTGAAAAGCTGTCATCTTCAAGCTTAATGTCTAACTTTCTATTATTTGCTCAAAGTAGTTTTTAATTAGGGAAGTGTATGTCTAATATTTTAGTATAAAAAATTTGTCTATTCTTAGAACTCTATCAATGTCTCTTTGCCTATACAGAAAAGACAAATAGCTCTTTATGAAAACATTCTGAATGATTCTCAAGGACGTATCCTTAGCTAAACTGAGGAGAGTTAGGGAAGAGGGAGGAGTTCCGTGACTCTGGGCAGGTAGCTCAGCCTCACGGCTGTTAGGGTGACTGGTCTGTCATCAAGCCCAGATCGTGACTGGCACCAGGCCAGGCCAGCAAGACAGCTCGGAGACAGCTTCTCTGCACCGCAGAGGCCTTGTCATTACGGGCAGACAGTATGGGGAAGGTGACCCAACTGTACCTCTTAACGTGGATAAAAGAAGTGTTTTGCCTCCAGTCTTGTCTGTTCACCCCTGAATGGAGAGCTAACTAGAGGAAACTTTAAAAATAACTAAGCATAAAACTAAGGCTCCAGATTGGGAGGCAGGGGGCTCAAACAGCATTCAGTTTGTGCAGTCACCCAGGACTCTGTGCTTAGAACGGCTTGTGCTGGGATTAATGCTCTGCTGTCACTGTCCTGGATTTCTTCACTTTGAACAAGGGCCCCACATCTTCATTTTGCACCAGGCTCACAAATATTTCGTTGGTCCTTCCCCTAGTAACGTTAGTGAAGAGCAAAAGAAGAATCTGAAAGTGCCATCTGCATGTTTCTAATTTTAATTGGTAATTAACTTTCCTAGCGGATTCATATGAGAAATAAAAGCAAAAGAATTCTGCTCCCAGCCCAGTACCTAAAAATTGAGAATGATAAAACAGAAACATTCAATGAGGAATTCCTCTCCTTTGGTTTCAGTGTGTTTGTTCGTTTAACTTTCAAGCAGAGGTCAGATTATTTTTTAAAGTGATTATTTTCCAACCAGAAACTCATGGCAAAGTCAAATAGCAGGCCGAAGGTGTCGTAATTACCACCTGAGAAACACATCCTCCTGCCACTTACAGGTGTAAGTGCTGCTGCCGGGAACACGACTCAGGCATCCAGCCGCGGTGGCTCTTGCTTCTGTTTCTCCTGGCTTTTCTCTCTCCCCATTATTGTCACAATGACAAGACTTGTTTCCAGCTCCCCACCGGGTCCTGCCTCCCACGGGAGGCTGTTGTCCTCAAAGTCAACTGCCAAAAAAAAACTTGTTAGTACTTGGAAAAGTTGATCTAGATAGACACCTAATTTTATGCGCACACCCAAATGTCATACATTTTAATAAAGGCTGCTGTTCTAAATTTGTAGAGCAGGAAAGGTGACTACATTTTAGAAGTAGAGGGACGTTGCAGTTCGTTTGTGCCATTTATAGCCTTTTAAAATTGTTTTTTTAGTTTTTGCTTTTGTTGTTTGATAAGAAAACTCAGATCAAGAGCAGTAGAAGAATTAGACTAGAACAGTGTAATTAAGGTTTTGCTGGATTTAACGGCAACGTTGAATCTAAAACTCAGGTCTCCTGACTCTTAAGCTCTTAACTATTCTTCCATTACTTTTTTCCTTTAATAATCACTGTAAAAGTTTAGGAGAAAAGGGAATTTAAACTGTCTGTTTATTTGTGCATCATTTGTGCATTTGTTTGTGATCTATTAGAATGTAAGCTCCTTGAAAATCTAAGTTGGGACATTCTCAGTGCTGAGATCAGCACTGCCCAGCTCTGATCTGATACTTGAACAGGTCAGAGAACAATTTCTTTTAGGTAAAAGAAAGGGTTTCTTAAAGGTGACTTGATTATTTCACCACATAACCTTTTGATCTATTGTTTCGTTTCCTAAGTGAATGTGTCCATAAAGAAGGACTATCCTGGTACACAGAATGGTGTATTTCCTGTTCCTACCTAATCATTATTAGTAATTTGGTGCTATATTCTGTGAGGGATGCTAAAATGACATAAACACACTTATCCCCCTTAAAACTTGACCATGTAAATTAATAAACACATTTCTAGCATATATCAGTATGGTCCTACTGGTTTCATTTGAGGTTTAGTAATCCTAAGTCTAGAATAACTCTCTTTGAAGTTCTCTCTGCCCTATGCCTACATCTGTCAACATTAAAATGATGAAATTAACAATGGTAATAATGAAAATCTCAGAAATTTAGGGAACTTCTCTATCATATTGCACTCTTTCATGTAGCCACAAAGTTGGAAAACAGTATAAGGCAGTTCCTTCTAATAATGACAGAATTTTAAAGTTAAGAGAGTATTTTTGATATGCTCTTATCAAGTATCCTCATTTTACAGATAAAAATATGAAGAACAGGGAAGATAAATTACTTACTTAAGGTGACATAATTAGTGGATGACAGACCTAGAGACAAAATCCAATTTTCTCCACCATTCCCTCCTGTAGTAAAAATGGAGGAGAAGAGTCAATAACAATTGTGGTTACTAATCTGGCTGAAAAGAGCCCTCACCTTTTATTAAGTGTATATCTTAGTGGTTATATTTAGGTTTTGTGGAAGTACTAGATTTCAAAGAAGGATTTGTCTGGCTGACTATTGGTCTCCACACCCTTTCCCTACATACACACCCCTTCTACTCTCTTCTATACCTCAAGCTGGGGTGGTCTCCAACCCTTCTTAGGGGTCAAGTCTTAGGGACATAGCTGAGCTTCATATATTGGTAGGTTGTGAAAGGGCAATCAACTTGAACTAGACTGAGGAAAGCTTAAATATTTATTGTGTCTACTTCCATCTGTTACTAATAAATTTTAGCTACAGAGCCACCAGAAAACCCAGTGAATCTTACCAACTAGAGAATACTTATGCCATAGCATAAACTCTGTTGAAAAGAACTGGTACTTTTACTAAGCTGTACCTTTGATGTAGAACAAATAGCAGTCATGGACCACATCATAGACTCAGATCTTGATGTTCTTCTGCAAGTTCACTCTAGTTCAGCATAATATCATGGGCAAGACAATTTAAGGAAAGGTCACTAGACTGGTGGTCTGGATACCGGGACTCTGCTCTTAAATAGTTGTGATTATGGGAACATCATCCAATTGATTTGGATCTCGGGTTCTTTGTTTGTAGATGGTTCAGCAAACTTCTATATCTCTCATTCCCCTTCTAGTTCTCAGATTCTTTAAAATAGCATTAACTTATCAAGCTGACTTTTGCTCCAGTCTGGTTAAATATCAGCTGTGGTCATTCAGCCGTGTTGTACCTCTCCTTTACCATCTGCAAGTCCTTTTGGGGGCTGTGGAAAGGACACTAGAATGGACATGGAAGGTCTCAAGATCTCAGTCTTAATATCACTCCTTACTGCCTCCGTGACTTAGAGTAATACCTTCAACCTTTCTGAATCTGCTTTTTAAACTAACAAATAGAAAAAAAAACTCTATGACTTAAATAATACAGTAAGAATCAAGTATAAAATTACATATAAGGCATAACCCCCTACAAACCACAAGGAATGATTGTAATTAAAATGGAAACAATGCTATGGGCTTTCTTTAAGATTTTTTAAATATTGCTTACTATCTTGGTCTTCCTAGACTGCTGTAACTGAGAGGACTGAGAGGCTTCAACAACAGACATGTATTTCTCATGGTTCTGAAGGCTGAGAAGTCCAAGATCGAGTTGCTGGCAGGTTTGGTTCTTAGTGAGGGTCTCTCATCCTGGCTTGTAGATGGCTGCCTTTTCTCTGTGTCCTCACATGATGGAGAGAAACAGCTCTCATGACTCTCTCTTCTTATAAGAGTATGAGTCTCGTCGTGGGTCCTGCACCCACATGACTTCATCCAAGCCTAATCACCTCACAAGTGCCCCACCTCCGAATACCATGACATCAGAGGTTAGGGCTTCAACACGAGAACAGTCCATCCATAACACTCACATTAGAGCTGGGAGAAAGACGTTAGTGCCAGTGAGACATATTTTGCTATCCCCAAAGGAAAAAGAAATCTCAAAAAGAATTCAGATAATTAGTGGCTTGACAATAATTTTCCCATTAAAATTCTGACACAGGGACAGATGACTCTCAAATTCAAAATTTCAACAGTTAAGCTATCTCCATTTACCATACATTTCAAATGTCTGTGAGAATGTGAGATTTCAGAAGCATCGTAGAGGTCCTCTAGACCAATCTCCTCACCTTGTAAGTGGAAGTGTTGAGACCACTAGAAGCTGAATGTTTTAGCAAATTGCTGATTTTGGGTGGGTCCAGTACCGAACTGATCTATAGCCTGCCTTTAGTACCAACCGTTTCAGTGTCCCTAGGTAGAGGCGCAGGGTATTGTTTAGAGATTTGTTTCCAACAGGACTTATGCAGAAGTTGTGTGAGATTCCCTGCCATTGTGATCATTCTGTAGAGCAAGCCGAAAGTCGTGACAAAGGGCAACTTTTCCCCCTCTCCACTGAGACAGGGGTAACCAAGAAGTTGAGTTGCTTGCTAAAGGTCACATTCGCTGGGAGGCAGTATAATGCATGGGGAAACATGCAGGGCTTTGAGTAGGTCTGACCAAGGATGGAACACTTTTCTATCACATTTTAGCTGTGTGATCTTGGGACAAGTCATTTTAGCTTTCTAGGCCCTTTGGTTCCACATTTGCAAAATGATCATAATGTAAAGATGAAATAAGTTAATATATGAAGTGCCTGGTACATAATAAGCATTTACCAGCTCCCAACTTCTTTCTTAAGAGCCAATTAAGGACTAACAACCACAAGTTTTAAGTCCCTGTCCAGTGCACTCTCCATTACCCTTCATGTTGCATAGATAATAGTGTTTGGAACTGAGAATATTAAGTGCATTTTTTTTTTAAACCTGTCTTCCAAAGTCAATCTCTCCACATTTTTAATAATGCAAGAAAGGAGCTTGAAGTTGGCCCACAGAGATTTTTAGGAACCAAAGGGTTATTTTTAATTGGATTTTGTGCCTGTTGTTATAAAATCATTGTTTTATAGATGAAGCATTACAATTTTACTGCAAGATCGAGCCCAGAATGGGGTAGAATGATGATATCACCCTTATGCTTCTTTCTCTTGACAAAATACTTTTGAATTAAGAGAATGAGGGGGAAGCTGTTTCAAAAGCACACATTTCTAAGAAAAAAAAAAAAGCTCTGCCCTATAAAAATAGCTTTAAAATGATGTATTCTCTTTTCAAAGTTCAAAACTAAGAATGGCCCTTGCTGGCAGTAGGATGCCAAGATTCTGCAGGGACACTTTTTCTTCGCTGTTGAAACTGGAAAGAGTCCCTTTGATCCCGGAACTGGCTTTCAACATTTGGTCTCAAAGCATTTTTGCAGTTGTTGAACTAACAGGCTTCCTCTAGTTATTTAGTGATCCATCTCTCAAAACTGCTCTATCTAGACTAGTTTTTTTATTCATGTACCTAGATGTGATTTAACTTCTGTGAAGAAACAAAAAGAGATGGTTTCTAATCTTAATGATGGTTCTGTTTAAAGACCAGTTCCTTCTGCAAAATTCAGCTTACATCACTGGCTGGTTTTAAGCTTCAGAGAAACCCCAACCAAGGAGGACGGAACTTGTACGTCAGTAACATCCTAAGAGAGAAGCCAGGGGGCTGGGTGGATGGCCTGCGGTATTGAAAGCAAACGGCGGTCTCTTGTTGGACAGACTCCTGAGGTCCTTCTAGTACTCGGTTCCCTTATTTATTTTTCTTTCTCCTTTTCTCTCTTCTCCTTGGCCTTTCTGTACATCCTCCTATGATCCTTGGACATTGGCTGGTTTGGCTGCTAGAATTTGGTTGAAGACATTGTGAACCCCACCCTGATCCTGAATCATTTGAAAGTCACCTAACTCAACTCAATGTCATATCTTCAGTTATTTTAGCATACCAAGAAATTCCAGTACCTAAAGAAAACAGAGCAAAGATACATCCCCCCCACCAAAAAAAAAGTATCATTAAAAATGTTTCATTATTTTTTCAGTGAAACATAGTATCAGAGTATTAGCAATGCTTATTTTTTTCATAAAAATTTCCAGTTATATTAAAAGCTATTTTCCATTGCTTTGTTTTTATGTGGTAGAGGGACCTTTGACTAACTGTCATTTCATTAATTTCCACAAAATACTTTCTGAAATAATCTGACTGTCCTAAGCCAATTTAAATTCAACCTGCACAGGTCTACATACGTCCACTTGTGGTTGCTTTCACAGTTGGTTATACTTCTTGCCCTCTTTCTTTTGGTCCTTGGCTGGGATTCACTTCCCTCTATCGCTGTTTGATCTCATTTTTCCCCCTCACACTCAGCATTTGGCCCTTTATTGAGAGTGTTTTTCTTTTCTTTCCTTCACTTCCTAAGAGTCAATACTTTTACCTACACCCATTTTCTGTGCCTCCACTCGACTTGGTTCTTAGACACAACATCCCAGAAGTGTAAGAACTTGGCAAACATTGGAGGTACATGATGTAAGAACAAAGAGCATCCATCACTCAATATGGTACCCAGAGCTGCCTCCTCCCCAGAGTCTAATCAGCCAGATTCCATTCATTGAAAATGGTTAGCTAATGACCCATGGTCAGATCTCTCCCCAAGGTCAGAAGTTTCGTGACTGCTAGTTACTTTATTAGCAAGAAAGTGATAAGTGCAAAATCAGAGAATTCCTTAAAGAGGGAAGCCTGTGTAAATGTGGGAGGGTTCCCAATGCTGTATTGACTGTGCCTATTTATGACAACAGGTATATCCGTTTGTCTCCTATCAGTGCGTAATGTTAAAGATTCTTCTTAAAGTGTCACACCTGAATGTCTGTTAACTTGTCATTTTCCTTGCTTGCTATGACTCTAATGGGCTTGAGAACTCAGCCAGCCAGTCTCTTCTCTCTCTCTTTGTCTCCTTTCTCTCTCTCCTCTTTCTTTCGTTCTCTCTTCTCTCTCCTCCCTCTCTCTTGCTTTCCCCCTTTCTTTGTCTCTTTCTCTCACTCTCTGTGAGGTTCATTTGCTTGACTGATTCTGAGTGTCCATAATGACTGTTTGGCATATTCTACAGGCAAAGGTCCCGAGACCCTTTTTGCCGGCTATAACCTCAATGATAACGAATGGCACACAGTGCGTGTGGTTCGTCGCGGAAAAAGTTTAAAGTTAACGGTGGACGACCAACAGGCCATGACAGGTAAGCCCCCTGCCCCCATCACCTTTGCTTTCGTTGAAGCTTTAGACTTCACCGTTCCTTGCAGGTGACTTTGCAAACCAAGTGAAGCTGATACACACAGTTAATTTTTTATTCCAGCTCTTCCAGCAACGATTAAATTCAATAAGCATCATGTTAAGTGTTTTTTCCTCTCAGATGAGCAACCCTTTTTTGTCATGTTCTTTTCCATTTAATAATTCAAGAAGAAGTTATACTATACTTTAACTTTATGGCTTGATAAATATCTTAGGGCTTCATAAAATATTGAAGTCATTGTTTGGATGACAATTTCTGTTCAGTTTCTTTGCTTCTTATATATTTAGGCGAGGAACGAGTAGCATGTTAGACTTTCTAGTTTCTGGGTAAATTGACAAATATGCTAGTATCCTGTCAGGTGAACCGCTTTTTATTTTAAGCTATCATAGATCATTTTTGGTCATTTAGCTCCATTGGTTCAACTCTAATGTTAAGAATGTCAAGTTCAAATCTCTGATTTGTCGATTCCTCCCCGAGGTGAGCCATATAAAGGTCCACCCCGGAGACACAGGGAAACCAAATGAAAGAGGAGTTGGTGCACCTTTATTCTCTGTGCTGAAAATAACTTCAAGCACATGACCTCCTGGGATATTAGCTCCTTTTTCTTTTTCAGAGAGCATCTTCTGGTTAATTATTTCAGTACAAGGCACACAATGGTCCGTGTGCAGCAGAGAAGTGTCTGTTCTACATTCAGTCTCAAGGGGGTTTCCATACTCAGAGATCAGCTGGCTGTATCAGTGTAGGAATACCCTGCATGGGGTTTTAACTTTGAAGAGATCATTCCTGAGTTCAAATGAAGCAAGCTACCAACTCAAAGATCTCTTACTGTCTTATATTTCATTACCAAAACTTTTTCTGCATGTGGGGGCAAATTTGCTTTGTTTTAGAATCATCTGAAGAGCTTTAAAAGGATCAAATCCTGACTTGACACCACAGAAAGTATAGAAGAAGCCCATTATTTTATATATATATATATTTTTTTCTTAAAATTTCTCCAAAGAACTCTAATGCATTTGGTCTGTGGATTGACATTTAAAACCCACTGCTATGCTGCGTTATGTTATTCTATGAGGAAGAAAGTGACACAGAGAGACCTTAGCATAAGCGTTTATTGCCAAGCATGAGAATGTTCTAAAGGAACTGTTGAACTCAGGGAAAGAAGGCAGAATTTTTGTAGGCTTTGGCAGGCATATCTGCTGAAGTTCAGCTAGTTTTGGTCAAGGGCAGTTCTTGGAAGAGGAATGACTTGTCTTTGTAGGTTAGCATCCATTGATTGGACCATCTGGGTTTTCTCAAAAGGGGTAGAAATGAACAGTTAGGGTCTAAGGTCATGTGCAAGAGTTTGGGAAGAAATAAATGCCAGGGACAAGGACATGTGAGGATCACAGTGGAACATTCTTTAGTCCCTTAAGTGTGTCTCTGATCTCACACAGCCCTATGAAGCAGATAGCAGATATACATCCCCATTTTATAGATGAAGAAGCTGAGGTTCAAAGAGATTAAATGACTTGTTTGTTTGAAATGCCATTATTGTTAACCAGAACTGAGAGAGATCCTAGGGTTGTTTTTTTTTTTTTTAATTCGGTCAATTAAAAAAAAAAGTTTGTTTGCTTTTTGACTCAGGTTTCACTTATTTGTGTTTATTACTATCCTAATAAATGCATGACTCTATGATGTGTACTCTCCCAGACATCATATCATTTTATGAGGATAATACATAAACACAGCAAAATCACACAATAACTGACCATCTAGGGTAGTACATGATAGACTAATGGTTGAACAAACAATTCATGTTCTTGGGGTTCGGAAGAGACGTTGAGGACCTTGGTTTCAGGGATAGTTTAAAGCAGTAGATGATATTTAACTAGGCTGTAAAGAAAGAATAAAGCAGATGATGATAAAAGTATGTGAGTGAGCATTCCACACAGGGAAGAATGGCTTGGATGGGGCCAGGCAGACAAACTAATGTTCAGGGAACAGAGAAGGTTTGTTTTGTTTCATGTGACCATGAAGTGGTTGACACAGCTTGAATGGTCTTTGGGGACCAATAGTTCAGTGCTCCGGGTGAAGGAGTTCATATTTTATGGACTCCTAGGCAATTGGAAGTCGCTGCATTTAACCTGGAAAACAAGCTGAGAGAATATTTTTTGAGCAAAAGAATCCTGAGCAGTATACTAGATGCTTCAGGATGTGAAGTAGTAAGTCCTGAACAACAGTGGATCAAGAAAGTGTAGAAACAAAAGACTAGTGCAACACATTTTTTGTTGTTGTTGAAGTACAGTCAATTTACAACGTTGTGTTAATTTCTGGTGTACAGCCCAGTGATTCAGTTATACGTATATAAATATTCCTTTTCATACTCTTTTTTATTATAGGTTATTACAAGATATTGAATATAGTTCCTTGTGCTATACCATAGGAACTTGTTTTTTATCTATTTTATATATAGTAGTTAGTATCTGCAAATCTCGGGCTCCTAATTTATCCCTTCTCACCGCCTTTCCCCCCTGGTAACCATAAGTTTCTTTTCTATGTCTGTGAGTCTCTTTCTGTTTTGTAAATAAGCTCATTTGTATCCATTTTGTTTAGATTCTACATATAAGTGATCGTATGGTATTTTTCTTTCTCTTTCTGGCTTACTTCACTTAGAATAATGATCTGTAGGTCCATCCATGTTGATGCAGATGGCATTATTTTATTCTTTTTTATAGCTGAGTGTGTGTGTGTGTGTGTGTGTGTATAAAACAACTTCCTGATCCAGTCATCTGTCAATGTTCTGTGAAAGTTTTATTTAGAAATCTGAAATTATTTCTAAAGTAGAAGAATGCAAAGAACACTGGTATGCCTTCCTATTGTGTGTTATTCTATTTGCTTTGACACCTTTACTCTCTCTCATTTTTTTCCTTAACCAATTGAAGATAAGTTACATACTTAATAGTCCTTCACCCTAAACACTTCAGTGTGCATTTTCTAAAAATAGGGATACCCCTTTACATAACAAAGTAAGAGTTAACCAATGTCCGTAGATTTGTAATTAATACAGTATATTTTATCTGTTCTCTCATCCCTTTTTCCCGTTTTGTCAGTTGACCCAATGTTGTCTTTTATAGCATTTTTGCCTCCAGCAGAGCATGCAGCCGAGGGTCAGATATTACATTTAGTTTTCATGTCTCTTTGGCTTCCTTTAATCAAAAACAGTTCCAAAGATTTTCTTTGTCTTTCAGGACATTGACATTTTTAAAATATATAATCCTCCCACCTTTTATTGATGTTAAATCCCTCTTTGTCTGATGTTTCCTCATGATTAAATTCAGGTTTTCCGTTCTTGGATGAAATACCACATTGTTGATGGTGTGGTCTTCTTACAGGATCCCATCTGGAAGTAAATGATGTCCATGCTCTTGACTCACGGTTTTAACACTTGGTTAGCATGTTGCCTGGCTTTTCCACTGTATGAATAGTATGTTTTTCTTCATTGCAACTAATAAACTGTCTGTGGAGAGACATATATTAAGACAATGAAAATGTCCTGTACTTCTTCAAACAATTGCCCTAGCTGTATCATCCACTGAGACTTCTACCTGATTCTCCAGCACAGTAGTTACAAGGGATTATTTTCAAACTCCATCACTCTTTGTACATTTATAGTCAGCATTTAGCATTCTACTGTAAACAAGAGCTCTCCCTTCTTTCTCTTTCTTCTCTTTTGTTTTTCATGTCTTTCCCTTTCTTTTCTTTTTCTTTTTCTTTCCCTCTTTCCCCTCCCTTCACCCTCCTCCCTTCCTTCTTTTCTTATTGTTAGGGGCCCATACATTTCTATTTTCAAATAGTTTATAATTACTTTACTTAGTTATTTGGGGGCTCAAAATGTCCCAGTTTGGGCCAGTGTGAGTCCCATGAAGTTGGTCTCTGTGATCTTGTGACATGTCTCCACCCAAACTTTTTTTTTTTTTTTTAGCACTTCCTCACTTTCTGACGTATCAGGATATTTTAGGCACAACTTTTACCTCCCATGCCCCAGCCCTGGAATCAGCCATTTACTTTCCATTTAGTAGAGAATGAACTTACATACCAAGATCTAGGTGGCTGGTATGCTCAGTGCTAGTGGAGAATGTGCTTTGTGACTCTTTCAGAAGGCTAAGATAGGAGATATATCCAAGTATATACACAGACACCTGCACACACACACACACACGTTCACATAAACATGCCTATACACACATTTTAGAAACCATCAGTTCACACTAGCACTTCTGTATCTATAGCGCTGTTTCTTGTGTTCATCTCCCATGTTTTCATATCCCTTCTTCCACGGTGGAATCTTGGCTCCCAGTGATGTCATTTTCTCATTTGCCCAATGCAGTAACACGTCTACAGTAGTTTCACAATTGCTTTAAGTTGCTCAGGCCACCACAAGCAATAAACCGACTAAAAGCTGTTCAGGATTAGTCTGCGATTCTTCTCATCCCTTACTGCCTAAGACTCAATGTATGTAGTCAAATGCTAAGTTTATAAATAACTTTGATTAGTTCCTTTCTTCTTTTTTTTCTTCCTCTTCCTTCCTTCCTTTCCCTTTGGGGTAGTTACAATATTCATTAGAAATACAATCGATTTTTAATTCAGTTTAGTTTTTTTCCTTTCCCATTTTTTGTATTTAATTACAGTTGTGTATAGAATATTAGCTTGCTTTTAAAATCAGTGTAGCACATTTTTGAATTAAGAAGTGATGAATAGAGTGTGAAAGTGATTAGTGTAACAGAAAATTCCAGGAATGTTTCTTAAATGCATTGCCATCTAATTTTCATTTAAAAAATGTAAGCTGTATCTTTTCAGTTGCATAGATTCTTACCAAATTTCTAAATGAATAGTTATATTCTATGTTAGTGAGTTTCCTTCTTCAGCTTCCAGTGAATATAACATTCCTTTGTTTACGTAAATGGTCGTGCATTTATCTCCCACCAGCAACCGTAATTTTAGAAAGCGGAATTAAAAGATACTTATGTAGACGTAGGAACAAATAAATGATGGATTCAAAGGGGAACTCAGAAAGAATTGACTCTGTCGGGGAGTTATTCTTAAGGTAACATCACGTGTTTCCACACTTCTGCTCCCGAGCATGGACTGCCTCTGCATGGTGATGTCACCCGTATCTCCTTGGCTGGTTGATTTTGAGGACGCTGGCACCTAAGTCCTCATTAGGAATTCATAAGCCATTGCTGAGGTCTGGCTTATGATCTGAAAGAAAAGGAATTCCTTTTTAAAACTGCCAACTTTGGAAGGCAAATACATTCCAACGTGTTTGTTTAGCAGATTTTTTCCCAGCAGGTATTACTAAGATTATAATATGGGTCTTAGTCCACCCCAAGTCAAGAGTGCAAGAAACGGCATGTTTCTTAACGGTCTTTCTATCAGTTTACATCAAACTTGAGGGCTTTCTTCTGGGTTTACAGGATGTTTAATCATAGGCACGGGGCCCCCACTCCCACCTTCACGCTGGATCGTGCAGAAGCTCCTGTTGGCTTCTGTTTTCCCTGGTTCTCACCAAAAAGACAGGTTTCTAAATTTGTCTTTTGGATTGCAAGAAGCCTGCTGCTCTGGTCCTAAGTGAGGCAGAGGGTCCTTGCTGACTTCTGCAGCCTAAGAGCTCTGGTCAAGTTCACCTGTGTTTATCTCAATGACTCTCTCTGAACCCCTCAACCTGACCAGAGATCCGGGTGCTGGCACTCAGTCCCCCTAAGTCCCACCAGAGTTCATCTCTCCCCTAGTTGGTGGTAATCTCCCCTCTAGTTCAGCCCTCAGATGCTTTCTGCTCACTTTTTTTTTTTTCCTTTCTGGAACACCTCACACACTAGGCCTTCAGAAAAGATTGGAAGAGGGATTGTTTTCCAGAAAGTCATCTTCCACTCTCTGCCAGGAAAACGCCTTTGAGGCAAAGTGCTACAGGGACTTGGCTACTTTCTCAGAACGGAAGGAAGAACAAAATACAAACTAGCATTTCAGTAAGGTAGCCTGCCACTTACTCTTTCTCCAAACTGCCAAGGCCTTAGAGCAGAAATTAGATTCTGTCCTCTGTTCTGTAGGAGTTGAAATGTTTTTCAGTTGTGGAAACCAACTTGCTGTTTCTCAGAATTTAAAGATGAGTGGGAATATAAACTGCGTAAACACTGGTGATTCACCCAAATTGTGCATTCTGCCCCCAGTACTCCACCCCACCTCTTTCCTTCCCCCAGCTCCCAGCATCTTGCTGCTCAGAGCTGAAGACATTTTGTTTTTGTTTTTCACAGTAATTTACCTTCATGAGTTTCATCAGGGTGATTCACATTTGGGGAATTATGTTTTGCCATAGATCTCCTGGAAGTCAACCATCCATAAGAATACAAAGTCAGCCTTGAGTTATATAGCGTAGAGGAGGTTTCCAAAGACAGTGCTGGAACCTCGCCATCGAGGCTTCATTCAGAATGGGATTGTTTTCAAACACTCTAGTGGCCAAATGAAGTCAGCCATGAATCAGGAAAGCAATCAGGGTATCTTATGAAATTTTGCGGCATGTCAGAAATCGCTGAACAGGAAAAAATTGTTAAAGGAAACTCCTGCATACTTTTCATGCAAAGCCCTACATTTGACTGCATCTGTAAATCAGCGTTGTATATACACATTAAGTCCCGTATCTGTTGAGCCCAGGACAGTACACACTCAGATCATCCTTGGGAATGTCCGCACCTCACCTGGGCTGATGAGGGTGAGCAAAGAAGCCGAAGAAGGGAGAGATTCCCCAGGGCTCAGATTAGAAAGAGTTCTGCATACTCAGTGGGATCCCCCGTGGGGAGTCCTTGGGTTTCAACGTATTGCTTAGTCCATCTAAAAAATCTGGAGTTGTGTGTGTATGTTGATATGTGTGTCCTTCATTAAACACTGTTCACCATGTGTCCGGTTATCCAAGCCTGGAAGCCGGCATCCTCATTATTTCCTTCTTCCCCGTCATTCTGTACATATTAGTAAAGCCTGCATATTCTGTCTGCAAAATTATCTTATTTTGTCAATTTTTTCCATTTCTTCTGTCAACACTTTATTTGAGATTGTCTCTAAGCCATTATATCCACATCAGAGAGATTAAATACACACACACAGACTCATAGCTTACATCTGCCTAAAACCCTTCAATAGCTCCTCATATAATCAGAAGACACTGTGATATCTGACCCCTGACTCCTCTTCCCATCCTATCTGAGCCACTAACCTCACTTACTCATGACTCTCCAGCCACACTCTTAGCTCTTTCTCAGCCAAGAGCCTCTGCTCATCTGTTTCTCCCTCCTGGAATCCACCTCCCGACCCCTGTTCTTCAGTTCTTAGCATGGTTCTCTCTTTCTCTCTTTTTTTTTTTTTTTAACTTAATTTAATTTACTTTTTTAAAACTGAAGTATGGTCAGTTTACAATGTTGTGTCAATTTCTGGTGTACAGCATAATAATTCAGTCATACATATACATGCATATGTTCGTTTTCATATTCTTTTTCATTGTAGGTTACTACAAGATTTTGAATATAGTTCCCTGTGCACTACAGTATAAACTTGCTGTTTATCTATTTTATATATAGTAGTGGCTTTTTGTTTTTAATCCTTCAAATTTCACTTAAACATCAACTCAGCCACTTCCACCCCCATTTCGTATTTACCAACACAACACCCCATTCATCAAATTCATGGCATTTTTCTGAGTTTTATTGTTATATATTTAATTTTCTTAACTGCTTTCGTCTGCCTTCCCCCAGTAGACCATGCATTTTGTGAAAACAGGAGCCAAGTCTGTTCCTCTCAGTATTGTTTCTTACTTGCTGGATACAGCACTTGACTCATACATGTACCACATACTCGTAATAACTTCCCATAACTGTAAGTGAATTAACAAGTGGATATAAGGCTGGGGAGAGGGGGTTGTTTTGTTCTGCAGCAGCAGTTTAACCCCATTCAGAACAAGGCTCAACATAAAATAGCAGACCCTGCTGTCTGTTTTAGTAAGAAACGATTTGGTTTAGATACTGAGATTTCTCTGCAAACATACCACTCAGGCGGTTGTTTCTTACTGGAGATTATCATCAACCTGGATACCCCAGACACTTTGATCGGAGGCCTTTTGCTAATTCTGAATTCTCCTTTCCACTAAATCTCTGGAGAAGACAATGCATTTTTAAATAAGTGGAGCCTTAAAAATATTTCTCCTTCGAGGTCCTTTTTTTTTTTTTTTCTCTTAATTTAGGTATATAATAGCAGAGGTGGCTACATTGCTGACAGTGGATTAAACACTGGAATGAATTCTGAGGAAAAAAGAATTTTTCAAAGGCAGCAGTTAATGTTTCCTTAGCCAGTGGATAATGGCTTTTAGGTGCTAATTCTCCCCCATGAGCGAGCTGATCTGCCATTACTGTCAATGCGATTTATAGACGCTTATTAAAGGAGGAATGGGCTCTTGAACACGGACCGTCGTGATTTTTCTTGTAACTGGGCCGTGGTTGCTTAATACTGCTTAACTACTTTTTTATTATTTATGCTCCGCACACATAGTCTATTCCTTTGAGAAAAGAAAACAGATGTTACGTGTTATTTTTATCACTGAAACCGCTCAGTCCTGCTGAACAAAATGTGCTTCCCTAATGCAGAGCTGCCAAGACCTTGACGATTTGGAGTCATCTTTAATTTTAAGTATTAGAAATATTTTTTTCCTCGATATTCCGTTACTATCAGTTGGTTCCTTAATGGAGCTTTTAAGAAGAAACATGACAGTTTCAGGATCAGGGTGGGTTCACTGAGTTAAGACTCAGATTTTAACATAAGAAAAAAGATAAAATAAGCAACAGAAGGAGACATAAATGCCCAACTGATTTTTTTTTAGCTTTGCATATTCTTCATTCCATATAGCTTGTTAATTCAGTGTCTCTAGAGATTTCTGTCTGAAAATTATTAAAGGCTAATTTTATTTGCTACCAAAGAGGTAGTTCCAGACAGATTAAGTAGTATTGAGGTCATTGAACAAAGGAATTGAAGAAGGGGAGAAAACTGATGTCATAGGAGAAACCAGAATTGCTAAGGATTTAATAGTATTTTTGCATGGGAGAAACAAGAGGGAGGCATAGTGGGGACAAGGGAGGAGAGACAGCTGTTTACAGTGGTATTCTTTTGTATTAAAAAAATCACATTTGCAGAGAAGGAATCAGAACAAACTAATAACTGAAAACAGTCCAGGGATGACAGGACTGCCGTTGCCAAGATCAAGGGACTAGTAAAGAGGTGTGAAAATTAAGTAGAGCTAAGTACAGCTCAGGGGAGAGTTTTCTACACCAATGAGTTTATTAGCATCATAATCAATTTAGTATGCAGGGAGTTTTTCTTGCACAACAAAAAGTATGACTTTTATGATCTACTTACAGGCCTTCCCTTTAAAATGCCACCTAGTATTTTATTGTCTTGAGTTAAAGAAATGGAAATCTATCAGACTGGTTGGAGGAGGGGTGTTCAATCTTGCATTACACCCAGAAAGAAGATTCAGTGCATTTTCTCAGGGGCTGATCCTGGGATTGGCTCTAATTAATATTTTCATTAATGTCATGGATGATGGGACAGGGTAAGCTCAATGCATTTTCCAATTATGCCAAATTGAGTAGTGGCACTAGCACCTGGAAGAACTTGATTGCAATTTAAATGACCTTTTTGAGTTTCTGAGGAAAGTGAGTGACAGTTTAATTAGACAAGAACAAGATGCTGGGAGCGAATCACTAGCAATGATAAGAGTATTTTACACTGTGCTTTAGAAAACATGCTCACTGAGATCTTTGTTCACTTTGACTTCAGCCCTGCAGGTAGGTACAGTTATCACTCTGGAGGTAAAGATGGGACTAGATTGGCTTTTAATGGGGGTGGTGGAGAAATATGGCCGATGAACAGGGATGGGTTCACACTAGAGTGTTTAAAGATTATACCTTTTGGTGACATGGACTAATTTTACAGGAATTCTCAAAATTGGGCATGTCTTGAACTGGTGTACTGTGCTCCATTTAGGTATCCAAAACATAAGTGCAAGGAAAGTGGCAGAGGTCCAGAAGAGAGCAACAGAAAGTCTACCATGATCAGGAGAGCCCTGGTTCTAGGAATGACTGGGAATGATTCATACAGAAAAGGGAAGAAGAAAAGTACATAATTAATTTCAAACACATTTTCATGGTTCATTATTAGAAGAATAGTCCGCAGCTCTTCATTATTTCTATGGGAATAGGAAAATATGCAGTTACTTTTTGTTTTCTTGAAGCACATTCTTTATAAAGCAAAACATCACATCCCCATGAAGCTGTGCTGTATGGCTTTCTACTGGGATGATTTAGGGCAGTCATTGCCCCTAATCCTTCTCCCTTCCTTCCTTCCATTCCTTCCTCCCCTCCTTTCTTTTCCTTTCTCTCCCCTCCTCCTTCCTACTTTTTTTCCCTCCCTTCCTTCCTTCATTTCTTCCTTCCTTTATTCTTTCTTACACCTTTAAAAAAATTCTGCAGCTTTAGTTAATGAAGATCATTTTTGTTAAGGCTAAAATTTGGACAGAGATTAAAACTTGACCTAAGAAAGTTTTATTATTTAATTCAGCTTCACCCTGTAAGGTCATTTCTCTGTTTTTACTGTATATATAGCTGAATATCAAGGAGGTATGTGGATCCTTGCATTTTAAAATGTGAGATACAGTTATGGAAGCCTAAAGCTGAAAGTGCCTTTCAGATGCAGAAAATAATAATACGTTATCTTCCCTTTCAGGGCAAATGGCAGGGGATCATACGAGGCTGGAGTTTCATAACATAGAGACTGGCATCATCACAGAACGGCGGTATCTGTCTTCTGTTCCCTCCAATTTCATTGGCCACCTGCAAAGCCTGACTTTTAATGGGATGGCGTACATCGACTTGTGTAAAAATGGCGACATAGATTATTGTGAGCTCAATGCCAGGTTTGGCTTCAGGAACATCATAGCAGACCCTGTCACCTTCAAGACCAAATCGAGCTATGTTGCCTTAGCTACGTTGCAAGCCTACACTTCTATGCATCTTTTTTTCCAGTTCAAGACAACATCCCTAGATGGACTAATTCTATATAACAGTGGGGATGGAAATGACTTTATTGTGGTTGAATTAGTTAAAGGGTGAGTATAGGTCCATTCAATGACAAACAAAGAAAACTTTGGGAAAATGAACATGAGTTTACAAAATTACACATTAAACTGAAGAAGGTGGAGGGGAGTGGTTTGCAAAGAATGCTTTTGTTTCCATCACTTCTTAGGTATCTTACAAAGTTAATAGGGATTCAGCACAGTTTTTTTCTACCTACATTTCCATATACAAGGTACAAATAATGCCCAGTTCCAATTTATTGTAGGTATTCTATTCTATTCTATTCTAGTCTTACTCTTCAAATGTGGATTTCTGTACTGTGCACACAGTAATTCTACAAAAGAATTTCTACACATTTGTAGGCTAATTTGTTAAGTTAAATAGCTAATTCATGCAACCAGTTTACTTCAATTCCACAAAATCCCATTTAGCTGAAGCTTAATTCTATGCCAGAGTTTCTTAAAGAATTTAGAAATAAAGATTTTTTAATGACATTTCATTGAAAATGTGATGAAAATTTGATATATTTTCATTGATTTAGGTATTTATTCATTCAATTGGCGAATGTCATTGTACATTTATAATCAACTAGATAATGCGCCAAACACTAATTACATACATATATATACCTTCCTTGCCACTCCTGTGCACATCTCAGATTCCACCAACCCTGAGCCACACAGACGCACACAACCTGAGGGGATACAGGTGAACATGTAAATTTAGCAGAAAAGCACTACAAAGTTTCCTAGAATGGTCTTGTGCAAAGGTTCAGGAGCGTCTTCAGGGAAGCTGGGAAAACACATGCGTCAGGGAGAGGGTGCCTGAGCTGAGTCTGAAGGCTCACTGCTCATTCCCCTTATCGAAACAGGCATTCGGGATGGATGGAAGCAGGTGCACGAAGCTGAGAATTGCCAGTTCATTGTGGTTGGCAAAGGATGGAGAGAGTGGTGGAAATGGAGAGTGGGTAGTGAAAGATACGTACCTTCCAAAGTCATGTAGTGGAATGCAGACCACAATTTTAACAATGTTTATCACTCTTCCCTGTATTGAAGACAATGAATAATCCTCCTTGCTGAAACAGAGTGGCACCTCTTACCCTCTTGTTAATTGAGCTTCTACACGACTCACCCTCCTGACTTCTAGCGAGGGGGCAACCACCTGAACAAAAGATCTCAGTGTTGACATCTAGCTGGACTCCATCAAAAATTCAAAAAGTGATGGCACCTTCCCACCTTTGCTTTTTTCCCAGGTACTTACATTATGTGTTTGATTTGGGAAATGGTGCTAACCTCATCAAAGGGAGCTCAAACAAACCTCTCAATGACAATCAGTGGCACAATGTGATGATCTCCAGGGACACCAGCAACCTCCACACCGTAAAGATTGACACGAAAATCACCACGCAAATCACCGCGGGAGCCAGGAACTTGGACCTCAAGAGTAAGTGCACGAGGTCAGAGTAGCAGGCAGGAGCCCACGTGGTCTCCTCCGCTCATGTGGCACATCCTTTACTTTGGGGGGTTGTGTGCACACGTGCACGCACGCACACGTGCACGCACCTTCTGCAAAGACTGACCAGAATTTCATTTCCAGCATGTAATTAATAATACAACACACAAACCTCTGTTCCCCCTTTAATGTGGGAGAAACATTTATTTTTAATAGCAGCTCAGAACATGCAGCACCTAAGAATGCATGCATGATTAAAATTTAAAGAGTGAGAAAAACATATTCTTAGTCTTGATATTATAAAGAAAAGTAGGCATTTGCAAGTTTGTTTAGTCCCAACAGTTTTCAGTCGATTTGAAGTCAAGATAACCAGATACCTAATGAATTTCCTGTAGAACTTCACTGGTTTTCTTTTCTTGGTGAGATTTCCTAGATACCTACAGATTCTCCAACTAACAGGGGTCTGAGTCTGGCTAATAACCCGTGTGTCCAAAGGTGATTCCTTCCCAAGCCCCACAAACACCAGTGGGAATGTTCTTTCACCAACTGCTAAGAAAACCTTAACAGACTTTTTCCTTCCTTACTGATACTTGATTTCTCAAGTGAGAAAGACAAAATGCTTAGAAAACATGTCAATAAGTGGCAATAATAAGAGCCATTTCTATCTGAATGGTCTTCGCGATTCACTAAAAGCATACCCGCATATCCCATCTCATTTAACACGACAGCCAGACAAGACATTATTAGCATTTTCTTGTGCATGCAGGAAATCTGAGCCTTGACTGGCTTGCCCGGGGTCAAAACAACTGCTTCAGCAGAGCAAAACGTCACCCCAGTTCTGACAAACGCCCCCTCCTTTGGTCCTTCTGCTCTGTCCTGATGCATTTCAAAGCCCCGCAGGAATCACTGTGGTCACATTTTTTGCTTCCCAAGAGCTGTTCATTTATATTAATGTGATCTTTCCCTTTGATTTAAAAGATAAAAACACAGGAGAGTTAGGGGACTGGAAGGAGAAAATCCAACAGAATTCTTTCTAGAGAAAAATGTTTTTTCTAAGTAAAGTGAAGGAAGAAAGAAAGGTGTTTCACTTTCTGTAACTGCAGAATATATTTGCAATCCTGATGCTGTATTTGTCCAACACACAGAATGTGTGCTGGTGGCTGTCTCCCTTCTCTCTGAGTGGGGCTTCTTGTTGACTTCAAAGAGAGCCTGTTTAGGCCCACAAATCTAATAGCTTAGCTCAGAAAGTAAAATGAGATTCAAAGGAAATGCTGTTTAACAGGCTAAACCTCTTTCTTCTCTCTGACTGAAGTGAATGGAGTGCATTTTCTGTCCCTGTTTCGGGGGTGCCCCTGTTTTGCACAGCGGGCTCTGGTGGTAGTTGTCAAGGAAAAGGAGAGATGGTGACACTAAGTGTGCTGGCCCTGCTAGCCACCAAAACTGAAGTGAAATGGGGTCCTGTTCCCGTAGGGAGAGACCTCAGTAGGAGTGAATGAACGTCACTGGGGAACCAGGGATACTGAGTGGGTGACTGAAATGGCTGGAAAGGAAGCAGTTCCTGGTTGGTTGAAGTAAGTGACACTCACAGACTGTCAGTGAGGGAACAGAGAAGCAGTGCAAGCAGTGGGTTCTGTGTCCCTGGACAGTTAGGGCATTGTCTCCTGAGAGGTCAGTGTTTGCTTATTGTCCATTAAAAAATCACAGTGAGGGTACTTGGACATAGTTTGGGATTCTTTTTGGTGGTTGAGGGGACCATTAGAAACCTAGGAAACCCTCAAGGCTGATTTTTATTAAATGCTCAGTGTTTCATGATTCTGAATATGAGAGGCTTTATCCATGATAAAATCTAAAACCATGAACTGAAAATAGCATGTATTTATTTATTTATTTATTTATTTATTTATTTATTTATTTATTTATTTATTATTTTATTTATTATTTTATACATAAACATTTTTTATTGAGTTATAGTCATTTTACAGTGTTGTGTCAAATTCCAGTGTAGAGCACAATTTTTCAGTTATACATGAACATACATACATTCATTGTCACATTCTCTTTCGCTGTGAGCCACCACAAGATCCTGTATATATTTCCCTTTGCTACACAGTACAATCTTGTTTATCTATTCTGCATTTTGAAATCCCAGTGCCTTCCCATCCCCCGTCCCCCTGGCAACCACAAGTTTGTATTCTATGTCTATGAGTCTGTTTCTGTTTTGTATTTTTGTTTTTTGTTTTTGTTTTTGTTTTTTAGATTCCACATATGAGTGATCTCATATGGTATTTTTCTTTCTCTTTCTGGCTTACTTCAGTTAGAACGACATTCTCCGGGAACATCCATGTTGCTGCAAATGGCGTTATGTTGTCGATTTTTATGGCTGAGTAGTGTTCCATTGTATAAATATACCACTTCTTTATCCAATCATCTGTTGATGGACATTTAGGCTGTTTCCATGTCTTGCCTATTGTAAATAGTGCTGCTATGAACATTGGGGTGCAGGTGTCTTTTTGAAGTAGGGTCCCTTCTGGTTATATGCCCAGGAGCGGGATTCCTGGGTCCTATGGTAAGTCTATTCCTAGTCTTTTGAGGAATCTCCATACTGTTTTCCTCAGTGGCTGCACCAAACTGCATTCCCACCAGCAGTGTAGGAGGGTTCCCTTTTCTCCACAGCCTCTCCAACATTTGTCATTTGTGGACTTTTAAATGATGGTGTGAGGTGATACCTCATCATAGTTTTGATTTGCATTTCTCTGATGATTAGTGATATTGAGCATTTTTTCATGTACCTATTGATCATTTGTCTGTCTTCCTTGGAGAATTGCTTGTTTACATCTTCTGCCCATTTTTGGATTGGGTTGTTTTTTTTTTTTTTATTAAGTCATATGAGCTGCTTATATATTCTGGAGATCAAGCCTTTGTCGGTTTCATTTGCAAAAATTTTCTCCCATTCTGTAGGTTGTCGTTTTGTTTTACTTATGGTTTCCTTTGCTGTGCAGAAGCTTGTAAGTTTCATTAGGTCCCATTTGTGTATTCTTGCTTTTATTTCTATTGCTTGGGTAGACTGTTCTAGAACATTTTTGAGATGTATGTCAGATAATGTTTTGCCTATATTTTCTTCTAGGAGGTTAATTGTATCTTGTCTTATGTTTAAGTCTTTGATCCATTTTGAGTTTATTTTTGTGTATGGTGTAAGGGAGTGTTCTAGCTTCATTGATTTACATGCTGCTGTTCAGTTTTCCCAGCACCATTTGCTGAAGAGACTCTTTATTCGATTGTATATTCTTGCCTCCTTTGTCGAAGATTAGTTGACCAAAAGTTTGTGGGTTCATTTCTGGGCTCTCTATTCTGTTCTGTTGGTCTATATGTCTGTTTTTGTACCAATACCATGCTGTCTTGATTACTGTAGCTCTGTAGTATTGTCTGAAGTCTGGGAGAGTTATTTGTCCAGCCTCTTTCTTTTTCTTCAGCAATGCTTTGGCAATTCTAGGTCTTTTGTGGTTCCATATAAATTTTATTATGATTTGTTCTAGTTCTGTGAAATATGTCCTAGGTAGTTTGACAGGGATTGCATTAAATCTGTAGATTGCCTTGGGCAGTATGACCATTTTAACAATATTGATTCTTCCAATCCAAGAGCATGGGATACCTTTCCATTTTTTTACATCTTTTTTAAATTCCTTAATTAGTGTTTTATAGTTCTCCGTGTATAAGTCTTTCACCTCCTTGGTTAGATTTATTCCTACGTATTTTATCACTTTGGGTGCTATTTTAAAGAGGATTGTCTCTTTACTTTCTCTTTCTATTGATTCATCATTAATGTAAAGAAATGCAACTGATTTTTGAATGTTAATCTTGTAACCTGCTACCTTGCTGAATTTTTTGATTATTTCTAGTAGTTTTTGTGTGGACCTTTTAGGGTTTTCTATATATAGTATCATGCAGTCTGCATATAGTGACACTTTTACCTCTTCTTTTCCAATTTGGATCCCTTTTATTTCTCTCTTGCCTGATTGCTGTGGCTAGGACTTCCAAGACTATGTTGAATAGGAGTGGTGATAGTGGGCAGGCTTGTCTTGTCCCAGATTTTAGTGGGAAGATTTTGAGTTTTTCACCGTTGAGTACTACGCTGGCTGTGGGTTTGTCACATATAGCTTTTATTATGTTGAGATATGTTCCTTCAGTACCCACTTTGGCAAGAGTTTGTACCATAAATGGGTGTTGAATTTTATCAGAAGCTTTTTCTGCATCTATTGAGATGATCATGTGGTTTTTGTCCTTTCTCTTGTTGATGTGATGTATTACATTGATTGATCTGTGTATGTTGAACCATCCTTGTGTCCCTGGGATGAACCCCACTTGATCATGACGTATAATCTTTTTTATGTGCTGTTGGATTCTATTTGCTAGTATTTTGGTAAGGATTTTTGCATCTATGTTCATCAGCGATATTGGTCTGTAACTCTCTTTTTTGGTGGTGTCTTTGCCTGGTTTTGGTATCAGGGTGATGGTGGCTTCATAGAATGAGTTTGGGAGTATTCCCTCTTTTTCAATCTTCTGGAAGTGTTTGAGAAGGCCTGGTATGAGTTCTTCTTTGTATGTTTGGTAGAATTCCCCAGTAAAGCCGTCTGGTCCTGGACTTTTATTTGTAGGGAGGTTTTTTACTGCTATTTCAATTTCATTTCTAGTGATCAGTTTGTTCAAGTGGTCAGTTTCTTTTTGATTCAGTCTTGGTGGACTGTATGTTTCCAGAAACTTGTCCATCTCCTCTAGGTTATCCATTTTGGTTCCATATAGTTTTTCATAATATTCTTGTATGATAGTCTGTATTTCTGTGTTATTTGTTGTAATTTCTCTATTTTCCTTTCTTATTTTGCTTATTTGTGCTCTCTCTTTTTTCTTCTTTGTGAGTTTGGCCAGAGGCTTGTTGATTTTATTTACTCTTTCAAAAAACCAGCTATTGGTTTGATTGATTTTTTCTATTGTTTTTTTAATCTCATTTTATTTATTTCCTCCCTGATCTTTATTATTTCCTTCCTTCTGCTGACTTTTGGGTGTTTTTGCTCTTCTTTTTCTAGTTCTTTTAGCTGATGGGTTACATTGTTTATTTGAGATTGTTCTTCTTTTTTGAGGAAGGCCTGTATTGCTATAAACTTCCCTCTTAGAAGTGCCTTTGCTGCGTCCCGTAAGTTTTGTGTGGTTGTGGTTGTGGTTTCATTTTCATTTGTCTCAAGGTATTTTTTAATTTCAACTTTGATTTCCTCATTGACCCATTGGTTTTTTAAACAACAAGCATGTTGTTTAATCTCCATGTTTTCCTTTTTTTCTCCTTTGTTTCTCTGTAGTTGATTTCTAGTTTCATGGCATCATGGTCAGTAAAGATGCTTGAGATATTTTCTATCTTCTTAAAATTGTTGAGGCTTCTTTTGTGCCCAAGTACATGATCAATCCTAGAAAATGTTCCATGTGCACTTGAAAAGAATGTATATCCTATTTTTGGGGGGGTGTAATGCTCTGAAAATATCCAATCTAATTTTTCTATTGTATTATTTAATTTCTCTGTTGCCTTATTTATTTTCTGTTTGAAAGATCTGTCTAGTGATGTTAATGTGGTGTTAAAATCTCCGACAATGTTTGTATTCCTGTCAATTTCCCCCTTTATCTCTGTTAGTAATTGTTTTATGTACTTAGGTGCTCCTATGTTGGGTGCATATATATTAATGAGTGTAATATCCTCATCTTGTATTACTCCTTTAATCATTATAAAATGTCCTTCTTTATCTTTCTTTATGGCCCTTGTTTTAAAGTCTATTTTGTCTGAAATCACTACTACTACACCTGCTTTTTTGGCTTTTCCATTTGCATGGAATATCTTTTTCCATCCTTTCATTCTCAATCTATATATGTCCTCCCTAAAGTGGGTCTCTTGTATGCAGCATATTGAAGCTTCTTGCTTTATTATCCAGTCTGCCACTCTACATCTTTTGACTGGAGCATTTAGTCCATTAACGTTTACAGTAATTAATTATAGATGAGTGTTTATTGCCACTTTGAACTTGTTTTTGCAGTTGATTTGGTATCTCCTCTTTGTTCCTTTCTTCCTTTTGTGGTTTGGTAATTTTCCTTTGTATTGTCTTGGATTTTATTTAGTTTTTGTGACACACTTGTAAGTTTTTGGCTTGTGGTTACCCTTTTTTTTGTAAGTCTATTAACCTATTACTATAACTGTTTGTACTAAACAGATAGTAATGTAATCTCAAACCCATCCTACCGAGAACAAAAAATTTAAAATAAAAAGAAAGAAAAAAACTCTATATTTTCTTGCTTCCCTCTCCCACTCTTAATGATTTAGATGTCTTCTTTTACAATTTTGTGTTTATTCTATTTGGAATTCATGGTAGTTATCACCTTTCCAGTTACGAGTGTCTCATTTTTGTAGCATCCTGCTTCTTTTCTATTTAGACTAGACCTGTCAATATTTCTTTTAGCATGGGTTTAGTGTTGCTAAACTCTTAGTTTTTGCTTGTCTGTGAAGTTCTTTATCTCTCCTTCTGTTCTAAAGGATAGCCTTGCTGGATAGAGTATCCTAGGCTGCATCTTTTTTTCATTCAGGACTTTGAATATATCTTGCCACTCCCTTCTGGCCTGTAGTGTTTGTGTAGAGAAATCAGCTGAGAGCCTTGTGGGGGTTCCCTTGTAACTCACTCTTTGTTTTTCTCTTGCTGCCTTTAGGATCCTTTATCCTTGACTCTGGCCATCTTGATTATGATGTGTCTTGGTGTGGGTCTGTTTGGGTTCTTCCTGTTTGGGACCCTCTGAGCCTCCTGTACTTGGATATCTGATTCCTTCTTTAGGTTTGGAAAGTTTTCAGTCATGTTTTCTTCAAATACCTTTTCAAATCCCCTTTGTTCATTCTTCCCCTTCTGGAACCCCTATTATGCATAGATGAGCACGCTTTATATTATCCCATAGATCCCTTATATTGTTTTCATTGTTTTTTGTTTGTTTTTCTCTCAGCTGTTCTGATTGGGTGCTTTCTGTTGTCCTGTCTTCTAGGTCACTTATTTGTTCCTCTGCATTATCTAGCCTGCTTTGTACTGCCTTTAGATCAGTTCTCATTTCAGCCAGTGAGTTTACCAATTCTACTTGGCTCTTCTTTATAGCTTCAATTTCATTTTTGTTATATTTTATATCTTTAAACACTATCTCTTTTAGTTCCTTCAGTACTTTGATCACTCCTTTTTTGAAATCTTGATATAGTAGGCCATCAATGTCTATCTCCTTGATTGTACTTTCAGGGCATTTCTCTTGCTCTCTTAATTTGGAGTGATTCCTCTGTTTCTTCATATTGCTCATATCTCTCTGGCACTGTGGCTTACGGAGTATCAGTTATCTATTGTGGTCCTTAAGGAGTTTATTTATCTATCTAAAGCCTATGCAGGAATAAAACTTAAAAAAGAGAGAGAGAGAATTTTAAAAGAAAGGAGAAAAAAAAGGTTTGAAAACAGTGCATAATCAATAATAGAAGAGCAAGTTGAAGCAGAATAGCAATTGAGTTGAGATGTCTTTTAAAAAACTTAAAAAAGGAGAAAAGATCAGAAAACAATATTTGAGATCTGTGTATAATCAATAACAGGAGATCAAAACCAAGAGAATTAAAAGTGAAATGAGGTGGATTTTTAAAAATAATAATAAAAGATTTTAAAAGAAACATTTAAAAGGGGTTAAAACTGTAAACATATACAACTGTTTAAAAAGTAAAGATTAAAAAGGTAATAGAAAATAAAAGAGATATAAAAAAGATTAAAAAAAAAAAAAAAGAGGACGTGTTATCCTGGAGACTGTGCGTTCTTAATGGTTTTATCGAGAAGTCTTTCTGTCTTTGCCCCGTTTCGCAAACTCAGCTTGCTTTTTCCAGAGGCCCTCTGTTGGCACCCTCTTCTGTGCTGCTCCCAGTGCCACTCGGCAAGAAGATCGCGCTCCCTTGCAACACTGGGTCAGGTGCTGCTCTCCTTGGAGGTGGGCAGGTGGGTCACTCCCCCTCCCGATGCTGCAGTGAGATGCTGTGCTGGGAGGGTGGCAGGTGGGTGGGTCGTGCCCCCTCCCAGCACTGGGGTCAGGTGCTGTGTTCCTGCCAGGAAGAGGAGTGGCGACCCACCCTCTCCTGGCGCCGGTCGCTCCGCTGCTCTGTGCAGCTGCGGCGCTCCACCTCAGGGTGGCAATCCAAAGGCGGGCTGGAGAAGACCGTGGGGGCGGCCCCGCCCCTGCTCCATTCCAAAACCCAGCTCCTTGTTTGTCTTGGTGGAGCGAGTTCTCTGAGGTGCCAGGGCAGAAAGATCCTATCTGCCTCGGGCTGTAAACAAGTCTCAGTCCTGCCTAGGAGGTCACAGAGCCCCCAGGTGCGGATTCAGGTCTCGGCCCCGCCCCCGCCCGAGCTCTGCGCAAAGGGAGACTCCGGCTGTGGCTGAGCCCCGCCTAACTTCTCGCGAGATGCGCCGGTAATGGCGGCGCAGGTCTGAGGAGACAAAGGCTACGGCGTCCTTCCCCCCAGGGCACACCAGTAGTGTTGGTTTGCTTTTTTTGTTTGTTTGTTTCTGTAATTTATGGAGGGCCCAGGTTGTTCTGCTCCATAACCCCTCCTAGCCACGGCGCACGGCACCCTGCAGTCCCCTGGGACCGCCTCAGTGCAGCCGCCCCAGTCCTCTGCCCAGCCTCGGCGGCCTGCCCCAGCCCCAGCCGCCGGCTGGCGTGTCGGGCTGGATGTCACAGGGACCCTTTGTGCCCATTTAACTCAGTTCTCTCAGTCAAGGGTTGCTGGGGCAGATCTGAGCTTCGGAGGCTCCCCCTCCTTCCCACTGGCCTCTCTGTTGGAGAGGGGGAGGTTCAGCAAACAAGCACCAGCCCTCCTTTGCCGCTCTCTCCCCGCGGGGCCGGTCCCGCACTGTTTTGCTTTTTCTTCTTTTTTCCTTTTCTCCTACCAGATTTTTGGCGTCTTTGTCTTTCGAAGAGGGCGATGTTCTGTCGGAGTCGGTAGGTGCTCTGGTTGGCTGAGTGGGTCCGTAGATGTGAATTTTGGTGTATTTGTGGGAGAGGGTGAGCTAGGAGCGTCCTTCTCTGCCATCTTGCTTCTCTCTCTTGAAAATAGCATTTATGTAATATGAAGATGCTAAGTATTGAATTCTGACTGAGTGCATTTGTGTTTAAAAAAAACACAATTTAAATTTGAGGTAAATTTCCCAGGCAAATAAAGAGATTCTATATGAATGACTTCTCTCCCTTTACATGGTGAAGTTCCTCACTATTTAAAGAAAGTGAGAGCAAGTTCCTAAAATTAAAACTTAATTAATTTGTCAATTGGATGTGTGATCCAATGGTGACAAAAACCCTAAGGAGCCCCCCTTGCCACATGTGTCCCTGTCTAGAGCGAATGAGGAGAGAGCGAGGCCCCTAGGCGGGCATCTCCCAGATTCCGCAGCCACTGCCTCCCTGTGTGTGTGGTCAGAGGCACTGGTCAGATGAGGACTCCTGAGCACTGACTGTGCTCAAGGGAGAGCACAGCTATGAAGAGGGCAGCAGGGTTCCCGCAAGGAAACGCTTTCTGTCCTGAAGAGAAGCCTGCTATCAGGGAACATTTACAGGACAGACAAAAGGATTCCCTGGAGCCACATCCAGCATTGAAAGGAATCTGGCGTCACCAGGTAGAGTATTCCAGGAAGGAACCTTTAAGGGATAGCTGAATGATGAGTAAGAGCAACTGCATATTGTTCCCCTTCTCTCTTGGAGGCCCCCTGGAATTAGGGTGGCTTAACACAAGAGGATGTCCTACAGGAACTCTTCACTCTGAATTTAGCAGCGCTGTTTCCTTTGCATGCGAGTCATGTAGGATTCAGCCATTCTAAGTGCAGGAAAAATGAAAGGTGACCTATTTTGGTCAGTGGTTTTATTTTATGTGTTTTTTTTTCCCTTATAGAATTGAAGGAAAATTATTATATTTATTCTACACTGCATTAAGGTCACTGCCATCCTTTTTAGTTCTTTTCAAAGTGAGGTCAACCTACTTAAGGACATCGGAGTCACGTGGTGGGGTTCGTGGAGTGCGTACTCCTGCCCCCCACCTCAGACAGAGCGAGGCAGTGATCATTTGAGAATAACGTGCAGGGAAGGCCAGGTGTCTGCAATGTTTCAAGGGCACGTGCTCACCTAGATGCTGTGTTTCAGAGCCATGAACGAATGCAGTGTCTATGTCGAGGCCAAATTTAACTCACTTTTGAATTTTAGTACAAATCATGGCTTTGCTTTTACGTTACAATTTTTCTTTTGTGTTGTTTTGTTTTACCATTTCTGGCCCAAAGTGACTCGGTTCAGGAACATTGCGAGTATTTTTATTTCTCGTGTTACAATACCTCAAAAAGACACTAGAGGGCAGCATAAGGCCGTAAAACCTGCTTATGGGAGGCGGAAGGGGGCGGGAAAAGCCTCAACAAGCTCCACTTGCGCTGAAAAAACAGACTTTCTTTGTTTTCGCCCAATTAAAATTCCACAGCTAGCCTTTAGAATAACGCGTGCTTTGGGGTGTGGCTCCGTTTCGTGATATAGACAGGGATTTCGCGTAGAAGTGTGCAAACTAGGGGCCGCTTACTCCCTTCCCCACCAGAACTCGGCTGAAGATGATCAGAAATGGGCCGGAGTCTATAATCTGTCTCTGAGAAGAGGAATTCCACGCAGGTGACCTTGTTCAGGTTGTTTTTCGTGACACTGCCGCGTTCTCAGAGGGTTGCGTGTCTCTCCCGGCTGGAACAGTTCTGCTTTCATGTTTATTTCCCAGCTGCTCGTGTTCCCTCCCCTCTGGCTGTTACGTACAAGCTGCAGCACGCCGTGGAAGGGACAGCATTAAACTCGCCCTCTGCGGTGATTTCCTAGCACAGCAGTACCTGCCTACATTGTGGCTACCTTTGAGTCCTGCCCCCTTTAGAGAAAGGGTTGGTGTAATTCCTCCTGACCTGCCTTCTCTTGTTCCTGTATTTGCCAAATGTGTTATATTTGTGAATGCATATTGGAAGGAGGAATGTGTATCGACTCCCTACTAGATACTAGATAGATTTAAATGAGGTTATTTCATGTCATCCTTGCAATTAGCCAGGGATTTGAACTGAGGTCAGTCTTGCTCATTTATTCATCTAGTTCAAGAAGAAAGAGAGGAAGGATCGTCTTTGGCCCCCATCTTCCATGGGTCCCCGTCTTTAAGGCATTACTTAAGTTTATCCTGCAAATGGAGGAAAATACACTTCCTGGGGAAAAGATGCACGGTTCCTAGGCGCACAGGATACAGTGCCCTCAGGTGGCCACTTAGCAAGACTACCTAGAAGGCTCCACCTGGGTCAGCCCAGGCAGAGCTCTGCTCTTTGTTCTCCCTCTCTCACCCCCAAGTCCTTGCCCCCGCGGGCTCTGAGCCAGCTCTCCCTCCGTCCTGCCATCTTGTCTCTCCCCTTCTTACCACCCTGTCCAGGATCTGATCGTCAGCCTTCCTCAAACCCCTTCCTTAAATCTTACCTCGAAAGCAAGCACCTGCTGTTGTTTATTCTGCTCCCAGGCCACTAAGAGTTCCCCTAGTCAGAGAGAACCCAGCCGGGGACTTCCATTCAAATAGATTCGCCTTATCAGCAGAGATCTGAAGATAAATAGTTCTTGCTTTCCCTCTTGGTCCTGTGCCAGTGTCTGCTACGCAGCTACCCGCCCTCTCCAGTCCTGGGTATACCTCCGTCCGTCATTGTGGCTACGTGACAAGTCATTGCTGTGCAACTTAAGTTTAACACACACCCGAGCTTTGTGTACTCAGCCAGGTGGCATCTGATGGCCTGCTTGCCTTGCCCAGGTAATTTACTCAAATAAGAAACTTCCAGAGAAAGGTCTGACTTTGAGCGTAGCCTTAAAGCAGGAGATGGCATTGAACAGGGAGGTGGCATTGAGCAAGTTCCTGTTGTCTGTTGGTTAGAGTCTCCTTATTAGATTTTTTTATTTGGTAAGGGAAAGAGATTTCACATTACTTCAGTTAATGGGAGATTATTTTAAGGACCTATTAGAAAGTAAGAGAGATAAGACATCCTTTCAATGAGTCCACACAGAGAATAAGAACTGTGTTCTCATAGTCACACTGGGATCTCGAGAGTAGATATGAGAGCCCCCTGCACCCCAATTCAGGGCTCCACCACCGAGCCTCTCTCTGCTGCGTCTCCTCCCACTGAGATAATTTTTCTCTCCTCTCCTTATGCTTCCTGGGCTCTCCTAGTCTTAGCTCCCTCCTCATGGCTTCTCCCTACAGCTTCTGTTCCTGTGCACATGTCCACTCCTGTCTCCTCTTTTTCACCTCACTTTCATGTGCCCCCAAAGACATGCTCTTACACGGTGAGGGGACCTGTCTAGAGCACAATGTCGTGGGCTTTTGCCCTGCTGCTTGGGGTCAGGCTCACTTCCTCAGGCCACCACACGGTGGCGGTAGACTTGTGTGCCGTAAAACGTGAACTTTGAACGTGATCCCTGGGAAGGAGGCTGTGGGCTGGCAGGCTGTCTGTAGGTTCTCAGAAGGGAGCAGGGTAAGGTGCTTATTCAGAGGGCCCTAAGTGTCATGGCAGAAGTGAAGACAGGAGACAGAAGGAGCTTTAAGCAGGAGAGTGGAGTTCATGGTGCTTTAGAATCATTCCTTTGACTTCGGTGCAGAGGAGGGGGGAGGAAAGAGACGGCTTTGGAGGCAACTGTCATAGTACAGAACAGAGACAGTCAGGCTCTGCTCACATGAAAGTAAGACTTGACATCTTTGTTATTCTGTTTCCCACACAGGAACTGAAAGACAATTAGAGGTATGAAGCTGTTGTTTCTCTCCTGACGTGTCCTTTGGATCCCCAGGCTTTACCAAATCAGTCTCAATCTAGTCTCTGTACTGTAATGCCTTTGTCAGTTTGTTTTAATCCCACTCCCGGCGAGACATCCTTCCCTTCCTGTGCCCAGGCGCCTTGGACCTGCTTGAAGGTTTTCCTTCTGCCTCTTTATAACCCTTGGACTGGCTTCCATGACTGCCGCAGAGTTCAAGTTCTTTATTCCTTACCAGCACCACTGTCTTTTTTCTTTCTTTTTTTCTTTCTTCACCCATTGTACTTGTTTTGAAATCTCTTCTACATTGGGCAGAGTTTTTCCAGGTTTAGTTTTTTTTTTCAACTCCCACCAACTCTGATGTTTGAAATTTCTCCTCCCACTGTTAGGATCTTGGGGACTTAGAGCTTGACGTGATCTTGGAGACACTTCGGTCTGACCCATTCCTTTTACAGATGAGACCCCCGTGCTCAGGAGAGACTGACCAACACAGCCAGGTAGATAGCAGTGCTCTAGGTCCAGTCTTCTAATTCCCAGCTTAACACTTTTCCCCATAAATCAGGGAAAACAAGTTTTATTGCCGAAATCAACCTCAGGAACTGCCGGTGACAGCCTGGAACCACATGCTGAAAAGCAATGCGAGGCCTTCTGTGGACTCCCTGGAGACACCAATTCATACAGTCAGCTAGAGGCACCAGTTGGAGACTGGCAACACAGGATCACCCATTAGCTGTTTATTTCTGGTGCAGCTTTAAGGAGCTCAGTCCTTCCCGTTTGCAGTTGCTTTGGGGCAGGTAAGATAGGCGCTTAAAGCTCTGATGCAGGTTCCTGCTCACCCTCGGCACTGGCTGAGCTCTGACAGCCACAGGCCTTGGCTTGTGTGCTTGGAATATCTGTGAGGAGGTCCTATCCCAGGAGAAACAGCTTCCCTCTCCTCCTGCAGTGAAACGTGGGCTCCCAGAGTTATGAATCCAGTGCTCATGTGCCTTTTGGACAGGGTGCCAGGGTCCCAAGTTCCAGTGGGACTGTGATTAGACAAGATGAGCCCGTCCAGCTGGTGCCAGTCCTCCTCCGTGGAAGGGGGAAGATTCAGACCAGGCTCCTGTAGGTCTATAAGGGACAGAGAGGCCCAGCTGACATCAAGTCATGTGACAGTTGCCCATTATAAATCATCATGTAAAAGTGAGTATTGCTGTTATTTTCAGGCAGTGGTTTCATTTAGTCAGGGTTGGGTAATAATACAACTCTAGCCGTCTCTTACTGTGACTCACAGGAAAACTAGCTTCTGCGCTTGAACCTGAACAATTCATCCTGAGCCACAGGTTGAAATGGGAATAGACTGGAAAACTGAGGTGGGCATGGTACATAGTCACTGCTACTGTGGAGATGCCTCAGAGCCAATTCTGCCATCCTCACTCATGTAGGAAAGCCCTTTTTTTTTTTTTTTTAATTGAAGTACAGTCAGTTACAATGTGTCAATTTCTGGTGTACAGCATAATGTCCCAGTCATGCATATACATACATCTATTTGTTTTCATACTCTTTTTCATTAAAGGTTATCACAAGATACTGAATATAGTTCCCTGTGCTATTCAGAAGAAATTTGTTTTTTGTCTATTTTTATATGTAAAGGTTAACATTTGCAAATCTCAAACTCCCAAATTTATCCCTTCCCATCCCCTTTCTCCTGGTAACCATAAGATTATTTACTTTGTCTGCAAGTCTGTTTCTGTTTTATAGGTGAATTCATTAGTGTTCTCTTTTTTCTTTTTTAAGATTCCACATATAAGTGATATATGATATTTTTTCTTTCTCTTTCTTGCTTACTTCACTTAGAATGGTGATCTCCAGGTCCATCCATGTTGCTGCAAATGGCATTATTTTATTCTTTTTTACGGCTGAGTAGTATTCCACTATATAAATATACCACAGCTTCTTTATCCAGTCATCTGTCAATGGACATTTAGGTTGTTTCCATGTCTTGGTGCTGCTGTGAACATTGGGGTGCAGGTGTCTTTTGGAATTAGAGCTCCTCGCAGATACATGCCCAGGAGCGGGGCTGCTGGATCATATGCTGCTCTGCTGCTGTTGGCCTGTCATTTTCATGCCCTGGAGGGGCTACTTCCAGTGTCACTCCCCAGCTGCAGTAGGTCAGTCAGGCTTCCTTGTTATTGTCACATGACTGTGGTTTTCTGTGTCTGCTCTTAAAAGGGGCTCTTTCTTGGCCTTCGCAATTAATTATTGTGGTTTTTCTTAAGAGTAATGTAAGAAGCAATAAAACGTTGTAATTAAGGGTCAGACTTTGGGGTCAGAGATGTGGGTGAAACAGCATATCTTTACCATTTATCTTCTGTGTGCCCTTTGGCAAGGTACGTCGTATTGTCTTCATCATCATCTACTTTTCACTAAGGATTAGCTAGGAGCTTGACATGTCTTAGCTCCTTTTTTTTTTTGTGACCAGCTGGTGAGGTAGCTGCACTTAAGCCCCACATTACTTAGGTAAGGCTGAAGAAGGTTAAACGTCTCACCCAAACAGTAATGCTAGTACAATTAAATAGCAATAGTAATTATTTTAACCATTTCTGAGGGCTTATCACATCCCATGCACTCTTGTAAATGTTTTACTCGTAAGTTCTCATTTAATTCTCACAGCAGTGCACAGGATCAGCCAGTGTATTCTTTGAAGCTTGTGTCTGTAAGGAGGGGGGCCTGTGAGGCTCACCTGGATATGACAGGCAGTGGCAATATTTAGGCCATTTTCCCATAACTGCCCTGGCACAGGACAGCCCAGCTGGTGTCCCCAGGCTCCCTAGAGGTTGGTTATTAACATTCCTCACCCAGGCCCTGAGAGTTCTGCCCCAGTACCCCCTCCCCACCCCGAACCCACCTCAACACACACACTGTTCAGCTCTCTCCACTGGTTCCCTCTTGGAGTTCAGGGACTGTAAAAAAGACTTCTTTAAGCACTTTAAGGTCCTGTACTAATGCCCTATGTCTATTACACAGCAATTCTGTAGCCTTCAACTACAGGAAACATGAAGCGAGTCCTCCAGGAGACCTGAGAGCCTCCTCACTCGGCTTGGGGCTAGAATGTAGTTCCCCTGTAGGGGGCAGTGCAGCAAATGTGTTGTACCATAGGACTTAGAAATACCCTTAGACACCTGTCTCTCCAGTTTTGGACCCTTTGATGAAGATGAAGATGTTCTTGATGTAACTCAGGGCTTCAAGGGCTGAGAACCAGTGTTTTACTGTCTGCTTTGTGAATTTTGTATCTCGGTATCGGCCTCAAACTCACATTGTCTTGTGTCTTTTGTGCTGGTGCTTCATTCAGGACTTCAATTTTAACGCTCTTATTTTACAAGTGTGATTTCTTAATCTTTAAAACGATTAGCTGAGTGAGATGTTAGTGCTTCCGTACTACAGATGAGAAGATGGAGACTCAGGAAGGCTAAGTGAATTGCCTGGAAAGGGAATGTAAACCCAGGTTTATAGCAGTATTTAAATACCACTGTATATATTTGCCAACATATTAGGAGGGATTCTTTCTGGATATCTAGAGTGAAAGATAGTACTTATTTTAATCTTAGGGAAAATGTCATGTAGTAGAAGAAAATAGTTCTTCCTCTGCGTAAAACTTGCTTCTTCAGACGCCTGCATTGCCACCTTGGGTAGTGCTGAAAATGTCATTTCTGGCAGTTGGAGAAGAACTGTGTATTTCTCCTTTCACTTTCCACGTGCTCTTTCCATCCCTGTGCCTTGTGTATAGAACATATACATTGTTTCTGTTTCCTTAGGCCCTGAAGTCTTCCTCAAACACTACAGCCAACAGTTTTCATTGCTGTGTGTCCTTCATAAGTATTCCGTAGGACATTTGCATTTATAGATGCTTAAAGCAGGCCCAGGCAAACACAGTGCTTGGTTGGATGATTGGAGACTGGCCTGGCAGTCAGTTATCAGCTTGTACCAGTAAGCCACTTGCTAGTCTGTTCAACTATTAAAACCCTCCATTTCCCTAGCCTTTTGGGAGAGTTCCCCATACTTTCCTGTCCCACTTTTTTGATCATTGCTGATAACTATTTGCATGTCTCCTTAAGAATAATTTAAATATTGGAAGAACAAAGTATTTGGAGACGTGCCCTAGGGAATTTTATGTACTATTCCAGTGAAATTTGATGACCTGATTGAGAATATTCCATCTTTTAAGCATAGAAGTAATTCCTTCTGTGAAAAAAAATACAGAAAAGTTCAGGTACTTAAGAGAAAAAAATAAGAGTTTTATTTGACTCTATGAAGCTCATAATATTTTAGAAGCTTTTTGTCAATGACTGTGAAGCTTTCCTTGTTTGCTTTGTATCACTTTGTCCTTTTAAGCTACTCAGAAAACACCGGGTGCATTTCCTTCTCTTCTTCTGTCTATCTGAGAGCAGGTGCTGTTTCTGACCTGCATTAAACAGACCACTGTTATGAGAAGAGCCATTCTTTTCAACTCATCCTGCATTTATTTTGAAATAGGAAAAGAAAATTTCTTTGAAATAAGAAAAGTTATTTTGAAAAGAAAGAAAGCCAAATGGATATACAGAGCTCCTCAAAAAGTCTCAGGAAAGACAACAGGTTTACATGACCAGGTCCTCTAACTGGTCCCCTGGTTATAGGTCTTTATTGATGTCCAGAATGACCATTTCTAAACCCCTCCACCTCTCCTATTCCTGTCACTGAGAAGGTTTTGAGTAAACATAGGAGGCAGCGTGGTGCAGCGGGAAAAGAGGGAGCCCGGGGCCTGGAGGCTGGGGTGCCCATGGTGTTCTCCTTGTCCTGCTGTGGGCATTGCCTTGGGCAGGTCACTTACCTTTTCAGAAGGGTTGTTGGCTCACCTGTCAGGTGGGGCTACTGACAACTTCCTGCGTAGTGCGAAGAGTTGGTATGAGAATCAAATGGAACAAGAGAGAGCAAAGCATCCTTCAACTTGCGGTCCTATGCAAGTGTGAAGGGTGACAGTACCTGTGAGACGGGCGAGCTCTGCCAGCTGCATGCAGCCCCAGAGAGGGACGCACAGTGAGTGGAAAATGAAATACAAATGGCAGCAGGATTGCCTGCTGCTACAGGATGTCTAAGGTACCTAACTGGCTGCCACCTGGATGGGGAAAAAGGAAAGATAATAAAAATATCTGAGCCCTGTTTTCACCATAAAGGTGAATTTGCCAAGCCATGAGGACAAATTTATCTTGGCGTGAATTTTTACGCCTGAACTCGCACCCCATCTGCCACAGTGTCACTGGCAGAGCGTGGTTTAAAAGAAGATGGATTACCACACACACCTCCATAGCAAATCCACTTCATTATTTCCCATTTATCATGCCCACAGCTTTCCCGTACAGTCTGTTGGCCAAATACACAAACAAAATCTGTCCTCCTGTTAAGTTTTTGCACCCTAGTTTAAAAAAAAAAATTCTCCCTCTTTGGGCAATTTTATTTCAAAAGTGTCAGCTCAAAATAGAAATTTCAGAATGGTGAAAGCATTTTCTGTCCTGTCCCTGAATATAATGTCAATATTAACTCTCAAAGGCTCACCGCAGGGAAGCACTCAGGTCTGAACCCCAGTTTTATCGGGGTCCCTCCCCACCCCCACCCCTGTTCACACACATGTATCCGGTTTGGCCTTGGATGAATGCTGGCGTCCTGCTTATCTCTCTGTGGGAGGCAATTGAAAAGTTGCTGCCGTGTCTAAAAATCAGAGTCATAAGAATTCTATCCATTTGTCAGAATTTTAATACCTAATATTTATGATGATAGATGCAGATTGATTTTGTTCTCACAAGATTACTCGGTTAGCATGCAGGTGAGCCCCCAGTTACCCGGGGAATCTGTGTTCTCTTGCTTGGACTCCTGCTGACATTTGTTACCATTGCTTTTCTCCACTGGCCAAGTTACTCCAGAAGGTTCCTGTATTGTGTAGAAGTGGAGCTGTGCAAATTGGC
The DNA here is from genome assembly GCF_036321535.1 of Camelus dromedarius. Lineage (NCBI taxonomy): Eukaryota > Metazoa > Chordata > Mammalia > Artiodactyla > Camelidae > Camelus > Camelus dromedarius. The sequence continues at coordinate 27,648,358 of NC_087450.1, forward strand.
CACGTGCCACCTGGAGAATGCAGTGTAAATCACTGCAGATTAAGTGAAAATTATCAATGATTCGAGAGCCCCAGGCTTGGAATCAGACCCTGCCATTTTCTGGCCTTGTAGCCCTGAACCAGAGGGTCTTCATCTGTGACCCGTGTCCGTGATAACCTTTACTCCTTTTGTAGCGCGTCAGGGAAAAATCAAAAGAAACAGCATACGTGCAAGTGCTCGGGAAGGTGTGGGGCGCTTCACCAATGTCTGTTACTGTTACCACGATAAAGTCAGAGCTGGCTTTTCTGCCTTTGACCATGGCAGTGCTTTTGCTTGGATTACCAAGGACTCAAAGCAGGGAGGAAGCGCTCTCTAAGTTAGGGCTCTGTACATTTAAATGTAATTGTCTCAGTGGGATCCTTAGGAAGTTCAGTCTTTTTAGTGGAAAGAACATAGGTACTGTTGGATGTGGGATCCTGCTGTGGAATCAGGAATACCTGTGGCTGGCAAGGACTTAAGGAATAGCAGGAGACCAGAGGGACTCTAATCCCAGGAGTTCCTGAGTGGTGGCCTACAGGCTCAATGAAGGGAGACATCTGCAAACCCCGAGGGGATGCACACAGGGGTTAACAGCACTCGGCAAAGCATCAGGGGTCTGTGCATTTAGCTTGGCTTTGTTCTGTGGCCACAAACAGTAAGTGCATGTCCCTCTGCGATGACAGCAGGGTGGCAGGCGAGGAGCACCTGGAGAAGCAGTGCAAAGTGTCCATACTGTGGAGTGTGCCTGTGCGGGCCACATGAGTGAGATCATGTTTGTATGTGGGGCAACACAGAGAGTGACAGAATGGCCAGAGACAGAGGGAGAGGGCCAGGATAGGCAGAAATTTAATTTCCCACAAAAATTTTGGCGCTTATTCTAACTGCAGAAGAGACTCATGAATGGGTTCTCATTACCACATGTCGATACCCTGAACAGTTTCTGGACCTCTGACTTTGTCTACCTCTCTCTACCAATAAATTCAATACATGTCAGTTGAAATTGTCCATGAATTACTCTATCAGAATGGAGAAAATGTCAGTGTATTGAATTCTCTTAATGAGCTGGATGGCGTCAAGAAAGGGGTCAGTAGAAGAAAAGTTTCCCACGGTTAACTTCATTCATATTTCTCAGGTGGAGGGAACCAGGGGCAGACATGAGTAATTGTACTCATAAAACCTTCACTGCGTCCCTGTGGTTTAAATGATTATTTACCAAGTGACAGCTGCTAATTCATCCATTCATTCAGTGAGTCAACAAATAATTATTGAGTGCCTACTAAGTGGAAATGAGAATAAAAAGATGCTTTGCTCCTGATCATTTCTTCAAGGAATTTATAAAATAATGGGAAGAAAAGATATCCACACAAAGGACTGGGAAAGAAATGATGACTGTCAGAAAAGAGGTTCAGAATGTTACGGTGCTTCAAAGATCCTCCTTGCCTGTGACTGGGGACACTCATTAACAAGGTGGAATTTGAGTCGAGTCTCTAAAATTGGATAGTGTTTTGAAATGGAACTTTGGGAGAGGAAAGACGTTCATTCTGGGAGTCACATGCACTACAGAGGGCCATGGGGTGACACGGACGCGCAGCATTGGAGAAATGGTGAAAAATACTATTTGGCAAAAGATTCAGATAGAGGTTAAGGAATGATGTTATCCTGATTCTCCGCCGGGCAAAAGTTATTGGGGAAAAGATCGTTCAAAGCTTAGAAAAAGTTCCTGAGGGGGGATAACTCAAAATCTTGAACACTGCTAAGCTTCAAGCTTTATTCAGAAGACAGCGGGAGGTATTAAAGAAATCAGAACACAGTGTGGAAACTGCTATGGTGTTAATGAGGAGGCTGGATGGGGGAAGGGACACCAGATAATGGGTTATTGAGTGAAAGGGGGACACGGGAGAAGGTAGACAAGAACTGGAAAAGGAAAGGAAGACGGAGGGACACACGTCAGAAGTGTTGGCAGACTGAGTCATCAACGTCAAACTTCTTGTCAATAATTTGAATTAATATGTGAGAGAGCGAATGGAGTTAAAAACTGATTCTGAAATTAATTCCAGTTTGGGTAGCAGGGAGACTAGAAAAGTGACTGGTATAAAACAGGGTAGTGTAGGAGTAATTTCCCAGTGCAGGGAGGGAAGAAAGATGATGGCTTGTTTTTAGCCTGAACTTAGACAGCTAGGATAGACCTAAAGATAAGGATTTACAGGTATTTCCTACAGAAGCAAAAGCAGGTTAAACCCTTGATGCACCACGGAAGACTAAGGTGTACGGAAGTTAGAGAATAACTAATAAATCAGACTGGTGACCACTGAGCGCCTCTTCGGCAAAGACTTTCTAAAATTAACCTGAGGTTTTTTTCGTAGGGATCTCAGACAGAATATCTACTTGAATTGCCAACTTTGATTTCAGTTCTGAGTATTTGGTGCTCCCTGAACTTGGGTGTGGTTTTGGATAGCGTTTGTTCTACAATCTGATGTGTGCATTGGTATAAAACTTTCCATTCTTCTCCTCTTAAGCTCACATGTGTTAGAGAAATGTATGAACGACTTCCCAGGCTTTTGCTTTCAGTAATTTAACATCGTTTATTTAGGCAATCACAGGGAACAGTGACATCGGCTCCCCCCCTCCAAAAAAACCCATGAAATAAATAAGTGAGTGTTCTTCAGGGATTATAGATTTTTCTTATATCTAACAGGGCACACCTGTTATAAAAAGAGGTTTATCTTTAATCTGTCTCCCAAAGAAAACGTATATTAATTTATATGGCCAAGATCTGACCTGCAGATGTTCATTTGTGGATGTGCCACAGAAGGTTAAAATTATAGATAAAGATACAAATCCACAGGGCGGGGGGAGGTGTAGAGTTTGACTGTTCTCTAGGGTAAGAGAAGGCATCTTTTCTGCAGAATAACTGAGAAACTAGCCCAGCCTGTTTGCACTTTTTCTATGAGCCAATCAGAGCAAGAATTGAGGGGAAAGTTAACATAGTCTCCAAATTTGCTATCTGGGGTCCAGTCTTCTCAGAGCAAAGCCTCCAGAATTATTTCTCCAGTCCGGCCCATAGGAAAGTAAGACCACGTGTATTACTTCAGCCTTTTTTCCTAAATGCCACCCAGAAGAGATTGTGGGAACCTCCTTAAGTTTCCCTAGAGTTTTAGCTCTTCAAATCAACAAAGCAGTTGTCCTTTTCATGTGTGTTCTTTCTAATTAAAATGAAAGATGTTTAAGGAGGCACCAGAAATACATATGAATAAACAGGAAAACTGAGTCAAAGAACTAATTATACTTTGATGCTTGCATTCTGCTGCTCAAAGGCTAGCTCACAGTCCTTGCTCTAATTGCCTTATGCTCCCTGTTTTAAGAGAAGAGAAAACCTCCCACACCCTTCATTTTATCTGATTTTGGTTGATGGCTCCCAAACCATGCCTTCCAGCCCCAACATCCCTAAGTCCCCAGTTTATATCATCTGATCCCTCTAGGACACTCCTACTCAAATCACACATGTTTAATGGTAAACACATTTTCATCTCTTCTCTCCAGATTATTACTGTTTCAGATTCCCTCATCTCCTAGCCTGCATGGCTTATATTTTTGGACTTCTGATTATACCTTAAAAAAAAAAAAAAGACAATAGTCATAAATTCTGTCATGTGACTTTCCTTTGACTTTTCTTATCCAACATTATTTACCATGGCCCCTTTGAAAACTCTTCTTTTCCAGCCCAGTCTGGCCTCTTGTGCTCTTTCTTGAATGCTGTATTAATTGTGTCTTCACGGGATATTTGTGCTGGTCCCCATGTTTGGCACCAACATCCATGTCCTTACAAAGTAGTGTATCCTATACCTCCTCCTGGTCGAAACTTCCCCGATGCTCCAGTTTACCATCAAAGTCCATGAGAGTCTTTTATTTCTCTGATTTTATAAGGCACGTTTAGCCTCAGCCTTACAACCTGGCCCTTGGGCTTCATGGAATTCTTGTGTCTCAATCTGTTTGTATTGAATTAGAAGATATTTATCAAGTGACCCATTTATGATAGGAGACTCAGTGCTGCTGAGATTCAAACTGAGTGTGTCAAAGAAGCCTCTCAAGCCGCTTGTTGTGTAGTGCAAGGCACGCTTCAAGGGCACAAGTGACTGTTAACTAAGTCAGAGAAACTGTTAACTAAGGCATGTACATTTGACATCTTGTCATTCTGACTATACTAGAAACAAGGGGACAGCCTGGACTTCTCACTCTTCTGTATCTCTCAGCACAGTCAACAAAGAATGAGGTCCACTATGGGTGGACAGTCCTTACCACACACACCGACACAGCCACACTGGTGGCCATCAGGTACTGAGAACACTGGATGCCCAGTGCTCGCATACGGTCTCTGTAACTCTCACAGCCTTACTGGTGGTCATTATTAACCTATTTCACCGGTGAAGAATCTGACTTTTAAAGGAGTTATGTAACTTAATGTGTCTGCACTGAGACGATCAGTAAATGGCAGAACTGGGATTTGTAGCCAAATATAACTGAAAAGCCTGTGCACTGGTCCCTGCTCATTACTGCTCAGCTACTGGGATGTCGATACTTATGATGTCACCTCAGGTCATTCCACAGATGACACTCTTGAGAGCGGGACCGTTACATACACGTGTACACACACACGCGCCAAAAGTAAGGGTTTCTTGATATTTAAAAACAAAACAAAACTCCCCAGATGTTTGAAGTTATCTGGCTTTGTACCTGTTCTTTGTATCTTCTTGTGAAAAGGCCCTAGTTCTGTAATTTCCTTGTCAGTTGCATACATGGCCTACTTAAAGGATATAAATAGAAATCAACCACTCATAGCTTGAAGAAGGGGTAACAACATGGCTTCAAGTCCGTAGGAAGCTGACTCTTCCTAGATGTCCATACTGGCTCTTGTTCACACACTGGGATGTGAAAAAGCCTATCTTCCTTTCCATACACAGGATTTTGCCTGCAAGATCCCATTAGTGCTAATGGGTCATTTTCCTCCCATCACCCCCAGGATCAAAAGGAGAAGCTGCATCCTTAATGACATGCTAATGCTTCATGGGGCTCAGGCCACTCAAGGGTTTCCTTTGTTCTCTGCCTATGACAACCCACTGGGGGACTCGAGACCACTCTCTGCTATATGAAGGGTTTATAAAGACTGCATTAAGTGGTGCTAAGTGCAGCCTCTGTAATGAAAATGAGAATGGAGACCCTACTTGCTTATAAAGCCAGACTCATCCACCTCGGTGTGTTCGAGGCTTGTATCCTGCACTGCTTAAATCAATATTTTCTGCTCTTTAACAACACAAGGGGAAGACAACTACTTCTCTTCAATAAGCTTTAAAAAGTTGTTCAGGCAAATAAGTGTGCTGATTGGGAAAAAATATGATGTAGCAGGAAGTGGGAAAGGAAGTAAGTGCATTTTAGAAATAACTTTCTCCCCATGTGTTGCTTCACCATTCTCCCTTCTTTCCTGATTCTCTTCTGCTGTGACCTCAGTCCATCAGTTGGCTGACAGGTTATTAAGTGCCCACTGTGCTTAGCCCAGTTGTAGGCGCTGTGGGGGAATCTAAAACAAATAAAGATACAATCTCTATCCTCCAGGATGTTATGAGCAGAAAGAGGAAGATGGGTTATTGAGTATACATCATCCTATACATAACTTTCAGTACTAAGTTCTATGTCTGAAAAGTCTGAAGCACTGCCAAGAATCCTTCATTCAACTCCCCACTGTTCTCTAATGCTGCATTCATTATGCCCAGAGGAGAGCTGAAATTTCCTAACAGATGTCATTCAACCAGTGAAAGTAGGGAGCATTTCCTTGCATTGATACTTGACATGTAACAGCCTAAATCTCAGCCCACGATCTCAGGTGTGCAAGAAAGGTAGCTTTTTTCTCTTTTTCTGTGACTCACCTTGATTTCTGCTTTGAGCTCTGGTTCTTTGAATCAGTGAAAACATCGTCTCAGGCAATCTTAGTTCCCTTACTTCCCTGGGATTCTTTAGGGATGGGGGGGCTTCCATGGCACCAGTTTTTGTAGAGAGAGATGGCACAGGAACAGGCGCCACTGAGTTGCTGCCCAGCGTCGCCATTCGTGTGTGCGTGACCTCCTCAGGTCAGTCTTTTCCTGCTTGTTTCTTTGCCACTCTGGGAACTGTTCTGTTGATCCCACACCACAATGGGGTATGGGAAGGCTGACTAAGCTCCTAGCTTGTGTAAATCTACCATGCGGCTGTTTCTTCTCAAGGACATCACTGCTGCCTCTGGGTTCTCTGGAGGAAATGCACACAGATCAGCTTGACTTTCCTCAACCTACCTGAGGTTTGACGTCCTCAGATTAGAGCACTGTGTCCCTCTTCTTGGCAATGACTCTGTTCACACTTCTCCAGCTTTCTCTCCTGCTTACCCACATGAGGGGCAGGAAAGCTTTTCTCTCCTCATGTAATTGCCTGGATAGTCTGTCCGTTTCACTCTGGGAGTCTTTGATTTTAAGGCCCAAAGGCATAAAGATAATTTTATATCTTTGGTTTCTGATGCACATCCCTTCTCTGAGGCGAGTAAAACACAATCGCTTGAAATTTAAGTGAGAGGAAAGACCAAGGAGAGAAAGGAAATATGGAGGGGAAAAATGAGATATTTCAAAAAAAGTATCCTAATTCAGTCCAAAAACATGCTCTCCTTTAATATTAAGAATGGTGGTTAACAGTCAATAGATGTTTTATTTCAGAGTTGGGAGAAGTAAACACATGCAAGTACCTTAGGTACAAAGTGTGCAGGACCAGTGACATTCTAGGGAAATACTTAGAGCTTTAGTTAGTAGGTCCGTGACCTGAGTTCTCAGTTTTTATGGCTGACTTTAAGCAAGCTCCAGATATTCCTCCGCCCAATCCAGGAATGTTATATCTGTGGCCTGATCTTACTCTATACTTACCAGCTGGTAGGTTAGCTTATTACTGTTTCCTGGATGCTGGCAGAAGATGCAAGATTTCTGGGTCAGAGACCAAGGATTTTATTACTCATGACCCAACAAACAGCATGAGCATGAGCATCTCTGTCAGTTCTCCTTGCTCCCAAGTCCTGTGAAAACACTGCAGAGGGGCCCAGGTAAACATTAGGAATGTAGGAGTTCTGTGTTATGGTGGGAGAAGGTACCACTTGGCATCAAAGGTAAATAAAATGGTTAATGTGAGAGAAAATGTAAACAGCAATGCAAAGTTGGAGAAACAAGTAGCTACATAGGCTATGTTACCAGGACTTGTGACCAGGAGCAGTGTATTATGGAATTTGGGGGTCATCCTCCTTGTATTCTGCATTGATTATTATATTAGAGAGTTAATTAATTGTATCTACTGAATGCTATCCAGATATGATGAATAATCTTGGATGGAAAGGAAATGGAATCAAACTTGGATTGTGATCTTTCTCTCTTTTTTTTTAAGTGGTAGCCCATAACGTTGGGAAATCTCAAACCTAGAACACGAAGATGACAAAGCAGAGCACAGTGTTCCACTAGATACTGCAGTAAAATTGGGGGTGGGGAGCCTAACTGATAACTTGCTAACAGATCCTAGAGGAGCATGAAGAATTAAAAGTTGTGTAACTCCACCTACAAAAGAGATACTTGAAAAGGGATGTAATATTCAAGTATAAACAGACTACTATGGGGGTGAGTTAGTGAATAAGACAGGGACACGCAAGGATAATAGTCTTAAGAATAGTAGAAAAGGCAATTTTAGACATTTAGAATTTGTTGAGCTTCTAGTTAACAGAAAGGCCTAGACTTCTCTAAGCAGAAGATGGACTTGATAATAATAACACCTCTTAACACCTGCTACATATTTTCATTCTGGTAGATACTTTCTCTATTTTATCTCATTTAATCCTCACAAACCCTATGGGATAGGCTTTATTGTTTCCATTTTAGAAATGAGATTACTAATGATCAGAGAAACTAAAAATAATGCTTGAACCCATAGAGTTGATACATAATTTGACTTGGATTTTAATTCAGGGGCCACTTCATGGCCTCTGTCCTTCCCTTTGGCTGTACTGTGTCGAGCTCACAGAGTTCTCTGTGGAAATAGCTTCTAGAAATGTCTTCTAGTGCCGATGTATTATTCAAACACTTCTATTGTTTTGCATTTTTAAGAAAATATCTAATTATACATTTACTTTTTAAAATTAATTTAATGAAAAATAAACCTCACTGTTTTTTTCTTTCATGTCAATGACAAGTGACTTTCGTGACCAAAAGTTTCCTCTTCCCACAGGTGACTTGTATATAGGAGGAGTGGCCAAAGAAACATACAAATCCTTGCCAAAACTTGTCCATGCCAAGGAGGGCTTTCAGGGCTGCCTGGCATCAGTGGATTTAAATGGGCGGCTTCCGGACCTCATCTCAGATGCTCTCTTCTGCAATGGGCAGATTGAGAGAGGATGTGAAGGTACTAGATCTTTGTTATCACACTCTAAATAGTTCTAATCCCACTTTCCAATGAGAACAAATCTCTCTGGCCAGCAAAGTTTTCATTTCTGATAATTGGCCAAACCCCCACTTAAGGCTTAAAAATCCTTACTCATGTTTTCCATTTGTCATCCCATAAATCTTAAATTTTCTGGACTTTTGGCAAACTGACCTAATGCCTGATAGAAAGCGGGAGCTATGTCTCTGGACTTGGTTATTTTCCACTTCTTTGCATACTGTAGTTCACCTAATCAGTGTGTTAATCAGTTCTGCAAACTTGCTTTATAGCATTGAATAGATACACTGTTTAGACTAGAAAAACAGACTTACTCCAGCAAATGTTAACTTGAGCTTGTTTTTTCAAAATCGACATTCAATAGGATGTAATAAGAGAATAACATTCAGAGACCCATTCTCAAATCACTATTTGGTTTGTGTCTACGTGGCAGCAAGAGTGTCTCAGTTTGTTTTAGCAATAATTGATGTCTTCTATTACCCAAGGCTAATATTCCATACTTCAGAAATGCTTCTAGTATCTTCCTGCTTTTTTGTGTTCTCTATCAGACTGAGATCTGTAGGAGTACTTTTTGATTGCTACTTTCATTTTAGATAATTTTCCCTTCAACACCTCAGATTATTTGAGCCAATTCTCCCTCCATAAATGTAATTTAATCACATTATCCTGAATTTTGTAGCTCTGAGCGTGTTGCTGCTTCTCCTTTAATGTTGAATACAGTTTGGGCCATTTTGAAAATTTTAGATTCATGAGGAAATTTCATAAGGGAGAAACAAAGAAAGACGTATGAATTCCTGGCCCCCAGGAGATGATGAATCATTTCTTCTCAGCCAAGATAATGCTATTAGATTTAGCAATTACCTAGGTACATGAAAATGTGCAACATATTTTGCCCTGAAAAGTCAGGTGGAATTCAAGTTGTGTTTTAACCATGCCAGAGGATAAGGCTACTTAATGGAAAGCTGTTGAATTCATTTTTAATGTTTTTGCTGTGTTATTTTCTTTATCTCAAAATTTGGTATAACACACTTCTGTAAAACAAAGGGAAACTGCGTGTTTTCTCCTTTTACCAGTTTGGCAAAGGAAACAAAATTAAGTGAATAAATTCTTTCTAGTGGATGGATACAAAAATGTGGGTCTTAACTTTGGTTCTTGGAGGTGAGCTAGTAAGTGAGAATTTATGCATTTATTTTTTTATTTTTTAGAAATAAAATTACTACAAACCGTTCTGAAAACATTTTTCAAAATAAGCCTTTCTACAAGTTGCTCAGTGACATCTCACCTAAAAGAAATGGTAGGAACAGACAAACACATTCACAGCTGAACACTTACAAGACAGAAAACCAAACACACACGCATGACCTCCCACCACTGGCATGTGATGTGAGTGGGTGAGTGGAAGGGAAGACTAATGAGAAATACACCGAGAATGTGTATTTACAGAAATGAATAATATTAGGTGTTATTTTCCAACATAATTCAATAAGCATTGTGGCTAAGATGATTGCACATCTTCTTGGGTAATCCTAAACTGCTATTTGAACATTTCAAATCATTCAGTAAGTTATGACATTGGTTCCTTCCTTACCTTATCTAGTTTGCTTTAATATCTGAGCTTTAAGAATTCTCACTTCTTTTACTTTATTCTTAGAATGTAACTTTTTTCATTCCACTATCAAGATTAACAACTTCTTGTTTGCTTTTTTCCTCATTTCATATTAATTTATGTAGAACTTGAAAAAATGAGATAACCCTATGTTACCAGTCACTTTTTCACTTAACATTAGAAATTATCCTATCCATTGGAAACTTTAGAACGTGAATTTCAAAGCTGCATATGATCCCTTGTCCTTAGAGGACCTGCTTTTATTAACAACTTTTAATTTATGATTAGATCATTATCCTCTGTGGTTCCTAGGAGTAATCTCAGAGGTCCCTGTCATAGGTGTAGTTGATGTATTTTTAGGATTAGTGATCAACTTCTAGATAAATTATTTCTATAAAGAGTGTTGTCTCATGGGACTTTGAGTTCACATCACATTGGAATCACTTAACTTACATATTAATAGAAACCATATAAATTTGACATCACTGAATAATACCTTGTCAAGATTTTCTGCCGTTTCTACCCAATAAGACCCTCAAGTCTCTAAGCCTCTTTCATGTAAAAAGTCATTGGTCTTCCCTCAATAACCATTTACTGCCTTTCATGTCTAACTTATGTCAGTGTGTAACAGCGGATTATTTTTTTTTTTTTTAACACAACACATGTTAGCTCGCAGAGGGCACTTACCTTGTCCAGGACCCTTTAGATGAATGTTTCTCAACTTTTAGCCACAATCAGAATCACTTGCAGAATTCTTAAAACCCATGTTACTGGAGACCGCCCCCAAGGTTTCTGATTCAGTAGGTCTAGCAAGGGGGCCTAGAATTTACATTTCTCACAAGTTCCTAAATGATGCTAATGCTTTTGGCCTGACACCAGATTTGGAAAATTACTGCATTGTCCTCCTTACATAAGAGAAAGTAGACACTGGCAATCCACCAATAATCAGGTTCAGTCAAGCTTAATACTGAGTTAAGAAAACTTTTGTACAAGAAGTTGGTGAAAACAATTTTAATTCAGAGACTCTGCGTGGACTCATAACGTTCAGTCCTAGAACTGCATTATAAGCTATAGAAATACTTAATTTTAAAGCCACCATTGATTGAGCACTGGTGACAATGTTTACATGTGATATTTCATTTAATTCTCAAAGCTCAAATGAATTAGGTATGACTGACTCTTTCAGATGAGTAAATCGAGCCTCAGCGATGAAAGGTGACCTTCCTAAGGTCATACAGCAAGTGTGAGTGGATGATGGAAGGTTTGAATCCAAGTTTGCTTTACTTGAAATCCCAGGCATCCAAGCCCTTTCCTCTATTGTTTCTTTGGTTTCCAGAGGTTGTAGTTTTTTCTTTTGCTTTCATTTCCTTCCCAAAAATATCCTTATTTTTAACCACTTAATACAAATGTCCTTGTGGCTTGCTCCCAATTTTATTCAGTCATAAAATAACAAGAACATTATATAACTAGAGGGAAAAATAAATTCAGGGCTTTGTCTTGTGCAAAGGCCTGTCAATGTTTAAACATTGTTCTGGAAGGTGAGTACTTTGGAAAATGTGGCTTGTCAGGCACAGGCATGCATTCTCTTGTAATACCTGAATATATAAAGACTGTTGTGATAATGGAAAAAATAATAATAAAGCACGTCTTTGTGTTCACGGAAAGGCTTGGCAGGCACTCTGGGTGGCGGCTCTACAACGCGGGCAGATGATCTTTTTATAAGATTGCAGTTTCACTGTATTTAGAGTTTAGCATTATTTTGCAATTGCATTTGCCAAAACAAAAATAAAAACAGAAATGCGACTCTCTCTCAGTTCTTGCTCCTGCTCTTCCCTTCGGCTGGACAAGTAAGGGGAGCAGGATCCACTGATAGCACTGCGCCTGACCCAGGCCGGGCCTCTGCCACTTCTGCTCTTAGGCTTATCCAGGGAGGAATGTGCCAAGGAACATTGCATTCAGAGTTTTTTTTTTTTTCTTTTTTAACAAACATTAATTATTTTCAGTCTCTAATGCCATGGAATAAAGGTCCTTAGATACTTACCTATCACAGACTGGAAAAACAACAAAAACTAAGCAATTTAGTGGTTCTTACTTTTCGATGCAGTAGAGGTGAGAAAAACTATTACATCTATTCAGGTCTCCCAGGCTTGGGAGTTTATTATTATTATGCATAACAACGATTATTTTTATTATGATTACTGATTACTATTTTTGTTTTATATATATATATATATTTACTATTATTATATAGTTAGTATTTACAGTATTACGGTTTCTGAATTTGTGAAAATTCGCACAGGTTAGGCTACACTCAACAACTTCTTATGAAGAATACCACGACCAAGAAATCTGTAATAAAAATATGATTGTAAAGAGGATGTTTAAACATACATTTTTACAATGACATCAGTTTGTAGAAAATCTAATTACAGATCATTCTCATGTATTCACTAAAGCAGTTACCTCAAAGGCTCTCAGTGTTAATAGCATCTAATGAGTATGGTGCCTGTTTTTAAATATATTTAAAAACCTATAAAATTGTGTTTACTGGAAAATATCTTCAGTTTATATTCTGAAGATAATTTGGGTAGACAGCATTCCATTCTCACCTAAGATAGCACTTACTGGTGAGGTTCTACTGTAATATTCACAGGGCAGTTTGTAAGAGTTGAAGACAATTATAAATATAGAGAAAATAGAGACATAACTCTGAGATCTGAAAGCAGTGTACACCCTGTCTGGTAAAGGCAAAGCTAAACTCTCCCTGTCACAGTCTTGTAAAGGAATGTGCTTTATGGGGAATTGCAGTTTGTTTCTTCCATCCGTTACCTTTGCTTTCATCCACTCCAGATGATGAATACATTGTGATAGTTTGGTGTCACCTTAAGGTCCAACTGTCGGCAGAGGACAGCTGGCATTACAGTTTTAAGCCTTAATTGCAATAGCAAAATAAAAGACCCAGAGGGAAAAAATAGAAAGGGATAACTGGTCTGCTAATGACCAGCGTCTGCTGTATCTGCACATGACAAGTGATGCTGCATGCTTCACCTAAGCAATGCAGTCGCTTTGGTAATACACTCGTATCTATCCAAGAGAGGAAAACAATACAAAAGCTCTTAGTTTTCCTTCATTACATGTCATCAGCTCAATTAACCATCATATAAATACATATGTAGTGAAATTCTAATAAATGACTGCTTTCTCATTGTTGGCTTCTCTTGAAATTTATGGCTGTTAATTATTAATTTGTTTGCTCTACACAGCATTTCTCTCCCCGTTTACCCCGTTTACAGCAGCATGCTTTTTTGAATTGAACGTTCTTCTGTGTTTGCCCCATTTCAGTATTGCTTACTAACGTTTAATATATTTTGCTTTTTTTTTTTTTTTTATTTTGCTGACAAAGTTGCATTGATGAAAGCTGACTTGCAAGGTAGATAGCCCTGTGTGTAAAAAACAAGACTGAAACCCCGTTAATACACAGTGGAAACCTCAAAATAACATTTTTTTTTACATTTTTTGCAGTAATTGTTATTTGGATGCAGATTTAATTTTTTTTTTGCTTTCTTGAACATTGTGCAAGAAGCCTCATTTTGTAGCATAGTTTGCATAAAGGCTTTCAGTCTTGAATATGTTTGTATAGTGATTACCTTTAGTGCTTTGATCATCCTTTTTTCAGTTCCTCGTTTTTCAGTGTTCTAGTTATGATTCTTTAGCAATAGACTAGCATTCTTTTGACTCGTATGTTAAATGGGGGCATGTCATTTATACAGAGTTTTTAATTTTGTGTTTAATTGCATGACATTGTTAAAGCATGTGAATTGATACTTGCCAACATACCTATCCAAAACACCCAACAATCATAACTTTATTCATAGTGTGTGCAGGAAAACTTCTGGAAACGAGTAGGACATTTTTGCATAACCTTCTTCAGTTATTTTACCAATCTTTATCTCAGTTTCATGAAGTTATAATCTCCATTTCTCATGGCGTCTCTACCCATTAGTCAGAAGTTAAGGAGATCCATGCGTTTTCCTAAAATCCAAACAGTGAAAGAGAATTATTGATGATGGAATGAGATTACCTGCTACCATGATCACGCTAGAAGCTATGTGCTTGCTTTTACTATTTGTTGGGTTAGTTTACTATTATAATGTATTTTGTCCTTTATTTGAAAATTCAGAAAACCTTCGTACTTACAGCTTCTCTGTTCCTAATTCAGGTGTGTGAACTAGAACTTTCCAAGCTAGTTTGGCCATGTAAATTGAGGTGTTGGCAACTACTATATGTGACCTACCTCGTGTGTAAAACACTTCTGGATTTTTTTAAGAAACCCACGTTTCTTTTGGATTGTTTTGCAGGGCCCAGCACAACCTGCCAAGAGGACTCGTGTTCAAACCAAGGAGTGTGCTTACAGCAGTGGGATGGCTTCAGCTGCGACTGCAGCATGACTTCCTTCAGCGGGCCGCTCTGCAATGACCGTAAGTACCTCTCTGCGTGCGCACTGCTGTTCGTTGTTGCTTCCAGCTACTGTCTGATGCCCAGGGTCTGAAACTGGGAGTCTTTGTATCACCCAGGAATAAGTTAAACTGTTGTAACCGGGAGGAGCATTTGGTTCTATAGGAAGGACATTTCTGAGTAACTAAAGTCTCAGTCAAGGATGCCCTTCGCCAAAAGTGGTGATGATGATGGTTCTTTGGTTTTCATCTCTTTGCTGTAATTTTTTAAATTGCTGGTCACCTTGTTGAAAGTATCTTTTTTCATTTCCTATGTATGACATTTCTCCCCTAGTTTTTGAAAGGCCCTTCCTGTTGCTTTCTATTAAGTAATGTTTAATTATATAATATTATCTTGAGGGCTGTGATTATAGTGAATGTTTGCAGATCTCGTTATGTTTGTCTGTCTCTACATCTCTTCAAGCCCATACTGCCTTTTACGTTAAAAAATGGTGTATTTGAACTTTGTCCTTCGACTACTCTCCCGTGTATTTTAGCCACTTACGTTTATTGTTTTCACCTTTAGTCTCACCATATAAGCATGATGAAGAAACACAGCATTCACATTATCTTACGGAGTGTCTGTGACTGCCTAATTTATGTGATAGTAGTGTGGATTTTGAGACCAAATTAACTGGTATGTAGGATGAAGTTCTGTTTCTCAATTTTCAAATAGATACTGCTTTACAACATTCCATCAAAATGATAAAAGTGTCTCCTACAAAGTATTGCATTCCAGTCTGTTGAGAAAATGTATGTGGTGAAGCCTTCTGGCTGTAAAATAAGAGTACATGCTTACATTGTAAATGCTACAACGTTTAAGAAAAAGCTCTCGGATGACGGGATAGCAGATAAGACGACTGAAAATTTGGGCTTCCAGACAAAGGCTGGGCTTGAGTATGGGTTTAAAGACAGACCAGATTTTGTTCATTTTGACCTTTGTCTGTTTGAAACTCTATTCCTGTCAGTAGATGTGTGTATCACAGTGTGGAAGAGGGGGTCAAACTGAAATATGTTATTGAACTGACTTGTTGCAGCCTAGCAATATAGTGCAATTCCCCAGCTATCTTCAGGTCGCCTATCTAAAATATTGACTATAGGAAGAATAAGCAGCTAGTACAAAGTTAAATAGTACTTGGAAGCGACGTGTAAAGATCACACCATCATAGAAAGAGAAATATTTAGTCTTTATCTACCAGTGACATCTCCCACAGAATTACAAGAAACTTGAAGCAATGAACATGTATTCAAGCCATCACACATTTGCAGACACTGTATTTCTGCAAATCAGATCATACTTAAAAATATTAAACCCCATTTGGAGTAATATAAATAACCTTACATAAAGACTCAATAAATACTTACATGTACATAAAGTAAAGCAAATAAAACAACATATATATTCTTTTAATAAGGATATGTGTATATGTGTGTGTGTGTGTGTGTGTGTGTGTGTGTGTGTGTGTGTGTGTGTGTAGAATAGTAACTTCCTGCCCCATTGAAAACAATATGAACTTATTTTCAAGGACAAAGAGAAGACTTATCTGTTATGATTTTATTATGACAATTTGTTTTTAGTCCTGAGTATGATCCTGACAGATGTAGCTGAGAGAGATTTTTTTTTCATGAAACTGTTTTTCATTTTGCTAAAGAACTTTCTCTGCCAAACTGCGCTTAATCCAGCTTCCGTGTTTTACAAAACAGTTGTCATTTGGTTGTATCATATTGTGTACCCTCATATACCAGTTAGGTATAAAGAGTATGATTTTCGGTATGTATTTGCTAGACATTTCCTAACGGAATACCAAGGTCCTACCTTAAGTGTCCTGCTGTCTTCAAATCATTTTTACAGAAAATTATTTGAATGCTGCTCACAAGTGATAGTAGTGATGATGACAATGATGAGGCTATTTGTTATTTTCTTATAAATAAAGTAACTGTCATTCAATAACTGTATCTCCTGATACGCCTCTTGCACAAGTCAGCATTAAAATTACTTTGGAGGGCTCTCAGAATACATGCATTTTGATTAAATTATTACCTCTGTGGGTTTTCTGGAAATGTGAAATAGCTTCTTGAGTTTGTACGTTGGCATTTTGGTTGTGAGGATATGTGGGTACAAATCAGTATTTAAAAGCAGGTCTTATTTTCATATCAACTATAATTTGGAGAGGGTACAATAATAATGGTTACCTTGAAGACGTGTAATTTAGATGACATTAAAAGTAGCATGCCACAATTTCTTCACTTTTTAAGTTGATCAAAATAAATCTTATCTCTATATCTCACTATTTTTTTGTAAGTTGCACAAATATAATGAGTGTGATTCCTGGGATTTTAACAAACTCTTTTTCTGTAGAGATGGACTTTTTTAAAATAAAGCTATTTAGGACATTTCATTTCTAAATGAAATTTTCTTTGCCAGCTTAGTTATTTATCCATAAATTCTGTGACTGCAGCCTTCAATTACATAGAAAACCAACCCCCCGAAAAAAAATTTTTTTAAAAAGGGAAAGAACACGCCACATTGTAAATGAGATCCCCCACCCCCCACCACTCATAGACCTTCTAAATGTCATCTGTCTGATAAGTTTCATAGAATGAGTTAGAGTAACTTGAAAATTTTATTTATGTTAGCCTGGAGATATAATTAACAATGGGAAGATGGGAGTATGTTTTCCCTTGTAACTGTAATCTTGGATAAATCATACTAATTAATGAACTTAAAGGAATCTTTCAAAAAAAAAGGCACTTAGGCAAAGTGATGCCAAAGGCTACTTTTAAAGAGAAGTGTTTGAGAAACCCTTTCTTCCCTGGAAAGTTGCCATCTAAATGACCTACTCATTGACAGAAATAATTGCTCTGAGTGTGTGTGTGTGTGTGGAGGGGGTGGGTAGTATATTGTAGTGTATGTAACTCCTCGATTCCTCCACATCCATAACTTATTTTAGACCCCCAGTATACTTTTTCTGGCTCATTGTAGCAGTCTCCCGGCTGAGTTTCCCCGTTCTCATCCCTCCATCATCCAGCCCATCCTCTGCCTCCTCACCAGCTTTATTCTTTTTTCCTGTTCTCCCTAGTTTAAGTATTAGCAGCTCTTGCTGATTCTCCTAAACAGAGGCAGTGTTTCCCCTCCTCTGACCTCTGTCATTAGCCATCACTTTCTAGCTTATGGTTACTTACGTTTGGTCTTATCTCCCTGTAAGACTGTGTTCTCATAGGGACAATTTTTTTTTTCTTGTGCTTCCTAAGCCCAATGTTTTGCACCTCACATTGCGTATAATTAGTGTTAATAGTAACTCACTAAATCAGTGTTGATGAAACTGCATGAATCTTGCATAAGGACTTCTAGTCTAACTTCAGTGGCCAACAGCACTCTCCAAATTCATCGGTTTGGAGTCTGTGAACCTCCATGGTCTGACCCTGCTTTCATATCCATTCTTATCTCTTGCAGAACCTTGTCCATATGGCATGTTACTGACAATTAGGTTACTTACAGCTTTTTGAAAAACATGACACTTCCCCAATTTCCTCACTATTGCTTATGCTGATTTCTCCTCCTGGGGAATGCACTCATTGCACCTAGAGTGTGCACTGCTTTCACAATATCAGCTTGAAGAAATATAATTTCATTTTTCAATCTCTACTTAAACTGTTTCATCCCATAGAACCTTCCCCAGTCCTCTGAGCTGGCCCTACCTTGCATCTTCTGAAATTTTAGAGCAGATGTTTTTACACTTACCTCTTAGATTTGTGAACTTTCTCTTGGAGGTAACCACTTACTGAGTGCATGCCATGTGCCAGGTCTGTGTTAAGAGTTTAATTCATTCTGTTAAATCTGCGTATCACCTATTCATGCTTGCACACAACACACACACACACACACACACACACACACACACACACATATATGCTGTCATCAAACCATGGTGCTATAATAATCCTTTTCTATTTTCACCCTGTGGTCCAGAATAGAATGGGACCATATTAGCTAATTTAATGTCAGGTTGGGGAAGATGAATACGGCTGCAGTCACATGGAAAATAGCGAACATAATAACATTGTCACATTACATTAGTGTAGAAATGCTGTGTACCAAATCACAGCTCAGCTTCAGTGGTGTCTGTTACCATAAGGGATTAATACATCACAGTGCTGTTATTTTGGTGCTAGGAGGGTGTGGGCACTGCCATTAAAAGACTATCTTCAGAATTCTAAACTTTGCCCAAAGAAAACCTTCCCCATAGGAATTCATCGTATCTTTTGTATAAAAAATTAGAATTGTTCATTGAAACAAGGATGGAATACCTTTGACTGTGACTTGTTACCATGGCATTTTAAAATAGCTTCCGTTTTGTTTATCACCTTTTTCTGTTGTTTGAAAAGAGAATCCAGTACCCAGTATCTGAGCATCAATATCAGAACGACCGGAAATGAATCATAACCTACAAAATAAAAACTTGAATCAAAGTAACATTATTTCTCTCCCCTGGAGAGCTGCCAGTAGTTTTAAATTGTGAGCTGATTTGCTGCTGATGCCATTTATGGCTGAATAAAATGTAGCAATTAGCTGTGTCCACAACCAGATCCTCATTGTGAGTGTGATGAATCTTATTAACCTTGAATCATTCAAGCCTCTCTAAATGGCAGCCCTTCAAGTTGTTTAAAGTAATTCGTAGGTAATATTTACTGATAATGCTTTAGAACAACTATCTAGGGTCAGACCTGTCTGAGGTTAAACCATAAAGGATTAAAATATTGTTCATACTGAGTCAGAAAATGAAGTAAAAGAATGGAAAGCATAATGTGTGATAGAGAAATGTACTAGATAACAGAAGTGCTATCTCCTGCTATTTTGTATAAATTTATCTTTGTTCTTCTGGTTGGTAATAGGCATCATAAAAGTAAAAGCACAAAAGGAAGCATTCGTCTCTTTTCATATTGCAATTGGGCAGTCAACTGACAGCTTTAAGCTGTATCTGTATAAGAAAATTTAAGCGGGAAGAAAAACCGCCAAACAGTAGAGTAGAGTATTGCTGTATTTGAATTATTCAGATCAGCTCGCTGTGTTTTTCAGCAGCTGAATGATCCAAGTTTCTAAGTAGTCTTTTACTCTGTGTAACGGATGGCAGTTTGTTCCCAGAAGTCAGGAAGGTTGATTTTTTTTTTTTTTCCCCTACCAGTCTCTCATTTTTCGGAATTGCTCAAGCACCTGACTCTGTGGACCTTGAATGGGCCCTTATGGTGGTGCTCTTCACCGCAGGCCTGATATAAATACAGGGGTGGCCTTTGGCGTTGACCTTACTGTCAACAGTAATACTGTAATTGGTAATACTGTCACATCCCACCAGAGCCCAACTGGACCAGGGCTCCCTGGAGAGAAGCTTTGGCTCGTCACCTTCGTTAACTATCCTTAAGGGATTGCGATGGTTCCAGTTTTCACTTGATGATATTTCAGAGAGCTCTGCGACCCTCATGTCTGGCTGAGTAATTTTCTTTTCGTCTGAGTGCACTTTGCACAGCTTTCTCCCTTTGCTGTCCAACCGGGATAGACCCAGTGGGTGCAGAATCCAGGCGAGGTCCGGGGAGGCTGCCTGAATCTGAGGTGCTCACTTTCGAAACTTGAGTTTACTGTTAGCTTTTAAATAGATTTTACTTCCCCCAGAAATGATGCACCAGAAGCTCTGGTGAACAGAATGAAGGGTGGTCATGGAGAAGTCTCAGAACCCCGCATCATAGTACAGAAGGATAGATAGAAATAACTCCCAGTTATTAATCAAGAAGTTGGGGAAGAGAGTAAAATGTTAGGTGATTCTCCAGCTTTATGGAATCAGATTATCATGGGTATTTTTTAAAGGAAGAAGTATAAGATTAATAATTAGTTTCGCCTTTGTGGAATAAGTGTTTGATTTTAAAAAAGAATAAAATTATAATCGAATTTGGAATGAAGTGGTTGGCTCAGGTATCAGTTGTTGATACACTTTGTTGCTGTGAATATACCCCACCAGTGCGTACAAAGGCCCGCAAAAATGTTTTACTGTAATCACACCAAGATATTTTAACGCAAATCACACAATTAATAGGTATTATATGCATGTTGTTTATGTATTATAAGCTTTGCTTTTTCAATCTTCCCCAAATATTATTAGCTTTAATTTGTAAGTGAGGATACCTTGGTGTGGGCAGTTTATATGACCTCTTTGGGCTGAAATGGTCAGTAACTGACACAAAGAATTTGACTATAAGGTCATCAGACTTTAAGCCCATGTTCTTACTTGTAGCCACAATTCTTTCCCCAGGGGGATAGATTCAGTGTCAATGCAACTGAAATTCGCCAGATGCAAAATTCCCCAGAGAGGTTAATAATGACTGACAGTTACCATTGTAGATATTTTCCCATCCTCATCTGACTCTTGATTCTCATATTTAATTTTAAACATTGTGTTGTTTCATGAAACATGCTCTTCCCTTCAACTGCTCCGTGCTTGCTTCCAAAGATGAGTTAAAAATTCAGAGCTGTGTAAGGCATACTGTCATTAACTTTCGGTTCTGTTATAAAAAGGTGCTGATTATGAAAGAGAGATGGGAATTTTCTGTGATGTTTCTGTGACAGCCTGAGTTTGCTCAAAAATAATAATTTAATATCTGATAATGAAGTCAGGTAAAATATTTCCCAAGATCCTTTTACTTGAAACCAATCCACAGTGTACATTATGGGAAACGAGGAGCAAAGGTACAGAATTGTGCTGACCACTGAATATGTGCCAAGTGTTTCATTATGTTGATTACGCCTCAGTTTTCTCTTATCCAGTGTTGAGGCAGAAAGGAAAAAAAAATGAAGTCAAAGGTGAGCAGTATGGTCTTTAAAGGTTTTCGGAAGATTCATGGGGATGACACAAGAGAGTGCGTGAAGCCCAGATTATGAAAAGTTCCCACAGGATTAGGGGTAAAGACCAAGGGCTCCTTGCATTTCCCCTTGTAGGGAAGGGAAAGAAATTTCAGGAGAGATGTGCAGAGTCCAGCAAAAAGGTCACAATAAAAATAACGTTGTGCTTGCATTAATGAATAATTCTAATCGTAAAGAAGGAAAATATTACTGTGAAGAAAATGCACCTTGCCCAGTGATCCTTCTTCCTTCCCTGAACAAAGCGTTCTGTGTCTTTAATGAGATTTACTGTAGCAATTAACAAGTGTGGGATTCTTTTATGGGGAGGAATTACGGTCTCCTCTGCAGCTCAGAGCTGTTATACATTGTTACGTCTCCCACAGCGTCTACAGCAGCATAAAGTACAAGGGTGGCTGTGAGCTCTGGGTATTCTGGAGTGTATGATTTTAATGACCCTAGTGATCGAAATTCATATCTCTTAGAAAACGGCCTGTAGGGCCTGAGGCTTAATCTCCCCAGGATTTGGTGAAATAGGAAGGTACAAAGGCATTTCTTAACTTGAAATGATTTCAGAATGAAACATGTTTCATTAAAAGGACGAGCTGATACAGAAGGATGTTTAAAAAAAATGGGTCGTGAACAAGGAGGAGGCTGTGTTTGAGGGAGACAGTGGAAACTGTTCGCATAGGTGTGAACGCTTCTTATAAATATATAACATATGACCCTTTAGGGAGAGAAACAGATGGAATATGTAGCGGAAAATAAAGAGTACATTTTGCTTGGTCTCTTCACTGGAATGGTACAGGGTATATTTTAATATTTGGCATCTCCTATTGGGAGGTTTTCGGGACCTCGTCTGGATTCTGGCAGCTCAGGGCAGTACTGACATGGGGAGTGGTGCTGAGTGAAAGCAGACCTTTGAACATGTTTGCGAACTTCTCCAGGTCATGACTTGATGCATAAATATCCCAACCATGTTTCCATGTCAAGCCCTTGATGGTCACTCAGATGCCCGGCATGCTGGAATCCGGAACCAAGGAACCGGATTCACGACGCAATCATCACACCTTCAGAGTCAGGCCGTGTTGCTGAAACCGTGGGGTCCGCCTTCCACGACATCAATCACAGATCTGCTCTCCTAGGTCCTATTCAGGGCAAGTGCTCCTTTTTACTAAATTAAAAACAGAAAAGTGTCAGAGAAGTATCATTTCCTCTCGGCCGCAGGAGACATCACAGAAGTAATTAAACTAGATTTTTGTGTGTCAGGCACATTCCTTTTATTGACAGTGATGATAATTCTGTAAATCGGAACTTGGAAGCATTTTCAGTGTTGCTGAAGTGCAAAAGATAAAAACCTAAGGTTCTTAAAATTAAATCTCATGGAACTGAAACTGATCTATGGAGTGTAATATGAGAGGCTGCTGCCTGAATTGTGAATTCAGTGCCTACAAGCTATGTGATGATGATGATTATACTTTTTTTCTTTGAACACTGGGTCGCTGAAAGCTGTATTGATGTAAAACCAAACAGACTAGGTCTTCATACAAGCCATCTTTTATGGTTTTAAGGCCACCTGGAAAATCGTCTCTCCATAACACCAGTGTTTCCTTTTCTGATGTTTCTAGGTTTTGTTGATATTCATTTCCCCAGCATCTTTGTATTCTTTCATTCAACATTTAGGGTTTTGCAGAATCTTGCTCAACCAACACAACTGTACACCATGCCTCATACATCAGCTCTTTGATACTGGCATGTAGAGACACAGTGGTGTAGACACTAAGTATTCTCTATGCACTCACCTCTGCTGAACGACTCCCTCACCTGGATTGTCCTCTCCCTCCCTGAGTTCCACTCTGCCTGAGAAAATTCAGTCTATCAAGATGACCCAGCTCATATCAAGTTCATCCAGGGTAGGACAGTCTTCAGTCAGTGGGTGTTTTATCAGCTTCTGAGTCTCCAAACAGTTGCTGTCTAACAGGCGTTTTTTCTGTGTATATGCCTTTATTTCTCAGCTATGTTACATCCCATTCTTCTATTTTTGGTCTTATTTCTTGCAGTAAATGCTTAGTAAGACTTGAAGATTGGTGCCTTGAAGCCTCCATTCGTTACTTGATTTTTTAAGACCTTAATTTTTTGTTTTTGGATCAGTTTTAGGTTCACAGCAAATTAACAGGAAGGTACAGAGATTTCCCATATGTCCCCTGACCCCACACATGTATCGCCTCCCCCATTAGCAACATCCCCCACTGGAGTGGGACATTGGTTACAATTGATGGACCTACACTGACACATCATAATCACCCGAAGTCCAAAATTTTTAGCTTAACTGATGTGTGTGCCCATCCCTACAGTTAAAAAAGATATGTGTATTTATACACATACATATTATATAATATCTGGCACAGGTACTGTACTGAGTGTGTATACACACATACACATTATATAATATCTGGCAGGAGTACTGTATGGTATCTTATTACATTACTGTAAATGCATTTTTCGTTATCTTTATTTCCAATAGTAAAGACCCATGTGGAAGTAGAGTCGTACGTAGCTAGAAAGAAAGTGCTTTGAGTAAAGACGTGTGTGGTTATCTGGAGGAATGTAGGTGAGTGTGTGAGTGTGTGCATGTGCACATACCATGGGAGGTGGATTTAAAAACATCACTTTCTATTTTCTTCAAATTCTGCTACGTCCTGTTTTGTATATTATCACATTAAATCTAACAAATTCTGAGACCTTTGGTTGTTTCAAGATAACTTTTTTTGTTCAGTTTACTTTTCTTGTTAATTAGCTGACACCTGCAGGAATCATCACGTCATCATGGAATGCTACACTGCGAATTTGATCTTTTCTAGCTAAGCTTTACAATTTTGCAACATTGGGGTATTTTTCTGGCACTAACGTAACTTCTCTGGGGGGGGGGAATGATACTATTTCTCCTATAATAGCGTATCACTTGTGTGCCCTGATTTAGTTAGTGTACCAGTGTCCTTGAAGAATCCTCTAAATGTTGCCTTTGCAACAGCTCCAGAAGCATCAGATGCCCCTTTGATGTTATATAGAAGCAATTCAAAATATGCTTGTTTTTCCCTTTCTATATTAAATACAATGAAGATAGCATTTGTTTACACAACTGTACCAAGTGCAAGAGGCTCGCTTGGCTTTATTACTCACGGAGAATTTGCCTAAAATCAGTTTAATAGGATGGCGAACATTTTCTACCTCTCAATCTATGTAAACCACAGTCGGTCTGCCAGATTCAGAAATAGAACCTGCTTGGTTGTTGGAGAGGTTGAGAAAAAAGTATAAAAAGTAAATTCCAAGGACACTAGAGTTTGTCTGTCGAAATCAAAAAGAAGGCAGTAAAATGAACAGACTGGACTAAATCAGTGGTTCCCAAAGTGTGGTTCCTAGTCCAACAGTGTCAGCATAACCTGTGAATGTGTTAGAACTGAATGCTCCCATATTCCAGACCTCCTGAATTAGAGACTCAGAAGTGGAGCCATATGCAATCTGTATTTTAAGAGCCTCCAGATGATTCTGATACACCCCCGAATTTGAGAACTCTTACACTAGCTGATCTCCAAAGTCATCTTCTCAGTTCTTTGCTTTCCATATAACAAAGACTGTATTTAATGGAATAAAGGGAGTTTGCCCAAAGAATTCTCATAACTGAAATATCATGACTAGATTTATGAGATGCTCTCAATGCAATCTTGGATGCTTCTTTCATGGTGATTTGAAAGATATTACACACGTTTTCATTTTGATGATCAGCCTCTTCCATTGGCTGGCGATCATAAGAATGTTTGACAAGTTTCCACTCCCACTACTTATGCTGTGAAACATCTAGTTCAAGGCAAAATTTTCCCTGCAGTATGAGGAATATGACTAAATCCAGGTGCATAGCTCTTTATTCATATCCTTTGAGCTTCTTCAGAGTAGTACTCTGATAATTGATTTGGAAAATGAAGTCATTATTCTTATCTGGAAACAAATTTGGCCTAAAATTAAGTCGAGTCAATAAGCCACTGTCAAACGTGCCATTTGGGTGAGAGTATGTTCTTCACATGGCATCCTTGTTCTTTGCCTAAAATATTCCGCATCTTTACCTACACTTACCACCTGCTAAATAAATGTGATCCCAGTTTAATTCCCCAGATATGATTTCCCTTCTCATTAACAAATAACTTTATCTTGACACAAGTAATGATCTGTATATGAGTCATTCAGTCAGGATCTCCAGATGTGACCTTGAGTTTGTGGGTCTCAATATCCCCATTATAAAAGGAGAGATTTGGTTTGCCTGGTCTTGAAGGTCCCTCTGAGCTCCAAGGGTCTGTGAGTCACTGTCACTATATTCTTTCTCTACATTTCCCCAGCCCTCAGGCCTATTTTTACTCGCGTGTAAGGCTTTTGTAGGACGCAGCCTACAGCTCAATCACACAACACTAGTCTTAAGCTATATTTTAGCAAAAGACCTTTCCTGTCAAGACCTGTAAAGAGGAAGAACTGGGGAAAAGAAATCTGATTAATGGGATGTCTTCCTCTTTGAGAAAGGAAACTTTGAATTAATCCTGAAACACAAGGCAAAGACATCCACTATTTGTTTTTTCATGTTTGTATATCTATTTATTTATAGCTCTTTTCAGATATCTATTTACATCAAATTTGTTTTGAGTTGAAAATTTTTACTGGGGCGGAGATCATGCCTGTGTACTTGCTTCGCTAAATGCTAAATGTAATTATTGGTAATACTTAATGAATACTTTTTGGTGAGTAAAAAAAAGCAAACAATGTAATTAGGGATGTATAATCATTCATATGATCAGAATACAGCTACAAGTTGAACATCTACTATGTGTTGGGTTTTTTATATTAGATTTTTTCCTTCTCATAATCCTTATAATTAGGATTATGACATCTATTTTACAAAAGTTATATGTCAGGTCAAAAAATATTCACATGTTAATAAGAATAAAAATCCAGGCTTATCTCACTTAAAATTCCGTGGTCTGCCATCCACAGATTGCATCATACAGTCTCTGCATGTTGAATAAATTAGTCAAATTGAGAGGATTCATTCAGCGTCCTTTACTTCCTTCTCAAATGTTTTAGAGCACACACAAGCTGAATTAATATATCCAGAGCTCCTCAATATAAGAAACTGTAAAAACAAAGAACCGATACAGAGCAAGTTAGTCCTATTTTTCCATCTAAATCACTCATCTTCAGGCCTGCAGCCTACACACTGATATAGATTAACACACGTGACTAATACACGTAATGAAATGTTACAAGGGATGCAGCTTCAGAGAGAAAGCTTCTGTATACAGTCAGTGAATAAGCAGACTTAAAAATGATGCTCTTTATGAAGCAGAATGTAGAACATTCTGAATAACCTGGGAAATTATTTTTTCTCTATTTAAGATACTGCAAATTTGGGATGTTGTTAAAAATATTTGTGGAATGATAAGCCCTATGATTTTTCCTAGTTAGCAGGTTTCTAGTCTATAGTTCTAGTGTGTAAGGAGGAAAAAGATCGTCTTCAACAGGGAGGCTAACCTTTCATGAAGTTGCCTCTTCCGCCTGTGATTTCTGTACTTCTGAACAGATCATTTCCTTTTGCTGGAAACGACCGTGATTTAATTTTAGTAAATTCTGGCTCTCCAGCTGATACTTGTACTGTGTAGGAGACTTTAACACCTCTGCTTCTGACCTGAAACACTGCCGGTGGGAAATGAGAAACGGTGTGAAAGCATCGTTCTGCCTTCCAAGGGTCACTTGTGCAGAAACAGAGGGCCTTGTGCTAAAGACTGTCCTGGGGATTAGGAACACATTTACATGGTAAAATGATCTGAATCTGAGGCTGTTATTAACTGTGCACTTATTATGTCCAAAACACTGTGAGAAATATGGAAAGTGAAATGATTGGGTCCCTGCCCCCAAAGGAGTTTTCCTCTTGGGAGAATGATTCCCAAGACCCAGGGCAGTGGGGAGTGTTGTTTTGTTCCATGACCTGTCCCACAAATGCTTACAACAATGTGTGGTGCTTAGTAAGTAGTCAGTAAATATTTGCACAATGAATGAAATGCATTGTTAATAAGATGACTAATAATTTATGTACTCCCTCTGGTATAAACATTTGCTCAATGTGAATTCAGACGAGGGGGCCAGCAGAGTAGTGGGCTGGCTGAGCAGAAGTCATGGGAGTGAGGCGGACCTCAGGTAGGGAGAGAAGCAGGGCTGGCATCCAGGCAAGGGACATAATGTGAGCAAAGGAGAATCTATAGATAAAATGTTCATGAATCCAAAGACATCTGTTGAGCATCTTCTGCAACATCAAGTGCTCTGCTAGGCTCTGTGAACACAGAAATAAACAAAAGGAGGCTGTGGGTACAGTGGAAAGATCACAGACTTTGGAGACAGACCCAGAATTGCATTCTGGCCAAGCTAATTAATATATCTGAGACTTGGCCTCTTCATCCGTGAAATGAGGACACGATTGCAGATCTTGCAGGGCTGTGTTGAGAATTACAGCCCAGCCTGGTTGGCACTGGCACCTGCTGCCCTTGCCTTTCCTTTAAAGGAGCTCATGGAGGAGAGGAAATGAGTGGCATGTGTGAGATCATTACAATTCAAGAAATGCTTTCTTACTTTGATTTTCAAAGTGTGGTCTGAGGACCAGCAGCACCTGCAAGCTCACTGGAGATGCAGACTCACAGGCCTCCCCTCTCCCTTCACACCCACGGAATCAGAGTCTGCATTTAACAAGACCCCTGGTGATTCACGTGCACACTGAAGTGAGACGCACCCCTCAAACAGCAGTATGTAACTAGGCCAGAGCAAGGAGGGGCTGAGTGGACTTAAGGAACTGAGGGTAGACGACTCTTAGAAAATGAAATCTAGAGGCATTCAGAGAGAAAATTTACATATGTGTGGATGGATTTGTTTAGTAAATCAGAATTCCTAATTTGGAAAATTCGGTGTAAATTTACCTTGTTGACATCACTGTTTTCACATCACAATGACTTTTTGGTTAATCTCCAGTGGTTTAGCAGGCAAAACGCATGCCAAGGCAGCAGTTCTATCAAAGTGAGGCCAGTCCTTGATTCCTGTTTCAATGCATTAGAAGGAATAATCTAGGATTTACTGTGAACCTGTCCAGAAGAAGTCTGAATTCACAAGCCCCCTCCCAAACAGCTCACAATGCAGACATTTCATTGGATAGTCTAATTTAATCACGGAGGTCTTGGCAGAAGCTACTTTTTTTCTGAGCCAGTAAATGGGATAATATAAGAGTTAGTCATTCGGTGCTTGGGGGAAAAATAAATACTCAGCTTTCCCTAGGCTGTCCCTGAAGGCTCTTCTGGTTTAACATTCATTTTCTTTTTAATGTTAGAATTGCTTCTATTTTATGTGGAGCCACGTGGTCCTGTTCATTGAGTTGGCAGGTGGCTTCAATCCTGTAATTATGATCTTGATTGTCGGCTACCAAAGCACAAAAGAAAACCGTAGTAATCCATTCCAGTGGTCTTCAGTGAATTGTTGCATATGCTTTTTGGTATATCCCTGCACATAAATCTCACAGTAGCAATAGAACTATTAGGGAAGTAAAAGATATGCATTTTAATTTTCATAAAATTGTCATAAAATTCAATTAACTATACTTTCCCAAATTGCAGTTCACTCTGGGAAGCCCGGGGTTTCCTAATCTGAAATTACATGTTCCTTTCACTTTTCCTAGTGACCTCTGTTAATACTTTAATTATTACACTTACACGTCATCTTGCAGCATTATCTTCTCTGGGGTCCCTTTGTTTCCTTATCTTTCTGCGAATTTTCTCCTGCTTTCCCACTTACAGCTTTGCAGAGGCACTTCCAGTACCGTTTTATTTATTTTTTTCCCTGTTGCCTTAATTGGAGGGAGAAAGGGAGAATGGAGAACATAAGTAATCCACACACGTTTAGGCATAATAATTGCACAGAATGGAGGAAAATGTTCTTTGGTGCTGTATCCACAAGTAACGAGGAAACAAAACAGAGAAGTTTTATTTATCAGACTACAAAGAGAGTCTGACCAACCCCCGCTTTGCTAATCTATAAAAGTGAACGTCCCTCCCGTGTTTTTAGATTGTTCACCTTCCTCTCAAAAGTAGTTTAATAGTACAGACTAGAGAAGGGTCTCCTGGTGTTCAGCTTTTATTACTTTCACTGACTAAAGTGCAGTACATTTCCTAGTATAATTACACCCGAGTTGTCACAATAAATGAACACAGTATATTTTACGATACACTTTACTTTGCTGATTATCATGTTTGTTCACACATCTCTCAGACTTAATAACCCATGGGGGGCTTCTGCTAACATTGGTGAGTGGAAATTAACGAAGCTCTCTCATTTGTGGCAAGGTCTTTATTTCAGGTGTACAAAAGCCATAGACAGGATAGGTAGTAGATTTAGGGAATTTTTGAAATATCTGCAACAATGCAGTGTTCCCTGTTCACTGTATGACTTTTCTAAATCTAACTACTAATTTCTTAGCACCCATAAAGGTGAATGTTAGCCAAATGCATTTTTAATGGAAACCAACTGATGTTCCTGAGTATTTTTAAAAACAAGATTAAAGAAAATCCTGATGTAAACGGAGCTCTCCTGTGAGGTATATGTTTATATTTGATTTCAAGTTGACCTTTTGCGGGACAGAGTTGCTTTCTATGCTTATGGTAGGATTCGAAAAAAATGTCAGAATGTGCATTTGGCTTAAATACCATGGAATCAAAATATAAGAATGCAGCCCTCTTAGAATGGACATTTGAAAGATTGTCCATTCTGCTTGTTGCATGACCGTGACATATCTTATCATAGAGATCTCCGATGCAGCCCAACAATAATGAGATCTTTTTCTTTAAGGAAAGGATAAAGGAATTGCATGCCCTGAATCATATGGTATTGTATCAGGTTTTATAAATATGCAGGGCATTTTTCCCTCAAATCAGACAAGGCACATTCATGTAGTCATGGCCATAAAATAAGTAATTTGGTTCCAACTTTTGAGTGAGCGTAAAACCTTTTTTGTCCGATTATAAAGACAATACATACTTGTAGAACAATTGAAAACATAAAACAAACAAAAGGCAAAACAAAACCACCTGTATTTCTACAATTAGGTTCCTTCCCCTTTAAAGGAAGTTTTTAATTCAACAGCCAGGAAATACTCAATATTTTCTACGGGCTTAACATTGTGTTAACTACTGGGAAAACAAGGAAAGAAAGAAATTCAGTTTACTCTAGATACAAGACAAGAATGTGCTGTAACAATGGCCAGCACAGTGTTGGAATGGTAGCCACTGTGTAGTGTTGTACAATTTCTGTATTGCAGAAATCTGGGAGGCACCATCCAGCTCATAGTCCTGTGAACCATTCTTTTGACAAATATTTTGGCAGCTACGTGTTTTGCTGAAGTTGCACTTTTTTTTTTTTTTTCAGTTCACAGAAAGTTACCGTATGTGTTGCCATGAGAAATGCAAGATGGTGTATAACCAAGAGCGACGTGATATAATCCAATATAGATTCCACAGGTGTTTCGAGTGAGGAGTAAAGCTAGGCCTTGAAGTTCATGTGAGATTTTCTTACATCAGTTTAAAAGAATTAGCAAGTTGAGGATGTCGGTGCCAGGTTCCTAGATCTATCTCCTGGGGAACCAATGTAAGGGCTTTCTCTGCTTCTGGGTGTCCTTCTCTTGAGGAAATCACCTCTTGCCAATCCTAAGGTAGACGGATTGCCACTGAAGTATTGAGAGTCACTTAGAACGGTTTTTCTAGAGCAGCCCACGAATAAGTCCCTTTACAGAAAGTAAAAGGAAGAGAACTTGGTGGGGTAAATGGCAGTTGGTGTCCACAAGGGATGGTGTTTCTACAGGGCAGGAGAAATAAGTTATGGGTATAGTGTGTCGTACATGCCAGCTATTTTGGTGGTAAATTTAAAAGAGTGAGACAAGGGTGAGGCAAGAGAGTCACTCATTTGGCTGTAAAATTTAAGGGGGCACTAAACCCTCAGTAATTAGTGCAATATTTGAAAAAAATAAAAATTAATGCAAAAAAAAATCTGTGATGAACAAAATGTGAACATTTTAAATCCAGAAGGCATCAGTATTCCTGTTTTCCTTGTCTCTGACTCCAGCGTATCTCAGCCCACCACTGTGAACTGATCCTGTCTTTTTGAAAAATGTTGATATTTTATTCATCATGAACAAATTTTGATGTTTAAAATATTCATCTTGATTTTTAAATATTGCTGTGTGAGAGTGTTTGTCTTGATCACCGAGGTTTTGGCCCTGCCCTTGAATGTTGCCCCTGAGGCAAGTCTTTACGCCAATCCTGGCACATATCCACTTTACAGAAGGCCACTGGGCAGGCACGTAAGCAGAGCTGAGACGGAGCTGCAACTTGAACTTGGCTCTGTTCGTTATTAATCCGTAAGTCCCAGGACTTCTTCTGCAGGACTGTAAGTCAAAAGACAAATCAATAATACTGAGTGCATGACATGATTATGGGTACTGTGGGTGCTGTAATTTGCCGAGGAGACCCAGCTTCCCACAGGCTGATCACAGAGAGTTAATTGCCTCCTCTTGCATTTTAGAAAATTAAAGTTAGGCAACTCTGTCCCACACTGTTTTCTAGGAGATCTTATTACTTTTATGTATATTTATTTTTCGTGTGACAGAAAATAGATACCCCAAGGCTAAAATTAAATGCCATTTACTACACTGAGTTGGCTAAGACCAAGATTTTTGTCAGAGAAGAAAGAAGTGATTCATTGCACATCTTTGATTATGTTGTCATTGGATAGAAATTTATAAACACACTAAAAAATCACAAAAGCTGTGGAAGAGGAGGAGGTGGAAAATCTTTGCTGAACGTGTTATGGGTAGAGATGTCGTTTTCTCCTCAAAAACAGTCCATCCTTCGTACCAAAAATTCAATTGACTTTTGTGTTTAATTCTACACATTATGCCCCAGGCACATTTTTGTAATTAAACACTTGAGTCATAAAATTATTTTTAAATTTCTAAATGACAAACCTAAGAAACTGAAAACATCCCGCATATAACAGAGGACAGATTTTATAAACGGCGTATTGAAAGCCTAAAGGATTTTACAAGTTTAGTCTATGAACACAAAATAAGTATCTTTTATAAGTTTAGGCTATGAGCTCAAATTAAGTATTGACTACTTTGTAAAGTAGTTGCAATTTTGAAGATTCTCTTTAAATTCTGCAGTGAAACCGAGTGATACCAATCATTTGTCAGTCAAACTAAGTGACCTCTATCAGTTTCCTTCTACATAAGAAAAAGCTGAGGTTCAGAGATTTTTCCATTGCTTAGTCCAAGTTCACATAGGATTGAGAGGCACTCAAACTAGGGCCCCTGGAATCCTAATTCCACTCTATAGAGTGTGTGCATCCTTTAGTCACCAACGTTCCACCACTTGGGCTAACAAACTGTAAGACATTGACTATGAATTGTCCTCACACACATCCACAAACAAGGCTATCCTTGCCCCGCACTTTCTGTACCGCTGAAGGCCATCCTTGTAAACAAAGCTAGAAGCCAGTAGAAGAAAACTCTCTTATACTCTCACCATCTCCACTTTTTTCTTTGTCTCGTATTATACTTTGCGGGTTTTTTTAACTGTCTTAGCTTACTTGTCTCCTCAAGGACTCAATGTTCAGTCCATTCCCCTCTCCTACCTTGCGTCTTCAACATTATTTATTGGATTACACTAATCCTAAAACAAATAAACCCCAAACCTTCCTCTTGACCTAGAATCTATCTTACAAGTCCTTTTCCTTGGCTTTCCTTCACAGTCAGGTTCAGTGAAAGTTTTTAATGATAAATGCAACCCAACATTCACAATTGAACCCATTCCATTCTGGCTTCCCCAGCAGGACTGAGCCAAAATTGTTCATTCTAAGAGGACCAGTAACTTTCACACTGTCAAATCCATTAAACATTTTTTTCCGTTATCATCAGTCTCTCTTTGATGTTATATGACTCCTTCATTCCAGAAGCATCGTCTGCCCACGACACCACACACACCTGCTTGTCCTCCTCCGTCTGTGGCTTCTCCTATCCAGGTATCATCCTGTTCTGCTGCTCTGCCTGCCTCCTGAATGTTGAAGTGGCTCACTTCTTGATTTCAGAGTTCTTCTCATTTAATATTCCCTATCTAAGTAATCTCACCCATTCCCATGACCTTAATTATTACCTTTATGCTAATGACTCTTCAATTTCTACCACCAGCCCAGACTCATTATGTTCAGATTTTGGCATACAAAGTTGTATTTGACATTGCTACTTGGATATCTCACAGGTATCTCCAGCTTCACCTGTTTAAAACTTGACTCTTGGTACTTCCCGCCCACCTCGTCCCTCTCCCCCATATCTCTATCTCCTTTATTTTCCCCCATTTTAGTAAATAATGCCTCAATTTATCTGGTGGGATACTCCATTTAATTTGAAACTTCAACCATTGGTGTATATTTGAGAAAAAGTTTCAAACAATGAAAAATTTAAGTATAGGTGAGGCATCACGTTTGTCTTTTATTACAAGTGTTTAAAGCAGGGCCTCTTAGTATTTCTGCTTTGTAGACCTTAGAAATAATAGAAATGAAAGGCAACACATAGGTCCTACTATGTGCTAGACACTGTACTAATATTTGATAGGTAGCAATATTATTCTCATTTTGCAGATGATAAAACTGAGGCACAGAGAAGTCAAGTAACTTGCCCAAGATCATAGACCTATTAAGTGGCAGAGCTGAGACTTGAACTCATGCAGGCTGCTTCTAGGGTCTTTGCTCATAAAAACTATGTTATGCTGCCTTAAAATGGTGGCAGTGATGTACCACATGTAACTTTAAGTCAATGTGTTGAAGGCTGAGAGCAGAGAGTCAACTGCAAAAAATTAGCAGTGGATTCTGATCCAACTTTATAAACATTTAACAGTGCTTAGAGAGAGATGATGTTTTATATCCTCTCATGATTCTTTCCAAGTTTTTTGACAACACAGACTTGACTAGTAGGTGTAACTGCCGTATGGGCAGGAAACCACCAAATCAGATGGTGATGGATGATTTTTTTTATGTAAGTTTTGACAATAAACATAAAAATTCACAATAAAATTTTCGTTATTTTGACATTCTAAGACCAAAATAGTATGGAATGTTTTGTCTTTATATGAGGTCTTTCCTATTTCTTCCATGTTACAGCTACATTTACAGAAATTGACTTTTGAAATACAAAATCCCTGAACAGGTTGTACAGACAATTTGTTGTTTCCATGGAGTGGGAGTCTTGGACAAAATGCACAACCCCATTCTTTTCTTATTAGACTCTTGGGAAACACATACTGTTTTTCTGTCTTTCCCACTGACTGCTGGAAAAAACAAATGCTGGTTATCCCAATTAAAATGAGACTAGTGAATTTCATGTTACACTAAAATAAACTTCATTAAATGTTTCATATCACTGGGAAGTTTATACATTTTTCATTTTTAAAAGATATAAAAAATGCAACTCTATCCATTCATTCTAAATCCTTTTTAAAAAAGCTAATTATGAAAAAAGAAGGAAGAATAAATAGGAACTGAAGTAAAAAGGGGCTAATATTTCACTTCCCACAAACTATATAATTAAGTAGCTAATCTATAAATTAGGGACCACTGAGACATTTTTATAAAACTTTCTACATTATCTGAATCATAAGAGTTGTCATTCTTTAAAGTTCTTGGGTTCCTTAAATGGTATATAGTCTTCCATGATGTTCTGGTGAAAAACCAAGTTCAAGAATTATTTAGAAGAAAAGGTGCAAATCTAGAAGAATCAGAAGAGATAGAAATTCAATGATCTCTGTTTGGATTGTGTAGAAACTAAGTGAGCGTGCCTTTAAAAATAGTTCAATAAATAAGAGAGAGTGTTCTTGATGAAGAGTCAGGGTGGACTGGAATCATGTTGTGTCTGCTGTAGATTCATTTCCCCTCCTATACCATAATGGATGGACTTTAAACTTCTTATATGAATCAAAAACAAATGAAAAACTTTGAACAATTATAACAGCATTGTACAAGATTATATATAAAGATCATGATAGGTTAAAAGTTGTGTACATGTGCTTTCTTAAATCAAAACTGTAAGTCCAAAAGGAAAAATAACTCTTAAAGGAAATGGGAGATTTTTGTGTGTGATAATTCCAAACCACGCTGGAAGGAGGGGGCATTAATGTAATAGGAAAACTGGAGGGCAATGAGTCTTTTTGTTCAAATGGCACCTTCTCAATGAAGCCTTTCCTGGCCATCCTGTATCAAATTACATGCCACCCACCAGGTGCTCATTAACCCCCTTTCCAGCCTTATTTTCCTCTTTAAACTTAATCAGCATTTATCAAACTACCCATTTTAGTATTTCTTATATTTACTGACTCTCTTCACTCTAGGAGGGCAGAAATAAAATCAGTTTTGTTTGCTCCTATGTTTTCTAAATAAACAAGCGGGCAAACTCTAGTCAGATGACTGGGCTTCAGAAAACAAAATTCATCAGGTTTGAAACCTTCAGTGGTTACACATGCCCTCAGCATCCCATCTCCAATCTCAAGTGCAGCTCTAAGCATCTCTTTGGAGATTCTGACTCTATGTCATCTGGAACCTTGACTCTGTGTTCACCCCTCTTGCCTTCCCCCTCTCTGGTCACTTGTATCCTCATACTCATCACATGCCATCCTCAACTCTGCCCTGCCGCCATTGCCTAGATCAGCATCCTTGCCTGAAATGCCCAGCTGTTTCCCTTCCAACCCAGAAAATCCTGATCGTTCTTAAAGATGAATAAAAATGTCACTTCCTCCAAAAATCCTTCCTTGATTTCTGTAGTTATGTGATCCAGTGAGAGCTTTGAAATCTTTGGACACAGATTCAAATCCAAGCTCTGCTAACTTACTAGCTATGAGACCTTTCAGAACATGCCTAATCTTCAACTTTATGGTAACTATTTCATCTGTAATGTTATGATGCATCTATTATGGAAAAGACCTAGCACATTGTGAACTTTAAGTAATAATATTATTACACCTACAATGTTATGTAATATATAAATGCATTCTGTATGATAATCTAAGGATTATTATAATTATACTTATTATTGTAGCCATGGTTATATAGAATTTGCTAAAAGTCAGGCTTTTCCAATTGCTTTGTGTACCAGGCTCTCTGCCTCTGTAAGAGCCACTGTAGCACTGAGAGCGCCATGTTTAACATGCATACGCACACTTGTGTTCACATGACTGTGGTCAGCAAGACCGGTGGCTGTGTTTCGTGGTGTTGGGCTTCATCAGGAACAAGGTGCGGAGAGCAAGGGCAACTCACTTCCAAGCTTCAGGATCTTGGAGATCCTTGAAGCAATGACTATGTCTTGTCCTTCTTTATGTTCCAGAACTTAGCACATTGCTGACTACCCAGTGCTTACTATCCGTGACATCCTCTAAAAGAGATGGCTCTGTCTGCCCTTGCAGATTTCGGTTGTATCATTTAATACAGAGACAGCCAGAAAGGCTCAGAGACACACATCTATTAATGATACGGCCCAGCAGCCTACCTGGAACTACAGTCTGCAACTTGTTCCCAAGCTGCAACTCCTCCTGCCAGAGTTATTTTCTTCTGCATGTCTGATCTTAGTCTTTTAGCAGGACAGGAGAACCACCAATCTTACCAGCATCGTTATGTTTTTGTAAACCTAGCCATCCGAACCCACAGTGACCCCTGCAGACTGTGAGCTGTTATGTTATGTTTACGCGTAGCCCTTCGATGATGGCCGACTTTGAGTAGCGTTGGTGATTTTCCCTAGTGACAAGGGAAGTCAAGGTCTGTAGTCAAATAAGGCAAATGCAAATAACAGCAAAATGCATCATGGACACAGAAGAGGCCATTGGGGTATCTGTGTTAGGAAATACTTTCTGTATTTGTCCTCAAGGCTGTTTTTCCTTCTTCTGGGTTCTGTGGACACTTAGAGCATATACAGCAACAGTGCCCCCAGGGGTAGGAATTACCCGTGTTCTAATTGTTGAAAAAATATTTAGTAACCCTTTTTATTCCGTCTTAAATCTTAGGACCTGTCTTTTTTCAATGTGTGTTTGAGAATCTTTTTCTTCCTGTGGTATGAGTAAAAAAAAAAATTAAAAATGCATATTAAAAGAATACATGACCTCAGTGAAGTATAGCACCTGCCCAGATACACTCATAATGTGAGAAAAATCGCTCTTGCCAGATTGTGCTGATCATTTCCAAGTTCACACAATGAAGTGACATCTGTGCTTAAGCAGTAACCTGCCATTTGCTGTCAGCATTTCTGAATCAACTCAGAAAAAGTCCAATTTCCCTGATTCCGGTGGAATCAGAAGGTCTTCCCAGGGCTTGTCTCTAGACAGGCTGGAAGCAAAGATTCATTTTTTGGCATTTTGCTATGACTGCCCCTAGCAAATTATGTAAAATACATCTGACTCCTGGTCTTCTCCACTCGGGGCTGCATATCCACAAGCAAATCAGGCAAAGTGAGATGCAAGACGCCAGGGCTCTTCTGCACTCTGTTAACTTCTAGCCGTGCCCTGGGAAGGAGGAAAGAAAATCCATATTCTTGCGTAGTATGAAACTAAAGACCCAGGTCAAAGGACAAAAAAGTGTTATTTGGGGTGTTTTCTGCTGTAGATCTTAGAAGACGCCACTGTCAGTCTGGTTTGACATGACGACTGATATTCTGGGATCCTCTTGCTTGACTGCATTGTTGATATCCAGAAAGACTTGTCTTCTCTTAAATTGTGATCACTTTTTATTTGATCACTGCTATGGAATGAACATCCCCAAGTGAATTTTAATGGGTTTTGGCATCTTCCAATCCAGAGGATCCAAAGCATTTCATTCACACTTTATCCACAATTTCTTGGTGACCAAAGTTTTACTAGTAAACCAAGATATCTGTGAATTAGGGAAGTTTTGCTTTTCGTCTTTTCAGAAGGGAAAAAAATGCATCTAGGCTGCCTTTACCACTAGGTAAAGCAATGAGGAATCTACTAGCATATTTTTAAGATCAAAGACACAGTTTTGCCTTCACTTTTTCCTTCTTTCCTCTTCCCCCTCAGTTCTACCCCCAAACACGTGGTTTAGATCCACAGACACATGCACACAGAGCCACCTGCTACTGCTACCGTGTATCTACTGACATAGAAACTATTTTCACAGAAGGCAAAGCTGTTTGATTGAATAGTAAGAGATAAGTCTTCAATTAAGAATTATCCTGGAACTTGTATTATAAGCATCCTCATGGAGGAAAGGTAGTTCTAGGTTGCTGGTAGTAGGGTTGCTGGAGGGGAGATAGGATTGGTGCATAGAGGAACAGTGGGCACAAAAGGGTGCTTGGGACCTTCTAGATACATTGAGTACTTCAAAATACAGACTTAAGCAGTTATATAGATCTCTCTCTCTATATATATATATTCATATCTTTAGCAAAGAATGGTTCACTTAACTAGGCTTTTCTGTAGCAATTAGTTTTGTGAAAGTGAAACAGAGCTTCAATCTTCATGTAAGCGCTTGGAGGTTGGCACTCGTGTGGTTTTCCCAGAATGGATTTGGAAAATGAAAGTCGGCCTCTGATCATACAGTGTTGAGACTTTTTTTTTTACCGTGGGGATCCTAACTGCCATGAACAGTTGGCCTGTTGGAGAGGGTAGGGACTGGATATTGTAGAAGGTAATTATGATTGTTATTAAGAGGCAGATTACTTGGGGAGAGAGACTAACCTAGTATAGGTATTCTTCATCCTAGTTTTGAGGTACCCTTGGGTATCTCCAGACATCACAAAGGGTATCACAAGACTCCCCCACCAAAATTAATTTCACTCTGTCCTACTTTTTAAAACGTATCATATGCAGCACTATTAAAAGAAACAGGATCCCTTGAAATCAGGATATGATGGAGATAGCTGAAAGGTGGAGAGAACACCAGACTCGGTGCAAAACAGTGATTGCATGCTTGGCTCTGCTGTCCAGCTCTCTGTTCTGGAAATTCTTGCTTTCAAATGAAACTAATACCTGCCCTGAAACCCATCTAGGGTGTAATAAAAAGAAAATAAGATCTTAGCTTGAAAGTATGCCTTAGAACGGAAAAATTCCCTATCAGGGTAAGGTTATTTTTAAATCAGTAAATTCTGGTAAACGTTTCTACATTTAACAGACACATGGATTTTTTCTGTAGGAATAACAATAAAGTAAGGGTTAGGGAAAAACATAGGTTCTAATCGACACTTCTTTCTTAAATATTGATTTCCTTTATTTTTTTAACTGTGGATAAGTCACTAATATTTTCTGGGTTTATGTTCCTCTATCTGTAAAATGAGGGAACTTGGCTACATTAGTTTACGGTTCCTTATAATTCTAAAATTCTCTGATTCTAGCAACAAAAATTGATTCTTAGAGCAGAAATTGAAGTCTTTGATGAATTGAAAAATGCCAGCTTTCAAAAAGTTCTTCCATTTGTTTATATTTCTTCTTAGTTTGGATAATGTTTTCACATACGTGTTTTCATTTGTTTGTCATATGAGCAGGAGTTACCCCTGTTTTACAGGTGACTTATTATGTGACTTGGATACACAGCTGGTGAGTGGCAAATGTGGAGCTTGATCCCATTTCTACATCTAGTATCCAACACTCTGTCGCAAATTCAACAACTTTGGTCTCAGTTGTCTATGACATTCCCAGTACTGTTTCCACGTTGTACAATATAACCCTGTAAACACAAGCATCTTACTATGGGATTTGCGGTTTGAAATAGCTGCTTACATCTCTAAAGTATGGCTTGGCATGCCATGATGTTCATGGAGTTTTGACAGCAGATAATTTAATCTTGGTAAATACAATACTGTATCCAGACAGAGATATAAATATGTGGGCAAGCTGGGTTAGCCAATTTCTCAGCACTTCCAATGCTGTTTCCATTTTTGGAAAAACAAGTCTGAACTGCAGGAAGGAAAAAAGGAAATACATAGTCTTACGGAAATGGCTATGAGAAAGTTCTAAACACTGCAGTCCAAGACAGACAGCAGACTTGCCGTCAGTAACATTAATTCTCTCCCACAGAGATTTATGAACTGAACAAAGAAACTGAAAACTTCTCTGACTCTCAAGATATCCCATTTTATAGTTAAGAATAGACTCTTAAAGATGACTTGCCCATTTCATGTTGTTTCTCTTGGCCTGGCATCCATCCAGCTCGTAGGAGAATGCCATTTTTGATTCAGGATATGTTACCTCCACTCAAATTACCTCACTGTCATTCTCACAGGGATCCTCATTCAATCTCGGGAGATACTCTGAGGGGTGGTGGTAGCTTGTTCGTTTGTTCATCTTCATGAAGAGGTTTTGTGAAGAAAGAAGCAGGACTGTGGGAAAGCAGGAACTGGTCTAGATGCCAGAAATGAGGAGTGAGCAGGAGGTGTAGTGATGTGTCATCTGAAATGCAGAACCTAAGTGAAACATAAATATTTCTGGGGAAACGAAAGAGCAGCTTGTTCAGTTGCTACTTCAATTAGCAGGGGTTTTGTGGCCAAGAGGAAAAAGCAAAAGCTCTGCCATCTGCTTTATTTCTGAAGCTGCCTCAGTATTGGGTGATTGACCTCTGCAGCTTGTTCATCATTTGCATACAAAATGTTCTTTACATTTTCCTCCCCTCCCCTCCCCACCTCTCTCTCTCTCTCTTTCTCTTTCCTTTTCTTCCTTCCTTCCTTCTTTCTTAGACTGATTTCTGGGTGATATCTTTTAATGCAGATTTCATTCTTCCTTCCTGATCTCTACCTATCTCTGCCCTACATCCAACGTGTATTAGTCTATTCAGTCAGCAAGCAGATATTAGGG
Source organism: Camelus dromedarius (assembly GCF_036321535.1). Classification (NCBI taxonomy): domain Eukaryota; kingdom Metazoa; phylum Chordata; class Mammalia; order Artiodactyla; family Camelidae; genus Camelus; species Camelus dromedarius. The sequence goes on from NC_087450.1 coordinate 27,689,800, forward strand.
ATCTGTGATGGGTTTAATGCTGAGAAAATATATAGGATAAAGATTTCTAAAAAAAATGTGAAAACAAATATATGTATGTACATGCATGACTGGGACATTGTGCTGTACACCAGACAGTGATGTGTTGAAATTGACTGTACTTCAATAAAAAAAAAAATTTACTTCTATTGAACCTCGAAGGACATGTTATGTCTTTGTTAACTAAAGATGTTCAATAATAATGCTAAGTAATAAAAACACATAGGATAGCTGAATACAGATTATGTGTGCACTATAAATGTACATATAAGTATATATATATAATGCACACTCATGCATTTAAATTTCGGTAAATATTTGTTGAAGATTGACTTAGACTCTGCAAGTAAGAGAAGACGTAACTAAAAGTAGCCTATGCAGTCCTGGATTTCTTTTATTCCTCAATAAAAAGTCTAAAAATAAGACTACAGTAGGATTGGTTAATTCAGCAGCTAAAATAAGTCATCAGAGACCAAGAAGCTTTCAGTTCCTCCATCTAATAGCTTGAGTATGATAACTGTATCTACTTTCATTGTTGCAAGATGATTAAAGCTGTTCTAGGCAAAGGAAGATGTTCCCTCCCACACATCAATTTTTATTAAGAAGGAAAATCTTTCTCTAAAGGTCTCCTTTACCTTTTAGTAGACCTGGATATCTGTAGGACTGAATATTTGTATTCCTCCCAATTTGTATGTTGAAGCCCTAACCCTCAATGTGATGGCATTTGGAGGTGCGGCCTTTTGGAGGTAATCAGGGTTAGATGAGGTATGCAGATGGGGCCTTCAGGATAGGATTAGTGTTCTTATAAAAAGAGGAAGAGACCAGAGCACTCTGTCTCTTTGCTGTGTAAGGATGCAGCAAGAAGGCAGCCAGCTGCAAGCCGGGAGAAGGCCCTCACCAAGAACTGAACCATGCTATTACCTTGATCTTGGACTTCCTAGCTTTCAGAACTATGAAAATGAATGTCCATTGTTTAAGCCACACATAATGTAGTATTTTATTATAGCAGCCTGAGCAAACGAAGCCACTTGTCTTGACTAGTTTAGGCCACTGATGACTAAGCCACTGGCTGGAGGTGGATGTATCTTGCCTGAGTATGTGGATGAAATGGAGGTTCTGCTGGGCAGAAAGAAACAAAAAAAGAAAGAAAGACAACTGATGGAAACCACTTCAAACACTGTCCTAGAATCTGGGAGGAGTTCCTTACCAAGAGAATGAGATGAGGCCGTGCCTTTCACGAGATTGGAGTAGAATTGTGGAGATTAGACATGCATCTGATGAGCATCATTCAAGGCTCTAGAGTGAAAAATAACAGGAAAGAAAGAGTAGCTCAGGGATGGGAGCGTAAAAACTCCCTTGTTTCAGGTAAAGAAATTGACATAATAAGAAAGGAGTTCCAGATGGAAAAAAGAAGAGGAACAAACAGCCCCCAAGGAGGGCTTATGCCAAAGGAGTGACAAGAGTACCGCTTGGTAAGCCCTTTGCTAGACCCTTACGGAGACAGAAATACGTGAGTGGGATGGGTTAGCAAGTGTTCCTTTGGAGAGCTTAGTGGTGACAGCATGCGGGGAAAATGGAAGGCAGAAGAGAGTAAGGTTGGCACAATAGAAAACATTCACTATTTCAGGCAAGAGGTTATTTTCTGAACTAGACTAATGCTGGAGGAAATGGGAAGGAAGAGTCCGGGCTGGGATGCAGGGAGTGGTGTGGAGTCAAAGAGGACTAGGAAGAGAGCTTGGGAGCAGCACACATCTCTTGACTGCCTGCAGTGGACCAGAAAGTCTGCTCCACAAATTACTAGCAAACATCAAGGGATGCTCTTGGCAACTTATTTAAGCTGAGCGTCAGATTTCACATTTTGCAGTTGCATTACCTGCCTCATTTAGTGGCAAGGATTACATACAACGAAGCCTATGAGGTGCTGGCATAATGCCTGATGTATGATAGGAATTCAGTAATTGTTAATTCTTGCCTCACTTCAGTAGGAAGCAGGTATAATGATGGAAGGAAAAGGTTTTAAAAGACAAGAAAGTCAAGAGCCATCTTAGGCAGAGGACAACAAACTTTGCATGTGAAGGACTAGATAGTAAGTATTTTCAGGTTTGCAGTTCATATAGTCTCTGTTGCAACTGTTTAACTTTGTCATTGTAGCGTGAAAGCAGTCATATGTAATATGTAAAGGAGTGCGCGTGGCCATGTTTCAATGATACTTTATTATGGACAATGAAATTTGAATATTTCGTAATATTTTCAGATGCCATGAACTATTCACCTTATTTTGCTTCTTAATGTAAAATATTTTAAAACATAATAAACATTCTCCACTCATGCCATGTAAAAACGGTCGTCAGACTAGACTCGACCTGCGGGTTGTAGATTGACGATCCCTGATCTTAAGTAATGCTCACTTGCAGGGAATGGAATGATGGAGAATATCAAATAAGAATGATCAGCTGAAAAGCTACAAGAAGAACCAAGGGAATACACAGAAGATAATTGGACTGAGTGATGGTCAAGTCACTGGTCAGAGAAGTGACTGAGGTGGAACCTAGAATGTCAAGGGAAACGAGGAAGCAAAGCATGAACATATGACAGTGTTAAGGGTGTTGAGTGGAGGAGACCAGGAAGAATTGCATGTTTCTTAAGTGTAATAATCAGTAAGTGGACACATACTGAAGATACAAAAAGATAAAGGGGATAATTAAAGAAAAAGAGGCCAGAGGAGGTAGAGGGGATATTATTTATGTCACAGCTACAGGGTATGAGCCTTGGAAGAGTGCAGGCATCTTTGTTGACGGGAAGAGTGGAGGATGGAAAGACAGAGAGAGACTGATGTGTGGTGGGTGATGTGTATACTGACAGAGCTAATATCATATGTATTGGGTTCCTTTGTGAACGAGGTAGAGAATATTTTCTGAGCATGAAGGAGAACGTGTAGGAGGAAGAGCCTTGAATATGGAGACAATTTAGAATGGTGGCTGTGGTCAGTACAAGAGTTTTAAATGAGGAGAATCAAAGAGTGTCTGAAAGACAGTGAGGGTCCTGTTGGGAAGTAGGCACCCTGACTTGTAGTTGTTGAGGTACTCTCAAAGATTTTGAGATGTTCTTAGCAATGATAAGAAGACAAACCCAGAAACGGGAAAATAAGACTGGGAAATCACACACCTGATGTGGAGAAACAGACAGGCTCCTTCTCCTCCAGCATTTTTCCTTTCACAGTCACCTAGAAATGGTTTGGGGATAGTATGGAGCTGTTCTGTTCAATACTGTGACTGCTAGCCACAGGTAGCTATTTATTTAAATTTATTAAAAATAAATAAAATGCTAAAAACCAGTTAGCTGCACGAGCTCCATTTCAGGTGCTTACTAGTCATACATGGCTAATGACTGTTGTGTTAGACTGCTAAGATAAAGAACAGTTCCATCATTTTCAGCAGAAAATTCCATTGGGCAGTCCTGGTGTAGTACTTTCTGTCTTTCACCTGCCCAGAAATCACCTGAGATTAAAGCAAAACTACAAACAGGTGTTCAAAATTTACACATAGGTCCCCAGACCAGGAACCTGAGAACACTGAAGGTAAAAAAAAAAAAAAAAAAGGATCAAAGACAAACCCATGGCTGACCCTAGGTTAAGCTCTCCATCTTGACTAATAGGCAAACTGACAAAAAGAGAGTTCAGTTGAGTGACAGTTAAGGATTTCAAATCCAAGGCATTGAAGAGAACAATGGGAGCCACTGTGTTCACTCTGTTTCTTTTTTTCTCCCACTCTCACATTTTCACTTAATGGCTGAGTCACGTGGGTTAGATGTCTGTGACAGAATGTATTCTGTCGTATGTGAACATAAAGGGCACATGCTGAAAGGCAGAACATTAATATGTAAATCAATGCAACTTTTCATAGCAGGCATATAATGGAAGTGCTTAAGAGATAGCAAATGCAGAAGGTATTTTGATCAGTTTTTAATTTTACAGACCTTTCACTTGCTCACTCTGCCCCTCTTGTCTTGTTCCATTATGACCACAACCGAAGGTACATGGATGGGGCAAGTATGAGCTCCTGATCTCAGAAACTGGGGTGGTCCCCTTGAGAGAGCTGGCGGTCAGTTGCCTTCATCAGGTAGTGCTCACACAAAAGTTTGGATATTTCACTAACTGCTCTTCAGTAGGCATTTTTTTAAAAAAAATCATTACTGTTTTTACAAAGGTTTTGTGAGTTGTTCTTGATCTATTTCTCATAGATCTATTTTTATTTTCTTCAGAAATATATTTTCAAGAGTATTATTTGTTTTTCCTGATTAAAGATGATTTCTGTAGTTTGGAGAAACTGTGCTCAGGCAGACCTCATTGCATTGCACGTCACAGATACTGCATGCTTTACAAATTGAAGGTTTGCGGCAACCCTGCGCCGAACAAGACTTTTGGCACCATTTTCCCCATGTCATTTGCTCACTTTGTGTCTCTGTGTTGCATTTTGGTAATTCTTTCAATATTTCAAACTTTTTCATTATTATCATATTGGTATGGTGATCTGTGTTCAGTGATCTTTGATGTTACTATTGTAATTGTTTGGGGGAACCACAGACCACACCAGTACAAAGGGAAGACTCAGTCCATGAATGTTGTGTTCTGACTGCCCCACCGACCAGGCTTTCTCCCTTCTCTCTCCCTTTCCTTGGGCCTCCCTGTTCCCCGAGACACATCAGTATTGAAATTAGGCCAATAAATAACCAAACAATGGCCTCTAAATGTTTCAGTGAAAGGAAGAGCTGCACATCTCTCACTTCAAATCAAAAGTTAGAAATGATTAAGCTTAATGAGGAAAGTGTCTCAAAAGCTGAGATGGACCAAAAGCTGAGATGGACCTTTTGCACCAAGCAACCATGTTGTGAATGAAAAGAAAAATTCTTGAAGGAAATTAAAAATGCCACTGCAGTGAGCACACAAATGATAAGAAAGCAAAACAGGCCTTATTGCTGATATGGAGAAAGTTTTCGTGGTCTGGATGGAAGATCAACATTCCCTTAAGCCACAACATTCCCTTAAGCCAAAGCCTCATCCAGAGCAAGGTGCTAACTCTCCTCAATTTTATGAGGGCTGAGAGAGATGAGGAAGCTGCAGAAGAAGAGTTTGAAGCCAACAAGGATTGGTTCATAAGCTTTTAAGGAAAGAAGTTGTCTCCAAAACAAAAAGTGCAAGGTGAGGCAGCAGGTGCTGATGTAGAAGCTTCAGCAAGTCATCTGAAGATTTAGCTAAGATCATTAACAAAGGTGGCTACATTAAACAGCAGATATCCAGTGTGGACAAAACGGCCTCATGTTGGAAGGAGACGCCATCTAGGACTTTCACAGCTAGAGAGGAGAAGTCAATGCCTGGCTTCAAAGCTTCAAAGGACAGGCTGACTCTCTTGTTAGGGGCTAATGAGCTGGTGATTTTCAGTTGATGCCAGTGCTCATTTACCATTTGAAAAATCCTAGAGCCCTGAAGAATCCTGCTAAATCTGCTGTGCCTGTGCTCTGTCAGTGGAACAGCAAAGCCTGGATGACAGCGTACCTGTTGACAACATGGTTTACTGAATATTTTAAGCCTACTGTTGAGATTTACTACACATAAAGAAGGACTCCCTTCAAAATATTCCTGCTCACAGACAAGGCACCTGGTCTCCCAATGGTTCTGATGGAGGTGTACAATGGTATTAATCTTGTTTCCATGCCTGCTCACACAGCATCCATTCACAGACTATAGATTAAGGACAATTTTGACTTTCAAGTCTTACTACTTAAGAAATGTATTTTTTACTCCCAGTCTATCCCTGTAAGGCTATAGCTGCCCCAGTAGTGATTCCTCTGATGGATCTGGGCAAAGTCAATTGAAAACCTCCTGTAAAGAATTCACCATTCTAGATACCATTAAGAATGTTCGTGGTCTGTGGGAAGAAGTCAAAATATCAACATTAATAGGAATTTGGAAGAAGTTGATTCCAGTCCTCATAGATGACTTTGTGGATTCAAGACTTCAGTAGAGGAAGTAACTATAGATGTGGTAGAAGCAGCAAGAGAACTAGAATTAGAAGTGGAGCCTGAATTCCACTGACTGAATTGCTGCAATCTCATGATAAAACTCTAACAGATGAGGAGTTTCTTCTTATGGAGAAGCAGAGGAAGTGATTTCTTGAGATGGAATCTGTGCTGGTGACGATGCTGTGGAGATTGTTGAAATGACAGCAAAGGATTTAGAATATGACATAGACTTAGTTGATAGAGCAGTGGCAGGGTTTGAGAAGAAGTTCCACTGCGGGTAAAACGCTATCAGACAGCATCACATGCTGCGGAGAAATCATTCATGAAAGAGTCAGTCGATGCAGCAGACTTCACTGTGGTCTTATTTTAAGAAATTCTTACAGCCACCCCAGCCTTTAGCAACCATCACCCTGATCAGTCAGCAGCCATGCACATTGAGGCAAGACACTCCACCAGCAAAAAGATTAGGACTCACTGAAGACTCAGATGATGGTTGGCATTTTTTTTAGCAATTAGTTAAGTATTTTAAAATTAAGGTATGCACATTGTTTTTTTTAGATACAATGCTTTTGCTCACTTGATAGACTACAATATAGTAATTTTATATGCACTGGGAAACAAAAATAATTTGTATGACTTTCTTTATTGTGATATTTCCTTTATTGTGGTAACTTGGAACCAAACCCCAATATCTCCAAGGTGTCCAAGATGTTCCTGTATACTCTGACAAGCTCTCAGGGGACTAATTGTCAAAGAGTTGTGAAAATGGTCCTGTTACTACTTTTAATTCTAGATGTAACATTAAATAGGTAATATTAAAACTATTTCTGAAAAAGGTGCATGGCACAAATATTGTTCTTCCATGGAGAACTACATAAAATAAGTAAAGACAAAAGTCTTAGAATGTAGACATAGATTTTATTTCATACATACACATTTATTTACTTATACATAGTTGCATATTGTTCAGATAAGCAGTATACTCTGTCCACAAGCATAAATAAGGTACTTAAAAGCTCTGTGATGTTGGACAAGTTACTTAATTTCCCTGCACCTTTTTTGTTTTCTTTTCTGTCAAGTGGATTTAAACAGTATCCTTCTCACTGGATTTTTTTCTTCACATGAAATGAGACCATGAATATCCTCCACTCTCAGCATAGGGATAAATGTGCTGAAGCAAGAGTTACTGTGATTTTCTTGCTGTTTTTTGAAGTCCCAGAGCTAACTAATGTTACTCAGAGATTCAGATCCACATGAGACTGTCAGCAAAGCCAGTCTTCTTTCCCACTCCCTGGTTAGAAACACTGCCCTTCTAATTGTGTGCCAAGGCACCACGCCCCTCAGGGATCAGGGCAGCTTATGTGCGGCAATCAACCAGGAGCATCACCTAGAAAAACAAAGTTAAATTAAGATTCAACCACGTAGGAAAGCTGTTCAAGACATAGAACCACTTAAATGCGTTTACAAAAATTCTTAAATTAAACCTCAATTTTAACAGTTCTTCTCAATGAAAATGTGTCCCCTGTTTTGTTCTTAGTTATAATTTGCCTCTGCCTTCATCGTTCATCTTATTAGAGCCTCTGTTGAACAGCAGTGATCTAAAGACTGGGTTCTTATAGGGAAAGGAAGCAGCAGAACTCTGCCTGTAAGGAAGAGGAGAGTGAAACAGCGGGTCAGGCCTTCGAGGACCCGTTCCAGAGTCTTCTGTCCTCCTACAAAGAGGCTGCTTGTCCTTCTTTCCATTTTTCAAACTTGATATTTTAAATTTCGGATTCTAAACCTGAGACCTCTCTCTCTGAAGACAGGTATTTTTCTTAAGGCAAAACACATGGAGAAAGTGGGAATGACTAGGACATGAAGTTTTCCGTATGTGTTTGAAGAAGCTGTTCCCAGCCCTTGGGACTATGTCAGCAGAACCCAAGGAAATGCCGTCACTGACTGGAGCAAGGGCAGGAGGCAGCTGGACTTGGGCCAGATTGATCTGGGTGGGATATTTGTCACTCTGAATTTGCTGTAGAACTACATGACCTCCCGTTTGGTTTTTATTGCATCGGCACAACTTGCTAAGGAAGAAGGCAGATAGCTAGTAAACCACCAACATCACACCCTCTGGTTGACATCTCCCTACAAGGTAACCTGCAGTCGCAGACGTCTGCAAGGAAAACTCGCCAAATGGGTCGCACGTACTCTGACTCTATGATCAGAATAAAAAAAAGAAAAGTCTGGGCCTCTCTGCCATTTCCAGATATGACAAGAAAGGTGAGAGGTATTAATCAGCTGTCAAATGATTTTGTTTTTGTTTTTGTTTTTGTTTTTCTTCCAGAATATCTATTGCTTGGTTTTCCTCCCCAAATTAGACAACTACATAATTACATATAGATAATTTGTCCCTAAGAAAACACTCACTAACCTCATTTTAGTTATTAATGCACAGCCTTGTATGTTTACACCTGGTGGCTTCCAAGTTGGACATTGCCCTCTAATTTCCTGTGCTACGTTATTATTAAAGTCACTTGATTGTTATCATAAAAATGGATTTGGATGATGTCAGTAATTTAGTTTATTTTACAAGACAGCTTGTAATTTGGATCTGCCCTCTTAGTTTGTGAGACTTCTGTGAAAGATAATATCCATTCTCCAGTAAAGGACAGGGGGACCAAGACTTGGCAAATCCTGCAGTCAGCGTATTGTCTTCATGTGTTAAGACCAAAACATCCCAATGTCTCTTTCCCCCTTCCGTGTGCATTAAATGCTGTCACTGTACAGAACCATTTTAAACTTTCAAAACTTGAAAAAAGGGCTGTGAATTTAAAGGAAGACCGCTTGAGACAAAGAGAATGTATATTTTGTCAATTATGAGTGTGGTACGTGAAATAGACTCTATTTGAAATGTATCATCCCAGAAAAACATCTTGGGGTTTGGGTGAAGGTATTCTGTTTTTTGGCATGGGTCAGGGACTGAATTTGCAGTGGAAGTTTTCAGGGCTGAGTGCAACAAAAATAACTGCTTCCCTCAGGGAAAATGAGAGATAAGATTTTACAAGACTGACCTCTAAAGATTTGGTATATTAGATGTGGAAATTGTCCTGGTGAAACTCAGTTATGCTTCTGAAATATCTCTCCATTCTCAAATAAATATCACTGTGTACTGGGAGGTGTGAACATGGAAAAAACAAGACACAACACACGGTGTTGCTGTGGAGTTGTGCAAAAGTACATGTAATTTTAAAAATTTATTTCTGAAATAAATCAAAAGTTAGATTAACTGTAAGGAAGATTTTGGTTACATTAAGCAAATTATAAGGAACATTTTGCCTTCCTCTCTCTATGGACGGTAGGACAACAATTTTTGTAATTGTTGAAAGCCTTCTACACCACGCGGCTTTATGGGTGGCACTAGGTCACTCACCTAGACAGTCTCCTTTTTTAACTGTTGCAACAATTTTATTTTAAAACGTCAAGTTGCACATTGCAGAAATTACATTCTTTGCTAATGTTTACGCTCCTGTGGAGAAATTGGATGCCACTTTTTAAAATTTTTATTTTTATTTGAAGTATAGTTGATTTACACTGTGATTCAGTTATCCATATATATCCATATGTATTCATGTATTTTCCGATTCTTTTCCATTGTAGCTTATTACAGGAAATTGAGTATAGTTCCCTGTGCTGTACAGTAGGTCCTTGTTGTTTATTTTATATATAGTAGTGTGCATCAGTTAATCCCGAACTCCCGATTCATCCCTCCCTCCCCTTTCCCCTTTGGTGACCATAGTTTGTTTCCTGGGTCCGTGATAGGCAGTCTCTTGTAGTTGCAGTAACTGAGAAAACACTACTGATGGCATTTTCAGCTCTTTCGGCTTCAGCCCTTGGAGTTCTATCCCAGAAAGTTAGCCTCACAAGCTTCTCTACTGAGGAAAGTAAAACTTGGAATTTCCACAAAATAGTTTAGAAAATTTAAAAAAAAAGACAGGATGGGTTTACCAGGAAGTGCATGACTCATATCCTTCCAATAATACCATTTTATTTCAGGCACCACAAAAGCCGTAAGTACAAATAGTTACCTCCTGAAAGGATTTTAAAATGTCTCTGCCCCCAGGATCATTGATAGGTGCAGAGAGTGGGATGTGATAAGGACGTCCACAACTTGGTGTGCCCAGTGGGCCCCTTTTATTGTAGCCTACATTCTCTGTTTTTGAAGAATAGGACGAAAGTGATGTTCAAGGGACTCTAGGAAAGAATGGAGCTTCTTAGAAAGGTGAGCGGGTTTGTCAGCAGTGCCCCTGTCAGGGGTGACCTGTGACAAGCACATCTTTTCATCTCTTAGGTGTCACACTTCTTTGGAAATCCTTAGATCAAACTCACAAGAAGAAAGGGGTGTTGAATGTGTCACAGGGAGCCAACCAAAGCATTCTAACAAAGAAAAATAAAGCCTGGGACACAAAGTATTCAGGATGCAGTGTTACACATTTAATTTACAAAGATCAAGCTGTGTACAACCATGGCCTCATTCTGGCCTTTAGTACCGAATGTGTTTTCTCCCTCTCCCATCCCTTCCTCCACCTGCCTCCAAAGACTTCCCAAGAAACTAGGATGGTCATTAAGACGAAAAATAACTTGCAGATTATAAAGCCTGCAGCCAGACAGGAGCTGCAAGATGGGGAGTTTGCCGGGTGGAATGGATGTGAATAATTTAAAGAATCCATGAGGTGGAACTTCTCAAATATCCAGACATGTAGGTTAAATGAAGGCTTATACTCCCAGACAAGACATTGATCAGAATGTAACAGAAAGGAGTTTGTTCCCAGTATAACGGCTTAGTTTCCCGACTGGCATACACTAGAAGCAGTCGTGTTTTAGGGTTGCATCTTAAGATCCTGACAGAATATTTTAAAGCTAATTATTTCAATTACAAAAGAACTCAGGAGGCAGTGGCATGCTCATTGAAGTTTGGCGCTTTTTATTTTCCTAGCAAAATGCATGATATGGCCTGAAGTGGTGGTATAAATTACAGCCTGCTTCTCAGCAAGGCTTTTCTTATTACTGAGACCTGGTATCTTGTTTCTAAATAGTTAGGAAGCTTTAAATCAAAGTGAGAAGATTCCTCACTTGTTACTAAAAAGAGTGAAGAGCATTAGTGAATTAGTAAAAGGGATGCTTTTTTTTTAAATAAGAGTACATTATGCAGTAGGAAATAACTGGTCTTTACTGGTATTACTCTCTCAGCAACCAGTTTATACAAGGGCAGAAGATTAGAATCAGAGCAAAGAAGCAGCCTCTGATACAAGCCAATGAGGCAGATTCTTTAGTACAAATACGAATCCAGGTCTTAAACTCATCAGAGATGAGTATGGTATTCCTGAGTTCTCCGCAAAGCTCAGCCTAGAATTGGGCATTGTATAAAGTGCTAACAGAAGTCATCCAATATGAAGAAAGCATTCTTTAGTGTCACCGATGATGACAGCCGGCCTAGCCAGGGCTTTGTCATGGATAGCTGGGGGGCTATTGTTGGACAAATCCTTCCCCTCACTCGTCATTTACTCTCTCTCTAAACTCCTGCACTCCACCAGCCTAACTCCTCCACTGGAAAGGGGCAAACGGGATCTCACCTCAGGGCCTTTGTACTTGCTGTTTCCTGTGCCACTTGCCACTGTGATCACCCAGCTGCCCAGATGGCTGGCTTGCTTTCATTATTAGATCTCTGCTTAGATGTCACCTCTTCAGGGAGCTCTTTTCTGATTCCTCACTATCTTTTTCAAATCACCCTTTCTTTTCCTTGATAACATTGAGTATTGTCACTATTTGATGAATTCCTGTGTGTCTCTCAATCACCACTGGCTACTTTCCACCCGGAGTGTAAGCTCTCCAAGGGCAGGGACTCCGCCTTGTTCATTGCTGTAGTTTCAGCTCCTAGTGGATATAGTAGGTGCTCAGTAAAGATTTTTGATTAATTAATGATGAGAAAATTTCCCGTATTTCCTTTCTGGCTTCCTTTCCAGGACAATGGAGCAGGTACCAAGTCCTCTCTCTCCGCATTTCTAGTTGTTTATCTTGTCGAGGTGACCTATTTGGCAGTGACTACAGGAAGAGGAAGCTAGCTCATTAAGGGCACAGAGCCAGGTAGCACTGGCGGGTGATCTGGCAGAATAACACCTGCACTTTGCTGATGAAAAGGCAGTGAGGTGGGGTGTGTACAACCAAAAGACATGAGAATTCGTAGGAGGAGATTTGATCAATCCCAATTATTTGAGAACTCCCAATATGTTCATGAAAATGTTTTTCCTGCTGGGGAATACAGCCATATCTCTGCTTTTAAGGGTTTACTGCTGGATACAGGAGTAAGATAAGTCATGAGAGAGAACCAGCGACCCAGCAATAAAAGTGAAGACGAAATTCCAGGAAGGAGAGAGAGCCTGAGCAAATATAGAAAGGGTGGAGAGGAGTATGTCTCATCGAGGAGTGAATGTGTAATTCTAACTTGTCGAGGATTCAAAGCAGAAAACTGTGGGATAACAGACTGGAAATATTAGTTTATGCCAGATTATGGTGAGATTTGAATGTGAGGCTTTGGATTTTATAGTTTGACTAGTGACGCAGATGTTTTCAGGAGGAATATGCTAGGTTTAAAGTGACATATAAAGAAGAGCAGTGTCACAGCCGTGTGCAGGCTAAAGCAAACTTCCGTGCAGAACTGAGAGTGGTCAGGAAGTCTGGGGAAATTTTTGCACGTATTTTATATCTAAAGATAGTTCTGTGTAACTGCCTGGTGCGTTTCTTCTATTAGCTGATCTGCCTCTCAGCTTTGGCTGTGTTACTTATTATATTTATGGTTCTGGTTTGCTGTGGTCAAACCAACAATTCTCTGAGAGTCAGCACATCGCGAATCAAACCTTCATCTGCACTTAGATAGGTAATTGATTTAAATTGATTGGCAGTTGTGATATATCCTGCAGTACTTGGGTGTTTTGAATATAAAATCTAGACCAGAGCAACAGACAGCCAACATTACAAACAAAATTGTCTCAGTCAAACTAAAATGGGGACTTCAGTTGAGAAGCAGGTCAACATGAGGTTTCTTGCATGAGTTTGCCAGTTCAAAGTCCAGACACTTGCTTCCATATATAGTAGAATATTTCTAATAATGCCAGTTCTAAAGCAGACCAGTTTTATTTTTGTTTATTTTTCATGGTTTGTCTTTCTCTGGAAAATACTCAGCTCAGTGGTATTACATTTCCTTATTAAATGGTTTATCTTTGTTCTAACTCTAGACTATAGTTACAATTCATGGGGACACAAACTGATATTTTTAGAGAAAATTATGTCAGTTATGTCGCACTTTGTGCAATTAGAGTCTCTAACGTTCCAGAACCCACATTTGAATTGTACAAATTTTTAAAAGTTGGATAACACTAAATAATGTATTGTCTTATAAATTATACATTTTATTTTATAGCTGACAAGTTAAGTGCAATGTTTTTCATTATCATTCATGTAAAGTCAAACATCCTAGCCCAAATAAGTTCCTTTGAGAGTGTGGTCAGAGATAATTCATCATGTGAGAAATTTGTAACTTGTATGAAGAGCTCAACTTGGACACGTTCAGAGAATATATGTATATAGTGCCGCCAAAGAGTTTGATTACTTATTTTTTTTTTATCAGCGGACATAGAATAATAAATTGGCTACACTACATCATTTGTAGTTTGCCAGAACTGCCTCTTTCATTAGAGGAAAAATATTGGGAAAATAGGAGAAAGCTGCAGTCCTGATGTCTTCATGATGAATTATGCATGTTGCATAGTTGACTGGTTTATCACTCTTTAACTTTCAACATTCACTTGTTTAGCTACAAAATCCACTGAATTGCTCTGTTTAGGAGTCCAAATATGCTAGTGCACATGGGTGATGGCATCTTGGAAATAATCAACATAGTTCAGTGGTTTTGAAGATAAATTGAAACTTGCTAATTATGTTCATTTTGTGGAAACTCAGATTAAAAAGAGACAGCCATATGCAAATTAGATACATGCAGCCCAGCTGATATTATTTCATGTCTGTGCTTTCTAAATAATAGACAAGGTAACTATTCAGAGTGATTCTTTTGAATCTTCTGACAAGCATGATTTATGGTGTTCCTAAGATGTATTCTTTGCTTAATAGGCAAAAGAAAGGCTTTACTTTCTTACTGATCTAATATTGCATGAATTTGTATTATAATGTAGCTCCATTTAGAAAGTGAGGGGGGAGGGGGAAATGGATGTAAATTATATCTTAACCAAAATGTATAACAGGTTTGAAACTGAAAATTGCTATTTTAGCATGCAAAGTGGAAAACCACAATTAATTGCTTTTCTTACAACAGACACCATAATGAACTTTGTAGAACATATAACAACTTCACTTTAACAGCCCTTTGACATTATGAACACCCGGGTGGCAGGGGAGGGGGCAGGGAGGACAGACTTTTCTGCATTCGACATAAATCAGATTAATCTCTCTTTCCCCATCTAGCAACAAGGGATCAGTTGCAAGATATCTGACTGAAAGGTCAGAGGGATAGAACAATGTGGGGGAGGGGGGAAACCTTGTCTTTTGACTAGGGTAACCAGACACGTCTGTTTGCTTGGAGTAATCCAGATTTTTTCCTGCTGTACTGATGCTAATTATGAATTCTGCTATGCTTCAGCATCTTAAGAGTTCCTTTTTAGATGAGAAGTTTAAATTATGATTACACTAATAGTGATTCACCATAGCAAAAGAGGGACCAAGCTTAGATGGTTGAGTATTCTTACTAGTCCTTTACCTTGATTCAGTAGCGCACACACAAGGCGGTTACGGGTGACCAGAAAGTGGTGTGGGTTACATAGGGTTTTCTTTATCACACAATGTTAAGCCACCTGATTCTTGGAGTACTCTTCAGTGAGATACCTCGGATGTTCAGCTCAACACTGAAAATAAATGAAGCCCGCATCTTGGGAACAGGTGGCTCATCCACATTTGTTTCTTCATTTGCCGAAGTCAGGGAGGTACAAACACTCCAGCGATAGCCCCCAAATCAAAGATAAGTTAGCTTGCAACAGAAAACACTCGTGATTGTTGTTTCTGTCTTTGTTTTACTTTTCGTGCATACCTTCTGTACTTCTCTTTTCAGTGTTACTTTTCTTCATCTGTTTCTGGTCCCCCCTCAAGCACTGTTACTGTTGCAGGAGGTTGAGATTTCTCTGTGTTATGTTTGGTCTTTCTTATTTCTCCCTCAAGTGCTCTTTATCTCTTGCTCTCTGGCTTCCTTTAATACAGGCGCCCATTACACGTTAGGCTGGCCTGATCACTTGTTCTGTTTCACTAATGTGTTCAGATTTATTTGGTGCAATTAGGCATGGTAACTGGGATATAGGAGAGAGCTATTTCAGTGTTACTTGTACCAGATTATCTTGAGGCTTCCAAAGTGCATTACCTTAACCATGGAATTTACAAAGGATTCTCATAAGAGCATTTATTAGGAGGAGGTACAAATAGGTGCTTTCTGTAGTTTTTGTTGCTGAGAATTATTTTAACTGTTTCATTTTATAAGGAATAAAATCTAAACGTTTCCCAGTTTGCTCGAACTATTGGATCCATGCAGTTGTTTCTGTTTTTAAAGTCTCCTTCCTTCCTTCCTTCCTTCCTTCCTTCCTTCCTTCCTTCCTTCCTTCCCTCCCTCCCTCCCTCTTTCTTCCCCTGAAAACACATTGAAAAGTGAAGCAAACTAGACAGAAGTGTAATGGAATACCCAGAGTAATAGCAGGATACAGCAAGTCAGTAGCAGTTACTTGAGTAATAATAGCACTCATACTATTAGCATAAACCACGTATAATAATGGGCCAAGGTGCATCTCCTTCATATATACTATTTGTTCAATCCTGAGGTTAACTACCTTGATAGTGGGAAGATTTTACACCTGTTTCAAAACTGGTAGGAATTAGTTGATCAAGTGGGGACTTGATTTTCTTGGCTTGACTCAGAAGTCACTGGGTTCACTCATTTGATGAGAGCCTTGGGGAAAATCATGGTCCCCTTGTATACTGCTTGATATTTTGTCTTTACTTACAGACTTGACTTGGAAATTTTCAAAGGGGACTCAAAAGACTTCTGCAACAAAAATGATTAAAGTTATAAAAATTAAAATGTCATTAAAATATAACAAGAAGCACAGAGATGAGTCAAAAAGGTTTTCAACTGCCCCCTCTGTCCTCTACCCAATAGAACATTTACACAGCATTCAGATATTTCCACGTCCAGTTCACTGTTCTGTTTGTGAAATCTCTTTTGTTTCAAGTGTCCAAGCAGGTCAGGAGCACTTAGCCCTCATTTACTGTTTTTCAAGGTCTTCTTTTTGGGGGTGGGGAGGCAGGCAGGTACAGAGGAACAGCCCACACAACTGGCCATCTTCTTATTGGGAAGAATGGTCCTGGCCCCTGTTTGCAATGTTGCTGGAGGCAGAAATGAAATTCAGTCATCCTCTCTTTCTTTATTTAAGGTGGGTTCCATGGGCAGGTCCCTCTTTGCATTTTAGATATAACAGTAAAAAACAAGCTGTTGCTTTTTTTCTTTTTTCTTTTTTTTTTTTTTTTTTTGATTAAGATTGGGAAATGACCCAGCATAAGCATTACAGATCCAATTCATTACAAAAATGTCAAATGTAGCTTTCTGAGAAAGGTGCACACGTATCTTAATAGAAGGTTATAATGGTTATAAAATGTTATAATGAAAGATTACAATGTTTATTTCCACCTTTCTCCTAAGAGAGAAGGAAAATGAAGATCATTAACTCTGTAGTGAAAGAAAGCAGGCATAAGATCCGAAGGAGGATCTTTGGGGAGGCCCCCGGGACAAATAGTGGGGACTCTATTTAAACCTTCGCATTAGTGCTCCCCAGCCTTCTTCTTGCGACCTTTCCTTCCCAACCTCTCCCTCGCCTGTCTGCCCTCTGCCTCCCTCTCTTAGGATTCATGTTCTCAGTGAGGCCCATTCTGATGACTCTGTTAAAATGCACAGTCATTTCCAGCACTTCCAAATCTCCCTCTCTATTTATGGGTTTATTCTTCCCCATAGAACAGAGGGCCATCCGTCTTACCGCATAGCTTCTCTCTTCTGTTCATTGACCATCTCCCTCCCTTTGAATATATACGTGTTTAGGGCAGGCCTTGTTGCCCCTGCTGCTTGCTCTGGTTTGCCCCGTGCTAGGACGCAGCCACCACGTAGTAGGTGCTGAACAGATTCTTGTTGAGTGAGTGAATGAACCTCACTTGTGGTTGGCCTGCAGTTTTCTGATGTGCATTTGTCCCATTTGAATCCTTTCAATTTCCTATCCATTCTGCTTTTCTCTTATTCTCATCTCAGAAACCATTATTTTAGGCAATATTTCTGTATTACTTCTCAGTTTCTCAGTTTTTTCCAATAGCCCTGATGTGTAAAAGAAATAAAAGGAGGCAAAGGCATACACAGAGAGATACAGAGGTAAAGATATTTAGATACCTTCAATCTTCAAGAAAAAACCAATTATATGTTAATTACAGCTCTCCATGCATTGTTTGCATGTCATTTTGAATATTGTGTTCTTATACTCAGTTTAATGCACACCTGTGCACATGCTCACACACACACACACACGCGCACGCACAATCTCACGTTGCCCCAAATATCAGCTCAGGGAAATTAGAAACCGTTTTGGTATTAAGCGACCTGATTATACACTACCCAAGGAACGTAGTTTGAAACATGTCCGTAGTCTTCACATTGAATAGATTGGGTTATTTCTAATCAGTAGCATTCAGAGTTTTATTTTTCATACTCTTGAATAACTACTAACAATTGCTCATAAAACTAGGAATAAAGAATTTGAAAGTCATTCACCATGATGAAACTAATAAACTGCTACAAATTCTGTCTAGCTTTCTTTATTTTTTAGGCAATTAGGCATGTCGCACTGTGAGGGACTCTGCCATGAAAGCCTCTTGAATTAATGCAAAATGTACCATCTAACTATAAGTGATGAAACATTGGTCCCAGAGTCCATATTTATGACTATTTATGATACTGTGTAGCTAACTACAGTTAGAGAGGCTTTTGTGTTTTTATACACTAGCTTATTTCATGTTAGAATTTTTAAAACCTTGTCATTAAAACCGACAAAAATAGCAGATGAAGCATCCCTGTGTTTGACATCCCACATGCCTCTAGTAAGGCTACAGCCTAACATGCTCCAGGTCTGCAGAATCAATTCACATCATTATCCACGCTTCACCAGAACATCCCCAGAACCTCTGCAGCACGCGCTACACATGTTGGGACAAATGATATCTTCATCTCAGCTTCTGATAGTCATATTATGAAACAGCTTGTTTCAACCAATCCATAATGTGCTCCGTCAAACAAGCGAGGTGAAAATATACTGATTAAATTCTGTGTAAGCCATGAAAAAACGTGCCTTATACTGTAACCTCAGGATTCTGGTTGCTGAAGTTCAAAGAGCAAAGAAATGAGTTCCGTGAATGGGAAAATGGATAATCTGTGGAGTTAAAAATAACTATAGCTATAATTTAGTTAATGTGAACTTTCTTGTTATTCTGACTTTATACGAAGACCTCCAGTTCATAAATAATTGTCTCCTTTTTCATTTTTTAAGAAACAAGAAAATCCATTGCACACTCTGCTTCTAGGAAGT
This sequence comes from Camelus dromedarius, assembly GCF_036321535.1. Lineage (NCBI taxonomy): Eukaryota > Metazoa > Chordata > Mammalia > Artiodactyla > Camelidae > Camelus > Camelus dromedarius. Next base: position 27,708,540 of record NC_087450.1, read on the forward strand.
TGTTGCTTTCTGTCATCCCATGGTTTGTGTCGTTGTCTTTTACTCCTTCCTCGAGAACTGTATTTGATGCATCTGCTCCACTTTTAATTATGAAGTGCAAGGGAGTGGTGGGAAAGGTTAATGATGTCAGTGGAATTTAATAACTTTTTTTATTGAAAATCATCTCTGGTATATATAAGAGTCATTTCCACATTTAATAAATTTCACTCAAACTTTGCTGAAGTCCTACATTGGCTGTCTTCACAATTTTTACAGTTTATTGATATACTTGATTATTGCATTCACATTATATATGAATTTTATAAATTATACATGCATTTTAAAAGTAATATTTACAGAAATTCAAAACACAATTATTCATTCATTTATTCATGTTACTGAGTACATACTATGCTGGCCTTTGCAGGAGAAGAATGAGTGTGTGAATAGTTCCTATCTCCAGACATTTACTTGGGAACATATAACATATAACAAGAGTTTATATATATGTATGTATATATATATATGTATACACACACACACACACACACACACATATCACATTTGTGCACTTGACATCCTTCATACTTCTGAGAGGCAAACAGGTATAAAAGTAGTTCATGACAGATGGTAGGTAGGGCATGTGTCTCATGCATATTTTGTAAGATAAAAACAATAGGAATTCAGAAAAGGGGAGGACCACAGGCCAGAGAGCAGGGAAAGCTTTGGGGAGGAAGTGAATTTCAGCCAGATCTTGAAGTTCTATTAGCTCTTGTCAGGAAAGAGATTAATCTGGAGAGATAACCTAGCTTTTCCTTTGTTCAATCCTCAGTGTCTAGCAGAGGCCTTAAAAATTGCTTGTTAAATCAGGGAATAGGATTGTGGAGCTTCTGCACCCTGAATTCCGGGAGGTGGGGTGAGGGGCAGAGAGAAGGGAGGTGTCAGGTCAGGCCCTGAAGGGAAGGACATAAAAAAGAGAGATCAGTGTGGCGAGAGTAAAGGGTTCACGTAGGGGATGTCACGATGAGGCTGGACAGGTGTTTGAAGTCATAGAGTGGAGAGAGACTTGGAGACTCTGGACTCTGTCTTGTTCCTAGTGAAGGCACTATGAATATTTTTTAACTGAAGAGTAACATGGTAAAACTTTGAAAGAAGATCTGTCCATTTATAAATAATTGCCTAATCATGTCTGTCAGATAACGTATAATTTCATCTCCTAGCAAATGTAATTATTTGCATGTGTTCACAAAGCACCCTACATTCTCTTGTGTGAGACTATTGGAGTGAACTTAAAATTGTGTCATGTGGGAAGGTAAAATCTAGAAAAAAAAATAAATTGGTGGCAACAGAATTAAATCAAAAAGGAGTTTTCCTATTCCAAGTCCAGTGTTCTTTAAAACTATGCAATTATTCATTATTTGGAAGTTTAAACTGGTCCAGCTGATGCTGTCCCAATGAAAGACAAGGATGCTTTATTCTTGTTGTTTTGGGAATGCAATGTTAGTTATAACCAAGAGATGCAAATGGCCACTTCCTCCTCCCCTATGGTGCTGCCTAAGAACACAGTTAGAAAAGCAGGTTTTGATTGCAGGAAAGACTTTATTCCAAGACCATTAGGAGCCAAACAGAAACATAGAGGTTTTTTGGTTATAATTGACTTAAGAAGTCATATGAGTAACGGAGGATGAACAGGTTTGGTCAAAAAAATCTAGAAGGCCTTGAAACCCCATGGATGAGAAGAATGGTATTTGGTGAGTTGCTTCTGGAGGAGCTAGTAAGTCTTTTCCATCTGTGAGATCAAAAGACAGATTTTTACAGCATTTGGCAGGGAAGATTAAGCATTTGGGGACCACATGGAGATGATATAGGAGAAAAATCGAGGCGAAAGCTGCTTTTTGGGCTTTGGCATGCACCAAACTCAAGCACGTCCATAAACACCGCCCCCCACCCCAACAAAGATAAACCAGAATGCCACCCCAGAAACTGCCACATGTCAAAATTGTCTTTCCTGCTCTCAATTTTTGTCTCTGCGGTTTCAATTTAGTCTCCTCATTCGATGCATTTTGTTCTGAAAAGGTACAATCAGATTAAGAATATATATATATATAAACATATGCAAAGATCGAGAAGTAGAGACAGAGGTGCAGGAGATGAAACACTTCACCTGAAGTTGCATAAACCATTCCTACCTATTAGTTCTAGCTGTCGGGAAGGGAGGGGGCAGAATGAAGTGCAATATGAACTGTAAATTATTTTCCAGTGCCCAGGCACACACATATGCGCGCACACACACACACACACACACACACACACACACACACACACAGAGTCTATGTTAGTCCAAAGTGGGGGCCTTGGATTTCAGAGTCTATTAAAGGATATATTTTTCACTGTTAATGCATGCACTCTAGTCTCATTCGTTCAGCAAACACTTAAAGAGCACCAGCTAAGCCAGAGGCAGTGGTGCAGAGTAATTAGAGTCGGCTCAGAGCCAGGCTGCCCCGCAGGGCCCTGGCTATCTCCTGGGGGCCACGCGACCTTGGGCAAACACTCGCCTCCTTACCTGCATTTCCATCGTCGGTAAAAATGAGGATGGAAACAGTGCCTAGAGTTGTGGTGAGGACTAAATGAGATAACACATTTTATGCACATGGTAAACACTCAGTAAATATTCCTTATTTGTGTGATCTTTTGCCAGGCACAACCTCAACCAGGCTCTCATTCACTGCTTGGAAATTCTTGTAACAATCTATTGTGGATGCTGATTTGCATTCCCCCAATTTGTGGCTCTTTAGAACTCTTTCATCCAATTTATACTGTTATTCTGGCCAGACTATATCATTCTCGACGGTGAGATCTTGGCGGGCTGGGATTATAGCTTATTTATTCTTATAGTTCCCAGATGGACACATCTAGATAGTGCCCACGGAAAGCACTGTCGAATGAATATGTGAAGGACAGCAAGTATTTACTGAGTCCACTGTATTTAGCATCTAATCTAATTGGATGAGAAAGACAAACATAAAAAGAAAATGCAAGTGAGACTCTGGTGAAGCACAAGCCTTGTACAGAAATACAGGTGATGGTGTTTAAGAGAGGAATGATGTCAGTGAGGCTGAAAACAGTGAGTTGAGACAGAATTTTATTTGTGTATTGAAGGTCGGGTGCTTTACATATGCGGAGGGGATAATGGTGTCATTTCCTGTGAGAAGTCATTATACATTTCTGAGCAGAAAAGTGGCAGGTTGATGACAGAAATGTTCAGAGGAGACTAGTTTATAAAACCTTTAAAAAAATATCTTGGGGCAAAGAAAGAAAATGTTGCACACGTTTTTAAAGGTAAATCTTTTAACTTTATAGAGATGGGGAAAATGAGAGAAGCAATCTAGGCTTTCCCATCATTTTTGGGCTTAGAAGATCGAGGCCATACGAATTTAATAATTAAAAAAGAAGAAATGTACTCATTTTTAAAACATGTGTAGTGAATAACATGCACAGGCTTGTAGTGTCTGTAGGAAGTGACATCCCTTTTCATTCCTGGTGACCCCAGAAGCAATGGACATAAGATATAAGCTGTAAGCCCTGGGGTCAGTGTTTTAATTTCTCAAGACTGTGAGTTGCGGTCTCCTCGTTTCCCAGCGTGATCGGCCAAATGCACAAGTGGAACTTCATAAATTCTTTATGAAAAAAGAATACCCTCTGATTTAAAATTGTGTTTGAGATTTGGATCTATAGCCTGTTTGAGATACCAGCCCCCAAATAGATCATTTCTTTTGACTAATGTTTTCAGAGTTCCATGGAACAGAATTAGTCATCAGGAAAGAACCAGAGGAAAGATACTGTGCAATTGCTCTCTCGCTATTAAATGGAAATCTGAACCAAAAGTTGTTAACCATGTATGTGGGCATACCTAATACCTGGTATGTCAGTAGTTTATCAAGAATATGTTTTCCTTTCTTGCCTTTTCACTCAGATCCTACTGACGTCTCGCTAGACACGGCCATGAGGGACCCTCTTGACTGCTGAGTCAAACAATAAAATTTTTAATGTTTCTCATTAAAAAGTGGAGGTCATTAAAGTAGGGTGGGGTTTGGGTGCTATCAACAAAATGCCCAAGAGATAAGAGACAACATTTTAGAAAAGACAATCAAAACCATTTTAATTTAACATTTCTTTTGAGTTTTCACAAAAGATCCATACAGGGTTTTTTAAAGTATGTCTTTTTTCCCTAAAGGGTTAACTCTTTCTTCTTTGTCCCTTCCTTTATTTAGTAAATCAAATTTATGACCGTGTCTTCTCTTCAAACTTCCATCCTGTTTTATGGTGGTTTTTCCATCATCTCTTCTCCTAGGAGACGTGAAACCATTATTTAAAGACTTAACTGCCAGAGGTATCGAGAGTTTATAGAAAGCAGAAAACATTGGAAAAGCATGATGTGAAATCAAAATTAGGGATTGAAAAGGTATCAGAGGAGGAGAACTAACATGAAAAATAATAAGCTGTGAAGCGAGGCTGCTTGAACTCAAGTCCTGATTCTGCAGCACACCAGCTGTGTGGTCTGGAGCAAGTGCCTCCCCGATCTTTGCCTCGAGTTTCCTCCTTTGTGAAATAGTGATAATGACATTACCTGCCAGGGAGGGTTTCTGTGAGGATTAAATGAATAAATACATGTAGAGCAGCTTGAAAAGTGACCGACAAATGGGAAGGACTTAAAGTTAGCTATCATTATTGTTTTTATAATTCCTATTTATTTAGAGCACAGTATTTCTATCATGCAAATGTGATTAATTCCTCTGGAATATTAAGCGCTGAATTTGAGTCATGTGAGTCAGGAGTCAACATGAGCCCCAACTAGGTTTTCTGGTTCCCACTTCCATTGGCTTCCCGCTGTACCACAGGATAGAAGGAAAAGCAAGGTACCAAAGAAAGACAGCAGATAGGGAGTGGGAACTTGGCTCTGTTAAAAACCAGATTTGTTTCAGTGCCCGTACTGGGTTCCGAGCAACATGCAGATTAGTTCTACACAGTGAAAATGAATTTTTGTTTATTTTCTTTTCAATCTTTTCTATGTGCTAAGCAAATCCCAATGTCTCTAGACGTTTGTGTTGCCCTTAAGGCATGTTAGTTTTCTTTCCAATTCTTGGAGTTTGCCAGTGTCTAAGCCAAATATAGCATTTGGGCTGAAGAGACACCATTGTTTGCAATAACACTGTCTTCTCTAGAGTGTCCCTAATTCCCTTAAAAAACGTCTTTGCTTCCTGTGTTCGGCAAGCACCTGTATTGAGTCTGCATCACCACTGAACATTGACAAAGAAACTTTTCGGTGTCAAGGGTTATCTACCTGTAAATGTACAAGAGGAAAGAGCCTTCAGATCTTACTTTAAATGGAAGCTACGAGAACTGTGTATCTTGTAGTTCAATCCCGATATAGTGTCTGCTTAGAAGATTTGTGAAGGATGCAAGGGCAGAAAATATCACATACATCCTGTCCTCTTTTTAAAGCTCCCTTGCTTGGCATAGTAAGGTGGGGAAGAGGTGGATTTTTTGGACCAGAACATTTGTCAGCCATATCTGGAAACAAAGCTTTCAGCAAGAAAAGAGAGTGTCAGTAAGAAGAGCCTAAGAGAGAGAACCCCGTGCCTGTGTTGGTTTCTGTGTAATGAAGTGAACAGATTGGAACCCCTGGTACTCTCTCGTCAAGTCTCTTTCCCCTGCTAAAAAGCTTCCCTCCAGTAGGGCAGGCAGGCAGAACCCCTGCACTTCTAAGATCCCCTCTTCAGACCATTTCCTGATCTTTAATATCTAACTTTAGTGCCTGGAAACATTTTGTTGTTGTTGTTGTTGTTTTGTTTTTATCTTCCCAATCGGGGAGTTCAGAAAAAGAAATTGTATGAATTCTGAAATCCACACTTTTAGGGATTTCTACTGTTCTACAAGGAAGTAACCCATGGACATTACTTGTATAGTTATAGCCTACAATTTAGAGAAAATAAGCTAAAGAAGATTGGACAGACTCAGTGGACCCAAGGCGGTACCTGAATCCTGAAATCTCACCCACATCAAACCTAAAACTCTTCACTTGACAAATTGCATGAAGTTCCACTCATGAGCTTTTCACTCAGGTGTTTGAATTCATCTTGTCAAACTTCAGTGGGTCCCCCAAGGAGGTCAAAGAAGACTGTTGAGTCCACATGCCTTAATGTGCACTGGTTTAACGAGATGGCAACTCCCCTGCAACCAGGGGTGCTGAGTAACAGGAGAAGAATGGGTAATTTTATAGCAAGAACCAGTTACACGGGGACCATCCTCGGTGAACCACTGGCATTAAAGTCGTTTAACCACAGAGCACAGCTATGGTGTAAACACCTAAAGGAAGAAGGCAGACCAGATGTGTTGAGGGGTGGGGAGAGGGTGGCAGGTGGGCCATGGGAGGATGTAAAAAGGGACTGGATTCCTTTCTCACACCTGCCCACTCACCTTCCAAGTTTGGTTCACTTTAAAATTGTGCCTGGGTAACTCTGGCCTTATTTGTTGCCCATACAATGGTCTAGTTCCAAAAACGCAGAACATCTTATAGACTGGGTAGTTTATATCTTTTGGGAAATCTATAGCTTTATTAGATTTTTTCAAAAATCTGACTAGACTTGAGTCAACTTTCTAAAATCTCTTCTGATTGTATAATTTGTGTTTTCAAGTTCTATCAACACAAGTAATCAGAGCAAGTAAAAAGTGTGCATGTATCATTGCCATTACAAGAATTATCTTAAAATTTGTGCTAAAAGGCTATTGAAAAATTTGAAGTAGTGTTATATACAATGTTATGTTTAGAGAAGTCATTTTATTACAATCTCTTTCGAGGCTTGTGAAAATGAATTATCCTTTGCCACGGTTTTCTTTCCCAGTTTCATTTTTACAAGTAGCTGTCAATGTCCTATTAAAACAAGTCAAAGCCAAAAATACTATTTTGTGTACACTTACTAGATGTCAAGTGCTATAAAACCAGAGAGAATTTAGATCTAAACAAACCAGGATGGGGTTTCTTAAACCTGAATGTGTACAAGGATTATACCTGGGGAGACTGTTTATAAAATGCAGATTCTGATTCAGTAGATCTAGAGTGAAGTCTGAGGTTCTGTATTTCTAACAAGCTCCCAGATGATCAGATGGTGCTGTTCTGCAGACTGGCCTGGGACCAGAAAGCCAGGCATTGGTGATTACAGACTAAACAAGAAGTTGTCTTCATCTCATCTCCATCTTTCTGCTCATCAACCAGCAGTGGCCTCTTTAAGCATATATAGAATCTTGGAAATAAGAATTTGTGCAACAGATATGGCTATCAGAAATAACTAAGCCCTTGGAAACCAGGTGATGTTACAGAAGTGTGAATGTCCGCTCACCTACCAGCAATGCTTGGGGTGTCCAGCCCGGGGCACCTTCTGATGACTCTAAGGGAAGTTAGTTTAATCGTTGTTGGAAGTGTCCTGCCCAACCTCATCCTTAACAGTCACGCTGGTTTTGATGTAGCATTTAAAGTGCTTTTTTCGTGTGTAATCTCATTTTTGCCACAGCCCTCTGCAGTAAACGGATGAATTATTATTATTATTATTTGTTATTATTATTATTTCCCTTTTACAGATGAGCTGTGGCTTAAAGAGCTTTGAGCAATATCACATAACGATACAGAGGAGCTGGGGCTAGCTTAGTTCTTTTGTGGCCTGTGGGCTCTGGAATTCTTTATTCATAACCCAGTCTTACTGCCCAGTCCCACTCCTAATCTTGGTTATGTAAAAAGAAATAGATGACGACAACACACACACATTTCCTTCCACTAAAGTGACCTGTTACAAACGCAAAGCCCCCATCCTGTGGCCAGAAACCAGTTTGCTCTCCGGAAGACACCACTTCCATGATCTCCCAGCAGGGGGCACTATGGCATCGGAAATTCAGCTTTGCTTGCTGTTTATGGTTCCAAAGTGGTTTTTTTCCCCTCCAATCTATTCAGGTTTTTTTCTTTTCTTTTCTTTTCTTTTTTTTTTTTTTTATCCCCTCCCTACTTTGTGTTTTCACTACATCCTTTTCACATTTATTAGACTGGCAGCTGATATTCATCATTGGACAGAATTCATCATACTTTATCATTTAAGCACAGGATCTCTCTCTATATATAAGGTATGGAAGAAATTACAGCTGATACAGCAAATATCAAGTCTCTCATAAAGATACTTTCTCCCATATCTTTCCTTTTTTAATTTAATGGATATAGTGAATTTGTAAAAACAAAGATATGAAGGCTCTGTAACTTCGATCCCTTGGTACCTATAGCAAATGCCTGTTCTGCTTACTTTTCTTCTGCTGCAGATTAATTTTATTTTCCAAACAGAGCAATAGATAAAAGAAGATAAGCAAGACTTGTATGAGTTCCTCGGGGTTAGTATTTCCCACAGATCCAGTCAGAATAAAAGGCGGCTGTTCTAGGCAGGGCCAAGGATGAGCAGCTCCTCCTGTCGGTTCGCTCTGCTGGGATGCTGCCTCCTCCCGCATCCTCAGGCCAGCCAGGGAAGAGAAGTCACCTCTAGAAGCACATAATCTGAGCCTGGGCCTCCCGGAAGTGAAAAGGCTGTGGCTGGTTCTCATGATTGTCCCTAGCTTGGAACATAACAACAAGATGTGGAAATATCAGGAAGGGGTTTTGGAAGAATCACCCTGGTTGTATTCTAAGTCATTTTTAATTGAGATTGTTTGTTTGTTTGTTTGTTTGTTTGTTTGTAAGGAAATAAAATGCCAGCTGTAGGCTCTCATTAGAACTTGCCTACCCCAAGGTGGTATCAGTGTAGAGTTTCCCCATCATCCTCTCTGCCTTTGCCTTTTGTCTGCCATCAGATACAACCAATTAAAGATTTGTCAGATAGGGCCCCAGCTGCCTTTGATCTATTCCAGTATATGGTGTCTTATTGGGGTACCATGAGTCACGTTATGGAAGGAGTGGAATAATCAAACTTCTTGAACTGGATGGGATCTTAGAGATTTTTTGTTTTCTAAGCCAGTCAAGCCCCGTCTCTCACCAATGAGGAAGCCATGTCCCCAGATGTCACATCATTTGCCAAAGAGCACATGTCTAGTTTTCAGGCAGAAGCCAGAACCTCATTTTCTGACTCTCCTGCAGTGGTTTTCACTCTTCAGCAGTGATTTTTCAACCATCATCCTTGTAAGTATTTGAATCAAACATATACATTAAGAATAATTTTACTAGCAGGACTTTCCATCTAAAAAAAGATTAAAAATTATTCCCATTTTAGCAACATAAAACTCATCAGCATAAGCATCTTACCAAATTTAAGCTGAAATATGAACCTCAAAGGCTGAAGAAAATGCTTGGTATCAAATGTGAGGACAGTGTAGTAGTAGTGAAAGAAATCATGGGAGAAAGCAAATTATCTTGGTTAATTCACTTTTCTCGGAACTGGGAAAAGACTGCAATGTTCCAGTCCTAGAGGGACCATCTCTCAATGCAATTCAACAGACAAGACTCACTGGCCTGAAATTTAATTTTGAAGTGATTACCTAGCTCTCTATGTGAATAATCAGTTGTAGACCTACAGTGCTGGAATATATTCATATTTTCAGTTTCTATCTAGTCTTACCAAACATACTCCTTTTCCTTTTGGAAGGCTCTCCTCTTTATTTGCCCAAAGCACACATTTTTAAGTCTCAGCATTCAGAATTCTAGCATTCTCAGAAACTTTCTTGATTTAAATGCATAGATTTCAGTCAGAACCTGATTTGTCTACACTGATATAGGGGAGGAAAATCTTTTTCCTTTACTTTTTAAGTTCTGGGACCCCTGAAACTAAAGCTATTAACAAGTGAGAAAAGCATGCAGATTTATTCAGTGTAGGTTTTATATGACATGGGAGACTTCCTAAGGAAATGAAGACCTGGAGAAATGATTAAACCTGTGTCTTTATGCTAGGTTTGATGAGGAGTGGAAAGTCACGGGAAGATTTAGGAGAAAGAGTATGAGCTGAGTGTAGTAAACTGGGGAAATTTAGCCAGGTCTGTTCCTTCAGATTCCTCTGTGTTCCTTGTCTTTGGAAAATAGGATGCTCCTTTCCCCTGGGTATAGGGAGGGCACCGCACACATGAGAGTTTAAGACCAACTTCAGAGGAAGGTCACAAAGTCCTTCCTACGCATGTCACTTCTCAGATTCCTTCAGCTTAAGATACTCAGTTTGCCAAGGTGTTGTATTTTGGGGTTATCGTGTCTTGGAACTCCATCTTCGACAAGGTTGTTCATTTATTCCAGTGGAGGCTTCTTAATGCCACTTTACCTGGACGCTCTCTGGTGTAGGGTGTTCTTGCAGTTTTTCTAATGAGAATCTTATCTTGTTCTACAGGCATTGATGCCTTTTGGTTTTAGCTATTTCTGTTTAAGTTTTACCAATGTTTTGCTTTCCCCATGTCCATTATAGCAAGAAATCTAAGTATTTTTAAATGTCCCTACTTTTTAATGTTTATCTAAGTAATTGGTTTTCTGAGCACCTCCCAACATATAGCACCCCTTTTCCTTCCAGGGTTTTAAATGCCTTGAGAACTAAAAGGGGGAAAGGAGTGGATGAAGAGACAAATATCCTCTTTGGTTTAGTCTGTGCTGCCATGTGTCTCATTTCTGTGACGTGGAAAAGCTCATACATGCTGGGAATATAGGAAACAGGTCAGTTCAAAGGAGAGTCACCCTGCATCCTTCATTTATGAGTTTCGCGGCCTGTCAGTCTTCTACACCAGCAAGTAACAGTCGTTCGTGGAAAATATGCAACCAGGTCAAGACATCAAGCACTGGTGGGGCCAAGCACAGTTGCCCGCTCAACCCATGTTCTTGCTTAGGGCGCAGTTAAACCACAAGCACTGATCTATGAGTATGGATTGTACTGGTCTCTGATATTTGCACACTTTGCTTGTGTCTCCATGACCTAGCGTCCTCACTTCTTTCTCAGACTCCTGTCCATCAAGCAACATTCACCTCTTAATTTCAGCTGACCTATTTGCCATATTGATTTGTTAAAAATTAAATGTCCTTTAGTAATAACATATCTATTAGGATGACTATTATTTCTGCAAGTGTTCTGGTTCACAATTGTGTCGATTTGGAACAGTGTGAGTTTTTGCAGAATACAAGGCTTTTCGAGAACACCTAAACAGATCAAGACCAACCTGAAGAACATGACTTAGTTGTGAGAGCCATATGAGCCTGCTAAATGAACCCCTGGTGAGCCTAATTCCCAGGCACATGAGTGAGGGACCCTGGGCCCAATGACCTGTGGAGCAGAGCCCTTGAAGGAGTAGAGAGACTTGCGATCCCTGCTAGAAGTTTTCTCAGGAGGAAGACACGTTGGACTGAGTAGAGCCTGCCTAATTATTTTTGCCAAATTTTCTAAACAAAGGCAGAGAAACTGAGAAGAAAAAGTAAAATCCTTCATCATGGAATAGATGAATATGTGAATATGGAATAGAGAAGATGTATTTCCCTCTAATGCAGTGGAAAACATTACTAGAAAATTTTGGAAATATTGAGCAAGGCATGGAAAAATAAAATAAAATGCAAATAACCCATTCTTCCTTGAGAGGCAGTCATCCTCAATAATTGAAAACATTCCCTTCCAGACCTTTTCCTGTGTCAACCCGATTTTAGGCAAGATGTAGGAGCAGCCTTTCTATCTCTCCTTGAATTCACATGTACTAGTCATTTTAAAAAGTGACTAAGGTCTTCTAAGAATGCGACCCTTTAAAATCTGGGTGAAAAACAGAAAAACAGAGAGAGAGAGAGAAGAATCAAGCTTATTTTCTGTTTGAGTCATGCTTTTTAAAATCCATTATTGCCTCAAATCAGTCCTGAAAATAGCCATGCACATATTTGCCCAGACACGTTATAATTTATTCCAACTGAATAGAAAAGAAAGTTTATTACGTGTATGTGCTTGTAAACCTACTCTCCCACCCCCTACCATCAATAAAAGTGGCTGGCTGAAATGCGAGGTACCGCTCAGTCCCACCATTAGGCTGTTAATTGAATAGCGTATCACCTTTACACTTTCAAGGCAGATATAGTGGAACTCAAGAAATGAGAATAGAAAACACATGGGGGGAACCACCCATTTAGGAAATCAGTACATTTTCAAACCAACTGATTTATAAGTAAATGCTGTCCAAAGGCATTTTCCATCATTTGCAGTGACCACACTCTTGCAAATGGAAATGTCGCTTGGACTTCCCTATAGCGTGAGATGACCATATGAATGTTAATTATCAGGATCTCCTTCCTAGTTTAATCCACTGTAATAAATTATTTACATTTCCCACAAACACACATATGTTTGAAGTCTCATAGGCATTCTACGTGAGATGCACACACATATATGTTTTCCACGTTTTATTTTTTTTCATTGCCTAACATAGTAAGTCCTTTAGCTGTATTTTCATTTTTCTTTTTTCTTTTTTAATTTAAATGGAATTCCAATACTGGAATAACATTGCATTCAAATTGTGTTTACTGGTTAGGTACCTGACTTTTTACCGTATGTACCTTCTCAAGAGGAAATAGTAAGACTGCTAAGATAATGAGTACAATGGCCGGTAAGCTTTAGCGCAGGCAGAAATGATAAAATTCTGTGGTGTTTGAATATATGAAAAGGGTGACCTTAGTGGAGGCTCCAAATAATGCAGATTGCTAAACAGTTCTAAGTGTGCTGGGAGTTACTGGGGAAAGTTAGCCAGGAAATCAATTCCATTTAACAGGAGAAAAACATCCAAAGAGTCTATGGACCTGCGAAATTCCAGGGCCTCTTTATTCACAGTCACCAGATTTTGCTTGTCTAAAGCAGTGTTTAAACTAAGATGATGATCATGAATTTTTTCAACTTTCTTCCCTTTTCTGTGTTAAACAGTTCCAAATATCCTCACATTATTTGCATAATTATGATCTCTTGTTTTGAGTATGTGAAAACTATTTTAAGAACATTGCAGGATTTTGTTTCATAATTTTTACTCTATTTGTTGATCGATTAATTGATTGCAATTAGAATAAGTTTTTTTTTACACCTTTTTATAATTAAGCATGTCTGTTACTATAGAGGAGTATGACATTGGATCAGTCACACCAGCAAAACTAGTAAAGGAGATTTTAAAGCTAAAAAAATAAATTTCTTCTACCTTCACCACTCTGAACACAACTGGTTTCCTTTTGAATCTATCTTTTTTACTGACAATAGCCAGAGAGCAACTGTGAATGAAGGGCTCACTAGATCAATTCTTAAATCAAAAATCATGGAAAGGCTCAGATTAGAAACATTAGGAGCTTGCGCCCTGGTCAAGAAATGGCTGGTGAACCTCTCTCTAAGGCTTTAGTGTCCGCATCTGTAACATGGATGCAGTAACAAGGCCTCCTGCTCAGGGTCGTGCCGGCATTAAGTCAGGGTATGCCAGCCACATGCCCACAGCTAGAGCACGAGGAATACTCACTGTTTTTGTCCTTATTTGCTTATACTTCATCACAGCAGCCAGAGAACCTTAGAAGACTGGTCTCTTTGTTTTAGCGAAGGTTGATACATCCGCACTGCGTGCTTCTGCCCTAAAGCGCACAAGACAGGTCTGGTTGCCGCTCTCATGGTTAATCCCCTCTGGCTCATTTTCTCACGTCATTTGAGGTGTTAACTACAAAATGCAGCAGCCAAAGCTTCACTGTGGTTGGTGGTTGCTGTCACAGGGCCACAGGAAGACAAAGTAGAGCTGGCTCATGTGGTCTGACCCCAGGAGCCAGACCAGTCATCAGGGCCGTGGCACAGCATCTCCCAAAGATCTGCGGCCACTTCCAGGAGCCGATCGGGATGGGAACTGGCTGCTCCTCAAAGAGAATCCCAGTAGTCAGTTTGCTGTCTCCCCTTTTCCCCTTTAGAATGTGCCTGAAGCTCACAAGAAGCTGCAGTGCCCAACAACTTTGACCTGAAAAAGCTTTAAGGAAACCAAAATATACCTTCCCCCATAAAATTGTTCAGAAACCTGCCCTGGAAAATATGAAAAATAATTAAAAATAAGTTCTTTGCTGTTTTGCTCTATAGGGTACCTGACAGCTTCTGAATTTTAGCACTTACAGCTCTGGAATATTCGAGCACGTGGGTGGTATGTGGACGCGGAGAGCTTGTGTCTTGCGCCACGTGCCTCTCCGCCGGGTCTTGTGGGGACGCCTCTCCTTCACGCTACGTTAGAAAGCAGGAGAGCAGAGGGAGCAGAACTGTTAACCTCAAACACAAGTTCTCATTTTTGGACCACAATTTCTCATGACCTATTCCATTCCATTCAAAACAAGCAAACAAAGAAAAACAAACTCTTGATGACAATGAAACATCACTATAAAAAAATTTTAAACAGGCTAAGGTATGTGGCTCATTTGCTTTTTAACAGGAGTGTAGATGATTTGTATTTTTCCACTATGTATATATGTTTTAAAGTCTAGCCTTAAAGCAGTTATGGGTCACACATCATTTTGATTCAAATATGCAGAATTGCACAGAGTGGAGTTTGGCAAAGAATCATTAATGAGTTAAATCGACAATAATGAAGTTTAAATAAACAGAAATATATAACTTAAAGCAAGAATAATGGTACTTGAAAACCACACTCCCTGCTCTCAGTTCCCCGGGATGCTTTGGTGAAAGAGTATCTCCCTCTTAAATTCTGGCACTTCGGGTTGTCGGCGTGAGTACATGTGCTGGGTCCTTTTTGCATGACTCCCAGGTGTTGGGCAACAGCGAGATTTCGCGTTAGGATGTTGAATTAGAATTTTCAGGAAACTCTATTAAGTATTCATTTTAGTTATGAAAACTAAATTTTAATAATTCAGTGACTAATAGGTTCCTAGTAAGGACACCACAGACATAGATAAATGGTCATCAGCCTTCTTAATCCCTAAGAACCTTACATATTTGGATAAATTGAGTCTTTAGCATCAGCAGGGGTGTCCTTGAGGCTTGCTAGTGGCAGTGAGATCTACACTGAAGATTTCCCATGGAGACTAGACCTGGCCATCAGAAGGGCAGGAACTCACGTTCCTCTTTAACTCTGTCCTGTGGAGGACTGTCACCTTATTACTCTCAGCTTCTCGCCTCTAAAATGGGGATTGATTCTTAGACCTCATGGAGCTGTCACAAGGAATTTAAATCACACAATACCTCTGAAGTTTTTAGCACGTTGCCTGGTATTTGTTCTAGAAACATTAGGCACTGTGATTCACTTTGTTGTCTGCCACAGGTGTCAGTGGAGGAGGAGAACCGCGAAAATGACAGTTGTGTATTCAGTTGAAGTGAATGAAATCAGACTATGTTTTAAGACTCACAAGCATATAAAGACCCTGTTTTGTTTTTTTCTAGAGTAGATAAATTTGTTAGGAGCTATTTCCATATAAGATGTGGCCAGATGCCTTTTCATATCTTTCAGGTTATTGAAAAGGATTTGAAATTCAGAATTTGTCCAAAGTGTGAGGGGAAGCCATTGATTGTTTTTGATTGTGGGAATGGCTTATATTTTTAAAAACGTAACTCTGGCTTCTGTGTAGACAATAGATTTTAAAGACGCGTGGGAAAAAGGAAATCTGTTAGGATGCTCTCCTCGGCATCCACACAAGAGTTAGTAGTTGTGATGTTCAAACCAAGAGGTGGTCAAACCCCAGCTTCATTTTGGAGGTAGACCGGACAGCCTTTGCTGACAGATTAGATGTGGGGAAGAGAAAGCAGGATTAAATACAGTCTTTAATTTTGACCTGCTTACCTGTGGAAATTGGTGATGTCACTGGAGGAAGCCCAGGTTGAGAATGGAAAATTGGAAAATACCAGAGCTTTTTCTTTTGAGCCAAAGGGGGTAGGGTGGACAAGGGGTTTTTGTTGTTGTTGTTGCTATATATTTGGTGATTTTTTTTTTTGGCTTTTTTGAGACATAAAATAAAAATTTGGTTTTGACGTGCGTAGTAGACATCCAAGTACAGAAGTCAAGGTCACAGGTGAACAAATGAATCAGGATTTCCAGGGGAAATTGGGGCTGGAGACTCAAACTTATGCATCGCCACCTACAATTTGATTAGAGTCACAGGACCAGATGAAATGAGTCAGAAAGGAGTTTAGCTGGAGAAGCGGTGTGGAAGCTGAGTCTTCTGATAGTTTGAGGTCGTAAAATAACAGAACCTAGCGAAGGAGAGAGAATACAAGTTCAGCAAGGTGGGAAAAATAGAACTAATGTGTGACATCCTGGAAGCCAAGAAAATAAAGTGTTTCAAGGGAGAAAATAATCTACTCTGTCAAGTACTTTATTTATAGAGATGGAGAAGCAGTCCTCAAATTACCAATCCTAGAAAGTGGCAACACAGACAGCAACATGGCTCCTCTCTTGGGATGACACCTGTTGGTCTAAACATGTCTTAGGTGTGTTGGCTCCCTGTGATTTGCGCAGCACAGTCCTTGCCCTCGTTCTCTTCTTCCCCGGGAATTGTGTACGTCAGCAGCAAGTGAGCAGTAATTTTGTCAGATTCCCATGTGTAGAGAAAGTCACGAAGAAATAGTAGATTAAGGCTGTTTTTTTTCAAATCTGCCTATCCCTACAAAAGAAATACTTTCCTATGACAAATCACAGAGAATAAAATACTAAGAAAAATGAACGTTCTATGAAAAAAAAACATGGCATTGTGTGCTTTTTATCCCAAATTTTCACAAAATCCAAAAGGAGAAATGAACTACATTGGAATAGCTTAGTTTTACTCACTTTTCTTCTTTTTTTGTAAATCCCTTCTACACATTTTCAAAGCAAGATATCTTTACTCCCTTGCCTGTTTTGAAAATAGTACACTATCCTTTAATCCGTCTCCCTGGAATATTTCG
Organism: Camelus dromedarius; assembly: GCF_036321535.1. Taxonomy (NCBI): domain Eukaryota; kingdom Metazoa; phylum Chordata; class Mammalia; order Artiodactyla; family Camelidae; genus Camelus; species Camelus dromedarius. The sequence continues at coordinate 27,725,432 of NC_087450.1, forward strand.
TGTAACTACTATGAGAAGTGCCACAAAGCTCAAATTCTAACAGGAATATAAATTAAGTGACTGGCAGGCTAGGTATCATTAGGAATGCAAATTTGTCTAAAGAGGTTGCTAAATTCCGAGGAAAAATGGCAGTAAATTAGGAAAATAGAAGTCATATGTAGAGTCCTGGGAACTAAGGATGTAAAGAGTTTTAAAGGGGGAAATTATCCAGTATGTAGATACTTTATCTTCTTAAAGAAACAGCCCACAAATTACAAAATCTAAAAAATGATAATGTCCAGACAGTAAGATGGCTTCTCTCTTGAGATAACACCTGTTCATTTGAAAATTTCTTGGGTTTATTTGTGGCCCATGGTTTGTCTGTCTTAGTTCTCTCCTTATTTCTTCTTTGAGTATTGCCATGTCTTTCAGCTTTTAAGGCAGTAAGATTTTAAGTAACATCTGCTGATGTTTAAATATTTAACTTTTATTTACTTTTTAAAATTTCTTTTTGTTTGTTTGTTTTGTTTGTGTGGGGCTGGTAATTAGGTTTATTTATTTTAATGCAGGTACTAGGAATTGAACCCAGGACCTCCTGCATGCCAAGCATGCGCTCTACCAATGAGCTATACACTCCTCATTTAAATATTGAGCTTTTAATACATCACTTGGGCCAAACCATTAAACTTGTAGTCCTGATCTAGCCATAGTGGCTACATATTTGAAATACTTCTCTACTATTTGTGTGCTCATTTTCCCATGATCATTCATTTACAGAACATGGGTTTATCGAGTACCACCTAGAAGCGATATAAAAAATATGACTTCTACTACTGTCTTTTATCCTCTATTACTTTATCTCAGTTCTCTCTTTTCCCCTAGTGGTTACAATATGCTTGTCTAAAAATATCTCAAAAATTAGTACTGATTTATTCATTTTTTTATTGAAGAATAGTTTATTTACAATATTGTGTTAGTTTCAGGTATATAGCAAAGTGATTCAGTTACATATATATTTTTTCAGGTTATTTTCCATTATAGGTTATGACAAGATATTGAATATAATTCCCTGTGCTATACAGCCAGTCAGTCCTTGTTGCTTATCTGTTTTATATGTAGTAGTGTGTATCTGATAATCCGATACTTCAAGTTTATACCCTGCCCTCTTCCCCTTTGGGTAACCATGAGTAGTACTGATTTATAATATTTAATATTTAGATGTCTTTTTTACCTTATTGCAATCTAGCTCACCTTCTTGTGACTTGACATTTACATTTCTCATTCATGATCCTGTCACCTAGCAATTTTTTAGTACTGGCAAAAAACTAGTAGAGTAAAATGCATCCTGTGTTAGTATTCTGTAAATAATCTAAACTCAGACAACCCTCTATTTAGTGGGTAATGATAATGGGAATGGTTGTGGGAATTGGAAAGAGAGTAAAGAAATAGTATTAAAAGCTTACCTAAGGAGATATTTGCCCTTTAATTTTTCTTTACGATATTTTGATTGCTTCTGGTATTATGAAATGGTTTTGGCTTGATAATTTATCACTAGTTATTGTATAAATAATACGTGTGATCACATCATTTCAGAAATGTGTGATTGGCTCTGTCAGTGATGAAGAGATCATAATTCAGGAAAGAGACACCTCAATGATTACCATGGATGGCAACTGTTTGATAAATTGATAACCAGATTTCATAATCTGCCTCATTAAGTAGCACAAAAATTAATCTGCAGAGATGTTTACAAGTGAGAAGTCAATTGCTCATAAGATTTTTTTTAAATTAGCAGAAATATGTATTATTAAATGAGACAGTCCCCTTGTATATCCCTCTCTGAATTGTACAGAGACCACATATAAACAGATAAAAGAAAGGGCATAATCGAGGAAATTACTTGCAATTGTTTCTCATACCTCCCTAAGCCATTTGTTGCTGCCTGACCATCTTAAGTCTCATTCTTCTGTGTAAATTAGAAGCTTAGTAACCAGCAGAGAGTTTCAGATCTGGGATTAAGACTCATTGATCCATTTGGTAAAAGCCAGCCTGTCTACTGAGTACATTGGAACTTAAATAAATTAGAGTAAGAGCCATTGCCAGAAAGTTCCATTCTAACAAAGACCAACATTGTCCTTATGTTTCTAAATGTTTGATGCCATGAATTTGATTTTTAAAAAATAAATGATGGGATTGCTAATAAGTGTATTTAAAGGTGGTTGCTGTTACTATAGTTTAAATTAAATATAAACTTGAAACAGTAGGATTCTCTTCTCAAGTAAAATGAAATGTTTTCAAAGCAATATAGTTAGATTTAGCCTTAACTGAACTCACTAAGATGATATTCCTATCCCAATGAGAGTTTGTTCTATAAGGTCTATTTTTTTTTAATTTTATTTTTTTATTGACATGTAGTTGATTTACAATGTTAGTTTCAGGTGTACAGCTAAGTGGTTCAGCTATACATATACATACAGATATATAAGTATTTTCAGATTCTTTTCCATTATAGTATAAGCTTTGTTTTTAAGTCTTCCTTCCCACTCCATGATAATGCTTAGTCAGTCCAGGGACTTCTGCATTCCAACATTTTGTCTGTCTCATCAATTACTTTTGTCTTTCAGTTAACTCTCCCTACGCTTTCCTTTCAGCACCCCTGTGAACCTCTCTAGTACATCTAAGTCAGTTTTCTCAGTATTGCCTCACCCTGCCCCACCTCCCAAACCTTTTAATCCTGCTCTTCAGCAGTCCATGCTCTACCAGGAGGCCTGAAATTCACCAAAGTTGCTCTGGAAGTTAAAGGTGACACATTTCCAAAGACTGGGAAAATCAGCCCAGGGTGTGTTAGAATAAATGACACCAACCCTGAGCCTCATCAGCTTATTCTTAAAACTCCTGGTCCTCTGGGTAGTTAAATTAAATACTTATGGCTTATCAGGGACTCATGTCGCCAACCTTTGTAGTACAGTAAGCACAGCATTGCATTTTTTATTAAATCAGTTTGTGAGCTGAACCAGCCTATGTAAACCAGTCACTCTCCAGAGGAAGAAAAAAAATGTTCCTAAATTCACAAAGAGGTCTTCTCTCAAATCTGTTGAATAGATTTTAAGTTAGAAAAAGAATGAACAAAGGAATCTGACTTTTTCATTAATGAAATTAAACAAAGAGTAGGAAGAGAGTCTAGGGGGACTTAACCATCCTTATGACAGTTTCTCCTATTTCCTGTGTACCCCACTGTCTGCTGGGTGAAATCCTTCTAAATAGCCAAACCCATGACTTACTAACTTACTAGGGATTTTTGAAATAAATATGGGAAAACCCATGCTTCTTATCTCTGCCTTGGTTTGGCCATTTTTAAGGAAAGAATGCATATTCACAACATAATTTGATTATATAGTCTAACACTACCATTAAAGAGCAGAAAAGGCTGTAAATGTCAACTCATTGTAAGAAGTAGACATTTAATTGACTCACATGATATAAATGATTCTAAAGATGAGTTTGACATAGCAATCTGGGGTTTTAATTTGTCAGTTTAATCTTTTGCAGAAAAGAAATCAGATACCATAATATCACCAACTATAGTCGGCAATTCAGTCTTTAAAGTTCCATTTGAACATGAGGTCCTGCCCCGGGGTTTGGGTTATTTCAACAACTTTTTCAGCAATATTCATGTATTTTCTACTAAGTGCCAGCTGCTCTCCTAAGCACAGGAACACACTGGCAAAGAAGTCAGATAAGTCACCTACTTAATGAAATTAAATGTAAAGGAAGGAGATGGACACTGACAGCAAATTAGCAGTTTATGAGTTTGAAATTGTGGGAGATGCTTTAAAGAAAGTGAAGGGAATTATCAGGGAACCTGAACTAGTTAGTGAAGTTAAGGAAGGAATCTCTGAGAAGGTTATATTGAATCTGAAATTTGAATAATAATTGGAAATAGGAGAAGAGGGGGAAGAGAAATGATCAATATTATAAATTCATGCCTTTGGGTACAATCAAGAGGTTGACTTAATAGATCAGCAGTGTGTTCAGATATTATTGATGCCAAGAAATCTAACTTTACTGGTTATGTTGATAAATAGTTTGTACTCTGGTGGACCTTGCCACAGAACTTACTTCCCAACTCACTCTAACTGTAACCACATAAGCATTACCATGGGACTGAATGGTGTTTGTATTTTATCCATATCTTAAGAATACAGTTAATGAAGAGCCCTGACACCAGGTTTATGGCTATTCATACATCTTCCTAAGTTTGTCTGTATCACCAGGCTCTCTGGCCACTTTGTTCAAAACTTTGATAGTCCTTATTTCTTGCCTTATGACACCAAATAACTGGCTTGAAGAGTGTTCCCCTCATTAAGTTGGTTAGGTATTGTGCTGCTTGTAAACATAAAGTTACCATGGTATGTTTTCCTTGTTTAATGTCTTGGCCACATAAGTGACCAGACTATCTACAAACTTCCCATGAGTGACACCATTCTTTTTTTTTTTTTTTTTTTTTTTTGCTGTTATAACTGGGAAGTCTAGTATAGACTCTTTAGTGAATGAGAGACATTCCATAAATAGAAGAATAATTGAAAGGGATCTCTGTAAATGATAAGGGAAGATTGCCCTCCCATTTCCACACTATCAGGAACGCTTTCAACAAATATCCTGAATTTCAGTATAACTGAATGGAATTGAAGGAGCATAAAATTTTAATTCCAAAGCAATGGCACTCCTCAGAGAATGCCCTTCTGTCAGAAGCCAGATTTCAGAGTTGCTGCCAACTCCCTGATGGGGAGCATTTCTGGAAGATGTTTTCACTGTCAGTATACAGGAAGATGAAACCCTGGTTTGTATATAGGGCAACAAAGATAAAGTACAGCATTTGGATGTGCTCCAAGTGGCGGTGACTGAGCCAATATACACATCCTCCAGGTTCTGAGTGTTGACAGAGTGGAGGCAGGTCCTCTGGAGAATGATGACCTCTAGAAGGCCATCAAAGAGAGTAAGGTAGGACCATGTTTGATGGTGATTACAAGCAATCAGAGATGTAGGTGCATTGTATTTAACATATGAGTAGGTTGATACCATGCTATGCACCCTATTCATGATCAGTCTATTTTACTTCACTGTATTATGAATGGTCTAATTGAAAATCAGGCCCCCCCCCCCCAAAAAAAAACTGTAGTCTTCCCACCTGTCATGGCTGGTTCTTCTCCAAAAGGTTTTCTCAGCATGAACCTTTAATCTGTAGGGGGCGAAAGCAGCAAAAGACGGCAAGTGGAAGACAAAACTATAGACTGCTCTTGTGTTTAGCTCCTTTAAAGTCAATTGAAATGTTAATTGTGATTTATTCTCTAATCATCTTTAGGTTTCACTTTTTCAAGACTTGTGCTGCATTACCCAGGCCCCTAGTGGATCTGATATTTATTGTCCATGACAAGTGTTTTGTAAAATGTTATGAAATAAAGGTATTCATTTCTTTATTCAGAGTCTCCTGGGAGTTCATAATGGTGCTGATTGTTTTAAAAGTAATTGAGTGTTTAAAAATATCTTGAAAATTAACAGGACCTGTTTTTTTTTTTTTGGAAAATGCCATTAAGAGCAATCACAGAGTCCCTGAAGAGAGGCTTCATAAGACCATGCACTTCAGCTGTCAATTATTTCTTCATGCTGTTCCTGTAATTTTAGCCTTTAGCACAAGTAACTGAATTGAGCTGAACTTGGCATTCATTTCTCCTACCTTAGCAGTTCTCTATTTAGTTATGAGTAAATAGAAAATGCAAAGATTAAAAAATATATATATTTTTAAAGGGCAGCATATTCCTATGTTGTTAAGGAGACACAATGAAACTGACTGCTATTCGGTCTGTTCACCTTCTTTCTAAATGTTGGGGCCTAAGGACACTGGGAATACTACCCCTGTGAGAGAAAAAAAATTCAATTGATACCTATTAATTAGAAATGGAGTTTCTTTTTTCGTGTAAAATTGTTTTATTATCTCTTATAAAATCACTTTTTTTCTCCTTGAAATCCATTATAATTGTTACAAATGGGATATATGTTAAAATATATGAGGAATGTCCAGCAGATTGCCTTAGTTCTGAATAAAGGAATCCTTCCCCAGTTCCACACTGTCATTATCATTCCTTACATAAAGCCCATTGTTTTATTAACAGTACTGGGAAAGCTGTCTCTTAGTGGATAAAGGGACTATTATTTGGAAACTGTGAAGAACCATTGGATGAATCAGAGCCTGTCTGATCGGACTGGTAACTTGAGGCACCTGTAACTGTCCCCTTTACAAGGAGTCAAGGAATCTTAAGTCTAGAAAGGACTCCAGGCACTTTCTACCAGATCATTGAAGCTCAGTTTTGTCAACTATAAATTAAAGATCATGATATCTCTCGTGTTAGGGATAGACGTAATTGTGCATGTAAAGCATTCAGTTCGTGCCCAGCCCCTGGGAGGCATAACTCTTAAGTGGAACCAGATGGAGAAACTAGAGTGCAACAGGCTATACACCGTGCTCAAGGCCGTCACTCCATCCGGTGCTTCTCCCACCTCGCCAGTGTTCCTCCCACCACGCTGATGACAGCCCGTGCCTGGGCTCAGGGAATAGGTGCCTGATTCAGCGGGAAACACTCACTGTCCCTCTTCCATTGTGACTTGGAATCATAAATCCTTGAAATTACAAGGGCACTATAAGAACCACCTCTTGTCACCATCCAGTGCGGGGATGACTCCCTGACAGCTTGTCCCTACTTTCTGCTTGAATGCCTCAATTTGGGGGCTTTTTTAACTGTTTAATATACTTGCTTATCTTACCCTTATTCATGTGTAGTCTTACTGTGACATTTGCCCTTTCTTCCTGGGTTTGCTGAAAAGAGAGAGAATAGCTCACTCTCTCTTCTGTAAAACTCATTAATTGAATAAGTAAATAAATATGTGTATGTGTCTAATCTACGATGATCCATAGCTTTCTTGGCAGCCAAATTTCATCACTGGCTTGCATTGAGATTACGATTAATTAGCACTTCTAAGGTCTTTTTCATCTGTATTACCATTAAGCCAAACCTCCAGTACTTTGCATTTACATATTTTATGTTTTAAATCCTAAGTGCAGAAATTTCTAAATTTATCTGTCAAATGATATTTTGCTTACAATAACCAGTTCTGTCTGGTCGGTATTTAAAACTTTTTTTTTTAGTGAATTTTGATTATGAAGGATTTTTTAAAATGATATTTTATTAAAGAGCTCATAATTAAATAGATATTGGGGAGTACTGAAAGATTTTATGCGGAGACCTATCTATCTACAGACAGTATAATTATAGATATATTTTTATGTATCTATATAAAGATAGATATGTCTATTTAGATGTAAGTTTTAGTGATGAAATACAACCACTATTTGTATTTTGAAATATTTTACACTACCTTTTCTTAATGCATATTTTGAGAAAATTTTGTTCCATAATTTTAATATTAAGCAATTTCACTTTTGTCAGGAACTTTCTGAAATTTAATGATTTGAAAATTACTTTTCAATTTAGGGGTCATTTTGTAAGATTATAAGGCGTGCCTCTTGTTATTTTTATCAAAGCCATTGATAAAATTGTTGAACAGTATGGGAGACAGATGATAATTTTGGTTCCTGGAATTCTGGGTGAGGCAGGGGGAAAAAGGCAGCTCTTGTGCAGTGTGAGAAAGACCTTGGAGAATTTCCTAGAAAGGGAATAAGCTGTGGTAGGAGTCAAAGCAATGGTAATGTACAGCTCAGAAAAAGAAATACGCAAATGGCATCTTGCCACTGCTGGTTTACCCACTGACAGTGCTGGTTTGAGGTGTAAGCCACACGCCCGCCAACATTCCCGGGCAGCATGAATGCCGGAGTTTCATTAGCTTAATGTAGAAATCACTACGACTTCTGAAATCTGCTGCTTTCAAATGCTTTCTGGCAGTGCTGAATTAAGGAAGTCATTTGAGTAAGTTAACTCTGCTGTGGTCTACAGATTATTTGATTTATTAGGCTCTGACATGAGAAGATTTAATACGGTAGAAGGGAAATAAATTGTTAACTGTGTGTAGAACAGCGTGCAGGCTCTCAACTGCCCAAAGCAATGCAAATGTTGCTTTACCCACGCGTGTAGTGATGCAGAGAAGGCAGTGGACAGCCCTCAACTGAGCTTCAGGGTAAAAACAGACCATTTTTACAACGGAAAGTTGGGGAAGAATTGAAGATTTTTTACCCTCTGTGTTCCTTGGAGGTGTTTGAATTAAACTTTCACGTGCTTGCTGATCTGTAAAACAAACAAAAGACCATATTTACATTTTAAAATAATAGGCGAGTTCTTGGAATGGTGGAGAGACTGATAATTGAAACTAGATGGTTTCACTAAACAGATGGAGTTTGAGGAATATTATTTCTTTTCAAAGTAAAGGGAGGTGGCTCAAAACACATTGATTGGAATGCTGTTCCAGGATTAAGGGACAGCTACGTAGAAATCACCGAGAGCTTGAGTGGGTGAACAATTCTAAGGAGCAGCTGGGATAGACCTGGGGGAATCAAAGGAAACAGGCCCACGTGTATAGGTGGGAAAAAGGCAGACGCAGGACGGGATTGTGTGTGGCTCTTAAAGTAATAATAATTTTTTTAAAGATTTTGGACAGAAGAAGATAGTTGTGAAGGCTGCTGAATTAAAGAAAATGCTATCCAATAAGCAACCAAAAATGGAGTTTCCTGGCTGGAGGTGGAGTTGGGGTTTTCTGTGGAAGATGAGTGATCTGCAGACCAGAAGGATTCAGTAGGAAAGGAGACACCATAAACTTAAATGGGACTCTGAACGATGCATTTTTGAGAGGACGCATTTTTGTTTTTTTAGAGCCACCATCATTTTACTATGTGCCAATAATATCTACTATATCTACTAGCTAATTTATTTTTCAAGCTTTATCTCACTTAGAGAAATCCATTTTCTGAGGCAAAAGGCAGAACTCGCCAAGAGGTCATTTCAGACTGACCTGTCCCTTTGGGTGAGGTAAAAAGTTAGACATACAGAGGTTTCCTCCCTCTCCTTTCCCTTCTTTTCTTCAAAATCTGACAAAAGGCAGTTATCTAGGCAAGCACAGCCTGCAGAAGTGGCTCAAGTTGAATTGGCTTTTACAGCAGAACTCTCAGTGGGGGTGGACTGACTGCCGTTTCTCAATCAGTTTGTTTGTGATACTTTCCTGGTGGAAACTATGTCAGAAGATTTGAGCGACTAGAATCATAGCAACATGAACTACCTGAGCTAAAAGGATCCTTAAGAGATCTTTCTGCCTAAGAGTTTTAATCTTACGGTTAAGGAAAGAAGCACCGTGAGAGATCTGTCCAATGTATAAAATAGATTATTTTCAAGGAGTACCAGAACTCATTACCCGTTTTCTTTCATCCCTTAACTCAGTTTTTGTTTGTTCGTTTGTTTTGGTCAGGATTATTCCAAGAGAGGAAAATAACATTGTGGAAGGTGTGGCCAATGCTTAAAATCTCATTTGCTTTGGATCTAGAAATAGACCATTTGGATGATAATGGATTCTTTTCTTCAGTGTTAGCAGCTATTCTCTTTTTTGTTTCTTCTGCTGTTATAATAATAATAATAATAATAATAATAATAATAATAATAATAATAATAATAATAATAATTATTATTATTATTATTATTATTATTATTATTATTATTATTATTATTATTATTATTATTATTCCTCACCTTGTGCTAGCTGGCAGTGGTGATTCTGAATGGGATTCCAACGGGCAAGTGATACTGGGGTTCTAAGTGCCTTCCTGACTATTTCTGAGTACAGTCCAACACTGAATGATCAGGCCAGACCACATTCCATGTTGGTTATTTCTTCCCTACTGAAATTCTTGCAATATTATACTAAGGGGACTTAATTTGGGCTTCAAAGTTTTAGGCAGATCTAAATTTGTACTGTTAAATGATAAAGTGAGGCATAATACATTTTTTTAAGGATTTCTTTGAGCAAGAATCTATTTGAATTCAGCAGTGCCAAACCGGAAGTGGTTAGGTGCCAGGGAAAAACGCTTATGTACAGAAGGTGCAGAAGCAAACAAAAGAAATAACTTGATTGGTTATAGTTTAAAGCCTAGTTGACTGTGATCGGCTGTCCTTAGGTTTCAACTTCTTAACCTTGAGGCATTTACAGATGCAGGTTTGGGTTGCTTAAGTGGACTGCCATAGCATTAGAGCCACCTCAGTGTCATGACCTCATTTTTAATTAATTTAGCATGACTCATTCATTCTACAATGTGATTGACTGTGAAAGCATCATATAAAAAGGAAAGTGAGTAGTACCTACCCTCCGGTTGCTTATGACCAAGAACATACATGACAATGGGAACAAGTCTAAGAAAAAAGCAAGTAAATGCAAATGAGTAAGGAAAATGCTGTGGGGTTAAGTACTGGAAAGATCCTGAGTAAGAGAAAAAGTATAGTGAGCCTAAGGCAATTCCAGAAGTCTTCCCAAAGTCTGGCCTTTGGGGTGTAACCAGTGAAAGCCATGACTTTCCATTAGAACAAAGATCCAGAGAGGACTGACTTCCACAGTAAGCTCACCCTCCCACTGCCTAGTCCCTTTCCATTCAAAGCTGGATCAGAATGTTCATCCATGGGGAGCTGCAGATGGATGCCTACGTAGCTGATCTTTTCCTTCCATGTTAGACTTTGATGATAAATCGCTACCTTGGGAGTAATGATGCCAGTCCAGGAGGAGAAGCTTCCTGGCCACAGGCTATTTCAGATCTGGCGTGCTGCATGCACTTAATAAACATCAAAGAAAAATAAGTGATGAAACCCAGGAGAAAAGAGTCACCCTTCTTCCCCTGTCCTTTTGGAGAGGGGCTGTCTAGTTTCGGTCTTAACATTTCCCCAGTATCTCCTGGTGTAAATTTCCCCTCTCATTTCCCAGGATAATTCACAATTAAATTGAATCTATAAAACTCCTGATATATTTTCAAAGACTGTCGACCATTAACTGTTAATTTGCTATTTTTCACTTGGTAACCCATTATGATAAGAGAAAAATTAACCTTCTTTCAAAATTAAAATCATGGTATGTTTTTAAAGATAAATAGATACAATGGGGAAGTAACAGAGATTAATTTAAGAAGAAGATATTGAGTGCCTACTATGTGCCAGGCTTTGTGTACTAGTGTAAGGGTTCCTGACCTTCACTGAAATATGAGCTATAGGCCTTTTTGATAACCCCCTTCTTAACTAATTCTTTTAATTCTGATCAGAGATTGAACCACTCTCTACTCTGCCTATACTGAAAGCCAAGCCAGTCTTCCCAGACATTAGCCTCGAATAAATCCCAACTATTGTCTTTTGTGGGTATGAGAATCAACTCCCTATGTTATCTTCCCAGACTCTGTTACTGTGTAGAAATACTTGGTTATTCTGGGCCCTGTGGAATCTACTATCCAGAATCTACCTGAGCTCCAATTCTGGTTGATCAGAAGACTAAATAACTTCTCTGCCTTGCCTTTAATCGTTTTCTCTGTGATACATAGAATCTTGCACTAGTTCAAAGGCCCATCAGAAGTCATTCCTACAGAACACATCTCTGGCTCCAGACCTTGGAATCCCTCAACCTCCTTCCAGTAAAGCTCCCTCTGATCAACTGGCCTACACTGGAGCATATTTGCTAGTTGTTTGGTAAGGCCAAGGAGGCCAGTTCTACCATTAGATGAAGCTTGGCTCCTTCTCCTTGGACTTAAAACTAATATCTGGAACTACCTTCTCTTGATGGACGTTATTCTCTTGGATGCCATTCTATAATATTCTAGCCCTTCTCCCCAGCCAAAAGCAGATTTTCCTCCTGTTTAAAAGCTTGAGTCGCCTTTAGACCTCTCACTAAATTCCAATTTCTGCTTGTCAGTTTCCTCGCAAAACTAACAAGACTGGCATGCCCTCAGCCCAGTGAACGATCCCATTCTCTCCCCAGATACTCTTCAGTAATTCTTCAAGAGTTCCCTCCTCCCTCTTCTCTTGCAACCCACTCCATACATATACCAGCATAGCCGGAAACCACCCAGAGAATGCCGTCATGATGATAGAATACTACGTAGCTTATAAAGTAACAATAAATTAACAAGTCCGCCAGTGCAAAGAAGACACATTTCTTTTACACATGAAACCTTGTCTTATTCTGTATGTTTTTTTTTATATTCATGTTGTCTCTCTTCAACTTGAACTTTTTGAGGTTAAAAATGTTCCATTAATTCTTTTAACTTTGGATGGGTACCTGCTATGTCCTAGACAGTTATACTAGGTGCTGGTAATATAGTTAGACTTATCCATGAAGAATTCACTATCCAGTGGGTTAAATAAGATACAAATAAATAATCAAAACATAGGCTATTACTGCCCTGATAGAGGAAATACAAGATCTGGTAGTGGTCCCCATGAGAGAGTGATTGATTCTAGCTGTATTCTTTAGAGGGCCTAATGTCATACCTTATGCTTATTTGGCTTACAAGAAATATTTATTGGTGATGATGATATGGCATAAGTAGACAGTCAGAGAAGAGAGGAGGTAGAAAATACTCTTAGAATTGAGAGAGACTTCAAGCTTTGTGATGATAAGAATGCTACTCGGTAATGGGCGGCTTTTATTATTAATATCAGCAATCACTTATTATAGTTATAAATTACTGCTATTTTTATTGAGTGCACATTATATATGGGGCACCGTGCTATGTACTTTGCACATGGCACACTATTCAATCTTTACACGGTTCCTAGTGGTTAGGTATTTTTCCCACTTTATGGATGAGAAAACAGAGGCTCAGTCAGACAGTAAACAGCTAAGCCAGAATTATAACCCTCTCTGTCTTTCAAATTTCTCCACTTAACCACTGTATATTATTATCAATCTAAGATTGGAACTAAATATGTCACAAAGTTTCCCAAAAAACCACTTATTTGAAAAAATTGTACCAAAGCCTTAGGACTATTTTGATAGTCAGTGTAGTCATAATGTGTTATTCAGTATTATCAGCTAACTTGAAATAGAATCTCTTAGAGGGGAAAACACACACATATATATAAAATATATCCCTATATCCAATATATATCCTATATATATATATACACACATATATACAACTAATAAAAACATACATAATTTTAGAGTCATTTCCCAGCAATGTGGAATATTGAATACTTGAGTAAATTTGCTTCCAGTATCCAAACTTCTCTAGGTCTTACAAATTTTATAATGGTAAAGTGCAAAGTGTAAAACCAGTGTTTAAATTAAAAATAGTACTTAAGTTCTTAATGAAAAGTTTAAAAAAACATTTCTTAGAAGTATTTTCAGAGGCGTTTCATCAGTCAGGACTGACACTTCATTTCAAGTGAAGCTCTTCCTCCTCCTGTTGGGTATCATCCTAGTCATTTCCATTTCCATTTTTTCACTTACTGTTTTTGTAAATCTGTGATCAGGATTGTTACAATAAAACTTGTAACTACTTATAACTGTTCATTGGAAACATAATCTTATTCTCAAAGGATTAGGCTGTAAACAAGGATTAGTGTCACTAAACACAATGTGGTAGTATTGAGTGTTTAAAATGAGTTACAGATGTTTTAGAGACTTACAATAAAGCATGTATTTAATAAAGAATTAAGCAAGTCTTGTATCCTGTTATTGTTTAGTTACACTGTTTGTGTAGATTTCCTCCTTTTCTACACCCCCCCTTTTTTTTTCCAAATTGCACATTAATATTAGATTGCTTTGGTATGTATTGCCTTAATCAGAAAAGCATATGAACTAAAGCCAGCTGTGGGACTGCAGAGCATCTCAAAGATGCTGTAAAGGGGACATAAACAAGACATTAGACCTCTCATTCTCTTTCTCTCTCTCTTTTTTATTGCCCAGCTCAGTGGTCTGTTTTATAGCCATGGTGCTCTGCCTAGTAGTCAATATTCTACCTGCAAGCTAGACTGATTCTTAGGGAGGTAGAAAACTTTTTGACCGTGGAGTTGTACACAGTAGTTTGTTTCTTTGTTATTTTCTTTCCCCTGTCAGTCTCTCTAATATTCATTTTCCATCCTCTTTTTCTCTAGCCCTTCTTTACAAACATACCTAAGAAAGAATAAATGTGTTAGGGATAGAAAAATGTATGTGTGTCTGAGAGAGAAAGTAAATACATTCACTCCCTTTGGCCTGGGCCCACCAGTGTGGGAAACAGGGTCAGTTTTGAAAATCATCCTGACAATCTGATTATCTGTCCATCTCTCTTCTCCTCTTCCTCCAAATGATGTCTTTCTCTCTCTTTCTTCTCCACAGTCGTTTTTTAAATTTTCATTTCTCTCTTCAAAGACATTACACTGGGGACATTTCTTCTTTCAACAAACATTTATTGAATACCTGCTATGTGACAGATACCTGTGCGACTACACCATTGAGTAAGGCAGAGTCATCTCTTTGGAAAATACAGGAAAACATACTTTCAGCAAAATGAGCCCACAAATTTTTATAAAATTAGGTGAGAGAAAAGTCCTGGAAGCAATATATCTGTGAAGTAAGGGAGCCTTATCAGAACGTAATTGTCCAACTGGGTCAGGAAAGATGTTCCTCCTAAAGTTACCTGATCTGATCTTGAATTCCTTTCACAGATTTCAAGTTCACAATCACTTTTCAGAAAAGAAAAAAAAAAGGCTTTATTTTGTTCACAAAATTAGGAATCAGCCATCTACTTTTTTTTGCTGTATCTTTCTCCCTCATTCTGTCCATATATTATTAATAACCCTAAATCATTACATGCAATGAACACCTGCATCTACAGATATTACAGATTCTGTTGTAATTTCTATGAAAATCACCTCAAAAGAAGAAAAGCCAGTTATTAGGCCAGGTCTTCATTCTTTAGGTAGCAGCCTCCTGACAAGTGAATATTTGCATGGCAGATCTTGCGTATCATGTACTGAATACCGACATTGCATGCTTCTCTCATGCCTCCTTGGTCTAGACTATTTTAATTAACTCTCTCTCTTTTTTTTTTTATTGAAGTATAGTCAGTTTACAATGTTGTGTCAATCTCTGGAGTACACCATAATGCCTCAGTCATACATATATATACATTTATTTGTTTTCATATTCTTTTTCATTATAGCTTACTAAAAGATATTGAATATAGTTCCCTGTGCTATGCAGAAGAAACTTGTTGTTTATCTATTTTATATATAGTAGTTAATACCTGCAAATCTCGATCCACAACTCTTGGCAGCTGCCTCAAGTCATAGAGCTAAACGATACTGTCACTGAACTTGAACAATTAAAAAGAAAAATCCCGATTACTGCTGGCACTTCCTTTTCTCCTTATTATACCTTGTAGAGCTGCAGTCTTCTTTTTCCCACTTTCCATCCCTTTTGTCTGGAATGAACACAAATGTTCAGATTTAACCCTTTACTTGTTCCTCATAAATTGGCCTTTCTAAAATATGTGTGACTTCTGTTGGATATTTTTCTCACCATTTCTTCACTTACACATCTCATATGTGTGTAATGACAATCAAAAATACGTGAGCAAGTGGCAGAACACAAACTGGACGGGTGAGACCAGGGGACTGGGGTGGGTGGGGATTGAGATCTCAGTTTAATGTCTGCCAGTAGCTCATTCTGTCTGTTGGTAGATTAGGAAATCATCTTGCCTTTCACGTGATGGTACCTTGCACATCAACAAGTCCCAAGTTTTCATTTCTAAACTGTGAGAACTGAAGCCCAGAGAGGGTGTGTGACTTGTTGAGAGTCATACAGAGAATCGGTTCACCTTTGTCAGGTGAACCTTTGTCACCTTTATCTGTAAGGTGAGAAGACTGAAATTGTTATTGGGTCATCTTTTTAATTCATATCGGATTCCAGAGTCTAGTTTTTTCCTAATATAGTGCTATCTAAAAGTTTAATTTTTTTTTCTTTTTGCGTCTCATTTCATTCACTTTAGGTAATGTCTAGGATTATTGTACTTAGATTATCTTTTACATTAAATTTTTCTTCAGTCATTTGATTTTTCCCAGAGGACTTTGAAGGTAAAGCCTTACTATAGCCAGCATCCGCTAATCTGTACATAACAGCCGAAGTTCTGAATGAGTCAGGGGCTAAGAGGAGGGATATTTACCCTCTAGAACTAAGACTATATAATTCTACCTCTGGAGCTTGTTGGTTAGTTTGTTTATTATTATCCGTAAAGGAGTGGTATTTATTTTTACCTCAGAGCCTAAAATGGTTCCCTTCAAAAAATACATTTGCATTTTTTTTCATTTGCACTCCCAAATCAACCATCCCTCTTGTATCCTACAGGAGTCTTTCTATTTTATTTTTTTATGACTTTTTATTGTAATGAAAAATTCTATTATGTCTCATTATTGTTTATGTATCTTGGCACTTTCTTACACTTGAACTCTGTAGCTTTTAGCATATCTTCTTTTTTGCTATAGTTGTTCTATTACCAGATTTCCAGTAAACAAGCTTACTTTCACATTCAGAGAGATTTAAAAAGATGCTGCTGTTTCTGAACATTTTTTCTGTACTTTAGAATCAGTTGATACACTGTCTAACTTAAAGGGTTGCTTATAATTTAGTGATGAAGACCTTTGGCAATAGATTAGCATTCAAATTCCAGCTCAGAGACATACTGGCTGTGTCACCTTTGGCAAATTGTACTTTAAACTATTCAGTCAGCTTCTGTAAAATGGTGATAATAATAGTTATTAAAATCAAATGTAATTCAAAGATTAAACAAAAAAATTTTGGAACATTTGGCTGGTATTTGGCACAGTGTAGGAGTTGGGTAATGATTTTGGTTGTTTTTATTATTAACCAATAAGCTAAGCCTAGTAGGAATAATTATTACTAGCTATGTCAATTATTCAGGACCCAGCATGCAATTTCTCCTTAATAGCAGTGATGTGAAACTGATTTATATTTAAATATGTCCAGAGTGGCACCCAGTATATCTCGACTGCAAGCATATATATGGAAACTGTATCTATAGTTACTTCCATTGAAGTATAAACAAGTTTTTGTACCCACAAATTGCACTTATTTTTAGGGCACTGGTGTCAACAGCCACCTCTTCAAAGAAATTATTTCTTTTGATCCATTTAGTAACTTGATCCCAGCTGCATAAAAATAGACTTGCAGTATTTCATTTTTTCTACAGACTGCTGATGGCTGCATTCCATAACTTAAGAAATCTGTCAAAAGGAAACCTCTGAAACTCAAAAGCTTTTACAGAAACTTGTTGCACTCACTAGCATTCAAACTGAAATTATTTGCAATTCACAAAATACGGATTTTAAAAAAACATTGCCTCCAAATATTGAATACGATCCTTCTCGCTACATTAGATATTGACTGTTACAATTTTCATAACATAAACTTTGTCCTGCAATAATACATAGTAATTACATACCTTTATGATGAAAGATTTTAGTATTTTCTCTTGAGTCAAATGGAATCAATTGACTCAAATAGGGAGGCTATACCCAGAAAGGCTATGTGTATACAGGGGCTGCAGTGGATAACAGTAGCCTCGGCCAAAACTATTAGTAGTGAACGCCTTGACCCCTTGACAGAAACTCCAATTCTTCCACTCATGTCTGTGAGTTTATTTATGGGGATTGGAAACTCTGTGTGAGATTTTGATGCTTTATTACTATGATTTAGCTTTAATCAGAGAACACATTAATCAAAAATAAAGAGAACAGGTAGGTAAAGAGAATCCAAATGAATCCATTACCCAGTTCTAACAATTCTCTATCAGACTAATACTGTTTTATCTACAGCTTCAACCCCTTCCACTTCTGTCCTCTGACTGGATTGTTTTGAAGCAAATCCTGTACATTGCCTCATTCACCTCCAAATACTTTGATATGAATTTTTAAAACATACGGACAAAAACGAACAGACAGGAAAACTATGACCACAGTAACTTTTGTGCTATTTTGATGATGACATTATAGCCATGACCTAGAAATGTCCTCAATAGTATTCTTCCAGGACTCCCTACTGCCCCAGGATTCTCAGAGAACAACACGAGATGTGTGCCTAGTCCTGTCAATGCAGAGCTCTCTAGAAAATGTCATTAAGGCACCCAACGTGGACTTGAGGTCTAAGTGAAGTCCCCCTCACAAATCTGAATCTTCATCACTGTCACTCTGAGATCTTTCTGCAAGTGAGAGTGCGGGGGCTGGGGAAAGAATGGGTTCCCTTAGTCGTATACTGCTAGGAGTAAAAGAGGAACGTCAGCAATTTCCAGCCTGATCCCAGAGCTTTCATCTACCTGGATCTGAGGCAAAAAAAAGACCTTTGACTTCACCCCTCATTAGGATGTGCTGTGGCTCACCAGGAGCCTGGCACAGGAGTATCTGTCTAAAAGGAGAATGTACTTTCTCAAGTCTTACTTACTACCCAAGAGGATACACACACACTCCTTATGGTACTAGAACATAAATAAGAGGGGAGGGTATAGCTCAGTGGTAGAGTGCATGCTTAGCATGCATGAGGTCTTGGGTTCAATCCCCAGCACCTCCATTAAATAAATAAGTAAACAAACAAGCAAACCTAATTACCACCCCACCTCCCCCCAAACAAACAAACAAAAATTTTAAAAAAATAAAGGGGAGAGTTGGTAGAAATTTGATTAATTGGATCAGTGTGTTTTGGGCAACGTTGATGTCGTGTGATAGTAATAGATGTCTTCAAAAAGGGAGGGCCTTAGAGCCTGAAATATGTAGCTTGCAGTGGGGATCCCAAAGAAGCAGATGTGGTAGGGGATGCTTTTGAAATGTGTTTAGCTGTCAGTCTTTTATCTTCACTGAACATTTGTTAGGATTCATGTTCCTCGTAATAGTCTTTGGGGAATGCTGATGTAGAAAATCAATATAGGAATGAGGAAGGAGTCTGAATGTTTTATTTTGTCCATTTACTGAGTTTAAATCATTTGCATGATTTTTCACTACATTACTGAAGTTTGAGCTGTGAGTATACATTGCAAGGAAGTGTTTTTTGGAACTTTTAAATCAAGTGACCGGAAGATAATTTTTTCTGACATTTGAAATGGAAAGGTTTTATATTCTAAGTCATCCTTGCTCTACTCATTTTATAATTCTGAGCTGTTCCATTCTTTGTTTCTGACTCAACTTATGGAAAAAATTGATAGATTTTTCATATAAAGTGGGAGTGTATAAAGTTTCTCTTTTGGCAATTTCACGTGTATTATTTATGTGAACACCATTACTATTAAATTTGGAAATGTACGTGTCTACAGCTGGGTGTGAAGGGCCACGTGCACACCTCTTGCTCTGTTGTGTTTCTGATGGCAAACTTACGGGAAAGTCATTAACCCCTGATCTTCCTGGTTAGACAGTAAAATACTAGGATCTTCTCAGAAAAATAAACAAACAACAAAAACATGAAAGATTCACCAGAGATAGTCATAAACTAATCAGGTCACAAGTGGGGCATTGTTTTCAGTGTTTGGTTATATGTTTGTTAAAGAATATTGACAAACTGAAAAGTGTTGCTCCCAGCTCTAATGTCAATGAACCTAGAATGGCAGCTTGGAACCCTGAGGCTGTTCTGACCAGAGAAGCATAAATTCAAGGCAATATTACCATCATCTTCAAGTGTTTGAAAGACATTCTGAGTAAGTAAAAATGGCTTTGTTTTTTGTGGCTTTGAAAGGCAGTGCTTGGACCTTTGTGAGAAAACACAGAGAGGAAAGTTTACAGAGATATGAGTCCCTTTCTAATGATTAGAGCTATGAACCGTGCTAACGTGAGAGGTGGTAAGTTTTTAGTTATCTGAAGATCCAAGGTAAGTTTTTAGTTATCTGAAGATCCAAGGTAGAGGATTTATGCTATCCACTGGAAATATTATCTAAGGATAATATTGACTGGAAGTTTGGGTTACACGACCATCAACTCTATTCTTCATCAGTTCTACTAATATTTTATAAATTGCAGTTCCAGCAGTAACCCTTCCAACTACATTGAGGACCATTTTGAGAGTCTGATAAAATTATGGATCTTGTCTCCATAAAAATGCACAGATGCACACCATTTGCCTACAATTTTGAAGATTCTTGGTCTCCTTAAAGCTTGTTCAGAGATCCCAGGAAAGGAAACTGATCTGTAATTTAATTAATTTTGCAATTCTGAATAAATCATTTACCCCCACCAGGCCACAGAATCCTCATAATTAAGGTGTAGTGATTAGAGATCTTTAATATAGATAAATCTTTCCATTCATATATATATGTATATATATACTATATATATTTGAATTTCTTGTAGAAAGTAATTCTTGAGTATAAGACACATCCTCAAGAGGACCAAATGGAAATGGAAAGCAGGGGTCTTCACACAATTTGAAAGGCTGAATCCTAGAAAACAGAAGCAATAAAGCCTCACTTCCCTGTTGGCTAGGATATGTTCTCCAGTCTCGATGTCCAGTTTCGACCTTCGTCTGTCTGTAGTAATAAAACAAGAGCACAGAAAGTTTGTGTGGGAGTTTGACCCGAGTGAAAGACGAGGAGTGCCTTTTGTAATAAAAGACAATTGGCAGGCATGGGTGACTGGTGAGTCCATTTTACAGCTCATTAACACTGCCCTTGCTTGGCAGAGATCATTGCTGAGTTTGTCTACATGAAGTAATTATACATCCCTACATATGCAAACATACAGGCACATATGGAAATGGAAATTATTTCCTTTAAATCAATTCTAGGAAGAGGAATAGAGATCAACATTTTCTTACTATTACAGTTCAGGGTTGTTTTACGCTCATCATTCGTAGTGTGGTCTATCTTCACTGTGCACAAGACTGTCTTCAGTAATCTCAGAAATATTATAGGGTATAATTCTCAGTGTTAGTAAAAGTAAAGCAAAAGAATTAAGTGGAAAAGATTATGTAGACACTTTATTAGCACTTTTGAATTCCAGTACATGAAAGTTAAAGGAGTTTTTTGAAAACTCCCCTTCTATCCCTCTCAACCAACCATAGACTTGTCTTTTTCCCCTTCCTCCTCCTTCACCTTTCTCTTTTTTCTTCTTATCATAAATAATTATTTGTGGTGTATTCTAGGAAGTGCTTAGTGTTATAGAAAAAACAAAATGTGAAAGGAGATACAAAGAACCATCTGGGCAGGACATCAACCCTCAAGGCATTTACTATCTAGTGGCTGACAGAGGACACACTGAGTAAATCAGCATTTCTTTGTTTCTCATAAACACATACGGACATGCCAGGAAGCATTATCTTAACAGCAGTACCAGACATTTACGAGCATCTGCTCTGTGTGAGACTTTAGGCTGGCAAATACTTGTGACACTAGCGTTATCCAATCTCTTGTTAAGAATGCAGATTTCTGAGCTCATCCTCAGAAATGCAGTAAGTCTGGGGTGACGTACAATTTTTAATTTGTGGCTTCATAGGAAATTGAATTTTGAAAGAAACACCTGTGTATGAAATGGAGAATCAGAGGAACATGAAACGTTGTCCCTACTCTCCTGGGGCTACAGAACAGCTCAAGGGAGAATCTGTACACACAGAGATGAAAAACTGCATGGTGGTTAAAATTATGATAAAGTCATGGCTGAAATTATGGCAGAGGTAGACACTGAGGAGAGTCTTCAATAAATAGAATAAAATAAATAGAATATGTTTTTATCAAGAGATATGTTTATCTTTGCCTGTTAACCATGGCCATTATTCATTTCCTACCTTTTTTTCTTTTTTCTTTTTTTGGTCTTTTACCTCCATTCTCCAATTTGCTCAGTTCATACAGCCTCCTCTCCACTGTGATTTTATGATCCTCCACTCATCTTCTTTTCCCCAGCCCCAAGAGACTGAGATCATGACTGTTCATGTGCTTTCAGGAGACCTCACAGCTCACAGACGTGGGTGGGAGGGGATGCTGGTCACCACTTCTAGCAGCAACCCGTGGGAGTTGTGGGTCCATGGCTATTTCAATATCACCTCCTATAGAAATGCCATTTGGCTTCAGACGTGTGAGTGTTTGAGACCATAGGGAGTGTTGTGGAGGAGAATTACAGTCAGAAATCATAAAGGACATCAAAAACCGGCTACTTTTTCAGATTAAAAGTGCATAAGGTAGCTGTACATCAGCTCTACCAGAATACAGAAGACAAGCAACATCATGCTATTTAAATTTATTTGAGCCTGTGCATTTGGAATTACAGGATTTGTTGAACCTCCTATAAGATCCATCCAGGGTATGTGGTGTGAAAAGATAAGAATTCATGTCTAATTGGAGCACTGATAAAACTCTCTTTGCTTATGATCAAGCAGAGTGGATATAATCAACTTAGAAATGGATAATTTGGAAGAAAAAAAAAGAAATGGATAACTTGGGTGGTACAGTCTAATTGCAACAGAGTTCAATGGAAAATTCATAGAATATACATAATATATAATAGGTTAACCTGTGTGTCCAGTTTATTCCGCATGTGCCCATATACTCTGTTGTCTATAGCTGTTATGATTATATCACCACCCACTTTTTTTCTCATTTTGACCTTGCCCTTCTATGATCTCCAGTGAGGTCTCTCTCTTCCCCTGTTTTAGACTGTTTATTTGTGGACTTCCAAACTGGTGGCCATATGTTCTCAGTTTCTTAATGTTAGAATTATTTTATTTATCTTACATGTGTGATACTTCCCTCTTGCACTGCTTCCTGAAGAACATGAAATACATTTCCCTGGACCTAAGGACATGATTGAAAATACACAAGATAATAAACATATGTCTACTTTCCTGTGGATAGTTACTAGCTCTCCAAGGATGTACTTGGGGATGAGTTACTTGCCTAGCCAGGGTGCAGCCAAACACTCGGAGGGTGGCCTTTGTGCTTTTTCTCTATGACTCTCACGTAGGAATCTCCTCTCGGTTTCCTCGGCTGACAATTAGACCTAAGCTCTCTTTAGTATTCCTCACAAGCTCCATTATTTCTTTATGTAAGGAAATATTCACAGGCAAGACCTCAGGACAGGGGAATAAATCAGAAATTACCTCATGGAAATGCAGATTAGTTCCAGATCCTCACTTTCTAAAAAGTTCTTTCTGGAACCTTCTCTTCATTTATGTGAGTGCTAAAATCTGCTTCTTTATTAATATTTCCATCTATTGGTTCTTCCTCAACCTAGAAAGCTAATAAAGAACAAGCATATCTATGGCTGGTCACTCTCCTGTTTGTCAACGTATCTTTTAAAACAGGGAACCCAGCCTGTCAAACCATACTCTATGTGTCTTATTGTAAAGTGTGGAAAAATGAACTGCATAATAGAATTCAGTTCATGCAATTTTTCTAACAACTGCATCAAACTGTTGTCTATGATTACATGTTTGTTCTGTGAAAATCTCCTGGTTCTTTTTTACCCTAAGAACTACACAATCAGTTCTTAGCCTGTGCTTATGCTGTTAAGTTTCTCAAACCTACATGCAAGAGTTCACATTTATGCATGTGAATTTTTCCTGCTCTGAAGCATATGGGAGTCTGATGAAGAGGATGTCCAGCCAGTTGAAAGTGTGTCTTATGAGCTCTGTAATAATTTAAACAATCCTCACTCCTCTGTGGAGCCTCTGTGTTCTTCCTGGATAATGTTTATGTGCATTTGTGTGAACAACGTGTGCACAGAAGAAAAACCAAAAGTCCAGCTTTAAATTTTTCCTGGGACGTTGAGGACTGTAGGAGGCGATAACAAAGACGTTCTTTGTAAGCAATATAACTATCGATCTTGTGCCACAGTGGTTTTCTGGCTGCCCAAGTCAACAACTTGTTGCTTCTGTGCATTTAATCATGGTGCAGTGCCCAAGAGTTAAGGCGATTGACTCTTTAGTCAGACAGGTAATTGCACGTGTACATCAAAGTTAATAGTGGCCTTCCAGAATGATAGAATATTAAATGCAAGGGAATTGTTTGGATCAATATTTGTTTCTTACAAACTTCATAAACAGCAATTGCCAAATAGGTGGTAAGCACCTGGTCAATAAGTGTGTCGGGATTGTGCACACTGCTGCTTTGAACCCTTCTGAGTATGAGGCTGTATTAGCGAAGGTAAGAATACTCATTCAGCTCCAGTTTAATTGCATCTATGGGGCAGTTTCTGTAGGTCACAAGGTGCGTAGCATCCTTTCATGGACTTCAGGAGAGGGCTGGGATCAGACCAGTTCAAGAGAAGGAGGCAGTAAGCCCACAGACTCATTTCCTCCACTAGAACCAAGCCCTTGATTGTTTCCTTCTGGACAAGCTCAGGGCCTGGTACAGACCCTGCTATAGAGCAGGTGCTCAATACATATTTGTTAGATAGATAAATCATTTGATACTTTGATGAATGAATGGACAAATAAATGTATATCAGCTGCACCCACTCACACTTAGGTGTATTGCCTGGGAAGATGAGTTTATTACTAACAAGTCCACTTCAGGACCCCCTGATTGAAGAGTGTGTCTTCAGCAGGTTTTAATTCCTGTCTAGGAAGTGGAGTGTTCTCTTTCTTTTTCTTGGCATGCTCAGGGAGGACAAAGAGGAGACATTTGCCTTCAGCTTCATACCATTCTTTACTCGAAGGCATTTTCTTCTTGTTCAAGGGCCTTGGAGAGCCTTATTTCCCAATTACTATTTTTAATGGGCGCCTGCATTAAAGCAACTACCTTAACTTTCTAAAATGCATGTTTTTCTAGAGGAATCCAAAGCATATCCTGACCCTTTAAAATCACAATTCTGAGTACTATGTTACTAACTTTCCTTTAGGGTGAATGTCTCCCCCAAAGCCCCACATGGCTAACGTACTAATGTACATGGCTAAGAAGTCATCTTCCCCATAAAGTAGTTATATATTAGGTATGTATTTAGCATCTAAAAACTGATAACCTGACTTACATTGGATTAAACAGAAGATAGTTTATTTTTCGAATGTGAGGTAGGTGACCTGTTCAGAGGTGGGTGATACAGGACTAGTGTAACTCCAGAGGGAAAATGTCAAGTGTTTAGGCTCCTTCTATCTTTTTGCTTTTGCATCCTTAGAATATGATTTTGACCTCATGCTCTCAGAATGGGTATCTTCCAGAGACAGTGATTCTGCATTTTGGGCAGGAGGAATAAGGCTTTGTGGCAGAAAGGCCGCAGGGACATGCTGTCTAAGTCTGCCTTCTTAAAAAACCTTTCCCAAGGACATCGTTTACATTTCTTCAAGATTAACTGGGCCGCAAAAGCGCTCTGACTGTAGGGGAGTTTGGGATGGCAGGGATTTTTAGTGGGGCGTATTGCCACTCTATGTACTTTACTCCTCCCTACCCTCCAAAAACAACTGGTTCAACTTACAAGGAAGAAAGCAGAGTAGATGTTGAGTACAAATTGGGAGTACCTGCTACAACTGCTGTTCTAGATTGATAGCTTGATCTATTAGCCAAGGACTGGGCTGCCCCCCAAAACTACAATTGAGAAGTCACTAATTTTTAAAATGAATTTTGGTGTGTTCCTATGTAGATCCTACCTAGTAGTTATGAGAAACTATTGGATTCTTTATAGATCTGAGTCTGATTACAAATCATACTATTTTTATACCATTTTTTAAAATCTGGGAAATTGCAACACATTTTCCATTCTTTGACCTGTTAGCAATCCAACTCTTAATTTTTTTTTTATTCCCAATCCTGGAAAACTAGTGGACTCAAACTTTATTTGCCCAGCTTACCTATTTTCAATTGTTCTGTTACTAGACTGAGAGTTTACACTGGGTGAAAAGAATACTGTCTGCTCCAGATTCTACTTACTTCAGGCACAGTGAACAACTCCAGACTTCTCCGACTGTTTGATTGAAACAGTCAGATTTTATTCTATTGAGTAATAGATCTGTACTCTCATAATTTGGTTTCTGTGTATAGTTCTATATTCCCTTTAATTTTCATAAATAATTTCCAAATGTATACAGTAGATTATTCCACCAAAGTTAGAAAATATTACTCCAGTTATACATAAAACAAGAAATATCTACTATGTTAATACACTTATTTTCTTGCTCTTGTTTAATGTCTCTTTAGGCTATTTAATTCAAAAATGCCTTAACATCACTATTTTGACAAACTGGGGAAAAAAAGACAATTAAAATAAGAGCTAAAACTTCCTCCACTAATCAGTCACCGTACCTCAGATGTCTGTTAACAGTATGAAGTGTAGGATTCTAGGGCAACGCGGATAACTGAGGAATAAGTTGAAATAAATTATAAGGTTTTGTCACAACCCTATTATTTAGCTCTGGGGACTTTTTGTTCTTCGTTATCTGACATGACAATCTTCAGCATAGAAAATGTGCAGCTTCCTTAAACATGACTCACATGAGCAATAAACCTTTAAACAAAAAATAGGCTGTGAACACAGGCTCATGGTTTTCCTTCCCCACACTTCACACATGTGACTGTTACTCACCTTTACTGTTTAAGAGTATGCTTTCCTCCTCTGTGAATATAAATGCATTTTACATTGATTAGGATTTTCACATGATGCTCCAGAGCACAGCTTTACAGTTAACTTTTCTTAAATCTGAATGCAATACTGACTGATGACAGTGGTTAATACTGTTGTGAACCTTGAAAGGAAAGCAAACATTTTTTGCCAAAATGTACATAATTTTCAATTTCTAGTGCTAGCAAATGTTACTTACTACAAAATTAAAAAAAAAAATTACTTATATTTTTCTAAAAGAAAGAAAAGGAAAAGCCTCACGTATAAGTTCAAATTCTTCCTTGTTGAGCTGATTATCTTTGGCTTGTATAGTGGTTTAGGTGTTTCTTTTTTTTTTAGTGCTGTGTAAAGGTTGGTTCAAAACTGTAAACATAAAAGAGGTCTTTTTAAAATCTCTTCTATTGATTGGCTGGGAAGGTTTGTGTTTGGGGGGATCTCTTGCAGTTTCTCTAGAGACTATTTATGTAAATTGAAAAAAAATCAGCATTACTTGAAAATATAACTAAAACTGTGATTTAACAGTACAAAAGAGGGTACTGTCTAATCCCTCCAGTAGGAGATTGCTTTTCTTCATGATCCGTTGCTTCCGTACTGTTTCTGGTGCCTTCTGCTGAAGGAGAAAAGACCCACCTTTATTCTCTTTCACCATGCCTGTTTGCTTGCCTCTGAGAAGCTAGGCGGGAAATAATCACTGAAATGAGTAAATTTCAATAATACTAGTAAAATGCATGACTGATAAGATCTTCAAGTCTCAATGGGACAACAGTGACTATACCAAACTGTGATGTACATGGGATCCTGAAATGAGAAATTGAGAATTTGGCATAGCATAGCAATGTGGATGTGACTTCTCTGTGGCTCGTCTACATACTACTGTAAATGTTTGATGGAATGAGATAGCGTGTGATTCCCAAACTGATGATTTTGTGAAGTAGGTAGGTTTTTCTGCATGATCCTTTGAATTTTTTCTTTGGCAGATGGCAAATCGAAATGTTGCCAAAATGAAAGGCTACTGATTATGTTTGCAGTTGATCTACCATTGGCCATTAAACTATCCAGTTCTCACCACATTTTAAGTTGGTGTTTGCTATGCTAGGAAGTAACATTATTTTGAAGCAAACCACTGTGAATTGGACTAACACAGTTCCATTCTCAGTATCTGGCTCCTAAATTTCATTAATGAGTGACATTTTGCATTGCACAGAAAATTGCACACTATTTTGGCTCTCCATCCTTAAAAACTAGAACAGCAAATTCAGTTCTAAGTATTTAAGGGTAATGGTAGATGAGACGTTTATTTCTTCTCTCCATTTGGATATAAAACTTTCCCTTAAGTCTAGGAATGTTTCTTATATCTTTTTGATTAGGTGCCTAAAGCAATCTGAGGGTAAACTATTCATTTGAAAATAATATACAAGGCAGTCATCAGGTATGCATTTAAAAAATCATCAGATATGCTTTTGTTTTAATACCTATGATGTCTTAAATATTGAAGACCACACCATATGCCTAATGAAAGCTTCATTAGGAAGACATTAGTAGATTAATTCCACTTGCTGGGTGGTTTATTTTACTTAGAATGCAATAAGGTAAGTTCATTAGTTTGCAGACGTAATGTTTTCTACGGTACCTCAGTGCAACTAGGAACAATTCCACAGAGGTCTACGGATCCACTAACACCTGTCAAGATAAACACACACGTCTCTGGGGGAATCATCTCAGCAGCAGAACAGAGAAAACCTGAGGAAAGTAATTCTTTCATGAGAGAAAAAGAAGACAGATTTTTTAAAAAGCTGATTAGTGATTTTTGTATTTTTATATAAGTTTCAAAAAATATATTCTCTCTTTTAAGAATAAGTGTTTCAAAGCATATACTACTCATTTTGAAATACGTATTTGAAGAGCTTTGAACTATATGGAATGATCATTCAATTTGAATTGAGCTACTGGAAGTTTTTCCGACACCTATAGCCAAGTCTCTCATCCATCCCAGAACAAGTATATTACATTTTAAGTTCTGCTATAGTGATATTATTTGAATGGTTATAGTTAAAATGGTGCCAGAATTTCCATTATAAAACCCTATTTTCAAGGATTTATAAGTTGGCTATAAATGTTTGCTCTGCAATTCAACTTGGCAGCAAGCATCTTTGCTTGGTGGTATTTTTTTTTCCTTTCACATAGTATGGGAAAGAAAGACATCTGTTTATAATATGAGTAGGAAAATATGACAGTGAATTCCCTTATTCTTCATAACTAATTTATCATTCGAATCAAATTTCAGCCAAAGTTTCGTATATATTTTAGGCGATAAAAGAGCTAACCAAAAGTCTGCAAGGATAATTTGAAGAGAATGTGTTTCCTTTGCTGGTTTGGATTATTTTAAACTCCTAAACATGGAGATAGGCTTAACCAGTTATTTGCATATTTCATTCATTCAGCACGATGATAATATGAATATACTCTTCCATGTCCTGGGCATTTTTTTTTCAGTTATTTGTGATAGTCTATAGTTTAGAAAGTAGCAAATAACTGGCGGAGTTCAGAAAATTTTCCAGCAATTTGGCAGAAAAATGAGTGGGGTGCTAAGAGGGGTAGGAAGGAGAGAAGGTCATTTACAGAGGGACTAGCATGGGCAATGGTAAGGAAGTGACAAAATGCAGTGTGTTTAGGGACGAGAGATGTTCACGAGGCTGGAGTGTAGGATGTTTGTGGCAGACGTGGCGGAAGTTGAGATAAAGATGAGACTCGAGAGAGGCAGGTTATAGGCAAATTTTGAAGGACTTAATATGCCGTGCTGAATGAAGCTCTTTGACCCACTTGGAAAACCAATCTTTGTAATGGGATAGTCACGCTAACTGACCCATAGTACTGACATCAAAATACCACTCTGACAAAATGTGTAATCTAATATATTTGTCCTAAATTGGACGGGGATTAAATTATAGGTCCCAGGTAAACCTATTTAGAGATTCGATTCAAATCGCTTGATTAAATTCCTTTCAGTGAATTCAAATGGCAGCATATGCTCCAGTATATATATTCATAAAGATAGATCGAACTGGTTTATGCTCCGAGTGCTCGGGCATTCAGGAAATTGAACTCACGGTATGGGCATGAAGTCTGGTTCCGGATTTGAATAACTGTATTTACTAGGGAATTTGCAAATTATGTCTCAGTTTTTATATCACCTTACTTGCTTACTTGCCTTATAGCAGTCCTTCCAACTCCAGTTCCATTCTCAGCAATCCTATGTTTCTCTCTTCTGCAGTGGTGCATACATATGATACACTGTGCTGGTGGGTGCAGGCAGACAGATTCCAGCTTGTCAGTTTTTGTCATTGGTCTTTCCCATAGCTGATGCTGGTCAGACTGAAGACCTAAGATGCCAGGACCTGAAAGGGACTTCTTTTCTTTTTTCTCTTCTTTTCTTTTTTCCCATCACCACACTCCTTTCCTTCCTTCCTTCCTTCCTTCCTTCCTTCCTTCCTTTCCTTTTCTTTCCTTTTCTTTTCTTTTCTTTTCTTTTCTTTTCTTTTCTTTTCTTTTCTTTTCTTTTCTTTTCTTTTCTTTTCTTTTCTTTTCTTTTCTTTTCTTTTTTAATGATGCCTGACAGTTTGAACGCAATGACCAGTATAAGGTTTTAAAATGGAAACAAGCATTCTCACCTGTGTAAGGCTACATGGCTAATAAGTTTAAGGAAAGTCAGAATTGAACCCCAATGTGTAGTGCACTCAGTCCTGTAGGAACTAAGTCCTGTCTCTAGCCATTGGCCAGGCTAACTGAAGAGCTCAAATTCAAAAGACGGTAAGGGAAAAAAGATAGTTTTTTCTAAGTGGAATAAAGGGAATTTACAGTTACATGGTGTGAAATGAGAACCTGTAGGTTTACATGATACACATCTTGAAGTCTTTAAAGAATGCTTTAAAGAAGAGATCTGGGAACAGCACTAGTGTCTATGTTTAGAGTACACAGCCCAGGAGATGGAGTTACTGCTAAGGAGCTTGACTAGAAAACTCTCTCTGCGTTGGTCAATAACATCTGTGTTCAAGGCTTTGGCATTCAGACAGAGCAGTGGTTCTGAAAATCTGGTTTCCATGGGCCAGCAGTATGAGCGTTACCTGGGACCCTGTTAAAAATGCAAATTATCAGGCCTCTCTACAGAGCAAGAGAATTAAAAGCAAAGCAGTCTAGGGTTTAATAAGCTGTTGTAGTGATTCTCAGGCACGCTAAAGTTTGAGCACCCCAGATTTAGAGAAACAGAGACTGAACTAAGAAATGACTGGGGAGGTGGCTGAACTTGACTGAGTAGGAAGAGTTTGAAATAGGGCTAAATTAAAAAGGACATTCCAGCTCGTTACCATTATGTCTTTAGCAGCTATTTAAAATCTGTACACACGAATAAATGACAATAACTTACATTTAGTGCTTAATACATTTCGAAGGCTGTTCCAATTCCATTACGCAGTGTTATAATCATTTTACAGAAGAGGTAACTGGGGCAAGGGTCCATAACACCCAGTGTCACATGGATAATAATGATGGAGTCAGGTTCAGACTTACAGCTGGCATTCAAGCTACATGTTCTCCCTCTACATTATGAACATGTTCACATCAAAGGGCAGGAACCTAGGGAGAGTTTGTCGGCAACACAAGTTCCTTTGAATAACTATACAAATGATATAAGATAACGGTGATCAAAAGATAGCATATGATTGGTTGGTGCCAAAGCAATGCCCACAACACTTAAAGATGCAGTTAATAATGAAATTTCTATGACCCTGCCTTGGTGCTTAGGGAACAAATTTTATGTAGGATGTCATAACTGAAATTTCTATTTAAACTTAAGTGGGGCAAGAGAAAAGAGAGAGAGCTTGCAACAACTTCAGTCCTAAACACAACTAGCCATGACTGAATAAATCTCTGCGTGTTTCATGAAGCAAACCAAAGGCTTTAGTGTATTTTGAGTGAACAGAGTTTCATGGTGGCTCATGTAGGGTTCCCACGAGTTCCCCTCATTTGTTATGTCAATGTGGAGGTTCTGAATTCACCAGTCTACATCTATGACTGTGTCATGGGTGGTGGGAGATGAAAGTGCACTTCTTGATAAGTAAACACTTTATAAATAAATCTGGCTTTTTGGTAATGTTACTACTTCTGTGGGCCTCAAGTTTATCATCTGAAGAGCTTGCACTACAAAATCTCCAAAGATGCTTTAACTCGCTGGCATCTTTTCTCCCTTCCTTCCTTCCTTCCTTCCTTCCTTCCTTCCTTCCTTCCTTCCTTCCTTCCTTCCTTCCCTTCTCTCAGTGTTCTTACTCATCTGATCTATTCTGATCTTTTCTCAGAACACCTTTAGGGACCGGCAATAACCCAGAAAGGTAGAAGCATCAGAGGTTTGTCTTTACAGCTTCACAGACAGCATCCTCTCCTGAGTCTCTCCCTCTTTACTCTCCCTCAGCCCCAGTTCAGAGATGCAGGTAGATGGGCATGTGGGGTCGTTTTTGCCTTTCCTTTGTGCTGACAGCAGCAGCAATGCAAAACGCAAGACTGACACTCTCCTCGTTTTTAATTTTTAAAAGATTGGTGCTGCCTGTGGGTTTTAATATACTTCCTTTCTGCTGTTTTTAGTGTCTACTTTTCTATTTAAAAAGCTTACTACTGAGCAGTAACAATTTCCAATTAAGTCTTAAGAGAAACACAGAAAGGTTGAAAGTGTCTGCTTGACAGCCATCCTGTTTCTTGAAACAGAAAGGTGGATTTTACAAATTTGAAAACATAATTTGAAATGACCCGTCCTTTTCCATTTCTGTGCAACCTCCCCCTTCTACTCGCTCTCCTGTTCTCTCTCCTTCCATTTCTTTTGTTTTGTCCTCTCAGCTTTCCACCCCGTCTCCCATTCCTTAACACTGTGGTCTGATATAGGCTACCTTCTTGTTCATTATAAATCATCAGCTATGAGTGAGTCTAGAACAGCTCCCCCTGAACAGCTGTTAGATGCTCTTGGTAGATCTGGCACCACCCCCCCCCCACCATTGTCAGAGGCAGGTGAGCGTAAACCGCTCTTCCAAGCTTTCCCATGGGTCAGAGTGGATGTAAGATGCACACCAACTTTTGCTACAGAAACAGACATTTATTAATAAGTAGGTATGACATCTTACAGCCTGTTCTGGAAGCTGGATGAAGTCCCAGCTGGTGTTGCATTTAGGTACCTGAAAAAAGTCTTGGAAATTAGTTTTCTTGAACAAATACGGCAGTATTTCAGTGGCAGCATCCAGATCATCATCTGTCAGGATTAGATGACTGAGGTTTGTTAGGGATCAGAGAGAGCACTCAATTCCTATAGTTTCGTGATGACTAAATGAGCTAATACATTTATGCTTCTCAGAGGTGTGCCTGTTACAACTGTGTTAGTTCTTATTATTACTAATATGGTACCATTCATTACGGTAAAGAGTGAAAGGCCTCTTGGATTCACATACTCTATTCAAACAGAAGCAGAGCGTGTTTATCAAAAAATTTGGCCAATCCATCTATCCTGAATGTTAATGGTTTCACCAAAGAGAACCCATTCCTAACCTCCATGAACCAGTTGACAAGCCATTTATGTCCCCGATAAGAACCTGTTTCCAACATACATTGTAATTAATGAGTAAAGCCACAATGTGATTAAAGACCACGATAGCACAAGACTTCTAGAAGCTACGCCTGACTTCTGTAATCCTGCCTGAGATGTTGGCGCATCCATTCCCAATGAAGGCAACTGCTTCTCCTGAGACACAGAACGACACTAACACACACTGTTATTACATTGTCCATGGTGAAATATCTAACAGTAAATTATAGGCAGTTGAGCACCATGTCTCCTCCAGCCAATTTTTTACTCACCGATGAGTAATTTATCAGTTTCCTTTAGATACTGCACTTCCAACCACGAGGCCTGACCTGCCGAAGAGACACAAAGAGTAAGCACAGGCTTTATTTGCTTCATCCAGTTTGGGCATGAGTTTGCTCACAAGACTTTTCTCCACTCTCTAGACAGAGAACTGCTCCTTGTTGCACCAAACTGCAACCATTTATAACAACGATTGCAGCATCGGTATTGCCGAATCCACCCTAGAATCTCCTACGTATTGCACAGGTGCCCTAGACATCTGCCTGGAAACACTGGAGCTACCGTTTCTTCTTTCCAGGCAGCCTTAAATGTGTGCTCTTTAGCCCTTGAGACTCCAGTAAAACTGAGATTTCTGGCCTGTCCTTTCCCTAACCCAGCCTTCACCTGCCAAAGCCTGAGACAGTATAAGACAGTCAGGGGAGCTTTTTTTTCATTGAATGCTCTTGGGAAGATTCATCAGAATCTTCTACACTTAATCTATTCCTATGGCTTTAATTTATACAAATCACTCCACAAAGCCCCAGCCCCATCCTTCCCTACTGACTCAAGAAAGTAACAAATCCTTGTTATTCATGGATATGACTGCACCTCCTCCCTGAAATCTGTAACCCTCAAATCAACACCCATGGCACTAAGGTGGTCATTAGCAGACACACAGTGGAGTGGGAAAACCTTTGTGTCCCCAACACCCATGTTCCCAGCTGAGGTCAAACAAGGCAATGCTCCACCTTCAGCTCATACTGTTCACAAGTGCCCTCTGTGTGGTCTATGCAGTGCTATATTTTTCACATTTTTTGTGCTTTTTCTTGGTGATTTTGCTATTTAAAATGGCCCCCAAACATAATGCCAAAGTGCTGTTTCATGTTCCCAGGGACAAGAAGGCCATGGTATACCTTAAGGAGAAAGTAATTATAATAGATAAGCTTTATTCAGGCTTAAGTTGTAGCGATGTTGGCCATGAGTTCGATATTAATGAATCAACAATATATATTTAATAAGATGTCTTTAAACTGAAAACACATAAAATAAGGTGGTATACCCATCTGTTGATAAAAATATGACTGGAGGCTTGCAGGAACCTAACCATAGGAGCAACGGTCCAGCATTTCCTAATTCAGTGTTCACAGTGACTCTGCAGACCGTAACTACTGCAGATGATGACAACTGGCTGTATGCATTAAGAAACTAACTTACATTTCACAAATGTCAGGCACTAGAGAGAGTACAAATGAAGATTTGACCCCTCTCCCCTTTAGGAATCTGCCGTCTAGTTAGGGAGGAAAGGACCAATCATCACCACAGATGAGGGTATCAGAGAACAAGGCAATGCTCTCCCTTCCTATAGATGGAAGGGAACCAAATACAGATATAACCAAATATAGATGGAAGAGAACCAAAACGGCTGATCAGCTCAAATATGTTAGACCCATCTGGAAGGAGAGACACATTGCCTTCATTGTGGGAAGTGTGTGATATATTGTAAAGCACTCTCACAGTAAATATTGCATTATATCCTTCCTGACCTGTGAGATTGTTAGGAAAAATAGGAACATGACTATTTTATAAAGGAAGCCACGGAGGCTGGTAGAGAGGCTAAGTAACTAATGTGGCATAACCAGTAGATGGCAGTGCCAAGAATGCAGCACCGATTGCCCTGCTTCCTAATCCACTTCTCTTTTTCCTTTTGAAGCTTACTGGCTATTTTAAAAATGAATACTCACAATCTTTGACTAATGAATTAAATTACACCTGCTTAAAAAAGAACAAGATGAAGAGGGAATGGCCGGAGGAGAAGGGTGGGAACAGGGCATGGTGGAAAATGCTAGATTTGGGTCCTGTTGGTCTTGGAGCAGCTGTGGGAGGTTGGGAGACATGGCACATTTAAGTAGATAAAAGCTGTTTCCGTTAGTGAACTACTGAAGTATTATCTTTTTAGTAGAATCACATAAACTTTTGACAAAATGTGAGGCATTGGATTGCTACACATTTGATTTGGTGGCCCCTGGACACTGGTAACATAGTGACCATCAGAGTCCTAGGGTTGACTCTTTGAATGAACTAGGGAACAATACATAAGTCAAAATGACCACTTGGGTGAGTGGGTGATTTGAACAAATCCTCCTAGAGTTATGTTTTTTTTTTCCTCAGTACATAACTTTCTATTTGTTGATATAAGGAATTATATAGACAGTGAGGAGCCTGTGAGAAATAGTGCTTATTCGGATTTGGTTTCCTTTGTCTTTACATAGGAATGAAAAAAAATGTCCAGCCACTAGACATGTCATAGTTGTTACTATCTTTTAGAAACCAGGAACTGTTTCAGTCATAGTCCTAAATCCTATCTGCTACCCTCCAGTTCCTGTGGTCCTTTGCTAAGTCCATTCACTGTGCTGGATTTTTACTCTTAGGTGCCTCTTGGCTTTGCTGGTCTTCCAGGACATATGGCTTTCAGTTAAACATTCTGCATTTAACCAGTAGACTGTAAGCGTCCTCTCTTCCTTGGGGGCGCTGGATTTAGGAATTTTTATTTCTTGGTGCTATTTTCCTTATGAAACATGATGAGAGAACGGCAGAACTCCACCCTTAATAAGAGATCATCATAGCTGGGCTTCCGTAGCGATCTTGAGGGTTCTTAAATATCCCTAAAATGTTTGACCAAAACACAAGCTGTCGCATTCAGACTGTCTCTCTCTTCGGGCATCTTCTTTCTCACCTGTCTCTTTTCTCTCTTTTAGTCTCCCTTTTTCTGTCTCTTCCTCAGCTGCCAGATTCTCTCATTCTTTTTTCCTCCTTGTGTATTTTGGTTCCCTGCACTTCCACTGCCTTCTGAGATATGATATTGTAGTGGGAAGGAGGACTCCTTGTTATGAGTAATATGTGTAATTAACAGATCATCAGAACCGATGCTTGAGTAGATGGTGTCAAACCATATTTGGCAGATTGGGTTTGAACACCTGGCAGAACAAGTTTGGTCCAATAAAAAGCCGAATTCTTTCCCTTTTAAGAGCTCTCAAGACACTGGTTACATCTAAACCATAGGGGTAGGGGAAAGGTGCCATTTGGCGTTGTAATTCAGATGGAGGGATCACCTGGCGGACGAGGGAGAGTTGCTTTTTAGGTGTTCCCTGCATCGCCGTACACGTGTCCTTTTGATGTGTGGAGAATGCACGGGAGAGGCAAAGCAGGGCGATTTTTGTGGGAAGCTAGACCAGCCTCCCTCGTTACATAGGCTCGTCCTCTGCATTGCATCCGAGCTTCAGTGATTTGCTGTTTGGAGACTGCAGATTTGCATAGAGCCCCTCGCTTCGCCAGCGTGTGTGGTTTTTCTTTTCTTTTCTTTTCTCTCTCTCTCTTTTTTCTTTTTGTTTTCCTTTCCCCTTCCACTCCTTTGTCTGCTTTTTCTTTTCCCTAGCTCTCTTCCCCTGTTCAATCCCCGCTTCCTTCATAAGGGTGCACTCTTTCCTCTGAACCCCTCGCCGGGCGTAAGTGTCAGGAGGCGGCGGACGCGGAGATTGCCTCGGGAGCAGGCGATGCGCGCCGCTGCTCCGCGCGCTGCCCGGGGGAGGCTGGCGCAAGCAGGCGAGCCGGCCCGGGCTGAATGGAGGGAAGGGGCTCCTCGAGTCCATGGGGTCTGCTTCTCCCTTGAAAGGAGGTTGGGCCGGCGAAGTGGCCTCCCCAGTCCCCACACACAATGCTAAATGGATTTACCTAGTGGATTCGCGGTGGATGGCTGTCATGTAGAAGTGAGGACCCTCCGGGAGGAGCTTTAAACATTTTCCCCGCTCCCCACCCCCCGGCACGCACTCTCGCCCGAAACTCTTTGGGAGTATCTCTCGAGAACCTGGAGCCCTGGAAATCTGGGAGCAGCCGCCCGCTCCGCGCTTGCTGTTCCCCGGGGCTGCCTTTCTGGACAAGCCCCCATCAGCTGCATTCGCCTCGGCTATGTTTCGGATTCTTTGGGGTGCAAGGCACGGCGGACTCCAGGACCCCGAGAAGACTGTCCGAAGGAGGGAGAGAATGGGTGCCCTGGCGCGGTGAGGCGGCCAGCCCCGCAGCCCACCCTGAGCCGCCCGCTCCCCGGCGCCCTCTCCGCTCCCTGCGCCCCAAACTTTGCCTCCCGTGGCGGCTGCCCCTCGGCGGGCGCCCCGCCATGTACCAGAGGATGCTCCGGTGCGGCGCCGAGCTGGGCTCGCCTGGGGGCGGCGGCGGCGGCGGCAGCGGCGCAGGGGGGCGCCTGGCCCTGCTCTGGATAGTCCCGCTCACCCTCAGCGGCCTCCTAGGAGTGGCATGGGGGGCGTCCAGTTTGGGAGCGCACCACATCCACCATTTCCATGGCAGCAGCAAGCATCATTCAGTGCCTATTGCAATCTACAGGTCACCGGCATCCTTGCGAGGCGGACACGGTGGGTCTGCGATGCCAAGTTCTCGCGGGTTACACCCTCGCTCCCCCGCTTCAACCCTGAGCTCGCTTCTCAGCCCTTAAGGCTAGGAGAAATGGGAGCTCGAGAAAGGGAGGTGCATTTGGGTGTGTTTGATGGGAGCCACTTATCTCTTTGAAGACAATAGAAAGGGGATGGGGGAATGCGTCGCGGGTGTTTGTGGTGAGGGGTGGGCGGGGAGTTCTTTGCCGGGGTGCCGGGAGAGAAACGTGGGCACCTATTGAAGGACCACCCCTGGCCGGGCTCCTGGGCCCAGCGGGAAGGGGGCGTTACTAGAGAGAAGGTCACTCTGTGTGGCCGAATGGGGACCTGAGTTCCTGAGAGAGGAGAGCTCTGCAGAACCTTTTGTCCGTGCTGTGTGTGCTGCCCCACCTCCTGTCCGTTTTCCCTGGTCTGGGGGAGAGAGAGGTTCCAGCCCTCACATTCCTCCAAAGAGTACCCAGACTGCAGCGACAGTGAGGTGGTACGTCCAGGGACTCACTCAATAGGAGCCTAATTCCGTTTGCCCCACCTCTTCCCTTAATTAAGAAGGTGGGCGGGTAATGGAGTAGCCCTCTCTAATGCTTGCCAGACCCTACCGAGGGGACCTCTGACTACCATCCCCTTTCTCCCATCCCACACACTTCTGCACTTCTTTTTGGATCAAGTATTTTGGAAAGCTATTGGGATAAGAGAGGTCCTGCTTCCTCCTTATTTAGTGCTTTAGTGTTTAGTGCTTCCCAAGGAGGGCAGGTGGGTCAGGGCTGGCTGGTCTAAGCCAGGTGGTCTGCCTGGAGGAGGAGAAGTTAGAGCAAAGAGAAGCTGTTCTCCTCACCCAGAATTCCTTTGTAAAGAGCAGACTGTGGATATAAGCCTTGGTTAGCAGATTGCTTTTCCAGAATGACCAACAGTGTAAACCCAGGTTGCTGGCATCTTCAGATAAATGCGTCTTTCATATTCTCTGAATTGCCAATAAATAAAACATTAACTGTTTTTGTGAGTCTTCCCCTACTCCCAATTTTTCTTCTCCCCCAGTGTAAAGTCCACTGGTTTAAAAAGCAGGATGAAAGTTGTGGACACTTCCCTCCTTCCCCCTCTTTTGCTTGTAGGGCCCCCTTCCCTTTCAGACTTGGTTCCTCTTCGGACCCTCTGCCCAGCTGGCTCCCTAGATAATTCCTCTTCCCTAGCAGCTGCTAGCTTTACCGGGATGGCTCTCTTCCCCAGGGACAGGCTTCCCCTACCTGGGAACAGTTCAGGTGAGATGTGAGAGGCTAGAGCCTAACCCAACTGAAGAGAACAAATCCCCTTGGCACCTCCTTTAGGAGTGGCCAAGACACATCTCACAGCGGGCCCAGGAATCTCTTCCCTTCCTTCTCCCAGTTCCCTCTCAAGGACTCTCCCCAGTTCAGAGTGGCGAGGATGGGGGCAGGAGCGATGCCCCAAAGGGGGCTTTTTGGCAGAGAATGACACGGAGGCTAGATCCCCTGAAAAGGGAAGGAGTTGCTGTTGTTCTCACCACTTGCGCACCGTATTCAGGGAGCTTGTTGCTCCCTTTCCCGGGTGCAGTTCTCACCCACTTCCCGGCCTTTGTGCAAAATTGTGTGAGTCCCGGGGGAGGGAGGCGAGCCGGGGCGCAGGAGGGGCAGACAGATCGTGGGTGGGTGCGGTGAGCCAGATGGGGGCATGCGAGGGGGTGGGGCGCCTAATTGTACAGGTGGGAAGCGCTTGGCTAATCTCATATGCATATTAACTTCTCCTTTCCTGTGGCTCTGCCTCTCTCCAGAGGGACGGGGCTGGGAAAGGGGAGAGAGCGCCGGGGGAGGCAGAGACAGGAGACCAGGGGGGCCCTGCTGCAAAGAGGGCACTCCCTCTGTCCTCTTCCCTCTGCAGCTTCTACCCCAGTCAGGCGCCGTCTGCTGGTCTCCACAAACACATTTCCTTCACTCCAGAATATAGTGATTGTCTCGGCACGGGAAGGAAAAACCAGGCATATCTATTGCTGGAAAAAGAGAAAGGCTAGATGGATAGTGGGGAAAATTGTGAGCAGCGGTTGGTGTTATTCTTTGGGGTCAGAAAACATTCTCTCTCCTTCGAAGGTTCTATTGTATGATCATGTATGTTTGTTATTGAAACTCTCCCCGCCTTCCTCACACACACTTTTGGAGGAAGCTTTCTGATTCTTTTTCTTTTTTTCTTTTATCAGAGTAGGAAGCTTACCTGTCAGTAGCCAACCTCCACCATGTAAAAGCCGTTGTGAATTTTTCATACTTCGTGTCTTCCCTCCCCCCCGCCTTGAAAAGAGGGAATGAACTCTGGCTAGAGAACAACCAAGGAACATTCAGGATAAAATAAGCCTCTGAGGGTAGGGGCTGGAGAGATGTGAGTGAGGTGGGGATGCAGAGGGGCTGAGAGCGGGGCAGGCAGGGCGATGGCTTCAAAGAAATCTAATAAGAAAGAGGTGAGGTTGAATTTGTTGGGTCAGTAAACTCCCTGAATATTCAGCTAATTAGACAAAGGGCCCACAAGGAAATAATCTTTGAGCCTCATAGATGAGGGTGAAGGGAAAAGCACAAGGGTGAGTGACAATATGATAAATTCCTGCTGAAAATCAAGGCAGGTGTAAATGAGGTTTGGTTCCAAATTTGAGACTATGGCCAAAATACATATATAGATGAACCCATGAGCTACCCTGTTTGTAATAGGATTTCTTGTAATCATAAGACATTTTTCTCAGAATAGGGAAAGCATGTATATGCTTGAAAGTGTAAAAGAGAAATCATGTGTGCTGTATTTTAGGAAACAAAATTAAGTCTACCCTCTCTGTTTTGAAAACTGCTAGGTTGACTGTCCAGGTTCATTCTTCTTCATTTTCTCATCATGCCATGCTTCATTTGCACTATTATGAGGTGTCACTTACAAGGATTGCAGGGTGCTGAAAGCACTCATGGCTACCCTGAGTATCTTTGTGCAAGCTGACCCAGTTTGCAAAGATTATGAGGAGGTTTTTTTTTTAATGCATATGAGAAGCAGGTTTTGAGATCACTGCAGGCTCCCATTTTATTTTGCATGTACTTAAAAATATAAGTGATGAAAATACCTCCATAGAAAAACTATATTTTCCTATTAAATAAGCAGAGAACTGTGTGACTGTAAATGATAAAAAGCAAGCCTGCTTGTAATTAAGACTGCTACTGAAAGCTAGCAAGAGTTCAGAATAGACCAGTGTGTTCAGTTGGTGCTGCTTCAGTGATGTACCATATGTGCCAAGCGTAGAATGATGTCAATGCAAAGCTCTGGTTTCCATCTTTACTCCCAGCTCTCCTAAGTACCTCTGCATACTTTCAGAAATTAGCTTAGAGTCTCTCAATAACTTCAGGAGATAAAGGAAGGAGAAAACTATCGTAGGAATGAGCACACCAGTGCCAGCCATTCTCCTCTCACAAAGATGAGCTCCGGAAATTATGCTGCCATGATTAGCTTATACTATTAAAGGGCAAAAGGGCTTTCCCAGAAGGGAACGCTAACGGATTTTAAAAGTGTGGTCTGTAATTGAAGTGGCCCAAGGCTTTTATATAAGGCCAATAATTATCTCTTAAATTGGTAACGTTTCTCTCTCTGAGGCACTCTCATACACAAGTAAACTTTTAGAAGTAGTGGGGGCTTTTGGAAGGAGTGTGGATACCCTTTTCCTTGCAGGAATATTGAGGCATTCCATAGAGGCACCAGAAAATGGACCCAAATCTCTAGTCAGGGTCAGAGAGAAATTAGAATCAACCCTGCATGGCTCAGAGCAATTCTGTGAGCTCAGAGGTTTTGAAACTTGAACTGAGAGGGTCCTCTTTGTTTTTTAATGGATGATCTCTGGGAGTAGAAGTCATTACAAGGAACAGGGCCTCCCCCTTTTTGCTTCCGGCGTGTATTAACAGTGGTGAATACTGTAAGAGAGGCTGATGGCACCTTGCTGGTGTCCCACGGGTCACTTCATTGATTCTGAGGAGGTTTTTGTTTTTCTTTTGTTCTTCTCACAAGCAGGAGGTTGCTGTTTGATAGTGTGATTTCTTTGCTCTTTTGTCCAGCAACCAAGAGGGTTAGTGACACCTTTCAAAACATACTTTACTGTGTCAAAGAGAAATTTAGCTTTTCTGGTAATTAATTCATAGATGTGACCCAGAAGACTTTTGGCTATGAATATTCTACTGAAGTAGATGTTCCTGCCCCACACCTCTTCTTTACTTTGGCTTCTTGGATAAAAATGTATATCACTGCAATATTTTAGACAAGATGGTCAGCTAATATTCCTGGAAGGATCTTTGAGTTAATTATGGTCCAAGTAATCCAAGACTCTAGGATCTTGGTTGCCCCCAACTTCAATATATTTATTTCTTAGGTTGTCCATTCATTTATTTGGTAAGTATATTAGTATTGTAATATGTGCGTGTTTTTGTGTTTGTGCACCGGGTTACATGAAAGGCTAGATAATAAAGAGGGTAATGACAGCAGAGGTGAGAGAGAAGCACTAATATACCCAAGGCATGACCATCAAAGACTTTTGCAGGTTAGTTCTAAAAATCCAAACTATTGTTAGAGTTAATTTTTAAACAAACGGGCAAAACCTGCCCTTTAAAAAACACGTAGGCGCTGTACATAAATGCAAGAAACATAAAGTTCATGTATATGTAGCAGTCATCTAGGACTCAGCATGAAATGATCTGATAAAAATATCAACATAGTGAGTTTTAGTTACATCACTTTATATTGTCCTGTAATATTAATGTTCTAGAAAGAGCTCCTTGCACAATTGCTTCCCACCAAGTTGCTGCATATACTTCCTCTAACAAACCATAGTGTTTTATTTTTCAAATAGAGATAAGGCTTATTTTTCAAATGTAATTAAGACAGAGGATTCACTGATTTAAAATTACACTAGGGTATAAATAATTGAGGCAGCTCGGTCTGGTGAAGATAATTCTTAAAAACACATCTCTGTGAAAATTTGGCCACTGCCACTTATTGGCATTGTGTAAATTTACTAAGATCCTTACTAAGATTATTTCTCAGTCTATAAAATGAAAACACAATGAGTTACATCTCAGTGAAGAATAAATGAGACCATGAGTTTGATAAACCCAGATGACAATACACCCCCAATAAATGTTTATAAGAAGACACTTAGGTTGTTCCCACATCTTTGCTGTTGTGAAGAATGCTACAATAAGCATGGGTGTGCTAATATATCTTCAAAATCCTGATTTCAGTTCTTTTGGATAAATACACGGACATGGCATTGCTGGGGTCATATGGCAGTTCTATTTTTAATTTTTTTAGCAACTCCCATGTTATTTTCCACAGTGGCTACACCATTTTGCATTCCTACCAGTAGTGTATAAGGGTTCCAATTTCTTCACTTCATTAAAACATGTCTTTAATAAAAGCCATTCTAATAAGTATGAGGTGATATCTCATTGTGGTTTTGATTGAATATATAAAGAAAATGTGGAACATACATACAATGGAGTATTATTCAACTTTAAAAAAGAAGGATATTTGACAATATGTGTGATAACATGGGTGAACGTTCAGGACATTTCTGAGTGAAATAAGCCAGTCACAGAAAGACAGGTACTGCATGATTCCAGTTATACAAGGTATTTAAAATAGTCAAATTTGTAGAATCAGAGAGGGACATGGTGGTTGACAGGGGCTGGAGAAAAGAAATGGAAATTGCTAATTAACAGGCATAAAGTGTCAATTATACAGGATAAGTAAGTTCTACAGATCTGTCATGCAACATTGTGCCTATAGTTAACAATACTGTGTTGCACACTAAAAATTTTGCTAAGATGGTAGACCTCACGTCAAGTGTTCTTACCATGATAAAAAAACGATTTTAAAAAATTAGAAGAGATTCCAGAGAGAAACACATATAGTAGCCAAAAGCAGACCTTGAAATCAGGAGACCCTAGTTCTAGTTCTGATTTAGCCAGTGGTTAACTGTGTGACTTCTGGAATTTGGTTATGGCTTTGAACATCAGTTCTCTTCTTGCTCCAAAGTTTGTGGAGCACATTTCTCTCATTTTATAGATATGAAAACAGAGCTCTGAATAAGTGACCTGGACTCATAGAGTCCCCACAAATTAGTAGTGGGGTTGGAAGCAGGACCCATATCTTCTAACCCATCTCCCTTCTCATTCAGAATACTCTTCTCAGGAGCCTAGGCTTCAGCGGCTGCCCTGGTTTATCCAGTTTCCCCTCAACACTGTGTACCCTAAGGCAGTTCTTTTTAGGTGATCAACTAGGATTAGAACCTTGGTCTATGAGAAGCGAATGCAGCAACTGAACTTGGTTCACATAGAGGAAGCCACCTTTGCTCTGCCTTTATTCATCACCATAG
Source organism: Camelus dromedarius (assembly GCF_036321535.1). Lineage (NCBI taxonomy): Eukaryota > Metazoa > Chordata > Mammalia > Artiodactyla > Camelidae > Camelus > Camelus dromedarius. The sequence goes on from NC_087450.1 coordinate 27,769,658, forward strand.
TCAGCCATCTGTGTCTCATTTACACTACATGGCATGCCTCTTTTTAATGAAAGGCACAATTGAGGTATAAAGGATCTCGATAATAGTGTTGAACATGCCTTTTTATACTGTTTTGTCATTCATATGCTTTTTTTTTTAATTGGACTAGGATCATTTCCATCTATGAGTTCTAAGATTCCCTTGGCAATAGGGCCTCTTAAAATCCTCATACTCTTATTGTCCTTTCCAGAGCCTTACTGATTCTAAACATACCGTAACTGGAGATATTTTTGCAAAGATTGTATTCAGGTTCCTGAAGCCATCCAGTTGTCCTCATCATTAGGGAGAGGTGGCTTCCTCAGGTGGACAAGGACCATGGTGTGGGAGTCAGGCTCAGGGTGCTTGCCTACTACTTGTCTCTCAAATGAGGTCCTCAGGCATGTCTCTTAGAAAAGCTCCTGCTTCGTTTTCTTGGTCTTTTTGCCTAGTTTTTCTTGATCTGTGTAGGCTGTAGAGTATTTCTCCACACTGAAATTGGTAATAGCCTTTTAAAATATTCCATTCTCTGACAAAATGCAAGATTTTTTTCTTTCAGTGTTGATCATATAACAATGAATTCCCTCAAGCCTTTGACAAAACTTAGGAAAAACAGCTGTATTTTAGGTATATATTTGCACAGAGTCCTTATGTAAAGTGTTTCATTTAATCATCATCATAACCCTGGCAGGGCTTATGATCACCACTTTGCTGACAGGGAAACAGATTTAGAGAGGCGATGATGTCTGCCAGGGTTGCTTCATTAATAAATAGCCACAGTACTTTTGCTTTCTCACTACAATGTCAGAGGGGGGATTTTGAAAAGAATATGGCATTTGAATTTAGAAGACCTGAGTTTGTCCCGGAGTCCTCATTTTCCAATTCCCGTCTTCAAAAAAGCAACAAAAAATTGTTTCCTCATTAGGAATAACATTAGCCCCCCAAAAGGTAGCTAATTCATATAGTTACTAAGAATTGCAAGTAAATATGGATTTGAAATTCATACCTCCATTCTGGTGGAAGACATTTTAGTTAGTATTACACTTCGATGTTTAGCTAAAAAGTAAGTAATAAGGTGGGGATGGATTAAATAATGAGGGACATTATCAAATTCAACTTAAAGCATTATACTCAGGCAGTGGTAGTAATGTAATTGGTCAAATAATAATTCTAACCAAATATTTTATGACTAAAAAATGATGATTCTTGGACAAACTCCCTCTTAATCACCAAATATATAGGCAGTGAAGAAAAACCTGTTCTATTATAGGAACTTAATATCTATGATCCTTGTGAATGGGAACTGAGGTGGTGTAGAAAGGTGTTTCTGCAGTGCTCAATCAAGATACAAGTGGTTATGTACATCTTAGATTTTACATGAAGCTCCTATGAATCTTGTAGACATTTTAATCAAAATATCAGACTTTTTTTGGCTATGGGACCTCCAAGTTAAATGTATTATATAATGTGACCCACAGTTTTTACAAGCAAGGTTATGGACTTATATGTTCATGTACACATTTGATTTTTTTTCCACATAACTAAATTGATGAGAAAAATATTATGATATGCCTGAAAAATTATCAATGAGAAAGAAAGTAAATGGTAAGGGAATGATTTTTAATGTGTGATAAAACAGAAGACAGTGACATTTACTGACTTGGACATCACTTCTGCACAGTTTTGATTATCTGGGTTGCCATTGGACTAACGTCAGTACATGTAATTATTTATGTGGTTCAGGCTATTAGTTACCATCTGGTCATCATGACTGCAGGATTCAGAGATGCTAAAGAAAGAGAAATGGTATTTTTGATGCTCCTTAAAGCTGAGGCGATTTTGGTTTCTGGGATCTCCAGTTTTATATTAAGATTGAATTATCTGAAGTGTGCATAGTTCTACAGCATAAAGCACATTGCTGTGAGTGATTGTGATGCTGTTCTAAAAAGCATATGTACATTTAGGGCAAATGTGGAAGCTCACTGTCTTGGTCCTTTGATACTGTCCAATTAGCACTTTTATTTGGGCAAACAGCAGGGCATTTTAAAGAAATGTGTATTTTTCCTGATGAACTTCCCCTTCACATTTGTCAAGATAAATGCTCTACTTCACATCTACGTCATTTTGTATGTAGTTATCCTTTTCAGTTATCAAGTACACTATAAGCCAGTATAGAGAAATAATAACAGAGCATGACTGGTTTAAATACCTTTGGAAATTTTTGCCTAACAGGTGTATTCTACAAATTAAATTTTTTATTTATTTTACAGGGCATTATTTAATAGTCTACTTATTTTGTATTTCTTATTGATTTCTGAAAATCTTGTCGTATTAGGCTGTGCATACATACTCATTGTAAATTGGTCACTTTCTACATTACATCTTTCCAAAGTTGAAATAACAAAACATTTTTCAGCACTCTAGTCTACACTTCCTTGAAGTCCACACTTTTAACATTTTCAAAATTGCAATGTGCTGTATCAGTCATTTTTTATGTCTACTGTCAAAGTATTAACATATGCTGGAATAATATGTATAATAAATGAATCTCTGTCAGCAAAGTGGTTAATTGGACATGCTGTTGTATATGCAAATAATGTGTTTGGTTTCCCCACTCATTGTTTTCCTTGGGACTTGTCCTAAGTGAGATAATAGAGTTTTTGATGCTTCTATAGACAATTTATCAGACAGTAATCAAAAGTAGAACACTGCCGATAGGTTTCTGATAAATATCTTTATACAGAAGCCTTGTGTTTTAGTAGAAACACAAGGTATTGATTGTCTGGGTGCCTTTGTAATGACTAAAATACATAACCCCAGTCTATTTGTACTTGACAGGAATAAAACTTTTGCCTCAGTAATCTTATGTTAAAACAACAAAACTTCATTTTTACTTTTCAATAAAATAAATAAAAATTGTAATCATCTTTACCCAAGTAGTTAATTCAACTCTTGGCTTATAGCGAAGAAGTAAGTGACTTAAATATTTCAGGAGTATTTCACTATCCGAATTCTCCCCAGTAAAATGGCTGTGCGGAAGAAGAACTAGGGTTATGGAAAGTGGTGGCAAATGGCCAATTACATCATTTATTTATTTCAACCATCACTCAGTACTTATCATATCACAGGTACTGTTCTAAGCCCTTAACAAAATACCAACTCATTCAACCTGTGTGGTAGGTAATATTAATTTCCCATTCCACATCTGAGGATATTAAGGCACAGCAAGTTTAAGAGATGACAGAGTTACAAAACTAAAGTTGTGGGGCCTGAATTTAAACCGAAGAAGGTTCACTCTGAAGTCCATGCTCTTAACCCCTGTGTTATGCCAGCGACACACATAATTTCTCCTGACTGAGCATTTTGTTTTCTCCTCCAGCTTTTATCACCAGTGGTACATAAAGGGACCAACCATGGATGACTATCTGGACTTGCTTTGTTTAATTTACAAGTCATTTCACTGAAGGTTTAGTGCCTTATCCTTATCTCCCAATTTGTTTTGAAGTATCCTGCTTCTTAACTGCACGGGGCATCAGGAGGCCTCCCTGTGGCTGCCTTCCTCATCACTGTATTTGTTTTGACTGATTTATTCATCTTGATACCCACTACCACATCAAGAGTGCAGGAATGATTGATTTAAGATGCTTATTAATGTTTATTAATTTTTTTCGTTCTAGCTGGCAAATACATTCCCCACTAGATTGATAGATCTGCTGTGATAATAGACTAATTTGCAAGTGCAGCCATGATTTACAATTAAAAGGAAACAGTTGCAATGTATCTGATTATGTGATTATATTCTCATGAGATGAAAGGAATCCCTCTGTAAATAGTTAATAAAATTGTATAGTTCTGAAAGCAGGGTATAGAGAAATGACTGACAATGAATAAACTACTTCAGGTATTTACCCTAAGTTTAATTATGATTTCTTCACTATAAAACCTTTAAGATTCAAAAAATTAAATGTTTTGGTTATATGTGCATGATATTATATGACTACATAAAGAATTTAAGCATTTTCCCCCACTCATTTCTATTCAGACTCTTAAGGCATCATTCAGAAAGGATGGCAGGTGCTTTGAAGTTTGAGTTTCTTAGCTACATTTTTCTTAAAGATTCTTTGGTTTCTCCAATTTAATATCAGAATTTTCATTCCAGTTTAATTACTGGCATTGCATTCATTCCACTTATGCTAACACCTCGTGACTTCTAGGAATTCCCTAGTGAGACGAAGGATTACTCTTTTAGATCTCTTTGTCTCCACCAACTAACTTACTCGGGCAAGTTTCTCAGCCTCTCTGAGACTTATTTTCTTCAAGATTAAAATAGGACCTATGATCTCTACTCTGTAGGGTTGTTGTGAAGACCAGATGTTTGATGTAACCATCTGCCCCAAGTCCTGATAAATGGCTGCTCTCTCCAGTAGATTAATCTCTCTCCAACACTAGGTCCTCTTTGCTGTGGACTCAATTAAGGAAAAACAAAAAACAAAAAACAGGAAGGACTGAGGTTAGTTATAAAAACGACTATCGTCAGAGTCTTTTGGAACAGACTGTCTTCTTATCCTGCTAGACTGTTGGTAGATTCCTTAAGTAAAGACAAGGAGTTGAAGTTGAGATCCTTTCCTGGCATTTGACTAATCCAAAAAAGGGTGACAGAGATATTCACAAGAGGGTATTTTGCAAAAAACCAACAATTTTTATGCCCTCTGTCCCTGTGGGAGTTACACCAGGAAACCAGCATCAGAGCTTAACTGCCAAGGCTATTGGTGCATCTTAGTGTTGGACATTTGTATTGTTAGCTTAAAAAAATTCTTTTAAAATTTAGATTTAGCACTCCTTAAGATATGGTAGGGAGGAGAAGGCACGGATGATAAGGGGAGATTTAGGAAAATGATTCCACCTCTTTTTTGCCCAATCAGCCTCCAAAACTGGCAGCCAACCCAAAGCCATCTTTACTGGCAGAAAGAGGTTTAGGTAAAAGAAACAGTATTTCCTGGCCCAGAATCACCATGTCACTTCTTTTACTGTGGCCACTTGGCTGCTGATACCAGAGCCAAATGCTCAGAATCTAGCATTTAAACAGAACACCAGCATCTCAGAATACCTAATCAAATAAAAATGCTCAGCAACTGTTCTTGAATCACCTGTTTTTAAAAGATAGCTAGCCCATTTCTTAAAATAAGTGAATGTTTAACAAGAACTTAATATCCATGCTTGATTCCCCCCCCCCCTTCTTAAAAGTGGCTCTCTTGGGGATTGTGTAGTCAGCAACATTTCACAAGAGTTTGAAGCAAAATTCTTTCAGGCATGTGATCGCTTGGGATGAGGTAGACCTTGAGATACTCTCTGCAGGGTGAGCCATCACTTCCACACTCCAGCGTGAAGAAATGCTTTGAGGTGGTATCAACAGTCAGGAAGCCTTAGCATCGGAGTATGAAGTCAGCGCAAGATGTGTTTAAGACAAGCAGCTAATGAGATGAGTTGGCTTTGTTGCCTCTCCCCACAAGGGGTCCTTAGTGAGGTACGTGCCAGCAACACGTTTCATCTCTGCAGCTACATAGCTTGAGTTTCCCCCTAAATGAAGGTGATCCTGTAGGTGACAGATAATGGTGAGGAGTGTTCTTGGAGAAAGCCTTGCCTGGCCCCTCCAGGGAACGTGAGTCTCGGTCTCCCCTCAGGCCTTCGTGCACTCTGTGGTGTTTTGGGTAATCTGGAGGCTCTTCATGTGGAGTGCCTGCCATCCAGAAAAAGGACCTTCAGAGGACATGCCTTGGCAGTCTGTGCTATGTGCGCTGTCGGTGTTTAGAAGTCAGACAAACCATTGCCAGCAAGGGAGTCAGAAAAAGCTCCGTAAGGGAAGTAAGCCTTTAGAGAAACTTTGAAAGATGGGTATGTGGTGAGTAGGGAGGAAGGCATTCTTAACCAGAGCAAATAGCATGAGCAGGAAACATCACCTTCACTGCCCATGTGCTTTTACTCCACCTGTGCCTTTCTTTCTTTTTTTTTTTTTTTTAATGGTGCAGTGATTGTAAATTCAGTGTTTCTTGGTCATTCCAGACAATTGGGTCTGACCACCAAATGAATGGCTGTGTGTGTGTGTGTGTGTGTGTGTGTATGCACGGGCATGTGCATGAGTTCTTAGACATGCACCTATCAAACAGTATAAATATTTTCTTTTCCAGCCTTGGGGAAAGAGAGCACAGAAGAGATCTCATTCTTCACTTAGCTATAAAACACAGTGCTGTGCTCACTGGACACTGGCTTGGAGATGCCAGAGAGGAGCATATTCTAGAGTGAAGGACAGACACATAGAGAGACCAAGAGCTCCCCAGGAGCAAGGCAGTGCTCCATTCTTTTGCCTTCAAGATGCCCTGATGCCCTTGCTGTTAGAAGTCCTGCTTCTGCAAAGAGAACATGATAAAGGAGAGAGATGTTGGGAGCTGACTTTCTGTTTTTATATAATTCCTTTCATTCCGCCTCCTCATTCACAATGTGCAGATATTTAGGTTATTACCAAAATGTGGGTGTTTGTACACTCTCTGCTGGCAAATCAGTGTTCTAACAAGTGCCAAGAATGCAGAGACCAGTCAATCAGCAAGTGCTTATCGGAGTGCCTGCTGCTTGGGGGGGACATTGTCTTACTGTCTCCAAAGGACAGAGCCTGAAAGTGGTGTCAAATCCGTCCTGCTGCCTCAGGCTTTAAAACTCAACGTGTCTGCCTCGTGTTCTCACGAACACTTCAGGGAGGTCTTCCAAGTGTCCTAGAGTTGCCAGTCTGAGAGGTGAGAGCCATCTCTTTCATTCCACTGCTGCTTTACAGACATGTCTGCCTACCCATCAGAAGGGCTGGACCAGTACAAAGCTTCCTTCGTTACCGATTTCTATAGGAAACCGACAAGTGTCCTGTTGGTAGTTGGGGAGACGTTTGATTACATTTCCATTTTCACATTTGTAGAGCTCTTAACGTTAAAAAATGGTTTCTCATGTTTTATCCTGCGTGATACCCACAGTAAACCTATAAGTTAGGCATGGCAGGTTTCACCCCATTTTGCAGGTGGGGAGACGATGTGGTTCGGTCACTTTAAGTGGCCTAACTTAGTCACGTGTTTTTGAATGGCAGAGCCAGGACTTACACACAGTGTGCTGATTCCCAGAGTCCATTGCTGCTGCTCCCACACTAATGGGTGAGCACAGCTTAAGATATGGATTAAGGGTAGGCCTAAGGATTCTGCAGGGATCCTGGGAAAGAACTACTGAAAGGGCCCAGTCTCCGTAGACCGACTGGGCTCCTAAAAAAGATAAGAGGGGGTGAGGCCCTATAAGATAAAATAAAGTAAAAGTAAAGGTTATTTGGTGAGATGGTCAGGATTAGAGACTGACCCTTGATACGTTTTGTTAGTGTGATGGTTCAATTTTCTTGTTCCTTATTTAGGGTTTGTCTTTTAGAAAAGAAATGAGGATTCTAGCTTGAAGGACGAACTCACTGGCTTTTGATCATTGTTGAAATAACTCAGAAAAGTGTAAATACAGCCCGGGAAGACATTCAGGCTTAATACATCTTTATTTAACTAATGCTGTAATGTTTTTTAGATGAACAGTGACAAGAAGCTGTATATAATTAAACCACCCAATTACTTGTAGGAAATTATTTAAGGGCACTTGGAAAATTGAGATAGTCTGTCAAGAACTTAATAATTAAAGCATTTGATTCTTCACAAAGACGACAAAGAGACTTACCAGGAGAGTCTCACTTTGGAAATGTATTTTGCTTATAACAGTATGAAAAATGATGCCCAGCTGGTGAAAAGGTCAGCGTTCCCCCTGAAGCAGAGACCTCGCTAACCCGGTGAACAGGAATGCTTCCAGGTGTTATATCAAGTAACTTAGAGATTATGGTGAGATATATTCAAAGTGTGTGTTTGTAGAAACACTCTCTACATTTTCAAAACAGCACTCTGATTTTTCCTGGATTAAATTATCTGAGGACAGGGAGAGTGGGTTTTGTGATATCTGTGACACCTAATGTAATGCCCTACAATAAATACTCAGGGCTACAGAAGCATTACTAGAATGATTCATGGAAGGCCTCCTTACGTAGAAGCAATGATATGTTCATACTGTTAGTTGGAACTGACTTTAAAGCTGGCTACAATCAGCAAGGTATGATTTTTGAGCTTTATGAATAGCCTTAAATGTCTAAATGTTTTTCCCAATTGCCTGTGATTCCACCATTAGAGATTCATTCTTCAATGCGTTGATAGCTTTTATTAACATTTGTTGTATGTTAAAAGAGCGTGAAATTTAGAGTCATGGTCCACCAGTTGCTGGCTGAATGACCTCTTTAAAATGGGTTAGAAATGACAGTCCCTGTCCTTACCGAACCATGTTATGTGAGGAATAAATGACAATGTTTGTGAAGTGCTATATAAATTATATTTAAGAAGAATAAAAACATTTTAATAATAAATGTAACCCAGCTACTTAGGAAATAGTAATACATAAAGCTGATGTGCACTGATGGGTGTTAAAATTTAAACTGTATCAGAATCACCTAGGGAGCTTATTGAAACTGCAGATTCTGGGGTAACCCTGCACCCACCTGCCCCAAGATTCTGTTCTGTTCTGTAAATTTGGGTTAGGATTCAAGATTTGCATTTTTAAATACTCACTTTAAGAGATTCTAATGTAAAGGGTCCTTAAACAAATTTTGAGCAGTACGACTTTATGCCATTATCAAACAATATCTTCAACTGTTGTCTTGTACCTGCCTCTTTCTAAGCCCCCAACATAAATTGTCTAATGAACAAGTAGATAGTGATTACTTTATATCCGGAGGATGCAGGGAAATCACTTGGATACAGGAAACAAAGATGTGGAAAAGTATCTCCGACCTGATATCATCACATTAGTGATCAATTGCATTTGACAGAATATTAGCAAAGACAATAACAAGCTGTTAAGTCTATTGCCTTTCTCCTAGGAAGGACTGTTACACATAAAAGTAGTCCTATAGGAAGTGGACTGCAAGCATTAATGGCTCACAGCTATCGTTTTGATGGAATGAGTTGTCTCCACATTCAGCCAACTCTTTACTTTTGCGGTGGAGTTACACTTTTGAGGGTTGTCTGCATGAATATAGAAGTAGAGACATGCACACAGACAATTTAAAAATCTGTAACCTCCTTTTGTCTTTCCATTTACACATTTTTTTTTTGTCCTTTATTCCAAGTATCCTTAGAAAGGGTTATTTTAGTCTATAATGCTAACTAAGGTGCCATTCTTTTTTTTTTTTTCCTCTACTAAAAAAAGTCTTTTAATGGTTAACATTTTTTGCTTTGACAAAGAAAGCTTTTGATGCAGGTGTTATTTCAGCACACATTTCATCATATCCTATGATAATGTTTTAGATTTTGTAATGTCTTTTCCAAGTTTCATCTCTTTTAAGGGTTGTGATGTTTTAATGTTAAATCTTTTATGAACTTCCTCTTTCTTGGTCTTTTCCCTAAATCATCTATACCTTTCTGAAAAATGACATTATTATTGGGTTATAATTTTTCATTCTTTTTGACTTTATGTGGATGACAGGTATATCTCTAGAACCAGGCACAGGGAGTTTAGGATTAACTAGCTCCTATCCCTAATGTTACAGATGTAGACTCTGAGACCCAGGAAGATTAAATACTCAGCTGTTCGTTTCTTCCCCAGTTCTGCACTGCTTTTCTCTCCGCTTTATTCATGAGTTACCTGAACTCATATCCAAGCCATTCTTTGTGAAGAATTTTAAATGGAGCAAGTCCCCTGGCAGGAAACAAACTCTGAAAAACTGAACAAGTTTTCCATTTATAGTTTGAGAATGTCTTTTATTTTGGAGCTACTTTATTCATTAAAATTTACTTGAATGGAGAGCAACCATAACTTCTATGTGCAATATTAAGCTGACAGTTTTAAAATGCTTCCTTGCCTAATTTATATTACTATGGAGATTTTTAAATGGAGAGAAAATAGCGTTGGGGGTTGGGAGAGGTAGGGAAAAGGAGGTAATGGGAGAAAGGATTTTCTAATATGAATATCCTTGGAGATGTGAGGTTGAAGCAAGAGGACATGGCCTTGTTTCAGAATTCCATCGTTGTTAATGTAAGAAGGAAACAAAGAGGCTTCCTGTGAATTTAAATTCTTCCATCAAACTCTTAAGACATGTAGAGATAATCCATATTTTAAGTAACATTTGTTGTCATTGATTATCATTATTACCTTACAAGAATTAGAAAACAGAGAAAAAAATTGCGGCATCCATAATCGGAATACCCAGAGATAAGCACTGTTAGAAACTTTGGTATTTTTTTTTAGTAGTTTGTCTTTTGTATGGCTTAAAAACTGAAATTTATTTCAGATTTAAGAAGAGTCAATAAATTTGAGATAAATAGGATTCTACTGTACATACTGTTTTGCAGCCCCTTTTTAAATAAAATATATATGGAGAACATCTTTTCTTGATACTAATTTTCTTCTAAAATACAACTGTATAGTCACTGCATGGTATTCTATCTAGACCATACTCATTTCACCAATCTTTTTTGTTGTTGTTGTTAGACCCTTAGATTATTTCCATGTAAAATTTTTATAAACTCTGGTATCATAGGTGATACTTAAGTATTTGTATTCCAAGTGTGGAAATTCTAAGCTAGAAGGCATGGCTATTTGTAAGGGGGGGTGGTGGCACTCGTTACTAAACTGAATTCTAACCCCTACCCCACATTACATCCCTCTACACTGCCTCCTGGGCTGTCTCCGTATCCTGGCACACTGGCCATCCCAGCTTATAATGACCACTTTCAGTTTTGTCATTTTATAGGCAAAAAAGTTATTTCATTGTTTTAACTGCTTTATCCTTTTTTTGATTTCTACTGTGTTTGAACATCTTCACATGTGAATTTGCCAATTATACTTCACCAAGTTACCTGTTCATTATGTACTCCAGTCTGTCTAGTGGGTTGTTCCTTTTGTTCACACTGATTTGTAAGATTTCTTTATAAATGTTGTTAATCCTCTACTGTATCTGGGGCTAACATGTTCATCAGTTAATTACCTGACTTTTAATTTTATTTATGATGCTATTAATGTATAGGGGTTTAATATTTTCATGTAGTCAAATCTATTGTCATTTTTCTTTATTGCTAATTCCATTTTTCGTCACCTTTTCACCCTCCACCCCCTTGGAGATGATTCTGCATGTTGGGGCATTTTTTTTATATTTCCACAGGCAGGAGATACTGAGCTAGCATCTATTCAGATAACTGTGATTGAAATGACAAGAGACAAGGTGTGTTAGAAAGTTGACCAAGCAAGCAGCTATGGGTCAAGGGTGAAGTGCAGGAAGCTGCTAACAGCATAGTGAGGTCTTGGAGTTTAGGAGTGGGATAGGGGTACCAGAATTAATAGAAAAAGATTAGAGTATTTCCAATTCTTAAGAACACTGCAGCCTAGAGAATGAGGGTAAAGGAACTGAATGTTACTGTCTTTCCTGTTCTGTGTTGCTAGCCATGGTGCTGAACTGTTTATGCATATCTATGCCATACAGTGGCCTCTCAGATGCTCTCTGTTCTATGAATCTTGTTGACTGCTTCATTTTTGTAAGCAAGGAGTCTAAGAAGAAAATCAGAATACATATATAATAACTCTTCCTTCTTCCCTATAAGATTAAGAAGCATGCTGAAGTTCTTTTTTGTTGTTGTTACACAGTCTCCCTTTAAAAAAATAAGTTATAGTTCAGATACAATGAAATGTACACATTTTCAGTGTACAACTTGATGGAGGAATTTTTACCTATTTGTATTCCTCATCCAGGTCAAAACACAGAATATTTCTATCTTTATAAGGTATGGTTCTCAGTGAAAGAGCTTACCCATCCCATGCCGCCCAAAACCACTATTCTGATTTCTGTCTAGATGAATTTGCCTGTCCTGAACTTCATGTAAATGGGGATCATGAAGAAGGTTCTCTTTTGTGTTTGGTTTCTTTGTATCAGCATAATATTTTAAAAAATTACCCATGTTGTTATATGTATCGTTAGTTGGTTCTCTTTTATTTCTGAATAGTATCCCCTTGCATGGATATACTGCAGCTTGTTTATTGGTTCTCACATAGATGGACATCATGATTTGTTTCTGATTTGGGACTGCAGTGAATATGAACATTCTCCTATCAGTGCGGACACAGGTGTTTATATCTGTTTGGTTGTATACTGAAATTGGGAAGACTGGGACATACAGTAGGTACTTGTCAGACACTGCCCCACAGTTTTTCAAGGTGGTGGTATGATTTTACAGTCCCACCAACAATTGTTTCCACATCCTTGTTTACACTTAGTGTTGTTTACCTTGTTAATTTTATCCATGTTGTTAGGTGCGCTCAAATTTTATTTTGGATGTTCTGGCTGATCCCAACAGAATGAAAAGCAATACAAGTGTTTGCAGGATGAAGTTCTTTAGCAAAGAAAGCCTAAGAATTACAGGATGTATGCTTTGAAAGCATTTTTAAAGATAGTGTCAGTTTTATGAAGTTAAAGAAGGTAACAAACTAAGAGCTGATGGACACAGAATCAGCTATAAATTAAGTAATGCTAAATAGAATTTGAAGATAAAGTTCCATGTGAAAACTTCAGTTATAGTCAAGTCTCAGGTCCTCTCCCATAATCTCCTGGCCTCCTTTGGTTATGCTCTTTCTCTTCCATTATTTGCCTGAGCCTGCAGCTGCCAGCCTGCAAGTTTCATTTAATAAGTGAAGTGTTATTTTAAGAAGTTAAAATACTTATAAAAATTGCTTTCTAATTTTATATGTGCTAAGTCTCTTGCTGTCTTTAGATACAGCAAGTAAAATATAATGATCTCAGTAAACATCTGAGGAATAAAATTATTTTTAAAGTTGAGGAAAAATATATCGCTTAATGTAATTGCTGCTAAAATTGTTTCATAGTTTTAGTTTAAATTGCTTGTTAATAATTGCTGGCATTTATTCAATACACCTCTCAGCACAGTATACACAATACATTAATTAATGTGTTAAATATTAAAATTAGACTGTGAACATAAATAAAATATTTCCAAAATATGAAAAGCTAGTCCACCAAATGAAAATTTTTAAAAATGTGGCACTTTTTTCACTTTGATGAGAACCAATAAACATTATACAAACATAATGAGAAGGGTAAAATACTTAGTGTGTATTCTTTTTGAAAATATATTCAAACAGTAGATCATGCTTAATTACTTTCTCTGTTAAATATGTATCTTCCAGGTTTTTGTTTATTTTGAAACTTACTGATTAGAATCTATAGATTAGAGAACTGTGAAGAAGGAAAAGTGATATATTGAAATCTTTTTACTATGCTCACAAATTTTATCAGATTAATTTCAAAATAATGAAAACAAAACCATATAAAATATTAACATAGCAGTAGTATGCATTTTACAGTGCTCATTTGTATGTGGCATTTATCTCTGCATTGAAGAAGAATCTCAAAAATATTCCTAAAATTAGAACCAAGCCTCTTCTAATTCTAAATTCCAGATAATTATTTGAATAATACTGTTAATAATAGTGAAAACATCAATATATCGCTATTCAGATGTTCTTGTAAGCAGAAAGCAGCGGACTTGGAGTTAGGCAGACCCAGAATTTGCATTCTGACTCTGCTTGGTGGTGGGACTTTGGACAAGTTTTCTCATCCATAAAATGGGAGTCCTACTAACTCACCTTCTTAGGATATTTGAATGACTGTGTAAAGTGCTTCTCATTAGAACATTAGCAAATTTTAGTCCCACTCCCCTTTAGAGAGGTTAGGAGCTCTTTTTGTTTTTCCTGAAGTACGGTCAATTTACAATGTTGTGTCAATTTCTAGTTTACAGCATAATGTTTCAGTCATTCATATATATATACACACACACACACACATATATTTATTTTCATATTCTTTCTCATCATGGGTTACTACAAGATATTGAATATAGTTCCCTATACTCTACAGAAGAAACTTGCTGTTTATCTATTTTATGTATAGTAGTTTCTCTTCCTTATTCATCCATGGGACCTGATGAAGGGCACTGCAGACTTTATCTCCATCTATTCACATTCTTCTTTCCAGTGGTCACCTATCTATAGGACCTGCCCTCATATCAGCACCATCCTTTCTTGTCTCTTCAGCACAGGGTACAGTCTACATCCTAACTTTGTTATGATTCATCCTTCCCTTAGTATTTATTTCACTGACCTACTATTTTCTTTCCATTCTGATTGTTCCATCCTCTGCCTCTCTCTCAGTTTCTTCCTCTCTGCCACTGAGGTACAGAAATACTGTTTTAAGTCCTCTCCCCTTTTTCTACCTTCTCTCTCTCTCTCTTTTTTTTTTTTTTTTTAGTGATCTCATCAACCATTCTCATTTCTTTCCTCAGTCCCAACTGTTCTCTTGGATTTTCAAATCCATCCTGGACTTTTTCCACCTGAATTTCTGGACAACACATTAAAGTCCAAGAATAAAAGTGAACACACCTTCCCCACCACTAGAAACTTTTCCTGCAGAGTCAGATGGAGGTTTTTCAGGGTCTAAAGCTAACATCATTCAGAGTGCCAGTTAAGGAAAAGAATGCCAAATGTTAAATAAAAATGACCATAGCCCCTCCCATGCCACCTGGTGTGAGGGGAAGTATGACTAAAGAAAAGCTGGAGCAGAAAGACAGAAGTTTAAGCATCAAGATAGAAATGACGTCTGCATATGGCTGTGAACAAACCGCGAGGGTCCCTCTGCCCAGGGCTCTGAAAGAAGTCCTACACACAGTCACCGTGAAGCTTTAGATTCATCTGTTTCAAGTAAATTGATTCCATCTTCTCGGTCTTTCTAAATCTTAAACGGCACCCCGATATTATTTTGGTCCCTAAGGTACAAAACCTTTAAATTAAAGTAATTTTTCTTTCTCTCTGCCTTGATATCTAATCAGTTGCCTAATGGCTGACTTGCATTCTTCCACTCCTATGGCCACTGCCGAGTTGGGTCCCAGAACCTCGTGTGGAGACCATTTCGGTAGCTTGCTCACTAGTCTTCCTATTTCACATCTACTCAAGGGTATATAGCCTGCTTGACATTTAGTCTCACTAAGGTATTGCTGTCATCCCACTCCTACCAAAGTAAATTCAAATAGTTCACATGCCCAAGTCTTACATTTGAAACCTTTCCTTCCTTGGCCCCAGGCTCCTGTTTTCCCACACTGTTTCAGGTCTTTGCTGAACTCTCCATCTGACAGCCACCTTACAAGCTACGCTGAATTACTCAGTTGCTAGCACATCTCTTTTGTTTCTGGCTGTTGGTACTCACCGTCCTTGGAATTGGATGATACCACTTGTTAGCTCACCATTTATTAAGACAAAGGAGTATTTTCCTCAACTTGTTGTTTTCCAGCTCATTGACTTGCTTATAGTATATGTTTACTAAATGTTTGTTTTAGTGAACAAGTACATACAGGCGTATTTTGGGAAAGGACGTGGAGCTAGGTCAAGTATTGATTTTAAAAACTTCGCTTTTTTTTTTTTTTAAACCATGATGCTTTTCATTCAATCATTTATAAGGTTAGAATATTGGATATTGGCAGGGGTGTAAATAAAATGTGAGGCTATGGAGAAAGTTTTTCATAGATTGGTATGTCCATTCATTTTCTGAAATCCACTTTGCTCTGTCTTCCCATCTTACATTTGATCCTCCCCTAAACATTGCAGGGGCCTATTTGCACTCTTTTATTCAGAAATACACACTGAGTGCCTAGTGGGTGCCAGGCATTGTGTCTGTTCTTCAGTGTCTCTAGTATCTCAGTGGGAGGCAGACTTTGAAATTGAAACACAATAAAAGCATTTGTTCTCGATGCGTAGTCCCCAAACCAGCAGCATCAGCATCACCCGGGGACTGGTTAGATGCAAATTCTTCTATCCCAACCAGACCTAATAAATCAGGAACTCTGAGGTTGGGGCCCAGCAATCTGTAGTTTAATAAGCCTTCCAGTAGATTCTGCTGCATGATAAAGTTTGAGAACTACTGTTATAACGTCTTGCTGGAGCATAGCAGGCACTGGACATCTGTAGAGGGTACAGTGACCCTGCAGGGATTTGTTAATTGGGTAGAAGAGGTTTCTGATAAAGTTTTATGGAAGTTAAGACCTAGGAACTGAATTTTGGGAGAATATTTATAGCTTTTTTACGCTTGCATTTTACTAAATTCTAATATAATCTATCATACAACTAAACCATTTCAACTTTTCAAAATTACAGTTCATAATGAAAAATAACACTAAAGTTATTTTATAGTCAAGAGAGACATCACCATTTTAGAATGTGCTTTAAAATGCTAGTAGGCTGATAATACAGATAAAACAATGCTATCAAGGAATGGACTGTCCTCAGGGCTAATATTATCCTTTAAAGTTTAACTCCATGAGGTTAATTTCTGAATTGTAGCTTTAGAATTTAAGTTCTCAAAGATGCTTGTTTTCTCTAATTTGGAATGAACGATTTGAAATATGAAAATAAAAATGGGAAAAAAAATCAAACAGCCTTGACTTATAAGTAAATCTTTGGCAGAGGCAAGGAATGAATCTGTATCTAAATTCATACTCTGCCTCTATTCATCCTTATTGGTTGTCAAATCTAGTGATAGATTAGAAATCTTTGCATAGTTACAGCGTAGCATCATTCTAAGAGTGATCCCCCGAAAATTTCCTTGTCTAAGACATCACTATTGTCAATTCCTTACTTAAAATGTGTGCATATTGAGGAGGTTGTCTTCTAGTGATCAAGGGGATTAAACCCACGTTACCAAACAACTTTGACACATGAGTGAACAGAAGTCTCCTTGATGGGCCAAGTTAATAACCCCAGCTCCCCTGTTCATCCCCTGTCCCAGCACATCACCCATTAAGGAGTATTTTGAGTATTTTCTTTTCTTTTTAAATGACTGTTTTGGGGCTGTTCCCCTTCTGTTATGGAGCTGAGGTGATAGAAGGGAAGTGGCCTGTGTCCCTCATTAGCCCTTGTTTCCAGGTTACCCTTCTTGATGTCATGCTGGGCAGGCAGGCAGTGCTCAGCCTCTAGCTTAAACCCAACTCTGCCTTGAAGAGCACATCAATTAATCAACAAGTATGTAGAGGAGTGAAATAGTGTATGATTTACTGCATGACTTAGACCTGACTCTTTTTTGACTTCACCGTTTTTCAGCGCCAGGGTCGTGCGTGGGTCACTTTACCAAGCTAAGCACCACCTGTAGCTTGGTTAATTTTCTCGTGTAAAGTAAAGAGGATAATACTTACATATTACAGTTTGATGTGAAATTTAAATGAGATAATGTTTTTAAATACTTTAATGAAACCCCTGGCATGTTTTTCATAGATACTAGCTACTTCTAGTTACATTATTGTTTATTATTATTTAATTATGGAATAGGATATTGTGTTCTTCTTACTGTGGACTAGAAGACAGCATTAGAGCTACTGAAATGTGAGGTGAATTACTGCTCATTCCTGCGATTTTCCCCCATGTAAAGCAAAATCAAACAAGAAGCACCGTGCCTCTCCCATTTGCTATCTTTTGAAAGATAACTGGTATTCAGTCCCTACCATTTCTTGAAAAGTACCAGTACTTGAAAAACAAAAGAATTTTCATTTTATAACTTTATATCTCTCATTTTCTCAGCCCCTGTTTCTAGAACTATGCACTATTTAAACTATTTCAAGTTCAAAGTTACAAACTGTGTCACTGGTTCAGAGTCTAGAAAAGGTGCATCTTCTATATCTTAGAACATGAACTTAAGTGAGACTTACTTCTCTCGGTGAGCGAATCTCAGTTCACTCCTGGTCTTAATGGAGAGTACTGACTTCAGTAACTTCAGACAGGAAATCACTATGTGTTGAGCTAGTGACAGTGTTCTTTTGGGTGTCACTGGATACTTTGTGAGTCTGAGGTAGACATGCATTTCAGCTACGTGTTTTTGTCTGTGCTCTGGTTTGCCTGCATTCTGTGCTCTCTCTCTCCAAGTTGTACATGGCTGGAGGCCAGAGAATGCTCTCGTTCCAGTGAGACTGCCTCCTGCTAATGTTTACATGGTTACTGGCTTTGGGACTTTGGCTTTAGAGGGTGGTGATTTTCTCCTTGCTGCCCCAGCTTTCCAATTGCTAATAATCAATCCTGAATGCCTGAATTCTTTCAAGATGGCAAAGACTTAATTTGCCACCACAGATTTTCCTACCCAACTTTGGAGCTGCAGTAATTTGGCATGACAGAAGTTGTGTGCTGCCAGCAAATTATCAGAGGCTAGAAGAGTACAAACCATTGCTGTTTGAATCAGATGTCGCTCGATGCACATTCCATTAGTCCAATTAATAAAACAGACAGACTTCTGGGTGTTTTGTGGTCCTTCTCTTCATACTCTTATCAGAGCAGGTACTGGGATCAGCCATTAAACTGCCCTCCACAGCGCACAGTCATAGCCCCAGCTTATCTTCACATGCTTGAGTTTAATTCCGTGTTCTGTATCTCCAGCCAGAAATATACCCTCCTTCCTCCCCTCTGGCTTTTTAGCTCCTGTCCATTCATTCATTCCCTAAATCCTAGTTCTGTTCCTATTTCCTATCAAAAGCCTTCCCTTGATACTCCTCATCACACTGATTTGTCCCTCACTTGAACTTCTGTGTCACTTGATGTTATTGCCAAATCATTTGGCACTTTATTTTATTGTTTTCCATATTTGGTCTGATTGTCTCCAAATGCAGATCTTCTTAAGTGTAACATCCTTGTTGTAATGTGCCGTGTTTCTTTTCTGTTCCGTCACCAAGCAAATCCATCCCTACCTCCCAACTAGCCTCATGCTAATCACATACTAGACATTATTCTCAGGTATAAGACTCAATGATTACTTTTTTAAGTTGTTGATTTTTCATCTGACTCAGTAAGAGTACAGCATTTTAGATGTCATCATTCACGCAAGACCTTCCCATTAGAATTGTTAGTCACTTGAATTGGAGAGTTTAGAATGCTATGGAAGTTATTTTTGCTTATAAATCTTTAAGTCATCCATCAGTTTGGAATGGCCCTGATTACCCGAAAAGCTTAGGAGGGGTGAGGGTGGGGATGTGGGGGAGATGGTTAGAAAGCTCAGTCTTCCCAGGAGAATGTTAGGTTTGGATTGCACTGTCTTTTATCTGAATACCTCCTGTTTCTGTAGTACCTTGTTTGCCCTATGGGTAGGAGACGAGCTGGGTCTGGCCAAAGTGATTGTGTTGTATTTCCAAGAGAAAAGATCACACTGCGTGTTAACCCTGGAGGAGGCAAGGATGGAGAGGTTACTGGGTAGCGAACTGAGTGCTTGGGGAACAGAGTGGGTAAATAGGAGGGGAGGTTAGTGGTTGACTCAAGAGATGTCCATGGAACCGTCTCCGACTGCATCTAAGCCTCTAGGCCTCAGGGTCTTCCTTGAATTTCTAAGGTGGGATTCCCTTCCACTCAGCCCTGTTATAGCTTCCTTCATGCAGATGCTTCCATACATGCTGATGAATGCCTGGAAATGGGGGGAAATTATACACTTCATTTTGTGAATTATTATCATTGTTTGAGTCATTTTCCCATTAACTAGTTCACTAAGTTTGGCAAAAATAGTTGGGGTAGAGATAAGGGTGAGTAACAGAGAAGGGCCTTCCTTTTGGATCCAAACAAATGATTTTGTTGCTGGTAGGTCAGTCAAGGGACTCCTCTCTTTATGAGAACAGAATTCAGACATTTTGGAGAGAAAAGAGTTTGAGATCAGTTTATCTCAGTGCAGTCACTGAACAGTATTGGACACTCAAAAATGACTGTCGTCTGAGCAATTGTAACTTTATGCAGCACTTTATGAAGCATAGTATTTTCTAATTTTGTTTTCATTTGGCATCATGCAACTGCAATATATAATTAATGATGAGGAAATGCTATAAAACTGAACCACAAACTAAAATAATTAAAGAGACATTTTCAACTCTCAGCTGGTGTAACTAGAGTCGACATTATTTCACTGACCCTATGAGAATATATAACTCAAAGAACATCCCCAATTTAACCTACGATTTTGCCAGGTTTCTTTAAAATGTGATTTTTTTGATAAAAAGACCTCAAATTGGTACCATTTTCAGTTTAAAAGAAAGGCCGATCTGAATTTAAAATTGTCAATTACAATTCTTAAATTACAATTAGCAATATTAAGTGTACCTTTTTCTTTTGAAAATAACTTTCCACACAAAAAGTTATTTATAGAGATATCTTGCAGATGTTGCAGGCTCAGTCCCAGACCACCACAATAAAGTGGGTATCACAATAAATTGAGTCACACATGAATGTTTTTGTTTCCCGGTGCACATAAAAGTTATATTTACACTATACTGTCACCTGTTCAGTATGCAGTAGCATTATGTCTAAAAAAACAACATGCATACCTTCATTAAAAATACTTTATTGCTAAAAAATGTCAAAACAAGTGTAATAGTAACATCAAAGATCACTGATCACAGATCACCATAATAAATATAGTAATAATGGAAAAGTTTGAAATAATGTGAGAATTACCAAAATGTGACATTGAGACACAAAGTGAGCAAGTGCTGTTGGGAAAATGGCACTGATAGGCTTGCTTTATGCAGATTGCCACAAACCTTTAATTTGTAAAAAAAAAAAAAAAAAAAAAAGTAAGAAAGAAAGAAAGAAATGCAGTGTCCATGAAGCACAAAAAAGTAATATATGCCTGTCATGCATATTATACACCAAAGTAAAATTATAAAAATCTCTGTGTAAACACACAACTTCAGAAAAAAAGCACTGCCAATATCTGAAGCACTGTATACGCTCCTCCTTTCCCCCAAAGATAGCTACATCTTGAATTTTGTATAAATAATTCCCTTACTTTTTACAAAAGTTTAACCACATATGAATGTATCAGCAACTGGTACGTTATTTGTTTGGTCCTGGTTTTGAATTTTAGATAAATAGAATTATTATGTTTGGATTCTTGTTTGGTCTCCCATGCTTATTTGTTTGAGAATTCTTATAGCATTTAATTCATTCAGTCTTACCCCTGCAGATCATCCTGTTGAATGAATAAGCCACAGTATTGTTATCTACTCTACCATGCATGGATATTTGGGTGGTTTTGAATTTTAGTTCTTACGGACAGTGCTCCTTGGACCTTCTTCCTATGTGTGACTGAGTTTTGCACAAGAATTTCTTTAGGACATAGACATGAGAGTGGGAATGTTGAAGTCCTTGTAATGCATATGAATGCATGTGCTAACTTTCGCAGTGAAATTGCTCACCGTTCTCACTCCCCTCCCCTCCTCGCCCTGTTGGGGAACAGGAGATCCCCCATTGCTATGTGCACTTCTCTCTAAATTTGTTAATTTTTGCCAATCTGGTGAATGAGCAATGGTATTCTGTTGTGATTTAATGTGAATCCCCCTCCTTGGTAACGAAGTAGTTCGTGTTCTTGTGTTTCTTGGCTGTTTGTGGCTTGTTGTCTGTGAAATACCTGTTCATAGCTTTGGTCCATTTTTTTCTATTAGACTGTCTTATCCGTATGTATCCTTAGGAATTCAATATAATTTCCAGGTATATTCTTCTAGTCTGTGGTTCGAATTTTCTCTTTCTTTCTTTCTTTCTTTCTTTCTTACTTTCAATGAAAAGGGTTCTTTTAATGTACTGAAAATTATCAAAGTTTCCCTTTATAGTTTGCATTTCGATGTCTTATTTAAGAAATACTTTTCTACCATGAAGTCATGAAATATGAAACATGCATACTTAAGGTTTTAATATCTAGAATTGACTAATATCCTCCTCCAAAACAATAAAAAGACCTTTAAATGCTTTAATTTCCATCATGATGTCCTTGGAATGACTTGCAATTGGTGGCTTTGATTTTAGCTTATTAGCCCAATAAATTAGATGCTGTTTATATTTTTATAGAGTATTTGACTTTTGTTCTTTTCTTTTTCCATTTTAGATCTTCTGGGTTTTTTTTTTTTTTCTGATGTGCATTCTTTAGGATTTTCTTTAGTGAGGATCTTTTGGAAGTGGCTTCTTCCATTTTTTAATTATTTGGAAATGTCTTCCTTTTAATCTCATTCTGAAAGATTTTTTTTCACTGGGTGCAACAATTGTAACAGAACAGCTGTTGTCTCATAATTTGAAGATGTTATCCCCTTACCTTCTGGTTTCCACTGTAAGTGTTGAGAAGTCAGTTATAAACCTAATTATATTCATTTCTAGCTGCTTTTTCATTCCCCTTAACTGTTTCTAAGATCTCTTTTCTTGCCTGTGTTTTTCTTTCACTACCATATGTCTCTCTAGGTAAGGGTTTTGTTTGTTGTTGTGTTTGTGTATGTGTGTGTGTGTGTGTGTGTGTAAGTGTGTGCATTTTCACTCTGGATTCACTGTGCTTCCTGATACAAGAATTTGTATTATTCATCCATTATGTAGAATTACCAGCCTCTCCCCCAGTCTTTTTCTCCTTTCATTTTGGGACACTGATTACACGTATGTATGTTAGAATTTTTCATTACCTCCTCTGTGTCTCTTAACCTGTCTTTAGTAGTTTATTAGTCATTTTTAAATGTATATCAGGAAGGTTTTCTCTAAAAATTTAGTTCACTGTATTGGCAGGAAATGGAATTCCAATATACTATTTTAAAATGCCCTCTTATCTCCTAAAAACAGTTGTTTTTCTTTTTTATGGTATTTTCTAATTGAATTTGGGGGGGGAAATGGATTAGTTGAGGTTTGATGATATTTCAGGAATAAAAGTTAATTGAAAAAAACTCCCGTACTAGCTGTAGGACTCCGTAGAACTCCCTTCAGTGTACCCAAGCCTTTCTAATTGACATTTTGTTATTTGTTGCTCTGTTTTATTAAATTAGTATCAGAATATGTGTGTTTTACATATTAATCCTATTTACCACCTCATTTAGCTCTAGCATACTTGCTCTTACCTGTACCTGTGGAAGATGATGTTTAGGAGTGGGCTTCATATTTTATTATGTGACGGTAATTGTAAACTTTGCTATTTTCATTCCTTGGATTATGGGAAATGTTACCGTAAGGAGATCCTCACAGATTGCTTCATCCGACTTAATGTGTCACTTTTTGGCTGTACCAATCAAATGTGGCAGTATCTCCCCTTGCCTGTCTGCCACCTTCCTGTTCATTTTCCTTGTTGCTTGATATTTGAGCTGCCCTGTGAAGACCTTGAGATTCTCCTTTCCAATCCCACTGCCCTGTCTTGGCTTCCTACCTATTCCCGAAGCTCAAGCTATCGGGTAGAGTTTTCAGTGGAGGGGCAGGTGGTAGATACAAGCTTGCCGTTGGGGTGGAAGATCTCACTCCTTCTCCAGATTTCCACTGCCTTTTCTCTCTTCATTCCACCTCACCAAACCCTTTTCCCCAGACATTTCTATTGAGTAGAGAAAACTCATCTCACCTTGGCTCTATAGCCCTGAGGCTCCTAACTAAAATAAGAGCTCAAGGTCATGATGTTCACAAGGAAACCGCAGAAGAAGGCCCTGTTCTTCCTTTCTAACCATTGTTTCCTTTCTTGTACTTTCCAAATTATAACCAATTCCTCCGCCTCTTGCCATTCCCTGCTTTTGCATGTGTAACAGCAGGCCTTTTCCTGCATCTCTGGCCTCTAATCCTCCCAACTGAATTTGTGAAGCTTCTTAAATTTTGGCCTTTTATTCTACTATTTGTCTCCGGGGATAAGAAGGACCACCAGTCATTTTTGAAGAGATCTATTCCTGTACTTCCAGGATTGAACTCTGAATACAAGTTCAAAAGAAGCATTATCGTCGTGGTTAGTTTCCGTAGTGCTACTGATACGATCCCTTAAAAAAATGCATCTTTTAATAAGCTGGCTTTGTGGGCTAACTTAGGAGCCTGAACGTCATTTTTTAATGACGTTAACATTAATTCTATGGGAAATTGAATACAGAGCTTGGTACAACTGGCTTATAAATGGACTCTTGGCATATAGCCCGTTTGTAAGCTGGGCACTGGCTGTACAGGAGAGATTTTTGATCACCATGTGGGCTGGGAGGGAAATGCCTTCTGTTAGCCAGCAATGCCACAGATTTGAACATCGCACATTTGTTTTGTGTAACCTTCCATCTAACTGTGAGAAAGAGCATGATTGAAGCGCTGCTGATTATGTCTAATGTTTATAGATTCCATTTTAGTGGAGCAGACTGCTGTGTTCCATCATTCTGTCTTAATTCTAAATATGATTTTCATTGTCTCCCCTCTTTAGTCACCCAGCAGCAGAGCAGTGAAGTAATTTTACCTTGCAGTTCAGTAACTTTTAATTGCCTGTTCAGTTTCACTTGATTCTGAGAAAAATGGAGTTGCTGCCTATGCAGTTTTACTTGCCAGAACCTCAATTGTTAAGCACTTAAATGCCAAAACAGGAAAAGAGCTCACGGCTTCTTTAGAGAGATAAAGCAGAAAGAACTTCCCACTGTGTTTTATTGTGGTTGTTATGGCTTTGTGGTTGTGTGTTTGTGTGTTTTAAGGGATCAGAGCATCTATGTATAAAAATATACACCAAACTGACTATGAGTGGCAGAATTATCAGTAATGTATATTGTCGTATTTATATCCTTTTTTTCCAAGCATATAACTTTTTTTATAGTCAGAATTTTTTAAGTATTTACAAAATGGAGGGGGTAAAATCATAGCATTTGAGGTTGGGAAAGGACTTTGAGATCACCTAGTCCAGCACCCTCATTTTAAATGTGAGATAAATGAGGCTCAGAGGGATTCAGGAATTGCTCCACACCTCCCAGGACTCTGACTAGGACCCATGTGAACAGTCTTGTAAATGTTGACTCCTCTTCTCTGGTTCTTGGCATTAGTCTCTATGACCCTTGCAGAGAATTTACAATCCTCAGGACCTTTTAGCCTAACTCTCTGAGAAGCTATCCTGTTTCCATTTGTACTTCAACACTACTCAACTGCTCTTTATCTGAACACAATGGCATTAAAAAAAAAAAAAGATTCAGAGCATCATTGACTTCATGTGCATATAATTACATGGAATGAATTTTTTTTTCTCTGACTGAGGGATTAGAACTCCTCTGGCCTTAAGAGTGATAAAAAGCGAGAAGTTACCTGCTAATTGTGGTCATGCTCATTTGAGCCAAGGAGGAAAGGAAAGGAAAGGGGAGGATGATGTCTTTTCTAGAAGTTTTTCAGAGAGTTGTTTTGTTTTATTTTCATTTTTAAAGTCACAGGACCCTCTCCTTTTATTTATTTATTTCCTTCCTAACAAAACTATGCGGAGCCGTTTCTTTTTCCCACATGGGAAACAGATGAAAGTGAAGCCCATCTTTTTTAAGCAGGAAAAGTGTCTGCAGAAACTAGCATTCTAGCATTTCTTAGCATCCCTTAGTATTCAGGTGACGACTGGCTTCTACCATCAAAGATTGAGGTCTCTCGATAAGGAGTCTTCTATATCCAGAATCAACCTACTCTGAATCTTGGGCATGAAAAATGCACATTTTTTTTTTCACTCTTTAGGGTTCCCAGATACTCAAGAGTATACATGTAAACAATTGTGTGTAAATTATTTTTGTCAATAATTATATTGATTAAACTACATTACATACTGTTGGATTAACAAAATGCTGTGTTCTGTGCTTATATGCTAGTGCATAAAATGTTTAGAATAGAGCTCCACATGACAGCTGCCAGCCAAAGTCTCTGTTCTGCTTCTACCTGCCAAGTGGAAGGTGAGAAGCATTCAAGTGTGCTACGTTTCTCTCCAGTAGCCTCAGCTCGCTTTACTTCATCTTTTCTCTTCCCTGAATATACGAAGTATTTCTGCAGACATGGTGTCTTCCACAAAAGGGAGGATCTATTAGCAGTCATTTACACTTTTGTTTAACTGGCCTGGCTACTGTTGGGCTGAGATGCTGTTCACTACCTCATCCATCTGTGTGAGCTTTGTATCTGCTTACCTATACAGTTCCTGCTGTGCATTTAGATGTCCGCTTACATTTCCTCTGCTCACACCTAACTGTCACCACATGACAGGACTAGATAGAGCCTGCTGGCACCTACCGAGGAGGTTAACAAGCTAATGATCTCAGGGCCCACAGCTTCAGGGCGAGAGTACTGGTTGAAGGGGGATTTGGCCTTCCTCCTATTTCTGTGGTTCCTGATTGCCAAAACACTCATGAGCTTCCTAATGGTAGAAACCAACACTCATCCCAGGAGTATTAGCAGCACTGAGAAATCAAGTTGTAGTGGTATAACTGTGAGAGCTTAGGGTGGGAACTGGGGAGTGGGAGTGAGCAGAATGGAAGACAAAATGAACAGAATATGGTTATTCACCCTCCTGGCCTTGATTAAAGACACTGATGCAAGAATTCTTGATACATTGGAATTTATACTACATTTTCATAGGTCAGCCCAAGCTCACTTGTCAGAAGAAAGAAAAATCATTCAGTAGAAGTCTCACTTCCTTCTGAACTTATTTTTTGTAACATTCATTACCTTATATAATGTTACCTTACACTTTTATTTATCTCTTAATATATATGACCGATGTCCTCAGCTATCAGTGTTTCAGTCTTTTCTGCCTAAGGCATTGTCTTAGTCAGTTAGGGCTGCTATAAGAAAGATTCCATAGACTGGGTGGCTTAAACCACAGACATTTGTTTCTCACAGTTCTGGAGGCTGGGAAGTCCACAGTCAAGGTGCCAGCAAATTTGGTGTCCCGTGGGAACTGTCTTCTGGGGTGCAGAGTGCTGACTTCTCATTGTGCTCTGACATGTGGAAGGAGGGCAGGAGAGCTCTGGAGTCCCTCTCATGAGGGGCTCATCTCCTTCACAAGGGCCCCACCCTCACACCCTAATTACTTCCCGAAGGCCTCAGCTCCTGATACCGTCACTTGGGGGTTAGAATTTCAACATATGAATTTAGCGGGGTACACAAATATTCAGTCTGTTGCAATCAGTGACCCAAGGGAGCCCTGAGACCTCTATCAGAGTTTCCTGGCAAGCTCTGACAAATCGCCTGTGGAGTACTTACGCACACCAAAGTTGGAGAATCACTATCTCTATCAAAGCCTAAAATTCTTTAGCCAGGAGGTGGAGTGGGGTTCATTTTTGTCATTGTTTTGTTTGCTTATTTGTTTTTAGTTTATGATGAAGGAAGTAGCTGAAACCATGATAGATTTATTTGGCTCACCTTGGGGGTAAATGTGATAGAGTCATTTTCTAGTGACTGAGAGGAAGTGGAAAGATTCAGAAGGGCGGTGTTCTAAATTCTCTCCTGAGAAATTCAGAAGAGATTCCTACTGCTGAAACATACCTCAGTGTCAGCATTTGTGCAGGGAGGGAGCCGGTGGTAGGAATTTTGGTTGTGTACACACAAGAATAACCTGAACTGTCAAAAGGGAAAATATCAAATGCATTGAAAATATAAAAGCACTGTCAAAATCACTGTCAAAAATTGCTAGATTTATAATTTAGATCATAAGTCTGTGACCATGTATTAAAAACTGCAAAATTTTCCAAGGTTAAAAAAAAAAATTACAAATAGCCATCTTGTAGATGCACCACTACTCTGCCCATGCAAAATGGGCATCTGCGCCTAAACCCATCCTTTTTTCCTTTTATCCCCCTCAATACCATGACTGCCCTCCAGTTCTGCGTATCTTTATTCACCTTCTAACAGCACAGCCCTTTGCTCAAGGTAAAAAACCAAGACCCTGAATCTGTGAATATCTATGCTCCTCCTGTGAACTAGGAATGAGGGAGAAATCTCAGAATTTGGTTGGAATGGCAAAGGGTAAACTTATTAGGAGTCTCGCCCAAGGAAAAATAGTCAAGCAAATCAAATTGCATTAATGGATGAATTGGGTCAAACTCAGAATGGTGAATTTATGTAGTAATTAATACTAACAATAAAGAATTAGTACATCAACATCTATTAATTAAGGCCAGGATGATGACTAACTATATTCTGTTCTTTTTGCCTTCTTTTCTGCTCAGTCAGTCCTAGTCCCCATTTACCATGCTAGCCTCTTACAGTTAAACCATTATGACTTGATTCCTCAGTACAGTTTCCCATCTCTAAGTGCCTTGGTATTTATGCTTTGTTTTATAGTTGTGTTTATTTACATTTATATATGATTTTTATACATTTAGGATGCTTCTGAGTTTTTTGGCAATAGGAGCCACAAATGTAGGTGGAGGGTCAAGCCAAATATGCCAGGCAATCTCGCTACCCTGGAATTCAAATAATAGTGAAAGAAATTTTAATGTTTTTGAAAGAATGCATCTGTCCTCCACTTTTTATGTAATGTAATTGTTTATTATTTACCTTTATTCAAGACACAAAGAGCAGTGGTTGCACATTATTTAAAGACCATCCTGACATAGCAATAAAGATAACTCTAGGGTCCTTTAGAGTTGATGGTTTCCACAGGACAATGTGAGTTGTTATGTGCAAAGTACACTCATGGCTAATGGACAACAATCCTCTGTGAGACGTATTTGTCCCTAAAAGTTGTTTAAGGCTTAGTCTGTTTATACATACAACGATTTTGGTTACTATGGAATTTTATACATTCTTCTTTCTATTTGGCTTTTTTACTATGTGAAATATAACCAAACATGCAGAAAGATGAACTGAACATAAATGTATGAAGTGAATCATCGCAAAATAAACGCTTGTATAGACACCACCTGTGTGGATCAAGTCAGTACCCCAGAACCTGCCCTCAGGCCCCAGAGCAGTCATTTTCCAGTTCCCTCTCCCAAAGTTAACTACTCTTTTCACTTCTGTCTCTAAAGTTTAGTTTTTCATATAATTAAAATTTACATAAATGAATCATACATTATTTTTGTTTCTCTTTTGTTATTTTGTGTTTGTGAGATTCATACGTACTCTTATATGTAACTATAATTCATTTTAAAAATTGTTCTATTTTGTTTTCTAGTATACCCAAGTGTATTTATCTAATTTCTGATGGATAGGCATTTGTGTTGTCTCCAGTTTGATCTCTGAGCATCCGTGCCCATTTCTCTTGGTGCACATTTGCACACAGTTCTATTTGATGTGAGGCAGGAGTGGAATGTGGAGTGTGGAACCACAGGGTATGTGTTTCTGCAACTTTAGTGGATGATGTCCAACTATTTCCCACATTGGCTGTCCAGCTTTACAGCCCCACAATATTTTGTCTACACTGGGCATTGTCAGTCTTTTCAATGTGAGTTTGTTTGATGGTTGTTTATAGATTTTCCTGCATTTCCTTTTGACTTCTGTAGTATGATTCTCCTTTTCCAAAAGAGTTCCATTTGTATCTTGGGGCACAGCTATAAACACATGTATTCACTACTTCTGGGTCTGGGAATAAAGAGCATTTGAGATGTATGTTTTTATATTTCAAGATGTAGAGGGAAATGTTCCTCTGGCAAGTACTCTTTATTTCTATAGATTTGAAGACACTGTGTAATCTATATCATGTAAGCATTTGCATTCCAAATTTCTAATTATAATTTGTTTGGCACTTCTTTTTATAATGAAAAATATTTTTGAAAATTCAAAAGTAATTTTGTGCACTGAGAAGAAATTTCCTCTTATTTTATTTTCTTCACCATTATGTCTTTTTTTCTCCCAAAATTCTACTTCTTCATAAGCAGCACTGTGAATGATACGATAAACTCTGGCTAGCGTTTATCTAGTGTGGTTGTCAGGGGAAAGCACACATGATATGATCCATCCAGTCTCAGATTGTCAGTGGAGGTCTTCTTTATTCTTCGTCTCATGGGGGTTTACGAACCCTTCAGGAACTATAACTTACACTCTGTAAATAGATTCCTTCTTGCCACAGAGTCTGTCTCTAAATATTCAAATCAACATTCTTAGTTTGTAAATAGGGACTCTCCAAAATTACCTTTTGGTATGTCATTATCTGGGAGCATTTGATCTTCTCTGATGCATTTTTTGAAGATAATTTGTTAAAGTGAACATTATGGAACTCCACTGTGATTTAATTAAGCAATCTTTGAAGTAAGTTTTGTTTTAAAGAACAGATGAGCTAACCCTTGACAATCATGGTTCTTTTGTAAGCATGTATTATATAATGCCTTATTTAACAGAAGAGTAGACAGCATTACTCTACTTAGCTTATTTTTCCTATGCTAAAATTTTGAAAAGGCTATTTTTTATTTTTGGTGCACACTTATCTAAAGGTTTAAATAGTCATGCAGCCTTTGCCATTATCCAGGGAAAAAAAATGAAACTTATGTTGTGCAGAGGATAGGATATTATATTTGTTTTCTTTAAAGTTTTCAATTTGAAAAATACTAGGAAACATTGACCTATAAAACAAACAAAAAAATCACCCATTATCTCACTCCATAACTATAAATAACCTTATAAAGTAAGATGTGATGATCTCTCTATCTGTTCTTTTAGACTCTTCTAGAATTCTCTTTTCTCCTCTGTCTTAGAATGTCTCAATTATATAAACATATAATTATGCATAAATGTACATATATAAATATATGCATTTTTAAAAAGGCACCATGACATCCAAATGTAGTTTATAGAGTAAATATGAATATGTTCTCTAATAATTCTGAAAGTATTACTTTGATTAATCTTTGTTGCTGATTTAATTTTTGAAGTAATAACAAGTAATATTCAAATTGATGGATCGTTCTGTAAGGAGAGTCATTTGAGGACAAAATATGCTGTATTCTTGTACATTTGCCTGAGGAGGACTCAATTTTAGCAGCCTGGAATCCAAATAGAAACAAAATACCATTTCAGAGAGTACAGGATGCAGTGCTCAGATTGAGCTGCCTTGGGCACGAAGGATCATTGCTTCTCTCACAGCCTCATTCTGCGTGAAATATATTGAGTGGCAGTTGGTTATTTTTCCTCCCTGTCCAGGGTTGCAATTTTAGTTTTCTATGAATATATGCTGGGAGTTAGAGGACCTAGAAATTCATTTTACCCGTTGTAAGGCAAACCATTCCAAGTGGGCAGTTGGGTTATCTAAGGAGTGAAAGCAGGGGGCAATAAACAATCTTGGTCAGAATAATCCACGAGCAGCCTCGCTGTGCTGGCATTGCCCAGCACTAACAGGAGCAAGCCACTCCTGCATTCCTCCAGCACCGCATTTCCGCTCTACTTCTGAGACCCTGGGATGGAGTCAGAAGCATCAAAACTGCATTATAGCTACACTTAGCATTCAGTAAATGCTTGTGGGCTGACCTTGAAATCTGATATATCATTTTGATTAAATAATAAATATTTATTAAACAATTATTCTGCTTAAAGCTGAGAGGGCTAGGCAGTTTTCTGCCCACGAGGAGTTTTCCTGGTACTTAGGAAAGATATGACAGTTTTGGAAATAACTATAATAGATGGCCAAAAAAATGCCATTTACGAGGCTTGATGAGCCATGACTCAGATGACATGGGAGGTGGATAGCACCTTAACAATCATTCACCCACTGGGGTCAGAATTTCACAACCAGTTGAAGAAATTCAATCACTTAATTCCTTGTTTGAGTTAGCTAGACTGTGGGTGAAGAGGGGGAAATAAAACCCTCACCACTGAGATCGACTGATTTGTAAGTCCTCAGAGTGCAAGGCACAGTGGGACATCTTGTTAAAATGCAGAATCTTTCTGTGGGTCTGGAGGGGAACCTGAGATTCTGCATTTCTCCAAGCTCCCAGGTGATGCTGGGACCACACTCTGAGAAGCAAGGAACTAGATCAAATGAGAAGTAAAGCAACAAAAACAACACACCAAACACCACCCCAAAATAATAAAATAACTAACAGCTAAGAACCTCTTAACCTACCTGACAAAAGTTGACAGAAGAGGTTGAGTCCTGATCCTGTGGGGTAGTGAATCAATCTGCTGGTCATTTGACTTGATTGATATTTTATTCCAAGCTTTTAATACTTGAAGGCATCTGAGGAAGGCTTAGTTTCATGCTTTGCTAAAACAGGGTATCAAAAGAGAATATAAAATTCACATCTAGAGCTGTATGTAAGACTGGAGGTTAAGGGCAGATTTTAAGCTGTTTTTGGAACATTCAGGAGTAACAATCCAAAGACAAATCAGAATTTCTTTGCAGGTTTGAAACAGAAGGCATCAAAGAGAGTGAAAAATTTATCTCTCCATCAAACTTAATAGCATGATGGCTCGATACAGAGTTTTCATTTATTTCCTAAATACATCAGAGGACATGTTACGCATAGTTTAAGGGGACGAGAAAAATGGGCCATTATCATTGCAGTTAAATCTGATAAATATTTATAAATAAAACTAGGGGAGAGATTATCTTTCTCTCTTTTATCTTCCATGTTTCTACCTCCATTAATTCTTATGGCCTCAAACGCAAAGCTACGGACATGGGAACTACAGTATATAAAAGCCGTTTCTTTAGTAAATCTCTCCTTTATCTCTCAAACTGCACTAAATGGGAGATGATTCCCGCTGCGTTGTGAACAGACTCTTTAAACCACTATCTGAGAGCATATCAACAGGAACTGCAGCCAGAGAGGTGATGGGATGTGGGCGCTGACATTTGTAGAGCAGTGCTACTGCCATGAGGACGAAGGTCTGTACTTCAAACTGACTTTCAAAAAACAGAAGAGTCTATTTTAATATGAAGCTTTCTTCTGCATAACAATCATCATCATCATAATTATAATAATGGCCAAATTCCGTTGAAGACCCTCTACCTTCTTGCTGCTATGCTCAGTATTTTACACGTTATTTAACTCAAGCCTCATGATAACTCTGTGAGTTTACACACATTTCATTTAAGCCATGCAGTAACTCTATGAGCGAGGTACTAACATTTTCTCCATTTTATAGGTGAGGAAACTGGGGCCTAGAGAGGCTAAATAACTTGCCCTAGTATATAGCTGACCAGATTTAAGCTCACTGATACTTAATCCTGCTCAGCCAAGGAATAAAATCTAGTCACAGCTCTCAGGCACGAATTTATCCAGAACCATAGCCAATACATCTTGAAAATTAGCAACTTTACATGTATAGGGCCAAAAAGAGCTCTTAAGTATACCCACAGGCTTCTTCTAGGAGAAGCAGTATACCGGGTTTTATCCTGCAGGGCAAACCCACCCATATCTTAGTGACAGATGGCACAAACTTGAAAAAAAAAAAAAAAAAAAGACTATAGTGTGGGATAGATGTTAGCTTAAGTAGAAACTCTTTTAAGAAGATGAGTCTTTTGCCAAATTATTATGCTACAAGCATGAGTATGTATTGGGTTCTTGCTCTATGCCTAGCGTTGTGCTAAGACTCACAAAATGCTGTGTTGAATAGGCAAATGGTTTGGGGAATTTTTTCCTCTATCAGTGCGTATATCTCATTCAGAACTGACAACACAACAAACTCTATTTTATTTAAATGCAACCCTCAGGCCCTTAGCCCTGAAAAGAAGCCCATTCTGAGAATCAAGACATGTCATGAGGTCCATTTTACCCGTCAGTCTATTTGCAGGAACCTGTCTGGAAGGGGAAAGGTAGGGAAGTTTTTGAGTTACTCTCCTTAGGATCTTAGGACAGTGCTATAGTGGGATCTTGTGGAGGGAACTTTTGAGGAAGGGCTCATTTGAGCAAGTGCAATTAATAACTGTTTCCAGAAAGGCAGTTGGCAAGGCTCCTGTAGTGGCATCAAATGGAACAAGAATATTACTCTAGACGATGCTGGCTGGGAGTGTGTCTCCTTTCTGCCTTTCCTGGGTGACAATTTGGCCTGATTAGTGCATAACTCAAAAAGTGTCACCACGGGGTCTGCAAGAGGAAACCAGGCCAGAATTTCATATATACAAAGACAAATTTGTCACAGATGCAGATTTATCACATGCAAGAGGGAAGATTTTTATCCCTCACTAATTGCATTGGGGTTACATTCTAAAACAGCCCCCAGACACATGGAAGGGACTTAGGAGGTCCAAGTTCTGATATCACAGATACAGGAGATTAAGGCCTCACAATTAGTGGCAGGGGTGGTACTGGCAGCCAGAACTCCTGATTTTCCACCAATTTAGACAGGAAAGCGTGTGGCCCAGCAAAAAGCTGTATAGTACAATTTCAAAGATGTTGATATTTGAGTATTTTTCAATTTGGACTCATAAGAATATCTTGTCTTATATGCTGCATTTTTATGGAGTTCCAAATAATTACTAAGTGTAATTAGTGTCACCAAATTGTAGTTAACTGCGTTCATTTTTTTAAAAAAAAGCATCAAATAATAAATTTGTGTATGGAAAAAAACTTTGGATCAGTTGTCCAATTAATGATTTTCTTAACAGAGGGATTCCTTTATATTTTCAGAGAAAGGGTATGAGGAAGCATTAGTGATTTCAATGGATCATGGTTTAAAGTCATCATAGAAGCATTGGGAGTAAAACAGAAATCATGAAAATAGTGTTTGATGGTGTCTTTACGTAGGCACATTTCAGTATCTTAGGCTTGATCACCAATTATAATGAAAAGTGAAATTATTAGCTTCTAAACTGGGTTTGAGGCAAAGTCTCCAACGTTTTCAAATATTCAGAATGAGCAATTAAATCTATTCCCCTTTTATTTGCAATTTTTCTGTGTTCTACTCAGATGACCAGGAGTAATGCCAATTAGGGCCTGTGGTTAAATGACTCTCCCCACTTAGTGACTAATTAAGTTGCCGTTCAGGCTGTAAGAGATGTTCACAATTAGAGGACTCACCCAATCAAAAAGCTAAGTTGCTGCTTGATCTTTGTCTCATCTGACATATCCTTAAGCTTTCAAAACACATAACATTGGTAAATCAGAAGCCAAATAAAAGGAAGGAAATAAATGCACAAATTAGAGTAGAGAGTACCTCAGTATTTTTCATTCATATACTGCCTAAAATACAGCATCAGTGTTGTTATGTATAATCCAGGAAGTTAAAGAACTGGTTATTAAAAAGACAAACAATAACACATATGACAAAAAAAAGTCACTCCAGCCCTTAATTATCTCTTCGGTTTAGTACTCCATCTAAGCCAATGCTTCTGCATTTTGACTATACTAAAAAGAAAACAGTAGAGTAAAAAGTTAAAAACCAAGCCTGTTTACATTTCAACTGAAATGTAGGAGGAGGGGCACAAAGAGGGTGTCGGTTTTGAATTTGAGCTAATATAATCAGTGACTTGATTTGTATCAAAAAATGTAAATATTTCTTTGAAATCTGACTTGGCCTTTGGAAGAGAAAAATACTTACTGAGAAATCTGCATTAACAGAACAAATCCTACTTGCAAAGTAGAAACCAATGTTGTTGGCTTGAGTAGATCTCAAGTCAGCTGTGAAATTCATAATCTTTTATCCATAAAATAGCTTCTCCTCTGAATGACAGAATGATTTTTGACCTAGGTGTTTGCCAAGTCTGAAGACAAAAGGCTTCGTGCGCACACCTGAGCAGCAGCTTCAGGAAAGCTTTTAAAGAGATGGTTGTTTGTGTAAGGGTCACAGGCGCAACTGTTCTGAACTCATCAGTGTGAATATTTTTTTAATCGGTCAGATGTCATCTGTTTTATTAGCAAAAGTCTGATACCCTAGTGACTTAAAGAACAGCCCCAGACTACTCAGTGAATTCAGTCATGTTTGCCTCTTAATTTGTACCAAGTAATTTTTTGGGGGTGTCCCATTTTCAGTCCTTTAAAATCTCAATAGATTACTCTAGCTACTCAGTGATTAATTTAATTATCTTGTAAGACAGAAGTCAGAGGCTTCTTGTTTGGTGTTAGGTTTGATGTTTAAAAAACCAGTCATTCTTGACTAGTCTACAGGCCCTAGGTTGTCAGTGCCTTTTTCCTATCTCATTTTAAATTAAAAACCATGAAGCAACAGGTGGGGGCCAATTCATCCAAGAAAAATTAAGATAAGGTCAATTTGACCATGAAAGAAGGAAAAGGTATTTCTACAAGCCCATTCTTGCATAGAGGGACAGGAAATTGGATAGATAAGTTTCTCCCATCTCTACAGCTCCCAAGGGCAGGATCACCAGGGACTCCAATTTGGGGGAGACTCTTTGTCTTGTGTTTCCTGCAACAAAGCAGTTCGGATTTTGCAAATCATAGACTTTGATAATAGTACTGAGAAAAACGAGCCACAGTAAATGTGTGACCCAGGCTTATTGGAATGACATCTTATTACTTGATACGAACGTATCTGTTAACAAAGGAGACTTTTGGCATTGGAATTGGATATTAATTGTTAATATTTCAAGTTAATATTTAAAGCATTATGAATCAATTGGCCTGAAATTGTGACTTGAATCCTCAATGTAACAAATAACATTTTTTCTTATTTCTGGTATGTGTTTATTATATTGTCTAATTTTAAATCTATCTATTGAATTAGCTCTGAAATTACAAGAACAGATTAAAAGTAAGATTACAAAATATGATTGCTATTTGATTTTTAGGGCCCTGGGTATTTAATAGACATTTGTACATTGAGTTTTTGAAGATTTGCCAATTATGGCTATTTTAATTTTCCTTCTGAGTTACACCGTACTGGAAGAATATTATTTAAATAAAAGTTGATACCTCTGTGACTTATTTCAGTTTGTTAAAAGGAATCAATCAAAGACAAAGAGTCTAACATCATGTATAAAAGAGTCTTGTTTTGTCTGGTGGTAATGTGGATGCAATCTAATTGTACCGAGTTAAACTCTAAATACAATTGTATCTACAACTACCTTTATATTAATGGAGGGTGAATATGTATTTAGCATGCATTGAACCCCCATAAATACTTCACATTTCATAAAGCTAACTTAGACTCTGTTCTTCAGAACACAACCCATTGATAATAAAGGGAGGGAACTCTATTGTAGAGAGGTACAGAAAACAGACTTTAATTAATAAGATCTGCTTCTGTAGTTCTGTAAAATTGCTTTCCTCTGGGGTTTAAGTAGAGAGGAGGGGCATTTTTGTTTATATCTTACTAACTGCAAAGAGTGAAGGAGTCCCTGTACACAGTGCTGAAAATGGCTTTAGTTGGCTCCTGGGTTCGACTCAACACATACAGGAATACCTACTACATAGATCTATAGTTTATTGCTAGTACTCCCTGAGTTTTCCTTGATCTTTGGAATATTTTCGGCTCCCACTTAATCAAAGCTAGTTCAGATCCCCAGAGGGTCTAGAAAATACTCAGCTTTCAGCCTTTGTAGTTTATTTAATAGATGACATTATCCTTGATCCCTATTTTGTATTCTATCGAAAATTTACTTAATGTGAAGAATTCTGGGTGCATTTTGGGTTTGTCTCCCTAGGGTTTGGTTGACAATTTATTTCAGTGTATCAGGTCAGAAAAAGCATTCTGCCCAAAACAGATAACAGGAGAATACACTTTTCAGTTTCTATAATCATGATGAATGTAACCAACCTTCTCAATATACCATATCTTTTCTGCTGTGTCCTAATAGATTTATGGTTGTAATTGTATATGTCAGGACTTGTAGCTAATTGGGATAAATTATGTATGTTTACATTACTATTACCATTTATAAAATGCTATTTTATCTGAAGCTGTATAGACAAAGACTGCCTGTATTATAATTCCTGATGAATTTGTTTGCAGCACAAGACTCTGCTGAGGTTTGGTTGGGAGTATCAGATTTTGCAAATATCGAGAGAAGATCGAAAACTTAAATTAACACTTATGCTGGATATTCTTAACTGGTATATGTCATAGGATCATAAGTATTGCAATGCAAATTGAATTATTTTTTACCTAAATGTATCAAAGGTGAGTAAATCTCTGGTTTTGTGAGTTTTAACAACAAGAGTCAGGATGTGTTCCAGTAAACTTTGGCATAGTCACAAAAATGCCAATTTCTGTGGCATAGTCTGCTTATCAAAAGCTTTCATTACTTATATGAAAATATCCATGAAAAGTTTACAGAGAATAGTTACAAGAAAGAGTGTTTAGGGCTTGATATCAAAGTGCTGCTTTTCAAAGGGATAACCAGTTGTAAAAATATTTTGGTATGAGAGACACATCATCGTTAAATGCAAGGAAATGACTTAAGTTGGATATAAAGAACAGAAAACTGAAGAAGAGAAATGCAGCCACCTTGAAATGTGATTAATAAATTTTTCATGAGTTTTAATTAATTTGTCAATTCAATACCAGCGAAACTCTCTTGGTCCTGAGAAAACTAATAAGCATAGTTTTGCTAGAAATTCATCTTTCTAAGTAACAGTCTTACTTCCAAAAATTGTACACTGTAATGTACATATGTAATTCACGATGGGTATGTGAGGATTTACGTGTGGAATGAACATAAAAACTCCTGGTTCATGATGCAGATGGCTGTTCACAAATTAGGCATGATCTGGGGTGATACATATTTAGAGGCAAAAAGTGTGCACTGATTATTACTCTTCTTTCTACCCCCGTGAGAGCCAAATAAGATCAATTTATAACAATGCACTTCCAGACTTTTTGACCCATAGGCAGTGTTCTAAACAAGCTGAGTCCAGAAGCTTTACTTTTGGACTCTAGTTCAATACAATTTATTTTCTAACTATTAAAAGT
Organism: Camelus dromedarius; assembly: GCF_036321535.1. Taxonomy (NCBI): domain Eukaryota; kingdom Metazoa; phylum Chordata; class Mammalia; order Artiodactyla; family Camelidae; genus Camelus; species Camelus dromedarius. The sequence goes on from NC_087450.1 coordinate 27,808,346, forward strand.
GAGTACGTGTGCATGTATGTGTAGATGGAGAGATAGACGATAGTGATCTGGCAGACTGTAGCTAGTAAACAAATGCAGATTTATTTCTCACATTGGCAACAAATGTTCTGAACTATTACATCCTCCCTCCTTTAAAATGAAATTAAAACACAATGTAGGTATACTTCTAAACATATGAAGAACGAAAACTTCAATAAAATAGTGTGTTCTCTTTGAAAATTGCATAATGGAAAACATAGTCAGCCATGTTCTCATAAAAGTGCTCATGTGCAGAAGTAAAGTATGCCTTTAATTTGGGAGAATGCTTATTAAAACATACCACATTTATATAAGAGCTTAAAGCTGATATGAGCACAACTTCCAGGTTTACAAATCACAACTACAATGCATTTTTCCAAATTGGAAAATGGAGAATAGACGTCACCTTAACAGAATCAGGCTTAGTTAATTGCCAATCAAGACATTCTTGACTTCTGGTGTGGTGGATTTTGTAATCTATAACTGTCAGTAGAGTTGCCTGACAAAGTGTCTTGAATCTACAATTATCATTTGTTCCTTTAATGTATTAATCGGTTAAAGTTTTTATTATTTCAGAAATAACAGAAAACCCTAAAACTTTTGGTTCACTACTGAAACTTTAAATTTATCGAAAGCAAAGTAGCTATTCATTACTGAAATATTGAAAAACTGGATCTTTGCAAAAGAACCTTTATGGATTCATTTCTTTTTTTTTTAACATTTTTTATTGATTTATAATCATTTTACAATGTTGTGTCAAATTCCAGTGTTCAGCACAATTTTTCAGTCATTCATGGACATATACACACTCATTGTCACATTTTTTTCTCTGTGAGTTATCATAACATTTTGTGTATATTTCCCTGTGCTATACAGTGTAATCTTGTTTATCTATTCTACAATTTTGAAATCCCAGGCTATCCCTTCCCACCCTCCACCCCCCGGTAACCACAAGTCTGTATTCTCTGTCTGTGAGTCTATTTCTGTCCTTTATTTACGCTTTGGTTTTGTTTGTTTGTTTTTGTTTTTGTTTTTTAGATTCCACATACGAGCGATCTCATATGGTATTTTTCTTTCTCTTTCTGGCTTACTTCACTTAGAATGACATTCTCCAGGAGCATCCATGTTGCTGCAAATGGCATTATGTTGTCGGTTTTTATGGCTGAGTAGTATTCCATTGTATAAATATACCACATCTTCTTTATCCAGTCACCTGTTGATGGACATTTAGGCTGTTTCCATGTTTTGGCTATTGTAAATAGTGCTGCTATGAACATTGGGGTGCAGGTGTCATCCTGAAGTAGATTTATGGATTCATTTCTTGATCCTTGGGAGGCAGAAGAAAATAAATCTCAAAGAGCTGGCTCAGTTCTTTGTCACATAAATGCCAGATATCATTTTGGGGTGCAAAGAGAAAATTAAAAGAAAAAAAAAATCTCACATTTGTGTGTATTCCCTTTTCTCCATTCCACTGAAAACAGTTTTCTGGGACTCATCATACTCAAAAGGCCTATTGTATTAAAGGAAAGACATGAGATCTTTGGAAAGATCTTGTACTTGAAGGAGGCTGGATTTTGAATTCCTTGAAGGGAAAGATGTCTTATTCATGTTTATAATCACTTTCACCAATCAAATTGTCCCTAGTGCTTGATAAGCATAATGCTAACAAAACACAGAACAAACAGGTAATGTGCAAGCCTTACCTTGATTCTCTGTGCTATACATCGGTGCCCCTTTTCAGTTCTCTAGTGCTGTTAAATTGCTGGATGTAGCTGATACACTTAGAAATAGCTGATATGCCAGGGTCATTGCAGAGGTACCAGGGACTGGCTACATAAATGGCAGCAGGGTGCAGACTGTCCCGTGGAACCTTGCTAACAATATAAAGTGATCGTTCCCCTTTGTAGAAGAGGGAGATTGCGTAACACATTCATCCACGTTGAGATTTCTAAATACAGTGAATATTTTTAAACAAATGGATTGCGCCTTAATTTATCGAACAAATATTTCTGTAACATTTGATAAATGTATAGTACTAGCTAAATGGAGTGACCAAGCATATGGAATCCAAACTGCCTGGAATCAGACCCTGGACCTGCCACTTACTTCAGCCTCTCTGTGCTTGAATTCTACATCTGTAAATACAGCTGCAGTTTTTAGGTTATTGCATTACTTAATGAGTTAATGTATTAAAATCACTTAGGGGGGAGGGTATAGCTCAGTGGTAGAGTGCACGCTTAGCATGACGAGGTCCTGGGTTCCATCCCCAGTGACTCCATTAAAAAATAAATAAACCTAATTACCTCCCCCAAATAAATAAATACAATAAAGTCACCTACAATGCTGCCTGGCACAGGGTAAGAGCTACAGCGTGTTTACTCCACTTGTCTAGGTTCTGCTACAAGTGAAAGAGGCCTAGAATAAAAATGACAAACAAAACCAGAGTGTATTTACCTCTCACGTAAGAGTCTGAGTAATAAAGTCTGATTGAAGTGGCTTTTCTCTGCAGCATTTTCAGAATTTGTTCTTTGGTTCCAGGAACCCTAGGGTTTGTCCTCATCTGCTTGGTCCAAGGCAGATACTCTGATAGGAAGGGAAGAAGGCCAGATTCTCCTTTATGGGCATGATTTGGAAGGTGCCCTCATCACTTCTGCTCACTTACTGTTGGCTAGAGCTTAGCCACATGGCCACACTTAGCTTCGGGGGAGACTGGAAACTCCTTCCTTATGCTGCATGGCCCTGTCCCCGGCTCCAAGTTCTGTGACCTGCACAAGGGAAGCAGAGGAGAAGGCTTACTAGGAGGACGGTTCCCAGTTTCTGCCACAGACAAACTCCCATAGAGTCAGCACAGAGATGACTGTCCTATCCAGAGCTGGTAGATTGTAGTGTTGATTTTTCACGGTGCACTCAAATACGTGGGAGAAAAGTACTTCTGAGTTTTTCAGACATATGAACACAGGTACAACTCAACTCATTGTTTATAACTAAGTTATTTCTGGCATCAGTAGGATCAAAATGATCTTAACCGATTTATTTATCCCAGCTTTCAATCTTAAAATGGCATTTTTGAAACTTCAAAACCAACAGTTTCTTTGTGCATATTATTCACTCTCCTGGTTTCTCTTTAGCTTAAGCTATCCGTTAAAGTCTTCGTTCTTTCTAAGAATCACTGCCCTGATTTTCGTTTTATCTATTGCTCTGTCCCAATTCCTTTTCTAAATTATTTTTGTTTCCTGCCTTCTTCCCTGCTATCTTCTTTCATATTCTTGATTAGGTAATTTATAAACTTCCCAAATGGCCGTTTGGAAGGCTCTGTTCTAACGATCATTATGGTGATAAGAGTTTGATCTTGGGCCTTTAATCACCTTCCTATTTCTTTGAAATCCATTACTTGACTCTCTTCCCTTAGCACTGATTGCAGAAGCCTTAGATTTGTTCATAAAGGCTTAATGGATTATAGATTGTTTATTAGCCTAAGGAAATAGGTTTTACTTAAAACATAGCCATTTCAAAAGGATTGGAGAAAGGAGATCAGTAAGTTGGCTGGAATATCTTTTATTGCTTTATATGGATGTACTGGTTAAGCATATTTCTTCCTTCAACTTTTTAAAAATAGGGAACAAGTTCAAAATATAGGAAACTCATCCTTCAAAGTGAGAGCTTATTATCCTTACTATGTACTTAGTATGATTTATTTATTAAAACTGTAGTAGAATAATGATGGGCTACTAAGTGGAAACTAAATGGTGGAAAAAAACACATGCAGACTTACTAAATAAACCCTTGTTATTTAAAAGGATGAACTGGTCCAGTTCCTCAGGGAAAACAAAGAAACATTTTTTTCAAATAATAAATTTAGAAGTCAGATTTTTTTTTTAAACATTGGGCAATGACCAGCATCCAAAACCATCATTAGCATGACTTTATTCAGTGAATGAGAACAGTAAACATAGGCTGGGGACGACTGGATGCAGATATAAAATAAATGTACTCTTAATACATCATCATTAGAGCCAATATATAGCAGATGACAGATTTCTAGCTGATGTAGAAATTCAACCTCCTGCCATATATATAGCCTTCTTACTTTGGAAATATATTGGACAGAAAGAGAGGATGCAATTGTATAAAGCCAGAAGTGTGAAATCTTTCATATATGAAAAAAAATCCATAAATAAGCTATTTCCTGAAAGTGTCTACGTGATTATGTAGCCCAATTCCCCAAAGTGCTAGCTTGGGGTCAGATCGATTTTGAACACAATAAAAGGATGGCGTTTCCCCCTGCATTATGCCAATATCTTTTGAAAATTTTATATCTAAAGAAGACAGGATCATTACATTTGAAAAGTGGACAGGCTACCCATAGAGAGTGTGCATTATCTGAAATAAACGTTCATTTCAAAAGGAAAGTTTGAATGTCATGGGGTTAGCAGCAGAGGCACTTCTTAATCATAAAAATCAGTTTTAAGAATCTTGCAGGAGGCAAGGAATATATCCATGGACAACTAAGCTACATTCATTTTCCAAACATTATGTATAAAATAAGGCATTGTAAATTGATTATGTAACAAATTATTAAAGTGGTATACTTAGCAGAAATTTCAAAAGCCAGGTCTGAGGAATCATTCGATAGACAGATACTTGTTTATTGACAGTAGATCTTTGTCTTGGGGGTGAAAAGAAGGGGCAGATGAAATATCTTTTTCAGGTTCAGTAGACATCTTACATTGGTGAATTAGCTTGGTCTCTAAAGAACTTCATAAATTGAGAAAGGTAATGCATAAGTTTCCACATAATTTTTAGGCTTTCTTATAGGAGATTTTCCTGGGATTCCCCAACAAATGTGCAAGAAAAAGGCATAGTAGAATGGTGTTAGCCTGTAGGGTAATGTAGCTTAGAATGACAATCAAGAAGAGAGTATAATAAATGTCTAAATATTTAACTATTTATAGTCCTATTCCATTTGTGTTCATTTTTAATTCTTTCCTCCTTGAAAAATCTGTGCCTTTAAAAAAAATCAATTTTCAGTGGTAAAGACTCCTAAAAAAAAGATCAAAGAAGAGACTTGTTACAATCTTCATTTTAGTTCATTGTCACTTTAGCACTTATGGCAACCTCATCATTGAATTAGTTGTCATTTCAAAAAACACTTCTTTCTATTAATTCTAATACTAGTATAAAATTAAGCTTCTTAGAAAAGGCTGAAGAATTGAGATGTGCTAATCAAGAAAAGTGGAGTAAGGAGGAAACTCTCTCTGAGCCACACTGGACTATTTGATGCCCTGAGCATGCCACATACCTAGTTTTGGTTTCCTCTAACCCTTTGCCCAGGTAGCTCACTTTGCCATTAGATGTGATCGAATTCCTACTCATCCTTTAAGACCTATTTGAAATAGTTCTCCTTTGGGGAGGTCTTCCTCAACACTGCAAGGAAAAACTAACCCCCTTCTGTGCCTATGTCAATTGCTTATATCATGCAGAAATTCAACCCTCCTGCCACATACAGCTTTCTTACTTTAGAAACGTATGGAAAAAGACAAGAGGATACAATTGCATAAAGCCAGATGTGTGAAATATTTCATATATGAAAAAAATCCATAAATAAGCAATTTCCTGAAACTGTCTACATGTTTAGGTAGCCCTTATCCCCAAAGTACTAGCTTAGGGTCGTATCAATTCTAATCATTTCGCTTTAGAGTTTAAATTATTCTATAATAGTGTGCCTAGCTATCCCAGGAATTTGTCATAGCTGAATTAAATTTCCACCAAGTGTTTCTCTTGATTCTTGACACTTGAGGCTCCTATGGTGGGATGTCATGGTAGAGTGGGAAGAGAATGCAAACTTTGAAATAAGGCAGACCTACGTCTCAACTTGTATCCTTCACATATTTACTATGTCCAAATTACCTACAGTTTTTGTGAGCTTCAGTTCTTATGCCTGTAAAATAGAGATGATGAAATGTATTTTATAGAGTAGTTCTGTGAGTTAAAAGAGAAAATTGTAGGTAACCAATGAACATTAGTTCTTAACTTGTATGGATGGCCAAACTGACAACTCAGATCTTTCCCATGGTGCTTCATCATCAAAGACCTTAAGCATAGCCCTTGAGGCAATTATACGAAGTCAGTAACTTTTAAAGCATTTTCTTTTCTCACTTACTCTCCCAGGCTCCCCTTGTGTAGACGGTTAGATGGATGAGTGACAGAGGCTTGGAATACTTTATGAGTACGGTGGTTCTATAATTAAATGTAATCAATCTATAATTTATATAAAATGATTACATATCAAGTAGGCATGAGACATAAGTATTCCATTCATCTTTATATCGTCACAGTGAGTATTACCTTTATGGTCTGCTTAGAAGTGCTGTGCCCACGGAGGAAATTCACCTAGTCCCAGCGTCTAGAGTAATGGCTTCGGTAAAGCAATCATTCTGTGTTTTGCATGTGCTGGTAATTAAGACAGATTTGAAGGTGGCTGCTCTATTCAAGTGACTTTAGGATGAATTCCACATAAATTATTGTGACAAACTAGTGAAGCTTTTTGTAAGTAAGTGGTGGTTTGTCCTCTCTCCCAGTTGTCGTTCAGTGCAATAAAAATTTAGGATTTGCTCAGTTATTTGTGAAATGGTCTGCATTGCGGTTTTGTGAGAAATTCCCTTATGCCTACCAGCTTGCTCATTCTTTGCAGAGTGACTCTTCATCCTCATTGAAATCTGAAATTATTTTTGTCAGATTGCTTTTCAAAATAAGTCAGTCTGCAAATCTCTCAAAAGATTGTTTGGAATTTAGAAAATTAAGCAATGACAAAATAAAACAAAATTTAGAACCTACATTTGTGAAAGGTCAGACAAGATTGAATTCAACAATATTGGAGTGCAAGTGCAAGTTTATTTTATTGCTCATATTCTTCATATTTAATGCAATTGCTTAGCAAACATTTTTTCCCCAAATGGTAATATTAAACAACTGTTTACTATTCCTCATTATTTTATAATTTTTCCATTAAATATTAGGTATAGGAAATCTAGAAAATATAAGCAATATTGACTAATATGCTCTATTCTAAAAACATTTACCTTGAATCAGTTTTATAGGAGTATGGATCAATTTTTATTGGCTTATCCAAGCTTTCTTGCTCCTTATAGCCAAAGCATGAATTTAGGAAATGGTCATCTGAGTTAATGGTGTGATTTGTAGTGTTGATCCAAAATTTAGCAGAAATTATGAGATTCAAACTTAACATTAATTGACACCATATGCTACTATGCCCAGTGGAAGGCAGGGCAAAGGTCAGGGCCTGGGACCCAGGATTAGGAACACAGAATGTGGAATGTGAGAAATATGCTTGATTCACCTTTTCTAAGCATAGCCACAGGCAAATTAATTTTAATAATTAACATATGTTGTCCAATATAAATTGTTACAAGTCCAAAACCAAGCCTGGACCAAGCAATATTTTCTAAGAAACCATTCTTCCTTCCTCTTTCTTTGGATTTTCGTTGTCCTTTCCTCCATCAGTTGCTAACAATAAGGTTTTACCTGCAAAGATTTGAGGTTTAAACCTTCCCAGGAGAATTTGCATATTGATAAAAGGACTCTTTGGAAATGAAACAGATTCAGGATCCCAGAGTCTTCTTTTCTGATCAGTGCTGCTGTGCCGGTGGTCAAGAGGTCCTAATGTATGTCACTCATCAAACCACAAAGGTCAGCCTCCCCCAACAAGGCAGGGAATGCCATACCCTTTTGGCTCAGCTCAAGCACCATGCCTTCAGGAAGTTCCCCATGAACTATGCGTCCTTTCCACCCCAGGCTGGATCACATGTCCTTCCTGGATGTGTGTGTCTTTCCTCTTCTCCATAAGCTTCAGGACAAGGACAGTATCTTATCCAACTTGTCTTCAGTTCTTGGCATATAGTGAATACTTACTTAATGAGCATATGAATGAATGAATGACTATTTGGTGTCTCTTGGTTTCTTTTTATGTTTTATAACAGAATATGAAGCATAGTAAGAGAAGTCAATAAAATGCTTCTGTTGTTACTTTTTTTCAGATATTGTGAATAAATACACTTGTTATTGTTTAACTGAGCTTAGTGGAAACACTCAGCATTTCCTAGAAAATAAGGATTAGAGATAATTCACATTTGCTGTACAGACAACTAGCTGCTAACTTAGACTGTCTTGTCACTCTGGAAGGTATTGTAAATTAATTCTTTTGTTCTTATTTCACTCCATAAAATGATACATTCTATGGAAGTGGCTATAAATTCATGAAACTCATTCTGGAAAGTCTTCTCAGAGGATCCAAATGAATGTTATTCTTTTAGGGTGTTACCTAGGATAATACACACTTACCACAAAGACACTGATGCTACTCAAAGCAGTTTTGGCATTTTCTGCTCTTGACATCAGAGCCAAGTTATTAAATGTATAGGAAATCAGTTGTAAGTCTATGAACATGGATTTTTTTTCAGCTTACAAAGAAGGGACCTGCTTGGTTACTGTGAGAAGTGGGGATGTCAGAAAATACAGGAAACCTTCCTTGTAGCCACATAGCCAGGCATTATAAAGAACTAGAACATGGTCGTGCTACTTGAGGCATCACAGCAAATCCAGTGAACCAATCATTTTACCATCGCTCTCTACCCCGGAGAGGGCATTTTTCCCATGACCCGTCTTCCTGTCCCTCTGATTCTTGAGGGTAAACATCTCTTCCTAATGATGCTACTTACGCCTACTGACTTCTCATTTCCTGTATGTCCTTCCTCCATTTCTCCTTTACTTATACCACTGCCTCCTGACCCCCCAGGAGAAGTTCTACTGAGATTCAATAGAGATTCAACCAGGTGGCGTTCCTCTATGAAGAACTCCCTGCCACCTCGTAGAGCCCTGTCTCCCTTGTTCCTTCCCTCTGGAGGGCTGGCTGCCTTGGCCTGTGGTGTGGTGCATGTGTGTGTGCCTCTCATGGGTAGGACTGGCATATTATGTACAAGAAATCCCTACGGCTACTTCCCTCAGGAAAGTCTGTGAATATAGAAGGCACTCCAGGTTGAAGACTTCGGTATAATTTTTTTTTTTTTACAGCTGTGCTGGCATATTGATCAGAACTGGTCAGAGTGATGGAGAAGAGATGACTCCAGATGTCCAGAGTGAGCAGTCAGATGTCAAGAAGGAGCTGAGATGAAGTTAGATGTGGGACAGCAAGGCAGACTTGAGGATGGAAGGAGTTGGGTAGAGAAGGGAGAAAATCTTTCAGGGGCCCAGAAAACCAGAAATACTTGAGACCTAATAAGTACAGAAACAGAAAGACTTGGGATACGCACACACAGGGGCACAGGTCATGGATGTCAGTGTGTGTCTGCAGCTGGTTTTCATTTCTTTAAGTTTCATTAGGCTCACTTTATATTGAACCAGCTCGGTCCCTTCCACAAATTTTTATCAAGGCCCCTTCTATTCCAGGTAATGTGTTTCTCTCTTTTATTCACTGACTGTAGTTCTGAATGACTTAAGATTAAAAATACGAATTGAATCCAAGTGTAATGGCTCAAAATTTGGCATCATCGGGACTGTTTAAAAGGTGATCAAAAGAGAGGTTCTGAAGGCAAGATCGAAAGTGCACTCCGAATACATTTTGAACACTGGCAGCTTCTTTGTGACAAATTTCAAAGCATCTCCTTTGAAGGGAACAACACTCAGTTTGATCTATAAGTTCTGGTATGTTTAGTGAGGGGAAAAAATCCTGTTGTATTACTTTTAAGTTTCACATTGCCTAAATCTGTCCTAAACATTTTAAAGGTACCATTTTGAGACCTTGATCTTTTGTTAGCCTACCCAGAACTCCTGGGTGCATTTCCCAAGTGGGGGCAGCAGGCCTTCCTGTGAGGCAGTGATCAGTTCTGACCTCCGGTAAAGAGGCTGATATGGACACCTCCTTTAATTGCTTATTTTTTTGAATGGAGGTACGGGGTACTGAACCCAGGACCTCCTCCATGCTAGACACGCTCTCTAGCACTGAGCTATCCCCTCACCCTGGAACCATTCTTTAAATTGATAATAATACGTTTCAGAACCAGTTAAAGGATGAAAATGACTGATACTGCTATACATTAGGGGTTGGCAAACTTTTTCTCTAATGGGCACAGACAGTGAATGTTTCAGGCTGTGGGCCATAGATCTCTGTCACAACTACTCAACTGTGCTGTTGTAGTGCAGGAGCGGCCTTAGAGGATGTGTAAGTGGATGGGTGTGGCTGTGTTCCAACAGAACTTTATTCAGGGGCTCTGAAATTTCGATTTTATATACGTTTCATGTCTCACAAAACATTCTTCTTCTTTGATTTCTTTTCAACCATTTCAAAATGTAAAAAATATTATTCACTCATGGATAATACAAAAAAAGGAAGTAGAGGGTGGGGTGGGATTTGGCCCATGACTTTAGTCGACTGACCCTTCATTTAAACGAGGAAACCAGGATTTAGGAATTTCAGGTGGAAGGGTGGTAACCTACAGGGTGGCTCAGAGCTGGGGCAGCTTCCAGGAGCCATGCTGTAGGGGCGTTATCTGCAGCCCTGGTGGAAAGCAGGTAGAGTACCATTACGGTTTAATAAGCTGACTGTGGAGCAGTAATTCTGTGCTCTAGAACCTTCCACTGCTGCTGGGAAAACGCTTACTCAAGGCTCTGCAATCCTCGTAAATACCAACTGTCCTTTGGCGGCCCCTTTGTTTAGATGAAGCAGGGTGCTAGAATTTATTGCTTCTGTGACTTAAAGTTCCTGGACACACCAACTACACTTGCTCTTTTCAAATAAAAGTCAGTTTGGATTTATTTAGAGACTTTGCCCTTATGGAAGAAATATCAGAACAATATGCCTGAGAGAGCAGGGTACTCATCTCCTGAAAATCCGGCAGGCCTCTGCTGTGGTAAAATTACTTCTAGCTGGTACTGGGGACAATTCCCTGTGACTCATAGGGGGATGACCTTTCTGGAGATTCCTGACTTCCAGGGATGAATGCTTCTCTAGAAGTGGGTTTGTGGGTTGCAAAGGCAGTGTCGAACATCTGGCCATCTTAGTTTCTCTCCTTGACAGAGTATGGCCTGTTTGATAAATTCCTCCACATCTGGCCAAATGCCCCCCATTGCCTAGCACAGAACGGGTACCCAAGCAAGCAGCTGGGGTTACAGTTTTAAGCTAAAATCCTCCCTCATTTTAAAATACTTTTTCCTGTTTCATTTCGGTACTTGGAGGAAGAGGGATGCTTTAATGGATACACGTGTCTGGGAAAGCAAAGCAAAACACAACAGGATTATTTGTTGAAACTGTACTGTTCCTGGGCATGGAAAAGCACACAAGCCAATGTTTTCTAACATCAGATTTTCCCCCCTTAATTTGGAGCCTTATTTTTTCTTTCAACTTTGGTGGTTCAGCTCCGGGAGCAAAATGGAAAATCGCTCTCCCTCCCACAGTGAGCGCACACTGGCATCACTACACTGGAGGGTTTCTGTCTGCTGTCCTTGTGGAAGGAGAAATATACAGTATCACGTGGCTACACGACATCCACGTTCGGCTGGTCATCCCACCTCAGCCGCTGGCAAATGGGCCCTGAGATAAAATGCAGTCCTGGAAAGGGTTCCTGTGCCGCCTCGTTTGAAGAAAGTGCTCATTATTCGGTCAGACGGTCAACCACGTACAGCAAAGTACCTTCTAAACCGCTACCTTCATTTCTCGGCCCCTCCTGTTTGTCAGAGGAGATCTGGTTTTACCAGTGTTATTTCTTTAAAACCTAATTCCATTTCGCTGTTAGTCTAACCCAGCACTCCTAACTCCAAAGCACTCCAAAGCAATAGATTGTAAGGCACCCATAAACAGCCTGCTTCGTTCCTCACCGCTGCAAAGTGGGAGTAGGAAGCCAGCGCCTTTGCCTCCTTCGCCAAGACCCCTTTGCCTGGCTGGGCTAGAGAGCCCAGGAAACTAGTCCTGAATTCTTATCTTCCTGTATATATTGTTCTCTCAGTTTATTAATCTGAAGGGAGGCTCAAATAGAACGATTTTAATGATTACAATAAAGCACAGGCCTCGTGGTACGCCTGTCTCATTTCAAAGAACTTACCCGTATCTTTTATAGAGAATATTTGGAGAGAAATGTGACACTTAAAAAATCTTAATTTTCTTGCTCTCTGGTTACACACAGAACAATTCATATAAAGCAAACCCAACTGAATAAATTGCTTTTATTTAGCAGTTGGTGAAAAAGAGCTTCTTCAAAATCAGATGAAGTACTGGGTAAATGGAATAATTCGATGCCACAGGAACTCTTCCTGTGGGGGAAAGGCGTGCTACTCATTTGTCATTAATTGCTTTGCCCAGATGAGTTTCACCTTTTGATTTTTCTTTTCTTGTTTCTAAATGTGAACTTTGAGAGTTTGTGCTTTTCAGTATGTGTGTGTAGTAGAGAAAACACCTGGTACTCTTTATGCAGAACAAATCTGAAAGCTATTTTCTCACTATTGTACTTAATTATCTTCCTTAATTGTCCTCCAAAACTATCTTCCAATTTCATTTAAAAATTAATTTCTGTTTCTTAGTATGTAAGTGCTAACAATAACTGGGTTGGCTCAGGAAACATCATTCCATTCAAGGTCTAGAATTCTGAAAATTACCTTTTTTCTTATAAAAAATTAACAAATTTGCCAAAAGCTAGCTGCTTATGGAATGTATGGATATCATATTTCCTTCCTGTGCACTGAATTCAAGTGTCTTGATTCTATTTGAAATCAATAGCAGTGAGAAGCTGTATGTTTTATAGATAACTAATTTATATACATAGCTATTTATAAATTATATAAATGTGTTTGTAATGCATATATTTGCAATACATATTTCAATTTAGTTTAAGACCTTGATTAATTAAGCCTACCCTGAAAATTTATAGCTAATATTAAACTTCATTAGAATTGTAGTGAAATGACCACTTCCTTTAAGTAGAAGGAAAGAAGCGAAATGATACAGAGTTTTAGCAAATACAGCAAATAGTTCCTGGTGTCTAATAAGATGTCTCTTCTCTCAGTCTTGATTTATATCACACTTTCATGTAAAAGGACAGTGAACGAACGAGTGTGGAGAATAATATTGGAGGGGGAGAGGGAAATATTACTACCACAAATTCCATATTTGTCCTACAGGATAACTTCACCCTTGTGGGGAAAGTCATGTTTCTCAGCTTCAGGCATCTTGGTTGCATTGTGAGAACGGGCATCTAACAGTCATGCTTTTTAATAAATACTAGTATCTAATGTGTAAAACTTCAACTTATTTGATGACTAATCCTTGGCTTTTTAATCTCAGCATTAGGGCTTTCCTGAGTTACACATTCATCTCTGTAATTACCTTCTTAGCAGTTGGCTCCATTTAAGTGTTACTGAGTCTCCTCCAACTCATCACTTCCAAAACCAAACTTACTTTCCATCCAGATCTGTTTCACCTTCTACCTTCCGTATCCCAATGTACTGACAGTCCCCACCAGGTCACCAAAGTCAGAAATCTGGGAATAGTCCTCAATTTCTCATCTTTTTTATTCACTGTCTCATAGCTATCAGTTGCTGTATCTTTCCATCTGACTCTTCCTCTCCGTTCTAACCTTAACTGTTTTAGTTCAGAGATGTGTCTCGTCTCACTACAATTAATACAATCACCTCCCTCAAAGGTATTCTTTCTCCACTTCTGTGCCGCTGTAAATCATCCTTATGTATTCGAGTTTCTCACCTTGGCATTACTGACCCTTGGGACTGGGGAATTCTTTGTTGTACAATGTGACATCCGCAACATCCCTGGCCTCTACCGTCTGGATGCCAGTAGCCCGTCTCTTTTAGTTGTGACAACCAAAACTCTTTCCAGACGTTGTCAGATGTTCCCTGGGAGCAAAATTCCTCCCCTCCCCGCAACTTGGCAATCACTGCTTTAGCCCCATTGTTAAATACAACTTCTATTAGATAGGTATTTACTAAATGTTTGATTAGAAGTTATTCATATGATACAGCATAATTACATACCATTTAAACATCCAAGAGAAAGATTTCTTTGAGTATTTGTTTGGATTGGACATTTAATAAGCCTCAAAAGATGCATTTAACTTGTGCACCAATAATATATATGTTTATTTCAGTTCCTCTCTCTTTGTTGTGTCTAAATCTGTTCTCGACCAGTTAAAGTCCTTTCCCCAAAAGTAGAGTGACATCTCCCAAATTCGAAGTATAAGATTCTTTATAAAAACCGATGTATCAGGAAATGATAGTCTAGAAATCTTCCTAGGTTATTAAAGGAAAAAAAATCAATACATACTAAAAAATACTTTTGAATACCACTTCTTAAATGAAGAAAGCAAACTGCAACATGTGGAGACTTGAATCTTCTTATCAGCAAGTAATTTTTGTTTTCATTTGTTTAAAGCATAGTTTTATCTAACATGTGGTAGACTTTGAGAATGATAAAATATGAAAACAGACCATTCCATTATAATCCATCTGTACCCTAATTAAGACGGCATCCTGGAGTCAGATGATAGAAAGCAAACTTAACTTGAGAGGCATGTTCTATTTGTCATCTTTCCCCTGTTGCAGTCCCATCTTAGGGAAATAAGACTTGCTAATATTCAGACAATGTGAGCTCTGGACAGTGTCAGGAAGAAAACATTCCTTCAAATACTAGATAACATCTAAAAGAAAAATTATATAAACATCCTTTTGGAAGATAACAAATCTCTATCCATTTGTAGTTCCCTTCCCCCATAGTATTTCTCATGCCTTCCAATGCTAAGGGCATATTAAAAATCATAGCAAAAGATTAAATGTACTTGCCCTATCACTTGGGGCTGAAGAATATAGAGACACATTGATTAATTTTTAATTCAAGAAATTATAAGAAGAGATACTAAATGTGAGACATAAGTACATAAAACATGTAGGCACTGAATTTGAACAGCTTGGCAGTCACCTGGATTATTTTCATTTGTTTTTATATATTGTTCTTTAAAAAGTATTGAGCCTCAAGCTCAATGAAATGATGTAGTTAAGCAATTTACAAGTCTGTGTCTATTGCTGATCATGATGCTTAGATTATTATAAGTTGAAAAGTACCCTCCATAAAATGGGAAATTCTGTGCATCAGTCCTTTGCACTTGAATGCCAGCATCAGCATGTCCACATTGGATGATGAGGATGAGGATGGTAAGATGAAAAACCTGAAGTGGAAGTAGTAACAGCAGTCAGGTTATTACAGAATGCCTTGCGATTTCTTAGGGGCTAAAAATAATTTCCCCGTTATCAAGAGAACACTGCATTTCAAACTCTAATTTTATCTCAATACTTCTTCAGAGATAATATGAATTCATATATATTTATAGGAGCCCTTCAAAGCATTTTTCAATTATAGAGCAATCACTTTTCCTCAAAAAATTTTAACATACTTACCCAGATAACAATAAAGTGTTAGAGATTTTTCTAGTTTTTTTTTTGGTTTGGTTGTTTAGCTGATGTGTTTTGTTGATCAGTTTCTCCCCTACACCCTTGAATAACATTCATAGCCTGTTCATTTACTAGCAACCTTAACTAGTTCACGGGTTAACTGCCTTACCTAAATCTTCCTGAGATGCACCTTTTCTTAAGAAGCTTTTGGTTAAATTTTTCTGTACTGCTTTCTGTGACAGTTGTAACTTGAGGATATTTCATTCTCTCATGCTAGTTTTTCAAGGTTTGTTCTCAAATATGCAATTGTATAGAATGTCAGATTGACTTTATATTGAAAAGTAAGCTGTGTGGGTAATTTGAAACTGTTTTTCTGTGGGCCTTAGTGTAAGTGGAAGACTTAAACATACATAAGGCTCTAGTAAGTCGCATGCAAGTAAAACAAACTCCAAATTTATAGTAGAATTTCATAAAATTATTTCTTAAAGTTTTTTTGCCTACTGTAACATTTAAATTACTACCTTTTTAAGCAAAATTTATATAAATACTTAATATATGTAATATTTAATATATATGTATTTCACTTGGTTTGAAAATATCAAATAGTACTTAACACAATAATCTCCTGCCTCACCCCACAGATTTTCCTGTTGTAAGTAGATAAGGACAACAGAAGACTAGAATTGGGTTGGTGAATAAAAATAGAATTAAGAAAAAGCATTTACTAACTACAGTATATTTTGTGGTAGGCACTCTCCTAGGTGCTGAGGATATGATGGAGGAAAAAAATCTAGGCTTTGCCTTCATGATGTTTCTAGCCATTGTGGAAGGCAGCCATTATTAAAAGATTCCAAAATACGTAGTAGTTTTAAAACTATTATAAGTATCGTAGAAGAACAGAGAAGAAGATGCTATAAAATCATATAATAAAGGACCCTGATCTAGTGTGGGAGGCCAATAACAGCTTCCTTAGAGGAACATCATTTGAACTGCAATCTGCTGGGTGAGTGGGAGTTCATTAGGTGAAGAGGAGAGAAGCGCCAGGTAGGAGATTTCAAGCTGACAGGACAGCACAGGCTCAGGCCTGGATGCATGGGGGAAAAATGACTCTCGTAAGGAACTGGGATGTTATTGCTCCCCTTCATCAACGAGTGCCGACTGAGAATCCTTGAAGGTCAGTGCACTAGAGCTATGTTAGAAGGTCACCATGATTTCCAAAGGAAGACACTCTCTTGATCTTGTATGTGCAGTGAAAACTAGACCATAGCAGCCCCTAACACTATCTGTTGTGCGTCCCGTATACTTTGGTTGGTGGAGGGAAGGAATGAATAAAAGAAACTCTTCTCTTGAAAAACTTTATTCTAGTTAGAAAAGGAGAACAAAGAGATAGAAATAGACATAGAGAGATGGTGAGAAAGCATGTAAGGCATTTGCCTGGAGTTCTCCAAATCCAGTCTGGAGAATAATAAGCCTGGAGTTTCTTATAAGAATGGATATAGAGATAGACCCTGTTAACAGTGGCTGCTGCTGATGGCTGTTGAGATACAGAAGATATTTAGACAGAAAACGTAGGTATTACAAGGAATAGCATGTATTAAATCATACACTCTGGTTTCAGATTCAAATATGTAGCAGTTATGTGTAGTAGAAAAGGAAATAGATAAGCTAAGAAAAATTATCACCTGATATCTCTTCTATTTAAAAAGTAACTCTAACAAATCATTAAGTGAAGAGTGTGTCAGTACATCCTCCAATCTTTATCAAAGGCCTCCAATGTTAAGTTAAGCTTCTTTGTTCAAATTGGAGCCTTAAAATTCTGCACCAGAAAAAGGAAGTTATTGATTCCTTTTATCATGTGCATTTTGTATTTTAAGCAAAGCCACTATTTAAGACTACCAGCAGAGTAAATTTTAAGGACTCTTGTTCATTCCTGAAGCATTTCCATAAAAAACAATTTACTTACAATGCATCTTGAGAGATGGTAACTTTTGATTTTGTTGAAGAAGACATACTTTGTTTTCAGAGCATCCTCCAATAACTGGGTCTTTAAAAGAAGTTACAGACTACTCATGGAATAGGCAAAGCAAAGACAACAGTAATAACTACCATTACGGTCTGTGGAGCAGTTTTACATTTATTATCTCGTTTGGCAGTTCTTTTCTGTTTTCATTCATTTCCACTCCTCGTGTGTGCCAGGCAGCCCTGGAGGCTATCGGTACAGCAGTGGAGACGACAGATGCTGCTTGTTTTTTCCTACACAGAGCTTATGATGTCAAAAATACAGGGAGATAGGTGAGTTTTATTTTACTATCCCCTATGTTACAGACAAGTTATCCACGACTCAAAGAGTTAAAACAAGTATCTGGAGTAAAAGAAGTCTGTTTGCCTTAACTTAAGCCAAAGAAGATGTTGATCTGAAGATGGTTACTCTTTGACCTCAAAATGAGATTAGAGTTAATAATGTTGTTAATAGGTAAAATCCCCTGATACTCGAAACATGTCTCTCTGTTTGTCTCACCTACTCAAAATTATTTTACTGCTCCAGTTAGTCATCAAATTGTGGAAGAAATGTTATGCTGGATTTTATTTGGAATCGGTTCATGTTTTCAAAGAATTCATCTGATCTCACGTAATGAAAGGAGGTAGTGTAAAAATAGAAAGTCAACAATATGACAGAAATTATACCATTTATGCCACACTTCGAATTGTATCTTACTTTGAGACTGTGATGAATGCCTTAAAAATATTTTACAGTGCTGTCTAAGGGATCTGCCTAAAATTAAATGTAACTATTCGTCTCCTTGACTTAAAACTGTTCAGTGGCTCCCTATCACTCAGATGCTAAATTTCAGAAACCTTAACATGGCCTATAAAGCTCTTTATGATACAGGCACTGCCTATCTTTCCAGTCACATCTGCTTCCTGCTTTTCACTTCATGCTCCAAAACTACTGGCATATAACACAGATGGAGAAGACCATAAAACTAAAAAGTAATAACTCTAAAACATTTTGATTAAATATATCAGTGCCTCAGACCTCAGGATGAAATCGAGTTTTGCTTTAGATAAATAACTAATTTTATGATAGGAATGCATTTCTCAATAGTAATAAATATTTTTCCTTGGGCCAAGCAGGGTTTAGAACTCTGACTTTTTTGCATGTTTATTTTAAAGATGTTTGGGAAAGAAAATAATAAAAACTACATTTGTTTTATGTTTTTGAGAGTGGAAACTTACAGACAATAGTGAAAATTCAGTTTCTAAAAGGGTTTGCATCACCTAATTAGTTTAACAATTGGATCTAATTTTTGATCCTTAGTAATCTAAATTCCTGGGTTAATTGGAAACAATGTGTCTCTAAGCCCTTGATTTGTGAAAGGGGACCTCTTCACTTTCTTCCCTAGAGCAGGGACCAGGAGCACATTTTTGTCATTAATAACAATATCTAATGTTTATATTTCCACTTGCCAAGGCTCTCAGTAGCAATCCATGTTCCCATCACAAGGGACAGAGCAAGGTTTTAATGTTGTTTTATAATTATGGATTTTTAATAAAAAATAATAAAAATGCAATTTACTTTGGCCCCAATTCAACATTGCCCCCAAAATGTACATTTTTAACCCTTAACTGATGCTTGCTCAAGATGGGTTCCAAACCTCCAGTACTTAAAAGCAGACAAAAACAAAATAACAACCAAAACAAGCAAAAAATCTTCTCTTTTGTATCAATCATCTTCTTCCCCGAGGAAAAGCTCTGTAAAAGCATCCTGTATCCAGTCTAAACTTAGGAGAACATTGAGTTAGAAATCCCAGACAGGCCACAGAGAGTTTGAATTATGGTTTAGACTGTGATTTAATATTCACAAAGTAGATACCACTTATTAACTACCTACCATATTTGTCTTAGATTATCCTCACAGTGTTCTTCCAAGGATGTATTTATTACCCCGTTTTACAGATGAGGAGACTGAGGTTCCAACAGGTGAAGGGCAGCTTGAGATTACATGGCTCATAAGTGGCAGAGCTGGGATTTCAGTTCTAGCCTGCAGGACTCCGAAGGCTGAAGTTCATCATGACCCACACCACATGGCCATGTGGTTAGTGTGTTCCTGGCAAATGGGAGCCTTAGAAAATCTCAGGAGACTTACAACTTGAAATCCTATTGATCTAAAGCAATCTTTTTGATAATTTTGTAAAGTAATGACACATTTTATAATGTGACTAATTGACTTCTAACGTATCTGCTTTGTAAGCTTAGCATTTTCATAGAGTGCTTTTTCATAATGGGAAGGAAACCTGAATTAAAATTCCAAGATAAAGTAACATTTAAAGTTAAAAGTAAATGGCTTAGTGTTACTGCCATTTTAGATTATTTTAAAATTAATCTCTTTTGAGATAATGATGTTTTCAAGCTATGTTCACTCTACCTTTTCTTTTGTTTTATATTGTGATTTATGAATCACTTAATGTTGTATTATCTTTGCTAATCTGGAAATAATTCTGGGCACTTTGTCAATAGTAATAGCTACAAAGCAAATATTTTATCTTTCAAAGCAGTCTATAAACAAGTAAGAGGCTTTGTGGCAATCTTTAGTAAAATGGCAGAACATATTTTCAGTTTGATGTACTTTAAAAGCTTCATCAGAGTTGTTTCATGTGTCATTCATGTAAATATTTTAGTTAATGAATCATTATCTCATTAACAACGTAGCCAACCAAGGATAATTCTTCATGGCCACCATGATTCTGGGGCAAGGAAAAAGAAGAGTTAACTTTGGGTAGAAAAAAAGGTCAAAATGGATGCAATACTTTTGGTGCTTTTTCCTCCAGTTTTGAGTATTTCTTTACTCCTATCAAAAATACCTTGCTAGCATGTTCTGCTGAATGGTCATTATTATCAAGGTACATGTTATACATTTTGTAACTTTTAAACTATTACCATTTAGATTGGATCTGTTTTGCTATTAAATGTAAAATGTTGACACCCATATTATTATAAATTTGATGATAACCCATATCTTAGTGTGGTTTTATAGACGGTCATGTCATTTGACAGGCAACTGATGGGCCATTTGATACAAGCAGTCACCCCAACACCATTATTTCCATTTTGGACAGGCCAGTGATTTGAACGGTGGTTCCCAGGGAATAGGAACCTATTAGCTGATAGCCTCTGACAAATGATGCCACGGATATCAAGCTGTTTCTTTGAACACATCTTTTTTTTTTTAAATCTGTGAGTGCAAAATAAGGACAGAGAAATTTGAACTGGGTAAGAAGGATGAAATGAATGGTTTGTGGCATAAGTGGATTACACATGACATTTTTAATCTTAGGGATTATTATTTCAAGTGTGCACTTTGTTTGTAGCTAAAACATGACTTTTAGGCTCTGTGATTGATTGTTAGGTGAGCCATCATTATGTTCTTTTGTATTTTAAATCATTTCTCACTAGAGTTATCTCCAAAAGGCTCAGTGCTGTTGCTTATCTCCATGTGTTTGCAGTCTTTTACCACACTCTTACTGGACGCCACCCTGCACTGTACTGTTCTGAGCGCAGAATGGTCTTTTGCTCCACAAGGTTGAATTTTCATCTTTCAGTTTTGATGCTTTTGTAAATGTTTTTTGATGTTAAATAAAATAAGTGCCACCATACTTCAGTAAGCTGCTTACTATCAAATGTAAATACAAACCTCTATAAAGAGCTTTTATTCAAAAAATGTAATGGTCCTTAGTGACCCTTTGGGCCCAATTTAGGTCGTTTCTCTCAGATTAGAAGTGGTACATTGAGGGGGTTTTTTTGTTGTTTTGTTTTTTTTTTTACAGGAGGCACAAAAATAGTCAATGTGTGTGATTTCAAAACTATTGGATGTTTTGAGCCACATGGAACATTTTCATAGAATAATCAGTGCCTTAAGAGTTCTGGTAATTCCATTTGCCACTCAGAACATTGTTTCTCTTTTTTTCCCCTTAACACTGTGTTAAATACATATTTCTGATAATGGTAGATTGTGTAGAAGGAAGTGAAATAAATTGAATATTACATTAAAACATGGAGAAAAATAAGGATGGAGACAGTCCTTGTATTGCCCCCCCCCCCCAAATCCATATTTGGGAGTTGTGTGAGCAAATACAACATTGTGGTCTTAAAGTCACTTGAAGGCAGGGAGGGTATAGCTCAGTGGTAGGGTGCATGCTCAACATGCAGGAGGTCTTGGGTTCAATCTCCATTAAAAATTAATAAATAAATAAACCTAATTGCTTCCCCCAAACCCCCCCCAAATTAAAGGCATTTGATGCTTTACTGGATGTGCTACAAAATCAGTCTAGCTCTGATCTGTCATGAGAACATCCTTCTAAAATAGTTAAAATATATTTATTATCTTCTCTTTTGAGCTTAGTCGCCTAGGCACTGTGCTGTTACAAGCTCCTGGCTAGAAAGAAAGGTAAGTCAGACCCTTTTAGGGCTCCTGTTGGCTAAACAATATGGGCTTCCCACATTCTTAAGAAAGCCAGCAAGCAGCAGAGTACTAGTCCTCCACTGGAATTTTTTTTTTCCAGTCGAGGAATAGTAAAAATTCTTAGTAGCATCTCTGTTCTGATGTGATTGACTATATGTGTCTTCTGAGTACATGAATTAGGCTTTTAATTAATTAACCTTTTTTTTTAAATTTAAACAGCTCTGAGATTTTCACAAGGTGAAGGGTTGTCTGTGAAGGTATGCAAACTAAGCTGCAAGGACATACCACTTCCTTAAAATCAAAGGAGACATCAAGGAGCCTCTTTCTTTCTGCTTCTTTTGAGTGTCTTGCCTTTCTGTTGTTGAGGAAGCTCTGCTTGAATACATGGGGCGTTTTCCTTTCAGTGTTTCCGTTTTTCAGTTTAGTCTTCTGATTTAAACTGGCAGGATTTAAATCGCAGAATTGTGCTTTTTTGCAAGGTAGTAATGGGCTATAATGCGATTGTTACTGTCATCATGGAACAGTGAGTCTGTAGTATGTAGGGCACATTAAACAAACATGGCCTTTGACACTACTGTCATATAGCAAATTCATTTCTAATATTTAATACTTTCCTTTAATAACTACGGCCCTGAAATTCAGGAGGCTAGGATTAGCCAGTTTTCTTTTAAGTTTGAAGGAGGTATATTTGCAGCAAACAAGGGTTCCATAACTTACCTAAACTTAAAGAGTCAATTCCACCAAGATGGGGTAGTGATCAGACATGTGAATGAATTAGAAAGGACTCAGTGAATAAATAATTAATTGGCACAATAAAGGGTTAATATATTAGGGAAAGATAAAGTTTGGGTGAGGAACTCAACCATTTGAACAAAGGTGGGGGCACAATAATGTTCTCTGTAATGTTTCAAAGGGACCACTAGCCAAGCATAGATTTATTTTCTGCCTGAAACCTTGGAGAATGAAAAAGAAACGTTGGGTTTTTTTTGTTGTTGTTGTTTTTAAAATACTGTGTTTGAGTTTTTAAATACTGCATTTGGATTTTAAATACTGCATTTGGAATATTTGCTTTTAATATTTTTAGAAATCTAATGCATTTGCTGAATAAAGCAAGTTAGACTAATAATTGACAAATCAAATCTTCATTGAAGTTACAGTCTGCAAATCTTTATTGATTTTCATAGAATTTTTATAAGCTATAGCTTTTTGCTACAGTAATCATCCTTCTAGTTAACAACACAAGGCTTAGGCAAGTAGACTAGGCTTACTTTGTGGCTGTTCATTTATTTTCCACTCACATTTTTCTTCAGCCGTCACTCTGACATCTAAATTTGGTAGTTTATCCTTAAAAGATAATATTGTTGTCCAGTAGCTCCATTTCCGATTATTTAGGACTCTAAAGGAACAGAACAAATGGAGTGATGATATCCTTGGTGTTTAAAGAATCTGTTTGTGCTCAGCCTGTTTTGCAGAAACCATGGTCAATACTTTGTCATTCAAAACATATGAAGGCTTCTAAGTTATTTGGCATCAGTTTTGTAACACATGCCACACTTCTATCCTGAGTTAAGCATACAAAGAGAAAATCTGTTGGATTCAAGCCTTTTTAAAAAAATTTTGACTTAGTTTGCTTCTACAGAGTAAGATTTTTTCTTCAGCCGTCACTCTGACATCTAAATTTGGTTATTCATCGTTAAAGATAGCTTTGTTACCTGGTAGCTTCACTCCAGTGTATAGGACCTCTAAAGAAACAGAACAAAGGAGTTAATATTCTTGGTGTTTAAAGAATCTGTGTTTATTTTGTTCAGTCTCTTTTTCAGAAACTATGATCAATCCCTTTATTGGGGGAAAATCACCTTTAGGCTTTACCTATTGATTCCTCGTTCTGAGAGAGGAAGAATTAACTGTTAAAGGGGATTTATTTGATTTCTGTCATAGTTTCATTTGTTCTTTTTTTCCCCTTGCTCTCTTCTAGCCTATTTTTATTCCCTTCATCTCTTCTTCTAGCTCTTGTTTCACAGAATCCATATTTCCTTTCGATTTCATGGAGACTTGAGTGTCCAAAGTTTTTAACTAAATTGTGGAGGAATGCTTTTCTGGTCTTTTTTCTTCACTTGTCATTTTTTTGTGTGTGTGACATCGATTTACTGCTTTTTTTCTCCCTCCAATTTTCCAAAGGTGGCTGCTATTTTCAGGGTCAAGTTTGGTTGAGTGATAACATGGGGCGAAATACGGGAGGGGTACCTAGCAGAACAATTGGCTTCATTTTCATCTACTATCTCTTTTTCTTTCTTTACCAACACACCTGTCCCTGTGGCTAAGTCTTCACTCCCAGTGGCAGGTATTTAACAGGCTCACAATGAACTGATGCCACATACCTTACCTGTGGTCCATATTATTTACTTCTCTTCTCTTCAGCCCACCAAAGTGGACAGCTAGAGTTTTTGTTACCTACTTTTTCCCCACCACATAGCTAAACCTATCATCTGTTTTATGCAAAAGAGCAAGGCTGTGTGTTTCCTGACTGAAATATGCCTCCTGGTTCAGTGACTCTCCTGTGTTGTGTCCTCACACCCAGCTCTCCCCCTTCCAAGCACTTTGGTCTCTGAGGTTGTGTGATTTACCTTTGAGGGCCTCAGATCCCACTTCCATTACCTACAGAGCTGCCTCTACTTCAGTGGCTTTGTCCTTTGCCTGGTTCCAATTTCAGTGCAGTTGGAAGCACTTATTTATAGGTTTGGTGTTGCCTAACTTTATTGAGCTATATGTTTTTTTCCATTCTTCTCATTATTTAAAAAAAATCAGTTGAGAGGAAAAAATGGGGAAAAGTATTACTATTTTAGCATCCTTCATCATCAGAATATTCAACTTTTAAGTTATTATTTACAATGCCAAATATTCATTTAAATTCCCAAAATTAACTTAATACAAATACAACACCCATGGGTGGGTTTCTCTATTGACCTATAAATGTGTTGAAATCTCAGTATGTGCCCCAAAATATAGCTTGAGTTATATGTTTACAAGTCAGTGACCTAAACAAAATCTTAAAATGCATCACTTGCTCTCATTAGGTTTCAACCTGTCCTAAAATATTTTAACACCTTGATGGTTTAGACCGAAAGCACCATTCAGAGTAAGATTGAAGAAAATATCTTAGAATTTTATGGAAATAGTCACCCCTAAAATATCCTCTAGTTATATGCTACACCCATAAAAATAATGGCCATTTTGAGTGGCCATTTGAATGTTAAGGGTAAAGGGGCCAATGAGACAATTATCACCAGTTTTTTCTCCACTGACTCTTGTTTATAGTCCTATGTGGACAAATAAAAATTTCCTTATAGACAAAGTGTATGATAGTGTGTCATCCTTAAATTTAATCACGATGCTTTTCATAACTGACAACTGGATTTAACTACTAGATTCCATAGGAGTTTTGAAAGGTGATTTAAATCAGGTAGCCTAACAGTTAATTGCAAAACATTTGTTTTTGTGTGTGTTTTGTGTAAATATTGCTCAGTAGTTTTCACACTGCTTTCTTATATTATTTACTTATGTGTCACCTTTTTTGGTATTCAGAATTGTTTTCATGTGCATTATCTCATTTTAAGTGTGAAATTATATATATATATATGTTTGTTTGTTTGTTTGGTTGTGTGTTTGTTTCACATGCATTTACACAAATGACCTGAGTGTTTGAAAGAATGATTTAAAAACCTACATAAATATACACATATTTATGTTTAAATATATAATTTGCTTATCTGCTACAATTTTATGGTGTCTATAAATTGTCTATAATGAGGAAATCTATTTTAGAGTTCAAAGTTTTGATAATTCTGAATTACGGTGAACTGAGGTGTGCTTGTGACTTTTGCTGGAGAAAGGATTAATGAGCAATTTACTTCATAAAGATCTCAAATGTTAAATGTTATTGAGTAGTTTAGAATATGAGTAATACTTCTAAGTGTAAGCAAATTCTTGTACCATTCAGATAGTATTTTCTAGAAATAGACTTTTCTAGAAATACTTAGTATTCCTCAGTCTAGTTAGTGATTGTATATAATTATTAAAGTTTTATATATTTACAAAATAGTCTGTAATTCACAGTTGCTTCCCCCACGCTTATGCTGCAATTCCTGGTAGGTTAGTCTAGCCATATAAAACAAGGTGACTGCCAAACATCTTATTTTTTCCCTAGTCTCTTTTCACCACACCCACCTAATGTCTATGTGACACCTGGTTCCTAAGTATTTTATTTGTACCAACATGGTTGCTAAGTATCTTATTTATAACTTGAAATGCAAACTTCCTTTAATATTGTAAAAGAGGAGAAATTTTTCTTCAGTCATTTTAGGGTCCTTGGTTGGGTCTGAAAATTAAATTGACAAAGGCAGATGACAAGAAAAAACATGCAAATTTTATTGAATTTTCACATGAATATGGGAGCCTTCACACACACAAAAAATGAAAACAGAAGTGACCTGAGAAGGAAACTTTTTTAAAATGACTTTTAGACAAAGAAACAATAAGTTTGTGAAGAATTGACAAGACAAAGCTGTTTGTTGGGGGGTGTAGTGAATGGTGCAAAATTGACTAGGAAGTTAAGGGTAAGTCTAACAAAGTTTGTAAGGTTTCTCAGCCCCCAGTTCCCCTTCTCTGGTAATAAGAATGCCTTCCTTCCCCTTGGTGCTGGGAGGGTACCTTTCACGTGGGAGTTTTATAACCTGTTTCAGGGAAGGAGGGGAAAGAGAGGTCAGAGGGACCTTCCACATCTGCCATTTACTCAGACTTCTACAGTTTACGATACTCAATATGCCAAGGTGCCAGATTTTGGGGTAGGGTGTCCTGAACCCCATCAGTGTGAATGGGAGAAGTTCTATGAGACCTGAGCAAGCAGGAGGTTATCACACAGGCTGGACTTACTTTTTCTTTACAGTTTTACATCTTTTGTGTCCAAAGAACAAAATTTGAGATCTGCTTCTGTAAACTATTTTTTGGGGGGAAAAAGACCAATGGGAGTGAGATTTAAGGGGCAATAGAGTTTTTCCCAAATTGAACCTTTCCCACTGCTGAAGGTTGACTGCTAGACTCTATGTTGGCTCTGGTTCCCACAGGCTAGAGTTATTTTTCAAAACACTTAACACTAATTCAAATTTACAGTTTTAAAAGTGCACTCATTCAAATCTCACTAGAAAACTTAAGAATTGGTTGGTACAACAGCAGGCAGTTGGCAGGTGGAGAGGAGTGTCTTTCTTTAAAAAAAAGTATATATTTATGTTTTTTCACTTGGTTGTAAGATTAATGTCGGGGGGAGGGTATAGCTCAATGGTAGAGCACATGCTTAGCATGCATGAGGTCCTGGGTTCAATACCCACTACCTCCATTAAAATAAATAAAAATAAGCAAATAAATAAATAAACAAACCTACTTCCCCCCCACCCAAAACAAGCTGACAAAGTTAATGTCAATTCATGTATTTAGAAAATACAGTAAAAAAAAAAAAAAAAATCACCGATAATTCTATTGGCTAGATATAATTATTGTTATCATTTTATATGCCTTTTTAATGTTTTAAAAATGAATATATTTAAATATACAGACTTAATAACATACTTAAGTACAAAGTTGGGAGATAGAATACATGTCATTTTATACCTGCTTTTATACTCAATGTGAGTGAGCATATTTTGATTTAATAAGTATTTTTAAAGGGGATTTCACAATTTAAAAAAAAATCAAACTTTAATTAAAGGGCTACACAGAGTTTTGTTCTGAAGTGCACTCTGGCAGCTCCTGCCAGGCTAGTGTTAAGACCACTGACCTTTGGAGAAGACACCTGCTGCCCCATAAAGAGCTCTTAAGGATGTCAGCATTGTCTTCCTTCACTAACACTCTCTGGGTTGAAAATGGTCCAACTCCCTGGAACCAACAACTGAATCAGATGAATGATGGGCAGGAGAGGGCATTGGTACCAGAACTTTAAAACATCAGTCTTGTAATACATCTAAAGTCCGTATTAAGGCTTAAATCCATTTGTTCCTAACCTCTTCCTCCATTGTATAATCACTAAATGTTGTATTTTGACTCTGTAGTTGGGCAAATTGAATTTATTTCAAAGGAAAAGTATGTGGTAGTTTGCCTTTTTCTTTTTCAATTTAATTGTTATCTTTTCCATTATTGGCAGCTAGATATAATTACCATATTCCACATCTTTCTTTTTTAAAAATAGAAGTAAATATTGTTGTTGGAAGCTGAATGAACACAATGATGTATTAATTTATAGAGAGGTAAAAATGGAAAGAGAACAGCTGATTTGCACGTCTGTACTGTTAGACACAGGCAGTAAGCAACAGAAGCCACACCTCAGTCCAGCATCGTATTCAGTAGACTGTGCTGACGAGGAAAACGGTGTGAAAGTTTCTTAGGAAAAAAACAAGTGATAGACGAAGTGTAAGATGAGAAAAGAAGGAACATGCTTCTGATAAGGATAAATAATTTAAGTAGAAGATACTAGTCAATTTAGAGAGAGTGAGAAAGAAAGATGATAGAACAGAGGAAGTACGGAGAATAGTGCGAATATTCAATGACTTCTTGGTTCAGAGGAGAAAATTCAGAATACTAAATCAAGAGCTGGAGGGAAAGTTGATGTGGAATTTCATTCTTTACTGCATTTTAGTAATAACTGAAACTAACAGAATGTTTAGAGTATCGATGGTGAACAGCAGATTCAAACATCTCATTACTAATTTACCCAGAGCAGGTCATGCTGCCTAGCACGTGTTTTCTTTTTGTGCCGAAAAAATACAGTTATTTTGCTAGCTATCTGGCACAAATAGCACAGCAAAAGGAAAACAAAAGAGAAGACGGTATTCAACACCTGACATGACTCTAAGTTGCCTTTTCAGCCAGGAGGTCATGTGACCCACATCATCTGGTAGCCTTTTCATTCGCGGAAATAAAATCGCCTACTGTATGCTAAGCCCACAGCAAATGTTAGTTTCTTTCCTTGTTGCACAACAGTATTTGTGATCTTAAGCAAGGTCCTTCCCCTCTCTCTTAGCCTGGTTCCTGGTGTATGAAATGAGGAGTCTGGACTTGATGGCATTTACTAGCTTCTCCAAAACAGGAATGCCACAAAACCAAATTAAACAGCTTTCATCAGATGATCAGAAACCCTAAGAACTTACATAGCCTGCTTGGTGTTACTCACCTGCTCCAGTGTCACAGTTTAAAATCCAGGCACGAAGCATCATTTCTTTAACATAAATATGCAACAGCATTTACAACTTAAAAGCACAAAGCAAACATTGATTATGCACCTATGCTGTGACTAGCGTTTTGCTAGAAGGGATGTGGCCTAGATAAAGAATCCCGATGACATAGTTCCTATCTGCAAGGAGCTCTGGGACTTAATTGGGAGGTGAGACAAAGATAACACGAACCAATTGGAAGACAAAGAGCTCACAGACAGTATTTCACTTGAAGTGCTAGAGTTGTGCTGCAGACATTGTCTGGGTGACATGTGCTCTGGGAATTCAGAGTAGGAAGGAATCACCCCCTGGGATCCTGGGAATCGGGCTAATGAACCTTAAGTGAAGGGACTGACTCCCTGAGTCCATGAGCTCAATTATGTTCCATAGCCGCGGGCTGTACCCTGAACTCCCCAGCTATTTTGTAAAGTACTGTGTTAATGATGAAGACAGACACAGAAGGACCAATCCTCCTTAATTCAGCAAATGCTCTTCAGGTCGCTATTAGGTAGAGGACTAAACTTAAGGAGGGTTAAAAAAAGAAAAATCGTATATTTGTGTCCTTAAGGAATTAGTGAGGTTCATGCTTCTTAATGTTAAGACCAATGCGGTTTTCAGTCGTAATTGTCCTATTGTTTCTTTTCTATTCAAACCCAGCTCATCTTTCAAATGCCAGCTCCAGGGGTAGTTTTCTATCACTCCCCACTCTGAATCTCTGTCTTTTTATAAATCATGTTATTCAATCTCTATTTAATGATGTGACCAATGCAGAACAGATATTGAGAACCATAAAAGTGCTTTTAAAATGTCAGTAGTATGTATGTGATTGTTACTCCTAATTTGACTCACTGCACATATAGCTATTGTATATCCAGTATGCAAGCTTTCCTTGTATTTCCCTATTATGTTTTGGGTATTAAATACATATTTCTTGATTAGTTGTTGTTAATCAAGCACCAGATTGTATCAATGCTGTGGCAATTCAGATAGGAAGACAAACTAATAGGTGTCCCCTCCAAAAACGTAAGGACCTTCATTCTTCTGAAGTTAAGCGGGTAGTAGATATTCTTAATCCTTTCTACTTTCAATTTGGGAATCACCCAGGATGTTTATGGTGCAATTGAAAATTGAGGCATTATTGTAGTGAATGCTTCCTTTTTGCTTTGAGGAAATTGGTACACTAGAAACGTTCTACTGAGAGTTAGTTTCTTTTTCAAAGACACAAACTAATATATATTTAACACTTAACAGTATTTCTGAAAAAAAAAATGAATACAGTTTGCTTTGTTCAAAATTCAGAAATAGAAACAAGGAAATTGGTTATTGACTGGCCAAAGACAGACACAAAGTCAGAGACAGGACTAACCTGTATTTCTAAACTACTCTTCCTTGTAACTTTCCTGTCTGTTTTATTCATTTGCTTCTCTATTTAAAAAAAGAAACAACTTATGTTTTTTCTTTTTTTCTGACAACCTCACAGAGGACATTACCCTCTGAAAAACAGAATAGCCGTGGACCCGTACAAAGGATTGCTTTGGGAGTTCTTTTAAGAGAGTGATCATAAAGTGTGCACAAAGCAAATAATTAATTCCCCAGGTAGCTGTGCTATCTGTAAGCAGAGATTAAGCTGAGTGTTCATGATTTTTTTTTAATAAGGAAAAATAAGTAATGTTTTGTATACTCATTTATCCAGGTAATTTTGATGTAGGAGAATGGAATTATACCCTCCTTAGGTTTTTGTTTTTTTCCTTAAATTCCAAACATAGCCCTTCATGACTATCAAAGGGAAACCATTCATCCTCCATGGCAGTGGATTCACTGATGACGGGGGAGGGTCTATTAGGTAAAGCAGTAACGAGGAGAGACAGAAAGATGGGAAAGTACGCAGGTTCAGAGGTGACCTTCACCAATGTTATCCACAACTAACTTGCTTCTTCCCCCTCTATTGCTACCCTACTCTTTCTGCCTCTCCCAAACCAAACACCAGCTCGGGACTTCCAGAAAAGTAAAAATTTATTCTGATTGATCTCAGTCTCAGAGCCCCAACTTTGCAACTTTGATTTTATTTCCCCTCCACTTAATTTTGTGGTAATTTGTAGGGGTTTATTTCTGCTCTCATTTAGTTATATTGAACTAACACTGTCCATTGCAGAATGGTTCTTGGAAGACTTGTGGAGTCAGTAAATTCAAAATTAGTCCTCAAAAGTCTATCATTATATGACTGTTTTCCTAGTCTTCACTCGCCTATCTCATGCATTTGAAGAAAGTAAGAATAAGCAATGTTAACCAAAGAAATTATTTCTAACTGTGGACTGTTAGCTTCCATGACCCGTGGGGAAGATGCGTAGTTTTTAAAGTGTGAATAAATGTAGTGAGAACATATGTGATGGAAATAAGACCTTGTCTGGCCTCGTGTCCTACTATCACCTCTGGTTTTACAAGGTGAAAACTTGGACCTTTTATGAGAAAATAATATTATTCCACATTTTCTTATGAAATTGCAGTAGCACCTTGATATTTGGATACACCGCTGTGAAGTCACTTTTGAATGTTTTCTAACTATTTTAACCATGGTGATGGCCCTTACTGTTAGAATAATGGGCACCTGGGGATTGTGCTATATTTTGTTCTGGGTTTCTGTGTTTTTGTTATTGCTATTGGAGTTTCCCACACTAAATCAATAGCAAGGAGTCTTGTGCATTCTGTCTAAGAACAAATAACTCACGTTGTAATGCAATGAACCCATCCATAACTTTCTGGTTTTATGACTTAATCATAATAATGTGTTTCATTGAAGAGATTGGCAGTGCAGCCACTGAGTCTCCTTTTCATGGTAAGCCTTTGGACTAGTTTCTTCTGATGTTGTTCCTATAATATACATATAAAGAGATTTAATCTCACATAGAAAGTAGCTGCTGTTTTCTGATTTTGTGAACTTACTTGGATGAGTTAGCAGCAACTTGTTTGTTTCTAGTAAATCTAAATCAGAGAACATGCTATTTTTCAGTATTTGTTTCCCTCACCAAGTCTTTTCTACCAAAGAGCAAGTATACTCCCAGTACAAGACAGCCTAGAACTGGTGAGTTGGTTTTTCCCTAGGACAAATTCCCTGGGGGTGGAGGAGCAGTTTCTATACTTCTTTATATGACAATATTAGGGCCATCCATATCAAATGTATTTTTAAAAAAACTGAGTTGGAAGTTTCACTGTTTTGTAGGAGCTATGGATTAGCATGGATAATAGAATTCTCTTTTCAGGCAATTTTTGGGATAGCATCAATCTGGAAATTTAGTTTTTTCTAAAAACACTTACTATAAATGCTTTGGTTAGTATATCTCATCAGCTGCCATAATTCTCCTTTGTTTTCTTGTCTTCATGAGAAAATCTAGCACCCTGGCTTAATTTCACAAATAGCTGGACAACCTTTTGATGGTCCTGGTGATGGTATTATTACAAAGAAAACAGATGGGTAGTCTTGTATGAGACTGGTCCATGGTCTTGTTCCCACTTCTTGTCTCCAAAAGACAAAAAAACAAAGACAGAAACCTAACGGGATAATTCTGCTGAAAGGCAGCCTCAGTGTTCATCCAGTCATGTGCACAGAACATTCAAAATCTGTTAAGAAAATTGAAGTATAGCTGCTGTCTAATATTCTGGAGGAGTTTCCCATTTTACTCCACCACTCAGGGAAATCATCCTTTTGCTGGAGTACATGGCAGTCTCCTTCTTATTAACCTGCTTGCATTGATTTGTTACTGTTTTTGTTTTTTTCTTCATTCTCTTGGTTGCCTCTTACTATTGATATTGATGCCTGATATTTCTTTTTTGTTTCTCCACCTGTCTGACTGTAATTTACCTTATTTCAAAATGATTGCACTGTCATTTACCTGTTTTGGGATCTAGCTTTGAAAATGCTATCTTTTTCTAGAAGGAGTGAGTGGTTAGTTTTCCTTGGATATGAAACATTAGTGGATCTCTGGAGACCTGGTGACTGCTCTACAGTGTTATCTATTCTGTCTGTGTGTCTGTATGTGTACGTTCTGCTGTGGCTGATTTTCTTTTCTTTCTTTTTGTTTTTTTTAATCACCAGGGACTTAAATATATATATATATGTGTGTATGTGTGTATGTGTATATATATATATATATATATATATATATATATATATAAGCTCAAATCACATTTTTGGAAAAAAAAAAACTGGTTTAAATATATACCTTACTGTCGTATTGTCCTTATGCCATAAATCTGTTAATTGTTACAGTTGTCCCGCCACATAAGGTTGCAGCACTCATTTCCCATACAAGCCATTTTAGTGCATTAGAAGAAATATAGCAGATTGAAAGCTTCACTCAGCAGACTAGGATCATTAAATCTTAAGGACCCTTATAATATTGAACTTGAGAAAGATGAAAGCAGTCACAGTCCATTGATTTCACACAGTGTCGCTCACTAAATGGTCTTCAAACCAAGAGAGCAACCTTTAGACCAGCCGGGTCTGTGCTGGTCCTGAGCCAAGTATCCAGTCAACAAGGGTGATGCAAAGTTAAGTTGCTGTCTGAGATGTAGTCCTCGCCCGAAACAAGCTGTGCTGTTGAACTGGGTATGAAGACCGGTAGCTGGCACAGCTTGGAGGGCACCAGAGGATGCATGCTCTGACTTCTTCATTCATTGTTACTGCTCTTATTCTTCTCTTTGTTTTTCTCTTTATTTCTTTTCCTTCTTTGTTAATAGCCAAATCATTTAAAATTTCCTTCACTTGTTTGAAGTCCCCTTTTTTCTTCATGTCTGTACTTTTCACAATTTCTGCAATATACCAACCTTATTAAATCGCAAACTATAATTAAACCTGTTCCATATAACCCATGAATGTTACTGATCAGAATTGCCTATATGTGTTTGAAGAACCAATAATTATCTGTGTATAATGACTTGTTTTATTTGGAGTCTTTGAATAGGTGAATGATGGAGATTGCCCTAGATTCATTCATTCAACATTTGTCCAGTGCCATATTACAATATGTGTAATAGTTTTTATCGCTTTAATATGGGACGATTGTGTGAAGGGCAGATTTTTTAAATCTGAGACATAAATTACCAAAGATATCCCCGTGTGTTCTTGTTGCTCACTAATTTTATGACCTAGATCAGGTTATTTGTTGTGTTGTTTTTTCCTTTGGTAAAAATGATCATCACCTTGCCAGTTAGACTCAACAGGTGCTGGGGGAAAAAAAAAAGGGCATTGTGCTAGATGAAATTCAGCTAGTGTGTTGGGTACCATCATGTAACTCAGAAGAAAACATGGTTGTCTACCCTCTGGTGTAAAAGGTTTAACGGCATTTCAAGTGCTTCTATGAATCCACCAGGGAATGGGCACTGTGGTGATTTAACTGGATATCTAAAAAGGACTTTAAATTCTTTGCTGAAACACATGAACACAAACAAACGAACTAGCAAACAAATGGCTGTGGTCTTGGTAAATAAACATGGGCAGGGTTCCCTTAGGGTGAGAAGAGTAAGCTCTTGGCTACTGAACTGATGCCTGGTCTTTCTCAGCTAGAAGTATGAGGGGAACATGATACCGTGCAGCTACACTTGTAGAGACTATGCTGTCACTTTTCCTCGTATTTTCACAACTTAAATTGACTGTTGGAATAGGATAATGACTCCCTTTCTGGATCTGAGTCATATTTGTGACAATAGAACCTACCGAGGCTCATAATCATTCCTGCCTGGAATGATTCTGTTCTTGTAAGTAGGAATTATCTTAACATGTATTCACAAAACAGATCTTCCAGGGCAGTTTTTGCTTAATAACATTTAACCTAACCTTTTGAGTAGTAACCGCAGTAATTACAGATTTTAGGCAGAGAAGACCTCAGTAATTATGCTACTAGGTTTTTATAAATCTTGGGCTCATTTCAGACTGTCATTTCTGTAGATTTTATATTGTATCGATTTTGGATCAAAGTGCTAGGCTGGTCGTGTTGGGTATATGATTTCAGGAAATAAAAATGTTAACTGCTAGCAATACTTAGCCAATACTGTGTGTTTTTTTTGGCCTATATTTATGTCTTAATTTTCCAAAATTATAGAAAGAATTGCTACATGAAATCAAATGTCCTCTGCTGTGTCATTTCAAAATCATAAAATATAGCAAACATTTTGTACAAGTACTGTTTAAAGTTAAAATAAACTAGAAGCAAGCTATCCACCCAGAGAAAACATCGCACGTTGTCTGCTAGAGTACCTTGCTGGTAAGCATGCCTTTCTACTTCATGCTCGTGTTAGCTGGACAATTCAGTGTACTCTGGGATCCATTTGGAGGTGGGGCTAACTTCAGTGGAGTGAATAGAGTTTGAAATGACTATAGAGATTACCTGGAACAACCCCCGCCCCCCATTTTCAGAAGAGGAAATGAGGATAGTTGGATAGTTTCAAGAACTTTGGCAAAGTCACAGAGCAGTGAGTTAGGAATAGATCTACACTTTCCTGATTCAAGGTTGCTTTTTAGCTGTGTTCATTTGCCATCTTATTTTCACTCATTTTGACATGGAACAGGTGGAATTTACTAATAAATTCATAGTGCAAACATTGCTCTGGTAAGAGAAGTAAAGCCCACAATTTATAGAAGAGATCATATTTTATGTATATTTATATTGTTAACGTATCTTTTCAGAATTAATGAAACCTGTCTTGAGACTGAATTTGCTGCACTGTTATTTGTTTTAAAATTGAACTCGTGCGTCCCTTTTAGACAGTGTAAGGGGCATTACAGTTTCATGAGTTTATGTCTTTCGACTTCAGTCTGTGGGGACTTCTGGCACATTTCCTCTATTTTTGACTGCACTTTATTATGGGTCAGCTTCACATTTTCATCGGCTGGAACTCATCTTGTTGCTTTCAAAAGCATCCTAGAAAAGCTTTCATTTTTGCTACCTTTCAGTTTAACTCCAGGAAAAATGAACCTCTCTGGGCTTACCTTCGAGGTTTTCCTTGTTCCATTAATTTATTAAGCAAAGTCTGGGGAAACCATTACGTATTTTGAGTTTGTGCGTATGACTTCACTTGCAAGGCCAAATTTGGCCTAGAGTAATATGTCTGTAACTCGCTTGAAAATTTGTGGTAAGTCTGAGTCCTTTGAGGATTCGGAATGGGGGTGACTTCTGAAATATAAATGCTTATAGCTTTGCAAATTAGAACAAAGAGTTAATAGTTTAATTAGCAGTCTGGTTGTCTCTATGTGAAATCAACCTGGGGGACACAAAGTTGAGAAGACTCAGAAAAGCCCATCAAATCTTTTTTGAGGGTTTTTCTTTCTTAATTTTTTTTTTTAATTGGAAAGAAGGAAGATTGTACAAAATTCATTATCCACATATTCCCATTTGGACCCCCAATTTAACCTGCCTCAAAATTGGAGCAGCCATAGAGGAAAATGGGAAGAGACATCTCTCGAGAATCCTCAGTGTCTAGTTTTCACAAGTCACAGTTTTGTCTGGCTGAAATCTGTGCTTCAAATAGAAGGTTTTAGCTACTGTGGTTTAGTGCATCTTGGATGAGCACTCCCCTGATATTGTCTTTCTTTTCAGGAAGTTCATTTCCATAAGTGAGGTCTGTGACTGGTCATATCAACTGTGCAAAACTGCTTCTTTCTAAGAAAAAGCTTGAACTTCTTCTGCCACTGGTGTTGGCTATGCATGAAAGAAAGTGGTTGACTAGAAATTGTGGTTCTTTTCTGTGTCCTTGCATTCCGGTCTCCCAAGGACCATGGTTGTATTCCACAGAACAATAGGATGCAAGATGAGTTGGATCTCCCTCTTGAACCAAACTCTAATGTTTCCTACATCTCTCTAAAGGGATGCCATATACACTCGTGTAAAATGTAGGCTTATGAAGGGGGTATCATCTGCATTGTTAACCTCAATGGAGTTGCATATTTAATGTGATAATTTTCTAGGAAAGAGCCAGCAAATCTCTTGTTCTGACAGAATCAGTGTACTGTTACACTTTTCCAGCAGTTACAAGTAAAGGGTTTGGAGGAAGATTTGCTTTTCTCTGATTTGCCTAGGGTCATCATATGGACTAGAAGTAACCATGCCCATTGTGTTCAAGGAGACAGAGGGTCTAGTAGATCAAAGTTATGGTTACAATACAGAATGTCTAACTAGACTTGTTCTTTGTGGAAAAGCTTTAAAAATTTTTTGTACTGAGGGTCAACAGAGTTCCCAGTTCAGGGCATACTTTCTGATAGTAGTGGATTCCATACCTGCTTCTCTCCTTCTGCTATTTAAGGATGAACAACAACAACAACAAAAATAGAGAAAGCTCAGCGTAATCCACAGATGCAGGGCTTAAAGCCAATTTTGTCACATTTGACCTTATTATTGCTCACCTGTGTAGCATAACTGGTAAACCAACACGTCCTAACTTACTAAAGTGCTCTGCATGCAGAAAATGGTTAATAAAATTTTGATGAGCAGAGGAAGCAGATCAACTAGGCACAGTAAGTTAACCAAGCAATTACATGCAGAGAACCAAGCAGCAATCAAGCAAAAGACATGCTGAGACAATATCGCATAAACCTCCATAAAACAATTTCTTCAAATTAGTGGAAGAAAGGGAACACTGCAAATGACTCTGATGACAAATATAGCCAATCCAGGTGGGTTTCATGGAAAGGTCTTATTGGAAGGTAACTATTATATCTGGAGACTACTTTAAAGGTAATGAGGACATACAGATTAGCTGTGTCCTGCAAAAATTATTTTAAGAAAAAAGCACATACAATGGTTTTCATTAGAGCATCCTTTCTAACTTA
The DNA here is from genome assembly GCF_036321535.1 of Camelus dromedarius. Lineage (NCBI taxonomy): Eukaryota > Metazoa > Chordata > Mammalia > Artiodactyla > Camelidae > Camelus > Camelus dromedarius. The sequence continues at coordinate 27,846,357 of NC_087450.1, forward strand.
TGCATTTGATCCAGAAAACGTCTTCCATTGTGCACATAAGTTTGCTAAGTGTTACAGGACTGGAAAGGTGATGTAATATTCTCTTATGGAAGAAGATGGCTAAATTTAAACATGTAAAACTTGTTATGTTCTCTGCTTATCCTATTCCCTCTCTGATGCTCCGTATCTCTAAATGAATGGCGTAGGATCTATACCCTTTCCAGGTCAGAAACCTAGGGGAGAACGTTGATTTTTTTTTTTTTCTCTTTCCCTCTCCACATCCAGTCAATCATCAGAAGTTTTTATAACGTTTTTCCTTTACGCTTCTCTAATCTGTCTACTGCTTTTCACGGTCGTTATATTTTCTTCTTCTTTTTGTGAAATAACCTTCTGCTGGGCATTCTCACCTCACCTCCCCAGCCATCCTGTTTTCTGCATAGAAGCTTCAATAATCTTGCTAAGATTCTAGGCTGATCATGTTATTTCCCCAATGAAAATCTTCCACATGAATCCCCTCGGGCTCTAGTATAAAGCCCATCCTCCTTGTCAGGAGTGTCTTTGACATGATGCAGACTATCTGGGAAGAGTTTGGATAGAAGATAGTAAAAAGCATGATAACTGATTTCTCCAAGGTGAGTGACTAGGCAGCTTGTGGAAGGGAAGTGGCTGTTTAGTGCATGTCCCTAACACAGTTACTCCAGCATGCTAACACCTCTTCATTTGATCCACCTATTGGTGAATGCCCTAGGAAGTTACAGTGGAAATTGTCTTTTCTGATTCTAAATTCATTGTGTCCATCTTACTCATGGGTGCAGACAGTGTGGGTTTTATGGTTTCATGTCATTAGTGGGATTGAAAGGGAAATTGGCTGTGCTGTTTTGGGAATCCACACCTCAAAATGTGTTATATAGTACGTGGAGGAGAAATGCCATTTGCCAGATAGAAAAGAACATGGTAAATGAATATGGAAATAAGTGCTGGTTACAAATATCAAAATGGCAGGAGAATAAAAAATGTTGGAGCCTTTCTTGATATGAGGATTTTCACGTTGCTTGAAAAAACAAGTAACATCTTGTGGGGAAAAAGTTTTACTTTTCTATCCTTTAAAATGCCCGTTTATAATTATTTTTAGATGTTTATTTGCATGAAAAATAAATGAAAAACCAGCTTGAGAAATTTTTTTTTTTTTTTTTTTTGATTTGGAGTCTGCTTATTTTAGCTTCGAAAGAATCTGAATTTGAGTAGCATCAAGAGAGGCTTATTTTAGGCCACTTTTCAAGGGAGGGGTTATTCTTTGATTTTCATTTGTTCTGCTTTGTTATTTTAAGTAATCTCTCCCCAGGGTGATATTGATTATCTAAAAGTTCACCTTCTCTGATCAAAGAATATGGCACTTTATTTTCTTTCCTAAGATTATATGTATGTATAAAATATGCACACAGTCTTTATTTTATATCAGCTTTAAGTTTATGCTCATTAAAGTTGAGAAAGAGTGTGTAAATGTATATGATTCCATGACTATATACAAATGTATACTCTAAAATAGCATATGATAAATGTGTATCAACAGAAAATTAAGACTTTTTCTTTTGTTCCAAAGTTAACATTTGAAGAGAAGGTAAATCAGCTGGTAGGTTTTTTTGAATAATCTTTTTTTCCCAGTACTTCAATTTGTAGCTTTTTGATGGTGTTTTTAAATTATAGTTCTTTTCAAGACACCGAGAAAAGTTGCTGAAGTTGCTGACGTACAGATTTTGACACATTGTGTTTCTCTATGTTTCCAGCTTCCCATTAATAAGTCCTTTGTTATGCATGTAATGCAAAGGTATTTGATTCTAAAACATCGAATGTAAATAAAGATATCATCAAAGTGGTTGTTGATATTATGTATTTTATTTTGTTTACCATGTCAGATGTTGTTATATATCTGTGAAGTATCTAGTGGTATTCTAGGCTCTGGAATAAATATAAGGAACCATGGTAACTAGTTCTTATCCTCAAGTTAGAGACAAGCAATGTAAAACCAATACAAATGAAATAAGTAGAATGTACAATTTACTCTAGACTGATATTATATATATATATATATATATTCATATATTATATATATATATATATATTCATTGTTGTTGCTATTGTTGGGACTGTTCTCAAGAAATAGAGATAAAATCATCACTGCTTTGCTGTAGAAGTCATATCCCTTATCATTCACTCTAGGTAAATATTCCTCAGAATGTTGCTGTAAAATATTGTTTAGCATTTTCAATTAGTGTATAAAAATACCTCTAAAGAACATTTCTCCAAATTTTTTATTACTAAGCTTCCCTGATAATTCTTTACTTTCTGTGGGGAAATATAAAAATTTTTCTCTGAGAATGAAATTCAAATGAAGAAACCCTTTTCTATTTTTAATTTGGTAAGTTACTATTTTTTTTTTCTTTTCTGAAACTAGTAGGCTTAGATGGCAGAATAATATGATAAATATGAATGATGGGTCATGGATATCAAAGAAGAATTGCACCAGACAAGTTAAACCAGCAAGGATGACTTTATTCAAGAGTTTTGTGATAGGGGAGAGAGATTGAAGTCAGCTCCACTGAAGCAAAAGGCAGGAGATGTTTTAAACGCTGGGGTGAGCTGGAGGGGAACTACTGGAGGACACTGAGAGTGGAAAAGGACGGTTATTCACGGTGCTGAGGTCCTGGTATTGCTAACTGGTGCTTATCCAAATTTGGCTTCTACTCTCCCCCAGAGACCGGGACAGAGGAAACTATCTTTCCTGTTGATTACATTTCAAAGAGATGGCTCCCAGGCCCTGGAGAAAGACATACTTGAGTTATAAAACTATCCAGAAGCTAGGAGAAGTTTTGCGTCTCAATGGGACAGAGAAGGAATTCACAATTAGAATTTCCTAAAGTAAATGCTCTCTATATATAGTCAAGCAGAGGGGTCAGTGTGGGTCAGTTAATTTCACTTTGCCTCAAGGTCACTGACAGCATTCTTTACCATATTTTGCAAATACGTGCCATTTAGATTTTGTAAGAGAAAAAAGAATTAGGGAATGGGGTAGATTTATGAAAACATATGACTACCCCCAACCCCGCCCTAAATATGCCAGGGTGAGTAATATTTGCCAAGTATAAGTAGGGTAATAGGTTATTACTAGCCATCCGTTGGAAAGTTTTGGTAAGAAGTTTCACATTACTTTGTGACCATGGACAAATTGAGTTACATTTGTGAACACCGATTTCTTTCAAATTTGTGAAATAGAGATAATTACAGTTTCTCTGTCAAATGTACTTGACTGTCATAAGTATAAGAAACACTTGGAAATGTTTTGTCATTTTGTCTTAAAGACTATATAAACACCTTTTGTTGTAAAAATGAGACCTCCATAATATACAGATATGAACAAAATGTAAGGTTTTTTTTTTTTTCTTCTTCTTCTTCTTCTTTCTTTCTTCTCCCCCACCCCCTCCTCATGTAGTTACAGTTCACTGGTCCTGGCTGGGAGGGTGCAGTTCTCAACCTATGGCTTCCATCTCTAGGTCTAAGGCAGCTGGCTGGGTTTTGGGTCATTACTTATCAAGAAGAGGGACATGGGCAGGGAAGTGCAGGTGCATTTCAGGGCCAGAACTGGAGGAATCACACATCATTTTTGCTGGTGCATCACTGGCCAGAATGTTGTCACACGGCCCTGTCAAGCTGCAAAGGAGGTTTGGAAATGTAGGCTCTAGCTGGACAGCTGTATGCCCAGTTTACAGACGACTTGGCTGAATGCTCTGCTCTGAGCTCTGTCGTTAACGAAGGTGAAAGGAGTGGTGAGGAACATGAGCAGACTTCACTACAGACGTAAGTGGAGAGAATGATCAAGACAACAGAAACTTCTTCAAAGGGACAAATTGGGTAATACCAAGTAAGTCAGGACAGTGCAGTGCACTATTAAAATACCAAACTTCAGTCAAATTGACAGCTGATTCCTTCTTAGAAAACAAAACCTGGCTTTCCCTTCAGGTCTTTTTTTTTTCTTTTCCCAGTGCCTCTTAGGGCTTGATATGCACAATTGTGTTGACAGCATCCAAAGAATAGTTACCAAATTATCTTGCATTAAAAGCCCATGTAGCCAGGCAACTATTATTTTAATGCTAAGTATGTTTAACGGGGAACCTCATTTGGTACATGGTCTGTAACCTAGTAGCATCATTTGTCTCAGTATATTGTTGAATTTTCAGAAAGCTCTCTATGTTACATTTTAATTCTTGCAAATTGCTTGCCAATTTAATACGAGCTGCATCTAAACAGTAAGTAATTGCTTATGATAATGAGTGCAAACTAATTTGCTAGAATATGTTAATATTCACAAAGCACTTTTATACTGCCTGCTGTTCCAAAAATACTGCTCTCTTGGTTAAATGTAGCTTTTGGATGGCATTACTGTTACACATCTGACTAAAATCAACACTTCAGTAGCATCTACCCAAAATTCATATTACTATCACTTCAATATACCTAAGAAGGAACTGAAAGTCACATCATCTTTTGATTAATGATTTAGAATGTTCGAGGAAACAAAGAATCACGTTCTTAATAATTAATTCTAATTAGTGATTAATAGTAGTAAGCAGACTATACTGAGTTAGAAATGGCCTCTTTTCCCCACAAGAGTCATTAAACCTAATTTAAACAACCTTAAAGACAGATGGCGTGACAAACTTCATTTGAATACAATAACCAATTGAAAACGAGTTAAGTTTTTAAGGATGAATCTAGATATGGGTGCTTTTAAACTTTAAGCTTACTTTACCCCTTACCAGTGCCCTACCCTCTTTGTCCTTTAGGTCTTTCTCCATCTTTTTCAGAGCTGCTATTTGAAGACTCTAGAGTTCAAAGACATATTTCAAACCTGAGGGTCTTTTGCAACTGGGGACCCAAGCATCCAAGGATCTGAAGTGCAGATTGGAACCACCTTGTAATTTTAGTCTAGGAAGAAAAAATTTTCTGAACCAAATACAAAAGAAGAAAAATTTGACACTTCCCTGGCCCAGGGCTGATTTGACACTTTAATCTGCTCTCTAATGTTTCAATCATTTCAACTTCAAAAATGACTCTCACACACAGTTATGTATCTTCACATGAGTGGTGAAATAGAATGATCTCTGAAGAGAACCCTTTTTTTTTCTTCTGTTATTTTCAAAATTCATTTCCTTTGTTGAATTCCTTTGACTAAATTAAAAAAAAAATCTTCCATCTTTGGATTTTCAATCTTTCAAATACCCACAATTGCTTGTCAAAGTAAGTGGTCTAACCTCCCATTTTTTTGCTCTATCTCATAACTTCTATTATGAAAATATGTAGATTGATATCTCTCAGAACTGGCTGAATTTTATTCTTATTGTCATCTTCATAAGCTGTTTGAAACAGTCTGAGATGAGGAATGAATAAACAAGCAAAACAACATTTTATATACTTTAATTTAGGTTGCTGTAGCTGTTACTTTTCTACTAAGCACAGACTAACACTTAAGAAGATGAGAAGTGGTTTTGTTTCTGATAAAATGGAATGAAAAGATTCAAGATAAGTATCAAATGTCACCAAGACACTTATTAAATTCAGTTCCTCTCTCATGACAGCAATATCACGTGTTTTTCTGCATTTGTTATGTGACTCTTTGTTAAGGAAATTTGCATTTCATAGAATCATGAATATACTGAAATACTAGAACTGATCTAGTCCTCTTTTTAATACTGACCTTGAACAGTCCTAATTTGTACTATATGATTTGTACTTTGTATCTAGAGATTTAATACAAGAGACAAAGAGATAGGAAATAATGGTGCTTAAAAATGCATCATAAAAAATAATGTCTCAATATAAGTGGATCTACTCCCTATTTCTGGGAACCCTTTCTGTGCCTCTGTGACTTTTCTCATGAAAATCCTGCCCAAAAAATTACATTTGCCCTTATTTTTTCCAGAATCATATTAAATTTTATCTTCTCCAAAAAGAATTTGGGGGTTATTTCAGGAGAACAAGTAAATTCTCTGGTTTGGCTGAAGTAGGCAGTTGGTTTGTATGGAGTATATTCAAAGTTAGCATAAGGGTTTTTCACTTAAATTGGGAGAGAGTGGTTTGATCCCTGAAGTTCCATGAATAGACGAGTGATTACAGATAACATTTCAAAAAAAAAAAAAATTGAATCTGATGTTAGTTTGTAAGGTAAATTTAAATGAAAGAGAGCCAGAAAGATACTAGATCAGTAAGGATGAGTGTTTATTACATTTAAGATCAAAGGTGACACCATATGAACAATGGCTGTAAGAATGGAAATATAAAAGAAAAATTCAGGAATTCACATCTGATTGAATGAGCAGTTGTGGAAAAGCTGGATTCCAGAGCTGTAACGTATACCTTTCTATCGTCTCCAGAATCTAACATGATGTTTTATACACCGCAAATGCTTGATTAATTTTTACTGAGATTGTGGATGTCTTTAGTTCATGAATTATGGTGCTGCGTTGCCTTTGCATTCTCTTTCTACAGCAGAATCCTCCTGCTGTTCTCCCAGCATTTTGCTTTGCTTTTGTCAAAAATCCCAACTCCTTATTTTGAGTTAGTCTTTCCTGACCACCTCACTAAGTCATCTGGCTTTCAAATTTTCAAGCAACCTCTAAAATAATCTCACATAGGATTTTGTTGTTGTTGTTATGTTGGAAGAGATATGAATTTTTCCTTTCTAATGACCACTGTTCTCTGTCTTTTGACTCACCTTTTTCATCTCGGCCGCAGTCTGTACTAATTTCTGCACCTGTCAATATCACATTGCCTCTAGCTGTCAAGTCTCCTTAGTCCCTGTGATCTGGAATAACTCCTCAATCTTTTTTTGTTTTTTCTAATCTTGGCTTTTTCTGAAGAATGCTATCAGTTATTTTGTAGTTGTATCCCTTAATTTGAGTTTCTTGGATGTTTACCTGTGATTAGAATGAGGCTGTGAATTTCTGGCAAAACAGTATAGAAATGATGTGCCCTTCTCTGCACGTCATGTTTGGAGGACCTGAATTCCGTGTCTTCTTACTGGTGCTGGTAATTTTGATCATTTGGTTACTGTGCTGTCTCCTGAGTTCCTGTGATGATTAATAAATTCTTAAAGCTTAAGGACTAGCCGGTAGCAGGTTATAGCCACCTCTTCCCTGTAAAATATGGAGAACTTTGGACTAGATTATTCAAGAAAATTGTGGGATATAATAACTGACTCTTTGATGGTCATCATTTCCTGGTTGGAGAATCTCATGACTGTTCATCAGAGTTGTTTCTTACACAGATATAATGAAATGGAGAATGGTGTTCCTTATCAGGACCATCCAGGCAGTCTGTCCCCTCAGCTGAGTTTCTGTATTTGACCAGTAAAATTATTCAGATCCCTGAGAAATAGGTATTGGCATGGAATTTGTTATATTCCTCTGAGAATCAGGAACCTCATGTTATCCATCATTGTATCACCAGTCCTGACTTAGTTCAAGCATTATATTAGTCTCTTATTTGTGATTAGTATATGAATAAAAGCACGTAAGTTTGATGAGGAGGCCAAGAATTAAAGCAAGACCCTTTCTTAAGGCTGCATACTGAAGATGGAAATTTCCATAAAAGATAACTCTGACATCTTATATAAGAGTTTGCTAATTAAAAACAAGTTCTGTAGATGATAAAGGGAGGGAATTCACCTTGGCTGGAATGAGAGTGAGAAGCAGGACTGAGAAGAAATCCAGGTACAGCAGAGAAGCATAAACCAGCAGAAGTACAAGTCACTTTGGGAGAAAACTATGCATCCTGCATGTGCGTGCCTCGGTGATAGAGCTGGAGCTTAGTTTGAAGTGACTTCTGAATCAGAAACTAATACTCTCTCCGGTTCTAGTCCAAAATTACTAGTAAGTAGTTTTAATTGGGGCCTCATCAGGTGGAGAATGATTTAACTAGAGCAGATCAGCGGGAAGACAGCAAATCTAACTAAGATTAGAAACCAAACAAAAGCAAAACTGCTAGTTTTAGCCTAAAATTATTATAAATTTTATTGTTTATATGGTGGCCTCAAAGTAGTTCCAAATAACCACATGCACTTTTGTGCTCAGGATTTAGTTCCACTGCTAAAGGCAGGAAATGGTGTCACTGCCAAAAATGTATAAGATCTTTCTGGTGTAGAATAAAAGTGATTATGGTATTAATAATAAGACTTTGGCTTCCGTGTCTCTGTTCAGCCATTTGGAAGCCTCAGAATAAACTGAAAGCCGAGATGGCTTCTGAGGCAGGATGCTTGTCATAAAGCTTTGTAAAGGCCCCACACCTTTTAAAGATTCAGGCTAGACTCTGAAAATGTCAGAATATGAATGAATCATTTCTGCTAAGTGTTATTTCAGAAACTTTGAGTCTCCCTGTACCAGACGAGGGAAACCTCATTAGAAAAACTCTAGAAATGATTAAAGTGAGACCTTGATTTGTGAATTTTAGCTTATTTTGCCAAACAAGAAGCAGTCATTTGATCTTAGCTCTTCACTGGATGGTGGAAGAGTTCTAGGAATAGACTTGGGCATAGCCATCACCATCTGTGTGACATGGAGAAGCCACTCAATTTCTCTGGGTCTCCATTTTGTCATTTGTATAAGGAAAGTTTCCCTTAATCATCTCCAAGAGCATTTCAGCATTAAGTCTATGTTTATGTCAGGTTTTTTTTTTTAACCTATGATTTTTTTACACTATAATTCTAGTAAATTCTTGACTCTGAAAAACCTGATGGAAGCCATTCTTACAATTAATTTATGGAGAAAAAAGTAAATTTAAGGACTTCACTAGGCAATTGCAACCTTTACTGACAAGCTAATCATTTAAAGAATTTATTAGGAACTTACACAGCTTACCATGTGTTCTTTAAAATAAGATTTTTCTTAAAGTACTGGAAGGTATGATTTCTTCTCGCTCCATCCCTGCTGCCTCTAGCTCTAATACAAATTGATTACTGAATTAGTTGCCAGAGACTTTTTAATAAAGTTCACTTACTGCTTGAGGGAGTCTGGTTGCAGAAGGGAAGACATAAACATTTGATGTTCTTAGGGTTATTGGTTGTGGGATTGCTTTGCTTGGTTTTATTTTTAGCCCTAGATCATTTTGCTATCTTTATGAAGTTTCTTCTAATCTGATTGGCAGAAGGTCTACCACTTACTTGTTTTTCTTCTCAGCTGGATGACTTAAGATTCCAAGAGCCGTTTAAAAAGATTGCAGGACTTTGAATTTGATCTTGGAACAAGCTTGTCTCACTGGGCAGCTCAGACTATGGAGCTCAATTGTTCCTGGAGGGAGTATTTGCTAAATAACACATTTAGAGAGGAAAATAATGAGTAGTTTTGAGAGGAAGGTACATTGCAAAGAAACCACCAAGTGAAGTGTTACTTCTTGCAGAGATTTACTAAAATACTATTCATTGAAAATTATCTCAATATATTCAGCTACTTATACGACCTTGATCTGAAAAGATGTAATTGTTCTTGTTTATCATTTTTTCTGTTCTTTTTTAAGTTACCATTAACAGGTGCCTTTAAGATTGTCACCTTTTCAAGGATTTTTTTTAATAATCCAAAATAGATGTGACATACATGATATCTCTCATAAACTACCTTGCCTTGATATTTATCTTTAACACATAGGTCCTACCTGTTTGGGAAAAGGAGTGGTGTGTTTTCAGTGTTATATTTCTAGTTCCTTCATATAGTTGGCATTTATCAGACAACCAAGGGGTAGGCCAGCTCAGGAACATTTCTTATTTCAGTTAATTACCTTATAAGACAGAAAAAGAGAATGACTTACCAAGTGGACTGCAGTTGACATCAATGATTGATTATGTAAAGTCAGCTTTTCACACCACCAGTGGAATCGTTCATGTCTCATTTCTATGAAAGCTGCCTTTTTGATTTTGCAATTCATAGTCTGTGCAACTATTTGTGGTAGCCCTGAACAAATGTCTAGGATATGGACAAGGCAGGTCATGCATGAATCCATTCATATTCTAAAGAATTACTTCAGTTATTAAAGAAGAGCACACTGGTTTTCCAAAAATTGAGTACTTTTTTTTTCTATGTAGCATATTCTTTCAATAAATGTCAAAATATGGAAATGTCAAATATCAAAATGAAAAATATACATGACACATTTCTACATATATTATTCTTGCCATGATCACAAGAGTATAGAATTTTTATTACAGAAAATATAGACTGTAGGGAAACACAGACTGTTTATTTTTTTAAAAAGCTTCTTATTCGAGAAAAGTTTTGGGCCAATAGGCAAAGGGAAAATTGCCCTACTTTGTCATTGAAGTGGACCGTTACTATTGAAATTATCTGTAAGAACAATGATTCCTGACCTTATAGGAATCATGATAGCTTTTACTGTTCCATTTTCTTGATATTTTTATTTTGATTAAAGTTTCGTATTGAGTAAGCATGTAGCATCTTTCATCTTAAAATGTTACCTTGGCTGAGCCAGAGCTGAATCTCATATGGGCTAGCCATCTGCTTTCATGCCTTCCAGGTCAACTGTGGAATCTGAGTGGTTCAGGCTCATTTGATCTCATTGAAAGTTTGGGAGAGGTTAATTTTTTATTTTTTATTTTTATTGAAGTATAGTCAGTTTATAATGTGTCTTTTTCTGGTGTACGGCATAATAGTTTAGTCATACTATATATATACATATATTCGTTTTCATTGTAGGTTACTGCAAGATATTGAATGTAGTTCCCCATGCTATACTGTATACACTTGTTTATCTATTTTATATAAAGTAATAAGTGCAAATCTCAAGCTCCCAGTTTATCCTTTCCTACCCTCTTCCCCCTATGGTAATCATAAGTTTGTTTTCTATGTCTGTGAGTCTGTTTGTTTCACAAATAACATTCATTTATCTTTTTTTTTTTTTTTTTAGATTCCATATATAAGTGATATCATATGGTATTTTTCTTTCTCTTTCTGGCTTACTTCACTTAGAATGACATTCTCCAGGTCCATCCATGTTACTGCAAATGGCATTATTTTATTATTTTTTATGTCTGAGTAGTATTCCATTGTATAAGTGTACCACAACTTTTTTTATCCAGGGGAGACTTCAATTTTTAATGCCTAGTGAGTCCTCACAGACCCTAAGTCTTATTACTGATTTGTACGGGGTTCAAAAATCTTTGTGAAAGCACTTGAACCAAGTTCATGATGAGTTTTTAATGAAGCATTGTGTGTGCAGTAACTTACACGATGTCACTATCAGGAAATTCCCGATTTTGGTCAGTTTGCATTCAGTTTTATAGTCAACAGTTTTATTTTTTTTAATCGATGAATTTCCTTAATTCCTAGGCGTCTAGGGTTGTGATGGAACCCTCAGTATGCCACATATGAAACACCTCCCATTGTTCCTTCTCTCTTGAATGTCAATATGAGCTAATTGCTCACTTAAGGCTTTCATGACCTGGGAATTACCTAAACTCTTCCTGACTTTCCTTTCTTTGGTCTGATTCAGACGATGGGGCCAGTATCTAAGCCATTTCAGTGACATGCCATGTTTCTTGCCTTGTGTCTTTTATTAAAGATCTACCTGCTCTTTTACTCAAAGATGAATGGGTAAAAACCCTGTCTCATTTTCTGGCCTCTTTAGCTGGTTGTAATGCATTTGTCAGTTCTACATCTGCCTCTTCCATCAGGCATCTCAAATTGTGATATGTAGTCTTTATTTTCCTTTCTTTCCTAACTTTTTTTCACCCTTCAATGCGTCTGTAGCATTGAGGGCTATATCCTTATTCTTAATATTGCTAATGGTGTTATTACTTTTTAGATTTAGGGTTGATTACGTGATTTAGGTAGGAACTCCTATTACTCTGATTCCTTTCATCTTTCCTGATGTAATGCCCACCTTTCCTGAGTTTTAGAAATTAGGAATCTGTGGTGCTCATGAAATAATTCCTTGTGATCTGACTAAGAATTTACAGGAACGTAGACAGACAATGAACTCTTGTTGCTTTAGTGTACAAGTAGGATTGTTAAGGGTTATTCATTTAATTTTTAAAGTTTTATTAGCAATTTTGCTATGGTCTAAATTTTTTTCATACAAGGTGGCCTTCTTATTGTTTTTGCTTTTTATGAACTTTAGTCAGAGGAATGCCTCCAAATAGGTAGAAATTGTTTAGGACATATAAATTTAACAACAGCCTCTTGAGAAGGCTGTAGGAAGAATAAAAGCTCCTCTTATTTATAGTTGTTTTACTTTTAAGTGCCATCTGTCTGCCTGGCAAAATTTCCCTGGACAAAGTGTTATATCCCTGTTACATTTAATAGAATCACAATGGCCTGAATGTTTCATGTTGGCTACATGATGACATTTGAAGAATTATAGGCTTTCAGAAAAGGACCTTTTATTCTTATACTTCTTTTTATGAGTTAGAAGCAAATTTATTCAGAAGTTAATTGTATTGTTGTCCATGTACCAAAGATCCAGAGCAACTGATAGTCAAGTGGACTCGTACATGCAGATCAGTTTTCTTTTTCAAAAAGGCTCAGCCCGTTTGAGGGAATATATTAGCTTTTGCAGAAACAAGTGTGGCTGAAATAGGCATATTGAGGGAGGAGATGGTTGGCAAGAAAAAGGAGAGGAAAGAGCCCTTTATGTAAAATAGATGCTAAGTAAAAATCTAAAAATATTTTTACTGTAACTTCACAGGCAGTTCAAACATTAGAAATAAGAGTCCATGTATACTTTTTTTGCAAACGTTTATTGCAGTGTAAAGTATGTGACACTGCTAAATTTGCATCTGATGGAGCCAGCTTTGATAATGAATTTGGAGTGAGTAATATAGACTTGCTACACAATTTAAATGTGAAGATTACTGAAAACCACTTTAAGTTTGAGTCATCCATACATTTGTGATGTGATGGCTGTTAAGGTTAATTTGCTATAAATCCATTGGTAGTCTCGGCACTGCTGTGTTAGCGCTTGCATTATAGAAGCATACGTAAATTGTAAAGGTGCCACATTCCTCCACGTCCCTCTCCATGTTGATAAAAACGCTTGAAACTGTGATAAAGATGTACTGTTGCTGTACATTGAATTCACTTTTATAATAAAATAAAACATGTGTCTATAAAAATAACATTTTTCAAATGAACCCAGATGATAGTTCATTTTGTGTAGACTTACCCCTTTATTTAACAGAGTGAATTTTTTGTATCATGCTGTGAATCTTACAAGGCTAGATGTTTCATGGCGATGAGCTAATACTCTGTTTCTCATGAAAGCTCCCATGTAATGCAATTTAATATCCTTCTTATTGTCAACTATTAATGAATGTAAATAATAGAATAGGTTTATATCACAAAAGTGCTAATCCAAGGAATGAAATACTGAAAAGATTAATAAAAATTGGGATGTGGGAAAGCCATTTCTTAAAAGGCATTTCATTTGAACACAAGTCTGAAATGAATCAAACTTTTCTAAAAGCTCTTATAAATAAAACAGTGTTATGATATTGGTTATTTTATATTGTTAACATACACACACACACACGTACGTCATCTGTTCTCTTTAAAATGTATTGTGCATTTACCATATGCCAGAAATTGGACCAAGATATTACTGTGCAATATCTCATTTAATTCTGCCAGAAGCTCTGTGAAGTAGACGGTTTTAATATCCCCAAGGATAGGAAATCCAGGAGTTAGAATAAATAGCCGGGTCGATTTCATGTAGCTAATAAATGATAACACTTGCAATTTGAACCCAGGTCTGTCTGACTCCAGAGTTACATTCTTAATTTCTTAGTACATAATGTACTTTCTGCAATAAGTACATCATGTCCTTGGCTCAGAAAAATGCATGTTAAATGAAGTAGGTTTTGACACTTCAGTCATTTCATCCACTGTATTTTATTGTGGAAGTATGCTCATATATTTTTAGGTCACCAAAATAGAGTATATTGTAATTTTCTATCTTGATGTATGGAGGGCTTTAAGAACATACGTTTTTAGAGTTTAATGCAAAATGATTTTTTTTTTAAAGCCAAGATGCTTATAGAGGTAGGTAGAAGAGAGCTAGGTGGGGGCTGGACATCTAATTCTCTCGCTTATGAGGACAATACAATGCACTATTGTGCACACAGAAGAGAAAAGAAGAGAGATTGATTTCCATTATGTATCTGAAGGAAAAGGACACTAGGAATAATTGCCTTGTTCAGCACATGGTAGTACACTTGTTTTTGCTTGGTTTTGGCAAAACCTAAAGAACTGGAAAGTCAGACTAAGAAAGACAGAATAGCTACTGGCATGCCAGTTGCCAAGTCTTAACACTTATTGGAAAAGGTTGAAATATGAGATGAAATCAAATCTTGAGTAATAATATTTGTGTTGTGACATTTATCTTACTGAAAATATAAACCTTTAAATTCTTATCCTCTAGTTCTATATAACTGAGTAACTAGAAACTTCACAGTTCCACAAGTTTGTGAAGTGTACCCTAAACTAAATGTTAATCTACATATATTAAATGTTCTGTCATTTCACATTTACATGCTACTTTTTTCTTTTTTTTTTTTTTAAGCATTGAGAGGTGAAAGGACAGTATATGATCATGAGGTGCAAATGTCACTTTATGGATATGAGACATTCGAATATGGTAACAGTTGGCCTTGATAAATTCAGACAGACAAATCCAATTAACTTTTTCTTGACTGTCTTATTATGATAACAGAAACATTTCTGTAATAAAAAAAAACACAGGAGTAGAATCTGGATACTAGATTTCCTACCAGCTCTACCAAGTTAGCAACGTTAGTTACCAAGTCAATCCTCATGACTACATTGCCTCAAGTGTGACATGGGAGTACTGCTTGCTGTATGTTCCATCCAGAAATAGAGAAGAAATGAAAACAATTGTTGTGAAAGTGATTTTGAATGTTAAAAATTATCATGTAATATATGATATTGTTACTTACTCTGGTGATTCTGGGAAACATCTGAATTCTTAGATATGTTTTATATTGTTAAGCAACATCTCTAGTTTTGAATATTTTTCTTAATTTACATGAAATACAGAGTTATTATAGAACAAAGTTAATTAAAAGGAGAAAAATAAAATCAAGGACCAGCACTCAGATTACCACTACTTCCTTTCATAGAAATCTTTATTTTTATTTATTCTTATCCTATTTTTTAATCAGTGTTGGCTTTTCTGAAACACTTCATACTTACTCGTCTGCAAAAATTACCAAGCAGAGGGATATTTATTAAGTAGTGCTCGCTTGTTAATATTGTGATGAGCAAACCTCTGATGATATAGAATGGTCCTAGAAGGCTCTGGCATTTCTGATATACAGCTCTGTGTATTCTGAATTTTCTTTGCTTGCACACGGACTGCTACCTTTGAACTATAACTTACCCATTCTTACTTGAGAGAGATAAACTTCTTTCATGCATTACCATTCAAGGAAATTAATAGAGAAGTACACAGCTTCTCTACCATTGCATTTTAAGAAGATTAATGTTATCTGATATGTTTCTTGGGTCAGGTCTACCTACCAAGACTTTTTAACCAGTCAGGCATGCTCAGCATATTGCAGAGATCTTTGGGATTTCTCAAGGGCCTGTGGAGATGTCTCAGACAGAATACAAAGAGTAATTGGCTCCAAAATACAAAAAGAAAATCTTTGATATCATCAGCTATTTACTCAAAGGTACATAAAAGTGACATTAAGTAAACTTCATTTAATTGGTTTGGTAATCATAGACACAATAATTTGTAGATATCTTGAAAACATACTGCTGTATACTAAACTTTTACATATAAGCCTTACTCTTGGTGGATGCTGTGTTTCCATACACACAAGATGTTTTCTGGCCTAAATTTTTGTCTTTAGTCCTCTTGCTTTCCTTACTATGTTAGGCACATAGTAGATACACAACAAATACATTAGTATCCTTTGTTACTGGAAGGCTACACTCCCCTCTATAAGCTGTACCTAAAGGTGTATACCTGGGATAACTAAACAAGTATTTCTGTCATCCCCTTTCCCCTTTAGTGTGTAGAAAGATTCATTCTCCTTTATATGTATCTTTGTATGTCTCTTCCAAATATTCTGACTCGAAGAATACATTTTATTGCACTAAATGAGACGGATGCCAGTGGTGCAATTAAATAGGACTTCAGTGCCTTGGATGCCTAGAAAACTCATTTGAAAGGAAACTCTT
This sequence comes from Camelus dromedarius, assembly GCF_036321535.1. Taxonomy (NCBI): domain Eukaryota; kingdom Metazoa; phylum Chordata; class Mammalia; order Artiodactyla; family Camelidae; genus Camelus; species Camelus dromedarius. Next base: position 27,862,595 of record NC_087450.1, read on the forward strand.
ACTTTAAAAGATGTGGGATGGATAATTTACTGACATCATTACCATAAAGTAAAATTTGAACACTTAACCAAATGAGGCTGTGACATTATTCTTATTGCTGTAAGACAAGCATTTGCTTTGGGGGAAAAAATGGTCTTTTTATGGAGCTGGATAGTTTGACAGCTACTAGATGTAGCTTGTTAAGTAAGATCCAACTTCTATGGATGGAATCTATTATCTGCGTTTTCTTGACATGACTCTTAGGTCTCATGGCTGTTCATCCATTAGTTATCATCTGTCATATGTGAATAGACCCTTTCCCCATAAAAGTTGATTCGTCGCATACTTCCTTTGATTTGCTTCCCTGTGCTGTATGACCCTATCACATCTACATGCAGCTTTTGTTTCAAAAACAAGTTGATATATGTTTCTGCTCCTTTTTGAAGCATCTGAAGTCAATGTTTCCTACTAAACTATTTTTTTAAACTAGCAGGAAGAAAGAAAATCCCATTACATTGCGTGCTTGTCCAGCTCAGTGGAGAAAGCAGTAATCCCTCATTTGTTCTGAAGCACCTGCTGGTAGATTTAATGAGTGTATTAAAAACTGAGCTGCTCTGATATATTTTTTAAAACTCTGTTCTCGTTCTTGGGCATGTTTGATTGAAAACTGTTATAATGGTTATTTGCTCTGACATAGGTTTTATGTTGTTGTTGTTTTTATTTTATTTATTATTGCCATAGTGTAAGTTTTATAATTTGCTGATATGTCAGTATAATAAACATGGGAAAGTGTCCACTAGATGTATTTAGACTAACCTGTTTTGGTTTTTGTTTTCCAGCTGGGACAACGTATATCTTTAGCAAAGGTGGTGGACAAATCACATATAAGTGGCCTCCTAATGACCGACCAAGTACACGAGCAGACAGACTGGCCATAGGGTTTAGCACTGTTCAGAAAGAAGCTGTATTGGTGCGAGTGGACAGTTCTTCTGGCCTGGGTGACTACCTAGAGCTGCATATAGTAAGTACTTTTAAAATAAGATTCCACTTTCAGTTTTTACTGTTAGCTTTTTGTAAATAACTTAAAATTCTGCCTTTTGGACATTTTCCTCCCTAGCAACCAATATTTTGTTACAGAAAATATAAGTATTTTCTAGAGGTAATAGAACCTTGTATCTATTACTGTTGTTAAAAATATTCTTGACAATAGGTTTTTTTTCTTTTTAAGTTATGAGTTGATTTCAATCCTCTGTTCACAAAGAACTAATTTAGATGTGTTTTTAGTGACTTTAGGCAGGCTTTCCAAATTAATGAAAAAAAAAAAAGTTATTGTTCAACAGATACTATTCCATCTGACTGGAAGCAGGAGGTTGTTAATACTGGTGACATCAAAAGATCTGAACCATTGTCCATGTTTTTTTCCTCACCTGAGGAAAGAGTTGTCTAAAGTTACATGCAATGGATAAGAGAAAAGGAAACTTTATAGAGATATTTGGGGAAAAGGGCAAAAAGATTATTTTTATGTCATCTTATACTTATTTTGATACATAGGCTTCAGGAAAATACAGTGGACTATTGCCATTTATATCTTGAGACCATGCCTTTTTCTCTATGCTCCAAGCCTCCCGCAAGAATTTATTTAGCACATAGTAAAAGGCAAATAGCAGTTGATGAATGAAAAGCTTTCTTTACCTTTTAAAGTCGCCATAACTGATTACAGCTTGGGGATTCTTCCCTATATCTCTGCATTCAAAGAGTTACTAATATGTATGGTTGCAATTCTTTATCTCCTCTCACAATATTTGCAAAGAATCACACAGTCTTTCATTGTCAAGAGATATTAATATGTTACTGATATATGAAAATAACAACCATAGGAAAGTGTTATATATTCAAAAAGTCTAAAGCATTCTTATCATCATAGTTCTTGCTCTGAATGCTCTATCTTCTGGAAGGTTCCAGAAGCATATCATTCTCTTCATCCCCCTTTCTATTCTTGAGGTATAATTTATCTCTTCTGTTTCATGTGATTATATAAGTTTGCTTTGTTTTGTTTTTGTCAATTCCCACAAGTTCTCTCTTTACTTGCACCCATGACTCAAAAGACATTTGATTAGATCAACATGTTCTTCCCTGTTAGAAACAGGCCTTCAGGCTCTCATCCTAAAATGATTACAAAAACCACCAAACACCAAAATGCATTATCCACAGACTTTTTGCTGGGTCTTAATTATCAAAGTTTTATTAATTTATTTTCTTAATCTTAGTTTCCATTAGACTTGTAGAATTTCCAACAAGTGAGAATTTACAACTGACCACAAGAGCCGAATTCATTTCTAATCTTGGGGAGGGGAGGGGGGAACAACAACAACAAAACCTCAGCGCAACTATTATTGAATTTGTCGTATATTTTCAATTCAAAATGCAGTTGTCAAGATGGGAACCCTTGGAAAGTAATTTCAGCTGCCTTTCAGCAAATATCAATCAAAAAATTGAAAGCATCTGGATTTTTGTAGCATCATAAATAAATGATCAGTTGAGATAAACGTAACTAATGCAGTAGGGAATCTTGCTGTTTAGAGTAATCTCAGCTTTCTAAATGCATTTGCTCCCTCTTGATTTAAGAGCCTTGCTACTTCAAAAAATTAATAAATAAGAAAACAAGATCTTTTCCTCTGGAAAGAAATTACTTATTGATCCATAACCAATTACATATTTACCCTGAGAAACATTTCTGCAGTGATCACTCTCAAATCATAAGGGGCCATGTTATTGAATTACTCAAACTGCTGTTGTTTGTTTTATGGTGAAAGGGTTTTAGTCTACAAGAATGGATATTTCTTTCCAATTCTGGTCAACTGTGGCCTTAAAGTCCTTTCGTATGTAATGGATTGGCTTTCTAGATGTCCATACCAGTCCAATACGTCCCAAAGCTTCTTTATTGGCCATGAATTTCTGATAGCTGTCCTGTGAGGGCCTCCTTCTTTCTGAATCTCCTCTCTTGGATTTGCCTGGCCATTCACTGTGAAATTAATGTTTGCCTCTACACACCCTTCCTCTTGGATTTGCTGTCTTCAAACTCTACCTTGATCTGAGCCTGTCCTTGATTAGGAAATTGAAAATGGACATTGGTTTCTTGGGCTTACCAAACACCGTTGGTAGTCAGACCTACTCACTCCTGAATCAACTACACGTATCCAGTCTTTGTTCAAATTTGGCCAACTAAAACTTTCCATCTCCCTCCTTTCTCTCTCATTGCCTACAAGCAGTGATCAGTCATTTGTGACTCAACAAGTTGCTTACATGGAGACAAGTAACTTCTTTCCATGTTTCCAGCATACAAACAAAATTAAGCCAGTGGTTTTCTTTTTTTACTATAAAGTTTACCTTTAAGTCTTTCCCATAATATTGGGTATATGGAAGAGAAAGGGAAAGAGGAGTTAGATATCAAAAAAGTAAGAGAGAGAGCAAGGGAGAGAAAGGGAGAGAGGGAGAGAAGGGATGGAGGGAAAAAGGAAGGAAGGAAAGGAAAGGAAAGCAAAGTGTCTGGGGATCAAAGTTGATGCCCACCTGTGATGGGGACAGAGGTATTCTTAATAATGGTACTTAGATTTGGGAATAGTCAAGGGCTATTTTATCAAGTGATTTACATACCTTGGAGTCTAGCCTGATTCTCCCCAAATCATTTCTTCTGCTTCTTTCAGGATTGGAAATTTAAAAGAAAAATAACTTTTTTAGAAAGAGTACTACTATTGTTTGATTATGAAAATAGCTGACTTAAAAATGTGCCTGATACTATCACATATTATGTTAATCTGTAAAAGTTAGAAATTTTGGTTATTCATTAAACTTCCAAGAGAACTTCTATAAACCTTGAAGGTCAGCCAAGTATAAATTATGTACTGATCTTAGTTAAAAATTAATCTTATATCCTAATTAATGGAATTAACTAATAAGCTAGAAAGTTGATTGTACACATTAAAGGTGCTCCAGTCTTGCTGAATTACATGATGCCACTTCAGTTAGATAAGTTTGAAATCTGATTGGAATATAATTTCAATGAGGATATGAATATTTGACATTGTTTATTATCCCATTTTAAGAAATTATGTTTGATTTTACTTAAAAATATAATCATATTTAAATTTTGATGAACTATACCCTTAAAATTTAACAACTTAGAGTTAAATGGGTTTTGATTCAGGTGGCCTAGTTCTTACAGATGGATTTTTTTTTTGCCATATTAATGTTAATGCTACCACTGTTAATATGAATGTCATATGATAGTGCTATTGAAATTTATAAAGTTCTAAGAGGGGAATGAGGAGGAGATAAACACATGAAGTGAGGAGCAATTGATTATTATAGTGCCTAGAATACAAGTGCTCAATAAATGTTTTCTGATATAATGAAAGAATTAATGAATTATATATTGAAAATGTTATGGCTTAGGTTATGAATAGATTCTCAGATTTTCAGTAGTCGAAGTGAAGTCATAGATGCAGTTTAGTTTCTATCTATATAACTCTGTAGAAAACCACCTACCTTCTTGTTTACAATATAGAAAAAGTGTTACACTCAATACGTACCACATATATTATTGAAGAGTTATGTACTTTTATTGATATTATTTTCTGAATTTTTACCTAAGATGATTATGGTCGTTGGTTGTTTCAGGAAAGTCAATGATGAGAATTTTTATTGGATGAATAGTAATCTCTCCTTAATAATTACATTACTTACTGGAACTCACTTATATCATGACCTATTCTCTAGTCATTTCATGTTTGTCCTTTGTTTTCAAATAGAGATAAACTTTCTGGTAGCATAGAACATAATTTATAATAATGATGATTAATAAGAAAAATAATACAGAAATACGGCTTTTCATCATTTATGTCAGTACATGCTAGTAGCCTGTGCAGAAATATTTTATGAGTAATTAATATGGCCCAGGCCTATGTTTGAAAGCTCTGTGGATACAAAAGTAAATGAGCTCACCACTTACTACTTATCTCAATAAATATTAGTTGGATGAATGAATGAACAAACCAGTCGGGATTCTGGCCACGCAGTAGCTTAGAGTGTTCATAGTAAACAGACTTTGTCCCAAAGTGACTAGTGTTGGTTATTTCTCCATCTTGGTATAATTTCCATTTCCTCCCTTTGCAGTTTTTACTTTCTTATCTGCATAGTACTTGTAAGAATGTGGACAAAAGATAGGTTTTCAAGATAAAGAATATAAAAAAGGGACTTGGGAATTGTGAAGTGTTTTATGCACATTTAAATTAGTAATGTTGATAATTATTTAATCAACATTGAATTAAATAAATTCTTAGAGGCAGTAAGCAAAAAATTAAGTCTTAAGTTTTTTATAATTTATGTGATATGTCTAGAAATTTGACTGATGTAGTCACTGGAGAGAAAATATCTCTTACATATCAGTCTGGTGACGTTAATTGGAAATTACTTAACCCTCTGACTTCCAGAAGAAAGCACTGGAAATGGGTGCTCACTCACTGCCATGAATCTGAATGTGTGCCTTGGTTCTGACCAGAGGAAATGTGTGGAGGGTGGAGGAGAGGGTGAGTGGAGAGTGTTCTTTGGAATTCTTTCATCTTAGGAGCATGAAAGAGCATTGCTAATTTGATTACTGAATTGTTGTACCTATTTGCCTTAAGTGTTTCTTCTTTGTACTTTGCTGGACCGCAAGCCTGATTTTGGAAACCAAGCTCTTAATTGATTTTGATTTACAAATACACCTTTTGATCAGTGGTTTTAGTATAGACTAGAAGCACAGTATATTTATAGTAAATATTGCATGTCCCCAAATAACTTATCAATACTGTTGATGTGTCAAATCTTTCTCATCATTTTCTGCCTCATTATATTTAGACTACTTATGCCATATGAAGATTAAATTAAAAAAAATCTTTTTAAAGTCAGTAATTATGCATGGGTGCATACCTATATCAACAAGATAAAACCTAATTATTCCCTCACAGGCTTTTCTGCAATTTAAACTATGTTTCATCTGAAATATTTTTAACCAACAGATTCACCTACTTTAAGAATTTCACTTTGCCATGTAATATTTAAATTAAAGCCTGAAAATCATATATCGCAGATATTTTAGTTGGTTTTGTTTTTTCCTGGCTCTTACATGAATTAGAGAACACGTGGCTTCTTTGACGAGAATTTTATTTTCTTTCTATATATTTTATTGGTTTTTTGTATATATATTTTTATTGAAGTATAGGCAGTTTACAATGTTGTGTCAGTTTCTGGTATACAACACAATGCTTCAGTCATACATGAATATGCATATATTCATTTTCATATTCTTTTTCACCATAAGCTACTACAAGATATCAAATATAGTTCCCTGTACTATACAGCATGAACTTGTTGTTTATATGTCATATATATATATATATATATATATATATATGTATCAGTTAGTATCTGCAAATCTCTAACTCCCAATTTATCCCCTCCCACTCACCTACTACCCTTGTAACCACAAGTTTGTCCTCTGTGTCTGAGAGTCTGTTTTCTGTTTTGCAAATCTTCTTTGCCGAGAATTTTAAAAGAAAGACTAAAGTAACATCTTTTTCACCGTGTGTTGTAAAATTCTTCCTCAAGCTTCTAAGGTATAAGGCATACCTCTAAGGTATATTATCTTTGGAGGAAAATGTGCGAAATGATGGTCACATTTCTGTTGGCTTACGTGCTATCCAGATAGCTTGAAACAGTCTCTATTTTGGGGAGGGGTGATGTCAAGGTGAATTAATACAAATTCCTCCCTTCATTCTTTGTCCTTGGAAGTCAGTTCAGTTTATCATTTTCTAATTTACTGGATGCCACCTTTGAACATCTGTACATCTCTCTGAATTTGCTTTCTAGATTTCTAGAATTATTTCCTCCTCTGAAATTCTATTGCTGTGAAATTTAACAAACAGAACCAAAATAACTATTACTGCCCACACCTCCTTATTCCATATACTTACCACTTAGATGCTTAAACGGCTGCCTCACCTTTTCAGTTATCTTCCTGTCTCTGTTCCAAATACTTTCCTATCCATTTTATATGCTCAGATTAATTTGCTAAAGTGCTTCTTGGATTATTCCTCTGTTATTCTTCTTTTAAAACACATCTGTGCTTCCCAGTGTGCCATACAGGTAAAGGCACATTCTGTGACTAACATTTAATATCCTCGACCTTCTGGTCTTAATTTCTCTTTCCAAGTCCATATTTCCACACTTCTATACTTGTCTTTCCACTCCAATGAAATGTATTAATCCATTCTTTAAGAAAGGAACTCCTGTTGTCCTTTCTTTATTTCTGAGTCTGTCCAGAAAGTTTCTTGTCATCCTCTCTCACTGTCTAGATTCTGCTTAGTCAACAACTTCTCTGTTTAAACATTGGGTGCTTTCCAGGTTGGCCCTGAAATCTTGTAGTCCCCTGAGCTAGCAGAAAGAAACAGAGAGCTCAGGAACTTGTTTGGAAGAGCTGCTGAAACAATGGCCAGGGTGTTACCCAGGCAGGGAAAATCTTGGACATAGATTCTCCTCCCATCTGTGATCACTACTCTTCTTGATGTATTGTTTCGTGTTGGACCCTAAGCAGTTTTACAGAATGGCTTCAATTCTATTCTGTTAGCCAGTGATGAGTTGCCTTAGAAAACTCCTTTCTTTTGACAAACCTCCAAAATAAAAGACCTCTTGTTGAATTTTTCCTGACTACTGGCTACACCTCCATTTCTACTGCAACTACTATTTTTCAAAAGCCTCCATTCAAGAAACATTCCTTTGGCCCATTCAGTACATCACTATTGATCATCTATAAGGCAGTTCATTAGCTACTTATTTCTGTATAACAGATTTCTCCACAACTTAGCAACTTAAAACAGCAAACATTTATAATTGTATACAGGCTCTGAAATCCAGGAGCAGCTGAGCTAGGATATTAAGCGATTTCCAGGAGAAGACGTGGTTAAGATCTCCCATGCTCAGAACGTAATCTGATGTCTGATAGGTTCACTTGTATGATCAGAATAGAGTCTGCATGTCTTAGGAAAAGAGGATGAACAACAATGAAAGCATATGCTAGCTTTAAGATGAAGGATGTTGGCTTTGCAGGAGTCTAAACACAATACAGATTGGTGGGAAAAGAGTAATGAAGACATTGCTTAAGGGTTAAGGACTAGTTTGGAGAATGCATACTGAATAAGGAGTCAGGAAAACTCCATTTCTTGCACACACACACCAAAAAAACCATTGAAAGCCATAAACAGAATGCATGAGAGGAGTAGTTAAAAAAATATGGACAGGATAGTGAACATGTCAGCCAAAGACCAGGAATCAGAACCGGAAGTGATGCTATGGCATTGGAGTCCTATTAAAGCTGATGTTGGGCCACTTCAGACACAAGCCGTTCATTTCAACAGAGGAAGGAAGTGACCTAGATGAATATACTCAGGGACATTCAGGTTAATAGGAGGCATAAATAATCTGCATTTTAAATCAGAAGCCAAGAAGTAGAGTTAATTTTCACTAGGCCTGAGAAAATTCTTTGGATGAAAACGTAAGCATTTCCAGAGCTGGGAAATGCAAGCGCATTATCTCTAGGCGCTGACGTTAGGAGGCAGTACGCTAGACCTGGGGACTCTTGGGTCACGAGACAGAGGAGGCCTCTGCCCTACTGGAGAGCAGCCAGATAAGCTGTTTAACCTCTCTGCTGACAAAGCACAGACTGGAAGAACGTATTCCTCAGACTCCTGAGGAGACACCTTCAGGATGGGCCTCTCCTGTGGAAAAAAAACCCTTCTTCCTGAACCTTCCCCTTGCAGCCTTCTTGCCCACCAGAGACTGGAAACACAAGACTGACAGACCAAAAAAGCTCTTTGGTGGAAAACCAAATTTTAATTGATTATTAAGGCTTTTCGTTCTATAAAAAGAAAGTTAACCTGAATATTCCTAAAATTCTGCTCTACACTTCAGCCAGCAAATGCAGACTGCTTAGTCCTGGATACATATCTCCAGTCCTGAGTTCCCCTCTGATCACCAACCAGCATTTCTACCTGAGTGTCTCAGCACCTCCACCTGGGTATCTCACAGGCAGGCGCCTCATTAAACACTGAACTCATCATCTCCCAACTGCATATCCATCAACACGATTACAGGTTAAAACCTTGACATCTTTCCTGTGCTGACTTTTATGACCTGATCTATCTCTCACTGAATTCCAAGAAGATCTTTGAATCAGTACTGTCCAATAGAAATATAGTCTGAGCCATGTATGTTCCTTTAAATTCTCTTAGTAGTCAAGAAAGAAAAAAAAATTTTCAGATGAAATTAACTTTTAATGTATTTCAATTAACTCTATATATCCAAAGTATTGTATTTTAACATATCATCAATACATATCTTACTATGTTTTACATTTTTTCCCTTACTAAATTTTTTATATCTGACGTGAATTTTACACTTACACATACCTTTCAATTCAAGAATCTAAATTTGCATCAGAAATCCTGTATATTTCATGAAATTTCCAGTTGTAAATGTAGATTCACATATCTGATTTATTGTAAACATACTTAAAACTGAATCAACTCTCAGTTTTAAATTCATATCTAACTTCATTACAATTAAATACATTTTAAAATTCAGTTTCTCAGTTCCATTAGCCACATCTCAAGTCCTTAACACAGCTTTAGAATTGATCTGCTTTTTTTTTAACTAAAATGTGCATTTTTTAAACATTTTTTATTGAGTTATAGTCATTTTACAATGTTGTGTCAAATTCCAGTGTAGAGCACAATTTTTCAGTTATACATGAACATACATATATTCATTGTCGCATTCTTTTTCAATGTGAGCTACCACCAGATCTTGTATATATTTCCCTGTGCTATACAGTATAATCTTGTTTATCCGTTCAGCATATGCCTGTCAGTATCAACAAATTTTGAAATCCCAGTCTGTCCCTTCCCACCCCCTGCTCCCTTGGCAACCACAAGTTTGTATTCTGTGTCTATGAGTCTGCTTCTGATTGACTCGCGTTATTACTGCCTTAAGTGAGTGGCCTCTTCTTGAACTGGTGGAATAACCTACTCGCTAATCTCTGCTCACAAATTTCTTCCCCTTTCTAATCCGTCTCTGCACTGCCACCAGAATGACTGTTGTAAAATAAAAACTTGGTTATTTCAACCTCTGGTTTTAAATGCTTTATTGCAGTGGGTCTCTCAGCCTCTTTTAGTTCAAGACATACCTGCCTCATAATATTCAGCCATCTCTAGCAGTAATTGTACTCACTTAGAGGCAAAAAAAAAAGCTCCTGAGTGAACAAAAGGGAGAGTGAGGCACAGAGCCTGACACTCAACCCGTAATTCCTCGCGTTCTCTCTGCTCTGCACGAGCTGTGTCTCAGCTCCTCACCTGCTAGCAAGGCTGCTCAGGGCTGGGTGTGGACTCCCTGTTCAGGCTGTCAATTTAAAGTCTCTCTGTAATGTTCGTTAAGTAGGTGTTTCCAATGTTTGCTTAGGGTATGGGGAGAAACCAAGTTTTTGTTTTTCAAAATTATATAGACAGACACTTAGTCGTTTACTTCTTCTGGACAAAAAAAAAAGTCAGTTTTCCAGAAAAGAAACAGCCAAAAAAAACCTTTACTTTTTTTCTGTAGTCCTTGTACTCTCTTCTGTTTTTGGAGGTAATTTTGTGAACCCGGCAAATTTTAGATTCAGATTAAAGTGTTTAAGTTCTGATGGCAAAGCCTTCATTCGTGGTGAGCACTGTGATGTTGAGCAGAAGTCAGTGTCAAGAGGGCAGAACCTCCGTCTAGTCTCTGCATCTTTGTGTTCCCAGAGTCCAGGAGGAGCCTGGAATTTAGCAAATGAGCAAAAAGTGTTTGTTGAAATATTCTTTTGCTTCTAGAAATTCTGTCAATTTAAACTGCGTGTGTACATTCTGAAAATGTTCAAGGGGAATCTAAATAGGTCAGTGCTGCTCTGGTCAAGGGCATGGTCTCCTTCAGGGGACATTGGTTGATGTTTAACTTGAGAAGAGTTAATTAGAGACGCAGATCTCAGTTAACTACTAGCATGTCTCAAATTCATTATGTTGCTTCTTCATAGATTGGTTTTTTGAGGCAAGATTCTGGTGACCCAAACCTTCACCTGTTCTGTTGAAGAACCACTGACCTGTGTACTGCAAACAGTTCAAAAGCCAAACTCCTTAGCTGGATCTTCGTTGAAAGCAAAATCTGGGCTTATTTTCCAGCTCTATCTTCAGCTACTCCTCATGCCAACTTGGACATGTTCTCTCTTTAATAAAATACATGCATTTAACATACCTTTGTTTTTTTCAAGTACCTTTCAGGGCACTTGGAATACAAGTCAGGTGAGTCCTGGCTTTTAACATAAAGGATCTTAGAATTTAAAGGGTGCATTTTATTCTCATGGCATATCAGCTACAGAATGTAGGCACAGGCTGATATTTCAAACCTTCACGCTGTAGAAGCACAATTAAAGGTTTTCAAACTTTATGAAGAGGTCTTTTAAGTGTGCATTTATGAAAGCAACCAGTAAGCTCCTAACTGTCCTAACTTTACATATGTTACCCCATCTAATGTTTATAAAAATCCTACGAGTAAAAAACATTATCCTAATTTAGTTAATGAGGAAAGGAGGCACAGATCACACAGCCTCTAAGCAAAACCAGGATTTAAATTGAGACAGTCTGACCCCGAAGTCCACGTGCTCAACCTCTGGGCCTTACGTGTGTGGTGCAGGTAAGAGTACAGGAGGCAGTCCCTCATCAGGTTACACTTAGTTAGAGACTGTCCTTGGTTTACTTCATGTAGTTTTGTAAAGTCAAACAACCCCAGCATACCACACATCACGTGAGTTACTGAGCACGCCAGGTATCAGCTACATAAACTATTTTCTCTAGTTAAATAAACAACTAGAAAATTACCTGGTTGACTAGTTGCTGCAAACATTTTGTAGTTAGCGAGCTAGCCTTTGTATGACTTGATTGATTAGTGTGATTTGTAAATTTGAGGCGTATATAATTTTAAGGCAGAGAAACACAATTTTCAAAATAAAAATTGTATCAACCCTGAAAAGACAGTCAGCAAAGAGAGACCTCCCAAGTGCCCGTTTCTCTCTTTGAAATGTTCCTCCTTCTTCTCACTCTTGCTTGCCCACCTCTCCTTCCTAGTCTAGTGACTTTTATTCATCTTCAAGGTCTGGATCATATATTTCATGTATTTGTGAAGCCTTCCTTGGTCCCCTTAGAGAAAAACTGATCATGTCCTTTTGGTAATGTCATAGCACTTTGTTCTTAATTCTGTTCCATCAATTACCACAGACAGTTATTCTGTGTCCTCTCAGTCCATTCAATTGTGAACCCATCAAGGTCAGTGACCATGTACTATGTATCTTTATATCTGTATTTTCAGACACTAAAACATAATGTATTTAATGCTACATATTAATAATGTTTACTGATGAAAGAATGTATGTGTGAGTGAATGGAGGCTTCTTTTTGGCTCATGGCCTCCCTTCCCTTCTTGTTGGTAAATTTCCACTGTGGTGCAAGAACTCACATGAGGCACGCTCTCCTTGGAGCCCAGGATGAGGTAGACTCCCAAAGGGTAATGGTGAAAACATGTGACACTCTCCTGGGCTCCTCTACGGAGGCCGAGTGCTGGGACCTATCATGAGATGGACTCATTATCCACATGGTATTTTCTCAGGGAAGGAAGACTTTGCTCATGTTAGACCATTGGCCAGCGCCACTCCCAGGTTCAGATATTCCAAATAGGTGGTCAGTTCTCTGAGATTTAGTATGCTTCTTCTCTGCTGTCTGTACTGTTTTGAATATTTATATAAAAAATCAGTGATATATTTCCCTGCGTTCTGACTTGAGAAGAGTTTAATCCAATTGAAGAAAGAAAGAAACAAAAAAATCTCTGGTAGTCAATCCTAATTGATTAGGGTTGTAGAAGGTAATTAACCCCTACTACCCTGGCAATTTGTCCTCTTTTTTTTTTTTTTTTAATCCTACTGGGCCAATCTCTGACATTTGCTTAAATGATGGAGGTGAAATTGATTTTCCATTTATGAAAATGTTTTTTTAAAAAATGCTCATTTTATTTTTTGAGGCGGGGAGGTAGTTAGGTTTACTTATTTATATTTAGAGGAGATACTGGGGATTGATCCCAGGACCTTGTGTATCCTAAGCATGTGTTCTACCACTGAGCTATACCCTGCCCCCTTAAAAATACTTTAAATTAATATATATTAAATGTTTGAAATTCTAACAGCAGATTATATTAAGTAGGGTTAAACTCCTCCTCTAAAAGCAGGCTTACTCTATTCATTGGCTTAGTAAGAATAACTAAACAATTCTATTTAGCATGTATTGAGTGCTTACTATGGACCAAACACTAAACACTTTGCATAAAAATCATATTTCATCTAATATTCACAATAACCTATTGAGGTATGAATCATTATCTTAATTTTACAGATGAGCAAACTGCATTTTTGAATAATTGACCTAAATCACTTAGCTAATGAGTAACTGTGCCTGATTTGGAACCAGTTCTGTCTAACTTCAGAGCTCCCTTTTTCTTTTGTGCAAAGAAGAATGTCAGGCTGGCCCAGCTGCTTCTTCAAATGACCACACAGTCCAGATTACCAGTCCTAAGTCTGCGAGTCTTTACTGTGCGTTGCGCTAGTGAGACTCCTTCCTCGTGGGCACAAGCCAGAACTTCTGTGTCCCTCAACACAGAGGCACTAAATAACAATAGAGTGCCATGGCACAGCGTGTGATGTTTGTATTAAAATTCCTTTAATGGGTAGAGTTATGGGTATCACTGTTAGTTTTTGAGTTGCGCCTCAGGGTGGGACTAGACTAAGACTGTCAGGAGAGTATCAGCCTTACGTGTGGATGGATATAAAAATAGCCTGCAGTGCTCTGGAAACTGGCTGGCGCGAAAGCTTTCAGCCTTTCCACAGGTTCTGAAGCTAGTGCGTGAAAGCCTAGACAGCTTGACCTACTTTTTTTTTTTTTTTAAACCAAAGGCAGAGTAGAGTCTCTGTGTATCTGAACATGTAAATGATGGGGGAGAAAGGGAATTTGCCTATTGCTTGTATCTCTTGCTGATTGGACATCTTCCCGACAGAAGTGTTCAAAGGAAAAGTATGTCATCCTGTTCATTATGGTTAATAAGCAGTAAAAGCAAGGCGTTGGGGGCTCCGATCCCACAGGGCATCAGCAGAGAAATGGGGTTATAATTTTAGCAGTTACATGTGAAGTAAGGTCAGACAGCCTTCCGTGTAGGTTTCAGAGCTGAGTTCATTTGATCTTTAAGAGACAGGCATCACAGAGAAATTTCACATGCAGAAAGAACTCTAGCTCCTCCACCAATGCCTAGTTCACGAACAGTGGTGTTAATTGGTTATTTATACTTGGCTATTGTGAAGGGTGCTGGATAAATGAAGTGGCTGAAGGTGCATTTTGGTATTTAAAATTGCAACATAGGTGTTGTTCATTATTATGCGAGAAACATACTGCAACCATCAGCTTCATAATTAACTAGCTTTCCAGTGAACTTTCTCTTCAGTAAACAGTATTTCTATTATTTAACTGCTCTTTTTTTAATGTAGTTTTTTTTTTGGATTATTCTAAATGTCTAGACATAAACTGGATTCGATAGATTAGTGACGCATAGAATTGGGTCTGCAAGGCCATAATATTTTATGACAGGCTCTTCAGAGGAAGTCGAATTTTATCTACTGTCCTACCTATTTACTTTCCAGAAAAAGACCATATTTTTAATAAATTTTATTTTCTTAGATAATAAAAGTACTTATTGAAAAATTTAAATACAATAATGAGAATAGACAGTTAAAAACTGATATTACCAACACTTTTTCTGCAGCATCTAAAATTCTAATCATTCATTTTATGTGCATAAATATACGTATCTTTTCTTTTTTGGCTATGTGAAAATAGTTGTATATACTGACACACTTGAACATTCTTTAAAAAGACAAAATGTTTTCATATGATACATACTATTCTGCGACTTGCTTGTCTTATTTAACGTATTTTGGACATCTTTCAACTTTAGAGCACATACTCACATTTACTTTATAAGATCCTATTGCACATATATACTGTAATTTGGCACACCATTCCCTAATGGTGGATATTTTATTTAATTGTTTCAGAATTTTTAGTATTACAAACTAATAAAATTTTTAATCTTTTAAAAATAATGTTTTATATATATGAACACATTTTTTCAGGAAGATAAATTCCTACAGTCAGAACCACTGCGTTTATTGCAAAGTTGTCCTTCAAGGAGATTGTACTGTTGAACCTTTCCACCAACAAGTATGTAAAGATATCACAGTCTGGGGTGCTTTAATATAAAGACAAACTGGCCTTATTATTTCTTAAGACATTGTGCTCCATAGAATGATTTTCCTCTCTGGCCTATTTGATTTGAATGTGTTTACATTTTAATAATTACACTGGTTTGGAGGTGATCCCAAACCGGGGTTAGCTTCGGTCACCATTTTTCTCATATTCTTGCAGCATTCGCAGAATAGCAGTCTGCTGAGGAAGGTAGGTGACAAGTTCGGGCATGCTGTGGCTGTTTTTAGGAAAGGAGCAGCTACAGAGTTTTCTGGGATGAGCCAGGCAGGCGAGAGGTTAAAGTCCTAGTGGGAGGCAGTACTCGTTTTGGAGTCTGCCTTGTATTTTTCACCTTCTACACATTTTATAATTCTTAATTTTGTTTGCCCCTAGTCACTTCTTATTTTGATCATGCAGTCCCCAGGAATTGTGCAACAGCAGTGGAACGTGACAGGCTTTTAAATGTATTAATATTGTCAGCATTATTGTGGTTAATCTTAATATAGCAAACAGAGTAACAACAGATGTGTTCTGCTATTAAGCATTTAGGAAGGCATAGATGTCTCAGCTCTCAATAGCCCATTTAAGCGACGAAGTTCTCCAGCTCAGAGTGCAGATTCCATCAGGGACTAGCTTATATGTTGTGTGGCATTTGATGATGGCTAAGATTAAATTGAAAGGAAGTAAGATGTTCAGAAGGGGGGAAAAATGACGTAGCTATTGAAGTTTTTCAAATTCTATATGTGATTGGTTTTTTCCACTATAGTCTTATTACATCCATTGTGAGTAAATCATAGCTGATAGAACCACATTTAAAATTTCAGAACATTTCTGTTAGCTTGCCAGTTTTTTTTTATTTGTAACACATGAATATAATTTAAATGTGTGAAATAGAACAAAAATGATAGTTTTTCTCTGAACTTTTAAAGTTCTTTCCAAGGTGCTACCGCCTTGAGTTTTACTAATGAAAGGTAAAATTAAAATATGTAATTGTGGAGTTTAATAGGCACTAAGAATATTTGATAATGCCACGGCTGTCTATATATCATATTCGCTAACATATTTAATAGCAGAGCAGATGCATCTTACTATGGTAACACATGGTACTGAGCAGCAGGGCGTCCCATTTGACAAGTCAGTTTTTATTTTATTTCTTTATCCCAAAACCTTGTCTAATAATCTCAGATTTCAGTATGTTTTGAATTGTTAGGCAGCAAGCAGGTAAGAGGGCTTCTATTCTCTGCTGCTTGTTTCTAACAGGTTGTTTGGCTTCAAGATACAAAGCCCATTAGACTCTAAAATAAAATAACTGGGTAAGACTGGGGAGAACCCTCAACATACCTAACTACATAATAAAATACATGTATCCAATACAAAATGGGCAGAGTACCATCTTCAAGGAAGCTCTGTGTGTCATGTGGTAATTTCAAATTAGTAAGAAAATTCTAGCAACCAGCCTCTCAGTAAATATTAGTTCCGTAGCACGTTACTTACATGTGAGGGTTTGTGTGCATGTCTTCTGGTTATCTCACTTAACTAGCAATAACGTTTGTCAGTAGAGACACCAAAGAGAAACTGGGGTTGTTTGGTGTTGCAAGATTTGCTCCCTGAGGATCAATTCTTTGGAGCTTTCCATGAGCTATTTTATAATCCTTTAATTGCTGTGTCTGGAAAAAAAAAAAAAAACACCTGATATACATTCTAAAGCTAAAATAAGATGACTGTCTAGCTAATGTATTTTGAGATTCACAGAAAGATACGGAATTGATAATGGTCCATTGGAAATGATTTTTACCAAACATCCTGTACAGCTATATTGAGAACTGAAAAAATGTTGAAATTGGATATATTTTGTTGAACTTCAAGGATTTCTGTTGTGCTTTGTGTGGTGAGGGAATTATACTAACCTGGCATCTGAAATGTGAGAAACCTTGGTTCAAGTCGTATGAAATGTTCTAGTGCAATTATCAATTATCTGGACAAGACGAAGCAACTGTAGTTTGAGGTGTGCTGCATCTTTGTGACCATCTCCTTTAACAAGGTTTGCATGATTGTCTACGCAGTCACAGTGGTCGTCTTCTCTTGGCTTCTTGGTTGTTATGTACAGTCTGTCTTTGCCTTGACAGGTCACACTAAGTCAGTGAATTCAGGGAAGTCCTTTAGGCTTACACAACTGGGAGTATTAATTTCTTTCCTTTGCAGGAGTGAAGTGTTTCCCCACTTCAGCTTTCACTCTGTTGTAATGGTGAACCTCAGGGAGCCATGGCTGGGGAGTGGGGAAAGCTGATTATGCTTTCTGTTACTGTGACTCATAATTCACTATAAGCCTATCTGTAAGAAAATACTCTTTAATAAGTGGTCTCTTCACTATCTATTTTCTGGCCAGTAGGACTGAGAGATATATCTTTTAAGTAAGATAATAGCGTAAGAGATTTGCAAATTTTTTGTATAACCTCATTTTTCCATTTTCCATACACTAAGGTTACAGGGATCTCAATCGTCATTTATTTTACACTTGACTTGGTTGTTGAGAGTAAGGAGTTCGTGTGTACCTAAACTCACAGGGCTTTTTCATCAACTAGGCTTGATGACAAATTATTTTTGGTTAAATGCCCATTTTCTGACTATCTAAGAGTTCTTATTTCCAAATCCAGAGAAATAGTCTGGTGTACTCATCAGAATGTTATTCTACCCCCAAATTGATACATAGGAACGTAATATTTGAAATAGTGAAAATTACGTGGATAACATACAGATAATAGTGTAGTCACAAAACAAATTTTCCTCTTCAGGGTAGTCTAGAGTTATTTAGATGGCTGGAGAGGTAGATGTAGCTATTTGTCTTCTGCTATGCCTGAATGAGAGATGGATCTAAGCCTGTTTGAATATAATGAAAGCAGGTCACCCTAATGTAAAATCCAAATGAATCTTTGAAACGTAACTATTCACTCAAGAGAAATAAAACCTGTAGCCGCTGGAGTTTAGTGTATTTGGAACATCACAATGAAGCTGATACCTAGATTCATTGGCAAAGGAGAAGAAAAAAGTGGAAGGCTGTCAGTATGTCCTTCTTTAAAGCTATTTTAAAAACATGGAAGAAAATTGAATATTTTTGGAAAGGGTACCCTTGCCTACTTTGTTTTGCATATAGGAAACAGGAATCTCTAGGCTTTTTTTAAATTGAGTTATAGTCAGTTTACAATTTTGTGTCAGTTTCTGGTGTACAGCACAATTTTTCAGTCATACATAAGTATGCATATATTCATTTTCATATTCTTTTTCACTGTGAACTACTACAAGATCTTCAATATATTTCCCTGTGCTATACAGTATAAACTTGTTTATCTATTCTGTATATACCTGTTATTATCTACAAATCTCGAACTCTAGGCTTTTAAATTAATATCATCTGAAATGTCACCAGATACAAAATTGATGTTTTCAGATCCCTGATAAGTTTCAGGACCTGAAAAGGCAGTTCACTTAGAAGCTCACTTGTATTCTAACCTCTAACCAAAAACTAAAGATGCTGTAAGTTTTAGAAAATAAATGGATTATACTACTTATAAGTTATGGCTTGCTGAAGGTTTAGATTCTGTCTCAGTCTCTAAGATAAACAAATGCCTTTATGCCCAAAACTTTGGGAGTGGAGGAGGCATAATGTTGTGGTTGAGCATGAAGCATGCTGAAGGAATCTGGGATCTGAGAGAAGAAAGAACCTAAGAAGAAAGTAATCTAGTCTCTAGAGTAATGTGATGTGTATTATTCTGTTCTGAGAGAATCATCACATTTGATAGAGATGATGGGGTTCAAACCCGGAGCAGGTAGATCTCTCACAAAGGATGTTTAGAGCTGATAGGCATCCAGTCCCCTGCCCCTCACCACCACCACTGCAGGTAGAAACTCTTTCATTCATGAATCATTTATTGAGGACATTCAGGTGCGTGGAACCTTGTTAGTTTCTTGGGATATAAATATGGTTAAGATATTGCATATGCTTTTTTTTATAGTTGATAGTTTATTATTTATAGCAGTTTAGACTTTTTAAAAATTTTTTATTGAGTTATAGTCAGTTTACAATGCTGTGTTAATTTCTGGTGTACAGTACAATACATGAATATACATGTTTTCATTTTCATATTCTTTTTCACCATGAGCTATTACAAGATCTTGAATATATTTCCCTGTGCTATATAATATAAACTTGTTTATCTATTCTATATATACCTGTCAGTATCTACAAATCTTGAACTCCTAGTCTGTCTCTTCCGACCCTCCTCCCCTCTGGCAACCACAAGTTTGTATTCTATGTCTGTGAGTCTGTTTCTGTTTTATATTTAAGTTCATTTGTCTTCTTCGTCTTTTTTTTTTTTTTTTAAGATTCCACATATGAGTGATATCATATGGTATTTTTCTTTCTCTTTCTGGCTTACTTCACTTAGAATGACATTCTCCAGGAACCCATGTTGCTGCAAATGGTGTTATGTTGTTTTTTATGGCTGAATAGTATTCCATTGTATAAACATACTACAAATTCTTTATCCAGTCATCTGTCAGTGGGCATTTAGGTTGTTTCCATGTCTTGGCCATTGTAAATAATGCTGCTATGAACATTAGGGTAAAGAAAGAATTTTAGAATAATGTAATAAAGACAATAATAGTAGCACAGACACTTACTGTGGTAGCATAAAGGAAAGAATCCTGAATTTTACTTTGGCACCTCAGGCAGAGGTACTATCAGGCATGTGTGAGTAAGGAATTTGCCAAACACACAAAAGTAAACAAAGGAAACCATCAGAAATAACGTAAGCTAAGGTTAAATGTAGTATGGAGTGTCTTACTAACTGTGTGCCCTAGAATACAGCCCAGAGTAGGCATCACATAATGTTTTCTGAATGAATCATTAACTGGGAGGCATCTTGTCTGGTTTTTCAATAACAGTAACTTAGACTGAAAGGAAAGGAGCGAAAAGATTTTAACAAGTAAAGTATGCAAGGGATGCTATACTACAAAGAGACTTATGGTAATATCCTAAAGCTTTACTGTAAGTGGCTTTCTGGAGAGACTCTGGGTTGTAAACATGACCTTCAACCAGGCATTCTGGTGACAACAGTGCGGCACAGACCCCCACAGCAGGCAGTATTCTGTGCTATCTGAGAACATGTTCTTTGGGTCTCCATTATTATTAGTTCTGTCCTTCTCTTCAGGTATTTCTGAAAGATGATCCAAATTGAGAGTTGAGCCCCTATTTATAAAAGGTTTTTGTATAATTACACACCTAGGTAAAGAGTTTTAAAGCAGGGAGTTATAGATCCAGTCAGATAAATGAAGGTCCTGTGATTTTAGGGATTTTTTTTTTTTCTGGATTTTGTTTTTCTAATCACTTGGCTGCTCAGCTAACTCAGTGGGCACTGATTCAGCCATAAAAATGGTGTGGGATCATGCTTAATATTTTCCCCTAGTTCTGATATGCAAATTGAGCATCCTATTCAAAGGTGATTTTTAAAGATGTGATTGAGAACAAATTTACTACTTTTTAAACAATCTTTGCTATTCTTACCATTATCAAAAATTGTTCTGAAAAGTTTATTTACCGTGGTGCCCATAATCAAGAATTGGCAGAAAAATTATGGAGAATATCAACAGTATTATGAAGCCCTGTTTGTTATGCGATATCTGTTTTGCTACAATACGACTTTTGATCCCTTTCTAATTACCATATTAATCTTCACTAGTATCTGACCCAGGTGTTATACCAGGATTGCCAGGAACATGACAAGGTCGTTGCTTTTGACCCTCAAGACATTACTGAGAAGCTCTTTTTAGCTACATCTTTTGGAGGCTGCCAACACATAAAATAGATTCTGCCATAGATATTATTTTTACTTCCTAAAAATAATACTGATAGTTCACAATCCGCTCTTTGTAATTTAGATCTTGCACTTTATTCTGGACTTAAATTTTTGGCTTTGAGAACAGCAGGTGCATGTTTGGCAACCCCCAAATCTGAAAGCCACTTTTTGAAATTATGTTAACACAATGCCATTGATCATTAAAACCTGAGTTGAACTTTCCACTCTACAATAAATGCAGAAAATTAGTGTGGCAGTTCTGTTGTTCCCGGAGGCTGTGGCTTCCTGAGCTCAGTAAAGCACTCTGATTTTTTTTTTAATTTTTAATGGCTTGAAAACAGAAAGCTAAAAACAAGAAAGTGTCTTTTGGCATGTCTTAGTCTCTGTGCATTTTTTTTTAAAATGTGGATCTTTATCTTCATTTGGTTTCATGAAAGTAAAAAGTGACTCAAAGAAATTAGTTCTGTTTTCAAATTGTAGTTTGTAAATAGTTAAGATCTATGGCTTAACACCTGTGAATACAACCTCCTCATGTACCTTTAAAATCCACATTTTTAAACTGGACCAGTCTTCCCATACTATGTTGCTATTTCAGAGTAGAGTCCAGTCTGAATAAATACATTATACTATAATGTTTGTAAGTATCAAAACAGTAAAAATCTAGACACAATTTATGAATTCATTTTGTTGTAAATACTTAATTTTCTTTCTGACATCATCTTCTCTCTGCTTCTACTCCCTCCATTTTTGGGGGACTTAGAAGCATATTTAGTTTCTTTAAATATTTAACCAATTGAATCTGAAATTTAGCCACACTAGTTTGTGAAGTTAACTTCTATTTTTGGTAATTTATTGATAGGTGTTTTATTCTCTGAAAAGTTACCTAATATGATTAAATGATTCAAATTATAAATTTGGACAGATTTCCTGTCTTATGTACCTGATATTGTAACTTCTTTAAACTGTCTTATTTCTATAACTCTTGTTCCCAAAAAAGAGTTGTTTGTTGCACTTGCTTTTAGCACCTAAACCATATTAACTGGGGAACCAGAGGAGCTATGCTAATTATGTGCTTGCCAATTTTTTCTTTGGAGAACTTGCTTTACATAAGCCTTATGGTTGGCCAAGCTATAGGATGCATACTGTTGAACTGAAGAACAGGCAAAAATAATTGCCTGGTAAATTAAATTATTAATAATAATAATACCTTACTTCAGGTTGTCTTGATTCTCTACTACTATTATTATTAATATGATGATCTCATATTTTATAAACTGTTTTACAGTTCAAAGCATTTTACACATGATCTTTAAAACTCCGAAAGATGCAGAAGGCGGTTTTTACTGGGTATATTTCATGAATAGAACAGTAAGCCTAGAGAGTATAAATGACATGATTAGTAAGAGGATGAACAATGATCAAAATTCAGGTCTTCTGATTTCAATTCAAGTACTTTCCTACTACACTTTAATTTATAAATGTTTCTCCCCAATACTCTTTGGCTGAGATCCTTTTAGGTGCAGGGAGCTATAATATTCACACTTCATAGGGGTCATGTCAATATGAATGGAATTCATTTGTTGATCTTGAGAAAGCACATTGACCCATAACATATGATCTTTATTTATGACTAGTCCCTATTTTAAAATGTACCTCCAGGGTGTAATAAAGGCATAAAATTCTTTGCTTCCAGAAATCCTTATAATAACCTTTTTTTTTTTTTTTTTTTATTACAAGACTAGAAAGAGGCCGACATGTTCAATCAGACAGGGAAACCGGAGCAGGACTGGGTTGGAGGTGGAATGTAAAGGGACAATAATGCCATTGTAGGAAAAAATAAAAGAAATACTTATCAGAAAAAATAATTCCAACCCTTGGCAGAATATAGAAAGGTAATTACATAAATGAAGTATTATCTGAAATGAATTTTGTGAGGGTTACAGCCACCTATCTCATTTCTGTGATATGTAGAATTCAGGTAATGCTCTGGCTGCAAATCAATGACCTGCCTGTATTAAAGTGAGCTGAGTCTTAGTTATGCTGCATATTTCATTTCACTCCGCATTGGTTTATAAAATCAGGTTAATAATACTTCCCTACCGACTCCACAGAATTATTCTGAGGATCAAATGAAACAGAGGATGTTAATGTACTTTGGAACATTAAAGCATTACAGTGCAACATAAAGCTATATGGTTTTCAAAACCCGTGCAAGGAAGCAATTTCATTATCTTACAGTTAGACTTTGTGAAAATAAAAAGTAGGCTATGTTACGAGTTTTGCATGAAATCTAGAGAGATATGCCTAAGAAACTCTTACTAATCAGAAGAATTAAGCATCTATAGTTAAAAGCTGGAATTGCCTAGAATAAAGATTGAATTCAAATTATCTTCAGCAGACTATTTTATAGGTAGGTAATGGATTTTTTCTAAACCTGCTGAAATTCCTGCTAATATTTTTGCTGTTGTTTGTATTAGTCACATTAATGATGACAACAGTCTTTTCCCAGGCAAAAATGATCCAAATTATTTGATAATCTACCCACTAAATACTTAAAGTATGGAAAATAAAGTTGCAGATTGGGTTGGAAAGAGCTGAAAAGATTCAGTCTTAGAGATCTGCTGTTCTATTTCTTATGCAAGCTGCTTGAAAAAGATAGACATGTATGCTCAAGACTGTCCCATTTAGGGACAAAAATACTAGCTTGAGAATAGTCGTACTCATAGTGAGAGATGCCCTAGTTCTTCTTAAAGGGCCTTGTCCTTGCCCTGGTCTGATGAAAATTATCTAATACCCTTAAAATACAGAGCATATTGTTATTCAGTTTTGTAAAAGAGGTGAGTATTGGTGTCATGACTCATGTATGAGAATCCCAAGCTGGGATGAAGTGTCAAATCCAAAACATCAGATTCACAACTATAAAAATGAAGGCCTGCGTTTGAGTTTAATACAAAATAAACAGCAAACAAATAAGCTTTTACACCTTAGTAATTAGCATAAAGTTAACATAGGTCAGTAGTGTTGTGAGGTTACCAAGTAAAACTGATCAATTTTAGGAGGCAGTATCTTTATTATAACTTTAATTGGTGTTTCTCAAACTGGAATCAGCAGGGATATCCTTGGAGTTTGGAATTTCTCACGACTGAGGACTCCTTTCCTATGGTAAAGATTTGGAAGTGGCCCCTCCCTGACCCTTGCACAGATACTGATTCACATTTGGCTTTTGTTTGCCCTTGGAGATACATATCATGCCAGCAAGCTGAAAAGTTAAAGGGACAGGGTGGTGTTGGCAAAGCCATTTCATTCTGCCTCCCTACTTCTTTTCCAGATTATCTCCGTAGCATATTTTTGTCTCCTAAGAATACTCTTGTTCCTTTGCTTCCTCCACTTCAATAAAGGAATTACAGGCACCCAACACCACCCTCCACTTCTTCGTCCAGTTTTGATACTAAAGACACACATACATGACAAAATTTGCCCATTTATTCAAGTAACAGTTATTTTCTGAGAACCTTTAAGTTTCGACACCTTCATGAGGACTAGGTATAAAACGGAGCGCACAGCAGACAAAAATCCGTGCCTTCAAGAACTCTTGTAGGGTCACACACAGGCCTTCAAAATTAACTGTTTAGCTAAAGGGGAATAGTAATGTAATGAGTGAAATAATCTTCGGGATAAAAGTGCTGATATGATCTTTTCTAGGCAAACTCATTTATTTCTTTGCAAATTCGAGGTGTATTTTGATCACTAGTTGAAAGTTCTTGTTGATTTTCTACTTTCCTTCTGAGAGTTTCTGTGCCATTTATAATGAAGTTAGTAGTATGTGTTAAACCTTTAAGAAGTGTAGATTACTCACAAACTTTCCTTATTAATTACATTTTTTGGCTCAGAGAAAATGTGCTCAGTGTTCAGTGAATCCCAAGCTTGTAAATTAGATCCTAAGGGGACAGTTTAAGGGACATGAATATAGAGTGGATTCAGTTTGCCAATAAGCAAAAATTTTAGTGTAGTTCTTAAGGCCTTCATATCGATTTTCTTCCCTGAATGAGCAAAAAGGAAATGTAAGATTTACAACCAATACAATTACAGTGTATTCCTGAAATTGTCAAACATCATGTTTATTAATTGAATAAAACACAAAATTATGTGTCCTTTTTTCTTTCCTTCTTCTTGATGAAGTAAAATTACTACATATCAAAATAAGTCTGGTTGACTGACTAAGAGATATTTGGTATTTAGAACTCAGAGTGAAAAATGCTAGGTATATAATTGGTACTTCAGAAATTTGGCAATAGAAAAAAATAATGTACTGATGTTTAAGTTATTTCTAAACTTTACTATTATGTTGTCATTTTGTTGTGTATACATAACAGTAGACTTAAGTAGAGCTTACAAATATAAAAGGCTTTTGAGATTCCAATATATATGAAAATAGATACTCATGATTATACACTTGCCACATTTCTTTTGCTACTACACTAGAAATCATACGCATATTAGATTTTTATTATCTTCTAATGTGGGGATTACAAAGTATATAATTTAGATTACTAGACTTTTGATAAAGCAGTTTCATCTTTTCAGTGTTCTATTTTCACTTTAACTACAAACAGCTGATCAGCAAGTATTATTTTGCATTCTGATTTCCACATATGCTATCAAATTTAGGACACAAATACTCTAAACAAGAAATCAAAGTCTTGTATAATATATAACATACACATATGCGTATATGTGTCTGTGTGTTCACTGAACCCATCTACTCATCTGGGGAGAGGTTTTTAAGTGGTTCTTACGGTTAATTGAAATGCTGACCTTTCTTACATAAGGTCTAAGAAGGACTTTCCTCAGCCAGTTTTCTTCCAAAATAAAGTGTAGCCTGAATCTAGTGGCCACTTTTTAATTATTTTCAAATCAGTTTAATATGTCCAAGTTGTATCACAAGCCATTTAGAGAAATGGGAAATGATAATTATTTAAAAGTTTTCCTCTTAATAGCACTTAATCTGTTTATCAGTGCATTAATTTTATTGCGTAGGAATTTCTGATAATAACTACCCATCACTTAAGTTTGATTAAACCACTCGCACAGTGTGTTTTTGTGGTGCGCCTTACTGTTTTATGAGGTATATCCACAAGTCTCCCATATTTGAAAGTAGTTACTAAAAGTTTTATTTTTTTAAAGTTAAATATCTTTATTTGAAAGGCATCTTAAAATAAGCATATAATAATACACACATGGAAAAAGAATTGTGGTTTTGATTGTACTTTATATAATATAGCTGGTAAATAATATATTTCTTGTTACTACTTTAAATAAATACATATTCAGCAAAGAAGGATTTTATTCATAATCAAACACCTGTGAAATACATGTTCCTTTCTACTTGGCTGCGAAGGAATGTTATTTTTAATTGTCTCAAAAGTATCATTATAATGAACATATGCAGTCTACATATAAATTGGTGCATGGGTCAATAAGTTTACTACTTTTACAAGGTCCACTCAGTGATCACTATCAGTGATTATTCAAAATTATGGTGCATTATATGCTAATTGCAAAATTATTCCTGATTTTCCAGTGGTAGCTAAGACTCATAGAAAGCACTTCTAATTAATACCTGTGAATATAGATGCAGTTAAATATTAATCAGATTTAACTTTTACAATAATGTACTACCAATCCTCTCATCTCCAAAAATGCCAGTAAATTGAAATTGAAATTGGATTGTTCTAGTTTTGAAGTTGAAGTTCCTGACTCTTGAGTTTTTTTGAATAAACCAAATACAGAGTGATGGCCATACATGTTACTTATATAATAGATTCTCAATATTCAAGTCCTAATTAAAACATTTTAAAAATTGGATGAAATGAGAAAACAACACAAGACTATTTCTTTAGGCAAAAGTTCACGCCTGAACATGTTGTCAAGTCTTATTGCTCAGGATGGATTGGACCAATTTTGATTTGATTTTCTTCGAATTCTTATTTGCTTGCAAGTGATAATACTTACCCAAGCAAGTATAATTTTCTGTTTGGTTAGAAGAAGGATATTAGAGAGTTGAAAGATAAAGAACATTAATGACATCATTAATTCTGCTTCATAATTATTAGTAAATAGAGCATTAATAAAGCTATAATGCAGTACTATAATTATGTATTAATACATCATTAATAAATACACACATTGGTTGCACAGTTAATTGTTGCTGAGGCTTTAAGCACAGCTAACATTTAAATCTATGGTATTTCTCATCCCACTCATTTTGCGTTGGAACAAACATAAACAATTTGAAAACACTAAATCACATCTATTGTTTCGTTAATAGAATAAATCAAATCCCTGTTAAACATTTTCCATGTTTTTATTGAGTAATATATGTACTTAAGTGGTTAAGGATGTAGGCATTGGGTTCTGACAGAGCTGAATAGAAATCCCAAAAGACGAGGACTCTGCTTCCTTTATTTAAGTACTTCAGTCTTGGTCCTGGCAGACTGATGCTGGCTGAAGGCAGGCCTAGCCCTGGTTTCTCGTATGTCCCCTGTCTCCTGATGGCCACTTCACTGGGACCTTGTCTCCTCTCTGCTCTCAGAATTGGGCTGACAGAAAGCACCGAGGCTTTCTCAGAAAATCTCTTTAGAGGCCCTGCTCTGAGGACCAGAGATGAAAGGAGTGCCTCTCTGTTCTGCCAGACCCACAGGGAAGCGCAGTCTCTGAAAGTCAGGACTCCTGGGTCCTCGTATGTTAGTGTCACTGACCTACCAGGACACTGTGACACACCACCTCAATTCCTCAGCCCAGAAAATGAGTCACCAGGATCTTGGAGGCTAGAATGTGTCTGGTTGGGGTTTGGCAATAAACAGGACCTACAGGAGAACCTCAGTATTTCTATATATCAGATTCTCCCCACCTCTTTTTTTTTCTGAGAGTTGAATTGGAAACAGGCAAGCACGAGGCACAGAAATACACTCTTTCTGTCCTGCTTTCTCAGTGGGGCTTGATCTCACAAGACACCCTCATGCCACACGCCCTGGTAGCCAGTCCTGACATCAGTCAGCACTGGGTGAATCTTGCAGATCTCAGTTTACTAGATGGTCAAATTATTAATGAATATCATTATATAATGTTAAAGAATAAATCTGAACCATGGCCCTGATAGTTTCTATCTTTGTAATCTTGGGTTACTTAGTTTCTAACCCCCATCTTCTCATTTGTAAAATGAGGGCTCTACTAACGTCCACCTCACTGGGCTAGACTGAAGTGAAATGAACTAAGGCCTGTGAAGAGCCTGGCATAATGCCCGATGTACTGTAAGTACTGAATAAATGGTAGCTCTTACCATTTTACATTGATGACTCTTGAATTAGACTCTTTGGCATTTGCTAGTATGTCAGAATCTCAGTGCTCATTGAGACCACTAAGGTTCAGGTCATCTCCTTTCCTCAACCTGAAATAAATAAAACACTAACTCTACTAGGTTTTGTTGTTGTTATTGTTGTTGTTGTTGTTGTTGTTGTTGTTGTTGTTGTTTTGCTGAATCATAGCTTTGTCAGAGAGCTGGAGCAATCCAGTGGTGAAGTCTATAAGGGTACTTAGATCATTTCCTGTTTCCACACTTCACAGTCTCATAATCTTGTTTCTGCTTGGATGGTGGGCATGGATTCTTGTACTTTTTTGACTTAAGCTTGGACCAGAACAATTTAGGATGAAGAAATAAGTAGTGTGCAGAAAAGTAGAATGTCACGTTTGCTACAACTTTGAAATGGAAATTATATATATTTAGTCTTTGTATTTAATGGGTTGATGTGAGAAACTGAATCATTTTTTCTTGTTTACAATGTTGTGTTACTTTCTGATGTACAGCACAGTGATTCAGTTATACATATATATATTCCTTTTCATATTCTTTTTTATTATAGGCTATTGCAAGGTATTGAATATAATCACTTTTTATAGCATTAAAGTAGACAAAAAGACCCAAATGTTTTAACATCGAATGTGTTAACACAGGAATGTTAGCACATTTTGAGAGCTATCTTGGCATGATTTTTACAAAAATATGAGTTAAAGCCAGAAAAATTTGTGTTGTCATCCAATGCAGTTAAATGTATGATGAGCTTTTCCTTGTTGTCCTTCAGTGACTCTCGGGCCACAGCTGAGGACAGTAGGTATTCAGGGCCTCATATCCAAAGTTAGAGGGCTTCTGGGCAGTGAGGAGACCACAACCCCTCCGGGCTTTTGAGAGATGCCAGCCCTTTCATCACTACCTCTCCTCTAAATCAAAATGAGAGAAAACTGGGACAGATGACATTTTAGTGAATGTAATGTGCTTGAAGAAAAGCTGTTTTTTCCTTTTCCAAGCCAGAACGGGATACCCTATGAGAAGGATTCAAAAAGATGGGCAAGGACTATCAGATGAGGAGACTAGAGTTGTGGTCCCTGCGTGGTTTTCTTCTTCATCAGTCAACGGATGCACAGATGGCAATGGTGGAGCAACCCACACACTCAATGTTCAGTGTAGTGAGGATATGCTAGCTCCCATTCACTCACGGGGTACCCCAGAAGTCTCTGGGAGCGAGCTGGTGGTGCTGGCACACAAGAGTTCTGCGCCCTGCATGAGGGTGCCCCGTTATCATGAGTTACTGGCTGAGCAGGTGTGAAAGTGGTTGAATGGGAAGTCAGTGCCATACAGGTCAGAAGGACGCCAGCATTTGGGCTCCAGCCATCACAAGCCAGAAAATCAGCTCCCACTGACTGAAGGAGCACGACAGCTGACCAGGTCTAGGAAGGAAAGCTTTGCTTTTTTCTTTGCTTTTTTCTCCCCAACTTCCTCACCCAATGTCTAAGAAGAAGCTGGCCCTAGTGAAAGGGAGAGAAGGAGGTCCGTAGGTGAGATCCCAACCCAGACCTGTATCCACACCCTCCCTACCCTCGTGGCTACAACCAAGGCCCTGACGTGTACTGGGTGAGTGGCCGAGAGGAACTCTGGAGTGGCTGAAAAGCTATGAGCTTGAGCCAAGATACTATTAAGAGGGGTTTACTGAATGAGAAGGCTGATTCAGTGTAGTATAGATTGCAACAGTTATTGGAAGAAATTAAACTGTTAATATTTGTTTCTTGAGTTTAGATCTTAAATAATCAGGATGCTTTTGTGGCAATAACTGGTATGCTTGAAAGAACATAGATAGTCTTTGAAGTAATACTTGATCCAACTTCAAGTTATGTCATATACTAGGTATGGTGCCTTAAGCAAGTTATCTTACTTAGTATCTGCAGCCCTCTGATTCCTTATTGGTAAAATTACAACAATAATGCCAAACTCCTTTACAAATATTAAGGGAAAGAATATAAATTAAGATATTGTAATAACATCTATATTGTATAATACGTATCTGCAAATATCACCTTTTTTTTCCCAGTGTGCACAAGGGATTATTTAAAAGGTGAGCTGGAGTGAGATCATTTTAAGAAGTTCATCTGATGACAAAGTAGGGAAATATGAAAAGTATTTCAACAGCAATTTAATGATACTTTTCTAGTTACACTATTAATAGATTCATGTATCTGTATGAACCTGAGAAGTTTTTTTTAATTTTTTATGTCAGGCAGATAAAATGTGGAGATCAGTTTTGCTGAACATAATCTTACTGCTCCTGAAATTTAGCACACAACATTGATGAATCTTGTTTACTTTCTGTCATTAAATTCATGGTGAATTTCATCATCTAAAATACTTCTCTGAATTTATTCTGAGTATGTCGTTTCTCTGGGAAAAGGGTGCTAGAAGAGAAGCTATTTTTAACCTAATGTATTCTTAGGATATAGATTTCAGTATTGCCAAATGGCCCTAAAATGGGCAATAACCAGGCTCACTGGATAGAAGTTCATTGGATTCATAATATATAAAACATTATATATTAAAGAGACATATGTAATTTACATATATGTTATACATATTATACATAAATTTATGTTGTTAACATTTTAACAAGTGACAAGTTTTTAAACAGTATATGAAAGTTAGATCAAGACTAAGCAAATAAAACCTTGCAGACATTATTTCAGATGCCTGTTCTGAGAGCCCGTGATGTCTAGGCTTATTGGGAGACCCAGGTAATTTTACACCTGCTGTGCTGAGGTGTGATTATGGTAGAGGACAGAGTATACGGGTACTCAGGTTTAGGTAGAGGATATTGCCACCAAGGAGGGAAAGGAATTAGGCTGTCAAAAGGAATATAATAAGGAGAAATGGACTGAAATTAAGTCAGGACAATTTCAGCTGACTCGGAAGAAAGAAACGTCCTCTGAGATCTTATTATCTTCCGACGTACTCTCGCATGGGAAATAGTGAAAATGCCAAAAAGTAGATAATTTAAAATTGGCCTGACCACCTAATGAAGACTTGTAACTGCAAGGACCTGTCCTGAAGCTGGTTTTCAAAGTCCTAGTTAGAAAAAAATTAATGTGTATGTGTCTGTGTGTGTGCACGTTTATTACATTGTATATATACTTTTATGAATTCATACATACAGTTTTTGCTGAGGGAAATCTTGCAAATAAGGAAGTTTTTGAGAAATTCCTTTGGGTAATGATGACTAACAATTGTTTGCTTTTTAAAAGCTTTATCAAAATATATTTTACATATCATACAGTTCACTCACTCAAAGTATATATAGTTCAGTGTTTTTTGGTATACTGACAGAGTTGTGCAACCATCACCACCATATCTGAATTTTTCTAACCTCCCCAAAAGAAGCCCCCCTCCCTCCCTCTTCAGTCCCTAAGCTATCACTACTTTCTGTCCCTGTTCCTTTGCTTATTCTGGACATTTCCTATAAATAGAATCACATAATATATGGTCTTTTGTAACTGGCTTCCTTCATTTAGCGTAATGTTTACAAGGTTCATCGATGTCAACATGTGGCAGGGATCACTGCCCCATTCCTTTTCAATGCTGAGTAATATTCAACTGTGTGGCTTTACCACATTCTGTTTATCCATGCATCAATTAAATGGACATTTGGATTGATTTACTTTTTGACTGTTATGAATAATGCTTCTGTAAACACTTATGTACAAGTTTTTGTATGCTTAGTGATTAGCTTTTATTTGTGTGTGTGTGTGTATGTGTAACTTTACAATATGTATTCTGTACATTGTGTCTGGGGATCCTTGACAGAACTGAACTGCAATGTATATTTAAACTTTAAAAATACTTAGTATCAGAGCCAGTGTTTTTGTGTAGTCTTCTGTTGATCATTAATATTTAGTCTTACAGTTGAGATAAGGGTAAATTATCTGTTGGGATTATAGGAATGGGGAAGATATTTTAATAGCAATCCTTTATGCATACATCACTTTTCATTTTTTATGGTACTTTTCCCGCACATTCTAGGGCACATATGATCATCTCCATTTTGCAGATAATAAAACTAATATGTAAAGCTGCTCACAGTGCCCAAAGTCACATGATGTATTAAAGGCAGAATTTCCATGAAGTTCAATTGTTTGATGTTTTACTTCAGTGTATCTGGGTTTTGTCTTTTATGCAGGTGTGACTTGGCTGAGATTGTTAATCTTTCCCAGCATCATTTTCCTTATCTTTCTATGGTAGTGATAATACTTACCTCACCTTAAGGATTATTATTTTTAGGTGAAATTGGAACAGTTCATGTACAACTCTGTAAATTTTACATGTATAATAAGTGTGCAATAGACATGAGTTGCTGTAGTAACAGTAGCACCAGAAGAAATAGTTGTAATAATAATAATAATGAGATTAAAATTCTGATTTTATGATAGCTAATCCAGAATTTTTTCTTGCTAAGTAAGACTACATTTATATAATTGGCTTGCCATTTGGCTATTCTGGGCCACCTCATGTGTATAATTTCACACCTACTCTTTGGCCAAATATAGTCCAAATGCCAAGGTTTATTCACATACATGAAATCATACACATCCGTATACAAATTAAGTGGCCAAAAATAAGTGTCCGACCAAATGGCAAGTCATATCCAGAAAGGTTTATACACACTCACACAACTAAAATACCAATTCATGTAACACTTCTCATTTTTAAGGCACCTTTTAAAGGTTGATGTTCTCACCGCACCCAGCGAGCAGCACATTAGTCAGTGGTCTAATTTCTCTGAGCTCATGGAAATAAACAACTTGGAACTCTTGAAGGACTGATTAACAGAGCCAGTATCTACACTTGAATTAGAAGTTTGTCTTTTGTGTCTCTTAGCCCTTTTCTTATATTTCTTACATACACAAATACATGTATATATATTTCTTATTTTTTTATTTTAAATGAATGCTCTTTTTGTTAAAGGAAATACAAAAATATTAAAAGGAGAAGGTAGTCATGGACAACATCACTCAAAACTAGGCTACTTTACTTGCAGATTATTGGATTATACAATCTCTACAATTTTGAATGCTGCTTTTAAAAATTAAATTGATGGTATCAGCATTTTATGTTATGTGATCCTTATTGACATAAAATTAAAGGCTGGTTGTTGGGAGTTGTTTTCTGATGGTGGATGTCCCATATATTGGCTTAAGTTCACTTTAGTGATCTTTGAGTTGAAAGCTTCATAGCTCATAATTAAAAATTTGTAAAATTTTTGAAAAGCATATCTTGTGAAACATTTCACACAGTATTATGTCAGTTTTTTCTCAGATTCAGATTGCATTATTTCCTAAGCACTGTAGAATTAAAAATTATTTTTTCTCCAGCAAAACTGACCCACAAGATTATACGGTATAGCACAGGGAAATATATACAAGATCTGGTGGTAGCTCACAGCAAAAAAAAATGTGACAATGAATATATGTATGTTCATGTATAACTGAAAAATTGTGCTCTACACTGGAATTTGACACAACATTGTAAAATGACTATAACTGAATAAAAAATGTTAAAAAATAAAATAAATAAAAATAAGTAAAAATAAAATTAAAAACTGACCCAATCACTGCCGCTAGGCGTAAGAAAGCCTAATTTCATATCGTGAGGGGCTAAATAACTTTCAGCTCTAAGGGGGAAAAAAGAAAGAAAGAAAGAAGAAGAAAAATCGAAAAGACCTACTGGTTTTTGCAGGTATTTCTTTGACATACCATTTGGAAAGTATACTGTACATAATGTCGCACCAATAATAGCATATCTCTGCTGTTGTCTTCCATCCATAAAACTGAGACAGATACAGTTAATCATTTCATGCTAAGAATATGGACTTCCACAACATTTTGATATCTCTTGTGAGTTAGAATTGGAATTTCCATGATGTCTAGGCTAAAATTATGTGCCTGATTTCACCTATGTTCCAATAGACAGTACCCAAAGACCAAGGCAAGGATTAACCTACTGTTCAGAATAACCTCTGGAAAAATCAGTTTATAGAAAGTCAAAAGGTAAGGGGGTCAAAAGGGAAAAGGGAAAAGAATGGCAAAGCTAAGATTTGAAGTCACTACTTCTTACTCAAACCCTATGCTCTTAACTATTATAGTAGACTTAAACCTACCACCCACTCCTCAAAAATGTGCATACCGTAAATGTTATGTAAAAACAAATACAAATATATTGCCTCACCTCCTTTTCTCTCCTGAAATGACATGTGTGGTTAATTGGACTTCATACAATCTAATTAAAAATTCTATGTAATACCGTTCTCATAAAGAAGTATGAAAAGGAAAGTAATTTACAACAGTAGTTATAAAATAATATATGTAGTTTGATATGTTAATACTCAAGCATAATACAAGAGAAAAGTCAATTAAGGAGTCCCTTGCTTGCACCTGTACACAGAATCTCTGTGAATATGACAGACACAAATACAGTCTGATAAGATACGTTAAATTGGTAACTCACTTACCATGTGTGGTGTTGCAGTCAGTGACCTGCTTTTCTGATATGATGAACAAATCTTGTTAGTTCAGAAAAACAGAAAATAATAATAACAAAAGTTTAAGTTTTTTTTGATATCATAGTTGAATTCCTGGAAAATTCAGTATGTATAAAACTCATGCAGTAAACCTTTGTGTTTATATGTGAAACAGACTTATATTCTAGACTCAGCTCACTATAAATGGATTTTTTTTTTACCTACATGAATATCCAGAGGAATAGTCAAAATTTATATAGGATACTGGACAATTTTTTTGTGTGAGGCAGAGCCTTGACAAGCATTGGAGTAGGTCTAGGGTATCTGATTTTACCTATTGAATTTGAATATAACCCTTTCATAATGTAACTTTACAAATGCAGGCTAACATTTTCAACAGTGCCTTCTAGGGACTGGTACTACCTTAAGTGAAGTCCACGTTTATATCCTGTACTATTAGGTTTTTGTTCACTACTGTAATCTAGCACCTAGCACTGTGTCTGGCACATAGTAATTTTAATAAATTGTTCTTTAGTGAATGAACACAAAGGTGTTCTTTTGACTTAACATAGCATTTTCATCTTCTCTTTGACATGGACCCACAAATGTGCATTCCAGCCTGACCTCTCTTACGAGCTCAAAAAAAAAAAATCCATTAAAAATGGAATTTCAACATTAGACTTATAAAGAGGAAAAATTTATTCATCTAAAAGTACCTGAACCATTCAAACATAGACCTGGGTACAAAAATAAAGTTTAGTAATAACAGAAGACACATTCAAGAAAGTGAAGCCCCATGTCAAAAACTGTAGAGGTGGTTTGGTTTTTGGTCTTTCAGAGCTGGTGTTTCCTACATCAAATTGTTAAGGAAAACTTAACTTGCTGTTGTCACCTTTGTAAAACTTGAGGAAAGTAGTTATTCCTCTTTGACTTCAGTCTGGGGATACCGAGTGTTCAGTCTTTGACCCTAAGAACTCAATTATTACTTTAATTCAGTTATCAGAAGCCCTGACAATAGGTTTGTTAGCTCTTCACCTGCACTGCAACCTTGAGTCTTAATAGTTTTGTGTCCATTGTACCCTCTCAGGCTTCCGGAGACTCCCTGCCCTTCCTGAGACCTTCGGTTCCTTCTCCCATTGACATCCGGCCATTTTTAATCTCCAGCCTGCATTCTGTTGACTCTTTCCTCTCCAATCCCAGATTGCTGAAAGTTGCCATATGGTTAAAAAAGGAAAACAAAATCCAAAAAACAGGAGAGAGGGTATAGCTCAAGAGGTAGAGTGCATGCTTAGCATACACAAGGTCCTGAGTTCAATCCCCAGTACCTCCTCTAAAAATAAATAAATAGGTAAACCTAATTACCTCCCCCCACAAAGAACAAACAAATGAAAAAGAAAAAAGAAAAAAAACCCAAAAGACATGGTAATTGGTTCCACTTCAAATTCAGACTTTTCCACATGCTGATGTCACTGCCAAGAGTTTGTATTTAGTTTTACTATCAAGGTTGAAACTATTCAGTCTGTCTTCCCTAATGTTTTTTCATGTCTACCTATCATTACATGCATTGAGACTATCTTTTAAATACTCCACATTCATCTATAAGTGCTCCTCTTTTATGTGTTTTTTTTTTTAAATTCTAGAAACATATTAATTAGACCAGATATGTGATATAGGATAACAAAGCACCAGTGGTCCCAGAAAAGAGACTCAAACTGAAGAGCCTTATGGCGAGAATCCCCTTCTTGCCTCTCAGATAGTCACATTTATCACCAGTGCACAAGTTCAATGCTAACTTATTTTGTAATTCTTCCTGCAGTTGCTCATTTGTAATTAATCATCCCTTCCTTTCATTTACCATAACCCTTTATTTTGTGTATTGTCTCTCAAGTGCACCTACTATAGTATCTGAAATGAGCATCTCTCTTTTCTCCCTTAATTTGTGATGTCTTCAAGACTGAAAACTAGGAGACGTAGTGCAGAGATGAAACAGTCAATGATTATTTATTGAATAAAAGTAGACTTGTTGGTCTTAGAAATCACGGGTGGGAGGAAATAACATTTTCTTAAAAAATTAAATATAGATAGCAAAGAGGAAAACTGCAGAGCAATGAACTAGAACAGTGCGTGCCAGCCCCTGTGAGCGAGCCACCTTGGAGCAGGTGCTCCAATTGCACACAAGCCTTTATGCTAAGTACAGCCACAGTCAAACTGTCCACTGCAGCCTGATGAGATTGAGTCAGAACTGCTCAGTTAAGCTGCTCCTGAATTACTGGCCCACAGAAATAGTGTGGATACTACATTTTTATTATAGTTGTAAGCCACTTAGTTTTGTGGTAATTTATTATACAATGGATAACTAGTACACCCCTTTTTCCTAATGAATCTAGTCCAGTGTGACATGGACTATCTTCTGTAAATGCAGAAGAAATAAGCTGTGAGGAGAAGGCCCTCAGTGAATAATTTTAGATTAGTACCTGATGCATTATTGTCCCCAGAGTTACATGGATTTACAGCTCCACTAGACCCGTGACGTTTGGGAACACCGGAAGTGATAGTTACAAATAAGCACTCATTTAGAACATCTTCCACTGTATCCTAACAATGTAATTGTCTCTGTCATTTGTTTGTCGACATCATTAACTGCCTTAGGTTCTAGTTTAATGGACTCAAGTAGAGCCCATTTTTAGTGCCTCAAGCATTTTAGTGCTACTGTGTAACCCGGGCTGAGAATCACTGAACTGTCTTCTGATTGTTATATTTTTATGCTCCCCGTTAGAATCTAATGTACTGCATAGCAGTGAGCATGCTTTTTATCTCTTAGCATAAAATTTGGCACAGTGCCTGGGATAGGGTAGGAAAGCAATAACTATTTGTTTATTGATCTTATGCACCACAGTACATCTTGAAAACAAATTCAAAAGAATGTTGCAATATCTGTCTCAGAAATGAGTCAGTGACAGTTAGCAATAGGAGTAAAACCAGACAAAGTCTAGTAAAGGGAGGACCAGGGGTAAAGGGAGGGAGGGCTTTTCAAAGGTAGTGCACTCTTATCCGTGGGGACTGATAAAAAGAAAAAAAGAAAAATGAAAAAAAAAAAATAAAGAAAACAGCAAGCACAAAAAGAGAAAGAAGGCAAGAGTTGGGCAAGACACTGCTAGCCTAACACAAGTGTCGTGGTCTCCAGAAAGTTCTCAGGAAAGCTTTTAAATCCAGTGTTCTGAAGTTGTTCTTACTTTTGAAAACCATAGTTCGTGACACCAAGATTCTATGTCATTCATTGTGTCTGGGTTATATTTACTTCTTATAGAAGTGGTCTAGAGGAAACCAAATGATAGTGTTCCAGATTGCTACAAAGCCTTTGATATATTGGATGTTTTCGACGTTAATGTTAGCTAGTGGGAGAAAAAAGCTATGAGATTTTTCAGAAGGGTTATACCGATGAGAGCCTGTTCAGCTTTCTCCATTTATCCTCAGTAAATTGTGTGTAGCTATCTACAGGCTTGTCACAGTGCTTGCCAAAACGTTGGTTACTTTATGTTATAGTTAGAAAAGTTCAGGTTCACAATTATGGTCTTCTCTTCCATCTTTTACATCAAGACTAGTCTCTCTGAAAGAAATAGTAATAGCTTAGAAGACTGTTTCATTGTAGAAATATTAATGAGGCAGATTCATTGTGATTCCAGACAGTAGATAAAACAGTTAAAAGCAGCAGAAATGATGCTAGGTTTACAAGCAGTTATTATAGCTAAGATTAAGAGTTCATCTAGATTCCCAAGAAATAAGTCTAGTAGGCAGCAAAGGATATGATATGCATTTATGGGCTGCCAAGTATTGCAGAAAGCTTCCAGTAGGTATTGTTTATTGATGCATATTTCCATTGCTAAATCAAAATATTTATAACAATAAGTAATGAGTAGATTGTCATTTTTAAACTGCAGAGTAATAAAAATGAAAAATAAATGGATTATTAGCTGAGTCCAGCAGCATAGTAACTGCCTCTTACTGGGTTCTTCCCTCATCTACTTTCTCATTGCAGACATTGCGAATCATCTTAGAAGGCTGCAGGGATGTTAGAAAAATTTGTTCAGAAACAGTAATAAAATTACAGTATTCTAATGACTGATTTTTCTGGGATGAATTTTCCACTTTTGTTTTATGAGATTGCCCAGACCAAGAGAACAAATTGCATTTAGTGCAGTCTCTCAGGGAGAAATGTGTCTCTTTTTTTGGATAAGAGAAGTGGACCGTCTTGTATCATTCAGTTAGTTAATGTACTTGTTCCTATACCTCAAAGTGATATCATAAATTATAAAAATGTGATTGTATGCTCTCTTGCCACTCCTGGAAAGAATTCGTGGACAAATCCTTCATTAAAATAGCATTATGAGTTTAGCTTGCACTAGAAAATTTAAATAAAGACACGAATATACTCATCATTCCCTTGTTAATGTCAGAGAGAATGATTGTAAGAGAGAGACAGAGAGAGATCTCACTTAGGCACACATGTGCTTCCTTCTTATATTTGTGTTTTTTTTTCCTTGTGTAACCCATAAGCCTTTAACAGTCTTAAATGCAAATTCCTTTTTCTTTTTGGTTTTCAAAAAGAATATATTCCTCTGGGAGAAGGAGACTAAATTGAAGCAAGCCTAGGTTTAAATTATGATTTCTGAAATACTAATTTTTTTATGAAGTCTTTACCTAAATCCTTAGACTAAAGTCATTCGGATGAAATCTGGAGCCAGTGATGGATTTATGAACCTTTGGATTCAATCTCTCCAAACTTATTTCTGACTAGAAGGAGCTTTGTTTTATTTTATCCATTGAATGTGAAAGAACATTGTCCTCTAAATATATATTTCTGTGAGAAATGGTACATCCCGGTGACAAGTATTAATTGGAAGCTCTATGACCCATTTCCAAAGTAGCACAGAAAGGAGTGTGTGTTCCATACTATCAGGTCCTCAGCTGTGGGCTTTCATGACGATTCATTCTGATAGCACAGGGGCTGTGCTATCCACGGGCAGCCGCTGGGGACTGTTGGCCAGTCTATGCACCTCTGTGGCTCTGGGGACAAAGGCAAGCCTTTGTGTCTTTGGAGATATACCTACGCTTTACAATTCACTAAATGTATATATTCACAATCAACCACCTAGCCAAGGGGGTTTTTCAGAAGAAAGGAATCATCCAGTGTAACTAGGTAGAACTTTCAAAACGTGTGCAACCACGTAAAATCTGAACCTTGATACCTCACACCAAGCAAATATTTTAGCACGATCCATACTAAAGGGAGATCTAGAGTGTTTTGTTTGTTTGTTTGTTTGTTTGTTTTTACCATTGCATCTTAACGATGCCCTGAATACTAAAGTGCTGCTTCTTTGGTGCCCTTAGCTGTCAAGAGTGATGTTTCTGCTCGAAGCTGGGCAGCAAAATAAACAGGTTAAAAAATTAGGTGTGTATGTATTTTTGAAAAATCATTAAGTTGTCTTTAGAAAACATACTTGCTTTTAAAGAATTATTTCTTCATTAGGCTATGAATATCCAAAGAGGTTGGGAAGAATTAAAAGGAATAACTGACAATGGGAAAATACAAAGGAGACTTTGGAATTATATATGGTTACAGTTGGGAGAGCAACGGAATGAAACATTAGAGCAGTGTTTCTCCCCTACCTGTGACGCTGGCTAGCTGTGTGACCTTGGACAAGTCACTTTACCCCCGGGGCTTCATTCTGTAACGTGTAGACTGGATTAAATGCTCTTGATGACCCATTCTTTTCCTAACAACCTCAGACTTCCTATGAATGAGTGTGCCAACTGCTGGAGACTGTTTCTTTTGTGCCTTCATAAAAACCTTGAAGAAAGGGGAGGGTATACTTCAGTGTAGAGTGCCGTGTTTAGCATGCATGAGGTCCT
Organism: Camelus dromedarius; assembly: GCF_036321535.1. Taxonomy (NCBI): domain Eukaryota; kingdom Metazoa; phylum Chordata; class Mammalia; order Artiodactyla; family Camelidae; genus Camelus; species Camelus dromedarius. The sequence continues at coordinate 27,903,662 of NC_087450.1, forward strand.
GGATTCAATCCCCATTACATCCATTAAATAATAAAGAAAGAAAAGGGATTGTTCCAGATCAAGCGACATGACAATCAAGTGCAAAATATGGTTCTAGATTGGGACAACTGGTGAAATTGGATGGGACTGGATTTGATGGTAGTATCATTTTCAAGATAATTTCCCAATTTATCAGGTTTTACTGTGATTTTTGTAGGGAAGTGTCCTTGCCTTTTAGGAAATACACACTGAAGTATTGACGGTGTATCACATCTGCAACTTACTCTCCGTTGGTTCTGGAGATAATAATTGTGTATGTGTGTGTATTTATACCTCTTTTGGGATGGTTGTGTAGACGTAAATTTCTATTTCATTCTAAACTTACCTGCATAATATGTAATTACTACCCTTTAAAAAAATAAAGAAACAAACCTAATTACCACCCCCAAAATTAGAAATAAGTAAAAATAAAAATAAAGCCCCCAGGAAACCCAAAGCTACAGTATTTCAAATTGCTTTTTGGTGATGGCAGAGCCCCATGGATGATCTGAGGGCTTGGGGTTTTACAGCCCATGTCCACAATGATGCAGGTGAATGCACAGGGATGGTAGGAAATTGACCATAGAATGAAGAAAAAGAAATTATCTAGAAACTTCTAGTGCAGCTGGATACAAACTATGAAGAGACAAATGGCTCAGCTTCATAACCAATCAGAATTTCTTTTTCTATTGAAAAGGTGACAAATAGATGTGGAAAGATGAACTTTTTACATTTTTTATTATTTGCTCTAAAATGGAGATAAACAGCAAAGGATAAATGAATCTGTGTCATTTTCTTTGATGTAGTTTTTTTAATGAAGTTGAGTTTTGGATCCTTTAACTTGGAATGCTAAAAAGCAAAGTGGAGTTTTATGACTAGACTTTCAATAAGGCATTTAAAATATCTTCATTTTCTTATGTGTAGTCCACAGGCTAATGAGCGGTTTGGTAGGTGTCGAGCAGCTGTGGTAGCAGCATGTCTCTTTATTTATTGATGAAAATCCCAGTGGAGAATTGTGTCTGGAATAGAAAAATAGCTCAAACCATGTCAGTGCTGAATGAGAGAAAATATACAAAGGGGAAAAAAAGCTTGCAAGAGAGAATTTGTAATCTGCTGATCAGTGGTATCATCTTTAGAAAGAAGTCATCAAGGATGACAATGTGAGATTTGGAGATTAATGGAAAAGTAAAACTTTCTTAAAGCAGAACATCAGAAAAAAAAAAACAATAATACTGTGAGGGGGAAAGGTTGCTTTACTTTAGTGTCTTTAACATAGACACAAAAAACAGCATTACATTTTAAGTGAATTAAAAGATGACTCTGATTCATCAACTTTTTGTGCTAGAAGCTGCCCTGCCCAATATCTATTCCAACTTTTTCAGTTTTGGATCTGGTATCCAAGTCCCAAAGAAACTACTTGATTAAATGTCCATAATTAATTGATTAGTTAATGTACAGGTAAGAATGTGTCCCCAGACAGAACTTCAGCTTCTCAGTCAAGGGTCCACTATGCTCCCAGCCCCTTCCCTAGATGACAAAATAGGATGGAAAGTTGTTTGAACGCAACAACATTGGTTGTTGCCAACAAGCATTGGCTATTTGATTCAGGGTTTTCAAATTTCTGAGATATAGTCTATCAAGAAAATTCTGTGTATGCTACTCCAACACTTGATAAAGCTTTTTAAAATAGGGAAGTGGGAGGGTAAAGAACAGTATTAAATTTATTAGTTGAGAGACTATAGATGCACTTTCTGTGTATATGAAATGTGCTTATATACATATTTTCTTGTCTTGCCTCCATATTGATTGCACCAATAATAAATGTATCTGTGTTCCTTGATTAGGAAGATGGTGCATGGGGTAGAAAGAAACCATAGAAAATTATTTGATCTTGAGTCACAAAATGGGACTAGCATATTAGATGATAATACAAATGTTACTAAAATTTAAACAATATAAACATACGTTCTTTGCCATGCCACTTTTAATGGTGTTAAGGAACTTCTCTGGAATTCTAATCAGTAACGATGTTTTAAAATTATATAAAAAAAAAAAAGAAGCGTCTTAAAGCATTTCTCAGCTATAGAAGTTAGAACAATTGTTAGACTTCAGGGAGTGATTCTTACCACAGCCACAGATACAGTAAGAAATGGCATCTAAGAATTGACTCCAGACAGTATCGCTAACGTTATATTCTGCTTTGCATTCCTTTCTACTGGTTTGAGAATCAGAATAGAAACTCTGTTAATATTATATTTTAAATCATTAATATTTTTAGTTGTTTCAACAGAAATAGAAAGTTGGATGATGGTACAATTCCATTATCAAGTAGTAGTTCTGTCTTTCCTCTAGAAGAGTCACTCTTGCCCAGTTACTGCCCGTTTCTCAGTCTACACAACAGGATAAGAAGCAAATATGGAAATGTCTGGCTGGGAGGGAAGAGAGGGGTGAAAATCAAAAATAATGCCGGGGGAAAAGCTGTCTTTGTAAGATTACCTCTTCCCCATTATGCATAAACTGGTAAATATTTTAAAGAGCCTTTTTCTCCTCACTATCTAAACAGAGCACTAGTATTAATAGGACATTTTAAAAGTGATATTACAAATACGCAGTGTAATAGACCATTAGTCTATAAAATGCAAATGGCCTTTGAAGTTTAGTACAAAATGCAAAATCGCTATTGAGACACTGCAGTTTGTTATATTATGAGCAGTCAAAGATCATGCATAATGCAATGGAGAGAAAGGGAGCAGCCCGATCACGCACAGTCATTTCAACTTGATTCTGTGGACATGAAGAATTGATCTTTGAAGTCGTCTCTGATGAGGTTTGGCTGGGTCCGAGTAGCTTCTCCAGGGGAATATGTTTGGTTCTCGTTCTGCATCCTCTGCGTATTTATAGGATACAGAATAAGAATGATTTTAATTATGCATGGACTGAAGTTCAGCCCTTGATATATTTGAGGGTTTAACTGTTCAGGTGAAACCGTTCAAACCTCCACAGATTATCCAGTTGCTCTCTCATTGGGCACGAAAAACGGTTGTGCAGACCCTTCATCTGCAGAGCCAATACTAAGTTGATGACACTTTTATTCTCCCCAAAGATCGCCTCAAATTGATCATAAAGTGAAGTTTTATAGCTTTCATTCTGTCAATTAAAGTTGTTTTCAGGAAGTATAAAAACGTGTAAAGTTAATTGTTATCCTTTAATGAATGGAGAGGGGAAAATAGAAGATCACAAACAAATCTCTCTAAATTGGGCTAGTCCGTGGGTGTCCCTTTGGATCGCCATCATTAAATGAACCTCTGATTCATCCTGAATTCTTGTAAAAATTTCTTAGAGAAACCCACTGCTTTGGAAATCACATAGATTTTTCCAAATTGAGTAAAGTAAAACCCAGGGAAATTAAGCAACTTATCCAATGTCGTAGAACAGAGATGATACTCCAAGTTTTCTGACTTCCAAACAGTCTCTTTCAAAGGGAAATGTCTTATCTTTAGAATGTTAGTCCATTTGTAAACTGTGGCACTTAACTGTTATTTTAAAGTTGAAGGATGGAAGAGTAAAGACGTTGAAATAAGTTCCTGAACTTTTAATAAAATTTAAGGAAAATGTGTAGCCCACCTGTGGCGTAAGGGTAGCTAGAAATTATGGATTTGTATTCCTTTGTTTGTAAATGAAATTTAGCCTTCAGGATAAGCTCACAAATGGTGAAGTGATGATTAAAACATCAAGAGAGTGTCCATACAAGATACCTGGAGTCTTTCATTGGCTGCTGGAACACTAGTGAACTACTGCGGCTTTCAAACTAAGCTATGGATAATTAACACAGGCATAGACAAGTTTGAAAGTGGGAAGCCTTGGGAACACAAAACCAAGACATAGATTAGCTCAAGTCAGTTCATATTTTGATGAATTTCTGTAACATCCACTCCACCGCTACTTAACTGAAGCCAGACTTCCTGAGTCCAAGCGCAGTTCACCCATATTCTGATTGCGTGACCAGCATAGCCAGTTAAATTGGTGAACGCGTCACTCAATTCATAGGTTTGTCGTTACGACAAAAGGAGTTAAAGTACGTAACAGACAGGTAGTAATCACTTGCATAAGTATCAGCCATTACTGACATCACTGCTTATAGTGATATTATTGTTATCAGCAGTGCAGCTTTTCCAAATTAAAAGAGAATATGTTCCTTGAGATCCGTTTGTTATCCCAAAATGATAATGGACATAAAATATTAAAAGAAAATTATATGAGTTATTGACCTCATTATTCTGTGAGTATCTTACTGTTAACCGAAAAATTTTATAGTTGATACCATTGAAGTACTTACTAATCCCAGTGCTTAATATATAGAAGGTAAGTTTCCAATTTAAAAGAAAATTAGATATATTAGTGGGACCATAAATTGCAAGCTTTATTCAGGGCAACAACAGCGGATGCACTGATTTAACAATTTTTACATGTTGTCAGTGGTGGCTGAAGAGAGGAAAGTCTACCCAAGGCTACGTATGATATTGATCAATATTATGCCACAGTTTGTGAATATCACTAAAAAATACTATGAAACAAGAGGCAGAAAGAAATGGTAAATGGCTGAGCAATTGTACCACAGTTTTGTTTAATACGTAAAGGAAGAAGTCATAAGATGTGCGTTGGACAATACTGGAGCATGTACAGACTCTAAAAACTTTATTAAAAGCTGAATTTGATGTATTTAGAAGAACTCAGATGTTGAAGTCTTTCATATCATAGTTTTTGTTTTGAAGCAATTTCTTTCATCAGTGTTATGCTACCACTATTCTGTTGCTGGTGAAGATAGGAAGGAACATCAACAATTGAATTATATTTTTATGAGAATGAATAAAGCAAACATGTTAACTAATCAAATTAAGTCCAACTGAATAATAACAAGAAAATAACATTGCTGTACAAGAACATTGACTCTGTAGCAAAAGGAAAATACGCTCTTTAATACAAGAGTAGTTGCCTTATGAATCAGGCTGGGTTTAAGTATCCTTCAAAAACATTTCAAAAGTGATGTTCCAAATAATAGCTCAAAATGTCCCTTTTAAAATATTTATTTTTACTACAAAGTATGTATACATTATTCCAAGTTTTTTGTCTGTGTGCAGATTTATGCATTATGTTACAAAATAATATTATATAAACTATTTTGTAAATGTCTATGACAGTTACTAATAGCTCAGAAATACATTCCCATGTCATTATATTGTGTACCATTATCATCATTCTAGATTGCTATGTAGTATTTTATTGAATGGATGTTCACTGATTTGCTTAATCAAATTATTTTCAGAATGTATCTGAAAGACAAATGTAATTATAGCAGCTTTACATTAAACTCTACAGTCAACCTATTAAAAAATACATTTTATGCTTCAAAGACAATGGTACTATAATAACCATGAAAAAGCTAACTATTGTCTAAATCAGGTTTCTTATTGCATTGAATAATATAACCTCATCTGATGTGTAAATGAATTAAGTACTAAAATTGAGTAAATACTTATAACTCCTTCTGGGATATAAATACAGTTTTTTTGCAGCTACAAATAGAACCACTAAATAGAATGTATGACAATTATAGATCTTAGAAACCAAGTCCTACTTTGGATAAAGTTCTATTTTAGAATGTTATTTTTTCAAACTTTATTGGAGCATGTTCTCTCTTTCTAAACATTTTTATTTGTACAGCATATGAAAAATCTATTCTTTATATTTTAGGTAGATTTTATTTTAGGTAGGTTATATTTTTAACCAGTTTTTTTTACAATGCTATATATTTGAAAAAATAAACATCAATTTATTTAAAAAGTTAATATACTGTGGTACAGTCACACCATTGATGGCTATGCAACAAAAAGAGGAAGAAACTGTTGATATACGCAGCAGCTTAGATTGATTTCAAAGGAACTGTGCTGAGTGAAAAAGGTCCATCTCAAAAGTGTACGTACTGAATGACTCCATTGATATGACATTCCTGAAATGACACCATTATAGAGATGAAGAAGAGATTAGTGGTTTGCCAAGGGTTAGGGTGGGAGTAGGGGGAGAGGACACACGTGGCTATAAGGAGGTAGCAAGAAGGAATCTTATGGTGATGGAGTAGTTCTGATCTTGATGTAGTGATAGTTATGTGTGTCTGTACATGCAGCAAAATTGCACAGAACTATGCATACACACACACATACACACACACACACATACACACACACACACACACACACACACATACACACACACACAGTTGCTTTTAAAACCAGCGACAGTGGAATAAACCCTGTGGATTGTACCAATGCCAGTTTCCCCTTTTTGATATTGTACTGTGGTTAATCAAGATATTGTCGTTGGAAGAAACTGGGTGGAGTACTCGGGACCTCCTGGTACATTTTTGAAACTTTCTGTGGATCTATATATGAATAGAAAAATTAAAGTAAATGAAGGAAATGTTTTAAAATTTAAAAAAAAATTGTTCAGAGAGTTTAATGTCCAGGCTTGGAGTAGTTTGAAAGAGAGACTAAGTCGATAGAAAACAGCATTGTTCTTTTAAAGGCACTATGCTGCTACCAGTAGTGCCTTAGTTAATATGGGAAATATCTAACTATCATTCTAACTTCAAACTTTTTTTTTAGGATAATTGCATGTACATTTGAGCTTTAAAATAGCCATATACATTTTAGACAAAGTTATCATTTAAGATAGAATATATCCATAAAGAAAGTTTTATGCATCTCTGAGTAAAGTATATAAAATATTTAGTGTAGCATTCTTTATTTATGTATTATAATTGCATCTCTCCTTTAAGAAAAAAAGATAGAGAAAAAAACCTTTCAGTAGTCTATCAATCTCTTTTAAGGATAAATGGCATTTAATTGCAAATCTTTCTATAATAACTGGAAATAACAATAACTTGCAACATGCACCATTTTTATTATCTCACTTTGGTCTCTCCCTGGGCCTGTGGGTTGGACCAAATGAAAATTTATTGTCTCCATTTAAAAAATTAATACCCTGAAGTTAAAAGTGCGATTGTTAATCAATGACAGAGGATTAGCGCTCACTTCTGATTTTTCTTTAAAAATTTTTTTTTCTTTCTTTCTTTTTATTATATATATAATTTTATTGAAGTATAGTCAGTTTACAGTGTTGTGTCAGTTTCTCGTGTACAACATAGTGTTTCAGTTATACATATATTTACACATATATTCCTTTACATATTCTTTTTCATTATAGGTTACTACAAAATATTGAATAAAGTTCCTTGTGCTATACAGTATAAGCATCTTGTTTATCTATTTTATATATAGTAGTTAGAATCTGCAAATCTTGAACTCTCAATTTATCCCTTCCCACCTCCTCCTGCCACCGCCCCCTTAATACTACACTTTTTTTTCTACTAATCTATTCCTATTTCATTCAGCATTATTGTACTTGGTCTCATTTTGGCTTGTGAAGGTTAGGAAGGTCAGTCAGTACACACTATCTAGGCATCTTTCATGTACAGTCTGTACAGTGTGCAGCAGCTCAGGATGAGACTCAACCACCTTCTTGTCCAAAATCTACTGGCAAACTAATTCTGTGATTTTGAATAATTTCAGTACTCTTTGAATTCAGTTCCCTCACAGGTAAAATGAACACAAGAGTGTGTTTAAACTTCTGTGCTGTTCCAATACTTTGTCAAATATATGTTCCCTTCCTACTATGTTGAGTTACAGTCCTCTTAAATGTTTTGAGATGGCCCATTCTAGGAGGCTTCTCCGATTGATCACGTGCCACCAAGCTGTACTGATTTCTAGGCTGGGTAGGAAGTGCTTTTATTTTAATTTTATTTCACCACTGCTTCTTAAGGAAGAGGGTATTTGCAAATTTGGATGTCCAAAAAAGTGCTATTAATTTTATAGCAGTCTTGAAATATTTTCTCTACTAACCCTTAAAAAAAGAAATGAGCTCTTTGTGGAGCTGTTGGCAGTTTTATTTTAAGTGCTAATTAGATTATATCTCCATATTGACCTTGGTGTGCCAAGACATCAGCCTTTTTCTTTTTATCCAACCTGAGTTTGTGCACATATGGTCGAGACTTCCCTGCTGACAGCTATTTCTCAGAATATGTGATCTTTATGGTTCTTGGGTTTTAGATACAATGTTTATTGCTTTTGTCGCCTCATTTTACAGCAGACTCAGCTGATGATTTTACTATTTTATGACCTATGATTTTATGTTCTAAGATGTATAAGACCTTACTTACCTCTAGAAATGTCTCTTTCCCTTTTTGTTCATAACTTTGCAAATTTCTTACAGTCAGGGACCACATCTGATTTGTCTCTAAACACACAGCACTAATCAAAATAGCTGGGACTTCAGTAGACAAACAATTGCGGAAGAGAACTACATTTTAAATATGTACTGGAAATAAATAATATTTTTAACAATTTGATTTGACTCATTCTGCAATTTTCCGATGATTTTGTTTACTCATATGCAATTAAAAATACAGATGGAGATACTGCTTATATCTTCGTAGTAAAATGTATGAATATTATATATCTATTAACTCCGGTGGCTAAATGAAAGTTCAGAAGAAGTACTCTGTGTCCTTTCAGCCTTCGAGTAAAGTATGCATGATGGCTGCAAAGAAAATTTTTCTGAGCTTCTTAACTGTCAGAATTACGAGGAGTGTAGCCAAATCAATCAATAATCCTTTAGTCTGCTTGAGACATTTGGAGATGGAAAGGTTATAGGAGAATCTACTCGTCTGCCAGGGCTGAGTAATACACAAAGTGTTCCTGTCCTTCTTGGGAATGAACCAGCACAAGCAGAGGACCCTGAAGGCATAGCTTCTGAAAGAACACAATGAATTCATATTTGAAATCCTGAACATAACATTTCTTCCAAGTACTTTTTAAGAGGTCATACCCTCCAGAATTACATCTCTTTGGCAATTTACAAGCATTACAGAGCCCTTACTGAAATGTTTTCATGAAGATTTAGGACTTAGATTTATTCACTAATTTGGTAAGAGGGCAGCAAAGGGAAAAATTTCCTTGTTAGTTGTGAGCAGGATAATATTTATAGGAAGAGATGATATTACTATGAGAAATAATTTTCCTTATGAGTGTTATGACCATATGAGGAGCCATATTAATTTTTTTTGTTCACTCAGGTAGCACAATCAGTGAAAAAGTCAGATTTTACAGCAGATAGTTTCAATGTATTTTACTTAGATAATGGGTATTTCCATCAATTGTAATAGCATTCCGTAGATTTACAAAGCAAATTTAACTACCTTAAATATTGTTGTCTGCACTAAGTGATTTTAACATTTGAAATTTGAAACTATACAGAAGTGTTGAAGTGATTGGGTGGTAGAACAGGACAACTGAGGGCAAAAAAATTACTTTTAGGTAATGGGACTTTATCAAAGGTCTTCAGGAAAGAAACACAGATTGAGTAAAGCTATTCTAAGGCAAAGTAATTTGGAGTTTAAGAGACTAATCATTTTGGTCACATGATGGTATACATTCATATTTGTCAGCATACTAAAAGTCAGCTGTTAAAAGTAACAACTCAAAATATCCATGGCTTTACATAATAAAGATTTATTTTTGACTCAGAGCATAATCAACCATAGTTCAATGTCAGGGATGGAAGCTTTACTTCACATAGTAATTAAAGGGCCCAGGCTTCTTCCATTTTGTGGCTCTACCATCCTTTAAGGGCTCTGAATCCTCCACTGCATACAGATCTTCTGCATCCTGAGGTTAGATAAAGCAAGAACAAGAATGCAAACAAGGAACATATGCTCTTAGGCATCTTGGGCTGGACTTGTCACACAGTATTTCCACTCATGTTATTGGTGAGAACTAGAGAGAACATGGCCCCACTTACACAGAAAGAGACAGGGAACTGTGATCTGACAGTGCTCCCAAGTAGAATAAAACATAGCATTGTCACTGCCCAACATTCAAGAAATGCAATAGAAATATAATTATAGCAATTCTAGGAACTAAACCCAGGAGGTATAGCTCCAAGTCCATGCTGTTAAACACTGTCCTATTCTGGCTCTCCTTATGGGCAAGAAATGTGTTGTTAGGGATATAAGATATATGCCATAAACAGATGAAAGTAAAAGAACAGATGCTTTTAATTTAGGTGAAACTATTTCTGGATGTCTATTTCCAGGAGATTTCTGGACAAAGCAGCTCCACGGATGGACTGGCTGATAAGGCCACCCTCCTCCTGTTCTCCCAACAGCTTTCCCTTTGATTTGACCTGAAACCTTTATACACGTTCATTCTCCTCCAAGGCCACACTACCTGCGCAGGCCTGCAATAAACATGAGAAATAGCACGTCATAAAGAGGAGAGGCAGCCTACAAAGGGCTTATGTGCATGCTTTTAGGGCCAGCCTGCCTTGATACAAGTCCTTTCTCAGCCACTTACTAGCTATTAGACCTTGGCTAATTACCTAATTCCTTGATCTTTAAATGTCTTAGTTCCATTGTCTGTAAAATGTAGGACTTTATTTCTGCATTTATGCATTTATTTATAAATATGTATATATGTGCACATACATAGATTTGTTAGAATTAAATGAGTTAATACTTGTAAAAAATGAAATAAATATCAAGCATATTCTAAGTGCTGTATAAATGTTAAATGAAAGGAAGGAAGGAAGAGGGAGGGGTGGGAGGAAAGAAAAAAAGAGACACTGTGTGCACTGGGGATCCAAATGGAAGGAAAAAGTTTTTAAGATCTTGAATTTTGAAATGTTTTCTGATTTAAATGAAACCTTCCATTCTGATGATGGAGTATATCCTTCTCAAATTTCTTAGTGATGCTATTTGCCAAAGGCTAATTTTATTGGGATAATGTGTATTTTAGCTATGCCATGTGTGTGTGTGCGCGCACACGCGCGTATGATTTGCCCCTGCTTTATTCTCTGTTCTTTTCTTTTCATGGGGTAAATAATAGTTTATTTTACATATTAAATGATATTGTTTAAAGTAAGTAAGTATTAGATACAAAGTATTTTTCCCAGTGATTATAATAGAGAGTAAACACTCAGCTTGGTTCTTACTTCTGGCCTGAAAGTAGCTGTTTCTCTTAAGTAGAGTCCTTAAAATTCTTATTTTAGAAAGAGTAGTCTGCTTATAATATTTGATATGTGCTTTTTGGAAATACATTTAATTTGAGAAAGTTATGAGATAAGGGTTGGGATAAAACTATATTCAAGTTTTTAACGTTTGTTTGATGATGAATTAAAGAGCTTGTGTGGAATATTAGCTAAGGTACGTTTAGAAGATAATTATTACCCGAAGAAGCTTCTTGTACAATTTTAGTTAAAGATTCATGTTTATGACCCAGTTATAAAATGTCGTACATAGAAGAATATCCTATGTAAACACTGACACAAACTTAATTACATCAGTGTGAATGTACTTACTATAATTTTAATCTAAAGAGTTAGACTCTGTTGTTCAAATAGCACTTACTTAAAGCACAGCCAGTGCCTGCCTGCAGTTCTCAACCATGACGCTTCTGATGGAAACTATGGTATGGAAAGTTTGTAAATGCAAACCCACCCTTAGTCTAAATCTATCAAATGGATTCCTTTAAACAAAGTTTCTCGAACATGGCACTATTGACATGTTGGACCAAATGTTCTCTGTCATGGGGGTTGTCCTGTGAGTTACAAGGTTTAGCAGTATCTCTGTTCTCTGTGCACTAGATGCCAATAGCATTCCCTAGTGTGACAAATAAAAATGTTTCTGGGTACCCTCGAATATGCCCTTGGGGGTCAAAATTAACCCAGGTTGAAAAACACTGCCTAAAAATACTGGAACAATAAAACCCCACACCTTTTCCTATACTGATTTTTTCAAAATGTAGGAAAAGAGTTTCAGTCCTTTTTTTGTCAAATGAAGTTTTTTTCAATAAATGAAGATACTGTCTCAATGAAATAGACTTCTGCTTTTTCAAAAAATAACATCATCCCCCCAAACCTTCAACACTCACAAACGGCTGTCTCTTTGGCAGGAGAAGAGTTCAGATTTGACTGATTTTCATTACAGTTGTCGGTAACAGATTGACAGCTGCTAAATATGAACCCTGTAGTATAATAAATCTTTGAAATTAACTTCTAAGCCTCAATTGCCAATTTTTATTCTATTGTGTCTTTATAGGAGCAGATGCTTCTGACAAATTTTCAATGTTGTTCTAAGAGAAGAAAATAGCTGAAAGCTTCATCCCCTGGCTTTTTCTCCAGGCTCACATCTAAAATCACATTTCAGGAAATCCTTAGTTCTAAATATCTTCTAAATTGGTTGAAACCTAGGTCACAGCACATTTCTGGTAATCTGAACCCTTAAAACCCACACTTATTCATAGATTTAGATTGAGTATCATTCTTTCTATGGTATGTATACATGGTTAGGACCATAGTTTAATGCCCCTTGCTATGACAGCCTTATAATAAGATCATTTAGATGCTTTCACATCTAATGGCTCTTGCATGGGTTCTAATTAATAGGTTTCTTTTGCTGAATTTTAATCCAAAGTGAATTATGTGATGGCACTATTCCTGTGATCTACTCCTAAAACCAATCTGTTACCAATAACAATGAAAGGTAGGATGCTATACTTCTTCATTTGGAAGAGCTTTCTTTTTGTACTCAGTGGTTACATATAGTAAAGGTATATAGATCTTTATAATGTCTCTCTGTGAGAACATTCATGGTTGTGATTTTCCACAATGAATGGAGGATGTGATGCTCAGCTAGAAAATGGGGGTGAGCACACTTTGAGAGGATGGGAACACTCAAAAGAGGAACAGCACAAACCCAAGAGCAGTGTCTACCACTCTGAGAACAAGCACACCTTGATGAGTTGGGATTTATGGCTCCAGGGTATAGGGGGTAAAGCTTAAGAGAGAATCTCAACACACAACTGGCAATGGGTTATGAGAGAGAGAGAGAGAAAGAGAGAGAGAGAGGGAGAGAGAGAGAGAGAGAGAGAGAGAGACAAAATTCAAGGAGAAATACAAGAAGGTAAATGGGACCAGAGCCTTGGCAGTAACAAAATGTGGAAGCCAACCATCTTTACTGACACTTACAGACACTAATACAGGATTTTAAACTTCATTCTTTTCCAATCAATGATATCTCTTTTGACCTAGAAGATCAAGGAAAAAAGTCTTTTAGAACAAAACTGAGTTCTTAGAAAAAGGAAAGACTGGGGGCGAGGAAAGAGAGGATCTAACACTTACCAAGAGTCTACCACATTCTAGGTTCTGTGCCAAGCTCTAGGGGGGACTTCTTTTTGTTAGTCAAAGAATGGCTATGTGGTTTTGAAAAATCTTTTTTAAAAAGGGGAGGGTGGGTAATTTTGAAAAAATAATAATCCGTGGAGAATATTTCAAAGTAATTGGGAATGAGAAAGCATATTTTCTTTTTGTTTTTCCTTCCCCTTGTGGCTCTTAAAAGGTATGAAGATTTTGCCTTTTTTTATTTCTATTTTTATACTTGTCTTTTTAAATTTAGAAAATTAATAGTACACTTCTAGGATTATGCTTTGAAGAATTTCTAACACTATCTTTCTCTGAGGTTACCAAATCAGACCTGTCCCTGACGTTGCCTGTAGTCACAACGACAGTTCTCACGACAATCCTCGTTTTCCAACATAACCTAACGAAGTCATCAAATTCATGGGATGGCCATTGCCAGTACTGTGGGCTGAGGACAACAGGAAAGTAAATATATTGATGAAATTACCTTACTGGGCAATTTTTCCTATTTTTCGTTCCTCAAATAAACAAAAGAGTAAAACTCATCAGAAGAGTAATGTCAAGAAACAAATATTTATGTATCAATGTGAGAAGACAAAAAAGTTTAGGGCTCAGTTATGAATGATCCATATATCTGATCTGGCTTTCTGCTACTGGAAAGGCAAGACGTTGAATTGTTTTACCAGTGGTTCTGAACCAGTGAAAAGACTGTGTTCACATATTCTCAAAAGGTTATTGTGCACCTCTAGTATTCCAGGCAAGGAGTAAGGGACAAAAAGACAAATAAGGCAATTTATTTCTTGCCTCAGAGGAATTGAAAGCTTAGTGCTTCTACATTTTATTTGTCAGTCAATTGCAATACAGAGCATTAAAAAAAAAAATCTTAAGTTGATTTGAATTGCAATACAGAAAATATTTTAGAAAAATCTTTAAAAGTCTTAAATTGATATGAATCTTCTCTTTCTTTCCTTTAGTAGATATTCTCGTGCATTTATGTCATATGCATGTAGAAAGGAAAAGAAATTTAAGCTGCTCAGTTCTTTGAGTACCTTAGAGCTCTCTTCATTGTTAAAGGATAATTTTTTTAATAAATTATTTTAATTATAGATACTAAATACTCCTTAAAGAAATTTGGAAAATATGCGAGAGTGAAAGTAAGCCCCTAATGAGTTGACACACAAACACCAAATAACGTAAATAATGCCGTTTTGAACATCTGTAAGTAGAAAACATAGTTCTATTTAAGATAATTACTATAGGATATGTTCTTCCATAGGCTTACAGTGATTGGATCAATGGTTATCAGTATTTATAAGACTTTTAAAAGGGAGTCATACATACTTACAGGAACTCCAGCAAGATGCGGGGGTCTGCTTCCAGGGCTCTCACCAGAGTTGGCTATTATTATTAAGAATAAAAATGGAACTTTGATAACAATTGCTTGAAAATGAAAATAATGAAACTGTTTATTACCCACAAATAATGGGATACAGTGCTTAATTTTAGAATCCTGGTGTGAAAAAAGCAACATGATATTTGTAGGCAGTGCAAGGAAGGAGAAGGAGGGGCACTAGGCAGTTTGGGTCTGCCTGGATGTCTGCCTTGAGGTGAAGCACTCCCAAGCAGCAGCTGCTTTTTATTTTTCATTCTCCACATTCTTTTCTTCCTTAAGAGCTCTTGTGGAAACTGTAAAGAGTGCTCCAATATGCAGCAATGTATAAAACCATTTAAACATGTAATTTATTTATAATTTGAGAACTGCTGTTATTGGGGTTATAGATTGGTGAGTTACAATGACGTACTCTGTAATAAGCTTCACTGAACTTATAAAAGCTCGTGTTCTCCTGATTAATACCTCTGTGCATGTTACCACAGAGTCAATATCACTGTCAGAAAATAGCAGCTAACCCTAAAGGAGGAAAGGGGAAGAAATGAGCTCCCAAGTTCAGTGAGTCTGATTTGTTTGCTTGCATATGATATTCATAAAATCATCCCTCATTTTTGATGGAAAACTCATCTCAAGGCATAAGGACAAAAGAAAAACAGGTAGTTAAAATTAATGAAACAAAGGCAGTAATTATGTACACAGTTGATCAACAAATCACTTCAGGTGGTCCCAGAATTTATTTATCTTGTTTCTCTGTGGCTCATAAGCTTATGTGACTAGACAGGTGAGGAACATTTGCCTAATCACATCTACCGCCTTCTCCCTGGGAGATGTGATGGAATAGAGAACAGTTCCAACTTTTTGTGAAGAGAGGAGCTTGGTATTATTGAAGTATTTTATGAGGTGCTTCCTATTAATCACTAAAGCCACTGTTCTCCCATTGTCATCCTGAGTGACTTTTCTGGCTACACTAACAACGAGGTTGGTTCCTTTGAATAGAAGCCTGAGAATACAGTTTTCAGTATTTTCTTTGTTTTCATTATGAATATAGAATGTTCTCCAATAGCCTTCCTTATTTCTCACTACAGAGAGCACATTCTCTGAAATGAAGACGGGAGATTATACCTATATACAGCTTCCTCCTTGGATCTTCCATAATCCCAAGAACTACTGTCTGACTCCAAATATCAATGTGACGTTTGTCTTCTGCAGCTATACACTAACATGCTTCTTAAAGCTATTTTCATGGAGGGCCTCCCATGTAAATCATGGCCAAATCTTGTAATAATAATTTATGGCATTTTTTTTTTATATCAGAGGTATAGTGAGATGCTTTACCTCTATAGAAACCTCCAGATGGCTTTCCTACCTTTTGTTCCACTTCTAGTCAGTGAACCAGCAGAAGGGTTTACTGTTGCCATTGGCTGTTGATAATCCAAATTCCACTGTGACCTTGTAACACATTCCCCTCAATCTCTAGTGTTACAAGTTCCCCAAAGACGGTGAAGTGTTCTTTCCAACCTTGTATAACTTCTGTTTTGTGGGCAACACGTCTCAAATTAGATGTAACATTGTAGAACAGAAGTAGCATGGAATCACTGGCAAGAATTAATGTTTAATGAAGATGGCATTTATCATGAACAGTCCTACCTGCAGCCTCTGAGACACCACGGGAGAATTCTAAGCCTGCCCACATTTAAAGTTATCTTAGGCAGAACATGGGATAGGCCAGCTTGAGCAGGCCGTGTTGAAGAGATTTTCTCGTCCAGTGCCATCCAGCCAGTCTGTTCCTGGCATCACCCAGGATACGCCAGCCAGCTTGTTCTTAGAACTGAAGCTCCTATAGTTGGTATTAGAGCGTCACTTAGCTTACTTAATTTTTCTCAGAACTTTAAATCTAGAACGTTCCTTCCATTCCATTCATCTGCAATACATTAAGAGTCAGAGATTATTTAAATTGAAGGGACCATATGCGTCTTCTAGTCAACCCCGCAATTGTACATAGATTAGAAATTGAGGCTTGGAAAGATTATGAGACTTTTCTAAAATCCAAGGTAGGCCCAGAACTCAAATCAATGAAGTCTTTCTCTTGGACTCTCTCTGCTCCATGCTGCCTCATTTCCTTTCTTTCTTTTTTCCCACAGGCATTTATTTAATACCGGGGTGTGTGTGTGTGTGTGTGTGTGTGTGTGTGTGTGTGTGTGTGTGTGTGTGTGTGTATGAGAGACAGAGACAGAGCCATAATGAGAGAGAGAGAGAGATTTCTTAAGTTTAAGGTCACATTTCCAGGCCATTATATGCCATCCTCACAGGATATCTGTGTAACAAAATTATGTGTTTAGTGAAGTTTTAGTCTAGACAGGGATTTTCGATTGGAGACGATTTTGCCCCCAGGGGATATTTGGCAATGTCCAGACATATTTCTGGTTGTCACAGCTGGGTTGGGGGATGCTACTGGCACTAAAGCACAGGGGCCAGGCCTGCTGCTTAACAACCTAAAATTCACAGGACAGCCCCACCACAGAGAATTATCTGGATCAAAATGTCAGTAGTGAAGAGGTTGAGAAACCCTCATCCAAAACATTAAGCTGTTGGAAATCTTTCTCATTTGCCTAATAGGTGGTGTACTTGTACATTTAAAAAATTTTCTAGACCAAAGAAGCATTTGGTCTGTAAATCTGGTCCAAAGCCAAAACATGAGTGTCACCACAATGCATTTGGCACAAAAAGACTTCTCAAAGTTTTTGTTTTAACAGCTTGTGAGATGGAAGAAGAAGACCTTTTTATCTTTTGTCCATGGCCTAACGAGGTCAGTGATTGTCTTAGCTCTGGCTGCCATAACAAAATGCCACAGACTTGGTGGCTGAAACAGAGGATGTTTTCTCACAGTCCTTGAAGCTGGAAGTTCAGGTTCAAGGTGTTAGCATGATCAGTTTCTGGTGAGATCTCTCTTCCTGACTTATAGGTGACCACCTTCTCACTCATTCCTCACATGGCAGGCAAAGAGAGACAGACAGACAGACAGACAGAGACTGGCACAGACAGAGTTCACATGAGTGTGCAAGCTCTCTGGTTTTTTCTTATAAGGACACCAATCCCATCATGAAGGCCCCAACCTCATGACCTCATCTAAACCTAATTATCACCTGATAGCCCTGTCTCCAAATGCTATCCTATTGGAGGTTAAGGCCTCAACATATGAATTTGGGGTGAGGGGTCAGTCCATAGCATTCATACCAATAAGAATGTTACAGCTTTGCCCTTCTCAGTGAACAGCAGGAGAGACTCAGCTCTAAGCACCTAGTACAATACTTAGTGGACCAGGGATTCTGTAAATGCCTGTTGACTGCCTCCCTGCCTGAGAGCATTCATGAGCTGCTTCTTCCCTAAGAGACATAACGGTGTCCTCTCTTCTGGAAGAAAAAAAAATGTGCAGAATTGTCTGAAGCCCATAATTTGAGAAGAAAGTCAGAGGTAAAGTGACGGGAAGCTGAGAAAGGGCACCTTGTCAATGGAAAGATTTGTGTGCTTACTGACTTTAGGGTTTTTTTCTCTCTCTCTCACTACTGTGTAAATTGAGTTGAGTGCTAAATGATCTTATTCTCAAATATATAAAATTAAGCCATTTTTCTTTGTTATAATTGAAGGCATATACATGTTTATGTATATGTATTTTTGGCATAGGTGTGTATCCACATTTATTCTGTCTTTTATAATGACAAAAACAAATTAAAACTGGCAAACTCTTAACACTTGTATATTTGCATAATGCATCCTTCTTATGACCGTGAGTTTTATCAAAAGCATAGAGGAGAATTTCCATGGGAGGATAGTTTCCTGCTGTTAAACAGAGTCCACCTGTTATTTGCAAAGCCAGGAGCACTAGAGGTGTACAAACTCTCCCTTACTGTGGATGTGTAAACATCCAAAATTATCTCAGCCATGGGGGAAAACAGCAATTAAAAATAAAAGGAAAACATGTACTTTTTCATGGATGAGGCTGAAAAATTGCAAGTCAGATGGATACTTTAAAAGTAACCTGTGCATGCAATGTCCTATCCAGCCGCACATAATTAATTATTAACAGACTAGAGAGTCAAAGGGAATATGAAATCTCACAAGGAAAGGAAAACCAGATCCTCTTCACATGAATATAATCTCCCAGAACTGGTAGTTCTAAAGTGCTTCTCCATACTACTGACCCTGTGGTGTGTGCAGATTTAATGGTTGTTATCTATAATTTCTCCAGAATTACTGAGTCTGGAAGCACAGTGCTTTTGATTTGGGAGATCGTGGTGTCTTGTTTCAGGAGGATTGATTTCTTATCACGATGGATGTTGGACAGCCTTGCTGTGGAACTGGATTTTTGGCCGTTGAGAAGCAGTGTAATAGAAAAGACGTGGGAGCAGGAGGCCTGCCCCTGGGTGTCAGCCCTGGGCTCTGCAGTTCACTGTTACGTGGCTCAGCAAGTCACTGATCTTTGAACTTCGGTTTCACGAACTATAATCCGAGGATAATTATCCACAGCCTACCTACGTCACAGGCTTGTTGGATAGTGTATGTGAAAAAAAATAGTCAAATGATAGCATGTGATAGCTGTGCTAACTGCAGAATTGTTATTTTCATGGGTATGGTTATGATTTTTTAAATGCTCATTATTTCAAAGACTACCAGGCTGGTTCTGTTGTTCTTCTGGGTTTTTTAATCTTTGGGCATTTTTCTCTTCTAAGCTAAACTGGATAATCTCAACAGCAAATATTTGTCATGTGCTTAAAAGTACCAGAGGTTTTTTTTTTCCCCCCTAGGAGTTTGACCTATGTTGACTTATTTAGCCCTCCCAGCAATACTATAAAGGAGATAATATTGTTCTCACCTGTTTTGTAGAGATATTAAGAAGATAATGAATGAAGCACAGCTACTAAGTCTTAGAGTTAGGATCCAATGCCCCATCCTTGTTCTTAAGCAGTGTGCTATGCAGTGACAACATGACATGAATGTCATATGAATGTGACTAGTCTAGTGGTTGGTTGAATCGGGATTTAAAATATAGCCTGCCACGCACATCCTTCCTTGGTTTTTAATAGTAACTCTCAGTCATCTCTGTAGTAGTAGTAATAGTAGTAGTAATGGTAATAATAATAATTAATAATAATAATAATAATAATAATAATAAACAAGCGGTTGAATAAGATGCAAATACTTTATATGGATCTTTTATCTTTTACAATAGATCTTGTGGTAATTACTCATTATTATTGTTCTTATTTGAAACTGAGGAAACTGAGGCTCAAAGAGTTGAGATAATTAGCCCAGACTCACCTGGTATTTAATGGGTCTGATGGCGACTGTCTAGTTCTGGAACCTATATTTCTAATCACTACCTTATGTTGTCTCTTTCTTTCCTTCTTTTCTTTATTTCCTAACACCTTGTCACATCCCTTCTACTTGTATAATACCGGACAGGTTCTCTGAGGCAGTGAAGTCATATTCTAATCATAATGGCCAATTTAGGGCAAAGCTCTATCTTATGTATGAATTGTTGATATAAATCAGTTGTGGTTTTTGTTTACTCTCATGAGTAAGAGGATTGATATATTCTTCTAGGGAGGACTTGTGATGGCATCCATCATCTGAAGAAAGACAGTCAGTGCATATGCACATTAATCTGACAGATGGTCAGACTTTAGAGCCCAGATCTTACTTCTGCATTGCCCATAATAAATAAACCATATTGGAAGGTTTGAGTGTACAGAGGGAACACAGAGAATTGATTTAGAACTACTTGCTAGGTGACCTTATTTTACATTAATTTAATATATCGACCAAATTTTAAAAGTCATGCCCTTCATAAAATGGCCTAAGGATGTGTATATGAAAATTAAAATATTAATGCAAAGACATAAAACATAAAGCAGCAGCAGTATAAAACACACAGCAGGGAAATCCTTTGGGGTATGCTAACATAAAAATGGACTCGTTACGCGTGTAGGTATGCCCTGCCTCCTAATGACTTTAAAATAATTTGCATGCCAAATGATTGTCACAAAAATACTCATTATGTCATTGGTTCAGGATTTTAAGCTGGGTCTTTGTGGGCTGAAGGTCATTGCCTTATTCTACAACCAGCTTTGGCTACTGAACTCAATCTGCAACAGTCAGGTAAGGATCTTAGATACTGTTCTGGTCTCATTACTCTGCCAATTGACTGAAAAGCTAGACTTTCCTCATTCCAGCAAACATTATCATGGAGAAGGCCTAGTGTTTTTGAACTAGGAACAATGACAGTCAATTGAAATAAAATCTTTCCATTATCAGGCTGAGTGAAAGTTTCTGAGTAACTTTCCCATTGTGTGCATTTACTTGTTTATACTCTATCTTGTCTGAAATGGCGGTTTCAGATGTTTTCTTATGACTTGTTGCTGCTGAATTCTGGATTCAGAATCAGTATTCTTGTAGTGATAATCCAGGTAGCACATGTACGTTCCCAAGAGTGTGTCTTGATTGGTTCTCTCATGGACTAGGAAACAAAATTCTGCTGACAGGAAGATGACTGTAGGGTAAAGGGGAATTGTGGATTGCCGTGTGTTTGTTTATGCAGACCCTATCTGCGAAGAAGTTAAGTCATTCCTTTTGAATCAAAGGCTAAAATGAATGAGTTGTGGGGAAAGTCGGTTTTCTGAAAGCCAGATGTGAACAGATAACCCAATCCAGAATTACCAGTTTTAGTTACTATGTTTCTACTTTTGTTTTGTTTTGTTTCCTTTTTTTGGAGGTTAATTAGTCTGGTTAGGGCAAAAGAGTAAATATCTCCATTCTAGAACCTGGTTTGTCTTTTTCACACTCTGACTTTAGGACTTTCATTCAGCCCCAGATTCCAAGAAGAAAAGCCTGGTGGGGGAGTCCTTCAGGAACTTCTCTGTGTCTTTGTTGGGCTCATTCTTTTGTTTGCATGTAACTTTCTTTGTTTTTTGCTTTTATTTTCTAATAACGTTCAGTGCTATAAATATGCAGATTAGGAGAATAATGAGAGTCCAAATATACTTGAATATTTTAAAATTAGGGAATTGTAATAATCCAATAGCACCAAAATATTATTAATAGTTATTCTTCATAAGTTTAAAATATTTCAGAAGACACTCTTCTAAAGGTCTTCCAAGCCTGTGGGGGCAGTCCTCACTTCTATTACTGAGGAAGAGATACTAAGTTATTTTCTGGTAGCTGCATAGATATTTGTATAAGAGTGGGTTGAGTAGAGAGAGCCATGACTATTCATCTGCTTTTAATAACTTCTTGTAAGCCCCTCTTCAGAACAACCTTGTGTACATTCAAGGGTTTATTCTCAGACAAGCAAAATGGGTTTTCAGATGGTCAGTGGCCAGAAAGATAAATCTAGAGTTGGAAGGGGATATCACTTATTTATTTCCTGTTCCTCAGGCAGGTGTGTCAGTAACCCTACCAGGATAATCTGCCAAGATAACCTACCAATTTAACAAGTAAATCCAAGAATGAAGATGCTATGACTATTTCTTTGACCATCCTTCTAAAATGGAATTATCCCTTTAATGCGGACTCTAAATTATTGAATTTATCCTTCCTGGTGCCAAGCAAGACTTGATTTAGCATTCCCTATCTTTTTTTTTCCTGAGCTTGAAAAATTATCTTCTTGCTCTTAGTCAGTTTTTCAGAATCACCCTCAAACAGCTAATGAATGCTATCAAAGTAACCCAGTTGAGTGACAATTTAACCTCTCTATCCCATGATCTAAATCTTTTGCTGATTATTACATGTTTCCATGTATTTACAACACCTATGACAGTTTTTTTTTCTTTTTTTTTTTTTTACTGTGGGTTGTATCCCATTAGTGGGCTCTAAACATGTATTTAGCGGGTCCTACTAGTTTCCTAAACAAACAAACAAATGAACAAGGTAGACGACAACAGATATAAGGTAAAACAGAAAATATGAGTACTTAGTAAGGTTAGTTACTTTTTCTTGAAACTTTTCATTCAAATTTAAAATCATTCATATCTATATATGTTTAGTATATATAGGTATGATCTACATAAATGTAAGTATATGTATGTGTATCAACATATACATAAAAATGTACTAGATTATCATGTAAAATGTATTTCTTTCTATGGGTCACGTTAAAAACACTTGAGCTTCTTTATTGGAGGATAAGTCCAAGTACTTGGTATGATACTAAGACTATCGGGATCTGTTCCCGCTTCACCTCTCCAACATATCTCCCTAGTTCATGTCTTCTCTCTTGGCCACATCCAACTGTCTGACACACAGTGTGAAGGATTCTTGTACCTCTTTGATGTTACTTATGCTGTCCCCTCTGCCATGAATTTCATTTCCCTTCCTTCATTCATTTCATCCATGTGGTTTCTATTTAACATTTCTTGCTTAGCTCAGATACGAACCCTCCCAGGAAACTTCTCTGAATTTCCCATTTCCCAGTGGAGCAATGTGTCCCTTTCTTGATTTCACGGGCCCCTTTTCACAGCAACTAAAATATAGTACAGTGATTAGGAGATTGGGCTCCTCTGGGGCAAATGGCCTGGGTTCTTTTCCTGAATCCTGACTCTTTTACTGCTATCTGTGTGACTTTCAGCAAGTTACTTAAGTTCTACATGTGTGTCAGTTTCCTAGTTTGTAAAATAAAAATAATAATAGTATCAATGCTGCAGAATGGTTAACTGAGTTAGTGTGTGGCAGGCACACAGCCTGTGAACTTGCTCAACAATATAGACATAAAGTACTACTATATTACAGCGATACGTTTTCTTACACCTCTAATGAACATTCTCCATGTGAAAATTCATATTCTCTTTGAAGACGGCAAACAATATTTCTGTCTCCTTTTATCTGGATGCTTTAAAGTGGTAAACTTTTTATGTTGGGGTGAAAAGGAAACGGTACAACATTCTTTCTAACCCGTCAGCCACCAACATGGTAAAGAAGTTGTGGAAAGAGACAAAAATCACCATCAGCTGCCTTGAATTCTAGGACAAGGGTCTTGGATGGATCCAGCTGCTGTAGAAGCATCTTCGGGGGCTTGTCAACCACCCAATCCAGAGGCAATTTGTAAAATGTAGGTTTGGCTTCCAACCCTCCAGTTTCTGTTATATATCAGTAAACCTTCCAGCAAATAATCTTTTGTAGGTCCCGGGGTCAGTAGATTCTGGCAACCATAAAAATGTGCCAATCAATGCATCATCAATATATGTATGAGGGTGAAAACAAAGGACAATGTAAAAGGGAAAAAAAATCAAAGTTCCATTAATTCTTTTCCCTCCCTAATAAATGCACTTTCTAATAGCGTCCCTTACTCAAGTTCCTATTCTTATCTGTCCATCGAGGCAACCTTAAATGAATCCTGATTTTTTTTTTAAGACCAAACTGTGTTGCTATCCAATTTTCAGCCAAGATAAAGTGTAAAGCTGCCTTTAGTTGGGTGTATTCCCAGCCTGGGGGCTTTAATTCCCCACAAGTAGTGTAGAAAGTAAATAATTGATTGCTAAATTTGCTACTGTGACAACTGACGTTGGTTTTAAAGCTATAATGATTAATTTTCCAGTTTTCAGGATTTGTGATATATGGTTTTAATGTTGCCCTTGTCCCTGTCAACCCATCATGAGTGTCCCTGGGCCACTGCCTGCCATCACTAGACCATTTGTACATGGTCTCAAGGCAGAGACACATCCTTCTAATTAAAAGGGAGATTCAGTTTGCCCTCAAATAAGCCATTGCCCCAACACAATCGGACAAATTGGAAAAAAAAAAAAACACCTTTGTTAAAAAGAAAACACTGATGTAAAATCAGTGTTCTGTGGTGTGTTCATTTCAGAGCAATTACTCATGAATTTTGGTATTTGAGAGATTTCTCGAATCCAGTCCTCCAGTGGAGAAGATAAACTGGACCCATCCTTGTCTTTCCCAAAGAGTGGATTTGGTGTGTAGTCCTGGCCCTGGCCCAGAGCAGGTGTGCTGAAACTAGACAATGAATAGATGTAACCCACATTTTGGCTATTTATTAGCAGCCCCTGGGGAGTTCATAAAAACTTGTAGTGCCCAAACTGCACTCCAGACCAATTATCTCTTTGAAGGGAGTGAAATTCAGGCATCAGAATTTGTTAAAGGTCCCTAGTTAATTCCAGCATGCAGTCAAATTTGAGAACCATTATTTTAAGAAAACTTAATAGATAAGGGTTATAAATCCAATGATTTATAAGATAGTTCTTTGGCAATACTTTCTTTTTTTTTCTTTCTGAATTAGGGAGAAAGTGATGATCAGAAGATCATTTTTATTCCTTCCTAGGAAAAGGCATTTTCAGTTCCCATTGGTTATTAATCTTGTGCTGGTTGCCATTAGTACCAGATGTCAGTGCAGAAGTTGTATTTTTAAAATATTCTGATATCAAAGCATGTGTTATAAAATTAACAGGCATGGATAGTAACAGAACAAGATGAAATGTCCTTTACTTTTCGCCTTCGTGCTGAAAGAGGGGATTTCCTCCAAGGAAGGTAATTAAACCCCCAAGAGAATGTTCTTTGATCTTATTCCCTAGAGATGTACTAAAATAAAAGGGATGCTCTGTTACCGTTCATCATCAGTGGTCTCACACTCACCGAGTACCAATGACTAACGGCAAGCCTGCCTTCCCCATCAAGCTGTTCTAAACTTTGATGTACCCTTTCTTTGAAGAGTTCTGGGACTTCACCCTATGCCACAGAACCTAGCATTTCATCATAAGTAATCTGCCTGTGAGTAAACCTTGGCAATTAATGACCAAATTGTATTGATGTGGAGTGTCCATTCTATTTGACTGTAGCTTTTACAAAACTCCACTGTACTGCCACCAGTAAATGTTTTCTACTTCACCAGAGGTGCTCAGACATGTCCACCAATTAATTCTAACTGTAGTTAACCTCCAAAAAACAAAACAAAGCAAAACAATTTTTTCCCCCAGATTCCAACAATCCAAGAGTCCAAATTCTTAAGGAGAATTTTCAGCCCAGACCTCCCCTGAAATGTTTCCTGATATTATAAAACAGCTGCTTCTGGGACATTTAGTAAATGACTTTCATTTATTAAATAGCATTTATTCAGTAAGTAGGTTGTAGCCCTCGTGTTAGTTTTCTGTCGCTGCAACATAATAGGTTACCACAGTGTCGCAGCCTAAAAACAGCACCCGTTTTAGTAGCTCCTTTTTTTGTAGGTCAGAAGTCTTGCTTCTTTGCTTAGGGTCTCACAACGCTAAAATTAAAGTGTAGGCTCTGACATGGAGATTCTTAGGGTGGAACTGCTTCCAAGCTCCTTCAGCATGTTTTCAAAATTCAGTTCCTTGTGGCTGAAGGATTAAGGTCCATGTTTACTTACTGGTTGTCAGCAAGGGGTCATTCGGAGCTCTTAGAGACACCTTTGCGGTCCTTGTAATTGACACCCTCCATCTTCCAGTGGGCAGCATGCCCCACTCTCCTGACACTTTGTATCTCTCTGACTTCTCCTGCCTGATGCCAAAGCCACTCTCACGCTTTAGGTATTTATCGAGTAACACCCCACTTCTGGTACCAAAATCTGTCTTCTATTTCTGCATAATAGATCACCACAAGTTTAGCAGTTTAGAGTGGCACCTCTTGATCTCAAAGTTCTGTAGGTCAGAAGTCCAGGCTGGCTTACTTGGATTCTTTGTTCAGAGCTTCCCAAGGCTGCACTCAAACCATCAGCTGGGCTGGGCTGTCACTCAGAGGCTCTGGGGAGGAACCCTTTTCCAAATTCATTCAGCTGTTGGTAGAATACAGTTCCTGATTCTGTTGTTCTCAAGTCCCTGTTCCCTTGTTGGTTGTCAACAGGGGGCTGCTCTTTCTTTCTAGAGGTCGTCCACATTCCTTCTTCTTACATGGCCCCGTCTGTTTCCAAAGCAGCAAACCTGTGTTGAGACCTTCTCATGCTTCGCATCTTTCTTTCACTTTTGCTTTTACATCTTGAAAACATCCTTACTTTTAAAGGGCTCCTGTAGTTAGATTAGGCCCACTCTGCTGATCTTTTTTTACATATATATGTCATGGGTGTAATATATCATCATGTTCCCTGGTTCCACCCACACTCAAAGGGAATAAGACTGTATAAAGTAAAGGGTTGTTGCAGGTCATGCTTGTATCTGTCACTGCCGCACTTCTAGGGAATATGCCAGACATGAAGTTATGCAAGACTCTAGCTGACCGAAGAATTCATATAATATAGTAAGATGATCTGGGCAAAGTGAGAAGGTGATTGTAATGTGTGGATTAGGTAATAATAAGAGCGTTCACTTAGTGTGGTTTTTTGACACCATTCCTAAAAGCATTGCCCAAGTTATCCTTCACAAAAGCCCGGTGACATGGAGCTCATTATTCTCATTTTACAGAGGAGGAGACTGAGGCTCAGAGACCTTAAGTGAATTGATAGAAGTCCAATACTGTCAGAACTGAGGCTGGAACCCAGATATGTTTGATTTCAGGATGCTTGAACACTACCTGCTGTCACTTCTGGTATTTGCTATTTACAGTTTGTGCCCCTTCTGACTCCCTCATGTGGGTCACCTCACATGACCGTTATCTGGACCAGCCCATACTTTTTCCACCTTCAACTCCGTGTCCCCTCCACATGAAACCCAGTTAGCCAGCGAGGACCTCTTCAGCACCCTCAGGGAGCTGGGGAGAGCCAGAGGGGCCCTTTCTCCTTCACTTCTTAGGTTCTCTCACCCCCCAGTGGCGCCGCCTCCTCCAGCAGGGCTCCTGCGTCCGGAAACGTCCAGGTGAGGAGCAGGCATCTGTCTGTCTTCGTGGGTATCCCTCAGCCACAGGGGTACATGTACAACTCAGTGACGGGTCCTGCAGCGGGTTCTGCCTTCCCTCCCATGTCAGTAAATACAGAAATCTGGCAGTAACACGGCAGTGTCCCCATCTGCAAAGCTGCGATGAGTGTCTCCTTTGGACCTCTCTTTCACTGAATTGGGCCCTTCGGTGGGGAACAGAAAATAAGACCTCTGTATGCCCGGTAAGAAAGACAGTCTCCACGACTCTCAAGTCATCTTATATAGACTAGAAAGTATAATGAGGAGGGAGGGTTTAGAGGGTGGGGGCTGCTGTTGATCACAGCCCTGGCAGGGGATCTGACCCCATCTTACTGAGAACATCGAGTGTTTTCTTCTTGTCCCCATAGTTCAGCTCAAGTTGCTGAGGCAAATGCGACAAAAGTACCATTTGCTAATCTGATACTTCAGAGCTGGTTTCATAGTATGTGCTGAATAAATGCCCATTGAACATGGCTATCTAGGACTATAGTGTCATTTTAAGTAACTCTTCATTGAAAAAAGAGCAACCTCTTGCTTTTCTTATGGTCTTTTCTGCCTTCTTATCACCACCAAATTCCATCCCAAATTCTTTCATCCAATGGGAAAGAGAAAATATCCTGACCACAGAACGCATTCCTCCAAGGTCTGTCAATCAGGCTGTCATTTTAACCTGGAGAATAGAACGTGCCTTTGCCACGCCTGTAGTTTCCTTCTGTCATTGTGCCAGGGGGCTCTCATTTGTTTAAATTCTTAACTAGAATTTATTTGAATGTGTCTAATTTATTGTAAGTAATTATAATAAATTTCAATATAATTAAGTGATATGACAATATTGGTCATAATGGAATTAATCTTAGCACAGTATAAATAAAAAATTATTTAACAATGTCTATGGTGCATTTCAAAACTGAGATACAATGTAAATCAGTATGCCTGAATATAGGGTAAGGAAAACCTTGCAAGCAGAGGGATGGATTTTCTGTCAAAAAAAAACTTGGCTCAGAATGATAGTTGCAATAGGACCAAGTATAAATGTGTCTCCACACTGTCCTCCAGCCTATGAACTTAGTTCAGCCCTGGAAATCCTATGTTGTCCTATATTTGTATAGTGTTACTAATGAACATTCCTAAATGAGTAACATCAAGACTACCAAAACGTGTGTATATGGTTGGCATACATTAGTAGAGAGTAAATATTTATTGGAGCTTTTTTTTTTTACATTTAGAATAATGACCAATTTCTATTTATATACAGTTTTGATCAGAGGGGAGAACTTTGAAGGAATGTTTACTCCCACCTCCAAAAAAGGGCAAATAACAGTTATCAACTGCAACGGAACATAAAAGACACTTCTTTAACTAAGACTTAAAGCAGATTGTGACACAAGGGAGATGCAAGTTGGTGAACCAGGCTCAAAAATTAAAACATGTTTGCAAAAGCAAGCAGAGAGCCCAGATAACTTCAGATTATCAGGTTGATCTGTTTCTCCCCTCAACTTAACTGCTAGTGATGAAAGCCACTTGGTTTGAACGAGGGAACTCAGTTGTCACCCATGGATATTTTAATAGAAGGAAGGTCATTTGTTTCTAATCTTGACTAGACCTGACTGTTAACACTAGGTGATTATTGGGGAAGTTGTTTTCAACCATGTAGTTTTGAAGACCTGCTATGCTAAAAAAGCGTGTGGAAATTATGTAAACTCCCAAATGATTTGGGATATTAAATTCTGTATTATTAATTATATATATATGCTTGAAGTCATTTTTGTTGCTCAGTATTTGAAGTAAAAATGTCTAATTTTAAACAAAAAGTTCGTATTTAAGATAAAAGTTTAAGATAAAAAAATTTCAGTCTTACAATTCCATCTTCAGAGCCTTTGAGGGAAGAAGGAAGTTGCCTACAAATAGTAAATGCAGCTATAATTATGTAATTAGCAGGTTGGCATTTTTAAAGGAAGGCAAGGGATTGTGTGTCTATTAAAATTTTTATTTAAAACAAGAGTACCATTAAAAAAAGAATTTATGTGGAAAATGAGAAATTTGTAATAATGCTGTGAAGTGTATTTTTCCAAGTGACGTCTGATTAAGGCTTGCAGATACCACAAGGTTAAGCAGAATGGTATTAATTACTACTTGAAAATGACTTTGTGAAATAGCAAAATGTCCATGTTCCATTATGTGTGTATGAAATATACATATGAAATCACCTCTAGTGTTTCTCTTGGGGTTGAGGTTGGTGCCCTTTTCATTATTTCATACTTTTATGGTCTTATCTTAATCTTCTGCTTCCGTTCCGGCCACAAAGTTTATTTCACAGTGTAGCGTTGCTATTGATTTTCTTTTCTATTTCTTTCTTAGAGTAATTCTGCAGAAGTTGCTGTGTAAACATCACAGGAAATAGAAGCAATCACTCTGTTTTAAGATGAAATTTTATTCTGACAATGTTTATAAGCATAGTTTTACATTCAGAAGATTGCGAACTTTATACAGGGTTTATGAAGACTTTCAACAGATTTATTTTCCTGGTTTGAGACAGCTTGCCAAAGAAAGCAATTTTACTTAATACAAGTGCCAGTAATAATGTTTTCTCCTTAAGGCCTTATAAATGCTGCCTAGTTCTTAAGTAGTTCATTGCCCTGAGTGATAGATCAGTTTCATGAAACCAAAACAGAGAAATCAGTTTGAAAGGATGAAGAGCAGTTTGGGTACAATTCTGGTCAAGTTACCCAGTTGTTAACAAGTTGTATTAAAAGGTTGATCTCTTTAATACTGGCTAACTAGTAATTTTCAAATCAAGTGTCCGAAGTAAGTTGATCTTCTACCCATTTTCAAGACAAATCTTTTCTTGCACTGACTTTTTCTGCCTTTCTCTTCCTTGTGAACCCTTGTGCATCGTGCCCTCAATCAGCAGAATGATTTGCATAAGGAAGTTCCCAGAATCATCCTTTGCTTTCTTCATTCATTCATTGGCTTTTACTGAGCAACTTCTATCTGCCTGACATTAAACAAAGGGGGAAAAAAGAAGCAAAATTCTTCCTTTGAAGAGTCCCCACCTACTGGGAAGATAAACAGACATTATAGTGAATATTCACTAACACATCCCTGACTGCCAAGGCAGATAAATCAAAAATTTACTGGATATTCCAGATGCCATAACTCTTTCTGACTGTCGAAGCCGGTTTTACCAAGGAGGAGATGATCTGGGTCTGGAAGGAAAAGCCCCTCCATTCTGCCTTTGCTGTTAAGGGATCATCGTAAGAAACAAGAGCAAGAATGCACCTCACCTCAGGGCTATATGCAGTAATAGTCAGCCAGACAGTCTCAGCATTTTTAACCCATGATTTGTATCTGTCCACTGAATCCAGTCCCTGGAAGTACCAGCCTGCTCCTAGGAGAAGCATGCATTAGTTTGGAGCCAAATGATTTAAATTCTAGTCCAGATTTTGCCGCTAATTCTTTGTTGCCTCAATTTCCTTATAAGCGTGTAACCAGAACTTAGTTCATCATTCCTGCTCCACCCAATTTATAGAACCATTTTGAAGAGGAAGTAAGATAGTAAGTGCAAATATTTTTTGTAAAGTTAGATGCATTGTGCAGATGGGTGGTGGGTGGTGGTGACATTAGCTGTAAAGCACCACCGAAGTACTACAGACAGTCCTGGCAGTTAGGACAGACTGTGACAGATTATGTTTCCAGAATAGGTGTATACATTGAAACAAGACACGTCAAATCTAATTGTTCCCCAGAAATGCTATTAATAGGGATTACATTTCCAACCAATAGTCTCCTGATCAAAGTTACAGACATCATAATACACGCCATCTGTAATCAAATATTAAGCCAATTTTTCATGCTATACTCGGCCACTATTCAATGAAGAGCTTTCTCCCCAGAATTGTGTGTATAATGAAAAGCCCAGGAAATAATCTCATACTTTAATATTTAAAAATAGAGTGGACTCTGTAGAATTCTTATCTTCTCAAAAATGGCTAACTTACTGCAGCAAATGAACACACCAAAAAGATCACAAATCTGAACTAGGGCTCTTTGGATAGTGTTTGACAGGCATTACTGAGAACACTTTGGGAAATCCTTGGGTCCACTTGAGACTTTTTGAGCAATCCTTAAGGATAGATTTAGGGTGTATTTACCTGCTCACATAGTCTTAATGAAAGTTTTAATGTAACAACTTGCTGATTCCTCTTTCTGTAAGGAAAAGGCTCTTCTTCCCCTCTAGTTGTCGTCTCATCCGCGCTGGGAGCTGTGTCTAACCTGTTGCAAGAAAAAGCACAAGCCCTTGGTCCCACTCAGCTTTGCGCCCTTTGCCCGCTCCTTACTGCTGCGTGGTATGAAAGAGCCACAAAGGTTTGGCTTGAATTGCAGCCAGACCCCCAAGTTATTTGTTGCTGAGTTTGAGGCAGAATTTCACAATCAAATCACAAATCCTGCATGTTACCTATCAGATCATAGTGACTGTGAAAACAGTGCTTTGTAAACGTTCAGGATGTTTGGCTGTAAAATAATGAGGACAAATTTTTCACAGACACATTAGATCTTAGACTTGGAAGATTTTTTTTTCTTCCACAGCATAATCATGGCATGCAGAGTCATTTTGGTGCTATCCCCAGTATCAATAACCAGTCACAAAGTAAAAAGTCCTCATTTTTTATAACTACAGATCACCTTCTTTCTCCCAAGGTGATTCCCCTAGGTTTTTGCTTCTTTTGCATCTCTCCTTTCATAGCCTTTTCACAGGGGCAGAGAGGACCCCGGTGAAGGAAAGGGCTGCTTGAAGATGCATATTACTCAGCATGACATTTTATGTATTTCACTTGAAATTTCCATACTAGCATTTTAAGCTTTGATAACATAAGTTAATTTTGAACCATTAGCTATGTATTTTTTTATTGTGCCCATTGATTGCTGAGAGACAATGAACGAAAGTTGATCTTTTGAAATAGGCCCCTATTTTGAGAGGCGTTTCAGTTTTGTGGAAGGCAGAAAATACTCTGGAATTTTCCAGTGATGGAATAGCAAATTGTTGCAGTTTATAATCCTCCAGAAAGTCAAGATCTGAAGATTGTTATCTTGGTGAAATTCCATTCTGAGCAATATGCTTTGAAACTTCAAAATAATTCACCAAAGATCAAAAACAGAATGTTTGTTGGTTTTGAGGTTACTTTTGAGCATCTGTTGGTTATATCATTGTAAAATTCTGTAAACACATCAAGAGGCAACTGATCAGTTCCTTGTCTGTGATCTTATCAAGTCTGGTCCTCTTGCTATTTCAGCAGAAGCATAGAGCATATTGTTTTAACTTTTAAAAAACGGAAAAGAGACTTTCATTCCTGGAAACAGCATTTTCTGTCCCTCTGATCAGCATTGGCAGCTGTTCATTTTGTGCTCGAGTGAACTTAGAGGAAGGCAGTTACCTTGCATGTGATGAATGGTAGGTGATCTTTGGCTGTCCCCATCTTAGACAGTTTTTGTCTTATCCTGGCAAGAAAATCTTCACCATTTCTATGGACTCCTAATAATATTTTATAGAATCTATTGTTTCTTTAAAAATGCCCTCAAAAAAGTCTATGCTTTAATAAACAGGGTAACCAACACATGATGGAGAAGAAATTGTTCACCTTTTCCCTCTTAAAGAAACCCATGTCTCCAGCAATTAGATTAGCCCTTATTATGAATGATACTCGGCCAGTGATGCCTTAAAGACTGTCATGGAACAAAATACAGCCGTGTCAGTAGCAAATCAATGGCTTAACCCTCAGCTTCTTGGTTTCTGGAGAGGTCTTTGTTCCCTTCACAAGGAACTTTAGTTTTTAATTATGTTCATCAATTAGACACTTCAAAGTAAACCACTTGCTCTGTAGGAAAAATCAGGATCAGGACATTAACATTGGAATAATAATGTCGAGAACCCTTTCTTTTCTTTTCCAATTGTGCTAGACATCACCCTATTCCAACATAATTTAATTCCTTCCGGTGTTTTATGAAGTAAATGCACGCAAGATAATGCACTGTCTGTGAATGTCAGCAAATAGTGATGAATAGCTTAACTAGGCAATGTGTTACACTTTACTGGATTAGAGCTGTGCGCTTTGTGCTCCATTCACATCCCGCTGGGCTCTGAAGAATGATGCACAGATATGTAGGAAGACAAAGGTGTCGGTGGTGCAGGTGCTGTTGAAGTTTTCACAAATGATGACTGAGGGATGATGGAAAAGGAATAGATTCTTGCAACTCCTATTTTAACTGTTTCTCCCCCCATCAACACTTTTTGTGAATGCTTCTGAAGGTTCTTTTCTCCAGCAGTTTCTTTCTTTTCCTGTCATGCCCCTCCCTGGTCATCTCACCCAATGCCAGCAAGGCTTTGTCTATGCACTCTCTGCAGATTACTCTGAAGTCCACATTTCCAGCTCCAACTCAACCATGAAAAGGTCCCCCCAACATCTCACATTTAACATGTATGAAAGACCTTCCCACCAAACAGTTCCTTCTCTCCACTTGTTGATGAGAGCGGTTTCCCCAGAAATTGAGGGTGACGCTGTAAAAGATATCTTTGAGCTTACCCAGGTTGGATGACTTTCTGTGCATTGTCTCCTCTGATATCCCTTCCTTCCTCTACTTTCTTCCTGCCATCCTTTCTGCCGCTGAATATGTGCTTCTGTCATCCTGCTTACACTCTCCCTGCTTCTCCCACCCATCCCCTACCCATCCTCTACACACCTTGAAACAAATATTCTTAAAAGCATAGCTTGAAGCATTTAAGAACTTTTTCTGAGTACTTAATGATGTGAAAGTTCTATAATGTTGAATGGGTCACATTCTGCCCTTAATGAGCATATTGTCTTCGATATTACATAGACTATATATAGCATAGCATATATGGCATGTTATATATCATGTAATATATAATATGTACACTACACATGTAATTCTACATGTAAATATTAGGAAAGCCCTATGCTTACATGTTGTTATGTCTTTACTCATGCTGTTTTCTCTGCCTTAATGACTGGTTCAAAGCTTGGCCTCAAGACACAGATACAGTGCCAGCTCCTCTTGGAGGAAAATCCATGTAGAAATGATCTCAACTTGATTTTATTTAGGGATGCACGCATGTCAGTCTCCACTGCTAAATGTCAGTGTTCACTGTCAGAACCTATATCGTATCCCTCCCCAAATCCATCCACATCACTTGACAGAAGACCTTGCAATGCACTAAGTGCAGGGCTTTAGTCCCCACCCTGCTTTGAAGGCGGTGTGTCCTTGACTAGGCTACTTAATACCTACAGAGTGAGATTGGTGTGAGACTTAACTGAGATAATACACACAAAGTACTTAGCGTCGCCCCAGGAGCTCAATGGGCACCCAGCGAAAATGTTAGTTGTTATTTGTTCTCTTCGTACATGTGTGGCACTTACGAGACAACCAAAAAGACGTTTTCCTGCCCCAGTTCTGTGGCCCGAGAACTGCCCATGCACGACACGTGTCCGGGCGTTCACACCCATAGCAGCCCTGAGTGCTCCTGGACCTCACTTCCAGCTGGCCCGCCAGGGACATTTTAGACAGGAGGTAAGATTTAATATTTATCTTCTGTGTTCTTATACTTTCACTTCAAAGAAGGAACTAGAGGAGAATTAGAAAGTGTGGTTTAAAGCGTTCCATTTTATTGATTTGTTTTTATTTTTTGTTAAATTTTATTATTCAGTTTTTTTCCTCCTTATTGTTTTTTTTAACAATAATTTTGTCCTAAACTTATGTTCATGGACTACAGTTATAAAACAAATCCATTTCCATGCACGTGTTGGAGCCCTGCAGTGACACACAGGCACAGAGGAGCAGGAGGCAGCGGTGTTCTTTTTGGCACAGGTGAAAAATGTAAGAGCCGTTAAGATCAGTGATTGCCTGAAGTCATCCAGCTGTTAAACAGCAAAACCTGTTGCTCTGCCTCTTGCCTTCTGAGATGGCCCACACTCTGTCTACAGAGCGTGTGTCTACTTTTACTTTAAACTAGACACCCCTACACGTCTTGGTCTCTCTCCTTCTTGCCTTTTGCGGTGGCCTGCGTCCTGCCTGTGGAGTGTGTATCTACTAAGACACTGTCCCTTCCAAGTCAGATGGTCCCCACTCTGTCTATGGAGTATCTGTCTAAATAAACTTGCTTTCACTTAATAAATAAATAGCAAAAACTGTGCTAAAACCCAGGCAATGTGGTGAGGAACCTTTTGCCATTCTTTATACACTACATTACCTGCCACCTTGTTTCTTTAACAAGGACCTCTAGAAAGGAATAGCCCTTGAAGAGACTACCCAGAGAGAGGTGCCTTTATTTGGTGTTTCCAAGGTATTTCCACACCCAATTAGATAACATTACATGACTTTTCATGTTTTAATTTTAATTAAAAAAAATCACATCTATTACTTTTTTCTGATTTCAAAAGCAGTGTGTTTATTGTAGGAATTTTATAGAACACAGATAAACACAAAGAACAAAATAAAAACTCACCTATAGTCTCACTATCCAGAAAGAGATAAATGCTAAAAAAAAAGTTGAGAATATATATATATATATATATCACTCCAGATTTATTTGCATATGTATGAATTCGAAAATGTTTTCTTTGAAACAATAGAAATATGCTATAAATGCTATCTCATGACATAATTTTTCACTCTGTCTTCTGTGGAAAGTTTGTCATCATTTTTATTCATTGCATGTACTTCCAGTATGTGAATATGCCATACTTACTTAACCTGTCTCCTATCTGTAAACAAAGGGGTTTCAGTTTTTCAGTTGTCAGGAAAAAAGATGGCTAATATCTTTTTAGGTAAAATAATCTACATATGCTTTTTTTTAAAATTAAGATCAGTTCCAGGAGGTAAAAATATTAAAAAAAAAAAAAAAACAGGAACAAAGACAATGTCAGAACTTAAAGTTTTCGACATGAATGATTTATTGTGCTACAGACGGGTTCTTTCAATGTGCACTCCTACAAGCAGTGTATGAGAGTAACGCTTTGTTGGGTTTTTTTTTTTTTTTAAGTTTTTTTTTGGGGGGGTAATTACATTTTTTATTTAATTATTATTATTTTTTTAGTGGAGGTGCTAAGGATTGAACCCAGGACCTCGTGCATGCTAAGCACACGCTCTACCACTGAGATATACCCTCCGCTCTGAGAGTAATGCTGTAAATGTCAACATGTATTAATTTGTCAACACTTTAATTAAAATACTAAAGGCCTTCCTTTCTCCCTTCTTTCCTTCTTTCTTCCTCCCCTTCCTTCCTTCCTTCCTTCCTTCCTTCCTTCTTTCCTTCCTTCCTTCCTTCCTTCCTGTCTTTTCTTCCTAGCTCCTACACAGCAGGTTCTTTAATTTGGGGTGAGGGAGCTGTGCATGAGATCCCCAAACAAAACAAAAGAGCACACGTCCCAGTGACCGACCACACTGCTCTATAGCCCTGGGATGCTGGCAGCATTTTCCCGTAAAACTTCATGTACCACCGAAAACAGTCATGGAATTACATTTTCAATTGGATCTTATTTAGTGTCCTGTTCCCATAATAAACCTCTGTCCCTTTCATTGAATTTTTGTGGGGGAGAGAGTCTGAAATGTTACTCTTTGACTCTGCATTTTAGTGTGCACTGTTAATGAATATGAGTTAGATTTTCGCTGTATTTGTCAGAAAGACAGCCTAAACCATTCAAAGAGGAAGATTTAGTAGCTCCCAGAACAGAAAGAAGCCTTGAATAAACAAGCTGGGGAAAGAAAAGTGTTAAGGTCCAGCCCTCGGGACTCAGACACTGCCAGGAATCAGCCTGGTTCTCCTCTCTGCCTCTCTTAGGTTGTCCATTTCTTCCTACCTCACTGCAGACTGTGTTTTCTCTCGTGACAGAAAACTTGGTTTTTGCTCACTCCCTAGTTTTGTTGCCTTAATCTTTAGCCCCTTATGGGGAATTTACCAGAATTTTGGGGGAGATACATGAAATCCACATATCCCTGGGTGGGATGTGGGAACAGATATTTAGCTCTGGATTCAAAAAGCTAGGTGGACCTAGTCCTGGACCAGTCAAATGTGTTTAGAGAGGTGCAGTGCTGTGGTTGGCCCAATTGGGGCCTATTTTGGATCTGTCAACTCTGGCCAGAGAGGCATGATCACAGAAGAAGTGGCGGTCCCTAAGGGCTCCATGTAGGTGAAGTACGGTGCAGGGGAATAGGTCCCACTGAAGTGAGGGGTAGTTTTAGTAATCCCCGAAGATAAAGGTGCTGCTGAGTAGAAATAAGCAAAAATACGTCTCTCATATGTAATGCCTGAATGATTTTCTTTTTTCCTGTGACACCTGCTATCTCCCTGCACTTTAGAAATTGTAAAGTTGTACAAAAAAAAAACCATGTAAATCCATGTAGGAACATTTAGGAGTAATATATTTTTGCTTCTTCAGGAAAACATTGAAAGAAGCAGAATATGGAATTATTAATAGTTAAGGGTTTTGCACAAACTAGTGAGCTTTATTTCATATAGAAAGTGAATAGAAATAAATATCCAAGATAGAAATGTTTGCACTTTTTAGTTATGTCCCTCACTAGTTCTGATGCTGTCGAAATGTAGACAAACCAGCTAGAATATGGGCTATTTTCTTCCAAGAATGTGGGCTGTGTTTGTCTTTATAAAGTTCAGTGTCCCTCGCAAGTGCTGTTTAAACCTCCCTAATAGGAGTTAATTAATACAGCTTATGCTTGAAGACTGCGTCACACCCACCCATTGCTATGCCCGTCTCTTTGATAAATGAAGTGGTAAGAGACGATTAACTCTAGGTCAGCTCACTGAATTGTAGTTTGGGCAAAGCTCAGATCTTCCCAAAGTGATCAAGTGCACGATTTCTGTAAAGGTAATTCAGTCTACTTAGAGGAGAATTGTCAGTGTTCTCTAGGAGTAGTAAATTCATCAACAGAAGAAAAAAAATTACTAAGAGGCACAAAGAGCCCCAGCTTCACACCCAAGAAATGGTTTGAGTTGGAAATTCTACTTTGATTTGGCATCAGTCTTTCTACTGATGAGCATATGGCCTAGCGATGGTAGCAATTTGCATGGTGTGGCTAATAGACTGAGAGTTCTTGCAAGTGACAATAAAAAACAACTGTACCCAGGGGCCTACATCTCTTCTTAACAATTTGTTCAAGCAAACTGCTCACCAAAGATATATGCTCAGAATCCAACTAATGTTGGATGTTTACTGTGTGCTGTTTTGTTTTTTTTTTCACTGTGTGCTTTGCACTGAGCTAAAAGCTATATATGTATATAAAGATAAGAAAGATGAAGTATCTATTCCCAAATAGCTTGTAGTTTAGTAAAAGAGCTAGCTGGGTAAAGAGAAAGTTAGAGTCTTAATGTAG
Source organism: Camelus dromedarius (assembly GCF_036321535.1). Classification (NCBI taxonomy): domain Eukaryota; kingdom Metazoa; phylum Chordata; class Mammalia; order Artiodactyla; family Camelidae; genus Camelus; species Camelus dromedarius. The sequence goes on from NC_087450.1 coordinate 27,942,626, forward strand.
TAAGTTTTATCGAAGAGGTGTAAACAGTGTGCTTGCTATGGGGGTACAGGAGTACTAGAATGAATTCTGCCCAGGTACCAGGTTTAGCCTCCCTCATGTGGTCCATTGACACTGCACCATGAGGAGCAGAAAAAAATTCTGTGTGTGGAAGGGCACACATTAAATTAAGGCTGTAACATATGCAAGGGTAGGAGTCTCTGAATGGCTTTCTATCTAAAACCATTCAGGAAGTATAATTTAACTATGACCAGAAGCATGTCTGCACAAGCCAGTGCTATCTCTTCACTGTCCCATATCGAACTAACCACTTGAACACTTGAAATGTGAGCTAGAATGACTGCGGAGTTACGTTTTTTACTTTAATTTAATTTTAATTAAGTACGTCGGGGCTAGTGGCTACCATATTGGACAGAGCAGGTACAGACAAAAGTCTTCAGGCCTAGGTAATTCTGGAGTATATGAGAGAAGATTGTGGTCTTGGTGAGAAGTCTGTGATTGAGTAACGTGGTGGGTGATTCATTTATTTTGATGGCAGCTCAGGCACCAGTGTGAAGAAGATGGACTACAGAGAGAAGGGATGGTGGCAAGCTGAGAGATAAGATGGCCTGACAAGGGCAGTGGCAATGAGTCTGAAAGAGCACGGGGACACATTCCTTAAATATAATCAGTAAAAGTAGATTGCCAGCACCTGTGAAAGATAAGAGGTTGTAGAGGACTCTTAACATCTTTAACTTGGGAAGTTTAATGAATGCCAATGCTTACTAGAAAAAAAAATGAAAGAGGAGGAGTAGCTTTTGTAGACGGAAGAGCAAATCCAATGTTTTAAATATTTAGTTAGAAGTGACACACGGATATTAAGATGCCTGGAGTTTCTTAAATTTTAGGGTAAAAAAGATGAAAATTAATAGAAGTTGGATCACTTGAAATATGTTGAAAGTATCTTTCGATCAAGAGATACATAACCATTCTAAAGTCATTGTTAAACTACTTTCTCTTTTTATTCTGATTAGGGCATCATTGTATACTCAAGGAAACTTTAATGAATGAAGCAAGTTTATGCATAGATTAGTGAGTAGAGGAGAGGCCTGGGAAGTACAAGAACCATCCTGGCACTGCCATTTTTTTTTTCTGGGAGCTTTGACAAAGTGAGAAAATGTGTCTATTTTCTTACATTTGTACAACTGTTATATAAGGAGCCGTGTTCTCCTGTATCATTTGCTTCTCTGGGTACACAAATAGTCCATTTAAATTTTCCACCATATATAAGATGATTCTCTGAGTTATTTCCCCAGGATAGATGATTAATCGTGAGGATTACATCTTTACTTCTTCACCAGCAGTTAAACAAAATGTCCACTCTTTGTCTCTGTGGGTCAGTCATCTGAAGTCTTAACTTCATTCCTGTCCCAAGCAGGTGGCTCCAGTGGATGAAAAATGGGTTCCACCAAGTGAGCGATGCCTGTGTATGTTCATGACATCAATTTCTCTAGCAATCACTTGTTAAAGTCACATTTTACAAACAGTAAGCCACTTCTTCTGTGGCAATGACTCTCCCTCTTTCTGCTCCACTATTTCAGGCAAAAGCTGTGCCTTTGCTTAAAGGCTTCTATTTGCACTACTTAAAGTTGTACTCTTAGGGAACTCTTAACGTGAACTTGGAAAATAGGCTTTCAACCTAGAGGTGACTACACACCCTGTATATTTAACCCTGCTTTGGCACATTCATACCGGGGAAAGGCAGAGGTTGCCAGTATGGACTGTCTCTGAGTCAGTGCTCCTTGTGGACCTAGGATATATTATATTCCTCATAACTGGGGGGAATCCTCAGGCAATAATTACAGGGCAGTCTTTAAAATGACAAGTATTTAATCATACCAAATGACAACACTTTGCTCCTGAGAATCTGATTAAACCTTGTGTCTCTCTGTCCTTTGACAGTGTGAACATTAGCATCAGCGACACTTTCCGATTGCAGTTCTAAGTCACATGACAGTTAAAGAGCAAGAAAGGAATATACCAATGCTTGGGACCTTTCCAGAAAGCCAACTGGCCCTCTAGACAAGCAGGTGCATGACTAGTACTCAACATGTGTGCAGGAAAAGGAAAGCAACTAAACTTAACCAAACGGTGACGAAACTGACGATGAGAGCCATTTAGCTGTTGGAGAAGTTGGATTCTGTATTCTTGTCCTTTGTGTATTGGTGTGGTAGCACAAATAAGCACTAACAGTTATTGAGCAATGTAGCAAGGGCTCTGCTTGAATTAAAAAACTTGCTCCTTAAATCAATTCTATGAAGTAGAGACCAGTATTAGCCTTGGCTTTGTTAACGAGGACACTGACCCACAAGGAGCTGAAGTGACTGACTTGGTCACATACTCAGTAAATGGTGGTGCTGTCTGTCTCTGGAGCACACATTATTAGTATCCTAACAATCTTTGGAAGTCTCTAGGTTCCAAATGACTTTTACAACTTTCAACAAGTATTAGTTTAATACTCATGGGTATCAGATTCTCATCCATATTACTTTTGTTTTCTAAATATGCTTCTGCTTCTGTAAATATATTAGTAAAATGACTGTGAGAATAGAGGCTTCTGAAAGTCAGCAAGCACCATTCTCCAGAATCATAAGGCTGGAGGACCTATAGAAGGAACATTGCAGGTTGGAAATAATCTCAACTCTCAAATGTCCCACTGCAACTCAGTATCCATTTCACACCCAGATTCCATCTGTCAGTTAGGATTTCTTTTACCAAAGGTGAGCAGCACGTGTACATCCACCTCACAGGCTTCAAACACAAGCCTGAAATCTCTCAAGTGCTTTCAAAGCCACTGTGGGATCTCCAGCTAAAACTATTTTGTATTTGCTTTCTCTAAAAGAAGAAATCCTGTGGTTAAAGATTCCTTCATAGTAGAAACTTATTTTAACAATGCTCAAGTCAAGACTAATTGAGTAGCTTTTTCCTTATTTTGCAAGTGATTTAGGGAATGAATGCAGTCCCATGGGGAGTTTACAATGGTAAGAATGGCGGTATAGTGAATGAATTCTGGGTGGCTAAGATAATATTTGTGATGCAGGTTGGAGTTTTATTTTGTCGTATCTAAGTTCATATTACAGCCAAGGCATTGATCAGTACTAATTTCACTAACAGCTTGAAGAATCACCTCTTCTCCAGATGTATCTTCTGTGGTTCACATGCCCTCTTTAGCTCTCTTTTACACTGGATAGTCAGGTGTCCAGAAAGAGACTCTATCTGTAGAGTCAACTAAATGTTTTCTTTTCAAACACAGTTAATTTGGATTTTTCAGTTATCCAGCTATCTTAAGCAAAGTTATCTGTACACCGCTACTGGTGCCAGCTCTGTAGCTGGTGGAAGTGTAGCTGGACGAGATCAATTGTTCATAAAAGGATTTGATTCATCCTTTTGTAGTCAATGTTTAGCTATTCCTTTATTTGTTCTATAAACATTCATTTATAATATTGTTTGCAGTGCTATGTGGGCAGGTGCTGTGGAGAAAGATAAAAATAAGACACGTGCCTTGCCCTCTAGGTGTTTGCAATCAGCTTTTCCTGGGAGTCTGTTAAGGCACTGACTTGAGAGAATGTATCGCCATTCAAGTTTCCCCCTGACTGTGTGCAATTATTGCAGTCTTGATAAAGAGAAATTTGGATAACTGCAGCACTTGCTGAAACTCTGACCTTCTAAAGATCCCAGATGTGAGAGGGGTCTTTTATCATTCATCTGAAGTACCTAATATTTACAGAGTACACACCAAATAGAGCATCTGTGCTGAATGTCAGAGGGGAAGCAAAATGAGACAGAACCAGCAACATTTTTTTCCTAGCACACTCTTTATGTAAGAACTAAATACAGTTTAAAAGTTTACAATCTAAAGTAGTGTCAGTGAGATGAGTGGTAGAGAGTATAAATGCTAAATACATTCAAAGGTTAGGAAAATGTTGTCCCAGACAACTGACTTAAGTGTGGAGACATAGAATTTGAACTGATAAACAGCACAAGGAGAGGAATTTCGGATGGAGTGAGGCTTTGTAACATGCGTCAGCAAAACAGTTATACAAAGAACTCGGTTTGTATGTGTATGTATATTGGCATATACATATATATGCACATATATATTTTATACTTATATGTATGTGTAATATATATACATCTTCTGTGTAAAAGCTTTGTTTATTGAAATAATTTTTAACCTAAATGTAAAAGCAGCAGAAGTAAAAATCAAACTACTTTTGTGTGATCCCCTGTTGCTCTTGGGATTTAGGCTCAGGCAAATAGCAAAATTAGGTTTCTATCTCACATCCTCTCATTCACTAATGTATTCATTCACTCAGTACTTAAATATGCCCAGCCCTGTGTTATGTGTTTGACATTAGGATAGCCCTGGATAGTAAAATAACTACCCAAAGGAAAGCATCAACATGCTAGATGGGATTTGTCCAGAGAGTGATGGGAAGGCCACGTGATTCTGCTGAGGGGTTTATGGACTGATTGTACAAATGTTATCTGAGTTCTTGGAGCTACTAACTACTGCCCCCTCCACTCCAGGCATTCCAGCTAACTTAAAATTTGCATGAGTCTTTCTACAATAGTGATTTGAGTTTAGCGTATCTCATATTTTTTCCAGCATATTCTAGTTTTCATTTCCACAAACTTTTTCCAAAAGATATTAGAGATAAATTTGCCTCTTACCACTAATTTGTTCTATTTGTTTAAGTTAAAGATATATTACTCCCTAAATAAAGATTTATGACTAAAGACATCCTAAAGATACATTACTCTCAATTTCCCTAGGCAGAATCAAATGAAATTACTTTGTCTAAATCTGATATGCTAAGTAATTCTAAAGTGTAACTTTAGAAGGAAACCATTCTATGTTTAATTGTAAAACGTCTGCACATCTTGACAACCCAGAGAAAATAAAATTGTGTTTTTGCAGATTATGACATACTTGGAGAAATATTTTCATGGTAAGGTATTGGCAGAAAAATAAAAGACTCATCGGGAGTATTGAATGAGAGCTCAGTGGAGAAAAAGAAATGCAAGGAAAAGAAAGGGAGTGTGAGGGGTATAAGGGATGACAGAATCTCTTATAAGGATTCATGATTCAAAGAAATGGACTAAGGCCAAATACATATGAGAAAAATAATTAATGATGAAAAAGATGTAGACTACAGAATGAGGAATCAGAAAGCGTTATTACAATACCGATCAGACAAGGAATAATACTTCTCTCCCAGGGGTAGGCATTGGCCTGCTCAATATTTTAAGTTTTAATCGAGAGTCTCGTTGTCCCTTGACCACATCTCTTCTCATTTATTTTCACAGCAATCTTGGGTAGCAGAAAAGTCATCATTTAGAAAACTATAATAGAATTGATGACTTATTTTCTTAAGATATTCAGCCTACTGTATATAACTCAATAAATGTAACTATTACCAATTAAATCCTTCCTGTGTAAACTGCTCCTCTTCTTTTTTTCCATTTTTTTTTTGGTCCAGCCTCGCATCTCTGCTTTCTGCAGCACTTTTTTTTTTTTTTTTAAGTGACATCAGGGCATAACACTGTTACAGGATTTGAAAACTGAACCTCTGGCAAGTTGAAAGTACCTCCAATTTAGACCAGATTTCTGACTTGTAACGTTAAATTTAAAGCTGTCAGAAACGATGGTATCTTTAAACCGGTATTGTACTTTCAATGGGACCAGAGCCAGCTCTGTATTTCAAAGTTCCTTTGGTGAACAGTAGGACACTTTTTTCTCTTTGATTTTATTTCCTAAATCAAATTCTTTCCCCCAAATGACAGAGAAGGCTTTTACACTTTTATTCTTCAGAAACAGTCTCTACTCCTTCCACCCATTCCAGTGGAAAACTGCTGCATTTTGTAACTGGAAGATTGTCCCTTTTATTATTGGAAGCTTATTAAGAGTAATTAAAGTCAAGATTCCCTCCACTCCCCGCAAATGTTTACTTGAAAATAAGGTCAGATTTTAGTCACCTGGATAGTGGAGAAAATCCAATAGAGGTGGCAAGCTCTCATCAACATTATGCAATCAGAAAATGTGTTTTAATAACCTGCAATTCCTTTCTTGATGGATGAGTAAGACCTGATATAAAAAACAATTTCATTTAGCTTTTTTTTTTTTTTTTTTTTTTGGTTTTTAACCCTAGTCTGATGAGTTTAAGACACCATGTTTCTTTCCCTTTGGTATTTGCATTTGAAGACTGATTTCAAAAAAGTGAAATAAACAAAATGCTAAGTTTCAGAAGAATGTGTGGGAATATTTTGCAGTGTGGGAGGGTCATTGAAGTCTTACCAAAAGACAGAAAGCTGCTGTAAGGTAACTCTATGGGTAGAAGCTATCAAACCTAATATATAATTGTAAAGTAATACACAACTTCAATTGGATGATAATGATGTCATTATTTATACCATCAATATAATATATATGTATTAGATATATAATTAGTAAGAATAGCTACATATGTATAACTGATGATTTTTCCGTTTCAAGGGCTTATTCCATTTGGCAAGCCCCACATCTTTTGCAGGCTGGTTATCTTTCTGACATGAATTTTAACTGCAAATTGAGTAAGGGGATTTTTTAAGATTGTAGGTATCCCTTTTTTATCTTCAGATTTTAGTTAAATGGAGTTTTAATATTAGAATCTTAAAGTTAGAATAACATGGAAGAATGCTAATGTGTTAAGGCTTTTACAGATTCAGTGAATCTCATCTTGGTGCCTGTCCTTTCTAGCATCTCCTTGGGCACCTCCTTCGTGGTCCCTACCTAGAATCCTACTAATGACATCAGTAATGGCATTGTAAAGGATCAGGTTCCTGGTGTTATTCGTATGTATAGTTATTTGGGGAAGGGGAATAACCTACCTTAATGTGAGATCAGCTTTCCCTGTCATCCAGAAAACACTAGTTTGGGTAGATGTAATCTACTTTCTAAGAACAAGAGTTCTATGATCAAATGAGCTCTGGGAAACTGAAGTCCCATTTGTGGAGAGTAGTAATAGACTTGGCCATATAGAATTCTGAAAAACACTGTTAAAAACCTTACTGGCTAAACTTAGATTAGCAGATAAGCCATCTAATTTACTTTCCCAGGGAAATACTTTTTTTCTCAGTTAACATGTCCTACAACACATTTTCCTGTTATGATAATCTGGGATCTGTTTCACATCAAGGGCATATTCCATTTGATATGTACCATTAAAAAATCTCATGCAAAATATTATGGTACAGTGACATTTAATTTAACTAAAATACTTGGAGAAAGAGGCAGTTTGATTTAAATTAAGGGTTCAGAGGAATCATTTAAATATTTGTATTGTTAGAAATTATTATATATAATTATATCTTTCTATTTTGTATTTATTATTCTAGCAAGTATTTTCACATTGATTTTGAAGATTTAGGGCACTATAAAAGTCTGTAATTCCAGTCTGTCACTGATAACTGTTGCACAGATGCTAAGCTGTAAGAAAGTAGACAGAATGTATACTTAACATATAAATATGATTTAATCCTACTGAACTTTTAATTTTTTTAATGAAACTAGAAGTTAGGAAAAATCAGTTAATGAAGTTTTGGTCATCTGTGCTCTTGCCAGTTGAGGTTTCTTTATTGTTCTTGCATAGTCTTCCTGATATAGTCCTAGGTGCTGTTGAATCCACTAAGTAACTATTGACAATCTCATTTTTGCAACAGACTGACCAATTATTGGATGAATATAGGAAAAAAACCTGATTGGAAAATGTTTACCTTAAGGAAATTGACATAATGTAGTGATATACTTCACAGTACAAGGGTTGATATGTCTGAAACATTATCTCAAACTGTCTTACAATATTTTTTCTAAGTTGTTTTAGGAGTTTGGAATATCTCCTTAGGAATGCAGAGGCACTATTGTGGTTGGTACTTTTTGAATGGTCATGATGATCTCAGTTGTCATTTTAATCTTCTTCCCTCTTATCTCTGACACACACATAAAGAGATAGCTTTTCAGTTACCTAATGCTTATTGAACATCAGTTTCACCAATTGTTTTTCTAGGACACTATTTTTATCATTTTTTCAACTTCCCAAAAGGTGTTTACCAGTTCTAGGAAAGCAATAAAAGTTTAGTTCCGTCAAGCTGTTTTATGGTCCCTAAACTATTCATCAAGTTCCATTGTGGGAAATGTAAAGTAAGACCTTACCTATCCTCAGCACCATAGGTAACTTACCAGGAGGTAAACAGAATTTCCCCTGAACCATCAAATACGTATAAAAAATTCACTCTACTCATAGAAGTCTGAGTATTTGATTTTAGCCCATACATAACTCCAGAGTATTAACTCCAGGGCATCATGCTGTTTCTGAGCCCAATATATGTTAGAGGCAGTAGCAAATAAAAGAGGTGAATGGGAGCAGCCCACATTCGGGCTTTCTGGCTGCAATGGTCAGTAACAGCTAAGAATCTAAGCAGCTAAACAAGAAAGAAACCATTCCTCCTCTTCTACCAAGAAAGGGCAGATTTGAGGATTTTTTTTTAATTATGGCTCTGTTAGACAGGATTTTGCCCTGGAGGGGGAAAATGGTATGAAAGACCTATTTCTATATCAACTGACAAAACGGAGGTATAGATGGTAGATTAGATCAAATAAAGTGCTGTATTGTGTTAATAACTCTACTGTGATTATATAAGAGAATATCCCTCTTTGGAAATAGATTGAAATATTTAGGGGTAAAGTGTCATGATGTATATAATTTCCCATCAGTGGTGGTTAAGAAAAGGTAAGTGTGTATGTGTGTGTGTGCACGCACGCGTGTGCGGGTGGAGAGAGACAACGAGAGAACAAATAAACAAATGTAGGAAAATGTTGCTGGATGAATCTAGGTAAAGGGAATATGGGGATACTTTTTGGTGGTTTTGTTTTTGCATCTTTTCAGTAAGTTTGAAATTATTTCCAGATAAATTTTTTTTTAAAATCATGGTTTATTGCACAGTACATATTCAAAATACGTTCTTTTGTATTTTTTTAATTCCCTTATCCAATAGCATATATTCATAATGATGGTATTAAGTTATCAAGTAATATCCAGCATCTCATACTTAAGAAAGCAATGCCTATATGATTCACTTCAAGGATGTTTCTATGACAAATAATTAAACTACCATTTTAAGTTTATGGTATTAAAGGAGACACCTTCAACCTCTAGACAGCGTGGCTACAGATGTATGTCCTATCACATTGTGTATAGTGTTACATAAACTTTTCAATAGCGTAGTTGAACCAAAAGTAGGTACAGATGGCCCTTCATATCCATGGGTTCTGTATCCACAGATTCAACCAACTACATATCGAAGATATTTTGAAACATTTCAGAACATTCAAAAAAAACTTGAGTTTGCCTTGTGCTGGTGACTGTTTGCATAGCATTTACCTTGTATTCAGTATTGTAAGTAATCTAAAGATGACTTAAAGTATATGGAGTATATGTGTAGGTTATATGCAAATACTGTGTCATTTTATATAAGGAACTTGAGCATCCCCAGATTTTAGTCCCTGGGGGTGGGGGTTGGCGCTAGAACCAACCCCCAGCAGATACTGGGGCACGACTGTGTGCAACATTTCTAATACTTTTTAAAATTATTTTTCTAATGATAGAAATTATCAGTGGTACCATCTAATATTACTCTCTCTTTTTTTTTTTTTTTACTTTTTTAATTGAAGTACAGTCAGTTTACAATGTTGCGTCAATTTCTGGTGTACAGCACAATGCTTCAGTCATACATGAATATGCATATATTCGTTTTCATATTCTTTTTCACCATAAGCTCCTACAAGATACCGAATATAGTTACCTGTGCTATACAACTCTGTGTCTTTTTATTTTCTTTCTTACAGCCTTATTAATTTTTACTGGCCTGGTTTAATGAGTAATTTACATATGTATGTGTATATATATATTGTATACACACACATAAATACATACATAATCATTCCACATTTTAAATCAAAGGTTGTGATTTGATGGAGTTGGCTTCTTCCCTATCCTCTTAGTTCAGATGCCCATTTTCTCCCTCACTGTGATGCAGGAGATACCTTTCATGAGACTGAAATGGGGATGATCTTAGAGGCGGTGCTCATGTAATCCCTGTAGGTGGCAGTATCTGCCAGAGCTTTTGTGTGGCACTTCTTTTCTCCCTGGCTTTCTGGTTTCTCTCAGACTATTGTCTTGGGCATTCATGAAAATTCACAAGGGCCATGAATGTTGACATGTATGAAACAAAGGGGCAAAGATATAGACAGAGCAGAAAGGGGGCAAGGCTTGAAATTAAAGGGAAAATAACAACTAACAAATGTGAAGAGAGCTAACCGGTTGATTCAGTGTCCCCATGTTGCTACTAAGTTAAAAGGAACAGAAACTGTATTTTGCAGATCCCAAAACTATCTCCTGGGCCGAGCCTCTTCATCAGCCTCTAAAATCCACATGGCTATAATTTGAAAGATAATTCTGCTATAATTGCATCAAAGTAGGAATGATAGGGAATAATTTATTTCTCACTGAAGGAAACAAGATTACATCAGCAGCTTTCAGAGGCCAATGTTTTGCTTTGAAAATGTATCCTAAGGATGGAAATGGAAGATGAGAAAAAAAATATAGCCATAGTTTTGAAGAATGTTAACATATTTTTGTAGGATTTTTATTGGAGTCTTATCAGAATTAGTATAGATGCTGTAAAACTTTGCAGTGATTTTGAAGGTTGATCAGTAAATCCATTTAAAAAAAGTCTGGGCAAAACACTGCTTACCCTAAAGTGTAATCACTGATGGTCATCAATAAAGACACTGTGGTGTAGATAAGAAGCCAAGATATAATAAGTCAATTATGATGTGATAGTTAAACCAAGCAAAGAAAGAGAGGTCACATGGGGAGTGAAGGAGATGGACGGCAGGTGCTGTCCTGAGAAGAAGAAATTAAGTTTGGAATGCATGGTTCCAGGAGGAACTTGGCTGTGAAGGATGAAAAGAATTGAGGTTGGTGAAGAAAAGGTTTTAAGGCATTTGATCTTGGGTAAACACGGGGTGGAGGCTGGCAACAGTCCTGCAAAGCTTTAGAAAACAGGAAGTAGCTGAGTCTGATTGATGGAAGTGGATGGCCTGTGTCCAGGAGGAGTGGGAAAATGGGTGAAACAGCGGAATAGAGCCAAACTGTTACATAGCTGATTTACAGCCTTGGATGGATCATGAGGAGTCATGTAAAGTTATTTTTGCAATGGAGTGAGATGATGAGTGGGAGCTTTTTAAGGAAGATTAATCTAGCTGCTGAGCATTTGCACATTTGCGGCTCTCTCTGTCCTTAGGTAATAAATGAATCCCTAAAAGTTACATAGCCTCTCCCTTGTTTGGTATCTGGGTTGATTTTAATTATGCTTAAATCCACCCATAATGAATTAGTGTCTTTCAGTCAGGAGTGTCTCCAAATTCCCTTGATAGCATGATCCATTGCCTGAGCGTCTTTGTATAGGCTATGAAATTCTTTCATATTACTTAACCTAAATTCTCCTTACTGCGCTTAAGCACATTGCTTTCTGAACTCTACCCACTAATGAGATGAATTGGTCACTGTTCCTTTTCCACAAGCCCCTTTACGTATTTATAAATAACTCTCCTCTTACTTCTCCCCGTGGTGGATTAATATTTTTTTTTATTTCCTCCCTTCCTTCCTCTCTCTGTCTGTCTCCCTCCCTCCCTGCCTCTGTCTGTCTGTCTATCTATCTTGTCTAACTTTATCTCCTTTTCTTACTTTCTTCTCTTCCCTGTTCATATTTTTTTTTACTTAGTCCTCAGCCTAGCGTTGGATGGTATTAAACATTACCAGGCTATGAAGAAGAAAACAAAATACACTTGTCACATTTTTTTTCCCTTACTTTTTTCATGGAGCTTTGTCACAAGGATGGGATGATAGTTGAAAGCAACAAACAGTCTGGTTAACATTTCCAGTGACCTGCTACTCTAGTCTTTGTAGGCTCTATGCTTGGGCCTCATTTTATGATCATTATCACCTTCTTGATTTTGTTTATCCCTAGCTTCACTTAATCCAATGGATTTAAATCCAACCCATCTTGACTTTTTCCTTTTTTCAAATTTTCAGCATTTCTAAAATTTTTAAATGCCTTTGTCATAAAAATTTATGTATTAACTGGCTTAATAAGAAAGGAGTTTTACAGTCTTAATGAAATTACTTAAAATCCTTTTTTTATAAAGCATAATCACCTTTCATGGTCCATTTTAAACACTCCCTGCTCTAGGAATCTTCCTTTCCCATGCTGACCACTCTCCTCTCTAAAACTTGTGGTTAATTTAGTCACTGTCACAGAGTGTAAGTCTTACTTATTGTTTAGACTATAATTTATTTTAGGAAGGTCCAATGCTGTATGCTTATCCTTTTTAAAGTACCTACACCCAGCATTGATAGTGTAGAGAGAGGACTGTTCTATTTGTGCTTTATACATTTAGACCATAGATGGAGGTGAAATTTTATATATATATGCAGAGAAGACTATTCTGTAATATTTTTCAGATAATTTACCAAAGTCAGGTATTGCACATGTTTTGCCTGCTTGTATAGTGGATGATTGCACATTTAAAATATTTTAAATTAGTTGTCAACATTTAAAAATCAGGATGTTTCACATAACCATCAAGATGTCTACTGTGTAGAAGAAAAGAAAAAAAAATCAGAATATCTGACAAAGTAGCCTACAGTCTGGTGAGAGAATAATCAAGTGGAAGTGAGTAGCTGCTTCTGACTGTAGACAGGGAAGACCCTCTTCTGCCTGTCATAGCCCCATTTCTCCCCATTCCTATTTTAAAATGCTGTCTAGCCTCGGTAAGCACTTCACTTGGTGAATGCTACCCAAAATGCCCGGGTAAATATGGAGTGCCCTGGACCATCTCTTTCTAAGATGTCCAAGAATATCCGCTGACAGCTGGAACGTGGTGCTGCAGTGGTTATTCGACTTAGAGATAAAAAGAATGTCCTGGTCGGCTTCTGAGAAATGAAGATTCCTTGATCACACGCTGAGGTTTCTAAATCGGTAGGTCTAGGGAATCTGCATTTTTCAAAAACCCAGCAGGTGACACGTGATGGTGATGCATGTGTTATTTGGATCACATTTAGTGAAATCTTTTGTATCCCTTTTCTCTGAAAAGAGAAACCTGACAAACCTGTTCCGTCACAAGTAGAAATCATTCCAATTTCAATCATTATCACTCTAGAATACAAAGTCATAGAGGTGGGAGGACAGTCTCTTGTGCTATATTTGTATCTGTATCTTCATTATTAGATATACTTACTTTGTGTCTAATGTTTTGCCATCGTAAGTCATTTTAAAAGAAAATGAAAAACTCCACACTAACCAATTTCATTTGAGTGTGTGTGTGTTTATATAGAGATACATATTTCATATCTATATATGAAAATAATGTATGTTTTCATTTTTTTCAGACCTAATTTTTGCTTAAACCAAATACACTTGCATATGTTAATACTTTCAGCTCCAGCTCCTGCTTCCAATATCTAGCATTAAAAACTGTTAAACTTGGAAACTATTATGCTTTCTCCATGATGACTCTTTTCTGTTGATTCGGAAGAGGGTCTTACAAAATGTTACCTTAGTATAGATAAAATAATCTAGACGACTGCTCAAGTACAGTGAAATTAAAACTTTCCAATTACACCTGTAATTCTACAACCGTCAACACTTGCTACTTGTGCTGAAACAAATGTGAGGTTTAATAATATTCACCAGGTCATTACTAGTGATTTTTTTTTTCCTTTTAAAATACATTGCATTATTAGTAAACTGCCAGTTTACCTGCTTGGATATTGAAAAGCATAGAGCTGTTCAACTGTCATACTTTTGCTTTAACTTTACCTGGCAAAAAATTACTGTTGAATCTGCCCACGTCATCTCCTTGTGGGAAACTCTTGAATATTTTGGATTAATGACTGTCGTTGACCTACAAGGAGTAACATTAGTTCACGTTCCCGTGATGGCCTATGAGTAACTCTGTTTCTCCTCCTGTGACTCTGAGAGTTTTATACATTTACAAAATGGACTCTGTACCTTTTATCTTCACTTCTCAACTCTCATCTGATTTCTTTGGCCCACATTTCCAAGAACCATCCCAGGTGGGAAGTTGGGCTTTCATGGCTCACATTCTGTGTTATTAAACACATGTATCATTTTGGTTTATGACAAACTAATGGGACCGTTGTTGCTGTTCTTCGGAAGGTGGTTCTTTGGGGACCTTTTGAGTGTGGGGGAGAATGGAACCAGAAAATAAGACGGCTTCAGGTCTAATAATGAGAGGGCCGCACAGCTCACAAGACGATTATTATTTCCGTCCGCTTTAAGAAGCAGTTTGAGGAATTGCTGACCTTATTTTAATTATGACCTACAGTTAAATTCTATTCAATGTGAAAAGTCGTTTAGAAAGAAGAGTAAGTAAAAGGTGTGAGAAAGGAAATGAAGCAAGGGGCTTCACCTTCAGATAGCAAACAGGGCCATGAGAGGGGAAATTGCCATCTAAATCTATGTCATCGATTTTCCTAAATTCTTTGTGTTATTTCATCCCTTTCCAACCACAAACACCATTAAAGAATTAGTATTAATGTGTTACAAATGGCTCATAGAATTACTTTGCCTTTCCTGCCCTCACCACCAAGGGTTCCTTGAAAGAGGTAGAGAAGCTCTCTCTTTAGGTTGCATGGTTTTCACTATAGAGAGAAATTTAAAAGCTTGGAAACCAGAATGATTGAGTTGTATCCCCACCCCCTCCCAACTCATCAAAATTGAGAGATTACTTAAATGTAGTGCTGTTTCCAACACCTATATACTCATTAAAATTGTTTAAAAATTCCAACTAAAAGTATTTGCACAGAAATGATAAGTGGGTGTTTCTTTAGGTTTTCAAGGCTACACTGATATTCTTAATGACAGCTTTTTGTTGAAAAAGATGGCTTGGTTTGGCTTAGAAGTTTACAAGTTCAATCAAGTACTTCAAAGTAACATGAAAAAGTCAAATGTCTCACTGTTCCTCAGAGGAGAAATTAGTTTTAGAAAATAACCGTAAACAGAAAGGACAAAAAATAGAATTTTTACTTTTTTTAAAAGTCATTTTGCAAGCATTCTTTTGTAAACATTCTACCATCTCTTCTTCTCTCAATCAAAATCAAATCTACTTTTCTCTTCAGCTAATGACTTCATGAGTGGCAGGCAGGCTATTTTTTGACACAGGGAATAATTAAGAAGAGATGAATTGACTAATTGGGAGCTGTATTCTTGATAGAGTACTAGTTAATAATGACTTGAAAGTTTTGTCTTGGCTCTAGATTTAGAAAGAAATTAAAATTATTACATTTCTTCTTTTTAATTTTGATTGACAGATGCAATTGGGAACTCTAGTCACAGTCAAGTGGAACAAGTTTCTGACTAAATTAAGAAGGGTTTGTTTGGAATTTCAGTATGAATCCATCACAGCCCAGTGACTTGATCTATCTATCACTAAACTTGCTTGAGATTGGTCATCAGTACTGGCCTTGATTTCCAAATAGTAGTAGCTCATGGTTGAGAATTAACACATACACAAATGTCCACCAATCAGGCACTGGAAATACGTGCTTGGTGAGCATCATGTAAATGATCGGTTTGCATGAGTCTAGGTTTGGATCCCTTTGATAAACACATTCTGGCCCAAGTGAAGAAAATTCAGTTGGTTTTGTCTCTCAAACAAAATCTTCAAGTGACAGTGTTGTAAGGACTTCCTGTTGGGTTCTTTGGTGAGTATCATTGTATAGCACAAATTAGAAATGTCTTGATGTTTGCAGTTCCAATGAGGAGAGTTAAAACAGATTGGTTCTTTCTTTTAGTTTTGAAAGGTTATTCTCCATTTTTCTTCAAACTTAGGATGAGGTCATTTACCCATTCCCAAATGTGTATAAACAGATAGTCCTATATACATTCTTTTAGATTTCTCCTCTTAGTAGCTGGAACCATAACCAGTGAAAAATTATTAGTTTTTCTTTATTCTGTCTTCTAGATAATGCATATTGGACAGTAAAAATGCTATCAGTTTGATACTCAGTTTGCACATAGGATTTCATAGCTATCATGCCTGATTAGGACAAAAGCATTTCTTTCCCTTTGCCTTAAAGCTACATACAGCTAAATGCTACAAGCAACCTGTAGTACATCAAGGCTTTCTTAGCACCTTTTCTAAGGCAGAGGCTAGGCATCCAGTGTCTGTTAGAGCATGGTACCTTACCAACCAATTAATAAATAACTGGGGTCTTTTAAGATGTTATAAGCTGTGGTATTAGAGACAAAAGATATTTTAACAATATTAAATGAAGTAAAAAGTTAAGATGTAGCATGTTCTATCCCTAAACCAGGCCCCCTGGCAAGACAAAATGAAATTTGAATTTAGATCACTTTCAGGATTTCTGAAATAATCCCTTTGAATCAACTTGTCCCTTGACTTGAGAACTTCAGCCACCTCATTCTGAACAATTTATTTTTCTCAGGAAATTTTATTCCTTTTCTTCATGCAGCCCTACTCAACTTATTCATTTCTGGGGGAAAAAAAAGTGGTGTCTGTATATAGCATAACTTCAATAATTAAATAAGTGATTTTATGAAGGGAGAATTTAATTAAGAGATGAACTTTCTATTTCTTCCTTTGACTCCTCCTGACAGGGAGATATTGTTAGAGAAAATTGGTCAGTGTTTTGGAGATGATATGAGAATAAAGATCTATTGTTTTGAAAACTGGCAAGTAGGAAAAGTAGGGCAAATCTCTGGGTGGCATTTGTGAACCGGTTTCTTCTCACTGATACTTTTGACGTCTACACAAAATACAAGACACTGGAATTGGCCAAGATTAAAAGTAGGCTTTGCATTACCCATGTTATGTCTCAATTTTCTTGCAAGAATACTTTGTTTTCCTCAGTAGACTTTGACTGCAGACCAATTAGTGAATCCATAAATATCCTTCTCTCCTACATGAAAGTTTAAAACACTACAACCAAGATAATCATAGCCTTCACTTTGATCAGACATCAGTAGACAGCTTGTTTATGCTTTATCGCTTTTAGGAAAATGATCAATACTTAAGAATCTTCTGCTGCAGTGTTTGGATATGGGGTTCCCTCCTAAAATGTTTCTTCTGTCCTCATCTACCTAATTACTATTGCTAAAATCTCTTGTAATGACTTAGAAAAAAACTGGTTTTTTTCCACTGTTTCTTTATCAGTTTACCCAGTATTTAGTAGAGTACTTGAGTATATATTTATTTAACAAATGAGTTAATATGTCTACTTGTCACCAAGAATTCAGCCTAATCTTAAATAACAGTAAGCATGTTGCCTTGAAACTGTTAATAGCAGCTTTGGGATTGCAAAGAGAAGCTTTGTAAGAAAGTCCACATTATATTCCAGCATGTCTTCCTTTTGTTTTCTTGTCTGAAACGCATCAGTGAACTAGCAGGAATTGTTTGGGGGGATGATGGGGAAAAAGTACTATAAGGGTGAAGTGCTGTCTGCCCAGATTTTTAAGAATAGATTAGACATCCATCTCTTTTGGTGTTTCAAGCAATTACCTGTCAGGTATTTATCAGGTGTATTAGCAGCTAGGAGTTTTAAGAGGAAGATGTGCGTGTGATGGGAGGAGAACGAGAAAAAAAAACAAAACAGTGATTTTGAGGCTTGGTGTCAGTGCCTCACTTTGGGGACAGGGTCGGGAATCTGCCTAAATCTGCCATTTGGCTTCTGTGATCTGCTCTTTTGATGCCCAGATTGGTGAAGAACACTTGTATTTTATCAGGTTGTTTCCTGAAGCATGGTGAGAGTTTTCTTAATAGAGCTTTGCTGGTAGTTTTCATTCCAGGCTGTAGAACCCATTCCATGACGAGGAACTGACTTTATAAGGAAGTTTCATTCCATTTTCTACCACCTGGGGTCTTTCTTGAGTCAGTTCTGCAGGTTGCCTTTAGTGAGGGCCATGTATTTCTGTTAAAAATGTGGTGAGGGAAGTCCTCTTATCTTCCCTTGATGTCCTGAATTTTCTGGTTACTTTTGATTAACCTTGGCAACTAGATCTCAAAACTCTTTCTATCGCTCTTCAAAAAAATTCATAGTTCTAAATTAACATCAGAACACACAAGTAATTTTCCTTCGTTACATTCCTTGACTGGCTGACTTAATCTCAGACTCCCTTGAAGATCTTTGCCTTGAGGGTACGAGGTTTCCATAGCTAGAGGCTCGTCTTCCCAGGACGTACAAGAATAGCTTTGTCCCCTTGAATCAAACTGCATGCTTAGTTACCTTCAAATAACCAGGCAAGAGGCAGCCTCGGCAGTAGCTGTTCCTAATTAACTTTTATTAGGTGCTCTGCTTCATTGGAGATTTCCAATTTAAAGAGGAGTTCAAGACACAAGCAAAGAAATGTTGTCTAGTCTTTGCTTTGCCAGTTAGATGTGTGCTTTGGGAAAATAATTCCTCAAGGCTTCAGCCTCCTTGTCTGTAGTAAGAATAGAAGCCACTGTTAGTTCCGTTAATAGCGAAGACCCTTCCTGCTCTAGAAGTCTGTAACTTGGCAAAGATTTATATATTTATAAGAAAGATCCTTTCCTCCCCTGGCCACAAACAGGGGTTTTCCTCCTTGTCTATGGCTTTAATTTAGTCTTTTCCAGAGCACCAACTAGTTTATGAACTTTTTTCTGGAATTGTCACTCTGGATCAGAATTTTAAAATTACTTGGAACTCAGCATATCTTTGTGTACGTAAAGAGTCCGTCAGGCACCATGCAGGCTGGTGGAGATTGTGGGTGTGGTTTGGGTGTGGCATGTCTGCTCCACCGTGTTATTAACACAGTTATTGCCCTTGGAGAATATTCAGAGGTTGTTCAGCTGTAATAAAACTTCCTCACATTAACTTCTCTTTAGACTTCCTCTGTAATCCCAATTGCCCACTTGTCAGTGACTTCCATACAATACCCCAGTGTAACCCAGGAACAAAGGCTTTTTGTGGACCCCAGCCCTGCCCTGACCCAGTATCCTGCCTGCCACTTCCTCTACTTCTTCAGGTATTCAATGCCACGTACCTGCCAATCCAAGCCCGAGCCAGCCACGTGGAGACTTGTTATCTCTAACTTCTCAAAACGGAGTTCTCTGCTGCCTCCATCTGCCACCTGACCTCTGGGTGCTGGGCTTAGATCAGTCCTCACATTCCTGGTCCTAACTGTCAGTGTCCTCACTACCTCTCTTGTACATTCCCTCCCCAACCCCCACCCTCCTTAAGATACCAGCTTCCAAACCAAGTATAGTGTTTTGCATACAACAAGTGTCGTTAGCTAGGGAGAAGTAGGTTCCTTTTATCCCACCAAGTGTTGCTTTGGGAGTAAAAGGCAGACATCTTTTATAGCTTAATTGCTCAGATGTCAGTAGGGTAGAGAGGAGGAGACGAAGTAAAAGAGCCCACAAAGCCAGATGTTTAGAACTTAGATGGAGCACTTTCCTGACTGTGTCTCTGTCTCCCTGTATCTACAAACACTAGACGTTTTCATTATTTTTTACCCCTAGAAAACTACTCTGAGAAAGTCAAGGTCTTCAAGGATTAGATAGAAACACAGTTGAGAGCTGAAGCAATGTATGACTGAGTTTTGTTGTTGGTTTTTTTTTCCCCTGCAGTTCACAACAAAATAAGATATTTTAAGGAGATAAGAGTTTGGGATGTGAGCTGGCTTATACAGAAACATATGAAGTGGCATAACTGTACATGCCTGACAGTCTCCATGTGTGCTTTAATTTGCAATAGGGTGCCACAGATATTTTTAAATTGCCTTAATGTCTATTTTGAAATTATGATGTTGCTACTGCCTTTGGATCTATTCAATTAGCACACTTTTGCAAGAGCAAACCAAGCGTTAGGTCAAATGTATTTCAATTCCTGTGGAAACAGCACATGGCACCTGGAAGTTGTTTTAGAATTGCAAATGGAAACAGGTACTTCTGCATCACAGTGTGTGTCAAAACTCTTCTCTCACACCTACACACAAGCACACGTGTGTGCACATGTACCCGAAACCACAATAAAAAGAAGTTTTTGTTCATCCCTGTTCAGGAGACCTGTTGGGACCATCTCGTGTGCATGTGTCTTTAACCACTATTGACTTGTCCTGACAAGAGAATGACCTGTGCTTACCAGCCCTTTGTTGGATGTTTGTTCTTTTTTTCTCCCCCACTGAATAAAGCCAGGGTCAGAGGGCTGGAAATCAGTAAGTGCAAATTTCTGATTCCTGACAGGCAGGGCTTTGCTCTTTCTGGCCTTTAACAGCCCTTTTGGCCTCTCAAGCCTTTACCCATCAGCAAAATGTAAATAGCTGAATTAATGTGAATAAAGGGCTTTGAAGATGAAAACTGCTCTGAGCTGTAAGTGGCAACACAGCCCTTCTTCCTTTATTGTAGGAACATTTATTGAGCTTAATG
Organism: Camelus dromedarius; assembly: GCF_036321535.1. Taxonomy (NCBI): domain Eukaryota; kingdom Metazoa; phylum Chordata; class Mammalia; order Artiodactyla; family Camelidae; genus Camelus; species Camelus dromedarius. Next base: position 27,963,192 of record NC_087450.1, read on the forward strand.
TCAGTTCCTGTGCAGAGCACTTTAGGGATCACAGAGATGTACAAGGAAAGGTCCTTGTCCTTGAAGAGAGTTGCTCCATCTCGGAGACGCTCAAACCTAAATTGAGGGGGGGTTGCAACTGGCCCAACAGTGGGCTTGGTTAGTGATTACATGACTGAGCTTGGTTCTATCTTGAAGATATAAACTTAGCAAAGAAAACTCTAATTCATTAGCCACGATGATAAACTCAAACAGTGAAGTTTGTCCGACAGTAGTGTTCAGATGGATACCTTGGATCCTTGGAACGCTAGCTTCTCAGGATGCTCCATGACAAAGGTGCTAATAATTAAGTCAAGAAAGGGCTGCGTAAATACCATTCTCTTGAAGATGAACAGTGAACATCTTCACAGGTTTACAACCCAACTTGAGAAACACATTTCTGAAAATCTTATCTAAGTTTACCCCATTGAGCAGTTGCCTCCAAAATAATCTGAGAATTCTGCGAAATCAAAATGGGTTTCAGAGATGCCCAGCTGATGCTTGAACATGGTTTCAAGAAGAAATAAGCTTCTCTTAATATGGTACCAAAACACACTGAAGTGAAATACAGTGGGCAGTGTTTTTGCAGAAATATTTCTGGTCATTGTGATATTAAATACTGTTAGTCATTACGTCTGGAAAAGAATTGGCCAGGATCCCAAGTCCAGGAACCCTCAATTTACTGCCTTTAGCCGCAGCCACTCCCTCCAAGTCTTCACATGGACGTGGAGGACACATAAAGCAGGGCATTCAAAGACTTCAGCAGATTATCAGTGGACTGAATACCTTCTGAGGGTCATGATGCTGATTAGCATATGCATAATTAATCATGAAAATAATAAATAAAGCCAAAATTTATTCAACCTAGCACTTCCCAGACTTGCTCAACTCCAAAGCACTTTGCTGTTTTTGTTTGCTTTTGCATATTTTTCTTTTCCATTGAGACAGTGTACAGAATATATTATCTAGCAGCATTCTTTGCAGCACAGTTTGAGAACTACTTAAAGAAAGACTGTCTCCCTTAATTCCTAGTCAACGTTTTAACCCAAATCTTTTGCCCTTCTTTGACTTGAGGAGCTGGATCGATTCTCCAAGCTCTGAAAAACAGTCAGGGAGGCTGCGAGTTCTGTCCTTATGGGATGCTTCTTGGTTCTTGCCTGGCTGTCTGAGGGGCAGAAGCCTGAGGAAAACATTTCTGTTTCTATTAAAAGCTCCACCTCCCGCTATTTGTCTTTGACCATCTCCGGAGCATCTCCTCTTGTGAGTGGAGCAAGAGAATTTAGCAAAGTTTTGTGCTGTCTTCATAGATAACAGTGCGTGAGTCATTAAGAATATCTTCCAGATGGGAAAAAAGACACCTTTATTCCTGGGCATGTCAGAGCCAGGATGGGAGGACGTCAGTGGAAAGAATGGTCAGGACTGTGTGTGACCTTGGAAAAAACTGAATTAATATTTCTAAATCTCAGTTTCCTTATCTTTAAAATGGGAATAATAATCTGCTTAGGGAGTTTGTATGAGAAAATGCATGAGATAACCTGCATGCTTATCAGAGTGTCTGGCATTTGTTGCTTGGAATATTAACTTTATAGGGAAAACATAATTATGTTTAGTTTCACTGAACTTTCAAGTATAAGTCGATTTGATTGTGTCTGATGGTCATTTCAAGGAAAAAATCTAAAATTTAGTATGTAGATTTTCTGTCTAGCATTAAGATGAGTGTTTTTATAGTTTCTTATTTGAGCCCTGTATGGAGTGGCCAAAGTGGCTAGATACCTGGGTAACTGTAGCACACAATCCAAACATGGCCCCAAATAGACCCTCTCTTCCTTTTGCATGACAATCCCGTAAAGACTGTCTTCTATTTTATTTTTTTAAACGACTAGTTTGGTCCACCAACTTCTGGTTTTCATATTCCATTCCATGTCTGTGTGGTTTAGAATTACTAATTTTGTTTTTATATTTATGATACATGAAGCAAGGTTTAGCACATTGTTCAAGTACTATAGAATTTTTCTTTAACTTGTTAGTTGTCCACGCTTTCTGGGTATCTGACAATTAATTTATTTCAACACAGAATTCCTATATAAATTTGAATTTTATTTTCTACAATTCTATTTTCTATGTGGGAGAAAAACTACTCTTTCAGTTATATTCCAGTGGAAATCTGCCACATAGACTTCTCAGTACCTTGCTTGAATCAGTTACACTCAATTTTAGTGAGAGAATGTACGTGAAATAGTCAGAACTGTGACCAGTTATTCAACATTAAGCAGACGTAGAAGCAGCTTTGAACAAAGAAAGCAGAATTTGCGTCCCTCCAGTTTTGCATCATTTTAATTCTAAAAGAAAATGCTTTATTATTCAAATAAATATCGGAAAACTAAGGTATTCAAATAGGATAATTTCCCTTGTTTGTCTTTCTGTGGCATCATCTAAGAGATTAGCTAAATCACAGGATTTCCTTTAAGTTTTACCTCGGGGATTAATTTGCTTCAGTTTCATTTGCTGTTTATGATAACTTTTATTTATTTACTATGCTTATTAAGAGTGTTTGGATTTAAACAATTCATGTTGTCCTGGGGTCCTTTTTGTGAGCATCAGATATGTATCCAGGAAGCAGAATGAGATTAATTTTACACCGTGGCATCCATCTCATTTTTTTTTTAATTGAAGTACCGTCAGTTACAATGTATCAATTTCTGGTGTACAACACAATGTCGCAGTCATGCCTATACATATATATATGCATTTTCATATTCTTTTTCATTAAAGGTTATTACAAGATATTGAATATAATTCCCTGTGCTATACAGAAGGAATTAGTTTTCATTTCATTTTCCTAAGAGGCAAATCATCCACATCTTCTTGGAACTCCATCAGTGTTAAGTTTTTTTTTTTAAACCCTGCCTTTCATTGCCAAAAGTAGTGAGGTGGTCAGGCTTCTTCTCACATGTTACCTGATGTTATGGTATTAGTTATGATGCTTTTGAATGCAACAGGAGGAAATTTGATTGTATTTGGCTTAAAGCACCAGAGCAGATAGATTTATAGGCTAATGGACTCAAAAAAATGTGAATCCAGGGGACAAAATATGTCATGAGAAGTCATGGTCTTTCTCCTTCTCTTTTTCCATATTTTCATGACCTGCCCTGCTACCACCAAGCTCACATCTTCTCAGATACCATCTTCTCAAGTATACCTTCTACCATGTGTGTGCCAGATGGTGTTGAGCAAGACAAACATCCCAGTCTCTTAGCTATTTTACACATGGAATCGTGATGAAGGGAGAAATCTATGGTGAGAGTATCAGGGAAGTCACGGAAAAGAATGAAAGTATCTGGGGAGTAGAGCTAAGGGAAATTCTTTTTACTAGGCTCATGTCTGCTTGATGCTCCTTGGGAAGTGCTTAAAAGTCCCTCTCCATCAGGCCAGACTTTTATTAAAATCGCTCTTTTCTCCAAAGACTTTTTCTTTTGCTTCTTATCTTCTCTGACCTTTATTACACCTAGAGAAAAATGTGACAGTGTTTTGCTACTATTTAAGACTTAGGGACTATTTCTGATAGGTTCAAAGTCAAATTCGTGTAAAGACTTTCATATTTTATTTACCTCCTCAGCATCCTACAGCATAGTCACAAGACTTCCCGGTCTTTGCTGTCTTCCAGTTTTTGGGTTTCCTGAGAGATAAGCGATAAGAAGTATAGTAAGGTATCTAGAAGCCATATTAAAACAATAACGCATTTCCAGTTCTCTGCTGGACCCTGATAATGACACAAAAGAAGGTAAATCTTAGAAAGTTCAACTCTGAGTAACTCAAATAGCTAGGCTGAAGTACATTTGAAATCAAAATATTTTTCACAAACTTGTTTCAAGTGACAAAAACATCCCACACCTTTTCAAGCAGGATTTTTAAAAAATTTTATATCATTGATGACTTTTTTTTTCTTTTTTTCTTTTTTAAATTAGACGGTGTTTGGTACAAAGGTGAAATGAGTCTTAAAGAATGTGTTTTTATTTTTATATTTTTCCTTTACCTTGCTCTTTTAAGATTCCCCCACATCTTAGTTCAGATGTTGTTATTGTCCTATGTTCAGTTGATAGGCTCTGATTCACATTATCCTCCCAGTGGATGGAGGGACCAAGAGTGACTAGGGAACTGCAAAGCCGAGCTATTAAATTTATATTTACTGCTAATCATTTCAACTTCTGGCAGACGGCCTAATTGTAAGCACAAAGAGGATGCTCATGAGAATCATGGTCATATAACTTGCCCAGTGACTTTCAGTAAGATACATGGTATGTGAAAGCTCTTGGCTTATTGAGAGAGTAAATATTATTGCAGCTTGAGTTTCCCTGTGCTGTTTCTAACTCAGGATTTATTAAATATAATTTAATGAAATATATAATTTAAAGAGATGAGGCAAAATGTGATGAGTAGCTTCTCATCCTGTCTTTTTGGGGTGGGCACCAATGCATAAGCTCCTTTAAAGACCAAAAACTAATCTAGGGCTTTTTCTATTCATAGTTTCCATTAATGTTAATGGCTTCTTCTGGGCATAGTTCCTATTAATGTTAATGAGATGCCTTCTTGAAGAAAAGAAGAGAAAGAAAAGAAAACTAATCTCCATTTGCTTCAAGTACTTTCTGATGTAGGCTGAGAATGGATGTTTAGTAATCAAATACACTGCTCCAAAGACAGGGAATTCTTCACTTCCTATTTGTTTCCATTATGTCTTCGTTTTTAGAAAGTTGTATTTTCTGGAAATCTATAGAAAAATACAACTGTTTCAGCTGGATCAGCACTTCCAATTGTGTCTTCACCCAAAGATTTCCCACATTTAATATATTACAAGACAGTTTTCTTTTGTCTGCAGAATTACACCTGTAGCTACTGCTTAAACAGGGCATATGTTTTAAGTGAGGGAGCAATACTTAACTATGAAGGAAGGTGAATTGTAGTCAGGAAAAAAAGACAAGAGAGTTGTTTTTCTTGACGTTTAGTCAAGGTCAATCGAACATCTGCATAGAAAAAGCAATGTTGTAATATGTGCTGTATGCTCAGTACATCAATTGTTGTATTAAAATTGTGTGCTGAAAAGGGCATATGGTTAAGATCCTGCCCAGTGGCAGCATCTTAATTGTCAGTCTAGGGGCCAAAATGGATGAAATACATTTTTATTTTGAAGACTGTAATTTTCCTTTCTTTGCTGTTGTTCTGTTTCTTTGTTCTGTTCCTATGGTCTCTAGAATAAAAAAGCATATTTCCTAATGTAGTAAACGGGTCACTCAGAAGTCCCTCATAAAGCTACCTTTGGTTAAAAAATCTTAGTTAGGTTATATCATAGAAAAATGCAGCAAAATGATAAAGCATTTGAACTTCTTCAAATTGTCACTTCCCAAAAATATCCAGGTTCTATCACATCACCCTGGCGTGAGCATGGACACGTGTATGTGCGCTGAACTCTGTGGGCATTTTTTGTCTTCTTTTCTTTAATTTTCTTTATTGCTAATTTCCATCCCATCTGCAAGTTGGTATTCATGTCCCTGGATCAGCATACAAATGAGAATTTCATTAACTTTAAAGATTAACTGTAGCCAAAAATATGAATGTGAAAGCCAGAATCTTAGTTAATATGTTTTATGGAAAAAGACATGATTTTTCCTTGCTCTCTTGTCACTGGGTTGGCCTAGTTTCATCTGTCTTTTCAGTTTCTGGCTCAGTCTGAAAAAAATTTCTTGAAAGAGAAATAGCTTGATCCCTGTTACCCCCAGGATTTCATATTCTATCAGCCCCTCTCTTTCTGGTACAAGGCCAGAAGTCTAATCTTACATGCTTAAAGGCACATGGGAAAGAAAATTCTGGAAATAGACATCTGTGCCACTAGGAGTTTTGAATGAAAAAGGAAGATAATGTAGATTTTATTCAAGTATGCTAATTTTACATTCAAATGCTACTACTAAAATTTAGGACTGCTGAGACTCAACCCTGTGATTTGATGGTTAATGTTGCTGCCACATTTTCAATAAATCAACCATTGATTATAGCACTATTACAGTCACGTACTGTGCTGAGTGTTCAGAAGAATACAAAGGAGTAGAGACAGTTCCAAAATAGGAATGTTATGTTAACGTGTGTGTGTGTGTATATATATATATATGGAACAACAGTGAAGGACTTCTGAATATTGCTGAAGACAATAAATGTTTGATTAATATACAATGCATTCTGAATCAATGATTGAATAAACTCGAAAGGGCTAAAGAACTTCTAGATGGTGAGGTCAATGCAAGAGATTATGAAGGGGTCTTTGAGGAGTGTCTTAAAGGCCAAAATTGCGGTAGTGGAAGGAAAATATTTATCTCAAACATTTTAAGTTAAATTTGGTATGTATTTACCCAGGAAACAATTTAAAGTAATGATACGTATGATTCCACGTATAAGACATTCAAGAAAAGGCAAAACTATAGGAATGGTTGCCAAAGACTGGTGTTGGAGGAGGGGGTTTTCCATAACGGTACAATAGCACTTTGGGGGCTGGTGGGTTTTTTTTTTTTCTTTTTCTTTTTAATACCTAGGTTGCCATGGTGGTTACATAACTGTATGCATTTGTCCCTACTCACTAAGAGGTTTACCAAAGATAAACTTTCCTATATGGAAATTGTGTCTCAGTAAACCTGTTGTTAAAGACAATAAAACTCTGAAATTCATTCTTTGCTGTGCTAGGCGCTGTGGATATAAGAAAGAATGCCTGCCTTAAAACAGCCTAATCTAATTTGTTAAGTTAATCAGAATTAATGTGCATGGATATTGTAGGAAAGGGCAGGAGCAATAAATGGAGATTTAGGCATGCTGAGTTCTCTTGCTCCTCTCCCGGGTGAATCACTTAACCTGTGTCTGTCTGTCTTTTCATCCAGTTAAGTAGTAAGATTGACCAATAGATGAATTCTGAGACCACTTTCAGTTCTAAAGATTTAAGGTCCTATTATTTTGGTCTAGTTTCATGTGTTAACAATGAGAAGTAGGCTTTCTTGAGAAGTCATCTAAAATCTATACTGAAGTATCATAACTTGTATTAAATATGATGTTCAGAGTTCCAGATAATATAAGCACGAAATAACTTTGAAATTCAACTCTAAATTTCAGTTGCCTGTCTAAGACAAGTTCTGACCACCAGGAGTGTAGAATTTAGTTAGAGAAATCATACATCCAATATTTTTATTAAGGCCAATCGTGACTATCAGTGTCAATCCTTAGTCCATCCTCATGGTAGACCAGCAGCATTTTACATGGTTGATAATTTTCCTCCTCTGTCAAACCGTTGTTTATTTGCTTTCCAAAACCACATACTTTTCTCTGATTGCTTCTTCACAGTTTCTTTTCCTGGTCCCTCCTCGTCTCCCTGATCTTGAGTTATTAGAGACTTTTTAAACTCTTTTCTTTTATATTTATACACTCTCCCCTGAAAGCCTCATTTTTTTCTCGTGACTTGAAACACTATCTATATATGATACTTACGAATTTTATCTCAATTCTAGACTCTTATCCTCAAACTTACTACCCAAACTTATAAAATTTTAGTTGTCCGAAATAAATCTGATATTCCTCTCAAAAATATACTCCTTCTACAATATTATCCATCTCAAAGGGTGGGAGTCCATACTTCCTGTTGCTTTTTCCAAAAAACTTGAAGTCATCTTGAGTTCTTCCGTTATCCCACACATCACATCCAGTCTATCGGCAAATCTTGTTGACTCCACCTTACTATAATTTGGTAATTAAAATGTAATTGGAATTTAATCATTGCACATTATTTCAATAGCCTGATAATTGTTCTCTGTACTTCAGTCTATTCCCAAAGAAACTGAGAATGATTTTTTTTAAACTTTATATCAATTATGTAAATTGTCTGTTTAAAATCCTCCGTATCACCACTACCCATATCACCCAGAATAAAATTCAAAATTCTTCCACTAACTGTAAGTTTCTATATGATCTTGCGATCCCCTGCCAACAGCCTCCCCCCAAACACACACACACACAAACGTACTTATCTCTTAATTACTTATTCCGTACACACTGGCCTCCCCAGACTTGACTTGCTTGTTTCCCTCACAGACCCTTTGTATGTGATATTTCCTTTGCCCAGAACACTTTTCTCCCAGACATGCACGTGGTACTTTATCTGACCCACTTTGGTCTTTAGAAGGTCTTTTTAGTGAGGCCTTCTTTTGCCACTATGTTTCTCACTGCCACCCACTCACACTTTCTTTTCTCCTTTCTTGTATTATTTTCTTACCGTATTGCAAACTGTGTATGTCATGCATTTATCGAAGTTATTTTCTGTTTCCCCATTCTAGAATGCAAGCTAGAGGAGGGCAGAGGTTTTTGTCTCTTTCCCACCCCCCCACCCCACTTTTGGAAAGGAAAGTCTGCTTTTCCAAGAACATATGTTGATGGATGCCATCCCTGGAAACTAGAAATGAATCTTTGCCTTAACAAGTATTGTGGAACACACCCAGAACAAGCAATCTGCTGGGAGTGGTTTCTATGCATACTTCCTCCCTTTGAGCAGGTCATGTCAGATGAGATTAAGATGCCTTCACCACAGCCAGACACAAAGAACAAAGCCCCATGTTTTGTGAAAATAGCAAATGAGGAAGGAATTACAGTTCACATAGGTGATTTCTTTAGGGTAGGACCCTGGAAAGAGAACTTCTTGCCCTTCTGCTTGAGCTAATTAGCGTAGTCAAGTGTCCAGCTTTGCTGCAGACCTCATTAATACGACTCCTCAGGGAGGGAATTTTCCCTGGAAAAATTAGCCTTGTCTCTCCAAGAGTGCGCTGAGAAGACTTCCTCCAGCCTCTGGCGAGGATCTGAGCTTCTCCATTATCACATCTGGCAACAGAAGAGAGAGTACTTTGATTCATCATCACATTCAGATAAGTGAAGAAAGAAGCTTCTCAACAAGTGTGAATAGATTTCGGTAAACAAATGGGATTTCTTTTGAAGGGAGATTTACACAGAAAGTGTGTCTCCTCTACCTAGTGCAGCATGGCTGTCTAGACTTGAGGACTGCCTTCAGCTGTGTTCAGCATATGTTATCACAAAGATTTTATGAAAATTCAGGGACTAGACCACTTCCTCGCCAAAGATTTTTGAGGAGGTTCTGCAAAGAAAATGGCCTTTGCAGGCTTTGTTTATCTACATAAGTGCTTCTGCGTTCCTGTTGTGGTTTGTTTCCTTTATCCCCTAAATAACACATAGCTTTATTGACCTCTGGCAGTCTTTAGCAAAGGTATAGTTTTTGTGGTTTTCTTTAGATTTATTTTAAGTACATCAATGATTCAATCTCACCTAGCCTTAGTAACGCCTTAGGATGTTTTCAGACCAAAGGAGCCATAGTCTAGATGCCTCAGTTTTGCAACTTAACTTTATACTCATCTGGATAAGAAGCTTTTATTATGAGGAGTTCAGTGTAGTGTCCAAGATACTTTGAAACAAAACAAAGAAGATTTAAATCCAAGTTCTACCACTGACTAGCTATATGATCTTTGTTAAATTCTCTGTGACTTAATTTCATCATCTGTAACTTGGGTATTATTACACTATCTATTGAGAGTTATTGGGAGGATTTAATGGGATAAGTATACTATTTAAAACAGCGTCTCTCTTAATGTTAATGTAAGTGCTTAATGTTAAAGCCTGTTATGATTAACACAAAGTTCAAGTGTCAGCAATTAATCGGAGTCACAGTGGACCTTATGAAATGGTCAATAGCTTACCCAAAATTCCCATAAAATGTTTTAATGGAAATAAAGGTTTTGTGGCATCAGCGATTACTACAGTGATGATAGAATTAAGTGAAAGGTTTCGATTAGCAATATGTCGAAGGACTAGTTTTGCATAACTTACACAGAATCTGTGTTACAATAAATTCCAGAGGACAGTATTTAAGGAAAATAGAAACTATGTATTATTATCAAATTAATCCATTCAGTGGCTTTATTAATTTGCCTACTTTTAATGAAACATATTTTCATGTTTAGACAACAGCCAAAGATTTTGGAAAGGGATGTCTGTACTTCCGCGTTACAGCGCGGAGAGCACGTACCTTCCCTTCACAGCCAAGCACCCACATACAAAAGTTACTATTTTGAAAAAGTTTTGAGGATAAATTGAATTTGTTTATCCCCTAAAACTAACCTGGTTCCTAGGCCTATTTCCTACCTTTAGCCAAAATATATATGTGTATGTGTATGTATACTTGATGTGCGTGCGTGTGTGGGTATTTGAGTCGTTGAACATTTTCCAGAGTGTCTTATTCATATTTTACAAAGGTGTATATAGTGATGCATATTTTTTAACCTTGAGATTTTATTATTTTCCCCTACCTCGTATATATTTTGTTTGACAGCACTCGACAAATCAGAATATACTGAGGTTACATTTAAGTGAGGAACAGAGAAAGTGAGAAAGATTTCAAGTATAATATTAAATTGCCTTTTTGTATGCTCCTTATTATTGGCATCTTGATCAACAATACAGCAGGAATCTATTAGCAGATTCTCCCAGGAGAACGTGTGCTAGAGGCAGAAGAACTAACTGGGTGCACATGTTAAATGTGTAACAGGCCCCATCTTTCACTGAACCAAAAATGTTTCTAAAAAACTCATGAAAGTGCCTTTTTGTAATACTTATGAGAACTGTATATTTCATAGCATTCTTCTTGAATGCCAGTGGAAAAGGTAAAAACAGCAAAAACTGAAATACACAAATGACTCACGTAAAGATAGGAAAGTGACACTCAAACAAATTGGTTTGGTGACAATTGCCAGGATCGGTATGCAACCAAGAACACTTTCTCTATATATCCATGTATTTTAGTTCCTCTTGCCTTGCTGCTGAATTAAGATTTTGAAACAAAATCTTCGGTGCTGGGATTACACTCTTTTACTACAATTCCCATTCAACCTGGAAGAGACACTTTCTACATTTTACATTCAAATGATAGATTTTTTTTAAAAAACAAAACTCCTCTTTCAACCTTTCTGTGTTTGTGATAAGGTTTTGCATCTCCCTAATCCCAGCCACAGGCTTTACACATGACAAAGCAAGCTCAGATAAAAGACAAGGGGAAACTTGCAGTTTCTTTGGGGACTTTTCGGGAGGATTTACATTTATACTTAATTGTGACTTCTGCTTATAGTTCTCAAGTAAAAGAAGGCCCTAAGGTATTTACCTTAGGGAATATGTTTAGCAGGAAAAGTATCCCAGAAAAAATCAATGGATATTGATTTTTTATTCTTTTCCTTAAAAAAACTTTTTTAACACACCCAGTCTTCCAAAATCTAATAATGATGATGATGATGATGATGTTGTTGTTTAGCAATTCTGACAAAGTGTAACCTAGAGATGAGAAGAGACAGTGGCTACTTCTGGCTAAAGTTCTCATATTCTAATTTTCAAATTAATATGAGGAAATATTCTAACTTGGATCCGGTGAGCAGCGTGAAACTCTCAGTGACAGAGACATGAGGCATGTGTTCTAAGCCTACTGGCAAATATAAATCTAATCTTATTAGAAAGACTGCAAGACCAGCTAAAAAATGACAGATTAGCATACAGGTATTTTGCATATTGAGGTGCACAAAGTCCTATGCCAAATATGAATGAACCTGGGTTTAAATGGGGTAATGCAGACGTATGCGCAAAGAAATCCTTCCCACTGCTAAATTAAGATGTATGCCAGACTTACGTTTGACAAAAGATTTGACTGATGCCTGACCTATATTACATCGTGGTCCATTTGACAGCCAATGGAAGCAAAATGTGACTGTCTGACTGATTCAGTAACCGCCAAGTCCGTTGGGACCCCTGGTTTCTTAAGACCAGTAGCTCAGCAGTTCACTACTATGGTTTCTAAAAAGTTATGGAATCTGCTTTCGAATTTAAACAAAACAAAATCAAACACAGAATCACACTCTGTTTTTGTTGAGCTACTTTCCAAAACTAGAGAAAAGAACATTTTAATTTAGAAAAAATACCATCATTGCAATTTGTTTTCCAGCTGAAAAATTCACCAGAGTGTCGTAGTCAAACTTCTATTCCAATTTTTGTCTAAAAAATACTTAATATGCTCCACCTGTATCTCTCCTACAGGAGAGGAGAAAAAATCCTGCATCAATTTACATTCATATCATTTAAAAGATTTCTTTAACAGCTTAATCCTCTGCATCAAGCTGCCCTATGCATTTTATCTTGCTATTCAAGATGCGGTCTGCAGACTGGGAGTATCAGCATAACCTGGGAGCTTGTGAGGAATTTACAGTCCTAGGGCTCACCCCAGATCTGGTGAGGTACAATATCCTATTGAACAGGATCCTGTTTGATTCACAGGTGCATCAAAGTCTGAGAATCCTTCCCCGACAGTCTTCTTTTCCCATGTTCTCATTCAAGGACACATTCTGTTCACATAACATGGTGACCTACTTTTTCATTTTCCTGTAAATATCTTTACTTCAGGTTCATTTGCTAAACCACAGTCACCTTTTTTGGAAGGTGACTGGTCCACTGCAGTTTCCATCATAGAAAAAAGAACACCAAGGTCTTTATTTAATTTCTCCCCAGCATAGACGTGTAACAACGGTCCTGCCAATACCGTACAATCTAGACAATATAAAATATAAATTTTGTAGCAATAGAGACCGTGGGCCAATTCTAATGTTTTTCACACTAGGACTGCTGGCAAGTGTCTCTAATATATTTTTGTCAGGTTCTTGTCGAGATTTACAGGTGATTTTTTTTTTAATTTTTTTTTAATGACAGCCAGAGGCTTTATGATTTGGGTCACTGAATCTAGAAGTACTCACTGAAACCCTTCTGGTGGCTGTGTGAAGGCAGTCACACTGGTCTGTTGCCTATAACGCTATCTAAAGCAGATTGTTCTTTTTTGAGCCACCTAGCAAGAAAACATTTTTGGAGGAAGGTATTGTCATTTAATACTTGCTCCTATAATCCATCTTGATTTTGGTATTTGTTTATTCTATGTTACATGCCTTATTAAAAATGTATTTTCAAACACTGCCTTCTGGCTCTCAGACTCAAATGCGTGCTGCACACAAATGGCTGTTTTACGTCTTCACAGTTTATGCCTGAATGAAAATTATGGGTGGCAGAGCAGGATGGAAAGTATTTCTCTTGGCCCTCTTTATTGTCCACTCCCCTTATCTCTGGGCTAAAGGATTTTCATGGGAACCCCTGATAATTGTGTGATTCAAAAGGTGCTGTCATTGTGCCAGGCACTTCAGGGATTTTGCTGACTGAAAGGAACTACATAAATTTAACGGGTGTTTATTATTTTATGGTCTTCAGTTTTCAATGTGAAAGCAGCAGCAGGATGAGCTGAAAATGTTTCAAGGTGTATCTGCTTTCAGTTCTTACTTTCTTGTCCAAACAAGATTCTGATAACAACAATCACAACCAAACATTTTGAAAATGTCTACTTCTTCCTTTCCTCCCAGGCTTTTCCTGTGCACATACATTAAACATACATGCACACACATCCACAGGCAGTTTTCTTTTATTTTTGTGACTCATTTCAGAAAATCACGGAAATGGTTAGCTTCCGTTGGCATCCCGCCCCATTCCCTCCTCACCGTTAGATGCCGGAAAGGTGCAGGCATGTGTAAGTCCTTTTTAGTGAGAAGAGAACAGCACCAAGTCAGAAATATTGAGGAAAAGCCAGCCCTAGCCAATGGCATTAGATACAGTCCTGTATTTGAGAAAAGGCTGTCACACTCACACCACAAAATGGTTTAAATTGTTGTTAACTCAATTTGCCTGAAAATATTTAGAAACGGCAGTGTCAAGGAGGTTGGTTGGAGGAGAAGGATTTTTCCTGTTCCCCAGGAGAGGAGATGCAGGGAAGAAGCAGAAGTTTTCCTTGCTTTATTAAGTCCTCACATCTGTAGATACTCAGTTGCTCTGCTGTCTGATACGCATTCTAGTGCCCTATTGTGAGAATCCCTTTGAGTGTACTTTTTCAGTAGTGACCTAACCCCATCCCAATTGCCAGATAGCTTGGGAAATGCTTTCTAGGTCTAAGCTTGGACTTTCCTGTTTAAATGAACGCTTTTTTTTTTTTTGTCATTGTCCATTTTTTCTGTTTTCTATCTTCTTCCCCAAATACAGACAAAGGCTTTCATTGATAATTGGTTGTGTTGCTTACTGCTGACTTAACACTTTCGGTTATGTCTCTAATTACCTTTATGACGTTCAGATAATAACTTCAGCTTCAGTGAGTTTTCCCAGCTTCCCAAAGTCATTTATTAGAGCCAGCAATAACATGTCATAAATCTTTCGGCTAAACTTCAATTGCTGTAGTCAAGCCCGCAGAAGATCAACAAAAATTGGGTCGCTTTTTACAGTACCCCAGCAAGAGGTGCAGGCAATTATTCCTCCAGCCTGTAATGTGTTTGCCTTGTGTTAAAAATTGTTAGTCACAGTAAAAAAAAAAAGAGAGAGAGAGAGAGAGAGGTTGAACCTTAGGAGAATTTCAATTTCTGTCTTCAGGCACATTTGGAAAAGTTAAAAAATCAATTAGGCAAGAAATCTAACTACTGGTATTTAAAAAGATAGCAAATATAATTGCTTAGCCCCAAGACTGACCCTGTGAAAATCATTTCTTCTTAATAAGACAGACTGCTTGTAAATTAAATGTAAATATACATATGTATATAATTCTGATGTAACAGGAAGACTATTGCCTCTGTCCATATTGAACATAGATTAGTGGTTTTGAAGAAGTATTAAAGAAAAACAAATGAGGCATAAAACTGTCATAGATGCAAAATCCTCAGAAGCAAATTTGACTTCTCCCACCTGGTTTGCCCTTCCTGTTGCATTTGCCCACCTGATTTCCCCTTTTTCTTCAGGGCGGGTAGCATAGGGTAATGGGGAACCCAGGCTGTGCAGCCGGACGAGCCTGGATACATGTCTTACATCCCACACTAGGTGTGAGCTGGAGAAGTAATGGACCATTGTAAGTCTCAGGTCATAAACAAAATGGGGAGAATAATGGTGCTTCCTTTCCTGGGTGGTTGTGGGGAATCAGACCAGAAAGAGCACACGTGCTGCCCCGACCACGCCAGGATGAGAGTTAGTGCTCAGGGGACAGTGATTCCTGTAGGTGTTGTCTCAGCTGGGGTGACCTCCTAGGTACCCTCAGAAATTTGTTCATTTTTGTGATCCTGCTTTATTTTTTTTTAATAGACTTTATTTTTAAATTCTTTTTCAGACCTTAAATGGTTTACCATAGAATGAAATGGACAGTACAGAGATTTCCCATTTACCCTGTGCCCCTCCTTCATGATTAATGTCCCCCCCTCCCATGGTACATTTGCTACAACTGATGAACCTGTACTGAAATATCGTTATCACTCAAAATCCACACTTTACATCAGAGTTGACCCTTGCTGTTGCACATTCTATGGGTTTTGACAGATGTATGATGTATCCGCTATTATTATACCACACAGAGTTGTTTCACTGCCTTAAAAAATCTTCTGTGTTCTGCCTAATTATCCTCCCTTCCCCAGCTTCTGGCAACCACTGATCCTTTTACTGTGTCCATAATTTTGTCTTTTCCAGAATGTCCTACAGTTGGAATCATACAGTAGGCAGGCTTTTCTGATTGGCCTCTGTCACTTAGTAGTATGCATTTGAAGTTCCTCTCTGTCCTTCCATGGCTTGATAGCTCATTTATTTTTTAGCATTGAATAATATTCCATTGTCTGGAGGTACCACAGTTCATCCATTCACCTACTGAGGAACATCGTGGTTGCTTTGGAGTTTTGGCAATTGTGAATAAAGCTGCTGAAAACATCCATGTGCAGGTTTTTGTGTGGACATAAATTTTCAGTGTATTTCATTTGATGAAATATCAAAGAGTGTGGTTGCTGGATTGCATAGTAAGAATATGCTTAGCTACCAAAGTGGCTGTACCTTTGGCATTCCCACCAGCAATGAATGAGTGTTCCTGTAGCTCCACATCCTCGCCAGGGTTGGTGTCATCAGTGTTTTGGATTTTGGCCTTAGTAATAGGGGTGGAGTGGTATCTCACTGTTGTTTTAATTTGGAACACCTTCGTGACGTAAGATTTGGAGCATCTTTGTATTTACATATTTGCCAGCTGTAAATCTTTTTGGTGAGGTATCTATTCAGGGCTTTGGCCTATTTTTTAATTTGGTAGTTTGTTTTCCTATTGATGACTTTCAAGAGTTGATTATATATTTTATCACATATGTCTTTTGCAAATATTTTCTCTCAGTCTATTATGTACTTTTTTTTTTTAACATCACTGACTTTAGAATTCAGTTTGTATAGGCCTTGCATTGATGTATGAATACATGTGTGTGTGGACCGTACCTTCAAAAATAGGGGTCAGACTCTGAGTTTGTTTAGTATCCTTGTATAGTCCCCTGTATACAGAGAGATACTCCATGATAAATTGGTCAAATGCGTGACTAATGTCCAATGGGAGTCATTTCAGTGTAATGACACCCCCAGTTAAAGGAGCTTCATACAGGGACTGAGGCAGGGCCTGATACAAATTATGTGATCCTCCTGCTTCATTTTTCAAGATATTAAGATAGATTATAAGTGAGCATTGAGGACAAAGAGCCACAAAAATATTCTCCTGCATTTGGACTTAAACTTTCCGAAGCCTTTTCAGAGTTAAGGGACTTACAGGTAGATCACTCATGTAGGCAGCATTGTGGTCATTGGATGATAGAACAGATGTCTCAGATAGAGATAAGTTGTGGCTAGTTCTTTTTTGGTACAGATTTCAAAACTTCCATAGATTAAAAAAAATATTGTAGCAATAGTGAAAAACAGATAATAATTCATTCAAGAATATTTTGAGTTATCCCCTGTGCTGAGGCATTGTGTGGCAAAGACCAATTTGACATATATGTACTCAAAACACTTCCAAGTCCTATAGGATGTTAGAGTTGTGTGCATGGATAATTATAGTGCATGGTAAATAGCTATGTGCAATAAGGATGTACAAACTCGGGACAGGAAGGGTTAATTATTGCTGGGGCAGGGAGTGGGCCATGGACTCATCTAACAGACATTTATTGAGCACCTATTGAGGCTCAAGTTTCGTGTGGGAAATGGGCTACAAGGATGAGGTGCGAAAGTCTCATGCCTTCAGAATTCTCCCAGTGCAAGAATCAGGTCCAAGCACAGTGAAGGCTTCAGGAAAGAATATCAGGGAAGACCTTTTGGAAAAGGTAGTGTTTGTATTTGGCATCAAACGGGTGGTAGGATTTGGATTTTGGATTTTTGGAGATGTGAGAGATGTAAGGGGAAGCACATTCGAGATACTGGCAACAGAAATGGAAAAGGCATCTGATGGTCTCACATTCCACAGTTTAATTTCTGATTTCTTTTGATGATCATTTTATATCTCGGAACATATCGTTAACATACTAGTAGTAGATTATACTCATTGAGAACTTACTTTACCAAGACATCACTTTAAACATTTTACTCTTTTAAAAAGATCTCATGTAATCTTTGTTAGATCTCCGAGGCAGATATGATCTGTATTCCCAGTTTTACTAAAGGAGGCAATGGCTTGTCTCACCTGGAATTGGAACACACATGCAGGCACATTTGATGCTGAGTTCTACTCTG
The DNA here is from genome assembly GCF_036321535.1 of Camelus dromedarius. Lineage (NCBI taxonomy): Eukaryota > Metazoa > Chordata > Mammalia > Artiodactyla > Camelidae > Camelus > Camelus dromedarius. The sequence continues at coordinate 27,980,913 of NC_087450.1, forward strand.
CATGCCAAAGCCACAGCAATGCTCTCAGGGTTCTCTCTCCACAAAAGAGTTTGCAACTCAAAATATTTTAAAAGGTTATTTCAAAATATGCCTGTAAAATCAAATCTGATGAGAGAGGTAGGGGAGAGACCGCTCTGAGCCAGTAAATATGGATTCATCAAGACTAAAGTCTGAATAAGCAGGGTCTTGTGGAACATGGGGTTGTTTTTGTTTTTTGGAAAATGTTGGACCCGGAAGGCATCTGCTTATGTGAAAGGATAGAATGACAAGTGAAGAGAGGAAGCCAGGGGGTTTGACTCCTGTTCAGGTTTTATCTTCTCCATCATGCGGAATGATACACTAGAAAGGGTACTATGGATCTGAGGGAGTTTAAACCCAAGATAAATAAGAGAATTAGTGTTTTCAGACAGCAGAGCTGGAAGGGAGTTGTTTGAATGAAGAAAAAGATTTGAGTAAAAGCAACACAGATGGAAGATCTGGAGGGGGTGGTTAAAACCCTGTAATTGCATTTTCACACCCACAAGAATACATACAGAGAAAAGATCTTGTTAATGAACACCGTGCAGAGGTCTGAGAATTTTAGTTTACTAAAATTTCAGATCAGCAGCTAGTGAGTCTAACTATTAAAAAAGCCAGACAATATTGATGGAAGAATAATGCCTTAATTAAGGAAGAGAGCACACTGTTTAGTACCTAGCTTATGTACTGCATTTAAGTCAATGTATTCTGTTAAGATTTGCTTAGAATTAACAAACTGGGTATCTGAAGGGTGAATGGTTAGGAAAATTTCTCTTGATGATTGATAGAATGGAAAGAATGGAAAGCTATATTCAATATCTTGTATTAACCTATAATGAAAAAGAATATGAAAATCAGTATGTGTATGTATATGTGTGACTGAAACATTATGCTGTACACCAGAAATTGATACATTGTAACTGCCTATACTTCAATTAAAAGAAAAAAAGAAGAATAGAAAATGAATTTCCAGGAGAAGACTTGAACTACGGTTGGAAGGAAATGGTCTGCATAACTGTTTGCAAAAAGAGGAAGGGTTGTCATATGGGAAAAGGATACATGTTACACTTTATTGATCCATACTGCAGACATATTCAAGAGAAGTAACTTTTAGTTCAAAAGGATTTTCAAAAACAGGCTGCTTTGAGAAGTAGTAACATTACTGGCAGGTTTCAAGGACGTTCCCTTTGTCAAAGATATTTTAGAACCATTTCCTTCATCAGGAGAGAGTTTGGGGCTAAGACTTCTTTCCTATTCTAAGGTTTTTGTTATTTTATTATTCAGTATTTTAAGACTCTTTGGCAAAAGTCCTCATTTCTTTCACCAGTTGTTTCCGGGTACATGGTGGGACAATCTAAAATAATGGACCAGGAGGGATCCTATAAATTTTCCATGTTTATGGTCTCCAAATTACATAGTTCTTTGTAACTTTAAGTCTTAAATAATATAAACAAATATAATGGAAATAAAGCATCAGTTTATGGACATTCTCTTAAACTATCAACAGGGGAACACTAGGACATTTTTATGACTAGTAATGTGAACAAGTCAATACATATTGTGTAGTCTAAATTAAAACCTAGGGGCAAAATATCCACTCAGCTGTATTTTTAAATTGTATTTGGTAACCACTATCATTCAGTCATGGAGAAACCAGACAAAAAGAGATGCTTAGAACTGACCCCTCCATTCAGGTGCCACCTTCTATCATTATTTTATTGCCAGAGACCTGATTTTGCATATACCACCCCCCTACACACATATAAAGTTGGAAAAAGAATTAGATTTGAAATTATTTTTTTATGTTGAAGTTTCTGCAAATTAAAGGGTCTGCTTCTTCAACACTTTTTTATTTCTAAATGTGGAGGGATATCTGATGTTCCCTTGGTAATGATGGTTGCTCTTCTCCATGTCCTACTTGTCACTTGCCTTATCCATCTAATTTAGCTTGACACAGAGGATAAGGAGCTCCCATGTGGCCAATGCCATCTCCCTTATGCTTAACAAAGATTTTCCTTATATGGTAAATGTAGATTTGTTGTGTTAACTCTGTCAACATCATGGAAGTATAATTGCATATAAATCAAAGCCATTGTCAATATAATCATGCAGAATATATTATTCTTTTGTGTTTCTAGACCATCTTTATTATTTTGATGAGCTATATACAGCAGAAACCCAGGAAACGTTATTTTCTGTGTCACCAATAAATGAAAATAAATGCACTCTACAAATAAAAGTGAAAGATTGCTCCATGGGTACATCTGTACTACCTCAGTATTCTCCCAGGGTCTCAGGCACAGTGAATGTACTTACAATTTGGATGGAAAACATCGACTGTGAGTGTAGGGTCTTCATCACTCTATTGCAGTAATTTTTGCCAAATCATCTCAGCATCCTGGTAGAAACCAGATTTGGCTGTTTAATTTTCTTTCTTTTTTTTTTTTCTTTAAATTTTTCTGCTAAATTTTCCATTCATTGCCCAACAGTGGTTCTCACAAGTTGAATGCTTATAAATGAAAATATATTATGGTATATGAAAATTGAGAAGGCTATTGAAGAATAGAATTATAGAACCAGAAAGAACAATCTAGAAAATGAAGATGTTAAGTGAGGAAACTGAGACAGCAGAAGAGTTAAGCAATCTGTTCAAGGTCACAAATTCAGTTGGGGATGAAAACTGCAGATACTTTGATCTTTCGGCTACCATTCATTGTCTGTTCTTTCTATTATGGAAAATTTCTAGCACAAATAGAGAAAAGAACATGATAGATTTTGGTGAACTCATCACCCAAAGTTAACATTTAGGCCATTTGCCAAAAAATGTTCATGTATTTTGATTAAACTTGTGCATTACTTTTTTATTCTAAGATATTTTGCTAAATGTCTTTTCCTCCCCTTATGAGAACATATGCATTTCTGTTGCATCATCTTGTTCTTAGATAGTTTTCTGAAGACTGACATCTTTGTATTATTCAAAAAAGCCTGTTTTTACATTCAACAGTGAAGTTTCAGTTTAGTAGCAAGCTGTGTGTAATTGTTTTCTTCTTTTCCCCCCCAATAATTTAAATGATTATTTTCATTTCCTGTCGTACTGCAATGATTGATATGTCTAAAACAAAGCTAAAATGTAAACATTTATTTCTTGCTTTAATGGGAATGCTTTTAGTGTTAAGCATGATGTGGGCAGTTGATTTAATATAGATTTGGTTATATCATGCCAAGGAATATTTTTCTATTTCTAGTTTACTAAGTGAAGTTTTTAAAAATCAAGAATGGCATTGGATTTACCAAATATCCTTACAGAATCTATTTTTTTTTACTGAAGTATAGTTGATTTACAATGTTGTGTTAATTTCTGGTGTACAGCATAGTAAATCATATACATACACTTATACATGTATATATATTCCATGTCTGTGAGTCTGTTTCTATTTTGTAAATAAGTTCACTTGTGTCCTTTTTTAGATTCCACAGATAAGTGAAGTAGTATTAGAATGGAATACTGAGTATTTTTCCATTTTATATATGTACACGTATGTGTGTGTGTGTATATGCACACCACAGCTTCTTTAACTAGTCACCTGTTGATGGACATTTAGGTTGCTTCTATGTCTTGGCTATAGATTCTATCTTAATGACTGCATCCTTTTTTTAGATTCCACAGATAAGTGATATCATATGGTATTTTTCTTCCTCTTTCTGGCTTACTTCACTTAGAATGATGACTGCCTAATTTTAAAACATTGCAGCATTCTTGGTATACACACAACATGGTCATACGTGGCACTTGAAGTCAGAAAGAACCAAACACTAGTCCTTGGTTTACACTTAGTGGCTGTGTAACTCTGGGCCACATTTCCTCATCTGTAAAATGATCATAATAATAGTTATCTCAGAATTGTAAAGCTAAAACCAGTTATTATACAAAGTGTCTCACACGGACTGACTCAATAGATGGCACTACGTGCAGCAGACCTATTTCTCAGAATGGGGGGGTATTCATTTGTATGCTATTGAATATACATAGGGAATATGCCAATTGGGATTTTTGTAACAATCCTTATAATAGAAATTGGCCTGTGGATTTGGGATCGGTGTATATGTGTGGGTGCCTCATTTCCCTGGCTTTTGTATAAGGCAGTTCTAGTTTTATGAAGTCAGATGAGTGGTCTTCTGTCATTTTCTGTATTCTGAAGCAGGCTCCATCACTCGGAAGTACCTGTTTCTAGGCTGTGCTCCCCCAAAGGCAACGTAGCACAGTTGTCATTATTTGTTAAGGCAAACAAACCTGGATTCAAATCCAGATTATTCAGCTGATCAGCAGAGAGACTTGGGGCGAGTGACTACACATGCTTCTACCTCAGTTTCTTTATCTATAAAAGTGAAGGTAGTAACAGCACCTGCCTCTCAGAGTTGAAGTGAGGATTCAGTCAGTATTTAGTTAGTATTTATGTTGTGACCATTAGGGGCCAGAACTGTGTTCAGTGGTAACAGTAAAAAAGATCAAACTGGGAACTTAGGAAGTGGTCATTGACAATTAAAGCTTATTGTTTATACAGCCTAGTAGACACAGGAAACAAACTTACGGTTACAAGGGAGGTAAGGTGGGGGGGTGGAGGGATAAATTGGGAGGTTGGGATTTGCAGATATTAATTACTATATATAAAATAGGTAAACAACAAGGTCCTACTGCATAGCACAGGGAACTAATTCAATATCTTATAATAGCCTATAATGAAGAAGAATATGAAAAGGAATATATATATATGTATAACTGAATCACTATGCTGCATGTTGTAAACTGACTATACTTCAAAATTTTTAAGTATTTAAAATATAAAAAACTGACAGTTTATATTATTATCAAGATTATTAATAAATAAGCTGTATATTGTCTAGGTCAAGAGCCTTGACACTGGTAATTTCTGCAGTTACTTTTCTCTAGTTTTATCAGTTTCAGTTATTTCTGTACTAGTTTATCCGTTTCAGCTTTACAGCAGTGCCTAAACATAGCTATCTAGATAGCTGCGAAGGTATTTATTACTTCTTTGTCAAGGGATTGACAGTTTGTACAAAATTTTTATTGCAGTATTGGGTTAGAACAAATTATGTCCTAGAAAGTAGCATGTGACAATATTTGTGATAGAATAATTCTAAAGACAGTAAGATGTTATAGAATAATAGTAATTTTTTTAAACCCTCTTATAGTTTCTTTAAATATTAAAGAGGTGGTGAGTACAATAATGACTGGATAGACTGAGGGACAGTATGACACCATTTAAACTGGAGAATTTTGGCTGACAAGAGAATAGAAAAGGAGGCGTCTTTTAGAAGGGAAAAAATAATACATGTTCTTTCAAAAAAATAAGTTGTATTAAAATTAACGTGCAACTCCTGAATGGATAAATTCAGCAGTACTTTTGAAACCCTCAGCTAGTGTGTGTGTGAAAGGCAGCAAAATGGACCTTTTGATGTTGAAGGGATTTTTAGGCATTAACATCAATTCTCTCTCTCTCTCTCTCTTTTTTTTTTTTTTTTTTTGCATTTATTTGGAGAACTTGAGTGTTGCCTACTTTTTAATTGATAATCATGTATTGTGCATATTAACCACATATCTTTTGAAACCAGTGCATTTTGGAAGTCTGTGTTAATGTCAGTATAGCCATTCATTAGGAAAGTGCATTGAGATATCTGGCTATTATAATATAAATTAGACATTATATTTTAAGCTAAATGATGAGTCAGCAATGCAGTAAAAACAAAAATAAAATAAAATGCCAAGATAGCATTTACATTTATAAGGTGAATTTACAAATCTGTCCTGAAAATATGGTCATAATGTCTTTTTATGGCATATACTGGAGTATAAAATATACTGTCATGGCAAAGTTTGAGACAACTGATAGAGCTAATTAAAACAGGGAAGTGTATTATCATTATTTCAAAGGAATATGGAATAATTTAATTTTGACTAGGAAAGCTAATCAAAAGCTTAATGTCAACAAACCAGTTGTACTGGGTTCACATTTGTTGCATCTTGGCCCAAACTTAAAGTACTTCCCACATCTCTTACTCATCCATCATTAAGTGTAATTGTTAAGTCTTGTGAGTTAATCATAGATTGTTCCTTGTCAGTTGTTAACTGAGTGCAACCAGAGCCAATATTAGATGTTCTTCTCACTCTCTCTTTTTTTTTTTTTTTTAACATCAAACTGTGCTCTTTGCTTGAAGAGGAAGTGTTTCAGGTTTTTTGGTTCATTTTACAGGGCAGCACAAGTTTTACCGTTAGGACTCTTTGCATGAAGCATCCTCTTAGTGCTGGCATTCTTGGGCAGCATCTTGGAAAAATTAGCTCAAATTAAAAATGGTATCATTAAAAGCTAGACCCATGCTTACAGGCTTAGAGAGAAAGAAAAGATGGTAAAGACTGAGAGACCAATTTCAAACAACTAAGATAAAAGTTAAACAATTTGAAGAATTTTTACTTATAAATAGAAAACTTGAAATATTTATGGAGGGGGAGTATTAAAAGGGTCTGAGACATGGTCATTATGTTTTGAAGAGAGAAGTTAATTGAGATTTTAAAAAGAACAAGACTGATATTAACATTTCTAATCATGACCTCAAAGTTAATTTAAAAATTTGAATAATTATAAATAAAAATACTTTTATTGGGCCAATCCATATTTCAAATTTCAGCAACTCTACTTGTTAAAATATGTTTGTTATTGTGATACAAGAAATAGCTAAAGATGATTTATTTCATTTCTTCTAAAACCACTTAAAGGCTTCCTATAACAGTACTGTACAATGTTGGTTTTGATACAACAAAACTGGTTACAGAATTCATATCTGTATTTACTTGACTATTGATCATGACACATGGAAACTTGATCTGCTGGAAAATTATTAATATATCTTTTTAAGTATTAAGTTTATCATTACTGGGAAACTAAAATTAACTCTCTCATTTCCTTTCCAATTGAGTCACAAATTTAATTTAGCAAAAAACTCCATGACTCTCTTTGTTGTGATGATATATTCTGTTGGATTTGATTGGAACTTTGAGCACATCTTTCCAAAATGACAACTAAGGCTAAAAATAATTTAAATAAATGTGTTATCTGGAGGGAAAAAAAATACTAGATAAAAACAGGGATGCAGGCAAGGGAGCTGAGAGTAAAGATACTGGCCATTTTTCTAATTGCTCCCCCACTAGACAGTCTCTGGGCATCTGGTGATATTCAGAATCAGAATAAAACCTAAAGGGCATGGTGCTTCCATTGCTGTGCCCAGAGTTCCTGAAGTATGAGAAAATCAACTCTGTCCCTAAGCTAGGTGAAGATTTAGCCTACTAGTAATTCTGAACACCCGGGCTCATTTAATTCCCATGAATGAAAAGTTGCTGGGCTCTGCCTACCTCCATCTTGGCAAGTTTATCAGTGTTTGAAGCCTCACAAAGTGTTAAGGGTTTTAGGCCCCAAGACCCTCCCTTTTGGGCCTCTCTTCTACTTCCAGATGTTGAAAGGTGCAGAGGAAAGCAACATGATGTGACCAAAAAACATTAGTTTGGAACAAAATAGGCCTGAGTTGGGTGTGAATGGATAGATGATTTAGTTCTGTTATTTCAGAGAAGTCACCTACTTGCTTTGAGTTTCAAACATCCTCAACATGATGATTGTAAGGCTGACAAATAGAGTTGTTATGAGGATTAAAAGAGTGAGAGTTTGAAAGGTAATTGATGTATGCTTGGTCTATACAAGAGCAAGGATTCTAGCATCTTTCTCTTTTCAAGAGGCTAACTAATATCACATCTAAACTGTGATCTCTTTTTAGCATCTTGGACCCCTTCTGAGAAGCAGAGTAGTTAAGGATGGTTAAGAAACCAGATTTCTTGAGACCAGATCACAGCTCTGATGCTTATTAGACACGTGTTTGGGGGCAAGTTATTAAAGCTTTTAAGGCTCAGCATCCTCATCAAATAAATGGAAATAAGAACATGTAATATAATATTATATTCCTTGTAAACTGCTTAGGAGTTCCTGGAACATAGCAGTGTTCAGAAAGGTAGCTATCATCACCATCACCATTACCATCATCATCACCATCACTATCATCATCATCACCATCACCATCATCATCAACATCATTATCAGGCATCTGTTGCCAAATACAGCACTTCATGAATTTCCACACTCTTTCGGGAAGCTTTGGCACTGATATTACAAAACAGTGCATAAGGTATATATGGTTTCCATTTGGCCTTAGAATGACATCTGTGATTAATTTCTCAGTGGGTTTTTACCTTCTCGGTTAGGTTTGATTTGTGTTCATTTTGAAAAAGTGGACATGTTTGGCAGGGGAAGTGTATAAGTTAGATATGAGATCACAGCATATTAATCTTGCTGTGATATTTCCTAATTAAAGATTTATCACAGATAACCTAAAGTTCTTTGGAGAAGACTGTTCATCAAATGAGACATGCCTTCCTATAGAGCACTGGCTTTTCAACGATTGGCAGGAGAGACCTTTAAGTGTCTTTTGTACTTCAGTGTGTATCCACCCTTCAGTTCTTGCTTCATAGAAGGACATTTTTCACAGACAAGCCTTGTCCTTTTGCTCAACAGGGTCAATGAGCAGCTCTACCCTAAAGTTCCCAAGGTTCTTTTTCCCTCAGGATACAGGGGATCAGTTATTTGGGGTTGGGGGAAGCAAGGGAACAGCTAACCAGACAGAAAGAACAGCAGAGGTCCTGAGATGGGACAGAATGTGCTACATTCCTAGAAATTAAAGGCCAGTGTGACAGAGCAGTAAGAGAGAGAGAAAGAGAACGAACATGTTCTTTTGATAGATAGCTACTAACTTGACTTTGCTCCCAAGATTTCTCTCTCAGCATGGCATTAGTCCCTTAACAGAATCCACAAATCTCTTCAAAATACCTTGTGGCTTTTCCCGGGGAACCATGAAAAGGGATGATCTCAGGGAACTTCCAGTGGTTACTGCTCCAGAGAAGTTAGCAATGACTATTTACTTCGAGTTCAAAGTGTTCATAAATTATTTGGATTTAAGCACTTTGTGTGTTTTTGGCTTCAGACTTTTAGGCCAAATTGCAGGAAAAATTCGTCTTTTGACTTCATTTATTTGAGATGTTTCTGAAAAAAAAAAACATAGTGGATGAACTGGATGAAAAATCTCTGTTCTTGTTTGAAGTGACCTGTTCATTGCCTTGGACACCCACATTTTAAGGACTCAAGCATTGGACTTAGTTCATTTTCTCTTCCAGGTGTGTGAAACAGGGGCATGAAAAGGTCAAAGGTGGAAACTTCTCTTTCTTCGATTAATTTGTAGAGGGTACTTGAAAAACTAGTTGAATGATTTCAAACAGTATTTTTAAGGTGAAAATGTACAGAGAACTCTTGCTACATCTTGAGATAAAAGAGCTCTCTAGAGACGTAAGTTAACAAGACATTCTACCCCACAAAGAAACTGAACATGTTACATTAGCTTTGAAATATAAGCATAGAATGATGAATCACTTTTTGACATTGTGGAAGTAAATGACTTTTGGAAAATGTGGTGAGTCCCTGTTGATTCAGAAAGCCTTTATATATTAGATTTCGTAAAGCACATTGATGAATGTAACTTAGGAACAAACAATTAGATGAATGTCAAGATGTGTACTGTTAGGTTCTACATTTATAGCAACAACATTACATTCTTAGATTGGAAGATTTTTAAAATGTGATTAGCTATCTATTTTCCAATTGCTTTATGTCTGCAAATGAAATATTTTGTTTTTTATGCATAATTCCGTAATCTAGTTTTATCTCCTAGACAAACTTTCTGAATAGTATCTACATATGTTCGTATATAATTTACATATCTCTGTCACGACAAAGAATCCATATATTTATCTCTGAATCTGCATTTGTATATAAAGAGCATCTGTCTATACACATACATATTTTTCTCTCATCAGGGCCTATGCACATACTGTTTCCTCTGCCTGGAAAACCCTTATCTCATTATTGATTTCTTCATATCTTCAGCTCCTTTAAGAGGCTTTCCTTAATAACCCAGTGCCTCTCACAACACCCTGTCCTTTTCCTTCTTGACATTTAGCATACTTTTATATGCTAATGTAAATTTTAATATATAAAAAATAATGAGAGACTTAAAGCTCCATACTGGCAGTGGCACTGTCTGTTCTGTTAACCACAGTTTATCCAGAATTTAGCAGAATGTCAGGAATATAGTGGGAATTCCATTTGCATTTGTTGAGCGAATGAATGGATGAATTAAGTTGAAGACTAAACTCATGCGTTCAGATAGTTCCAAAACTTTAGTGCCATTTATGCAAGAAAATCATAAAATTTAGGAAAATGAATGTATATAAACACAATGAACAAATACATTTAAAAATTTTTTTGAGCCTGGAGAGAGTGGTACAGTGTTTTCGTGAAATGCACTGTACCTAATAGATACTTGCTAATGTTTCTTGACATTATTTTATTTTCATGGCAGTATTATTGTTTCGTTTTGATGAAGAAAGGTCATAACCATCAGGGGCTTCAGCCTTTGAGATTCTGCATTCTCTCCTGAAAACTCTTTTGTGCCAGCATTACACACATAAACATAGATTTATTTTTGATGCCTGTAGAAATTATTACTTACCACACTGGGGATAATAGAGCCTTGCTGATTCAATGGAAAATAGTCTTTGGTGAATGCATTTTTCTGCCCATATGCACACATACGCTTTTTCTAAGGATGTAAACAGGTAGTCCTGCCCTAGAAGGCAAGAAGAAAGAAAAGGAGAGAGGTAGCATTGTCAGCTTTTCTCTTGGAATGCATTTCAAATTAGGGCTCTGCTTGAGGCTTGTGAAAAACAAGATAGCATTATTTAAAAGTCAGTTCATCAAACACACTTGAAAATACCACCTCACTATTAGTGTTCTGGTTGCAAGTCACAATTTACAAACACAATTTTTAAATGATATCCCTTCCAAACCAACTTTTCTGTTTCATGTATGGCTTATAAGCATTCGCCAACTGAGTCAGTCAAAATAATTGCATTTATCTCTTGATATGTTTTTATTTAAAAAAATGTTTAAATACAAAGGTTAGTTTTGTTTTACCTATAACCTAGTTACTAAGGTAACATTTACCATGCAGAGGATGAATTCACCATCCAAAGATGTTTTGTCTCTTGTCTGAAAAAATATTGTGCTCTGTGCAATGAAATGTAATTATATAGTCACCTCTGCATGAAAATGATGGTTCTAGGATACAAGTGAGTAAAATCCACAAATAATCCCAAACCTCTTTTATAGGAAAACCGTTGTACGTAGAAATGCCAAGAACTAGTGGAAGTGATAGAGCTGAATGTTCTGTCCCTGTCCACTTCAGAGAGAAGCAGAGAAACAAAGGTTATCGTTTTAATCAGCACTTGAAACACAATGTTTATTGCCCACAGTTTCCTGAGTGACCATAAAATGTGATCAAAGCTAATTTAACACCCAACTAAGGGTTGTTATGGCAACAATAATACAACAGCCCAAAAAAACATAAACAAAAAAACAAGCTATATCTGATCAGCTCACTGCATTTTTGACAAGGCTTAACTTAAGCCAGTGTGACCTTAGATCTCCATGCAACCCAAGGAGTTTCTCATGATGCCAGACTACTGGGCTAAATGTTCAAACCAGAGGTCTTACTGTGAAAAATTAAGAAGCTGACATAGATTACCAGTCAGTGCCTGTTTTTTGCTCTGTTTGATTTCTGCTTTTTTTTATTATTATTCAAGAGGGAAAAAAGCTTAATGGTAGAACACATTCTTTGTCTGTAAGGACACGTGGAAAGATGAGTGTTTCTATTTTATGGTGGTTGCTATTTATTTCAGTGGTTGGGAATGCAGAATCAATGATCTCAATGAGAAATCTCTGATCCCCAAGAGGATGAGTTAGCTTTATTTTGTTCTGTGGCACCATGCAGAGAGAGATACGCTGTTTGGACTATGGGAAGGTGCCATGAAAAAGACTTCATGATGTTTCTGAAGCCGGAGCCACCCTGGAAAACTGCATAATGGTTTGAGAATATATTTTAAAATATAAAGGATAATGCAGTATTGGCTCCACCAGCGAAACAAACAAAATAGAGATAGTTTCAAAATATCGACATTAGAGTGATTGCTCCTTTCCAAGGTGCACCCACCAGTCATTTAGTGGGCCAGTTTCATCCCAACGTTGCTCTGATTCTTGATTTAATTTTATCTAAGGAGAGATAATGCGAGGAAATGGAGGCATTGAAGAGTCGGTGTTATCGCCAGAACTCAGGGTCTGTCCGTCCTCAAGAGAAGAACTCATTGACCTTTATTCTTACCACCACCACCCAGTCCTACATGCCTGGCAAGGCAAAGGTTCTTACCCATAAAGACAAGTCTCTCCTTCCCCAATGCAGATAAGGGGTAATAATTTTCTGGGGGAAGAACACATGTGGCTTACAAAAGGTTACAAAAGCCTCCTAGGTCACTCTGAGACATCGACCTACTGGGATAGCCCCTTTCCTCCTGTAAATTGAAGAATTCTCATTTAAAAATATAATCCTAAGGCTCATATATTTTATAAATTTTGAAAAAAAATCTAAGACTTAAAATCAAATGTAAGTTCCTTTGATTCATATCAAAAAACTAACTAGCACTTTCCTTCTCTCTTTTTTTTTTCTTTTGTACTAACTGCTTTGCCATCCATTTAGGCTTTTCATAGAACCGTAGTATCATTGAGGTGGGAGGGGACACAGAGGGGTGTCTAATCAAGCCATCTCTACTTCAGTACAACCAATTGGACAGTTCACCCATAGGTGAACATCATTAGATTTTAGAATGTTCCCTCTTAAGCCAAATGGCAGATCAATGCCCTGACTTTGGTCAATTCTCAGCCTTTCTGAGCTTCAACTTCTTTATTTGCAAAATATATACACTACTTCACAAATTGTTACAAAGATCAGTGAGATATTATGTGTTCTAAGTGTGATGGCTATGTAGTTTAAGCATTATTTTAATTAACTTCCATCAACCTGCTATGAAGTAAAACATTGTTTTCCAAATGTAAGAATAACAATAATGAGAGTAATAATAGTAATAGAGCTCACAGAGGCTGAGTAGCCATTAAGTGTGCTGAGGACTGTATGTATCTCATCAAAAGGAAATTGCAGTGTGATGAAACTGTTCTGGAATTAAATAAGGATGATGGTGGCCCAACCTTATGAATATAGTAAAACTACTGATGTGTACACTTTAAAAGGGCAAATTTTATGATATGTGAATTGTATCTCAATTAAAAGAAAGAAAATTGTGTATGAGAGAGTTTTAGAAAATTATAAACGTAGAGGTAGTCCACAAAGCACTATGAAGGATGCAGTAAGGAATATGTCAGTCTTTTTTCTTATCCTCAAGCTCTGTGTAATATGGTTGAGGAGTTAAAACAGCAACTTAAAAACTAACATCTAAAACAGTGCTTGAGGGAGGCCAGTCGTGGGCTTACAAAGTTTTATTAGACAGTCTGAGGACCAAGAGATGGGTGTAACCTTCCAACAAGGTGATACCACTCTCAAGATGAGTTTCATGGGATCAAAGGAGTTACAGCGTTCTGTAGAATGGGGGCATATTAGAAAGGTCTACTATCCTTCGTGAAGATTTGATGGGAAAAATGAAAATACTATTTTCTTAAGGGTGGTCACCCCTAAATGCGATCTTTCTAGGTGGTATCACCCTAGATCTCACCCACTTCTGGTTCCGTATTGTCTGATGCTGTGAAGTGTAATCAGCCAAAAAGGTGTAATTTTCCGTAGCCCTCCTCTTGAGTCAGTCCTCTGGCATGCCTTGGTTTCAAGATTTTCTAGAACACAGACACAGCTGAAATCATTCTTTTATAGAAAGCCCCTTCAGCGTGGTCAGGGACCAGCTCTGTATTAGCTATATGATTTGGGGCACACTGTTTAAACTCTGAGCAGCTAGGGAAGCAGCACTTAACCTCTCAGGTCCGCTGGGAGTTTGGGGTAGATACATTGTATATAGCTCAGTCCCTGGTACCCTGTGAGCACTCTGCTATGCAGGCCCTGTAAGGGGAAACAGGAGACAGAGAGAACATAGCTTCTATGTCCCTGGGTGTCTTTAGTATCTGCTGGGCGTATTACAGCTGTCCAAATGCTGGCCTGCCCCTGCCACACAGTTGGAGGCTCCCCGAGACCTTTGGAACCCCCTTCCACATGGCGGCTCTGCTCCTCCCTGCCCCTCCGTCAACTCTTTGGTGGGTGTGAATATTTGCATACATGGTTTATCTTCCCAGTTTGATTGAAAACTTCCCAAAGGGCAGATAATACACTTTACATGTTTGTCTTGCCTACATACTTAGCAAATGCCACATTCATATTACTTACTCAATCTTTACTTAGTAGCTGAACAAATGAAAAATATTAGTCAATGGGGAAAGTGGGAGACAGGACAGCCTCTTGTTTTTGAAGTGGTGGGTTGTTTTTTCTTGGGGGGGGGGGGAGTGCACATTTTCAGCTCAGTGCCAGGTTAAAATAACTAGACCAAAACCACTGCTTGATTTTATGGACCACCTAGATGGGTAAATGCAATCTCTACCAGCCAGTAGAAGCTCTAAGTCATTCATTTGGAAATGTATTTGGGTTAAATTAGCAATGATCTGAATCAGTATGTGTGTTTTGAAGTGAGAGAACAGGTGGCCTCTGACTCCCTGACATACTCTGCAGTGTCACTTACCCCACCAACAGTGCCTTGAGGTGCCCAGAGTCCCCTCGGCCTTAAAACCACTGTGCCCTGGTGAGGATTAGTCTCTGGAAGAGCAAACCATAACATTCAACCTTTCTGTTGATGCTGTAGCTCGGCCCACGGGAGGTGTTCTGTCCTCTGAAATGAGCATGAGGACTGAATGCATTTGACGGCATTGTCAAGTGTTGTCCAAAGTGGGGCTCTGGAGTTCGGACTGTATCGTGCACAACAGAAGCTTATAGACCATAAACAAGCCTCCTTGCAAATCTATATGCCATCCTGGGTTGCACACTTATTCATCTTGTTGAGTGATCGATACTCTAAGAGGATGATAAATGAATGAACAACAAAAAAGACATTTTTAAATTTTTTACTCTTTTCCTGGACATATTTAAGCCAAACACTTCTAAGTAACAAGCCCAGAGTTGGGGAAAAAAGCAGTGGCCATGTCTGTATGCCATACACAGGCTAAAACTTTATATATGTGTATTCTGTTTTACCTATTTCATATGCATATAGATTGAAATATATCTGTATCTGTAACATGCAGGACATCTTGCCTGAAGTATGCCCAAGATATCGAGTATACATTAAATCTGAATCTTGGTTAAAACAAATATTTTTTTCAAATGAACATATGATTGCAGATGGAATTAAGAGATGTATTAACTATGGTGCCACTTGCTAAAACTTTCAAGTTCCTTCTCAGTGTCATCTTTTAAGTTTCCTTTTACCTTGGTCTAATAATGTAATCTTTATTCAGAAATGAGCTTTTGTGAAAAAATCAATAATTACCTTTGTCACTATTTATTTAATGAAGCCATAGAAAGACTTCATTAAATTATAAATGCCTCGTTACTGATATTCTTGTAATAGAGTTTTGAAATTATGGGGTGAGCCAGTTACAATTTCAAGGAAGATACAGTATTGAAAGACCAGTACATGTCCAATGAAATGACTGCTGGGTTTGCTAATGCAAAATTCATGAGAATTTGTCAGAGACAATCACATTTAATCCCAGAGAATAAGAATTTGAAATGGATTCTTTTAAATTGTAATTATCTATTGGCAAGAAACTTTAGCAAGTTTTATTGTTTATATAATTGAGATGACTTGCTGTCCTGTCAATGCAGGAGAGTGTGTTTTGAGAATATTTAGAGTCCCTGAATGGAATCATAAATATGAGTCCTCTAAATATGCTGGACATTAATATTTTGTGGTTTATATTACTTTATAATTTATGTATTTTCAAGGGGAAAAAGAACTGGCTCTTTGGCTATCATTTATGCTTAAATTTTCAAGGATTTAGTGCAACCTAGGATGGGGTAACAAATCTCTGACTTAGGGTAGAGTCTGTTGTGTGAACCTACTTTGGTGGTATTCCGTCCTGGTCTAGCTGACTCTGGAGTTTAAATCCATGAGATAGCAAAGATATTGGAAGTTGAAGGACTGAATATTCAGGGAACGATGGGCATCATTTAGAAGTCAGAAGCTCTCCCAGCATCAACAATTCTCATTGTTTCTTAATAGTTTGTTTTACTACGTTGCAAGAAACGAATCCCTAAGAAATCTGGGATTTCTTTACCATAGAAAATAACCATTTTACATTCCATATTACAGAAGACTTTAGGCCTAAGGTAAAAAGCCCTTTTTAAGAGTTTGCCGCATTTTGTACCTCTAACGTTGTAATGTGTCTATGCACAGAACTTGAATCTCCTTAATGATTAGAACTCTGATGAAAATAGACTCCGGTAGCCTTCCAATCAGAACAAGTAGGGAACTTTAAGAACTTCTTTCAGTCTATCCTGGGATAAGAAACTTGTCTATAATAGAAGAGCCGCTAAAACAATCAACTCTTGAGGAAAAAATATCCTCACGTACTTCTTACACCGAAAGGGCTGATTCCTAGGATGCAACAGGAAGTTAACTCTGTTCTGTGGAGTATTTCTTCCTGACCCCAGGGAAGTCTAGAAGTCTCAACATGACTTCGGTAGCTCTTAGATAATAAAAAAGTCACCTGTTCATATTTTAGACATAAGTAATGCTCAGCTCACTCACTGCTTTGTAATAATAAATACAACGTCAGTTAAAGCCAGCCCATTACCCCTGCTTGGGCTGCCTTGCTGCTTCCACTTGCACTGAGTGAAGGAGCAGGGTTGTTCCTCTTCTTCCAGGACAGTCACTTCTCTTCCTCCCCTCTGACTCCTTCAGCAATGAGATAAGGGGCAGACATGCAATAGTAACCATCCTGCTGGGTTTAGCCCACAATTAAAATTGCCTCTGAGGGGCAGTTTGCAGGGGACATTTTGGTGAGTGTTTTAGTGCTCTTAACCACATCACTGTAATTTCTTTACCTGCAATTCCCTTGAAGCGGGTAAATGCACCTCCTGCAGATGGTCTTTCAGGATTTCCACCTCAGTTCTCGGGCATCCATCGCTGCAACTCCAGCTTCTTTCTGTTATCTTTACTACTGACCACCCCTCTCTGGAGGAGCCCTCTTGGATAGAATACAACACAGTTCTAGGCTGGCTCTCTGACCCATGATCCATGGGAAGTGTTCACACTTTCCTTGTTCTAACAGACTAATGCACAGGTGGCGCCTGGTGCGGTAAAACCTTGCTCTGCCATCAGAGCACCAGCCAGTCATAGACTCTCCCTTTGAAGATTTCTCAGGCAAGTGTCAAATCCCAGGCAAGGGCAACTGGGGTTGCTGATTATCCCAACAACTGCCACCAGGTTCCAGGAGACAAGTATCAAACTTTCTGAGATGTGCCATTGAGGTTGCTTTCCCCTGCACTTAAAGTAAGGGAAAGTAGCCTTCTACCTTGAAGGTACTTGCACATCACATCACATCCAATTCTCTCCAAAAATCCTCTTCTCATTATCAGCCTCCTCTTAGTCTTTCTTGTCTCTTTAATGGGATGTAAATAGGTAATTAATTCAGGGTCCCAAAAGCAGTTTTGAATGCTCTCCCTTGCAGGTCTGGCTGAGGCAGTCTTGTACCTCCTTTTGTAAAATAAAAGTAACAATCTGTTTTGTTTTTGTTTTTTTTTACTTTTATTGTCATTTCAAGATTGCAGCTGAAACTGAGACAAAAAGAGTCCATTGTAACATCCTGTTACACCCACGTATCAGTTGTTTAATGTCCTCTATAAAATTGTTTTAAGCGCACGTTGATTGATACATGTGTACAGTCTGCAAAGCATAGCACGAGGCTGCCCTAGCAGGAAAGGTGAAAGGACAACCAGATTTACCGCAGCTGCTAACGGCAGCTAGAGGGTGACCCAGTGTTCGGGAAGTTCAGGCTAGTGTAATGATTAGGAGCTCAACCTCTAGAGCCAGGCCGCCTGGGTCTGAATCACGGATTCTCTCTTTCTAGCTTTGTGACCTTAGTCAAGGTACTTAATCACTCTGTGCTTCAGTTTCCTGATATGTCAGGTGGAGATGAAATAGTACCTGTCTCCTGGGTCTGTTAGGAGATGTACCGGTGTTAGTATTTGTAAAGTGCTTAGAACAATATAGAGGTGTTGGTTAATTAAAGATAACTTAACCTCTTAAATAAGGACTTTCTTAAAAATGGACTTAGATCACGCATGTGTTAAAATATATATGTATACTGTGTTAAATAATTTACTGAAAATGAGCAAAGAGGAATTCTACCAAAATGAGGAAATAATGAGTGCTCATACAAAAGACCTGTGCTAAAAAAAATAAAAATAAAAAAGTCTTAAAAAGCCTCCTTAGGTCCTTGGAGAAAATGTCAGTATTTATTGGAATCCTGTTGTTTGTCACCTGAATAATTCTACCAAAAAAAAAAAAAAAAAAAAAAAAGCCTGAAATGCCTTACAAAGACTTGTATTTAAAACTAAGGATCTGGAGAAGTATGGTAGAAGATAAAAATAAGCCTGGGGAAAACAGCCTAGCAGCAGTCTATGTAGCTGGTGAAATTTCCATTCTGACTCTGAGTTTCCTAATAACCAAAGTCAGAAAGGAAATATGATTTTAAATCATATTGTGCATCAAGCCCAAAACAAATCAAAACACCCAATAATAAAAACCATACGAACCTATTATAAGAAAGAGATCCTTCAAGGACAATGAGAACCAGGAAAAAGAAAAATAGAAGGGCACAGTGACGATGATCAGTGTCCCAAATGACATCTTCAGATACTTGCCTTCAAGTAAAAATCTTGTCAGACAAGATTTTTTTACAGTAACTCTCAGTATGAGTGGGTGCCATTCTCTTGCCACCTAGCTCAGTGGTGAGAATCCAGCAAGAGGTCAAGAGGCTATGGTCCAAATCTTCAGGTTACTGTTGCTCTGATTTTAGATTTCTGCAGGAATGGATGGAGTATATGTCCTTTATTCCCCTTTCCCCCATGTTGTTCCTCTCAACTGAGGTTTGATAAAAGGTGAGCCATGGACAGTCTGAGGTTAGGTCCTCTGACAGGGGCCCGCAGTGCGGATATTCTGTGCTACTGATTAAGGGCAAATCCACATGCTTTAAAAATCCACTGAACTCATGGCAGCCCTGCCGTTAGAGAAAGCTTCTCAAAGGCAGAGGGCGTAAGCACGTTTTTCTCTTTGCTGCCTTTTATCATGAAATTCGAAAGTTAACAGCCACAAACTTTGTACTTAGAACGATTTGTCATGTTGCTTTGCAAAATTCAGAAAGGGAGCTCATTTCGATAACCGTATCTTAACATCATCTTAGCTTAGGTGTGAACTAAGAGCAAGGGAACTGAATTCTAACTCTAGCACCCCTCTGTTTAGTTATGTGCCCTTGAACAAGTCATTGCACCTTCCTGTGTCAGAGTTTCCTCATCTGTAAAATAAAGAAACTGAGTAAATTTCAGACTTTTAGCATCTGATGATTTTTTTGTGTAAATAATGACTAAAAAACTGCCCTCATTAATGCCTGTCCATGTGTGTACTCTCACCCGTTAGAGTCACTTCTGTATCGTGAGCCTTGGCAGTTGGCTATAAATAAATTTCATTACCCTTGTATCACCAGTTATTAAAAGGGAGCATTCCGAGCTTCATTTTTCTTGTGAAATGGAAGGAGTGGATTAAAGGAGCTGTGTCAGAGAACATAAAAGGAGATCCTTTCACACAGGCAGCTGTGCACCTTGTCTGTGGCAACCTCTGGGAAGAAGGCAGCTCAGTTCTTTTGAAAGTGTGTCTTTTGGAATATCAATTATCCATGAAAGAGGTGCTTCAGGTTTACCCAGATGTCAAGAATCTTGCACGAGTTTTTCAGAAGTGAAATCGGAGGAGCAGCTGTTGTTCTGAAGCACATTCTTGAGCAATAATACCCTGTCAGTAATTCTTACTAAACGCTGACTAATCAGTACGACTTCATACAACTCTTTTTTTCCCCTCCTCCCTTCCAGCACCAGGGAAAAATTGGAGTTAAATTTAATGTTGGAACTGATGACATCGCCATCGAAGAGTCCAATGCAATCATTAACGATGGGAAATACCATGTAGTGCGTTTCACGAGGAGTGGTGGCAATGCCACGTTACAGGTGGACAGCTGGCCCGTGATCGAGCGCTACCCTGCAGGTAAGCCAGTGAATGTGTATCGGGGGAAGATTGTAGGAAAAACAGACTGGAAAACAAAGCGTTGTTTTGCGTCCGTTTCACCCAGTTGTGGGTTTTCTGAGAAACCATCAAGTATTGATTGGACGTTAGAGTCATGTGACTGTAATGCTGTCCTATACTGTTCTTGATACAGTGTACAAATGGCATGTTGTAGGAGAACTTGAAGGCACACGTTACGGTTTGCAAAATTCAGGACGTCATTGAAACCAGAAAAATGCACACAACAAAAGGCACAACATGTCAAAGCTCTTTTTACTGCATCCTTGCATTCCAACAAAGGAAAGGCTTTGTCAAAAGTAACAAAGTTAAAATTTAAAACTAAGTGAGGGAGTATTATAACACTTTTCTCTAAAAAACAATAGGAGGAGAAGTTCCTTTGATGGTGGTACATAGCTGAAAATCAGGACAGCTGCAGGAGGGATGGGACAGAGAAGTAGTAAAGGAACTTAATGTAGCACCGTAAATCAGCAGTTAGGAGAACATGCAAGTAAATGACTTTCGTTTTCACTGTCATCTAACCATGGGTTTCACGAGGATTCTGGGACACTTGTATTACTCATTTCAAGTCTATAAAATGAATGTCAAACTATTATTGAGAAAATTAAAATATCTTGTTCATTATTAATGAGCTTTGTCAGTATAATGGTTTTGAAACAAAGGCAGATTAGAAACTTAAGCCAGTGTTACTTGTGGTAGCAGATATCCTCAATTTTTAAATGTTATTTCAAAGTCAAATACAAATTAAAGGTACAAAGGTATTTTACTGCAATTATTATCCTTTCCATATTATAGGACAAAAGAGGTTACTAAGAATGTTAGTCTCATTTGCCTCTGCATCCCTTTTAGAAACAGCTGTTTCTTGTACAGCAGAAGATCTATAGCACAGTATAAAAAAAAAAGATTATGAAAAGAAATTCTCATTTTGCACAATAAAAATGATCACCAAAATGTATAGGTAAACTTCTTTATTATAGTATTTGTTTCTTGAAGGAAAGAATTTGAGGAAATAGCTCACTTATTAAGTAAAGACCAATTCTCCTTAGTATTTACACACAAATATGGAATGAAATGTCTGTGGTGCCCTTTTGGACCTTTTCTAACTTAGAACATCTACGTCTTCAAGCCTCATTTCAAACCTATTTTATAAACTGGCTGCTTTGCAAATATTTGCTGAATTAAATATAATTTTAAAGCCCCTTTCCATGACAAAATTCAGAAGCAAGCACATTAATAATATGTCCAGTGCCTTTTAAAACACTGGCAAATAGTAGACACGATAAATATTTGCTGAATTGATGTCCTTGGAATTATCCTGGTTTTAAACTACATTTATGAGAATGCACACCTTCTGTTACCAACTATAATAAGATGAAGGATGGAAGATCTGGGAGGAAGATACTTAAATATGCATGCAGTGTTACATAGCCCTGCTAATCCCTTATAGCATTTACCGAAATCCTAGTAGAAATGCATTTTTTGTAATAACTACGTCAGTGGAATAACAGAAAATTGGTGAATTTCCTAAAGTACATAGTAATTGATACCTGTTTACTGAGAGGACGTCACTGCGCTGGACACCATGGGAGATGTAAAGTAGGACAAGTCCTAGACTCTGCTCGTGTGGACGCAGTCAGTGGTCCCGGACGTGTGAAATGATAAACCCCGTCACGATTACAATGTGGCAGGTGCTTCCTGAAGCCTAGCTTTATTTCACCGGCTTATTTGTTAAATTTTTCTTAGTTTGGTAACTTTTCACTCTTACCGTACTTTCCAACCTAGTATCTTTAAGGCCTTTGTTTTAGAGAATGTAAATGGTGACCTGTGAGAGAAGAGAGGACGTCCCACTCGCAAGTTAGTTTAGGAAATTCTGGATTAAACTAAGTTAAAAATATCTATGCTTGGACTCTCCCATAGTGATACCATAATGCATCTCTGAAAAAGAAAGATAGTGTGTGTTTCCCGAGCACAGATGATCAGAACCTAGTTTTCTAAGGCGCTCACGCAGTTGGGTAAACGGTTTTTGTTTTAAAAATTTCTGTAAGTACTTTAATATATTTTACCTGATTAACAGCCCTTTAAGTGTGTACATACCAGATACTATGTAATAGGTACAGTTCAAAAAAGACATGTTCCCTGTCTTTTTGCAACATATGAATGTCTAATTTGAGAACTAGGAGCCGAGACTGGGGCACTATTAAGTCAACAAATATTTGTGTATTTTTCTAGACTAATATAGTTGTTCAACACATATAATGTCTTATTTACCAATTAAATGGGTGCTCCGTAAAAGAAACAATGTAAACGGCATTTTAAAATTGGAAGCTGGCAAAATCATGATAATTAAGGAGCAAATCTTTAGACATTGTCTGTTTAGAGGCCACCTTTTATAATGAATCAAAGAGTCAAAGTGTCTTTTCATCAAAAAAGTGTTTCAGATATTAATGAATCAAGGGTGAGCCATGCTGCAGTCATTCTGAAGGGTACAAGCAAGGGTAAAACACGGAGTCGGTGCGTGGGAAAACTGGAGCACCTGTGAGGAGTTTGGACCTATATATATATAAAGTTAATGATGTAAAGAACTCAGGGGCGTCACCATGGTTGTCATCAAGCATTTTATTAATCACCTGCTCTGTGTGCCTTTCAGCGTGATGCTGAGGTAGGGAAACAAGCCATGAAAATTCCAACTACCTTTCTTCTCTTGGAACTTGATCTGCAATAATGCCATGGAGACTGAATACAGATTTTAAAATATGTGTCATCTAGTTTTTAGAACAAAGTGATTTTATGTATGAGTTCAATCGAAATGGCTCACATATCTATTTTGCATCGCTTTATGGCATGACTGTTCTTATTTAAAAAGTACTTTGTTGTTATTATTCATTAGAAAAACAGCTGGACTAATGCTTTTACCACTAAATGCTATAATCAGAAAAGCGGGAACCAACAGACTATATTTGGTTCCTTTTTAAGTGCCTGCATTGCAAAATATAGGTAATAAGGGTTGAAATTAGTAATTAAGTACAGCACTTAACCTTCCATTATAGGACTTTGTGGTAAGTGCTTTTATATGAAGCAATTTGTCTGGTAGTGACACTGTGCCTTTAATGAAAAGCACCTAAAGCGTTGACCAGTGGTGTTAGCCTGTAATCGTCTGGAAGGCTTTCATAGAGAAACTAATTAATAGAGGTAGATGTTATGCTCTTTTGGAGTGTATGAAATATTCTCATAACTCCACAATTCACATTTTAGAATAAATGTTGAGTTTTCTGAATAGCAGATCCAGTTGCCATTATTTTCTGTGAATGGAACAAAGCATAGAAATAATATTTTGCAAACCGTTTAAAGTTGAGAAAGTCGTTCCTTAGTGCTTATCAGTTACAGCTCTAGAAAATAATATATCATTAATCTCTGATTTGTCCCTAATTACCGTTAGGTAGCAAAATTTTTTTCTGTCAACAAAAATAGACTTCCTCTTCTCATAATGTTAATCCACAGTCTAACATCATTTAACTTGCCCAGACTAAAGATTGCTCCAGATAAATTGCCTTTGAGGATAAACCTTTGAATCCATCTGTCTACCACAGTGTGCCAAAAAGTAGTTATTTATTCTATGCAAGGTCAGATATTCATTTTATTCTTGTCAAGTTAATACACCAAATCAACAAATATTTAAGGGTGGGAACTATATTGAAAGAAGTTTCAAGTGTCAATGAAACAGTTAATCAGTTGACCTAAGAAAGAAATGGAAAACTTTATTTGAGCCAAATTTGAGGGTTATAACCAGGGAAGAGCATCTCAGGAAGCTGAGTTCTGTTCTGCACGCTGGAAGTCAAGGCACAGTTGTATAAGTTTTTTGAGACAGAGGGCTTTGCATCAAATGACGTATTATTGACAGTTTATGTAATCCAGATTTAAGCACCATGTGACCTTTTACGAGATCAAGAAGGAACGGCTGTCTTGAAGGATTTGTCTTATCCATACTAGGAGAATGTTACTCTTTATGGTTGAGCAGGTATTTCTGCCAATAGGGAAGGTTTGGTGAATGCATAATGCAGATAAGCAATGCACAGCGTGGGCAGAGAAGAATTTTTTGTTTAACTTTTTCTTGTCTTATCATAAAATATGAATTTTATTTCACACAAGATTTACCATTTGGTTACAGAGATATGTAAAAAATGTTCAAGATTAAAGATGTACTATGTGAGAAAATATGTGTTAACATATTTGGTAGTTCTGAATAAGACAAACCAAGAAAAAAAAAAGGAAAATAAGGTCCAAGAAAGACGAGGTCATTTTGGAGCGAATGGTCTAGTAAGACAACGAAAAAAATAGGAAATTTGATTTGGGTCTGGAAAGGCTAGATTTTTACTTGGAGAATGGCATGCATTCCTTATAATGGAATTAACAGGAAGAGATAGAGAAAGAAAATAATTAGGAAGCTATTAAAAAGTCCAGGTGTCAAAGATAAAGACCAAAAGTAAGGTGTGAGACTATGAGGAAATAAAGAGGTTGAATAGAAGAATGCACTGGAAGACCTAGTGAACAGCTCAGTAAAAGGAGAGTCATTTATACTTTTTAGTTTCTCTCTCTCTCTTTCTCACTCTCTCTTAATTTAACCATTGATTATTCAATGTTCTAAAGCTGCAGTGGCACCAGACTGCATTAGGTAGCAATGGAATGGAGCCCTGTGGTAGGAATGATTAGAGAAGTCAAAGACATAGTTCTTGTTTACTAAGAGTATAGTCTATTTGGGAGACAAAGGAGGATTTTGAAGACCTACCAGTGTCAGATAAAATGAGTTAGCTTCAAAGTTAGTAGTATGGAGTTTAATTGCTGTTAGAGTTTACATAAAAGAGAAAATAGCCATATGGGGTGGTGTAGGGATGGAAGATTTAAAAGAAAGAGAAATAGCACAAGGAATGACTCCTTAGAGATGATGTAAATACTTTTTGCATCACCATTCAATTTGGCTCAAAGATCTTAGGGGTATTATCTCTAAATTTTGACTTTGTTTTCACCTTGTAAGGCTGGTAAAATATTTCAGAATTCAGTAAAGTCATATGGATGATTTCCCTTTAAATTCTACACACTTAGTCTAGATTAGCTGATTGATTTATTTTTAGTTCAAGGCACCGATAATTTATTATGTATTTAAGCCACTCAATTATTTAAAGTTTCCTATTTGATACTAAGTGTCGGTTGGATGATTTTGATATTTTTATTTCTTTTTAATTGAATTTTTACTGTGTATAATGTAATAGAAAATTAACTGCATTTATAATCATAGCATTTGAAGGAGGGAAGGAACTTCAAAGGTCTTCTATTCCAGCTCCTTCATTTTTCAGGCAACAAAATGGAACCTTGGAGAGGCCGATGGATTTTATCAGCATCACTATGTTAGTCAGTAGCAGGGCCAAATCTACACTTGGAAAGCCTTTATCTACTGGCTCTATGCACTTCCCTTTATATTGTCTGGGAGACAGAAACCAAAATGAAGAGATCATTAGATGTATCCTTTAACATAGCAAGTTAGATACTTCACAACTAAATACTGTGACTCACGTGATCAGTCTTAACTATTTATGTTAGTCCAGGTCACAGTGTACTGCTTCTGCTGGCCCACACAGATACACATACACACAAAACTATCTTATGACTGTTAAAAATGTATCTCACTATGGAAACTGATAAACCATACAGAAGATTTGAATCATTCTTTAAACAAATTTGGGGTAGACTCCAACGGAAGATATGATTGGACTTGGCACATAGTAGGGTACTTAATGAATCATTGTTGAATAACACCCCCCTCCAATTTCCTCATTCAACTTCAGTGGTAAAGCTCATGTTTTGTTTTTTAGCCAAAATATACTTATGTGCATTGATGAATATTTATATGAATATATAAATATATAAAAGTTAACTGTTTACTAATCCAAATTTTCTAAAGTAAAGCCTACGTACTATGAGAAATATAAAACTTCAAATACTGTAGCCATATTAGATAGAATTAGTGGCTAAACTCTGACTTTTCCAGTGTTAATTATCCTCTTTCATGGTGTCCAGTTTTTCTGAGACTTTGGGGGCTTTTCTTAATGATGAAACATAATGAACTTTTTATTAAGCAGTATATTAAATACATCTGCCTAAAATGCTTAGCTTCAGAGAAATCATATCCAAGGAGATGGAAAGAAGTGATATATTTTTAGACTTCTCACTCATTCTCATATATCCTCAGTGACCTGGATTTTTTTTTTTTTTTAATATCAAAGGGTTCTTACAGTTACTGTAACACAACCACATTAGAATTTTTAATTTTCTGACAAAAGAAAGAGAAAGCTCCTCTGATGATTCTATAGGATTTAGCATTATTTAGACTACACAGGCTGGCAAACATAATTAGTATATATATAAATAACAGCCCTTCTTCATGGTTTCCAGAAGATTCTCAGTTTATCTTCTTGTTCCCCATTATTGTTTTCAATGTACAATTTGTTTAGTAGTTTAAATTTTTATCATAATAAAGGAATGTGTGGACTCCACTCCTGAAAAATATTCAGGTTAAACAAAGAATGGCATTATCATAAATTCTAAGTAAGGACAGCCGAAAATATTGACTGAGGAATCGGGTTCAAGGACTTCAAATGTATTGATTAGGTTAATGAATCTACCTCCTGGTTACAGACCATGAATCACTCATGTCAGATACAAAAAATTAGTTGCTACCATAAATGAAAGTTCAGTTTTTATAAACTGAGATGGAAACAGGTTTTAAGAAATAGCTAAAGATTGAAGGGCAAGACAGAGAAAACCAGTTTATGGTTACTAAAGGGGAAAGGATGGGAGGGATAAATTAGGCGTTTGCGATCAGCAGATACAAATTGCTGTATACAAAACAGATAAACAACAAAGTCCTATTGAATAACACAGGGAACTATATTCAACACCTTGTAATAACTATAATGAAAAACAATATGTAAAAGAATGTGTGTGTGTGTGTGTGTGTGTGTGTGTGTACATATATAAAACTAGTTCACTATTCTATACCCCAGAAACTAACACAACATTGTAAATCGACTATACTTTCAATTAAAAAAAAAAGACTGAAGGTCAGAGAAATTACATATTAAGGATATTAGGCTTTTAGGAAACTTCAAACATTTTTTGCAAATGCTTGGTTGATTTTGAAAAGATTTATAGTTTTGCAACAATGCATTTATAGTTTGATTATTATCCAAAAATATCTTTCTCATAACATCATTTATCATTACCTGAGTTCAGTGGAAGATAAGCCATGTTCCCAACTCAGTGATGAACCTTTCTCTTATTCTTTCTCAACTACTCTGACCCCTATTTTCTCAAAGGATTTTGTTAAATTGCCCAGGAATATTTGTATATTTTTACGATAAATACAGATTACAACTAGTATTTTTGTGTATAATTAAACAATTTAAAAAATTCTACCCTATGGGTTTTTTTCCTCCCAACTCTTACTGTCAGCATTTGGATGCCAACCACGAGGGAGGCTAAGACTTTCTATGCTGTTTCCCTCTGTCTGTTATCTACCTACTTTTCTTCTCTTGTTATCTCAGGAATAAGTTAGTCTTCATTGTCACTTTACTTCTAGTAAACAATGGCAGTTTGTTCAAGAGGTAGCGGAATAGCAAAATGTAAAAATTCCATGCATTAGTGTTGAAGCCCTACATGGAGTACAAAAATTAGGTAACTAGCGCCAGTTTTAGACTCATCTAGATCAATTTTTCTTAACCTCCTTTAAATGTCGACCTTTATAAGAATCTGATGAATAGGACTTCTTATCTGTAGAAACATGCACATAGATCTGCATGGACACAGAGTTATGCATATGACTTTTTAAGAGTTGTGCCTCAGCATCGTTGTGGCCTGTTTCCCTGGACATCAGAACCTCTGTTCTGATGCTGAGATTTTAGAGGAAAAAATAAAGTCGATTTAATGAATGTATGAGAAGAAACCTCCTCCTACCCAGATGAAGCGTGCTTCCAGTGAAATGTGACTGCCCTTTATTAACCTTCTAATAATTATAACCTTCTAACCACTGATGTAGCCCTCTGGATGTAGCCTCTGCTGGTTCAGATAAAATCTTTATAGACAAGAAGTACTTGTTCTTTAATAGAATAATTCTAACTTTTGTACTTCCAATTTAGAAAAATTGTTCACTCAGATATGATTACAAGAATGTCATAATCCTCTCCATAAAAGTATATTGAGCACTGATACTATGCTTGATATAATTCTAGCATTGGTGCATTGCTTAATAAATATCCTTAAAACCAAAATGCATGGTTTAGGGTCTCATTTGGAGAGATCTCTTGGTAAATCATCTGAGGATTGTGAAGTGTGATGGTAGAATAAGTGTCAATATACTCAAGACAAAAATGACTATTACTCTGACATCTTTGGTAAGTGTTACTTTTTTATTATTATGAGGACAAGTAAATAAAGCCCTTTGCACATATAGAGAAAACTTTACAACTCATAAAAGAGGGCAGTTTCTCTCTTTTTCTCCCTTTACTAGATAATTTTTCATCTTTTTCTCCACATCATTTCCTTAATCTTTATAGTTTATTCTCTTAAATATGTACTCATCTCATTCTAGGAGAATATGACAATCCATTTCTTCCTTTTCATGAAAAATAAGTCCTTTCCATCAAAAATGGAATTATAATTAATTAAGCTAGGATAATGTAGGAAAAAATATGTTCAAGTTTCTGCATTATGAATGAACTACTCAAATATGACAAGCAGACTCATTTTGGGCACTATCCAAAGTTCATAATTTAAAAAAAAATCAAGTAGGGCAAAGATTGACAAATTTTTACTATAAAAGCCAGATAGTAAATATTTTCAGTTTTTCAAGTCACATGAGCTTTGTCACAATTACTCACCTGTGTCACCAGTAGGTCAAAAGCAGCAATAGATAATAAGTAAATGAATGAATGTGGCTATGTTCCAATAAATCTTTATTTATAAAAACTAGATAGAGGAACACATTTGGCCTGTAGGCCATAGTTTATTGAACCCCGATATAAAGGCATGACAGAAGGACACAGGAACCAATCTGAAAGAGCTCCTTCTGTCCAGAACTGGAGCAATTTGAACAACAAAATAAATAGAGACAGCACTGGATTATTTCCCAAAGAGTGAAATAAATATCCATGAGCACATACTGATATTAATAAGTGATTGGATGGATAAATACATAGATAGATAGATGGATGGATGGATGGATGGATGGATGGATGGATGGATAGGTAGGTAGGTAGATAGATAGATAAATAGACAGATAATGGACAGACAGACACAGATATGTGGAGGAGGAAGGATAACACACAAGAATTCCGATTAACAAACATAGCAGGATGATGATTAAAACGTCAAAGTAGTAATTGCTGAAGGCAAGATTCACCAATAGATGCTAAAATTAGTGGGTAGAAGTTTTAGTAGAGACTAGTAATTGATGTAATCTGAAAGTGTCTCCTATAAGGGGAAAATAGAATCTTTCCATAGAGAAACTCAGCAGACTTTAATTGAGTAATTGAGTTAAACATCACCAGTAATAAGAAATATTGATTTCATGCACCCCTTGATATGATGCACTGAAAAAGGCACTTGATTTCTTTGGTATTCTTTGTATCCTCAACAAAAATTCATGACTTCAGTCTAACCATGACAAATACAATGTGAGAATCTGGATTGAATCCTAGAACAGAGAAAGGACATTAGTTAAAAACTGGTAAAACCTAAGATAGTCTGTACTTTAGTTAATAATGTGGTATCAGTGTCAATTTCTTGGTTTCAATAATTGTCTGATGGTTATTTAAGATGTGAACAGTGTAGGAAGCTGGATGAAAGGTACATACAACTCTCATTACTGTCTCTTACAACTTTTCTGTAAGTTAATATTTTTAATTAAAGAAAATTAAATGATTACCATTTAAAAATACCTTTTACTCAATTCTATATTGTGTAAGATTATTCCAGAAAAAAGATTTTAAACAAAAAAAAGTTCATCTCTTTGTAAAACTGGTAAGTCAGATGTAATTATTGTGAAATAGTATATTAACGTGTTCATAACGTTACTAGAAAAGTACATTTATTCCAAAGGAATATAAATTTAATTTCTGTAACAATCCAAAGGTGTAACCTAATCTAATATTTTAGTTAGTTCTTAATTAAGACAGCATGACACAATAAATGTGAAAACCTTTTGAAGTATGAAGCTTTTAAATAGGCCATATATTAAAATTTAAATGATGATGATGAATATTTTGTGCCAAATTTAGTCTCATGGGTTGAATATTTCTCAAAGAAAGACTTTCATCTTAAACATTTTGAAGTCTGTTTTGTTTTTAGCCTTATGAATTTGAGTGCATTAAAAAGTAGCTGAAGTTCCCACCCCTACCCTGGAAATTTGAGATTAACTCTCTTCATGTTAAGTACTATTGAAGTAATTTATCTTCTTGGGCATATTATCTATACTGGTGGCCCGAATATTTAAAATGTCCATTGAGAATCCAAAAGAGACTATAACTAACATAAGTCTGTCTAGATATTACCATACGCATTTCTCATGAAGTATTTTAGCTGGATTTATGAGATATAAAACTGGACAGAAGAGTGGAACATTTAGCTTTATTTTTCTACATAGTGTCAACTAATTGATAACATGCCATAATAATTTTTCAGGGTCACCTTTGCTGGAGCATTTTAACAGTCCATGTAGAGTCTTCAGGTCTCTCACTTATTATTTTTACTGCTCAGTTTGGCAGAGGAGTTGGATGAGGATGTATGTTCTGGTTAGAGAGGAAACAAACAGGAGCTTACTTAAACGCAAAGGTTTGCTGAAATGAGGGGCAGGATGGTCGCAATCACAATAGGAAACAGACATGGCGACAATTAGACAAGGCCCGTGCTTTACGGAATTGGGGTTCAAATTCAAGACTCAATCCATCACATTGACTCAGGAAGGAAATTGGTGGTGCTCAAGGATTGGGTTGAAGAGGTAAGAGAACTCGCTTAAAACCCCACATGTTCACAGACGCATTTAAACTCCTGCCTTGGGTAGGATCCAGTATCAGCAACAGTGCGTTAGGTGTTCTGCGCCGGACACTCTATCCTGAAACTGTGGGGGGTTTTTTCACGTATTATTTTCCATTTTCTCAATAACATGCACAACATTCTGTAAGGCAATTTATATTATCTCCTCTGGATAGATGAGTAAACAGAGAAATTAGGTCGCTTGCCAAGGTCACACACCCCGAAGCTCACTCCAGTGCTCTGAAACGTTATGCAATGCTGTCTATGCTATTTATTCTTATTCCTGGTAAGAAAAACAAAATCTGGAAAATTCCCTCTTGTCCCCGACCAGATTGCACATGGCTAAACCTTCACTGTGCTGTGTGATATCAATGGTTTCTGCTCAGATCTTGGAAGGACATTCAAGAGTCCCCTGGAGTTTGTTGCAAGCTTATAAGGATATCCTCTTCTACTGGTTATTCTGTTTTTGGGGTTTTTTTTTTTTTTTGTCCTGGTTATTGTTTATCTAAACACAGAAGTGAGTGCCAAATCCAACTTGTATACTCTCTTAAACACTAAAATTGCAATAGGAAATACAGACCACACATCAAATGACCAAATTTCAGGCTTATGCTATAGATTTAACACAGTATTAAAGGTGGGATAATGTGGAGGTTAAGAGAGAGGACTGTCTGGATTCAAATCTTAGTTACACCACTTTATAGATGTGTGACTTTTGGTCAAGTTCTTTAACCTCTTTTTGTACCCTTCTGTAAAATGGGTTCATGTTAGTACCTACCTTATAAGGTTGTTTGATTTCTCAATGAGTTATTAGTTTCAAAATACTTAGTAATTAGTAAAAGCCTGGTAAATAATAAGTACTCAGTAAATGTTAGCCTCACTATCATTAATCAAAGCAGCTTAGTTTTGCAGTCCTGTAATTGCAATAGGTACTAATCTCCACATATTTAGTGTATATTTCCTTCTGAGAACAAATTTATCCTGTCTTGGCTGTCAGACTTGGGTTCACACATGGAGACAAATCTTTACAGAAACTTCAGATATATGATCCCCTGCTGCCCCCTCAAACCCCCTCTGAGTCAAAACACTACAGAGCCACCACTAGGAAGGACAGGGTTCAAGATAAATGGGTGGCACAGAAAATACATTATGTATAAATTTAGAGAAAAGAGTGATGTTTGGTGATCAGGGAAGACTTCTTAGAGGATGGGAATGGGGCTCGGATGTTGGAGAAACCTTTGAATTGTAATTAGAGAAACCATGCTAGCTGGTGGACAGGCCACTGCATGGAGTTATTCAACCTGGGTAACTGTGCATACTCACCAGTATCCCATCAGTGGGGATGAGTGGAAGCTAGAACCCAGTCTGTGCACGGGTTAACAAGCCGTGTGCCCTGGAACGAGGAATGTGCCCTGAAGAAAGAGCTGTGTTTTCCTTCTCACCAAGCAGCTTGGACTGACAGAGCCTTCTATCTAGGCTCTAGCCTTCAAGGGAGTCTCCTTTTTCAATTCCCCACAATGGTGCCCTGTAATTAGGGGACCATAACAATTATTCAAACAGGCAGAGTTCTGAGGGAGAAAAGAAACACTACGAATAGTTACTCCAACTCAGACACACAACAGAAGTGCCCCAGGCAATCCAGAACATTTGTCACTTTACCTGTAAGAGGCCGGGTGGAACTGAGGCTACTGCTTCTCTCTGAACTGGAGAAACGAGAGTCAGTCTGTTAGTCATTATCCTACATGGCTGGGTATATTCCTGTCCAGGTTCGGAAGCTGAAGATATTAACTAATGTTAATAATTCTGAAACACATAATTATGGTTAAAAATAATTTGAAAACCAGATTTGAAATTATTACTTTTTCCTTCTGAAAGTATTTAAAAATATCAGTACATTCTCAGTCACTCATAAATCTTATGCTTAATTTCCTCTTTTGCTTAATCAAGTTTCATGTGTCTTAAATTATGTTTAATTTTGGTTCAAAATAGATTTTATTCACTTTCTGCCTAAAGATATTTTTCTCAAATGTTTGTTTCATGCTGAATTAGAAAGCATTGAGAAAAGGCAAGCAACTTAGAAGTAGAAGAAAAGGCATCAGAAAATGGATAAAATTCATTAAAATGATAACAGAAGACCCCAGTCTTCAACCTATCTATTCATTTAACACATTTTACATTAAGGTGCTAATGGAAGCCAAAAGCCTCCAGTGCTCCTGTGAGCCACCACTGAGTGTGCATTAAGACCCACTTTATGGTGGTCCCAGGATGTGCTAAACCTGGTGAGGAACAGAGATGCAAAAACACTGTCTTTGTCCTATAAGAGTTTAAGGTATAACTTGGGAGGAAAGATAAATGAGTTAGAGAAATATGACTTTTATGGGAAATCCAAGATTACATAGCACAAAAGATAAATATGAGAGCTGAAAGAGATATGATATTGAGAGGAGAAGACACATACTTAGTGCTTAAAAGAAGTTAAGTATGAGTCTGGTCTAGAATAGACATGTATTGATTTTATTTTTTTTTAACTTTTTGTATTCTTTTTATTGAGGTATAGTCGGTTTACAATGTTGTGTAGACATGTATTGTTGGCCGGCCCACTCCAGGCACGAGAGAAAATGAACCCAAGAACAGAGATGGTTAAAGATTCCAAACTAGCCACAGAAATGATCTCGCTGTCTGTGATGGGGTATGGATGATAACTTCCTAAGACAATCCTAGTAATGAAAGTTGAGTAGTAATTAAGGAAGGAAAATCAGAAATACTTTCTTCCAGAATTTGTGCGTTTCTAAGGGAGTTTCAAAATGGTCCTAATCCTGGAGTTAAGAACATCCCATAAATTTCCAGTTTGAGTTCCCTTGAGCCCTCAAGAGAAATTAATCACA
Source organism: Camelus dromedarius (assembly GCF_036321535.1). Taxonomy (NCBI): domain Eukaryota; kingdom Metazoa; phylum Chordata; class Mammalia; order Artiodactyla; family Camelidae; genus Camelus; species Camelus dromedarius. The sequence continues at coordinate 28,015,293 of NC_087450.1, forward strand.
GTTTCTTAGTCTGTGATGATGAAGTGAAATTAGCAGTGTCCACCTGGACAAGACTGGTAACTGGTGCTAGTGGTATGTGCTTACTAAATTTTAATAAATTCTGAGTGAGTAGGTAGTAATGATCACAACTGACTTTCATTTTTACAAAGATTTATCTTCCTGACTGCAATTGAATTCTTTCCCTAAAACTGAGTTATATCTCCTCAAACCATCTTACCCTCTGAAATTCCTAACATGTTGTTAATAACATAAATCACCTTATTTCCCCCATATATCAGAATCTTTCCAGTTATCCCCTCAAAACAGTCACTGAGTCCAAGAGTAGACCCTAGTGTCCACTATTGATTACTCCCAAGATTCCCCAGACCCCATCATTTTCTGTCCATGCTTGTGCTGTTTTAATTGTGCCTGTTTTCCTATTGTCAGCTATAAACTATCTATATTCTTTATGTTAGCCCATTTGGGGTACAGCCTAGATGCTTATCTTCCTAAAAGTGCCTTCACTATATCTCTTCCTGCCCCTCCATTCTTCAGTGGCTCCCCAAAGTGGCCTCGAGAAGGAATAGACTTCGTGTGGATGAAGAGAGCTGTAAAGTAGAACCCAATACCTTTCTGTCCGGCCTGATATTTTACATTTTGGAATCTTATATTTTAGATTTTTGTTTGTTTGTTTCTACACATATAGAATTTTTTTAAAAAGTCTAATTTTCTTGATTTACATTTTTCTAAGTAGCATCATGTTACCTATTTCTTGTCCTTGCAATGGGAAACTGATGATTACAGGTGTTCATTTCTTTTTTTTACTGTATTTGTCATTTTGGTTTCATACTTTGAACTTTAATGTTATTTGTCTGTATTGAATATACCTAAAAGCCATTTACTAGAAAAACAAAATGTAATTATTAAATGCAGTTAGAATATTTCAATGTATAGCCAAACCGAAACAAATCCAAACAAGAAGGTCCATTGTATTTGCCCGTAATATGTGGTGATATTCTTTCTTTACTTTTTCATTTCCTTTAAAAAGGAAATACATAAACAATAGTAGTTTTATGAGATAATTTACTTCAACTCTTAATGAGCCATGGTAACTTTGCTTCTCTCTTCTAATTCTGTAGAGCTCAAGAGATAAATCTGTCAGGATTATCAAGCCCATCCTTAATAGTTCAAGAATTGGACCAGATTCTAGCTATAAAGTCTTTTTTGTTTCTATGATTCTGTGACTCTGTAATCTATAACAACTATATTAGCCATCACTGAGTTGACACTGACTGTATAGCAGACACTGTTCTCATGTGCTTGACACAAATTATAGCTCATTCTTAAAAATAATCTCATAACTTATCCCCATCTTACAGATGTGATAATACTTGGAAAAATTAAGTAACATGGCCTTGGGTACATTACGGAGAGTTAAAACTGAAATTTTTCTAACTCCTATAAAATCAAATAGACTTGATTATCTCTTTCCATAAATCTAAATAGTCTTATAGTTTAAATATTTGGAAAAATCAACATTTCACGAAGTTCAAACTGGAAACGTTTTCTTGTGGGGCTACTGTAAGGAGACTTTTCATTTTAGGTGGGATATATGTCATCTACACATGCTGTGATTTTCATCTACATTATTGTGACAATGTAAAGTCTTTAAAAAGCTGTCTATTCTCAATAGCTTGCTTGCAGTATTGTAATTCCTTGCTTTAATCATGAGATAAGATTTCTTAGTCATCAAATAAAAAAGCATGGGTGGCAACCTAAAATCTCTTTTTGTTTTAAAGACTAGCCAAATAAAGTGTCTTTGGTTAACCTGTGTCCTTAGTGGCACACCTCGGACCCTTTACTCATGCTTTTTCAGGTCATATTTCTTTTTCATACGCCACGCTTCTAGCTAAAGAAAAAAAAAAACTTGTCTGTCTAGACCTCTTTCAGCATAAACTCCATTAAATACCAAACTGTTACAGCTTATACCCTCTTTTTCTTCATGTTTGTCTGTTTCTTGATTGAAATGTTAAACATGTAAAACACCCTCTTATGTCTAAGAGCTTTTATGTGATGTTTGTAATCAGAATGCCCAAGGACTTTCTACAGAAGCTTAGTAGTCCTGTGACTTTTTTGATTCCAGGTTTTCCTATCCAAACTAGAATTGTTGGATTTCCCTACAAGAGTTAGCAGAGAGTCATTGTGTCAAATTTCACAAAGGAAATTGACTTCATACATAAACTTACTGTGGAATTTCTTCTGTTTTCCTAACGCATCGATTAGAAAAGCCATTGCCACTGTGACTGCCTGTTTTCCCTGCAACAAGCAGAAATGGGAGGGAATGGAGGATGGAGTCAGTAAGTCTGGATCATGAGGAAGAGGCTGGGAGCATGAGATAGGCCTGCTAGAGCTTCCGAGGTAAACAGATTCAGCATGGTGAGAAGAAGGACAAAGGATGGTGAGAGAAAGTGTATGGGGGCTCAGTGTATTAATTTACTTAGTAATTCATTCAAAAACGTTCTTTTAAGACCTCCCATTCTTTTAAGTGCCCAGCCCTCGGCTAAAGTGTAGAGAATAAATAATGAGTGTGGAGGGGGCCAGAACAGGTGTCTGGAGCTAAGGTAGGAGATGATACAGCAGTCCACATGTCGCTTGGACTACAGCATGGGAAGCAGAGTTGGAGAGATACTGTGTTGAAAGTGAAGACTTGGCTCTTCCTAAAGGTGCAGGCTCCAGCAACATTAAGAAAGCAGAAGCCAAGGGCAATGAGAGAGATTTTCTGCTCCCTTCTAGCAAGTAAAATGGGGGCCAGAAGGTATTGTGAGGTCTGCTTCTATGCACAGAAGTGGTGAAGCTGTGTCCAGTTCTCAAGAAACTGAGGGAACCTTGAGATGATTAGATCCCCGTAAAACTCGGGTCTTTTTGCTTCGGCCCTCACTGGTACAGCCACCCACTTGCCAGGCCGTCCACTGTCCCCAGGCGCTTTTGGTGTTGGCCCTTAGCCCTGCTGCAGAGCTGCTTTGAGGAGATGGACCTCATCTAAGCTGGACTCAGAATCCGCATCGTTCTTTAGAGATAAGCCCTGAAAGAGAGTGAGAACAGAGCGAAGACACTCATCCAGTTTTGAGGAGCTGATAAATATTTCAAGTTAAACAGTGAAAGTTGCTGTTTTTTATTGTTGTTGGCATGACCATTTAGCAAGTCCCCCCAAAAATCTAATTATAGTCTCACAGAATCATCTTTGTATTGGTTTAGAAAGATTCCTCAGGCAGCTCCTAGGAATAGACATTTGTATGAGTAGTGTAGGCTTTAGAATTTGTTTTTAGAGTTCCGGAAGTGGTTACAAGCCTTTTTTTTTTTTTTTTTTTTGATCTCACAACAGTTACTAAATTGAAGAAGACATCAGTGTATTTCAATAAGTAAATCTCACCTTATTTAATCATTAACATAAATAGAGATTTATTTTATGCAGTTGTGGGGTTTTTTGGCATAGAAATTTTAAAAATAAACTAGAAGTCGAACTCCAACACTAAAATGTTAATAGTTAATGAAGCCACAGGGGGCCACACCCTAAAGAAAATGGTAGTATCACATAATTTTTTTAATTTAAGAAATTTCACTTAAGTATAGGAAAGGTTAAATAGTTCCTTGTGTAAAAGTTGTTCTTTGGATATAATGGAGTAATGCTGAAATTTATATATATTTAATGCTGCAATCAATTTCATTATTATCTTTTAACTTGAATAACGCAAAATGTAAACTGGTAGAGTTTGTTTTCTGTGCTAACTGCCAGAATTGTGGTGCAGAATATTATGATTTATAACAAATCCAGAAAAGAACAAAATGTATTATTTAACCAAAATTAAAAATTAAAATAGACATTAACATATTATTTTAGTGAAAAGCAAATCTAAAAGCACTTACCTTTAGACTTTTTTGTCAATTAGTGGCAAAATACTGTCACATCCGCTTAACATCAAAGGTCTGTGAAAAAGCCAACAGTCTATGATTTTAAATACTTTTAAATTATCTCTGTACAAGTTTGCTAAGGCGACCATAGCAAAGTACCGCAGACTGGGTGGCTCACACGGCAGGCGTTTATTTTCTCCCAGTTCTGAAGGATGGAAGTCCGAGGTCACCATGTCGGCAGGGTTGATTTCTTCCAGAACCTGTCTCCTTGGCTTGCAGATAGCTGCCTTCTCTTGAGTGTTCATGTGGTCTTTTCTCTCTGTGCGCATGTCCCTGCTGTCTCTGTGTGTGTCCAAATTACCTTTTCTTATAAGAACACCAGCTAGACTGGATTAGGGCCCCATATAAGGGAGCTGTTTTAACTTAACCATAACTTTAAAAGCCCTGTCTCCAAATGCAACCATATTCTGAGATACTGGGGTTTAGGGCTTCAACACATGAATTTTGGGGGGATACAAGTCGGCCCATAAGAGCTTGGGAGAGTTTGAAGGGTTCTTGGGTGGAGGATGCCAACAAACTGTTTATTTTCACTGAAGTCACCATAAGTCACCAGTTGGATTTCAAAGACTTAAGGGAAAAAAATTAAATACAGTGTTAATTAGGCCAGAGTTGTATGGCCCAGTTAGTTTAGCCCTATCCCTGAAAATGACACAGTCTAACTATAGATGTGCTGGATTACAAAATGACAGAGAAGAGCATGTGAGTGGATCAACTCCAATTGTCCTTACTAATCAGCTTAGCTTGGTAGGACCTGTTTCTACTTTTGCTCTTCTCTCCATCCTGTTCTGTATTTGGGAATCTACTAGAAATCACAAGTGGCTTAAGTTTAAGGGACACTGAGAGCAGCAGAGGAATTCATAGTCTTACTCTGAGTCTTACTACTGCATTCTGTGGCTTGTCTGAATCTCAGCTGGTCATCTCCATCCAGGCTGGGAGTTACACTTGGGTCCCCACCTACAGGTTTTCAAGTTTACTCTTGTCAGATTCCACTGGATGAGAGCTCTCATGAGGATGTTTCCTGGACCGGAAATAGCTTCCAAAGTAACAGTTCCCCAGATCACAGGTATTTGAGAAACGCAAGAAAAGATTTTACTTAGATACATTTTGGACAAAGGGGTTTGCAACGAGCAGCCATTGATTTGAAGAAGTCCTTTAGATTCCCTCTTGAAATTGTCCTCTTATCTCTTGCGTGCCAAGCATTTAAAATGAAGAGACAAACCTCTTTTCTTTTCAGACATCATAATGTACTCGCTCCCTCCCCTCCTGTTACCTACTTTTCATAAAATTGAAATCTCCTAAAATCTAACCCCTGCTTTCCTTTCTTCTCTTGAAATGGCTGTCAGAGCAGTGACATGCTTCAGTGGGTGGGTAGAAAGAAGCCAGAGGAACGTCTACATGGTAAGTGTGTGTCTGTATAGATAAGAGAAGAAAGAAGACAAACTTACATTAGACAAATCAGAAAAACGTAATGGTTAAATTATAAAGGTCTCCACAGATGAAGACTGAAAGTCTTCATAAATTTCCCAAAGCACTATGAGATAGTTAAAAAAAACAAAGAAAGAAAGAAAAGAAAAGAAACAGAAAAAAAAAAGTATGCCGAGTCAAAGATTTCACTGCCTTTTAAAAATACTTGCAGAGTTAGAAACCTTGATGATACTGGTTTTTAATGACTCTCCAATTAAATGTCTCATAAAAACCCACAGACGGCATGTTTTAACAAGATGGCCTACCATGTGTCATCTTCATCCCACCTTAAACTTGGGGCCGTCAGTCATTAGCATAGAGATCACCTTAGGGGCCCCAACCCTTACAGTCCCCCGACCTCATTTTACAGGTGATAGGACTGACTTGCCTTAGGCCATCCAGTATCCGCTTCTGTTTACAGTCCCTGTGGTCCTTCTTTGCCACAAGCAGGATGCAGGAAAGAGAAGAGTCGAAGACATTCTATTCCAAGTGCATCTCCTACAAGCACTAATACACAGATTAAAGTGTCATTCTGAGACCTCGGTGATATCCAAAGTTTTCTTATTTCAGGAGCAGCTTTGTCAAACCCTGCCCCTGTACAGCATGGATGATGGTCCCCTAAATTCTCTTTTCCTTCCAGGCAGGTGCATTTGGCTTTTTCTTCTTGTGGGGCCTCCTCAAGGTAATGACCTCCTTTCAGTTGTTCCCGCAGGCTTACAGGTGGCCATGCATAAACGTCTGAGAATGAAGCTGACATTGCTTGGGGGAGAATGCAGCGATTTTGACAAAGCACGTGTGGGGTTCGGGGCATCACTTATAATACGTCTAGTTCCCTGGCCTTTATTTGTCCTAGGAAAGAAAAAGTGATTTATTTTCCACTCTTTTTCACACCTGCCTCAACTACTTTCTTATGCTCAGATGGGTGAGAAACAATTTCTGTGATCTCTCTATTTCTAGCTAAGTCATATTAGGCAAATTCTACCAGATAACAATTAATGACACAACCGCAATATAATACCTAATATTTACTGAATGCTTACTGTGTGCCAGAGACTGTGCTAAGATTTACGTATATTGTGTCACTATTCTTACACTTACCTACTTTCCAGATGAGAAAACTGAGGTTCAGAGATGTTCTGCTCTTGGCCTCATGTTACCCAGCTCATTAACAGTAAAGCCAGGATTTGAACCCAGGAATCAGAGATCAGTATCTGACCATCAAGGGCTCTCTTTCCACGATGAATCTGACCACAGGGGTACTTTTTTCTAAGAAATAATTGCTGATAGCCAAAACAAAATCTTCTTGGGGGAAATAAATTCTAGGGGGAATGTTATTTTAGGGTTCAAATCCACAGTGTTTGATTTGTCTACAGAAGAAAAAGTGGTTATTTTATTTAAGAGGTTTAACATTTTATAAAATTGAAGCAGCTGGACCCACAGCTGTATCTCAGCCTATCCTTTGCACTTCCAGAGCATTTAATCTTAAATAATTTGCATGCGGTTGACAAACCACATCTTTCTAATTGAAAAAAATCATCCTGTATTCCAATTACAAGTGGAGGAGAGGGATTGAAGTCCACTGAAAATGAGGTTAGAATGCGGTAGTAATCAGACTCATTTTTCTTCACTGGAGAATAAGGAACTTTCTCAATATCATTTACAGGCTACATCAGGCCATGTATGAGACAATTATGTATTTCCTCTTCTATACACCAGTCTAAATATTAAGAAGAATAGAGTAAAAGTGAAGATTGGTATGAGGAGATAGAAAATCTATCTGTACCACATACTCCTCTGATTTTCAGAAATCAAGAACTGGGTAAAGAAGTCTTAGAGACTATAAATGTAAGTTCTTATTAGGGTGGATAAGCCTGTATGTTGACATTCTGATTTAGAAAGTGCATAAGATTCTCATATCTGGGGAAAAGGCAAAATGCCATTTGTAAGGTAATGTGAGGCTGTTCTTACATTTCATTTTTCTTATTCTCACCATTGAATGATGTCTATCAGTGGCCCTGTCTGTTTTTGCAGCTGTTAAACCGTTCTTCTGTCTTAAATGCTACCCAGCAAGCACAAAAGAACTCTGTAGTATGTGTGATAACAGAGTATGACCTTTAATTTATCAGAGCACATTCTGTATTTTGTTATCTGCTTGTCCCTTTTGCTCTTCATTTCTTGCTGCTGGTTTTTGATATGATACTCCTGTGTCTTTGCATTAGGAACCCAACAGCTTAGAAACACTTGGGGGAGAATTTGTAAATCACTATTCATTTCACACGGGCAGAGAGATCCAAAGTTCACAAGGTTACCTTTATTTCTACTTAATCTGATGGAACAATACCCAAAATAAAATTTTCCAATGTAACTAGCTAATAGGAACACATGCTTCTACAAATCTTTGTGTAAAGGCAGACTCTATATCTTAATGTAGTTCCACATAACAGAGGCACATGAAAGGAGAAATTCCTTAAACCAGTTACAAAACAGAAACAGACTCACAGACATAGAAAACAAACATGTTTACCAGGAGAAAGGGGGTGGGAAGGGATAAGTTGGGAGTTTGAGATTTGCAGATCCTAACTACTATATATAAAACAGCTACACAGCAAGTTTCTACTGTACAGTACAGGGGACTATATTCAATATCTTGTAGTAGCCTATAATGAAAAAGAATATGAAAAGGAATATATATGTGCATATAAATGAATCGCCATACTGTACACCTGAAATTGACACAACATTGTAAACTGACTATGCTGCAAAAACAAAGAAAGAAAGGAGAGCCTTTGATGGTTCAGATGCTGTTTCTAATTTCTTCCGCAAAGCCATTGTTGCACTCTACAGTAGGCAGCCTGTGTTCTCCCTAGTTCAGCATCACAGCAGTGTCATATGAAGGTATTGTTTAACTGGATACAAAAGCCTGCTGTTTTGCAGAAGGAGCTGGGGTGTCTTCTCACGCGTTAGTCATGAACAGGGCATTGCCCTGCTTGAGCAGTCTGTTCTTTCCAGCTGTATTGAGTTCAGTGGGCACTGACAGGACACTTGGGTGTGCCACCCTCTATTGCCATAAATTTGCACTCAGGTACTACATTTCATTTGTAGAAAATACTTTTTTTGTTTATGACATGGTGGGAGCAAAATTGGAATCCCTATAAATATAGTAGCAATAATATTCAATTAAAATTTGAAAAAGATCACTCATAATCCCTCTACCCTAACACAAATATTTTCATTTTTGCATATTGCCCTCAAATTCTTGCCAACTTGCATCATATTTTATTTAATACTTTTAACATTGTGTGTATTACATGTTTCACTTTGCATGACGTTAAGTATTTTAACCATTTTTATTCATATTTGCAATTAGTTTGAATCAAAATATATTCTGTTAGAGAATATATTTATTTTAAAAATAGATGTAGAAGTGTTGAGTTTTATGACATTAAAGAGAATAATCAACTATCCACCTTTTGGGAGTTAATATTCACCTTACAACATACTTTTATCTAGTTATTATTTCAATAAAATTTAGATTGCTTGTGATCTCAATAAAATCCTTTGGGTTTCATTGCGTCTTCTTTGACTGTTCTGATCCAGTGTCCTCTCTGAACTCCTGTGACAACTACAATTCAAATTGTGATTAATTGTGTGTGTCTACCAAGTTGTCTGTTATCTTGAACGTGCATGTAACTTTCCTTATTTTGTCCTTTGACTCCCTAGCCAAAGTATAAGCCTTGTAAGGATGGGATCCATGTGATATATTGCTGTATGCCTGACACAGTACTTTCAGAGTGCACAGTCAGTGCTTATGTATTGACATCATTGAGTCAGATTGCATTCCTAATGTCTAGCTAAGCCATAGTAAAGAAACAACTTATTCGACTATTAGAACTAGAGATGGAAGGTGAAATCTTTTGCAGATGTGAGATATGTCTAGGAAGGGTAGACCTGGATGTATGCCTTGAGCTATTGATGAGTGATATGAGAGCTAGAAAGAAAGTAAAAAAAGGAGGCAATATGAAGTTCAAGGAAAATTCACTTTAACATGTTGCAGAGTTCCATCCCTCTTCTCACAAGCCAACAAAGAGTGGTGGTCTTTGGCTCATGACAGAGACCCTCTCTCCTTTTTCCAACTTGTCTCTGAAGAGGGTCACCATCCGAAAAGCTGTGAACTTGGTGGGTCATTATGCTTGGAGCTTGTCCTGTAGGTTAGGGATAAAGACAAGGAATGCTCAGAGCATTTTATGTCTCAAGGGGGCGATGCATGCATGGCAGGGCATTGGTGTAAAAGGAAGAAAATGAAATATTGCGCTTCACTGGGTTCTTTGATCACTTTACTTAATTCTGCTTTACTATATTAATCTATAAAATAAACATGATAAAAATATCCTCCTGATGAATCCTCAAAAATTTTGAGGTTACTGATTTCCTGTGCCCAGGAGTCTAATCTCACCCCAAGCTTTGTAAGGCAGAATCTTTACAGACAAGACCGTGATATCTTCCATTATATGAGAGTACCATAAGGATTAAAAGGAAGATGTTGGGCCTTTATGACTCAGGCTGTTTGAGTCTTTGCTTTCATAACTATTCTGTGGAATAGCTTTGTTTGGAGTCAAATATACCTGGGCTCAAATGTTTCCTCCATTTATTATACACAGAACAGTACTAGTTATGTTATCTCTTTGAGCCTCAATTTTTCCATCTACAAAACAAAAGATACTTATGGTCAGGGGTCAATATAGGGACCAAATGAGATGACCTCTATAAGCAAGCAGCACAATGCATAAAATGTAAAAGTCATGCAATACACTATCTTTTAAATTTCCTGGTGGTCTTGTATTTTCATATATAGTATGTATGTATATACACATATATAATATTTAGTGGTACAGATATGGACCAGATGTAGTCCTTACTTGCAAGGTGCCCATAATCTAGAATCAATTCCATGAAACCATTTCATCACAAGTATAGGTACTGCTACGAAGTGTTGTCAGAATGCATAATGGAAGACTCTAGGCTAATGTGGTAGGGGGCACAGAGCATGCTTCTTTGAGAGACTTATAAGGTCATATTAAGAGGAGAAATAAGTTGACCAGACCCAGACGTGTGTGTGTGTGTGTGTGTGTGTGTGTGTGTGTGTGTGTGTGTGTGTGTGTTTGGAGATGGGTGGAAGTGTTGAGGAGTACACAGAGATGCAGGAAATTTGCAAGGCAAGGGGTGAATGGCATCTTCAAAGAGGATTAACTTAGTTGTAGAATTTTAAAGAAGTCCAGAGTAACTAGAATTTAAAGAGTTAAAAATAAATGGTTCAAGATGAAACTGGAGAAGTAGGCAGGAGCCGTATAGATGTATATATTTGTTATGTACATTTGATGATATAGCAAATGATATAATATACAGGACAGATGTTTACATTAGAACAGCTATATTTTTTCCCAGGCTTCTCCCTTGAAGAGTGTCAATCGTGTTCAAAATGCGCTTATTTGGAACGTTACTCGCTAAGTTAGGTGTTAACTCTGTTGTATTGTTTGCATAAGTACACATGTGGCATTTATTTGGAAGTTATGTGATAATGCTGCTTTTAACACTTGAGTAGTTTTACAAAACTATGTTAAATGTTCACTTTGCTTTATGGCCTAGCCTAGCCAAATGCCGTGTCCTCATTTAAAAGCAAAAAGTCAAAAAAAAAACAACAACAAAGTTTCCTAATCTTCTCTGGAAGTATCTATAGCTTTTTAGAACCTTTTGTGTTTCCTTTCCCAATGTTAAAAATGCAGGAAACAAGAAGCCTTCAGTAGAAGCGAGTATCTTTGTTTTTACTTTCATATTGTTCTGCACAAATGTGGGGTTCATAGCTTTGCTTTTCCTTACTGTTTTCCAAGTGTATTTCTATGTCATATCAAAAAATGCCACTTTTATTTCCGAGGAGACATTAAACATCGGGGAGAAGATCTATGAAAATGAGAGGAGAAAAACTGTGTGTTAGCAAAGTTCATATAGCTTGTCTCCACTGACCCATAGTCATGAAAATATGATCACAATTTTATTTCCCTTTGTTTTCTGAGTCCCGCCGTGAAATTTAGTGCAGGTCAAGGATTTGCGTTTTATTACTCCTTGCAGCTTACCTTGATTCTTTGAAATTACCCTTGTTTCCTTGAAGTCTTCTGGTTATACAAAATTAACATACTGTCGTGTGACCAAATATTATTGGTTAGGTGGGAAAGCGAAACTATCTGCAATTCAATCAAAATTAAGGATGTTACACTCCTAACTCTAAATGATCAGATTTTCCATTTTTTTTCTTCACCCCTGGAAGCTTGTTTGATGTATCCATTACGTTTAGTACTTTACACTGAAATAGCCACACCAATTAGAGTTTGAACCTGTCATTTGGTAGTAGGGTTACTATTATGGGGCCTGCCTGTTGTCAAAAATGCTGAATCCTAAAACTAACATAATATTATATGTCAATTACATTTCAGTTGGAAAATTTGTTAATTAAAATTATTGAATCCTTCAACAACTCAAAGAAAAATGAACCAAATTTTACATATTGTTTTACTGATTGAAAAGTACTTCAACAGAGACATGCATGTTGCAGGTGACATGTTCAGTAAAGGTACCAAGAGGTTTAACCCACATAAAATTAACTGGAGGAAAAAGAAGGGAAATCAAAAGGAAAACCTCATTCTGCTTTTATTAGGGAAAGGAAGTATGCGACTAAATCATTATTCAATGAGAATCTCTGCCAAAATAAACCTAGTTATGTCCTCAGTAGATTGCTGTAGTTGATTTCCATACTTTTTAAAAAGTTGAAATTCTACTTGGACCCTTTTTGTAATTCCAAAATTAATAGGTCTTTTACACATGGGTTATTATTGCTTTATCCTTATCTCTGATTTAGAATACTTGCAGATGAAAATAGCTTCTCCTTTCATTTGATTTGAATTTTCAGGTACATTTTCCTTGTTTTTAATCTCTTCAGTCAGTATAAGCCTGCATCCTTTGACCATCCACAGAAAATCCGTGTAATGTTTCTGCATCCCAGCATGCTTGGTATTAGATCCCAAAACTTTCCAAAGGAAAGAAAAGGCCATCAGAAATTACAACTATCTTTGACCTTTCCCAATCAGATAGGTTGCTTTATGTCCTTTCTTCCGCATGCAAACTTTAGATACATGTCGAACTATGGACAGGATTAAATAAATGAACACAATCATGCAGAGTTACTGGATATGTGGTAAGTAATGTATCACCATGAACTTATAAAGGAATGAAATGCAATTTGAGCAATTTCTTAAAGTAACATACCCCAATTATGACTTTCCATATGTAGTCTGTCAATGAAAATCATGAGGTAGAGGCAAAATGTGGGCTTATTCCTGGTGAATTAAACAATCTGAACTATTTTATACCCAATAGTAGGAGGGGTTTGGGAATCATCTGTTAGAAAGACATTGTCACTGTATTCTATTTAACTATGTCTTCGTTTGTTGACAATGGACTTACATATAGTTTTATCACAAGAGAAATCATTAGTTTTTATTCTAGTAGAAGAACAAGTAATTTGGGGAATAAAGTCAGCATATTTTGAAGTAAACACCTCCTGATTTTCTAGCCATTAACACCAAGAATAAAGTCTGTCCTTGGATTTCAAAATCAAATCTTTCAGTTAAAAAAAAATTGCTCTCAACTATAGCACATCTGACATTCATAAGTTACAGGATTGTATGATCCTGCTTGTATGACTACTTTTTTTTTAATAGAGTTACTGGGGATTGAACCCAGGACCTCATGCAGGCTAAGCAAGCACTCGAACACTGAGCTGTACGCTACCTTTCTTGAAAACTTTTATGTCTTTTATACCTGTCTCTGCTGCCTGTTCTTTCCATCAGCTCTTTTTTATTCATTGGGAATACAGTGTTTATGTTCTTTTTTTTAAACTGAGTCTCATCAAGAATCTTTAGAAGCTATTGTTTACTTAAATCATGCCATGTCAATCATATTAATTGTTCTGTGAGTGCCAGTCAAAGGCATGAGGGTACATTGTATGTATGTATGTATGTATGTATGTATGTATGTGGATATATATGCAATTTTATGTTTTTATGTGCTCTTTTCAAAACCATTCAGAAAGAGTATATCAAGTCTTCAATTTTCTCCACCTGTATTCGTTAAGACTTTTGTCTCTATGTTCCCTGCTATTAATATCTATGATTATCTACTTTGTGGCATGGGGCAGTAATTATTAAACAAATAATGAACTGATTGTATGAATGTTCAAACCAGTGATAATTAGTAAACACATAAAATTATAATTGAAATATGTGCTGTTTCCTTTGGAAAGTACAAAGAAAAGCTTAGCTACATGTGATCTGTCCTCTGGGCATAAGTATTTGCTTTCTTGTGAATGTTGTTAGGCTGTGGAGATGAGATAGTGGTGCTACGGAAGCTATCAGAATTAAAAATAAGATTTCTTTTCCTACTTCATTCTACAGATATTTCATAGCAGGTCCTAGGACAGGTATTGTGTAAGCGCTGAGAATACAGCAATAAACACTAATGCATAATACCTGACCTCATGGCACTTCAGAGTTCAGACAGAAAATACTTATTGAATATGCAGTTCCAACGTTGGTGCTTGTTTCTAATGGACATGTATCAGGTGCTAGAAAAGCATGTAACCAGGTGTCCTAATCCAGCTTGAGGACATCAGGGAGGACCTCCTGTGGAAATGTTCCCACCAAGAAGATTCCATTACTGAGTCATGTTTAACTAAGGAAAGATGAGGATGGGATGGGAGTGAGGAAAAGTCTTTCAGATAGTGGAGAGTACATCCAAAGGGACAAGGAGAACTTTAGAGGAATTGAAAGAAGACTCATGAGGATGGAAAGAGAACAGCAAGGCAGTGACAGCTGTGAGATGGGGCAGGGGAGGTAGGAAGGGACCGGTCATGGAAGTTCTCATAAGCCTCATCAGCTTGCCTGAGATTTTATCCTAAAGGCAATAGGAGGGTTGTATTAGACAAGTGGCATGGTTAGATACTGGCTGACATGTGGAGAATGGGTGGGGTTGACTGCGGAGAGGATGCAGAGAGGTCTGTTAATATACTGTCGTTGTAATTGGGCGAGAGGTGCCTTGCAGCCCAGATCTGGGTGGTGTTTGAGGGAATAATGACTCATTTCTGATGGTGGGAATGCTCTAGCATGAGAAGCAGCCCAAGGAGCCATGTAATTATAAAGTCGTCAGGAGGGTTATCACAGTGTGAACTGATATGAGTGCTAGTCAACAAAGAAGTCCATAGAGCAAACAGTGTGTGTTTTTTAAAATATTTTAGGTTTGCTTATCAAAGTATGTACATAAATATGTTCATTTCATAAATCAGGTATAAGCCAAAAACACATATTCATCAATAATCACAGTGGTCTAAGATAACCAATTGAATTTTAGTCTATTTTTCCAAATATACATGTATACAAGCACACAAAAAGAGAACATAAATTGTACACACTTCTTGAAAATGAAGATAAGCTTGAAAATTAAGCAATTTATCCTTTTTTAAAAGTTGCCAAATATATTCACGCAGGATAAAATATTATTTTATAACATTTTAATACTTTCATAATACAGAAAAATACATATCAATGTTTTTATTAAACTTTATATTTGGTTCCACTTTGATATTTACAATTTCAATTAGATACTAATAATATGAAATATTTTCGGTGATATAAAACTTCAGAAGTCAAGTTGATGAAGTCTAAGTAACAGTTCTTTTCTAGTTATCTAAAAGTACATGACAAATATTCTGGTGGGTTTCTTGTGGTAAGTATAGTGTGTAATAAGGCTAGCGTGAGAAAACACTTACCAATTATCCTAAATCTGAGAAAAAATTTATATGTTTTGTCTTCCCTAGCAAAATGCTCTAGTCTTTTTTTTGTGGACAGTACATTTCTTTCACCTCTGTGTCCTTATCTGACCTATTGCCAAAATGTCTTAGCTCAAAATCACATGTTAATTTTCATAGACTAGAAAAACTTCTTGCAATATACACGGTTGAGCACTGAGATGGCATCCTGGATTCTTCCTGAGTGCTTTATAGATCAAGAAAACACTCATCTATTTGCAAGCATTATTCAAGGTCAATTTAAATTATGTTTCTATCAGATAACTCTTTGTTCAAAGAATCAAGGCTTCCACTTAATTTAGTGCTATGAATAGGGACCGCACTTTGTGGCTTATATTTGTTCCTTAAGCTCTCATGCCTTCTTTAGAATAGTCTAATGAAAAGCAAATATTTGAGTATATAATTTTTTTCAAATGTTATACACATCAATATGTTAAGCTTTAAATGAAGCCGAAGGACACGCAAATAAAGTCACTTTTGTCAAAGCCTTTTCCTATAATAACATATTTGGATGATGCAAGATGTGTTCCCTTGTGATGTCCAAGTGATTGATAAACCAATTTGTGTGGAATATACAAGAACTATTCAGACTTTGTGGTTTCCGTAAATGAGATGAATAAGGATTTCTCTTTTCTGAATAGGACATCACGTATACTAGGTCTATTTTAGATGCTTCAGTGTGCCAAAGACGGTATGAAGTTTGGTGTTCATAAATTACTAATCTGGAATAAGAGGTTGAATGTATTTTGAAAACTTAAACCTGTTTCACCTGAACATGTTTAACTAGTTAATAGGAAACACCAAAAAAGACAAAACCCTGAGATCAATGGTCATTTTTTTGGTAAAGCTATTATATGCTGTTTAAATTGGTTGTTCGGGTCTGTCTATAACATAAGTTTTAATAACCTAGCTCAAATGCAGATTTCTAATTTTCAATTAACATAGGAATAATTTTGTTTGCTAAAATAAAATAAATTGAATGAATGACAAGTCTGAGACATGAAATGTTCTAGGTAGAACTTTTTAAAATTTCCAAATTTCAAAAAATCATGTGGCAACTGTATAGCTCAAGCTTTAAGTATTAACTTTTAACCTTTGACCTTACAGATTTTAACCAATGAAATGTCTCTTTAAACTTTAAAGGAAACAATGATAACGAGCGCCTGGCGATTGCTAGACAGCGAATTCCATATCGACTTGGTCGAGTAGTTGATGAATGGCTACTCGACAAAGGTAAAAAACATTGATTAAAACTTCAAATAAAAAAATAATTTGAACATAACCAAGTAGTACTTCATTGTAACACTAATAAACATAAAAAATAAATTTTCCGTAAAACTAAATTAAAATCAAATTTAAAATAGTAAAATGTAGATAGCAATATTTGCATTCCTTGTATAATAATTTCTATACATTTTTAGACGTACCAGCTGTTTAATAATCTTACCCTGTTAACTTAAGGTTAAAGGGACTGTTAAATATAATCCACTAACTCAATCTATGAAGGTACTCACAAGCAAGCATTAACCCAAAATGATAAATCATTCATAGATTATATGACATGTTCCAGCCTCTAAATTATTAACTAAAATATATGTAGTTCTGATATCTTTATTATGGTCCTGAGCAAAAAAACAAAAACAAAAACAAAAAACTCTTGGTTTAAACTCTAGGCATCTTAAATAGTGGGCAATATGGATTGCCAGTCAAAATGAAGTCCCTTTAACGTTTGCAACCTTCTAAGAGCATTTGGGAACAAGCCCTAATTAAAACTGAACTTAAAGTCGTGTGCATGCTTTTTATGAGCAGAGGGCAATCTGCTAAAACTGGATACTCAATTTGATGATATTGGTACTGTTGCTGAGGATTGCTATTTGATGGAAATGTGTCATAATCTCTCCATCGGTTTGTGTATCATTCCTGAAGCCGCTTTTTACATCTGAAGCTATTTTGTTTTTTCATTTTGTTTTAACAGACTTGCTGAAAGCCAATCAGAAAAATATTTTTTGATTTTTTTTTTGTCTCTGACACGCTTAGCGTAAACTATGCGTTTCTTTTCAGTGTAATTATCAGAAAAATAGAATAATTCAAATAACAGTGGACTATTGCCTTCAGAAAATAAACATTTCTAAAGAAGAGCATATAGATACATGTGGCCATTATGTGCACTATGAAATTTTTACTATAAATTTAAAATCAGATTTCAGCTGCTATAGCTTAGTTTCTGTCAGTGGTAATTGTAGAATGACAAATACTTGAAATGTTAGACTTCTCACATTTTTTTTAATTTAAATGTTTAGACTTGAGAGACTAATAGCATAAGCTCTTGAGGTAAAAGGGGAAAGGGATCCACTAAAAATTTATTTATAATACATATCTTTGATTGGTCTTTTAGCAAAAGCACTACATTTAAAATAAGTTGAGAATTTACAAGTATTTGCCAATGATTGTGCATTTCATGGACACCTCATTTATAAGCAATGAATTATGAGTCAAATGCCTCTCTTATAGTTTATTGCTCTCATTATCCACCCCATGAAAGATCTGTTTTATCATCCTTTGTAGAATGTAGAGTTCACAATCAACATTTTTGCATGTATGTAATATTATTTTTACAGGGCGTCAGCTCACAATCTTCAATAGCCAAGCAACCATAATAATTGGCGGGAAAGAGCAGGGCCAGCCCTTCCAGGGGCAGCTCTCTGGGCTTTACTACAATGGCTTGAAAGTTCTGAATATGGCAGCCGAAAATGATGCCAACATCGCCATAGTGGGAAATGTGAGACTGGTTGGTGAAGTGCCTTCCTCTATGACAACTGAGTCGACAGCCACTGCCATGCAGTCAGAGATGTCCACGTCAATTATGGAGACCACCACGACCCTGGCTACTAGCACAGCCAGAAGAGGAAAGCCCCCTACAAAAGAACCCGTCAGTCAGGTGAGTACACGGGTTTCTTTTCTTCATCGTGGACTTGTGATTACGAAAGTGGATTTTTCTGCATGTGTATCTTTTCTAGAATGGTATTGTTTCTGATCTCAGGCATGATGGCTCTATTGAGACTTGCTTAATATAATGGACTCAGTTGGAAGATGAAATGTGGATATGCTGTTGGTTTGAGGTTTGTGGACTTTTATAAACTGCTTTGTGTTGGTTTGTGCGTGGCTCGCTGATAGTTTTGATTCAATAACCTTGGTCCAACCCAAGCTCAGAGGATTGTGTGCTAATTACACAGGGTTTTCAGTTTTTAGGTTAAATGAACAAGTAGATTAATGAAGTATTTGAAAGGTCTTGTTTGTTCAAGCTCAGCACTTCATTAAAATAAAATAAAAGTAAGGTTAAAAATCTTAAAAAAGGAATTGCCTACAGTACTTCTGTTGTATTTTGAAGTCTTAAAATTTTAAATTGGTAGCCAAGTATCTCTCATGGTGAATAGTAAGTCTGCTCTTTTACTGTGTATGGAAAAAAGCAGTGTTAGTTTATCTGAGGACAAAGACTCAAAATATGATACTTTAAAAATGTCTTGGACCACATATTTTATATGATGTGTGGCTAACTGCTCTCATCCAGAATTCACTTCAGTGTGCTTATTTTTCAATCTTACATCTAACATTTTTGAAAGACAGACATTTTCAATGTCACCTTTATACAACTAGGAACTATATTTATTCAATCAAGATATACTTATTGGTTGTCTACTATGTATCAGGCACTGGTCTAGGTATTGGTGTTATATCAATGAAGAAAAAGAAGAAAAAAAACTTAGAGCTTACGTTTTAAAAAGGCTTTTAGAATGCTATTGAAATGCTGTTAAATACTCTTAGATCTCTGTTGACATTTATAGCCTTTGAATATACTCTGTTGTTAAGGCTTTCAGAGTTGTGTGTTCTTCTTGGATCCAAACTGATGGTTTCCTTTAGTTTTGTTTTTAATAATTAGTGTTTCTAGTAGATGCCTTATAAAGTTTTTCCAAATATATGATTCTTACTTTTCTAGAAAACCACATTTTAAAGAACCAAGAATGACAATAATTATTTTTAAATTACTTTTATTTCAAATGTTTGAAACAGATCAAGTGTCACATTTAGAAAGAGGACAAGAATGTGAATTCTGTTCAGATCAGCTCCCTGTCTACTAATTAACATTTGTTTACCAGAGAAAGAAGAAAACAGATTCTGATTTTTACTTCCAATAGGAAGGGGTGGGAAGAACAGAATAGAGGAAGAGAAGAATGTCCTAGAGGAAGGGAGATGACCACACAATTGTAAATTTTGTAAATTCATAAATATAATATTGCATATTATACACCTATATGCATCATTTTGTTTCTTTCTTCTCTCTCCCCTTCCTTTTTTTTTTTTTTAATCTGCATTTGACCACAAAGTAAAATGAGCTGGCTATCTCACAGGGTATCCATCAGTAAATATTTATTGATCACTCTAACACGTGCCATGCACTTTTTTAAGCACTGGAGATACAATTAGGAACAACAAACAGAAAACCCTACCCTTATGAAATATACATTTGAGTAAGAATGTGTGCTTAGAGTATAATCGTTTCGTTGATTTTTCTCTATCATGTTTGGGTTTAGATGATTGTTGATAATCGCACTTAGCCCCTTAGATAAAGACTTGTGACTTTGGACAGATTTATGCATGCCCAACAGCTCTGTTTGATATTCATTTTAATATTTCACTAATGATTTGTTGCTCTGGTTATTGGTTTATGGTTTATTTAAAAATAAGCAGGTTATTAAGGCAAATCTGATACCGGAAAAATGAAACACAAGCAACTGATAGATTGTTTTCTTTAAGTAAAATAATTCAAAAGAGGACACTGGGACATTCAGAGTTGGAAATGTTCTGTGAATACAATTTAAAATAATCAGATATTTTTCTTAGTAGCCTTGTTTCGTCATTAATGAAATTACAGTTGCTTAAGTTCCTAGGTAAACCATGTGTATCCCTAAATAAGGAAAGAATTATCAGCCTTATTTTTATGCATTTTATTAATTAGTAATTGCTTTGTATTAAGAAATTATGTTTTTTAAGGAAACATGTAAAATAGCTATTTCATTTGCAAGTTAAACATCTAAAAATGAAGAAATTAAAATTTATGTATTTTATAATATTAACTAAAGGAAAACAGTTAAACTGCCCATTAATTGCCCATGAAGAGACTCTCTTTTATTATAAGCTATAACATGTTTAAAGACAGCAGCGGTTTATAGAAGTAAATGATCTAATCAGTTGGTGATTACTAGGTTCATTTGAGGAGGCATTGACTTAAATAAAAGATTACTAGGTTTATTAAAAAATAGACATTTTAAATCTTTAGATTTTTAACAGGCCAATAACAGCAATTAAATAATTTGGGTTAATAACTATGCTACAAATATTCAATTGTGGCAACAGTGTTTTAAAGTTGGACTAAGAGTTTTTAAAATTCTTTTTTATAAGGCTATGTGATTACAGGTAATAAAAAGTGCATGTACCGGGGGGGAACTACTAGGAAAGAAAGTAAATTACTCATTTTTGAGTAACAGAATAATTTGTGGTAAATTTTCTTCACCTCACAATTGATTTTTAACTTGCCCTTCAACTACAAGGAGATTACTGATTTATGTAGAATTTAAATGTTTACTAGAGTTGTCAAAGTCTTGGAAGTTTAAATATGAAAGTGATTTGTAATGCTAATTCCAAGACTAACCTTTGACCCATTTTTGCAGGTTGGATGAGGCATCTTCCATTAAACCCTATTCATAGTGGCCCCGTATCTGCCTGCTTCTATCAACTGCCTTACTAAATTGCGTAGCAGGAAGGGTCATTTTATTTTTCAAAAGCCATACTAGACTGTTTTCTCAGTCAAAGTGTATTTTCCTCAGCGATCACACAGAGCCACTTAAGCTACAATGGCAGTGTACCTTAGGGTGATTGCATGTTTTAGAACTATGGAAACAGATTTTTGGTCAAGCAGGATTAAATTGGATTCATTTCAGATAGAGGAGATGAGATTTGTTCAGCCATCCTGCAGGGCAAGTAGTAGGGGGGAAATACATTTTCAGTTTTCCCAGAGTCAAAGAATATAAAAGAGTATGCACAAAACCTCATCCCATAAGATCCTGTTTACATTCCTCTTTAAAAGTAAATATGCTTTAAAAGAAAAAAAGAAAAGAAGTTTTTCTCCCCTGAGTAATGATCAATTTAAAGACTGATATTAACATTAGAAAGACATGAGTTATGTCATGAGATACGACATATGAGATTTACCAACCCTTCTGATTAACTGGCTTTTTTAAAATTTAATTTAATTTTTTATTGTTTTTTGGCATAGAGGTAATTAGATAGGTAGATAGATAGACAGATTGATTGATTGATTTTAACAGAGGTACTGGGGATTGAACCCAGGACCTCATGCATGCCAAGCACACAATCTACCCCTGAGCTATACCCTCCCCACAAGTGGCTTTTCTTAATGTGAATATAACAGTAGTAATGATACTTTTATGTGGATGACATAAAGTTGATAAAAATTTGTTTTACTTACATTTCATATCTCAAGGGTTCCATAAGAAACCCCATCTTATGGGTTTCCATAAGACATGCTCATTCTAAAAAAGGCTAATCTCAGAAAGTGAATACTTGCGAATAATTCACAGCATAAAATTCCTTAGGATGCTGAGAGCATCTGGGGATTTTTGATGGCAAAGTGTTCCCTCCTCTTCTAAATGATCTTGCAGTGTCTTGCAACATAGATGTAGATTTATATAAGTGAGTAAAAGTAAGTCAACATGCAAAGGGCATTGTTCACTCCCTTTGGTTGCCAATTTGTAAAGAAAGTGAATTGTTTCTTTTAAGATCAAGATTGTGACATTTTTTCTAGCCTGTGCGGTGTATCAAGTTTTGTGATTTTGTGGTTCTTTTCTTCAAGAATGTTTTATAAGTTACATACGTCCTGTAGAGAATACGGATCCATAGTGATGTCTTTTGCTTGGAGAAAGTATGGTGTAAGAGACAGATCACAGTACATTAGGAGACCTGGTTTCCAGTTTCAAGCCAGCCACCTACCTTTTTGTGTAGCTTGGGCAGGTTGGTCAGCCTCGCTGCACTTTGGGCTTGCTGTTTCTCTAAAATAAGTGAGTTTAACTAGGAATCTCTTGACCTGTATTCAGCTCAAAAATTCATTGACTGTAGTGATGACTGGGTCTCCTGATGCCTATTTAACAAAGCATAGGTCTCACCCTTGACTTTCACGCAGGGTGGCCGTGCATCTCAGTTGGCCTGTATAGTCCTCCTGTGTACCTGGTGTACCAGTGTAGTTATTAGTATCCTTTTTTTGACTCTCAAAAGCATCTCATTTTGGTCTAAAATACATTGCACTCTACTTCTTACAGCATATATAAAATCTACCTTTGCCAGAAAATTGTGCTTCATAAGAATAATAAATAGTGAAGCCCTATCCTTTTCTTTACACACAGAACAGAAACTGACTGGCATCCTTACCTAGTTTCAAGTATCTGTAGCCTTTTTCATCTTCTTTTCATCTCGTTTCAAAAATCTTGAGAAAGGAGTGAGAATAAGGCTTTGAGAGATTCCAGTTTTTGACTGGAGTGACTAGAGTTTGCAACTCTGAGTAAGAAATTAAATTGTGGGGTAGAATCAGTAAATATAAGTGAAATGTATTGGAGCAATTCAGTGGTTCTAGTTAGGCTTTTTCCAGAGTGGAGTTAGCAAACCTACTCAAGAAAAGGAACCACTGAAGATTTTAAAATATTGGTAGGTTGTCAGGACGTGCATCTCATAGATGCCATGTCCTACTGAAGCCAGTGGCATTTGATTCCCATAGAATGTCCCAAAAAGAATCCTGATTAGTATTCAAGCAAGAAAAGAGCATTTGAATATGTTGGACACTGCTATTGCTTCCTGGCCGCTTTGGAGATACTCATAAAAAATTAATACTATTTGTTTGAAAAATGTAAGCAGAGTGTGCACATATTTCCATGAAGAATATGTAAAACTAACAAAATACATTTTGTTACTTCAAAGAACAAAATTTTATTTTTTTCTTAAAAAATTAATTAACCTTAGCTGTGGCTTCATTATTAAAAATGAATTGCATTACTCATAATTATGTCTGTTCCTGATAACCACTCTGCATTTTAAAATACTTGTGACATGAATAATTAATTTTATTTTCCCTAGTCCAATCATTCTGCTGAATTTACTTAATTACATTTTTACTGCAAATTTTAGTGCATATTGAAAAGAAAAATACTTGGGTGTAGATTTTAAAATATATACACAAAGGTATTCTGAAATTAATGGTGCCAGGTAAGAAAAGTATGATTCATTGTAATTTTAAATGTATTTAGAAGGTATTTTTACCCTTAACTGCTGGTAAGCAAAAGTGCTAGGATATATATTTTTTAAGAATTTATTTTAAGAAAATTATTGTGTTCAGTGCATTTTCTTTTGGGGTCTGGAAGTTTCCACTGATGAAATGGTGCTCTGTTGGTATATGCAACCTTGGTTTTGAAATGTCTTTGGACAAGGCTAGTTCTAGACAGATATATCCATCCATTCACACATCCATCCATCCATCCATCCATCCACTTAACTATAGGACTGAGGACTTAACTATATACCAGGCAAGGTGCTAGGCAAGGTTCTATAAAGCACTGATAAACTTAGACTTCCCTGTACAAAGCTCACATTCTAGTTAGGGAAGATAGACAATAAACATTAAAACAGCATACATGGCATGTCAAGTGCTATAGGAAAAAAAGCAGAGAAGAGGAGCTGCTTTTGGGAAGGGGCATAAAATGGGAATCTTTGTTGAATAGATGTGCAAAGATTATTAGTGATATGGCATCAATTATAAAAGAGCATTGGCATATTAAAATTGAGACATATTCCCAGATTTAATTGGATGGTACCCTGTGTGGATGGTGCCAGTGGTGACACCAGGATTTATCTTTTCTTCTTTTCTTTTCTTTTTTTTTTTTTTTTTCACTTGAGCCGCTTTTGGGCAGGGGCCAGGTGGGTGGAGTGTGAAGTTTCCCAGGAAGGCAAAGAGGGCACAGTTGGATCCCACAGGATGTGTTATGTGGCTTCAGGTGTATGAAAGCAAAATGTGTGTATCCAGATGGAGGGGCAGGGAGAGCATGGGCTGCGATGCGCTGAGCATCAGGGGTGGCTGGAAGAATGGCTGAATCAGGCCTCAGGCTCCGCTGCTGAGTTGGCTCTTCCCAGAGGAAACCCCATCTCTCAGGTCTTGGTAGTTCTGGCAAGAGAAGTGCTGGCAGAGAAGTCCCAGATGAGAAACACTTGGGTGCCCCAGGTTCCAGACTCATCAGTATAGAATCCGGATCATGCCACCTGTGAAGGAAACCCCAGTCGTTACCAACGCTGCCTCCCCCTATCCCCACTTAAAGTCACAGTGAGGTGGCACCTCGCCCCAGGCGCCTGGCCAGGTGAAGGGGAGTAGGCTCTGGCCTGAAGGCTGCGCAGGAACAGAATGGAGAGCTCAGAACAGGGTGAGTGAACTGCGCATGCCCTGCCCTCTGTGGGCCTAAGGACACAAGACACCAAATGACTGTCTTGTTAACTAAGTCAGAAAAGTCATCAAATTTGAGGGCATATACGGTGCGAGGAAGGAATGAAGATCAGAAAGTACAGCTTGGTATTAGTCTTATCCTACACATGGGAAGATTGAGGCTCAGAGAAACTAAGTAACTTCCCCAAGGCTACGCGGCCAGCTGCTTTTCAGAGTACTTGAAGATGATCGGCTACCCTTAACTATGGCGTCTGTTCAGACTCTCATCACTTCCTGCCTTCTCATATTCTTAACTAGCTCAGTGTGATCTCCACCCAGGTGTCAGGTGTGTCCAGGCACAGACTCCGGGAGCCTGAATGCCTACTTCAGCTTCAGCCTTGCCTTCCCCACATACTGGCTTTGTGCCGAGGCAGATTACTTACCCTCTCGTACCTCCGTCCCCCACCTATGAAATAGGGATTATGGTTTCATAAGCTTACTGTGAGAATTAAATGAGTCAATACAGTGTGTGGACTCTATACAATCACTGCTATTTGATCATTTTTATTACCAAAAAGAGAGAGAGAGAACATTTCATGTGGTTCAGCCTAAAACATATAGAAATTAAAAAGTGCGTGACACAGGATGTAACCATTATACAGATGATAGTTATGTTTGAAAAGCACTTCTCAGGTGTGATGTATAAATTAAAGCATCTTTCCTACCTTTAAAGATATTTTCTCTGTCCTTGAAAAAATAGCTCTGAACTGATGTTTCTAAATCAAAGTGTCAATTGTGTGGCATCTACTGAGCTGAATTCGCTACTGAATGTGTTCTCCACAGGGAGGCAGCACCGCTCCCCAAGAACAAGTGCGTGGGAAGGTGTGGGGGGCTGGAAATGATTCCAGGAGAGGGCTGTCGTTGGCATTTAGTGGGAGAGGGCCACAGATACTAAATCCACGGCGTAATGAAGACCTGTCTGCCGATTCCCAGATCCTGCACTGTTTTACTCAACCTCCCGCCACCACCATCACCACAATCTCAAATTACCGTTGACTGAGCAGTCCAAAAATGTCCTATACCTGTTTCCTGGCTGTTCTCAGACAGAAGCTTATTCACAATATGGTACTAAATATTGCAAATATGAATTCTGTATCTGTCCTCGATAACACATCTTGATTAAGGAGCTTAAAAATTCATGATATACTCCTTTTTCAACTTGGGTATGAAAAAACATCAAGTACTTCCAGCTGTGAGTTACACTAAATTGGGTTTATAATTCTTGATATAATTTCTTTTGATATCACGTTTATTAGCATGGGAGAAATAGGATGACTCGACTCTTTGCCTGATTAATATGTGGCAGTCACTTCAGCAGGTATTTTCTCAGAAAGAACTGGTGAGGTTGACACCCTCTCTGATATTCCTATTCTCAGTTGTAGGACAAAGGAATATCTTTTTATTTATTTAGTTAAAGCCTAAGTAGCGAGACTATAACCTTGTTTTCTTGTCTTTGTTTTGATCAGTACAAAGAATTATTTGTACCATAATATTTTCAAATACTTGGATATGTTAGTATTACTGACTTATTCCTCTTCAACACGTAGTAATTATTTTCTCTGAGGAGGGGGAGGGGAGGACAAGTCATCTGGAAAAAAAGGTAACTGTGTGTATATGAGTGTTTATGCATGTGTGTTAACAGTGTATTTGTTTTCCTTTCTTGATAGATGTAAAACAGTAAGCTTTGTTTACTAAAATAGTAAGTCAAGATTAAATTTAAATCTCTATGATAATTTCTTAAATTTGTATTGAGTGCCCATATTAGGTTTTCTTAGCTGTTGGCACCACTGCAAAATTCCCCAACAAGAATCATATATTAACATCATTAGGTTGGAACCGCGAGGGAAGGTTTAGCTAATTCATCTGCCTTTAAACAGCACTTACCAGACAGCTTTCACTGTCTTCTCATCATCACTGTGCTCTTTATATAAGATCTCAAGCAGGCAAACAACACCAGCGGTAACCAATAGTTTCTGCAGTTAGCATAGGAAATGATAATCAAAACAAAATAACATAGCAGTGTATATTTTTATTTATCTATTATTTATTTTCGACTGTGGTATATCCTGCAAATCCACAATACATTTATTTAAAATTATGAATTAGCAAATATATTTTGAGCACGTAACATATAAAACGCACTTTGCCAGGTGCTGTATTCTTGAGGATGTGGAGGTGACGTACTTAGAGATACAGAGTTGCATAATAAGAACCAACCATTTCTCAAGATGTGTAGATGATTAATGAATCCATACATAAGTTATAAAGTGCCCTAAGTCAACAACAGCAAAGCTTTTTGTGTACATCACAGATGTCCAGTCTGTTATTAACAGCATCATCGATGCAACTGAAACTCTGAAGCAAATTGAGAGGAAGGAAGATATTTTTAGTCTTTTTTTTTTTAATAACAAGCATATTGAAGCAACACGCTTGTATTATTTCTTATGTCCTGAGTGTTGGCAGTGTGCTAGACAGTACCCTGTTTCTGGAATTAGCCACATTGTGTGGAAAGCTTCTTCTAAAATAAATGTTGTCATCTAGCCTCTAGGTTTGCTAGGGTCGGTGGTGGCACCAGCCCCCTTTGTCCTCTTTGAGGATTTCCCTAGTCAAGAGGGATCTGGAGACCCCCTGAGAAGCATGTGGGGGAGCTGAATCATCTATATCTTTACCTGGAATAAATACTGTGCTATTGGTGAAGCCTGAATACTGTTTGGTACATGTGTAAACTCAATGTTGGACTAGTGTGTAGAGTAAAATATGAGCCAATAATAATAGGAACTTTAAAATAATGTTCATCGTGGTGGGGAGGGAAATAGTGTGGTGTTAGAGTGCATGCTTAGCATATACGAGGTCCTGGGTTCAGTGCCTCCATTTAAGAAAAAATCATGTTTATCATGATGACAGATTATTTGGGAGTATCAGCTAAACTTGCACAGACAAACCGCTTAGCATAGCATCTGGCACCCACTAGGTGGTCATTTTTTCCTTCCTTGGTGTCCTTTCTGCCACCACTCTTTTTCCTTCTCCCTGTTCATTTTTCTTCTTCTTCTTCTTCTTCTTCTTCTTCTTCTTCTTCTTCTTCTTCTTCTTCTTCTTCTTCTTCTCCTTCTCCTTCTCCTTCTCCTTCTCCTTCTCCTTCTCCTTCTCCTTCTCCTTCTCCCTCTCCCTCTCCCTCTCCCTCTCCCTCTCCCTCTCCCTCCCCCTCCCCCTCCCCCTTCTCCTTCTTCTTCTTCTTCCTTTCATGTGTTAGACCCTGTTGTAGGCATAAGAGGCTACATGAGGCATGATGACCCAAATCTCAAATAAGGAAAATGGGCCTGAATTTGCTCAACACTACCCAAGGGCTGGGTAACAAATAGATTTGACTATAGATTCCCCAAGATCTGTCACAGGCTAGCCACATGAGCTTCTGTCTGCTGCACCCTGTTAAGCCAGCTCTTACGAGGTCTTCACTAAATGTAACCCAGCATTAAAAATTCAGCAGGAAAACTTCGGCCCTGGAACACCTGAGAGAAACTTGTTTTCATATTTTCTACACCTCTCAGCTTACCTCTACAGTAACTATCCCCGAATATGTATCAAAAGATTGTGTGCACATCGAAGTTACAGTATAAGGGCTTGTGTCCATGGATCCAAAGGGAATATCAATTTCTTTCCATAGAAAATATTCACATTTCACTAAAGGGAGGTTCTCTGATTCTAATGCTCATATTGCAGAAGTGAAAAGGATTCATCAAGATCGTTTCACATTTTGTGGTGAATTTCCTGTATCTAACTTCTCCATGCACGGCATTAACTGGCCGTTAGTAATAATTCCAGACAGAGTCAACGTGGCAGCCTATAATAACAGGGTGGAAAAAGAGACATCACAGGGCAGCCAGATGGCTCACTGATTCTGTTATGAACTGTTGGCTTTCCACGTTCCAAAGTAACAGTTTTCATTGTAGTTTTACGTAGAGGTTTAATTACCTTTGAGACTGAAGTTATTTGTGTTTTATTTACTTGCCTCATTGTCTTCTATAATCTTGTCAGTGGGAGTTTGCATTCCACATTATTTGGAAATTTGATTCATAAAAAAAAAGCATGCGTAAAGCACCTACTCTGACATTTATCATTGGTATGCGAGCAATAGTGGACAAAATGCAACTTTCCATTTTCAGTCTTTGCAATGCTGCCCCTTCTGCCAGTGATGTTCCTGTTTCCTTCTTCTTTCCTGTGCTGCAGCTGCACCTGTGATCTTATCAATAGTAACTGTCTCCACATTTGTAGTTCTACAGCTTTGCTCATGTTAATGGTATGGGGTGATTTTAGACCTTGCGTTTCACTTGAAGCTTTTCCAAACAACCCTAAGAAGAATGCATTTCTTGTTTTCAGAGCACTTTGGAAGAACAGATAAATAGACATTTAGATCAGCAGATACATAGATAGTTATTTATCTATCAGGGCCCATCGCCTTTACTTCAGTTTTCCTGTGGACAAGTCCACGAAAGTCAAGACCTATGGGCTGCGTTAACCTGTGCTTGCTCAGCACCTGAGGTGCTTGGTGCAAAGCGGACACTTAGCAAACAGTTTCTGCATAATTATGAACACACAGAGTACATCTCCCAATGCTGACATAAATACTGCGTGTTGCCTCGCCTTGAATTTTCCTGGACTGATCAATATTTGCAGAGAATAAAGGTGGTACATGTAAGAAGAGAATAAAATAATGAATTCCCTTCATATGCAGAGTAGAGACACAGTTTTAAGACAGAGGTGGTTGCTGTGGTTTTTAATTACATGTGTTCTCATTTAAGAGAAAGATGTGAATGTGATGTGCAGGAAGTAAGCTCTCATTTCAGTCTGTGTTACCGACATTACTGTAAGTTCAGGAAGGAAGCTCCAGTAGCTGTCCCTAAGGCGGAAAGGACAAGGGCATGAAGCAGCATCACTGTGACCGACAGGTTACAGATGACAATGGGTGTTACATACTTCTCCGGAGGTTTAGCTGAGTCCCATCACTTTTGGGTCATGCTGGTTTACCTCGTTGGGGGAGGGGCAGTGCTAACGCTCCCCTCTTCGGAGGAATCATTTGTCACCGGTATGGTTTAGAATTGCTGATGCACTGCAAAATTAAAACAGCAGGCTGACTTTGAGCAAGACTTATTATTGTTTTTAAATTATCTACAGCGAAGCACCCCCTATTGTCTGCACTAGAAGCTGACCTCTCCAACAGTCAAATTGCTAACATTCGCTTCAGAATTGCCCTTAGGAGTTGGGACCATTTTGAAGAGTCAGGAACTCACATTTTCAGATAGCTTGTCTGATTTTTTTTTTAATATCTCTATAGCTGATTTCAACGAGCTGAATAAACAAGTGAAACTATCTAGAAGAGCAATGAGGAAGCGTCATAATATGAGGCTCAGTACAGACCTATCTTGCACCAAAGACTCTTGACAAGACTTCAGGAAAAGCTTGCCGAAGGCTCGATATTTAGGTGTTGACTATTGCGGGAAAACAGATAGAACTGGGGAAAGTGTTTAATGTTTTAAAAAGATAGTCATTTCTGAGTTTAAGCATGCAAAAGCTGTGATTATTTTCATTGGCAATTTAAAATGAGAACCGAGTACAAGGAACTAGAGAATTAAAAGAAGAGATTAGAGGGACATGCTGGCATAACACTAATTGGACACGAAGACTTAAATGAAGTTTGGGGAGTGGAGTGAATTCCTGATGACGGACAAATCTAGACAAAGCCTAGGGAATGTGAAAGGAATTTATTCTTGCTGTGTGGGTTATTTGAAAATACAATATATTTAAATGGGTGGTACCTCAAATTGCAAGTAATAACATTAATTATAACCTGCTCTTTTTCACCAGTTCTCAGGCTAATAGCAGGATGCTGGTAAAATTTACTTTGATGTTTTGTTGTATGTATGCAAAACAAGTGGGAATAATTGTTACCTTATTTTCATTAAGATAAGACATGCACATGAAAAATAAGTCAATATGATTTAGAAGGTGATGTATGTAAAGAGCAGCAACCCCCCATCCAACCCCCCTCCACCCCAGTCTTATTCCCCAGGGATGGTATCTTTTCATAATTCTTTTGATGGTGAGTTCCATCTCTCTAAATAATATGCTTACACTTGCATTTATTTATCCCTTTTATATATTTGTGCAGTCTCCAGAATGAAAACTGAAGATTAATTCCTAGCTTTAATCCCCTCATTTTCCTCGTCTTCTTCTCCTCTGAATTTTTTATGTAGAGTAGTTTTTTTTTTTTGTCACTTTAAACAGTATATTTACATTGCTATTTCTTATTTCATTAATTCTCAACAGTATCTCTTGAGTATCCATATTAGTTAGATAAAGATATGGTACCTGCCTGTGTTTTGAGCATCCCCAGATCTCACCATCTCTTTATATTTCCAGAGATGTTAACTGGAACATAATGTTTGACAACCACAACCAAATCTGCCATATTTTATCTGTGAGGAGTATGAAGTGGAGAAATAATCAAGCACATTAAGATGACCATTACTGTGTAAACATTGTCCAATGCCAGTTTCAGTTATTTTCTTATGGGTCCAGTATTATATGACCTGGATTGCTCAGAGGAGAATTTTCTCAGAATCAAGGTCGAATGCATTCCCTTCCATCCTATCAGTTGCTTACAGTCAGAGCATTTCTTTGGCTTCCTGTTTGGACTCTACTTGTCTTCCATACTTTTTCCTTCCAGGAGTTCCTCGGCATCTTTTCTTCTTACATTGCTTTCCATGCCTTCATTGTATTATCACTTTAAATTCCCCACCACTCTCGTTTCTATCAAATTTTTCCTTTCCCGACCCCAGTAATTTCCTCTCTGTGCTTTCTGTCCTGAGCACCAGTCTGTACTGGTTTTCCTAGAGTGTAACAGGAGACCCTGTTCAGGTTGAGAGTGATCAGAGTCTGTAGACTGGTGGACTTTTCCTTGGAAACATGGAGCAGATGTCCTAATGCCAGAATGAAGAGAGCATTTACAGGCCTTACCTTTCCTTGGACAATTTCTTGGCTTTAAGAAAAGAACTATCTTGATTTTCATTTGTTACTTTGTTTTTGCTTTGGGGTAGGAAAGCTTCTCTGTTTTATATTTTAGGCAGTTATATTAACTATCTATTCCTATGTAGCAAGTTATCCTACAATGTAGCAGCTTAAATGGACAAGCATTTATTTTCTCTAACAAGTTTTGTGGGTTAGGTGAATCTGGGTAAAGCTTAGCTGACTGTCTTTGGCTCCAGGTCTCTCATGAAGCTGGAGTCAAGGCTGTTGACCAAGCCTGCAGTCTCATTTGAAGGTTTGACTGGAGGGTGGAAATTCACTTTCCAGTTTACTTTTGTGGCTGTTGGCAGGCCTTGTGGTCTCATATGTGGGCACAGGGCTGCTTTATGAATGCTGGCAGCTCAGCTCCCCCAGGGCAAGTGATCTCAGAGAGAGAGGCGTGGAGGGTAGAGGTTGGAGGAGGTGTGGCTCACTTAGGATGGGAGCCACAGACTTTTCATGACCTAATCTTGGAAGTGACATTCCATCGTGGCTACAGTTAGTCTAGCCCAACCATACCAAAGGGGAGTAAATCACACAAGGGCATGAATGCCAGGACCTGAGAATCTCTGGGGACCATCTTAGAGCCCTTTGCAATGTCAAAGAGTAAGGGGGATGCCAACTGATAGGACTTTTATGTACATTTTCTGCTCATCTCCTTCCAGATCTTCTCCAGGTTGGCTGCCACTGCCTTTTTTTCCCCTGTATCTCTCCGAACTGTATTCCAAGCTGTGCCTTGTGTGACTTATCTCACTCATCAACCCTTTTTCATCCACTTCTCATCTTCCACTAGTGTTTGGAAATCTCTTTATTTTGCAGACTGCATTCTTTTTCTCTTCAGTGATAGGCTTTACAGACCACTTTTATTCTTCTAGCTTTTATTTTAGTGAGGCCTCAGGAGGGAGAGATGCAAAAATATTAGTATTCTCCCCCAACTTGAACAGGGCATTGGGATTGCTACCATTCCTAGAAGAAATTAAATGTTTTGATACTGCATTTAGTTACTGTGCAGAAAAGAATACCTTTTGCTTTTCAAGTAACTTCTTTTCACATTCAAAACACAGATGAGAAGTCTTCTCTATACCCACAGTTAGTCAAGTTTTCAAATTTTAGCAGATCCTGAAATATGAGGAACACAACAGAATGTTCTTATCGCTTCTGAATTCTGAGCCTCCTGCTCTTCCCCCTCCCCCTACTAGCTTAACTTTCTGAAGCAGTTTCTACTTGCTTGGGTGTTTGTGCTTTTGCATTTATACAACTCCAAAGAATCTTTTAATCTTCCCAGTGTGACAGAATTTAGCAATAATCATTTGGACTCAAAGAGCAATCACCAAAATTCTAAATGACTCTGTGGTTGATAAGGCCTGAGTTCTTTTGCATTATTTTATTGTCATTCATTTTTGATGGTCGGAAGTAGATAATGTGATAAGCCAGCCAAATACCCTTCATTCGCTCTAATATCTTATCTTTAATGAAATTTTGGAAAGAAATGGCCTTATATTTCTGACTACATAATGCGCTATTCATCAATGAAGAAAAGCCAAAAATGAAAAGCCAGGAACAGTTTTGTCTTGGTATCCAATTTCAATTTGTTCCAGAGAGTAAGGAACAGAAATATTAGAGAAATTTTAGAGTAGTGTTGGAGGAGAAGAGGATTTTTGTTATGCCTACGGTCCAGATTTTTTTACTTTGATTTCAAAAAACATTTGTCAATTAATTTCGGTGGTAATTAGAGCAAAATCACTCCTTGCTTTGCTAAAAAGAAATGCAGAGACTAACATAAATAAAAAGCAAAGGAGAGAAACATTTTACATTCAAACTTAACCATATATGACATTTAATAGCCTTGTATAGTTATCATTACCTATTTTTTTGTTTATCATTTAAAGTTAACTGTTCCTCTCTAATTAAAGAAAAATATTCTATTTATTTAATTAAGCTGAATTAAAATAAATTTTGTTCTACTCTTTTATTAAAGTTCTCCACTTACCTTGTGTATAAGTTAGTTTGTGCTGTGTTGAAAAGAGCCCCAAAACTTAGTCACTAAAAACAGCAACCATTTATGTAGCTCAGGATTCTATGACCCTGCAGTTTGGACTGGGCTCACCTGGGTGGTATCTAGTCTCAGCCCAGTTTGGCTGATCTCAGCTGGCCTAGTTCACATATTGATGGTCAGCGGCCGGGTTGGCCAGAGACTGGTTGATCCAAGATGGCTCACTCGCGACAGCTTACCTGTGTTGCACGTGTGTCTTATGCTACAGAAAGCCAGCTAAATCACAGACTTCCTTGAGTGAGACTAGAACTGTGCAAAACCCTTGAGCCCAGGCTGGGAGCATGCATAACATTGTTTCTGTTGCACTGATGAAGCCCAGATTCAAGGAGAGGAATTATAAGAATTGTGGCCGTGTTTGTAATTGATCATAACTTAGGGAGTATGACCTGTATGAACAATTGTGCTCCAGTCCACCAAGTGATAAAATCATGTTGTCACATACATTTTTTAATAGCAGAAAGTCAAATGATGATAAACAAATGTGTACAGAGATTTGTCCAAATCTGAAAAATTTGGGTTAGCATTTCTAATACTGGCTATTTCAATTCTACCCTCTCTCCTCTGAAGGCAGCCTCCTAGTGTGTTAGGTGGCCTTATTCATGTCTTCCTGGGCACATGCAGTATCAGAACAGCTCATCTGTTCAGCTGACAGCAGGTGCTGTTTAAGTCCTGCAGTTAGCTTTCTCCCCTTCCTCCCTAGAGGTATTCATCAGTGAACTTTGATGGTCAAAGATCACTTTACTCAGAGACCACTCTAGTACAAAGTACATGAATCTGTTTGGAGATGCAGGGTATAGATATGGATACAGGTATAAATATAAAGGTATAGATATACCTTTTGTGTTCCTGGTTAAATAAGCTTGCCATTGTCGCTGTTTTATGTCTCCTTTACACATAAACCCACATACCTTCACATTTTCCTCAACTTTATATATGACATTATTTTTCTCTAATTATATGCTTTGTTATTGCCATAATATTCTTTTTTTTTTACTCAGTTTTTCTCATTCAAGCATTAGGCTAAAAAGATGTCAAAAACCTTAAAGTCACTGTTTTTCCCCTCTGAGGATAGGAATATTATCTGAATTGCAATGTATCTCTAGAATTCTGCTTCTAATTCATCTTGACATGCCTATAAAATCTGCTTAAACATGAGGCAGAAACTAACAGCATGCTTTATTTCTCAATCTAAAAACATTTTAAGAAACAGAAAAGAACATTCCCCCTTTGAGTAAGTGGGTGAAGAGAGTGGAACTCTACTCGGTGTGAGAAGGAAAATCCAGGTAGCTGGAATTAGGAAACATGCCCTAGGGAGTGAATGTTTATGTTCCCCCGAAATTCACATGCTGAAACTTACCCTCCGAGTGATGGCGTTAGGAGGTGGAGCCTTTGGAAGGTAATTAGGATCAGATGAGGTCATGAGGGTGGGGCCCTCATGAATGAGGCTCCTGCCCATGTAAGAGAGAACTTGCTTCCTCTCTCAGCTCTCCTCTCTGTGAGGATAATACTATAAGAAGTCAACAGTTTGAAACACAGAAGGAGGTCCTCACCAGAACGCAACTCCTCTGGTCTGAGACTTCTAGCCTCCTGAACGGTAGGAAATAAATGCCCATTGTTTATGACTCATCTGGATTACGGTACTTTGTTATGGCAGCCTGAATTGAATAAAATAATATGAAATCTTGGTTCAAGTGGTATGAACTCTTAGAAGAGCAGAAACACTGATACTCAAATGCAGATACCAGGGGAAAATCTCACAAAGCTAAAAAAAAAAAAAAATATATATATATATATATATATATATGTTTTGGAAATTATGCAAACTTTTGGTTTAACTTCCCCATGTGTAGCCTCTCTTATTGCAAATAACCAAGCTGCACTGGCTTTTATTCCTTCCTGAGATGTGCAGTCAATAAAATGTTCTCATTTTAGCATCACATATCCTCATTGTTGTGTGATGGAGTGGAAGAATGAAATAGAAGAAAGCCATATGACTTCAATTCTATTTAAGGCATATAGAACCAAGCTTTTATTTTCAACTTAAAATAATAAATTGAAGTTTTGAATTACATTCTAATGTAGGCCAGTCATTTCTACTAAAATCTACTCACAGTCTAATAAGACTATATATAAATTATCCAAATGGATTTTAGAATAGCAATATTCAGATAAACCAACACAGAAAATATATTTTCAGAAAGGAAAGGGAATATGATGGAAATAATTAAGGCACAGACCTATGTGAGTATGAACAATGCACATAACCACATTCAAATATTAGCATTATTTCATTCATTTACCAACTAAACGTGTGTGAAACATTTAGTGAAAGACACCATTCTAGGCAGTGTAGAAGCAGCAGCTAACACAATGAAGTATAAACTCTGCCCTCATGATCCTTAGATTGTAGTGAGTAGAAAAAAAATGAAGGAAATGCGTAAACAAATTATATCATCTACTTGATAACAGTAGATGCTTTAGAAAAGAATATTAGAAAAGGAAACTAGGTAATGACTTCATAAAAAACAACCACATGAAAGGCCTTCTTGGACAGGCTTAATAACTGACAAATTTTATTTAAACTATCCAATAGTAATTAGATGATAACTGTCACTGAACCACTCATTCCAACTGTGACAACCTCAACCATGATGTCATAGAACCCCCCTGGCAGCTCTACTCAGTGTCTATGCCAGCTTGAATTCATTTGGCCCTTAGTTCTTTGTTAATAGGAAACAATATATGCACAGTACAGTTTGCCTGCAATTTGAGTGCTTTCAAGATTCTCTGAATTTGATCCACAGAATCCAGTTAGAAAAGACTGAAGTCATTTTAAAGTTAAATCTGCTAAAGGGCAGTACTATAGTGACTAATGCCTTTACAGGAAAGTAAAAATATGTCAGATTGGAAAGAATTCAGCCTTTCTATAAAGATGATTATAATAAAATTTCAGTAAAAAATTTTGATTTCCGTTCTGTATTAGTTTGCTGTAGCTGCTATAACAAAATGCCACAGACTAAGTGGCCTAAACTGCAGACATTTATTTTTTCATGGTTCTAGAGGTTGGAAAGTCCAAAATCAAGGTTCCTGCTGATTTGTTTTCTGGCAAGAGGTCTCTTCCTGGCTTATAGATGGCTGCCTTCTCATTGTCTTCATGTGGTCTTTTTTTTAGGTACATGTACCTGGAGAAAAAGAGAGATCTCTTTATCTTCCCCTTCTTGTAAAGTCATTAATCGTATTGGGTTAGGGCCCCACCCTTATGATCTCATTTAACCTTAATTATCTTCTGATAAAGTTTCAGGTCAAATTTCCCATCCTTCAAAAGAACCAAAGAAAATCTTAATTTTCCTAATTTATGTAGAAAATGAACAAGAGTATATTTATTACAAATGAACAAAGGTGTTATTTCTCTCAAGCACATTTCATCAGACTTTCAGCATATGTAGAAATCATATCCTCCCTAATAACAATGGCTGGCTAGTCACAATGAAATAGTGTATCTATCATTTTTATTATTCTCCAAAAGGAATTTTCAGATTGAATGGTAGATATTGTTTCTTATTGGCTCTCTTTTTAAGCTCCATATTGAATTCTTTTTAACACATTTTATCTGTTACAATGAATGATATATTTACTCTTTTTAGAATTGGGTAGGGGGCAATTGTGTCTTTCATTTTGTTAGAATTAGTACACTGCTAAGGAAGGACAGAGACATTCATTAAGAGCTAGCAAGACAAGGAGACATGTTCTGCAATAAAAATGTCTCTTCTGTAAGTGGTGAATTAAAGGCTGGAAACTAGATTTATCTTTCAGTACTTCTTACTAAAAGGGTTGAACTTCCAAACAACCCCAAAATGATGCAGACATGGAGAGTCTTTTGAGACACATTTCTAGCACTTAACAGCACTTGGTCATTTTATATGATGCATTTGGATGAGGCAGATTGCATCGCTCTTCCTTGTGCATTGGTATTTTCTAAGTACACAATTTGGTATATAGAGGAGCAAGCTGACAACAGAATTGGCAAAGTGATTTTTGTTCACTCTTTCTGTCCTCATTGAGTTAAAAGATTTCTAAGTTCTGTATTTTCTGGGTGTCTAAGTGACTGTACTTTATACTAAAAAAGTAACTCAAAATCTGGCTAAGGAAATTAAATTTTTACTAATTTATACTGATAAATTCTGCATTC
Organism: Camelus dromedarius; assembly: GCF_036321535.1. NCBI lineage: Eukaryota > Metazoa > Chordata > Mammalia > Artiodactyla > Camelidae > Camelus > Camelus dromedarius. The sequence continues at coordinate 28,053,508 of NC_087450.1, forward strand.
TAATTAAGATGGATATGGGTAGAGAAAGAAAAGAAAAACTTCCTACTAGTAATAAGCAGAATAATTTAGAGAAATAGTCATTTTGGATATCCCTTTGGGTTCCATTTGTGATTCATTGTGCTTATTTAAAAATATGTTAAATTCTTTAAAAGTACATTAAGATTAATAGTACAAAAATGTAACCTGCATTTGAGCCTAGGATTACATCTAAGAATTTGGTTTTCTTGCACAGATTAACGAAACTTTCCACATTAGTCATACAGATGAGCATTAATAGCTGCCTAAGAGTCATTTGGATATTAGATTTATGTAACTTTACATTTGTTTAGTAGAAAAGATATGCTTTACATATTGGTCTATATGCTACATCCTAAAAGAGTTCCTAAGAAAACAGTCTCACTGTAGGTGGTTTTCAAATTATGAGCCAGGAACTCCTTTCTCTCCCTCCCCACCACTCAAACGCGAAGAATTAACCGTGTGATCAATTTCCTAGAAATATGTACAAGACTTCTGTGCTGTAGAGTTTCTAGTGTCAGTGCAGGCTTTTGATATTTAAAAAGACACTTAGTAGGTGCTCTCCAAGTAACTGTTGAAATACTTGATAAAAATTCTCAGCGGTAATCCTCAGTAAAGCATTGAGACATACTGTGGCTAGTTAGTGCTAACTAATAAAGTGTATGCAGTTTTTTTATTCTAAGCTATATACATTGTCAAACCAGTATCTGAGCTACACTGTACAGCATATCTCAAGTTTTATGTTATCTGTGAATGTTTCCCATCAAAGTAAAATATCGTACCAGAGTTTAACAACCAAGCAGGAAGATTTTATTCATGACTGTTGCAATATGCGGGAGAGAGACTGAATTCAGCTCCACTGGATCAAAGAGCTGACCAGCTTTAAAGAGCTGAGGTAGAGGATCAGAGGTCACCTGTGTTTGCTATTTGGCCTTACTCAAAGGGACAGTAGACTTTCTTGTTACTTCACGACAGGAGACAGTTTTACAACCTGGAAGGGGATGTTCCCCTGAGATAGGCTTCTATCCTCCCATAAAGACTGGGAGTTAGGGATGCTCTTTTTCTTGATAATCATCTTTTAAAGAGATGGCTCCTGGGCCCTTGAGAAAGACATTCCCTAGGTCATAAAACTGGCAAGAGGCTTTTAAGGAGATTTATATACATTTTAAAAGAGGCAGAGCAAGAAGATGTAATTATGTTTTTCTAAAGTAAATGCTCTATGAAAAGGGAAGTCAGGGCCTATAATTAGGAGGGTTTCTTGCTGAGGGAAGTCAAGCTGAAAGAAACTCTGACTGTCTTGGTCATTCTTTAACTCTTCCCAGCGACGGGACCCTCTTTCTTTCCCCAAATCCTATAGCCTCTTTTATCTTTCCCACACTCTTGGTGCAGTTACCCAGACTGGTTAAATGCTAGATTGCATGTATGTCTTTGGAGCATTTATGGCATGGTACCAAGTATTTGTATGCATTTTCTCATTTAAACTTCACAATAATATTTTGAAGGAGTTATTCCTGTAAGCTCCGTTCAGAAGGAGTCCTGTGACTTATTAAGGGTAGGGCTAAGAAATTCCCCCGAGTCCCACAGCTAAGTGATAGATCCTGCACTTGAATCTCTGCAAACTAAATATAGAACCCAGTGTGTCTTCCGCTGTCTTAGTCAGCTCGGGCTGCTGTAACAAATACCACAGACTGGGTGGCTTAATTGTAGGAGTTTATTTCTCATGGTTCTGGAGGCTGAGAAGTCCAAGATTAAGGTGCTGGAAGATGGATTTCATTCTGATGCCTCTTTGCGTGAATCATAGGCTCCCACCTTCTCACTGGGTGCTCACAACATCTTTCCTTGGCGTGTATGTATAGAGAGAAAGAGAGATCTCTTTCCTCTTCCTCTTGTAAAGTCACTGATCTTACTGGATTAGGGCCCCACCATATTGACTTTGTTTTACCTTAATTACCTCTTTAAGATTCTGTCTACAAATACAGTTATGTTGAGGGTTAGGTCTTTGAAAGGAAAAAACTCTTTTTAATTCTTCTACTCACCACTCTATTCTCAATACTTCCGGCCACCGAATGTGTGGATTTTTCCCCACACTGAACCAGCTGGGTGTCCTACAATTCAAGTCCGTTCTGACATTATCTACCTGGATTTAGAGTCAGATCCCACAAATTAAGGACTCAGTGCCCCCAAACTGTTCCTACTTCAAAGATCCATCACAAGTCCCAGATTGTCACCTGTACTTCTGACCAATCAGCTGTAAACTGTGGTTCCCACAACCCCCTCCTTGGATTCAGTCATTTGCTAGAATGGCTCATAGAACTCATGGAAACATTTATATTTACCAGTTTATTATACAGTAAAGGAAATGATGAAGGATACCGGTGAATAGGCAGATGAAGAGATACCTAGGTCGAGGTCCAGAAGAGTCACAAGTACAGGATCTCTGTCCCCATGAAGTTGGGGTACACTACCCTCCCAGCATGTAGATATGTTCACTAATCCAGAAGCTCTTCAAACCACATAGTTCACGGATTTTTGTGACAGCCTTAATACGTAGACATGATTGATTATTAAGTCAACCTCCAGTCCTCCCCTCCCCAGAGAATGGGGGATGGGGGTGAGGCTGAATGTTCCAGCCTTCTATTCATGGTCTTTCTGGTGACCAGCCCCCATCCAGAAACTGCAGAAGCCCACCAGGAGTTGCTTTATTAGAACAAAGCACACTGCAATCACCCAGGAAATTCCAAGGGATTTGGGAGTTCTTTGTCAGGAAACAGGATCAAAGACCAAAGATTACAACAAAAGATGTTCCTACCACCTTTATCACTTGGGAAATTAGAAGGGTTTTAGGAGCTCTGGTCAGAAGCCAGGAACAAAGACTAAAATATGTATTTCTTATTATATCACAGTATCACAGCCTTCAACATATGGATCTTCAAGGAACACAATTCATTCCAGAGTAACGACCTTACTGACTGCATTGCACAGTCCATGGTGATAGGTTCTGTATCTTGATTATATTTGAACTCAGCACACTGCCTTGGTCATAAGGGTTATGGGTTACTTGTTCAGCTCATCACAGTTGACTCCCATGGGCTCCACTTCATCTTATGTAAGCATTGTCAGAAGAGGGACAATGAAGTGTCCAAGATATATTAGACTTTTTTAAAAAATATTTTTAGACTTTGTAGAATGAGGAGAGGAAGAGTAAGGGTCGGATACTTCTGGAGACTACATAGTGGCCTGGCACGCTATCCTTTTATTTGATGGCCCATGTGTTGTGTGCTCACTATCTGCCAACACAGCCACGGCCTTGGCTGTGTGCAGGGGGTTGGGCCCAGGTGTTGCTCTGTGGGGTTGCCTATTCAGATGGTTGGAACATGGCTAAGGAGTGAGAATCTCTTGTTCCAACTCTTATACTGACGACCTATGTAACATTCAGTAGGACACATTATGTCATTGATTGTCTTTCTATAGAGAATGAGGTTAGGTCTGTCTGTTCACAACAGTCAGATTATGTGTGCAATCTTGAGACTAAGAAAAGACATTATTATTTTAGAATCCAGGTCTACTGTTTTGAAATGCCCAATGTCACCCTGTTGTAGCTAAGACTGGGTAATATCCAGTGTTAAAAGAAAAAAATGTGCACACAATTATCTATATTTATAGAATTGTAAAAACTCCATCAGTATCTCTAACAAAAGAATTTTAAAGACCAACATTTTAACGGTGTTACTCTGAAGAAAACTTTCTCTGAACAACTGGTAAACATTTATATGATCATGATCAAAGATAGAAGTAAGAGAAATCAGAGCTAGAAAGGCAAAGGAACTTGAATATTTACCAACAGGTCTCTTTTCTCCGCAGCTTCCCTCACTTTTGTATTCAACCTATGGTCTCAGTTCTTACTATTCCCAAGACAATGTGCAAATCACTAAGGGTATAAACATAAAGGTCTTGAAAACAAGAGTCTCAGCCCACAGAAAACCAATACAACGTAATAGGTGGGAGAAGTTATTTACCACTGGCACAATCAGGGAAAGCTCCGCGGAGGAGGTGGGTTCCGTGACTAGTCTGAATGTAAGGGAGGATTCCGCTAAGGCTGCACATGGGAAGGTATCCTGGGAGGTAAGCGTCGTTTGAGTCAGGGTGTTAGAGTCGACATGTCCCTTATTTAGAAGACGGAGATTAGAATACACAAGGGCGGTAGGACAGGGGTAGGGACTCGGGCTTTATTCCTAAAACAGGGAGAATCAGTGAGGGGAGACGGTAGGGGAATGCTATGATCTGATTCATAATTTAAGATTACTTTGGATGTTGTGTGGAAAATAGGTTTAATCAGGCAAGAACGAGAGAGGGAATGTCAAGGCTAGTGAGTAGCACACCAAAATCATGAAATCAGCTACTTTCTGAGGGTTGTTCTCAAGCCACCTTGTTTTTCATGCTCCATCCTCTGGGTGATATGTTCCCAGAGCCATAGCCTTAAAAAACAATAACACATTGATGAGTCACAAGGAGAAGGAGTGTGTCCCTCGTTAAACTTCAGCCATTCAATTTTTTATTCTGAGTCTGCACTTTTAATGGTTTTCAAGAGAGGTGTGTTCTTTGTAATTCCCCCAGCAGCTCAGAACTTATTTAAGGTGTTGCTAAACCCTTTGAGAGACGGAGGCGTGCTTTATGTTTTGTGATTGATGAAATGTTCCCCCTAAATAGATCTCACATTGCTGAATCTGATGACATGAATAATAAAAATAACCATGGGAAGGAAGTAACCATTTTGAGCAGTATGCAGGGAAGAGATACTTATTTGGTGTTGAAAAGTAGAACACATTTTCAAGATGAACTAGGCTCTCCAGACCACTGCAGGAAGCCTCCTGACATTAAAATCAGAGGACATTTCAGGGCCAAATTTGCTAAAGAAAAATTCTCTGTTTTAAACACACACACACACAAATCTGGTGTTTCAGATGGCATGTGCCTCAAGAATTGAAGAGATGTTGAAGTTCAAATTGAGTGGATGTTTTTCTATTTTTGTAGGCAGACAGTGGGCTTGGGATGAGGGAGCGAGGTTACTGCATTACTAAATGGTAATCAGTAATTCCCACTGGTTGCCAAATGTATTTTCTAAGTATTTTATGCACTCAGTATGCCAGATGTGCAAGTCGTAAGCCTAGATACTGAAAACAAAGAAACTGATATGTGCCACAGAACCAATGAGAAAACGCAGGTAGCAGTTCCTAAGAATTCATTATAAAATGTTCACAGTTGTGGGATGAGCCTGAAGTTGGGCCCCAAAGGCTAAAAAGTCACTCCTTTGCAGATTTGCAAAATTAGTTTGGAACTGAGAGCTAACAGGGTTAGCTGCAGAGCAGACCTATGTTCCTGTCCTGGCTTATCCATTTACTAGCTGACAGGTCACCTTTACCAAGGCTTAACCTGATTAAGCATCCACAAAATGGGAAAACTATAACTCAGTTTGTAAGAGGATTGTAAAACGTGCAACTGACGATGCATGTAGCGTTCCTGGCACTTACAGATGCTTAAGAAGCTAGTGTTATTTTTCAGAAAAATGTTTTAAAATATAGACATGTCTCGGCATTTTCAAATCTCCCTCCTCTTTAACCTTGTCGCATTTTCCTATTTTTACCCACTGTGCTCCTCCCACACTCTCCCCTTCCAGCTGATCACTCTCTTTAGCTACTTTCCTGAAGCCCATGGCTTCCGTTGCCTGTAGCAGCCTGGTTCCATATGACATCGCACATCTGATTTCTCCACCTACCTAGATGTAAGCTCCCTTTCATTTCAACCTCTCTGACTCCTTATCCTCACTTCCATGTCTGTGTACCAACCAGTCTCCTTACCTTAAAACCTCACTTGTCTACCCACTCCTGGTTGCCACTGCTCCCCACAGCTAGTTCACACGTCATCAGCTTAGGAGACCGTGGCAAGAGACCACCTAAACGTGCCTGTCATGTACTAGTCAATAAGAACGTCCTAGCTCTAGTGGGTCAGTAAGGCCTTTATCTTTGTAAAAGAACCAATTTCTTTTGCTCCTCCTCCACGCCCTACCTCGCTTGTTGCCCCCAACTCACCAAATTATAAACTTCCTCAAGACTTGACCTGCCTGTTCTCAGCCATTGGAACCCCTTCTTAGTGTCTAATGCAACGCTTGCAGGTTTATAACCTGAGTGACTATTACTGAATATCACACCAGCTTCAAACTACTGAGAATCTATTTCAGCTAGTCTAAAATCCTCATTTGATAGTTGAGTGACCTAATGATTTTAAACAACCTACCATAGTGACAAAACTAGTTGCACAGATGGGACTAGAACTTACTCTCTGCACTCAGAATTTCATACTTTAGCTTTGGCTATAATTGATAAGAAGTCTTAGCTCCCCCACTTAAAAGAAACGGTTAGAATTATCCTATAGGATAGAATATATATTGTGATTCTCTTGCAAAACTAAGAAATGTATTCAGGGAAAGTAGAGCGTAAGACTAAGGGAAGTTCATATTTCTCTTTCACTGAACCTTAGAATACTTCTAGATGTAAGGTATTTTAGAAAAATACAGAAGACAAAAACCCTGTGTCTTGTGTCGATAGGTGTTCGAGCTAAGTGCTGGGGCTTGAGGTCTTGATGAGACTTGAGTTCACGGTCTCAGTTCTTGTCTGATCTGCTGTGGTGTATAAGGCACGTTATTTAAACCCCTCTGACATACATATGTACATATATCAAGCGAGCCTCAGCACCTACCACAAATCACTGTCCTCAGTGTATTCTCATTTCTTCCCTATCAGTCAGGAAGGGAGGACACACAGACAACGAGATGATGAATTACCATTTGATTTCATCAAGAGCTAGCAATACATGGAGAGACCTATCTTCATGGGTAAAATGAAAATAACAATGCCTAATTCCTGGAGTCCTGTGAGGGTTTTTTGAAGTAACCAATATGAAGTATCTGGTATAAATGTCAGATATGTTAATATTGTCCTTCATGTTCCTAGATGGCACATTTAAACTAGTTAAAACTATGTTAAAAATTGTGAGAGCATAACTTTTCTTTTCTAAAAATTATATTTGACACCTACTAAATGGTATGTAGTGTAGCTGTCCATCCCATCTGTCCCACCAGGATTTTTGAATATTTAAGTTTTCTTTGGATAAGGCACAAGGGAGATCATCCGTTTAAACAAGTTTGGCCCTGAAGTGAATGGTGCTACAGCAGTTGCCCCATTGAACTGCGTTTTAAAAGGTGCATCCATTAGCTTTGCCTTTGCCGCCCTCATTTTTTAATGTGATGCTGATTAAACATCCATGAAGCCTGTATAATCTTTTACTCAAAGTAAGTAAAAAGCAGTCCCAGATTTTCATTGCAAACCTGTCATTGGTCACCAGGTTGAACACATTTGCAGGAGAAAACATGACGAGTTTTCACAGGGGGAAAAAAAATGACACTTGTCCCTTTAATGCTCTTGGGTTTATCTGTAGTTGGATTTAGTGCCAGGGCAACTATAAGCTCATCAGTGTTCCTTTGTAACTTATAGTACATGTTTTGAAATAACATTGAAAAGTGTAAGTGATGTAGGCAAAAAGACTTTCAGGTATGATAATTCTTAATCAGAATCTCATTTAGAGAAAGCGGCACCCAGAATTACTAAGCCAGGTAAAGCCGTGTGACATCTTTTCCTAAAAAGACAAGAGAAACTCTTGGCAGTGATTTGTGCTCCCTTCTATGGGTTCTAGTATGTTATGGAGACTGATATGCATATGTACATAGATCAGACAAGCCCCAGCACCTGCTACAAATCACTGTCCTCAGTGTATCCTTGTTTCTTCCCCGGCTATCAGTGAGGAAGGACACACAGTCCCTTGGAAGACAGCAGAATGATGTAGTGCTACTTGGCTTCAACAAGAGCTGGGGATATTCATAGAGACTGAAGCCCAGCATTAACTAAGGGAGCAATTTGGTTGCTGTGAAAGCTTTATTTCTACCTACTGTGTAAGAGATTCTGACAACCAAAAAAATTTACAGGTCACTGAATAAAACTCTAATGTGTTCATTCTGTGACATTTCAGCGACTACTCATCATAGATTTCAGAAAAATAGTAAAATGAAAGTGAAGGGCATAAATAAATAGAACACATCTCTTATTTTTAAAAATAAAAGAATTTGAAGTGATTTCATGCCATCTTGTTCATGTTCCAAAGTTCTGTAAAATGAGCCATACATTTTATCTTTCCATCTCTAATTGTTTGGCAGTGATCCTATTAAATATCAGATTTTTATCCCAGGTCTAAAATTGTGTACACATCCTTTAAATTTTTTTCACAAAAACTTTGAATTGGTGCTAAGTGTAAAGTGATTTTCTAAATGATTTATATTTTTTATTTACATTACGTTGGAGAGGACAAGATTCTTGTGTGAGGGAGTTAATTGTGTTAAAGAATCGAGTAGCATTCTGTGTATCCAATCATTAACTGCAAGAATTAATATGCTTTCTAAATGAGAAAGCACTAAGATGTCACTTTTTTTTTCCATTTTCTGAGTCAGTACCCAGGATTGGAATAATTAGAAAAGTTATTTATCATTTTTTATTACCTGCCAACATTGGTTTTGTAGTCATGGTGTTTGAATTGTCTTTTATGTAGGATGATAAAGAAAGTAGAAAACTCTTGAATAGATGATTAGCAAAATATAGGTTAAAGATGACTGCATAGTATATTTTAAAGAGTCTTTCAAAATGTTTTGATTATTCAACACATTTTAGGAATTCTCTAGGAAGACAGCAGTAAAGAATCTTCTTGATTTTAACTAATATCCTTGGCTCCTTGAATTATGTCTCTTTTAGTGAAATAAAGGCTAACAGTTGAGTCTCGAATAATTTGTTTCTTGAAAAAATATTTATTACAATGTTTCTAAACTGGAAGCATTTAGTAACCGTGAGATGTATTTCATAGGAGATTTAAAAACAAAAAACAAACAACGAAAAGATTCTTATCTTATCTAAGAGAATTGCCAGTATGCTGACTGCGTGTTTTTGATTACACTAGATTTTTGTGACTTGAGTCTATGCCTATTTCCAACCAAAGTACCCTTCCATCCTGCTGTACTGCACATACCCAACTTGCCCAGATCCGACACATACGACAGAGTCAAGTTTCATAGATAATCCTCCATAGACATCTTAGAGAATGAACACTCCAAAGCAACTTGGTCCTTAAATTTGAAAACACAATCTATGCTAATAGCTGCAGCATGTATGTCAGATTAGCACTATTTGTGCAGAGTTAAGACCTAAGTAGATGACACTGTGTTTCCTCTTCCCTCTTAACGTACTTATTGAGGTTCAGCCCTTTGCAAAAGCTTGATGGAGTCACCAGTTATCATCAGTTGGCATTGGTATCTACTAATTGTTAGGGAAAGGCTTTAATTTTTAAAGTGCTATGCACTTTAACATCCTATCTAACGATTACATGAAAATTCTAATTCAATATAGTTTACAATTGCTAACTTAACTGACAGCACAGGAAAAATGCCTTCTTGATACCAGGTTAAATGCATGGGGGTTTTTTTGTTTTTTTCCTTCTGGAAAAATTGAGAAATGTTACTTATAGTTATTCAAGTGGAAAGAGGAAGGAATCAGGCAGGCAGGAGGGATTTTGGTAGACATTTAATGACCTTTCCATCGTAGCTAAGTGTGTATGTATTTGTATCAAATATAGTTACATATTTATTCATATATATAATGTATATAACATAAATAGGGGAAAAAGAAGATTTCTGATTATTTTAAATTTGGAATGCTTAAGCAGGAGTGAAATGTTTTTCTCTCATCTGTGACTGGCTCATCTTAAATCTGGTAAAATTTGTTAGAACTACTTCAGAGACATGAAATAGGGCATTCTGACTGTGTTAAACTTATATGGAGTTATCAAGTAAATAATATGATTGCATATAGATTTCCATTACTGTCTCATATGTGAATTATATTTAATTCTTTAGAGAATTAACCTATAAAAGCATGCTCTGAGAATAAGCCTTGCTGGGAAAAATGTCCAGGTAGGTGCAGTGTTTACAGATGAATAATTATGTTTGGAAACATTTGCATTCTCATATCAAGCATGTATCATAAATACACTTCCAATATGCAGTTATGAATTTTAGGATTTAAAAAAAATGAAACTGCAGAAAGCACTTTAGCATTATGCTGTTAAAACAGTTTAATTAGAATGAATATAACAGTAAATAATAAAACCATTTAAGAAAAAGACAAACATGTATTTATAAATGCTTCTTATTAAGGAATGATACATAATCAGTCTTTGATTATAAAATATGCGTGACACATTGGTGTTTTTTTGTTCATAAATCAAAATTATAAGTAATTTGGTGCCCCAGCTACTTGATTTTCAAGGTTGAAATGAAGAGTGCCCATTTTGCAGTGTAGAGTTAACAAATATACACATCTGTGCTGAAAATGACAAAGTTGGCCTTCAATCCTCTACCACAGGCTCTGAAACTGCCTTGTTAGAATCAAACAAGACCTATCCCTTAAGGGCTGAGGACTCAAGGGGGGGTGCAAGAAGAGCAGAGAAAAGACATGTGCCTTTCCCCAAGCAGCCTTCAAGCTTGTTGGTGAGACCAGTCCAAAATCAAAATAAGAAAACCTAAATAATAAAGTGCTGTTCAGAGGAAGTGACTGGAAGGACTTCTAGGGTTGAGTAGCGGTAAACCTCTCAGTTGCTCAAAGCGACAGGATGAATAATTGAACCCTATACACTGGGGATGGGGAAAGCATGGATGAGGTAATGTTTTAGAAGGATTTGCAAAGCAGAGGGAGTGATTAGGAAGCATGAAGTTCAGTGTGCTTGCTGCCTGACCTCATGCTAGTCCCTCGTCTCTACTTACCTACTATTTTCCAGTAGTATTTTCCCAATATTCTCAATCCTGCCAGCTCATTATTTTCCTGATTTTTAAAAAATTCTCATCCCTGCTGAGGCTCAGGATGCTGTGATCAAACCACAGGAGTATCTCCTATGCCCATCCCTCTTGTTACATTGCCTTAACATGTTGAGACTATTCGACATAAATAGGAAATTAAATGTTGGTGGAACAGTCAACTTCAGTCTGTTTTGGTAGAATCTGACATGGTAGAAGATGATATACCAGAATTACTCAAGCAAGAAACTGTTCCTTCAAAATGCTTGCAAATAACTAGCAACCTTGATCTATAAAAACATACTTTTTATATCAAATCAGCAGTTTCTGACTTCTAGGATAAGATACCTTACAGTATTAAAAAAATTTGCATGTATCTTTATCTTCTTTTTCCCCAAAGATGTAAGACTCAGAAGGAAAAAAAAAAGTTATGACAATAATGCGGAAGAGTTAAGATGCGGCAAGTAATGAAATGCTGAAGTCATAGTGTTTTGACATGAAGTCATAGTTGGAACAGGTCCATTACTGCCTTCACATTTATTTTCATGACCCCTTTCACTGAGTATTCCCGGTTTCCCCCATTTTACCACAGGTCCCTGCTTGCTCTTTGAGCGGCAGCAAAGCAAAGTTCGGTAATCTGAATGGTAATTTGAGAGGCATTGAAATCTCCTAGTTCCCTGAATGCATAGCTCATTAATGTCAAGACAAAGAAAAATAAACCAGCCCCATAAAAGGTCATCTGGAAAAAGTCCAGCCTTGTATGCCAGAGGCACTTTATGGGAATGCCACTGTGACTAGAATGTTAAGGAGGAGACGTTATTTTATTGTTCTAGATTCTCCTCAAAACGTTTAGAGAAGTCATTAACATTTTCAGCCCAGAGGGGGACCTTTGATGCATTCCTGCTACAGAGAAAGCATCCAAGTTACAATCTAAAAGTGTTCTAAACAATAGAGTCAATTATCTATCACTTTTAAATGGACATCTTCCTGCATTAAAATGCCGTAGCTAAGCCGTGATAATTAAACAGTGTTCTGCAAAGAGTACCTGAGAATTAATGTGACCTGTCCCTAAACAGAAAGTCAATGATCTAAGGAGTAAACCTGCAGCTCTTAGAAAATCTTTGATGTTGCAGAAGAATTTTACCCACAAAAAAATTAGAGTCCATCATTCGTTACGTATTGTCCACTATGTATTTAAATATGTGCTTTCTAGCCTTACAGATCTACATGAATTGATGAGTCATCAGAAAATATGGGTTTGGGTAACGTAAAAAGCCAAAAAAAAAAAAACAAACCAAAAAACCCTGTGCTTTTGCTGTTCAAATCTTTACCCAGGAAAGGGCTTTACAGAAAACTTTCCTCCTTATTAAGTAAAGCAGAATTCATTGAGCTATTCTTGAGGATACTGTGGGTGATGATGTGCACTTGCACTGTTACATTTTAATTGGAAAGCAAAATGACCATTGTTAGGATTTGCAAAAGCGTGCTTTTCCCAAATACAGGGCTCATTCCCATCTTTTAGGCTTTTATTTTGTTGTAGCTTTTATTATTTAACATTGATTTTCCCTAGTAGTGTTGCAGTGCCATTTTCATGGAGACAAGGGGGCAGTTTGCGGTTAATTTTGCTTTTTCATTTCAAAAATATTTTGACAATGCGTCACTTGGGGGCTGTTACTACACATTTGAAAGAAGTGTCTGCTGTGGCAGAGGACGTAGAGTTGACACTTTATAAGGCATAAATAATAATAATGTTTCCCATTCATATCACATCTGTCATCCAGAGAGCCCAAAGTGCTCCCCGCACGGCGGGGAAGAATTCTTATACAGCAGACCTGGAAGTTTACGAGATTATACTGCATAAAATGCCGATCAAACATCAATTTCCAGGATTATGCCTGAAACTCTGTGAGCTGAGACAGGTGCTCTATCTCTAAAGCTGGAGGGAAAAAAACAAATGTAGATGGGCGGTGAAGTGGAAGGTTGGGTCCTGTTAAAAGAAAAATAATCCTCATGTATTTCCATGCTCAGTAAAACTCCAGGAAAGGAAAGGGAAGTAACCTTCATTACACAGTTGCATTTTCACTTGAAAACTTTAAGCGTCCATTTAACCCCTGTGTGTTTACTGAGAGCCTGTATTGTGCCAAATACTGTTGGAAATACTGTCTGCTTAAGAGATTTCAGTCTAAATCTTACAAAACCCTGTGAGAAAGATCATGTCAGCCCATTTCATAGATGGGAAAGCAGAGTCTCGGGTTAAGTCTGAGGTTTCACAGGTAGAACTTTTTGGGATCAAAAAATGTGCTTCGGACAATCAGTGTGCTCTTGGCCATGTGAATCTGTGATTCTCTTATTGTCTCTCTCACCCACTGCCTTCTCTATAATTTTTAATGGTTTCAAATAATAAATGAGCCCTGATAATCCTTCTTTATCCTTCTTTTATTAATACTAATGCATGGAACCTTATCATTAAGGAGAACCTTATAATATTATATAGATAGGAGAATAGAAGCCACACGCACGGTGTCAGGCACCCACCTACCTAGCACAGGTCTTTTTCCTTTAGCAGCAAGCCCCGTTTACCTTTCCAGAAGAGGGGAGCCTTTGGCCATTTATTGTTATTTCTCAGTTATTCCTGTTTCCTCTTCCTTTCTCCAGTCACAGTCTCCTGCCTACATAGAATGAGATGAGGTCAGAGGGGTTCTTATGTGATAGCAAAACTTCCACGTGGAAGACAAGGCAAACCTTTTTCCCTCTTAGCATTCTTTTCCAAACTTTCCACATTATCATTAAATGAAAACAGAGCGGCTCTGATCAGAAAGTGTGCCAGTGGGTCGTCCTCTCTTGCCAGGACCGTTAGGCATACTGCATGATCTAGGGACACTTGGTAGCTTCAAGACAGATACTAATGATTGCATTTTTAAAAATAGTTGTGGGCAAGCAAGAACCTTGTATTCCCCCTACACAGCCAAAGCCTGAAAGAAATAAGGAGAGAAGCACTCTGATGTCAATTTAAGGTCAGATACAACAAAATCTCTTTAACATGTTGTAGGACCTACCACTGAAAGAATATTAGACAAGAAATTGCAAAACAAGAGCCAAGAGTCTTGACTGGACTGGCTGTGATATCATTACCTCAAATAAAGAAGTCTGGCCATGTTCTAGTATTTCAGTTAAAATGAGGACAATTGCACTGGGTTGTTTCTTATTTTTTTTTAATAGGGCTTTATGCTAGATTTTTGCCTAGAAAGATTCTGAGGAAGCAACAGACAATAGTGGTTAAGAATGCAGTCCCTAGGATCAGGTGGCTGAAGTTCACAGACAGGCTTCACAGATGCTTATTAACCATATGACATTGGGCAAGTTATCTAACAACTATGTTTCCGAACTCCATATACTTTTGGGATTTTTATGGAGGCTTCATAACATAGGCATTGTACAATCCTTAACTCCATTTCTAGCCCTCTCCTGTCTGTGGAGAATGAGGAATGGGCTGAAATCCCAAGCTCCTCATAACCCCTTCATCTTCCTGGTGACCAGCCCCCATCCAGAATCCCACCATGAGTCACTGGAGCAAAAGACACAGCTATGACCCAGGAAACTCCACGGGATTTAGGAGTTCTGTGCCAGGAACCAGGTCAGAGACCAAAGATTGGAACAAAAAATACTCCCAGTGCCCTTATCCCTTAGAAAATTACAAAGGTTTTAGGAGTTCTGTGCCAGGAAGCAGGAGCAGAGGCCAACAGTGTTGACTGCTTATTAACCATGCGACACTGAGCGAGTATTTTAACATCCCTGCACTTCGTCTGTGAAAAGATAGTTAAGGAAAACAAAATGGATGAAATTTGACTCGCATCTTATTGTTCAGAGTAAATCAGAAGCTTTCAACTAGGGAGAAGTTGCCCTCAGTGGACGCGAGGCAGTGACTGGAGGTAGTTCTGACTGTCACGACTTGTGTGATGTTGGGAGGTGTGGGGTGTGGGTGTCGTTGCTGACATCTAATAGGTTGAGGTCAAGGATGCTGCTAAACACCCTGCAGTGCACAGGACAGCCCCTCACAGCAGAGAATTATTCAACCCAAAATGTCAGTCGTGCCAAGGTTGAAAAGTCCTGGGTTAAGTAAAGTGACATACATCAAGTCCTTAGAACTCACAGAAAGCACTTAGTAAGTGTTAGCCATTATTATTACTCATTTCAAAGTTCAGTTGCCTTGGAAACTATTCTTCTTCAAATAGCATTTAGCATGTTACTTTTGATAAAGAAGCTACATATTCTTATTAAATGTGAAGGTCCCCTCCAATACTTCAACTCCAGCTACGTTCCACTATAACGCCCATCTCCCCATTTTCATTTCTTGTTGTTTGTTTTGTTTTGTTTTTTTCCAAACACAAGCTCTTAAAACCAGACATGTTTTTGCTGCCCTCATTACTAGAGTTTTAGTATTTTACTTCTGCCATACCTAGATCAATCTCCTACTAGCTTATCCACATTGTTTCTTTAAGTTCCTACTCGAGACTTATCCCCACATAAATTGTGCCTACGTGGCTTTGACATTCCACTGTTCGGCCACTCTCCATCTCCTCTGTTGGCAGCCATCCACTGAAACTAGGACACAAGTGATGTACTCTCTCCTTCATGTGGGTTTGCTTTATCTCAAAATTAAGGAATGAATGTCCTTCATTTATTCTGTGCCTGCATTTAAAATTTGCTGAAATTGGGTGCGCAATCAGGCATTAAACTTTTGTTTTGTTGTTGGTTTTTGTACCTTGAAGACCATTCTATCCAGTGGTTCCTGGATTCTATAGATTCTAGGAAACAGAAGCAGAAGCACATATTTCAATATATGTAATAGGTTTGGTAAATTCTCCTATTCATGAGGCCCTCAGTAAGTTCAGTGTGGGCTGCTAAATTATATAGCACATCAGGATAAAAATCAGCCTTATCAAAACAGAACTCTCAAACTCTGAGTATAATTCAACCATTCAAGGGGTTAGATATGATACGTCTTAAAGGGAATCTTTAACTTGGGAGCTTATGAAGGCAGTAAAATCTTTTGTACAGAATCCCAGACCACACTGGAATGAGAAATAGATCCAGGTTATTCTACACAGTTGTACCCCAAACAACAACAGCAGCAGCAAATGAAAACAAACCCTCTGGCTCTTCCTTCCTGAAGATCTTATAATAATCCTTGTTTACAATGGCTGAAAAATGACACATAAGAAAACCAGTGAAACTGAAACCAATACTTTATTGGATGTGAAGTGATTAAATCATGATCTTGAGGGACCACTGTTGGAGGGATATTTAATGGCTTTGCAGAGGATGTCCTGGTGATAAGCAAATGTAGGATTTATTTTCAGATTAGATCCCAAGCAGGCAGGGATTCTCCTCTATCAAAGGGCTTTGAAACCATCATAGCGTGTACTGCAGTGAGAAAGGAGTCAGCCACAAGCATGGACGATCCCCACAGGAATAAAGCTTTCAGGGGCACAACCCATTCCATTCTATAGGTTAACTAATACAAAACAATATTCAAATGAAAACTACTTTGAAGAAGACTTTATAATAGAGACATTGATAAAAGAAATTGGCCTTTTCCATTTGCTATATATACATATATATATATATTTTTAATTGAAGTACAGTCAGTTATAATGTGTCCATTTCTGGTGTACAGCACAATGTCAAGGTCATGCATATACATAGATATATTTGTTTTCATATCCTTTTTCATCAAACGTTATTACAAGATACTGAATATAGTTCCCTGGCTATACAGAAGAAAATTTTTTTAAATCTAGTCTTATATATAGTGACTAACATTTGCAAATCTCAAACTCCCAAATTTATCCCTTCTCACCCTCTTTCCCTTGGTAGCATTGTTTACTACGTCTGTGAGTCTGTTTCTGTTTTGTAGATGAATTCATAGTGTCCTCTTTTTTTCTTTTTTTTTTTAGATTCCACATATGAGTGATATCACATTTTTCTTTCTCTTTCTGGCTTACTACTCTTAGAATGACAATCTCTAGGTCCATCCATGTTGCTGCAAATGACATTATTTTATTCTTTTTTATGGCTGAGTAGTATTCCATTGTATAAATATACCATGACTTCTTTATCCAGTCATCTGTCAATGGACATTTAGGTTGCATTCACTATATTGTAAATTCTAAGAGGTCAATTCTCTATCTTTCCTGTTTATAACTGTATACCCAGCTATGGCAGAGTATCTTGGGCCTAGTAAGAGTTTAGTGAATAAATGAATTCGCTAAGTGAATCAATTAATGAATCTTTGGATACACTGTTACAGCAAGAGCAAGATGGAACTAAAAGTAAAATATCCAGGATAAAGACTCTTTCCATGGTGAAGAATTGGTAGCCTGACTTTAAGGTCTGTGGGATGAATGGAAGTAGAAGAAACTTTAATGGTAAAATTTTTGAAATCATGTATCTATTCATTTCTCCCTTCTCCTTTTTAAAGAAAAATGAAAGCCAGCAATTGTTTATGATCTATACATGATGAACGATTTGGTGAAGATTTAGCAACAGAACTGATATTTTATATGGATTATGACTTACTTCTCTTAAACAAGGATAGAGTGGAAAACATATTTGTTTGATAAATATGCTAATCCATAGTCTTCACTCAAAATACCAAATTAAAAAGGACATATAAAATGTAATCGAATTACAAAACATAATAATTACATCCCAGCTGTATCCTTATAAAAAAGAGTTAATGCCTGGTTCCTCTTTGCTTTTACTCTTCCTAGTAATTCATGCCCCTGTTTTGATCGGGACATGGATGATATTTTTTTTATGAGAAAAGTCTTTGTCTTAAATATGAAATATTCCAGGTCATTGACTGTTGTAGTTTTTAATCAACCCCTGGAAACTAGAAAAAGAATGCCAGAAAACACTTTGGGGAATAGAAAACTGCCGCTTCTCTATTATTCTTCTGCCCATATTGACCCTGGACTATTATTATGTGTGCTTAGCATCCAGTCCACATGTGAGCTTATTTCTTTAAGCTTAGTGCCAGGTAATGAGAGCTGATTTAGTTCTAGAACCACCATTGACTTAGTTGGCTATGTAATCTTGACAAAGAACATTTCTTTGGGTCTCAATGTTCATGTAAAATTAGAATAGAAAAAAGTTAAAATCAACAAAATTAGGACATACTTGATGTCCACCTATGTCCAGTTTCTTATGATTATTTGCTTGCCTCTGTGACTATTTTTCTTTATCTTTAGAATAAATGTCACCACCTTATTTAAAGGAAAAGAATCTTGAAACTGTCATTGTTTTGGATTCATACACCTTCCAAACAGGGCTGAGCCCACACCTGGAGATCTCCATGCTTTCTAGTAGCTGGCAGTGTAGTAAATGCTGGCTCTTGGTGATGAGGCAAGAATTTATTTTTATAAAATTATGTAAATACAGGCCAAGTTACCTGATGGCTCCATTTTTCCCAGGTAGGCATTATCTGTGCTTATAGACAGACACTTGCATACACAGTTAAGTGATACTGTAATTCTGTGGCTGATTTAATGTTTGTTCTCAGTTTATCTCAATTTCCTTCCTAAAGTCAACACATAATCCTTTGGGTATCCACGTGACCTGTGCTGTTACCGACTAAACATGTTTATTCCTGTGCATCTGCAAATCTGAATTAATTGGTCATTATAATGGTTCCTGGTGCCATTTTCAGCAGAGCTCCTAATCTTCTAAAAAAAAAAAAAGGTTGAAAGATTGAGTAAAGCTTAACACCTTTTCACTTGGAAATGATTTTGAAATCTTGTGCTAGAGAAATGCTTTAGGATTTCTGTCCGTAGTGACTTCATTTCATGCCTCTTGGGAAATCTATATTGTCTGTGCTGTTGAGAATTTATTGTGTGCTGGCCTGGCCCATGGGGGAATCATTCCCTTGAGTAGCTGAGCCTGGTAACCAAAAACACTGTGCAGCAGGACCAGAGGCAAACTGGATTTTATCGTACCTCATGCTCTAGTCTGCTACTCTGCCTCACTGCCCTCCGGAGAGTAGAACCACATAGATGGTGTCTGTGGGAGTCTGACGTTGTCGGCACACTGGTCAGAAGACGGGACTAGCAGGAAGTTCTCGTAGAGATAGCCTCCTGGTCCTTGGCTGCAGGAGGCTGGTCACAGATTGACAGTTTTAGGTGTGCTTACCATTTTCATCAGATCTGACTTAGATTTTAAAAATAGGTATAGCTGTAATATCAGGTACCATTGAAGCCTGTTGAATTCATCAGGAGTAAAGAGAAACATTCAAAAGAAATCTTTGGTGTGTGGTAGCCAGTATTGCCAAGATGGGACAGAAATTAGCTCGGCCATCCCAGCTAATCTCAGTAAGTACAGGCCATCCAAACGTACCGAATGTGTGTCTTGCCTGTGGAAGTCCATTTCATCCAAATATCGCTTGGTGTTTTCCTTATGCAAACTTAAATGATTGTTTTAGCTCCTGGTTTATTTTGTTTTGTTTTTTTGGACAAAATGGACTTAGGAAATTAAAGTCTATTTTTCAAGGTAGAAATAAACAAATTGTCCCATGTAGTTGTGTTGCCTACTGTCTCCCTAGAATGACGAATTCATGTAAAGAAGGTGCAAAAATCTATTTAATCCCATTACGAATTAGAATAAGGATCCACAAACCCAGATTATGCCTCAGAGCTCCCGATGTGTTAGAAAGAATAGTGATTTGGAGGATAAAAATTTGAACCATAATTCTAGATTGATTATAGTAGTTATGAAAATGTAATTATAATTTTCTGAGCAGGAAAACATATTTAAATAGAAAGCACTGCAATGGTCTTATTCAGAAGCTACTCTAGTGAATACTTTGACTGTAAAGAAGAATTTGGTGTACTTTAATAATTGTCAGGCAACCATTATGATTGTATTACTGTAGTGTGTAATTTTCTTGCATTGGATATGTCTCTCTCTCTGTACGATTTTAATTACCCAAAGTAATGACAGACCTTAGTAAATATGCTAATTGTACACAATAGCAATTTTCTCCATGCAGGCATAAAATTCTTGAAAGCGTTTTTGCATTTCTGAAGGAAGAATTTTCAGGGAACTCATCTGAAAGCCACTGAGGACAGCTTGTATGTGCTCTAAGATTCATTAAAGTCAAGGTGGGGTGTCCTCCTCCTAACAAATAAATTTCAAACAAGTTATTTTTTATGCTACGAAGCTCTGATTACCTTGGTTCTAGCGCTCGTGTGATTTATGGAATGAAAAAATTGAAGAATTTGAACTCTGTCCTCACCTGATAATGACTTTAAATGAACAATCTGAGGACTTCTCTGTTACGTTAGTAAGAAAAATTTACTTCTTTTGGGAACTGGTTTGATAATTTTGAGATCTGTGTAAGAAAAAAGGAAGTTCAGTATGGAGACTGGTGTTTTGGGCATCTGTGGGGCCAGAGGTCTTACAGACCAACTCTATACTTGATATGAGTCTTCTGGTTTTAAAGGAAGAGAAGGGGATTGTTTAATGATTTCTCTAATGCCTTCCATCTTTAATGCTCCTTGAGTCTAATCCTCTAGATTCTTCTTGATTTCATGTCTTTAGAGAGAACCTTCTGTTCTCATTGTTTGCAGAAATTCTTTCAAAGCCACCAAAGTTCCACTTATGACAAGGGATCACCAAGAACTCTGGTAGGTCTCCTGGTGACTCTCTTGAGCTCATAAAAAGTCTGTGCATGAGGCAGAGCCAGAGCTTAACATATTTGGCTATTTCCATAAATATTATTTCAAGATTGCAATAATTATCTAAGGAGACTTTTAGCTAAATTCTTAGTTACTAATGGAGCTTTTTGGAAAAACAAAATTTGGCAATGTAGGATTATTAGTTGAGACCATGCTGAGCTTTCTGGCTCACAGTGATTCGCTAGCTTGCGAAGGTGTTTTATATCATTTATTATGAAAACATCCACCTGACAATAAGCCAGTGGACACAGTTTGCATATTAGACCGATAATGGTTTGAGTCACCAACCAACTAGCTACAGATCTGTGAAGACTGGGGAAAGAGCCATAATACTGAACCCAAAGACACTATGCAAGGACTTACTCTTTAGGTTTAAGTGAGTGAGATGGTCCCCAACTGGACTACAGTCAAGTCTTACCCAATAGTAAGCACATAGTTGAGAAGATGAGAGATACGGCTATAAAATAGCCTTCTCTTTCTGATGTGCTACAATGGTGGGACAGCAGCATTGTGACATTTTTCTTTCTTTTATTTTTTCAAAAAAAGAGAGATATGGATATTAAATAGTAACAAGAAAAACTTCTAAAGACAAAAATAACCAAAGTTCTACGGGAAAAAATAATTCATCTACTCACTTGAAAACGTAATAATTAAAATTGACAACATCCTGTACACACACACACACACACACACACACACACACACACACACACACACAGTGACATTGATCTCATCTAAGGTAATCTGGTCGTTTCTGATAGGAAAAGTGTTGAGTAATCTTATATTCTTTGTGTCATTAGCAGACCAGAAAGTAAACTCTAATCCTGAAGTAGAAAGTTTCCTTTCCCCTCCAGTGACCCTTACTTAACAGACACGTCACCCTCTTCCAGGTCACTTAGAAAACCTCATGATTGGTCAATGCTATTCAAAACACTGAACCTCTTCTTTAGGGAATGTCCAGATACTTTGGAAAACATAATTCATGGAGGAAACACCTTCATATGTGAATGATCTTTTCTATTCTCCTGCTGATGCTTGTACAGATGTAAAGAGGAAGAGTGAATTCTCTCACCAGATCCTTGATAGACCTCTTGAATTCAACATCCAAGTTTCATAAGAAAGTACCGAGTTATTTGCTGTCAAGTTCAAAAGAAAAACTCCTGTGTTTCTGTCCACTACACTTTCCCTGCAGCATTTCATTTCCGACACCAAATGTATGACTTTTCACACCAAGCAATTCTTCAACTCTCTGTGGACACCACCTGGATGTCCTACAATTAAGTTAAATTCTACCTGCAATTAGGGTCAAATCCCCAAAATTAAAGAGTTCAGTCCCAACAAGACTGTCCCTTCCTCAACATCAGATGCCAGTTGCATGTAAGGTGTCACCTTATTTTCTGACTGGCCAGTTATAAATCACTTTTACTTCACATTTAGTGTAAATTCTGTTTTGTTCCCTTGGTAACACAGAATCGTAAAGTTTTGCAAGGGACCTTGAAGGTCATGTAGTTTCACTGCCTACCTACTGTAGAAATGTCCTTAACTGTTCTTCACAGATAATTGTCCAGCCTCACCTCAGTATTTTTAGTCCTCAGGATAGCCTGTTCCATTGTTAAACAGCTCTGATTGTAAAGACGTGTGGTCTTATCTATCAAATTTAATAAACTTTTATTGAATATTTATCTACACTGTATGAGGCCCAACCCCCAAAACAAAGATAAACAAAATATGGTTGAACCCTGCAGAGAGAATTTTAATCAAGAGTGGAGTTGTGTGTACAAAAAACAGAGACATGGGATTAGTATATTAAATTTGTAGTGATACCGTGAATATGTTCTATGAGCAAAAATGTCCAAGGTACTTTAAGCACCTAATTATGGAAGAGGACATTTTTTCCATTTCTTGAAGGGCAGGCATGTCAGCAAGTGGCAATGAGTAGAAAAGCAGCTAGGAGATCAAGGGAGAAAGTCCATGCACAGGTTCAGGGGATGGCAGAGAATAAGGTTAGGGTGGCTTGTGGGGTGTGAGAGGGGGGATGCATAACAGAAGCTGAGAAGGCTCATAGCGGGCGGGTGGTAGGGAACCTGCTACGGGGGTTCGACTTGTTCTTCAGGCATTGATATGTTTCAAGGCAAGGAATGGAATTCTTAGAGCTGTGCTTTGGGAAAACCTCTCCATCAGCTGGTGGTAAAGTGATCTAAGGGAGGGACTGGAAGCTGAGCAACCACTGGAAAGACCATTGCAGTAATTCAAGGAAGAGGTCATGAGAATCAGAACCAGGGTAATGGCAGTGGGATTGGGGTATAGGTGAGGGGGACATTGCTGAATCAACAGAACTTGGCCACTGATTGAATGTGAGGGCTGAGAACAGAGGGGGAAGATGTCAAAGAGAAAGGGGGCAGTTGGAGGAAGTTCCACATGCACAACGCGCTTAGGGAGGACCTGTCAGGTGTAAGAACAATGCCAGTCAGCGATGAGGCAAAAAGACAACGAAGGTGTGATTCCAGCTGTTTATTGTGTTATTTCAGTGGCACAAGTGCTAGTGGCTAACTGCTACCTCCCAGACGTTCTCTGCAGTGCAAAATATATTCCCATAAAACAAACAAGTCAAACTGTGACTTAAAAAAAGAGAATGGCCTTGGGTATGTGGTATGTTGTCCTCACGTCAAGAATTAGGGGAAAAGCATTCTAAACCGAGGCTTCAGTATGAGCGAAGACATACAGTTGTGAAAATGCAGTCTTTTAGAAAATGCGGTGCAGACACAGAGTTATTAGAATGCAGGGGAGAGCAGAAGACGAGGATGGGAGTAATTTAGAGCAGATACTTAGAGAATATGGGATACTTCACAGAAGAGGTTAGACTTGAGTTCTCTGGATAATGGGATGCTCTGAGAGTGTGGTTTTTGTTGTTGCTGTTTGTTTTGTGTTTAGCAGTCATGTGAACTTGTTTGCTCTGGGTTGTGAAAGATAATAGTGATGAAGAGTGGACGGTAGGTTCAGTGATACGAAATCTGAAGGCGCTGGACCGCAGTGCGTAGAGTCTCCCAGTTGTCCAGGTAGGCTCTGCTGACCTGAAGAAAAGCAGCAGGCTGGCCGCACCGGGGGGAGATTTAGAGCCGTTATCGGAGTGGAGCACGTTCCTGCCCTCTCCAGTGTCGGGAATCAAAATCTAACACTTGTGGGAAAGTCCGTTTCTTCCTAAAAGATAATCTTCTTTTCTGCTCCCCGCCGTATATCATACCTTGGTTCTGCGTAGCATTTGGTTGTATTAACATTATGGTTCACTCCTGCCAGTTTTCCTACTATCTTTTCACAGTGGGTAGTTACATTAGGAGGATTATTTTGTCTGGCACTTGATAAGAACATGATGTATTGATTGGTAATTCCTTTATTATTTTCTCTGCAGCAGGAATACTAAGTACATTTGAATTATTCAATAGGGAACGAAGAAGAAGGATTACAGTTTCATGAAGCATTTATTATTCCTTTGGTGACTGTGGATTATTACTTGGCTGCAGGGCCACAGGCTGTCCCACTGTTTTCTAAACTATGTGGCCCTCACGACGCCATGTTTAAACAGTCAGCGTTTGAAGCTGTGGATCTGTGGAATTCTGAAAACGTTGCCAGAGCTTTATGAGATGGGCAATAAGCTTTTACCTCCCTCTGTCTTTCCTGCAGAATTCTAAATTATTTTCATTTGCACTTTAACTAAATGCATAGAGTAAGAAATGAATATGAGTAATCCATAGTGGGGTTTGGGAGACATAATGCACCTAACATTCTCTGCCTGGACTATAATTCATAGTGTCAAATTACCAACTTTATTATTACAAACGAGTGCGTGTGAACGTCACCCATCTTCACGTATTGATTTGAGAGGCAAAGGCAGAGGGGAAGGGAGGGTAAAAGAAGAGATGACTTTGAAAATTCTGTATATTGTCAGAGGAAAAATATGAATAAGCAATTCAAGATTCAATATCAAAACCCCATTTTGGCAAACCATAAAATTTGATATGCCAAATAGCCTAAATTGGGAATAGTGAAAAGTCTCAAGAAAACTACCAAAACCATGAAAGAGAAAAATAATCTGCCTACCAAAAACAAAAACAAAAACAAAAACAGACAAACAAAAAAACCTCATAGCAGTTGACACCAGAGGATACCAAAGATTCTTCCACATTTTTTTTACATATGTGTTCTTGGGAGTTTTGAGAGACTAAGAAATAGTTCGCAGAATGACAAAAGCTTAACATGGAGTACGGTGAACATTTTATTCTAATTGAAAGAGGTATGAAACACAAGTCTTTCCTCGTGCCCAAGGGTTTACATGAAATGCCTATCTGACCGTGTCATTGCTCTGCTTATAAGGTTTAAGCTGCTTGAGTTCCTTAAAATGAACTACAAGGCATCTCTGATCTGGCCCCTGCCTGTCTCTTCTCTATCTTCTTTTATCTCGGCCGCTCCACCAATGTAAACTTTTGACGCCAGCCATTCTCTCCTTGCTCGTCATCAAACTCACCATGCATTTTCATTCCCCTTGAGATTTCTTCTCATAGCTGAAATCAATGCTTATTGCATTGTGTTTAAATTATACATTTCCAGCTCTCCAACCAGATTTTGTCAAAAAATATTTCTAAATGAGAAGGGGCATCTGTTAAGTCAAGGAGAAGTCAAATGTTCCATCTTTGATATTCTATCTGGAATAACATAAAAGTGCATACTCTTTTTTTTTTTAATGTCTAGAAGTACCTTATAGAATTACTCATCATTTTTGACCCATATCACCTTGAGGAATATTAGAAGTAGTATCTGTTTCAGATGTGATCCTGAAAGATCACTATTTTCTGCTTTGTAAATTTTAAAACAAGGTTGTAAAAGAGTAATAAACAATTTTAAAGTTTACAATAGGCTTTAGGAAAATTGATTCAAACATCAGTCTTCAGGGATGGCCTACGTGCCCATTTATATTGAACATTTTGAAAATCATTGTTTTGGATAACTGCTTTGTGGCTTTATGGAAGTGGCCAGCAGACTATCAACTTTCAAAGAAGGATGAATAGATATTACAGGGATTAAGAATAAATATTACATTGACAAGATTAGACGCTCTTTTCCTCACTCTGGCAAAATGTAATAGAGACATCACAAATTTGAGAAATGAAACAGCTTTTTGAAGTAGGAATAACTTATGGTTAACATTATGAATATAGATGCTTAACAGGAGTAAGCAAATGTACAAATTGCCTTTTGTGATGATGCTCCAAAGTTGAAAGCCACTAGCTCCTAATCTTAACCAGCTACCTTTTCCCCATATGTTTGTGCTCTTGGGCATAAATTAAAACATTTGCACTGAAACTGGGTCAGAGAATGTGTAGCCTGAGTGACCCCCTGCCACTAGCCCCTTCAGTGCCCAAAGTGGATAGATAATCAGAATACACTCTTCCACCAAGTCTCAGAACCCTACTCAACAATCTAAAAAACCACTATTCTTACACAGCAGTTGACAAAGAGAAAAATGAACTTGCTTTCTAGTTCTCAGATTCCATGAATCTCTTGACCCGAAGTGTAAATCATAAGCAGTTTCATCCTTTGGAATGAGCAAAGTGAAATAGCTTCCGATATGATGAAGAACTGGAGGCTTTGTATTTATTTATTTATTTTTAATTTGTGAAAGGTTAAGTTGTTGTTTTTTTTTTTTGTTTTTTTTTTGTTTTTTTTTTAGTTTTTTAAATTGAAGTATAGTCAGTTTATACTGTTGTGTCAGTATCTGGTGTACAGCATAATGCTTCGGTCATACATATACATACATATATTCCTTTTCATATTCTTTTTCATTTTAGGTTACTACAAGATACTGAGTATAGTTCCCTGTGCTGTACAGAAAAAACTTGTTGTTTACTTATTTTATATATAGTAGTTAGTATCTGCAAATCCCAAGCTCCCAATTTATCCCTTCCCACCCCCTTTCAAATGTTTGCCTAGATTCCTTTGAGCTTTCCAGCCTTTTTGTAATATCACTGCCTTTTATTTGTTCTGCCTTTATAACTTTTCCCCAGAACTTTGTTTTCATTTATTATTCATCTTTTCCCTGACCCCAGCCCTCCGAGGCCAGTAGAGCACAGAGTTAAGCTAACTCATCAATGTTGTCTTTAGTCATGCAGCCAGCAGTAAGCCAAGCCCAAACCAGTACACAAATCCCTTGGTTCCCAGTCTGCTTCTCTGAAAGGCAAAGTAGAGCAGAAAAATGAGGGAAGGAGAGTGGGAAATCCTCAGAAAGCCAGTAATAATCAGGATAAGGTTTGTCAGCAAAACCTACTAACCTTTTATATTAAACAACAAACAGTTCAATCTCCCATTCCCACTCTCAAAAAGGCCTTTTAGTCCATACCTTTTTGGTAGAAATTCTGAACTGGAATCTGAAGCTAGAAAAACTAACATCACTGACATCCTAATAATCTGGCCATTCATGAAGGGCAGCAGCAAAAATAAGGCCGAGAGGAGGAATGCAGACCAAGCTTAGGTCTCTCTATCCTCAGTGTAATTAACAAAGAAAGACTTAGCAATGGCTTTGGTCAGGATCCAGCCTGGAACTAACACTGGACCCACATTTCTTAGTATAATTAAATATCAAAAATATACCAGGGCACTGAAAAAATAAACTTTCTCCACATCTCCCTGTTTTTTCCTTTGATTTTTATATGGATTTTACATCACATGATTTTTACATGCGTATTGGTTTTTCTATTGCTATGTGACAAATAGGACACACTTATAGGCTTATCATCATTATTATCTCATGGTTTCTGTGGGTCAGGAGCCTAGGTCCTCTGCTCAGGCTCCCACAAGACTGCAGTTGCAGTGTTGGCTTGGCTGCATTCCTTTCTGGAATCTCAGCATCCTCTTCCAAGCTTACACAGTTGTTGGGAGAATTCAGTTCTGTTTGGTTGTAGGACTGAGGCACTCAGCTCCGAGAGGCCACCTGCAGTTCCCTGCGACGTGTTCCTCTCCACTAGCAGTTCACTTCGTGGGAGGCAGGAGCTTGCTTCTTCTAGGCCAGCAGGAGAGTATCTCACTTCAGTCCCCTAAGACTGAGTCTTTGTAACATCACCTAATCTAGGATGTGACACATTTGTCATTTTATATTAGCTAGAAACCAGTCATGGGACCTGTCAACATTCAAGGGGAAGGGATTACCAGGAGGCAGAAATTATCAGAGATCACGCTAAGGTCTGTCTGCAACAATTTATATGCTATAAAATGAAACAAACAAGATGATATGTGTTAATACTTAGATAGAACTTAATTGGTGCCAGTTACTTCTTTTCATCTAGTAACTTATTTAATTTTCACAACAATCTAATAAGTGAGTGTTACTATTATCATCCTTATTCTAGAGATGAGAAAACTGAGGTGGAGAGTTCAAGTGATTTGTCAAAAGCACTCAGCTGGTCCGAGATAGAACAGGAATATGACTGCAAATAATCTGGCTGCAAAGTTCATCTTCTTAACCCATTATACGTCGCTCTATGATAATAGCGTACTCTTTTATGGCACCCTCTAAATGCCTTACATATTTTAACTCATTTCAGCCTCTGGTGATTGCACAATTTTAGTATGCATCTAATTCATCCCCTTTAATTTTCAAGCAAGCTGAAAGAGACCATAAAATTTAAGCTTGAATGTGATTGCTTTCCATGGGAGTAGTAATAAATACTATTTATTGAGTGGTCATTTTGCTAAACAATCTATAAATATGATTTCATTTATCCTGTAACCTCTCTAGGAGGTAGATGTTTATTCCTACCCACATTTTGTGATGAGGACACTGAAATTAGAGATGTTTAATAGCCATGCTTTCTTAGGCTAGGGCTCAAAGCCAGTTCCGTTCAACTCAGCAGCCTGGCTCACGGCGACTGCGACTTGGAAGGCACTGCCATGCTTACACATTTTTCTTTTTCAGCAAAATGTGCTGACTTGTTGGATTTGTTTTTTGTGAGAAGAAGATAACAATTCTATCTTATCTTATCTGAAATCAAGGTTCTGTTGTCTGACTTTCACAATTGGGGAACTCCTGGATGACCAAGAAAGCATACGTGGAAACTTCTCTGGGTAGCTGCCTGCCGCACATTCTGCCAGAGCTTGCCTGTAGCTCCGAATGTCTTGCTTGCCAGTGTTATGCTCAGCTTTCTGAGATGATTTCAGGTCATTTTCACAGTGAACGATCTATCGGGTCAGGAAAGGCAGATCCTTACTCCCTTAGTGTGCCTGTCATCACACTGATATCCTGTGATTGGGAGAAATGCTTCTAGACTCCCTAGAATATCATCTGGAGCTATTTTCTTCAGATTCTCTGTTATTTAGGAATATGTTGGTACAGGGTGGCTTCCTATAAATCTGTCAAAATTATGTTGACTGTCTCATTTTATGCCTTACCTTTTTTCCGTGAGCACCTGTCATCGATTCCGTTCAGAATTCCATAGAGGTAAACACTGATTTAATTCAAGGTGTGGAGGAAATAGCAGATTGTTGCACTAGATTAAATTAGTAAAATAGATATTGCATCAAAAGCTAGTATGATGTCTGCTTTCATTGGTACTGTTACTTAGATATTTGAATCATCCCTAGTTAGACAATTTCCATTTCTTTTCATTACACAGATGTTTAATGGAGATTGGGACTTCGTTTTATTCTTTCCCAAGTAGATGATGAATCTTGTCTGCCCTTGGAAAGAAGCACAGTGTAGATTCAAATGAGCTGCTAAGTTGATTTTTGTGTTTGTCTCACTTTAGCCTTGACCAATTGTATAGCTTGCACTTTTAGTGGGGATTTTCTGTGCTCAAGGGGTCCTCATATTAGGCTAGAAGCAGTTTGTCACTGTGGAGAAATATTACAGCACAGGTAGAGGAAAACTGTTAGCAATTGCTCAATTAGGAGATGTTCACTGCTAACATAACATGATGTGGATGTACTCAGAGGGCCTCTATTTAAATCTGTCACTTGCTTTATCACTAAAAAGACAAAAGCCTTCTTTAGTGACTTCCTTCCATTACGTATAGAGTTTGATTTCTTTTGAAAATTCAAATTCCCCCTTTGGAGGTGGGTAGGAAATAGCTCTTTAAGCTATACTCAGTCATTTACATTTTAGTATAAATTAATCTCAACCTCTCCAAAGGAGGTTTTGGAAGTTAAAAAATATGAAGATGATATATGTCCAAATCTGTGCCTATGTGTGCGCATGTGTGTTCTATTAGGTATGTGTGTTGGGGGTAGGGGAACTAAGAATGGATATATATTGCACAAAGAGGCAGGAACTCTGAGAACAAACTGTACTTTCCTAGCAGTTTACTAGAACTTGACATGGATAAATTTGACTATAGTATTGTTTTACTTCCTGATTAACTACCTGAGTACTTATCTCGTATGGGAAGTATTACTTCCTGATTCACTTCCTCATTATTTATCAAACAATAATGAATCTGATGTTATATAGACACAGTTCTAAAATAACACGGATATCTTAATATCTTGAAAATCTAATATTCAAAATGTGTTCCAAAGATTGGCAGCAGAGGGTTAAATCACCCTGGGAGCTGGTTAGAAATGCAGATTTTTCATTTCTTTTCCAGAACTAGTGAATCAGAATCTGCAGTTTAACAAGACCCCAGAGTGAAGTGCAGCACATTAAAGTTCAAGAAGCGCTGGTCTAGTGCCCCAGGGCGAGGGGATTCCCCACAGTGTTGGCACGTTGGGAACATCTTGCTTTGTTGGTTAGGAGTCAAATGGAAGCAGGTACTGACTACAAAGGAAAAAAAAAGGGCAACTAATGTTTACATCATTCCAATGAGAAAGGCCCAAGAAAATTTATAAACAGTTGACTCAAAATGAAAAAAAAAAAAAGGCAGCTAGGCCACTTCACATGTAGACAAGAATCCCTAAGAGTCTCCGTGTGTCCCAGCGCCACAGAATAATTAGTATTCATAATAATGAAACCCATGTCATAATTGAAAAAAAAGGTTAAATTACATTCAGCATCCTTTGATTAAGAACGCAAGGAAGTGAGTAATGTGTTTTAGAATGGTTTTCAGCAAAATTTGGTTCATTTTACTTTTTAATTGTTACATACAGTGATATGCTTCAATTCACATGTGCTTTAGGTATCAAAAACCTGTATTTCCAAAACAAAATTGTTTGGGGGAAAAGTTTGATATTTCAAAATAAAGCAACCTAGTACGTATTGTGGGAAATGATTTGGAGAGAATCCATTACACGTATTTTACAATTTTAAAAATTTGCACGTGTTTGTGTACTTAAGACTTACATGTGGTAGAGGCCTTCCTCTTTATTACACAGCATCAGGGGTCACTGATCATAAACTACTTGGTTAAATTCAGAGACATCATTTATAAGATAGCAGTGAATGTTGTTCTTGGGAGCTGTGTTGAACCCTGGCTTAGGGAGGGACGTACCATCATCTTTTCAGAGTTTAGGGTAGTTAAAGGTTTCAGCCCTGCCTTGCCTTCACTTATTTGGTTGACCTGTGTGGTTTGCACTTTGGGACAGAAGAGTGGAGACTGCCGTGCCCTGCTGGCCCGGAAATTTCTGCTTGACAGCTGGACATCGTGGCATTGCTGTTTATAGAGGTCATCCCACTCTGCTGACCAAGCGGTCTTTTTGCAAAAGCAATGCAGCAGCATTTTATAAAATCCCTGAAGTGGTGGTGGTAATTTGGGCCAACCCAGGATCTGAAATAGGCAAAGGTTGTTTTCATTGTCCTTACTTATCCTCCGGTACCTTTTTTCCCTCCTGTGTGAAATCTCGTCTGCATCCCCATCACCCATTCCCCAAGCTCCCAGGCACTAAGTGTCCTCTGGCCCTCCCTAGTCTCAGAGATAAACCCAGGGAATGGACATAAGCTAAGGCTAGGACGTGTACACTTTTGGGGGACTTAAAATTACATACCTTTGGGGGAAAAGTAATTTAGGGCAATTCTCTCTGACTATGTGGTGCTTTGGGGAAGTACACACTTTACATTAAAAGGAAATAATAAGCTTCTCAACAACAAAGACTGCGTGAGATACAAGATGAACAAAGAACCATGCCTTGCCTAGTAGGTACTTAGAAACTTTGCATAGTTGAAGTATTAATGTTCTGTTAAAAATAGGTTAGAGATCAGACAACTTATGGGTGAGATACTTCTCTTTAGAAGGTCTTTTTCTCTGTCTGTGAATTCATCTATAGTAGATTGCCTTGTACTTTGCTTATGAATAACCACAAGCTAGTTGAAATGATGGCATTTTAGCTAATAATACTATAAAATCACTTCTTCCAACAACCTATGTCAAAATATCCTGATTAAATAATTCCCTTCTCATGAATACATACCACTTAAATTTTCTCAGTGGTCAATAGCCACACTTCAGTGAGTCTCTTTTATGAGCTATCATAATAAACTTTAGTAATTGCTTCTGAGGGTTATGCACCTTTATCTCTAAGTAGGAGGCATGAGTTTCCATTTCTAACTGTCCACCCACCATGTTGACCCACTGACATTTCAAATGTACCGTGTTCACAAAAGAATTCCACATCTTGCTCCCAAATCTCTTTCTCTTTCTGGGTTTTCTCTGTTTTGTTAATACTACTTTTATCCTCTTGGTAACTCAAGCAAGACAAACAGGTAAATATAGTTTAAAAAATGAAAATACAACATGAGTGTTGTAATCAAAGAGTGAGTAAAAGTTGTGGGACAACCAGGAAGGGTTGGGCAAATCATTCCTGATACTATAACATAGTGTATTCGAAATATTCCACTCCATGTTAGTTTCTTGTCGCTGCTGCAACAAATTACCATAAAGATAGTGGCTTAACACAAATGTATTATCTTACCATTCTAGAAGTGAGAAATCTAAAATGGGTTTGTGAGGCTGCATTCCTTCCGGAAGCTCTAGCAAGGAATCTGTTGCCTTAAGCAGTTTCTGGAAGCTACCTGCTCTCCTTGGGTCACAGCCCCTTCTTCACATCACTCGGACCTCTGCTTTCCTCATCACGTCATCTCTGACCTTGACTATCTCTCTTTCACTTGGGATTACCTTGAGCCCACCCAGACAACCCAGGATCATCTAGGATAATCTCCACAACTCAAGATTCTTAATTTAATCACATCTGCAAAGTCTGCTTTGCCACGTAAAGTAACATGGTTACACATTCCAGGATTAAGAAGTGGACATCTTCAGATGGCCATTATTTAGTTTACCACTTACCATAAATCACCAGTCTGTCTGTCCAGCTACTGTCTTCCCCTCCACTCAGGTGAACTGAACACTTTATTGGTCCACCATACTTTGTTCATATCTTTACTTATGCCATTCTTGCTTTTGAGGATAAAATCCTTTCACCATCTGTACATTTCCAAGGATTTCCCAGCAAAGTCAGTTATATCTACATCTAGAATCTCTCCCTGACCCTGGCTTGTAAGAAGTAATTTCTTCCTCCTCTGAAATTCCATAATACTCATCTCTACTTTTTATGCTCTTATACACAAATGATTTTAGTGCAAGGTGGAAAACAATACGTCTTCTCCCCTTCCTGACTGTGAGGTCCTCAGGGGCATATTCTGCATCTCATTTATAGTTGCACATCATGCTCACCCCCACCCGACTCCCGGCTCCCTGCGCAGATCATTGCCCATTGTGGGTGCCCAGTAAATTTTTTCTTGAAAGGTTTAGTAAATTTCCGGAAATCACCCCATCATTTTGGCAGAGTCATGAGACCCGAGGAGCATGCACTCCAACTCCCTAAATACTTTTTTTAACTATCCAGCACAGTGCTGTCCATAGTTGAAATATAGGTTGTTTTCTTTCCTCTCCTTTTTTTCAGGTACATTGCTTGTTGAAAATATTATGAAAATTACTAGACTTCACTGCTTTTTTAAATATATAATTATATGTAAAAGATTTTATTTTCTCAGAAGACAAATTTATGACTCAGAAAAAGGGAAATAAAGTTTCAGCACTCCTATAATTACAAATGACAATGTTATTGAAATGCAAAATTTCAATTTTTAAAAAGTCAAGGAAGGTGTTGTTTTTTTTAAAGCATTCATTTCACTTAGTTATTCCTGCATATCTAATTGACAGAAATTACAAGTTACCTTTCTCCCACTTTTCTCCTCTACTGAGATCTTAAAAATGAGTTTCATGTCTTGACTTTACAGATTTGACAGATGTTACCACCCTCTTCAATCACTGCAAGAAATGTGTATCCTTAGCTATAAGAAATCCAAAGGTGAGAAGGAGATTGGAAAGAAAGATCATTTTCTCTCCCTTCTCCAGGTGTTTTCATGTCACCCATGAGTGTTCAGTCATTCCTTTGAGTTGGGTGAAATTAGGAGTACTACACCTTAACATGTCGATATTTTACTCTCCTGCAGCATTGGATGTGAGGCACTGGTGTGACAGAATCCTGTTTTTCACACTTCGGTGATTTTTCCACGGTGCCATGAGCAGAGTGAAAGAAAACTGCTAATCTGTGTACTAACTTCTAGACCCTCGCTCTCACCTTTTGCCTTACACAAAGCAGAGCACTCTGTAGTTTGCCCATATCATCAAATGATTGTTTTGAATGAGAGTGAATGAGCATGACCGGTCCAGGGGGTCATTTTAATGGCTGTGGGGTTGCCTCTGGGCTGCAGGATGACCACATTCTACCTTTGGTTCCTTGAAGTAGTTCCCCTCTCTGTGATGATTTCATGTGGCTTGCCGTGCCCGTAGCAGGTTGTGACCACGTGACCTCTGAGATGGCGGAATTTTCCCCCAACTCTCAGCACTGTAGTTTAAGCATACTCTGACTTTCAAGAGTCAAAGTGCACTGGATGAGATAAATGTTGAATAATCTGGTACTGTGCCAGCTGCCAGTTGTCTGTGGATGGAAGCTATTACTCTAGTGCTTTCCTAGAACATTCCAAAACTAAACCTCTTATTGGTCGTATTGCTTTGAACATATCTGAGACAAAGAAAGAAAGAAACTGCCTGCTGGATTCTGCCTACACATAATAAAATTTTGAACTGTTGGGTTCTGAAATAAGAAAGCAGGCTGCTGGAATCATCATCACACTGGAAAGGAAGTCTGGGCTCCAGCCATGCGCCTCCACAGGCATTAATGAGAAGTGCCCCCTTACTAGGCTTCATTACTGCTTCCTGAGGGGCTCCTCTTATGAGAGAAAAGGCGGGAGTCCCAGTGTGATTCTGGAGAAGTGGTGGTTTATTGCCCACCCCTCATTACCCAGCCGCTGTGTGTTGCTGAGGATGGTTCTCCCTGGGTTCAGGGCAGGAAATTAGATAAGACCATCTGATGGGCCTGTGACTTTCAAAGGATGACACGAGGCAGCAAATATCACAGCCAGTTCTTCTCAGAGCCCTCCAAGATAAGCAAATGTACCATTCACTTGAGTTAAGGACATAAGGTTAGATGTCCTATCAAAGGCATTTGGGGGCAAAATTCAGAATCTTCGGGATTTATATCTGCTATAACTGATCACCTATTATTTTTCTGTTTATTAAAAAGAACTTTCTCCAGATCTGTGTTTTTAAATCCATTTATTTTCTACATGTATTTGCTAAGTAGGCAGGAGACATTTACTTAGTACTTATTTATGACAATACTACCTTGATTGAGCTGGTCTGTCCAAACTTTGTTATCACTGAGTTACCTACAAGCCAGTAGAGAGAATTAGGAACCAGCCCTCAGCAGTAAATTAATAAATGTAGACAATGGTGAAGCTTGCTACTTGTGCCAACAATCGCCACCACTTAGATCCTTTCATTCCACATCCAGGGCCCTTTGTGAATCAGGAATTAGGCATGATATGGTGAAAAAGATTATCACTGACGTTAAAAATCTAATAACTAGTAAACTCATCCTCCATTTATTCCTCCCTGCTCCCCACCTCCCAGATTAACCCATCAGTAAGTTCCACCACACTGACTTCGAAAAAGTCCTTTCTACTCACCCCTACCGCTGCCATCCTTGGGCAAGCCACTGTCATCTCCTGCCTACACTGCAAAACCTTAACTCATTTCTCTGCTTCTCATCTACTCTGCAACCCCCATAACACATTCTTCATTGATCACTCAGGAGGATTTTTAAAATGTGTAAATAAAGTGCTGTTATTCAGACCTTCGATGATTTTCCATTACACTTAGGATGAAGTCTCAGTCCCCTACCTAGCCTACAGCGCTCCCATCTGATCTCTCCTGCTTTCTCTCTTGCTCATTGACCATTCTTGGGTGCCACACTATCTATTTTCTGTCCTTCAAACACTACAAACACTTTCCAACCTCAGGGCCCTGGCATAATTGTTCCCTAGAACTTGCATGCTCTCCCCTGAGGTCACAAGTTGACTTCTTTTGGTTCTTCAAGTCCAAGAGCCTTTCCACCAACATCCAATATAAAGCACCCTCCACTTTACCCTGTTCTGTCACCCTTTGATTTGTGTTGTTTATTTATTGCTTCATTGGTTCAATGGTTGAAAGAAAAGAGCAGCCCCAGAAATCTTGAAACTGGCCTAATCCACACAGTGAGGCCTCAGTGTCATTAGAAGCTGGCCTGGAGCTCACAGGTATATCACATTATTTGCAGTTGGACAGAAACAATCTCACAGAACACCAACATGAGGCAGATTGCTCTGAGACCAAGATCAAGTGAAACGGAACAGGACCACATTATTATTTTGTTTAAAAACAGTTGAAATCAAGGTCACTGTGCACCCCCACAAAATGCGAAACCATCTTTTGGGTCAAATGAGTGACCACCCCTTATCTCCCAGTCATAGCTCCAGCCTTGCTCTAGTCTGCTCTTGCTGTAGATGAGGTTTATTGAGATACCCAGATCATTTGTAGGATGACCTCCACTTCCTGACAGCATCCAGTCCAGAACAAAGCCCGGCTTTCTTCCTTTTTTTTTTTTTTTTTTTTTTAACATTTTTTATTGATTTATAATCATTTTACAATGTTGTATCAAATTCCAGTGTACAGCACAATTTTTCAGTTATACATGAACACATATATATTCATTGTCACACTTTTTTCTCTGTGGGCTACCGTAAGATTTTGTATATATTTCCCTGTGCTATACAGTATAATCTTGTTGATCTGTTCTACAATTTTGAAATCCCAGTCTATCCCTTCCCACCCTCCGCCCCGTTGGCAACCACAAGTTTATATTCTATGTCTATGAGTCTATTTCTGTTTTGTATTTATGCTTTTTTTTGTTTGTTTTTGTATTTTAGATTCTACATATGAGCGATCTCATATGGTATTTTTCTTTCTCTTTCTGGCTTACTTCACTTAGAATGACATTCTCCAGGAGCATCCACGTTGCTGCAAATGGCGTTATGTTGTCAGTTTTTATGGCTGAGTAGTATTCCATTGTATAAATATACCACCTCCTCTTTATCCAGTCATCCGTTGATGGACATTTAGGCTGTCTCCATGTCTTGGCTATTGTAAACAGTGCTGCTATGAACACTGGGGTGCAGGTGTCATCCTGAAGTAGGGTTCCTTCTGGATATATGTCCAGGAGCAGAATTCCTGGGTCATACGGTAAGTCTGTTCCTAGTATTTTGAGGAATCTCCATACTGTTTTCTACAGTGGCTTCACCAAACTGCATTCCCACCAGCAGTGTAAGGTTGTCTTTTCTCCACAGCCTCTCCAGCATTTGTCATTTGTGGATTTTTGAATGCTGGCCATTCTGACTGGTGTGAGGTGATACCTCATTGTAGTTTTGATTTGCATTTCTCTGGTAATTAGTGATACTGAGCATTTTTTCATGTGTCTATTGATCATTTGTATGTCTTCCTTGGAGAACTGCTTGTTTAGGTCTTTTGCCCATTTTTGAATTGGGTTGTTTGGTTGTTTCTTATTAAGTCGTATGAGCAAAGCCCGGCTTTCTTTAACATTGCTCCACTAATACAAGCCCAAACTGTTTACTAAGTCTTTCCTAACACCGTCTTCCTGAGACTCGTCCTGGTTCCCTGCGATGTGTGTTCTCTCTTGCTACAACAATTAATAAACCCAGCTTGTTCAACTGAAAGTATTCCTAGTGATCTCTGGCTGAAGGATGCTGACAGTGGTGTGATGGGTGGCTGTTGGCTTTCTGACGTTTTCCTAACTAGAAGATGGACTGTCTTAGAGCAGGGCCTTGCCTTGTTCACCATTGTATCCAGAGCCTTAAACAGATTTGCAGTTTAGTAGACCGAATACTTATTTGTTGAATGACTTATTTGGTCTTTTTTTTAAAATGGAGATTAATAAGCCTTAGAGCTGTGATTTTCAAATACAAATCCTTGGCTCAGAGACCCCAAGGTTCCAGCTGATGGATTGCAACCTGCACCAGCAGTGTACATCCTTTATTTGCTTTTTATAGGCAGATGACACACAAGTTGTTGAAGTTGAATTTTCATGATACAATTAAAGGCTACCTACCATATTATTAAAAATTAAACAACCTTAGCATTTATAAGCTAAAAATAGCATACAGTTACAATTAACTTAAAATTCAAACTGCATGGAATCTGACTGCCTCATCCTACTAAGCAGTGTCACTAAGCTCCCACTGCATGTGCACGTGAAGGAGTGGTAGGAAATCCTATCTGACTGGTGTGGGGTAGCCTTTTCAATTGATAATACTTTTGCTTTTTAATTAATAATAGCTTTGCTTTTTAAATTAATTTGTTATAAGTTTAGTTTCAACATCTACAGTTTAGTTTATTTGAGCTTCTTTATTTAATTCTGTTGAATGATACAGAATGGTATCAACTAAGATTTGTCAATAATCAAAATTTCAGACAGTTGTTTTTACAGTTCAAATATTAACCATCGACAAATCTCCCCCCATCCTTTGCTTCCCAAATTTACTTGCATAGTGACACTTCAATCTACTGTTAAGTGTCCGCAGGTAAGATAGGCAGGTGTGGGGGCTCCTTTTCTACCCACGTGGGTCAGGAGCAAAATCAGTATCGGATGAAATACCTGAGAGTATTCTGGTTATGGAGTCACTGAGCCTTGAGGCCTTGTGCTTTGTGGTTCAGCCATGAGTATAGGTAGTGTAGATTTCCTCTGAAAGTAAGAGGCAACTAGTGTATCTGCTGTCCTATGAATCGTGACAAAGGAAAAGCTAATCAGATGTGTGACCCCTCTTTTCATTTTCTAATCCAGCAGCTATTTTGTTTATCCACTCAGATTTTAGCAAGGAAGAGCCTTTTTCTTTTAAACCATATACTGTTTTTATGACAGAATAGTCAAAACACTTGTCTGACTACCAAGACAGTGGCAGGCACTAAGTCTTTCTCTGTGGGTTTTCCCAGATTCAAAAATAATAGAACCACTTTGTAAGAGTCAAAGAAATTATTTATTATGTAATAAAGCCTTTAATTTAGGAGGACTGTTGCATTCTTTAATTTATATTTTGCCAACCATCCCACTCTGCAGCAATTCAGCAGGGGTAAATGTAAAACTGTTTCATTTCTGAGTTACCATGTGGGTGTCTCTCAAAGGATCTGATTTTGAAGTAGAATAAATACAAATAATAATGATAGTTGTTGCTTTTTTTCTCATGCATATAAATGTGAAATGTCAGTTTTTAATTAATTCAAACTGTCATTTCCTTCCATGTTATTAGCTTTCAATTGTTTCATAATTATGAAACTACAACCAAATACACAGATTGAAATATTGTCTGTCTTAATGCATCAGGGAAATTTTTACGGGAAAAAATGTTACAATGACGTCCCTAGAATTCTAGCTTCTCGTTTAACATTTCTCTTCCAAAAGTCACAGGTGCTTCCTGGCGGAGGGGTGCGGGGGGACTTTGTTTCATCTGGAGTACATTCAGATACAATTAGCTTCTCTTTCTGTTTAAGTAGAATGCTGACATAATGTGCTTCTAACCTAACAAACTGTACAAATGCTACTATTATGGTAAATATTTTAAGGGTCTTTTAAGGGACCGTAAGACATCATGAGTTTCAATTAATCAGTAGATCAATTAATTACATGATATGTTGATGGTAGACTGTGGTTCTGGGCAGGCCTACCGTGCTGTAAACGCTGCCTAAGACTGTGAGACACAGTCTTCTCTATTAGGAAGCTTTCAAATAGGGAAACAAGAAGAATACGTGGATGTACCGAAAATAATAACACACCAAAAGATAATAATGAATGTAGTTTCTAAATATTGTGAAAATTTTGGAACAGTGATTCTCAAAACCATGGGACAGGAGGTGGGGGGAGTCTAGAAGACCTTTGTGTGGTCAAAACTATTCTCATAATACTATGAATTATTAATTATGATAATGCTATTATATATTATTATGCCACTATACTATATATTATTATAATACTATAATATATTATTAATACTACTAGTACTTATTTGCCTTTTTTGTTCTCATTTTTTTTTTCACAAAAGTACAGTGGAGTTTTTCTGAGACTAAATAACATGTAATTTTGCAACAGATTGCATCCAGAAACAGATATTAGCAACCAAATGTCTTCTATTAAACCAAATATTTAAAATGTTTGCAAAACTGTAAAATAATACTGGACTCTCCAAAAACTTTTATTTTTAAAAATACAATTATTTTTAGGAGGGAAGGTATAGCTCAGTGGTAGAGCACGTGCTCAGCATGCACAAGGTCCTGGGTTCAATCCTCAGTACCTCTATTAAAAAATTAATAAATAAACCTAATTACCTCCCCCTGCCAAATACAATTGTTTTTAAATGTATGTTTTTATGTTAATGTGTAACAGATTTACTATTGTTATTTTTAAACAAATCAATAAATATTTAACATTTTTCACTTTTAATTTCTAATACAGTAAATAATCTATATAAATAGAAGATCTTTGAAGTCTTCAATTTTTAAGAGTGAAATGTTCCTTGAAACAAAAAAAATTAAGAATTGCTGTTTTAGAAAAATAGTAGATTACTTATGATACACATATATGTTCAGTGGCTTCTGGGATTCTAGACAATTTACCACTTCATTTAGATACAAGTAGCAGATTATTAAGTAAACATCTTTTCAAACTGTACACAATCTGTGATGCTTGCTCTTTTTTTTCCCATGGTAGTAGTGGTCTCTAGAACATAATGCATTTCTTTCAGAATGACTGAGCTTTTGATTTTTCCACACGTCAGGTAGATTTCCTTGGGTCATGCCATGGGGTGATTCTGTACCATATTTTGTTACGTACTGGTATGTACCAATGAGATGTGAAGTATGTTTTAAATAATGTGTTAATAATAATAGTTTAACTTTCAGAGTGAGTGAATAATTTAATTTTTTAATTTGTCTTAAATAGTAAACAGAGTAGATAGATTCAAGATTGTCTCTGATAACATCACTCTCACTCACTTGTATCCCTGTATGCCTTCTTGGATGAAAGAGAAAGGATGAGGTTGTCGCCAGCTTGCTGGGAACATGCCTGGGAGTGTGTCATGCTTGTGAACTCCACCCGTCATGCTTGTCAGAATGGAAATGACATAGAAAATCTCTAAGGCAATTAACGCAGCATTTATGGAAGTGACTAAACTCAGTACACACTAATAACTTCTTTCGTTTTGACTGACCTGGAGTTCACATCCAGAAAACAACTGAAATAAAGCCTAGTACGGGCAAGCTCTAGTACCTTGCAAAATGAAACGTAGCATCCTCCCCAGGCTTTGTGTGAATCTATAGCTAATTTGAAAAACCATACGTATTCACCTTGCCAAAGTCTTTGGCCTCTGTTTAATATGAAACATTAATTGCTTCCATAGTGAGTGAGCTGTATCAAAAATAAATTAGTAGAATTGTAGGCTTGCAACAGTCTTTGCAACAGTCTATATAGTGCCGAGCAGCAACTCCTTCATGTTAATAGTTAATGATGACAGTATTTAAGTGTTACATATCACCTATACTTTGTGGGAAATTTCAAAAGGTACGTGTTCCCATTATACTCATTTTATGGATGAAGAAGGTGGGACTACCAGGAGCCACGAGGTAGGTGGGAAGCAGTCCCCTCCATCTGCCACCAATTTCAATAAGAGTTGGGTATTATTCATTTTTCATAGGGAGTTTTTCTTAAGCATGCTTTTGGAAAAAATGATTCTGTTGCCAGCAAAGTTTTTGTTTGTTTGTTTTTTAATTGCCAGTCTAGCTGATACTGTTTTAAAGCTCATTTTCTCAGTTTGGTTAATTAACAAAACCCAGCAATGTCTCATAATTTAGAATGAGGGCAAAAATGTGATTCAAAATGTGCGATGACTGGCCCTGGTTTTCCACCTGTCAGCCACCTTTCTGTGCTATAGATTCCGTATCTTTCAAACTTTCATTATGATATACTTGCTTTGTCTATATTTCTTACCAGGTTTGGGTAAGGATAAAATGAGAGTGTATATCAAAATGTGTACAAACGCATAAAGTGATATATAATATATGAATAATTCCATTTCAGTGATTATTTTTCACTTTTTATTCTCACTACAGTGGGGCCATGTACATGCTGTAGTCTCCACAGGTGGTTTCTTGTCCTGTTCACTAGTCATAATATTTTATTCATAGAAGGTGCTTTTTTTTTTTTTATTTTAACTAGAAAGGAACATTTTCTGACTCTGGCATACCCAAAAGTCTTTATCGAAAGGATTCAAAGAATTAATTCTCAACCAGTCACAGAATTGTGCCAACAAGGCCTGAAAGTAGATCAGTAAAAATGTAAAAATATAGAGCTATAAAATATACAAATATAAAAAGTACATAAATATTGCAAAACAGATGTACAAAAATACAAATGTTCCTATGACTAGGTGACCTATAATAAAATTGATGAAAGAAGATTACTTTTACCCAGAGATACAGCAGGAGACCTAGGTGTGCATCACATGGACACATTCCTTCCTCCCTTCCTTCCTTCCTTCCTTCCTTCCTTCCTTCCTTCCTTCCTTCCTTCCTTCCTTCCTTCCCTCCTCATTTACTTTACAAGCATTTGTAAATGTCTAATACATGCCAGGCCCTGTGCTAGAGGCTGAGGTTCCCAGGATGAGGTGAACAGAGGCTCAGCCTTACAGGTGCTAATAACCTAGGAAGAAGGAAAGGAAATATACAAACAACTACAACTAACAGAACTATTTGATAAGTGCTAAAAATGGCACGATTACAAAGTGCTGTGGGAACACAATGGGAATAATGACTAACTTTGCCTAGTGGCTTTGAGAAGACTGCAAGAAAGAGTGGCATTTGAGCTTGATATAAAACAACGTGTAGGAGTCTACCAGAAGT
Organism: Camelus dromedarius; assembly: GCF_036321535.1. NCBI lineage: Eukaryota > Metazoa > Chordata > Mammalia > Artiodactyla > Camelidae > Camelus > Camelus dromedarius. The sequence continues at coordinate 28,096,512 of NC_087450.1, forward strand.
TTTTTTTTAAATGAGAAAAGGGCATCTCCAGATAGAAAAGACAGCATGTTCACACCCGTGAAGATGTAATAGAACATAGCAGGCTGGAGACAACGTGAAAATTAGAACAAGTCTTTTGAAAAGTACTTTGGCAGATTGTTTCAAGATCTGTAAAAACACTTATGTCTTTAGATCAGTAATCCCACTTATGGGAATTTATCTTATGAAAAAATACAAAGAAAAAAGTGTTATTTATAATAGCAGAAACACAAAATAGAGATGGATTTATTATCTAAAAAATACAAAATGGTTATGTAAATTATAATACACCAGTTTGACTATTGTTATTAGAATGATAATAATGACATTCTAAGTCAAGATGGAAAATGTCAATGCCATTACATTAAATTGTAAAACTAGATCTTTATTATTGCAACTATTTAAAATCATGTGTATGTACAGATAAAAAATGGAAAAAAATGTGAAATGAATATCAAAGCAATAAAAACAACATCAAAAACAATAGGAAGTTTGGTGACAGTGGTGGGCTTGTGATTAATTTTTTTTCATAGATTTACTTTGAGGCGATGGAGTAGTCGTATTGACTAACTCAACTAAGGCTTATTGACCATTTCTTCTGTGCTGTAAGCATTTGTTTGGTCCTCCAGTTGGAAAGATAAAAGAGCTTATCATTTATATAACAAATTTAATTTTTTTTAAAGAAAAGCTCTTTTGCACCTCCATGCCTTTGTTAAAATAATTGCCTGTACCTGTATCTTTTTAGACCCAAATTGAATGCAGTTGGTTGCAGGAAATCGTTTCAGAAATTATTCATCCCATCGTTTCCAAGCTCCCTCTAGATTTTCCAGCCTCAGCTACACGTAATGTTTTGTTCTCTTTTTTTTCCAATTGTTCTTTTTTTCTTTTTGCCTCCCTTGCTCCTTTCCCTTCTTCCTTCTTTCTTCTCTTTCTGCCTCCTAACAGATTTGACTATGGACTATGACTTTTTGATTAATGCTTTTCATCAGTCAGCCATCAAAAATACTAGGTCACAGATGCCTGTTTGGTAAAAGGCATTGTCCTCCTTACAGCATCCTGAAATAATAAGTTCCTTATTAAACTTGAGTTTGGATCAACATCAACAATTAGTCATCCTTCTGTCAAAATAAAAGAAATGAATAGTTTGCTGAAAAGCTCAGAAAAAAATTTAAACTGAGTTAGGGACTGGCAGTATACACCCTAAAAGAATTAGTCAGCAAAGAGCATGTTTCAGCACCATTACCCTTTGACCTTAAACTGGCCCACCTAGAAGCCAGCTGGGAGCAAAAAATAACCAGAGGATTTCTGTACAATGCACTTCCCTTTGTCTTCATGAGTTACTGCTGTGTGCGAAATAGACTGGGGGTTTCTTTCTGGGTGAATTTATTCTCATAAATAATTAGAGAAGCTTTGATGTGATTTTAATGGGTTCTGATCTCATAAAGGAAAGCTTACTTTCCCTAGAGATCTAGAGAGTCATCCTAAGAAAACCTTTCTCAGTACAAATGAATTCTTAGGACCTGTAAAAGCACCCTGCTTGGCGACCTGCGTATTTTATGGTTCCTGATGGCAGTAGTGAGGGTAGGGACCAGTTCAGCCAGGTGCCATATCTATAAAAGGGTCATTTATTCTTCTAAATGCTACCATTTGCACATTTCTTCTCTGCACATTAAGCTTTCTTGCTCAAACATGTTTTCAACTAAAATATTCTTTAGGTTGTAAAATCCAATTTGGGAAGCTATCCCTTAATGGATAGCTCTAAAGCATCTGCATTTTTCTTTTTTTGCTGTGACATTGATCTCTGTTCCAGTTTCTCTCTTGGTTAACACTATTCCCACTACTTTTTCATTTTACTCTTTAAAAAAAAAAGCTTCTCATTTCCACTCTTTAGAAATCCTGTTGACATGGCTTTTCCTGAAAAAGAATTCTCAGCTTGAAACTCTAAGATGATCTGAGGTTCTTAAATTAATGAGATATGGGGTGCCTATTAACGATGCAGACTTTTGGGATCTATCTCAGTAAGAGAATCATTCTCTAGGGAAGGGCCCAGAAATCTGGATATTTAACATGTTCCTTCTTAGTTCTTATGCATACTAAACTTTGAGAACAGCTACTCTAGAGCAAGCACTAGGAGTCATTATGATTTGGAAAGAACATTTAATATGCAGTTTGTAGACATTCAGTTGCTAGATTCATGGATATAGATGTTATTTAATCCTTCAGCATTAGTATATTACATCTTAGAATACAGTGTTACTGAAAAGATTATATGAGGTGATGGGTTTTTTGTTTGTGTTTATACTTTGCAAAAAGCACACATGCCTAGAGAAATCATCAGTATAAAAAGCAAAGAAGAATAAGGGCACCATAAGATTTAGAACATGTGAAGTTTTACTCGTTTAGAAGTTAATTCACTTCTGACCTCTCATGCGTACTTGCAAATATTAAATTAGTAATTAACAGAAGTTTAATAGTGCTCCATGTCTCAAACTAGGGCTGCCATTATAGGGAAGAAAATGCAAAAATAATAAATAAAATAAAATAAAAGCAAAAATAATAAAAATTTAAAACTAAGATAACCCACTGTGGGTTTTTTTTTTGGGGGGGGGTACTCTTAAAAAATGAGAATGGTCCAGAATAATTTCCCTATTCTATATTCTCTCACAACCAGAGCTTATTACTTCCTGACATATGTCTTTTAAAAGTCACTCATGCCTCCTACTTCCCCATTCATGACTGTGGGTGCAAATATAGCCAAGAGAATTTGCATTAAAAAAAAATCTTCAGCCACCACTCACATTCTTCTGGAAGGAGGAGACTCAAAGCTGCTTCTTTTGTATTTCATAGCCTATAAATGTCCAGTGGAGGACCATACTGTCTTTCCCGGGTAGCAAAAGTTTTCAGTGACTTAACTCAGCATCAGTGTGGGAGGGAAGAGGCTTTGGAGCCATTCGCTGTCTCTCATTGGACATCAGCGTTTCCTTTTCGTCTGATTCTTACTCTGCTTGATAATTATGGTGGTTTTCCAAATCTTGAAACTTGCCAGTATCATGTTCACCCATTGACTAGAATGGGATAGAATCCCACTCTCACTTAATTTAAGCTAAGTTATTTAACTTCTTTGCATCGAAATCCTTCATCTGTGAAATTGTGAGGAGTTGGACTAGGAGAGCTATAAAATCTCTTGGTGTTGTAAAAATCTATCTAGTTTTAGGAGAATTATGATTTGGAGTCTTCTCCCACACCGCAGAGTACATAATGGGATCTGTGGATCTGTGGCTCTTTTTTTCTGATCTCTTTCTTCCTCCTTCCCTCCCCACTGCTTTCCTGCAATATTTCCCTGTCAAAAAAGAGCATTCATTTGGCTTGAAGCTGCTCCAGTGTCATAGCGTTCCAGGTGGCTCTGTATCTCAGCCCTGCTGCACTGACCCTGAACACCACAGGCTTGGCGAAGTGTGGAAATTGGCGTGACAGCAGTCACAGAGGGAGAGTGCCTGAAGCTGGTCCTGAAAACTCGTTCCCAGAAACCTTATCGGTGGATAGAAAGCCTGGGTGGGGGCCTGGAGACCAGAACCTCTGACCTCGTTCCTCGGGGGGTACGGTGGCACTCTGCCTTCCTGCCAGCTGTGATGCGGGGTGGTCCAAAATAGGATTTGACCACTTGCTTGTTTACAAGCCCAACTGTGTGGACTGTAAAGCAGCCTAAGACCATAGGTAGCCTAAGAATTTAATTTGAGGGTCACAAAATAGGCCATCCCCTCTTCACATATCACCCCCCCCCCCCCCCCCAATAGCTCTCCAGTGATCCCTGTGAATATTACCTTTTCTGGCCACATCTTTAAAAATTCAAGTATGAGGGGGGAACAAGGCCCTCAAGTCTTTTGTATTGTTAATTTCACTGAGACCTTTTGTTTAAGTAAAAACATCACTGGAGAACAGATTACTTAACCTGTTAACAGCATTTGAGCAAGTTGACCCCAGTGTGTTTTCTGACACGCTTTTTACCTTCTGTAGGCTTCTAGGTCACCATAGTTGGATTTTTCCCTCCTATCTGCATCCTCATTTGCTGTTTCTTCCTTTTCTCCGTGACTTCCTAAGTTTGGTGTGACCCAGGGCCAGGTCCTCGGTTCTCGGCTCTTCTCCACCTAAACTTATGTCCTGGCCACTTTACAATACAGTTCACAGTACAGAATACTTCTTTCGTTTTAACGTCTTTGTAAATAAGGTAGAAAAGCCTAGTGTTGAGAGCGTGGTTTCTCGATCTCAGTACCATGGACATCTAGGGCCAGGTAACGCTTTGTGGTGGGGACTGTCCTGTGCATTGTCAGATGATGAGCAGAGTCCTTGGCTGCTACCTGCTAGATGCTGGTAGCAACCCCCTCCCCCCCAAGTTGTGACAACTGGAAATGCTTCCTTACACTGTCAAATGTTCCCTTGGAGGCAGACTCAACCCCCAACAACCACTGATTTAGAATAATTTAGGGTGAATCAAAAAAATCCTTTAATCATGCATATTATAAACCTTTGACTTAATTTGGCCAACATTTTTTTTAAGTTTGTATCTCTTAAAGGTATAGGAATCTGAATAACAACAAAAAAAGAGTCAAAATAGATTCTATAAACCAGGCTCTGGTTTTGGGATAAAATAAGCTTGTGCCAGTTAGGAAATGGAAGGAAATGAATTTCATTTCGTGTTTAGCCCTACACCATTACTGATAAATATATACATGTTATTTTGTCCTCAAAGCGGTGGTAAACAACATCCTAAATTAAGATTCAGGTTTAGCTCTGTGCTGCTTGATAATTACATCCTGCTGAGAAAACTAAGGCTTGGAAGGGTTAATCTGCCCAAGCTCAGGCGGTCAGCTAAATCGTTTACTTCGCAGTCCTTTACATTCCTACCTCTAAGAATCTGAGCAAATTTAGGTGAATCGTCACTATAAGTTGTAAAGCTCTTAACACGTGTAAATTTGTGTTGTTCTCTGCATTCAGAGATGAAAGGGCTAGAAGTAATATGAGACGTGGAGGTCTTCAGCCAAGACTGCCAGAACCTCCATCTGGCAGCCCTCTTCTCGCCCACGCTGACCCTGTTTTCTTTTGATGAAAAAAAAAAAACAGGCCATCCTTACCTCTGTCTCTCCCCCTTTCCCCTTATCATTTTTGCTTAAAACATCTACCAGTCATGTCCTTTTAAATCTAAATGAACATAGATGCCATCATTTAATTAATTTTAAATGAGAAAAGTAATACATAGACTTGATGAAAAAACATACAAAATGTTACCTAACAAGACTATGCCGTGTTCCCACCTTTGAACTCAGCCCCCCTCCTCATATTTAAGCACTATGAGCTGATATTTTATGTCTTTATGGAAATTTCCTCTGCATATTTGTGTGTGTAAATATGTGTGTGGTGTCTATATCAAATAACTTAAAATGTGTACCTTTAATTTTTCTTTACAGAACGGTACATATTACAGATCTCTTCATATAAGAATATTTGAATTTACCACATTATATTGTACAGCTGCAGAGTATCTGGACTGTAAGATGTAATTTACCTGATCAGTTAATGATTGATGACTAGGTTTCGACTGTTAACAGTAGTGCAATACACAGGTTTGATGTCGGTGCTTTATTATTATTGTTTTCTTTCTGATGAATGCTCTGAGCCCTAATCTTTTCTTTTAAAAGAACAAAGTTTGACTGTTGAGGGTTATGTTGTGGAATAAATAGGCCAAATAGATAGAATGGGCACAAAACAACATGTATTTTAAAGAACGTGAAAAATACTTTATTATTTCCTGATAGTCAATCAATATTGAATAAAGGAAAGAGAGGGGAAAAAAATTGCAAAAAACTTGACAGAGTTCAATCTTTCAGGGTTGTGTTTTAAAAAATAGATGCCAAGGCAAAATGAGCTTTGGAATTCCAACACTCTGAAGTTCAGGGTAACTGACTTATAGTGACAGACCTATCAGCATTTAGTCTCAGATTTTTTTCGTAAGTAGTGCTGAGTGACTCTAAAAGGAGTTAGAATTAAAATCCTCGAAAATACATGGATATAATGAAAAATGGGCCATGAAGAACAATAAAGACAGGTGCCCCGGTACTCTTTCTGATATAAATGTTGTTCCTGAAGATCATTCAGTGTTTCTTTGGAGCTTTGTTAAAAATCTCTACGTTACTGTCGTTTGAAACACACCATGGTCTCATCACGTAAAACCTTCCCTGTCAGACAGGATACAGTCACCTCAGTTACCTTGGAGAGCTGTGCAATGTGTCTGATGCTACAGAATGATCTGCAGGTGCAGGTGTATTGGGGGATGTGTTTCCATGTGGTATTCCAGATGTGGAGCCTTTGCATATGGAATTATTTTACATTTTAGGGGAAAGGCAAAACATAAATACACATTTCCAACACTGGATAACTCATTTGTTTTTTTCAGGCTTTGGAAAGCATAGTGCACATCTTCTGGTGCTTGTTTGTGTTTCTTTCTGATGATCAATAAAATGACATATTTATTAGGACTTAAATTGTCTTTAAAGAGGAACAGCTCCAATTGACAGAAGAAAATAAAAGCATAGTAATGTACTTCTTAATGTTGCATAATTGCCTTTACAAAATTATCCTATAAAAATACTCATTATAAACGGGACATTCAAAAAAATGTCATTCATTAACTTGGAAATAAAATTATAATTACAATTATAAAACTTGGAGGCGATTCTGTTGGGAGGGTTGCATGCTAATTGCAGGGTTTAAGGCTTTAGATTTAATATTAGGTGAAAACATGATAATCATCTAAAGGGAAGCATATCAGAAGGGTTTAAGGGCTGGGTGTTAAAGAAAAAAATAGTTTCCTTTCTGCTGGGCGATCACACTGGATTAGAAAGTAATACAGAGAAAATTCCCCGTGCTTGAGAATAGGTCTTTATTTGGGTTTGGGGTTTAGGGGATGTCTCTTCCCCTCTGCAGTCACAGCCAGAGAGGAAATTCAACAGCAGCCACTGCCTAGACTTTTTGAGCCCGGCGCGGGCTGGGCTGTGTACCAACAGCCCCGTCAACTGCAGACGGAACTGCAGCATCCCTTCCTGCAGTAGCGCAGCAGCCATTGGCTCCTGGGTGGCACGTGACCACCAGAGCCTTTTCTGTGTCTTTTCTCGCCCATCTGTGTGCAGGGCACTGATAGGCCAGGCTGATGCGCAGGCAATTTATCATCTTGATCTCCCACTGAGTCAGGGAGCTCTCCTGTCACCAGTATTGATTTCAGAGGATGGACTAAATTTCCTAGGATTTCCATTAAGAATTAAGAAAAAAGCTCTAAGCACGCAGGGTAGCCAGACAGACATGGATATGAGATGGCACTGTGAAAACTCGCAGGTAGCTTCTTCTATCACAGCCGGTGCTCAGCACAGCTCAGAACTGCAGCATGCAGGGTTTAAGCTACTAGAAGCCTGAGAACAATCATAATGAAATTAAGAATAAACTCTTTTTTGGATAAACTAATTTTAAGGTTTAGATTAAAATGTCTCTTCTTGGAGATTGCATGTCAAATTTCTGCACGCTCTATATGAAATGTAGAAAGATTGTTTTAAATTTTTAAATGTCCTTAAACCCTGAGCATGGTTGCTTCTACTTTTGTTTGCTGCATTTTGTGAGCTTCAGAGGTTTTTCAGCATGCTTGTGGCAGAAACAACCAAAAATTGTGTGTGTGTGTGTGTGTGTGTATATATATATGTATTTATGTGCTAAGTTGGTTCGAGTAAAAGCATGAATAAAAGCTGCTTTCAATACTTGCCAGACTGCTTTATTATTGTTAATGACTTGGTGATAATTTTGCCTAAATATGCTTAGATTCTGACCATGCATGCTTTTGCGGCAGAGTGGGGTTTTCGTTGCGAATTCGTGAAGGTGGAATGTCTGAATTGAATGTCTGTTTGGTACAACAGAAAGTGCATTAGTGATCAGCGATTAAACCTGATTAATTCATGGAAACATTTCGTGATGGTAAGATCTGAGTAATGTTTATTTACGATAATTAATTCTGCTTACTGAAAAAAAAATGCATGTCTGGGATTAAGGAAAGTGTTTATATTTTTAAAATGTAAATTTTGATTATTTCAAAGATGACAGTAAGATTTCAAGTTTTAAAAATGCCTCCTGGATGAGAGAATTGAAACCGTGTTTTGATTTTAGTTTGGGAGTGGATTCTGAAACTGCTGTTTGTGTATTCGAGAAATCATGTGCACGCTCATGTGTGTGAATTCTTTGGGTGATTGATACTCTCCTAGCTAGTCCTTATTCTCTTGAAGAGAGAAAAAGCCTTGGCATGCAAATATTTCTTGGGCTCGTGGGAATTAGAGCCAGCAGAAGCAGGAGTATGGCCAGATGGGATTGGCATGCTTGGCAGGGAGTAGAGACAATGGATGGGGGCGGAGCAGATGGAGGACAGAAGGGATTGCATCTCAGAAAATGGGAGGGGGTAGGGGGGAGTAGGCTTAATAGTGAAGGAAGCCTGGCCTCCCTTTTCAAGGGAACTTCTGACTGCATCTTTCTTTAATCATGAGATAGACTGTCATGTCTGTTGTGGCAACTATTTTTCTTTAAACTGGTAGCCCCTGTTTCACAAATTAGGAAGGAAATCCCATGAATAGAAGTTGCTTTACTGGATTATAAATGATATGCTGTTTGCTGTTGTTTGTAACTTTTTTCTTTGCCATATTCAGGAAAACTAAGAGAGAGCAAAATTAAAATTAAGCTATAATATTATTTGAGTTGGTGGTGTCTAAATAGAAATATGGCAATAACTACCAAACTTATTTATCAGACCTTAGATGATTCAAGCATCTATAGGGTTTACTGTTTTGTTTTGTTTTGTTTTTCCCTAAGTAAGCTTTCAATTTAAGAGTCCTTGCTGACTAATCTACTGTTATTTTACTTCTGGCTTATATAAATCGATGTTCATTCTAGAATAACTTTGAAGGTTTTATTTAAGTATTTGTTGATTTTATCATGAAGCCTGCGGGGTTGACCAATGCCTAGTTCAAATTCTGCAATGAAATTAATCTCTCAGCATCCTCAGTCAAGCCTCCTGTCACCCAAGCGCCCTGGGAACTGGCCACAGTCTTGGGCCAGAAAGGTCACAGAACTGAGAAAGAATGAAAATCAATTTACTTCTGAATTCTGTGATTTTAATGATTGCTTCAAAATTCTAAGGTGAACACAGACACAATTCCCAGTGCTAAGTACAACTGAATTTCCCCCAAATCATGTTGCCAAAGTGTACCAAGAAAACACCAATTTTAAAAGTTTAAATATTCATCTTTTGGTCTGCGGGTCACCCACAGCTCACTTAATCATTTGGTTGATGGACCTTGTGTATGGAGAGGATTTCCATTTTCCGAAGGAAGTTTAGCCATGTTGCGTGTCTCTTTTGACTGCCTTTTGAACCTTGGCTTGAAATTATGACCTGGATAAGAGAATGCAAACCTTTACCTTTCATAGCTTGAGATACATTTAAGATAATTTACTCAAATCATTTATATTGAGTTAAAGAATGAAGCCAATTTCTCATTTCCGCAGTCCTTTTCTTTCCCATGCCCTGTCTTTGGAAATCACTGAAAGAGTCTACTAAACAGCAAAATGCTCCTCACTTGGCAAATTACTGCTAACATTTTTAGAAGGAAATAGCGCCTACAGACAGATCTTTGGACAGATATTTATATTTTGGAGGGTTGACTGGTGTTCATTAAGCAAGATAACCCAGTGTTAAAGAATAAATATTTTCATTGACTTTACCCAATCAAGGTTGTCTAATAGGCTGAGAGCCACATTCTCCTTATGTGGCATGAAACTGGAAGAGCCCTGAAATGGTATTAAATGTCTGGTCACAATAGCATTTGGGCTCAACTGCCAAGCAAATTTCTCACCAAGACATTAACCAGGAAATGCTTACATATTTATGAAGTAATTTGTGGTGTAGCATTGCATATTAAGGATGTTTTGGGTAGTTATGATGAAATGTTACTGTCTGTGTACCTTCCATATGCTCCTTTAATTTACGAAATGTGCTCATCACAGCATCTGGGTGCATTTATATTATACAAGTGCAATCAACTATATGATGGATGCAGTAGGCAGAATGCTAATTGATGGGAAAAGCCCTCTTAGCTTGTACTTTGTAACTTTTCAAATGGGAAGATAAAGCATGTAGCCAAGGACTTTAAGTCTTTGTCTATATTTAAGTTTATTTTTTTTAAATTTTGGGGAGGGGGCAGTTAGGCTTATTTTTATTTATTTATTTAATGGAGGTAATGGGGATTGAGCCACCCACTGAGCTCTATCCTCCCCCCATATTAAAGTTTAAATGTTTTAAGAACTAAGCTTACACTCTGCCCATCTGGAAAATAACACATCTGAAACAAGATTTTGCCCTGTCAAAGTTAGTGCTCTTAATTTCAGTGTTATGAGGACTAGGAAAATTCACAGGGAAACAGCCTTAGTGGATATTTGGTAACATTCAGCCCATGGGGTGCTCTTTATTAATTCAGTCTTCTCTTTCGCTTCCCTTTTTCTCCACTCCCGGTCTTTTATTCCTCTGCTGCTCTACCTGTCATTGATGGATTCAAATGCCATTTGCTCCAGACCTTAAAATTACTAAACAGAAACACTAAACTATATATGAATTCAGCAGAGTATAATGACACGAAGTTCTTACCCATTTTTGTGTGTATTTAGGCTTTGAATGTCTTTGGTTTCTACTAAGGTTACCGTATTGACCCAGAAACATTGATTTTACTTTCTGCTGTCTTATTTACATTACTTGACAGTTGATATTTGAATCTCCTGGAGGCTTCCTTCCCTCAGCCCTCCAGCACCGAGACTGGAGCCAGTCGCGGTATGATAGAGTAGATAGGCCATGTGCATTATATAGAATAACGGGAGAGTCACAACAGTGACAAACCTGTGGCTGTCTTTAGTATCTCGTAGCATGAGCCCAAACTAAATAAAACCAGGAAAAAACAAAAATTCATGAGATATGTTTTCTAGTTTTGTGTCATAAATTTTGTGTGATTATCACTACAGCTTTCCATTTGCTCCTTAAATTTTCACCTTCATTTGAATTCACTTGATTCAGCATTGGTAACTATCTGAAAACTATTTCCCTCTAAAAAATCAATTATACATTTCTGTTTTCATTGTTGTGATCTTTATATATATATATATATATATATATATATATATATAAACTATTACATGTACAAGATTATAGATTACATATATAAATACTATATATAATACAAAGTATGTATATAACTCAGACTACCTTTATGACTTTAAAACACTACTATTTTATTATTAGATCAAAAATTTCACATAGAATTTTGATTTTTTTTTAAAGCTCCTTATTTTGGAGTTGCATAGGGATGGCCTCAGGTGTCAATTCTCAGCAGCCCGTGTGTGAACTATCTACAAAATGGATTATCCTGTATGACTAGATATATTTTCTAGACCACTTAACCTCCCATTGGCTTAAAAATCATTGTTTTCAATTATGTGCCATGACCTCTGTCAATTAGCACATTTAGATTTGAGTGGATCACCTATCCATTGGGTTTGTAGTAGAGCTACAGTATTTTCAGAGTTGAATGTAGTATGTGTATGAATACGTGTGTGTGCATGAAACACTGCTAAATATTTAGCTACTGCATAGTAGGTTTCAAGAGTACATATAAAAAACTAGAAATTTTAGGGTAATAGCTACTCTTGGATTTGCCAAGAGTTTTTCAAAAGCCTTCAAGAAGTACACCATCTCTTTCCAGAGTATTGACAAGTCTAATATATAAGGAATTACTAAGCACTTATCTCAGTGTTTTTTGTACATTTAATAGTTAAGATCTGTTAAAATATCTACTGACTGATTAATCTCTGTCAAAACTCTGCTTGATGCTATGGGTGACTCAAAGGACAATAAGACACTTGCTGCCTCCAAAGTCCAGCTGAAGAATCAGGAGAAACACAAATAAAACTAGAGCAGTATGGAAAGCCGAACTATTTGACCCTCTAGTCTCAATCAATGAATACATATTTGCTGAGCATCTACTCTACACGTCATGGTAGTTGGGAGAAAGGAGAGTTCAGTATGGGTTAAGTAGATGCACGGAGGTTATTCTGCTGTTTGTTCCCTGAGTTTGTTTGAGTAACTCTAGTTATCCAGTCACAAAATAAACGATAACACAAAATCAAGTCAAATCAGATGGGCTACACATGCCATCACACCAGCAGCTGCCTCTGAAGTGGTATTTAGGGCGCGGAGGTATTTCGGAACATGAAGCCAGGTCCCAGGTCACTTGTCTCAGAATCAGTCTAGGTGCTTGTTTCCTGTTCTACATGTTCTCAGGACAACATATTGATGTTGTCTTAAAAGCCAGTTTTCATGCTTTATGAATAATAAGAGTAACACAAGATCTGTGAGACTTTTTTTAACATTTTTTATTGATTTATAATCATTTTACAATGTTGTGTCAAATTTCTGTGCAACTTTTTTATCTAAAAATCACCTGCATGTTTAGTTTACATTCATTTTCTTTATTCATTAAAATTAGCCATTGTTGCTAAGTGTTTCCCTTTAAAAAGTAAGAAATTGGTTTCTTTTAACTGATGGGATGACTTGAAATATTGAGTTATTTTTCCAGCAGTGAATTAGACACTTTAGAGTAAGTATAATTGTCTCAAACCATTATGGTATAATTGAGTGTGTTTGTAAATTACTCCAGCAATAATTTTCAGGATGCCTAATTCTACTTATTTCTCTATCTTTAACTCAGTTTTCTTTTTGAAGGGTACCCGCCAAAAGGAAAATAGAATATGGGTGGATATAGGCAGGAAGCAAAGGTCTGGCCTTAAATGAAACAATCTTAAATAAGTGGTAATTATGTAAACAGTCTATTCATGTTACTGAAATGGTTCTCAATTCTATTCTGTCCTCAGTAAGTTGTTTAAAATATAGTGAATACTTATGGGAAACTTCTTGAACCATTCATTAGAACTAACTGAAATAATGCCTAATTGTAAAATATAAAACTGAATAGTTTTGATTACTTTTCAAAATCTCAAGTTAGGAACAGTCAGCTCAGGTCACTGTTTAAAGGCACTCCTGCAACAAGGGTTTCTTAGATCCCTGACCTTCTAATTTTCCACGTACCCAGTAAGATTTTAATTGCAATAGATGGTGTCATTTTAAACAGAAGACTACTGAAGCAGTAAAAGAATAAATACTGACTTTAGCCTCTCTCTCTACCTAGCAATTCCTGAAACAATGCATCATCTCTGTGTATGTAGTACTTTAGGAAGAAAGATGAGGATTTAAAATGATGAAGTAGAAACGTATATGCTTGGTTTATTTGAAAGTCTACAATTTGAGATCATTTCTAAAAACAAGCCTTTCAGATGAGGATAATATATGTTTTATGTATGTAAATATTACAAAAGGTGAGGATTCATAGGTTGCTTTTTATGGTTGTGGTTGTATTTTTTCCCTTATGAATATATCTGCATTTTTTAAAGGAAAATATTTTATAAATACTAGTTTTGCCAACTTATATGTAATATATCCTATATGTGTAATATATAGGATTTGATAGATCAGTATGATTCTTCTCTTTTTAGTGTTAAAACAAATGTTTTCATTTGAAATAATTTAAATATATAGAAATGTTGGAAACATATTAAACAGAGTTCACTCTTTATCCAGCTTCCCCTAACAGTAACATTTTATTTAAACATTGTACGTTTGTCAATGTTAAAAAATTAACATTCAGTATGCCCTTTGAAAAATGATTTGTTTTTAGAATTTTTGTATCATTGATGCCAGTATTATCAGACTACTCTTAGAAATTTTTAATATCACTTGGTTTGATTCCTACTAATGTTTAAGAGAATTTCTCCCCACTGGGCTACCCAAAATTTCCACTAGACACATTGTCGAGTATTTTAGGAGGAAAAATCATTGTTTTTTCTTCCCATCCTTATCAATGTTGGTTTTATTTTGAAACTGGTCACAGAATCTCTTTTTCCTTTTTTTTTTTTTTTTTTTTTTTTGTTTCCTTGGGGAATTTGTACTGTTCTCAGCACGGAGCACTCTTCTAAACTTGAGACCTACCCTTACAACTGCCCCAATTCTCCTCAAATTCAACATGTCCCATTGTGAACATTATTTTTTGGAATTCGTATCATTTTAAAACATTTTATTTCGATTGATTTATGTAAAGATGTTGTACTCGAGAAAGTTTTACTGTTTTTACTGCTACTGGGGTGATGAAAACCAACTACTCTATAATTTGTGGTACTTCCACTCCCCCATTTGCAAGATGAGGAGTTCGCAGTTCTAATGCTTATGATTTCAGAGTGTGAATCAATGTGAATTTCCTTTCAAAGAAAAAGGTTTTATTAAAGAAAAGTGGTCTTAAAAACAGAGACTGCTTTTCATTTTGTTGAATCACCTCCACTGAATTGTGAGAAGAATCTGCATTCAGTATTTTCTTAGGGAATTTTCATTTTGAAAGTAGTGGGCGAATAATTCGAGTTATGGCTTGCTTTAATTAGACGGAAAGCTCCTTTTCCATTTCCATAATGAAGAGTACAGAGGCTCATTAGCATTCTGTGGGCAAGGCTGGTAAATTTCAGAGAGCTAGTGATTTGGAATCCTAGGAACTCACAATAAGAAACACTGTGGAAGAAATAACATCCTTTCATTTCAACATCATCTTGACAAATGAGAGAAAATTTTGCAGTGTGTGTGTGTGTGTGGTGTCACAAAAGCAAGCAAAATTCTGTGAAAACAAGGGAAAGGGGGCCCCATTCTGTCTGTTCTTCTCCTTGCGTTCCAAATCCTTCACCTTTACTACGAGACTTTGAAATTATTTCAAATCTATTTTTCATACAATATGAATGCCAAAAGAGCTAAATTATTTACTGTGTGTGAAAATATTTATTATTGTGTCAAGAAACTCTGATTCCCTTTCTGATATTCTTAATAAGAACCCTGTGGTGTAAAATCATGGGCTGAATCTATTAAATAATTACCCATGTGAATGCTGTAGCTACCATGTGTATTTTTAGGCTTTATATCAATAAATATTTTATACAGTGCTGCATATTCTGGACTAAACGTCCTTCATCCCCAAGTCAGTTTCAGATTCTTCTCTAAGAAACAAGGTGCACTGTGGCGTCTAATGAAACTGGTAAGGAAAGTGGTAACAAAAACAATCAACAGCACAGTCTGAGAAGAATTCTCATCACCAAAAATGATTTATGAAAAAATTAATTTAAAAAAATATCAAAGGAGATTCCCAGAGAACAAGACTTTTTAAACATTTTTCTGTAAACGTGAAAAAGAAAGTAGGTCTATTTGGGGAACCAAAGATTATATTGGCAAGACAGATTATTTTATGAATATTCAAAATTTAGATGTAAAACTAATAAAGCTTATGACTGTCTATAGTCATTTGAAATATTTTGCAGGGAAATCTTCTTAGACAGAAGGAAATGAAATTAGAACTTTGACATTTATCTTCTTAAGACTTAATATATGGAAGGTGCAGTGACTGAATTCTTTTTTCTGTTTGTTATCAGCATCTAAACCTAGACAGGACTTGATGGATTCTCTGGGAAACCAGTATTCTGGAGTACAAACTGACAGGTCCAGTGGAGGTTCAGCGTTTACTGCAATCTTATAATGATAGCTTTGACGCCCAGATTATAGTTAGCTTGAAACACTTCAACTTTAAAGCATTGCCTGGACCCCACAAAGCCTAAGAAGCATTGTGGCTGTTTCCGTGTCTTGGCAATTGTAAGTAGTGCTGCTGTGAACCTGGGGATACTACTCAGCCATACAATAAGAATAAAATAACGCCATTTGTAGCAGCATGGATGGACCTGGAGATTGTCATTCTAAGTGAAGTAAGCCAGAAAGAGAAAGAAAAATACCATATGATATCACTTATATGTGGAATCTTTAAAAAAAAAAATTTACCAATGGGGAGAGGAGGTGGGAAGGGATAAAATGGGAGTTCTAAATTTGCACCTCCTGGGGAGCAATGGAAATGTGAGCTATCTTGACTGTGGTTTCATAGGTGTATGCATCTATCAAAATGCATCAAATTGTACATCTGAAATATGTGTAGTTTACTGTACAGGAATCATACCACAATAAAGGTGTTTAAAAAGAAAAAGAACTAGGGAGAGTAAAGAGGGGCAAGGTTTTATGAGGTGTGGTAACCTCACACTTCTCATCAGCTTTTTTCATTATGGCCACGTGATGTAAGGCCTCGATTCCATTTCAGCAGCTTTGGAACACGTTCAGCACACTTAGTGTCTTTCCTGGCTAATCACCTATTACATATTTTATTCTTTCATTGGGAATTTCTACTGGGAAAAGAAAAGCACAACATGAGAGCTGTGAGTTTCAGTTTTATTTGGGACTTACTGAGAACCGTAGCTGGGAGACAGCCTCTCAGATAGCTCCGAGAAACCGCTCCGAAGAGGTAGGCAGGGAGCCAGTATGACTGTGAGTTTGGTGAAGGGGCGCACGCAGTCAAGTGTACACCTCGGCAGAAGGCTGCTCATAGTCACAAGGGATAGACATCTCACTTAATGGTTTTAGTGCTTTTCTAAGTACGGGAAGATATGAGAATCCAGTTTCATAAAATTTTCCCCTGAAAATATCTACCTATGTGAGAGCCTGTTCTGCCAGTTTTCCCAAGGCACAGAGCGCTGCCTCGCTCATTCCTGATCTCAGCTCTGAACTCTTTTCAGGGTGTGCTCTAGGTCAATGACTACTATGGCTAAGGACTCAATTCTTGTCGAACCGGGTGGCAAGTGACATTCCTTAGTTGGCAGGGGTAGTGATTACCATTTAAAATTTATGGTAAACGGGGTAGAATTAACTCTGGGAAAAGTATGCCTGCCTTCTAGAAAGATTTCATCAGATAACTCATTTTACCCTTTTTAATTAAAGTGACTGAGAAGCGGCTTTTATTTGTTTTACCTTGTATTGTTTGGTGGAAGATATTCAAGGACAGGAAAATCCTCTACTAGACACTTTCCTATTCTGTGCCTTAAGTTTTGGTGTTTAAGGGGGGTGAAGTCTTTGCTGCTATGAGAGAGCTCAGTCCTAGACACGGTTTAGTTGGCTAGCCCTGGAGCAGAGCTGGTCTGATGAATTGTCTTACTAAGACTTGTACATTTTGTAATGCTCCTTTCCTTTTAACCCCCTTGCTAGTATTTTGAAACCCAAGACCTATTTCCCATTTCATTGGGTGAGACATTAGTCCCACTTGCTTATGCCTGGAATACCTCCATCACTGGTCTTCTTTGTAAAATGGACTGAGACCCCTTGTCGCTTCCCAAACATAGATGGGGGAACCCTTTTCTTACCTTTTCTCCTTCCTCCTGCTCATTCTTTCCTTTACAGTTTCCTGCTTGCTTTGCCTCTTTTCTTCTGCTTTAACATCCAACAGAAGTCTGCTACTGACATCTATTACTTTCTTCTGCCCCATTTGTGTTACTTAAGAATCAAACTTTGACCAGAAGATTGGTACAAAATTGCTAAGAGACTAGCCGTTATTTTTAGACCTCTTGGAAGTCCGGAGAATCCACTGGGTTCTGTGACATTGAAAGGAGATACACTGAGCACAGCTTAATTCTTAGATGAATACAGTTTTGCAGAATTTTAAGAATAGAAAGTAAGATTACTCATCATAGGAAGAGCTAACTGGATGGAAACTACAGAATCCTCAGGGTATATGTATTAGAAATTTAACTGGTCGAAACTCCTTGACACTTCCTTTTTGTTTGTCTTGTTTATATTTCGTTTTAATTTTTTCCTTTAAATCAAGGGCATAATATTTGTTGCTGCTGAAATTTTTAGTTATTTGGTGTCGTTAGCCTTAGGATTCAGTATTCCAAGATGCATAACAGAAGGGTTGGCAAAATGGTATCACTAGTAACAACCTGTCAGATGACAGTTTCCTTACTTCAAATTAAGGTGAAACAGTCAATATTCTAACTACCTTTAAACCACCAATTGTTTTAGGTAAAAACTATCACATTTAGTTGAAAAATAACTTGTTTGGATCCAATAAATTCCACTTCATTGATAAAGCGTCAGGCCCTGTATACTGTCATTTAATCTTTGACTGTCAGCAAGCCATTTCATGAAATCAAAGATTATTATATTTATGTATGTATGCATGTATTGTGTATCTATATATTTTAACACATTTTATTTTTAGATAATTATAGATTCATAGATCGTTGCAAAGAAAGGTACAGGGAGGTCCCCTGCACCTTTTATCCAACTTCTCCCCATGTTAATATCTCACAAAACTATAGTTAAATATCAAAACCAGAATATTGATATCACTATGAATCATAGAGTTTATTCAGATTTCACACGTTATAGATGCATTTATGTGTGTGTGTGTGCATGTGTGTCTAGGTGTGTCTGTGTAGATCTGTGCAATTTCATCAACATGTATAGCTTCTTGTAACCACCATCAAAATCGAGAGTCTTATCCGTTTCCCAATGTTCATTAACATTTTAAAGGAACCTAAGGGGATCATCTACTGTAACCTACTTATATTGGATGGGGAGTGATTTGCCCCAGGTCGATGGGTTAGATAATGATTGAACTCCTAGCTGAATCTCAGAATGCTATGTCCTATACTAGGCCAGGTTCAGGCATCCCACCTTACATTTCCAATTTTATGAAGTAGGCAGTTGTTCTACAAGTTTGAAGATAAGAGAATTGAAGGAAACACAAGTTTTAAAATAATTGTGTTGACCAATTTCATCACAATTCTGTATTTTTAACAAATCTGATATTCTAATTTTATCACTGGATGCATAATGGGTTATGGGAACATTAACCGTCAATGTGAGCATTAGATTGATATTTCAGACAGAGCATGTATATGTTGGAGGTAATCTGTGTGGCTTCATAGGAACTCAACATGGTTGCTAAGTGGGAGAAGGTAGTTAGTTGTTATCTGTAAAGGATCCCAGAGATTTAGCTACAGATTAAATAATCTGTACTCTTCATCCAAAGAATTGAATGTCTACTCCCTCGCATTTGCACTCAAATGCATGGAATAATTTACGAAATCTTTTTCCTTTCCAGATTACCGTTTATGCTCACTTTAATTTAGTTACCTCTTGTAAAACTATTGAGGTGAAGTTTGGGGGGATTTGGAAACTCGTGGAGGGGGGTATCACAGCATCTGATTTAATGCACTCACCTGTTCCATATCCTCTTTGGAACCATTTTCAGTGCTACTCGCTTTGTGAATAAATCTGGTAATGGAAGAGTAGAACAGAAATTATTTGGAAAGAGTGTAGGATCAAAGACTTTTCTACTATATCAGCATCACAGAAATGAGAGATGTAAAAGGCCCATTAGCTGATTTGCCCTATTTCCATGGAAATTGCAGTGAACATTTTTCAAAAGACTTAAATCTTATTTTTGTTTAAAATAAATAGGAATTCAATGTAGATTCTTGTTAGAACTTGAAACTGCTGCTTGTTATGTTTTCCGGGTTGTTTTTCTTTTTAAATCTACTTGACAGTTTGTGTAGCTAATTACTTTGTTTTCATTTGTGTAATTCCAACACTGCTGTAGCCTTTTTAGAAGGCGGAGGGGAGGGGAGTGCTACCCTACTTTTAAGGTACATCAACTAGCTGTTAAATCAAGGAGTGTGAAGAGGGTGGAGAGAACGATTGTGTGTGTGTGTGTTTGTGTGTGTTGGGAAGATGGGTCAAAGTCAAAGCAGCACAGTGGACTTTAAATTACTAGGCTTTGGTAGCTGATCACACTTTGGTGAAGGTTTTGTCAGTAACCAAATGCAGGTGATAATGGGGTCCCTTGTGGCCTCATTTTATATAGGACACTTTGTATCACGATGGAACAGTTACAGCAAAAGGTTTTGCTAAGAAAACTAAAGAATATACACTCTTAGAAATCTAGCTCTTTTTTGGTTAGTAAACGGTTTTTTAATATTGGCTTAATTTGCATAGTGCAGTTTTAGAGAGAAGAAGAAGCCTTATAATCTGAAGAGAATTTGTTAAGAATTATTTCTTATACCAAATAGATAACTTTAAAACTTTCCAATTTTAGTGTTTGTAGATTCCATTTATGGAGGAAAAATGTTTTTTTCAAGCATCACTGCTTTTATGGCCAATTAATCATGAGTCTAAATTTTGGAATTTAGAAGCATGAACTGAACCATTTAAGAGCAATTGAGATACTGATGGTTCAAATGAGATGAAATTATTTCTTGTGTATGTCTGTTTTTGTTGGTGGTGGTAGCGTTGCTTTTTGTGGGGAGAGGTGTTTGATTTAATGACTAGACTTACACACTTTAATCTAATTTCTTACATTATAGGATGAGACCTTTTTAAAAAGATCTTCCACAATTCTTTAGACTGAAAGTTTGCTTTAACTGATCATCCTTAAATAATCACCATGCTTCTTTAAAGATACGACCATTTTGAATGAGGAAATTAATGTGAAATTGAGTAGAAAATTTTTATAGCTATTCAGGAATACAACTCTTTGTAACAATGACAAAAATTATTATTGTTGATTTTATGTATACAGCTTCCCTTAGAGCAGCCAAACTGGTGAGACTGGCTATCTAAGAATTAATAATGATTGACCAGATTTCCACATTTGCATAGATAGATAGGTAGGTAGGTAGAATTTTGTGGTTTCTGGTTGCTATAAGCAACAGAGACAGTTATTTCTAAACCTTTCATGACACAATGAATGGCAAACATTGTGTGCCTAGTGATTTGAACCTCCACATATGAACTCGGTTAAATGCTTGAGAGCTAAGATGAAACTTGTACACATTCTTGCAAACCATTGCCATGGCAACCTACTTAAAATTTTCAAGGTCTGTCTCCCTCGAGTTTGCACCTGCAGTTAGCTTATTGTGAAACAAAAAGAAGGCTTTCCAGCTTGAAAATGCTTTGGAATGGTTGGGAGTATGTTTCGAAATAAAGTGGAGTTTAAAAGTTGAAAAGCAAAATATAACATTCGGGGAGAAAGTGTATTTGCATTCTTCATGCAATATTTAGCTTTTTTTTCTCCTCCTACTTTGCATATTATTCTAGGGAAGGGCAAATGTGGATAGTCTACCTATTGTGGTTATTAGGATACTGGGGTTTTGTCCACTTTAGTGTTAAACTTACAGCCTCAAATTAACAAATTTGCATGTTTTGTATAATACTAATGAAGGTGAGGATAGCTAAGATTTATTTAGTGTTTATTATGCACCTCTAATGTTGAACACTTCATCGATCATGATTTTCTTAATTTTTACAACTGCACTGCCAAGACTGGTACTGCATCCTTCCCACTTTATAAATAAGAGGTTAAGCAAATCACTCAAAATTTAACAACTCCAGATTTACACTCCAGTGTCCATGCACCGAGTCCCTGGGGAGCAGTGTTGCAAATCCCACAACCAGCACTAGCACTCCTCAATTTGTCAAGTGAAAAGCTGGTCCTAGGAAACCAGGAAAGTAACCACCACAGAGAATATCTCTCTCTCCACTCAGGATAACCGGAGTGAACCATGCATCCTGGGTAAATGTAGCTGAACCCTTGCCTGGCAACCTCAGGTTCTACCTATAAGTACAACCCAATGTACCCCCTCTCCCCAGCCCTCGTCTTTTAGGTAGCAGAGTGGTCAGACACAATAAGGCAGCCACCTTCCTTGTTACATTGCTCATCCCCCTCCCTGCAAACTGCAAACGCAGGGGAGCACAAAGAAGGCTTGGCTTCTATTTGACTAGATCTTGAAAAATAGAGATTGAGGTATTTGGAGTCTAGTTCCAATAGGGTTTCTTGGACTTAATGAAATAAGAAAATGATCATAGTAAAAGTTTTATTTAAGAATCATTTATTTAAGATCATTCTGTTTAAGAATGATCATAGTAAAAATATTACCTGGTGGCCCAGTTACCAATAAATGTACTACCTTCATAAGGAACTCTGCATTTTGGGGAGGCTAACAAGTCCTGGGTATTTTAAGCCACGAGCTTCACTGAGGGCTCTAAGGCTCCTGGGCTTTCTTGTTTGACACCCTCTCTGACCCTGTTTCTCTTATAGCCAATTTATTATTTATTAAGATATTTACAGACCCTTGATAATCTAGACTTACAGCTTAAAGCGGATATGAAGGCGCATATTTGAAAAGGGAGAAGAGCATGAGTAAAGCCTGACAGTGATAGACAAAAGAGAAAAACTAGGAAGAGTTAGGCGTCATCTAAAAAGTAAGAGAGTAGCTTGACGACCTGTGGAGCAGGGCAGTCGATACTGTTCTCTTTCGGTGTCTGAGGTCACTGCGATGTTGCAAGCGCTACTGATGCACGTGACGTTGCCAAACCACCAAGAATAGCTTGTCTTCTGAACTTTCTGTTTACCCGGTGACACTTACATAATTCCAAAAGATCTCATAATGACCCATGACATATTTTTGTGTGAATAGAAGGCTTATTTCCTGTCCCTAATCAGCAGGTGTCCCAGTAATGAGAATGAAGGGAAGGTGGAAGGATTTGCAGAGCTGTGTCGGGGAGGAGAGGGGCACATCCTGGTGGAGAGGCATGATAGCAGCTTCGAGGAAACATGTCAGGACTGAGCAGAACTGATTGTAAACGCAAGGTGGGAGAGATAAGAGCTACCCAGCAGAGGATGTGGTTAATCACTTGCCATCTAAGTGTTTTACTTGTGATCTTTACTTATCCCAAAGTTTTTAATAGCAAAAAAAAAAAAAAAAAATGTGTGAATAGTAGTTGAAGTAGTCTTTAGCAGCGGCATAACTAAATAAAATACTCACATACCTGTGGGAAGAGTTCAGGCTCAGATGCCACTTAATGAAATATATACACAAATGAAGACTCTCTCATGAGGCTCCCAGTCCTCAACAGATGACGGTTTGCAAAATTCCCCCCCCAGCATCTGCACATGTATTCTTCAGACAGTCCTTAGTGGGCTTTGCACAGGCTGCTGAGTGCTCACCGGTCTGGTAGCCCCAGGTGATGTCAGAAGGCACCGTTCCCTGGGATTTCTCAAAGTCTTTGCTTAAATTTTTAAATAAAACCTAGGAAAGGATTGAGAATGACAAATCATGCTTGAGAAGTTGGGGGAAGGTAGCAAATTAATCCGCTGTTCTTTTTGTCTTGTGTTCTATATCCAAACATGAAACCGGGGGCAACGGAAGGAATCGGTACCAGGGAGGGCCAGGAGGTCAACATCCACTCCTGAGCTGGACACTGTGGGTGCCGTGACTTGGTGCTGCACACTTGAACGTGCCAACTTAAAGTTTCCCTCTCTTTATCCGTAAGGGAACTGAAATAGGTTACTCAAGTCTCTGAACTGTGAAACAATAGAATTTGATGAGCGCTTGGTCACATCCTGCAGCTAGGGAGAGAAAAGAAACCCCTTGGCTTTTCAATACACTGGTAATGTTACAATATTTTTTCTAGGTGTTTTAAAAAAGTGCTCTCATATCAACTATGTGATTTACTCTGTTTACAGGAGATATGAATTTAAGCCAGGAAATTGCCCTTCCTTTGTGAAAGGCATGTCTGTGTCTAAAGATCTCAGGAGTCCGGTGCTAGGAATAAACTTGCCTTTCCATGTTGCAAGGAGAGCAAAGTGAGAATGTGTACGGAGCCAGCTGTGTCTATATGGTAAATACCCTCAAGAGCATCTTCTGAGTGCCAGCCACTGTGCTAGACCATGTGCCTCTCTAGCCCTAGAGAATTGTAGACTCATAAACATCCTGCTAAACAGGTGTAAATAATTTCATTTTTACCTAGGAAGTAACTTAAAGAAGGTAGAACATTTGCCTAACGTCACACAGCTAATATGTGGCAGAGCTGGGATTTCGGCATAGTCTGTCTGGTTCTAACACCCATGTTCCTTCCATGTTCAGTGGTCAAAGAAAGATTTTCTGCTCATAGGAAGCCTTAAAGAGAGATCTTCTGAATCATATACAAACTTCATTTCATATATCTGAAGTTCTCCACGCTATTCAGGGCAGGGATGTCTGGTTTCCTTTTATATTCCTCCTCCGCATAAGCCTTTATTAATCAAAAGTATTCAGTAGATAATTGTGAATGGATTAATGAATTAATGAATGTGTGAATGCATGGAAGAATCAATCAAAAGATAGAAATTTCACTGATTTCTGGGGCTGAATTTGATGGCTGGTCTCTGCCAGCCTTTATCTTCATGCAGTTTATTTCGGGAAAAAGATCAAAGTTTCATCTGGTAGCTAGATTTTGAAGGAAAATGTTATAAAGGTAGAGTTTCCTTATAATTAAATGCAAGTATTTACAGTGTAAGATGATTGCAGTCAAGTTCAAGGGAGGCTGGGAGAACTGGAGGAATATTATATAGGAAAAAAAGCCCAGAATGACAGTCAACGGTTTTTCTCAGTCCTTTCTATAAAGCGGGCTATACCTTCTTGCTATCTCAAAGGACGGGAATGCGTCATAAAAGCAGGCAGACCAACTCACTGCAAGACATTTTTAGCTTTTCCTTCCTTCTAACTTTCAGTCATTCTCTCTTTGCAGTTAAAGATAATGTCACTTTTTGCTATTTCTCCACCATAAATTTCCAGCCATGAGGCATAATGTAAAAGCCAGTTACAAAGTTTCATTGTCACTTCTAGAGATGGTAGAAGGCAGATAAAATCTTTGAAAAAGTGTGATTTTTGCCACAATTCTCGTCTCCAACTCTTAGGAGTTAGGCGCCTGGAAAATAATCTATACTTGTTCACTCTTATTTTGAGATTTAATGAGCTGTTATAAATGAGCACTTGTGACAAACACATCCCTGGATGTAGGGAACTTAGGATGACCATCAGGAGTGAGATTATTTGAAATGATTCCATCAATTCAAGTGTCACATGTAATATTTCTTCTATTTTTAAAGTCAAGATGCATCCTTCACTCAGTTTACTAATTCTGTTTTCACAATCATAATTCTTTTCATAAAATGCTTATTTAAATTGCAGATATTTAAAGAGGAGAAGCCAGGTTTTAAAGATTTTTTCCATCTTTACTGAAGCATAATTGGCAAATAAAAATTGTTGAAGGTGTATGACTTGGTGTTTTAATATACATATACAGTGCGAAATACCGCAATCAGTGGTGATGACATTTTAAATCAACTCTGTTGAACTATGACAGATGTTCTAGGGGCATAAAACATAGACATAATTTCTGTGTCATAGAAATATATGAAATAAGGTAAACCATAAACCCAAGAAGTTGCCAAATGTTTGGATTTAAACAGAATTTGGAAATGCACATACCTCTACTATTCTGATGCACTGAGAAAATGCTGTTCAGTGTCTTATAAGAGTTGATTTGCATTTTATTAATCCATATAGGGGCACAGCCATAGGCAATGCCATGTTATAACTGCAGATGTAACCATGACAATAAGCAGCATTGTGCTGCATGGATCACGCTTAGAATCAGTCTCCTCTTCTCCTCCCCTCAACCCCCTCCTCCTTCTCTCTGTGTCTCTGTCTTTGTCTCTCTGTGTCACTGTTTCTCTCCTTTGATTAACAGTGTTTGCTAAGTGATCTGTTTTTCCTGTTCTTTGTTCATTTAGATGCTCTAGATATAATAGAGCATGAATTAGAAGTAAACTCTGGATGTGGACACAGATGGTTCAAGTTGTCACAATCTTCTAAGTCTCAGGAAAGTGATTAAGGAGGAGAACTTAGAGGGAACTGCAGCATCCCTGCAGCTGTGCAGTGACTCTTCTGGAGATCTGGCCTGGAGAAGAGGGAACCACAGTGTCGGGCATAGATTGGCACTGCCTATCTTGTAGGTTACCAGTGAAATTGGCACAGATGCACTAAAGAAGCAATGCTGAAGTGAATCAGATCCTGCTACCAAAGGGATCAACTCAAAACAGCAGCGTTTATGTGAGGGACCAGTTGAAGTGAGAGATACAGAACCTATTCAACTGAGGGGACAAGAGGATTTCAAGACACAAAAGTGAAATTTAGGGGGGAGGGTGTAGCTCAAGTGGTAGAGGGCATGCTTAGCATGCACAGGGTCCTGGGTTCAATCCCCAGTACCTCCTCTAAAAATAAACAAATAAATAAACCTAATTACCTCCATCCCCCTGCCACATACACACAAAAAAAACCTAAAAAAAATTAGAAACAAAAATTTTTTTAATGAAATTTATTCAGTTAAGTGGATATTTTGCTGTCCTCTTTAAGCACTCCCAGAACTGTTCTTCATATTATCATGTAAGGAACAAAAATAATTCTGCATTTGTTGTAATAACAACTTACATAAACATTCCTTTATGAGAACTTTCACATTTACAAAGTGCTTTCACACATCTCAAAATTGATCCTCATGATATCCCTGTGAAATGGAGAAAATATTATATCATGTATAAATGTTTACATACACATATATTCACATACATAGTATATGTACATGTGTACATATATATATATATATATAGTCACATATACAGTAAATACAGTCTTATGTACTGTTGAGAACACAGAAACCAGTTCAAGATGATACGTATTACTTATGAGATCTGGATTGAGACCTGACTTCTGGACTGGTATATATTTTCCATTATTGATCAACATACTACAAACTAAACTGAAGTGGTTCAACGGTACAGTGTTCCAAATATGTATTAATGAACCAAAGTAGGTACCATACAGAATGAAATAGTCAGATATGGAAGCTTGGAGTTCCAGTTTAACTGTCACCAGCAAAGACCGGATCTTCTTAGTGTATGAACAAAAGAATATTGTAAAATTTAAGCCACATCATGTTTACTCTCAATCACTGCTTGAGAAAAACACTCGTAGTGGTACTGCTCAGATATTGGCTAATTTGGTGGAGCTCAGTATAGAAACTAGCATATATTTAACAAATGGGTCAAAAAAATTCGGAAACCCAACTTTCTGTCAACTAAATCGTCATCATCATTTCCAACCACATTCCTATTTTTTGGTGTTCCGTACTCCAAGCTTTGTGTGGGATAAATATTCTCATATCTTTCCAAGTTAAAGCTCTACCAAGCGGACACTGGCCATGGTCCTGCCCATTAGGAAAGGCATATTCTGGATAACTAGCTGCTTGTGGATCCTTCTACCCCTGTGATTTTGACCCTCCAGTTCTAGGGCCATCATGTAAATGAGACTGCCCTGATCAATGAAAGCATGTCTAGATTGTATCTGGTGAAACAACTGTATTATTAACAAATGGTCGCTTCCATTTACTGATCCACAAGACATAATAAGAGATAATTTGACAAAACCCTAATGATGGTTGTGTGAGAGAGACAAAGATAAATATCTCATTAGCACTTACAGTGTGAAAACAGTGGTTAATAAGAGGGACCTTGGAAATTTTCATCAGTGGATTGATGAGAAGAGAGACAAAGAGTTCATTGAGTTAATTTTGTAGCCAGCATGGCCTGAAATGTTCTTAGTCAAGGGAAAAAAAGAGTAAAAGCTTCAATCATTTCCATTTTCTTTCTGTGCTGAAGAATTTAGCTATGCAGAGATAAAAGGCAAGATGTTTAAGATCTTTAAAAAATAAGTTAAGAAAAGATTATCACAAGTAAATAAAGCACTTTTGGGGTTTACTCCATTCAGAATAGCCATGGCTATATCAACACCTGAATGTTTGTAACCAGAGTGAGAGATGTGAACGCTAACATTATGTTCCTTTTTTAGTACCATGTAACGTGCTGCCATGGCAAGCAGTGCAATAGCTGTGTGTATGTGTCCACTGTATGTGTGTGAGCTTTCTTCATGACAGTTTTAGTGGTTACGTATCTAAAATTCAGTACTCTTCTTTACCACCTTTTAACTTATTTTAAATTTATTTCATCAAATATTGTCATAAACCACATCAAATCCTTTAAAGAACAAGATGGTTTTGGATGGATGGATGGATGGGTGATGAATGGATGGGTAGAAGTCACAGTCTCCTGGCGGTTGGGATTAATAGCTTTGCCATTAATTAGCAGTGTAATTTAGGCAAATAAAAACATGTAATCTTCTAGCTTCAGTTTCCTGATAAGTGAAATGAAGCGCTTAGATGAATGATCACTAAGATCTGGCTTGGTACAAGAAGATGACTGCTTGACCAAAACATGATTCTGTTCCCCAACATGATCGGTGCCAACAGAGCTTGGATTTTGCAGGCATGTTGTTGAAAGTATCCATCATTGGCATGTTACAATTACAAAATCTGTTCTGGCCTCATTACCAATAAGGATTTTCAGTGCAACCTGTGTGACTAATTAATCCATTCAGTCACAATAGTTGGACTGAAGATTCACATTGACACAGTTAGGAGCCCAGATTTGCATTGTAAACATCTGTCAGCATTTATTTAATATGGAAATTGCCAAACCTATTTCAGAAAGGGCTTTGTCCAAAACCTAAACAAATAGGGAACACATTCAAACACATGCATATACTAGTTTCCCTTTTAGCATCTCCACCCCACTTCTAGCATCTCCACCCCACTTCTAGCATTCACTGGAGGTCTAAAACCCCCAAATTCTAATTCATGAGAATCCAAGAGAATAGATTATTCAAATACCTTCCTAAAAATTTAAACTTCACTGTAACTCTTTCTTTGGCTAAGAATGGAAACGCAATGTGAGCACAGAGGTCATCATTAGCTTAAAGAAATAATAAAAAATCATGCACTGTATTTTTTAAAAGCTAAATTTAATTTCAAGTTTCCTGACACCAACCAGGTTTCTATTTTGCAGGTTTACTATTTTGCACAACTTTGCTAAAATATGTGTTCTTTGGATTAGGCAGGAATCCAGTTCTTTTCTTTATCTCATAATTTCCTTTAAATTCATTTTTCTGTGGCATTACTATCTATCTTCCGCTTAGAGTTTTTTTTCTGTTAGGATGACCAGTATCAAATGCATGTAAAAATGCATGTTAGAATGAGTAAGACTTTGTGATCTCTCTACATGGTGAGTGTTTTGATCCAGCCCACTTGCACTGCTCTGGAACCACTGCATCCATTTGAAACAGCCAAGACAATTCTGAAGAAAACTCAATGGCTTTCAAGTCTGTCTGTTTCCGAGCGGACAGCTGATTTATGGTCACTTTTAGTAATAACCTAAAGGCATCAATTGAGGAAAAAACATTAAAGAAGCATGAAAGCTGGTTGTTTTCAGGGATATTTAAGCTTTTCCCTAAATATTCATGAATGCTAGTGTTCCAACATTCAAATTGGCTAAATGAGTGTACAAATGGGTATTTTTTTTCAAGCAGACACTTAACTATAATCTCTGAATAATAACATCTCCACCTGCATTCTGCATAAGCATGTTGTTTGTGAATATTTAATGAAGTAGTAGATATGGGAGCACTGTTACATCTCAATCAAAATAAGCTGTTAGAATTGAATTGAGTGTTGTTATTTGTATTAATGAGTGATTTGTTCCTATGCTTTAGAATAGAATGGGCTCAATAAGTCATTTACAAGTAGGAGTCACAATTGATACCTTGTTAGGTAGTGACCATATTTTGTGCCCGTCAGAATATTCGGTGTATATAGATGAGTGTCTAATTTGTTGGTGACAGATTGATCTTCATTTTCTTTGTTATTCATGTGCTGGAGCTGAAATTCATCCTTCACATACTGGATCTCAGCCTATTTTTATTTTTATTAGATGAGTGAGCACAGGATTGGCATCTTTATGTGGCATCTACTACTCAGAGAAACAATTAAAGAACCGAAAGCTTTATTGAGACAATGGAAACTACCCTAGGATCTCTACAGTCTTTAAATTCCTTCTACCTTTTAAATAGATTGCTGATTAACTAAAATTACCACTTTGATACTTTCCTTGCTTTGATCAAATTGACCCACTGTTTGGAAATTGTACAATTTGTATTACAATTGGGTTTCTTTTTTTTTTTTTTTTTTTTCAGTTTTTCCCCTTGATGAAAATTGTGACCTCCCCCACTTCTGAGAAGGTTCTTGCCGCACAGGTTATCAGTGCAATGGTTTGGTCCTAGCTTGGAGAATTTGTCACTAAATCTGAATCCTGGCATCTTTTTTTTCAGGAAAACACAGCCAGCAATAAATCTGATAAGAAAGACTATCAGATTCAGTCCAGAAAGGCAGACATGAATGTTCTCTGTCTCCCAGGGCAGCTTCGTGTGGACAAAAGTATCAGCAAGAACAAGTGTCCATCAATTAGCCAAACATGTCACAGTTCACCTCGCAACATACTCAGCCTGTCAGTTGTCTCAGTCAACAGTGTAAATGTCCATCACAGCAGTGAAAGATTAGGGTAAATAATGTAAGACATATGAGCACCATTGCTTGAGACAATTTTTTTACACTGTATTTGCTGTTTAGAAACAAAGTTTCAATCAAAATTTTAGAGTAAATCAAGAAATTCCTTGTGGGCGTCACACTCATAGTGGAAATCCTTTTGTGTGGTTGGAATATACTCTTTTCCTCCCAAAGCAGATTTGTCCTGGTAGGGTGTTCTTCTTGGAGGTCTTTTCGTCCTCATGTGTCAGTCTTTAGCAAAGCCGTGTATCATG
This sequence comes from Camelus dromedarius, assembly GCF_036321535.1. Classification (NCBI taxonomy): domain Eukaryota; kingdom Metazoa; phylum Chordata; class Mammalia; order Artiodactyla; family Camelidae; genus Camelus; species Camelus dromedarius. The sequence goes on from NC_087450.1 coordinate 28,127,199, forward strand.
AGGAATAAAGAATGCTCCTCTTAACAAGGATACAACATTACAGACTGAGTTCATCTATCCTCTCATCACATCTTTGTAGCACATAGGTATGCAATTGTGCTGTATTTGAAAAAGTGATAGCAAGTGAATATGCAGCAAATTCCACCATCTAAGAATGGTGGTGGGGAGCGGGGGGGAGGGGTGGTGTCTCTGCCTAATAACCCTGAATATTAAATACATTGCTCTGACTTCTTACTGTACATTAAGAGCATCCTTTTTACCTTGTCCTGATTAAGTTTTCCTACCCTATAGCATGTTGCCATTTATCCATAGAACATGTGAATTAAGTTTCAGTGCCCTTATTTCTTGAGTTCTGTGCAAGTCATTTTTCTGCCTAAATATTTTTAGTAGACATTTTGAACAAGAACAGAGGCTTGGCATGTGAATGTACAGACCACTCTGAATCTGGGAAGATCAGCACGGCACCTTGACTTGTGAGTGGTTAAATGCACAGTTAGGGACACTTATCCAAATGGACGGTTATGTAAAGCTAATGCTTTTGCTTGATCTGTTCTGTCTCTTTCAGCAGGTTGTCTCTTTTCTGAAAAAGGTTATAAACATCAGGGAAAGTACACTGAAGAATAGAATTGATTAATGTGACGTATTTGAGTTTCTTTCTACCACTCTTTTCAACAGCATGTCCTAGGGAGGCCGTTCCAAACACAGTGAATTAAATTTAAATTACACAGCTTTGGCTAGAAAATTGTTTGGTTAACTCAGCCTCCAAAATGAAACTTGATTTTTTTTCCCTCCACTTGAGCCACTTCCCTCCTTACAGTGATGCTTTCTACCACGGAGTCTGTCGGTTTGAGGTTTTTTATTCCCAAGACTAGTGCTGGATTTTAATTTCTGAGAGAAAAAAATATGAAAAATAAGAATGTGTGATCATTATACCAGGAAAAGCACATTAAAAACTAAAATATCATTGTTTAATAGGGTCCTACTTGTACAGTGATTTTTTTTCCTACTCTAACGGGCTATAGGAGGTATTATGTATGGCATGACGTCTTTTGTTATTTTTGGTACTGTGTTTTGTGAAAGATAACACTGAGAACATTCTAACACTTTCTGTTTCTGGTAGAATTGTTCCAAAAGGCCGTTGAATGTAAAAAACAGGTCGACTTTTAAAACAAGATTTAACTTGTGTGGCCTAAATAATTTACTTTGCAGGAAACACTATACTGAGTTACCCGTTTCTAGTCCGTGAATTTCCTTTAAGAAGCAGGCTTTATTAGTTATATTTGATGTTTGACTTCTAATTCAGAATTTGAATCTGGGAAGCCAAAGACAGAAGCTTAGTTCAACAAAGTACCAATAAAACTCTTGTATTTTGATATAAATACTAACCTGAAATCTAAAATCGAGAGTAATTCACATGCACAACTTCCAGTTTAATATCTAAAATTTTATTATTTACAAATATAGTGTGAAAATGACTAAGTATTTGTGAGCAACAGTAATGTTAATAACATCACCACTTTTATAAATATTTACAAGGTGTTCCCACTGTAGATATTTCTCATGTACTAATTTAATCCTTACAGCAGTAAGGGACCATTATATGCTTTTTTTTTTTTTTTTTCAGATGAGAAAAAGAAGGCAGAGAACAGTTTTTAAGCTTTCAAAGCAGAGTCTGTCAACTTCTACACTATTGTCATTTTGGGTCAAATTGTTCTTTGTTGTGGGAGGGCTGTCATGTGCATTTTAGGATTTTTAGCAGCATCCCTGGTCTCTGCTCATTAGATGCCAAGAGTAGCCCACCCACTCCCACCCTCAGCCCAAGTGTGACAAAGAAAATGTCTCCTGGCATTGACAAATGTCTTCCCAGGTGGAGTAGCAGAAAGGGGGCCAGCATCACCACCAGGATGAGAAACACTAAAGAAGTTATTCACATCCTCCTCCTCCACCTCCTCCTCCCAAGAACAAAACAGCAACAACCCTATCCCACTTTCATCAATATAGTTACAGTTCCCCAAGGAAAATGAGAAATCATCCTGAATTAATTTTATTTTTATTATTATTTTTTCAATTTTTATTTGTTTTTAATAGAGGTACAGGGGATTGAACCCAGGACCTCCTGCATGCTAAGCATGCACTCTACCACTGAGGTATGAATTAATTTTAAAGAGTATCCACTGTGGTTCACACACACACACACACACACACACAAGTAGCTTTCCACTTGATGTTAGCTTTTGAAAAAGTAGATTATCTGCTCTGGGGTGAATTGAAATAACTGACCTGCCAGACCTCATAATCCAATAACTTGTTATTATCAAGTTAGTTTGGATGTTATCCTGCAAGACATGCTCGTGCCAAAAGGAGGGTGGCTTCTTGCCTTTTAACTCTCACTGTCATGAAAGATACCTACGTGACTATCACACCAGTTGCTGGTAGGGATCGCCGGCATTAACAGTCACCGTTCCCGGAACACTGGTATTTTGAACTTCTTTTAAAATGACAGCAGCAAAATGAAAGAATTCAATCTCCCAACTGTGTTAGAGGAATTAAGAGCAGAGTAACGTGAAACCATCTCAAGATGCCCCTAAATGCTTGTATTTATTGGAAGTTATATTGTGAAGCACTAGCATCTGAATGAATTCTTTATTTTTTAAATAATTAAAGACCTTGTACTTGAAAGAATTTTAAGCGTAATTTTTATCACAATCATGCATCATCCCTTGTCTCCATTCTTCAAAGTGACCCAATTCTCTGAACATTTGTATACTTATGCTTTAACCTCTGACTGTATTAGATACTCCCTTAATAAAAGTATATCCTATCCTATTTCTGTTTGTTCTTTATTGTAGGACCTACATTCTTATAATTCTGCTTTTAAATAAGGGCTTCATCAATGTTGCAGCTTTGGTTATTTTCTAAACAATTATAATTAATCCTTAGCTGATGTAATGAGATATTTTCCTTCCCATACCTTGAATTCTCTCTGGTACTTTGACTTTAGCCAAATCTGATGCAAACCTTCACAGTTTCCACACAGTATCTGTGCTGAGGTTCCTGCTGCTTCCGAGTGGCAGTAAAGAACAACCTTGGGTGCTTATAAATGCATTGATTATGTGACTAACTGCTAGGATTTACACACTCTGCTTTTTATTACCGTGATGGTTATCTTTTTTTTTTTTTTGCTGTAAGTGCAGTGAAGCAACTAGAATGTCACAAAGAAAACTGTCACCTCTCTCCTGTTTGCTGTAAAATATCCTCCCACCCCACCCCATACACTCTTCATTTATTCTGACGCCGTAGTGATGGAAAGGACAATGGGGAGACGATACCTGCTATCTGAATAAGACAGAAATGAGAACTGAGTGTGAAAGCTCAACACAAACAAAAAAAACACCTTGAATGGATTATCTTTGCTTCCCTTTTTGCATCAGTGAAAGATGGTCTCTGCTTAATCTGTGTTTCCTAATAAAGACAAACTGTATCTCAAAGACACATCAAATCCTACCTGGTCATGAACATAAAAGGTTATCACTGTTCTGCTTTTGGGAAGCCAAGCACAGGCAGTGCGTAAAGCCTACTGATGCATGCGTTGTAGCACTCCAGGGCTCTAATAAATTTCAGATCATCTGCGTCTACCGGGCTGTTTTAAACCTCTGCCTGCTTCTGTGTGTGATTCTCTGTGCCACTGAGTGGAGGAATGTCTACAAGCTGGATGTCACCATTTCCACATCCTCATGTAAAATAAGCTAGAGTCACGGTTTCACAAATACGCAGATTCTTTGGGAAGGAAAATACTGAATTTGGTTTCTCGATCTGTCAGGTAAACACAAATGGTGTCTTCGCTAGTCAGTGAGACAAAGATGAACAGATTTGTTGGGTCCCTTTAAATTAACCTACCAAATGTGATTCTTTTACAGACCACAGATGACATCCTTGTGGCCTCAGCAGAGTGTCCCAGCGATGATGAGGACATTGACCCCTGTGAGCCGAGCTCAGGTGGGTTAGGTTAGTCGACTTTTTTTCTTACTTTCTCTGCTTTACTGTAAATCTTTGTTGCATGCTATGTAGTCCTTAGCAGATCCTTGCATTTATGTCCAGACGTTCACCCTATTAAACAGTGCCTCATTGTGAGATAAGGAAGGATTCTTGCTTTTTAACATTTCCACACCCCCCACATTTATTGAAAAAATAATTCTTAAAACAAAACCCACCAAGATTATCTATTTCAGAAAAAGCAATGGGGAGGGAGCTGCACACAAGGGTGATACCTTACTGTTCACATCCCATTGGCTCACAATGTAATTTTTAGTAAAACTGTATAAGAGACTCTCCCTTGGGTCACCTATAGTGAAATGGTAACGCTTAAAAACTGCATTACATTGAGGAAAATTATTTGACCTTTCTACTGACAGAAAGTCCCCACCACTCCTGCTGCCAGCAAATTATCTTGAGTGATAAATTTCTGAATTTCAGAAGTGAGAGTCTTATGGCAGTAGTAAAACAAGCAGCAGGTACAGTCCTTGATTCATTTAATACAGAAATATTTGAATCTCTCCACGTGTCCCTAAAATTCAGGTTGACGCGTTTTAACTCTAGTCGATGCATAATTTTTCCTCCTTCTTTGTGATACGATGTAACCAACACACAAATACTGTTTCCACAGAGCCCTGTACCGTTAAGTGGTGGCTGTGGACCCTGAAAAATGAACGAATCATAGGCTGGGTTTGATTCCAAATATTCATAATACAAAGTATTAGAGTCATTTCCATTAGTTTCCTTTGTAAGCAGTGTTTTTTTAAAGTCAGTAATTTAAAGTCACTGAGGTAGATATGGACTAACCCCTACTGGATAACGCATAACCTCTGTAAATGTCAACAATAAACCAGGAGAATTCCATCTCACAATGCAATAACTAATTTGGGATTTTTTTTTTAAATTTGGGATTCTTAAGGAGAATATCATTTTAAAGCAAACTACTCGTTCTGATAATTTGGATAGAGAGTGGTTCAGGATGCCTGTCTTGCTTCGCCTTTTGAATATCACTTCTCTCTGATGACAGCCACATACTCTTGGCACTCAGAGCAGCTACTGAGTGCCCCCGAGGAGCAGGCGCTCAGCAGCACTGTCTCAGCACGGGAGGGTTGGGGAGGTGCGTCCTGGCTGCGTCCTCGATTTCCTTCCTCCCGCCTCCCCTCCACATGTCAGAACTCTCAGCCTGCATAACTGTCTTTCATGCACAATTATTAGAAGTCTGATGACCATCCATTCATTTCTCCAGTTTGTTAATCTCCTCACCGTTCCTTTTGGCTGTCTGGACCGACACGGTCCCTTCATGATGCCGTCCTGGGGCGGTTTGCCAAGACCCTGCCTTTGCTTCTCTCTGTGCAGTGGCTTTCTTGTCCATTACATCACTGGGTTGCTTTGCCTTCCCCCCACTTGACGTTTCTCCTTTCCCCATTTCTGCACATGCCCAACCATGATTTTCTGTTTTGCATCTGACCAGCTCTGAGATCTTCCAGCATAGATGATTTATAAAACAAAGTCTGATGTTTGGTTGTTCACTGGTGTGCATGATTACGTTAATAGTTATATTTGATCTTGTTTTCACCATTAGCATGAGGGCAGTTGATTTTTTTCAGTATTTTCCACTATATTAACACAATGCAGAGAGCAGTACAGGTGCCTACTACTTACGGGATTTGCTGGTTTTCCTCTGGGCTGAATGCTTCTTTTGCTGTCTGAGTGGAGGCTACCCTCCTCTTTATATGGAGTCCTCACCTCGAGTGCCTAGTAAATCCAGTGTAAGAACTCTCATTGCACTTAAAATTGTCACTTTTTTTCCTTCTTGAACACAGCTAACTGATCGAATTCTTCCAGCCTTTGCTCACAGGTCTTACTGACCATTCCTTATTGACTAGCTTCCCGTGTCTCCCTTTCTCTGGGGACAGTGACTCTAAGAACAGGCTGGGGAAAGTGGGGAAGGAGGAGAGAAAGAGAGAGGTTACCCTTTTTGACCATTTCGGCATCCTCCTCTCCTTGGTATTCACCTGGCTTTGTTCAACATTACAGCACATGGGCAGTGAGGAGATGTACTCTAGATCTCCCCCCGCCTCTGTTTTCTTTACCAAACTTAACACTTATCTGAAAGAATCATGTTTACCTCTCCATTTGTCACTTGTTCTTTAATGTATAACTTGCATCCTCCACTCACAAGAAGAAAAGCTTCAAGAACCTGTTTGCCTTGCTCCACGCAAGATTTCTGTGTGAATTTTACTTCTATTCCACTGCCCCAAAGTCTGCCGCCCAATATACGAGATATGGCAGCTGCTGACCCCATCTGATCACACTACAGCACTGTGGTACCAAGCCTAGTTTAACTTCTCATCCTCCTCTCAGTGTTTCCTTCCTTATGCCCTAGTTTTCTGTTCATCAATTCCTCTTACGCCTTAAACTTCAGATCCTGTTGCTTCAGGATCTTTCACCGCAGGCTTTTCTGGTGATCTTACCCCTCCTGGATGGCATCTTGATAGTCCGTGAGTGGTTTGTCTTTCTACGTTACCTTTTGTGAGTGAGATCCCTTTTCTACGTTGGCTTTTTCTATCCAGTTCCCTACAGTATCTTTTCATGCCCAACTTTAATAATTCATGCAGTGTTGCTCTTTTGACAGAACTGGCTCTGTTTGTGTGACGGCTTCCTGTCAGATTCTTACTTCATATGATTTTTTTGTTTTTTTATTTTCCAACTAGTTTTTTGGAATAGAGGGGTTTTTTGTGTGTGTGTTACCCTCTTTGAATCTGAGTGTTGTTTTCATACAGGATAACCCTCCTCTAGGTCTTTGTTTCTTAATGTGCTTTGTACTGCATTTCTTAGACATCTTTTTCTTGCTTGTTTTGTGTCTTGAACACAAATACAACATGGTCACAAATTGCAGTTGCTGGTGTTATTAGACTTTGCATAATGTTAACATATATCTTGATAAAAATCATTTCAGATATCAGGAGGTCATATTTTGGAAAGCTGACTTTTTAGGAAAGTAACGTATTGTGTTAAATATTTAGAAATGGATATACTTGGTATGCACTTTTGCTACTCCTTAAACAAATGAAAGCAGGCATTTTCACAAAGAGATGTATAATTACTTTTACAGGTGTGTTGCCCAAATCTTCGTGTATTTCATATTAAGGTCTTTCAGTCTCCCTGAATATTTATATACTCTGTTCACCCTAACCCACCCCTCTTCAGAAAAATGGCTTCTTCTCTGAAAATGTGCTATGTTTGTGTTTTAGGTGCCTTCCTAAAGTTATTAATGAAACAAACAGGAAAAATCTGACATCTTCTTAAACACAAGTAAATTATACGTTTTATCAAGTGTTTGATAAATTTGAACCGTGTAGTTCCTCCCGGAACTCCTAATGAAGGGGGACGTTATAATGTATATTTGGTGGGTTGTCAGTTTCATCATTGACCAAATAGTGTTGAGTCCTACTGTGTGCCCACTGCTCTTTTAAACTCTGGGAGAAAAAATAAAAAGTTTACACCTATAGTTCCATTCTACAAAAGGGCATCTTCCATTCTACCCCAAATGGTTTTTCAGCTATTCTTTATGATGAACAGGTTCTTTATCTTTGACATTAAAATAGCACCTGTTTTTCAGATTGTTGCAAGAATTAAAACTAATATTTTTAAGGCACCTCCTGCTATGCCTGGCCCTAAAGTAGAGCATAAATGGTGGCTTTTCTTTTTCCCAATTCAGTTATAGGAAAAAAGAATATTCAAGCTATTTTTCCCCCTTTTACATAACGCTGTTACTTTTCCTGCCTGAAAATTGGTGAGCAACTGATGAAACCACTCAGACCTCCTGATGCAAAAACGTATGTTGAAACTTGATCAGGAACAACCCCCTGGGTGTGAACACATGGAACTCAATTACACTTGATTCCAGCCACACTGTCCTGTGTGGTTTAGCAGTGGATGTCAATTTCACATTGGTATAAACAATGTTTTAGAATAGGAGAGGGTGGCTGTGCAATTCAGAGGGGTCTAACTGAACCCCAGCTCTTAGTCGACAGGTAGAAGCAGCCATTGGTAACTAGGTCACAGGCCACCATTGCCCTAAAATATGCCTGGTTTCAGCTGCCTGGGCATGTGACAAGGGGCTGACTTTTCCTTCACACATTTTTCTCAAAAACACTTGTTTCTTCTGTGCTTTTCCCTCAGCCTGGAGAGATGGTTACTAGATTAAAAGAATGAATACAGGGAAAGGATGTAATAGAACAATGCCTTGCTCATAATGAGTGCTATCTGGGTGTTTGCTGTTATTACTGAATGTATTATATAAATATACAGATTTTCAAGATTTCTTTTTCCCACAGGAACACAAGTTTTTGTAAAACTGATTTCCTTGAAATCTTAGATTTTAGATTCACTTAATAAACTGGCAAAATGACAGCACAGCAAACCACTGAAGCTCCACAGTGACCCTTAGTCATGTCAGTGCATCTTAATTTTGAGACCCTCTTCTAAATAGACCCCTTTCTCAAATCTCCTGAAGAAATTTGAAAAGGTGATTTTTATGTTGCTATCTGAGACCTAAATGAAATTGATGGAGCTTTTTGGTGTGGGAGCTTCCTGATGAAAAGGGAATTTGTCATTTGTTACAAAGAGAACAGGATCAGTGTCCTGTTTCCTGGGATCACTATTTAGGGAGGATAATTTATTTTTTTGGATTTATAATACTTAGAACAATATGCCTCTTCTCTTTGTGTGTGAGGGGGCAGGGGGTAGCTAATAGGATGTTGGATCACTGTCAAATCAATTAAACCTATGTCAAAGGAGAAAAAGAAAAGTTCTATTGAGTAATAAAAAAAATCTGGATAATTATAGAAGAAAAGGATCGTCATTTCTGTGGCAGTTTCTTAAACATGCGTTGAATCAACGGGAATGAAGTGATCAGTATAGCCTCTCAAAACATGACTGTTGATTGCCTGTTACTTGATCAGGGTTCAGGTTATGTGAGTAATGATAGATCATAGTAAGAACTGATATTTCCTGAAGATTTGTTCTGTGTTCATCATTGTTCTTTGTACTTTATAAACATTACTCTACTTCATCATTTTGCAAAACTGAAGTATTTTCATAGCTAAGGAGATTCAGAGAGATGTAGCTGCTTTTTGTAATAGGAAAGGTGGGTTTTTAATTTCTTGGCATGCAGAAAGCTGTTCAATTTTAGAATTCAGGCACCTCACAAACATAAGATTAATTTTTTAAATGTTCATTTAAATAATCCCATGGCTGGCATAAATTTACATTTGATGGCAAAAGGTCCTTTACATGTATTACTATTCATTAGGCTAAATTTGCTACAATTACTGTGCGATTTTGGGTGGTTTTCCAGTGTGCTATTTTGAGAAAAGATCAAAGGATTTCTACTGAGCTGATCCCATTAACCACATTAGGAATAAAAATATGTATATTGAACAAGGTGCATCTTTTTATTAAATAAGTAATCACAATCATTTAAAGGAATATATTACTTATTAGATCATATTCTTGGAGCCTGATTAGAAGATAATTTAGGGCTACATTTAAATTGGGGGTATTTATTATGGAATTATTCAAAAGTGAGTTTAATTAAGCCTATAATAGCCAACACATTGCTGTTAAAATGGAGAATTTTGAGCGGCAGCCAGAAAACAGCAGTCATGAGTGCTTCATTTTTAGAAACATCTAGAGCATCTCCTGGGCAGAGTCAGATGGAAGTCAGTGTTGAGGGCCCAGATAATCTTGTGGGTGCAGGACAGGGCAGCTGGAGTTAGGGCACTGAGGGGCTAGGTGGCTTTCAGTGTGTCACATGCTAATGGAGGAACTACTTTTTTTCCATATAAATTTACTTCTCCAGGAAACTGGAATCAAAATGAATGCTATATGGTTAAAACAGAAGAAAGTCATTAGACATCGTTTTCACTCACGTTTCCTCTGTTTTTCTGAGAGCAGTAATGTCAAAACAAAAATTACATTGGACAGAGTTAAACAGGAAAGGAAGATATATTCAAGATGATTGCAATAGGAGGGACCCAAAATTCTATCTCAGCTCAAATCACTGTGGAAAAGAAAAAACCTGGAGAATTTTCAGAGTTCGGGTGGAGGGATCATAGACCAAATAGACTATGGCCATCTCTACTGGCTAATGGGCTTCACCCAAAGGAAAGGGAAACCTTCTCCTTGGAATATCTTCGAGACTGTTGGTAGTTTTACGACTTGGAGCAAAGTGCACCCCCTCAAGGTGGGCTCCTGCCCTCCCCAGAGAAACTGGGAGACAGAGAGCTATTTTCCTTGCAGGTTATAGTTCATTGTGAGGGCTCCTGTGTCCTTGAGAAAAGTAGCCGTGGGTTGTAATACTGGAGGGAAGCTTTTAAAATATTTACATATCAAAGGAGCAGAAAAGGAATTTGGAACTACAGGTTTTCTAAAGTAAATGCTCTAAGGAAAAGGCCAGGGCCCCAGAGGCTCGAAGAAGCCTGTCTAAAGTTTGGCCAACCTGTGGGGAGGGTTGAGGTCTTGGTTAGGGAAGACTATTACACCTTCTTAGGTAACAAATTTCATTTACCAATATTAGTTTCTAAAAGGATATCAGTGGAAAACCGAGTAATAAAGAAAAGGTGGTTTTTGTTTGTTTTCAGAACACAGCCATTTTCTTTCTTTCTTCCTTTCTTTCTTTATTTCTTCCTTTCTTCCTTTCTTTCTTTCTTTCCTTCCTTCCTTCCTTCCTTTTTTTTTCAATCGAAATATAGTCAGTTTACAATGTTGTGTCAGTTTCTGGTGTACAGCATAATGTTTTGGTCATACACATATATTCGTTTTCATTATAGGTTATTATAAGGTATTGAATATAGTTCCCTGTGCTATACAGTATAAACTTGTTGTTTATCTATTTTCTATATAGTAGTTAGTATCTGCAAATCTCGAACTCCCAATTTATCCCTTCCCACCCCCTTTCCCCCTGGGAACAATAAGTTTGTTTTCTATATCTGTGAATCTGTTTCTGTTTTGTAAATAAGTTCATTTGTCTGTTTTTTAGATTCTACATGTAAGTGATAACATAGTGTTTTTCTTTCTCTTTCCGGCTTACTTCATTAGAATGACGATCTTCAGATCCATCCATGTTGCTGCAAATGGCATTATTTTATTTTTTGATGACTGAGTAGTATTCCATTGTATAAATATACCACAACTTCTTATCCAGTCATCTGTCAATGGGCATTTGGGTTGCTTCCATGTCTTGGCTATTGTATATAGTGCTGCTAATCAACATTGGGGTGCATGTATCTTTTTGAATTAGAGTTCCCTCCAGATATATGCCCAGGAGTGGGATTGCTGGATCATATGGTAAGCCTATTTTTAGTTTTTTTTGAGGAATCTGTATACTGTTTTCCATAATGGCTACACCAAACTACATTCCCACCAATAGTGTAGGAAGATTCCCGTTTCTCTACACCCTTTCCATCATTTATCCTTTGTGGACTTTTGAATGATGGCTGGTCTGACCCCTGTGAGGTGATACCTCACTGCAGTTTTGATTTGCATTTCTCTGGTAGTTAGCAGTGTTGACCATTTTTTCATATATCTTTTGGCCATCTGTATGTCTTCATCAGAGAATTGATTGTTTAGGTCTTCTGCCCATTTTTGGATTGGGTTGTTTGTTTTTTGTTATTAAGTTGTATGAGCTGTTTGTTTATTCTGGAAATTAAGCCCTTGTCAGTCACATCATTTGGAAATATTTTCTCCCATTTCGTAGGGTGTCTGGCCATTTCTATTTAATGTGAACAATTTTGACCTTTCTGTGATTTGAGATTTTTTTTTAACACTGTAATGGAATGGATTATTGTCACACATTAAAAAGCTCTTCAGAGCATTTGTAAGAATTGTGCTACGCGACAGGGAGTGAGTGTTAGCTATGGCCATGCCTTTGGAGTCAGATAGAACTTGTTTGAGTTGCAGCTCTTCTTGGTCTTGGGAAAGTTACTTAGTATCTTTGAGGCTCAATTCTTTGTATGTAAAATGAGGCAAACAGGGTTGTTAGGGGATTGAAAGAAGATCCACTCACAGTACTGGCACCTACTACAGATGTAACAAATAATTATGGTAAACCCAGTGGTGAGTGGAAACCCTATTGTTACTGGCACTGGTTTTTGTGCGAGTGGATGCATTATCCTCCCTTGTGGCGAGGCCTCTCACATGGCATACAGACGTGATCTGACTGAAAAAATGGGCTTTTGATATTAGAGAGAGTGGGCTTTATTTGTGCCTGTAAACTCACTGTGATTGGCCACTAAAAATAATGACAGCAAATAAGTGATTTGCTGAGTTAGATTAAGCTCTTGCTTGAAAAATCTGCAAAAAGCGTGTGCATGCTAATATAGAACTTTCCTACAATAAATAACAGAAAAAGCTGTTTCATAATGTATACACATTAAATTTGTAGGCAGTCTGTATGCACCCAGCCTGCAAATATGAATAATCTTTTTCGTCACAAGCCCTTATTTGAACATGCTAAAATACCATGAGAGCCTTTCTAAAGTGTGACGTGTCCTGCTGAGCTTTGGAAGGAGACAGTGAGATGTATTGCAGGGCTTTAAAATATTCACCAACCTTGAAGGAAGAAATGTGGTACAGGTTTAGAAAAATACGGAGTAAGTCTCTCCCTTATGGAGACATGGAATCCAGGAAGAATGAAACCAGGTTTTCTTGCACTTTGTATCAAATATCTCCTTTGATAATGAAAGTGACTTCCTGTGGGAGTTTTCTTGTTATTTTATTAATTACATTTCTTCAGATGGTATCAGAGGTAAACCGGCATATTCTGAATAGCAAGCTACAGGGCGTGCTGCCTCCATGAAGAGTCAATGTGCTTGCATTGTTGGTTCACGTGCTGCAAGACGCTGCAAATGCTACACTAGGCTTTGGTCCGCGGGTCTCATCTCAGCTCATCGGACTTGTTGGTTGGAGCATTTTCATCGTTAGTAGCTCCTTACCCATCCACAGTAGTATAAGAAGCCTGGCGTTGGTAATAAAATAAGAAAGACAACAATACTTTATTAAATTTTCAGGTTAAAAAAGGATATATTAAAGATGCCAGTACAGCCAGAGGCTATCAATTAAATTAAAAAAAAAAAAAAGTAGAAAGAGAAGTGGCAATGTCACTACATCTCTGAGCACACTAAAATCTTACATTTCTTTGACCAATCTTTGGAAATCAGACTGTCTGAGGTCAGAGCCCAGTTCAGCCACTTGTGTAATCAGAAGCAAAACTCTGAACCTCTGTGTACGTGGCTTTTTACATCTGCAAAACGACATGAATAATGTGAACTACTCATGACATTGTTCTGCTGGTTAAGTAAGAGACAATGCATGTAAAGCACGCTGAATAGAACCCTTGATAATATGAGTTAGCTTTTGTTAGTAGTCCTAGCAAATTAACGGAGTAAACCACACCATAAATGGAAATAAACCTACAGCCACAGGCAAGAGGGGGAAATGGTAGTAATCGACACTTGAGCATCTAGAAAGTTTTTTAAAGTATTTCTGAGTTCTGTCGGCATACAACTTTTCTCAGTAGCCGTTCTGACACTAATAAGATGCCAGCAGTGCTTCTGTTGGATAAGTTTAGGGTGCTAGGATGAGAAGAGGGCACACAGCCTCTGCTGTTCTTACTTTTGGAGGGAAAAAAAGGCAGGTCTTTGCCCCACAGGGCTGTTGAGAGAAGGAAAGAGGAGCTTCCCTGCGTGCTCTTGTAATCCGCTTGCTCGTCCTCCTCGACATTCAGGACCGCTCGGGGCTGCATGACTTCACCGGGCGGAGGCGCCGCATGCCCTCTGACGGATGGCTTGTCTTTGGCATTTCCCAGCTCTAGGCCTGACGGGCTGCCCTCTGATGGGCTTGGTGGGGAAGCTGTCTAATCTTTCACCTTAGCTCTTGCGCGTTCACCAAGAAAGAGTGTGACTTTTCCAAGCAAAAGAAAATGGAGACAGCAGTTGCTTCATGACAGGAATATAAAGAGAGGAGACCCAGTAGTAAATCAGGAAAAGCACAGACTGCCCCGTGACCCAGAATGAGCTGCTCTTAGAGAAAACGCTCCGCAGGAACCCTGACTGAGAGCCGTGCACCTAGGACCCAGCGTCCAGCTCTGCAAGAGAGACTGCTCTGGGTTTCCGCCAGGGCACGGGATTCCGGAGTAGGGAGGGAAGGAGGGCAATAGGAACTGACCGAACAATCTTAGAAAGGAACCCAAAAACCTAATCAGGAGAGCTCTTATTTCCAAGATAATAAGCCTTTCTGTCAGTGTGACCATCAAATGGTCTTTGGTGATTGATTTCCTGGTACTTAAAATTTTAAAATATCATAATAAAAATTTGAAAGAGGGAGAAATTGAATACACTCCAACCATGGGAGCCAGAGAGCACTGATCCGTAAGGATGGAATGTTTCACAGAGAAACAGAAACAAGCTCCCACGTGCAGCTTAACAATTAATGGCCCAGGACAACAGACCCTGTCGTATAAACGGCCGTTTTGCCACCTGAATTCCCAGGGCCTCCACTGATGAAAGGCGAGTCCCTGAAGACAGAGACCCCTGTGGCGATAATGTTCTTGGCGTTCCCTGCCACCACTGATTGAGCCCTGGGGTGCGGTGCCTGTCACAGACTTGTCTCATTGTCAAGAAGCCTGCTGATTCAGTACCTTCTGTGTGCAAGACACAGGGAAGGTGATCGGACCGTGGTTGTTTTCACATAGCGCTTCATCCTTCTCAGAGAGCTTGCCCATTTATCCACCTGGTCGGATCCTCTCAGTGGCCCTGAGGGGGTAAGCAGTATGTCACCGTTAGGTCTCCGATGAAAAAACTGTTAGCAGAGGATAATGAATTGCTAAGAGTCACTCAGCAAGTTAGAGCAGTGCTGGGACTAGAACCTAATGTCTAAAACTCTTTTTCCCACTCTGCCTTGCTTCCCTGAGATTCTGCAGGGATGCAGACTCCTTTCCCTGGAAAGGACGGATAGAAGGCAGGACGTTGGTGGAAAGTGGCTGGAAGGGATGCAACTGGGCAGCTGCTTAGAGGAGAGGCCTGACGTGTTCAGATCTACGGGAAAGGGGAGAATTGGGAATACTAACGCATTGTTCTGCGGCTGTAAGTGCAGACGCACGGGATGCCTGAAACTGCAGGAGCCGTGGACACAGCTGGGTTTGAATTTTGGCTGTGCCGCTTGCAAAGCCCACGTAGCATGACCTCTTGTAAAGTTGTGATAACACCTACACTGCAGAGTTGCTACGAGGAACAAATTAAATGATGTGTGTAAAGTGCGCAACCCAGAGCGTATGATGTAACAATAATACAGTAAAGGTGGCGATTGCTAACTAAATAAAAGAAGAAAAGAATGTCAGCCTTGCAGTGAGTCAGAAGGCATAGTAGCCGTGTTGAGCATAGGTTGACAATTAAGTCACGTAAGAGTACATCTATTAAGGGTAAATCCATGCATCATTTGGGAGGAAGTTAAGAAAGAGGGTTTTGATAATTCAATGTATTTAAGAAGGTTAACCCCCAAGTATCTTCCCTGGAGCTCTTGAGAAGCCTGACTTTACCTATAATTATGAGGGGGGGAAAAAAGGTGACTGTAGCAACTTCTATCAGAGATTTGGAAGGAACGCTGCGGTATTCACATGCACAGGTGTGTGTACACACTCGCACTCACATGCACGCACTCCTCACTACTCCAGCTTTAATCGTACTGCCATTTTTGTCTTCCTATAAACCAGATTCCTCACAAATTCCTGGTTCTAGGCTTGAGGATTACTTGAAATGAATCCCCTGATTTTGTGTGAAGAGTGTTCAACTTTCTTTTTGTGAAAAAGTGAAATGCATTTTAAGAAAAGTGATTTCTAGGTGTATGTATTCCTGGGTGTTTTAGTCAATGAACTCCCAGAAAAAGAAGCTATTTTTCCATCGAAGAGTTTAGCTGAGTCGGAATCAATAATGGAGAGTATCATCTCCATTTCAAAATATAGCTCTTGCATTTTCTGAAATGTGATCCATTTTGATGAAACCCACATACAGACGCTCCAGATTCTCTAGCTTTGAAGCCGACTTTCTCAATTATTGCCTATAAGTCTTTTCTTCTGCTTGGCAGTTAAGGAAGAGTTTGACCTGACTGATGGGGCCCTTTTCAACTTTCTCAGTCTAATAGCAATAGGAATGAAAAGCACCCTAGAAACTTCTGAAACTACTCTGCTGAATTTGAGAAAAGTTAGCTCTCAACTATTTGTAGTGCTGTGCGT
Source organism: Camelus dromedarius (assembly GCF_036321535.1). Taxonomy (NCBI): domain Eukaryota; kingdom Metazoa; phylum Chordata; class Mammalia; order Artiodactyla; family Camelidae; genus Camelus; species Camelus dromedarius. The sequence continues at coordinate 28,143,523 of NC_087450.1, forward strand.
GTCAGATGATGTTGATATAAATAAGGCACCCAAATGAATCAAACTGAAGACTGCAGACTTGGTTGACTTTAAATACTTAGTGCCTTAGTCATTGGAATTAAGCAGCATGTTACTTGGAGGCATAGGGAAAGTAAATGCAGACACAATACTTCATTGATGAACATTGATTCCAATTCACTTAAGCAGAGAAGTGCTTTCTGGTTAAATTAAATAAATACCAAATTTACTTCTTTTATTGAAGTTATTGTAGGTGGTGGGAGTTAAGGAAGTACTGTGGTAAAAATGTTTTATAAAGAAGCACGCAATGTTACCATCATTGTTTCACCCACTTGTTTGTTACCTTTCCTCAAAACCTTAAAGTCAGAAATCTCTCCAAGTTTCTTAATGGTTACATCCACCCCAGTCCCACTCCTGAAAATTTATGAATTTAGAAAAAAATCTCTTCCTCTAATCAGTCTGAAAACATAGATATTTGTGCCTATTGTGTTCAGTCTTCATTACATGTTTGGAGGTGAGGGAATTGGTGGGAAAGAGAAATAGAGACACAGGAAACTATCAAAGGACTAGCAGTCAAGTCTGGGAGAGCAGAAACCATCCAACAGAAATGAAATGTGTAAGTAAGATCTCACAGCAGTACGGGATCCACACAAAAGTGCATGATGCAATATGTGGTTGAGAGAAGACTGGGATAAAGATGGGTTTTCTGCAAATTCTCCCATGTGTCTTCTTGATTTTCTTCTGGCCAGCTTCAGGCCATTCTATCTCACATCTTCCTTCTTGAGAAATCCTCAGTGGCTTGCCAGGGTTCACCGTGGAAGAGCTGGATCCTTTTCCTCTAAGGCTCATCCCAGATAACTTCTACGGAGACAGCCCTTTGCTGATGACCCTGTCTGAAGCCTCCCCCTTATTATTATCTTCCTTGGTACCCAATCTTTGTGCCTTCTTGTTTACTGATTTTTTTTTTAATTTAAAATTATCCTATTTGTTTTCTTATATTATCTATTTTATTTCCAATATACTGAAAATTCTAAGCCAAGGTAGAACCCATGGCTGTCTTGTCTACCTTGGTATGAATATTTAATGGTACCTGGTAAATTGTTGTTACTCAGTAAATATTTGTTGAAAATTTTAAGTTAATTTTTCTACTTGATTTTCTTTTTCTCTTTTTTCCCACCTCCATGCATTAACCAACGCTAACCCCTTGGCCTGAATCTTTCATACATCTTTCACCATGTTCCTATAAAAATATATAAACATAGGGTAATTTTTCTCTCTTGCCGTGTAAAAATGGAAGCACGCTATATGAATTAAACTTGCTTTTTTTCCTTTCCCAATGTATTATTCTCCTTTCCTAGTGTATCTTTCAGGTCAACAGATTTGACTCCAATTCCTCTTTTTAACTCTGTTAGAATTCTAGGCTGGGTGTGTGCCATAATTATGGGTGTGCAATAAATTATGGTTGAATAATTTATTCAGCCATAGCCTTGTTAATGAAACTTTTAAGCTGTCCTTTTTTCTTTTCTCCTCACAACGTTATAATGAACATCCTGTATTTATATCTTTGTGTGCTGGTGTATTTAATTCTTTAGACTATATCCCCAAACCGAGGTTGCTTGATTAAAATATTTGTGTATTTTTTAACTTTACTGTCGTACATCCAAACATGCTAAATTAGAAGAAGTTGTATAATGAATTCACATACATCCATCAATCAGCTGTAATTTAATCTTTTTACATTTTAATAGATGCTATTAGATTATTTCCTAAAAAGTGTTGAGGAATTTATATTCTCACGAGCACAACTGTCCATTTCCTGAGCAAATGGCCTTACCAAATTGTCACTATTTCTTTATTTCTACTTCATTTCTCCAAACTTGTTGGCCAAAAAAAAATTTTTTTTTCCTTACTTTATTTTGATTTCCATTCTAGTGAAAATGAGCATCTTGTCTACATTTACTCATTTGGATCTTCTATTTTCCACTTGCTTGTGTGTATTTTTGTCCCTTCTTCTAGTGGGTTTTTGCCTTTTTGCATAACAATCGAAGCATGTTCTTTATACTTTAGACATGTTAACTCTTGGTCTGTCACATGCACTACAGATACTTCGCCTCTCCTTTCGCGTCTGCATTTTCACTTTGTTAGTAACACCTTTTTCCATATAAAATTTTTACTCTTTATGGAGTCAAATATGAAGAGCTTTTCATGTATGGCTTCTCCCGTAGACTATGGCCTGTGTAAGTTTCATGTCCACCTTCAAATTTCTTCTCACTTTCCCCCAGCTTGCCACCACACTGGCATTAGCTAAAGTTCCTGAAAACCAAACTCTTTTCTTCCTCAAGGTCATTCCACATGTTGTTCCTTCTCATTAGAAGGCTCTTCTGCCCACGTTTCACTGGGCTACTCTCCTCTCACCTTCCAGATCTCAGCATAAATGTCACAACCCAGGAAGATCTAACCCCCCCCCCCCGTGTAAATGAGGAACCTCTGTTCCACTCCTGCACGGAAACTACCATTTTCCTTCATCACACATGTTCCAGATATTGCTATAAGCTTAACTGTGTGATTCTTTGTTGTATGCCTCTTTCCCTCATTATATTTAAGTGTCCATGAGGGCAGAAGTCAAGTGTGTTTGGTTAATTACTCTACTTCCAGGACCCAGTATAGTCACTGGAACATAACTGTAGCTCACCATATAAATGATTGACAATAGAATTGAATATTTTTAAAGGGAACATCATAAAAGATGGGGCGTTTAAGCTAAGTCTTGATAAATAAGTAGTATCCAGCTGGACTCGGGGGAAAAAAAGGTCCTATGAGCCAGGCATGAGGATAGAACATTTATTGGTGTATGGGGACTGGGAGACAGCAATGAAATTATGACTGTAACTTCATTGGAGAGAAATGGAAGACAAATTGGAGTAGGTAGCTTTGGGCAGACCATGAAGAACTGTAAGAATAGTGGTCATGTTGGTACTTCAGTAAACACCATGACAATGTCCAGGGTTCTAATAACCTTATGGGCACAATGACCAGATAAAAGGTCTTTGAAGCTTGCAGATGCCTAAGCTGCAGACATACAGCCATGATCCTATGGCTATGAGGGAGATGCTCTCTCCAGCTGAGAGAGATGAGGGAGAATGTGTGTGTTCCTTTGTCTCTTCATTTTCAGTGTCACCAAAGTCACACCTGGTGTGACTGTCCATCGCCTTTTCTGTGTGGTACCATTTGAGGTAGCAGCCTGTCCTAGTTGGTGGTCTCTGTATTCCTGACACGTGATGAATTTTTCTGTGGCTAGCACCCCTTCTCATGCAATGCCCAGATTTCTGGTGAAGATGATGATTGTCTCAAACCCACAATGGTGGCCCCTGCATTTCCCTTCAAACACACACTTTGGTGGCTCAGAAAGTATCAGAGGAAAATGTTAGTCCCAGCAGCCAGGCAGGTGGTGAAGGCTTATTGATTTCCAAGTTCTTTCTGGATCTCCAATTGACCAGATAAAGGTTGAGATGTATCGGATATGACCCCCCTCAGGCCTTTTGTTTGACCTGCAGTAGCAAACTTCAAAATGCACGAGGCATGAGTGGAGTTGGTGGGAAGGGGAGATGAAGACAGGAGAGATTTGAAACACCCAGCCTTCATCAAGCTTCAAAAAAACCACAGTGTGAGTTGAAATTAGTGCATATCATATAAATTACTGCCTACCTGCTTCCCTGCAACTGTGGCATTTAAACATGCGTTCTTGTGGGTGATTACATCAAAATTGTTTCTTTTAGCCTATGATGTATTGAAACACAAAAATGGAAAAAATAATACATTTTTTTTGACGATGGGGAAAAAAATGCTAATCTCAATTCACAAACACTGCAGGAGCCTACAATTCCAATTTTCTTTTCACAGTGTTAATGAAACTGGGTACTGGAAAAGTCAAATCTTCCCTTATAAATCTACAATCATTTTCAAGGCTAGTCTAGAATTATAATAACTTCCACATCTATTAAGACAGAGTACAGAACTCTGGTCTAATGAGATTATTTTAGGCAACTTTTTTTCTTTGGTGGGGTGGAGACAGAAATTTAAAATTGATTGGTTGTAATTTAATGTATGATAAAACCAGAAAGGCTGGTGGGAAAGTCTTAAGTGGTAAAAAATTCAGTAAATGCATCTTTCCAATCGTTTTTAAAAGGATTATTGTAAGACAGGATGCCTAATAATTCAAGGACACCAGAATGCTGTATGTTGAGTTTTATGGAGTTTTATGATCTTTGTCTACCCCTCCTGATCTGAAATAGATAGCTTAAGTTCCATTTTTTTTAAATCATTGGTATGTTTTATTCTTTATTATTTCTTCAGGCTGGTAACCTCTTGCAATTTTTTTTTCTTAAAGCTCAAAAGCTGACTTTTCGTTATTATCAGTATATAGTGAGACTCTCACTGCATCCTTGACATGACGGGGTCATGGTTGATGATGTTGCTATACACTAGCAGTCTATGCTGAAGAAATAAAGCCAGCAATAAAAACAGCCTGGAAACTGCAATCTCACCCTGCAAAGCTAACTTTGGAAACAACATAAATATAATCAGGTTACAGTGAAAGAACAGCTCATCCAAGTATACAAAATAGTTTCATAAAAGTGACAATTTGAGTGATAAAAAGAGCATCTGTTGACATTGGTTATTGCCTTGGCGAACTCATCATTGGAAGTACAAGGTCCCGCCACCCAGCAAACCCTCATTTTATGTGACAGGAATTAGGACTTTAAGCATGGTTTCTTGTGTGGTGCTATCAAAACATAAATCAAGAATAACTTTATTAACAATATTTGATTTCTATGTTTTTAATCGCAAAAAAAACCAGCTACAGGATATTAAACACTTTCCATTGCACGGTGAAACATCTTTGGAAAAATTCGTTAATGTTCAAAAATGTATCTTTCAAAATGCAGAGTTATTTTAGAACGTCAGTTGTGAATCATGTTGCTAATAAGGGCCCTGTTCTCCCCACGTGCATCCCTTAAGGTTATGACTAGACACAGTCTAACAGCAGCAAGCTGGTAAATGCAGGCGCCAGTGCAGAGCGGATGGCTTCACGTGCTCCTCAAATCCCTGGCTTCACAACAAAGCCTGCTTTTTAAGTTGGTGACAAAATATTCTTGCTTTTGATAAAGCATATAATTTTATTCTGTAAACAAATTTAGAAAGTTAAACATTAAAGTAAAGCATGCCAATATAAAGCACCAGTAAGGACAGTTTGGTTTTGTTTTTTGTTTTTTGTTTTTCGCACCAATAAGGACAGTTTTAATTTGTGGTGTGAAATTAGAAACTTGGCGGTACGTTTTATCACTCACTGGACACTTTGCTGAGTAATGGGTCCAGTCCCAGAGGCAAATCCCTGACCCGCGGCTGGCCTGGCCTTTACCCTGAGTGGGGAGGGGCACACCCGCTGTGCTCTCTGAGGGCCACCTTGAGGGGTAAGTCGCCAGTGGGAGCGGGATGCACAGAAGAGGTGGGGCGGAGGTGGCAGTAGGAGGAAGACTAGAGAAGACCATAGACTGGGGGTCAGAGGCCCAGAGGTGGGTGGTGAGAAGACTCTCCACACAGTCCTCTCCGCTCTGGACTCCAGCCTGTTGGCCCCACAACAGGTTTGTCCCATAGTGCTTCTCAGCCGGGTCTAAATTAGTTTCTATTTGGGGAAATGATGTTCTTTCACAGATGCAGTACCGAGGACTGTCAAACGTAAAGAAAGGACATACATCAGGACAATTGCTTTTTCTGTGGTGGTAGTTTTAAAATAACAATTCAGCAAGTTTAAGTTAAAATTTTGAATATTTCCATTTTTAACTCTTTATGCAGAGCAGCAAATGCATTTATTATTCTTTTTGCACACTAAGGCACTGGGCTGTGCCTTTTGCACTTACGGTGCATTTTCCACAGTGAATTATTATCTGATATGAATAAATTGGTTTAGGGTATAATGTGGAAATATGTTAATAACTGTCCCAGCACCTGAAAGACTGTGTCTAAGTAATCACAATAATCATTCAACAATGAAAAACAAGAAAATTTATTGAGCCAGCTTTCAGGAATCTTGACAAATCTGGGCCAAAGCAGACTATGTGGCAAATTAGAGACCATCAAATCTTGCCAAATATTTAAGAGACAATTAAAAATCAACTTTCATCTGTCCTTAAGGTAACACAATCTGTGCACAAGTCCCAGGAATAGTTCCATAGCCATGTGGCTGAAAAGTGGCTTATTTGAAAGAGGTTATAACCCTTGTGACAGCTGTTTGTCCTCATCACCATAATCAATAATGTCTGAATCATTGAGCAACAATGCCAGCAAAAGTCAAAAGCCTTCATATTGCCATGAAGGTGTGGAAATGCACTTTCTGCAAAGCGAGTAGTGTTTGCACTCTGTTCTGTTTCTCTGAGGGGTACGTGATGGCTAGCATCCTTCCATAAAGTGGACGTGCTCAATTACATGGGAATCCTTTGGTATCTAAAATAATCTATTGTTATAGTGTTTGCGTAGATTGTGTGTGATTCGTGATTTTTTTTAACTTTATGAATCATTAAAATAGGATATAAATGGGCAAAAACACTTAGGATATTTCATCTACTCTTTGTTTTGTTTTGTTTTTTGGCTAGTGACCTAGCCGCAAACCAAAGTCTGGGGGCCACCAGTGAAGCTGAATACTTGCCCATCTCCAGTTACACTGAATAAGGTGTAAATGCCTTGGCTTATTCATTGCCCATCATCAGTCCTCCTGAAGTTTTCCAGTGATCTGGGCTCACTGTACCTCTGAGCCTTGTATAAGGAATTGTCCACATTTGCTTAGTTTTACCTACAAATCAGTTCACTTTTGACCCTTCAAGGACTCACTGCTAATTTGTACCTATTCCATTCTTGCAGCGTTTAGATTCTCTTTTCCATGTTTTGTAAGGATTTCGCTACAACAAAGACAGTGTGAAAGTATAGTTCGTTTATTTGTTTTTTAGCACTGCTGAGAAAAAACACACTGTAGACTTTTCAAATTATTTAAAATGTCTTGATTTAGTTTATTAGGAAGCATAAAAGGAATGCCAAATACTGAAATCCTTGAAATATAAGAATTGCTTTATAGCATTCTCTGATTAAATTCCTTTCCTCATATCGTCATGAATGCTCAAGAAATGACTGTATTTTCTTAATATAAAATTTTAACCAAGTTATATAAGAAGGCATTTAGCCTTTTTAGCCCTTTATGCTATTCTCTACATTTAGATCAATATGAAATTCCTTAGAGATTTTTTTTTTCAGTGATCATCAAAATAAACCATTAATGACAGTCCGTAAGTGAAATCACATTTATAATTCATGACAATATTTAAATTTCTCTGGGTTTTTATTGCACATGTGGGAGAGATGTCCCATTAGCACTTTAGTGTATAAATACTCCTGATCTTGGCACAAAAGTTAAGAAAAATACCAGTTAGCCTGCAGATTTGAAACAGAAACAGAAGAAAAAAAAACTGTTAAATAATCAATTAGATATGGAAGCAACTGCCTATTCCAAACAGACCTGTAATAGTACCTGTGGTGGTTATTGCTTTCTTAATGTGAATCAGGAAGAGAGAGATACAAATGTTTCATCATTGCGTTTGGGTTTTTGTTTTTGTTTTTGTTTTTTCTTGGTAAGCTATTTTTATGATATTTAGAATCTTTGTTTACATACAGGTGACAGATATTTTTAGGCCTGCATGCGACATAAGCAACATTTTGGTTGGAGTTACCAAAAAGACAAGCATTTTCCTTGTGTTCAACGTATGGCTCTATGGCAACATTGAAGCATTAGAAGCTTTGCAATCTCATTTGAGTTTTAAAATCAATTGGTTTTTATTGTCTTTGTCACACTACTTCTACAGTTGTTATAGCATATCCAAACTATTTGAGCAGATTAAAAATAAAATTCTTTGACAGGAGAGTCCGTTTACAGTAACAATTCCTAACAGGAAAAAGAATGTACACATATATATGCTCAGTATAGAAAATTTGAAGCCTGCATTCCGTTAAAACTTTCCAGTCTGACATTCAGGAGCCATGTGACGGATTTTCTCTCCATTCTCCCCATTCTTTTCTGACAGGCAAAGTGAGGTAATTATGAAAATGTGTTTAAAATGAACGCATTCCGTCAGGTGGGGGAAATGATTTACGTAACGTTTAAATAAAACCCCTTTTCCAGCTCTTGAGATGCCCTGGTAAAAAGAATGTTCCACAAAGAGATCAAGTGGAAAGTTGTCATTTAAGGAAAATCGGCAGCTGAGCTGACTGGCCGACTGGCAAAGATGACTGTCCTGAAAGAGGAAGTGCCGCCTTTGGTTTGTCGGGTAGTGACAGAGTTCCTGCAGTGGGTTCTGTTCTTCTTGAGAGGAAATTAATTTCCTGTAATCAAGTGCTGTGGATTACAGCCTTTATCTTCTGTCTTGGCCACAGAAGCAACGCCAGGGCTCTTTATTCAGCAACATTACATGAGCTTTTGTAAAACAGGCAGGGACAGATTCGTCCCAGAAAGGTCTCACCTGCAACATGTCATAGCTCCAGAACACAACATACTGCTGCTTTGAGACAAGAGCTGTTATTTTGTAAGCGACTGTACTTGTAAAGCTTACTGGGAAGGAAAGGAAAGTGATGGCAAGAAACCCACGTTTAGGCAGAAGAAATCTTGGTGACGTTTGAAAATGGAGTTACAAAGCAATATAGTGCTATGAGGTAGGTAAATGACTCCCAGTAACTAATAGGAGATTTTGTAGGAATATAAAAAATAATTACTAAATGATGTTTAATAATAATGAAATAAACATACAATGTTAGTCTTTTTTGAACTGTTCAATTTGTGGTGTATGTATATACACACACACCTTCCACATACACATATATGTGCACATATATGCAATTACTTTGCAATCTCGAGACTCTTTAAATTCATCCTGCATAATTTACAAGGATTAGTGTTTTAAAAATTGTAACAGTTTTAATCCCCTGCATCTGAAAAGGAATGTTTTTCTGTAAGACAATGGAGAGGATGGGGATTCAGAGAAAGAAAGAAAGAAAATGCAATCCTTAGAGAAAAATGATCTGGGGTCAGGGATGGGATAGAATCTCATTTCTCTACTGTTCCTTTTCTTTTAAATTCCTTCAAATAATAATAACAATAAGTTTATTATGTAGAGGAAAGAGCCACTCCCCCTTTCCTCCTACCTACAAACTAAATCCCAGGACTTTTTCTCTCCATCATTGGTCAGTTTCAATGCCTGACTAGACCGTGGACAAAATGTTAATGCACCTTGCGAGCCATTTCATGTATCCAAGGATGAACTTTATACTTTGGAAAGATTGAATGAGGTTTTTGTCAGTTGGATAAAAGTGGGACAGCCAGTCCTTTATTTATGATCATCTATTAGGTACTGAATTTTGACTCAAAATTTAAAATAAAAGTATTTTCTTACTTAAAATTAGCTTTGGTGATCACTCAGCCACTGCCACTGAATGGAAACATACATACATACTTAAACAAATAAACCTCCAACAGAAAAGGAAATTAGTTCTGTTTTAGTGTGTAAAAGTGTGACTAAAATAGCACTTTTTAAAGCAGGCAATTAGACTATTCAAAATGCCTGGATTAGCTTATTGTTCAATACTGTATTCGCTGCAGTGGGAGGTGCCATGATTTCTAAAGCAATTCTAAATTTAGCTATCCTGATTCAGGCTAGAGTTAGCCCTCAGGGTTCTGTATCAACATCAATTTGATTCTAAAAATGATACTCTCTAATATTTAGGGTGGGGTCATTACGATGTTAAGATTTTATTTTCCACGTTGGGTTTATTGTTTTTCATCAACCCATCAACATGACCCTTTAGAGCTACATGGAGCATATTTGAAGCTGCACTTCCAAGACCCTATTAACAAAATTGATCTGTGGAAAAGAAAAGATGGCAGCAGACCTCTCCCCGAGTGCATTGATTCATAGTCCCCAGTTTTTAGTGACTATGAGGCACAGAAATTGCTACCTTTAGCATCAGTATCCTTTTCCTAAAGCAGTAGGTGCTAGTCCATTAGGCATGGAAATAGACGGTAAATGTGACGGTAGCCCTCTGGCATTCAGGAAACTCGGTAATCACTTGATGTTTTTTCTCACCCTCTTTCTTATAGCCAACCCAACCCGGGCAGGTGGGAGAGAGCCCTACCCAGGCTCAGCGGAAGTGATTCGGGAGTCAAGCAGCACCACAGGCATGGTTGTGGGGATCGTAGCCGCAGCCGCCCTGTGCATCCTCATCCTCCTCTACGCCATGTACAAGTACAGAAACCGGGATGAAGGCTCCTACCACGTGGATGAGAGTCGAAACTACATCAGTAACTCAGCACAGTCCAATGGGGCTGTTGTAAAGGAGAAACAACCCAGCAGTGTGAAAAGCGCCAACAAAAATAAGAAAAACAAGGATAAAGAGTATTACGTCTGATCCCAAGATCTTAAAAGGACCCTTGTATAGAAATAGTCTTCATTTTATCTGAGACATACTATAAACTTATTTACTTTCCTTTTTATGAAGCACATACAAAAGAAGACAGGGAATGCAATCAGGAAGGAAAGACTGTTTTTAAAAAATAAAAACAAGTATCTCATGCTCTTGTTTCTCCAAAAAAGAAAAAACAAAAACAAAACAGGGGCCAATAAATTCCCTAACATCCACAGTGTTTTCATTTACTCTGCCTGTCTTTATGTTGCTGGAACATTTCTAAAAGACAGTGATGACCGCACGCATTCATAAAGCAAAGGAGTATTACAACATCGAGGCACAACACAAAAACAACACAAAACACAACACACAAAAAAGAAGCTACCTATGATCCTGGATTTAGCCAAAGTGCTAGCGCTTTCCTGAGAAGTCAGTTAGTCTGATTGCCAGAGAAGACTGTGTCCCTTTTGAGTGACTCAATCTGCAAACCTTTTAAGAGTTTGCCGCCTGGCACAACTGGAAGAGTGGCTGGAACTTGCATTTGAAACAAAGTGCTGGCTTTTTTGAAGACTTGTGTAGGAACACATTCAAAAAGCCCCATTCTGGTTGTGAGGGAAAAAAAAAAAGTATGGAGGCCTTATTTTCAACCATGTGAAATATAAGGCACATTTTCACACTACAATTCAAAACAAAAACAAAAGCCAAGAGGGCATAGATGCAATCATTGGGAAATTTTCATGCACGCTTAATATGTTATTACATATGTTTATATAAAATCCATCTCTGTGTGCTTTCTGGACTGTGATAAGTGACGTTTTATAGCCTGTTGTATAGAAAATGCAAAATATATCTGCTCTTCGGCCATTTTTGGTAAATTCAATGTTATAAGTGTTGCTAAGTATAGGGAGTTTTATGACATCAGAGCAACAATTATTTCAAGGTTTTTTTGCCACCATTATAAATTGCCACAATTACTTTTTTTTAAATTACAATGTAGTGTTTATTCTAAGAAAGATATGTATGAATGTATATAAAAGGACTCAGCTACTTTTTTTTCTTACATGTATAGCCTTCATTCTGTTGCAATTAAGTTTTAGTATTTGTATGAAAGGTGTGAATTAGAAGGTAAAATATATACATATGTATCTGATAATCTTCTTTTCTCCCCAATATACTCACATTTCCCAATTACATTCGCCATTCATAAATACACACACACACACACACACACACTCACCCCCAGAGGAATCCGTCAAATGTGATGGAAGACCCAAACGTACATATAATAACAAATATTTACTGACAAATTGAAAAGCAGGAAGGACGATAGTTGTGCCAAGGTATTGATGACAAATGGGGTGATTTGCTTCTTTGAGAACATGCTCCCAGGAAACCCGGAGAAAATTTTAGTCCCTAATGAAATGGAACCTTTTCTTATCAAGTAGAGTATCACTGGTATATCGCTGCGTGAGTATGAGCCAGTAAGTGGGCAGGTTTATGGAAGCAAAATCGGTTGATCTACACCTTAACCCTGGCTGCTGCAGTTGAAACCTTTGTTTCCAATAAAATGATATAAATATAGATATATATATACATATTCTCTGAACCTGATGTGCATGACAAACATTTTTGGAAAGTAAACACTTTCTTAACTAAGAAAGTATTTTCAGTAATTTTTGATTCTGTATTACCATCCATTTAAGAAAATCATTATCTGCTGATTATCAACTATAATTTAACTTTTCAGTTTTACATCTGTATCATTAAATATAGCTTTAGTTTAACACACATTAAGTCATAGAGACGTATGGATTATACACTTGTTTTGCATATGATTTCAATGATGTTCATAGCAATAAATTATTAGTATGAGAAGGCAATGCAAAGGAAATGCAATATTAGATTGGAAGGTGGTGCCTCAGTCAAAATTGATCATGTTACTTTAACATCTCCTAAAAGAATGATAGAGATTTCATAGAAGACTTTTACAATTAGCTTTAATCAGAAAAGGCAAAAAAAATGCAGAACATCTTTTGTGACACTTTAGTTGATGAAAATATGGCAAGAAGTGGCCTGGATTTCAGACATACAGCACCTTAGATATTTGTATAATTCATAGCAAATCACCACTATCTATGATTGCCAAGTAATTGTTATATATGAAAAGTCTTAAAGGCTTCTCATGACCCAGAAAGTAGAGGTATAAAACTGAAATGTAATATCCATTACTTATGTTTAAAATTTTCTTCTTCTTTTTTGATTTGCCAGGTTAAAGAATTCATAAGTCTTTTTTGTTGCTGTTTTCCTCTCATCCAGTCTTACTCAGGGAAAGCCAGTGAAATAAGAAGGTAAATATAAAACCACTCGTTTACATCTTGAGGTTTTGGAAAGAAAAAAAAAGGGTTGCTTTTCCACTTGATCTACTGAACTTGAACGAGTTTCCATCTGAAAAGATTCTAAATTGTGACAGAAAATAAGTTAAATAATGGTATTTTTAAGGAGTATATCATTGAAGCATGTTGTTTGCGATTGATTTCAGTGTTTCTTTCCAGCATAAATTTTAAAATTTCATGCAATGATATAGTCTAATATTGACAGTAAATATATTTCTAAGGTTATTGGCCTATACAAAATTGAGCAATTTTGTTTTCTTTTTTTTCTTCTTCTTTCTTTCTTTTTGAATGGAAAAAGAAAAGAGAGGAACATGAACTAGAGAGAGAAAAGACATGAATAAAATCCCAAGTATCTCATACCAAATGTATCAGGGTTCCATGCATAGTTGGCAGTTAACAGAGGATTTCACACTACCTGGCATAAATTCGACATCTCTAGACTGTAACTTTTCTGATTGAGTATGCTTCTTTTTTAATCCATGTAATGTGTTGCCTTTAAAAAAAAATACTACAATAATGTGTGAGGTGGTCAGTCCCTAAGACATCCAAAAAAGGCCACATGACCCTACCCTTCTAGTGCTTTGTGTGATTGGGTATCTAAGGGTTTTGTTTTGTTTTTCTGTTGCAAGGCCAACTTATCCATTATTGGAAATGCTAAGCAAGTGGAATTTACTGTTTTGTTAATAAAATATTTCTTAATACAACTGTGGATTTATTTATTTTAAACAAGTATATGCGTCACCATTTGGGGACAGAGTGGCACCAGGCGGAATACTGCATTTGGAAGGAAAACCCGCCCTTAGATAAGTAGAAGAGGAATACCACTCCGTGTTCTCTGGATTTGAATATTCATTAAGCACCTCTACACTCATACACTTAAAGATACAAGCCACTAAATGTACCTTTGTTTACGTCTGTTTGTCTCACGACACATGAAACCACACTCGTAGAACTAGCTGAAAACAACATGGGGATGCTGACTTTATAAGTACGGTTTTCTCTATAAAAAGCAAACGTAATTCAGGTTAGGTAAATCTGTGATTAAATTCCAACACTATCCCTTGATAGGTACAAGTCACCTAATTTCTCTGACTCACTCTTTTTTTCTCCTTGATAAATTAGGGGTAATAATACTAACCTCGTAGGGCAGTAATAGGAAGAATTAATGTGCCTAGCACAACTAAGTGCAAAGAAAAGGTGGCTACTTGTCTGCTTTTATTTTTCATAATAATAATAAATTCAAGAAAACATGTCAAAAATGTTTGCTCAGGTTGTGCTATTTGAAAAATAAAAATACGAGGAAAAAAAGCGTGTAAAGAAATATACTTGTTCATTTCCCATAATACTATTTTTGTTTGTCACAAAAGCAAAGTGCCTTTTTGGAAATCAGATGACCCACCACTTACTTTCCGTAAGTTGCAGTCCCACAGTTGGAAACTGTTTCAAAGCTCTGGCTTTTGAAAACAGTATTCTGATAGAAAAGCATGGGTTTTAGGCTTTTTCTTTGCTTCTACAGTAAAAGGTTTGAACATGAATGCTTATCTGTTTTGTACCTATATTGCTCTAGACACGTTATTTCTTTCTTTTTCCTTCCTTTATTTCTTTTTTTTTTTCTCCCCTGCAAAAAGCTTTATTGTTTTCATTTGGTCCAAGGCTTGGGAGACGGCTCCAAAGTGGTTAAAAAGCTGCCTACTGGCCGCAGAGGGAGGCACCGGGCAGAAGCCCTGACACCAGAGGGGCTCCTCGGTGGCCGCTGGGTTCCAGAGGCTCCTAGTCATGCTGAAGGGGGAGCCTTTCCTAGACATACTGGCCCAGCCCAGCCTGCGCAGCTTAGTCAGGTGAGCGCCCATCTTCCTGACGAGTTTCACCTGCTGACCCAGGAAGTGGTTCTCCCGGAAGTCAGGGAGGTGGGCGGTCGCAGGCGGAGCCTGAGGGCCTGGTTCAGGTTCCTCTCCGGGAGCACGGCTTCTCTCCCACTTCGGGGGGCTTCTGGTTCAGGTTCCTCTCCAGGAGCACGGTTTCTCTCCCACTCGGGGTGGCTTCTGCGCTTTTTGGAAGAGGGCGTGGCCGCCATGCTGGTTTTGCATTTTCAAGAAACGGTGGGAGCCCTCTCGCTTCTACTTGGGCAATTCCAGTAAAAAGTGACCCGCGCCCTGCAGAGCCACATTGTCCTTGTGGAAATAGGAGCCCAGAGAGAGGTAAGTGTAAGAGGCCCGCAGGTGCATGTTGACCAGGTGGTTGATGGTGGCCTCCACCTCGGTGGAATAATTCTGAGGAATCTGGGAGCTTGTGGTTGATCAGTAATAACGAACTAAAGCGCAGAGAATGGTGTTCGCTGGTCCCAGAGGCTGGGGATAGCTGAGTGGTTGTGAAGGTTGTGACTAGAAAAAAGGTTGGAGGGTTGTTGGAGTCTGGAGGAAGGGGTGTCCTTGAGTCTGTTTCCTCCAAACACTGCTGGAGCAAGAGACAGATCTACGGACACCTCACCAGCCCACTGCCATGTTCTTTCTTAGTATTAACTTATGACTTTTAAATCTAACAGGGAAACAATCCACATCTTAATGGCTAAATTAAATTCTATATAACTTAGCTCACCTTAAAATTGTATGACATTTCAAAGATGATAACTATAAAAAAATTTATTATTAATAAATAGACCAAGGATTCTTGGACTGGGGCATAAATCCCCAGAGCCCGAAGATTAGGCATCAGGACTTACAATAGTTATAAAATTTGGCAGATTTATGTAGACAAATATTTTCCTGTGATATTTCAGACATTTACTGTTTAGAGCAAGGTGCTTTTACAGTTAAATAAAATAACTAAATAATTACCTATCAAACGTACAGAATTTAGAGAAAATTGTTTGGGACCTGAATCCTAGGTTTGAGAATTAGGAGCTCTGAGACTTGGGGCAATTATTTAATCATGCTAAATTTATCTGGCTATGAAATTGAGAGACTGAGACAACTTAAAAGATTGTGAGAATTAAAAAACATCATGCACTTTAAATGCTTTGCACAGAGTTCTATATTTTACTGAAAGATAAAAATTTGATTAAAGGTTGCTTCTTTATCAGGGTAACATGAAAATGTGCTAGGCAGCTACTTAGAGTGTAGAATTATCATACAATTGAATGTTTAAAATTAAGAATACTTTAAAAGTTCCAGTTAATAGTTCTCCTAATGTAGAGGACACCTTTCCAATGTCCCAGGTAACACATTGTCCAGCTATGGCTAAAGGATTGGTCACTTCTTTGCAAGGCAGTCTGTTATACTGAAGGACAGCTGTGTATCCTTATTTCCATATTCCTATAGCTTCCACTCATTGGCTCCAATTCTCTTTGTACAAAACAGAATGAACCCCATCTTCCATCTGACAACCTTTTTTCCAGTATTGTCACCCTCCTTCCAAGCTTGCCTAGGTTTTCTCTTCTCTGATCTTAACCTGGTTATTACTCAAATTACATGGATGCTTAAATTCTCATAATCTTACCGCCCTTCTCTTGAACCTCTGTTCTTCTAAAAATGTGATGCAGAAATGTACATACTGTTTGAAAGACCAAATTACAATGGGTTTGTTGCCTTCCTTGATTTGAACTTTATTCTCTAAAATAATAACGCTTAGGGTTTCTTTTTTTTTTTTAAAGCTTATAATAGTTATTTCAATTATAATGAATATGCGATCTACTAAAATCATCAGATTTTTTCCAAGACAAGTTCCCTTTAACTTGTACTTACAAAATTGATTATTTGATTAAATGCAGGACTTTATCCACGAGTAATTCATTGTATCGAATTATATTGATTGTATTCTATTCAGTTGTATTGAATACTAGCCAACTGAAATAAATTTTTATCTTGCATCTCACACACGATGTCCTCTGACACAAAATCATTGGCAAATTTTATACACATTTAGTGAAAATAATGTTCACTAGGAAAGACATTAGGCATGCCTCAAGAGACCTCCCTCTGTGGTTGTTTTTTTTATTGAACTATAGTCAGTTTACAATGTTGTGTCAGTTTCTGGTGTACAGCATAATGTCTCAGTCATACAGATACATAGATATATTCGTTTTCATATTCTTTTTCATTACAAGTTACTACAAAATATTGAATATAATTCCCTGTGCTATACAGTAGAAACGTTGTTTATCTATTTTATATGTAGTCGTTAGTATCTTCAAATCTTGAACTCCCAATTTATTCCTTCCCACCCCTTGTCCCCCTGGTAACCATAAATTTGTTTTCTATGTCCCTGAGTCTGTTTCTGTTTTGTAAATAAGTTCATTTGTGTCTTTTTAAAAATTAATTTATCTAAGTATAGTAAGTTTACAATGCTGTGTCAATTTAAGAGAACTCCCTCTAAACAATGCTTCTTAACTGGGTGGGTGGGGCAGGGGTGGGGAAGGGGAGGTGTGCTCTGCAGGGAGCATTTAGAAATATCTGGTCACAGTTTGAGTTGACGTGACTAGGGTGAGAAAGGCTACATGCATCTACAGGGTGAAGAACAGGGATCCTACCAAATAACTTACAATGGACAGTAAAGCCTCCCCCAGACAAACAAATATCCTGTCCAAATGTTAATATCACTAAAGTTGAAAGGCGTACTACATATTAACTGGTTAGGATACTACCCATCAGCTTGCCAAACATCTCTAAATGGAGATTCACTCAGTATAGCTTGTCTGCCAGAAAATTGTGAGACTCGAAGTCTCTTGGCAATCAGGATATAGAATGATTTCCTCCTTGTGTGCCAGTGAATCTATTGAGAAAGGGAATTAGTGTAACTTGTAATGCTGGTTTTTAATTATTACCACTTCCTTTAAAATTTAGCCATAAAGCATCTATTTTTAAAACTTATTCTGATTTCAATTTCAAGCTCATCACTATAGAATTTTAAATATCCTTTAAATGTTACTTTTAAAATTAGAGCAAAACTTAACTCCTCTATTCTTCTGGTGTCACTTCTTGTTTTCTAAAAATGTCAGAATAACTAGTATAATTTTCATGATTACGTTAAAGTTCTCTGGACTGTATTTGGCCTTGAGGTGGACAGATCAAGTTCCCCTCTTTTTGAAGAGGGGATCTGTAAATCATTTGATCTTCACTTACCTTGAGCATCAGTTCTCACTGCTACCCTGTTCCTCGGACTCTGATTTCAAGAGGGTCATTTCTATTTAGCCCACCCCAGACTCTCCAATAAGTACTCTGTTATTTTATATCATTTTCAGAAGGGCACTCTGACTTTTCCTTCCATTATCCAATAAGCTTTCTCAATATTGGAACACTTCAGAGGTGATTCCAGGGAGCCCTGGCAGGGAAATGCAGAGGTGACTTAGGGAAGAGAAAGAAGCCAGTTAAGGTTGTATTAAACAGTCAGTTACTGCTATGGGCAACAGAGGCTCAATACTAGTTGGGAATTCTAGGTCAGTGTGTAGAACAGGCTTCAATACTGTTCTGCCTGGGGGCCAAAGGAATGGAGATATTTTTCTATCAATTCCTATTAGTCTTTTGTAAAGGACTGCTAAATTGTAAAAGTATGGATGATGACTCTGAAGTGTTTTGTGTGGCTTTGCGACCTGGCTGATTTTAGTCTGTGGTCCAGAGAAAGCCCTCACACAGAGAATTGCCATCGTGTGTGGCTTGAAACAATTGAGTTGTGCTCCAGGGTGAAGTCTGCCTGGGTATATGGACGGGTCACCTGCAGATCTGATACAGGTTTTCATACGTTCTGACTTAATACTTTTAGGTACATTAACTGCATTCAGTTCTCTGACTAGTCATATCAGTTCGGGACAAAACAGTGCATTCTCAAAAATAATGCCATTCCACTCTCAGAGCAGCCTCTCTGTTTCCCTTGGGACTCTGCGATGGTTTTTCTCAGGACCGCTATGGGTAGTTCCTGGCCGTCTTGCAGTCCTTTCCTACCATAAGTGCAGTAGTCTAGGAACTTCGTTCAATTTCTCAGGTTTAATGGGATAAGTTATCTCCGTGTCTGTTTTTTATAGCGTCTTAGCTCCAAAACCTAGACACTAGTCTTCCTGGGTGTGTCACCCAGCTCCGCTGGGCATGTTGTAGCTCCCCTCTGTGGACGGGAAAAGAGTAGTCGTGGTAATCAGCCTCCCCTGCTATCTTTGCCCATCTGTTCTTCACAGATGACTCACTTTATGTCCCGTCCCCCATGTACACTCTAGATGGGGCTGGATATCGCCTACAGACACTTGCCCTGCGCTTGGGTGGATTTCCCTTGAATGCTGGGGAGTATTCCGCAGAGATCCCTCTTACTTCCTCACCACCTTCCTGTTTCCCCTTCAGCCAGTCCTTTTAACTTCACTGTTTTTGCTCCCCCTGTGACGTGGAAATCTTCATGACATTTGGTGTGGGTTTTAAGGCGTGGTCAGTCTGGGTTTTTTGCGGGGGAATGCCTTACGTCCTGAACAAGGAGGAAGGGAGTCCCGGCACCCATGTGGCCTTGTACTCTGAATACAGTCCTATTTTCTCCTTTTCTTTCTATTTTTCTCTCTTGGTCCCTGTATATGAAAAAAAAAATTCAGATGTTGCACTGCATGTGCTATTCTCCCGTCACCAGCTCTCTTGTAATACTTTACCTGTTTGCCTAATTTTGGACCAAATTATGCTGAAGAGTTCCTGTCTTCTTACTGACTTTGAGTCGTTTGACAAAGATGCCACCATTACTTTAGAAGCAGCTATCTATTCTTACCTCTTCCTAATTCCCCCACGGCTCCCTGCTGCCTGCAGGAGACAGGGACAGGGCAGCCACGACGCCTCGGTGCAGCATTAAAACTCGAACTGTAGGAGAGCTCTGAGTCCAGCCGCAGCAATTACCTTTGATGGCTTCCCGTTTATTTCCTCTTAGGTCTCATTCTAAATTTGTGTTTTTAAAAGTTTCTATTCTATTCTTAGAGTTTCACATATACCTCTAGCCTGATTTACCTCCAGAGCATCTGTCTCCTGGGTAACACATATATTCTCTCTGTATTTTAAAAAACCGTTCCTTCTAGAGCCGACAGCACATGTCTAACCCGTCTTCAAGGTTCCCTTCCTTCTCTATTATAAATTTCACAAAATGTCCTCTCCCTTCTGTCACGACAACAGCATAAGTATCGCGTGCAAAACTCAAATTGGGAATTAAGTCCAGAGTACCAGGTGACTTTGTTGTCTTTCAAAACTTGTCCAAATGATCTACTTTTTAATAAGATGAAACTTTTCATACGCCATGTAAATAGCTGGGAGGTTGACATCTTGGCTCAGTGCCACTTTTATTACCTAAACTGGTAAAATCTTACCCGTTCTTACCCACATTGTCCCTTTTTTTTCCCTCTATACTTTTATCATTATCAAAATGCTCTCTTCCTACTTTAACCTTAATGTTCAAGATATATTATTGAACAGATCTTTTTACATAGAGGGACACTGCTTCTGATAACTTTAGCTTTTTATATGTAATACTTAACGTTGGAATTGTGAATAAGACTTTGTTTTTTGGGGTTTTTTTTTTTTTTTTTTTGGTAAAAACTGAAGCATGTAATTAAAATGTTCTCCATGGCTTAATAGTTAATGATTATAAGCATTCTGGAATGCTTTATGGCTTATGCAATACTGTCACATATACCATTTCATTCAATTTTTATAACAACTTTCTCTGTAGACAAGGAAGATGCTACATAGATATTACCAAATACAACAGGAACAGAATGGTTTCAGAATTATTAAATGGTTAACAAAGTATTATTCACAAGATAGTTAACTAGCCAAATTAACAAGCCAGCTCTTAATTATTTTTTATTTTCTGGTTAAAAGGACCTAAAGGGCAGTGTGGTTAATGGAAATTAATTATAATGCAACAAGATCTTTCTAGCTTTATCATGTTCTAAATCATTTCTTAAAATAGTACAATTTTTCTTTCTTTTGGGGGTTGTTAACAAAGGACAGTAGCCCAGATACTCAGTAGTAAGCCAGTAACTTGCATCTGGGTCTTAGCTAATCAAAGAGAAGTTAAAGAAAGACTGATGGAGCAAAAAAATCTAAATGTAGTTACACATTTGAGAATGTGTTGGTGATAATGATATTTCTTACAACTAGCACTTTCTAATCTATTCTTCGATTTTGTCTTTACAGTCTTCCTGTGAGGTAGATACAACTGGGATTTATATCTCCATTCTGTAAACGATAACAATAAGAATGAGAAACGTTAAGGTACTGAATGTAAAGTGACTTCTAGGAATAAATTGATGTCTCATATATTAGGTCATATCTCTGCTGAAACCAGGGGAACTAAATTTAGTGTCAAAGATTAGAAGAGTTTAAAAGACTCTTAAACTTCTTATTTTGTAGGTGAGGAAATTGGGGCTTCAAGTTAAGAAGTGAGTCACACAAAATGACACTGCCTGTTAGCAGCAAAGTTGGGACTAAAAACTGGGTCCCCCGACTCCAGTGCCCACATCCTGTCTCCATAGCCAAGAAATACAGATTCTGCCAGCAGGAAACAGAGTGTCCCCGTTAGTGGTGCCATCATTACTTTCCCCAACTTGATTTCTTTCCAGCTCTCTGATGTAAATCTTTCAGCTGACCTTGCTGTTTATCAGATAAAATTATTGCTTAAAGTTGGTGGCAAAAGGGCAATGTCTAGTGTATCATGACCAGGCAAAAGATTTTTTGAATAATTCAGTTAATACAATTGGATTGGCACTGGCATTTTTACTAGCATTTACGTATTATTTCTCTGATATCGCTGGGTAACATAGAATTCAAAAATCAGTGCAGGTATGAGGAGTGTCAGGAGAACACAGTGTCCTTAAAACAAAGAAAAGAGGGTGGAAAGTGAGGACTGTTTTATTTTGTTAGGTGTTAACGTTAAAAAACAAAACAAAACAGAACTCTCCTTGGTGATTGACATATGCCTGGAATTATTGATTTTGTTTTCAGCCAACCTATAAGAGAAAAAATGAATTCATAGGTTCAAGAGACAAAGGAATAATTCAAATAATAAAGCCTGGCTCTAACTACCTAACCCAGGGATTCTCAATCCTGGTAGCTCATTAAAATCACCTGGTGGGGCAAAGGCTCGCGATGGTGGGCTAGGAAGGCCCCCAGCTCCCCTCCTCTCAGGGGCACGCCCAGATTACAGCTACTTACAGAGCAGCTGTCTACGAGAACCACCTCAAGGCCAGCAGAAAAGACTTTCTACAACTAAAGATGTAAAGAAGGCACCACGAGACAGGTAGGAGGGGCAGACACTCAGTCTAGTCAGACCCACATCCCAGGTCGGGACCCACAAGCGGGAGGACATCACAACCACAGTGGTCCCCGCCGAGGAGCCGCGGGACGAGCCTCACACCAGGCTCCCCAGCCGGGCATCCTGCCCTGGAGGGACAAGCCCCAGAAAGTCAGGCTTTGAAAACCAGTGAGCCTTGCGAGGACTGTGTTCTGGGGAGCCAGAAAGTGATAGAAAACAGAGACTTCGCTCTTAAAGGGCAAGTGTAAAATTTCACATTCTCCAAGTCCCAGCATGGAGGTGGTAATTGGAAAGGCACTTGGGAGGGAACCCTCGTGCATGGTTGGCGGGATTGTAAATTGGAGCCGCCACTGTGGAAAACAGTATGCAGGGTCTTTAAAAGATTAAAAATGAAACTACCATATGATCCAGCAGCTGCACTTTTGAGTATTGACCTGATGAAAACAAAAACGCTAATTCAGAAAGATACCTGTACTCCAGTGTTCTTTGCAGCATTCTTTGCAATAGCTGAGATATGGAAGCAACCTAGTGTCTATCCATACACAAATGGATACAGAAAATGTGGATAAATATAAATGTGTGTGTGTGTGTGTGTGTGTGTGTGTATGCAGCAGAATGTTACTCAGCCATATGAAAGGCTGCCACCTGTGACAGTACGGATGGATCTGGAGGATGTTATGCTAAGTGAAATACCGCATGATCTCAGTTACATGTAGACTCTGAAAACAAAACCAAATGAAAACAGACTCGTAGATACAGAAAACAGACTTGAGGTTGCCAGAAGAGAAGTGGGTCAGGGATGGGAGAAGTAGGTGAAGGGGCTTAAAAGATACAAACCTCCAGTCATCTGATAAGTAAATCATAGGGATGTAATATACAGCATAAGGAATATGGTTAATAATCTTCTGATAACTTTGTATGGGGACAGATGGTTATTAGACCTATTGTGGTGATCTTTTCCATAATGTATACAAATGTCAAAGCACTGTGTTTTATATTGGAAACTAACACAATACTGTACTTCAGCTATATTTTAGTACACTAATTTAAAAACTAATAATGCCCAGGCCTCACCCTGGGAGCTCAGATAGGGCCAGGAGATGTTAATTTTCTAATCGGTTAATGAATGAATGAATTATTATATACATTTATTAATTTATAAAAGCTCACTGTGTGGTCCTAATGGACACCAACAGTTAAGATGGATCACAAAAACATGTTAGAATCTCTGCTTCTGTGGAATAATCTGTCCATGTGCCCTTAGGCTATAAACATAGAGTTCCTCTGTGGCTTATCCTGGTAAAAATCAGAGAACTCCAGTAGCATGTTATGTATACTATCAAACATAGCTTAAAATAATATTAGTAAAAGTATAATGCATACATCTGATAGTGTCACTCATAAGCAGTAACTGATTGACAGTATAGACTCCTTGCTTTCCTTGTTCCATCACCCGAGTTGTGATTAATGTGTCTGGAGGTTTTGGCTTCTCATTTGGACAGTCTCTTTCAAAAATTTACTTCATATAAATACATCTCATCACTCCCACCATAATGTGAATTCCTTGACGGCATCAATTAAGTTTTACACCTCCATCAATTAAGTTTTACACCTCTCTTTTAAGCACCGCAGAACCTAGTTAACTAGTGAAACTCAGAAGACCTTTAATAAGGATGTGACTGATTCATTTACGGATATTTTCATGAGTCCATTTCAACTTCTTTTTGATCGAACTTATCAGGAAGGAAGGAAGTAGCCTTCATGGTCAAACTCAAAAATAATATCACTAATTATCAAAGGAAAATTCTCATCTTCTATTCTTTTAGAGACTTGATACAGATTTATTCTGTCTTCTCACCTCCTCCCCATTCCTAAAATATAATAATACCACAATAGTAACAGAAGCAATAGCGAAAGTTTATCCTCTTAATACAGCTTTGGCTTAAGCCAGAACAGATGGCAAAACTTTTTTAACCAGGCAATACTTGAGAAGCAATAAATGGAACTGAGCTGCTACAGTTGCTTTATACTTGTTAACCATCCAGCGTGCATTAGCTCTTACAAACTCGCAGAATGAGAATGTTGGAATGGGCATTTGCAGTCCCCAAACAGGGTGTGTGTGTGTGTTTTGGTAAAAAAAAAAAAAAAATTGAGGACTCTTTAAGAAACTGTTCAAGGACACACCAGTGCATTTAGAAGAAGTAAAAAGCCAACAAACCACTTTTGCCCGTGAGGAAAAAAAAAAACACCTTTTTCCCCCTGAGGCAGAAGGAATGACTATGGTAAAAAGAAAAAAAAAAATCATACAGACAGATCTTTCTAAATTGCCTAGTCTTACAAACTCACCACAAAGAGCTCCTTTCCTGGCATTTCGTCATAAATGAGGCTTTCGAGAGCAGTAGCTGTGACCAACTTTCCAATCACTGTTTTTCTGCTTTTCCTTTATTCTGTTTTATGTTTCTTTAACTCCAGCCATAATGAGCACAATGTTAAAAAAAACCTTTCAGGTCTGAAAACCTGCAAACCTCCAGAAATCTGCTGGTGACGCACTTTCCAGTTGGAGTAGAGCCAAGATTCTGAGTTTCAGCTGGAACTTGCCTGCCCTTTGCCACCCAAATCATTTATTTATTTGATTTGATCCTTTTGATTTATTAAAAATTGTTGCCCCCCGCCTTAGGGATTCTTGGCAAGGATACAAAATGTTGATGCCAAAATTGAATTCAATCTGGCACAAGGATGGGGTGAAGAATCAGATAAAAGAGAATATTCTCTCTCTTAGAAAAGGTCTGCAAAGAGTGAAAATTTATATCTTGTAATTGGCTTCAATAATAGAAAGCCAAGTCCATATCACTTCATAAACATTGCTGGAATCAGCCAAAGCCCTGGTAAAGTGGAACTGGGTTTCACTGGACTCTGATAAACCAGAACCACAGAGAGCAATGTAGCTTAGGTTGTCTGTGTCCGGCTGAGCGGGTCACAAAGTCACCTGTGCCGGCGAGTGCCGGGGTTCGGTACAGGGCAGCCGCAGACAACGCTGTCGTGAGTCTCCCTCTCTTCCCATTAGACTGCCCAGTTAACGGCATGTGTACGAAAGGGGAGAGCACCCGATGGTTCATCCGTTAACGGTTTACGTCTACAGTCTGACTAAGGAGAAAATGTATTCTCTTTGCCTTTTCAACTCCTCATGTTCCCAGAGAATAGGTTCTTGCCTAATGCAGGAAAGAATTCAAGAGCAAGGCACAGGAAAGTGAAGGCAAGTTTGTTTAGAGAGAGACACACTCCATAGAGAAAGGGTGTGATCTCACTCAGAAGGGAGAGCGGCTTAGGAGATACACACTCCATGAGCAGAAGGCAGGCCATCTCAAAAGATGAGAGGGAGAAAGAATGAGAGGTATGGGGGTGTTTAGTTCAAAGCAAGGGGAGTTACACACTCCGTAGACGTTTGCGGGCCGTCTCAGAAGGCAAGAGAGAGCGACCATGAGGTGCAGTGTTGTTAGTTGTTAAGGGCCCGGTAATTTCATACACGAATGAGTAGGAGAATTATTCCAGCCGTTGGGGGGAAGGAGCAGAGAGTTCCAGGAATAGGGCCCCGCCTACTTTTTGATCCATAATGGTCAGCCTAGGAACTGTCACAGCACCTGTGGGTGTCAAGGTCTACTGGAAGTCAAGTCTTCTGCCATCTTGACTCTAACCAGTTTGTCCTGTCTTCAGTTGCTGGGTCATTCCTTCAGTGGTTCTGCCCTGCCCCCATCCCTCTTGTCTCATTTACACTTCTCTCTGCTCTCTCCCTTTACCAGTTTCTCTTCTGCCCTTTTTATCTCAGTCCCTCACCTCACTCACCCTAAGCGGCTGAAGGGTGGGCTAGGGCTTCCATTTCTTTTTCACTACCTGCTTCAAGCCTTGACTGATGCATTATTGAAGCAGAAGTGGTTGAAACAGACTTGCAGGTGCATGCGGCTAATAACACATTCATTCTTTAATTCAAAGAACCCGTTACTAAGACCGCATTATGTGCCAGACACTTTTTGGGCGCTGAGCACAGGAAGATGAGAATGGCGGAATCATTTCATTCCTCCTGAAACTTCCGTTCTAGAAAGCAAGAGACTTCTCAGATGACATTTGCTGCCTACCAGAACCTTCTGACTCACAAAAGGAATGGGTCAAAGATTAGAACGAGGTCAAGGAAATCAGCAGAGCTCTGCTAGGAAGAACGCTGGCCGGCTGTGAGCTGTGCGTCCTACTGACACATCGCAGGGAGGCCGCCGCAGGCTCTGATTCCTCCCCCTCCCCCTGCTCTTTTCTGCCTGAAGATTCTCTTACTCTTCAGTAGCCTTGGCCTTTTAAGCTGCTCTTTCCTTTTCTTTTCCAGTGAGAAATTCAGGGCATTATCTACTTTCAATGAAAAGACAAAATCCTTTTCTCTGTGGGGTTTCCTAATTGGCTTGTGGAGTGCTGAGAATGTGTCCTTGGTTCCGTAGCTTTCCTGGTGATGGAGGGAAATCTCTGATGACTATACGATGCTCCTGGGGGTAGTGCCTTAGATCAACAGAGAAGGCTGTCATCCTGTGCTGGGTGAGATCAGCTCCAGTGTTTTTGAAGAGGAGGGGAAAACAGAACCTTCAAAACAACTTACTTTTTCATGTGCTCAGTGATTCTTAAGTAATCACTGTTCTGACCTTGCACCCAGATGATCACACTTGCCCTGCCCTTCTGCTGGCCATGGAGTCAGGCAGGGAGGCAAGCCGCCCGCCACGCTGCTGAGATAGTCACGCACCGTGGGCGCAACCATGTTCTGAACTACCCAGGCAGTGGAGGATACAGAGAATCTCCTTGGAAGACTGGCGTCAGCAGTCAGGGCTCTGTCGGAGTAGTATTAGCATCCAGGGCTTCCGTTTCTCTGTGGGGGACAGCATTTTCTCGTGGGCAGACAGACAGGCTACTGTGGGGAGAAGAGGTGCGCTGACTTCAAGCAGAGTATCACATACATGTGCAAATGCTGGCTTTGGTGTGTTTACTGTTTTAAAGGCTGCATACATGAAAATAAGAGAGTGTTCACTAAGATGTGACAGTGGTACATGGCAGGAGGGAGGAAATCAACACGGGGAAATGGAGAACACCCACCCTAAATTTGGCTGGAAGTTTCAGCGACTAGAACTCCTTGGTAACGCAGACTACGGGGTTGAATCCTTTAATGAAATGGTGGGCACACGCTTGTTCCTGGCCCTACGTCTCTTCTGTGGTTGTGTTACAAATCATAAAGATCTTCATGTTCTCATATACTTTGTTAGTCATCATTGGCTGGAATCATTTTATTTGTGTTGCTGCTTAATGAATTTCTCAACATTTGTCATCCCCTTAGTTTTCTCTTAATTTTTGTATCATTCAGATTGCACTGCAGTCAATCATTTCAGACACATTTTTCCTTTTTTTTTTAATTGAATTATTTCATTAAAATTAATGCGTAAGAATAGAGCCGCTGAATCCAAAAGGCATGGAAATCATCACAGTTCTTGATATGTTTTATCATTCTATTTAAAATATATGTATCAGTGGGTATAACATCACACACAGGGAACAAGTGGGCACACAATGATCTTGCCATCACTGAGAACCAGATTTGTAATGCTGTATCTCATACCTTCCTTCACAATGCGCTGGTGTGAATATTCTTTTCTACTGTGCAATTTCACCCTGTTTTAATTGTTGCCATTGTTTTCTTTAAAAAGCCCTATATGGTTCATCTTCTGAAGACAGGAGATACATGGACATGATCAGTTAAGAAGATATTACACTATATTTAGTGCTGAGGCAATTTGAAATATGACTGCTGTAAACATTTACAGTGTATTGATTGACAGATATGTGCCTGTGTGGTTCTGTAATTTAAAAAGTCGATTCCACAGAACACATTTTCTTTGAATGTACTGAGACTGACCTAAAACAAAGAAATCATAGAAGTGGTCAAGAAAGACACCTAGAAATCATAAGCCAGGCTTATAAGAAACTAATTTCTTAGTGAGCGTGAGAGTTGTTGAGCTTAATGTATGTTGAAACTATGGTATATTAGTGTCTTGGTCATAATAGGCATTAAGGAAATGTTATTTGACTTAAACTGAGCAGCAGCCAAGATTATTAAGTAAAACTAAACAGTGCTAATGAATGACTAGGGATTCTAATACCTTAGTCAATTCTGTCAATAGCCTGAAAGTATGAATTTTAGTAATAATATAGATAATGACAATAAATATATTATTATGAAGAGGAATCTAAGAATAATGTATGTACTGTGCATAAAATATGTAGAGCCATGAAGGAACTCATTCTCTTTTATTGGATGTACCGAGATGAAATGATTAGTTTTAGACCCTATCTTTTCTCCTTGCCATTCAGTAAAATGATGTCACCAGAATTTATAAAGTGATTTGGACTCCTCTGAAATTTCAAAACTTCTTGGGTTTTGTACATTAATAGAAATAAAATGTTCATATTTTAAATTCCCCATTCCCAGTCATCTAGGAGATGCTACATGCTTCTATATTTTAGCTAGTTCCTAAGCTGTTTTAGAAATCTCTGTTGTAACAGAGACAACCCGAAATACCACTTTGGAACTAAGAATTCTGTGTTGGTGTCTCAAATTCTGTGCTAATTTCTGGCAAGTAGATGACTTCATCTCTTTAGTTTCTTTATGCATCAAATGGGGGAAGGGTACTTTCATTTTAACTTAGCAGAGCTTTTAATGGTGTGGTACACAGCACTACGTAACACAAGACAGGGACATATGTTTTAAGGCCAGATTTGTGTGAAGGTTGTGCCATCAAGAAATGTCTATGTTACCAGTCCCTACATACTGGCTAATGGGAGAGGAATTTTAGCCAATTTCCACCTACTGATTCCTCATTTGTCAAACCATTCTGCTTATACCTGCCAACTACCCTGAAAGCTACTGAAGGGACTTTAAGTAAGTTAGATTCTATGTTGGAAAAACCCAGCAGTCTTCCTCCTGTGTGTCTCCTTTACTACCACACAGAGCACACTTCCCTTCTGACACTTCTGGTCCCCAAATGTGTGGGGGTTTTCCCCACACCAAGCAGTTCTGTGTAATACCAGCTAGGTGTTCTGCATTTCAATTCTGTTCTGACATTATCTACCTGGACATAGTGCCAGATCCTACTGTCATGCACAAGACTGCCCCTCGCTTCAGACACCAACCACAAGTAATGGGTCCCTAGGTTTCCCACAACTTCAGTCCAACTTGGCTACAAATCAGTGGTTCCCATGACCTCCTCCCCATTGGATTCAGTTATTTACTAGAGTGGCTCACAGAACTCCACTTTACTTATGTTTACCAGGACAGGATAAAGGATACATATGAAGCAGCTAGGTGAACATAGGATGAGGTCTGGGAGAGTCCTGAGCACAGGAGCTTCTGTCCCTATGGAGTTGGGGTGTGTTACTCTCCCAGAATGCGGAGGTGTCCACCAACCTGGAAGCTCTCCAAACACCAACCTATTGGGATTTTTATGGGGCCTTTGTCACATTGGCACAATGGATCCTTAACTCCATTTTCTGCCCTATTCCCCTCCTGAGACAATGGGGGTTGGAGCTGAAAATGTCAAGGTTCTAATCATGTTTTGGTCTTTGTGGTCATCAGCCCTCATCCAGGAGCCACCCAGGGGCCTGCCCAGAGTTACCTTATTAGAAGAAAAGATACTCCTGTCAGCTAAGAAATTACAGGGGTTTCAGGAGCCCTGTGTCAGGAACCAGGGTCAAAGACCAAATGTTAGGACAAAAGATGCTCCTACTTCTCTTATTACTTAGACGAGGGTTTCAGGACCTCTGTGCCAGAGACTGGGGCAGAGATACACATGTCTTCTTTTATCTCATGGGTTCTGCCCACCAAGACCTTCTGTTCTAGTCTAGAAAATGAGGCCTGAACACAGGAAAAGGTAAATAAAAATATGAGGCTGGATATAATAAAATATTTAAACTGAATACTGAGAACAATTGCTTAAATTAACCCTAAGCATTACAAAATGGAAATAAAGCAACAAATCTAAAGCTTTTGTTTTACTTTCTAGGACTTGACATATGCAAAGAACGTGTTTCTCTGATGAGAATTTTCAAAGCTTTTTTCAGATTGCAAAGAAATAAAGCTGTGGAAAATAAAGCAGTGCATCATTAGCCAATAAAATTTAGCAGGGTGAATAAAACTTTATTGTTCATTTTTTTCCTAATTAAACTTTATAGATTTCTTAGATGTTAATCAGCACACAAAGCGTCTGGAATTTTTACTTCCTGAAGCAAGAGCAAACTGCTGTTTAAATTATCCAATAGATCTTAGCAGAGAAAAAAGTGGACTGGAAATTGTTTCTTAATTATAAAGGTTTCATGGAGAGAGGAAAAAAAAAAAACAAACTCTGAGCTAAATTAGGTGGCATAAAACTAGGAATCAAGTTAGAATTTTTCTTCTCTAATTTGTTTCTTGCTTTTATTCAGCTAGCAGACAGTTGATGCTTCAGCTAATGATTGCTTCATCATCTTAGGGAAATATTGAATATACCATCGTTAGTATCTGTTAATTTGGGAGATTCCTTCATCATTCATTAATTCTTGGACTGAATGAGGTGGGTAACAGAAAGAGAGAGAGGGAGAAAAGTAACTGGAGACACCAAATTATGAACACTCTTTTGTAAGCATTTCTACGAGTAAGTACTGAATAGTTTTTAGCCTTTTACCCCACCCTTAGCTCTGTCTTTATCCTTCCTGCAATCTTTGGAGATAGTAAGCCATCTTTCCTGGGTACCATGTGGAAATATGTGAACATTTCTTCTGTAGCATTTCTCTCTCTGCACCTCCCACACCCACATAAAGGTAGTAATAAAAGGGCAGTAGAATACATGAGTGTCTGTTCTAATTCTAACCAATCCACTGATATTTAATATTTATGTGGTCCAGAAGGGGTAAAATTTTCCTGCTCTGTCCCCAAATGGTCTGTCTATCCTAGTGAAAGCCATTATCAATGACTGGAGTATACAAAATAGGAAGCTGAAAAATTAGTCATTCAAGAAAGCTGACACTTCCATACAGTCACACAGTTGAAAAGGTCTGTATTTCAGCCCCACTGTATCTCTAGTATCTGACTTTTCCATTGTGCCCTCCACATTATTGCTTTAGTTTAGCGTCTTATTGTTTCTTGATTAATTTCTATAAAATCTCCTAAGAAATGATTTTATTTACCATCACACTCTGACACTTTATACCATCTTTTCCAATTCTACTTCGGTGATTTTTCTAAAATGAACATCTGATTGTGTGTTGCCTCTGCTTACAGATTATTTGTTTCCAGCAACATGTCATATTAGAAATCTTTAAAACCTCATCTGGTTAATAACAAAAACAAAGTAAAATATTGGATGAAGTACTTATAAAATCTTCTAAATGCATAGATGAGAGGAAAGAAAGTAGTAAAGACATTTCCAAAACCAAATCAGCGAGAAGTCATCATGACTGTAGGTATTTCAGAAAACACGGACGCAGACCTGGGGGTTATCTTCCAATCCCTGCTGGCTTTGAGCTTCTGAGTGTCAGGCAACAGGAGACCCAGTCCAGGGCTTGAGCAAAGTGAGCCATCAGACTGGGGAATCCCACAGAAAGATATGGCGTCCCCTCACTATGGGAACAGTGGCAGTGAAAGAAGTAACAAAACAGAACAAAACAGAACAGAACCAAACCCAAACTAAACAGACAGAATCGAAAACAAACAAACCAACCTTGTACCCCATAGGGACATGGTAAGAAATGATTATCTTGACTTTGTCTGTGGTTGAAAGAAAATAAAATATCTTTATTGCAAATTAGTTCTAAGAGGTATGGGGTGTTATTCACATAACCTGTGCTGTCCACAGTGTTCCCCCTATTTAATTTATAGCTATCTCAGATGAGTAGTTCCATGGGGCATAGAAGAATCAATGCCAATCCTTTTTATAAGAGCACACATTAAAAACTCAACTGTCAAAGAAATTCCAGAGGTAAAGTTTTAGAAAGAAACAATTATTAAAAAGAAAAACAGGAGGAAACTATCTACAATAAATGAAAATCAGAGAAAAAGCAATTAAACTCAGACATACAAAGACTTCAGAGTCTTGAATTAAAAATAATAAAATATTAAAGTCTATAATCCATTTTGATTTGAGATTTTGTGTATGGTGTAAGATATTGGTCCAGTTTCATTCTTTTGCATGTCCAGTTTGCCTAACACCATTAATTGAGGAGACTGTCCTCTTCTCATGGTATATCTTAGCTCCTTTCCTGTAAGTTAATTGACCATATATGCATGGATTTATTTCTGAGCTCCCTCTTCTGTTCCATTGATCTGTGTATCTGTTTTTGTGCTGGTACCATTATGTTTTGAATACTATAGCTTTGTAATATATTTTAAAATTAGGAAGTGTGATGCCTCCAGCTTTGGTTTTTCTTCTCAAGATTGTTTTCACTATTTGGGGTCCTTATGGTTCCATACAAATTTGGGGATTATTGGTTCTAGCTTTGTGAAAAATGCCATTGGAATTTTGATACAGATTGTATTGAATCTGTAGTTTGCTTTGGGTAGGATGGAGATTTTAACAATACTCATTTTTCCAATCCATGAGCACAAAAGACCTTTCCATTTATTTCTGTCTTCTTCAGTTTCCTTCATCAGTATCTTATAGTTTTCAGAGTTCATATCTCTCATGTCTTTGGTTAAATTTTTTCCTAAATATTTCACTTTTAATGCAACTTCAATGGGATTGTTTTCTTAATTTCTCTTTCTAATAATTTGTTATAAGTCTATAGAAACACACTGATTTTTGCATATTGACATTGTATCCTGCAACTTTACTGAATTTGTTTATTCTAACAATTTTTTGCTGGGAGTCTTTAGGATTTTCCATATATAATATGTCCAAAAAAAAAAAAAAAAAAGACAGTTCTACTCCTTCCTTACCAATTTGGATGCCTTTTATTTCTGCTTATTGCCTCATTGCTCTGGCTAGGATTTCCAAGACTGTGATGAGTAAAAGTGATGAGAGTGGATGTTCTTGTCTTGTTGGTGATCTTACAAAGCTCTCAGCTTTTCCCCATTGAGTATGATGTTAGCTAATGTTATATAAACATATACAGTTGTCCCTACGTAACCATGGATGCTCAAGTCCTTTATATAAGGTGGTGTATTATTTGCATATAAACCATGTGCATCCTCCTGAATACTTTAAATTATCTTTAGATAATTTACAGAACCTAATATAATGTAAATGCTATGTAAGTAGTTGCAGGCATATGGCAAATTCAAGTTTTACTTTTTGGAACTTTCTGGAATTTTTTTTCCAAATATGTTTGATCCAAAGTTCATTGAATACCTAGATGTGGAGTCCAGGGATACAGAACTCACAGAAACAAAGGGCTGACTGTAGGTTTCTTCTGTATCGGTATGCAATACTGCATATGTAGTTTAGGAAACTGAGTAAGGGTTTGAGGTTAATGTGTGATGACTTATAAATTTTCACATATAAAATGGTGGAAAATAGGCTCCTGTTAAACCTTTTGCCCAGAACATCTAATTTTCAGCAAAGGATTTCTGACCTCCCATTGAGATGTACTGCAGCTGCTGTATGTATGACATATTTTGTAATATAGTTTTATTGTCATTTCAGTCTTCTCACAACTCTGAAGCTGGCTTCATAAGCCTCTGTGTTCTGCTAGATGTCCATCACTCCAGCTCATCACTCTCTCCTCCTGCCTTGGCACCAGCGATCTTACCAAGCTCTTTCATGCCTCCGTGCATTTGTGCATGACAACCTCTCTATCTGGAATACTTTCCTCCTCCATAACTCAGCTCAAACGTCCTTCCTGCATGGAAGCTGCTCTCTGGCTTCCCCAGCTTTTATGCTCCCATAATATTCCTTGAGTCATATATCATAGAATACAATAGGGTATTCAAACTGGCTGTTTATTTCTCTATCTTCTGTCCTGGTCTGTAGGATTCTTTATTGAAAGGATTGTCTCTCATGAGGTGGTAACAATGAGTAGGTTTTAAATAAACAGTTACCAGTAGGTGAATTAATTAATCTATAAAGGTAAAACAGATACAGATTGCTATGGGTTAAGGTGTTAAGGAAAGATTTCAAGGAGAAAATGGACCTGAAAGATATAAATGTTAAATGAAGAGAGGAGCATAAGTAAAGCCTTAAGAACAGGACAAAAATGATGACAGGTTTGGGGAAAACAAAGTGGGAATTTCAAGCAGGGGAATACAAAGTTTAAAAGTTGTGACGTAAAATGGATTGAGAATTTAAAAAATCCGTCTTTGCTCTTTAGATTATGAGACCCAAAGCTGCATAAATCTTTAATATCTAACTCCTGTTCTTATGCTTGTATGTTCTGATGTCTTTACACAAAAGTTGGGAGAGATGCACAAGATTCTTGCTGATGCTCTGGGTACATATCAGATATCAAGGAGCTGCTGAGAATTAAACTGCCTCCCTCCCTGCTTTTCTCCCACCTAAGGGGCGCCAACTCCTAATGCATAGGTTGAAGGTGAACTCTGTCTTCCACTGCTATTATGGATTCATTAAACAAAAATAAATCCTTGCCCTGTTGTACTTTTGGGCTACTTTCCTGAAGAAGGCTCATTGACTCAAAAAATCACTTGGAATAGAGCTTCCTAAATGAACTTTCTGTGATGATGGAGACATTTCATCTGTGCCATCCGGTAGAGCTGTCAATGTCCACATGGGGCTACCGAGCATTTGAAATGTGTCTAGTGCTTCGGGGGAATTGCATTTTTTATCCTGTTTAAGTATAATTTATTTCTCTTTCAGTAGCCATTTGTAGCTAGATTGCAGCACAGTTCTGAAATATTTGTGAGAAACCTAAAGTTGCAACCATCACTCCTACCTCCCCAAATGGTCCTCCTCCCTTTCTCATACTTCCTCCAGGACAGCTGGTTAGGCAAATAGATGCAAAAGCTGTGGTGCTTAACTCCTAATTTGCTAGAGAATCTCCAGCGGCAGTCTTTAATAGGAATTAAGAGCAAGCAAGGCTGTGAAGATAGACTCACGCCTGACTGTTACACATGGATGGCTAACAAAATCTCAGTATAATCAGTCTATCAAGAAAAGTTATAATTAGAATCTTACTTATTTGCTTCTCATAGAATGCTGGGTCCCTTTTACCATCTTAACACAATCAGTGCTAAAAGGCAATGGGAAATCGGCTTTGGCATGCCCATCATTCTTTTTGTACCATGAGATTCTCAGCTGAAGTCAAAGTAGCATTCTGGGTTAGTGTTAAGGATGTTTCTTGTGGTCAGACTGCCCTGCATAACAGATGAGCCTACATGCACCGACACACTTCCTGTCAGCTGCCACTGCGAGAGCATTGCTAACTACCCCTGGTAGTTCCTTCCAGCCCTCCGGAGGTCTGCTTAGACAGGTTGTTAAGTTGACTCAGAAGGACTTTAACCTAATTTAAGAGGGAGTCTCTCCAAGCATTGGGTGCACAGTTTTATCTTTTGGAAATGGGGTTCTAATGCAAAGAGCTAGGGTTTGGTCTACAAATTTACATTTTGATAAGCACTCTGATGAATCTGATGCAGGGGTCCCACTGCCATGTCTGAAAAAAGTGGAATTGGACCCTAACACTCATGTCAGGATCAGAACACAGACCACAGGCACACGGTGTCGTAATGTGTGTTAATGAGACAGGAAGGCTCTGAGAGATCATTTCAAACAGTTCCTCCAAAGAACATACATCTACAGAGATGTCCTGTGCATATTTCAGAGTGAGGGGAGCGGCACAGTAATACACAGTCTAGGAGAAGAAGGCATTCAGAGAGAGAAAATGTTCAAGCATGGAATAGTGCATAGAATTTCAGCAGGCTCGGCAAATGAACCGTGGCTGATGAGACACAAGCCCCTTTCCCTCAGCAAGATGCCCTGATCACCTAGTGGTTAACAAATGGTAATCTCCATGTTCTGTTTCTCTTTCCTTCTTAGCAAGGTGGAGGGGAAGCCAGCAGCGACCTGGATCCGAATCGCTTGCTGTCCTGTGGTTGGAAGCATGTGCCTTGCTTGGCCAGCTCTGTGCTCTGAGGTGAGGTAAGTGGCTCAGGAGAAGGTGACTCCAGGCTGTCTGTGTTCTTTTTCACCACAGCGCGTCCTTCTCCGCTGTGGATTTCTTGGTGGCACACTTTGGGGACCATCACTGGGGATGTGTCCAAGTAAAAAACCGTTTGAAAGTAGCTTGCCTTCCAGTAGTGCAGCCAGTAACGCCAGTGACTCTCACAAAGACTGCTTCACACCTTCGAGCATAAAAATGAAAAGCCATTCCACCCTGCTCTTCCCTCGGGGAAAGGCTTGCTGTGACTCTGTTCATCTTGTGCTGAAATGGTCCACGGTGGCTTCCTAAATAGGAGAATGATTATATTTCCAAAAACACTAGAAGGATGCTTTTATTTGGTTTGAAAAGGCCAAGTCTGACAGATATACTAAAAATATCACTTATTAAACTCCTAGAAGTCCACATCATGTTTCAGGAAATGAAATCCCATTTCTCCAGCGCCCACTTCTCCCTCCCCCTCCTTGCCTCTCTCCTCCTTTGCCCTGTTTAGAAAATGATCGTCAAAATGCAAGGAAGGG
Source organism: Camelus dromedarius (assembly GCF_036321535.1). Taxonomy (NCBI): domain Eukaryota; kingdom Metazoa; phylum Chordata; class Mammalia; order Artiodactyla; family Camelidae; genus Camelus; species Camelus dromedarius. The sequence continues at coordinate 28,180,346 of NC_087450.1, forward strand.
TGCTCGTATGTAGACTCAGACACTTAAAAAAAAACTGTGAAATAGCTCATAATGTCCCCACTTTATAGAGCAGCAAACCAAGGTTGAGAGCCCTTAATTAATTTGCTCACAATAAAGCAGACAGTGCATCGCCGAACGCATTCAAACCCAGATATGTGAGGCTTCAAATTACTCATTCGGTCATGCCGTGAGCTGTGTGATTTTATTTCACAATTGAACTCATACCTATTTTTTTTTTTTTTAATATCACTGCCCAGAAATGAAATTTTCTCTTTCTCGTGCTTGCCGAGCTAGACTTTCACAATAGCCCTTTCTCTGGTCGTCCTGCTGCGAATGTCCTTCCGCTGGAATTTAATCTGCCAGGCGCTGCCTCCTCTTTCTTCTTAGGACACTGACTGCCCCTCCCCATGCGGGGGCGCTGTCCTGCTCCTTGTCCCCGCCAGCCACGGCGGAGTGTCCATTTCTAGGTAATCTTACCAACAGAGCATGTTGGAATTTTGACAATAGAAGAGGTGAGAAATAAGGAAACTGTACATCAGAAGCTTTATGGTCTATCAAAACAATTTGTTTAATACTTAACCACATGTAAGGCTCTGTTTTAGGAGATATGTAGCATACTTTGATTTTCATGGAGGTGGTTATTGAATTAAAGGAGCTAGCAATTGGTCCTGAAAAAAAAGAACGGCAGTGTAAGATACGAACTATGAAACGGCATTTCTAAAATCTTGCTCTTTACGCACAGACACCCAGACAATAAAAATCTAAAAGACTAAAAGAACAGAAGGCCTCTTTAACTGTAACAGATTAACAGCGAATTCAAGCAGAATGCACCTTAAGCAAGAGTCACATATTTATATCTGTGGTACTTTATTTTTTTCTTCTTGTGTTATTACATGAACTACTTATTTTGGTCCTGAGACACCAGCACAAGAGCACAGCTAACAAGTTTTCCTCCGCAGCTTTGACAAGGTACATTCAAGTAGACATTGCAGGAGACTCAGGGAGAATACCGTGTATTGGCGTTATTACACTCAGAAAGAGTTGTCTGCGGCCTCTGTGAAATCTGCAGATTGATTTTCATGCCGGATAATCCTTTAGAGAGTAAGATAAAAATGCGCAAAGTAGCGAGGGGAAGGCGCTGTTTGTGAGAACATACTGCCAGCCTGACCCGACGGCCAGACACGCTGAGCACAGATCTTTCCCCGATTTGTTTTTGCCCTCTTGCTTGGTTGTAACCTGCTCAGTCTAGTTGCAAATTCTCTCATGCACCATTAAAAATAATCTAAAAAATTTTTCAACAAACCAAAAGTTCTTTTCTCATTGTGCTGGATAAACAGCAAAAGAGAGAGTTTGATGATAATGGTGTATTGTACCAAATACACATTTTTAACTTCAGAAATTTTTTACAATTACTGATAAAAGACAGCTGTTGTCTCTACTTTTCCTCGTAGAGTATCTCTATAATCCAACAGGCGGTTTATAAACTTTAAGTGTAGTCAAGCCTGCCCTGTAATCTCTTACGGTTCTCTCCTAGATCCCCTTCTTTTCTCACTTTACTCTTGTTCTTACGAAACAATTTCGTTCGTTTTCATGGTTTTAAGGAGCATACGCATGCCGGAGACTTTTAAGTATATCCAATCTAAACCCCTCAACTGTGTGTATCACTGACTGCCCATGCAGTCAGTGTCTTCGTTTGAACATCCTTCTGACACCTCATCACAGTATGTACAAAACTGGACACGTCATCTTTCCTAACCTGCCCCCTTCCTCCATATCCACAAGCAAAATCCTGCTCCACTGTCTGTGATCTCTCTGTCAGTGAAGGTGAACACAATCCACTGAGTTTCTCAATCAGAAAACGGAACTGCCTCCTCTCTCTTTCCTTCATTTCTCTTATCCATTCAGCCACCAAGCCCTCTCGATTCCTTCTCCTGAGTAAATTCGTGGAGCAGTCCACTTTTCTCTACCCCAGTGCAACTCCACTCCCCCAGGGCATTCTCAGCTCCCCACTGGATTGCTTAAGCTGTCTCATCACAGATCTCACCTGCCCCCTCTAATCCAGTCCCCAGACTGCAGCAAGAGTGGTCTTTAAAAAAGGCAGATGTGTTCATAACATGCCACTCACTCCCAGTGTGAAGTCTTTCCCTGCCTCACCACTCATCCTAGAAAAAGACAAAACTTCCCGCCGTGTTATAAACTGCCTCATATTCCAACATCTGCTTCATCCCTCACCATTTGCCTCTCATTCTCTCCACTCCTGACAGGTTCAGCCTCCAAAGTAGCACTCCTGTTTTTTTTAACCTCTAGGCTGTCCCAAGCACCTGGAACATTTCTCATTTTCATCACGTTTCAGTTCTTGGATGTCAGATCTCTCAGGTGTAAGTTGAGGCTGAGATGCAGATGCACCGGGAATGTTAGGCATCAGCGCATGTCCGCGTCTTGTACTTCCCGGACCCACTTACCCGTGGTCTCGTGTGCACCTTCACTAAACGGTCAGCTGCCCTGGGCAAGCCTGACTCTCCGGGATGGTACATCAGATAGCATCGAGACCTGGTGACTCAGGCTAGAAGACCCACGGGTGTGTAATGGTCAGTCTTTACATGATCTAGTGTTATGACAGGGACTGTCGATCAAAATACGTGTTATTTGCTTGGCTCCCAAACTCTTAAAAGCCTGCACCATGTCTGTCCTATCTGAGTTCTCTGTACATTTCATACAGCGTCTTGATATTCCACAGGCCCTTCCAGTCTGAAAGGCCACCTGGCTGAGCTTCTGACACTAGAGCCTGGACAGTTTTGTGAGCCATTTCCTTCTCTGGATCCCACTCTAAGATGGCAATCTTAAGTTATCTGGGAAATTATTCAGAATGGCAGCTCCCAAATGAGATATTTGTTGCCTCCAGTGTCTTCAGTTCTACGAAGCAAATAAGATTAGTGTGATTACAGGGAATAAAAGGGATATTGCAGGTTAGATAGTGTGGGCAGGGGAGGTCTCTCTAAGGAGTTTATTTTTAAGCTGAGAGAGGAGAATGGAAAGGGAGTGGCCAAGTGTTGGGGCCCAGGGCAGGCCACCCCAAAATATGCCTTCATGGCATATTGATTATTTTGAATTAAAGTTACTTAAGAGACGGCTGATGCAAGAAGGACTCTCTGACCCTCTTCTCTGTCTCCCTGAGAGCAGGAAATAAACCTCCCACGTGAAAGGTGCCCTCCCTGTACCGGGAGGTAGGGAGGTAGAAAGACATCCTTATCACCAGAGGCAGGGAACTTTGGGTCAGCAAGTCTATATAAACAAACCTTGTTACTTCTTTACTAATTTACTCCCCAAACTCAAACTTTACTTAAATTCCTAACTAATTGACGATTCAAACCCAAGTTTCTTTATCTTGTCAATCCCTCTTACATTTATTGTTTCTTTGGCTAAAATATAGAAAAGCTGCCTGCTCTGGCCACTTCTTAGGTCCCATTTCTGTGCAACCTCTATGCACACAAATTAAAATTTGTTCCCTTTTCTCCTGTCCACCTGTCTTGTGTCAGTTTTATTAATAATCCAGCCACAAGAACTCGAGAGGGATAAAGGGGAAATTTCCCCCTCCCCAACACAAGTGAACAGCAGAAGTGCATCCACGAAGGGAGAACAGATGTGGGAAAGAGGCTGGTGTGATTGGAGCGTGGAGACAAGGGGCAGGTGGCAGCCAGTGAGTTTGGAGATGAAGCCAGGGATCTGATTATTTAAGACATTATAGCCATAGATACGGATCTGAATTACATTCTTAGGTTCTAGAGACCATTGGAGTCACTTCCAAGATCAGAAACATGTAGGAAAGCAAAGAAACTTAGTAACACTAGAGTTTCAGACTGGAAAGCCTGGACTGAATTAGGAAACACTGTTTTTATGTTCCGTCAGAAATTCTATGGAGTCCTTGACAAAGTAGGTGGAAGTTCCATTGTACATCAGTGAAAGGAAGTTTGAAACACCTGAAGGGTGGACTGAACCAGTTCTAGAGTCCACAGAATGCAGAAAGCTAACGGCTGACTTCTCCAGTTCATAGTCAGTCATTTTTTCTGATAAATTAAAATTTTTTGTCCACGAAAATGCTTTCAGAATTATCCAGCTAACCTCTTCATGATGTAGGGGCAAAAACCGAGGCCCAGAGGGTGTGGAAATCACTTGAATTTCACACAGAGAGTGGCAGAGACTTAGAACCTCCTACACCAGGGTGGTGGGAGCCACAAGTATGAGGAGAGAGGATGAGGAACCACGAAACACTCGCAGGGTATCAAGTGTATTGAGTGCAGCTAAATTGTAGAAAATTAAGCTTTAAAAGGAAAGTGACTCAGTTGTCTTGAAAGGGTAAGAATATTTTGTTGTTCTTGTTCCCTCTCCTGGAAAGGAAAGGAAACGAAAGGAAACATTTGGTATTTGGGAGAGGGGTGGTTGGTTGGTTTTTGAGGCAGAGGAAATTAACCTTTTCTACGTCTGAGTTGTGTTGTAAATGATATATTGAATCACAGTCATAAACCAAGTGCTGTGAGAGGACAGGGGAATCGGGAGTTAATTTTGTTTGGGAATGAAAGGAAATAATGAACCTGAGCCTTGGTGGAGGAGAAAGCTTTCCAGAAGGTAGAGACGGAGGGACTGCAGAACTTGAATTTATAGTCTCAATAAAAGGAACAGACCCTGTAATCTGACTACCCCCCACCCCCACCTAAAGTAAAGTAATTCTCAGACTGAATTAAGTGGGTTAGGGAATTACTTAGAGGACCAAAGTTTTCCTCTTCTGGAACAAAAGAGACCAAAGTAATATTTGCTCCAAATCAGCAAGAACATTAAACAGCCCATGGAGAGGAAGTTTAAGTAGTGATAAGTCAACGGGGACCATGTGAAATGTGGAATGTTGAGAACAAATGGACTCAAATATGGCATAAAAACAACAAGAAATTAGATCCCTTAGAAAGACCAGAGGTATCAGAAAGGGAAAGAGTAATTTTGCGTGGCCCTGTTTATTTCCCCAGGGGCTAATATGTGCCTCTATATTTGAGGATGCTTTCATTAGATTCGGTACACCCTGGGATTTTCCAGGCAAAAACAAGTTAATATCATATAGGTTAAATGAAACTGTGTAGGGGAGAGGATATGTATCAAATCTACCCCTTTTCTTATTTCCCAAGTTTGTCGACATAAAAGAGTTATATGACATATTAGCACTAGGGTCAAACCACCCTTGTCTCTTTGTAAAGTGTTAGAGCATTTACCCACCGTATGGGGGGTTCCCTGGGTTGCCTGTCAAGTGGAAGTTCAAGAATTCCCTTAGGAAGGGTTAATAAAGCCAAGTCCAAGATAGGGGAGTTTCTGGCTGAAATGTAATTCATTATAGGTGCCTTCTGGTTAAACAAGCTGCTGTTTAATCCTTACCCTAATAACCCAAATTCCATCCACTTTTAAGCTAACATGTTTTCCTTAATGGGTACCGTATTAGAACTCACATATTTGGGAAGTTCCACCACTCTTTTTAAATTTTATTTTTAGAAAAAAATAAGTGCTTGAAAACATTAACTCCACATGATTATTTTAAGTTTTTAGCAGAAAACTACGAATGCCAAGTAATGTAAAGAATGGAGGCATGTTTTAAGAAGCACAGTCTTAGAACAATCAGGATTTTAAAATACATGCCAATTTTCAAAATATCTCACATTCGTTATGTCACTAATTATATGTGATAAATAAGACTTTTCTTAGAGTAGGGGAATTAGAGGATTTTTCAAATTTGGTTTGTTACTTGGAAAAGTTGAGTCCCTGACTCTTCAGTTCGATGGAGTCAACAGACCCATGATCTAGTCTTGAGTCCAGCACATGAGTATCTCACTTAGCTTCTTCTGATTTTCAGATTCTTCCTTTGTCAAATTGTTTCAATAATTTCTAAAGCTCCAAAGGATTGGGGTTTTTTTTGTTGTTGTTGTTTTCTTAATTGAAGTATAGTTAGTTACAGTGCGTCAATTTCTGGTGTACAGCACAATGTCTCAGTCACGCATATACATACATATATTCCTTTTCAGATTCTTTTTCATTAAAGGTTATTATAAGATACTGAATATAGTTATGAAAACTAAAAGTACCCTAAACAAGGGCAAGATTTTATGTTATTTATATTTGTGTCCCCAGTCCCTAATTGCTCCATAAAACAGTTTGTAATTAATATATTTCCGAAGAAGTTGATAAACTAAAACATTATAAATCAACAACTCAGTGTTATTCAGATAATCCTTTTTCTGACCGTCAGTGCCTACTCTGAAGCTTTATCACACATACTGCCTCTCTTTCCTATAGTAGTCAATATAGTCTGGCTCTGGTAGATGGTATAGTCTAAAATATTTTCTTCTTTAGAATACCAGGATTTGGAAACGGCACTCTTATTGAATAACATGGTAACTAAAGAGTGATGAAGCTGGAAAAAGTCCTCAAAGAATAGGCAGTCCGGTAATGGGAAATACATGGAATTCACACCTTTACACCCTCATTCAAGGCCCACAGCAGTGCTGATGGTTGCGCTTTTTTTTCTGAGCAGGTTGGCAATAGGAGGTACATCATATATACTATGCTATGTCTGATCTAATTCAGTGTCCTTATTGAATTATGGAGGATTAGTTGACAGGATTGACACAGATCAAAAATAGAGCCAGATACTAAGAATAATGCTTTTATCTATATATTTTAAAATAAGCATCTACTATCATATAGGTAAAATTCTATTTAAATTTGATTTTGTCCCATTGTGTCTATATTTTCAGGATGCTCCTTTAAGAAACCGGGGGTGATCTTATGTAAACTAGGGGTGACAGTGGGTAAATTCATGTGGAAGAAACAGATCCAGATGAAGTATTTCTTACTGGAATTAAGTGGCAGACCAGTGTAAGCTGCTAATTAACACCTAGCATTTAAGTAACAACTGAGTGCAAACTGAGAAAACAGAGACCATGAACAGATCCTGAGGTGACCTAGAAAGAGGGAAGCAAGATAAACCAGCAAAAATAATCTGTTAATAGTACAAATTTAGTAATAAAGGGATTATTTTTACTTAGTGTAGAACTGTAGACAACCAGCATCTCTCTATTTAAGTAATTTCCATTATTTATTCCCAACTTACACTGCTAGATCCAAAATTACACAACCACTCTTTACTTATGGTAGATGCTAACCAAGTTAAAGGCATATGAACTGGTAAGAACTAAAATTCCTAAGACAACTGATTCTGTAGATTTAACATTCTCTTGAGACAATCCTACTAGGATATTCTTGTGGACTGCCTCTTCCTTCTAAACAAGAAATATGAGTTTACATTTAGAACCCATTTGATTTTTAGAAAACAAAAATTGCAGATCTAAATAACACATCTAAATTTTAATAGAAACACAAATTAAGGTACCATCCTAGGCCAAAGAAATGATGCCAATCTTTTAGGGATGAGCTTAACTAATACGCACAGCAAAATATTCAAGTGTAGTTCTTTAAATGCTAATTCATAAGACTAGGCAATGTGGTAACCAGTCATTACAGTTGTATTCAATATAATTTATTGTATAACTCCTAGCTCGTTTTATGGAAATAGATAAGCTCTTAATTAGTGAAAAGAAGTCAGACAGTTTTCTCAGGGGGGCTTTTAAGAAGCACGTTTTAGGAGATTTGGAGTAAGACTTTAGAGTCAGGTATGGCTACAAATCCAATAAAAAACTATAGGCTTTTTTGTTCTCATTTTCATTTTGTTTCCTCTCAGTAGTATGGAGAGACATCAAGCTGTTGCTCTTTGTTACATTTAAATTTAGGATCCATTTCTTAAAAGTGACGCGGGAGCTGTATATTCCCATATGTAATGTTCCCATAGATAATACCAAGGTCATAACGAGTCGAAAGCTCACAGTTTGTGCAAATTGTTGTAAGTAGGGAGTCATTGAATCTAAAGAAAAATCGTTGCAGTTGAAAGTCCTTGTAATTTATTTGCATCCATTTATCTCTGTTAGGGTTCTGGTTCTTAGCCCTTGAGGAAAGGTAAGCAGGGAGGTTGTTGACTTTTAGAATAATTCCAGGAAACTATGCCAGCCCCAGATCCAAACAGGTCTGGGATCTTGTACACAGTCTGGTAGTTTGTTCGTCAAAGCTTTTTGTTCAGAAAGTGACTCCTTCCTCTGAGTCTGGCCTGTCTGTCTTGAAGCTCAGCCATGGCAGCCCCAAGTCAGGGAAAATCATTGCTAACAGAAAATTGCCACAGAGTATGTGGGCAGAGAGTGAGGAGCAAGGCACAAACTGAAGAATGCCGATAAGACTCATAGTGCACAAGTCGATTAAGCCTCGTTAAGTCTCTGCTTACCAGACACGTAGGTGGCTGGGTTAAATTTATGTTGCCTGGGAATAAAATAAATAAAATTTACAAAGTTCGGAGCCAAAAGTTTCAGGGCTTATTTCTGACACTCCTGATTGTATTTGTGAATTCCATGAATACACCATTCTCCCTGTCTCCGGCAACACTGACTTTGGGGTTCAGCTAGCCCTGTGCCAATGAAACATTTCAAGATGGCTTTAAACTTGTGCTTGAAAAATCAGCTTTGTCAGCTCTGTGACCTGGCACAGAAATTGCTTCAGTGCAGCAAGGGCCTGCTCGAGTGCCTTCCCACCGCTGCCCTGTGCAAGGAAATCCAAATCAAGCATGAACACACTGCCTTTTTTTTTTTTTCCCCCTTTCCAACCCCAATTAAGTTGTTTTCATGCTGTGGAGCAGTGCATAGGACAAGTTACTTACATGGATCTTAAAAGGTGAGAGTCACATTGTCATTGTCACATTTTAGGTCTCAGCGTTAAAAGGACTTTTAACATTTTTCTTTAATAAAAAGCTTGAAAGAAAGTTAAATGTAAAAAGTCTGGCAAGGCAGCAGAGTCTTCACAAGCAGCCATAAGAACATTAAGGTTTCCACAGCAACAGTGTCTTGTCCGGAAAGCTTATTTCTTCCTAATTTATCTACCCGCAGATATTACTATTTATTTCGACCTGGAGACCCAAAGCAATCCTTCCTATGTGCACAATGAAATTATAATTTGCAATGTTCTGATTTATTAGTATTGTCTCTTGCAGCCTCTTTTAGAATATTGCTATTTGCCTTTATTATATATCCAGCAATATGGTATGGATTTTATTATAAAAAACCTGCATGTTAAATAGATTTCAGTAAATATACCTTGATAGACAAGATGAGATAATAAATAAAATGAATTTTAAATATACTCCCTCATTGCTTCAGCTGTTTTAAACTATTCTACTTCAACTTTGGAGCATTTGAGTGGAAAACAGTAGTTTCTCACCTTGGATTTTTGCCTTTCATTTTGCAGAGATTTTTTGAGGTGAGAACCAAAAGATTTCACTTCATCAGAAACTTATGAAAACATTTTTTTGCCAGCTTTGATGTGGTATCTTTTGCTGATGATTCTTGGCACTGTACACACAGTGTCAGTCCATGAACAGACACTGAGCACCTGGCAGCCAGCTGCCTCCTTGGTGTTCCTGAATACTCAAAAAACCAAAAAGCTTTGACCTCAGTTAGTGAATATGAGAGATAAGCTCTCCATGGATAAATATGAATAACAATAGAGAAGTAAAAATTCATGACCGTAAACCACCATAGCTAACGTTGGTTGTGTCCCACGTGTCACACATTGTCCTGTGAACCTGATGTTCACTATATGATGATGATGATGATGATGATCCCCTTTTTAGAAAAGAGGAAATAAACTTTCAAGGTGACATAGAGTGGCAAAGATAGGATTTGAATGTCTCACGGTAAAACTACTTGTAATTCTTTCCCAGTGAGACTCAGGGATGTTCAAAGGTGAGTGCTGTTCCAAATGAACGTATTTACCAAACAGAAGCAGATGCACAGACTCAGAAAACAAACTGATGGTTACCAGAGGGGAAGGAGGTGGGAAGGGGTAAATTGAGAGTTTGAAATTTGCAGATACTAACTACTATATATAAAATAAACAACAAATTTCTACTGTATCACACAGGGAATTATATTCAATACCTTGTAATAGCCTATAATGGAAAAGAATATGAAAAGGAATACATGTATGTATGGATAACTGATTTACTGTGGTGTATACCAGAAACTAACACAATATTGTAAACCGAGTATACTTCACTTAACAAAAAAAAAGTGAGTGCTATCATTCTGAGCCAAAGACAGTAGAGAAGACTTTACAGAGGGTTCCAGGCAGAGACTACGGGGGTGCCTTAGATATCCTCACCTAGAAAGAACAAGAAGAATTTTAACACCTGGGAAGAAAGAGGGAATTTTGAATAAAGACATAGAAGCAGAATGCAACAAATCCCACGGAGAAAGCCTAAATGCACATGTAGACTGGGATCAGATGGGGAAGGGTCAAGGTTTCTAACCCAAGACGTTTGGAACATGTGCTGTAGACCCAAGATGTGGGCAACATTCTTAGTAGGTTTGAAGTGTTGGGAACACGGTTCTAAGAAGGCAGCAGAACACAGAGTTAGAATAGAGGTGCTGGAGGCAGGAGGACATGAGGTGCAGGGCAAGGTCGGGAACAGAGGGACAGATGTGAAAGCCTGTAATAGGGGCTGACAGTCACACCCAAAGAGGTCATGTAGAAGAAAGTAAACAAAGCACAGCCCCGCCAAAATGCTTCTACCTGATGTTTCATTTAATGATCTCAGTCTACAAGTAACTTAACAAAACTAATAGAATCTCATTAACTGGGTTGAGTGAAGGAGAGTGGTAGATAGGAGGCTATTTTTAGAAATAGTGTAGATTAGAAAATGAAGTACAAAAACTCATTGATTTCAACAATACAGATGAAATTAAATAAATCCATGCCTAACCAGGTCCTCCAGGCATTTGTTTTAGTGACTAGATAAGACAAGTTTTATAAATAACGTGTTAATTATAAATAGCTCCTTCTCTAATGCAGTAGTGCTTGAAAATGTCTCACTTTCAGTGACCCCTAGGTTTTAACAACTCACCTTCACTGTGAAGAAATGAATTCACAGTAAACTTTAGCAAGCTCTACTTCACATTATACCATGCCATTCAGTAAATGGTAAGCTTTGTATTTTTAAAATGTATGACAGAAACAAGGTATGAATTACCTCCAGCTGCAGTGTCTGATGAAAGCATTATTTTAAGAGAATTCAGAAACTTCTTCAAATTTCAAAGTGGTTCCTGTTTAAATCATGGAGAGACTTACCTGGAGATCTCTAAGACTTGATTTCTGTTAAAGATAGTATGTATTTTAAATGAATGAAACAGGTTATTCTTAATGAGATGGGAACTGGATCCACCTTTTCAGAAGGTGAAAGGATTAGTACAGACAACACAAGCATATTGTTGGCATTTTCACAGGAATCTGATAGAGTAGAAGACTTACTTTTGCATCAGACCAACTGGCTGATGGAAAAGCTTGGTTATGTTGTGTCCGTGAACAGACGTAGCAGAATAGCCTGAAAGAAGTTTGGTATATTAATTTGCTCAGAGAGATTAATATGTGAATGACCTTCAACTTCTTTTGTTGGAGGGGGAGTTGGTGGGATGAAGCACTTCCCCAATGAAAAAATAAGTAAGTAAACAACTATTACCATTTAAAGAAGAAGAAAGTGAAGCTAAGGAATATTGTCAGATCCTAGAGAAATGGCCAGTGTAATTTGTTATTAATTGAAAAGAAGAAATTATATTTAAAGCATCTACTATTTGTCTTTAAAGACGAAAAACCCTTCTTGAGAGAAGCTTTGACATTCTTTCTGCCTCATCCAGAAGGCTACTTGGTTATATGATTATCACATTATAGGGTTCTGCAGAGAGGCATAAAAAGCTAAAGGTGAGCTTGTCAACCCTGTAAGTCAGAATGAAAATGTGGTTTAATTCTCAGCTACACTAGTTAGACTGAGTGCCTTGGAGGGAAAGAGAGATTGCTTTGACAGGTTCAGAAATGTTGCTTCAATTCAGGGAGTTACATGCCTCAAAGAAAGATGGGTGCCTTATATGACAGCACACCTTATGAACTCAGGCAGGATTCTTGTTATGTCAGTTGAAGTGCTGATTCTTATTCTACTTCCTATACCAGTAAGGAGTATGTTGTAAGTAACAGAAAACTCTAACTTATAGTGCCTTAAATAAATAAGGACTCTAGTTTTTCTCCTGTACCAAACTCAGGGATAAGCATTCCAGGACTGGTGCAGCTGCTCCTTATAGTTTTCTGCTCTGGCATCCTTAGTTTGTGAATTTCATCTTCATGATCACAAGATGGCTGCTGAGTCCTAGGCATCACATCTTTGCCCCTAGCAGGAAGGAGGAGAAGGGCAAAGTGGCAAAGGGAGGGCTGAGTCTCTCTGTTGTGAAAATCTTTATGGGAAACTCAATACAGAAGATTTCTACTTGCATCCAATTAGTCAGAACTGGATCATATGGGAATTTCTAGCTTCATGAGAGATCAGGAAAGTGAGTTTTTTTTTTTTTATATTTAGATTTTTAAATTTTTAAAGGGATAGATTGTCACATTACAGAATCAGAGTCCAGCTGGTAAAGAAGAACAGAATGGATATTGGGTATCCAGAATATGTTCATAGACACTGCATCATTCCAGTTTCTTATAATTTGCCTGAATTATTGCTCATTTCTCCTGCTTATCTTCTGGTAGTTAGTCTGACTTCAAAAAAAAAAAAAAAAAAAAGATGAAAGAGACTTACTGCTAACCTGCATGATAAAAAGAAACATAAGAATCATGGCTAAAACTTGTAAAGGCAGATTAGAATTTTCTGGTAAGAGATCTTTGGAAAAGATTTTGTGCAAAAGTAGTTTTCCAGCGGATATAAGGCTTCATAGAACTAAAATGTGGGCAGAAGCTTGAGTGAAACATGAAAAATGATTCAGTTCACAGGTAACAAAAACGCTGAATGACTCTAATATTTTTAGCCAAGAGCAAGAGGTGAGAGTCACTGACCTAAAAACAAGATTACCCAGAAAGCTAAAGAAGAATGATCAGAAGAGCTATAGAAATGAAGTGAAATGCTTGGGAAGAATACTTATTTTCTATAGAACCCTGCCCTGTGGAAGAATAATAAAAAAAAAAAAAGAATAGAAAAAAATCATTAAAGATTAAAACACAGAATATCAATACATGCAAAAAAAGAGGTCATAAGTTTAAAGTGGAAAACATCTTTATATTCCTATAGGGATTTGTGAAATTACTTCCTACTGAAATGACACCAGGATGTGAAAACTGCCTTTACTTGTAACAGCAAGCAATCATAGGCTTCTCTGAAAAGTGTACTGGTCCTTGCTTCCAACCTTTTGTGGGAAGCGCATAGTGTCAGACAGGAAATTTTGAATTTTTTTTTTAATCTTGATTTCAAAATTCTACAAGCATTATAATGCTCTCTAGTCTGGGTTTGAATCTTACAGCCCTAATGAAGCCCTATTTCCTGGATGCTTTTCTATACTTGGAAAATGTCCAATAAGATTATGTAGAGATATACTGAGGGCACAGGTAAAGGCCAGTGACTCCTGGATATGTGCTTTATTGTTTCTTCCTCTTTATCTCTCTAGATACATAAATAATAATAAAAAAAAAAGAAGTAGGAAGGAGACGGGTAAGAACAATTGATCTTTCCCAAGGCATTTATTTGGCTTCTTGAGTTTGATGACCGATAAAAAATTAGTTCTCTCCCCCTCACTCCCATCAGTGACCTTTATATCAAGAATTTTACTGAGCTTCTAGGTAGATAAGTTGGTAAGGGTACTCCTCTTAGAACTGAGAGATGGAATTGACTCATAAAACTGCCCCACTGAAGATAATTACCTATAATGGAAAATACAGTCCCAGGTCCCAAGACTATAGGACTCAGATACAAACTCAACATATTGGTGAGGGTTTTATTTCTCCATCTCTCCATGAGGCATATTCGCAGATTTTTTTGTCTTCTGGGTTCCTTGTCATGATAGATCTTATTTCTTATTTTGTATTAGTAATAACTTTTTCTCCCTGTATTATCACTGTCTTCACAAATGCCTAATACTTTCAGAAATACAAATACCTAAGTTTAAACTAACACCTTTCTATTATCCTATTAGACAATTGCAGAGAAAAACATTATATATACACATATGCATATGCATATTATGCATACTGATTAATAAAGTAATATGTTACAACATAAATTTTGTAAGTAAAAATATATACCTATAAAGAGATTTCCATTGCCCTCCTGATCTGAAAGAAAGGTAAAGTCATTTCCAAGTGATGATGGTAAAAATAAAGTGGTGTAGACATCTGATACTTAAGAATAATCCGCTTAGTTCTATTCTCCACATTTTCTTATCTACTAACTTTTTTTTCTTTAATCTTATTTTAAGGCAGTTTTTTTTTTCTTATTTCACTTTTCAGAAAGGTTTTGAGGGTGACTGTTTATTGATTACCAGGTTTATCCTCTATGGTCTGGTACAATGGGGAGAGGGAGAAGGAAAAAAAGGCTGAAATCCTGTAGGATTTTTTTTGTTTTGTTTTTGAGGACCTTACGTAATAGACTCATCTCTTATTGGCCTCGAAAGGACTCACAGCCACTTTCATATATTTCTCTTTTCTTCTCCTCTTCTCTGGATGGTGCAGGAAGACAGCCTCAGCCTAATTCGTCAAGAGAGTAAAGACATGGACTGAGGGGGGATGGGGGATAGAAGGTTCATGACCAAACCCTCCTCCACTGCATCTCTGAGCACTGCATTACACACAGGCCACCTCTGACCATCCTGCCATTAAAAAAAGAGAGAAAAGAAAAGAAAAAGAAAGAAAAAAAGACTAATGGAAAGTGTATCCACCAGCCGTATAACTACCCAAACCACAGACCAATTTCAGGGACACATTTGTCTTTAAACACACTTTGTTGCCACCAAACACAAGCTAGTGCTAAATTAGCAGCCCTGGGGAGACTTGCCTATGATTGCACTGGCTGCCTCCTTGGAGACATAGCTGGTGTCCAGGGCTCTAAAACAGGAAAATCTGCTTCCTCTTAGACACATTCTCTTTTCAGACCCTTGACTGAATCCTCTCACCAGAGAGGGGGAAAAATCAAACAGCATTATCTGCTCATTTGAATTTAAGAAACAAGATAGGTAATGTCTTTTCATTTTTATTCTTTTTATCAGGTAGACAAGTACTCTGAAAAGTAAGAGAAGCGGAGTCTGCAAAAGGCTCCAACATACAATCTCTCCTAAATTACAGATGACTGGCCTCTTAGAAACCAGTGTGATTGAAATTGTACATGCAAGCCAGCCCACAGGATAACATAATATCTTTTTACTATCCTGTAAAACTACATATCAATTTCCTGTAAAATTAGTGACATTCACTAAAGGGTAAAGGGCCATATTTTGACATTGATAAGGCATCACAGTTTTAATAGCAAAGGAAGGTAGTAAAATTAATTCTTACCTATAAACGGGCATAAAAAAAACTGATACAGGTTTGATTAGATCAAAAGTGCTAAGTATTGAGCTCACAGCAGGTGGAAGAAGCATCTCCTGAAAAAATATTCCTCCCCAGAAGGAATTTTTTTCTAATAGTCCAGGAAATTCAGAGAGCCTGTGTCAACTAGATATTGTCTAGAATTTTCTTCCTGACTAGGGGAAATTTGTATTTTTACCTAGCCTTTTTTATAATTTGTTTCTCTTTATTCTTTATAGAACAATTATTGACTGATTAATCAGTGTGACTAGTAGCTAGTAAAATATTCATAAGTACTTTGATTGTGTTGCCTTATTGGGATAGTTGGAGTTTAGATTTAAGATGGCAGGTGGAATACTTGTTGGTCTTTCTTCCTCTTGGCAACTATGAAGTTTTACTTTACAGTAAAATTATAAAAAAATTATCATCTAAAAACAATGGATTCAGTGACAGTAATGACAGAACACAAATTTCAGTAGATGAGAGGTTTTAACAAATATCTCAAGTATGGAAATTGGATGAAAACTTGTGAAATGTTGAAACAGAGCAACAGAATCTATATCTGAGATGATGCATGGAGGAAGTAGTTTATCTTAGCAGATAAGAGAGCTAATCTCCCTCCATTCCTGTACCCCAGAGAGCCCTGGACTCAGAGATAGCATGTGTAACAGAGCCCCGGAGTGAAAAGTGGGACTGAAAAGAGAGGCATCAATTGAAGGTTAGTTAAGAAGACAATTTATCCTACCCTCCCTTCAACCTCAACACCTTTCTATCTGTCCACTCCAAAAGGGAAGCAGTCAGGAAGGTTTTTACTCCCAGGGGGGAAAAAATGAACAGCTCTTCTGGAAATAAAGTGAAAAAAAAGAAGGAATGTCTGGGGACTTCTATCGCATCTATGTGAATGTCTGTGCTCAGTAATAAAGCCTTTCCATTTCAGCATTGAGTGAAGTAAGGGAAGGACCTTATAAAGGCTTTGCTCATATAAAAGTACACGGAACTCCAAATCAGTCTTAAATATGAACAGATAACCCAAGAATGTAAAATGCTTGAGGACAAACTGCAGAATGAAAGAAAAGATTGGAATAAGCAAAATAAAATGCTCAACTCAAAGAAACAGATTTATCAGATGACAAAAAGAAAGAAAACAAAATTCCCTTAAATTGTTAGCTTCAGAGATATTTGAGAACATATGACATCCATAAGAAAACAATGGTTGGAATAAAAATTATAATCTAAAAATAACAAAGAGCCTGAGACTATGATTACTGGAATTCAGTTCTCAAAAAGGGATCAAAGACAATGATACAAATGCTAACATTTTAGAAATATTCCAGAGACCATAGAGGTGGGAAATAAAAGAATAAAGGTAAGAGACATAGAGAATCATTCTTATTATCAAATATCTATCAAATCAGAACCCCACAAAGAGAAATCATAGAAACTGCCAAGAGGAAATTATCAAAGAAACAAAACAAGAACAGCTCCAAAAATTAAAGAAAGATGAATGTATTTAGGTGGAAGTACTCATTGAATAACAAGTAAGACCAATATCTAAGAAACAGTGGGGACATTTTATAAATACCTGGGGAAAGAAATGATCCTAAAAGCTTCCAAAGAAGAGAAAAACGCCTACAAAGAAACACAGTACTTGGTTGTGAACCAAGGAGAAAAAGTTAGACTGACATCTGACTTTTCATCCCCAAATTAAATGCTAGAAGATGAGTATTCATGGCCTTCAAATGTTCTGAGTAAAATCAACTTTGATCAAGAATTCTGTATTTAGTCATCGCATTAATGGCACTTGGAAGAAAACAAAATAATTTCTAGTTGTGTAAGTACCTTTTATTTTTACATCCACTGAAACTGAGGTTGCTTCTTAAGGATGAACCCCTACAAAATAAGAGTGAAAAATGAAAAAAAAAATAGAAAGACATAGGATACAAGAAATTGTAAGAATAATCCAGGATTTTTACAGGAAGTAGCAACTGTACACAATACAAAAGGAAATCAGTGGTTGCTAAGAAGTGTATCTTCAAAATAAAGACTAGACAATAGGTTGGAAGATATTATAGATGGCTTATATTTCTTCTCACCAAACGAAATAAAGAAAGGCTATGAGTTATTTCAAGAAATATCAAACAAAATGTACAAGAAAATAATTGTCCCGATATAAAGCAAATTCAAGCATGACATGATTTTAAGCACTTGACAGTGTGTAATAAAGGAGATTCTATTTAATATTTTTCTTTGACTATCAGTGAGGTTATAACATTGAGCCCATAGAGAAAGAATGATAATCATAGACCTCAACTTGGCTTTCCAATAAGCAATATTTACAAAGTCATAATAATGTATACACTGTTTTTGGTCCTTTAACTTTTACTATCGTTGTTTAGACAACACTGAGATGACTTCAGTGTTGTTGCAGAAGATAATGTAAATATAACTGCCAGATGTCTAAATAAAGATTAATTTTCTAGCATCAGAGGTGGAGGTTAGAGCATGAATTTTTACACTGACTCAGACACACTGAGTATGATAAGTACAAAAGCAAGCTTTAATGCCCCTCTCCTTTCCTTATCAGCCACAGTGAGGAAAAGGAGTATTCCAGACAAAAACGGATGTTAAGTTTTATAGTTTTTTACCTCTCCAGGCCGAGTAACGCACAAGCTGAAGGCAGGGAAAGAGTGGGTTTTTTTCAGGTGACCTTATGTAATAAACAAGCTGGGTCCTTTTCACTCCAGAGGAATTCGATCAGCAATGCTGTCATTACAGTAAGAGCTGGCCAAGTACTTGACCTATTGCCTCAAGATGTCTCAAAGAAAAGGTCTTTCACTGGACAGAATTAGCAACCTAGGTTAATGAGGACGACCAGTTGCATATATGCTAATCAGCCATAAGTGGCAGTCAAAAAAGAGGGGTTGGGGTGACAGTGCAGTCTCCTGCAGCCAGAGTCTAATTGGCACTTCCAAAGCATGTCACTAACAGTCATCCCTGTGCTTACAGCTAGAGCACTGGGGATGCACTGCATTTAGACTCTGCTACTTTCTAAGACTTCTGGGTCTCGGTGATTAGAGAAAGACATGTCAAGTTCCCTTTTCCCCCTTGTTGGGTCCAAATTCTGCAAAAGAGAATTATCCCAAGGAGCCCTGACAAGGTTTCTTGATAACATAAAGGTAAAGATACAGATCATAGAAGTTAGAATGTGTAGGTGGGGCAGACAGTTGAGATGGAGAGAGTGTAGCAGTCTTATAAAAATGGCAGTCAGGAAAAACCAGCAAACATCCGTGGAACAGGAACGGGGCTTTGTGTATCATTTTGAGTTACATAAATAATTAATAGACAAACTAAAAATACTGATTTAAGTATCAAATTTAGGAAGTGAGCGTATAGGTGGAGGTGATTTTAGTGCACATGCACTAAAACATCTGTCACAGCAGCAACTCAGTAGCTAATGTCGACAGTAATGAATCAGTTATACGTCTCATAAGCGTACTAGAGATGGGCGGACGTTCACCAGAAGTAGAAGTACCAGTGGACTTCAGGAGTGAGATTGGGGATGGGAGTGGCGGACAGGGGTCTGTTGCTTTTCGTTTTAAGCTCATTTGTGCTATTTTGTTTTTCATCATGAGGATAGATTACTTTAATAAAAACTAGCCATATATTTAGAAAAGTAAACAACTAATTGGAATAGTTGTTTCATTAAAATGCCTAAAACAGCAGTATGTATTTAATTTATTTCCTGAAGCAGATGCACAATCTGCCTCATTTTCTTCTTTTTCTCCAATCTTATTCCCAAGGCTGCCCCTTTTCAGCTCCCTGGCTCTGCTCACAGTGTACTCAGGAATTCTTTGTGCAAAGTGTGCAATAATCACTAAAATGCCTATTGGATCCATCTTGTATTTAATATTCTATTTTTATGTACTTCACACTGCACAAGGTGATTGACAGAGTAGCTTAGTTATTACTGCTATTTTTGGATTAAAAAAACCCCAATATTCCAAGTCTAATTTATTTCAGGGGAGAGCCTGAACATTAAGTTATTGCTATCAATGGTAAGATTATAGTAAAAGAAAAGGAGTTTTTTTTTTTTTGAGGAGAAAGAATGGACACTTGTTCCCCAAAATGGGTCATTCAACAAGAACAGTTACTTTGTTATGAAGCCTCAAAAGACAAAAAAAGGCTATTTCAGAAAATAAAGAACAACCTTGAGATTTGCCAATAAACTTCTTGTGTTCCTGGTTTGCCTCCAAAAAACTATCATTTCATCCTATTTTTTTTTGACTTTTGCTTTTTTTAGTACATAGTGGATATGTGAAAGAATTTTTAATAATACCTGAACTGTTCATTGGGGGGCAGATTTCTGTACCATCTTTTCATTTATTTAATATTTTTCCCCGTTAGGCTGCCACCCCCAGTCTTTGGTGAATTGAACTTTCTTTATTATATGTTAGGTCTTGGATCTTCTGGTTCTTCTGTAGCTTCTTCCAAGTCACCATGCTTCTGCAGAGAGCCTAATACACTAGTGACTAAGGTGCTGACTAGCATCCTTGAGGAGAGATGGCTCTTTCACTAAACTCAACTTGTGAACTTGCCTAAGTTCACTTGGCCCCGTTAACCTCTCTGGCCTTGGCCACTTCCCCTGCTTCCCAACCTGAGTGGCTCCGCTGTCTGCACAGGCCACTCCCATACTCACAAGACCTGGCCACTGTCTACGAGCTTCTAATACCTCTAGGTGTCTTCTAGTGACAAGGGCCAGATTTTAGCAAAGATTCCAATGGACCCTTTGCAGTGGGAGTCAAAGCAGTGCTCTGGTCCAGTCAGTCAAGCCCAGGGACGCGCTGGCTTTCTCAGCAGTTGCTTGGAGAAGCCAAATAAAACAACCTGGAGGTTCAGGAGGGGTAATGCCCCGAGTAAAATTTGACCCAAGAAAGAGTACTGAGGAGGCAGCTGGCAGAAAAATTGAGGTACTGAGTTACCAGGTTTGTTTCCTTGTAAAGCTGTTGCCAGGTTGGTAACACATTCCCTTGTGTTTGCTCTCCTTTCTCCCTTGCGTCATTCCCTGTATTCCTGACTCTTGGGGAATATTCTCAATTCCCTACGATTGTTCTCCTCCAGTAAAATATTTACACGCTAACTTCATTTCAGGTTCTGTTTTCTAGAAACTTGGGCAATGTGTTTGGTACCTCAGTCAGGAAGACAGTCTCCCAGGATAGGACTTTGCAGTTGGACTGCCCACCTATTGACGGTAATAGGACCCCCACTGCTGGTGGAAAGTGAGGTGGTAATAACCTATGATATACACAATTATTAAAGTTTTCATCCGTGGTTAATTAGATTGAGATGTTGATGAAAGACAAAGCATTGAGAGGGCAAGTGTTTAATGTACTTGATCAATGGTAATTATATGCCTATGGATGGGATATTTGGCTTTAACAGCATCAGAGGGCAAATTAAAGCATACACTGAAAGCCAGAGGGCTTGAATGTAGCTCTAAAAAATATTCTTATTCCTTGATGCACAGGGCATTCTCAACTAAAAATGAGGCTTAGAGTTTGAATATAATGGTGGCAGGGTTGCAAAATGAACTTGAATGCACAGCCTCTGATTTGGAAAGAATAGAACCCTGAAATATGTGATGGGATCCTTAGTTTATAAACCTGAGACTCTTGAACCTTCAAATTCCACTGAATCCTGGCTCAAAGAAACATCCAGTTTCCCCTTGCTAAAAAGAGAGTGGTTTCCCTGTATCCGCATACCATGCACATGAGGAAAAGGCGATATTTGTTTTCTTTAAGACTTACAGCCATTATCCCTCCTTGCCTCCAGGCCAGCAAGAAGCACTGTTCTTGGAATAAAGAGCATACCCACAAAAGGGATTGTACATATATGTACTGTCAGGAACTAAAGAAATATGCATGTGAGTGTATCTTGAAGGTGTTAACCCGAGGAGATGGAGTTCAGGGCTGGACAGGGGAGAACTCGTTGACCCTGCGGCACTCACTGACACTAATGTTCAACATTCTGGCGAATATAACTGAAGCTGGTCATATAGTTCACTCTGATGGCTCCTTGATGATTGGATGTAACAGTGACCTATGGTAAATGAGGTAGAGATTTCAGAAAACTTGGTATAGTATTGAGAGAGGGCTTAGACAAAGAGTTGGTAATGCTAGAATGTTAGGATGGATTTAAATAGTAAATGTAATTGAGAAACTACCACCTTCCTGTGCTCCCGATGAGGACCCCAGAGACACTGCCTTCACTCTGGCAATAAAGATGCATTTTGAGAAGCACTTTGGTGGCTGTCTCTGTAGGAATTACACTGCTGTGGAATTTGGATTCCAGATATGAATGGGGAAATAGCATGTTGAAGTGGCATGAGCCAGGTGGCTGCATGTCACTATCAGAGACAAAGTCAATGCAGTTGCTGAAGTGGACAGCAAAGCCAGATGAACGATCAGGGGGCCTCTGTTCATAGAGGTTGAGAGTGGTGGCTATTAGCTAGCTGTGGCTTAATTTGTATAATAATAAAATAAAAGAAATCTGACTAGTAGACCAGCTGGCATCAGCAGTCAAGATGCGAAACCATGGCTCCTCACTCAGGTCCCAGGTTTCCCAGGTTATTGGGACAGCTCATTGATTGACGGGAAGGCCAGGTACTCTAGAGGAGACCCTCAAAACACTGTATGTGTGTACAGTAAATATTCCTACAATCTTTCTCCAAGCAGACTTGCAGATAATTTCTAGGGTCACTGCTTTTCTGAGAGCTTTCCTGGATTTCTAAGATGTGAGTCTGACATGATACTGACACCAGGGAACAAAAAAATGCTGTTACGATTCTCTGAGTAGAGTGGAAGTTTATGGAAGCCAAATAAATGAAATTTTGGCCAAATATTTTAATAGTTGGTCCAATGGGTATTTGAGTTCATTATGAGATCATTTTTTCTGAGCTTCAAGTTTTCAGTTGTGAAGATAGAAGCTGGAAAACACTCCACGCTGGTTCTCTGACCTGATGCCTGGTGTTACGTTCTCAGTAGTAGAAGTCCAGGGACAAAAGAAAGGAATTATGATTGGGCCTTCACAACCTCACTGTCAGGGAGCCTCCTGCAGAATCTGTGTTTTCTATCTCTGCAAAATTAGTCTTTGCCAAGTTAGAATCTTAGTTCCCAACATTTCTGCCAGTGGATAACAGAAAAGCTTCCACTCAATTGGAAGCTGTTGTTGCCATCTGGCCACCACCAGTAGACCAGCAGGAAAATAAGAGAGCTGCTCTTCTGAGTTAATAATCGCCATGCTGAGTTGGGGGTGATAGTGCACAAAAGGCAAAGAGTAGTGTGTCTGGAATCACGGACTTCTGGGGTTTTCACTGCCCAGTGGCAACTGTGAATGAACAATTATAGCAACCACAGTCCCCCAAATGGTAAACTAAGTAAGGACTTATACCCCTTGGGGATCAAGAGCTGGGCCATTCTGCCAGGGAAGTAACCAAGGCTAGTCAAAGTCTTGGTCAAGAAAAATCCCAAGTTGACAGGAGAAGAGGGAGATGATAAGTATCAATTATTGTTCCCGAATTAGCCGCAGCATCAGGGGGTGCAGTTTGTTCTGCTCGTCCTCCTGTAGGCTTTTTAGGATATTGCAATTGTTCACTCTTGGAAGAACCAGACTTGTATCACCCCTCTCAGAGTAGACGTAAAGGTGCTACGTGCTTATACGAGAAAGGATGTAGGCAGATCTGGGCAGTGCAAGAGGCAAGTTCTGCCGGATCTAACCTCTGCTCCTCGGCTAATACAATCAGTGCTATTTAGCCTAGGGGCTAACCTTAGTCATTTGTCCTGCTTTTCAGATGAAGGGGTCCTCTTCAAAATGCTCTTACAGCCTTCATGACCGGCCATTGCTGTTGTTGCCTCATCTTCAGATAGTACCAGTTGACTCAGTTTCTCCTGAAGAACAAGCGCTGAACCTTAGTGCATCTTCAAGTGATAGCTGTCCTGAGAGCCATTTAGCATCTCCAGTGCCCAAATCCAGCCTGACTGGACCTGCTGGGACTCTCCTTTCCCAGCGGTTACCTGGGAAAGGAGAGTCCTGGCCAAGTGGAATTCCCAGAAGTGCAGAAAAATTAAAGCTTTGTGGGCTGGCCTCTGTCCAATGAGAAACGAAACACAAGAGGGAGCTGTCAGTTTAAAATGCTTGCCCTTTCTCTCCTCGGACAGATTCTGCCAAGAAGGGGATGGCTCTGTGTGGCCTCTCCTTGTTACTAACGTGAGTTTTCTTATTGAACTGCGGCCAGCTCTTTAATGCACCCTGTGTTTTCTTGTCCTGTGGCCTTGTGTCATGTCCTTTATCCCAGTGTTGTCCTGGGATTCCACCTGTCAATAAAGCATTAGTGTAGGAGCTCTGCTCCAGGTGCTGTTTACTAGAAAATCAGGGGTAAGGACACTTTTTACATAGGAAAGACATCAAAGCCACCGCAGTACAAATATTTGAAGAAAAAAAAAAAACAAGTAAGCCCTCCAACCCAAGAGATTTGGGACGTGTGAAGAGATTAATGGAGTGGAGACTGGATACTATTTTGGAAGAAGGAAAAAAAAAGTTACATAATTATTTTCTTTCTGCTCTTCTCAGAGACTTCACACAGTGGGAAGGCGTGGAAGGTTGCATTTGGGAGCTAGCAACACTTAATTCTTGGCTAGACGGCTGAGAATGAACAGCAAACAGGAGGCAGAGGCTTGTAAAATATCCATTCTGTAACCTCATCTTTAAGAAAGAGATGCAAAGGGAGAACTTGAGGTTTTATATTTTCCAGTCTAAACTATAGAAATTTAAACCAGTATTCGGGTATGAAACTTTGTGTATTGCTCAAGTTTTTACTGAACTTTCTCCCTCAACCAGCTAGCTCTTTTGAGTCTTGTCAACCTCAGCAAATGTTAACTCTCTTCTTCCTGGTACTTCAACTGAGACCTTGGTATTATCCTTGACACTTTTCTTTGTCTCGGAGTCTGTAGTCAAACTATCAATAAATCCTGTAAACGTTGTCTTCATTCTCTATTTAGAATCCAATTTAAGGGGAAGACAGATTCTATCACATGGTTAAACATTTCAGTGGTTTTATGTCACCCTTAGAGTAAAATTCAAAATATTTTTGTTTTGTTTTATTCACTAATGCCTCCTCTATACATACAACAATTCTTGGTTTATATTATGAACTTAATAAATATTTTGTGAATGGATTGGTCTATGTTGAGCCTGCTTTTCAGTCCCTAAAGATGAAAAAGGAAAGTTATTTGAAAGTTTAAGTATGAATCCATGGATACTTGGACTAATGTTTCTACTGCTGGAAGATGTAAGGATGTTTTAATTTTCAGAAATATTAAATGGGTGACAGTGACATGCCTTGGTTTAAGATGAGAAAGACAATTTGCTTTCAAAAATAAAATCTATGTTTTAATCTGATGTTAACCATGATCAGATTGACCCATTGGTTGAATATTTCCAGCATCCCCAATTAACAAAACCTTCTTACCGATCAAATTGTCTCTCTTTTTAATGACAGAAAATGATGACATTTTGTGGCTAACATAATAGAAATCTTAAGAAACATCCATTATTAGCATCATTAAGAGAAATTGTGACAGAACACCTCCATCTCCAAGTGGTACAGACAAATTTAGTGCCCTAAAAGGATGTGACCAAAAATGAAAGAAAAGAAAAAGTAATGAGACATCGATAAAAGTAGACTACCTTGACATTTAGATAAAAGAGAAAAAAATTACCTAATGTCTGTGAAACAGGTTTCCCCGATATTTAAAAAATCACCTTTGTTGTAACATGTGGCTACTCTGTCACTTGAGATTCAAGAATGGTTATATAATATGCATGATGTTTTATATACTCTTAGATTTTTAAAAAATTATGCCATCTTGAAATATTCTATTCATCAGTCCAAACAATTGAGATATTAGGCATCTTTGAAGTGAGGATTCTGTGCTAGCTGATTTGGCAGAACAAGGAATGACTAATCCCAGTTTGGGTGTTAGCACACTGGGTCCTGACCCTGGTTCTGCAGTCATCCAGCTGTGGGATGTGGATTAGGTAATCTGCAAGTTTCTCCCGGCTCTGATTATGCTTTATTGATACTATGAAATTTCTAAGAGTTTAAAGTTTAACCCCACCTAGGTGTTCCACTACCATTTCAAATGGTCTTTACCCCCAGTGCATATGATCTTCTCCTTAAAACTGCCTCTAACTTCCAAATCACTTCTCTCTTTGTTGGAGGCTTATAGCTTGCCAGAGTTAAAAACTTGCAGTCATTTTTGACTCTTCTTTTATTATCAGTTACTACAAAGTCTGGCTGCTTCTTTTGTTTTGAAATACCTCTCAGGTTAGCCCCTTTTTATGTTCCAAAATCTATGATTTTATTCATGCCTGCATCACCTCCTGGCTATGTACTGTGACAGCGGCCTGGCTGGGTTCACCATCCCTAATGCTCTGCCCTGTTCATCCCACATGTCACTTTCAACCTAATCTTCCCTTACCCAGGCTTTCATCCCACTCACCAGCTTTAGAATCCACCCTGGTTACTCTGTTTTTCGGTGTTTTTTTTTTTTTTTTTTTTTTTTTTTTTGCCAATTTTAATTTTTTTTAATGATATTTATTGGTTGATTGATTGAAGCATAGTCAGTTCACAATGTTGTGTCAGCTTCTGGTGTACAGCTCGCTGGACAGCCACATGTAAATCAGTGGAGTTAGAACATTCCGTCACACACCATACACCCTGGTTACTTTTTATTGCCTGCTTTTTTCCCCAATAAGCATTTACCCTCCAGGTGGCTGTGTCTTCTCAATGTGTTTTCCTCTCTGCCCTTCCACCTTCCCCAAACTCCACCCTTGCCAATATAAATTGTGCTAATTCCATCATCAATGCTTTTTCTTTTTATTATTCTGAAAACTAGCCATTGTTCTGATTATGTTACCTATGTGACTGTACCACCTTAGAAGATACATTAAGTATAGAGAAGAAAATAAAAAGTCAGCCATAGTCTAATGTTCAAAAACAACCATGATAGGCAAAATCTTTTCCTTTGTATGTTTTCATACGTGTATAAATAATAATAGCAATAAAATGGCACTGTCTGCCCTCATTGAAAGGCAAAAATTGTGCTTAGCAGTTTATATTAATTATCTTATTTGATGCGACTCTATGAAGCAGATACGTTTATTATCCTTATTTCTAGATGAACTAAATAACTGGGGTTACATAACTTAAACAGATTCACATATTAAACTTTAACCTACCATTTCTGGAGTCTGAATATTTAACCATTTTGTAATTCTGCCTACCAAATTCTTATACAGACTAAGCATATTTGTGTATCAAATTGTTCAAGCTGAATTTGCATATTTTATACCAAGATAGAGTTACCCTCATGTTTTAGAGAAAAAAATATATATCTTCTATAGAAGATTGAAAAAGACTTAGTCATTTGCTCAATCCATTTCTGTAATACTATGGCTAAAGAAGTAATTATAAATGTATAGACTTCAAAAGGTGGACTGTCTTGTACTCATATTTAAAATCATTTTCCTAAACTGTAACTGAAGTTTGGGGGGAAATTTTGCTGTAAGTTTATAATAGTAATTTCACAGAACTGGTAAAGAAAATAATTTGGCAACCTGAAGCAAAAGGCAAATCATTATAAAATCAAGTGATGTGA
This sequence comes from Camelus dromedarius, assembly GCF_036321535.1. Lineage (NCBI taxonomy): Eukaryota > Metazoa > Chordata > Mammalia > Artiodactyla > Camelidae > Camelus > Camelus dromedarius. The sequence continues at coordinate 28,207,561 of NC_087450.1, forward strand.
AATCATGTACTTTGAGAGTTAAGAGAGCTGAAGGATAGATCTTCTGTGATGAAATGTGAATAATAAGTTATAATATGATATCTGTATATACATGTCTTAATTAGTCATGAGCTCCAGTAAGCCATAATAGCTGGTAAAAAGAGAATTCTAATTTTAAATTTAGCCTAGCTCCTACACAAAATAATTTCATATGCAGAAAAAAAAATTTAAGGTGTAAATCTTTCAGAGTGAAACTGTATAACTCTATTTACTATAGTTGAATGTGATAATCAGAGCTTTCTAAGAAATTCAACCAATAGGATATGCATGTATATAGAGAGAAAAAGATTTATTTTAAGGAATTGGCTTGTATGATTGTGGGAAGAGGCTTGTCAGAATTCTGCAGGTCAAGCTAGCAGGCTAGAGACTCAGGGAAGACTTGATATTGCGTGTCAAGTCCAAAGTGAGTCTGGAGGCAGAATTCTTTCTTCCTTTAGGGACTTCAGTCTGTTTGCTGTAAAGCCTTCAGCTGATTAGATGAGGCCCACCTACATTGCCAACCATTTTCTGCTTTATTCAAAGTTTACCGATTTAAATATTAATCACATCTTAAAAGGGGGAGGGTATAACTCAAGTGGTAGAGTGCATGCTTACCATGCACAAGGTCTTGCATTCAATTCCCAGTACCTCCTCAAAACATAAATAAACCTAATTACCCCCCAAATAAATAATGAAATTTAAAAAATAATAATAAATCACATCTTAAAAATACCTTCACAGCAACATTTAGACTGGTGCTTAATAAAAACTGGGTACCATGAGCACCATCAAGTTGACATATAAAAATATCACATTAAGCAACAGATTCATCGAAATGTATCAAATACATTTAAAAGCTCCATTTATTAATTGCACTTGCCTGCAATTATTTGTGACAAAAGAGCAAACATACACAAATCAAGCCTAAGTTGTATTTGTACATACAGTGGACTGCATCAGAATTTTCAAATTCAAACAACCTTAAAATTTTTCAGACCAAGCAAAAATCCCAAGGAGTCAAATAGGATTAGGGACTTCATAGTGGCAAAAAAACCACACTGTCCTTGGAAATGTGTTCCTAAGGGAACTTAAGGAGAGGTAATGCTTTAGTTATCCTACATGTAATGAAAAGTTGCTATGATTGTTTTTAACAAGTGAGTTCTATAAACATAAGTTCCTGGTTATTCTCCAAGAAGAAAACTTTCTTGTAAGTGAAAAAGATTCATATTTTTAGGGCAAACTTCTACCTGCTGGTTTACTTCGTTGATAAATATCATTTGTTAATGACCTCCCATCCTCTGTGCAGAGGTGGGAAGGAAATATAAAATCAAAATGCTTTTTCCTTATGCAATTTGGGTGTGCATGTCATCTGAGGCATGTAGTAGAAGCGCAGCTCAGTAGACACTGTCCCAGAGATTTTGTCATAGGTCTGGGGAGTAACCCAGGAATTTTCATTTTGAAAAGAGGCTTCAAGATGATACTGAAGCATGTGGTACTCAGGTCAAACTTTGAATAATACTGATGATATAGGTGAATATAGGTTATGCTCCCTTCCTGCTCTAATCTCTGTTCTAATATATACTTTTTCCCCCCTAACATTTTCCCTAGAAAAACTGTTGTAATTTAGACAGGATTCCCTTACTTCACTGCCATTTTCTAACAAAGAACAGTCTCAGAAGATTGAAGCCAAGGTCAACAGATTCTCCTTGATAACAAAGCTATTCTTTATACTTGGAACTCTTGAAACTATATCATTTTGATTCTAAGGCACATATTAACAAAAAATCTGGACATTGCTAAAAATCAGTGTGCATCTTATCATAGATGGTGCTTTATAGTGAGTATGACCAAATGGCATTAACTGCCATGGTCTCTGCATTTGTACACTTAGACATAATTTTTCAGGTTGTGTTGTTTCAACTGAACGTGTTTAATTTTTAGTGTTATATACGTTGAGTTCAGTTGATGTTTAAAATGTCTTCTAAAGTTTTTGTTATAGGATTTGGCATTGAAACAAAATTTGCTATGTTAACAGAAATGCACATAAACAAAATGATGGCATGTACACTTAGTAGTCAGCAAAATGAATTCCCTGTCATTAGAGGAATGACAACAATTTTATATTTTCTAGCAAAGCAACAACCAAATGCTTTACAGAAGTACTTTTGCAACTTTATAATACATAAGAGTCACCTGGGAAACTCACTATAATGCAGATTCTGATTCTGTAAGTTTGGGTTGGGGTCTGAGATTACAAATTCCTCACAAGCTTCCAAACATTATCCATTCTGCTGAGCCATGAACCATAATTTGAGTCATCAGGTTATTCAAAGAAGATAGATACAATTATAAGTTGTGTTACATTTTGTTAAGATATATGTAAAAGGATTATCTGTCACATAGCACTCCACATTTTGCTAATACCTTAGCCATTTATTGTATCAAGATGATAAATTTATAACATTTTTTTCCTGTTCTAGTAGTACATTAGTGATTGCTATATAAAAACATCTCAAATCTGAAATAATTTTTCAAGTATAAAAAATTCTGTTAAGAAATTGTTTAATTGGGAATGTGTATACTCCAAAGAATTGGGTCTCAAAGAGTATTTGCCCACCTTTATAGTACTAGCATTATGCACGATAGATAAAACAAGGTGGCAACCCAAGTGTCTGTTGATAGAGAAGTAATTTTTTAAAATGTGATACACACACACACAATGGAATATTACTCAGCCTCAAAAAGGAAGGAAATCCTGCATGTGCTACAGGGCATGGACTAACCTTGAGGATGGAACAGTCATTATGCTGAATGAAATAAGCTAGTCACAAAACGTCAACTACTGTATGATGCCTCTCATAAGGAATATTTAGAATCGTTAAAATCTTAGAGACAGAAGTGGTTTCCAGGGGCTAGGAAGAGGGAGGAATGGGGAGTTACTGCTTAATGGCTATAGAATTTCAGTTTTACAAGATGAAGAGAATTCTAGAGATGGATGGCGGTGATGATGGCATGATAATGTGAATGCTCCTAATACTACTGAACTTTATACTTAAAAAATGGTTACGGTGCTAAGTTTTATATTAGAGGCATTTTGAAGCAAGTTGAAAAAAGTGTCAGAGATTTTATTATCTGATTTCTCATTTAAGAGAGAACCCACACCTGAGTGACTAGGTTTCTGGAACGTGCATCTCAGGCATCCTTAAAAACTTGTAAGGTGTAGCTGTCATTCTTTATCTAGATTGTATTGCCCCCCGTATCCATAGTGTAGCTGTTCTTAACCACTTTGGGGTCTGCTAAATCCCTTCATAGAGTACCTCTGGACAGAGTGATTCCTTTAATTCCTGATATGGCATCTCTGTTGGCTATTTCATAGGAAGGTGTTCCTATCTTAGGGGAATATTTCAGTTATCTCAAATTAGTACTTAGTACCAAATGGTTTACCCATTCAGAGCCTGTGTGTATGATAAGGTAGTCTTGCTACTGAAGGATTTTATAAATATGAGTCCTCCTGCTATGGGATTCACTGTGAAATCATATTGTGGGAAGAAAAAAGTGTCAGTTTCAGAGATAACTGCAGAATACCTTTTAGGTCTAAAATTATCTTTCTTTAGAGATTTATTGGATGTATTAATTTGTGGAAATTAAGTTCTTTTTTTAAAGGATTGGAAAGCTTTCCTAGACCCTGCCCTACACCCCCAGACCCCCTCCACCAAAAACAAGGGAAACAATCTTAAATGCAGGAAAGTCATAGCTCAGGAAACAGCAGATGCAATGGAGTAGCTCAGTCATTATAGCATCATTTACATCTTCAATAGCTTTCTCCTTTTTTTTCTTTCCATTTTTTAATTGAAGTATAGTCAGTTTACAATGTTGTGTCAATATTCAACCCACCCTTACTTTGCTTTTCTTTCTGCTGCTGCTTCTGCTCATAACTCCCCATAGCTATTGTTGAAGGCTTATCGGTATCTCTTCATTCATGAATCTCCTTGAAAAGAGAGCTAACTGATGAGTTTGTTTCCATTCATCAGAGAATCCCTTTGTGCAAACCTGTCCCTTCATGCCACATCCTAGTATGCTGGCCAGGCTATCAATAGGTACTTATGTAACCAGTTACCCATTCCTAGTCCAACTAGTTGTGGCAAAGCTGGTGGTGGTGCTTGGTTCAAAGCACCATAATCTTTGCACAAGAAATGCACAGAAAAGGGGCTGTGGGTGTAGTAGACCCTCTGATGGTCATGGGGTCATTGTTAACAGGCAGACATCTGTCCTGGTCTATTGAATACATATTGCTGAGAGCCAGTGTAGTCTAGGCTTTAAAAAACTGAGTTTTAAATGGATAGCAGTGAGTGGCTAACACTGGAGACTCCCACTCTTTATAACAAATTCAAACACTCAAATTGTTTGTCCTTTAGGGCTGTATTCAACTAAATTTACACACAAGATTTTCTTTCAGCCCCCAAAAGTTTATATGCAAAGTATCTCCATCCCTGCCAACATGTTAAAATTTATTCTATCATTAAGAATTTCCAGGGAATTCAAACTAGAATTCCTTTCAATTATTTATAAATCATATGTTGGTGTTTGATAGAATATTTGGAGTTAAAATGCACTGAGGCAATCAAACCATTGTCAGGATTTCAGAGTTTATGTCAATAGACTACAGCACCAGGATGTTTTAAATAGGCAAACAGCAAAGAGTGCAGTCCGGACGGCTCATGACTGAGCAGATGCTTCCAGTAAAAGCAAAGGGTCAAATGGTGTTGTCTTAAAATAGAGCAGGGACAATTTTGGCAGTCACTTAGAACAGTGAAGAGAGAGTGGGGAGAGAAGACAGATAGGAAATTCTATTGAAAGAGATACTGATGCCCTCTACCCAGTGCAGGGAATCAGCTCCTGGACCCGAATAAATGTAAAAGGCTGATATTCTTGCAGAGGTCTGGCCGAGCCAGGAGAGCCATTGTTACATCAGTCTCAGGCCTCAGTCACACAAACAGAAAATCCCTAGAGCACACAAGAAGGGCATTATTGGGGTCACACCTGGGAGAATCCCTTCTCTTCAGTTCTGAAAGTTTATATTCACTGCAGGAAAAAACCCAGTTAATTGAAGGTCCGAAAGTCTCTAACGGAAAAGTTGCAGTACAATACAATACAATAGCTAAAGAAAGGCTTTAACTATGGGGATAATCAAAGCTTTCTCAATGCGTGCTCCTTAAATGAACACGTATATGGTCATATTGGAAAAGGAAGCCAGCTAAAAAATGTACAGCTTTCCACATTCCTCACCGTCCCCTACCATCTGTACAAAAGTACCATTGTTTGCCTCTGAAGCCTACTTACTCCAGGATCCTTACACACCTGCTACAATGCCTTGCTTGCCCTTGACAGAAAAAATAAATAGAATAAAAGTTTTCTGGAGACTGAATTTTATAATAATTTTTAAATTAGGTGGCAGACATTTCAAGATCCATGACAATGGAAAGCTATGATAGGGTTAGAGTGAGTTATTTTCAATTGCATCCTTTTTAAGGGTACTTTAAAGTAGTTTGGTAATCACACATATGCCCATAATATAATCAAATACATCATTGAACATGTCATTCTCAGGTTAAAAGAATGAACGTTTAGAATCTCGGGAGAACTTAATTCAACCCATAGAATTATTCTAATGGCTCCAGAGTTTGACCCAATATATGATTCACTTTCATGCAAGTAAACAGTACAGGTTTCCTTGTAGGTGTAACGCAACAGAATGTAAGAAAGTATGTAAGTTTTCTCCTGGTAATTTACTTTTTTCAACTCTTACTTTGGCGTCAGTGGGATAAACTGTTTTTCATTCTCCAAGTCGTTAATAGTTTTAATCTGGGATGGACAGGCTGTTATTTCAAAAACAGTAACCATTTAGTTCAGTCTGATTGTTTTATACATAAACGTACTGCATATACAGATTTAATAGCTGGTTAAACACTGTCAGCTCCATGTGAGGATATTTGTAATAATTCACCCCAGTTCCGTATTAGTCAACTGAAATGTCTTCAGACCTGTCGGCACGATGCTCACAATACTTAGTCAGCTCCTTGACAAATAGAGTCACTTTATTTGTAGACAAATATCATGTGCGTGATTGACTAAATTGACCTCAAAATTGGCTGCACAAAATTCATTATTTGGCACAAAATGTCAAATCCAGTCCACTTCTGACTTTTCTGAAAGGGTGTGTATGGAAGACTGCTTAACAGCCTGCCTTTCTGACAGTGTTTCCAAGACCCTTGATGGAACAGGTGTGATCAAGGAAGTCATGGCAGATGAATCAGAAGCACCCCCAGGATTCTAGTTAAACTGTAGTGTGTGCATTTACACTTTATCTTTTCTTCGTTTATAGATTCAAGTCAACAGCTTCATTATTAGCTAAATATTTGAGGCACTTTAATAACGAAAAGGCAGATGTTGTATTTAGTAACTAGGGAGTTGAGGAAGACTGACCAACATTTGGAAGTTTCCAAAAGAAAAACTTTCTTCCTTTTTATTTAATTTTTTTCCATTTTGGTGAGGTTGTCCTGCAGTGATTAAGGTCTACACACACACACATACACATAAACAGAAAGAAAAGTTTTCACCTAAACTTGAGTCCCCTGTTTTTAAATAAATAATAAGATAACATTTAACAGATTTAACCTTGCTTTTGACTTTATACCTTAGGAAAAAATGGTGGAGGCCAAATGATATAATTGGAAATAATTGACTCCAAATATTTGTTCACTTGTTTAATGAAATATGCATATTCTAAAATTTTTATTATATACAAGTGGGCAAATATTTAGTCAGCTGTATATATGTATGTATATATGGAATAGGGTGAGAGAGAAGAGAACATCCTAAAAAAAAAATGTAGTATATGTAGATTTATATATTGCCAACACATGAATTTTTCCTGTAACAAATTCTTTTGTTTCCACATACAATCTTCTTTTTTTTACATGTTTTTATTGAGTTATAGTCAGTTTACAATGTTGTGTCAATTTCCAGTGTAGAGCACAATTTTTCAGTTATACATGAACATACATATATTCATTGTCACATTCTTTTTCGCTGTGAGCTGCCACAAGATCTTATATATATTTCCCTGTGCTATACAGTATAATCTTGTTTATCTAGTCTACATATGCCTGTCAGTATCTACAAATTTCAAACTCGTAGTCTGTCCCTTCCCACTTCCCACCCCCCTCTCCCCTGGCAACCACAAGTTTATTCTATGTCTATGAGTCTGCTTCTGTTTAGCATTTATGTTTTTTTTTTGTTTTTTTTTTTTTTTTTTAGATTCCACATATGAACGATCTCATATTGTATTTTTCTTTCTCTTTCTGGCTTACTTCACTTAGAATGACATTCTCCAGGGACATCCATGTTGCTGCAAATGACGTTATGTTGTCAGTTTTTATGGCTGAATAGTATTCTGTTGTATAGATATACCACAGCTTCTTTATCCAGTCATCTGTCGATGGACATTTAGGCTGCTTCCATGTCTTGACTATTGTAAATAATGCTGCTATGAACATTGGGGTGCAGGTGTCATCCTGAAGTAGGGTTTCTTCTAGATATATGCCCAGGAGTGGGATTTCTGGGTCATATGGTAAGTCTATTCCTAGTCTTTTGAGGAATCTCCATACTGTTTTCCACAGTGGCTGCACCAAAGTGCATTCCCACCAGCAGTGTAAGAGTGTTCCCTTTTCTCCACAGCCTCTCCAGCATTTGTCACTTGTATGTTTCCATATACAATCCTTCATTACTCATTGCCTTGATAAAGAGTATAAATAAAGGGTGAGAGACTAAGAATGGGATGATTCTGGATTTAGCAGGTTAGGAGGAAGGTTTTTTTTTTTTCTTTAGAGTTTTAAGAACAAAGAAATTCACAACCATGAAAGAAAAACAAAGTTAGTTGTTGGAGGAGGTCACAAAAAGGACTTGACTGCTGGCTGACCCCAGAGCTGGACTTGGGTAATCAGAGGCTCCTCAGCCCCTTCCCATCCTTGGAATATACATCCTGTCTTCCCATCCAACAGTGGGAGCCATTTTCAAGGATGCGGCCTTGAGAGAGTAATGTGTTACTGAAACTGACTGAACTCAATTAAGGCCTCTGTGTAAACATCTAAGATGCTTGAGGGCAGTTACAGAGATCTACTCGTCTTGTGGTACCCAAGACAAGCCTCCTATGTAGGTTCCCTTGCTTATTAAACCTGCCACCTACCAGTCTGGAGTGGCCTGCCTCTTTTTTCGGTCTCTCCTTGCCCTCTGTATATGGGGGCCAGTTTGCAAACCAACATTAGCGGATGCTTGTAATCAAATTGTCCAACTTAATTATAATTATATATTAGGAAAATTTCTAAACTATCCTCTGTGATAACTACTGCATTAAAATTTGGGACCTGGGCAGTGACAGGCACATAAAAAGACTTTATCCTTATTGACTGCTATTTGCAAAATAAGAACTATTTCCATGAAAGAAAATGAGCCACTGGTCCAGGCCAACTGACATTCAAATGCAGATTCTGTCACTTTGCACAAACATGAAAATGCTGCCTAACTTTTCTGAGCCCCAGCTTTCTGTTATGTAAAACAAGGTTAATAATGAATACCTTACTCGGTTGTTCTGAGGTGCTAATGAGATCACACATAGCTCAAGACACTGCACGTAGCATCTTGCAGGTGTTCAGTAATTTTTTTCTTGTTTTAATGGAAGAAAATTAAATTGGATTGTGATATTAAAAATCACAGTTGCTCATTGTGTATTAAACATGAATATTCTCTTAGCAAGACAGGATTGGTATGAGTAGGTAGTCCCAAAATGTGTTCTAAAATATTTTTTACGTGTATCTTCAACTATAATATTGTGAGAGGAGCAGTAAGTAAGGAAAACACACACCTAGTCACACACACACACATACACACAGAAAGAAGCACAGATAAAAGGCTTTGTGAGTCCATGGAAGGCAACTTCTAAGAAATTCCAGAACTCTTGTTGTGCAGACTTTGAAAGGGCCTCTGGTTTGCATTAAAGTGCTGGCACAGAATATAAAAACAAAAGTTTAAATCCTAAGGAAATAAAATGGAATATAGAAAAAAACCAAAACCTTGAAGCACAAAGGCATTGCTGTAGCATTATTTATTATTATAAACCCTTTGAAAGCCACCCAAATGCCTAAATATTGAGTAACAGTAAAACAGGTTATGGCATGTTACATAGTTATCCAAATGATGTTTATGAAGAGTATGTAATAGCATAAAAAACATAGTTTTGATGTAAAGAAAAATAAAACACAGGAGGCAAAAGCAGAGATAGAATATGATAGGTATGTTTTTTAATAAAGCATGTACCTCGCTGCAAAAAATACTATAAAGAGGCAAAACACTAGCATAAATTCGATGTGGGTGATGGGACCGAGTAATCATCTTTCATCTTCCTAAGTTCTGTATTTCCCATGGTTTTTTGTAATGGAAAAAAAATCAGAATTTATTCTCTTTTGAGCTGCCATTCTACTTTTTACGTATAAAACCAATCATGGACTTATATCAACAGGGAAAGCATAAATACAGTAGTTATTTCAAAGGTGAGAATTTACCTGGGAAATAGGTTACAGGTTTGGGGCATCACCTGCTTCTCCTGGGGGAAGTAGCGTTGCTGAATTGATCCAGACAGGCACAGAAAGCCTATAGAAAGAAAGTCTGTTCTCCCGTCCTTCTACCTACTGGTCTCTCCTTGCTGCCCTCTACTGGCAGAACCTGGGAAGCGACTGGCAACTGAGTTCTAGTCAGAGCATCATGAAGCAGGGTATGAAAATTGGTGGATTTGGAACAAAAAGACAATAACAATAACAGTCACAGGCTTATCCTGAATAAACAGTAAGAATAATGCATTAAATGCACAGCTCAAGACTAAAATCTTAGAGTAACAGTATTGAGACACAGAAACCTTTATTAGTGAATTTTGTTAATTTGATTACCAAAGCCAAAATGCTTCCTAATGGGATGAATTGAGTACAAATAAGTGATGTTACACTTTTAACATGTATCATTTGTTTTTATTAAAGTGAGTCAGCCATCACCATTCTACTCCAATAGACATTTTATTAAGGAAACTAATTTAAACGTACATGATAAATGAACTGTGTTGAAAATTCTATTTTTCTTCAATTCTAACCTCCTGATCTTAATTAACTTCTCTGCTACTGTTCCCATAGAAACTGACAATGCAATCAATAAGATGCAAAGGCAGTGAGGTACATGCAGAAGCATTCCACAAGTACAGTAACAACATTTGTTGTAAATCATGGGACAAATTAGTATTTGCAGTTAGATTAGTGGTAATCTACATCAAAATTCAAAATGAAAAATGCACTCTCATGGTAAACAAAGATGATAAGCTTTCCCCAAGCAACTGGGTTTTTTTCCTATTCCAATGTAAAGTAAGCGCAATGCCCAGGAAATTAAGGATCCCATTTTTGTTTGGCACTTCTTTTGGTTTCCCTGGTTTTCTTTTATCATGCCACGTTCTATGCCCTTACCCCCCACATATTTTCTCACAAACAAACAAAAATCAAAGCAACATAATATATAAAACAGTCTTTACATGAAAGACTTCTTTCCCCGCCCTTTTCACTCTAGATTCATGGGCTAATTACAGCTGATGCTTGAACAACACAGGTTTGAACTGCACAAGTCCACTTATATGCAGAAGTTTTTTAGTAAATATGTACTACAGTGCTACAGGACATGCTGTCGATTGAATCCGTAAGTATGGAACTGCGAATGTGAGGGTTGACTGTAAAGGTATTGTTGGATTTTTGACTGCTGGGGATTGGTGCCCCTAATCCCCACACTGTTCAGAAGTCAATTATATTCACAAAATTGTACATTTGGGGCAGAGACCAGGGCAAATTTCTTCTAGAGTTGCCCTTACCTGATTAAACAAACAAACAAACAAACAAACAAACAAACAAACGCCAATTGGGTTTAACTCTACCAGTTAGACCATGAACCAAATGCTGAGTGCAGTAGTTGTCAGCATCATGACTATGTTCCAGTTAAGTGCCCTGGTCACCTTCCAATTTAGCCCTTCCGGGTGTGAGGACATTAGCATGCCACCATCCCTTCTGAGGTTTGTTTGCAAGTAGCTGATTACCAATAATAGTTGACAAAACAAACAAAAGCAAACAATAATTATAAATGTTTTATTTAAAAAGATGAGTCAAGTCTGTTCAAGGTTATTTCTATATACTTTAACTCTCCATCCTTGTGTATTGATGTGGTTTTACTAATGCAGAAGAGTGGATGAAGACATATGAGTTCAGAAACTTTACTTTAACTTTATTTCTCCAAAGCATTTTGGAGAAAAATGGTCAGGACTGTGATAATCCATGCTTATCATTTTCCTTTCATCTTTCCTGTCTTGCCCCACTGTGCCAAAAAAAAAAAAAAAAAAAGAGAGAGAGAGACAGTTATTCTTAAATTTGTCTTCACCAATGCACCAATAAAATGCTAAAACACTTTGACATCAAAAATTCTTACCATTGGGCTTTTCATTTTTCAAATGTATATGATGATGCTTAATTGATTTACTACACAAGTAGTTATTTCAAGATCATCTCATATTTTGAATATAGGTAGATAGAAATAGATGTATAAATAAATTATAAAATAAATAATTAGGTCAACTCATTGGGACTTCTGATATATTCTCGGGTATATTAAGAATAGATTATGATGTTTACATTATTCTGTACAATATGACCTCTTTCTTGTCTCCAAATACTGGGCAAGTATATTAAGAGAATTTAAGAGCTACACAGATCTAGCACTTTATCTAAGTTATATACTGTGTTGTTACTTTTCTTGTTCTTTTTTTAGTGATATAGAGGACAGCTAGTCTTCCTTTCAGTATGCATACTGATGAACTTTGAAGGATGAAATTTCACAATTACTCAATCCCAGTTGTCTTCAGTGTCATGCCATTTCTCTTCAGCTCTCTTAAAGCATATGACTTTGAACTTCTTCATTATCCTTGTTGTCTGTTGTATTACTGTTCACCAGTTCTTAGTTTCCCTCCTCTGTAGGAGATGGATGTGTCCCTGCCCTGTTAAGCTCGGGAGTGAACATGTGATATGCATGAACCGATGGAATAGAAGTGAAAATTATGTCACTTCTGGATAGGAGCTTTAAGAACGAGTGGGTACGTTTAAGCTCATTTTTCTCTTTGTTACAATTAAAAGTAGAGTTGCAGATTTTGGCTCTTTTGTCAGCTTGGGCATGAGAATACCAACAATGACACTGTGGAACAGATCATCCATCTAATTTGTAATGAACATAAAGCATGAACATGATATAAATCCTCATTGCTTGAAGGCTGTGGTCATCAAACCAAGGTCTGATTTGTTTGTTTTCATAAGTGAAGTTTTACTGGAACACAGCCATGCTTGTTTGTTCATGGATTGACTGAGGGTGCATTCATGCTACAATGGCAGAATTGAGTATTTGCAACAGAAACTGTGATTCAAGAAGCCTGAAATATTTACCATCTGGCTCTTACAGAAACATTTCTGACCTAGCTTTAAGTCCTTGAGATTTCAGAGACATTTGTTACTGCAACTTAAACTAGACCATCATTTGATGACTCCTCTCTTTGTATTTGGTCATAGCCTCAGAAATTGGGCATAAATCCCAATATTATTTGTTTTCAGTATTATCTAATAGAGGAGGCAACCTTGCACTAGAGAACGACCTAACTCTGGAGGAGAAACAGAGTGAACCAGGCACAGAGTCCAAGGAACAGAGGCAGCTCAGTTACAACCCAGGCAAAATCAGCATAAGTCTTGGTGAGACAGCCTGTCTGAGTCAGCTCGGGCTGCCGTACCAGATACCAGAGACTGGGGTGGTTTAAACAACAGACATTTATTTCTCATGGTTCTGGAGTCAGGGAGTTTGAGACCAGGATGCCAGCATGGGAGAGTTCTGATGACAGCCCTCCTCCTGACTTGGAGATGTCTGCTTTCTCACTGTGTCCTCACCAGGATGACAGACAGACAAACAGAGAGAATGAGGAGAGGGTGGCAGAGAGAGAGAGAGACAAAGAGACAGAGGGAGAGGGTGAGGGAGAGGGAGAGAGAGAGAGCTCATTCTCTTCCTCTTTTTATACGAACTCTAACCCCACCATGGGCACCTCACCCTCATGACTCTTCTAAACTTAATTACCTCCCAAAGGTCCTACCTCCAAATACTACCATCCTGGAAGTTCAGGGCTTCAAAATATAAATTGAGTAGAGACACAAATATTCAGTCCATAACACAGCCCAATGCTAGGCCACCCAGATGGTGGCCAAGGATTAAAGAGACAGGATGACGAGCAGTTGTCATATGTGAGATCATATAGGAGCCCTTTGCTAGACTGATAACTCGGGCAGCGTTCTGGTTGTCAGGATGAAGACAACCAGAACCAGGTGTCTACAGGGCAAAATAACAGGGTCCTGAAATATGTGGGCAGCATTCTGAGTGCATTTCTGCATTTCAGGGGCAATGTGTTAAGACATAAGAGATGGGACCTAGAACAGAAACAGTTCTCAAGATTGAAGAGATGAGTGTGGCAGTGGAAGAAAAGTGTTTTCAGACCAATGTGGAGAGAAGGAGAAGAAAAGGAATGGAGGGCAAACAGACAACTATAGCTAATTCTATGGACATTGGCTCCCGACTGACAAAGGGGACCACAGTTGCCCATTGTCTGGCCTGGCAATTTAAGTCTTGGGATCTCTGGATGGGGGAGGAGAAGGAATACAGAAGATGGTGATCTATGACTACTTTTGTTAAGCTTGTGTGTAAAAGTGGACAGGACTGAGCATGGGAAGAGCTGCAGACTCAGCTATAATAATCTGGGGGAAGGCAGAGTGGAAATACCTTCCTACTATTTTACACTAAACTGTATCTTTGCCTCTATCGTCATGTTTAGTCATTACATCTTTCCATATTATCACAGGCTAGCCATTGCTTTTCTGGTTTAGTTTGTTCCTTAGGCATTCTAAATCCTACGATCAGTGATTTTATGTATATTTTCATTGTTTGAGCTCAAACTCTTTTGAGTCTTCTGCCCACAAATCCTTTTGCGACCATAAACCGGTTTCGATCCCTAAGCTTTCCTTTCCTGGCTTCTTCGTCTTGCTTGAGAAACTCCCTAAACATCGCGAATCGGTTCCACCACACATGCATCCTTCTAAACTTGGCAGGTTCCAAAATGCAACGCAGCAATTCTTAGTCTTCTCCAATTGATTCCCAATTATAATGCAGGCATTATAATCCCAACAGATGTTCCACTCTATCTTCAAGCCCCAATTACAACGCATTCATTCATTCAATCAATAATATTTTTAGCATTTACTGTATGCCAGGCTCTCTGCTAGCTGTTAGAGGAAGAGCAGTACATGAGATAGGCATGGCCCCTGCTTTCACGGAGTTAGTGAATGAGACAAACAGAAGCCGAGCAACTAAGATATATTGTGATTGGGGCAGTAATGGAGGGCAGGTGTGTAGTCAACTTTAGTCACAATTCATCCCACCTCCTCAGTTTTGCTTTATCACATTAAAAGCTAGAAAAGTGCTTCCCTTGCCTCCCAGCTGTCCAGAGTTTATGCTTGTGACCAGGGTCCACCAGTCAGATCTACCAACATGTCAATTCAGAAAAGACTAATTAGAAAAAAAGAAAAAAAAAGAAAAAAAGAAGCCGAATGTAACTTAACATGGCAAGGCTGGGAGAGAGCAGCCACCATTCATTTAGTAGTGACAAAGGACTGAATGGTGGCAGCTCAGAGAGTCTAAGGTAGTGGATTTTGTTATACCAGTATTAACAAAGATAGGAGCTCCTTAGAGGAAATTCAGACATTTCTTTTTCTGTTGATGCAGCCACCAAGCCTGTTTCTCTAGCCCTCTGCTCTGAGATATTATCTGCTATTTAATAAGAAATTTTCTTCTCTGCTTAAACCATCTAATTTGGGGGGGGGGTTGCAAATAGCTCAAACTCTAACAAATGTAAGGAGAGTGTGTGGGAATATATAGCAGGGACACATAACTTGGGTGACAGTAGGCTGTACAATACTGCCTGAAGAAATCAACATCCACACTGGGGCTCAGCGGGTACGCAACGCCGATTCAGATGAAGCAAGTGGGACACGGGTTTGCAGGAAGAGGACACAGCCGAGGAGTGAGGGAGCATAGCATACTGATAGAATTCAGGATGATCAAGGGATGCGGTGAGGGCAAGAGGTGGGCCTGGAGGCAGTGATGGAAAATGAAGCCACAGAAATACACAAGGACCGTATCAGTCTGACCATTAAAGCCACGAAACGAATTGTTTGAATTGTACTCTAAGAGCAATGGGGAGTTTAGGAAGTATTTTAGGCGGATAGGGACATAATCAGGTATGTACTTTGGGAAGATCATTTTGGCTTCAGTCGGGAAACTGTGCTGCAGTGGGACAAGAACCAAGGCAGGGAGATTGTAGTGGTTGGGGTCAGAACTGGTGGCTTGAGCTGGAGGGGAGCAAGAGGGAAAGGAAGAAATAGACATATTTGAGACAGTGCTTTACAGCTTAGTTTATCAAAATGACTAAGGTCATTTAAAGTGTGCGTCCTTAACTTTCCTCTTTTCCTCTTCAAGGCTTTTTATTTTGTTTTCAAATATTTATTGGTTTTTTGTTTTGTTTTGTATTGTCTTGTTTTTAATGTGCTAGCAACTATTTCAGGTGTCAGGAACATCATCAGTGAATGAGTAAGAAGAGGCATCTGTTCTTATGGAGAACAGGAAGCAAACAATAAACAAATAATTACCGAGAAATGATTTCAGTGACTGATGTTACCCTATTAATTAAATCAGGGAGATGTGACAAAAAGTGACCTGAATAGAGGCTCCATCACACTGGGAGGTCAGAGAAAGCCTCTTTGAGAGTGTTACGTTTGAGTGGAAACCTGAGTAATGGGAAGTTACTGGCCATTAGGAGGTTTTGGGAATGAGTATCCGAGGTAGAGGGACAAGCTAGGGCAAATGCAGATGGGGGAACGACCTTGTGTGTGTGAAGAAATAAATTAAAGAAAGCTAGTGTGGCTGGAGCAAGGGGAGAGTGGAGAGAGAAGAAAGAGTGGATGAAGAGACAATCATAAGACACTTTTTATGAAAGATCTTGAGAGGCCATTGGGAATTTTGGGTTTAAGTACAATATTGCTGTATTTTCATCCTTCCTCTTTTTAGCTTCTGCTTCAGAACAACAACAAAAAACAGTTCAGTCATCCCTCACTGTCCTTGGGAGACTGGTTCTAGGGCCAATCTAGAATGGCTACCAAATCTGCAGATGCTCAAGCCCTGTGTGTAAGATGACCTTGTGCCGTTGGCCCTCCACAGGCTCCTTATCTGCCAGTGGGCAGGGCCGACTGTCTTCCCCAGACTCTATTAGAGGTGTTTACAAATTGTCCTAGCTTAACTTCAGCCTTTGCTTAAGCGCAAAACATATTCAACTTATTTATTTGATAAATATTTATTGAAAGTCTACCTACTATGTGTTAGACATTGTGTGTACCTGTTACAAAAAAAGAAGGAAGGAAGGAGAGAAAGAAGGAGGGAAGGAAGAAAGAGGGGAAGGAAGAAAAAAAAAAAAAGAAAAGAAAGGAAGAAAAGAACCTTGTTGCCTCTTACTGGGCAATTCCCTTGGTATAAAATTCCATCTCATACCTTCTTTTTCTTTCCACATAAGTAATAATACTAATCTTCACCCATCACCTTCTACTACTCAATCCTGACATCTGTGTGCCTCGCTGCATAATCTACTCCAGGAAAGCTCATTGGCTAAGACCCGCTTGCCAGCTCCCGGGGCCTCTCCTTTGTCCCATCCCACTGACTCTCTTCTAGCCATTTGCCTCTTTGATTACCTGGAGCTAAACATTTCCTTTCTTAGTTTCTATGTCCCTAAATACTCTCCACTCGCCTCTCCCCTGACTGCATGCTATCAGTTTCATTCACTGCCTTCTTTTTTCCCTTATGCCTTGGAAATGTGGGCATTTCTGAATTTTCAGCCCTTGAGCTTTTTCCTTTATTTTTCCCATACTCTTTTTTTTTTTTTTTTTTCTCTGGAGAATCCCAATTCAGTTATAGTCTTGGGCTACCACTTCAGAGAAGGATTCACTGTTTCTTTTCATTGGAATATCCCATCAGATCATTAAATTCAGTCTTTGACATGAAACATCTCTTTTTTACCCCTAAACCCTGTAATCCTCCTTTATTTCCTGATCTCATTTTGTTCTGACTGCAACTCTCTTTTCTGGAAGTTGACTCTTCCCTGCCTAAACGATTGTCAAGGCTTTCTGCCTCCTCTTCCTTTCCCCCATTTTTTTTTCCTGTGTGCTGTAAGCAAAACTAAATTTCCTAAAAGACAGGTGCTATTCTGTGGTTTCCTATGCTAAACACGAAATTTACTAATGTGGTCTTTTAGGTTCTTCAGGATCCCATTACACCTTACAGTTCTACTTTCATCTCCTCTGCTCTCCTGTAGACTTCCTCTGCTCCCATCAATCCCGATTTCTCATTGTTATTGAAAGTTACACTTTCTTTCCTCCTGCAATATCCAATACTGAGATATTTTTTCTTTTTTCTCTCTCTTATTTCATCCTATTGAGAATCTTACTGATTTTTCAAAGCCTGGTTCAAATATTTCAGCCCTTTTGAAAACTAAAAATGATTCTAAGCAATAAATAATGCCCCATTCCCCTACAGTGAGAATCAGGAATCCATTTGCTCAGCAGATACTTTTGTGCTTCAACTATTGCCAGATACTGTCCAAGGTACTGGAGATGCAGCCATGACTGAGACAAAGTTCCCATCCTCAGGACCTTACATTAAGAGTGTGTGCAGGTTGTAGATACAAACTAATAGACATTAAATAGATAAACAGGTTTATACTGTATAGCACAGGGAACTATATTCAATATCTTATAGTAACCTACGGTGAAAAAGAGTATGAAAACGAATATATGTATGTTCCTATGTGACTGAAGTATTGTGCTGTGCACTAGAAATTGATACAACATTGTAAACTGACTGTACGTTAATAAAAATATAAAAAAGTAAAAAAAGTGTGGGGAGGGTGGAGACAGACAATATATTAATATGCAAAAGGGCGTACGTATAATAACAGCTAGTGTAAGTGCTAGGGAGAAAAGTAAAGCGGAGTAAAGGTAGAGAGTGTGACAGAGGCTGTCTTTCTAGATAAGGAGGTCAGGAAAATCTTTTCTGAGGAGTCGATGTTTGGAAGAGGAGCGCTGAGTGAAGTGAATGAGCAAACCACCTGTGATTGATATCGTGTCTCCACTTGACTGAGCCAAGGGATGCCCAGCGAGCTGGGTAAACATTATTTCTGGGTGTGTCTGTGACAGTGTCTTCAGAAGAAAACAGTGGACTCAGTGGACATTATAAAGATCACTCTCACCCAAGTGGGTGGGCATCATCCAGTCCTTGGAGGGCCTGAACAGAACAAAAAGATGGAGGAAGGTTGAATTCACTCTCTCTGCTTGAGATGGGACATCCATCTTCTGGATCCAGTTATCTGGAGGAGGAATCTCCTAGAAAGAGAGAAAAGAAACTGCAGATGCTGGGTATGCGTGGTGGACAGGAGGGAAAACATGGAGGCAGGTGAGACTGGAGCACAGTGAGTGAGGGACAGAGAGCAGGAGGTAATGTGGGAGAGGCAGGGAGGAGCCAAAACCACTGAGAGCCTTGTAGGCCATGGAAAGAAGTGTGCTGGAGGCCACTGGAGGGTTTTAAGCAGAGGAGTGACATGGTCTGACTTACATTCAAAGAGGTTCATTCTGGCTGTTGTGTATGCTAGATTGTGGGTGGCCAAGAGGGGAAACAGTCAAGTTAAGAGGTTATTACAGTAATCCATGCAGGAGGTAATGGTGACCTCACATCAGGGTGGAATCAATGTCTCCTTTGCATTAAGCACCTATTATAACACTTAAAACACTGAACCTTGCATTTTGGATGTTTGTCTGCAGGGATGTCACCCCATCCTGAGGAGGGACACGTTTGTACACTTGTCCACTTCTGTATTTTCTACAGTGCCTAGCACTGGACTTCCCACACAGATTGATAGGATGAGCTGCATTTTATCATCCTCTCTCTGTATTTCACACTTTTAGAGACTTTTATTTAAATTCGACTCAGTTTTTTTCTTTCCTTGTATAGGACACATAATGACAGTTTCTTCCAACTTTTCTCCTGGGTCTTGATTGACTTTCTTTTAGCTGTCTTTGTGTCCCTTCTCTGAAATGTAGTAAATAGAAGTAGCCTTGGTAATAGTAGACCGTAAGAACCTTAATTTCGTACCATCTCCCTGTTTTATTTTTTCTACTTGCAAGGCATAAACTATAAGGGACTTAAAAATGAGATTAAAATTCTTCGCAGGGAAATCATAAGGCAGTGTGCGATTGGATCATCTACCTCCTTCTCTGCTTGAGATCCACCTTAGAAGCTTCTGGGCCTTGTAATCCAGTAGCAAATCTAGCTCATATATAACATGTTACTTGACTTCTGACAGGTAGCCAGCATTGGGCTTGATAGCATGTTATTAGCTATGGGTGAACTGTGACAATTCATTTTAATTTCTCCAAGTTTCAGTTTCCTTTTTTTAGGGAGGAGGAGCCAATAATATATCTATAATACAGGATTGTGGGGGGGATTAAAAGAGGTAGATATAAAGTGCTTGTCTGAATATCTGGAAAATACAGAGCCCAGCGAATATTAACCCTCACCTCTACCCGGCTTTTCTTAGCTGGCATACTGAAATGCTTCATTATCCAACTTAGACCCATTCTCAGCCCAGAAGCCTGACTCCCAGAGACAGCATTATCTGAACTCCCCTGACAACTGGCTTTTCAATGGGTTCAGCCAGTGAGGGGTCGGAACAGGAGCTGAGAGCAGGAGAGAAGAGGGGAGAACAGAGCAGGGAGGTATTCCCCCACCCTCCCTGCTTTCATGGTGAGCGCCTGGCAGTGCCTGGGTCCTTCCTTATCTATTTATTGCTTTGCTCGTAGTTCTTCCTTCCTGTCTCCAGCCCTCCCTGGGCTCTAGTAACACTATTTCCTCCCCCTATAGTTAGTGACAGAGTGAGGCAACACCCCTGAACCCTGTCTACACCTCTGAAAGTAGCCCCTTTGATACATTCTCTTCCCTTGAACCATCAGAATGGAGCTTTGTTTCCTGTGGTGGACCTGGACTAACACCTTTCACATTCTTCCTTTCAGCAAAAGCTGGTTTCATTAAATTTGGGAAAGATTTGGGACCTGTGGAGCAGGATTTACATTATTTCAGCAAATACTTGCTACTGCCCAGGCAACAGGGATATTACATAATCAGGATCCAACCCCTGCTCTCAAAAAGTCTGCAGTCTCCTGGGGGTACGAGGATTGGGATGGGTGGGGGACAAAGGCAATATTTACAAAGGTAAATATTTAAGTACCAAGAGCATAATAATGTCTAAATATACAGGAAATTGTAGAAGAATTAAGTTGAGAGCAAGCACTCCCACAAAGAAACTCTATTGATTTTAAGGGTGAATAGAAATCTGTCAGATGGGGGTGGTGAGGTATATTTTTTCAGGCCAAGAAAAGTAACAGCAGGTGCAAAGACTTAGAGTTTTAAATTTGCTTGGTACATTTGATGTATATTTTGAAATAATAAGGGTTTGGAATAATGTTAGATGTGGGCAGAGGGCATGGGGGGGGGGTCGTGGTAACAGTGCGCATTACTGAAGCAGCAGGAGATGAGAATGGCAGTCAGGGACGAGATCACAGAGGCTTTATACGATACTCCAGGAAGTTTGGACTCTATCCTAATAGGTGTATGTTAAGCCACTGATTCGTTTTAAGCAACTGAGTTATTCAATCCAACTTGTAGCATTAGAAAAAGAACAGTGAAGGGGATATGGATGATGGAGAGAACAAGATTGCAGTTCGGGGGCAAAGTAGACTTGCTCTAGTCCAGAAAGGAGAGGATAAGAGATGGAAAAATGTAGTGATGAGGGCGAGAAAAAGAAAAGGAGACATTCTAGAAACTTTTGTAAGTAGTATGGGTAAGATTCAGTGACAATCATAAGTGAGAGCAGACAAAGACACCTAGGGCGGCACTGAATTTCTGACTCATGGTGGATGTTGGCACCACTGGCTGTTAGTTTTGGTGGGGGGGGGTGGTTTATTCCATTTGAATATGTTGAGGTGAAAAATTTGTAGCAGGGACAGGTCTAGGTTTTGTGGGAACCAAAGCTAGTACCATTTTGGAAACCTCTTTAAGAAAAAGAATTCAGAAGTAAATACTAATTGTGCTGATGTGTTACCATCAGTCTTGGGGAAAGTACTGTCTGTGAGGAGGCAGTGAGAATATGGCACAGGTGGGAGTTGAGAGTGAAGTCTTTCATGAAACTGATCCAAATTGGGGCATATTCTAAAAAATTAAATAAACTGCCCAGGAATTTTAAAAATGTCAATACCTTGAAATACAAAGAAAGACCCAGAAACTACTCCAGATTAGGGAAAGTAAATGGATATAACATTGAATGCAGCTCATAATCCTGGCTTTTCTTTTAGCACAAAGGATGTTATTGCGTATGAAATAGAATGGTCCTTATATCAATAATGATGTATGTAGGATTAAAATAGCATCACGTCTGAAAATTACCCTCAGATGTTCAGGAGAGAGGGAAAAAAAGAGAGAGAGAAAAAAGGATAAAACAAAGGTACTAAAATGTTAACATTTGTGTATTCTGGGTAAAGGGTGCTTGGGATTTCACTGTATTATTTTGCAGCTTCTCTGTAAGTCTGGAATTAGGTCAAAATAAAAACATTGTTTTTAAGAAAAGTAAGGTTTTGGAGGCAGACAATCTTGATTTGAATCCTAGTGGTGCCACTTCATAGTTCATGTTTTGACACAAATTGTATAACATCTTTCTATCTTATTTGCTTTAGATATAAGTTAGAAATGGTAGGTTATTGTATTAACTAAAACGAAAAGATGTAATATTTGTAAGATGATTCACAAGGTTCCTAGACAAAATTCTCAATAAATGACCACTGTTATTATTAATAAACAGTGATTTCCATTCCAGACACTTGCAAAGGAAGCAATGTCTTTAAAATATAACCAAATTTGAGAATATCTGTTAGGGCAAGGAGATGGAAGTGGCTGAGGTGTGGAAAACAAACTGATGGCATTGAAATGGGGCATGCATTCAATCAAAGTTTAGGTTTGGGAGTGGGGAGGACAGAAGTTTGAAGGGAGAGAAAAAAAATAGGTGATAGGGAGGGGTCTGAGTACAGCCTGATGATTCTAGGCATGGGGGGCATGGATGGTGCATCTGGGCTTTAGATTTCCATCATTATTATAAAGATGGTAGGGGCCAAACTTGGCAGAAGATCCAAGATGATTTTCTAGAGAGGTTTGGGAAGACCCTGGTTTGCAACATTAGTACAATAAATACACTTGCAATAGAATTTCTATAAATTCTTCCCCAGATGTCCAACAGATATGTCTGCATTGAAGCTCTGTAGCTCTATTTTGGGAAGTCAGAGCAGCTGTGTGCTGAGCAAACTATGTTCAGGGACAGAACATAGAAGGGAAAATTGCTTTATTGTTTATCCAAGAAGCCCAGTTCCATGGCTAAACTTGCTATATGGTTATAATTTAAAAAATTTTTATATTCTCTTTTTCTAAGAATTACCTATTGAATATTTTCTTAGTGTGTTCAGTCTGCTGTAACAGAATATTATAACATGGGTATATAAACAACATAAACTTATCCCACAGTTCTAGGGGCTAGAAAATCCATGATCACAGTACTGGTGGGTTCAATGTCTGGTGAGAGCCAACTTCTTAGATGACCATCTTTTCACTGTAACCTCACAAGGGAGCGTTCTTAGGTCTTTATGAGGGTGCTATTCCCATTCATGAGGGCGCCATCCTTATAATCTAATCACCTTGAAAGCCTCACCTCTGAATATCATTCCTGTTGGCCGTAGGTTTCAATATATGATTTTTGGGGGAACACAAACATTTAAGCCACAGCAAATATTAAGGTCATATTCTATTCTTCTTTATGTTTCCAGAATCTTTTATAATGCCTTCAAGGCATTCAGTAGAGATATGGTGTCAATTATCAAGAGGAATTTGTTGAATGAATGATTCAATGGGTTAGTGATTAATGAAGTCACAGGAGTAGTTTTATTATGAAGAGATTTTATTTTTAGTGCCATTTGTTATTACACTTTACTGGTAAGTCCTTAGATTTATGAATCTCATTGTTTCAAGGCTTGGTTTGTAATCTTTAGATGGAGAGGGGAAATAACATGTTCATCTTGACTTTATAAGAATGTAATGTGAAGCAAGTCTGCAGAAAGCTGTTACAGGTTTTTTTTTTTTTTTTTTTTTGGTTTGGGGTTTTTTTTTTTTTTTGGTTTTTTTGAGTATAGGTTCTATGTTAAGAACAGGGTAATAGCATTATTACTGGGTGTAGGACATAAAAAATGACATGACTATCCATCTTCATAATGCTCATTCTTTTCCCTCCTCTGACTTTAAAAATTAATTTGATTATACAACTGTCTTATAAGGTTAATCAAGAATGATTCTGTCTATTAAAAATAGCGAAGGTATAAATAAATGAAATTAAAATGGCTCCTACCCCAAAATTGTGCTTACAGATCTGCAGGATATTGACTGAGTAGTATTACACCAGCTCAGTCCACGAGTGCAGTTTCTTAGAATAATGATGTGGAATGTGTACCTAGTGTTCTAATTAAAACCCACGGTCATTCATCTATCTAATTGCAGCAATGCCCTCCAGGATACTTCCACTCCAAATGTACCATTCTTCTTTTGCCTGAGCAAGTGACTTTAAAACCACCTGGCGTCTTGCCAAGACCTGAAGTGAAAAATTTACTGTGAGATCGCACTAGAAACAGGATTACAGAATGAAAAATCGAAGGGGACAGGCGAAGAAGTGAGACTTTTCTATCAGGTTTCTGGAGGTATAGCTTCTAAGGTTTTCAGCATTAGCTGTCATAATATCTAATTTTCCCCCACAAATTAATAGAAGTCATCTGTTAATAAGTAAAGACTTTCTAAGATACAGTAAAACCCCTGAGCTCCCAATCTAAGAGAAAAATGAAGCTTTACAGAGACAGATATTGTTACTGGGTATGTTTTGATAGATTTAACTCTGAAGGCTGGGATAGTGCATCCAAGGGCACCTAGAGCTAGTACCCAGGTAACCCAAAGATGAATTTCCCTGTTCCAGAAATACCCAGTGCTAGAGTGAAATAAGTGTGCAACATCCTATGGATAGTAAGTATGTAAGTGCTATTCTCTGTTAGCATATATTGTGTTGTTAGTTTGATGGATTTAGATCATATGTGAGGGTGGGTTGAAAGAAGCCTAGGCAGACAGTACTTTTTGATATGAACAATCAGATATCATCATCATCAGAATCATGAAAACTACCATTTAGTTATTAATGATGTACGAGACACTACCTAAGTGACCTACACGTGTGAGGCCACTTAAACCTCAGAACCATCATAAAAATACGTGCTATTTATCCCACTTGAAACATATAAAATTGAGGTACAGAGAGGGAAAGCAACTGGATCAATGTCGTGTATTCAGGGAGGGACAGAGCTGGATTTAAACACAGGCTTCTGGCCCCAAAGTCCAAATTATATACATATGTGCTACTGGCCATTTCAAACTTTGAATTACATGCATTTGGCGATGAGCTCTCTAGTCACATTTCCCTTTTTATTTCACAGAGTAAATATAAGACATTTAGGCTAAAAACATAGTCTATTCCATTAGGCAATGATATCATCAGTGTGTCTCAAATGAAGAGGAGGCTGTTGAAAACAGGAACCACCACCCCTATACTTACATAATTGGAACTGCAGAATGGTTTATGATTTGCACAACATTTACTTGCTCAAACCTTGCCTCCCTTACATCAGTCACTCCAAAGACTTCACAACACTCTGATATCCCTCTCCTAAAACTCCCCTCCTGATGACCTCTGGGTCTAACAGGTAAACAATAAAAAACATGCATTTATTTATTTCTTCTACTGAGACGCCATTTCACAACAGCCTTTGTGGTGGTTTTCCTTGCTGAAGGAAGTCAATAAAGCTCTCTTTGGTTATATGTTAACAGGTTTTCTTTATTTAAACTGGGACCGTGCGTTTCACCGTTTGGCGATTCAACAAGATTCAGCTGAGCCCCTCACCTTGGTCTGCTTAAGCACGTATCTTTCAAGGCTGTTTGCACGCGTTCAGCTCAAAGGTTTCTGGCAGTCAATTGTGAGTCGCGTGTTTTCCGTGTGAACTCTTATTTTGTTGAAGACAAAGGGCTCCTAGAACACTGAGTTTATGGTATTCTGGGAAAATTAGGTTTCACCCGTAGCTGTCCTTGTTTATCTGAAGACGCTTGTCTCTGCGGTAGGCAGGCCCTGCACTGGCCACAGCGGCCCCCACCTGTGGCCTTTGTGGAGTCCTCTTCCGCCGAGTGAGGCCTGCGCACGGCGGCTTGAGACTAATGAGCAGAACATGGAAAAGTGGTAAGACGTTACTTGCAAGAGTAGGTTATAATAAAATGATTACTTATTGGGAGGGGAGAGGGAGACGGAGAAACAAGGCTCACTTAGTTCAGGGAAACCAGCTGCTGCTGGTTCTGGTTCTGACCGGCCCCGCGGAGAGGCCCAGGTGCTGAGGCTCTGATGTCTCCAGCCAATGGCCAGCGGGGGCTTGGAGTCCGAGTGCGCCTGCGCGCGGCTGCTTCCACGTGTGAGCCGCGGGCAGGCGGCTGCCGCCGCAGACAGTTCGGCTGCCGCCACGGGAAACGGCTGGTCTCCGAGGCGGTCAGCTAAGCTGTATCTGGACTTTCGACTCAAGGAAACTGTAAGTTAGTGTTTGCTGTTTTAAGCTGCTGGTTTTGGAGGGGGGGGGGCTGACCTGTTACACACTAATAGGTAAATTATACAGCTCTTGTACGTGAAAGTGGAGTGCGGCCGTGTAAAAACCTGCCATGTGGGGGTGGCTTTGGAAAGAGTGTCGGTGAAAGCTTATCCGTCGTGAACTCGCTTTTAGTACAAATACAGGTTTTAAAGGTACCACCAGTGAGGCCTCGAAAGGAGGCGGCGACCTGCTGTTGGAAACTAGAGAAAGTGGAGGAGGGGTCCTTGTTACATAAGCAGCAGGAAGCTTGACAACTCTGTGGCCTGGAGTAACATGGAAAGTAGAAAATTTGCCTTATGAACTGTTTGATATAGTTACGGAGACTTCTAAACAACGCGTTAAAGGTACCACCTGGTTTCTCTTTGTTGCTACAGTAAAATGGGGGAGAGAACTGAGGGAAGGGATGTTAAAGGGAGTCATGTGCTGATGTTTTTGAAGGTTTTTGACCCCTTCCAGATAGCAGGTAACACTAAAATTATGAAATGTATTCTAACATAAATTGAATCCCAGGTGCTGCCCAGAAAACATCTTTTAGAGATAGAACCAAAGGTGTGACTCTCAAATCTTTTTGTTAAGAGCTCAGTCTGATCACAGGAGGTGTCCTGGCTTACTACTCGGTTATACAAAAGGCCGTATGGAGAGAGCAAGTGTGTGTCTCACAGTTTTTCTCAATAAAAACCAAAACCAAACACAAAACAAACAGTAAGCAACTCTTACCTTGAAGACATTTATTGTGTGACTTCTATCTAATGGAGTGCACTGCAGTGAGATTCATAGGTGGCTCACAAAATTTTTGAATAAATTATAACAGAAACACTTGGCTGGCTTGGACTGTGAGCAACAGACACAGTACCAATAAAAAGAAGCACTCGGGACCCCAAACTTTACCCTGAATTTTCCTACAACACTCTCCATGGAGTTAGAGACACAAGGGCTGGGAACCATTATCAAGGCTGTTTTCTCCGGTTCATTTATTTTCCTTATAGTTTATTAGAAAGAATTAAACCACACACAAGGAATTTGCCTTCCCCACGGAAGGGATAACTGGCCTCCTCTTGTTATGATAAGTGACACGTGTAACCTATCTTGTCTTTGGTGTAATTGTCAGAGACTTTAGAAATCCAACATCCCTGGGCCCTTTATGGACAATGTCTCATTGAGGCATGCGCCCAAGAACTTACAAAATGAAACCACTGTAGACTGTTCTGAAGAATTACTCAGAGGAAATTCTGATTCACTTTCTTCTGTTCTTTTTTTTTTTTTTTTTAATTTTTTTTTTTAGTGGAGCTACCGGAGGTTGAACCCAGGACCTTGTGCATGTTGAGCACATGCTCTAGCATTGAACTATACCCCCTCCCCTGATTTCATTTTTATGCACACTATGTAGGTGATGGTTTCTACAGTGGAGATTATACCGTCGGAAAAGATGATCATTAATCTTAACTTTTCAATGATACTTTCACAGCTTCACTGCTCATGAGACAAATCAAAACTATTTGGCTCAAGTAATAATAGGAAATCTAGTAGCTTTAGACTTTTTATTAACTGGTGCCATTACCAGCAATTTGTGCTGCATTTGGATTCATACTATTAGTCAAATAGAACACTCCTCTGGACTGAAGAAGTTGGCCACTTGACTCTCCAAGGCAGGGCTTACTACTTTCTGGACATACTTCCTTGCTCTGAGTTCAGTAATTTCTGCACGTGGCTTTGAAGCATTATACAAAATCCAGTCATTGCTCTTTTCTTCTTTGTGTGCATCTGCCGTCTTAAATGTTGCTGTGTAGCCACTGTCACATCTCATCCTTTAACAAAAGGAGCAAACAATCATACCCTGGTTTCACTCTAAACTTTTTTTTTTTTTTAAAGATGACATCAGATCATCACAATGCTGTAGATCTGGAATGAGGCTGGTTTTGTTGCCTTTTGGACTGGCCAGAAGATGGCCAAAAGCTAATGTGACTTAGAACTAGACCATCCCCTGAGCCCTTAATCAGTTATGAAATTAAAACCACAGAGTATCATATGACTTATTTAACATTTCCATTTTTACTCAGAGTCTCACCTAGTTGTGTAAGTCCTTGTTTTCAGACATCAACCAACTCAAAGACTGACTCCTTATTGTATCCCAACCTTAGGATTTCTGTCTATTCCATAAGCAATAAAAATTGTGCACTCACTTCCTATAATGAAATACCAATTCACAATTACTTCCTTACATTCTCTCTTGCTGAAGCAAATAAACCTGATTTGCTTATATCATAACAGATTTCTTTATTTAAAAAGAAAGCTCTTACCCTGTGTCACTAGAAATATCTAAACTTAATTCACTTTGTCATTGTCTAACTTAGGCTTTTTAAAGTTTTTATGCATCATTGATTGTCAGTAGCTAGTATTGTAATTTTTCTGGGTATTTTGTTTCTAAAGAAGCTATAAAGGAGTGATAACATCAAGGATTGTGAATAAACATACTTTACATTTAAAAATTTAAAAATAAAAATTTCATTTAAAACTTCAATCTTTATTGTTAATTCTGTGGCTAGTACTGCATAATTATTTGTAGTAATTTCCCCCCTAATCCTGAATATTTTAATGTTGTATAGATAATAGATAAGACCTATGTTTACAGTAGATTCACCTATGGTATAGTTGAAATATAAAACTCCTGATATTTAAGAAGATGCCACTATGCCACATAATCTTAAATATGATTTAACCATTTCACAGTTAGTTGAGTGCCTGATATGGGTGATATGGGTCCAGCACTGCTCTATAGTCAGTGAGTGGTAGAAGAGAAATGCAGATGGGTTTTCCTTCAAGAGGATGACCTTTTTGTTAAGACTACAAAACAGTGACATGGGAAACAATGATGAATTTGGGATTTTCACAGGATCAGAGATATTCAAGGTGGAAGAGCTATTAAGGCATGTGATGATGACTCACCAAAACTGAACCATAACCATACCGGTGCAGTGAAGTTTTTTGATACTTCCCTTTTCATTGGTCAAAAATGATGAAATTTAAAATTTTTTCATATTACCTAATAACATGATTATGCTTCTTTTATGAACGTTTCACTTGATTCCTTTCAAAGCATTGGTCTTTCATTTTCTAAATTATATTCTCCCTAGATAGCCTCTTCCTTCTCTAAGTATACTGCCATACCATCAGATCAGATATCCTTGCCAAATAGAATTTTTGCAGATTTGCTGTCCCAAGCTTCCATTTCAGACTCATTTTTCATCTCTTGCCAGTACTGAGTTGCTGCTTACCTCCTGCTGGGGATGTTCCTTGACAATATAGTGGTGTTTAATAAAAAAGAAAAAAATATTAACATTGCAATATAGGTGTATATGTAAGTGTTTAAGAATCCTTTCGCATAAACACTTTGGGAAGGTAATGAACAGAGTTAGGAAAAAACAGTAACTGTGAGAAAAGTTAAATATATTGTCAAAGTAGGTCATTTTGTATTCTACTTTAAGTTCAAACAGGTCAGAGAACATTTTTGTGCAGAATTAATCCCGTCCTATCAAATGTGTACCAAACCCCCAGGGAAGCCTGATTATGTAGCCTGAGGGCATATGCTAAGAGGTCAATTGACTCATTTCTCAGATTATGCTCATCATTAATGATAATGGACGTTATGTTCTGGGACTAAGGTAAGGGCATACTCTTTTATTGACCATTGGTGCTATTGAAAATAATAGTCATTTATATGGGAGAATTTAAGAGCATCTTGGGGAAGGTGGCCAGGAAAGGTCAATTCAGCCTAACAGAAATAGCATCCAACCATTCAGATGTGTTTGGCTGGAGCTTGAGTCAGAGGAGGGAAGATGTGTTTGACAGAAAAGGGATTTCTCACTTTCATACTACTCATTTGTGTACTTTCAATATACTGTTTTTCCGTGGAGATTAGTGGGTTTTTTTGTTTTCCTTCACCTGTCCTAGCTAGAAAGGTGAGGTGAATAAAATTTTTGCAAAATGTTCCATTGCAAGGAAAATCAGGGGACAAGCTGGAGAATTTCAAACGCTTTGCCTTGCATATGCATGGTGTGTTCAGTTCTGCCTGAGAAGATGTCTTATGGGTCCAAAGTCCCTGAGCTGAGTGGTGTCAGGCAATAGTTGGAAGAATGTTTAAGTCATTGAGCTGAGGAGGAAAAACTGAATTTTGTAGCTGGAAAGAGAACTGAAATTAGAGACTAGGGAAAGTGACCCACAATTCAAGCTGAAAGGGAGAAGCAAAGTGTAAATGGAGAAAGATTATCAGGATCACTAGCATAAGTTACTGAGAAAATGGAAAGAGAGGTGAGGGATGAAATGGGTTTGATCAGTTTGTTCTCCAAGCATCCAGTAGGCCATTTCTGTGGAGCTTATAGGACATAAAAATTGGTGGTTGTGTGAGTGAAGGAAACTTGCCAAATAACAGTGGCTGAAACAGGATAGAAGTATATTTCTCTTCTACATAAAAATCTGGGTTGGCACTCCAAGGCTTTATGGTACAGTATAGTGTTGGGGCATAGGATTCTTCTATCTTGGTGATATGATCACGTCCTCTCTATTCCTGGCCGAGGAAGACATGAAGATAAAGGGTACATGCAATATTTCTTAAGGAGCAGTCTATTACAGTGATACACAGCATTTCTCCTTATCTCCCATTGGCCGGAACATAGTCAGAGATGGCCATGCCTAGCAAAACTTGGCTCTGTGAAATGTATTCTTACTCTGAAAAATTAAAATGGAGGAGGGAGAGTTCTTTTGCTGAAGAATAAAAAGAGAATAGATACTACAAAACAATGAACTCTAATGCAGAGTTAAACTGGACTGAATGCGTTGGAACTGTGTCACCTGGCAAGTTGCCCACTGCTCATAGCCTGCCTAGGCAGTGAGTGGTAAGGGGAGTGTTTCATATATTGGGGGTTCTCTCTACCTTTGAGAAGGAGTTGGAAATCAGAATTGAAATGAGGATGCTATTGATATCATAGTGATATCTCTGTCCTTTCAGTAATCCAGCCTCCAGTGGTCAAGCATTTAGGAACCTCTTAACTGTGGTGAAACATTCTAGGACTTTGAAACAGAGGTCTGATCCCCATAATTGAATTTGTATGCAACAGAGAGCACAGCGGGAGAGAACTTGAATCCTTCTCTTTTGTGGTATTCACACATGTCCAAATGCAACTGAAAAACTTGGTTTCCCCTGAGGGGATTAAACTGGAGCAAGAGAAAATGAGACCTCTTAGAAAATCACCAT
Source organism: Camelus dromedarius (assembly GCF_036321535.1). NCBI lineage: Eukaryota > Metazoa > Chordata > Mammalia > Artiodactyla > Camelidae > Camelus > Camelus dromedarius. Next base: position 28,238,893 of record NC_087450.1, read on the forward strand.
GAGTTAAAGAATCTGGAAAAATGGACTGGCCTTAACAAAGAGCTTAGATGTAAAAGAAAGCAGTGTTTCCAAACAGAGTGTGAGACACATAAGACCGGCCCCTTCCTTCCCACCTGCAATGAGCCAGTGCTTGCTGCTGAAAAGTGGGCTTTGGTCTAAGGGGAAGATCTCTGTATTTAGGGCTCACTTTTTTTTTGAGCTCTTTTGACAGAACAGGCCATATGAAGTGCAGGGTGCTCTCCATAAAGGGAGAAGAGAATTGAAAATTAACAATGTGGAAAAGGCCAAAAGCCCTGTCAATAAAATGAGCAAAAATCCACGAGAAACAAAATCTCAAATGAGAAGACCAGTGGAGATCAGAGTGGAGGTGCCGTGGTGATGCATATAACTGGTTTGAGAATCACGGTCATTCCTGGAAACTCTAGGTTCCAAGAGAGAGAATTTGGGAATGAGATGCCTGAACAATTCCAGACTTCTGGATTCAAAGCCTTGGTATTTGGACAGTGTTGTAAAAGTGACAAATATATGTTCATTTGTGGGACACAACAAAAACACTACAGATGGAAACAAAAAAGAGGGAAAAGGGTGACCTATCAGAATTTAGGTGGAAACAGTCAAGATCTGGGTGGGAGGCAAGAGCATATGAGAATTAGAGACTAAACTATTTGGTGCCTTGGCTAGCAGTTTAAATTACACACTAGAACAGTCTTTTCTGCCAGTGACTTCCTGGTGTTCTGTTCAGTGTACTACAGTATTTGTTAAGGTGGGAAGGCTATAAAATGCTCAAAATACAGTTCAACCCTAAATTCCTATAGAACACAAACATTATGTACATGGTTTACTGTGAGCATAGAATGGAAGTTACCTTGCCAGATACACATGGGGGATTAGGCATATTTGAATATAGAGGATTAGTTGGTTGGTCAACAGAAATCTCATGATAAAGGCAAATGACTATCAAAAAAAATACAGTGTATCTTAGGAATAAGTTTTGTATGTGGATGAGGAAAAAGATGGTTAATAAATGTTTGATAAGAAATGACCTCCCAACCCCACTACAGAGAAATTATATTTAGCTATATAATCTTTTAAGAACAAGGATCATGGTTAGAGGAGAAAGGACCTAGTGGATGTATAGGAGCATAGTGACAATTAAGATTCTTTCAGTCCACTGAAAATTCTCCGAGGTTAAATTTTTTCCGTGAGTATTTCCATTTTATACTTTTTGTGAATAGTAGTTTTGCTGCCTTCAATGATTCTAGTTGGCTGATACTCCATTAATTTTTATGTCTTTTGAGGAATCTATCATTCTATTTTTCTTTTCTAGACAACCTTCCCTTTCTACTGGGTTCTTTTGAGATATTTGGTATTTGATGTTATGCTACTTAATTTCAATTTCTATTAAATTTCTATAGGCATGTTTTTTGAAGACCTTTAAAATTATTTTTACTTGATGCTGGGTAATTTATTCCATTATTTCTTTAAATATTGCCCCCATAATCTGTAATATCTCCTTGCAAGGCTCCAAGTGTACACATTAATAGATGCAATCTGTCCTACATATCACTTAGATTTTCTTCATATTCAGTTTTACTTTAGTGCTACATTTTAATTTCTTTAGATAAATATTCCAGCTTATTAATTTTATCCTTTTGTGTGTATATATGTATTTATTTATTGAAGTATAGTCAGTTCACAGTGTGTCAATTTCTGGTGTATCGCGTAATCTTCAGTCTTACATAAACATATAAATATACATTTTCATATTCTTTTTCACTGTAAGTTACTAAAAGATATTGAGTATAGTTCCCTGTGCTATACAGTATGAACTTGTTGTTATCTATTTTATATATTAGGTAGTACCTGAAAATCTCAAACTCCTCATTTATTCCTTCTCACTCCCTTCCTGCCCTGGTAACCATAAGTTTGTTTTCTATGTCTGTGAGTCTGTGTCTGTTTTGTAAATAACTGTCTTTTTTTTTTAGGTTCCACATATAAGTGATATCATGGTATTTTTCTTTCTCTTTCTGGCTTGCTTCACTTAGAATGACGATCTCCAGGTCCATCCATGTTGCTGCAAATGGCATTATTTTATTCTTTTTTTATGTCTGAGTAGTGTTCCATTGTATATATATATCACAACTTCTTTGCCCAGTCATCTGTCAGTAGACATTTGGGTTGTTTCCATGTCTTGGCTATTGCAAATAGTGCTGCTGTGAACATTGGGGTACATGTATCTTTTTGAATTAAGGTTCCCTCTAGATATATGCCCAGGAGTGGGTTTGCTGGATCATATGGTAAATCTATTTTTAGTCTTTTGAGGAATCTCCGTACTGTTTTCCAAAATGGCTGCACCAAACTGCATTCCCACCAACAGTGTAAGAGAATTCCCTTTTCTACATACCCTCTCCAGCAGTTACCCTTTGTGGACTTTTGAATGATGGGCATTCTGACTGGTGTGAGATGCTACCTCATTGTGGTTTTGATTTGCATTTCTCTGATGATGCATGATATTAAGCACATTTTCATGTTCCTTGCTGGCCATCTGTATGTCTTTGGAAAAAAGTGTCTATTCAGATCTTCTGCCTGTTTTTAAATCAGATTGGTTTTTTTTTTTTTTTTGCTATTGAGTTTATATAAGGAATATTAGCCCCTTATCAGATACATGATTTGAAAATACTTTCTTCCATTTAGTAGGTTCATTTTCATTTTGTTGATGGTTTCTTTTGCTGTTCAGAAGCTTTTTAATTTGATGTAGTCCCACTATATTTTTGCTTTTGTTGCCTTTGCTTTTGGTGTCAGATTCAAAAAATAACCAACACCTGTGCCAAGGAGCTTACCATCTATATTTCTTCTAGGAGTTCCTATGGTTTCAGGTTTTATGTTTAAGTCTTTAACCCATTTTGAGTTAATTTCTGTGTATGTTATAAAATAGAGGTCCAGTTTCATTCTTTTCCATGTGTCATTAATTAATTGGCCATATATGCATGGGTTTATTTCTAGGCTCTCTATTCTTTCCTATTGATCTATGTTCCTGTTTTTATGTCAATACAGTACTGTTTAAGTTACTGCAGGTTTGTAATATAGTTTGAAATCAGGGAATGTGATACCTCCAGCTTTGTTCTTTCTTAAAATCACTTTGGCTATTTGGGGTCTTAAATGGTTTCATACAAATTTTAGGATTGTTTGTTCCAGCTCTGTGGAAAATGCCATTGATTTTTTTCATAGAGATTGCTTTGAATCTGTAGATTGCTTTGGGTAGTATAGATATTTTTAAAATATTCTTCTAATTTATGAGTACAGAATATCTTTCCATTTATTTAGGTCTTCAGTTCCTTTCATCAAGGTCTTATAGTTTCAATATGCAGATCTTCACCTCCTTGGTTAAATTTATTCCTAGGTGTATTATAGTTTTTGATGCAACTGTAAATTGGATTATATTCTTAAACTCTCTTTATGATGGTTCATTATTAGTGTATAAAAACACAGTAGAGTTTTGTATATTGAATTTTTTATCCTGTAACTTTACTGATTTCATTTATTCTAACAGTTTTTTGGTGAAGTCTTTAGATTTTTCCGTATATAATTATGCCATGTCATCTGCAAACAGTGGCTGTTTTACTTCTTCCCTTAAAAAATTTTGTTTTCCCCTTTCTTTTTCAGTTTTTCCCTTCCAATTTGGATGCCTTTTCTTTCTTTTTCTTGCTTAATTACTCTGTCTAGGACTTGCAGTTTTATGTTAAATGTAAGTGGCGAGAATGGGCATCCTTGTCTTTTTCTTAATCTTAGAGGAAAAGCTTTCAGCTTTTCACCATTGAGTATGATGTTAGCTTTGGGTTTGTCATACACGGCTTTTATTTTGTTGAGGTAAGTTTTCTCCATACCCATTTTGTTAAGAGTTTTTAGCATAAATGTTGAATTTTGTCAAATGATTTTTCTGCATCTATTGAGATGATCAGATGCTTTTTATTCTTAATTTTGAAATGTGATGTGTCACATTGACTAATCTGTGGATATTGGACTATCCTTGCATCCCTAGACTAAATCTCACTTGATATGGTGTCTGATTATTTCAATGTATTTTTGAATTCAGTTTGCTCATATTTTCTTGAGGATTTTTACATCTATGTTAATTAGGGACATTGAACTGCAACTTTTCTGTGGCATCCTTTTCTGTTTTGGTATCAGGGTAATTCTGGCCCCATAAAATGAGTTCAGAAGAGTTCCATACTCCTGGATTTCTTGGAAGAGTTTGAAAAGAGTTCCTGTTAATTTTTTGAATGTTTGATAGAATTCACTGGTGAAGCAGTCTGGTCCCAGGAAGGTTTAGTAATCAGTCTGTTCAGATGTTTTATTTCTTTATGATTTAATCTTGGTAGATTCTTTTTCTTGGTGAATCTAGTTAAGATTTGCCAATTTTGTCTGTCTTCAAAGAATCAGCTCTCAGTTTCATTGATTTTTTTTGCTGTCCTTTTAGTCTCTAGTTCATTTATGTATGCTCCAATCTTTGTTATTTTCTTTATTCTACTAAGTTTGGGCTTCATTTGTTCTTTTTCTAGTTCCTTGATGTATAAAATTTGGTTGTTTATTTGGGACTCTTGTTTCTTGGGGTAGGCATTTATTGCTATGCACTTCCCTCTAAGAACTGCTTTTATTGTATCCCATAAATTTTAGTATATTATGTCCCCATTTTTATTTTTCTCGAGGTATTTATTTCCCTTTTGATTTTTGTCTCTGACCCATTGGTTTTTCAGTAGCATGTTGTTTAATTTCCACAAATTTGTGAATTTTCTGGATTTTTTGTGTGATTTCTAATTTCTTGCTATTGTGTCAGAAAAAATGCTTGATATGGTTTCAATCCTATTAAAGTTAATACATTTTTGTGCCCTATCATATGATCTATCTTGGAAAATGTTCCATGTGCACTTGAAGAAATCCTACTGCATTTGAATGGAATGTTCTGTAAATATCTGTTGAGTTCATTGAGTCTGATGTGTTAAAACCAATGTTTTCTTATTGATTTTCTGTCTAGATGATCTGTCCATTGATGTCAGTGGGATATTAAAGTCTGCTACTACTGTTAATATTGTATTACTGTCTGTTTCTCCCTTTAGGTCTGTTGATGTTTGCTTTATATATTGAGGTTCTTCTGTGTCAGTGCATAAATATTTACAAATGTTATATCTTCTTGTTGGATTGATGCCTTTATTATGTAATGCCTTTCTTTGTCTCTTGTTGCAATCTTTGTTTTAAAGTTTATTTTGTCTGAGATGAGTACAGCTACTCCAGCTTTCTTTTGGTTTCCATTTGTACGGAATCCATTTTTCAGAAAATGAGTTAAATGGAGATAAGTAATTTACCTGATAAAGGGTTCAAAGTAATGGTCATAAAGATGCTAACTGAACTGAGAAGAGTGGATGAATACAGTGAGAACGTCAACAAAGAGATGGGAAATAAAAGAAAGTACCAAATAAAAGTCATAGAGTCGAAGAATAGAATAGCAGAATTGAAAAAATATACTAGAGGGGTTAACAATAGACTCAATAAAGGAGAAGAATTAGTCAACTCAAAGACAAGGCAGTGAAACTCAACCAGTCAGAGCAACAAGATGAAAAAGGAATTTTAAAAAGTGAAGATAACTTAAAGGAATTACAGGACAACATCAAATGGCATAACATTTGCACCATAGGGCTCCCAGGAGGAGATTTTTTTCTTATTTTTATCTCAGCAATTATATATTTATATTTTTAGAAGCTTCATTTTTAAGGTTCCAGTTCATTCATTACTTGATATATTCCACTGCGTGCTCACTGTTTTATTTCCATGTTTCTTAAAGGGTTCATACATATCTAATCTGGCCTGTTTGACATTTTCAGTATTCAGTCCTTGGAAAACTAAATATACAGTTTTTTTTTCCTGCTGCTTTTTATTGACAGTGGCTTTTTCCTCATGTACTTGGTTGTTTGTAAGTATGAGCTCATTGTCTTAATTTAATTGATAGCAGTCTGACAGGCCTGTATTAGGAAGTACTTCTGTGTACAGTAATTCTTCTCAAACTGTAATGTGCATAAGAATTACCCAGGGAACTTATTAAAATACAGATTGTACTTTATTAGATCTGGATTGGGGTCTGAGAGTCTGGGTTTCTACTCTGCTCCCAGATGATAATAATGCTGTCATTGGAACACATTTTGTATAGCATAGGCTTGGAAGAATTGGTTCAGTTTCTGTAACTGCTTGTAATCAGAAACTTCTGCTTAGAATTGGGATCACACCAGCCTCCTTTTCCCTTGACTTAAGAGTGCTGGAAGTTGCCTTACCCCACAATTAGCTCAAAGCTCAGGACAGCTTTAAGGTTATTGGTATTTGCTCTCTGGGAAGTCTCACATCTCCCACGTTCAAATCTGTCCCCAGCTCCATGCCCCTCTCACATCACTGAAGTTTTTTTTTTTAAGAAGGGACATTGAGTTACTCCTGTTAGACCAGTGATGCCACAAAATGCCTCCTATTCAATACGTAGTGTCTGGCTGCAGGAAGGTCCCTAGAGTTCTCAGTTAGTCATAATACCAGAAACAAAGGGTTTATTTGCTTATAAAAAACTTTTACAAAAAATTTGTAATGGAACCGTGGCTACTTTACTTGTTGTCATGAAAATCAGTGGAGATAATAGAGTTGAAAGAGCATTGATAAGAAAAGGTTATGGAAGTATAAAAATATAAGTTGGTAGTTTTATGATTATTATTCTCTGAAATGAACAGAGAACTAAGATGGACAATGCTGTCATAGGAAAAAATGGTGCTTGATCCTTCTGTCTCATGTTATGGTCTTTGAACTGAGACATTGCCTTTGGGTTTTTGTCTCTTCTATCAGCTTTGCTTATATTTAAGTTATTATTACAATGACAGATTTATTTTAATCATAAAGTTCTTTTCCAACAGTTTTTCTCCATTTCATAAAAATGGAACTCATACTACTAGTAGGATGCAAATTACCCAGACAGTCTGAATTGTGTTTCAGCACTGAGTTGGGATAAGTTATATTTAGCAGTACCTCTAGTTCAAAAATTCCTACATGTGCCTCCTTTAAACAAATTGTTAACTGATAATACTTCCCATTAGCTTTGGGCAAAGCAAGGTCATACTCACTTATAGAACAGGTAAGTTAACATGTTTGCGGTTCAAATCGGTAGTTCCCCAAAGCTGCTAAGTAATATTCCATATATAAGAGCTTGTTTTCAGCAGCTAACTGGCAGACCTTGTAATGCCTGCCAGGTGTTGTACCCTCTGCTCTCCAGTCCACCCAGTTATTAAAATGTTGCTGACAGCACATTTCTTTCCACTAGAATTTTCCTAGGGGCTCTATCCAGGTGCATGAAATAGTTAGGAGGACCACACATACACTTGCATTAAAATTAGATTCTGATTTGCATATCATTTGCATACACCTACACAGACTCTGCCATCTATTCTTAGGCAGCTTTTAGCAAAACATTATTTATTGCTATCATTAAAGTTGACACTCCTTGAATTTTCTTCTTTCATCCACATCCAATCTTTGACCCCAGATCTCGACAGCAGAGTAATACACAAAGATGGTGAGGATAAAGAGAACACAGAAACTTTCTGCTGGCTTATGGTGTGAAGAACACAAACAAGACATGTTTCAAGGAAACTTTCATCGATAGATCCAAATTATACATTGCTTTTTCTTTTTTTGACGGGGGGAGGTAGAGTTGAGATTTCTTTTTGATGGAGGAAAAAAATGTGCAAAAATGTTGGTATTTTAAGTATATAAATTTAAAACACTTGGTGGAGTGATTCATTTATTTAACAAGTATTTTTTGAGCACTGGTGTTCAAGGGCTTTACTAGGTACTGGGCATTCAGCAGTGAATAAAACATAAAGAAAAGAAACCTGTCCTTATAGGGTTTACATTCTAGTTGCTAAAAATTGCATTGAGGGAGGGCAGATAAACCAATAAATGAGTAGTAAAAATATGTTTATGATGATGATCAATTCTAGAGATAAAAGTAAGGTAGAGAAGAGGGGGATAAGGAATGCAGGCTTTAAGAACTAGGAGTCTGCAATTTCAAATAGGCTGGTCAGAGACAATACCTTTGAGAAGTTTTTGTTTCAGTAAAGACCTAAAGGAGCTAAGGAAGAAAGCCATGCTGGCCTTCAAGGGAACATTAGTGTCCTTGGGAATTGCCCGAAAAACTTACTAAAATGCAAAAACCTCAGAGATGTGATCCAGGAGATTTCAGGTGGATGCCAATTATCTAAATTTTAGTAAGTATCCCAAGAGATTCCAGTGCCAAAGGTTCTCATGCAGCAAGATTAGGAGGAAGTTACAGACATTTCCTGTATGCCCCCTGCACTCACAGATGTACGGCTTCCCTCATCAATATCCCACACTGAATGATCTGTTTGTTACAGCTGATGAACCTACACTGACACATCATTATCATCCAAAGTCCATAGTTTACAATACGGTTCATTCTTACTCTTGTATGATCTATGGGTTTGGACAAATTTATTTTTCTAGATTTATTGACATATACTTGGCATATGACATTGTATGAGTTTAAAGTATACAGTGTGATGATGTGATACACCTACGTATTAGCAAAATTATTATCATAAGGTTAGTTAACACGTGCATCACCCCGCATAATTACATGTGTACTTTTTTTGTGGTGAGAATATTTAAGATTTACTGTCTTCACAACTTGCAGGTATGTAGTGCTATATTGGTAACTATAGTCACCATGCTGAATCTTTAATCCCTAGAACTTACTTACTTTATAACTGGAAGTTTGTACCCTTTGACAGAAATTTCCCCTTTTTCCTCACCCACTGGTCACCGCCTGTTGTGTTGGTCTCAGCCTGAGGCCCGGGCCCATACTCCTTGTGGAGAGCCCCACAGACATTTCCCCAACCGGAGTCAGCACTGTGGCCGAATCAGCTCTAGTGGTTATTATGGTTGCCGGAGTCAGCTCAGCGACAACCGTTAGGGAACTTTTAAGAACAAGATTTATTACTCACAGGTCCCGGAGAATATACAATACACCAAAGGGCCACACAGTGGGGTCACAAATAGAGGGGAAGGAAGGATGAACTGTCTTTATTAGCATCTGTAGATGGGTTGTCTAGGGTTTCATGAGTTCACTCTTAATTAAAATTAAAACATAAGAGGAGGAATTAGGGCACAGGAAAGGACAAATGGGGTTACTCAAGCACACTGTATTCTAGCTTATCCAGGGCTTTCTAAAAGATTCACCTTTTAGAAACTTGATAGAGGGCCTTCTGGAAATGGCCCTCCATGAAAACTGCATCAGGTTTTTACAGTCTCCTACCTGGCTCCCAAAGCTCCCACAAAAGTGCATTTGTCCACGGATGGATGCCACATTACTGTTGTTGAGAAAGAATATGAATGAGGGACATCTTAATCTGGCCATCTTTCTGAGCTAGACAAAGTTATAATGACATATATCCACCACTGTAGTATCATAGAGAATATTTTTACTGCTCTGATAATCATCTGAGCTCTGCCTAGTCTCTATCCTTAACCACTAATCCTGGCAACTGCTCATTTTTTTGTTGAAATCATAGTTTAATCTTTTCTAGCATATCACATAGTTAGAATCATATAGGATGTAATCTTTTCAGATTGGCTTCTTCCACTTAGTAATGTGCATTTAATTTTCCTCCAAGTCTTTTCATGGCTTGAAAACTTTTTTTTTTTAGTGCTAAATAGTATTCTCTTGTTTGGATGTGTCACAGTTTATCCATTTACTTCTCCTGGGGGACATCTTGGTTGCTTCCAAGTTTTTGCAATTATGAATAAAGCTGCTGTAAACATCTATGTCCAAGAGTTTTGCATTGACATAAGTTTTAAACTCCTTTGGATAAATAGAAAGGAGCATGATTGCTGGATGTAATGGTAAAAGTATGTTATGTTTATTTGTGTAAAAACAAAACAACACAAAAAGCCCCCCCCAGACTGACTTCCAAAGTAGTTGTACAATTTTGCATTCCCATGAACGGTGAATGAGAGTTCCTGTTGCTTCACATTCTCAACATTCGGTGATGTCAGTGTTGTGGATTTTGACCATTTTAATAGATGTATAGTGGTATTGCATTGTTTTTTTTAATGTGATGTGGAGCATCTTTTTATATGTTTATTTGCCATCTCTATGTTTTCTTTGAGGTGACCGTTAACTCTTTTGATCCATTTTTTAATTGAGTTGTTTTCTTATTGTTGAAAGTGTCCTTTTAAAATTTTGCTTAACAGTCCTTTATCAGATGTTTTTGGCAAATATTTTCTTCCAGTATGTTGTTTGTCTTCTTATACTTCAAACATTTTCTCTCAAAGAGAAGAAGTTTTTAATTTTAATGAAGTTCAACTCTCCCTATTATTTCTTTCATGGATTGTGACTTTTCTGTTATATCTAAAATGGCATTGTCATACCCAAGGTCACGTAGGTTTTCTCCTATGTTATCTTCTAGTTTTATACTTTGAGGTTTTACGTTTTGGTCTGTGATTCATTTTGATTTAATTTTAGTGAAGTGTGTAAGGACCACATCTAGGTTCATTTCTTCATTTTTGGTGTGTGGATGCTTACTTGTTTCAACACTGTTGAAAAGGCTATCTTTGTTCCATCATACTGCATTTGTTTCATTGCCAAGTATTAGTTGACTGTATTTATGTGTGTCTGTTTCTGGGTCTATTTTGTTCCATTGATCTGTTAGTCTATTATTTCAGCAATGCCACTCTTTTGGTTACTGTAACTGTAAAATAACTCTTGAAGTCAGGTAGCATCAGTTTACTAACTTTATTCTCATGTAGTATTTTTTGTATATATTTATATATTGAAGTATAGTCAGTTTACAGTGTTGTGTCAATTTCTGGTGTACAGCATAATGCTTCAGGCATATATGAACATACATATTCATTTTCATATTCTTTTTCACAAGTTACTACAAGTATTGAATATAGTTCCCTGTGCTATACAGTATGAACTTGTTTATGTATTTTATATATATTAGTTAGTATATGCAAATCTCAAATCCCCAGTTTATCCCTTCCCACCGTCTTCTCCCTCTGGTAACCTTGAGTTTGTTTTCTGTTTGTGAGTTTGTTTCTGTTTTGTAAATAAGTTCATTTGTCTTTTTTCTTAGATTCCACATGTAAGTGATATCATATAGTATTTTTCTTTCTCTTTCTGGCTTACTTCACTTAGGATGACAATCTCCAGGTCCATCCATGTTGCTGCAAATGGCATTATTTTATTCTTTTTTAAGGCTAAGTAGTATTCCATTGTATAAATAACCACAACTTCTTTATCCAGTCATCTGACAATGGACATTTACATTATTTCCATGTCTTGGCTATTGTAAATAGTGCTGCTATGAACATTGGGGTACATGTATCTTTTTGAGTCCAACAATAGGCAGAATACCTAAATGAGCAGTTCTCCAATGGAGACATACAAATGGCCAATAGGCACATGAAAAAATGCTAATTATCAGAGAAATGCAAATCAAAACTTTAATGAGATATCACCTCACACTAGTTGGAATGGCCATCATTCGAAAGTCTACAAATGACAAATGCTGGAGAAGGTGTAGAGAAGAGGGAACCATCCTACACTGTTGGTGGGAATGTAGTTTGGTGCAGCTGTTATGGAAAACAGTATGAAGATTCCTCAAAAGTTTAAAAATAGACTTACCATATGTCCTACAACCCCACTCCTAGGCATATATCCAGAGGGAACCTTAATTCATTCAGTATTGAGTTGGCTATTCTGGGTCTTTTACCTTTCCATATAAACTTTAGAATCAGTTTGTCAATATCCAGACTAATTTATTGGGATTTTGACTAGAATTTCATTGAATCTATAATCAAATAGGGAAAAACTGATATCTTGACAACATTGAGTATTCCTGTCTATGAAAATGGGGTATATATCTCTCCATTTATTTAGTTCACCTTTGATATATTTCAGAGATGCTGTATGTATTTCATTAGATTTATATCTGTTTCATTTTTCAGATGCTAACACAAATGGTAATGTGTTTTTAATTTCAAATTTTATTTGTTCATTGCTGGTATATATGAAAATAACTGAATTTTGTATATTAACTGTGTATAACTAAACCTTGCTATAATTGCTTGTAAGATTCAGGAGGTTTTTTGATTCTTTCAGATTTCCTATATCATTTCATCAGTCAGTTTGTAGTTTTATTTCTTCTTTCTCAATATTTATATCATTTAATTCCTTTTATTGTCTTACAGCATTAGCTAGCATTTTCAGTACAATGTTGAAAAGAAGTAATGAAAGGAGACATCCTTGCCTTGTTCTTTATTACAGTAGTTAAGTTCTGGGTTCTCACTATTAAGTATGTTAGCTATAGGTTTTTTTATGTAGATGTTCATTATCAAGTTTAGGAAATTCCCTTCTCTTCTTAGTTTGTTGAGAGTTTATCATTATTGGGTGTCAGCTACTGTCAGATGCTTTTTCAGCATCTATTGATAATACCATGTGGCTTTTCTTTTTTAGCCTGTTGATGTGATGAACTAAATTGATTTTTGAATGTTGAACCAGTCTTGTATACCTTGGGTAAATCATACTGGGTCATGGGATATAATTCTTTTTATACATTTTGGATTCAATTTGATATTTGTGGATTTTTGCAAATATTTTTGTGAAGGATATTGGTCTTTTTTTCTCCCTTGCAATTTCTTTGGTTTCAGAATTATGGTAATACTGGCCTCATAGAATGAGTTAGGAAGGATTCCCTCTGTTTCTGTCTTCTGAAAGAGATTGTGGAGCATTGGTAAAATTTTTTGCTTTAATGTTGAGTAGAATTCATCAGTGAAATCACCTGGGCCTGGTGCTGAGTATTTAGGAAGGTAGTTAATTACTAATTTAATTTCTTTAATAGATAAAGGCCTTTCAGATTTTCTATTTCTTTTTGTGTGAGTTTTAACAAATTTTGTCTTCTAAGGAATTGATCCATTTCACCTAGGTTATCAAATTTATGAGCATAGAGTTATCCATACTATTCCTTTATTATCCTTTTAATGCTTATTGTATTTGTAGTGATGTCTCTTTGATTCCTCATAATAGTAATTTATTTTCTTTCTCTTTTTTTCTGAAGCTGGCTAGAACCCTATCAACCATATTGTTCTTTTTAAAGAACTAATTTTTAAAGTTTTTATTGATACTCTCTACTGATTTGTTTACAAATTCATTGATTGCTGCTCTAATTTTTTCTTCTGTTTACTTTGGATTTTATTTATTCTCTTTGCTAGTTTTCTAAGGTGTAAGCTTAGATGATATTTTTTAAATCATCGTTTCTAATAGTAAATTAGTAAATAATTTTCTGATTAGCAAATAGTGGTATGAATTTCCTTCTAAGCAGTCTTCTACTATAGCCTACAAATTTTGTAAGTTGTGTTTTCATTTAGTTCAAAATATTTTAAAGTATCTCTTGAAATGTTTTTAATCCATATATTATGGGCAGTTGACACTGTTGATTGGTGCTGTTGAATTCAACTGTGTTCTTACTGATACTCTGCCTGCTGGATCTGTCTATGCCTGATAGAGGGGTATTCAGGTGGCTGCACTAGTGGACTCTTCTATTTCTCCTTGCTGTTCTATGAGTCTTTGCCTTACATGTTTCAGTGATCTAGTGTTAAATGAATATACATTAAGGATTGTTTTCTTGGAGAATTTTGTTACATAATGCCCCTGTGTATCCCTGATACCTTTCCTTGGTCTTAGTCTGTTTGGTCTGAAATCAATATAGCCGCTCTAACGTTGTTTTGATTTGTAATAGCTTTTATATCTCATTTCTTTACTTTTAATGTAAATGTGTCTTTATATTTAAAGTGAGTGTAGACAACATATAGTTGGGTGTTGAGTATTGACCCATTCTGACAGTCCCTGTCATTTAGTTGATTTAGACCCTTGATGTCCAACTGTGGACTATGGATTAAAGACAGTTTCTAGCACACGGTAAGTCTTGGGCCAATTTAGCCTCACTGTTGTACCTTTTCCTCTCTGTATTCTCACCTCTTCATTCACTTACAGAACACACAAGAGTTTTTCCTGGAGCAGAACATGTTTTTATTTCAGTCATAATTACAAGTCTCCAATGAAATGATAGGAGGAAAGAAAGATGGAACTTACTAAACTTTACTAATTTCATGGTCCAATTTATCATAGAGTTAGAAATCATTATAATATTTACAATCCCACTAGCAAACTTGCATCCTCAAATCTCATTTTTAATGTCATATTGAACCATCTAATAGTTATTCACAGAGTCACCGTGGGAGACAGATGGTTTCTTCCAGCAGCAGAGTCTTAAGTACATGCTACGTTGAAATTGCATGGTGCATAGGTTACTTGAGATGCCTCATGTAACATGCACTTCCTCTCCAAGTTATCCCATCTTTCAGGTCCCGGTTCAGGTCCTATATTTTCCCTGAAGATTTCCCAGACTACTTCTGTGCATATTGATTTCTCTCTGAGCTCTCAGTGAATAATTTACACTGTTGATGTACTAGCTCTCATTGTCTTTTTTTCAAGTAAAAAAAAAATTCAACATGTGTTTATTGAATGAAAAATTATTCTAGTTCTTGAGGGCAATAAGGTTAATATAAAAATTATTCCTGCTCTTAACAGGTTTATGATCTCCTTGGAAAAGGGAGATAAAATCAACATAAGAAATTTAAAGATTTAAAGCATTTTCAAGAAAAGGGAAGTGATAACACAATGTAGGGATATTAACTGCCAAATGAATCATCCAGACAAATACTTTTCGGACATGTTTGGGTGATGGAAGGCAGAAAGCCAGATAAAAGGGGGCATCTTTGTAAAGGAGATGGAATTTGATCTTGTTTCTGAAAGGTAGGGAAGATATAGACGTAAAAAGTAAGTGGGGAAGCTGTAGTAATTAGGAAGGATACATTTCATATGTTCAAGATTCATTTGACCATGTCTGTAGGATCTTCACTAAGACTACAGGATGCTTGATTTCTTCTCTTCTAAAGGCAAAAACAAGGTGTTCAGTAATGTAGCTTTGGAAATACTGGATATTGGTAATTGACTGTGTTTCCTTTTCTTCTTATCCAGTCCTGTCTCATATCTTTAACTTGCTAGGCACATAGTATCCAAAGCAAAAGTTATTCTACTGATAAGGATTATATGAATTATGATTCCATTTCCAAGTCCGTTTGTCAAACTCTTAAAAAAGTTGAAATATTTTATTAAAATGTGATATAAATGAATTCACTGACTACACCATTACCACCCCTAGAAAACTTGTCCTCTGAATAGCATTTTCTATTAATTACCAAGAAGGATGATTTTTTTTTTTAATCCTCTACTGGTAATAAGGGATATACTTCTATCAAATAAAACATCATGGCTACTTAAGTGTGTGAAAGGTAAAATATATGTCCTTTCTTACCCATTTTCTCACTTCCTGGTCACAGTTCTTAAAGTAACACAATGTAAATATCTTTACTTTGGGTCCTGAAATAATACAAGCTAGGCACTTTGTCTCTACCATTATCAGTTTTCTTTTTCTTTTCTTTTCTTTCTTTCTTTTTTTTTTTTTTTGAGTTATAGTCAGTTTACAATGTTGTGTCAACATTTTCAGTTTTCTTATCTGCTGAGGCACAGAAAACTTTTTAAAGGCACAGTAGTTGTTTTTTCTGAATTAATAGTTGATTTATTTTTCTCTTTCCCTCTCCTTTCTGTCTTACCAGTAAAGGGCAAGGGCAAGATAATTTTCCTCTAAAAGCATCTCCTTTCAGAAATCTCAACCATTAACATATTTTCCTACCTTCTTCTATCCTTGGCTTTCTTTAGGCCAAGTCTAAAGTCTCATAATTCTATGATAATTAGAGAAAAGTCTGGGACAGTTACATAATGGTTTTCCCTGCTGCTGGGTGTTTAAATAATCCCCTTATTTGAGTCTCCCCTGAAGAGATGAGAGGCATCTGTGTTTTGTTCTTTCTGCATTATCGCATAGCAGCCAGGATAGGCATAAGTAAAGAAGTAGGCATTTGCCACATGGTTGATCTGATAGCTTTCCCTTAAATTCCCATCATGAGAAAACAAAGGAGAGTAATGTGTAAGTTGAGCAGGGAAGCTGCCCTGACAGCAGCGTGCTGAATTTAGATTGATGAGCGGTCTTTTCGTTTTGCTTGCTGCTCTGAAGTTGGACAACGGTACCTCTTGCAGTGCTCCTAACACTCTTGCTGAGGTTATGAGGGGACCACCTGCGCCTGAAATTTCCCTGCAGTTTTAAGAAATGGTTGTTTGTCCTCTGACCTTTTCTGTGATTTATCATTTGAATCTCTTTCCATTCTGTTTTGACAGTCTTTCTGCTTCCACAAACACACACACGCACTTCTTCAAAGCTTTCCTACATTCACTCTGAACACTAGAAAAAACTGTCTACAAAAGAGGAAGTTTAATTGTTTAACAAAAGTACAGATGAGTTTAAAAACCTATGTCACAGGAGTCAAGACTATTTCAGTTTCAGATTTACCACTAACTGAACATCTTGGTAGAGTCTCCATCCTTTTCATTTATGAATTGGAGTTAAAAATACTTTCTGGGATTATTTTGAGGGTAGATTCAAGAATATGTATATTTGAGTGTTTAGAAATGTTAAACACATTATCAAGGTGTTAATTATTACAGAGACACACTCAGATGTCTTAAAAGTAACAAGACACGTAGTATTTTCAAGTCTTTAATTTTCCTCTTTTGCATCACGGAAAGGTCATTGCCTGAAGCACTGAATAAGCTAAGCACACAGCCACAGCGGAGGAAATAAATGATGGGCACCTGCAGAACTGTAATGGGAAAATGTGATGTTTCTCTATGATTTACAAAACCTGTTGTTACTTGTTACTCTACCTTTTAGTTTCCTCCATTTAACCAGGAAGCATTAAACCTTTCAATGTGCACTTTTTTTGAGGGCCAAATGATAGAGAGTAAAGTGAGACATCCTACCTGCCATTGAGGGGCTCACGTGTTGACAAGATGACAGGTCGACAGAGGGCTCCAGGCAGGCATGCAGGATCTCCCAAACCACATGCGATAGAACACAGGCTTGCCACAGAATACACTGATGCTCTAGGGGGCAACAAAATGTTCCCCCTACCTTCTTAGAGTTTTTGGCTGGTGCTGAGAATTAAATTCACCCAAGACAAGTTAACAGGAGAAACACATATAAATGTCATGAGTTTTACAAGATATGGGAGCCCTAAGGAGGAAATGAAGACCCAGAGAAGTGGCCAAATCTGAATGCTTTTGGCTGAACAGAGAGGCTGTTGTGGAGAAGTACCTAAATATATGGGGAGGCTAAAGGAAGGTGAGAATTTCTAACCAAGTCTGTACAGAATTCTCTCAGTTTCGCTTCCTGTTCTTTGTTGTAAGAACGTTCTTTTGCTTCTGGAACAGGAAGGACATCCAAATGAGGAAGGCTTGTCTCTTGCTTTGAGGAAGAAAAAGTGAAAGGTCAGAGGGCTCTTCTCACACACCTGTTTTTTTTTTTTTTAAAGTGCCTTTAGCTCAAAATAATCCTGATGCCAAAGTAGTGTATTTTGATACTATTTTATTTTGTTGTCTCTTAAAATCAGTATTTTGTCACCTGTTTTTAAAAACAAATGTAAGTAAGGAGCTTCTATTTAAAGTTTGTGGTTGGAGTCCAAGTGTTTGTCTTCCCTCCCTCGTAAGACTCCTATAAAATGAGGTGGCATAAATAACAAGATAACAATAAACACAACAGGGAGGTCACCATAAAAGGAAAATCAGTTTTAAGGGATCTTTGGAAGATATCAAGAAAAGATGGAGTGAATTACCAGATTAAATAAAATGATTAAGTTGTAGTCCAAGAGTAGGTGAATCTACCTACCAGGCAGAATCCCAGAGCAGTCTAAAATTCAGAGTGAACAAGTGCCCTTGAAAATGGAGGGGGTGTGAGGGTAGTCATTCAGTATCTGTCTGTAGACCAGCTATACCCCTTGCCCTTCATTTGTATACTTGCTTTGTCTGCCCCTCCCATTGCAAATGGGAAACAAAGTGCTCAGCCATGGACACCAGTCAAAACCCTGTTAACCTGTTATGTATTCTATGCAATTTGCCTGTTTGCTAAGAGTTAGACGCACACAGTAAGTTTCACAGGCTTGCACTGCATTTGAAACTCTTAGAAGAAGCTGCCATGAGGAACTCAAAAAGGAAATAGAATTCAATAAAAAAAAAAATCATGATGTTGTAGTGTGGAAATAGACACATCTCAGATGCATTAGTTCCCACCAGTGTGGCTGAGAGGTTTTGGAATGGTTTTTTATGCCTTCTTACTCAGTTCTCATGATATCTTCATTTCCTGAGAAAGAAACCTGAGCTTTAGAAAAATGTAAGTGATTTTCTAAAGGTCAGGTGGATTGGTAAACTGAGCATCCTGTGCTAGTATCCATGCTTTCTGTACACCCATCCTCAGCTCCATCGCTTACAGCTGCATTATTTACACTGTGTGTCCTCGAGCAGGTTACTTCACCTCTCTAAGCCTCATTTCCTTAATTGTGAAGTGAGAATAATTGCATCACCTCACATGAAGTTACTGGGAGGTTTTAACAAAATAATGTCTGTGAAACAGGTAGAGCAAGGACAGATGCTTAGAAAGCTCTCAACATGTCAGTCCTCTTAGCTGACTCCTGTAGGGTGTTCTTGATAACCAAACATTCAATCAGGGTCAACTGTATTTAGAATAAGGGATAATTTTTTCTTACCAAAGTTTATAAAAAGATTTTTTTGAGCTTCAAAAATGTATTCTCCAATTTTATCAAACGATATACAAGGATTTTTTTTATTAAAATATTGTCAGTTTACGATGTGTTAGTTTCTGGTATACAGCATAGTGGTTCAGTTATATATGCTCCTTTTCATATTCTTTTTCGTTATAAGCTATTACAGAGTATTGAATATAGTTCCCTGTGCTGTACAGTAAGACTCTGTTGTCTGTTACATATTTTTATTGAAGTATAGTCAGTTTACAATGTTGTGTCAGGTTTTGGTGTACAGCACAATGCTTCAGTCATATATGAACATATATTTATTTTCATAATCTTTTTCCCCATTAGTCACTACAAAATACTGAATATAGTTCCCTGTGTTACACAATGAACTTGTTGTTTATCTATTTTATATGTATATTAGTTAGTATCTGCAAATCTTGAACTCTCAGTTTATCTCTTCCCACCCCATTCCCCCCCAGTAACCATAAGTTTGTTTTCTATATCTGTGAGTCTGTTTCTGTTTTGTAAGTAAGTTTGTCTTTTTTTTTAGATTTCACATATAAGTGGTATCATACGGTATTTTTCTTTCTGGCTTACTTCACTTAGAATAACAGTCTCCAGGTCCATCCATGTTGCTGCAGTGGCTGGCTGCAAGTATTCCAGTGTGTAAATATACCACAACTTCTTTATCCAGTCATCTGTCAATGGACATTTGGTTTGCTTCCATGTCTTGGCTGTTGTAAATAGTGCTGCTATGAACATTGGGGTGCAGGTGTCTTTTTGAGTTAAGGTTCCCTCTGGATATATGCCCAGGAGTGGGATTGCTGGATCATATGGTAAGTCTATTTTCAGTCTTTTGAGGAATCTCCATACTGTTTTCCATAATGGCTGCACCAAACTACATTCCCTCCAGTAGTGTAGGAGGGTTCCCTTTTCTCCACAGCCTTTCCAGCATTATCATTTGTGGACTTTTGAATGACAGCCATTCTGACTTGTTACCTATTTTAGGTATAGTAGTTAGTATCTGCAAATCCCAAACTCTTAATTTATCCTTCCACCACACTCTTCCCCGCCGGTAACCATAAGCTTGTTCTCTGTGAGACTGTTCCTGTTTTGTAAATAAGTTCGTGTGTGTAGTTTTTAAAATCCCACATATGAGTGATACCATATAGTACTTTTCTTTCTCTTTCTGGCTTACTTCACTTAGTATGACTATTTCTAGGTCCATCCATGTTGCTGCAAATGTATGCCAGAATATTTTGAATGTTGAACTCCCTCTGTGTGTACTTGTGTGTGAGTGTGTTTGTGTATATACACACATATATGTACACACCTATATAGATACCCAATTTACTCAACTCTTAACAATGTACATACGTATAATCTATATATAGATATATATAATATTGCTTTGAGTGTTGAGTAGTTTGGTGTTAAGCAAACTGGATGGACAAATTATACAAACAAAAAAATGTATGCAGGGAGACCACTGTGTCCTGGTTACTGAAGAAACAGCTGTGTAATACACTCTTAATGGCTGTTCTCCTTCATGGAGGCTACAGGATGAAAATTATTATTGCAAATCTTGCAAAGACAATGTATATCTATTAAAGTCACTGTGGAACTATTTGGAGCAAAATTTTAAGAATACTATATATTTCTCAAATACACTTCTGCACAGTGAAAGATGACGCCCCTAAATCTTGTCCTATTTTATCTTTTGTATGGAATTTAAAAATAACAAAAGAGATTTTATTTCAAAATAACCAATTTCATTCAGAGATAAACACTTAAAAGAATATATGCTATTCTTTGAGGCAGTTTACATGTAATTACAAGCCCCCACATGACAGTAGTGGAAATTGTTTCCCTCTTGGGCGTAGAGTTTCTGGTATCCCCTAACGGGCAAACGGATTATTGAAGCTGCCAGCTGTATCGTGCGGGAGACGCAGAGAGAATGGCGGGATCTGCTGGGGAATGGAGACCTATCTGGCCAAGAACCAGATCCTGAGTGAGCACATTCTGGCCTCCTGCCGTTACCTCCAAATGCCCCTTAGAGCACTAAGCTTAGCCAAAGGCAAGAGCAGAGAAAGCCTCCTCTTTCTTGCCATTATGCTCATACCCCAAAAGGGCTTCATTTCATAGCCTAACTGTGGATGTGAGAAAACCATGCCAAAGAAAGAAACTTGTTCTTCTTTAAACTCTAAGCCAGATAACCTCAGATTTTTTATTGGCCAAGATAGCTTCCAAGTAGGATCAATATTTTTTCTTCTTACTCTTCTTATCTTAGCCAGAAGAGTAAGCCTCAAAGACAGAAAAACACCTAAATATAGAGATGGCAATGTTTAGCCTAAGGATATCTTTCCACTTGGCCTTTTCTACCCTTAATTCTCAGTATCTCCCTTTTCTAGATTGCGAAGGGTAGAGTAGGGAGCAGAGACGAACATGAACATGTTTGCTGTGAATAGGACAAGATTTAGGGGTGGCTTCTTTCACTGTGATATTTATCCATTTGTTCCCAACGTCATCTGCTCCAGAAGTATGTGGACCCAGTACAGAAGTTGAGGTTAGTGAGATTTTAGATACTGTTAAATATGACTAAACTGTGGTCTTATTGCTCTGTCTCTCCATTTCTCAAAAGTTTGGTGTTTACCTCTCAATCCTTTTAATTTCTCTTAATCAAATTCTAACCATTTTAAGAAATGCATATAAAATTGCACTATTAAAAATTCCTCCTTTCATCTCTTAAGAACAGCCAACATGGGGCAATACAAAAAAAAATTACTTTGTAACAAATAAGAAAAAGCAGCACATATATTTTTTCCTGAATAAAATATTCTAGGCCACAAAATGGCCTTTTTGCATCCTTTCTTCCCTTTAGCAAATAAGGAAGTTCTGCATTTCTCCTTAACATCAAATATTCCTCATGATTACTGTCAGTATTGTGTCCCTCTGTAAAGTCCCTCCTTTACAGTCTGCTATAAAGGTGCATGGTAAGAAGCTTGCATATAAACTAGGTCAGTCATATTCATTTCCCAGTTAGGGCATGTATTTGTTTGTTTGTTTGTTTATCCATCCAGTTAGGGCTTTTAGATCTGCTGCTTTTAATTTCAGATGATAATGTAGCAGAGAAAACATTGTCTTGACCACCGGAAAGCAGAGAAGGTAGAGTTTGATGCTCCTACTTAGCATTTTCTCTGGGTGCTGGAGAAAGTTAATTCTCTGGCTTAAACAAAAGGATCAGGATCAAGGAGCTTATTTGGGAACCTTGCTAAGCATCTTGATATGTTGAGTTTGTTTTTCATTTTAGGGTAGTATTTTAAGAGGCTTATGAGATAGAGCTGTATATGACTTCGTTATTAAACCAATTAAAAATGTCAAACATGTTCAGATATGTAAGCCATAAGCTTAGATGCATAGTCAGATCAGAGACATGTTCTCTCTGGTTAGAATGATGTAAATATAAAGGTAGGTTTTAATGCATAAGTGCCTTTGCTTTCTAATTCCCTGTCAAATCAAAAATAAAATCAGCACACATTCATCAGTTTCCTGCTGTGTCCCGTATATTATCTAGGAGCTGTGTGTTACGCAGCCCCATGATTTTTGTATCAGGCACTGCCTGTTGTCTACGTGTTTATACAATATGTACATTGAAACCTTATTAGTTTAGAACCTAATTTTGAATTGAAATCAGTTAAATTACATATAATATACATTATATAGAAAATATTAAGTAGTTTAGATTTCTTTTTGCACTGTGGGAAAAAAAGCACTATTTATAATCAATGGGCTGGTGGAATGAGTTTTTCATTTAATATCTATTTACTTACTCAAAGGTGGGCTCTGCAGTAGGCACCATGGATACAGTGGGAATATGAAGATCCGCCCTCATGGAAATAGGAAAAGAATGTACTTCTAACTGATTGATAGAGCTGGTGAGCACAAAGTTTCCAATTGATGATGGTTATAATTTTTTTTTTTCTTTTTCAGTATGTCAATTTCTGGTGTACAGTGCAATGTCCCAGTCATGCATTTATTCTTTTTCATTAAAGGTTATTATAGGATATTGAAAATAGTTCCCTGTGCTATACAGAAGAAACTTTTTTAAAAAATCTGTTTTTATATATAGTGGCTAACATTTGTAAATCTCAAGCCCCCAAATTTATCCCTTCCCACCCCTTTTCCCCCGGGAACCATAAGACTGTTTACTGTGTCTGTGCATCTGTCTCTGTTTTGTAGATGAGTCATTAGTGTCCTTTTTTTATCCTTTCTTCTTTTTTTTAAAGATTGCACATATGAGTGATATCATACAGTATTTTTTCTCTTTCAGTCTTACTTCGCTTAGAATGATGATCTCTAGGTCCATCCATGTTGCTGCAAATGGCATTATTTTATTCATTTTTATGGCTGAGTAGTATTCTGTTATATAAATATACCACAACTTCTTTATACAGTCAGATGATGGTCATTTTGTACAATCTATCTTACCACACCACCACCAACAAAAACTATGTCTTCATGAGAAACTTTTAGCCTACTGATTACTACTCTTCTTCTAATTAATCTGAATGGAGGAATTTTGTATTAATAGGAACTCCTAAATTTGGCAGACATTAAGGGTCTATAATCTGTTTTATAGATAGCGATACTAATGTGCAAAAGATTTAAATGACTGAGCCCTCAGTTATTGCCATGTAAATAAAGTGCATCTAACCTCAGTGAGGGTGACTTCTAAACAGCCTTTAATGCCATGGATTTGAAATTTTACTAGCACTGACCCACACACAAAAATTGATTTTACATTTCAACCACGTATACATGTGCACAGTTTTGAAAGAAGATCTGTGAATAAAAATTTACATTAAAGCACATACAATGTGATCAAATATTTTCCATTGCTGTTTTTTTATAACCAGTTTCATTCTTTAAACAATGCTTGTTGCAGCACTCAATATATTTCATAATTCATTAATGGGTATTAATTTGATAAAAATGAATTTATTAAAGATAAAAGATGAATATATTCAAGTTTATGACAATGGGAAAATATATATGGCAATTTCTCTGTATATTTTATTACGATTACATTAAACAACCATTTCTTTGGAATATGTGTAACATTTCATATAATTGTAAGTAATCCTAATTCTTTACTGTGACGAGTTCCTTGAGATATGCAAAATTTGTTCTTCTTGGCATTCATTGAACACTTGTTTGAGTGTTTCTCAACTTGTACAAATTATTTTCATAGTATATTCTTTTCACTTTCTTCATAGTTATTTTCTTAGAATCTAGCACATCGCCTGGTGTTAGGTGTGTGTTGGGTAAATTTGCCTTCGAGAGAAAATAGGAATGGGCTAAATGGAAAGGAGTCCTCACGGTGGGAGGGAACGTGTGAGCAAAGACGTGGAGATAGGAAGGAGCACCTACCATACACTCCCAGAGTGAAGAGCTGGGTTCCAAGACTGAAATCAGAGAGTGGGTGAAGGAGTAGAATATAATAAAACTGATATTTTAGGAGGGAGGAAAGTAAGACAATGGTGAGGAAGATAAATGTAGCAAGAGAGAAAAAATTAAATCTAGATACATTGACCATTGCAAAATGGCTCCATTCTGATTTCCCTGCATTTAAAAGCTCAGCCTTCCTAGCTGCTTTTCGTGGCCTTATAAATGGGGTTAGTAAGCCTGACCTTATAAATGGGGTTAGTAAGCCTTTATTATCAGGACTGGCAGAGTAACATCCACTGATGTGGAAAATACTTTTGAGAAAAAAGATTTGGAAAATATAGGCTTCATGTCTTTAGAATCAGTACTAAGATACCCTTTAATCATCATATCCAAAATAGGTCAACTCAAAATGATGTCAGCATCTTCTTTGTTTCTTTTATAACACTTACTCAAAATTTATAGTTACTTAATTTGTTTCACTCCTTGATCTTTTTTCCCTTGTCACACCATTGGATGGTAAGCTGCATACAGTCAAAAAGTCTGTTTTTTCATATTCACAATAATATCCTCAGGAAGAAATACAATGCTTAGCACATAGTAGTTCTGCAGTATTAAATAGATGAATGAATGAAACGGACACTCGCAGAGTAGAGTTGGGAGGCTAAGCATATATAGGATTGCATGCAAGCCTTTTGTTTTGAATTCAGTTGGAAAGCAAACCTTGTCACACTGAGCAAACACAACAGAAATTTTCATAAGTGATTAAGCCAGAACACAAATTGTCTATTGTAGCATTCATTGAATGGCTTAAGGGGCTGCCAGCAAATCCATTAGAAACCTTGTTTATAGAGCATTATAATTCTGACATAAAGAAGCAGAAAAAGCTTTGGGATGAATAGTTCCTTATAAAATGTCTGGGAAATGATTTTCTCAATTAACCACTTTATAGCGACTTTGAAATATTTTACAAATTCAACATGTGCTATAACATGTCCATGCTGCTTTTTCTTCCATGTTTCTACTTCCTATGAAGAGCTTTGCATTGTTTTATATGAAACTCCTTATTCCATGAGCCTAACTTGAGATGACCTTCCTGCTATTTAGTATGGTAATTAATATTAGAAAATTGCAAAAGGTAAAAAAAAAAAGCAGGTTTTTGAAGTGAAGGATATTAAATTTGAATCCCAACTATGTGATTTTATGTAAGTTATTATCCTCTCTGAATTTCCAACTCTTCTTCTGATGAATGGAAGTAATAAAGCAATCTGCTAGCCTTGTGAAGATGAACAAATAGCGTCTGTAGAATTCTGGGCATAAACTGTGAACCCAGTCTATGGGAGTATGTATAAAAAAATCTTTAATTTTAATTTAGTTTCTAATTAGAAAGCAAGAAATAGGAAGAAGGACAGGAAAGTAGCATTTCTGAGCACTCTAGTAACAGGCATGTTGCTAAGGTTATTTGATTTAATCCTTCAAATACTGCCTTTCCCCAAATATTGCCTTGGCCCAATTTTTTTTTTCCCCTTCTGGGAAATCTATTAGACTTCATTTCCTTAATCTGTCTTCTCTGTCTCTCAACATCCATGTCTGTTAATCTGTCTTTTAAAGATTTTAAAATCTCTTCATTTTACGTGCTCTAGTCTGCTTTTTTGTTTTGTTCACATCTAGCTCTGTTTCACAAATCAGCCCTTCAGCTGTTACTAATCTGCTTCTCATTCTTCAGTGAGTTTTAAACTTCAATTACCATATCAGTTATTTCTAAATGTCCTTTAATTTTCAAATTTGCCTTATGCATATTTAGGCCTTTCTTGTAGAACAAGTCATTTAAAACATACTTATAATCTTTTGGAATCGTTGCTCTGTTATTCAAGCTTGTTAGTGTTTTAATCTTCCTCTTAGGTTTGTCTGCTTCTTTTGTTATCTTGTTTATGCATTGTAATTTTTGAATTCAGATTTGCTTTCATCCAAGTTTTTTTTTCTGAAGGAATTTTTTGTGGCTTGGTGTGTGGAAATGGCTGTTTATATGCATTTGCATTTATATTTGCCATGTGTCTGAGGGATATTTTTATACTAGTTTTTTATATTTGCATTCTTAACTCCAATAGCTTGGTATAAATTTGAAGTTTTAAATTTTTTCCAAGGTAAAATCCTTTTTTTTTTCTCATGGAAGAGCTTTTTTTTCACCTTGATTCCAGAAAGCTACAAATACCTTGCTGTATCCTTCTCTTGGTGGGTGGATTCCTTGTATTCTGAGTGCTGCCTTAAAAGGATTAACAAGACCAAAGTCCTACTTCCGGTACTTGCATTAATACTCTGTAATGCTGGCCTTAACCTTGTCCCATTATAATACCCCCCCACCAACAAACACACACATGCTTAAATGAGATATTGACGACATGTTCATTCAGCAGAGTTACTGATTACCTTTTTTGTGTGTTAGGCATTATAAATTTTCCTGTCTAGTTCTTTTCTCTATGCTACTCCACCCCCTACTGCCACCAATAAATGGCAATATAAAGACTTTCAGATACCTAAAATGTATAATTTTTGAGATTAGCTCAGAAATTTAGGAATTTTAAAATCTGACTTTTTTAATTGAAATACAGTCAGTTACAATGTGTCAATTTCTGATGTGCACAATGTCTCAGTCATGTATACACATACGTATATTCACCCTCATTGAAAGTTATTACAAGACTTTGAATATAGTTCCCTGTGCTATACAGAAGAAACTTCTCTTTAAAATCTATGTATGGTGGCTAACATTTGTAAATCTGAAACTCCCAAATTTATTCCTTCCCACCTCCTTTCCCCCTGTAACTGTAATGTTTACTATGTCTGTGAGTCTGTTTCTGTTTTGTAGATGAGTTCATAGTGTCCTTTTTTTCCCCTTCTTCTTCTTCCTTTTTTTTTTTTTTTTCAAGATTCCACATATCAGTGGTATCATGTTGTATTTGTCTTTCTCTTTCTGGCTTACTTCACTTAGAATGATGATCTCTAGGTCCATCCATGTTGCTGCAAATGGCATTATCTTATTCTTTTTTAAGGCTAAGAAGTGTTCCATTGTATAAATAACCACAACTTTTTTATCCAATCGTCTGTCGATGGACATTTAAGTTGCTTCCATGTCGTGGCTATTGTATATAGTGCTGCTGTGAACACTGGGTTGTATGTCTCTTTTTGAATTAGAGTTCCCTCCAGATGTATACCTAGAAGTGGGATTGCTGGATCATATGGTAGGCCTGTAAAAGTCTGACTTCTTAACAGCAAAATTGTGGTAATGTCAAGAATCATATTATGAATCAAAATGACGTGACTTGTAACCATTCTTAAAACGACTTATTATTTAAGATACAGTAATTTTAGAGCAAAAAGTTATCTCAAAAAAAGGATAGTTGATCCGTGTTTGAGTCTCCAATTTTTTTTTTAATCTTTTTTCTAATTTGGTCTATTTTTTTCCCCAGCCTCTTACATCAGTATTTGAATTATGAATTGTAGGATCATAACCCCAAATGTGTAATCAAAATTAAAGTGGCAATCTTTGATATTTCCCTGCAGAACAACTTTCTCATAGGGGAACTTTCACATGTAAGAACATTGTCTCCAGTTGAAGGGCAATTTTAACGTGCAAGCATCTAAAGGAGTAAAAGCCATTGTCTAGAGAACACAAATTTCGAAGTTAAATGATGCCTTTAGAAACTAAAAGTCTCAGACTTTTAGCTCTATTACTATTAATTTCAGAGGAGAAAATTGATATCCTTTGTTATTTGCTTATATTTAGTTATGAACTGCAAAGATGAATACTTTGTTCCTTGCTTATGCAAGGCTTCTATCATGATTAAAGTCATCAAACAACTTCTACATGTCTCTATTTCCCTCAATTTTACCTGACACTGGGAAATTTAACACAGCATTTACATTTTCACATGCTAATGACCATAGTTAAAATAGAAACTCTGGTTTAAATAAACATTTAACTAAAAGAGAAACAATTCATAAACTTGAAAATTAGAAATTAAGAGTTTGAATTTATGACACACTGAGGTCAGCAAAGAGTGAAAGTCTGCTCTGTAGAGAGTGAATGAGGAAAATAAAACCGAAGAATTTTTTTCTTCCTCAGTTCCACATTCACATTAAAATTTCCAGAGCTTTGATATCAAACTAATGTCTTTCCATTGCAATAATGAAAATAATTTGCAATTGCAAACCTATTATAAATAATTACTAATATTAACATGCTGTCAGCGTTGATGTGAATATAATTACTGTAGTCATTTCAGAGAGTACTTGGCAGTACTTAGTGAAACTAAGTGTGTGTACTTCCTGGAACCCTGAAACTCCACTCCTGAGTATTTGTGCTTCAGAGGAACTCTCACAAAGGAGCATGAAGAAACATAAGAAATATTTATCACCAAGATAGGAAGCCAACCTGGTAGCCATTCTAGGAAAATAAATAAATAAAATATGGAGATACCTAAGATGGAATACTGGACAGAAGTGAGAAAAAAATAACAAGATTTACTTAGAGCAACATGGTTGGGTCCTCAAAACATACTGTTACGTGCAAGAAAGTAAGAAACAGAATGAGATATATCAGAAGTAAAAATAAAATTTAAAGCAAATACACATAAAGCAATGCCATATCTTACTTAGCACAGTTATGCAGATAAGCATATGCGGCTTAGAGCTAAATACACTGGAGGCTAAAAACTTGTATTAAGATGAAAACAGGCATTGGAAATGGAGAAGAGAAAATAGTATGAAGAAATATAAATTAATAAGTAGCTTACCAGAGGCTTTAAAAAGACTGAAAATATGGGTGAGTAATGAACGACACAAATAAGAGAATTCTATACAACATAGTAACCTGTTTAGGTTAGGCTATGGAGAAGAAGGGGGACATTGAATATGTACAAGTCATCCAAAACATGGGATTCTGTTTTCATTCCTAGGATGACCGTCAAGTAAATGTGCAGTAAGCAAGTTAAAAATCAATGCTGATGTATGTAGTACTTACTTTTAATTTTTCTGTGTGTTTGATGCAAAAATTACTTTTGTAATCATGGAAGAGATGAGGGGGGAAACATACCTGAACCACTGTTTCCAAGGGAAAGCAAGACTTTTAAAAAGTCAATTGTATTTTATACCCAAACCAGAAGGAACAACAGTAAAGAGATTTTCGTAAACTTTGAGAACTGTTACTTTTTTACCATAAAAATAACCTAATGAAAATCCATATACTTAATGGAGTATCCTCTGTAAAAGCTTGCAGGTATATTGCTCTGTGATGATCACCTTGTGCCTGGAGAACATGAAGATAGAAATCATTGCAGGTCCTTTAAGTACATGAGTGCTACTCCAAATGAACTAAAAGTCCTAGTTGCTCAAAGTCCTCTTTTTAATCATCAATTTCCTTGTTTTTAATTCTTAATTTAATCTCTTGATGATTT
The DNA here is from genome assembly GCF_036321535.1 of Camelus dromedarius. Taxonomy (NCBI): domain Eukaryota; kingdom Metazoa; phylum Chordata; class Mammalia; order Artiodactyla; family Camelidae; genus Camelus; species Camelus dromedarius. The sequence goes on from NC_087450.1 coordinate 28,268,616, forward strand.
TTGGTAAAAACAGTATTATTTCTCCCTCCTGGGATCAGAAGCTTTTAATTGATTAGGATACTTAATTTAAATTTCTAGCCTTTGAAACAAAGACCAGAACAACATTAGAGTAGAGTCATAGGATAAAGTTTCAAAGTCAGAAAATCTCAAAATCATTGTCCTCTTCAAAGAGAAAAAAATGAAAGTAAAGAAAAAAGGCGAAGGTAGAGGGAACATGAATTAAAAGCTTCTAGGATGCTTCAGAAATGTCAAGTGATTTTTCACTTTAATTTTGAGGCCAAATTACTTCAAGGGGCTTCCTTAGAAATTGTTATCTTAGAGAACCAAGGGAAATTAGAGGAAACATGGTGAACAAATCTATTACTCCTTTGGCCAGACTGGAATTAGAAACAAAAGTATTAAGTTTTTCTTCAGTTTGGAATTTGGAAAGCATTCAGTGTCCTCTTTGGTCATTTTATTTAGAAGACTTTCCTCTGGGATGTACATTAATTTTAAAATTTAATGAGCTGAGTTCACATTGGTTACACGAAAACAGTGATGTCAACAGATACATTAAAGGAAAGTATTCTCTTTAAAATCATTCTCCTTATGCTGCATCACTCCTGGCAAGACAACTACTATCTGCTGTGCAAGGACCACCTAGTCCTTGGCTCACACATCAGAATGTCTAAAACCAGTCACCCATTAAATAGTATAAAATTGAATTAATTATCCACCTCCCTCCAAGATAACCAGGACTATCCCCATCATTCCTTTTAGTCCTTTGAAAGCACAATCCCTTCTGGACTTGCAAAGCTCAAGATTCATTGCTCATCCTTCATTACCTAGACAATTTCATAAGCTTTGTGCAGCCACTACTCTGACGTGATCGTACAAACCAAGCTTGACACTCCAAATTCTTTCTCTGTAATGCAGGCTCTGTCATTAATAAAGCCCTTTGTTTCCTCACCCTCTTCTCTTAAGGTTCCATTTACCTTCTTGCTTTAATTAAATTTTAGCTCTTCTTTGAAGGCACTACTTGCCTTTGGGGTATTCTCAACTGGTGGCTGTTTTGTCCCTCCCGCCACGTGCCTCAGGATGTAGAAGCTGAGTGGGTATCCCTCTTGCTTTCATTACTCCTTCTAGGCAGGTTTTCTCCCTATTTCCCCTACATGCCAGTTGCATTGAAATGCGTATGATCAGATAATGCCAGCACTCAACCTTCTTTACTGCATTCTCTGCTGCCCTTGTGGTAAGTGGCCCTACTCCCTTCATTGAAGATGTCTGTTCCCACTGAATCCTCTTCTACCACGGAATGATCTATCCCATATCTTGGGTCTCCTTACCTCCCATTTGATTATCTTATCTTCTAACCCATATCAGCTACTTATTTCTCTGATCAGACCATAGATATTACTTGCAATAGTTACACTATTTAAAAGTCTCAATTTCAAGCACTGTATTGACTATCACTTTTACGGCTCAGTCCTGCATTTTTTGATTCTCCTTTGTGACCTCCAGTCCCTTGACACCACCACATTAGCTCTTTGTTTTACTCCTTTCCTCACATTCCTCACATTCTTTCACAGTTGGCTTTGCCTTTATTGTCCAGTCACAGTCACCACTCTCAGTTTGGTTTCCTCTTTGTCCCTTCAGTCATACAAACTTGGCAAGACCACAGCACTGATGATAAGTAACTTCCCAACTACATAGTTCCTGTAGTATGACCGGGGAAATCAGATACCCAGTTGAGCTGATCTCACTTGAAATTCATAACCACAGCCTCAAATGTGTCATCAGGGTTGCCTAGGGATCCTCCCCTATTTCCCAAATTGATGTCCTTTCTCAGTTCCTGAGACAACTGTTTCATATCTTCTCATCCCATAAACTTTTAACAATCTGCCCTCCTTTCTGAGCTGATGTCCTTGACTCTTACTACTAAAAGAAAATAAGGACGGAATGCATACATAGGTCTAGCATTAAAACTACCTGCCTGCATCTGAACCCACATACCCTGCTTTACTGCAGAATGAATGACCTCCGTGATCCTCTTGGAGGTCCGTCTGTCCATTTGTGGAGTGAATGACGTTTTCTCTGACCTACTCAAGAACACTGTTCCTGCAGCTGTTCCTTTTCTCTCCTGAAGAATGGGTCTTTCCTTTTCTGTCTTATCATTCTTACCAGTAGATAAACAAGCTTCAGTGTCTTCTGTTAAAAAAATTATCTTGCTTCCTTATTTCTATTTAGATACCCCATTTTCTGCTCCATTTTAGAGAAAATATCCTCAAAAGATTTGTCTATACTGTCTCTATTTCCTCTCCATTATTCTCTCTTAAACTTACTCCAGGTAAAATTTTGTTCCTGCTAATTCACTAAATCTTCTGTTATTGTTACCAATAAACTTCACATTGCCAATTTTGCTGACTTACTGGTAATCCTCATTTTATTTGATCATATAATTGCAAAGGCCATGCTTGGTCATTGTTTCTTGAATACTTTCTTAGCCTCTAGGACATGTTTTCCCTCTTGTATTGTCATTGTTCCTTCCCAGTCTCCTTTGGTAAATCTCATCTTTATAACCTCTCAACATCACATATCCCCAAATCTCAATAGTTAGGTTTTTCTTTTTGTTGTGCTTATCAAATCCAATTGTTTTGTTTTGTTTTGTTTTGTTTTGTTTTATTTTATTTTTATCACTTTTTATTGATTTATAATCATTTTACAATGTTGTGTCAAATTCCAGTGTAGAGCACAATTTTTCTGTTATACATGAACATATATATATATACATTGTCAAATTTTTTTAACATTTTTTATTTATTTATAATCATTTTACAATGTTGTGTCAAATTCCAGTGTAGAGAACAATTTTCCAGTTATACATGAACATATATATTCATTGTCACATTTTTTTCTCTGTGAGCTACCATAAGATCTTGTATATATTTCCCTGTGCTATACAGTATAATCTTGTTTATCTATTCTACAATTTTGAAATCCCACTATATCTCTTCACACTCCCTGCCCCCTTGGCGACCACAAGTTTGTATTCTATGTCTATGAGTCTATTTCTGTTTTGTATTTATGCTTTGTTTGTTTAGATTCCACGTATGCATGATCTCATATGGCATTTTTTGTTTCTCTTTCTGGCTTACTTCACTTAGAATGACATTCTCCAGGAGCATCCATGTTGCTGCAAATGGTGTTATGTTGTCAGTTTTTATGGCTGAGTAGTATTCCATTGTATAAATATACCACATCTTCTTTATCCAATATATCTAGTCATCTGTTGATGGACATTTAGGCTGTTTCCATGTCTTGGCTATTGTAAATAGTGCTGCTATTAACATTGGGGTGCAGGTATCATTCTGAAGTAGGGTTCCTTCTGAATACATGCCCAGGAGGGGGATTCCTGGGTCGTACGGTAAGTCTATTCCTAGTCTTTTGAGGAATCTCCATACTGTTTTCCACAGTGGCTGCACCAAACTGCATAAGTAAAACAAAAAGACAACCTATGGAATGGGAGAAAATTTTTGCAAATGAAACCGACAAATCCAGTTGTTTTTAAATATCATCTTTAGCCCTGATCTTTCCCATGAAATTGACTCATTCAATCTCTACACCTGGATTCATAATAGAGTTACCTCAAATTCAGTCTACCAAAACCTGAAGTTTTGTCTTTCACTCTGCTTCTCTGAGTTGTCCCCATTTTAGTAAAAGGAGATTTTGTTCACCCAGCAGCTCAAGGACAAAAACTTAGAAACATCTTTGATACTTCTCCTTCTCTCTCAATTCCTCCTGTCTTCTCAAGATCCCGGTACAGTTTAGTGGCCAAATGTGTTCGTTCTTTGCAATATAACTAGGGTCTCATTACTTTTCATACATCCCCTGGTACCAAGATATTTCTCAATTGAACTATTGCAATAACTGTCTAACTGGTCCCTGTCCTTTCATTGTTGTCCCTTTACAATCTACTCTCTCTAAAGAAGTCACAGCAGTTCTTTAAAAAAAAAAAATGCATTTCCAATCAAGTGATTCCTCTGTTCAAAATCCTCCAAAACTTTCCTAGCTCACTCAGAATAAAAATGCAAACTACTTAACTTAACCTCAAGGCTGTATATGATTTATTTATTCAGACTCCAGTTTCTCCTCTCTTACCTTATCCTAACACTCATCCCTGAGCTTACTGTACCAGCCATACTAGCTTGCTTTGTATTCATCAATACAGTAAGCCATGTTTCTGTCTTAGCCCTTGCATCTCCTGGAGACACTTCTCTGACCCTGTAAGCTCCCCTTTATCTACATGACTTACTACCTAATTTTGTTTTGGTCTTTGTTCTAAAATTGCCTCTTAAGTGAGGTCTTGTCTTAAAAAAAAAAAACAAAACCAAAAACCAGACATTAACTCTTTTGTCTATCCCTTTATCTTGATTTTACTTTTCTATATAGCACTCAACTCCACTGATTCTAATTTATTTTTATCACAGGTCTCTTCCAATTAAAATATAATTATTACATGAACACCACTCTGGTCTGCTGTATTTACTGTAGTCCTTATTATCCAAAGAGGACCTGGCATATAAAAGGAGCTCAATAAATATTTATTGCATAAATGAGTGAATAAATCCAGGAATATCATTTGCCAGTGCACAATTTTAAAACAATAGTGGTGGTTTAAAAAAAAAGCATTTTTATTGCATCTTATGATGGCAAGAAATAAGTTATATTACAGTCTTTCTTAGTATTTTTCAGTAAGCTTTTTAAAAAATGACAGCAAATCATGTCCATGGATTTTGAGGTATAGAAAATGAGACATTGAGAAGCTAAACAGAGGAGGGAAAGAGAACCTTGTAGTCAGTCATTAAGTTAGAGGATTTCAGAAAGGAACTCGAAAGGGGCACTGCTTATACATATATGGAAATAAGCTGTAGATATGTCCTGTAAAATCTTTAGGATGTGTAAAGGGGTTAAAATAATTGTTCAGGGACGTAAATATAAAGGATACCTATGTTATCTGAAATTTTAAAATTGGACAGCTCATGGTTGAAGTTGTAGTGTTTATGGAAGGAATAATTTGCTTATGAACTTTTAATTCTTTGTAATTCTAAGTATTCTGTACTTTTGGCCAAATCTCATACCTTTATTCTGATCCATCAAACCCTTTCACTGTGACTCAGTGTATTCCCAGTCATGACACAAGGAACATTAGTAAAAACTACTCCATCCAATTCAAGCCTCAATTTGAAGCCCCTCCACTCTCACACTGCCACCTTCATTCAGTTCATTGATATAAATTACATCCTGTATCCACCCTTCGCCATTCATATATATTCTTTCTTACTTTATTTAGCTATAAGGATCTCAGTACCAGAACTCCCTTTCATACACTGTCTCCCGCTCTCCTTGTCATTTTCCTCTTTCAGTTCTTCTTTTTTGGAAAAACAGCAACGCTAGGTAAAGGAAACTCTTCATTTGCTCATTACCTGCATTTGAGAAACTGGATCTAATGGGAAATAAGCAGTCACCTACTTCATGTTTATAACCACCAGCTTCAAGTGGGCTTTTGGAAATGCCTTTGCTGGTTTTCCTGATCGCATGTTTTGTATTTCATTAATGTCTGCTCTTTATTTGCTTCCTTCTGTTTCTTTTAGTTTTCATTTGCTATTCCTTTCCTATATTATTGGGATGGCTGCTTTGACCACTGATTTTTTTATAGCATTTCTTTATTGTTAATATATACTTTTAAGGCTATAAACTCTTCCTATAAGTGAGTTTAACTGTATCTTGCAAGTTTCCATGTGCCGTATTTTCATGACCACTTAGTCAAAATATTTTCCCATTTTTATTGTGATTTATTCTTCTATCAACTTTTTAAAAGGGCATTTATATTTCAACTATTTAAGGTTGTTTTCTAGTTATTGTTATTTATAGATTAAGTCCACTATGTTCAGAGAACATACTGTATATGACTTAAATCTTTTGAAACTTACTGAGATTTCCTTTAAGGTCAGCCATATAAAGAATTTAAAAAATATTTTGGGTCTGCATGAAATGATTGTAGACTCTGGTCTACATGATATCATGTTGTATTTTTGTCAGTTACCTCAAATTTTTAATTAGATTATTCTATATCTTTTATCTGTTTGTCCTAATAGCTACTAAAAGAGTTATTAAAACCTCTGGCAGTGATTTGTATGTTTTCTCCTCTTGTTCTAGCTCATTTACTTTATGTATTGTGAAGTTATGTGACTGGAAGCATACAGTTTTAGTATTGTTATATCTTCTATTAGAGTGAAACTTTTATCACTATGAAATAGTCTTCTTTTCTATGGTAATTCTTTAAATTTTACTTACTGATATTAATACAGCTGTATAGCCACACCAGCTTCCTTTTCATTAATGCTTCTTTGAGATTTTTTCCAACATTTGGCTTTCAACTATTTTAAATCCTAACAGTTGAGTCTGTTGCAGTTGGTGGAGCAGATAATGTGTACGCTCTATCCATGTTCCCTTAGACCACTTTACCATTTCTGTGCATGCCAGCCTATCTTCCAACAGCCAGCACTTGCGTCTTTTGGGAGGGCTGCCCTCAGGCTGCAGCACCCACTTTGCTCAGAGACATAAGTGTCAGGCAGTACCTGAGAGTTTACCTCCTCTAGAAGCAGCCTTTGGCCAGTCACTGACAGGTGTGGGAGTATGCATAGCTCCCTTAACCTTTGGCAAGGTGGTGCATTTTGCACTCCCTTCTAGGATTTCCTTACTGTGTTAAACACCAATCATGCCCTCTGGTACCTTGCTTAATAGCATCCACTTTAAAGGCTGCCTTGCCTTCCCTGTATCGTATCTTCCTCTCCTACGCATGTTCCTCTCACCTTCCAATAAACTAGTGTAATTGATTCCTTGGCACAGTGTCTGCTTCTGTGAGAATCCAAACTGAGAGTTTTTTTTTTTTAAATAATGAATAGTAATTCTCCATTAATTCAACTATTTAGTTATTTTACATTTAATACAATTGCTAATATAAGGACTTAGATTTGCCATCAGTTAACTATCTGATGTTTATTCATCCCACCAGTTCTGGGCTTTTTTGGCCTTTTTTATATCAAGGATTTTAAAGTACCTTTATGTACCTCTCCCCCATAGATTTGCTATTTTTAGTAATTTTTAGCTGTTATAGCATACATTTTGACATATTAACATCTGATGTAAATGAGTACATTTACCATTTCTTATAGCCAACGTTTTATTGAGAACTTTAGGTGACTTAACGCTCAGAGCACCAAACTGTGTATTGCAGCCTTGATTATAGGGATGAGAAGAAAGGGAATGATCCTTGGCAAAATTGGGAAGTTAGCACTGTTTGTCATCACCATCCTCATATCATATGGCCTTTTCCTTTTGATCACTTCTGAGTGATCAACACCATCTAAAAAATTCAGCTTTTATTTAAAATTTTCAATTATAAGAATAACTAATATACCTGGTAGTTACAGCCTTGTTGCAGAGGTAGGTCCAATAGGTTTTCAGAACTTGTTGACATTAAGCTATTGAAACATATGACTAACTGCGTTTGCTCATTTTCCACACTTAGCTGAAGTATTTTCTTTATTCCTTAGATTTTTATGTAAACCTATTACAGGAGCAAATGCATTGATTAGGCTGATGAAAATGTATTTCCTACTAGACAATACATAAATAATATATAAAATGCATTTTCTCATTGGCGTTGGTCTCAGATCTTTCCTGTGACTAAGATGTAAATACCTCATGATGGCTTAAAATTCTGCTTACGTTGGAGGCGCTCATATCAAGTAGAGTCAAAGATGGAAATTAAAAATAACATTTCACAAGCAAGTAAGAAGTGAATTTGGGCAGCAAAAAGGACTTGAAATCTTATCACTGGTCACTTTTTCTGCCACTATGTAAGATTCACTTTAATGATTTGGGGAGAAAAGTAATTGAACTTGCAGTGATCCAGAAGAAGTTCTCTTCTGTTATTAACTAACTGTGGATCATGGGAGATACTACAGTTTTTATACTCTTGAGCTATTAAGAGCAAACTTTATCTTGTATGTGAAAGGGTTTTAAACAAATGAGCCTTTAAAAGTACAGCCGTCTTGCTCTTTATTCTTAAAATCGTCAATGAAAATAAAATAATGTGTAACCATAAGCAGTATCAATTATGGAAGCTGTGCAAAACCTCTGATGTGCATGATGTAAGCTGAACTATGGGATTTAAGGATATAGTTTGTGTTATTTTTATGATAAGCAATGTTTAGCAAAGACTAAAGCAAGGATGTTTTACTCTCATTCCCCTTTTTGTGTGTTCTAATAAGTCTTTACTTAGTTGGCATCATCATTGTAATAGGTGTTCAGAAGTTCAATTTTAAATACAGGTTTGTGTTTATGGATCCTGTAATTTTGCATTGCATTTTGCTTCAAAAACATGAATACTAAAATCATATGTAAAATATCTGTGTCAAGTAGTTAACAACTTCTTCCAAATGCCAACTTACTACTAATAATTTTGGCAACCAGTTTTGGAAAGTAGGATTTTCTGTGTGCCTTTTGAGTGAAGCCTGTGTTTTCCCCAGTCCTGTGGGGCTCCTGCAGTTAAGGCCCACTGGCCTTCAAAGCCAAATGCTCTGGGGGCTCATCTTCTGGTGCCAGATCCCTGGGCTGGGGAACCTGACATGGGACTCAGAACTCTTACTCTTGTGAAAGAAATTCTGTAATCTAATTATTCTCCAGTTTGTAGGTCACCCAACCTGGGGGTATGGGATTTGATTATATCACAAATTGGCCCCTCCTACCTGTTTTGTTGTGGCTTCTTCTTTATGTCTTTAGGTGTAGAAGATCTTTTCTGGTAAGTTCCAGTCTTTTTCATCTATGGTTGTTCTGCAGATAGTTGATGATTTTGCTGTGCTCATGAGAGGAGGTGAGCTCAGAGTCTTTCTACTCCTCCATCTTGGCCATTCCCATATTCACTTTCTTGGGTGAACTCAAGAGTTGACTGGTCACAGCTGAGGAAAGAATCAGTGTGCTTGAATACAGGTTAGTATTTGCCAAACTGTAGAGGACTAATGGTAGTGACTATCCCACAGTTGCCTTCTCTCAGATACCAGCAAGCATTTTTTTTCTCTCTTTACTATGGGGTTGGCCACAGGCCATGGGTAGAGCTTCTTAATATCTTGTCTTTGATTGCTGAGCTTTCTGTATGTTTTCATTTGTTCCAAGGGCATTCACTTTAAAATACTGAAACCTATTTATAGTAGTTGCTTTAAAGTCTTTGGATAATTCCAACATCAGTGTCTTCTTAGTGTTACCATTTATTGTTTGTTTGATTGTGAAATAATTGTAGGTTGTCTTCTGAACATTTTGAATATAGATTTATGAAGCTCTATAGTCTTGTTTAAACCATATGGGGAATGTTAATTTTAAGTTGATTTTTATCTTTTAGGAGGCACTTTATCTGTTTAGGTTTTAGGCCACAGTTTTTGACTAGTCTTTTGTGTCATATGGTTTCTATGACAGTTCTCCTTTGAAAGTGTTTGTAATTTTAAGTATATCTCTTCCATGGGTGGACCACTCAGTGGCTAACCTGGGACCTGGATGGTGATCTGTTTCATGGTTCAATTCTCAAAGACTATGGAGTACTTTAAAGATCAGACATGCACATTCAGCTTGGGAGTAAGGTAAAAATTTATAAATAATGTTATGGAGTCAACTTTTATGAATTCCTTCCTCTTTATTATTTCCTTATACTTTACGGTTCTTTTAGCCTCCTCTGTTCTGTACTCCAGACAGAAAGATGAAAATTTTATGTACCCTGACCTGCCACACATTCCCTGTGGTTGTGTCTGTATCTGAGACCATAAAGTAGAAGGCTACATATGGGGGAAAAAATGGCGTTTTGTCCCACTCTCTTTGGGACATAGTTTCTCTTATAAAGGAAAGTCATGCTTGCTGAGCATTTGAGCCTCCCACAGGATCCTATTTCTGTCACTCTTGGTGCCACCGTTGCCAGATTGCTTTGGGTGCTGAGTTGTGAGAGAGGGGAGAAAAAGAAAAAAATGAGGTATTTCATTCATTTTCTTTGATCATTAGGATATATTTTCCCTCTGTTTGAGCCAGAACTACAGAACTTTGAGAGCTCTTTTCTGTCTGTTTTTGGGGACTGTGTTGAGGATCATGGATAATAAAGAGAAAAAAAAAGATATACTAACAAATAGTTTGGTAGTACTTCAAATTCTGATCTCCTTCCCAATGTACTATTATTTAATTTCATATTTCTTAAATGCTGTTCTATTCAACTGTCTGGTTTTCATAACTATCCAGTTTTCATAACTGCAGTAAGTGGGAGAAACACACTGAGAGTGCTCACTCCTTACCCAGAAACAAAGTCTCATGGGAACATTTTTCTTTTTTAAATATAGATGTTTACGTGCTATTGGTATCTTATTTTTATATATTTTAAAATATTTTTAAAGGAGCTGATGGAAAAAAGGCATGAAGGATTTCTTTTTGGTATTGGTTAGTTTTTCTCTGCTACTCTGAACTCTTTCATGCTATAAAATCAGCAAAAACAAACTGATTATTTGAGGGGTAATCATGGCTTTTTAGATTTAGCTCATCATTCTGACTGAAAAGCCCAGCACTATCTACTGTTCTTATATGTTTGAAATTATTCCTACTGAAACAGGTTAGAGATGGTCACAGAAACTTCAAGATGAATGCCAACTGAAGAGCATCTAACTTTTTAGAGCTTATGTTCAATTTAATGTTACAACCTTTATCCATTTTATGTATGACAGCCCAGTGCATGCCACAGTGCACGACATATAATGTATGCTTAAAACATGTTTGCTCAACTTGTTTAAAGAATAAACCTGTGCATTCAATTCTTCAAGCACATATTGAAATTGAATGTCTATTGTGCATAATACATTGTGATGAATGGAAATAAAAAGAGGGCTAAGATATGCCTTTGACAACTAGGAACTCTCATGGTGGGAAAGTCAGACAAGTAAAAAAACTGATTGTAGGGAAGAATGAAACAAATAAGAAAGAGATAAGCCAGGAAATCTTATTAGAAGGAAAAATGAAATTGACACAACATTGTAAACTGACTATCTCAATTAAAAAAATTTTTTTAAAAAGTCTAAAGATTGTAGATATTTTACTTAACTTCTCTGAACCTCAGTTTCTTCATCAGTGGTGATAATAACCACATCAGCTTTATGTTTCCTATAAGGACCAAATTATATAACATATGAAAAGCACACATTTGAACATAACCAATCAGTGGAAACAGTCAAGAAACTGAGATAGATAATAGAAACCCTGTTGTTTAACCAGTGTTCAACCAGTCTCTCATATCCAGAGGCTTTTAGGAAGGGGCAGTTGTGTGGGTTTATGTTTATGTGCAGGCATGAGTTTGCGTGCCCAGAGTTAATCTGAATATATTCTGATTGAATTTAGATACAGCACTATTTATTCCAGTCATAGGCCTCTCTTTACTATACTTGCCAGAGGTAAAAAAAAAAAAAAAACTTTGGGATGTTGAATTTGATGTCACGCCAGATGGTTTTAATTAGTTAACATTGGAAGCAGCAACTATAGTTTTGACTGAGAAACAAAGTGCCCCAGGAGACATAACTTTGTTAAATAAATTTTATATGGTCACCCAGGATACATCTGAATCATCTTATCCTCTCACCAATTGCTACATGCTGAGAAAATGCAAACTGGAATACTTTCCTGAACAAAAAACGCATCACAGTACCTAAGTTACACACTATGTTCAAAGGGTAATTGGGAATTTAGAGATAGCTATTGTCAACAGCTTGGATTCCAAGTCAAAGGAATTTGTAATCCTCTGCCCCCATCAAATTTGGCAAGTTAATTCTCTCTGCCTTATGTTACGCATATGTGAAAGTGTGCGTATCAGATGACCACTTCTCTTCATAAGGTTACTATGAAGATCAAATACCAGTTTCTTTACAATTAAAGGATTAAACTCGTATGTTAAGATATTACATAAAAAGACTGTGACAGATGAGTCTCAAACTTTCAGTGGCTTAATTCAAGAAGTTATTTTTGTTTTCATCTTGCTGGGTTGACTATTAGTCAAATTAAGACACTCCGATGAGTGAAAGAAGACGCTATTAATTAGACTGGGAAAGTGGGCACAAAGACAGTCCGGAGTCAACCCGGGCACCCTGTTTCTCAGTCATAACAGCCTAATACAGATGTTTCTGGTCAGGTGGCTTTTTTTTCCAGCAGTGAGTCAGAGACTAAGTTCCTTCTAGATTTTGACTCTGTCATCTTCCACATGTAGATTACAAAACCATTGTAATGGCAGTGATATGCAAGTAAACCATGTCTCCAAAAAAGAAGAAGGGGAAAAGAGCCCTAATGTGTAGCATTTTTTCATTTCTTGGTGTAAATATTCTCACCATGGTAAATTTCAAACTGCCAACAACTTAAAAGTTGGCTTAAAACCATCCTTGAATATTTAAGAATGGGATTTTGTGGGCTGTAGAATCCAGCTCCAGAGTGTCACTGACAGGCCGTCTTCTTCATTCCAGTCAGCTGGAATGGAAGGAAGGCATAGAAGATGATGTGTGGGCCAGGCCTTGAACATGCACTTACCATGATCACTTGCAATCCTCTGGGTAGAATTCAGCCACATGCAGCTGCAAGGGAGCTGTGACTTGTGTTCTGTGTACCCAGGAGGATGCAGAACTGGGTCACATAAACAGCAAGCTTGCCTCTGCTACAACTAGGTGATCTCCCAGATTACCTCTTATTGTTAAATACTAATAAAAATATAACTATGAACCTCCAGTTTTCTGTCCCTAACAGTACAAATACTTAACCTTACATGTACTTGGGATCGAGGGAAGATTGGGTGATCATTTGTAATTGAAAATAAGGAATGTGGACTGAACACATTGCTGTTGTAATTATAGAAATCGTTGTCTTTAATTATGGTTTGATAGATAACCCTATATATATTACTCATAAACAGTTACTTAACAGTTTGTATTAAATATTGAAAAACTGTCTTCAGGTCTAGAAATCAAGATGTATTCAAATTTTACTTTTAACTTTAAAATTTGTTCGTATCTAGTGTCTCCTACTTGAATCACTTTGTGGTAAGGATTGCATTGACATATCTGAAGTTCAAAAAAGGTTTCATTGGTAACTCTACTGAAATGGCAGTAGTGAAGACAGAGTAGAAGCTCCCTCTTGTCCTGATAAAGTTTCCATGTGTCAACTTCAATGATGAGCTTGTTAATTTTGTAGCTAGATCTCCACTGATTTTGTCTTACAGTATATGACAGTATGTATAATAAATTACTTAGAAATCCTGTTTTGTTCAACTTAAGTTCAGTCAATACTGATCTTAAGATTATTTGAAAATACTTTGGGAAAGTATTAAATTGATGGAAGTAAAACAATTCAGTATCAAATCCAGCCATAATGGTGTCATTCTGTTTTCTACTGAACTCATTTTCAGTGCATGCTTTGTTTCATCTTTACAATGAAACTCATTTTGACATTTTTTTTTCTGATGGCTGGTTAATTTGGTAGATGATATTATGGTATTTAAATGTTAAAATACAAAAAAGATATTTTCAGGTTATAAGTCTGCCTGAAATTTGTCACGTGCACAACATGTACAGTATTTAACATGTGAGTCTCCATTCCATGAAGCCATTTGCTTCCTTAATATTTGATATATGTGGTATAAAAACTAATTTATAGCATTAGAGAATGTTAGGTAACAATCATTAACCTAAAATGTCTGAACTTGAGGTCTGACTGCCACTTAGTAGCTCTATAATTTGGAGCAAATCACTTTAATTTTTCTGTGACGTAGTTTCTCTACTGTGAAATGGAGGCTGCAAAACTGGAGTCTATGCTTCAAACCTTTGTTAAGAGAATTAAATGAGTCACTATATTAAAAAAATTATAATAGTACGTGGTGAGTGTTTTACAAACATTATTAGTATAATTGTATTTATTAGTTCTTGATGAGATTATAGTCAATTTTATCTTTACTTCAAATAGCTGTAATATTTTTTTTCTAAAATGAACATTTGCTCAGTTAGAATCAAAAACAACAGCAGACAAATTTCTTGCCAATTGTTTTGATAATACTCTTTTTGTCTGAGAAGTTGAGGTGATTGTGCTAATTTTAATCCCCCACAGGTGAAGGCCACATTTAATTTAAATTTAATTACTTTAAGTAATTTAATCTAAAACAATTATTTAATAATTGTTTTAATATAGTATTTTTTCAGAGTTCAAATTGTGGTGATAAAAAAAATCAACAACTGCAAGATTATTCCTGAATTGAGTAGTACTAAGAAAAGATTATAATTGAGCCTTTTTTATACCTTCAAGTGAGGTTGGATGAACTGTTTTTCTGTATTCTTTTTACATTTCTTCTGTTCAAAAATTTTTTTTCTTGTGGATTTTAATTTTACAAGAAATCAACTTTTTGTTATTAAAGCAAATTGGATATTAGTTGGGCTTAGCTTTTTGCTAGGTAGAAAGAGTTTTAAATTTTGATTCTGTCACTATGACCTGTCATTTTCTTGCTGTTCACTTCCCTGGGGTCTCAACTGTAGAATAGATTAATGATGCTGACCCCCCCCCCCAAAAAAAAAGTAGGTATAAAGTAATTTGTTTTCTGTATGTGGGGAAACTCTGAACAGTGATGGACACAAAGGCTTTTGATGCTTCTCGTATTCCTCTCAGATGTGTTTGTCTAGTAGCATACCACAGCCTTGCCTAGAAGCCTGGGTTTCTGGTCTCATGCTGAGAGGCTATATATGCGAAATTTTTTTCACTAAGAAAATGATAGTTAAAATCATTGAACACTTCTAGTCTTTTTTATTCACATTTGATTTCATGTTACAGTGCCTGTCTGGTTAATACTGTTACTAGTTTTACATTTATATGCTATGTCTTAGAAAAATAAAAGCTTTAGTCTGGTGTCTGCCATTCATTAGCTTTCTAAGCTTAGTTGTGTCTAAATGCTGCAACAGACTAGAATGTTGTAGTAGATGGGCTAATTCCTTTCTTTCTGTAACAATCTATAGCTTACGAAATTTAACAACTCCCAGGATCCTTTTTGAAATCAGAAGATCAAGCCCTACAGACTAGAATGTGTCCAGTGAGACTGCAGACCAAGAAATCACTTCTATGGAATTGGTAGCATATGCTGAACAGATGTAGTGCTGTAGCAATACTAGCATCAGAGCCAGAAGGATAGTGCCCTCGCTCATAGAAGTGTCCTGGGAATAGATAATGTGGATGATAACGTTTTGGAAATTGTAGAATAGCGTGCAGATGGAAGGTGATAGCATTATTGTTGCATGACATATGTTGGGTGGGGAGCGTGGTAGGGCTGAGAGGAACTGCTGTTGAGAGGCAGTTCATGTTTTGGCTAAGAGCATGAGCTCTGGAGCTAGACTGCTTGGGTTGACTCCTGGAACCACCATTTACTAGCCAGATGATTGGGGCAAGTTACTTCATATTCCTGTGATACAGGTTTCCCAGTCTCCATAAGTAGTACCTACCTCACAAGGGTTCTGATGAGGATTGTATGTTATATACAAGGTAATTTAAGTTTCCCTGGCGCACTGTAATTACTGTGTAATGATTGTTGCTATTTCTCTTATCTAGTCAAACTCCAAATTATTAAAATCAGAAAATTTAGACTTGCACTGCTTTTCCCTATTGTAACTGAAAGATTATTAATTTTAATAATAAGGATATTAAACCTTTATAGTTGCATTCACACCAAGTGTTTTCTGTCATCCATCATCTATCACTAAAAGTGGTTTTCCTTTTAATTTATAAACTTTATGTAGTCAAATCATTGCTCTTCTCTAAAGGAATGTTTGAAGATGAAAAGAAAAAACCCTTAACATCACACCAATAGAATTTCATCTTTGTGTATTTTCTTCTTTATTTTGTATATATGATAGCCATTTTCCCCGAGTTGTAAACTTCCATGCATGCTATTTCATATTCTGCTTAGTATCACAAAAAAATCTTCCTTGTTTCTCTTTAATCTTCATAATCATCACCATGGCATCCACATATTGGCTCATGTTGATGTTGAATCTTGGATTGATTTCTCTTTTTTGCTTTGATCTGTTACAGCCAGAGTTAAGTGTATGACTTAACTTTAACACGTGTGCACAATAGTTCTTTTAGAACAAAATTTGTGTTACTGACTAGGCATTACTGTATTTTTGTGATTCCATGTTTCAGTTCTTTAACTGCTATGCTTCATGCTACAATAGACACACTTCATGGTTTCCTTTTACATGAATCCTCTCTTAAAGTAGTAACAAGGCCAGTAATGAAACTGATACGCAAGGAGCTGCTCTGTGTAAAGCAGGAAGAGAATCCCCCAAACTCCCCCAGTATCTTTTCTCTGACATCTATGGCAGAGGCCACGATTCTGGGAACACAGATTCTAGAACTATTAAACCTAAACCCTTTGTAGTCTGCTCAGTCTCCCATTTGTTCTAAAATTTCTCCTAGTTCTAATAAGACCATCAGAGACTTCAGCACTCTTGTCATTGTTTGGTCCCCTGGTAGAATTGTTTCACTGAACTACACTTTAGAATATGACCCTTCATTTGCAGTATTTTCTATAGGTGTGATGTTGAAGAACTTCATGAGTTCATTAAGGAGAATCACTTTTATGAGGCTCTGGGGGAAATTTTTCTGAAACCTTAATACCAGCCAGGAAAAACGGGCCATATTCTATCCATTGGTGTTTTATATTAGGGACACTGAATCTTGTAATAGATTTCTCTCTTTGCTTTGATCTCTGATTAGAGTTGAATTTGTGACTCAACCCTAACCATTATATACAATACTTCTTTGTGTAGTAGATTTACAGGAAATTTCTTTTACTATTCTTATTTTTTACTTTGCCTTGATTTCTTTACTTCATCTCTCTTACCCTCCATGGCTTCTGCAAGTTGTTTTGGAAACAACATGTGTAATTATTTATTGGGTTAAGTTCCCAGTAGTGAAATTACTGTGTGAATATATATAAATGTTCTTGTAACCTTTAATATCTACTGTAGCCTTTGATTTGATGAGTCTCCACCTTGCTTCAAAGCTACTTTTATTATGAATTGTTCATGAATTAAATTCATAAAAATGAACCTAACATATCCATAATGAACAATGCCTACCTCATGACTGTTGTGGGAATTAAACAAGAGGATATAGGTTTATTGTGTCTAATAGATATTGATAAATATTGACACATTAATAAATTCTAGCCATTAGAGTTTTTTAGCCAACCACATTACTGGCATCTTCAGTTTCCATTTAATAAAAGAGATTAAAGGCTATACTTGCAGCAAATGCCTCAGCAGTAGAAAACTTATTTTTCTTTACTAATTTTGTCACCAATGTCCTAGAGCCCTTGGGCAAATAATATTTTCCTGTGGTGTACATTTTAGCCAACTGAATTTCTTCACACAAATCTTCCTTTTCCTGTGCTGTAATTGTCCTTGTAAAATGTTCAAGAGCTATGTTTGAAAAAAAAATTAAAGTCCATCGACCAGAAGACAATAGTTTCTCAGAAACATACATTTTGTAGGGCTTTATTTGCTGCATGTAATGAATGAAGTTACCACACTGTTTATTTTTAACCAATAATTAGTTTTTAATTGTAAAAGGTACAAATTGCTGCCAGGCCTTGTATTTATTGAGCTGACTCCATTCCGTTTGAGGGTAATGTCATGTTTACCATGGAGTACATGTTGTTTACTTCGAGGATTACTTTCACACTCACATAGCTCTAAATGGTAAATTAACTCATGTAGAGGCTGTTGACATGTGCAGCTGAACTAACAGTGCACAAACTGCACAAGCAGGTTCAAATTTTTTTTTTTTTTTTAGTAACAGATTGAGCAATAAAGATGTATCAGTGTTGTCTGAAAATATGCACTCCATGGTATGTGAAATAATTGTATCTTTGTTTTATTTGTAAGAAAGAGAAAAGAAATGAAAAGAGTCCACTTGTTATTCATCCCAGCTTTAGAAAATGAATGTTTGTGGTTCACAATACTTTAGTTTTTAATTGCCTGTTTGACAGTAAACCTATTTCCATAATGCAGTGTCTATATTTTATCTTTTATTTGAAGTATGTGCTTCTTTTTCCAGATAACAGCTTTTAGCTGTTTTTGTTTATAGTTTATTTTTTGTCATAGCTTTGTTACTCTCTTAATAAAAATCACTGTTCAAGAGGATTTTTTAAGATCCTTACATCCTCCTGAAACATTTGCATCCTTTGCCCATTATTTTTGAAGAAAGTCCAACTAAAACATAAGAATATAGTCAACACATTTTAAAAAGAGAAAAAAAAATCCAGTTTATGTGTATACTGCTCAGACCAACCTCCAAAAAAAAAGAAGGAAAAAAAAACCAAAACCCAATTTACCTATAATGCTTTGGATTAGAGGTCATTTGCTTTCTTTTCATCTAACTGAAAGTTTCAATTTGATGTCATGAAATCATAAAAATAATCCCTACATATTAAACATAAGAAAATTGATAATATCAGACAAAATAGGCTTCAACACAAAGACTTAACAAGAGACAAAGAGGACATTACATTATGATCAAGGGATCAATCCAAGAAGAAAGTGTAACAATTACAAATACATATGCACCCAACATAGGGGCATCTAAATACGTAAAGCAAGTATTAACAGATATGATGGGAGAAGTTGCCAGTAACACAATAACAGTAGAGGACTTTAATACCCACTTTTATCAAAGGATTGAGCATCCAGACAGAAAAATCAATGAGAAAGCACTGCACATAAAAAACACATTAGACCAGATGGACTTATATATATATAAATATGATGCATATACATATATGTATAAAATACTCCATCCAAAAGCAGCAGAATATATATACTTTCCAAGTGCATATAGAACCTTCTTCAGGGTAGATCACATCCTAGGCCACAAAATTCATTAAATTTAAGAAAATTGAAACCCTATCAAGCATCTTTCCCAACCACAATGCTATGAGACTAGAAAGCAACTACAAGAAAAAAGCTACAAAACACATACACAGGGAACAAAATAATATGCTACTAAATGACCAGTGGCTCATGGAAGAAATCAAATACCTGGAGACAAGTAAAAAGAAACAAAAAAGGTCTAAAATCTATTGGATGCAGCAAAAGCAGTTGTAAAAGGGAAGTTTATAGCAATACAAGCCTACCTCAGGAAAGAAGAAAAAGCTCAAACAACCTAAACTTAAACCTAAAGGAATTCGAAAAGCACAACAAAACCCAAATTAGTAGAAGGAAAGAAATCATAAAGATCAGAGCAGAAATAAATAAAATAGAGACTAAAAAAATAGAAAAGATCAAGGAAACCAAGAGCTGATTCTTTGAAACCATAAACAAAATTGATAAACCTTGAGCCAGACTCATCAAAATAAAGAGGAATCAAATCAATAAAATCAAAAAATGAAATAGGAAAAGTTCCAAATGATACTACAGAAATACAAAGTATCAGAAAAAAATACAAAGGATCATAAGCAATTACTGCAAATGATTATACATCAATAAAATGAACAATTTGGAAGAAATGAACAAATTTCTAAAACTGTACAATATTGCAAGACTGAAACAGGCAGAAGTAGAAAATACAAACAGACCAATTATTAGTAATGAAATTGACTCAATAATTAAAAAAAAAAGCAACTCCCCAAAACAAAAGTCCGGGACCAGATAGCTTCACAGGTGAATTCCACCAAACCCTTGAGAGAAGACAACTGATCCTTCTCAAACTATTCGAAAAAATTACAGAGGAAGGAACACTTGCAAACTCATTCTGAGGCCAGCATCACCCAGATAACAAAAGCAGACAAATATAGCACACAAAAGGAAAATTACAGAGCAGTGTCACTGATGAACATATATGCAATAATCCTCAACAAAATATCTAGAAATCCAAATCTAAAAGTATATTAAAAAGATCATAAACCATGATCAAATGGAATTTACCCAGGGGTGCAAGGATGGGTTCAACATCCACAAATAAGTAAATGCTATACACCACAATAACAAACTGAAGAATAAAAATCTCTTGTGATAACCTATAATGAAAAAGAATATATGTGCATGACTGAATCACTACATCAGGAAGTAACACATTGTAAATAAACTATACTTCAATAAAAAGTAGAGAATAAAAATAATACAATCATCTTAATAGATGCCCCCCAAAAAGCTTTTGTTAAAATTCAACACCCATTTATGATAAAAACGCTACAAAGTGGGTATAGAAGGAACATACTGCAGCATGATAAAGGCCATATATGATGAAGTCCACAGCTAACATCATACTCAATGGTGAAAAGCTGAAGGCATTTTCCCTAACATCAGGAACAAAACAAGCATGCCCACTCTTGACGCTTAAATTCAGCATAGTATTCGAAGTCCTAGCCACAACAATCAGTGAAAAATGAAATGAAATAAATCCAGATTGGAAAAGAAGAAGTAAAACTGTCACTGTTTGAAGATGATATGATAGAAAATCCTAAAGATGAGACCAGAAAACTCCTGGAACTCATCAATGAATTTGATAATGTTCCAGGAAACAAAAGTAATATATAGAAATCTGTTGCATTTCTATACACTAAAAATGAACTATTAGAGAAATTTTTAAAAAATCCCATTTACCATTACACCAAAAAAAAAAAAAAACCTAGGTATAAATTTAAGAAGGTTAAAGACCTGTACTAAGAAAACGTGTAAGGCACTGATGAAAGAAAATGAAGGTGACACAAACAGATGAAAAGATATACCATGTTTATGTATTAGAAGAATTAATATTGTTACAGTATCTATATTACCCAAGATGATCTGCAGATTCAGTATAACCTGTATCCCTGGATGTGTACTCTTACCAAAACTCAAGCTCAAATTTTACCCCAATTATATGTGAATTTAAATGTAAAATTTTAAAATTCAATGTTCTTATTTTAAGTGAATAGTTTGAGTATTGACAATTGTACACATCCAAATAACCAAGAGCTGCATTTTAATACAGAATATTTGTTGTGTTTTCCTATTCCTCTCCCCTGGCAACCCAGCTCTGCCGGAAGCAACCACTTCTGGTTTCTATTGGAATAGACTAGTTTCGCCTGTTCTGTAACTTCATACATATGCAGTGTATATTACCTACTCTTTTGTGTCTGAATTCTTTTGTTCATCATAACGTTCTTGAGATTCATCCATACTATTGCCTGTATCAGTAATTGCGACATTTTTATTGCAGAGTAGTTTACCATTGTTTGGATAAACAAATTATAGTATATTCATTTCTTTGCCGTTGGCCATTGAGGTTTTTACCAATTACTTATTTTTATGAATAAATATTTATGGATAGAGATTATTGTACGAGCCTTTTTGTGGACATGTGTTCATTTATCTTGGGAAAATACTTAGAAATGGAATGCTAGGTTATAATAAAAGGTGTATATTGAACAATATAAGAAACTGTCAAATAAGTTTCCAAACTGAGTGTTCCACTGTATACTCCCACCAGCAATGTCTGAGACTGCCACATGCTTCCTATCCTCCCAACATTTTCAGTCTTTTAAATTTGAACCATTTTGGTGGCTATGAGACTGTCTTATTAAAGTTTCAGTTTGCGTTTTTCTTCTGACTGATGTTGAGCATTTTTCATATGCTTACTGGTCAATTTTTTATTTTCTCTTTTGAAAAATTTATTCAAGTCTCATCACCATTTTTTTAATTCAGTTGTTTTCCTTATATTGATTCATAGGAGTCCATTGTACATTCTGAATACCCTGCAAATCTGTTGTAAAATACATGTTTTGAAAGCATTTTATACAGGCCTGTGATGTGACATTATTAATGGCAGCTTTTGATGAACAAAAGTTTTTAATTTTGATAAAACTCAGTCCCTCCCTTATTTTTTTTGATTTGTGCTCTTCTGCCCAGG
This sequence comes from Camelus dromedarius, assembly GCF_036321535.1. Lineage (NCBI taxonomy): Eukaryota > Metazoa > Chordata > Mammalia > Artiodactyla > Camelidae > Camelus > Camelus dromedarius. The sequence goes on from NC_087450.1 coordinate 28,290,642, forward strand.
ACATTTTTTGCATACTATAGAATATGAAGTTATTTTATGATTCACTCTAGAAGTTTTATATTTTTAGCTTTTCCGGTAGGTCTGTGAATCATTTCAGATACATTATTGTGGTTAATGTGAGTGTGGGCTTGAGACTCTTTCCTTCCTCCAGACTCTTAACAGCACTATTTGTTGAAATGACTTTCTTGGTCCATTGAGGTGTATTGCGATCTTTGTTCACAATCAGTTGACCATATTTGTGTTAACCTATTTCTGGATTTCCTGTTTTATTCCATTGATCTGTACATGTACTGGCATGCCAATACCACACAGTCTTGATTAACCTAGCTTTATAATACATCTTGAAGCCAGATATGTATGTCCCCCAGTTTTGTTGATCTTTTTCAAGATATTTAGGCTATTCTAGGTTCCATTTCCACATATATTTTAGATTAAGCTTACCAATTTCTATAAAAAGATAGCTGGAATTTTTATTGTATTGCATTCAATCTGCAAGTCAAATAGTGCAGCACTGAAAATAGTACTGTCTTCAAATTAATGAATATTGTATACCTTCCTAGTTATTCAAGTTTTAAAAAATGTTCTCTAAAGTGATACTCTGTTTTCAGTGTAGGGATCTTGTACTTCTTACATGAATTTTTTTCTAAGTATGTTATGGGTTTTGGTACCAATATAAATGATATTATTTCATTTTCCAATTGGTTGCTGCTGGTCTAGAAATACAATTTATTTTTGTATATAACCTTCTATCCTGAGATCTTGCTAAATTAACTTATTAATTCTACTAGTTTTAAAATATATTGCTTAGAGTTTTTATATAAACAGTATGTTATTTCCAAATAAAGGTAGTTTGCATCTTAATTAATTGCCTGTAAGCCTTTTGCTTTTTCTTCTTTCCTAATTGCTCTTGCTGAAACTTCCAGTACAATGTTGATTAGAAATTGTAAGAACACATCTTTTCCTTGTTCTTGATGTAAGGAGGCAAATATTCAACATTTTACTGTGAGATGTTAATTGTGAGGTTTTCATACATATCCTTTTTTTTTTTTATCAGATCAAGGATGCTTCCTTCTATTTCTGTTTACTGAAATTAAAAAAAAATCAAATAGATGAATAAACTTTCTCTGTTGCTTTTTCTGTATATATGTATTTTTTTCTCTTTTGTTCTGTTACTGTGGTAAATTACATTGATGGAATTTCAAATATTAAAACAGCCTGGCATACTTGAAAGAAACTCCTCTTGGTCATGATCTATTATCTCTTTTATATGTTGTTGTTGAGTTGGAGTTGTAAATATTGTTTTTAAGATATTTGCACCTGCATTTTGGAGAAATGTTTGGTTTGCAGATTTCTTACCAAAAAAAAAAAAAAAAAAGAAGTAAAGATACTGTATCAAGGATGTGCTGGCTTCAAAATGTAATAATCCCTCGTCGTATATTCTGAATTTGTGTAAGATTTCTATTTCTTCCTTAACAGTTTGATAGGATTACCAATAAAGGTAAACTTATGTTTTGCTCTGTAGTAACTTCTCATTAATGACCTACTTCTGTTCATTTAATGATTTTCTCCCTGTGACCTCTAATAGAAATTATGGTCAGGATAATTCAGTTGGCAAATTATAATGTATTTAATTATAAGAAATATACTGTGGCTATCTTCAACTCTTATTTATTTTTCTATTGCTGTTTAATCTTTCACATAATTTCCTGACTCTTCCATGTGTAGATTTCTTCATTGTAAGGGCCTGTCTTCTGTGCCTGGTACTATTCATAATTCCTAGCACTTTGCTCATGGAATTTTGAACACTTGGTAAATCCTTACTCCTTTGCTCTTCTGTCAGAATGCTAAAGAGAAATGTCCTTTATTTGTCTTTAATTAATTCTTTTAAGTGTCAAGGGAATCTGCTTTGTTCCAACATTATTAAATCTGCTTATTATCAAATCTCTATTCTTCATTAAAATAGATTTTATCTCAATTCATTTCTCATTCCACAGTGAAAATTTTAAGTATCACCAGCTTCCATAGGTAGATAACTTCTGCAGCTTCACAATTCTTGAATTTAAATTTTTGTCATTCATTCATTTTTTTCATCCATTTACTTCTAAAATAAAGAACACCCTGGTAAATCAGCCCCTTTATTCCTTACTGGATTACTTATAGAAAATTATCTTTAAGATTCTTTTCAGAAGAATGGTGGAATGTGATATAAATATTATAGCAGATAGCAAAAAACCCCAAATTCCATCACCTTACTTGGAACAATTCAGAAATGGTCATGTGGCCCAATTTTAGACAGTGAGATGCTAGAAGATACTGGCAAGTTTGGTGAAAAGTCATTTTTACCATTAAGGGGTAGTTTTCAGGGAGCATCTACCTCTATCCTTATGAATATAAAAAAGGAAACATGTAACTCTTCCTCTCCCTCATGGCTGCTCTGAGATCATTAGGTGAAGCAGTGTTACGCTGACACGGTAGCCCAGGTGGGTAATGACTAGAGTCTGGGCACTTGATGATTCAGTTGAATTTCTCAATCAACTAATTCTGAAAATTGGCCCTATCTTTGGACTTTATTATTTGGGGTATTAATTATATTGTTATTTAAGGCAGATCTTTCTTCCTTGGAGCTAAAAATAGTCCCAATATTATGACTTCATAATCCAGAAAATATGATCAAAAAATACATAATGTAATGTATGTGTATCTTTTAGATTGGGGGGATTTGGGAGATTTGCTTTTTGAAGTGGCAACACTTAGGCAGCAATAGAATGGAAACCACTGGAAAATGTACATGACACAGGGATATATTTTAGAGAAATGGAAGCTCTTTAGAGACCGAAGAGGCTGTGGTTTGAGTATTGTATTTAGGGAGGAAGCCTGACTGAAAAAGATCAAGGAGAAAGCTGGCTCAGAGGAAGTGGGTAGCTGCAATCAGACTCATTTTAATATGGATATGAGCTGCAGATTAATTTAAGTGCAAACTTGATGATTCTGTTTCCATGGTTTATAAAATTTCCTATGTGGCCAAAGCCAAAAGAAAATAATATTAACTACTAAGTGGATGTGGTATTATATCAATAATTGCTGTTTACCTAAATAGAACATACATAGCTGAGCACAATATAAGTCATCAGTACTTGTTACTTGGTTCTTATTTTTATGTTTTTTTTTTCCTGAGTGCCATGAGGCTGTGAATGTTGTAGAATTTCGATGAACACTAAAACCAGATCTTAACATGTTTGATAACAAGGAAAGCCTTGCTATTAACCTTCCTGTAATACATATTTACATGGGAGGTAAGCAGAAATACATACATATATATATATGTATATATATATATATACACACATATATATATACATATATATATATATGTATGTATATATATGAAATTGGCCTATTTAATCAACCTTTAAAATGTTCAGAATTTTCAAAAATAAAAGCATTCTGTTACCAAGAGCTGCTAGGATTTGTGGAAAAGAATCTGGAATATATTCTACCTGCTTCATGTCCACTGTGTCTAATCCGCAGTAGCTAATAGATTTTCAGTTTCATATAACTGATTTTCTCAAGTCTGATAGCCATAACCACATTCAGCTCTACTCTTGTCTGTAATGACATTTTCCTTTGTCTCATTTTTCTTAGTACTTATTTCAGTGACAAAGTTGGAAAAGAACTTCAAGTGGCCATTTCTGTTGCTGCTTTTTCTTGAAGGCTAGAGGATTCTTGGTTTTAAAAAGAGAACCATGGAAATGGCTCTTGAAGTTAATAAAGCCTGGGCATGTAAATGGTACATAATAGATACCCATTGTTTCTTTCCCAAGAATGTTGTGAAATGACAGACCATCTCGTTAGAACCAGAAGTCAAGACATTTCCATTTTTCCCTCTTGCCGTTGTTTCCCCTCACTTAGTAGGGTCTAGCCTGTGCAGGCATGGCGAAATCTGTTTCTGCTACCAGTTCCCCCTGTCATCTGCCACCTCTCCTGTGTGTGGTTGAGTGAAATTAATGGAAGAGAGAAAATGATACAGTTTAGTTCACCCTCTCCTAATCTCCCCAATATTTATCCCTGCAGGTAAAAGACAACCTGTGGGCTTTTATATACTAGATTTTTAAAGTAAATGTTATTTGATGAGTTTTCATAAATATGCAATTTATAACATATATTTTCCTGCTTCAAAAATAAATGGAAGGATAATGACCACAACCCACCACCACGTACAAAATGGGGTCAAAGCTGACAGCTTAATTTATAACAAAGTAGAGTTTGTGTTTTCTGGGTCAGGAAAACAGAATGCAGAGAGAATTCATCTACAATTTAAAAATACTTCACTGCAAATGTGCCTTCAAATCTGTGTCGGTTGTTCTTGGATCATCAGAGTCATTCTGTGTTTTTTTTTTTTTTAAAGGAAGGAAAAGAGCTTCTTTGTTGAAAAGGAGTATTAGCAGATTCAATTAATGAGGGAGATGCAGAGCAGGTGTAAATGGTTAAATATTACAATTTATGATTAGGATTTTTGTGTCGTCATTTTGTACCTCTGTTTGATTTCACGGCTTCAGGCCCTGCAGCTGTCAACCAAATGTGTCCTCTCTCACAGAGGACTTGTGGAAGGTTGATCAGGGACTGGGGCACTGGGCTGGGATGAGGATGTGTGCACTCAGTTCCTTCTGCTTCCACACCATTCTTAGCCTCTGTGACTCCCAAGTGCTCAGTGTCCAAATGAGATTAATAACCTTGAGATGCAGGGAGAGTTTCTAGAAGTTCTTGGAGATCTATGAGGATATCTAAAAACATAGCCCGGATTATAGCTCTGTGATGTGAAGTTTGTAGGATGCTCTGAAAGCGGAAGTTATGAACCTCAAAGATAATTTAATATTTACCCGTAGTTTATGATGTAATTAGGAAACTCTTGCTGCTGTTGAGACAGTGGGCTGCTAGGTAGAGATGAGCTTTGCCTTTTCCAGGCTGCTCTCCAACTGGAACCTGAAGTAAAGGAGACCAGATAGATTGCAGTGCCTATGAGATAAGTAATACACAAATGCAATGTGAAAAGACTCTGCACTGGGCTCTGTGGAGGGCATAGAGATATCCACACTGGGCTGATAGAAAGCCTCAAAGATCAAGGGTACCTGTCCTGGTAAAATGATGAACTAAGTGGAGTGTACTCAGTGTGCATCATTTGACAGAAGCTAAGAAGAAGTTCATGTGTGATGACAATAAACGTAATGGTGGCTACACTCAAGCACAGCACTCTGAATGCACCATGTGAATGTCTGAGTTCTTTCATTTTACTGTCTTGCTTGGTTTTCATAACCCTGTGGTGTAGGTATTAATTGTATCCCCCTTTAAGAAGGGGGAAACTGAGGTCTAGCAAATTAAATAAGCTTGCACGTGGCAGAGTCAGCATTTGAATGCCACTGCCTGTTTCCCTGTCCCTGAGGTGGCACGCTGCCTTGGATATTCCCACTTCCACACACATGCTTCAGTTTTCAGGCCCCAGAGGGAGGGATAGACAGACAGAACACAAAACCCTGCTCACGGCTGCAGCTCAGAGAGCCAACCAAAGAAGTCTCTGAAGGGAGTAACGGAAACGTCTCCCACAGAACATGACAGCCAACACAAGCCTGAACAGAGCTGTGAAGCATGAGCAGAATGAAGGAAAATGGCAGGAAATTATGCAGAGATGTGACCAGAGAGGAAATAAGGAGGAAGGGAGGGAGGAGGAAATGGAGAGGTTATCCATGAGGATTAGTCTTAGCTGCAGTCAAAAGAAACTCCAAGACTCCAGTGGCTTAAACAGGATTTTTAGTAATTATTTTTCATGTTAAAAGAGTATATAGTTGTTCAATATTTTAGGGGTGCTAACAGTGTAATCGGAGATCCAGGTTTCAACATGTAGTTTCAGCTCAAAAATGACCACTCAAGTTCTACCCTTGTATCCAGATTATCGGTGTCAAAAAAAGGGAAGGAGAATGGGGAGCATATTCCAACTCTTAAAGGTGCTCCACAGATGCTAAAGGCATTTCTGTTCCCTTGTGGACGGCCAGAACACAGCCTTACAGCCATGACTAACTCCAGAGGAGGCTGGAAAAGTAACCTGTAACCCAGCAGCCATGTGCCTAAAATAAGGCTTTTATTACTTAGGGAGAAAGAGAATATTGGGAAGCAGCTGGTAGTTTCTTCATGGGAAGAAAGGGGGGGGGGTGCAGCATAATAAATACAACCCAGGAAAAGATACTTTGAAGTGGCTCATACCCAAGGCACGTAAGGCACTGCTCTACAAGTAGTCCATGCTGTTGAGCAAGTGAGTAAAAGCACTAATTTGCTAAAGTGAGATACTCACTTCAGAATGAAATTACAGAAGGAATTGCAGCGCTAAGAAAGCAGATTAAAAAGTCAGACTAATTGATAAATGGGAGACAAATAACAGAATAGATAGATCTGAAGAAGCATTAATAGTGAATATGAATGATTACAGATAATCACAAAGAATGCTGAGGAAAATAATCAATAAATAAATTGGATAGAATATAACAGATATGAAAGAGCCACTGAAATCCAACATGAAGACAGCTTGTGTCTCTGGAAGAGAAAATCTGATGGATAGAACAAAACAGTACCTTAAAATATGATTAAAAATTTCCCTAAAATGAAACATGTTGAGAATTTAGTGTTGAAGAAATGTCATCTAATACAGGGGAAAATGATACAAACTAATTGACACTAATGTACATCCTCATTATGAATGCATCTTTTAGTCTTATAGGTAGGAGCATTAAAAGAAAAAAAGGGAGATTAAGTTAGCTTTAGGTGAATCCACAGCATTCAGGGACAGAATATAATGAGCAGTGTCTGTTTAGTTTATGAAAAATAAAGTGTGATCCAAAAAAAGTGTACTTAGCGGAGATATAGTTGAAATACGAAGTCAACAGAGAAACATCCTCAAACATAAAAGAACCCAGGGAAGGTAGCACCAGTGTTCTTTTCTCAAAATGAATCAAGAAAAGGAAATCCTATCCGTTAAAAGATGAAAACTTTGAAACCAGGAATGGAAAGCTGGTAGGTAATAGTCAACATTGAATCTATTTAAACGTTAAAACTAAACCATGAGAACTATGGTTATAGAATGGAATCTAAATGTCAAACTTCAGACAATATAAAATCAGTAATACAACTCATAAAACTTAGGAGGCAAGACAAAAGTACTAATCATTTCATTAGAGCAAGGACTATATTGAGGCTTCTGAATTTGAAACACTTATCAAAAGGAGACTTCATCTTTGTAACGATTTTCATAATCTCTTTTTAATCTTTCTGGTACTTTGAAAAATAGTAGCTATGATGGTAAAGGAACATCCAGTGTTTAACAATTTTTTCAGTTTCACTTTACTTTCCCATTATTTTCTTAAAATAAAATTTAATGATTTTCATCAGAAACAGCTTTCTGGTTGCCCTAAATACATATTCATAGATATGTGTACATATATATAATATATAAAAATATATGTATATTATGTATATAATATCTTTATTTGCAAGGACAGTTACCTAAGAAAGCTGATTATTTAGTAATTTTTATGGGTGGTAGGATTTGAGGTAATATTTTCCTCTTGGCACATTAAGCATTGCTCGAATTCTTATTTGTATGAATCAATTAAGGCAACAGATCATTATTTTTTAAGAGAAATAGGTTGATCAGTGAAGGCCTCTCTGATGAGAATGACATGTACGAAAATAATCTGAAAGAAGTGAGGAAGTAAGACCAAAGATGCCCAGGGAGGAATAGACTGGACATATCTGAGAGGAAGCTGGGGTGGTACAGTAGATTCAACAAGGTATAGAGCAGTTGAAAGTGAGATTATGTGGTGTTTTGTAAACCGTGTAAAGCCATGGGCTTTTATTATGAGTGATATGGGGATCAACTGGAGATAGTTAAATTTAGGAATTGCATGGTCTGTCTTACATTTTAAAAGGTTTCCTGGATTTCTTTATAGAGGATATACTGTAGAATGACAAGAATGGTAGGAATGAGGCAAGACAAGAGGTTAGTGAATAATCCAGGTGAGAGGAATTGCGACTTGAACCACAGAGGTCGAGGTGGAAGAGAAGATAAATGTTTAGATTCTGAAGGTACTCTTAAGGCAGATCTAATACGAAGTGCCAGTGGATTGGATCTTAACTGGGAAAGAAAATGGATAAAATAATAGCAAGAATTTTGGCTGAAGTAACTGGAAGAATGCTACTGTGATTTACTGAGATAGGGCAGCCAAGAGAAGGAACAATATAAGTTGTTGAACTCTATAAACTCAGTATTAGAATGTGTAAGTTGGAAATTTTTCTTTGATACCTAAGTAGGGAGGTTGAATAGCTAATTATACATCAGAGGATGTAATTCATGGAAGAGTTCTGGATTAAAGTTGTCCATTTGCAGATCATCAGTGTAGAACAGTAGCTAAAGTCATGAGATCAAATGAAACAGTCAAGGGAGTGGCAATAAAGAGATTCAGGGGGCAGCCCAGATGTAGCCTGCAGAACATGGCATTAGCAAAACAGACTGAAGTTGGAGGCCCTAAGTGAGGTGTCGGAGGAACCTCGAGAGTGGTTTCCTGGATGTCAAATGATGGAAGAATTTTAGGATGGAGGAATCAAGGAACTGTGTCAGATGATGCAAAGAAGTACAGAAAAATAGGGACAGAGAATTGGGCATTCAACATAGCAACTTGGAGATGATGGATGATTTTGACAAGAGCTGCGTTGATAGAATGTTGGGATATAGAGCCTATTTGGAATGTGCATACAAGAGAATCAAAGGACAGGAACTTGGTTCTGAAATATACGTATTTTAAATTGAGTCTTTGGTTATTCCCCCCGTTTTCTCACTTCTGTCTTAAATTCCTACTTTTCAGATGATTTATCTTTCCTATTCTATCTTCTTCTTTTTCGTTTAACCGATTTACTTGAAATTTTACTTGGTATTATTGTCCAACACTTCCGTTGAGAATTTCATCTACCCTATGATGGTGCTTTGTTTCTAAAGCTCTGTCAATTTCACTATTTTTAAAAATATCACCTTATTATTTAATTGTTGCAGTATCTTCTCTGATGTTTTAGGAGATACCTTGTCTTATCTTTCCCTCCTACCATGGTCTTTTATCTCTTAAAGTTGCTTTTTTTCTTTTCCTGTGTTTTGGTTCCTGTTTTTCATGTCAGAGGCTTTTCCCGTATGTTAGGTTGTTCATTGCTATTTCTCATATTTAAGACTGTCAGTTGCTTGCCTATGAATGGGGTCATCTGCAGGATGCCTACATGAAATTGTGCAGCCGAATCATCCTACAGCAAAGTCCTCACATGACCCTATTCACAGGCAAGTAACTTACACTAAACATTTTAGGGCCTTACTTTAAGATATGGTGGTCTTTTTCTCTAGGGAGAGATTTCTCATACACACAAAAAAATCTTTTGTATTCCTGCCTGAAGTTTTAAAAATATTGTTGTCAGAATTGTTGAGGTGAAAATTCATGTAACATAAAATTTACCATTTTAAAGTGAACAGTTCAGTGACATGTAGTACATTCACAATGTTGTGTAATTGCTACCTCTGTGTAGTTATAAAACGTTTTCACCACCCCACGAGGAAATCTAGTACCATGAAGCAGTAGCTCCCTATGGTCCCCTCCCTCTAGCCTGTGGCAACTACTGATCTGCTTTTTGTCTCTGTAGACATGATTACGTTGAAAATTGGATATATGTGATTTATTTTCAGTTATTTTTTGTATATAGCTAAATGTATGTTTATATATTCAAATACATGTTTAAATGTATTCAGGAATATATATTCAGGTGTGGTTGTCTGGTTATATGACATTTCTATGTTTAACTTTTTAAGAAGATTTTTTCCATGGTGGCTGAAGCATTTTACACTCCCACCAACAATGTATGAGGTTTCTATTTTTTTGGTCTTGCCAACACTTGTTTATTTTTTTAAAAAAATCATAGCTGTTGTAGTCAGTATGAAGTGGTATCCACTGTGGTTTTGACTTGCCTTCCCTTAGTGACAGATGATATTGAGCATTTTTTCACGTGCTTGTTGGTCATTTGTATATCTTCTTTGGAAGAACATTTATTCAAGTGCTATGCCCATTTAAAAAATTTACTTCTGTTGTTGTTGCTGAGTTGAAAAGTACTTTATTCTGGATACCAAACCCTTATCAGGTATATTTTTTTCAAAATATTTTCTTCTATTTTATAAGTTGTCTTTTCACTTTTTTCATAAACTCCTTTGCACAAAACTTTTTAACTTTGATGAAGTTCACTTCATCTGTTTTTTTCCTTTTGTTGCTCATGCTTTGAGTGTCAATCTCAGAGCCCATTGTCAAACCCAAGGTCATAAATATTTACCTTTATGCCATCTTCTAAGAGTTTTATGGCTTTAGCACTGAAATTTAGGTTGTTATGCATTTTGAGCTAATTTTTGTAGATGGAGTAAGGTGTAGGTCCAATCTGTATGGTCTTTTTTTAAGTGTACTCCTCAGGCCTTATGCTGAGATTGGGGTTGTTACTCTGTTGTGTGGGCTCTTGTAAGGATTTGGGGATCTGTCTTCATAGACTTTGATCAGTCCACTCATTTTCAGCCTCACCTTTTTTTCCTACAGCCAGAAGTACTTGAAATGAACATTCTCTGAACATTTGGGACCTTTAGCACAATTTATCCTGCCTCTTAATTTTTCTCACTGCTGGCCGGGGTCTTGGCTATTTGTATCTGTTACGTCAGTTGCCATTCGTCCTTCTACTCTACCATTTCCAAGAAGATTTTGCTACTGTTTTTCCTTTGGTGTTATGCTCTAATCCTTTTTACTGTGCTTGGAGTGGACTTTCTGGAGAGGGATGAGATAATGAGTTACTGAATCTGCCGTCTTTTGCTTAAGACTCCTCATTTGTTACTATAATGTGCCTTTTTCACCATTAGTGGATGAGATTTTTCTTACATGTGGGAAGAGCAGCAGAAAAAAATTAATTTTGTTCTTTTTTCCCCCTGTGTTTTGGAGGAATTTAAATACATTGGAAAGAAATTCCATGACGATGAAGAAAAAAAAAATCAAATGGTATATGTGGTATGATTCCACTTTAAATATATATATAGTAACAAAAATACACACTCAAACATGTATGCTCAAAATATGAACAGTGATAGTATTTGGAGCACGAAACTCTTAAGTGACTTCTTTTTTTCTATCCTATTTATGTGCTTACTTTTTGTTTCACTGAAGTATAGTTGATGTACATTATTAGGGTAGTTTTTAGGTGTACAGCTAGTGATCCAGCAATCAAGTAATTTACAGAATGATCACCACCACAAGTCCAGTGACCATCTGTCACCATACACTATATTCCTTATGTTGTATGTTATATCCCTAGGATTTATTTATTTTGTAACTAAGTTTCTCTTAATCCTCTCCACCTGTTTTGTCCAACTTCCTCACCTCTGGCAAACATCAGTATTTTCTGTATCTATGAATCTGTTTTAATGTTTTGTTTATTTCTTTTGCCTTTGAAATTCCACATAAAAGTGAGGTCATTTGGTATCTGTCTTTGTCTGATTTGTTACACTTTGTATAATAACTTCGAGATCTATCCATGTTATGGCAAATAGCATAATTCTCATTCTTTTTATGGATTAGTAATAACCCACTGAGTGTGTGTGTGTATATATATAAACATATATATAGCTCACGTCTTCTATTCATTCATCTATTAATGGACACTTAGGTTGCTTCCATATTTTGACTGTTGTAAATAATGCTGCAATGAACATAGAGATGCATGTATCTTTTTGAATTAGGGTTTTTGTTTCCTTTAGGTATGTTACTAGCACAAAAATGACACATAGATCAGTGGAACAGAATAGAGAGCCCAGAAATATACCCACCCTTATATGATCAATTAATCTTCAACAAAGTAGGCAAGAATATACAATTAGGGAAAGACAGTGTCTTTGCTAAATGGTGTCGAGAAAGCTGGGCTGCTACATTGCAAAAGAATGAATTTGGATCTCTTTCTCATACCATGTATAAAAAAACTCAAGAAATTAGTTCACCACTGTATTTAACATATATGATAATTGCGGTAGTAAAAGAGAGATTCTGTGAACTATGGCACTGTTTTTGAAAACCACCAGTGCATGAAAATCACCTGGGGAAATTATTAAAGATGCAGATTTCTTATCCCTTCCCTAGTAGTCCTGTGATTAGGAATTTGAGCAAGCACCTCAAGGTGCTTACTGATAGGTGATGCTTCAAAGAACGCTGAGATAAATGATGAAATGAATACTGACTTAAGAGACACACATATTTGGTATGTCTCTTTGTTTCTGCCTGTTACTAGTATATGTTTGGGCAAGCTGTTTAACCTTTGATTTCCAATTCCTTAAATATAAATTGAGACGATCATACTTGCCTTCATTATAAGGCTATTGCAGGTAATATAAATAGTATTCCTAAGTCATCCAGACCAGGTTAAAGTATATCGTAGATGCTCTCAGGTATATAGTATGAAAGTTTTATTTATTTATTTATTTTTATCAATTCTAAACAAGGGATACTGTTGGAGAGAGGGAAGAAATTCTGAATTGAATGAAGCTGGGGAAGCAATCAGAGAAGCTTCAAGGAGAAAGGGAATTTGGTTTGGGTCTTGAATACTGAGAAAAATTTTAATAAACTGAGATATGGAAGAACTATTTTCTAGTCAGCAAAAACATGGTGGTGATAAAATGAGGTGTGGTTTGAGAGCTCTGAGCTGTAGACATTCCTAGAGCCAGGAAAGCTTTGATTGTCCTGGAAGACAAATGTGGATACATGCCTTGTGGGCAGATCATAAAGCATCTTGAAAATCCATTGAATGATCTTTAAAGTACTCTTTAATTGTGATAAGTTTAATATAATTTGAGCAAGGGAGTGATTAGGGCAGATAGAGTTTTAACATGATGATTTGCTCACGTGGGTGACATGTTGAAGGGACAAGAGAATGGAGGTAGGGAGACCAGTTCACAGGCTATGGAGGTAGGTAATTCAAATAAGCAGTGATGAGTGTCTGAACTCAGGCTGTGACCAGGAAATGGAAAAAAAGAGACATATGAGGGGCATACCTGAAAAGGATAGCTAGAACTTAGAGACAGATGAGATATGATGTTGAAGAATAAGCAATTTAGGTTGACCAAGAAGTTTTGAGGTTGAGTGAATGCAAAGATTGTGGTATCATTTTACAAACACAGAACAGAAGAAGGAAATAATCTGAGAAAAAATACAAAGATTTGAGTTTTGGGCATATTAAGTGGAGGTGCTGGCAGAATCATCCAGTGGTAATATCCAGCAGGAATGTAGCAGTGCAGGGTGAGGTTACAGATGAAGACTTGGAGGGGAGAAAGAATCAAAGATTATTCTCATGGTGGCATATAAGGAATGTCACATTGCTAAGTATCACATCATCATAATGCCAATGGGTTAATAGGGCTGTGTGCCAGGCATTGTTCTAAGCGCTTGTTACACTTAAAGTCAGTTATGTTTACAGCAGCCTTGAGAGGAAGGCATTCTTACTGTCACCATTTTTTAAAGCCTGAATCAGATTCAGAGTTAGTACTTGCCAGACATCATACTTCTGTGTACATAGTGAAGTCAGGATTGGAATCCAGGCAGACTGGCTTCAAAGTATTTGTTCTTCACCTTGACACTCTGCTGTTCTGAAGAGAAAGTGCTGTGTGAGAAGAGAAAAGTCCAAAGCTAGAACCTTTAGAAATACCCATGTTAAAGTCTGAGTGGAGAACACATACACCTCTTCATCAGAATGAAGACAAAACAGGACAGTCAGGCGATCGAGATACAAAGGGAGGGAGGAGAAGGGAAAATAAACAGCTGGTTGGTAATGTAAAATACTACACCAAGGACAGAGAAGATGGCCTTAAGGTTTTTTTTTTTTTTCTTACAATGAACAGGAAAGATCTGTGGTGATGAAAAAAATCTTTTGATCAAATAGAGAATAATTTTAAGCTAGGTCCTACCTTGAATTTTCCCTCTACTTTTCAACCTAGCTCGACTGAAGGTCTTTTGTAGCAGTTAAGGAAAAGCATACTAGGGTATGGAAGGATGGCAAAACGAAATCCGTGAGAAATCTAACACTCCGGCTAGATGTGCTGGATGTTGTAATCTCCTTGGCTCTCTCTTCCCATCTGGTCTCTCTGGATGACCTCCCATCATTTTCTATTTCTCTGTCTTTTCAGAGTTTGTTTTGTTTTGTTTTTTATTTCTCCATCGTGCTTACCTCCACCATTTCTCTTTAATGCCTTCATCTGGTTCATCGGCCAAGGGTTTATCGTAACACAAACTTAACAACAACAAAAAAGACTATTTCAAAACCTTACGAGGCTAACCTTTAAAACAATCCATAGTCTATATATGTAGACCTTATTATTATCCTCAGTATTACTTCATTGCCTAATGTCTTTTTAGGCAGCATCTGGTGTTCACACTGAATCCACATGTCCATTGAGACTCGTGTGCTATGAATTTGATTCCTTGCTTGAAGTATTTTAATCTTAACATACTCAGCCACTCCTTCCTGCCCTTAAGAGCTGAAAGCAACTTCTGGCCCTGGAGCAATTTCTGTGTCCCAGCATAAAGTACATGAGAAACTAGATTTTGACATCTCATCACAGCCATCTAAGATCGGTCTTGCTAAAGGCACTGTATTAATCTTGACATTACAGGCTTTCTGGTAGATGTGGGGTTCCTGCAGTTTCCCTCTGCAAACCAGGGGTTAGCTAAGGGCTTCTGACTCCTTGTACATCTATATGAACTAGTTTACCTACCAGTCCTGCAGCTGATAGTAGACCGAAGTTATCCCCTTGGTAGTTTAAAGATCCCTGGTGCTTCTCTTCGCTGGTTGTATCCATTTCCAGCTTCCATGTATTTTCATCCTGTCGTGCTTCCACCCTGCTTCCACCCAAATTTAAAACTCAGCCCTTACCTGGATTTGATTAAAAACTCTACTCACATCAGCACTTCTAGAGAATAATAATTTTGCTGAAGACTTGTTTAGAAGCAGTTGTGGAGGCAGTTTTTGATTGAGTCCTGCATATTGTTGCCTCTCCTTCCTTACCTACTTCCTTCTCTCAGTTTACTGCTATTTTTGCCTTGTATGTTTTTGGTCTCAAGTAGAATTGGATTCACTCCTATCTCTAAAATCTTGGTCATTACCGATTCCTTTTTCCCTAAGAACACTTGTCGCTGCTGGCCTTTCAAGTAAATACAGTATTCTTCCTAAGAGGTGCTTTTATGAATAACAATTTTCTCCGTTTTGTTACACTCGTGAAACCTGTTTCTAAGCTTTTATAACACACACGCACGCGCACACACACACACGACTCCCTGGTGTTCTCTAAGTTGCCTTTCCAGTGGGCTCCCCTGTATTTGTCTGCCTTCCCTGAGTAGCAGTTTGCTCCAGATCTTTGCTAAGAGGCTACGAGGTTAGCCTCTTAACTGACAGTATCACCATTCTGTTTGTGCTGTTGGGAGACTCCCCTGTCCCCAAGCCCTCATTTGGTCCCTTATCCCCTCTCTGAAATAGTTCACTCCCTTCCTTGATTCCCTGTTCTGAACCGGTGTTTGCCTCCCCTTGCGGATTTCCAGATTTCAGCTTTCCCAGTTTCATTCATCTGTTTCCTGAGTCCAAGTTTTGACACCATGAAAATATTCAATAAATATTTATAATCAGTGATGAAATGCACCCTACTCTTCCTGCTTCAGAAAGCCCATGGTCTGGTTACTGTAGCGCATGTTTCTCCTAGGCTTTTCTGCTATGCTAAGAAGGTATCTGGGGGGTGTGTTTTAATGTCATGGTCCAGAACACATACATGGCAACTAGGCTCTGATGACATTAAGTACAATTTTGAAACAAAATCCAAAGGAAATGAGAATTACTTTAAACCTAGATATGGTTTATTTGTTTGTTGTTTTTCTTTTTTAAATTGAGATATAGTAGATGTACAATATTATATAAGTTTCAGGTGTACAACACAGTGATTCACTATTTTTGAAGGTTATACTCCATTTATAGTTATTATAAAATACTGGGTATATTCTGTGTGTTGTACAGTATATCCTTGTAGCTTATTTATTTTATACATGCTAGTTTGTATAGGAGTTTTATACATAAGTTTCTTTTTTTTAACTAAGTCTTTTGAAAAGGATTTCTTGTCATCTTGCCTTAAGTATATCAACCAAGAAAGTTTTGAGTACCTAGTGCTATGAATAAGTATCTAGTTATTTTAAACTGGTTTTATGCTGCTTCTCAAAAATTTCCCCTGAGGAAATTTTTGCAAATGTGATCCAGGAAACAAGTACAAGCATGTTCACAGCATTGGAGTTAATGACAAAAACCTGAGAACAGAACAAATGTTCATATTTAGAAGAACCATAAACGACTTGTTTTTATACAATGGAACACTATAGAGTAGTGAAAATGAAAGGACTCCAGATGCATTCATCTACATAGATTAAATATATTGTTAAGTGAAGGAGCAAGTTCCAGTAACTATATAAAATATGACATTGTGTTTATAATGTTCTAAACCAAGTACAAGTGAAATAGTGTTTAGGCAGTTAAGTTTATTTTTCCCTGGTGACTTAACCAGCAAGAGTAAGAATGCTTCCAATTATGAGGAAGAAGCGATAGAACTGAAGTAAGTCCTCATTTTATCTTACAAGTCTTTGTCATAGTGAATTGTCATTCTTTCCAAAATCTGGGAAATTAAAGCATCAATTCCTCATGGGGAAACTTGGAAAAATACTACCCTTCAAGAAGAAAAGAACATTGGAGAACTACATGGCTAATGATGATCTAGTACCTTCTCTTGGAAGTATTTTTCCAGTGGCATAAGGCTGAAAACCCACTGAACCCTGAACACAATTGGGAGGAAAAGAGTGAGCTACAGAAACAGGAAACTTGAGGAAGAAAAGGGTACTTGAAATATGATGGAGGAAAAAGAACCAGAAATGTCCTCCTAAAACTGGAGACAAAAGCACTGATAACTAGTTTTGATTTGCACTCCTTTGGTTAACAAGTCGATCAAATTGGCAAATATTAGACTCTACATTTTAATGCTGAGTAGTCACCTACATTGCTAGGAGAGTGTAAATTGGTACAAAGCTTTAGGAAAACATTTGACGGTTTGTAGTAATGATATGAAAAACATTTATATCCTGTGACTAGTAATTCTAATTTTTAACCATAGATGTAATTCCAAGGTTGTTTATTATATTATTATTAATGATGTGAAAAATTAGAAAAAGCATGATTGTAGGAGAATAGTATATGGTAAAATTTATGACGATATATCCAGAGGATGAAATGTTAGGTCATCTTTTAAGGTTTCTGAAAAATATTCAAAGCATGCAAACATGTTCTGGATATAATTAGAAGTTGTTGCTATAAATAAGAAGTTGAACTCTTAATCTTAGTATGATAATGTCAACTCTAAATATATAAGAACATAATGAGGAAAAACGTTTTCCTTCAGGCGTTGACATTATTGGTAAATTACATCTTATTTATATTTTCAAGGTTTTCTAACTTGTCTAAAGTGAGTAGTTTTTAAAAACTTAAATAATAAGCCAAGAAACTTTAAAAAATGATGTATTGAAGCCTTAGGAAATTTTCCTTTCAGCTCTTCCAGCCAAGCCTTCACTGGCGGAAAGAGCACACGCTAAGTAAGCACGAGGAGATGTGATGTTGCCACTGACTAACCAGCTTTGTTAGAAAATTTCTTTGAGCCAATTTCTTTGTCTTTAAAATGTCCAGCCTATCTCAGGGTTTTTATGAGGATCAAATGGCATAATGTATTTGTAATCTGTTTAAAAGTACAGAGTCCTCTACTAACGCTGTGGAGATAGAGCACTCCCTTCCCCAAAAGTGATTGGGAACTCAGGCAATTTTTCTCCCTAAACTTGTCAGAAAATCACAGCTTGTACTATGATTAACAGTATTAATGTGATTCACATAGCTTAAATGAACCTTAGTCGTTCAAATAGGCAAAGTGGACGAAGAAACTGGAGACCCAAGTATAAAATTTCTTTAATTCTCCAGAGCCAAACAGGTAGCTAGCTCAATGCTGTCACTTGACTCAAGGTCCAGGCCAGAAGTCAGGTGGAATAGTCCAACAGGGAGGTCTGTAACCCAAGTGAAAAATGACATCGAAAAGGGGGGACAACAGAGAGGAGCGAGAAAGTACTATGAACACTTAAAACTTGGACCATACTAACTTGCTGAAGTAAACACCTTGGTTCTTGACTTAGTTATAAGTTTTCTAATGGCACCGTAAAATAATGATTTGGTTGGAATATCATGGGCAGAGTAGAAAAAAGATGGCTCTGGTGAAGCTGAGATAGTGGGGAAAGTTATGGATGTATTGAAAATGAGCTCCTGGATGAATCTGACTTCCACTTTTGGGTGATATAGGGATGATTAAATCTGAAATCTAACGGCTAATAACTCAAGGGTCTTCATTCTGTCAGTCCCCGTCACAATTGAAAGCCCAGTGATTAATACAAGGATCGGGTGTGCTAATTATCATGTAGAATACAGAAACTCTAATTCTCTGACACCCTGGAAATGCCACTTCCCAAGTAAGGCAAGCACTAAAATCATAAGCCAGAATCACTTTGCCCAGTAATGTCATGGTTTCAAATTGGTGGTTTCCATAATTAGGTACATGTTCATTTCATTAGATTACGTGAGAGAGATTATGGAAAAATCCTTTGCTTTTTGATGATAAACACTAACAATGCAAAATTATACTTTTACTATTAAATCAGTGGAAGATGAGTGAAACAAATAAGACTGCCTAACATGCTTAATAAGCTCACGTTGTGTTGCTCAAAATCTTGTCATGTTTTCCTTACAGTAAGAGGTGTTAAAAACGTCTTCCATATCCCTGTCACATTAATCACTCAGAAAAACTAAGAGAGCAATTGAGATACCACATTTGAGAATATTTTTGTATAAAAGTAGGAATAATAGAAGGATATTTCTAACATTTTATATTCCTAAAAGATATTTAACTATGTTAAGCACAACTCTTGAGTGTTAAAGACTACAGACCACATATATATGAAAAAGGACATAGATATTCTGGTACCAAGGAAAACATAAACACCTGGAGAGTTAATATGAACAAAGTGAGTTGGAACAGAATAAAGAGGAAAAAATGTATAAATATGAAACATTGATTTAATTGATGATTAATTCTGTGAATTCTTATCATTTTTAAAAAATTTAGATTTAAAAACTTAGACTGGGTGGCATTTTCAGGTACTAGAAATTTTGAACTCAGTAACATCTTGAGATAAGTGAAAATTACTGAAAAGATTCCTGAAAAGATACAATACACTGATGATTCAGGAATAAAATAAATAGTATATTATATAAAATGAGAAGAGATTTATATCTGAATTAGCACACAGCGTTCTCATCCAACAATCCAGCTACGAAATTGAATCATATATTTCACTGTAGGTCTAGCCTGGAATTAACAGAATCCTGAGAAGAAACATTTACAAACGATTGGAACTATCGTGTATTCATTTATGAAAAATGTTACTACTGGAACAGAGGGACTTGTGAAATTTTAAGGTTTGTATCATCATGACAGGCAGAAAGAAAGAAAAGTCTCAAAGTAAAAGACCTGGCTTGTGGCATTGGCTCTGCCTTTTAGTAGCTGACTGACTTTGGGCAAATCTACTTCTCTGAGCCCCAACTCCATAACTATGAAATGGGTAACAAATAATAATTTCCTAAGCACACTTAAGGGCTTTCATAAGTATCAAATATATAAAGTGAAACTGGTTTCAAATACATTAGGCTGTAATGAGTTCTAAAATTGTAAAGTTCTACAATTATTGAGAAAATAGGTATACTTTAAAAAATCGATACACTTTTTCAAAAATAGATAAACCTTTTTAATACTTCTTTGGAACACTCTGTGAATAAGTTTTGTGGCGGTAATACAATTTTAAATGCATTAGAAGAGTATTCTATTTAGAGGCATCTTATGGGAAATCATTTGGTGAAACTAGTTAACTACCCAGCTTTTCATATACAAGACTCTTTTATAGCCAGGCATGATCAAAGTTTCAGAATATGCAACACTTTGTACTGTAATAGCAATACAAATTAGTAGTTTTAAGAATTTTACCTTAAAACATGAGAACCTTTGCTACTTAGTGATTTGACTGTTCACACTTTGCCCAGGAAAGTCGAAACTATTCACTTGGTTTAGGTTTGTTTGTTTGTTTTTGAGTTATAGTCAATTTACAAGGTTGTGTCAATTTCTGGTGTACAGGACAATTTTTCAGTCATACATGAATATACATGTATTCATTTTCATATTCTTTTTCACCGTGAGCTACTACAAGATCTTCAGTTTATTTCCCTGTGCTATACAGTATAAACTTGTTTATCTATTCTGTATACACCTGTCAGTATCTACAAATCTTGAACTCCCAGTAGGCCCCTTCCCACTCTCTCCCCTGTCGACCACAAGTCTGTATTCTATGTCTGTGAGTGTTTTTGTTTTGTATCTAAGTTCATTTGTCTCCTTTTTCTTATTTTTAGATTCCACATATGAGCAATCTCATATGGTATTTTTCTTTCTCTTTCTGGCTTACTTCACTTAGAATGACATTCTCCAGGAACATCCATGTTGCTGCAAATGGCAGTATGTTGTTATTTTTATGGCCAAATAGTATTCCATTGTATAAATATACCACCTGTTCTTTATCCAGTCATCTGCTGATGGATATTTAGGCTGTTTCCATGTCTTGGCTATTGTAAATAGTACTGCTGTGAACCTTGGGGTGCAGGTGTCTTTTTGACTTAGGATTCCTTCTGGATATATGCCCAGGAGTGGGATTGCTGGGTCATATGGTAAGTGTATTTTTAGTCTTTTGAGGATTGGTTTAGGTTTCACCATATTTTTTTGGTAAATACTGTGTCAAGCATTCACAGGGGCAAGGTGAAAGATGGTGGGAAATAACAACTCAATAGAACCTTTTTGCCCATATTACAATTATTTTATTTATTTTCTTTGCAGATGTTTATTTTGGGATGCTTACAACATGTATGCCTCATATTTCTTATATAATCTGCTAGGTTCAGTGAAATAGACATTTAATAAGTTAATTTTACTATTCTCAGTGGTTCAATTGTTAGTGTGAAATTGTATAATTATTCAGCAACCCGTTTTGTTCCTCACAGAAGAGTTCATTCTGTCCCTCGATGGTTTTCTCTTCTGTTTTATTCTTAATGAAAAATATAATAGTAAAAAACCTAGTTCTTTTTTCAATTTTTAATACATAAATCAGAAAAGTGGGATTTAGCTGGTTTTCCAGTGGCATTCTTTATGGCTGTGCTTGCAACTGCGAGCTTCTTTAAGATCATTCTATGAAATTGCTCTCTGGTCCCAAACTGTAAGCTTAGCTCTCAGATTCTCACACATTTCTTTGTTGCCAATTATAAGTTAAGATGAGATAAATAAATTTCCATGAAATAATTTATGTGATAGACTAGATATGTTCTAATGTACATGAATTTATGTGATAGACTAGATATGTTCTAATGTACATGATATATCCTGCATGAAAAATAAATGCTTATAGTTTGCTGAGCTCTGTCTTAATGCAAAGTGATCATGAAATAAATTCACACCCACCCTCATGATCAAAATTTGATAAAGTATTTGGGAAGAGCAAATTGTGCTGTTTTGGAAACTAAAGTATTACATGCAGTACTATATTCCCACAGTTTGGGTGACCTAGCAGAAATCACTGAAATCTTTGGATTAGGTATTTTTGGCTTGACTTTCCCACAGGTTATTATGGGCTTGAGTGATTTACAGAGGTGAAAATTTTCTTATTTCCTGCAAACTGAATCATATGACCACTCAGAAAATTCTTTTGACATATATTTTTTTTTCATTCCTTTTGACTTCCTGATGTTTGTGTTACAGGTAACAATCAGCAGTCTAAAAGTAAATCTTACTGTGTTCTTAGGACAAATTTTCATTAAGTAAAAGAAAAGAAAATGAGAAAATACTTGGCAGCTATGTTACAATACAGCGACTAATATAATAAGTAACATTTTGTGGCAGGCTTTGCTTATGCTTGGTTCTCAATGAATGTTGAACTAAAATAGTTTCTGAAGAAAAACTGTCAATCATTAGCAACTGATAGAACAAAAGCGAAAGTGTATTGGAGGCAAATCAAATGCATCCAAAAACTGGCCCAGAAGCATAGGTAACAGCAGAAAATAAAAGAGTAGTAATGAAAATGTTATGCCCCAAAAATACTCAGGTGAAGAACATTTGAAAACAAATGTAGTAGATGATTATTCAAGGTCTGTTGGTTTTTTGTTGGTTTAGAGGGTGTGTTTCGACGTATAAGGAAGAAGAAGTTTCTTAGAACCACTTTCACTTTTGGCTTTTTAATATGTAAAATGTTTTTTTATATATTGGCAAGCACACTTATATACATATATGCATAAAGATTGATTTTTCCTTCAGAGAACAAGGAAAATACAAAAAATTGCCCTTGCACATCTGTGCTGTTAGCATACAAAATAGATACTCCACTAAGTGCTTCTTTCACAGGGCTCCACTGATCTGAGTGAACTAGCCAGTTGGAGTTTCTCTCCTCTCCTGTCTGGTCCATTGATTTCAGCCTGGATATACTGATCCCAGACTTTGTAGGTGGTTCACAAACAGCTCAGGTTAAATTAACTTGAGGACAGTGTTTGAAGATGCAGAATTACTCTCACTTTTTCATGCCTGTTATTAAGCATTGTTTCCAGAAGATCAATCTTTTAATTACATTGAGCCTCCCTACTGGTGGCTCTCAGTAACAAGAAAGAAGTGTATTGTGCACTGATTGGAAAAATAAAGAGAGGGAAAAAAATAATTCCCTTCTAGCATACTGACTTTGCAAAAGTGACATCTCCAGGATATTGAATAGAGTCTGGTCTTCGTCAGTATTATCTAAAGTTGGTCCTACAATTTCCATTGACGATTCACCTTCGTAAATTCACATTTGATAGGAAGAACGTATAATAGCTATGTGCTCACATTTATTATGTGTTTGCTGTGTAATGGGAATTGCTAAATATTGCATGCTATCTGGTTGACTCTGTCACCTTCCCTATTTTGTTGTGTTTTCCTTCTAGTTTTATTCGGATGTAACTGACATACAGCACTGTGTGAGTGTAAGGTGTCCAGCACAATGACTTACATATCATTCCCTGTTTTAGAAATGAGGAAACTGAGGCTCAGGGATTATCAGTAGTTTGCCTGTGGCCTTATAACAATAAGTGATGGAGCTCTCTTAACTTTAGTTCTGTCTTACCCCAAAGGCAACGATATTAACCCTAAGGCTATTTTTATGTAAAATATTTTTCTTTGAATAGCTTAATGGACTGCTGTGTTTTTTTGCCTTTTGTATTCTGTTACTATTTCTGGTAAGTAGAAAGGAGAGGGAATCATTCTTACCACTCTGTAGATGCAAGCGCAGAACAGTTGAATGGCTTTTCTAATACATAAGAGAGGAATGGAATTAAATGTATGTGTCTCCTCAATGCGAATGTCTTTTGGTTGAAAAGATAGTATACTAAAGACATGGCACATTCTTTGCAAATCTGTCCGATGTAGGGTGGAGTCCAGTTGCCCTCTCCTTAGATCTGGGTGACTTACTTGACCACCAGAATGCAGCAGAAGTAGTGTTCTCATATTTCTGAGGCTTAATAGGGAGCTCTGCAGCTTCTGCCCAGCCTTAGTCCGAGGGAAACCAGCTGCCTTAGGAAGTAGGAAGTTGCTCTGAGGCCATCATTCTTGTAAGGAAGCCAAAGGTAGCCATATGGAGTGACAGGTAGGGGAAAGAAACCTGGCCAGATGCAGCTGTTGTAGCCATCTCCTCCCAGGTAGCAGGCAAGTGAATGAAGAGTGTGTTAAGACCCTCTACCCCAGCAGCTTCAATGTGGAGAACTGAGGAACCCAGCCAGTAGTCAGGATCCCAGCCCCAGAGATACATTACTGCAGGAGAGCGATCCCAGACAGACCCAGGCACTGGAACCATTCAGTTTAGGCCCTAGTCGGCACCAGGGGAGTGCACGGCCCACCAGTGGCTCCAAGGAAGGCAAGGGTGGAATGGTGTCCTGTTACCTCTCAAGTTTAGTTTACCCCATAGTTGAGATGTTTTATTACGATCTTTAAAGGTTTAGCTCTTGAGATTTAATAATAGCCACCAATTTCCAGTGAGGCATTATTGTGAGACATTCAGGGCCATGTCCCCAAGCAAATTTGAAAATTAATTATAGGTTTTCAGTTTCCTATGAGGTTCAATAAGGGACATTGATTCCTAGGAAATTTCAACTTCTTACCAGACTCTCCTTTTATGATTTGGGCTTGTCTAAATGTGGGGACCTTAAAAAAATAGTAGGAATCAAGCGAGCTGGTGGACTTAGGTATAGTTTAAGAAGAGACATATGAATGCATGACTGTGAATGAGGTTCTGATGATGGGGAGGGGGATGCATATTGCACATTGCCATGTCGCCCAGGAGGTTTTAATACTTCTAAGTACAAGTAGTGTGGTTTGACTTGCATATTCTCTGCAAAACCCTGACCCCACACCCTTTGACTCATGTTGCTATTTTTCAGGAGTTACTTTGGCTATTTAGATGTTATGGTGGGGAGGGGTGCACTTCGATCCAACAGGGTCTGGGAGGTAATCCCCTCCCAAATGAAACAGGTGAACAGATACTTTAGGCAGACTTGGCTTCATCCTTCTCTAAGTATGTGTCATCCACTCATGGACATACGAGATCACCCACAGGGTGATACCCAGTCTCAGAAGCTACAGAATATGTTTATCTCTTGTCCATTAAATTCCTAACCTTTGAAATGTCTAGGACCTATATTTTTCTCAGATTGGAGAAAGGGCTACAGAGTAGCTTCATGTTATACAAAAGGAAAGAAGAAAGATGTGATACCTTTTCACCTTTGTTATCTCTTTATGCTGATTCTAGTCCCCCTCAAATGTAAGCTGGGGTGAAATAGCCAGTTATAAAAAGTAATGTCAGTGGAGGCAGAAAAATAGACAATGCAGAACTTTTAAGGATATTCCTTTGGAGACTCTGACCTGTATGGAATCAAATTCTAGCTTCTCTCTTTCTGAGGAGTTTGGGTAGCAGCTTTTCGAGTACTTCTGTTACCTGATTTTATTATCCTCCCCAGATGCCTGCTAGCCATTTATCGAAAATCTACCTGGCTTTAGCTGACATGAGAGCACTACTTGTAGGATTTTGAAATACTGAATCAATATTAGGCCTCTGAAAAATTGCTGACAAGTACCACAGACAAATGTACCGAAGAACATTTGAGATTAGCTAACTTCTCAAAGTTGCATTATGGATCTCATGTCAATTCACCCGAATGTTTCTAAGGATTCACAAATGTGTCGAGCATTGGGAGTGGGAAATACTTAGTCAAGTGATGGAAGAAAAGATGCTTTCTTGCTAAAAACTAGTTTCATATTGTGATCATTTCAGTCAAGAGTTTAAACTGAATTGGCCTGTTGTAAAACACCACACAGCTAAAGGAACATTTTCATTCTCTAGCCCACAGGTCAGGAACAATGTTGAAGAATACTCAGGCTAAACAAGACCTTAAGGAATCTTCAAATCAACTGGCTCTTTATCTTTGTTTCTGTCAAAGAGTGTCTATAAGCATCAGCTGGTCCAAAATACAAGTCACTCATATTGTTCCTTTAAGACATTTTCTCAAATTCTGATCTAAGTATACAGTGAAGAGCTCAGAAATAAACATATCTGATACAGCCAGAATTACTGATGTAGGCAGATATCCATATTTTGAAGGTTTTTAAAAAAAATTTTTGAATGGGTGGTAGAAAATATTTATAGGTAGAATAAATAATTGGCCATTGGGGTCTGATTTGAAAACAACTTGATTATCTCCAGGTAGTACTATAATTAAGTTCTCTGACTAGTTAAAAGCTGGTCTGTTTCTCTTGTCCTGAGAACAGTGACCAAAATCTCTGAACAGATTTTGTAAGATCTCAGCTTTGTCAGGTCTGGACATGTCCATATCTCCAGTCTCCATTTGCAAGACTCTCCCCTTCTTTCTCTGTACCTGCACCCCTGAACTTTCTTTTAGTCCTTATAATGGTCCATTCACTATCTTGAAATAGCCAGTTTCATATTGTTTCAGCTTTGGTCAAGTTAAATTTGTCATATTAAGTTTCAGTGTTCTCATATAATACTGTATTGATTCTTTGTTCTGTCACCCTCCCTCTGTCATCTATACTAGAATACAGGAGCAAGATCTATGCTGTGTTACAGAAATATAGATCATCATAATCTAGATTAAATGACATCAACATTGTTATGTGGAAAACTCAGTTTTCAGGGCAGCCCCTAAAAAGATGTTAACACTGTATTCGATGGCTACTCCTGCCGCTCTCCGAGGGATTTATCCAAAACTATAAAGACTGAACCCTGGAAATTGTGGCAGTATTTTGTTTTCTACAGTTTAACCCAAAAAATCAGTTATTTCAAGTTACATACGGTGTTTTCTGCATGGCAAGGTGACCCACTAGGACAAATCCTGCACAGTATAGATATGGTAATTCCTGGTATTTAGTCTGTCCTTAATTAGTTAGCTGGCTGCTAAGTAGTATGTATCGCTGTGTGATATACATACTGTCTTTGATGTGGGAACCTCTAGTGTTCTGGAAGATAATTTTAAGTTATACAGCAAAGAACATTTACAATTTGAATGGTTAGACACTTCTGAGAAATTACTGGAATTTTGTTGATGGGAGTGGTATAAAATTTACTTTATGAATAAATTTAAGTTAAAAAGTGAGTTGATTTAAAGCAAAAAGCAACTAGTGTAGCTAGTGGCAGTGGATATGGCAAAAATGTAAAAATGGGAGTGTGCATAACTAAACTATTAATCTTATTATTTTTGTCCTAGTCCCGAGTACATAGGACTACACCGTTAGGGGTCATTATCAGTCTTTGCTCAACCAGCTTGAATTTCCATTGTCAGTCCAAAGCTGAGCTCTTTCTTTTAACTTTCTTGGTAACTAGACATCTAAAATTAATTTTTGTTGGACATCATGTTTACTCTTGAATCCAGATTGACATTTTTATCTTTGAATGTGGTTGGATTTGTCCCCTTCTTCCAAGTGAGAAATCAGGCAAGAAGTGATGGATTAGTCAACCTCTGACTGGGAACAGAAGGGTCTCTTACATAAAATCTGTGTACACTGAGCAAAGGAGTATGTGTGTGTTTGTGTTTTGAGGAAGATATTGATGATAACAATAATATTTATTGAGATTCTGGTGTAGAAAGTGGCACAGTAAGGAGGTGGGACAGAGGATGGATAGGGAATAGGTAGGCACTGGCTGGAGGGATGTACTAGAAGTTAAAAGCAGGTAGTTGTCTGGGCTTACGTTTGAGACCAGGTTTCTGTGCTCAAGGCAATTTTTGTATGTCACAGAGCATCTTAGCATAGGGGCTGTGTTTACTTAAAATGAGGAGTTAGGTTAAAAAAAGCCTGAAATCTAAGTATATGACAGTCCTATGGACTCTGCCCACAGAACATCCATGCCCTAAACCCTCTTTATCCTGGTGAATGGCTCCTGAAGTCTGCTATCCTGAGCTGCCCTTTTTATAGACTCCTCTGTCTGGACTTACAATTCACATCCTTCAGTCTCAATGTCGTCAGAGACTTTTTACACATTCCTTCAACTCATTCCATATCATCCTTCTACTTCCATCAGTGGCCATTGTTTTTAAGAAGATGCCAAACTTCATATAAGCTATAATAGTAAGACTGCATAGCATTGGCTAAGGGTTAGACACAGAGATCAAGACAACAGCCTAGATAACCCACAAGTAGATTCATACAAATATACAGAGGTGGTTTCTGACCAAAATGCACATGCAATTCAGTGGAGGAAATACACCATTTTCAGGAAATGCTATTGGAGTAATTAGACATCTATAATCAAAAAAATGAACTTTGTCCTTATACAAAATTAGTAAAAAATAACTTATACAAAAATACAAAGTTATACAAAAATTAAGTCAAAATAGATCATGCACATAAATGTAAAATATAAAACTATACAATTATCAGAAAAAACAGAAGAGAAAAATCTTTGTGATCTAGCAGTAGGCATAAAGTTCTTAGAGTTCACACCACAAACAGGTTCCATAAAAGGAAAAACATGATAAATTACATTTCATTGAAATTTAAAAGTTTTGCTTTGTGTAAAACCTTGTTAGAATGACAGATAAGCTACAGAGTGAGAAGATGTACTCACAAACCTCATATCCAACAAAGGGCTAGTACCTAGAATATATAATGAAATCTTAAAACTTAACAGTAGATGAATAGTCTAATTGGAAAATGGGCAAAACCAATAAAGAGATATTTCACAGAAGACAAAATTCAGATGGTAAATAAACACACAAGTAGATGTTCAACATCATTAGACATTTGGAAAATACAAATTAAAACTACAGTGTCACTATATACCTATCAGAATCACTAAAAGAAGAAATAATGACAACACCAAATGCTGGTGAGGATGCAGAGAAACTGTATCATTCACACATTGTGGTAGGAATGCAGCCATTCTGGAAAAGGCTGGCATTTTCCTTGAAACTAGACAAGCACCTAGGATATTACACAGCAGTTGCCTTCCTGGACATTTATTCCAGAAATATAAAAGCTTAGGTTGACACAAAAACCTGTACATAAATTTTTATGGCTGTTTAATTAACAATAGCCAATACCTTGAAACAACCCAGAAGTCCTTCAGTAGGAGAATAATTAAAACAATCGTGGCACATTCATTCTATGAAATACTGCTTGACAACCGAAGGAGCATGCTATAGGTATATCTAGTCACCTAGATGAATCCTCAGAGAATTACAGAGAATGAAAAATAATCCCCCCAAATCGCATAATGTATGATTCAATTTACATAATATTCTTGAAATGAAAAATTATAGAAGTGGAGAACAGATTAGGGACATGGAAGTAGAAGGGAGGTAGATGTAACTATAAAAGGTTAACACAAGGAAGTATTATGGTGATGGAAATGTACTGTCAATATCCTGGTTGTAATATTGTACTCTGGGATTTATCATTGGGAGGTGTTACCAGTGGGGGCTGTTACCATTGGGAGAAACTGAGTAAAGGGTACATAGGATCTCTTTGTATTATTTTTTAAAATTACATAAGACTTTATAATGATCTCAAAAAAAAATTAAGCCCTCTGGATTCAGTGTAGAATATGGTTTTAGGAAAGCAAGACTGGAAAGGTGAGGTGATGAACTAATGGAAGGAAGGAATAGATGTGATGTGAGTTAAATCATTGGCAATGATATTTGTGAGGACTGGACCAGTTTGAAATATGTGGAGGTGGTAGAAATCAGTAGCACTTCCTGAATATTTGGATGTGGGAGTAAAGGAAAAGAAGGTGGATGAAGTCCGAATTTGGGGTTTGGGTAACTGTATTGTGTTGATGATACTCACTGAAATAGTTCATTTCTGAATAGAAGCAGGTTCAGGGGAAAGGGACGAGGAGAAGAAGCCAAGCAAAACAGGAACTTAGGCAGGGAGAGTATGGAGAAAATGGTGCTACAGAGTCTCAACTGTTTCAGGAAGGAGGGTGGTACATTATGTTTATCACAGTCTCTCTGTAACGGGTGCTAATATCACTCAGCTTTGTTTCATTCCAAGCTGTATTATCTAAACAGTCGATGTTTGCAAAGGTGTGAAAACTTTATGCATCTTGTTATTTCAAAGATCTAATTTTATTTGGCAGGCACTAATGAGAGCTGTGAATTATAGTTCACTGAAAGAATCAGGTTTTGATGTGAATAATCAACCTCATTTTACCTATTTTGCTAATATGCGTTTTATATATTGTGCTTTCATTAGCCACACAGAGTATTAATTTGGCCATTTAGAAAAATATATATATAAATATGTTTCATTCCCAGCACACCAGGAGCAGTCATACTGTACCCACACCTCCCCCCGCGCCCCCCCCCCCCCCCAGTTCATCTTATAAGTGTGTCTCTGTTGCTCTAGGGGAGAAGGAGGTCCACTTTGCATCATCAGATCTTGGCTAACTGCCCTCAAACCCATGCCACAGAATACCTAGTGCCTCAGTATTGCAGCTCATTTCCTCAGTGTGCAGTGAGAGAAGAAATGAGCATCTGGAAACAGCAGCTCTCTCCAAAAGGCGTAATTTTCCATTAATTTCAGATGGGAGCTTACTGGCTCTCGACTAAAGTACACTGCTGAATTCTTTAAACCTAGAGAGAAATAAGGGTAAGACTTTAAATTTGGGGAGTTGGTAGAGATTATTTGGATAACTACTTATTCCTGGATCAAAGTCATACATACTCTGACCTAAATTTAAAATATATATGTGAAATCACATCATTTGTAATGGAGAGTGCTAAACATGGCTGCTTGTATTTCATATTGTATTTTCTCCCTCTGCTGGCCAAGTGCTACATCAACGTTGAAATAAACAAAAAAAGGTTTTCTCTACACTGTATAATTACTTGCTAAAACTGGACATATATATTGAGAGAAAGTGTCATAAAATATCTTACATTTTTCTCAACTTCGGTGCTCCCAAGCATTCCCTACACTCTCCCCTAAAAAAGAAACAAAACCAAACCACTCTGCCCTCAGGAAAGATTTATATTAGTAGTGTCTACTTTGGTGTAATTTGAAGCCAGTAGGCCCCCTGGAAGGGTCAATTCAATTTCACATTTATTGGGTCTGCATGTGGCAGGTACCCTGCTAGTTGCTGGGCACATAAAAATGAATAAAGTATTGTCTTTCTCCATCCCTCAGGAACTTAAAGTCTAGCAGGGAAAGGAGATCCATAAACAGTTAAAATTCAACATAAATGCTGCAAGGCAGACTTTAGTATAGAGTCAGGAAATTACGGATGAAGAAGGGATTTGTTAGCCCTGGGGGTTATGGAAAGCTCCAGGGAAAACTAAAACCAGATCTGAAGCTTTTTTTTTTTTGCCACATGCAGTCCTTCAGGATAAGGACATAGCGTGGGCGAAGGTATGGGGAAGGGTGAAATCTTCATTTTGGAGGAATGATGACTAGATGTGTGACATAGAGTTAGGCTTTGTGGATCAAATGGTTAGAGCAGAGACCAGAAAATTAGGTTTGGATCAGAAATTTAAGACCCAAGATAGTCTGAGTTGAGACCCTGCCTTATGTAGCAAATAAGAGACTACATTTATTTTTAAGCAAGTGCTTACCATGATTATCTTAGTATATTTGCATTTGAGGCTTGATTTTGTTTATTATGAAGGAATTTACAGCAACATTAAGAAGGAGGGGCGGAGTTATGAGACTGTTTCTTGGGCCACTACCAATCATAACGTGGAGGAAGCTGGGACCTGGTAGCTTTTAAGGCTGAGATTCGGGTCTTGGCTGCTTCCCTCTCCATTTATTTACATTCAGTCTTTGGTGACTTAAGGAAAGAAATTCATGTCAGTTTGACAGCAGGAGTGAGGGAGATGGAAGGCATACTATCTCACAGTAATTCCATAAACATCTAATGTACAAGGAAATATTTTTTAAGAAATGAAAGTACGTTATTTCTAATTTTCTGAAGGACAGTTTCAGATGGGTTGATGCATAAGTTACATGATTTGCTTTGGACTGCAAGATCTCATTTTGCTTCAGAAGTTGCACTTTTTATTCTGTTGTATTAAAAAATAAATCTGCAACATGCAGATGGAAATGGAAGCAAAGCATTTAAGCTGCTGCTAAATTAATATTCTGTCTCTGAACATTGACTCAGTGTCACTGAGGATCCTGGGGAGGTTGATTTTTTTTTTTTCTCTTTTTTCCCTTCTAGCAAGACCATGTCACATTTCCAAAAAGCAGAGAGATTATTTTATTAGCTCTGCTCTGCTTTCCTCTCCCTTCTTTTTCTGTCTCTCCCTCCATCCTTCTCTCCTTTCTTTTCTTCCTCCCTCCCTCTGTCCCACAGCTAATTAGCTTTGCTTCTATGGTTAAAACACTATTATTCAGAGAAAGGAAACACCTCTGAAGAAACATCTCCTAAATATGCCTTCAGAAAATATACAAGTTGATGCACTGGAGGAAAAGGTTTGTCTCTTTTTCCAGAACCAGGTTTGGGCTCAAGAAAGTCATGAGACTTTCCTTAATCTCAGTGATCTCATCCATGAAGTGAAGGGTTTGTGTTAGATGAGCACTGAAGTCTCCTCCAGTTCTAAAAATCTGTATGTTTAACATCTAAGCAGAACGGCTGAGCTAGGCCCTAAGAAATGACTCCACTCTGTGACCCCAGGACCCAGACTAGAAAAGACGTGCTACAGGTCTTCATCAGGCAGTGGTGTGACTTTTGTTGGCCCATCTTAGACTTGCCCAGAGCTCCGGCAGAAGTACCAACACAGACCGGGAAAATTTAAGTCCAAATACTCAAAAGTTACAAAGCAAGTCTGCTAAATGAAACAGGTCTTATACTGCTATCTTAACATACAAACGGCTTCATAATGACAGGATTTTTAAAAGGCAGTGAAGTTATGCTTACCTGAATGCCTGTAATTTGGCATTAAAATATTAAAAGTGATGAGTTTAATTACTATTGGGACATGTCTGGGTGTTTTGTTTTGGAATGGCAGTGTTTGGATAAGTAAAAAAATACATTAATTAGTATCTCTTTATTTTAGTGAATTTATCATCTTGCTTTAATTTCAGCAAAGTGATTGATTTTATTGTTAAAATCAGAATTTTCACATAATTAGCATTTTGGTAGCACTGGGAATAGGAATAAAAAAGATGTATTCAACAAGTGTAAAGTTTAAATATGTTTACAGCAATGGTGCAAAGTAAAACAAAAATAAAAGATGGAAACAGTAAAGTAGTTTTCATGTTTTTGAGTTATGTTTCTTCTACGATACCAGATTTTTATTAAAATCGCAGTGCATTATCAAATTATAATTGATTCATATAAGCATTTTTAATCAAATTACATTAATAAAAATGGGGTTTCTATTTCACTTTTTGAAGTAGTAATTCACTGTTTTTAACTTTTAAGTACAAATAACAGAATTTTCAAGTCTAGTGTTCAATGCTCATGTAATTGACAATAGAAGGAATCAATATTAGGCTTATGCTTGTTACTTCTAAGCAGCATACAAAGAAATGTGAGAATAATATGATTTATTTCAAATTAAAAATGGTTCTCAGCCTCCTTTGTAACTGTTAGGAATAGCAGCGCAGTACAAGAGTATTCAGAACCACCAGTTGGAAAGCCTGTAAGAAAAAGTATGCTTGACAATGCTGAAAACTACTACTTTGTTAATCAAAAAGTCTATTACATTTGTGAAATCTGAGAGGATATATTTAACAGGTTAATTCATTGATATTTTCCCCTTAACCTAAGCACTTCTACACTCAGACATAGGCAGCAGCACAACTCATAAACCTTTATGGCATTTGGATGAGTTTCCTTTTTTTTTTCCCCTGAATAGTGTTAGTTATAAGAATTAATGTTTGGAATTACAGACTGTGCTCTGCCAGATTTCTGCGCCAGATTCTAAATGATATATGGCTCCATGTATCTTTAATATATTTTTGTGAGCATGTATTTACAACATGTGGGTCCTCTAAAGCTTACGGGCCAAGTCAGCCGAGCCTCTAGCCAGACCCAAGGGTTGGGGCTGCCACCACGGTGTTGCCGGTGACTAGATTCTTATCCCACGGGAGAAAGGATTCAGAGATGGGACAGGGAGGTTAAGAAAGTAACATGAGGATTTATTAAGGGATCAGTAGTGTAATAGAAAAGAACAAATCTGACTCCAAATTAGATCTGTTCCTTTGGCTTTAATTCTGTGCCCTGTTTTCTAGGCTTAGTCTTGGCTAGTTCTGCACTCAAGTTAAGATAACAAGGTGCAGAATTGAGAATAACATTTTTTTTTTTGGAGGTTTTTCTGGAGCACCATGAGCTGGCCCACATGGACAGCTGCAAGAACAAAGGTCCTACACCAAGGAGTTTGCAGCAATCAGCCACACCACCTCCCATGTTTTTTGGTTTTTGGGTTTTTTTTATAAAGGAGCCTGTATTCTGACTGGGGGAGGGTGGTTCTCCAAGACCTTAGTCATCTGCCACCCTCTTGGTCTGCCGGCTTTCCAGATAAAGTCGCTGTTCCTTGCCCCACCAGCTGGTCTCCTGATTTATTGGCTTGTCATGCTGCGAGCAGAACGAGTTCGGACTCAGTAACAACAGTACACTCTCAAGGGGAGAGTGAGCAGCCTCAGGTGAGCAGCTGCCCTCAGTTTCTTTGGCAAGTTGGTTACATAGAGTGTAAAAATGAATGTGTGGAATATTCATTTCGGAGGGAATGGCTCAGGGTCGTATTCCCTGATTTTCACCCCTGCTCCACCTTCCTGAAGGAAGGAGGGATTTTTGTACTTATTTAGTCTGGATGGGAAGTGTAACGGCGTTCGTGCATGCTGGGTACTTCTGATCTGCAAGGCTAATGTTATTGTAATGAGGCCATAATAAGCAAAAAGCTACATTTGGACACTAGAGATTTCTGTGTTTTCCCACCTTTCTCTATTGGCCCCCAGGCCACTGGTAACCCCCAAATGTGTGACTGCTTAGAGCCTATAGGTTCCTCCTTCTCTTTCTCTGCCCAGAACCCCAATTGTCTGCATGATGGATGGTTTCCTGCATTTGGCCAGTGCCCCTCCTTTTAGCCCAATTCCTGCCGTTTGACCTGTGTCTCCCTCTCTCTGCTCATGTCTAGCCCCCTGCCTGCTGTAACAGGGGTACAGAGGAATCTTCTGTAGTACTTGTTTCTGTTCCACATCAGTCTCAGTCACATGTGCCTCAGCCCTCTGGCATTTATTTTTTGAGTACATGAGACTTTGAAATCACGTCCTGAGTTGATTTTTTTCTGGCGTGGTCCTCTCTCCTGTCCTTAGTTGTGTGGGAAAAACAAATCGGGGCAAAGAGGGAGATTCATCATGTGACGTACATAATGCCATAGGGTAAGGGGTTTTTATTAACATGGTATAACCATTTCTATTTCTATCTTATAATTTATTAAATAACAAATTTTAAAATGAAGGCTTTTATGAGTTAGAATGACTTTTAAAGAAATGTGTTGTTTGACAATGGGCCATTTTATAAGTGAGTCTTTCCTGAGACTGAAAACAGAAGACATATGACAAGGTGCATCTTTGGAATTTGGAAATTAAATGATAGAATGCCATTAAAAAATAATTTAAAGTTTAGAGAAATCTAACATTGAGAAGATGTAATATTCAGAGTAATTAATATTCCTGATCTGACAGGTCAGTCAGAGGAGAACCCCCCCAAATTAAGTAGGGAACTGTATTTTGGATGAAGAGTGACAGCCTGATACCTAGCATGTTGGCAGCTGGTGGGAGGACAGAGGGGTCCGGGAGGAGTGCTTGGTAGCACACCTCAGAGCCTTTGAGCCTGGCTAAGTGGGGCCTCGCTTGCTCTGCCTAACAGCTGCCCTCATTAATCCACAGCCAGCGGCACATCCCTCCTCTTTGCAGCCCAGGCTGGGTCTGACAGTTGGATCCAGATTCACTCTACTGATAGCCAGCTCTCTGGATCATGTTAGCCTAACACATACTGAGCCCTTAGATTTCTGAGACAAAGAAGTAACCTTGGCTATACAGTGTTACCAGAGATGTGACTTTGAGAACCAAGTCAATCCTGAGTTACTGATTCATTCAGTGTTCTGTGATTTTTGAATTAATAGCACCACCAAAGGAAAAATTAACATTAAATTAACCATTATCAAACGTGTTCCTGTCTTGCAGAAATATTACTGTTAACAATGATTGTCATCTTCTTCTAGGCACAGGAAACCAGGAACATACATGCATAAGTCCCCAAAGAAAGATTTAAAACTCTTCGCTAACAAACCAGTTAATGGATGCATAACTCACAAATAGGAAAGAAAGGAAGGCTTTTACACCCTGTCTCCATAGTGTCACTTAAAAAAAAATCACTGTTCTTTTCTACCTTTGTGTATTTCTTGTTATTTGAGGTTAAGAAGTCACCCAGCTAAGAATCAAATCAATACCTGCCTTATAAGACAACTTAACCTTGAGTACCGCTAGTGCTTCTACAAGCTTCCTTTAAGCTAGTTAAAACTGGCAGGTAGTCAGGAAAATCAGTACAAGCTCCCTCTCAATGAGACAGGAAGAAAGCAAACAAACGTAAAGAAATCAGATGAATGTTATCGCACTAATGCTTGGAGATCTACAGTTAAAGCGATTTAAAGCTTTTTACTTGCTGATCGCAAGTTACCTTTCCATGTGAGTTTCATCTTACAGCATGCGTCCAAGGCCCTCTGTAAAGCAGTTTACTAGGTCACCCAGTTGTGTGAAGCTTTAAATATAAAATGTTCTTGCTGTTCCCTGTGCCCTGAAGGTCTCCCAGCCCTCCCCCTTCCTGCCTGGTGAGAACTGTTTGAATCTTTGCTAATACTCCCTTGAATCAGCTGCTTTGTGGACTTCGCCTTTGTTCTCTCCCGTTTCCTCCCTTGTTCCTTAATCAGATCTGAGTAGCATTTACCTCTTTACAATTAGGGTTATTATATTTCTCACATCTAAGATGCCATTGATGAGAATGTGTCCCACTACTTTATAAACAAAGAAAAAGAAAAGGCTCACATTAAACTATGGGGCCATCAGTTTTATGAAGCATCTCACCTTCAGAAGTGGTAGAGTATAAATAAAAGATGTGTTTTAGAATGAGTGAAATGTGGTAGTTGGTGCAGGACTGCCTTCCTCGCTAAGCTGCTGAATTATGAGCTCCATGACAACAGGGGCACGTGACTCAGTATTGTGCCTCTAATGTCAAGGGAACTGTTCGATACATAACAGATTCTTCAGTAAATTCTTAAGTGTGCCCCCAAAATTTAGATGCAAAATGAAACTGCATCATTAGCAACACTTAGCCTAGGCTCTGTTCTATGATCACAACTTGATACCGTGCGGGATACAAGTAAGTGATAGAGAATCATAAGATCTACATATTCTTGCAAAACTTCATGACTTTCATCCAGAGCTAGTTGTATTCGCAGGATGACTAGGTATTTATATATGTACTTTAATTTTAATAGGCACGGGAAGTACCTGCTCCTAAATCAGCCATTTGTTGCATGAAAGTACCACCTGTAGGCACTCCTTTCCTTGTAACAAGTGTAGTTTCCTGAGGGGACAGCTAATTAAGCTTTATCAGGCAGCGTCGTTTTGTGATTTAGTTCACTAGGTCCCTCTTCAACAGCAACAAACAATGGCCAATTTAAAAATAGTTCTGATAAAATAGTCTTTCAAGTTTATTTTTTGCATTGACCAAGAAAGGCAGATTTGGAAAAGAGGTTTTAGAGCTAAGGACTACAGGAGGACACGGGGGTCTGCTGTCCGAGGGGCAGAAGTAGGGGTCCAGGAACAAAAGATGTCCATCGCTTGGTGAAAAGCTGTGCTCGGCTGGAATGCTCCCTTCCTGGGAAATGATACTGTGGCTTCTATTCTGTTCCATGGGCATTTCTTTAGTTCTGCTAATTGCTTCTGTTCTATGTTCCGGCCATTTACACTTCTTTATCTTATTTCAATTTGCGTTGCTCTGTGATCATTTAGACCTTTTCTTTTCAATGCCTCTCCCCCTCTCCTCTCTGTATCATCATTCCTCAAGCTTCTGTGTGATTTCCTTCATATGACTTTTCTAGATGAAGAGCTCTATTTGCGAATGAAGTACATGTCGATCCCAGAACACAAATTTTCCTCAGCCTGAGACCTGGTACTGTTTTCCCCTGGGTCACCTTGAGCTCCGCTGGCTCCAGTTTAAGTTATGCAGAGCACAACCTCTCCAGTCAGATTAGGTCCCCTACAAAATGTGTATTTTTTCCCGTTTTATTCCACATATCTGTAGTGTAGTTTTTTTCTATTAGTCTTTAAAGATATGACTGAGTAATTGGACCAAATATGCCCTTCCGAGTCATATAATTGGCTTGAAATACTGTTTCTGCACCTGTGCGTTTTGTTTCTCCTCTCCATATTTAAAGCACTTAAATAAAAAATTCTGTGTTGTTTACCTCTGGCAGACCCTGTATACCAGCCCAAGCCTCTCTACTTAGGGAAAAGAGACCTGGCTGATGCCTCACATGTGGCCAGGGGACCACACTGCTCAGCATCACGAATTATAATGCCTTGCATTGAATGACCCTTTGAACTTTTCCTAAATGCTTTTACTTACGTGTTTCACTTTCACCTCTTTCTTACTTAGTTGAAGCTTACGACATTCCTAGTGCCTTTTTAGTCATTTATTTTTGTCTTTTCTAGCAGTCATTTCATTTCCGAATAGCATTCATAGAGTTTTTATCCCTATAATTCTGCATAATCAAACCAGCAATTTTGAGAAAATTTTTTTAAAATTCTGAACTAGATTTCTTTCAAAACATACCCCATTACTCCACCTCTAAAACTTCTATTTAATCTTTGGAAGCTGAGTTACTGCCAACGTGTCTTTCAGAGTTATCCGCAGTAATTTTATAATCATAGTTCTCCCAATGTGTTCACTAGGTAAACACTCTGACTTCTCTCCTTTGATTCTTCTGACAAGGCACCATCA
Organism: Camelus dromedarius; assembly: GCF_036321535.1. Taxonomy (NCBI): domain Eukaryota; kingdom Metazoa; phylum Chordata; class Mammalia; order Artiodactyla; family Camelidae; genus Camelus; species Camelus dromedarius. Next base: position 28,329,461 of record NC_087450.1, read on the forward strand.
GCCTATGGATAATTATTAACTTTCTTTCTCTGCTGTCTTCCCCTCGGAGACTGCTTCTGTTCACCGCTCCTCACCCTCAAGTCTGACAGTTCTCTCCTACGATTTTTGGGAATCAGCTGCTCTCAATCCAATAATATCGGGAAGCCTTTCGAACGTTCCTTCATTTCTTTCTTTATCAGTTCCCTTCATTTTCTCCCTTACTCAGAGATTAATAATTCCTTCTCTGTGGTAGGTAGAGTTTAGCACATGCCCCAAGACCCCCACCTGTGCGATCTCCTCCTCCTCAGTGTGGTAGACCTGTGACCATGCTGGGATAGCATTCAGTGCTATGGTTAGGTGATAGGGCAAAAGGGATTTTGTAGGGGTAATTAAGATCTAATCAAAAGGGGATCAGCTGGGTGTGTTACCCCAAAAGGGGAAGGCCTTGGTTCTTGTCTCGCCTGAAAGAGAAAGATCAGATGGGAGACCAAAGTGTTGTGTACTTAAAGATTTTATTAGGAAAGTGAAAGTCCACCTCCAAGAGTGGAAGCCGGGCTGATCCAAGAGAGGATGGCAGCCCTGGTCTGTCCCTGTCCCTTCTGTCTGGCACCCTCGCTTAGAGGCAGTCTCTTGGTTGACTGACAGCTCTTGGCCCTGGAGTGCTTAGTCATGCCCATCCCCTTTTGCTCATGTCCTTACCCATGATGCACACAGCGAAACCCAATGAGGGGGCCTAAACCGCAATGCTATGAGCATTGGGTCATGTCCGGTTAGGTCCTTGTTGCTACTGCGTAGTCTCGGCCGTCTGGTCCCAACCAGTTTCTTGCTGGCCTTCCTTTAGAGGAAGTAAAGCCCCTTATGCTTAAGGCAGGCATATTGCCATCTTCTGGTCCATCCTCTCTCTCTTCCACCGTATCTGCCCAGTGCCCCCACTTACCTAACTAACAGGTATAGCTGACCCAATCAGGTAAGCCCTTAAAAGAAATAGAGTGCCGGCAATCTCCTGCTGACCTTAAAGACACAAACTGCCATGCTGTGGAGAGGGCCACATGGCAGGAAACTCTGGGAAGCCTCTAGAAGAAGAAAGTGACCCCCAGCTGACAGCCAACAAAAAAGATCAAATCTCAGTTCTACAGGTGCAAGGAACTGAATTTTCTTAACCACCTGAACTAAGGAAAGGGCTCTGAGCTCCAGATGCGAACCCAGTCTGGCTCACACCCTGATTTCAGCCGTGTGAGACCCTGGGCACAAAACTGAGCTATGTCATGACGGGACAGGCTAAATTAGTGCTCACTGGTTATACAACAATAGAAATTAAAAAAAAAAAAACAAAAAAACCCAAAAGTATGTTCTTTCGCTCTTCTTTTGCTGATCATCTCTTCTTGTAACAATAATTCCCACTTGTCTACCTACAATTTCTTAGGGACAGAATGCCTCAAATCCTACCAATAAGTGACCTCTCCCTTGGGTCTGTTTACATTTCTCCACTCTGATCCTTACTCTATGACTTGACTTAGTCTGTTCCTTTTCCCCTCCAGGAATGTTTTTGTTTGCTTGTTTGTTTTTTGCATTTCCAAAGTAACAGACAATCTACTGTATTTATTTGCTTCCTCATAAGTAACACTCCTTTGGCCCACTGCTTATTAGTAATCAGACTTGAATTCAACAGCATGCCTGCTGTAATGACATAATTTCTGATGCTCCCCCAAAATGGTCATTAATTTATTTACTGACTTTTTCATTCAACGGTTAGAATGTCAACCTAAGACAGAATTTGGTTTTAGAAACCTCATGTTAGAGTGGAGACAAGGTGGTTGTAGAATCAAACAAAATATTAAAAAGACTTTAAAAGTGATGTAGGTTTAAGCCATTACTCTTTGGAATAAGTTATAAATATACACACACATAAGGAGCAAACAGTTTAAGGCATTTATAGAACAAACAGAAAATTAGTTTAAGAGAAGAATTGAGGAAGAATATGAATCATTGTATATTTTATTCCCATCATGTCAACTGGTATTTTGCTTTTCTTTGAAGCAGTCATTCACTGCCATGTTTTAAGCACCTGTTACACGTAGAGCAATGTATCAGGTATTCAGGAGTGGGTGGTAAGAGAGGATCAGGAGCGGGTGGTTAGGGAGGACCAGGACCAAAGGGACACAACCTTGCCCTCTAAAAACGTACACTCTGTTTTCTGCATAATGACTACATTGCCTGTCCTCGTGTGTGATTCTCTAGAATGCCTGGCCTTATTCAGACAGACACATATTTTATATGCGTACAATAGTCCAGGCATTGACCATGAGCAGAGAACTGGTATGGTAGCTGCGTGTCATTGTGCATTTTCTGTCAACAACACTATTTGACCTGCAGCATCCTTTGTGGGCAGAGGGTGTGTAAATTATCATAGCCCTAGGATATGCAGTTAAGCGTGAAGTTAGCAGAATGGATGTCACTAAATTGGGTAAGAAACACTGCAGCCTGAGGAGAAAACAAATACATTTCATATGAAGTGTGTGAGTTTCCCATGGAAATAAGAAAAGAGAGTTCCTAAGATAACTTATTTTTCTTGTCTATTTCCGCCCTGTAGGAAAATGGTAATGGGAAGTATTTTAATAACACTGTGGATTTTAACAAAGGCAGTGTTGCTATTTTTGAATGATAATTTTTTTAGAGTCATAAACATTATCAACATCTGGCATCATCCTGAAATCAGTCTGACCATGACGTTTAAATGTCTTTGAGCACAGGGTGGGCAGCAAGAAGGCAGTAGAGCAAGATACAGATGATTGTGTCCCACAGTGTAAGCTGACTCACGTGACATCTGTGAGAACATGGGAAATCACTAGACAAGAAAAGGTCATTCTATGCAGCACAGGTATCCTAGGTAACAGTTTTTATCTGAATCCTCATTCCTTAATTGTTTCGTGTTGCTAATTCCTTCTTCCCCTTCCAACCTAGTATGTTACCAGCAAAGCTGCTGTAAGAACAGTTTCTTTAAAGCAATCCTAAAATATGAAAATAAATTTCAGGTATTGCTATCATAAAAATCCATGATAAATGTTTAAAAAGTACTATTTTACAAATCATTTGATAGAACCAAGTTTTAGGATCAAAAACATTTTTACGACCTCCTGAAACTGGATGTAGTTAGGATCTGCCCCCATTGAAATTTCAGGCACCGTTAGACTCTGCAGAGCTGTCCTTCTTCTAGAGTAGATCTTGGTCTGTTTACCCAGTGAAGCTGGTTATTAACTTCTCACGAGTAAACAGACAAAAAAATCTTCACAGAGATGGCAATCAAAATGGGAGCTGAAAAGCCCCAACCCTGTTAAAATAGTTGCAGCTTAAAAAAAGCAGAACATTAAATGGAATAACTTCATAGATAAAAGCTAACGATTGAACTGGGAAGGACTCTACTTACCAGTTTTGATCTATAGAGACTCACTTTTTAGTGTGTATGTTCTCTTGTTTGATTTGGTATTGAAAGAGATGTTTGATTTCATGTCTTTAAAATATTCTCATGCTTAATCATGTGTATACACATACACGCCCACATTCACGTAATCACATTAAATACATCCAAATCTCTGGTTATACACTCCTCAAGAAATTGCATCCTTCTCCCCATTTAACCTACATATAATTGAATGCTTTTAAAATGTGTTTCTCTAGACCAAAATTTTTGTTGAATCTTCATACTTGACTATCTTGCATCCTATTAAATATTTGCAGCTAAGTGCCCCACAAGTATCTGAAAACACTAAGTTCAAAAGCAAGCTCATGGCACCTTCAAGCCTCCCTGTCTTCTGGTGTCTTGTATTCAGTGAATGATATCATCAGTGAGCATGTTTCTCAGGATAGAAACTTAAGAGGGTCTTAGAAATATTCACTATCAAAACCTCCATGCCTGTCAATCACCAGAATTCTGACAATTTTCCCTCTGAATTCTTCTCAGATGTGTCCTCTCTTCATCATTATTCTAAATTCCTTAATTTCAAGCTTTCTCCATGTTTTGACAGACTATTTCCTAGATTTCTTAGAACCCGTCCTCCTTTTTGGCCAGGTTTTATTTAGATACTCTCTATAGCATGCTCTCATTAAGAGAAAAATCTTGAAAGTAAAAAAATTAATGGATTTTCACTATCTACACAATAAAATTTAGACTCATTAGGATGGCATATATAATCTTCTCTTCATAATTTCTCCATAATTCCATGTTCAAATTCAGCTTCCAGCAGTGCCTCTTGTAGAATGTTGTAAGGAACCATGAATAAGGACCACAGCCAATAAGCAACACCAAAAGCTAGAAAGGACAAACTAAAAATAATTAGCAAAACAGTAGGTGTAAATTCAACTATATAAAAAAATGCATTATATAAAAATGAAATACTCCAATTATAAAACAAAGAATGTGAGTCTGGATGAAAATGTAAGACTTGATTATAAGTCATTTGTAAGACACATATTAAATATAAAGATGCACAGCATTTCAAAGGAATGGTTGGAAAAAGGTCAGACAGTCAGCAGAAGAATTTGCATAGTATGGCCAGCCTAATATATGTCAATAATAATACCTCCATACTAATATTAGGTAAAGTAGATCTCAACAGTATTTCTTAAAGGACGACATTTCGTGATAAAGAGGCACTCAGGAAAACAATCTTAAATGTGCATGCAAATAATAAGTGAGCTCCAAAATACATGAAAACAGGCAAAACTAAAGAGAAGACAGCTTAACAGTGATGTTTGCATATATTAATGCCCTTCTACTAAGAATAATTAGAAAATGTGACCAAAAATAGGTAAGACGATAGATGATACAGTTGACATTTGCAGACAACTTCAACAGAAATAGGAGTGCAATTTTTTTGAGTCCATAGACTATTTTCCAAGATCATATGCTTGATCATGAACAAATCTCAATATATTTCCAAAGACTGAAATCTTACAGAATGTGTTTTCTGACCATGATGTAATTAAATAGATATCAATTACAGTCACTAGAAAGGAGCTAAATGTTTGAAAATTAAACAATACAGCCTTGAATAATCCAAAGAATTCTCAAGGGAAGCTTTAAAATCTTTAGAACTCAGAAAATAGACTCACCATGTGATCCAGCAATCCCACTCCTGGGTATACATCCAGAGAAAAATAAAATTCAAAAAGACCCCTGCACCCTAGGGTTCATAGCAGCACTATTTACAACAGCCAAGACATGGAAACAACCCAAATGTCCATCAATAGATGACTGGATAAAGAAGATGTGGTATATATATACAATGGAACACTATTCAGCCATGTTAAAAAATAAAATAATGCCGTTTATAGCAATATGGATGGTCCTGAAGATTGTCACTCTAAGTGAAGTAGGCTAGAAAGAGAAAGAAAAATACCATATGACATCATTTATATGAGGAATCTAAAAAATAATTAACAATAATAATGACACAAATGAACTAATTACTATTTTGATTTATTGAATATGTGTAAGCATATCTGACTGTCCTTTATGATTGGATTACCGCATTCTGTTGATTCTTATTTTGTAGTTGGCTTTATGCCATTGATAACTATGTAAGTTTAAAAAAAAAAGCTAAAGATCTAATCTGTTCTTAGAAACAATAATTAGTACATATACGTAAACAAGAAAATGCAGTATACAGTATATATGTACTTACATGCAATATAATGTGTATGTGCAGTCAGACTGCAATAATTCTACCTAATAAAACTGAAAAAGGAGGAAAAAATAAGTTAAAAAAAATCTTTAAAATTCAGTAACAAAATAAGTAACATATCCAAATGTGTGGGGGTGCTGCTAAAGAAGCAATCTGAGGGCAATTTAGAGATTTCAATGCCTACAGGATGAAAGAAGAAAGAAAGAAGTTCACAATTTGAGTTTCCACCATAAAAAGTGTTTTGGTGTGCTCTGGCTACCGTAACAAAATACCATAGACTAGATGTTTTAAAGGACAGAAATTTTATTTTATTAGAGTTCTAGAGGCAAGTGCAAGATCATGGTGCCTGCATGGTCGTTTGTCATAAGAGTTCTTTCCCTGACTCGTAGACAGCCGCGTTTTCTCTGTTTCCTCGTAGGGCTGGAGGAGAGAGCAAACCTTCTGTGTCTCTTCTTTTACACACACCAGTCTCATCTTGAAGGCTCCACCCTCATGAATTTAACTAAACCTAGTTATCTCCCAAAGGCCTCTATCCCCAAATACCGTAACATCAGACAATAAGGATCCACATATGAATTTAGAAGGACACAATTCAGTTCATAGCGAGACTACAGGAAACAAAAGAACAAGTTATACTTAATATAATTGAATAAAAAGGTGGTAAAGACAAAAGCAAAAATTAATAAAAACAAATAATGGAGAAAATTAGCAAAACTAAAAGTTGATTTTTGAAAAAAACATCAACAATGTTCAACAAAGACTTACTAAGAAAGGAGAGAAAAAAATAACTTACCAATATCAAGAATAAAAGAATGTATCATTACTTACCCAACAGACATTAAAGGGATAATAAATACTGAGAAAATATTTCTGTTAAATAATTCATAACTTTTGTAAAATAGCCAATTTCCTTGAAAAACACAACTTACCAAAACTGGATGAATAAGAAATAGAAAAGTCTGTATAAGACCATGTACATTAATATAATTAAATTCACAATTCAGAGAGTTCCTCGAAGTAACAATCAGTTCCAAATGGTTTCATTGAATTTTCTTAACCATTTAGAGTTAATACCAAACTGATAAGAAAGGTTAATTTTTTTCCCCACCAAGCAGTGCATTGTCTCTCTTTGCTTTAGCATGCTTTTAAATTATTTCTTAAAAACAGTTCATTGTCTTTTGGGGAATAAAAAGTTAAATTTCTAATAATCATATTACCTAATGTAGGGCTTTTTAAAATGTTGCCTGTAACTTTCCCAAATTCAGTTCCCAGATACAAAACAATAAAACTGCTGAGAAGTCCTTTACAGTTAACCTAACTTAAAGGTTCTTGGATAGCCAGAGGAAAACATATGTTTATCCTCTCACTTTAGTAAAGGCTATCAGGTATAATAAGGTTCATATTACCATTTATTTGATTTAATTAATTCAAAACTTATTGTAAAAAGAAAAGCAACCATTTCCATTATCAATCTTAGGATACAGGAAAAAAACTGATAAATGAGAAGTTGAGAAAATACTTTAAGTGTTAGCTACATCAACAAAAATATTTTTTCTCTAGATTTAAATAACCTTGTCAATTGATGACATCCATAGTTTACTACATAAGATAAATGAAATGCTATTCATAATATATTATTTCTCCCAGGTTAATCACTGATGACATATTTGTAAATTATTATATGTTACACCTCAGTAGGGAATTCAGCCCTCCTCCATTCTGATAAAACTAGTTAGCATAAGAAATTGAGAGCCACTCAGTCTTACCTCTAAAGGTGTGGACGACCTTTCCTTAGCACTGTGTAGTCAGCCTCTACATTATCTTAGGCCAAGAGAATGTGTATTTTAGAAACACTATCAGAAAAAGACTAAACCTGAATCTTCTTGGAGAGGAGCTCATAAAGTATTAACTGTTATCATACAAGTGAAGTTCCAGAAGATTGATCAGATATTTCCCAGCTAAATCAACGTTGTCTATTCTACAATGACAAAAAATGAAAAAGAAGGAAAAAAACATCAAAATTATATTTGCTGGAGATAATCTGTAGGGAATGTCCAAAAGAAGATATTCCAAAGAAAAAAGATATTCCAAGCTATTCCCGGCTGTAGACTGCCAGGCCCAGAGTCATGATTGCATGAGGTAGACCACGGAGAGAGGCTCCTGACCCCCAATACCAGGGTCACTGATTGTCACATGACCCTTTGTGTGGTTTGCTTTGGCCTTTGCTTTTGGCCTTTACTTTTAAAAAATGCTCCTATCATTCAGTCATGTACTCCCCAAACCCTTAGGCTTGATAATCATCAGACAGCCTACCAATTCCTCAAATACTGGCAAAGTTGAATAATACAAGTCCAAATTAAAATGACAAAGCCACTGGTTATCCAAGGAAGATCTTAGCATTTATCTGTGTTTTAGTTACAGTACTTGATATCTGGAATCTTAACTGTTGTTGTGTGACTACCATAAACTAGATAATTAAAAAATATGGTCATTCAACAGTAAGAACAGGAAGGTCCAGCAATTATAGAAGCCAAGACAATTACTTTAATCCTTAACGTACAATCATGAAACATCAGTAAAGACCTAGATTGATCTTGTCTCCTTAAAGTAATAGTCTATCCTCCAACTTAGGCTGCAGCATAACCATAAGTGGGTAGGGAGTTGGCCTGGGACTGAAAAATACAGTCAAAACTACAACTTGCAACATGTATTTCTGGCTTGCAAAAAAGATCAACTGTATCAAGCCATAATGTGCGACAGAAGGTATCTGAGCTCAAGTTTCTTTAAAACCAGCTTTTCAGAACCAGTATATTACAGAAAGACCAGAGTGGCACTAACTCTCCATATTAGAGTTTCATGTTTCATATTTCAAAGTTTACAAGTTTTAAAGAGAAGGTAACTTTCAGAAATGTGCATAGTTTACAAATATTGACCAACCCCCACCCAATACTGTGCTTACTGATTTCAACCTGAAACCAGCCTTGACTAATCCCCAGTCCCCTAATGCTGTAAGTACCCTGAATACTTCTTCCCTTTTAAGACCCCACTCAGACCCTGTAAAGGTGGTATTCTCCCTTGTTTGGTAAATTTACTGAACTCAGCACTGTATGATCAAAACAAAGAAATCCATTTTCTGAAGATTAGTTAAATGCATACCCTCATTACAGCTTGATTGGTACTCTGATCTCCATGCTTAATTAAAGAGATGGGGCAGAAAGCCCAAATATATATATAAAATACATATATGTATATGTATATAGTTTAAATGTCTACTGTCACACAAATGAATTGTTACTAGTTTTGTTTGAAAAAATTCTCAGTCCCTGAACGTCCATAAAAATGCTACAGTTTAATCATTCATAGAAGTTTTCCAAGAACTTAAAGTAGTTAAGATGGTCCCAACTCTACTCAGGGGCTATCTTGATGCAGACAGTAAAGGGATTCTAGTGTTGGTGAGTCTTTTGAATGGACTAACCCCATTCTACCTCCAGAGCTGCGTTCATAAGAAACCCATAGAGAGCTCTTTGAATTTTCACAGCACGTTACAGTCACTGCCAAGTTAATCTGTGTGACGCCCCAGTGAGAGAAGTGACTCCTGCTACCCTTCTTGAACAAATGAGGAAAGTAAGACATAATGAAGGTCAAGTTTCATTTCTAACCCACTGTACAAATTAAACTTTTTTTTTGATCCCTCATCCCCAGCCATCTTAAGAGTAGACATAGGCTCTGGCTCTTGTACTATTGTTATTTGTCCCCAATTACTAGTGTCTAAACATAAAGAAGATGTTCATAATGTTTAGAACATCAATTAAGCAGTAGGAATAATCCCATTAATGAGATTTTAATATATTTTATCTGTATTGATCTTTACAGATACCCTAGTTTGCTATTTCAGCATAAAATACCACGCAAGCAAACTGCTCAGTACATATAATGGCTCCAGTATTGACGAAACAGTTCTTTATCTAAGAAAATGGAAGTTCCCGCCATTAAGCCACCCCCAACAATTGCCAGTTAAACTTTATAAAAATACCAGCTTCTAATTAGAACTTCATCCAACGAAAAACATTCCCCTCATTTCCCTTCTTCCATTCTTACCACAAGGCAGGAATCATAGAGCGTATCTATAGGCTGTCGTGGAGCTTGATTTTGCTCTGATAAACCAACATCAAAGCAAACTATTTGGAGCGTTTTATACACATTATCTCGTTTACTGCTTACAACAATCCCGATCAAAGCAGGGCCGATATCATTCTCCTTATATGCAAACAGGGACTCTAAGACACAAAATGCTTATGCTGCTTTCCTGAAACAAGCACATGATAGATGGGTGAGAACCCAAACCTTTAACTCCAGTTCAGGTCGTGTCTCCAACACACTGCTGCATCTCCTAGAGTATAGAGCACTCTTTTCAAAGACCAATGGCCACAATTCTTAGTGAAACTTGTCTTAGTAAAAATAAGTCTGTAATCACTGTAATATGAGTAGAACACATTAGTTTAAAAGCAAAACTTAAAAAAAAAAAACCTATTGCCACATGAAAAGAATGTCTTATAGGTAAATGTCAAAATCAAAGGTTTAGTCACTTAATACCCTTTCGATGTACGTAATAGTACTGTCAGGGTCTCTTTCTAAAGGGGTAATTTTGGTGCTTAGGAATATACTTTTTCTTCTTGAGTCTGGGTTTCCAGAAAGGTGATATAATTCTCTTTAAAACATTCACATGATTTTAAATACTAAGATAAACTTCTGTGTTTGAGTTTTAGCAAAATGGTCATTCTTATTAAATATCTGAAGCAAGATATTACCAGTTTCTTTATTTCACTCCTTTAAAATACATTTTAGCTGTATCCTGTTATCATAAAGTCTTAGTAATATTAGAGAATTTCATGATACCGCATTTCTAATGTAAGTCTGAACCAGCTATTCTTCATCAGATGGAATGATTTAGAGTAATGAATGAAGTCCCCTCTTCAGAGGTACTCATTTTGAGATATTTTTCATAACTAGTGTATAGAATGATTAAAAGCGTGTCATTTAGTAACTTATATACTTGAGTTATTAAACATGCCTTTTATCTGAAGTCTCCTGGAGTGTGTTCCACATATAAATATGGGGCTCTGGAATTAAGTTGAGGTACAAGAAAATAAAGTCTCAAAATTAAATATATGACCAAAGTATTTTTTAAAAGTAAGAGGGAAAAGAAAATATTCTAATAATGAGGAAAGTAGATGGCTTCTTACCTTAGCTAACAGTTTAGTAAGTAAAAGCTCATAAGAACAGATTAGCAAAGAATGCATTGCCCATTGAAGGAAATTTCAGATGGTGATAATAATGACAAAAGTAGTTAAAGTTTACTGAATATGCTGATCATCGTGCTTAGAATTTTACATAAACTATCTCCCTTAATTCCAGCACAAACTCTGTAAGATAGATAGTATTACTGCGATCCATTTTATACATGAGAAAATACAGTGGAATTGGCACTAGTTTACTAGGGCTGCCATAGCAAAGCACCGCACCCTGGGCGGCTTAACTAGCAGAAATGTGTGGTTTCACAGTTCTGAGGCTAGGAGTCCAAACTCAGGGTGTCAGCTGGGCTGCTTCCTTTTGAGATCTGTCAGGGAAGGATCTGTTTCAAGTCTCTCTCCTTGGCTTGTAAATGGCCACCTTCTCATTGTCAGTCTTTATGTGTATTTATGTGTATCTCTATGTCCAAATTTCTCCTTTTTAATAGGGACATAACTTATCTTGGATTAGGATATCAAGTATATCAGTTACTGAATGACCCTAATGATCTCATTTTAACCTGATTAACTCTATAAAGATCTTATCTCCATACAAAGTCACATTGTAAGGTAGTGGGGATTACTACTTCAACATAAACATTTTGGGAGGACACAAGTCAACCCGTATCAGTTATTCATTCCACAGTTTGATTTAATATTTTGAGCCTCTACTATGTGCTACGAAGTGTAGTCAGTATTTGGGAAATAAATAATAACGTGGTATCTGGTAGGAGATAGGGAGGTATTATTTGAGCTCCTCTCTCTTCAGGATGAGGTCAGGACTGGCTCTGTTGTCTGGACCCTGCCAAGGAGCCAGAATAGTGAGAAACTCTGTGGATCCAGGCTTAGAGCATAGAGTTCCCACTAGAAGAGATTGTTGAGCTAAGCCAGAAACTACTGAAAACATGTGATGCAATGCCTAGGAAGGCAAGAACCGAGAGAGAAGTGAGATCTTGTGATAGCAGGGAGATGAATGGCAATCAGAGAAATCAACTTCCAGTCAAAAAGGATTGAGGGGGGTCACTGTAGATTGGCTTAGATTTTCATCAACTGGCAATAGTTATAAGAGTTGGTGTGATGACGTAATTTACCCTCCAAACAGGGCTGTGGTTTGGAGTGAAAGAGGTTGCTTTACATAAATGAATGATAACAACAGGCATAAACAGACACTATCTTAGGTGACTGAAAAAGAATGGTCACCCTAGACCACAGGGATGTAATGATAGGGTTAGCCCAGCTTAAAGGTCTGAATTGTTTTAGAAACAAGAAAATGCAGAGTATAATTCAACTTTATGAGCACAGTATATTCTACATATGTACAAAGAGAGCCTAGGAAAGAAGATGACGAGCAGTGGGTGCGATCATAGAAGAATCAACATCTGAGTTGGGATTTCATTGATAAATTAGAATTCTAGCTATGAATGAAGAAAAGGAAAAAAATTCCAGAAAGGAAATAATCCATGGAGTATTATGGTGGCAGAAAATATTGCAGTGAGTTGTAGGATTAATTCTTTTATTTAACAAATATCATTTAAGTACCTATCATGTGAACAGCACGGATCAGTGATTAACAAGACAGTACTGGTACTGACATTCTACTGGGGGAAGATGGGCAATTTTGGAAAAATAGTTCATTCTTAGTAATACTCAGAGGAAGATACTACTATCACCTTTATTGCTATCTTTTAAATATATACTACAGTCATCTTCTGTATCATAAATACTTAGTAATATTAGAAGGCGTAGTGTTATGTCTATGTCTAAACCAGCTCTCCTCTCACCAGATAAAATGCTTCTGTAATTCTACGCATATGTATGTGATATCTGGAAAATCAAGGAGAGTGGGTACACACAAAATGTAAGCAGAGTAGGGAGGCACTTTTAATTTGGTGGTCAGCGTATCTGCCTAACTTTAGACTGTCTCCTCTCTCTCCATTGTTGCTGTGTTTTGGTGTTTTCATTACAATGACATGGAAGTTTTAGGAAATCAAGAGATGGGAACAAACTGAAGGATTTCAACTGCCACCTTTTCCATACAAACTACAAAAACAAAAGAATACCTAAATAGAAGTCTTCTTAATCTCTTTTATATGCGCTGCCTAGAAGCTGGTTATTTCAGTTGTCCATGCAGTCCTAATTGGCAGAATTGGTGTTCCTCACTCAGGTTTGGTGGCAGATAAGAGAGAATTTTTTTGATAGTAGAACACATTTTTTCTATAGGAAGATTCCAGGTGACTGTACTAGAAAATGGAAGGCATGCTTTGGTCTTTGATTAAAATATTCTTGGGCAAAATTTATACACTCACAATGAACCAGAACCAAGCCAGTAGCCTAATCCAATGGCAAAAACCCTATTAGTTTACCTGGCATTATTGCTTTCTTAGCTTTCCCTCCTTCCTGCCCTCTGTTTTCCTTTTTTTCCTCTTAAATTTGTTTCTTTCTGTCTCCTTTTTAGTTTGGTAAATATACTGAGCAGCTCAGCATATGACAACAGATCTAAGGAGGGGACTGACACAAATTCTTCATTCTACCTTGAGACAAATGTAGTGATTTTTGATACTATTTGTACCTTTTATTCTGCTTTAAGTAAGGAAGGCCCAGTGATGTTAATTGGAAGAAGGGCCGTAATGTATTAATATCCTTCTATTCTTTTAAGGAGGACAAGGGGTAGTGTGGCAGGACCTGAGCAGGTCAAGCTTGACCAGATTTTCTACCTGATCTCTGTAAGAGTAGAGTCAGTAGACTGATGCTGCTAATACAGCTCTGAGGTAGGACCTGACAGGACAGGGGACTGAAGAAACTGGCAAGACTCAGATCATGGAGGATCGTGAATGGGTAGTGGAAGAGTTTGGACTCTCTATGAGATGGGAACAAGGAAAAGTTTAAGATGGGGAGGAAATAATAACAAAATTCAGCTTTAGAAAAGCTCCCTTTGGTAAGAGTGGGAAGAATACATTGGAGGGATAGTAGTCTATGTAAGAAAAATTACTCTAGACTAAGTAATGGGAAATCATGACCTACACTTAAGACAACAGTGGTAAGAAGGAAGAGAATATGGTAGAAATGACAATTATGCATTCTTCCTGCTTTCTGCAACACCTTGCATAATGTCTGCTAATAATTGTCCTTGAATAAATGAAATAGGATGTCTAGGCTTTGGATAAAGATTCTGGGGGAGGGGCAGGTAGGGAAGAGTTTCAAATACGGCTCTCTTTAATCTCTTTATTCCAAATAAGATTTGGTTGTCAGCATGTTGTTCATGAATTTGTATGGGCATTTCCCAGAAATACCATTTGCTTAAGTGTAGATGAGCAGTTGTCTTTTTTGTTATTCCTTTCCCTCAATCATAGAAATAATTTGACAGCTCAAGCAGTGTTTATTAAGACCAAAAACCTAATGCAACAAGTTTCTTCTGTATAGCACAGGGAACTGTATTCAGTATCTTGTAGTAACCTGTAATGAAAAAGAATATGAAAATGAAGATATGTATGTATATGTATGACTGAGACATGCTATATACCAGAAACTGACACAACATTGTAAACTGACTATACTTCACTTAAAAAAAGCCAAACACCAAAAACCTAGCATGAGATTATATAGTTTTTTTTTTTTTTTTTTTTTTGGCTCATCCCGAATCATAGATGTGACCTGGTAAAATGAAACCATCTGTGCCTGATCTGAAACAGATGCTCTTAAAGACGGTGTCTTAGTTCTGTCAAGTACGTCCTAAGTTTTGGTTTCTTCTGGAACCAGGCAAATAGATCGTGCCTTGTCCCGAGCAGTGTGCTTCTTTCTTTCTTTCTTTCCCTTTTATTTTAAAATCCTGTATTGATCGAATAGGAGGAAGTACAGCTTTAATTTTGTTATCGACTACCTCAACAGACTGTCCTGCTTCTGTAGTTCCTGTTTCGCTGCAAAGAAAAGCTTCATTCAGTACTGTCTCTACCATCACAGCAGTGATAATGTGACCACTGTACACTGCTTTATGTTTTCATTATTCTCTGCACATAAATAAGGAGTCAAGAGTTTTTAATACTTCATGGACAATATTCTGTAAATTATAGTAATATACTGTACTTCTTTGACCTTTACAATGTTGTGTGATTTGGTTGGCTGGCCGCTCTATTTATAGCCCTGCTGAGTAGATAGGAAGAAATGAATATCCTGCCGCTAATGAAAACATCATATATTGAAAGAGTCAAATGATGATACTGTCTTGGTCCAGATGACTGTATTTCACAAGATATACAGCATTAGGCATTGTAGTTCTGATAAATCATTCTCCTGACAAAAGGTATAATGAGATTAGAAAATTGCCAAAAATTAATTCATTTCCTGGCAGGGTTTGTACCCAGGCTAAGAAGAGTGTGAATTTTTAACAGAATCTCATTAGAATCCAAAGTTTAAAGTCACATTCCTTTTATTTCTCTACTGATACTTAAGATGGCATGTTCGGTACTTAACATTAGTAAGACTGGTTAAGAATGATGATGGAGAAGTTTCTTTTATAGCCTTAGAAAACATTGATCAAATTGCATTTTCTCTTTCATTTGGAATTTTTGGCTTAGTTTTGCTTTTGGGGAAGAAGGAATATATTCTTCAGGGTTCATACTAAGTGGTTTTAGTGATAAGAGATAATAGAAAATATTATGAGAATTATTCCTATTATTGCTTTTTTGGCTCCATGAATATGATGACTTGTGCTATGTTGCCTGTTGGAAGAATATTTGAGGCATTTCTACCTCTCAGGGCTGTTCATTAAACAAATCAGTGTTTTTGTTGTTCACTGTCTTCCAGACTCCGCCTTTACCTTGCAGGAAAGGGAAAAAATACAGAAGCCAATTTTATCACAGCAGACATGTCTCTTCTATGGGAATTTGTGCAGCTACTTTGGCATTATTTAAAAGTAACTTTTGCCCTGAGAACACGTGGAAGAGAGGACGAGCTCTCCTGCAGTCCTTGTTAGTTTGTCCTGAAATATTCATACATGCACGAGCAATCCTAATTAATACAATGACCTGGCTCTTTCGGAGACATCTGAACTCTGCCCCAAGACATCAGTGCATCATCTGTAGCCCAAGGTTTGAGAAACATGGCCCTGCATACCTCACTCTGTTCTCAGTAACATTTTAAAAGATCTATTTTATGCACTGTAAAAGTGGAGAGCTTTCACTTCAAGGAGACCTCCCCTTTTGAAAAGTGGTAGAGGTCTGCTCTGCTGTTCGAGTTCATTTTCAGTAAGAGTCTTGGATTTACTCATTTGAAAAGCTTATGGGAAGCCATTATGTGTTAAAGGATTTTAGATGGGTTAGGTATGATTTATAACATAAGGTGGAATTAGGTTTAGTTTGATTAAACAGCACATCTGTTGGGGTGGTAGTGGAAAGATTTATGAAGTAAAATCAAGTCAAAGAGAAAAAAGAATGAAATAGCTGTGTGTAGCAAGAAAGCGGACAAATGGAACCTGTGTGACTGGGGATACTTAATCATATCTGCGATTGTATCCGCCTGAATTCCTAATATATTCTTGGGTAGTTCCCAGCCTTGTCTCCTTTCATCATCACAGTGATTCTCCAAGATAATCCTGCTCTTCCATTTGTAGCAGAGGAAACTGAGGTTCTGAGAAGGCAGACGACTTGCTCAAGGACAAGTGGCTAGGCTGAGACAGAGCCGTGACTCAAACCCTAATTACTGCTGTTTTTTCCTTCCTGTCCCTGAAGTCCATGCTCTTTCGGTTCCTCCGTAGCGTTCTGAAAGCTATTAGTCCATTTCACTCAGACTGATCACACATGGCACTCTCTTGGGTCTCCCCCGAAATGCTGAAGACATTTCAATCTGCCCCAGTACAGAGGAACCAGTAAGAATTCCTGCTCAAAACATCATCAGCCCACAACCTGATGACAAACTTAGAGGGTAATAAATCGGTCAGCACCTAGCTCTTCATTACCTGATATCCAGGTATCTCTTCCTTTGAGCAGTCATCATAAGTAGACATACATCCGACAGATCCTTGCTGATGTTTATAGGCATTATTTATCCTTTGCCTTGCTCCAGAAAGGATTTCACCTGGCATCTCCACTGAAATGCTGTCAGATGAGGACTTGTTTAATTATCCCTCTTAGAAATACTAATACTTCCATTTGCACACAAAAGAATTTTGATCTTTACTAGTTACCTGATTAAAATAATACCACAGTATACACTTGCAAAAACTGTGAGAAAGAAGAGACTGATATTTTTAGTCAACAAAGGACTCTTGATAATACATAGGCAGCTAATTACCTTGTGCATCCTTAAAACTAATTTTGCATAACTAACAATTATAGTGAATTTTCACTTATCCTAAAGTGCAGGCCCCATCTTAAAAGGACAACTGGACTAATCCAGATTAGCTGATCCTTTTGTCTCCACTGGCAATGTGGTATTCCATTGTTGGGTATGAAAGAAGCTCCCAACCCCTCTAAGAGAATTTCCAACTATGGAAATGATATCCAAGGAAGATGCTGGTTCCCAGAAAGCTTGTGCCAAATCAGCTTTGGATATCCAAGTTAAAAATAGTTCGTAAAGGAAAACATTTTGTAATTAGGCTATTTACTTCAAGTATGCAGCTTCTAAAATTGAGAGAGAAATTAAACATGATTATGCTTTGTTTATTTTATTTCTCTAATGTCATTGATTCCTACACACACCCAAGAGATTAGTCACATGTTTTGGTTTTTTAGGAAGTTCATACAATTAAATATTGTTTAAAGTAAGTAGGCTATTAACCAAGGATTGTAACACTGATTTAGTGTTATGTGAGTAAATTCCACTATGCTGAAACAATTTTGGAATGTGTGTTAAGTTGAATCAAGTTACAAGAAATAATAGATAGCAAAGTCATTCCTTTATTATCATTATACTAATACGTAGAAGAATTATTTTTCAAATGATCATTTGTATAATGTTAGCGCCATGTGTTGGTGCTACTTTAATTCTACACAGGGAAAGTGGCTGAGAAGAACACATGTTTTGTGTCCTGAAGTATGAGTTTGTTTGGAGAGAAAAAAGTGATGAGACTGAGAGAATACTTGTTCTAAAGGCAGAGTCCTGGGAGGCTGGGCAGATTTTTGAAATGTTATTAAATCCACTGTGTATCATACTTGGCTAAAGCATTGAAGACAGTCTACCGGATATGAGTTCCCATAATTTCTGCTGGGTGTTTCTATTGGAGGGCATTCATCAGCTAGAAGCCCCAAATACTGAATTATTCAGTAGAACCTCGGGCAGCTCTTACTTCAATAGGGAGCATATAGAACATTCTAAATCCCTTTATCTGTCACTGGGCTTCTTGATCATGGGCTCTGTTTAAAGAAAACAGCCCTATCCTTTGACTTCTGCTAGAACTAGGTGAAGAAATGACAGAGTATGGGTTTCTTGTTTTGTTTTGTTTTAACTGATTTGGCACCCTTCGTGGTGCCCGCTAGCAGTGTTGGAGCTAAGTGTCTGTCAGCAGTTTTATAGTAACCGACTCCTGTCAGAATCTGTAACTGCACTACTAAAAAAATGTCTCTAGGCTGAAATTTGACATGCAAAATCTCAGTCTGAAGGGAGAGAGGAAGAGGAGAGGAAAAAAATGTATTCCAGAGTTTTAAAAATGCACTCTTTATGTGCTGGACAATTCCAGCCACACACTTCTCCAAGCCACTCAGGATAACTTTATTTTTTTTAATTACTAGTATGTTATTATGCATATATATTATGTATATATATATTTATTGAAGTATAGTCAGTTTACAGTGTTGGGTCAATTTCTGGTGTACGGCATAATGCTTCAGTCATGCATGAACATACATACATTCATTTTCATATTCTTTTTCACTGTAAGTTATTACAAGATATTGAATATAGTTTCCAGTGCTATACAGTATGAACTTCCTATTTATCTATTTTATACATATTAGTATCTGCAAATCTCAAACTCTCAATTTTTCCCTTCCCAACCCCTTCCCCTACTTGGTAACCACGTTTGTTTTCTATGACTGTGAGTCTGTTTCTGTTTTGTAAATAAGTTTGTTCTTTTTTTTAGATTCCACATATAAATGATGTCATATGGCATTTTTCTTTCTCTTCTGGCTTCACTTAGAATGACAATCTCCAAGTCTATCCATATTGCTGCAAATGGCATTATTTTATTCTTTTTTATGACTGAGTAGTGTTCCATTGTATAAATATACCACAGCTTCTTTATCCAGTCATCTGTTGATGGACATTTAAGTTGTTTCCATATCTTGGCTATTGTAAACGGTGCTGCTATGAACGTTGGGGTACATGTATTTTTTTGAATTAAGGTTCCCTCTGGACATATGCCCAGGAGTAGGGAGCCCAGAAATAAACCCACAAACTTTTGGTCAATTAATCTTTGAAAAAAGAGGCAAGAATATACAACGGAGTAAAGACAGTCTCTTCAGCAAATGGTGTTGGGAAAACTGGGCAGCTGCATACAAATCAGTGAAGTTAGAACACTCCCTCACACCATGAACAGAAATAAACTAAAAATGGCTTAAAGATTTAAACATAAGACAAGACACTATAAACCTCTTAGAAGAAAACATAGGCAAAACATGATCTGATGTGAATCTCAGCAGTGTTCTCCTAGGGCAATCTACTCAAGCAATAGAAATAAAAGCAAAAATAAATGGGACCAAATTAAACTTATAAGCTTTTTCACAGCAAAGGAAAACATAAGCAAAACAAAAAGACAACCTAGGGAATGGGAGAAAATATTTTCAAAAGATGAGACTGATAAGGGCTTAATTTCCAGAATATATAAACAGCTCATACAACTTAAGAAAAAAGCAAACAACCCAATCCAAAAATGGGCAGAGGACCTGAACAAGCAATTCTCCAAAGAAGACATACAAATGGCCAATAGGCACATGAAAAAATGCTCAACATTGCTAATTATCAGAGGATAACTTTATAGCTGTAACTTTTTATTGTAGATTAGGGAATTCATAAGCAAGGAACTCAATATCCTGGGAGATATATTTGATATGCAAGAAACAACTTTTGTGAATAACTAGAGTTTAAGAGGTGGAATTTGAATTCTTTCATTGATTTCATTCTTTTATCACAGATTCTCCCTCCTCAGGGTCAACAGCTGGCAAATGTGTAGCTCAGTCGGCAGTATATTGCTGTTACATTGTGTGATGCCTGCTTAAGTGCCTAGGTTGTCCTCTTTAAGAAGTTTATATTCTATCTAGAGTGATAAATTATAAAATACAAAGAAAACATTGTAGAGTTGATAATATACTATAAATCTTTCCTTTTTTTCCCAGTTCTGACTTTACTTTTTCCTCTTGAGATCTCAATATTCTACTCCATTTCTTCCTCCAATTTCTTCACAAACTACCTTGCTTACCTCTCTGATTTTAGGAATTCAAACGTTGACAAGTGTGAGGGAAAAAAAATAAAATAAACAAAACACAGGACCATTTTAACTAAATAAGATTATTAATAACAAGCCACTAAGAGTATCTAACCTATAATACATTCTCCTTAAATGGCAACTATGTATGTTTGTATTATTAGTCTATCATTTTATTACTACATACAAAAACAAAATCCTTGAGTGAGCAAGGTTCAGGCCTAGAGTGTGCTAGAGAGTTTGTTCATCAATCATGGGACCAAAAGAATTAGGCATCTGCTCTGGGCAGAAGTGCCCTGGCCATTCAGGGTTTATACAGTCTTACTGATGGTGTGTCTACCTGAAGACCCAGTCTCTCTTTCCTGCACCAGTGCTGCCCAGGACAAGAAGAACATTGGAAACTTCATTCTCAATGGATCGTGTAAACTTGGCTCCATTACTCCTGTCCCCATTCTGAGCACTTGAGAGGACAGGACCACTCACACGATCACCAAAACACCTCTCCTGTATCTTACACTGGCACATCCCTTCTCTTTGCTGCTCAGCACTTGGCATCCTCATTCGGAATGAAGCTCTACCATTGCCTCCTAATTAGATTTCTGCCTAGTTCTTGCCAACTCCTTTCTCTCTCCTGGTTTCCTGCTCTGCCAGGGTTTTTTCCCCTCCAAATACTTAAGACATCTCCAAACGTGTTGCCACCTCTCTTTCCACATTATCTTTAAGCTGGTAATTGTCCTGATGCCTCTGTGAAATGGGACCTCTTGGAATATCTGCTCTGGTCTGAGTAAGCTATAGTTTGCCATGCCTATTTAGAATTGGAAAATTGAATCATCTTCCACTGCCCGTGACACTTGTTTCTGTAACTGGGTGGGTTCTTTTAGCCCAGGTTCCAGCTTTCTCCTCTCCCCTAACAGCCAGAAACCAGTGTTAGAATTTCCTTTACTCTTGGGCAGAGACAGATCCCTGTTTTGTGGAATTTAAAGCTTATAAAATGTAGGAGGGGCCTTTTTTAGAACAACAATTATGTATGCAAAGTTTCAGTGAGATCCTTGGGGAGAGCCCCCGGTAAGTGAGGGGTTCAGCCGCAGTTTAGACATTACTAGCTTCTTGGTAAATATGCCTGTGACTCTGAGAACTGAGGGGGCAATTAATGACACCCTCATAGCTCTATCCTGGAACAGTGTAATAGACAAGGATATAGTTTGTTCAGCTAAACTAATTGTGTTAAGTTTTTACTTGGAAATAACTACAGACTTACAGAAAAATTACAAAAATATTACATATAGTTAGTTTCTGTATGTGTTTCACCCAGCTTTCTCTAATGTTTTACATCACATGATATAATTATCAAAGCTCAGTTCCCATTGGTACAGTGTTAATAACTAGACTGTCAGCTTTATCATTCAGTTTTCACCAGTATTTTTATGAACAGGAGCCAGTCTGGGACGGCACAGGACATTCCATTGTGATGTCTTCTTGGTCTCTCCCAGCCTATGATACTTCCATACTCTTCCTTGTCATTCGTGACCTTGACACTTTTGAAGACCATGAGGCAGTTCTTTTGTACAATGTTTTTTGGTTTGGGTTCTAATGACGGGGTGCAGAGTTTGCATTTTTAGCAGGAATGCCACATACACGAAATGCCCTCAATGCATCATATCAAGATGTATATATCATGCCGATTTGTCTTGCTATGGGTGATGTTAACATTGACCCCTTAAGATAGTGTCTGCTGGGTTTCTCCATAGTAAAGGTACTATTTTTCCCTTTGAAATTAATAAGTATCTGGCAGTATTCCTCTTTTTTTTATTTCAAGCTTTTGCCTCTAATTTTAGCATCCATCTGTGGATAATTTTATTAGAACCGCTCTGTTGTTCTCATGATGGTTTGCTGTTTTCCTCATTCCTTTTGCATTTATTAAGACACCATTAATTACTGGAAGCAAGATCCACCATTTAGTTATTTGTTCAGTTACTGTTTATTACACTGTGGACTCATGGATATTCATTTTATTCTATGGGTTATAATCTAGTATTATTAGTATTTATTTTTGTTGCTTAAATTATTCCAGCTTTGGCCATTGGGAGCTCTCAGTTTGGCTCCTCTGTCAAAAGCAATTTTGAAATAATTTATCTCTTGTGTTTTTCAAGCACCTTGAAGAAACTCACTGCACAGTCAAATTTCTTAAACACCTTCTGTGTCCCCTTCTGTTGAATGATTTTCCATACAACGGCTACTCACACACCTAAGCCCTGTCCCGACCCTGCTAGCCCCTGTGTCCTTCTTTGCACTTGGCTCTTCATTACGAAAGGCCAAGAATAGTCCCTTCTGTGAGCCTTGGAAGATGTGAAGGATGGAGGGAAGTAGGCCGGCCAAGCGTGCTCTTCACTGCCGAAGGGGAAAGGATAACTAATTTTTACTTAGCCCAAAGGCACATGCCAGATCTACTGGTAGGTGCTTAACAAACTTTATTTTCTTTATCTCTCACATCTTTCCTTATTGCCTATTTTGGAATTGAAGCAACTGAATGTAAGTGACTTGTCCAAACCAGCACTTCTGGGAAGTGTTGTATGTGATGACGTATCTCATAGAGTTGCGTCAAGGCTACTTTAGCTTATGCGGATGGTAAAGAATGACTGTGCTTATAACACAGCCAGAAATTAGGGAAGGAGGGTTACAGGTGGGCCAGAGGATGGGCAACTGCATAAAAAAGAAATGGGATGATTATACAGAGAGATTTCCCCAGTGTCCCAAATTTTAACATCATGAGATTTGGTCTTCTAGTAAGAGGTTTTGTGAGGATACACTTTCAGGCATTAAAGTGCAGAGTGAATAAAAAGAGTTCCCCAAAATCCAGAAAACCAATTCCTAAAACTATCTTTAGAGGGAAAATTCCATGTACTTTCATTTCTAAGCAGGACTGAAAATGTGACAGATTTTGATTAAGTTCAGTTTTGCTGTTTTGTCAGGGAAATAGAGAGTTCTGGACTTTGGGGGTGGGGACACCTAATGCTTCTTTCCAACAATGATGAAAATTAAGCCCTTGATTTTTGAGATTCCCTCACTCCAAATTTTACAAAATGACAGATCACCTAGCAATCCATTTCTTTCAAAAGAAATAATTACAATTGTCCTATCCTTAATTACTTTAGATAATCATGATTTATTTGAGTATGTTGTGAACATACAGTAATTTATGCTTATTTATCCTAGTGGTTTTTGAGGCAAGCCTAAAAATATATATATACATAACGTATGTTTACATTTTATAGGGTAAAATATTCAAATGTTCCTTTCAAAGCCCGTCCTATGCATATTGCTTGTAAAGAGTGAATGGTATTGATACATTTCCATAGGCTATCTATCAGCTTGGGGAGGTTGAAAATGATAGTTTCTTTAGGGGACTATCAAAATTCAAAGAAAAATATTACAGAAATGAAGCAAAAATTATGTGCTACACTGCCTTGTTGTATAAAATTCAAAGGAGGAGTGTCTGAGACACAGCGCAGCACAGCATTGGGCAGCACGTGATGCCTGTGTGTGGGAATGCTGCTGTAGATTCTGAAATGGAGGGAAGTAACTTTCGTCGTCATTGGCTCCCTAGAATTGCTGCTTCTCCAGAAAAATACATCAGTTTCCAAAGTCTACAGTCAGATTTCAGAAGAATGATTTAAGCTGCATTAGGTCTCTAAGGGATTTATGTAAGAAAAGCATTTAAATGCATCTTAAGGAATAAGATAAAGACTTGGGCATTCTGAAACAATTGCATGGAAGTGAAGACCAGGTGAGACTGTCAGGCAGGGGAACGACTTCAAGTGGGAAAACATGAGCTTTGTGTAAGGAGTGGAGGGCAGGATAATGAGAAGTAAGTTCAGGAAAGTTGTATCTAATTAGAACACCAAGGTAAGGAATTTGCATTTTATTCTATAAGCAGAGAAAAGTCATTGAGTTTTTTTTTTCTTTTTGAACAGTGGAAGGACATGGTCAGAAGTATACCATGAAACTGTGAGTTTGATACTAAGATGCACTGGAGCGAGAAGATATTACAAGCAGAAAGAACAGGAAGTTACTCTAGGTAAGAGATACTACATATTCTAAATATTAGTTAAAAAGTAGAATGGGCTGGATGGAGGAGAACACTAAGTTGAAGTCTGCAGGGATGAGTTGTTTTGAGTTAGTGTTTTCTTAACTGAAACAGACTAGTGAAGCTATTTTTATCATATTGACAGGAAAAATTGAATTTGTCAAAGAACCTAAAAGCCTTTCATGCAGATTTTACAGATCACTTGAAATATATGTTAAATGACCATATTTTACAAATGCATAAAAAATCAGAGAACACTACAAATTGACTTGAATATATAATTTATGCTGATATTTTTCTTCTGAATCTCTAATATGTGATACTTATTCTTTATATTTTAATATGCCAGTTTAGCATACATTGAGATGTAAAGTTTTGCTGAAATGTTAATTATATTTCTGAATTAAGTTAACTTTCATATTTGTTTACCATATATCTACAATTATAGTTAGGTAACTTATTCAGCATAGGAAAGACACAGTCCTCACCCTTTCTTTTTAAATTTTTTATTGATTTATAATCATTTTACAATGTTGTGTCAAATTCCAGTGTAGAGCACAAATTTTCAGTTATACATGAACACATGTATTATTCATTGTCACATTTTTTTCTCTGTGAGCTACCATAAGATCTTGTATATATTTACCTGTGCTATATACAGTATAATCTTGTTTATCTATTCTACATTTTGAAATCCCAGTCTGTCCCTTCCCATCCCGTTGGCAACCACAAGTTTGTATTCTATGAGTCTGTTTCTGTTTTGTATTTATGATTTATTTGTTTTGTTTTGTTTTGTTTTAGATTCCACATATGAGCGATCTCATATGGTATTTTTCTTTCTCTTTCTGGCTTACTTCACTTAGAATGACGTTCTCCAGGAGCATCCATGTTGCTGCAAATGGTGTTATGTTGTCAGTTTTTATGGCTGAGTAGTATTCCATTGTATAAATATACCACATCTTCTTTATCTAGTCATCCGTTGATGGACATTTAGGCTGTTTCCATGTTTTGGCTATTGTAAATAGTGCTGCTACGAACATTGGGGTGCAGGTGTCTTTCTGAAGTAGGGTTCCTTCTGGATATATGCCCAGGAGCGGGATTCCTGGGTCATATGGTAAGTCTATTCCTAGTCTTTTGAGGAATCTCCGTACTGTTTCCCACAGTGGCTGTACCAAACTGCATTCCCACCAGCAGTGTAGGAGGGTTCCCTTTTCTCCACAGCCTCTCCAGCATTTGTCATTTGTGGATTTTTGAATGACGGCCATTCTGACTGGTGTGAGGTGATACCTCATCGTAGTTTTGATTTGCATTTCTCTGATAATTAGAGATATTGAGCATTTTTTCATGTGTCTATTGATCATTTGTATGTCTTCCTTGGAGAATTGCTTGTTTAGGTCTTCTGCCCATTTTTGGATGGGGTTGTTTGTTTTTTTCTTATTAAGTCATACGAGCTGCTTATATATTCTGGAGATCAAGCCTTTGTCGGTTTCATTTGCAAAAATTTTCTCCCATTCCATAGGTTGTCTTTTTGTTTTACTTATGGTTTCCTTTGCTGTGCAGTCCTCACACTTTTAATTTCCCCATGGTACCTAAAATAGTTTGTTATCTATAGTAGATGAATTAATATATGTTTGTTTTTTAACTGACAGATTGGACCAAAGGTTTGGTCAATATGGAAGAGTAAGAAACTTTCAGTGTAGTAAGTTTAACAGCAGCAATTACGTTGGATATTGTTCTTTGAAATTGTGCTAAGTTTTGTGAGTGTTGATGTTTGCAAAAAATGCAGGTTTGTTTCAAAAAAATTCTCTTTTTGAAACAGAATTCATAAGAGAAACTTGAAGGGCTATATTTCCTTCTTTTTTTTTTTTTTTGTCTAATTATATGGGTCAGGAGTGATCACTCATGACAGGTCAGATGGAAGGCTAATATTTTAAAACTCCTTACAATGAAAGTGAGTTTTCTAATATTTCTGCAGGAGGAATGTTAGATATCAGAATCAAACTCCTTAACATTAAGAAGGTAAAACAATGTAAAACCGTATGAACAGAAGTATGTCCCTATTAAACTCTATTGCTTTAGATCTATATTCCTTAAAAATACATGTGTGTATATATATGTATATGTACATATATATGTGTACATGTCCACCTTCCTGTCTCCTTGTGGCTCTGGAGATGCAAAATAGCATAGATCGCATGTTTTTGATGGGAGGACTTTGTTAAGCGATTTGATTTGAAATAGCTATGTGATAAACCTCCTCAGGTACAGTGCAATGATCTCAAAATCATCTATTCATAAAAAATGCATCTAAATCCATTCCTTAGAAGAAGGCAATTCATTGTCACTATTCCCTCTTCCACATAAAACACATTCATTGAATAGCACCAGCACAAGTGTCCCCCCCCCCCCCCCCCCAGATTAGTTAGTTTGCAGTTAGCTGTCATCGCTCTGACCTCTAATACATTGTGGGAAGTGTTCTTAACTTCTGTTTACATATTAAACAAACTGAATAAATATTGAGCAGAGCATAAGAAAAAAATATTCCCTTACAGACCTAGAACAAAAGAAGCCTGTAATCCACAGATCTACCCCATACAATAATTGTATGAGGTGCCGTTGGATTTGTGTGTAGAAGTCACTGTAGCTCTTCTTTAAGAGCTTCCAAAGTAGCAGAATAAATATGTAAACCACTGTGATACAAAGCAGAACCAGCTGGCATCACTTCATGTGATTAGAAGTGATAGTAAGTGCTGTAACATTTCAAAGAAGGTAGGCATCAACTTGAGTTGGGCTCATCAAACACGAGTCCTAAGAAAAAGTAGGAGTTGAACAGGGCAGCAACCTGGTAGGGTTTAGGAATTTTAATATTAGGAGATTGGGAACTTGAAGTTGAGAGAATAACAAGGTTAATTCACAAATAAGAAATAATCGGATTGAATTTGGAGTCTTGAAGGAGCTAAGCCTACTTGTGCTGCATTCCAGGCAGTCCCAGATTTAGATTTTGAATACTTACTTTGGGCCTTAACTACATGGTGCCCTGTTCCACCATTCACTTTTGACCTCGTTGTTTACCTGCCTCACTTTCTGATCCTTAGGTGCATCCTTGGCTTGCCTCACTGGCTTGATGCCTTATTTCGTTCCCTCCTTTGACCTTGGCTCCTGTTTCTGATGACTTTCTACCTTATAATACTTACCACTGAACTACTTCTCCTTCTGTTCACTGTCCTATTGCTTTTTGGCAACCTCATAAACGTGCTGGAATGGAATATATTTTCTTCGAGTGATGCTAAATTGATCCACTTTTTGGGAAGAGAAAATTTTAGTTGGATAACAAGAAGCAAGACTGAAAAATTAAGGCAAAACAGTAAAGGAGACCAAGGTGTATGGATTTCATTCAGTACGTCATAATTACCCCAATTTTTTTGTCATGCTTTCCTACAACCTAAGCTATATTTTCCTTATTTTTCCTTTAAATTGATTATTTTTTAAAAGTTTGCTATTCATCCTAAGCAATATTATCTACATAATCATTGTTTAAAGGAATAAGATTTTTATTCCATTATAAATACATAACTATTTAAATTAATTATTTTTACATTTTTAACCAATATTATGTGTTCTCTTCATTGCTAAAAACTGTTACAATCAATGGGTAGCTCTTAGAGCTTTAGCCAGATAATTTTAGCAAGATTAACCTTGTGGTATATAGGATGATTAGAAGTGGGAGAGTAGAAGATTAAGGTAAACATACAAGTAGGAGTTAATAAAGATCTGCATCAGAGTCTTCACTGAGGGAATAAAAAGAGATGTGATAGGGAATCCATAGGTCTTACTGGTACTGGAAGTGGCTTCCAAGTTGAAAGGGTTAAAATGACGCCACATTTTGAGTCTTAATGCCTGGGAAAATGATGGTACAATAAATAAAAATGGGATTACCTGGAGGAAGCAGGTTTTTGAGGAAAGAGGATTAGTTTAGTTTGGGAGTTCTTAAACTAAGGATCTGGTAGACAGGATGTTGAAGGTTAAGGACTAGAGTTCCTGACTGATGTTGACCTGGGTGTCATTTGCCTAGCGTTGGGGGTTATAACCATGGCATAGCTGAGGTCTCTGAAGAGGAGTGGGAAGAAAGAGAACAGCAGATGACCGAAGAGAGAACTCTGAAGGGGAGGCCTGTACTTACTGTGTGGAAGGAGGGACAAGAGGCGGCAATGTTGACAGAAGAGCAGTGATGAGTCATGGAAAGGAAGGATCAGTGTAGTGTTTCTGTGCACACCGAGGAAGAATACTGTCTAAAAATGGAGCAGTGGCTAAAAATTAAACACCTAATATTATGTAAGCATTTGAAAATGTTGAGAATGCTTTTGAACAGATTGGGCATCAGGAAGGGAAAGAAAGAGATGTTGACAGAATGTGAAGACTTGATCAAACACAGAATCTGGAAAGTTGGTAACAGGCAGTTGGTGATAAGAATATCTGAAAGCACATGGCCTGATGACAGGACTGTGGTTCAGACAGAGAGCAATGATGAGTGGGATAGGGAAGAGCTTGGCTTCCATGGGGGAGGACATACGATAATGGGAGTGGAATGAAAGTCAGACACTGTCGTGGTAGGAGTCAGTCACTGACGTTAGTGTACAAGATTGAGGCCTGGTCAAGGAAACAAGGCTGAATTCCATTTCTTAAAACTGAAAAATAAGGCCAATGTCAGGAAGTTTGACTTAATACTGGCCACCTGGGATCGGGAACTAGGACTCTTTTCCCCCTACTAAAGAGATTTCCCAGAACCTAGAATGGGATTTAGAAGACGAGTAAGAACCACATGACTTTATATAGGGGGAAGATTCTGCATAACCCAACCTGGGGATTCATTATTTTATCCTCATGACAACTTGAAGGCGTAGAGTTAGTATCAAAACCAGAGACAGAAACTGCATTTTGGAAGTCTTTTGGCCACGTTTACCTGAGCATAGTGAAAATAAGGAAGGCCATTCATTAATGGTGGTGACTCCTGTTGGTGATCACAGAAGAGGAGAGTAAACCTATGGGAACACAGACAGGAAGGTTCATAGAAGGGCAGAGAAATGAGGGTGTGAGGGTCCCCCATGGGGTGAGTAAATATGCCAATACAGTAATGGATAATTAATAAGCATTTCCAAAATGTTCTTGAAACCCACATAAAAAGGTATTTTGGTTGGTTGGTTGGTTGGTTGGTTTTTGTAACCCCAATACTGTTGATTTAAAGCTGAAAATAGCACTGATAGAATCGTTTCCAGACGGAATGCTAACTTGATGATGTCCTCCCCTTCCGAAGGCTGTGATGGCTTGATTGGCCAATCTGTGGTATTTTCCTGTGAGGTAGAAGAGTGACTGCCACTGTCCCATCACTAGTGTCAGTGCATGGTTTATCCATCAAGGGGCCAGAAGATAAACTGCCAGAAGTTCGACTGTGTGTCTCTGGACTTTGATGTTTAGTGAAAATTCTCCTTCCAGAAGGAGTGTTGCCCTCCTAACCACTGTGACGAAAGCGATGCCCTAGGGTTTTGTCTGCTTGCCTTGAGTTTGTTACAAGCAGTGGGGAAATGCGCTGCCTCTTCGGAGTCCTTCACTGAGCCTTAGGAAAAGTAATATAATAAAGCAGCACATGATACATTTTTGGATTACTCTCTAATAACAAACCATATAATCAAAAGGTCCTCATGTCCTCCAAGATCTGCCTTGTCCTTGGTGAGCCCAGAGCCCATCTGTAGAAGCCAGGCTAAATCCCCTGCTCCTGGATCACCAGCACCCCTACCTACCCTGATCTTGTACTCAGCAGTATGATCCCAAATTACTTGTGCTAACCTGGTTAGTTCTCTGACTTCTGATTTCCACCTGTGTCAGGCAACTGCTAAAAATCAGTTATTAGGCAACCAGAGGAGTGGGTATAAAAGTTACAATTTTCTAACACCTCTAATACTTACTCCTTGTAATTACCCACCAACTGAGGTACCTAAAAATGCTGCAAGGTGGAGTTTGCACCAATTTTATGTAGAGCAGAAAATACAGGGATGAACTCGTGTATGTTTTCCAATATAACTGGAAACAAAAAATGACCAAAGGCTATTAAAATGCTTACCTTGTCAAATTGTGGTCCTTGTGGTTGTATAGGAACTAGACTATTAAGATGACTTAAAATACAGTGAATTTTGACTCTGAAAATGAACTGCTTTTGAATTCTCCCATCATTGGGATATTGGTTCTACTTGGGTATAAGGAGTCAGCTGAAGACACACAGCGACAAGGAGATTTTATAGAGTGCCAAAGTCATGTTGAATTTATTTCTTTTAATTGTTTTCCATATTCCCCTTTTATGAGTATACCCATATAAAATGGTACATAATATTTAATGAAGACAGGCCTATACGATCTTCTGGATCTAAATTCTAAGTATGCACATGAATGGAGTTCAATAAAATTATTTTATTGGTGCAAAAGAATGCTCTCACAGATGCTTCTCTGCTTCTTTGCAGTTTAATTTTTTTTTCTAACACAGAATATGCTGTGGGAACAGAGTAATTAATGTGGCCTGTCTCACCAGCAAAGTCTACGTGCCAAATTTACAGTGAAAAACACAGCTCCAATCAGTTCTTACTGTGTCTTAACATCATGTTTTTCATCCCTATCTCATTCTTTTGTTAATTAAATAAGATTTGTTATTTTCTGGCTCGCAATTCGAAGAGCTCACAAAACTTGGCTAGTTCAAAATTCAAAGGCTTTGTACTATTTTTCTATTGAAAAAGAATCAATTTAGTCGCGTAAGAGATTATGTACAGAGAGTAATAGTCTAATCAGAGACCCCGAGGGCTTTGAAATATTGTTTCATCTCTGTTTCAAGTTATTCCTCTTATCAGTATTTTTTCCGCACATTAAACTGGGAGCAGAGAATGCCTTTATAAATGGTTTACATGCCAGGAGACGATCACTAAGAAATGCAAAGGTTAATAAACAGTGTTTGTGCAGATGGGTTCAATAAGAAGCAAAAGGCCAGTAATGCGTTTTAATAGTACATGTACAGTGATGACTCACCTGGGCCAGAGCAGCCAGTCCTTAAAGGGCAAGTGCGACCTGTGTACTTGCTCCTTTCAGAGACAGCACGGGTACCCTCTTCAGCTGCTTTGTTCACACAATACCACGTGGTCATGTGTCAAAGCTTGTTTTTAAGTCCCTTCTCTCCTCCTCTTCATTCACTTTAGGGTCCAGACTACTCAACCTTGTCTGACCTTCAATTTTTCTTTTTTCCTAAGGGCTCTTGCCTGAACTTAAATTTTTGATTTCATCCACTGAAGCCCGTGTTCAGTGCTGTGAATCAAGACTTAATTTTTAAACAGAATAGCTACTGAAGATACAGACGTAAAATGGAAATGAATGCTTCTTGAAACCAGAAGATACAGTCCTCTGAATATGTTGTAGGGAAAAACCCATTTCCTGTATCATTTGCATTTGGCTAAAAGCATTTCGCTTAAATGCCTGAAAGTATCTAGGGTGAAATAAGTAGGAAAATCTTCTCAGAAACACTAGTAATATGAAACTAGCAATACAGTGAATGCTTCTCCAGCTGTTGGTTGCATCAGATCAGCTGCCCACACTCAGTGTGGTACATGGGGTATAGCCGTCTTGTTTCATCTGACAAGAGGTATGTTCAGCCAGAGAACTGGTGCAGGAGCTTAGACGTGCAAGTGACCTTGCGTGGTCTGGCAGCCAGATCAGACAGACCTACACCCTAAGTGGTATACAGTGATGAGTTACATTAAAGGCATCTCTAAGTGGGATTCATGCAGAGAAGTTGACAGCTAGTGAATTTCTTTGAATTTTTTTGTGTGCTTACTGTTTACCAAAAAAAATTTTTTTAATTGAAGTATACTCAATATACAATGTTGTGTTAGTTTCAAAGTGGTGAGCATTACTGGCTGGAGCCCCAGAGAGGCATGCATATGTGTACGTATGTGTGTGTCTGTATCTTCGTCCATTTATTTGAATCTCTGCAAACTTACTACTTGGTCTATCATCATTTCTTTGTCCTGTTTTTCAATAGAGGAAAGATGAAAAGTGCTACCTTCTGGAACTTAATAATCGTAGGGCCTGGAGACAGAGTGTCTGCTTCTACCTTGGGCCTTGTGAGAAACACTGTGTGTCTTATCCCTGTTATTACTCAAAACCAGGTTAGATACTTCTTCCTGACTCATCCATTCCTTTATTTCTCATTAGTTACGTCCTTCCTCCATTTGTTTAGTGCCTGGTATTTTCGCCCTTTTCCTTGGTGGTATACCTGTTTCTTGTACTTAAAAAGAGACTTGGTGTCCCTGGGTTTATACTTGAACTCTGCTGAATGACGTTTATTTGCTTCAAGCAATTCAACAGTCCTGCCTCAAGACCTCAGCCCTCTTTAAAACTGCTTAGCTGGAAATCCAACAGAGACAGACACTCCTAGCCTTCCTTTAATGTAGGGGTTGGCAATCTGTAGCCTTTGGGCCAAATGTGGGTCACAGGCTGTTACTGTAAATAAAGATTTAATTGGAACACAGCTATGCCCGTTCATTTACACATTGTCTGTGGCTAATTTTATACTATAAAGGCAGAACAGAGTAGTGGCAACAGACACCATATGGTGTACAGAACTTCTTTACAGGAAAAGCGTGCCAACCCTTGCTCTAGAGGGTTTGGACAGGAAGGCAAAGAACTGAATGTTTTTCCCCTCAACCGAGGCAGTCATGTCATGTCTCCTTTTGCATATTAGAAGCCATTCCCAGGCCAGAAATAAACTCCATTTTTCTTAAAATAATTATTAGATACTGAATACAGGTGTCTAGGTCGTTATTGTATTACCGATATGTGGTGCTTCTAACTGAATTATTTTTGGTTAATAATTGAAACAGTATTCATCAGGTTAATAAGAAGAACTAGGGCAATCTTTTTTTTAATTGAAGTGTAGTCAGTTTACAATGCCGTGTGAACTTCTGGTGCAGAGCACACCGTGTCAGTCATACATGAGCATCCATATATTCATTTTCATGTTCTTTTTCACCATAAGTTACTACAAGATATTTAGTATAGTTCCCTGTGCTCTACAGAGGAAACTTGTTGTTTACCTATTTAATATATATATTAGTTAGTATCTGCAAATCTGAACTCCCAAATTACCCCTTCCCACCCTGTTTCCCCTGCTAACCATAAGTTTGTTTTCTACGTCTGGGAGTCTGTTTGTTTTGTAATTAAGTCCATTTGTGTCTTTTTTTTTTTTTAGTTTCCACCTATAAGTGATCTACAGTATTTTTCTGTCTTTTTCTTACTGACTTCACTTAGAATGAGTCTCCAGGTCCATAGGATAATCTTTCTACTCAGTGGACTTACAGCAAATTTAATGGAAAAGTTATTCTTTTGGCAGGAACTTCCACAGAAACACTCATATTTCTGCTTCCTCTGAGCACTGAGGACAGAAGCCCACCTGGGCCTATATTCCCACATGACAGCAGTTGTTTGGGGCTGAGTAGCTCTGGCCCCTTGAGCTGGACATGCACCTCCAGTAAGCCCGGGGCTTCAGCACACCTGCCACGTGCGTTCCGGCCCCGCTGCGTTACTCCTGTGGGCAACTCGGTGCAGGGTGAGCTCTGCAGCACTTGCTGACTGTGCACAGCGCTGCAAGTGCCAGGGCAAAACAGGTATTTTAGAGCTCCTCTCTCTTCTCTCCTCTCTCCGAGTCAAACCTAGGACCTCAGGCATGCTAGTCAAACCCTCTACCACTGAGCTAACCCTCGCTCTAGCTACCTTACTTACCCCCAGGCTCAGCTTTATCTCCCTCAAGTCAGGGAGTCTGCTGGGTTCCCGGGTCCTCATTATAGCCCTTTAACTGCTATAGTGCTGATACCCTATACTAGTTTTGCTTTCATGTAGACAGAAACGCAAATTAATACATAGTCAGAAGCAGAATTAGGGTTTCTTAAGAAGTTGGGGGAATCAGTTGTTACTGTGATGTAGGAAATTTGATTCTATTGTTATTTTGCTTTATTTGCCTTCATCTCCAAGTACTTCATGTTGAAGACTCATCAGAGCTCCTGTCCTTCCAGTAATCTTGCATGAGTTCACACTTGAATTATTTCCCTAACTGTCTGGATTTGGAGATACGACTATGTAGGACTAAGTAGGTTACTGTTATATGTATTTTCCAAACAGAAATTGTAGGACTAAGTAAGTTATTGACATATGTATTTTCCAAACAGAAATTTCACACATTTTCTGTAACAACTCATTTTAGGAAGAACAAGAAATCAAGAATAATTATGTCTACTTTGGGAATTTAATAACCATATAAAGTTGCCTAGTCAGCACACAGTAGCTACTCCAAAATGTAGTAATTAAATTTATGATTACCATTTCTGCTCATTCTTTTTGGAAACTTGATTCTGTCATCCTGTATATTAGGTAGCCTGCAAATTTCATAACTGTGCTTTGTTTTGATGTTCGTTCAAATAATTGATACAGATGTTAGGAAACAACAGAGGCAAGGTTGAGAACTTGATATAACAAACACTTCATTCTAGGTTGAAATCTATTCATTAATAAATCATTGGCACATAAATATTCAACCACCTGTGGATCAGCAAAATCTGGTAATTATTTCACTCTATAATGCCTGCAAGATATTAAGAGACCTTTTGTCCAGTACTGTGCTGAAATACACACAGATGTGCATACACAAATACACAGACACAACAAACATGGGAGTACCCATACCTACTTTAAGATAAAATACCAAACCATTCTAGCTCGGTCTGTGAACCTGTGTCAACTCCTGGTAATTGCCTATTTGGGCACTAATTACTCACATAAAATTTGTTTATCTAGCTCTTCAATATATTTCTTCATTTCAGTCATCTACTAGTTTTATCTGTTTGAAAATTTAAAAGATGTTTTCTCATCTGATTTCTGTTATGATGCCTTGAATTCATCTGTGACCACATCGTCAATGTCTGCTCTCTAACAGGATTCCAATTCATAGAGGCCTACAGATTTAAGTTAACTCAAGGGAGCTTATTACTCTTATTACTTGCATATTTTAATCAACATTCTTTCAATTTTTCAGGTTGAAGCTATTTCCCTTGTTCACTACAACGATGGTAATATATCGTTACTGTATCAAGATACATATTCCACATCCAATATGGAAAAACCCATCCCATGATTCTCAAAGAGCAGGATTTTGTCTTCTTTCTTACCAATACTAATTTATCTGCTTCTGCTTCTGTGTATATTCCTAGAATCTGTATATTGAACTAAGTCTTTGAAACCTTTTGCCTTATCTTATAATTATATTGTGTAACCACATAGAGCTCTTGCTGCACAAGTTATCTTAGAGTAATGAATGAAATGCTAGTTGATGAAATCTATTGTGAAATATTATGGATGAAACCAACTGGGTCTAGTTACATGAATGTGATTATGTTCACAGATGCCCTGGCTTTTGAACAGTAGGATGGCTCTTTCGCTTTCAAAGAAGGCGGGTCCTAGTCAGCAGACTTTTGCATATTCCATCACCACGTGCAGTGTGTCTCACTCAGTTTGAAGATAATAGCAAATACACATATCCATTTTCTACCATCTTGAGTCAAGTGGACCCTGAGTATGGGGAGGACAGTGTTTCCTCTTCAGTGCTGCTTGATGAGTTTATTGAAACCAGGAGTTTTTTCCTACTACACTTATTCCACAGACACACACATAACCTGTGCATTGTTAAAGACAGAGGAGGCCAAAGAGGAATCCCAGTTAATTTTCCCCATACAGGTAGATTAGACAGTCGTCTGGAGTTAAGAGATTATCCCATGGGTTAAATATTAATGCACTATTAAAATGGTATTTGTATAACCGCTCTATGGACTTTTTGGTATTGGCTTCCCTCTGTAAGTACCAAAGGCAACAGTGTACCCTGTTAAGTTTCTAGATTTCTCCAGACTTTAATCCCATAGGGGAGAGTCCTTTAGCAAGGAGAGTTTCAGCAAGTCCCTTTCTTAATCTTGTCCTTTGGCTGTGGTAAGAAAATGCAATAAACTGGCTTAAACAAAGAAATTTATTTTCTGATCGTTCTGGTGGCTAGACAGTCCAAGATCAAGGTCTGTCGTGGTTAAGTTTCTGATGAAAGCTCTCTTTCCGGCTTGCAGATGGCTTCTTCCTCACTGTGGCCTCTCCTCTGTGTGTATGCAGAGAACTGGAGCTCTCTGATGTCTCTCCTTACAAGGACACTAATCCTACACATCAGTGCCCCACACTTATGACCTCATTTAACTTTGAGTGCCTACTGTCCCTGTCTCCAGATGCAGTCCCACTGGAGGTGAGGGCTTCAACATATGAATTTGGGGAGGACCCGGTTCCATCCACAGCAAGGCTTATGCACTTTATTATGGTAGCAGAGTAAATGACTACTTCAGTGATTGTGGTCTATTCAGCACTGAGTCCTCCGTAAAATTGGGTCTGCAGTGTAAGCCCATTGCCCTCAGACTATCAAATGAGAGGGCACAGTTTGGTGCACACAGGGGTAGGTGAGCACTGGGGCAGCTTGCTTGCTTTTCCACCTCGTGTAGCATGGACTGGGTTCAGGGCAGGCTGCCACAGAATGTGCCACTTAGGCAACTGGATTTCGAGGTGAAGATAGGGCCCAATAGAATCGAGCTTTTTACCTCTCCCTTAACTGCCTAAAATAATTTAGATAGGAGACTTGAACCAGGAAGGAGCTATTACCAGAGATAACTTGTGACATCAGGAAGCTTTATCTGAATGATGTGGCATACATTTTTAAACACACATTTGCTTGTCCCAGGTTCCTGTGAACTGTCTTCCTCCCCTTTGAAGTCCCAGACCCGTACCTCCTCTTATAAGCCTCCATTATCTTGACTATCAAAGAGCCTCATATCTTTGGAATTCCAGTGCATATGAAATGAAATTTGTTTTTCTCCCATTAGTCTGTCTTACGTCAATTTAATTATTATACCAGCCAAAGAACCTAGGAGGGCAGAAGGGAAAAGTTTCCCTGCCCTCCAGTGTGTATCGTATCGTGTGTGTGTGTGTGTGTGTGTGTGTGTAGTTAGATTCAACTTGCTGAAGTTTTGTTTTGAATTTTGTATTTATGCCCACAAGGTATACTGATCGTTAGCTTTCTTTGGTTTTGTTGTTAAGGTGGTGTGTCTCATAGAATGAACTGAGCTGTATTCTCTGTTCTGCAGCTTTCTGGAAGAGTTTGTGTAGTATTAGTATTACTTTTTCCTTAAATATTTGCTAGAAACCATTTAGGCAGCCATCTGGTCTTGGCGTTATCTTGAGGGAAGGGTTTAAATTACAAATTTAATTCCTTTGGTAGATATAGGGTTATTCAATTTATCTGTTTCCTCTTGAGTCAGCTTTGGTAGTTTGTGTGCAAGGCATTTTTCCATTTGATCTAAATTGTTGTATTAACTGGCACAAAGCTGTTCATAAAATGTCATTATTTCAGTAACTGAAGACGCTAATGATTTCCCGCTCTCAGATTATGTTCGTAAGTTGTGTTTTTCCTCTTTTTTCCTTGTTAATATGGATGGAGGTTCACCAATTTAAGTGCTGTTCCCAAAGAATCAGGTTTTGGTTCAACTCATTTTCTTTATACTTTTTCTGTTTTCTATCTTTCTTATTTCTGCTCTGATTTTAATTGTTTCCTCTCTGCTAACTTTGGGTATACTTCACTCTTTTGTTCTGTTTTCTTTAGGTGAAAACTAAAATCATCTTAACTACTTGCCACTTTACCCTTCCAATTTTTCAGGCCCAAAATTTAAATCCTTCTTAGCACTCATTCCTCCCCCCCCCCCCATGCCGTCTCTAATACATTAGGCAATTCTGTTGTCTACATTTATAACGTAAGCCAGTACTTCTCACCCTTTCCAGTGCTGTAGTCCTGCTCCACTTCACTGTTATCACTTGTCTGAATTATTGCAGTAGTTTGTGTCTCCCTGATTCTATCCTGGCCCCCCTATAATCTGTTCTCAAGACCCAGCCAGAGTGATTCTTTACAAAAAGTAATTCAGTTCATGTCACACTTCTCAGAATCTCCCAGTAGCGTCTTATCTTCCTCAAGCTAAAGCCCTCACTGCGACCTACGAGGCCCTAGATGATGTGGTGCTTTGTTCATTCTCAGACCTGATAACTTACAGGACTGCATCTCTTTTTTATTTTATTTCTTTATTTTTCCAGGTTTATTGAAATAGAACTGATGTATAACGTGTCAGTGTAACGTGTACAACATGTTGCCCTGATACATTTACCTATTGCAAAATGATTACCACCATAGCCTTAGGATTCCTCTCTTTTAATCTGCCTGAGACAGGCTGATCTTCTCACTGTTCTTCAAACACACCAGGCGTAGTCCCTCTGCATATATGTCCTTTGCACTAATGATGTCCTCTGACTAGAAAAATCTTTCTCCAAATGTGCATGTGGCATTCCTCATCTCTTTCAAGTCTTTGCTCAGTTGATCTTTTTCATTTCTATCTTTAATTTAAAATATATATATTCCCTTTTCTTACATACAACCTCTTGCCCTTGGAAGTCCTTCTTAATCATGCCCGGTTCTGCTTTGTTCCATGTAGCTTACTGCCATCCACACACTACATCTCTCTTACTCACTGTTTCTCCTCTAGAATGTTAGCCCTGTGGGGGGAGGTTTTCTTTTCTGTTTTCTATATTTCTACATTTCTGATATATTTGTAGTGCCCTAAATGAGTCAAGTTCAAAAATTCTTCTCTATAAATTAACTGAAACTTTAAACTGTCTGTGTAGTATCCATGCTGTGAATAAAGCTCCCCTCCCAGCTTTCGTGGGCTTTGCTTGCACTGCTCACACCTACACCTGTCTTCAGCAAACTGCTCTTGGGGTTCTGGAGCTGCCTGGCCCACAAGGAGCAAACAGCTGGAAGTACCCTTAGCTAACGCAGATACGAGAATACAGAAGCCCAGTTCCCTGCCCCAGGTCAGGACAGACACTGAGGCTTACTTTATACTGCAGTGTCCCCCTGTGTCATCTGGCTGATGTGACCATAGTGGGACTTCGTTGATTTTACAGTCTTGCTTGGATTCTGTCTCTTCTCTATTATTCTTCTTCTTCTGTTCTCTTTGTGGTTCTTGAGGCACCTTCTTTTATAAAGTCACTTATCCATGAATTCTTAAGCTGGACCTAAGGCAGTCTGTCTAGTTGGACTGTAATTTCTAAAATAATTGTTGGGTAAGAATAGAATTTACATTTTAAAAATTCTTGACCCAATACTAATTTCTGATAAAAGCTCAGCCTCAAGTAAAGGAAATAAAAGGAATTATATGATGTCCATTGTACTTGGAGAACAGAAATGTAATGAATATGCTATCTGAGAACTAAACATTACAGAAACCTGTTAGTGTCAGGTCCTTCAGAAAAGAAAGATTTCCAGACTTTGAATCCAAAGGATTTTTCTGTGTTTCTTATTCAACAAAAAATGTTTTAACAGTAACACACACACACATTTCCAGGTTTTTGTGTACAGGGACCTTTGCAGCTTAATTATGGAAGTGAAATGTACACACATGAGTACAGTCAGGTGAAAGATAGTTTAAGTTTAACCTTATGATGGTCCAGCCCTAAGAAAGGAGCAAAACCAGTATTACTGGTGATGTCACTCTTGTCCCTTCAAGTTCTGGAGGGAACAGTAGCCAAAGGATGAACAGAGAAGAAACATTTATTCTCAGGCTAAGTGTTTCACCAGGAAGAGAAGAGAGAGAATGTATTAGTCACAACTTTCCCTTTTTGGAAACTGAAGGAAAAAATATTATTGCT
Organism: Camelus dromedarius; assembly: GCF_036321535.1. Lineage (NCBI taxonomy): Eukaryota > Metazoa > Chordata > Mammalia > Artiodactyla > Camelidae > Camelus > Camelus dromedarius. The sequence goes on from NC_087450.1 coordinate 28,369,760, forward strand.
TCTTCCCGAATAACTATTCTCTGAATGATAATCCCATTTCTAATTCTTTGAGTACCTGTCTAGCTACAATTATCCCTACGCAGATGAGTGAGAGGCTGGGTAGAAGGGATGCTGTCGCACTACCTTCTTCTTACTAAGGGTGCTTACAACATGTTTTATAACTGACTTCTTCACACGCACCATCCGAGAACAGAGCTGAAAAGCCGTTAAATGGAGCAAACAAGAACACCTCAGCTGCATTAATGAGAATGTTTTCTTTAAAAAAAAAAAAAAGAAGGTTGCCAAATTGCTTTTGTACTTAATTTCCAAAACCAAATCTTACTGTTCACTTGCTATTAAGGAAAATTATCTGTCTACAATTAAGGTTAGAAGGCTTTTCTCTTTGTTCATGCTTCAAATATCTGTTTGTTCTTCAGTGAGAACCACAGCCTTGACAGCTTACAGTATATAAACTATTTCTGTGTGGTCTTTGATTAGAACTGTTCAGTCAACATAACAAAGCAATCGAAAAGTATTTAACTAGAACTACCAAAATATTCAGCTACATATTTAAAACTTCTATTAATTCAACTCATTAATCCCCATTAAAATTCAAGTGTTTTACGTTAATTTACCCAAGGCTATAATGTATTAAAGCAAATGTCTAATGGTATGTACTTCTATGACAATTCAACAATGCGTGTCTGGTTTTGATCTCAATCTCCGCTCCCCCCCTGCCCCCGGCCCCATCTCTGTCTCTCTGACATTAACGAACTGTGTGACTTTGGGCAGGTTACTTAATCTTTTGCACCTCAGTTTCCTCAGCTTTACAACGGGAAAAATAATAGTATATTTGCCGTGAGGATTCTACTCTGTTTCAGGACTCACACTGATCAAACTCTCAGCTTCCATCTCTAAATCACTTCCAGTGGGTCAGACTATCTCTACAGCGACCCTGGAAGCCAATGGTCAAGAGAGACTAAGAGAGGGCAGCACTTCAGCATTCCCGCTGGAAACTCCGAAAAGAATCTTACCATTTGGGGAGCTTTCATCACGTCCCATTCCTGCTCAGAGTCTTCTGTGGCTCCTCATTTCCCACAGGTACAAACGTACAGCCTGATACTTGTGGATTGTATTACTATTGTCTCCATTTGCCTTTCAGCGCTGCCTACCATCACTTCCCTGTGCTTCGTCCCAGGGGACTACTTAGTGTAGTCTGACTTTTTCCAGCTTTACATCTACTTCCTGGCATGTTCCTCTTTGACTGTTAAAATCATACTCATATTTCACAATGTATCCTGGATTCTCCCTTCCTAGAGGCACAGACTTTTCCCAGCATTCACACACATCCACACCCGTTCCCACCTTCTTCCCCCCAGGACACACCGATGACTTGGTTGTGGCCTCTTTATCCCCTGAACTCCCCAGCCCTCTGGGCCTCTCGCATGGTGCCTGTGCCTGTATCTCTGTGTCAAGTTGTGACTCGATCTTTGCAATGTAGTCATTTATATTCTTGTCTTCTCTACTGAGTTTAAAATTCTTTGAACCAGAATTGATGCTTACTCTTCTCTGTTTGCTTTGGAAATGCCTACCACAGTGCCTTGTTGTAAGTAAGTCCATAACGCATATTAGGCTATTAGGAGTAATTGAGCCATTCGTCTCCTCACTGGGCAATTCAGAGTCCAGTGCTGCGCCCATCCAGCCTTCATCAGTAACTTACCAACTTTGTAAACTGGAATTAGTTAGGATCTTCCTCCTCCTCCTCCTCCTTCCTGTCTGCTCCTGTACTCAGCATCAAGAGCCTGTCTGCAGTCTAAACTGCCAGAAGGGGAGAGAGACTTTGATTACAGCTGTCGCTTTTTCTCTCTGTTGGCCTCCACAGGGTTGTTTCTTTTTTGAGGCATTCTCCCAGTAGTCACATACCCAGCTAATGTTTACACTTATAATTATTCATGTCATTAGCAAATTTATTTCACCTCTCATTAGAATACACGAAAATGTTTATACCGAAATAGAACAACAAAACCAATAATACATTATATACAATCTACTCAGATAATCTGATAGGAGCAGAGGGGATTTAACTTCAAAGGGAAAAAGACAAGTGAAGTTAAGACAATTCTGCCAGGTTATCATGTTGCCTTTAGTAATCTGTTTGAAGAGAATGAGTGCTGGCTCTGAAGTTGATGCTATGGAAAATGAAGTGAGAGTTAATCATGGGAGGATGTCACGTTGCTAGAGAAAGCAGAAACTAAGAGGTAATTGACATTTTTTTCAAAGGGGCCTCAGATTAACTGTACCTACAGGGAGTTTGTGGAATTGTAACCAGGACCTAATAGTGATAGTGACATTTCTTTGAAAAGAAGATTTCATCATCCTTGCTCTCTGGAATTCATGAGTTGCCTGCTTCTGGACTCTCTACAAACTACAGCCCTTCGGGGGAGAAAGAACTCAATCATTTTTTGATATGCTCATGCAGACTTTCAGCAACGTGAAGGGGTGATTTTATTTATTCATCCATTCTAGATATGTCTAAAGAGAATCTACCGTATGTCTGCCTCCCTTCTAGGGCCTGGGAGGCACAACAGTAAACAAAATAGATAAAGCTTCCTGCTTCCATAACCTTACTTTCTAATGATAGATGACAGATAAGAAAACAATATGAATAAAATATACGGTACGTTAGATAATGATGGATACTGTGCAGGGGTAAAAATAGTAAGATTTCACAGGGAATATGACTGTTAAGCAGATACCTGTAAAGGATTCTGGAGAAACATTATTTGTGTAACCTAGAGAAGAGAGTTTCACGCAGAAGTGTAGAGGATCTGAGGGCTGGGTGTGATTGGTTCGCACAAGGAAAAGCAAGGAAGCTTCTCTGACTGGAAAAGGATGAGTAGGACGCAAGGACAGTGGAGACGAGGCCTGGTCATCACACAAGGTCTGATGAATCACTGCTGGCACATTAGCCTTTGTCTGACTGGTATGGGATGTAAAGAAAATTTTGAGTAGAGGAATGACAAAATATGATTTTTATTTTAACAGAATCACCATCTGCTTTGTTGAAAGCAGACAGCAGGAGGGCAAGGAAAGAAACAAGACTGATGAGGTTATTGCAATGATCCAGGCAAGAGAGGCAGAGGCTTGCCCCAGCTTTGTAGTAAGGGACCGGGTGAGAAGTGGCTGGAATCAGGGTTCGTTGGTAGATCTGACACGTGGACTTAGAAAAGAATTTAAGGCTGGTTTCAAATTTTTCATTTGAGCAATTAGCACTGTTGGCGAAGAGTTTCTGTTTACTGGGATGAGGAACACAGGTGGAGATATGAGTATGACGGGTCTGAGGGGAAGGAATCGCACAAGGTAGGAGTGTTTTGGGTTTGCAGAGGAAATTGCAAATAGTTTAGTTCACATAAATCGTAGTGCGCATGACAGGACACCGTGGGAATATGGTTGGACAGGTAGCCTGGGACCACACTGCGCAGGCAGTGGGGCCACGCTGGTGCTGGGCAAGGCTCCTGGGAGTCCTCAGCTTCCTAAAAGCGGGGCTGATTGTCTTCAAGTAAGAGTTCCACAGGCGGCTTATTTCTTCAGACCTCCGAGGTCACACTTTACGCTCAGGCTGCGACTGCATGTCCCCTGAAGCTTGGCTGTGGGAAGGAGAGTGGCTTCCCAGCTCTCTGCCTTCTTGCTGCTCTCAGAGAAAAGAAGAGACATCCTGCATTTCAGTGTTCATCACTGCAGTCAGACAGCTAAGTGGCAAAATAAAAACAGAACAAAACCCAAATCAAGTCAAAGCCAAAGCCATCTTACAAAACTCTCCCAGGTACATTCCTCTTTAAATTGGAAATGAATTGCTGAGACAGGTCACTTTACTTAATGTTCCCCGATTTCCACATTGACTTGAGATGTTTGCTAAGAACTCCATGATGCTCTGTCATTTTTATTAACAGTGAAAATAATGAGGATTCAACATAATAAACTGCTTTCCCAAATAACAGGGATGTGTGACAAGACCTAGAAGCCAGTGCCACATACCACCTGGCTAATTGGAGAAGTCAGTTTCAGCGTCAGAAGCCACGGCAGAGTGAGACCAGCTGCTCAGATATTGTGGAGATGGGGCCAGATGCAGTCTCCTTATTGTTTTAGGCCAGAGCAGTGTAGGACTCAGAGTAGTCTTTAATACACTGACAGCTAGTTGGAGTTTAACCACAAGTGTGCAGAAATTTGTGATTTTTTTCAAATTGCAGTATAGTTGACTTACAATGTTGGGTTAGTTTCAGGTGTACAGCAGAATGATTCAGTTATACATATAACTACATACTCTTTTTCAGATTCTTTTCCATTATAGGTTATTACAACATATTGACTATAGTTCCCTGTGCTATATACAGTTGGTCCTTGTTTTTTATTTTATATATAGTCGTGTGTACCTATTAATCACAAACTCCTAATTTATCCCTCTCCCCTCCCTTTCCCCTCTGGCAACTGTAAGTTTGTTTTCTATGTCTGTGAGTCTGAAATCTGTGATTTTTAAAAATGCTTCCAAGTAGGTAGAAGAGTATAAAGCTTGCTGCTTTCAAAAGCGATTAAATGTACCAAAACTTCAGGTCAAGGCAATGAAAGGTAATAGTCCTAGAACTGAAGCACCACTATTGTTGGGGGGAAACATTGTTTATTTTTACTTTTCATTCTAAGTCTGCCTCTGCTGCTGACTTAGTATGTGACCTTAGTCCAGGCAGTTCACCTCCCTCTGTCTCACCATCTTTTCAGCTAGAATAGCATCAGTTTTCCTTTTGAGGCGTGGTAGGAGGAATGGATGCTTATTATAAAGAACTCTTAGTTACTGAAGCACTGCTTACGTGAATATGTTCACGAATATTTTTGGAGACACACTCTGAATTTTAAGCATTTGGATTTGGCCTTGGAGGAACTTCTTAAGCTGTCTGTAGTTCCACAGCTAAATCTGACTTAACCACATCACGTAGGTTTTTTTGTTTGTTTGTTTGTTCGTTTTTATTGTTTCAGCTGTGGGAAACAATCATGTTTGCTGAAAGTAAGAGTACAGGACCAAATAGTAGAGAGGATCTAGGTCTCACTCAGTTGCAAACCTTTCTAAACCCCTAGCAACGAATATATCCAGTGTGATCTCCCCATTTTTTCTCAGTAGAGGACTGTGTGCATTTCATCCTGTTATCATTGTATGCTTTTCAGGAAATTATAACAGCTAAATAGTAGGAATTAAAGGTTATTGAGCACTTACTATGCACCAGCATTTTTACATGATGAAAGTTCTAAAAACTATTATTGTCCCATTGTAGAGTTGAGGAAACTGAGGCACAAAGCGATTAGGTAACCTGCCCAGGGTCACAGAGTTAGTAAATGGCAGCGATAAAGAGATGCAGAGAAAGACAGAGGGAGAGGAAGAGAGAACATAACATTGCTTAGCACACAGATGTTTAGTGAATGCTTGTCCCTTTCTCTCCCACTCTCATTCTTTTCAACACACATGTGAATTTATTTACTAGTTATTACTTGTTAATTCATCCATCCGTTCATCTGTTTATTTCGGGCTGACATCTGAGTTCAGTCATATGACCAGAATGGTGCTCAGCCCACTGTAGACTTTATTTCATTAATTCTTCACCACAGCTTTGTAAGAAGGATCCTACATCTCTCTCCATTTTATGGATGGAGAAGTAGGCTTAGTGATGTTAAGTAAACTATTCAAGGTCCATCTCATTGTTACCATTTTATATTTGTGGAGTGCTTTTCTTTCTTTGCCATAGCACTATCAGATATGTTACAGTGGACTGAAAACACAAAGGTTGCAGATTCCTCATGGGACAGAAAAACCTGTAGCATGTCACATGTGTCCAGGGTAGAAGCATAGTAAATTCTTACTGATTGAGTTTGCAGAGTAAATATTATCTTTATTACGTAATTGAGGACACCAATTTCTTAAAATGTTTAACACCTAGAAGGTTAATAAAATGCATCATTCAAACCATGACACTTGTGACAGTGAACAGCTGTTCCTGTTCCTGTAGGGCCACTAGCCTAACCTGGGCCATGTGGCCGAACCCAGATGTCCTGTTACCCTATTAACATCCTACAACTAACTGAAGACTTTTCAGAGCCTAAACATTTCACACAGGAAGAAACAGAGAAATGTTATTTCATCACCATTCCTTTCTCAAAAGCACAGACTCTATCACTTTCTCTCCTGGCAGAATCAGGAATGGAGAGTGTTAAGTTCTTCAGTAGAAACTTCTCAAATCTTTATAACTTAATATTTAGTAACAACTGATGCAAACATCAAGCATTTGATAAATGGATACTGCCTTTATATAAACCATTTCAATTTCTAGGCCTTCATTTTTATATTCTGTACACACACAGCCCATGCACTATATGTACATATGTATCTAGAGAATGACAAATCTGAGTGTGCAAATGGTGTGCCTACAAATTAAGGGAAGATGGAGTCATCTGTAATACTCAGCCCTTCTCTAAAATATAGACATAATGAGTAACAGGCAAACCAAGGGTCACCCAGCACACACAAGGATCAGTTTCCACTTCGAAAAAATTTAAAAAGCAAGAGATTATGCAAAAAGTTCCTTGAGCATCAGTAATGCCAAAATGATTTTACAGCTTGTAGGAAACTCATCTAATTGTGGCTTAACAGCAACTAAGACTGGTAGGGGCTCCACTCGATAACAAATGTTCCCCTGGTCTTGCTTTAGAAACCACTGAAGGCACAGCTTATTAAGGAATTAGACCCTGACTAGGTGAGCACTACAAAGCTCAGTCACTGCATGATGAAACAGTTACTTTCATGTAGTTGTTAGCAAAGCCAGTAAATCAAAGAATTTGGGAGGTGATGCGTGGAGGCTGGCACACTGACCGCCTAGTGCATTTACACTACATAATTTGAGATGAATGGTGTCCATCAGGAACCCGAAAAGACCGCAGAACTCAGAAGTAGGCATGTAGCTGGTGTGAGTGTCTGCACTTCGTGTTTGAAAGCTGAGTTGCATTTAGGGAAAGATTTATAAAGTCCTCCTGAGAGTGTTCTCCAGAATTTATGCCCAGTAATGCTTCTTATAGGTGACCTACCACTGACCCCCTAAAACATGCACATGCACACCCCTCCACACACCTGTGCTCACACACCGTACCCTTGTACATGCACACACACCGTGTATGTTTTGATACTGTTTCCCCCGTAATAACAGATCTTGGTAATTTCAGAGATATTTTAATATTTTAATGTGGAAAATATTAACTGGGCACTTGATTTATGGCCAGTGTTAATGTTATCCATGCTCTCCCGCCTTGCTAGAGCCCCTAGGTTAGCAATGGGGGAGGTTTACGAGGCTTACTGGCCATGTGATGGATGAAACATTTCCACCATTTAAGTTTTGCTTCTACAAAGTAGTGGTATTTTCTTCATGGAATCTGTAAGAAAACGAGCTGAAAATGAGCTACCCCTTTTGCAGCACTGGTCAGTGTGTGACTCTGCAAGAGAGTTCTCCAAAAGCATTTGATGCAGCTACTCCACAGGACATGGCCTGATTCAAATGCTTAACCCCCGAGGTGCAACCTGCCTTTCTGGTGTTCGGGGTCTAGTCCAGGTGTTGTCATTCTAAGTCTTCAGAAAAAGCCTTTCCAAAAATCTCACTTGAAAAGAAAATTGCTACCTCCACCAAGAAAATACAAAAGGTCCTTTATAAAACAGCTGCATGGGAGGCTTACCTGATCCATGGTCTTTTCTCAAGCTCAAACTGAAATAGATACAGCCACTAGACCGGAGGATGAGAAAATGTGCTTACATGGTTCACGGCTGGTATTTTAAAATGCTCAGTCCTTTAATCCCCAAGCCAGCACCCTCACCAACAAAAAATAACAATACCAGCAAAAACTCTATGTATTATGTAAACAACTTGCTTGATTTCACTGGCAGATGGTCCAGCCCATGGGTTTTTATACACTGAATGTCCAGCACAGCAGCACTGGATCAGCAACAGGCAGACCGAGCCAGTGATTAAGGTATAAACAGTGCAGAGATATCAAAAAAATAAGAAGGCATTTTTTTTTAAATGTAAATATTTTAGATTTCAAAAGAAATTATCACAGGAAATTTCAGACCTGTTTTTGATTTTTCTTAAATTAAAAAAATACTAAGGTATAAAATACAAGTATCATTGACTTTGTCCCATAAATTTCTCAGGGTTTAGGGGCCCTTAATTTAATATGATCCTCTTACACATCACAGTGAACGTTGTAGGTCCTTCTTTGCAATTATGCACAAATATCAAATCAAGGCTCAATGAACTGTGCTTCAATCCTCTGCCTCATGAGCCTCTGCCTCCCTGTTCTGTTTTCTCTTGCATCCTTGATTGACCTCATAGACACACCATACTTCCCTCACAGGCATGATCACACTCCAGTTGCTTAACTGAATGTGAGTTTCTTCTCTGCAAGAGTCCCCCTTAACATCATACTTAAAAATTCCAAAAGTTATCCCCTATTTTAAAACATCTTACTGGATTGATCAGATAAAGCACAACTTTGCTGTGTCCAAACCCATCCTCATTATGAGTAACTACATAAGTATAGCAGTGCAAGTGACAGGTGGTATATTACGGGCAGAAACAGTGTGGAATGGGAACAGAAAAGGACCATTTATCAGTAAGGACCCTTGATGTAAGAACAGAAACTGACTCTGGCTTGCTTTAGGGGGAAAACTATTGGAAAGACAAGGGGAAGGGGCCAAAGAACTAGGTTTGAAAACTGGGCAGGAATCAAGCAAGCAAAGACCATGTTGTAGAACAAAATCTAGTCTGCCAGCCATTGCACTCCTTACATTCAATCTGTGAACTGATTTCTTTGCATCCCTCACTCAAAATTCAAAGTGCCAGGAGCTCCATCAGTGTTAGAGCATGTACTTGTCCGTGGGTTGTAGGGCATGGGGACAAAGAGAATTTGGCTTGCTAACGTCAAGTTTTAAGAAGGGGAGCCCATAGTGAGAAGTGGGCATTGAGACTCCTTCTCCCCAAAATACTGTGCATGGTGCTAAATTCCCAAAAGGGAGCCCAGGCTGCTAATGAAAAGCGGGTGGGTTGGATGGTGATCAGCTAAGAAATGAACAAACGTCTGCTTACAAAATCTAGGTCAGTCTTCTTGGTTAGAGAAAAGACCTAAAAGGAATATTTCCAAAGAAGTATCATTTTAACTGAAAGATAAGTCAGAGCTTGCTAACTAAAGAAAATGAAGAGTATTTTAAGTGGAAAACATACTCTATGTGCAGAGACATAGAAAGTAGAAAGCCCCGCACTTTCAATAACAGGAATATTTTTGCTACAGTTAGACTGTAGTCTGTATGTGGAACAGTTAGAGTTGAAGCTGGAGAAAGAAATTGGATGGCAGAGATAAAATGTTACATGTATTATTTTGGCAATGTGAAGTCCACAAAGGATTTCAAGCCAGGGCTTGCCAAGATCAGATTTGTGTTACAGAATGATTACTTGGGCCTCAGTGAAGAAGATGAGTTTTGGTGACTCTCTCAAATTGAATCTTGTTTCTTGAGGTTGTGGGGCAGATGCTAAAAATGACGACTTCATGTCCATTTTACAGTTTATATTAACTCTCTGAGTTCTTTGTGTCACTCTCAAACTTGCCTTTCGATTAGTTGCAAACCTTCTGATATTAACATTCAAAGACTTTATTTAGTATCAAGTATTGTTTTGAGTATTATATTTCTGTTCTACTGCTGCTGAGTACAGTCCCACACACATAGTGGTTTCAAACAGTACACATGTATTACCTCATTGTTCTGTCTGGGGAAGGCAGAGGGAGAGTCTGGTTAGAGGTCTGACAGGGATCTCACTGGGCTAAAACCAAAGTATGGGCTCAGCTGTGCTCCGTCTAAGGCTCTAGGAAGAACTGTGTCCTTGCCTTTTCCAGCACAGAGATGGCCTGCATTCTGCAGCTCATGGTCCCCCCTCCTCCTTCTTCAAAGCCAGCAGTGTCTGGTTGAGTTCTCACATTGCATCACTTGGATTCTGATTCTGTCACTGCATTTCTTCCTCTGACTCTGTCTTCTACTTTTCAGGACCTTTCTAATTATCTTCCATTGTTGGATACACCCAGTGTAATCTTCCTATTTTAACATCAGCTAATTAGCAACCTTAATCCCATCCTCCACCTTAATTCTGTGTAAAAGAACATCTTCACTGGTTCTGGGGGATTAGGGCGTGGCTACCTTTCCAGGGCCATAATTACCACTTGCTGAACAGCCTCCCAGCCACAGTCTCGGAATTGCCATGGTACAACCACAGGACTCTGCCTCTGCTTTCCCGTAGTTGAGGATTCAGGCTGTGTTATGTCCATGATGCTGGATGGAAGTTTGTCTGCTCCCAGGTCTGTTTCTCTCTGCCTGTGTCCCTGTCATCCCAGTCCTCATCGCCTGGATCTCTTGAGGAGGTGCAGAATACTGACATAAAATCCTTCAAAATTACAAGTGATCTACTCTTATGAAATCATGAAAGACATTCTCATTCATTTCTCACACCAAAGCACTGAACTGCCTTTTCTTACCGCTCCTCTGTTGCCAGTTCCCAGATGGAAAGACTAATGTTCAGAGAAGCTAAGGGGGAAGCTAATAAAACTTCAGCCCAGGCTCCTTGTCTTCACACCAGTGTATCTGCCACGCTCCCACTGGAACAGCTCCTCTGTGGGATGTGCCGCGGGGCTCACGTGTTAACATCGCTCCCTCACAGAATTCCTGTGATTCACGAAGGAGTCCCATTATGTACTATCTGCATGCTCCAAACCCCATCTGAGCTCCTTGCACCATCGGTAATCCTCTCTCTGCTGCTGGAGCCCCCACTGGCCTGTCTCCCCCCGCATGCCCACTTCTGCAGGTGAGCAGGCTTGTTCTGGCTCTGGCCGTGGTCTCTAGCTCTTTGGATGGGAGGGAGGAAGAGAGAGATGAAGGGAGGGGGAGCAGGCCCGCTCAGAGGTGCGGAAAGCTTTAGTGCCCTTCTCTCAGAGATACATGCTGTTTCGCTTTTGTTGAAATCACCACCAGCCTGGCAGTATCAACTTGCAATCTACAGTCACAATCAGATCACACTCTTGTTTCCTAGGATTCTGAGAGGGACTGAGGCTTCCGAAAGTTATAAATACACCGCTTTACAAACTGAACTAGCTGCCCAGGGAGAAACCCCCTGCAATTAGCAACAGGACCCTGTGCCGATTAGATACAGGCTTTCAGAGCATGTGCTGTCGGGGGTTTATCATATGTCCCCTACCCATCCTGAAATCACTCTGTAAATAGCACGGAAGACATGAGATACAAGTGAGATCCTTCTTAATGACCCCACTTGAAAAGGATACCTGTCAAGTATTTTAAAAGTTTCAGATTCCTTTAAATATGTATATGATTTTATTCAGCTCTCACAGCATTCTGTGAAGCAGCAAGGCAGCTCTAAGTATCCCTTTTCAGAGATGAAGATGTTGAGGCCCATCTTTACACGGCTAGTGAGTGGGAGAATCAAGGCTAGAATTCAAGACCCAGGTTCCACTTTGTTGGGCTGCACCCTGCAGGCCTGCAAGCCCTGTACTTGCCCAGCTTCAAGACTGAGGAAGGGGCCTGGAGTCAGTGACAGAGACATCAGTGGATTCATGGATGCAGGATCTTACACGTCTGAAGTGAGGTCCTGCAGGGACACCCCACCGTGTGTGGCAGAAGGCAGTTACAGAGGGAGCTGACGTCAGATTGGCCCATTGGTTACCAGGGAAACGAGCAGAGGAGCTTGCCCCTTACTGCCCATTTGATATGCTATCATGGTGGAGATGTTCTGATGTAAAGATCAGAGTGAGCACAAGCTGGGGCCGGGGGCAAGTATGTAGGCATTTACTGATCAGGCTCTGTGAGTAGGAGAGCAGGTCAGTCGTGTGAGTCATGCAGGCGAGGCAAGCACTGCTCAATCGGGATGGACAAAGAGCAAGAAGACCGCCATCCTGGGTGGCCTGACTGCACACAATTCACCTCTCGTTTCCCTGTGCCAGACTGTTCTCAGCAGCGGCTGCTCACTTTCTCTTTTACTGCCTTTCCCACCTCATTGGAAGGTGGCTTGAAGGAACTGAAGTGACAACAGAATCCAAATCCGAGAGCTGTATAGGTATTATGCACATGTATGAATGAAACATTATGCCATACTCCAGAAATGGACACACCACTGTGCACTGACTATACTTCAATTTAAAAAATAGCAAAAAACAAATAAAATAAAACACAGCTACCTACAGTATACTTGCATTAGCCTGGCCGACTGTCCTCAATAAAAATTCTTTCCTTTCTGATTACTGGTATAATCGGAACATGTAGTGTCTGCCAACTTTGTAACAGCCCTGCGCTAAGTGCTAGAGGAGGCCGCAAAAGAGAAAGGTGAAAGGTGAGGTTACTGCCACAGGACTTGCACAGAGTGAAAAGAAAAAGCAGAGTCCGTGGGACATTAGCGAACCATAATTTCTTTTTTAAAGAAATGCAAGCTGAGTATGAGTGCACTGGGGGTTCAAAGAATGGAGTGAGTAGAAGTGGGGTTTGAACTGAGGTTGAAGAATTTAAGTAAGGGGAATGGGGAATTCAGGCTTTGTTTTAGTTTGACTTGTTTCTAATTTGGGAAACACCTTTAGTAAAGATCGGGAAGAGGAAACAAGACTGCTGACAGCCAATATGAGGTTCTGGCAGCTTCCTGGTATTAACAAACCTCATCCTTAAATCCATCTTTCCACCTCTGGATGGATGACAAAGTCTCAACCTACACCCTTGCAAAACTCTGCCACTGAACTCCCGCCAGCAGCCAGTCTGAAACCTTCCAGTTTTGAATGTGAGTCCAAACGACCATGACCATCTACCACGGCTCTCCAGAATGCTCGCCACATCCCTGTCCTCACTCATACACATTATGGAAGGGAATAAGATTGTTTTTATATAATAGAATGGCCTCCTGTTTTCCCAGATAATATAAATGTGTGTTATAAATATAAGCTTTAGTATACACATCTCCTATAAAAATCACTGGTGCACCCAAACTATGGTAGAGACCTGTGATATTTGTCTATAGCTACGTCTACTTTTCTTCTTCCAGACAAATGGGAAGATAATAAAGATTATCACCCATCGCCCCCTTCTTGAAATTGGAGAGCACTATTCTGGCCTGTGGGTTAGGTAAAAGCAGTATGAGTGACGTGTCACTTTCAGATCAGAGCATTTAATTCTGACGTAAGACCCTCAGATATTCTTCACCATGACCTCCCAACTGTCAAAATCCATCTGAACTCCCAGCATGAGGAGGACATGGAGCTGCACTCCCTTATGTCTGTGAATGAGAAATTAAGCTATGTTGCTTAAACCACGAAAATGTTGATTTACTTTTCAGCATAACCTGGCCAATTGTGAACACCTTAACTTGAATTCTGGGGTGGGGAGAGGTAGAATAAATTCAGTCTACTTCAACCCAGTGTCTGATTTTCACCAGTCCCTCTTTATTTTCCTTAAGGTCCTAGACGTCTGTGTTCATTTTACTCATGATGGGCGTGCCTTATTTCTGGGCCCCTTTCCAGCTTAGTAGGCATTTTTCTAAAATATTTCTTATGGCTAAGAGAATTATTTTGTCAGAGAATTTGGACCAAGCCCCAGGAAGCGGGGTGGTTAAGCGAAGGATTTAGATACACAGACCTCTCTGGATGGACCATCAACTGCTCATTGTTCCATGTTTCTGTATCAAAGGGTCTGATCTCTTGCTCTACCTTCTTTTAGAAAGTATGAGGTACCCTCCAGCCCTCTCTCTTCCCCCTAAATAAAACCTTGCTTTGTTAGAATACGCCTAGGAGGAAGTTAGATAAGACATAAATCCATCTTTTCTAAATAGGCCAATGGAGAATGGAAAACTTTAAGCTCATGTTTTTTCTTCCTGCTTCTTCAAGGTATATACTTCCTTTCCCTCTCCTTTCAAGTTCTAGCTGCTCTGCTAGTGGGAGACCATCTTCATTATTAGCGTGCACTTTGTTGCCATAGCGATTTGTTCCTACTCTCACATTTTATTGCACTTACAGTTGCTACAGGCAAAAGAGAAGGGGGCGGGGGAGCATGATTTCATTTCAGGTAGCCAGACTTCCTCCAGATCTGAGAAACTTATGACTCCCCCTAAAAGGGAGCAGACTCCTAGCCAGGAATAGCATAGGTGGCGCATGGCACAGACAGACAGAGTGTGGCTCTGCAGTGTGGGTCAGGCCCGGGGCACCGTGCCTTCCCGGCCCAGGGAGGATTATGCCACTCTTGCATTCACGCTTTCCGTTTAGGCTTCAGCATATATATGAAGGGAAAACAAAAAAGTTAAGTAGGCCTTCTTTCAGCAATAAACATCAAAGAAGCAGCAGAAGTTGGAAGGCTCTACCGAAGTGCTAAGGTCCCCAAGTACAGGGTCTCAAGGTAACCATGAACCTCAACACTGTAATAATAATGGTAATAATAATATCTTACATGTGCAGAGTCCCTTTGATCTTTTAATGTCTTTTACATGTATTGCCTAATTTTTCATTTTTGTTAACTTTGTACCCCCTTCGCGAAGACTTCTCCGTGAGCTATATTTCATCCTGATGTCTTCATTCATCCATTTTGTCACTTTTTCAACACATACTTTTGTTATCTCCTACTGAGTCACTATTTGTAATGAACAGAGAGCATCTTAAACTGTCTAGTCCTGCTACTATTTTCCTTCGTGTGCATCAATCTTATCCCAGAAGACAGGTCTTGCTATTTGAGAACAGGTTCTTAGACAGCATTTGTGGCTCTCATGGGCACCACTCCACTGCGAGGCACTCTAAACTTTGCAGGCTGAGTGAGATTCAGAGTTCCATCCAGTACTATGACTATGGTTTGACACTCAGAACTTTAAAAATCACCTGTTTTTCACAGGCCAGTGACTTCTGCTCTTAGTATATTAAAAAGTACAATTAAGCTTTCCTTTCTCTGCATGATATTAAATATAATCAAACTTTATAAATACTTCTTAAATATTTTTGCAGGAGGAAAAATCTGCTACTTTCAACTGTAATTTTTAAGTGTTCAATATGTATAGACAAGCTGCTGTATTTTATATAAATGAATGTATTCATAGAACAAACTTTAAACTTCAGCAAACAACACAGATTGTAGGAGTTTAAATTCCTGTTCATATTCCAGCAGCAATGAGTAATGTGTCCATTTTAGGAATAGTGGCAAATGATTGAGGAGGAGTGTATTTCTCCCCTTGCTGGAGATTGCTATTTTGTGGAGAAGCATTTGTGGTCTGGTGACTCAAGACAGAGAGGTAGGTAGCTCCCCATTCCGTATTCTAAATTCTGCTTCCATTGCTCCATCTGTCCCCAACTCAGGCTGAGATCTTGTCTAGGTAACATTACCCTCTACTGGGTGGAACCAGAACTCCTCCACAATCCTTCAAGCCAGCTCAGTGTGTTGTAGAATTCAAATTCTAGGAACAACACTAAGGATTGCTCTACAGATGAGGAAACTCACATCCAGAAAGCACAGTGGTCAGCTCGACAGTTTACACCAGAGACCAAAGAACTCTGCTTTCCTTACTCTTAGATGGCTAGCTGTCCCCAAAAGTACCGTGGAGGATGGAGGCTCTGAACACAACAAAATCTATAAATGTATTACTTGCTTTAGGAAGGTTTATTAAGCAACCAAATGCCTATTGCTGCATGAACTACCTGTGCTATTTAAATCTAGGTCAGGTGGATTATTCAAGATTTATCATAGACCTTTGCATTATTTGTAAAACCACTCAAATGCACTGCAGTTTTTCTTTCTTTTTGAAGTGTTTTACCATTTGCTGCTTCAGCAAGATTTCGTCTTGTGGAACTTTGTCCTTAATGGGCACATTTTGAGAGCAGGGTTTTTCCAATCAGAGGACCTTAATTAGTATCCTTACTCTTTCTCCTACCTTTTCTTGAGGCATTGTGTGTTTAGCTGTACCTGCATAAAACTGACCCCATGAATAGACAGAGGAGGCAGCCATCCACCTGGGAAAAAGGGGATTTGAAGGTCCAAAGAATCACGTGACTTACGTGAGGTATAAATTACAGTGACACCTCACCTCTTAATAATTCAAATGTGTATCAATCTTACCCCTTCAGCACACAATTAAGAACCTAGAAACAAGCAATAAAGACAGTGGAACCTGGACCTTAATCCCATAAGAGTGGCCCTCGTGCCCTCACTTAATGTCTACATTCTCTTATTTCACAGAAATCCTTTAAAAGAGGTCCAAAGTATATGAAGACAGCAAATAATGAGCTAGGGGCAGGAGTGGCAGTGGAATGAGCTGTTACAGGCAAGTATACACAATAGTACAAAACAATAGCTGGGGGCATGACAGCAAACAGGAGACCAAAGGAACTGACTCAAATAAAGCACTGTCATCTCAAGATCACTAACAGCCCTTTGCAAAGGGGATAAAACTCACACACATCTCAGGAGAGGCTACTAGTTGATTTTATGGTAATGACCTAGAATGTTTAAAAAAAGATTAGTGTTCTACTTAATCCAATTTAGAGTAAAGAACAGCTCCACAGTCTCCATTTATTTGAATTTCTATTCAAAAAACAGTTAGAATTAAGAGGAACTGCCTCAATTTATCATCAGCTATTTAGAAAACTACCCAGAGGTCATAAAATTAAGAGAACTTGACAAGTGTCCTTTTACAGGTTCTTGGAATTCCCATATTAAAAGACAAAATTGCTTTATTCAAGTCACTCAACAAAACCGTGTATCAAGTGCCTGGTCTATTGCATGCCAGGCAATGTTCTAATCACTAAAGATGGTACAGGTATCCAAATAGACACAAATCCTGGCCCTCATGAGGACAGTGGAGGAAGGCACACAATAAACATAGTATATAGATATATACAGAATGTGACATGGTAAACAACGATTTGGGGAAACATAACATAGAAAACAGGGACATGAAGCACCAGCGAGGCTGTGGAGAAGTGGAGATTTTAAATAAGCTAATGAGGAGGGGTTTCCTGAAATGTAGTTTGGGGAGCAAGAACCAAAAGCAAGCAAGCCATGCAGGTGTCCGGGAAGACTGGTTACCGTACACCTGTACGTTGCATTTTCTGCAGTGCCCCCCAAATGCCAATGTTGCACTCCATGCTCTGACCACTGTCTCCATTGTTTCCTGCTTTCCTTCTGCTCCCTGACTCCAGCAGTCCTTAGATCCAACACTGACCGTACCTCCTTTTCCCTGTCTCTCAGCCTCCTTGGGCCCTGACCTCCCTTTCATTTCCATGGTCCACCATTAGCACCACTCCCTAATAATTATCCTACATTTTCTTGCCCCGCTGTACTCATTTAGGAAAACCTCAGCCCTGAGGAAATCCTAATTGTCCTCTCCTCCGAGCCGACAGCCTATCTCCTTAAGTCAAAGACTGCTCATCTCGACTGGGCTCCTAACGCAGCCCCGGAGCACAGCGCAGTACTCCAGTCCACTTCCTCTTCCAGCCCCAGCTGCAGATTCCACGCCTTTCCCTCTCTCTTTTGAACTCCAACTCACTCTCAGTTTTATGACCTTGCTTCCTATTTCAGGAAATAAAAGTAATCTCTTAGAAGAAGACTTTCACGAGTGCTCACCACCACAGGCACCCGGCTACTGGTGCCAGAGCTGCCTCCTGCCCTCTCACAAGAGAGGAAACACCTGTGCTGCTAAGGCCACCTCCCTGGGCCCCCATTTAATCCCCTTCTGTCCAGAGACACTTTGGCAACCTCATCCTGCATCATCATTTTCCCTGTCTGCTGAACCCTTCTCACTGGCTTACAGACAACCCTGCTCCGGGGTCTGTGTCTCTTTCCAGCTACCGACTCATTTGTTTGCTTCTTTACGGCAGAACTCCTCAGAAGACTTGCCTATGTAGTGTATCTGATTCTTCTTCTACCCATTCTTTGTTTGAAATGACACCCATCAGGCTTTCCATCTTCCTAGCCCGCCAAAACTACTTTCTCAAGCTCACCAGCAGCCTCTACTCTGCTAAATCCAGTGATGTGTTTTCAGTCTTCATCCAGATTGACCCTTCTGTACTGTTTGACTTAGTTTTCATCATCGATTAAGGCTCTTTTAATTGACTCTCACCTAGTAGGTCCTAAAGGGATTTTGATGGAAATACACTGGCATCTGGAACTCTGAATCTGTGGGGGCATTATAATAAAAATCAGATTTGTAGAGCAGTTTACATTATCAAAATATTCTATATATCACCTAATTTAGTATTTATGATAATCCCAGGAAAAGGCATTTTTCAGATAAGAAATATTAAGAAGGAAGAAGTGACAAAGACAGTAATACATTTTTGTAGCTTCTCAGAGGCACGCCTGCGTTGGACAGTGGGTTCTGGGTGCTGGGCGCTGAGGGACAGGTGGGCGGCGCAGCAGGCTGAAGAGGGAACGCTGCCACAGAAAGGCGAGCACAGCAGAGCACATAAGTCAGGATGCAAGAGGCTAATTCTGTCCTATCTGTCATTTTATGCCCAGACTATTTTAAAGTATAAGACACACTATTAGAAAAGTTTCAAGTATCAGGGACAAATACTTGAAGTTGGTTTTAAAAACAAAAAGCCATGGGTTCTATCCTCGCTCCTAATGAGAAAGCACCAAAAATATTCCAACAAGTTTCAATTTTACTATCTCCTTGCAAAAATCCATTAATAATAATAATAATAATAATAATAATAATAATAATAGGACTGTTTGTTATGGGCTGAATGTTGGTGTTGCCTCCACATTCACATGTCGAAACCCTAGCCGCTCCCCATATGACTGTGTTAGAAGGTGGCCCTGTGGGGGTGACAAGGTCATCAGGGCAGAGACCTCATGTATGGGCCTAGTGCCCCTAATTAGTGGGCGCTTTGTCGCTCTATTACATGAGGATGCAAAGAGAAAACGGCTCTCTGCGACCCAGGACAGGGCTCTCACCAGAGCCCAACCGTGCTGACACCCTTATCTTGAACTTCAAGCCTTCGGAACTGTGAGAAATAAATTTCTGTTCTGTAGAAACCACCTAGGCCATGAAGACAAGGACATTATAATTTAGCCCCTGTCTTAGTCCATTCAGACTATGATAACAAAAATACTACTGAATGAAGGCAATGCCTTACACAACAGAAGGGAAGGGAACTCTCTGGGGTCTCTTATAGAGACACTAATCCCATTTATGTGGGGTCTACCCTCATGGCCTTATTGCCTCAAAAAGGCCCTACTTCCTAATACCATCATATTGGGGATTAGGTTTCAAAATACGAATTCTGGGAGAACACCAGCATTCAGTCTATAGCAATGCCCAGTATTTTTCACCCCAAATCTCTAATACTGCAAGAGAATCTGAAACTCTCTAGAGTTCTCAAAAATTGACCTGAGAATGCTGCCATCACCAGCCTTCCAGAGTTGGTCTCAGGACACAAGCAAAACTAGGCAATATATGAGATTTTAAAAAAGTTGCATATCAACCACCTTCAGCCAGTCTGTCTGTCTGTCTGTCTCTCTCACACAAACACACACATACACATTCATACAGAGGCAACCCACTGTCCAGTATGGGAACGTTGCAGTTCAAGCGGGTAAAACATTCCACTTCTACACAGATTAAACCTCTGTCTTTCTATGCTCTGAAGCTGATAAAGGAGAACACTTAGATGAACTAAATAATAAAGAGATCGCATTACTGTCATTTACTTCCACACATATAAGGATAAAAAAGGCCATGCTCGCATGAAATTGTAATGCTGATTACTTTTCTCTGCTCACTTTGAATCCAATCACTTAGTGCAATCCATCAGCATTCACACACACGAAAGACTGCAGTTTCATAAATGGCGACAACACAATTCAGTGCCTTGACACTGCATTTGCTGTCAGTTACGGCAGTCATAACCTCAGGTGTCAGAGGAGGAATGGTGCATTAGCCTAAACACTGCTCGAGGGATTGGGCTGCTTGTGCAAAGGTTCCTTTTAAATTTAATTATTCACTTTTACTTTGTGCATTGTACCTCAGTAAGCCTAGAAAGAGAACCAGTGATGTGGGTGCTGTACACGCTCTGGCCTCTGCATCTTGCCCACAATTTTAAATCCTACTTTATCTATCCCTTATTTGATCTGTGATCTTCACCTATCCTAGGTCTGTTTTTGCTTTGTGTTTAGAGAGAGAGATACCACCTATTGTATGTAGCACTGTGACTGAGAGAAAACTCATGAGTGTCTTAAGCAACTTCTTTGAGCCTAAGTCTTTATCTGTAAAATGATGGTAAGAACACTCACGTCAATGGATTATTATGAGAACTAGTTAGAATAATATGAGCCATTGAACACTGTTCTCTCTCCCTCTGTGGGTCACCCCAGAAGTATCCATGTAAGAATCAATAGTGTGTTTTAGATCCTAATGAATCTTTCCTTATGTTACCCCACCTTTTTTAAAACAGAGATCATTATAATGGAAAAGGAAGTAATAAAAGATGACAAACCACTTACACCCCCACCACTCATAGTATATACTTATTCACTCACTCAGCAAATATCTATTAAGCAGCTATTATGCGCCACGCATGGTTCTAGATTTGGCACTAAATGAAAGACAAAAATCCATGCCCTCAAAGAACTTACATATGCACAGCTTTCAGTTTTTTTTCTCCTTCCCATTTCTCCTCTAGATACACACCTGATTTGTGTTGCAATAATGTAGTCATACTTTTTATTTCTGCTTCTTTCATTTATTATTACATTTTTAAGTTTCTATGTTACCAATCTTTGTAATTTTAATATCAAAATATTTCTTAGAGTTGCTACACAATAATTTTTTTGCCCAGGCCCCCAGTGTTTGAAATTTAGCACCAGCACCCATCCCCAGCTGCAATGAGTACCCATGACAGCTACCTTTTTCTTCTAATTTCCTTCTTATAAATACATCATGATGGGATTACTGTGTCAAAGTATAAGAACTCTATTAGAGCATTTAGGTAAAAGTAAGAAAAAAGTCCAACTCATCATGCTCTGGTAGATTTTATCTTGACATAGTTTGAAGACTCTATATAATTTAGTAAAGGTGTGAGACGTACATAGAATGCTGTAGGAATGCAAACTATATTCAGTTAAAAGAAGGAAGACATAGAGAGATTTTAGCTACACAGCTCTTTAAAAAAAGATGAGATTTCCAAAGTAAAGGGTGTGTGGCCCAGCGCAGCAAAAGATCATCAGAATGGGCAGAGTGGGTTGAGGTTACATACAGTCCACAAATGTGGAGAGAATAAATTTGAACATGATCTAATAGATGGTGGAGAGTCACTGTCTGCTTCAGCAGGGGAATGGCTCAAGAAAGCAGTTCTATATAATCTGTAAAAGCAATACTGTCTTGCTCAAGGGAAGGCAAGGAACCTGGATACTACATTTCATTTTACTGATCTTTAACATTTGTTACTACAACCAGAAGCTTCCTCTCGCTGTTCTGTAGGGTATGAGAAATATAAAAAAGGCCTAAAGCAGGATCAAGTCCAGTGTGCTGGTGGTGAATATCCTAAATGGGACCTGCTGGGTCAAAACAGCTTGCTTGACCCTCCAATGATGAACAAGCAGAATCAACAATCCCCAGAAGGTGGGGGGCAGCTCTTCTGATGGGGAAGTTTTTCCAGCTCCTGGACTATCCAAATGCAGTCCCTCCATTCCAGGTAATTAGGCTTCTACTCATTAAATGAGGCAGCATTAATAATCCATTGACATTTCAGCTCAAAGGCCAGAGAGTGTAGATGAGGAAATTTTGCTCTCTGTGTATCTTTGTCTTGTCTTCAAATCAAAAGCTACTGAAACCAACAAACTGGGTAGCCAGCTGAGGAGTACACCCAGTCCCCTCTGGAGTGTGGCATGTGATTACATCCCAGTCAGGCCATTTGTTTCCAATGACTGGTGGGGAAAACCAGACTCAAATTTGACTGAAGATGTTTTCAGGACTGGACGGCCTCACTTCATACCTGTTTTTCTCCAACCTAACTGTGGAACAATGCCTGGATTGGTGCCCTCCACATAGCAGTTGAGTGGTACATGAATGAACCATATCTAAGAGTTGCTCATTAATACTTGGTAATTGTCCATTTGCTTGGTTTATAAGTTTTCTGGATCTGAACCTTAGTGATCAGAATTCAGTACGGCAGAAAACTGAGTCCCCTCCCCCGTCACAGCCAGGGGGGCCTGGGAGGAGAGGAGTAAAGCAGAGGAGGAAGGTGTGTACGCTTCACCATTGGGAAACACGCCAGATGGGTCTTTTTTACTCTTAGTTACTGAAAGGTCTCCTGCCAGTTGTAAGAACATTTTTCAAAGCTATAAACTATGATAAAGAGGTGAGTAAAGATGTTACTGTTTTGCCCAGTGTTCCATTTTCAAAGCCTGGTGTAACTAGCACATAGGACACGTTCATACGTATTTGATGAATAAAGGACTGAATGAAGGGAAAATGGTTCTTCCTCCAGGGATTTAGGAGACAGAACCCCACAAGAGAACTGTGGAAACTTAGAGGTCTTCTGTAGCCTGTTACTCCATTAGGGGCCAGCTCTTAGGAATATTTAGTCTGTGTGAAGCCATCTGCTGTGCCATTTTCCAGAACAGACACCTGAGTGTCCATAGGATACCTTGAGCAAGTCTGTGTCTACCTCTAGGCAGGTGTTGGCAGAGTAGGATAGATTTGGAAACAAAAAACAAATAGAAGATCAAATACTACTCTCTAGTTTGAGAAATGATACCTATAACTTGTAAATAATGAGAGAAAAAGAACACAAATGCAAAAATTTCCCAACTGAAACCTTCTGTTCTTAACTGATTGTCCTGAAACACATGGTCAGAGCTTGGGAATAAGCATCAAACTTACGGGATATAAAGTTAGTTGCAGCCTCAGAAGCTCTCCTTTTTCAAAATGATCTTGCAAGTATAGCTCACTACTAATGATATCCTAGGTACCCAAACCAGATGGCATAAGACTTGCTACCTTAAATATGCAGCCCACATGTCCACTGAACTGTGTAAGGGGCTAACTGGGAACGTTAGCTAACCACCCAAGCAACATAAACAACCCTTGTACAAAAATATACAGCTTTCTAAAGATTTTAAATGCTTAAAGCCCCTGAAGACATAAAACATATGCAAAATAAATATGAGGAATGTTAAACTGGAAATGGATTAACATACTATACTGTAGCCGCAGCAAATGAACCCCTTGGTATCAGAATAATTGAGAGTCAGGGTAGGATTTGTAATCAAGGGCAACTAATACACAGAGCTGTAAAGGCTGGTCTAGCACAAGGAGTTCAGCACAGCTGTGCAGAAGCCTTCTTGTGGAGGCTTATGCATTTTTCTGCTTTATTTTAGGACAGGAGAGTATGTAGATAGGTGAATCAGAGATCTGTATAGTTCTATTTCTATCTGATACCACAGCTTGCATTAGACCATGAAACATTAAAAAAGGCAGTTTGCAATTTGCATCCTTAGTTTTTTAAAAACTTGCAAGACACCACTCCATGTTCATTGCATCTTCCCTTACCAATTAGTTACAGCATTAATTAATTCATTCAAGAAACATTTGTTGAGTTACTACTAAGAGAAAAATGCTGTGCTAGGCTTTGAATGTGTGAAATGACTTGAGAGAGACTCTATGCCTGGTTGAAGCTCACAGTCTTTTGGAAAGTCACTTACTTCAGAGTAGTGATGCAGGAAAATGTTAGTTTGTTTAGGTAAGGGCAAATCCTTGGTGTGGTTGTTGTGGACACAGCATGCAGGAAATGTAGAAAATTAAGCTGGAAAAATAATTGGACATTTTCCTGTTACTAGGAGATCAATGGAGAAAAAACTTTGAGTTTTGCCCTGGGATGTGTGAAATGAGAAATGATGAGGTTACATTTTTAAATGATGACCTTGAAAGCCACAGAGGATGGGTTGGAAGAGGAAAGGACTGAAGAGAGGCAATTAGGGAAGATTCTGAAATCTTCTACGGATACTCAAGAGTTTCAGACTAAGGCTGCAAAAGTGGGAACAGAGAAAAGGGAACTATCTGAGAGGCGTTTTTGAGGCAGAATTGACAACAATCTTAGTAATTCACTGTGGAATCAGTAAATGAGATGCGTAAGGATAATGACTTAAGATACAAGAGTTGATGAGGTTATAAATAAAACTGTGAAGTGAGGAAAAAAAGGGCAAGGATGAACTTCAAGAAAGCCCAGTGTTTAAGAGACCAACAAGAGAAAAAGGAGCCACTAAAGAATCTAGAAAAAAACTATGAGTGATTCTGTGCTTCATTACAGGTAAACACAGTGAAATCAAGTACAAAAAATTAAGTTCAAGAATTGCTTATTATTTAAAACTGGAAGAGATCTTCCAAAGCATCTCATCTAATTCTGTAGCTTTCAAATGAGAAAGACAACATGCCCAGTGTACTTGCCTATTTAGGGGCAGAGCTGAGATGTAAATCCAGTGTTTTGACTTCACAGCCAATTTTCTTTCCATTATATCTACCGCTTTTTAAAATTTTTATTTTTATAAAATTTTAAACGTTATGTTACATTTACAGTTATGACAAAATATTGGCTGTTTTCCTTATGTTGTGCTACATGGTTGAGCCTTTATTAAACCCAGTAGTTCCTGCCCCCCACTACCTCACCCCTATACTGCCCCTCCGCTAGTGGCAACTACTAGTTTGTTCTCTGTATCTGTGAGTCTGCTTCTGCTATGTTTACTAGTTTGTTGTACTTCCTAGATTCCACATACAAGTGATATCATACGGTGTTTAACTTCCTGACGTATCTCACTTAGCATAATACCCTCCAAGTCCACCCATGTTGCTGCGAATGGCATCGCAGCAAAATTTTGTTGTTCTTCTATGGCTAAGTAGTAATCCATTGAATGTAAGTGTATATATGAGATTTATATATATACACACACACACGCACACACACATATACATACAAATAAAATTATGTATATATAATCTTTATCCATTTATCTGTTGATGGCCATTTAAGTTGTCTCCATGCCTTGGCTACTATAAATAATGCTGCTATGAACACTGAAGTGCATATATCTTTTTTGATTTAGTGTTTCTGGATTTTTTTGTGGTGTCCCATAGGTTTTGGATCATCATGTTTCCATTTTCATTTATCTCTACCTATTTTTTGATTTCCCCTTTAATTTCAGGGATCCACTCGTTGTTTAGAAACATTGTTTATTCCCCACGTGTTCGTGTCTTCTGCAGTTGATTTCTAGTCTCATAGCATTGTAGTGGGAAAAGATGCTTGATATGATTTTGGTTCTCTTAAATTTACTGTGGCTTGTTTTGTGGCCTGGCATGTGTATTCTGGAGAGTGGTCCCTGTGCACTTGAAAAGAATATATATTCTTTTTCCGCTGTGTTTGGATAGAATGCTCTGTATATATGTCAATTAAAATCTGGTATAGGTGTTATTTAAGTCCTGTGTTTCCTTACTGAATTTCTATCTGGATGATCTGTCCATTGACATAAGTAGGATGTTAAAGTCTCCTACTATTACTGTTTAACTGTCAAATTCTCCTTTTATGTCTATTAATATTTGCCTTACATATTGAGGTGCTCCAATGCATGCATATGTGTGTGTGTGTGTGTGTGTGTGTGTGTATAAAATTGTTATATCTTCTTGGACTGATCCCTTGATGGCTACATAGCATCCTTCTTTGTCTCCTGTAAACTTTTTTAAAGTCTATTTTGTCTGATGTAAGTAATGCTACTCTGACTTTCTTTTGATTTCCATTTCCATGGAATACTTTTTTCAATCTTAGTATTTATACATTAATGTTGACTTGCTATCAGATCTTTTTCTCTTGTGCCTTATTTATATCTTCTGGAAGTTGATTTTTAATTTAATATCAGTTTTTCTTGCTATAATTCCATTCAGCCTTGATCTGGGATTAAGGAAGTCATAGTTCAAGATATGACAGACATGTTACTGATTATCTCTACAGTTTAGTTCCCTATCTGTAAAATTAATAATTGGTCTAAATGGTTTTTACTATCCATTTTTATCTCTGGGATCTTAGCTATCCAGTGATATGCTGATTAGCAACCGTCACAAGGTGTGTCCTTATCTGTATGAAGACAGACTAGTGGCAATAGTCCACTGAAGAGTGAAAAGCAATTCCAGGACCCTTACAGCTCTGGAGGATCACAATGTGGACCATAACGTGGACCTTAGAAATACTGATTCTTAGACTATAAGGAACAGTCTGTGGCTTTTGCTGGTGGTAGTCATTCCTTCTCACATGATCCTGACAGCAGACATAACTTATTTTGCCATATCAGCTATTTTCCTGTTTTTATGACTTTGGAGGAAAATTACTATGTTAGGCTTCCCGTATATTCTTAAAGTTTTGTGATAAAGCTCAGAGCTGTTAACACTACCCCAATTTCTTAATCATGACTTGTTATTTAAAAAGAGCTTGCATTTTGCAGTGATATTACACAATGCTGATCTTCCTTGAAAGGGAAAGAATTTGGCCCATCTATGTCTGACAGACTGATTTGTCAAAGAACATAGCAAATGTTTTTTGCCTACCTTCGCAATCCACCTAGGCCGTCTCTAAATGTCCCTTCCAGCCCATGGCACACTGGAGAAAAGCAGATTTTTAAAAATCCCTAGAAGGACTGCCTAGTAAAGAGGGCTTTTAAATGATATTTTGACATTTTCTGGGATGAATGTTTTGGTAGAACAAACTGAGAAAATGCTCAGGAAAGGATATGGAAAGTTCCAAACTGAGAAAATGCTCAGGAAAGGATATGGAAAGTTTCAGCTATTGGTATGTGAACTGCCAGTAACTTTTTTCTCTTAATAAAATTATACATGATATAGGGAAAATAACACCTCTGATACAGTCAAAATATAACACATTTTTGACAATATCATAATTTCCAATTTCTGAGGTCCTAAATTGAACATATAAACCTGAACCTAGGGAGTATCAGTTCCAGTTCCATTAACAATGGTTGAAGTAGACTAGATAAATGGACCTTTGCATTTTCCAGAGCCCAGCTCAGGATTCCCACCTTCTGAGACTTTTTCCCCTTTAATATGTCTTGCTGTATATTCCCACAGCACTTTCCTATTTCCTTAGGTTCCTTTACTGCTACTTAACCTACGGTCCACAGACTTTCGGCATCAGCATATAGATATATATATATAGGATAACCAAGTGAAAAGGCAGTTTCTTTCCCTAGAGAGTTTTAAAAACAGAATGAGTACTCATCTTTCCAGAATTATTTAGATACCTTACCTGAAGGCTAGCCGAACTATTTGACCTTCAGCAGTTTACTCCAAAATTCAAAGTTTATGATTGCCTATTACTCTATTGTTATTTCATTTAAAAGGCAGGCAGCTTAAAATGTCCCTTAAAAACACATGTCATATAGGTAAAGGTTTTTGTTTGAGGCCCTGGAGTACAGATTGAAAGATGAAGTCTTCTGCAACACGAAAGAGTCAAGGCAGGGTGGCTGAAGCACGAGGGCACGGCGGTGTCATCAGGGAGCTGGTGCCCCAGCCGTTTGCTCTCTCGTGCCTAACCTGATGAATGGTAATGAGCACCTGCTACTCGCCAGTGTAACAGGAACCTACTTGTAGTGATTACAACCTGGAAGGACTCAGTGTGTGCCGGGAGGTGGGGGGTTCCCACGCCCGCACTATGAGCAGTCACCCACACATGCACTTGCACACATGCAGCTAAACCCTAAATAACAATACTCAGGTGCAGGGTCAAACTGCTTACAGCTAAATTTAGCAGAGAATTCTGCTGATGCAGTGACTTCCTCCCTGAGAACGCCTTGTCACCTTTACTTCGCAGGCAGCACTTCTCCAGCCAATTCTAGATGTAGTCCCCGGCAGAGAGTGCCCCCTGCAAGCTGATGTTTTCTGGCTCAGGCCCCTGCCGTCCAGGCGCTGTGTTCCATGCGTGGCTGCCAGAGTACCAGGAGGTGTGGCTTAAACTACATGTTCTACTGACCAGAGTGGTTCCCTGGCATCCAGATCTCCCCTTGTCTTGCTGCAGCATCTGAGGGGAAGCCATGGCTTAGTACTTCCAGGTTCAGTCTCAGTCATGGCGCGCAATGCTCAACGCAAGCCAGCTGCCTTGAGAGAGGTGATTATCTTGGCTGGAGCTAAGTAGCTACAGGTGTTAACACCTGCCACACAGTGAGCGGCTGGCCCCATAACTGCTGTTTACTCTCTCCTTTAAACAGGTCATTTGGTGCTTGAGTCAATGGAAACGAGGTCTTTGGCCTTAATTTCCCTTCCATAATAAGCAAGCAAAATACAAACCCAGCAGAATGAACACACGACCCCCTGGCTTGCCCATTCAGAGAAGAGGTTTGTACATGAAAATTTGGCATTAACCTTATAAAAATTCATAATTTGGAAAGCAGAATGCCGTTTAAATTTTCAAAGGTGAAGCATTAGTAGCATTTTAAAATCTGATTTTCTGAAATAGAATACCCATGGCCTTTCCTTTCTCATCATTGCTGCCACCATGATTTGGCTTTTACTTGTGATTAAGTTGATCTGAAAGTTTCTAATAACAAAAGTATTTTGCAGTGGAATGCCATAGGCCTCCATAAACATTGGCTGAATGAGTGAAGAAATCTAGTTTTTGCTCACCAATCTATTGAATGCTACTGCACAACCCAAGTTTTCTTGGTTTGCATTTTCTAGAGCCCAGCTCAGGATTCCCACCTTCTGAGACATTTTCCCCTTTAACATGGCTTGCTGTGTATTCCCACAGCACTCTCCTATTTCCTCAGGTTTTTGCTACTTAACCTGTGGTCCACAAACCATCGGCATCAACATCAACTGGGGTGATTAGAAATGCAGGCCCTTGGGACCAGCCCCAACCTCCTGGATCAGAATCCGTGTAGCTTTTAAGTCCCCAGAAATGTGTCTGTATTACATTTTGAGAAGTCATGCTACACACAATTAGTTGCACTGTGAAGTGGAAATACATGTCGGCTTCCCCAGGGAATGAGAACTCCTCGAGACCAGGTCTCTGTTCACTTGGAGCTACCAGTCTGGCTGCCTGCCCCTCCCTTTGCTGCTCCTGCAACTCCTTGCAGGGTCAGTCTTGCCCTGGGTAGTGGACCAGATCGTACCCAAATTCATTAAATTTACTACTTCTAGCCCTCCCAGCTTAGAAGTGCAGGTTTTGTCTCTTCTTTCTAAAATCAAGTCTCCACTTCCTCTCAGTTTGGTAACTGGATATTTACACTTGACTCCTGGGCCTAATTCTTTCCCGAACATGTGCCTAGTGCTCTGGTCCTTCCGAAAAGTAGGCACTGCTTTCTGCTTTGATTACAAAGTGCTGGAGGGCAGGAGTTGGTCTCATTCTGTCCTCTTTTCACAGTGTGAATGGAGTACATAACGGTACCAGAAGGCCGTTGATCAATGATTTTTCACAAGCTATACCTTCAGTTAGATGCAGCTGCTGTAAAACTGTTATCTTTTTTAGGCCTCTAGCATTCAGTAAATAATTGTTCCAACACATGAAATTTGTCCTACCAACTTGAAAGAATGAATACCTTTCCCAAGCAAATCTAATCCGGCCAGGTACAGTGTAACTCACCCAAAAGACTTAGCTCATTATGCTGCTATTGAACGTAGACTCACTATGGCTGCACTGCAAACTCCTAGCTGTGCACAAACTGGTGTTTGAAGCTCGTCACTGCCATGCTTCTCCTTATTTTGGAAAGGACTTTGCTACCTCTCCTGGCCCTATCTTCACTCTGTTTATAAAAGAAAACTGTGAAAAGACTAGGGGGTAAAAGAGGCAGTATCGCCTTTTGCTAGTTAGCGGTGACATCACACTGCTGAGGGTTTCCATCTGCTTATTTCAGAGCACGTGCTGGCCCTCTATACTGGATTGAGTAGCCCTGTGCAAAAAAAAAAAAAAAGGTGTTCTCCATTGCAATAAAAGTGATCTGAGTGTGCCTCTCAGTAGCACCAGTGGAGAAAAGGGGTGCCCACAGCAGGAGAGAGAGTAAATGGAGGGAGCGCACAGGCACGATCATGAGAGCGTGCAAGTAAGCAGGTGGGTGAGGAGAGCACGTGGCTTTGGGAAACACTGATGGGAATTCTAGCTCTGCGACCTACCCGCTGTGGGAGCTCAAGCGTTAAAAAAAATCCCCTGCCTTAGAAACACTTTTACCTAACATACGGGAACCTCAGGTTCCTGGTCCATATCAAACGGGAATCATACTCCTCCTCCTATTCAGAGGCACCATGTACTTGCACAGACTGTGCTGTTTACAAGGGACCTGCTGAGGAGTGACTGTGGACTGAAATCTAGCCTTACGCTCACCAGGACAGGTAACCAGGCACAGACTCCCTCTGCCTGGAGGAAAAGACAGTTTATCCTCATGATCGCAAAGGCACCAGTATACACTAGCTGTCAAGGTGGCCTGACTCAGATGATTTCTCATGAGGGTTTAAAAAGATGATATGGAGATTAATGCAAGAGTGTTTGACATTATAATATTTTGCCACTTTTCCAGTGCTTGTATTGCCTTTCTCTGAATAAACATTTTACTCTTTCTCACCCAAGAATCAACGCTGCCTAATGTGCATGGGCCCACATCTTTCCAGCACTGCTCCCAGGGAGGTGATCTCTCTCCCCTCAGTTTCAATGTGACAAATCTCTGGAAAGGCATCTGCTGGACCTGTCCACAGTCACAGGACCAGAAGGTAAAGCATTCTCATGATCAATCCTCGCTGTAACCACGTAAGGAGCAGGGAGGGCTACAGAACTCAGAGGGGAAACTTCTTGCCCCCCAGAAGATGAGTGGTATGAGAAGGAGATAAAATCAGTATTTTCACAATTCTCATTAATAATGAGCACTTGCTGTATGTATGCTGAGACTCCTGACAACTCCCATGAAATATGTAGAGACCAAAAAGCTAAAGTTTGTTTGACAAGAGAATACACAGGATTTGAGAACCATTACATCCATATAAACGAAGACAAAGAAAAAATTATAGTATTAATGAGTGTTGCTTTTGATGGGACTCATTCCTCTTTTCTGGATCCCACTTTTCATATCTCAAAAACGAAGAGATTAAGAAGGGGCCGTCACTGAGTGGTCAGGGAGGACGAGTGTGCGTCTTCTAAGATGAAGAAAAGGCCTGAATCCCCTCCTCTGACGCACCGGCAGTGCCTCGTTTTGGTGCACGTTTTTCCTCCCCCAGTGTTTTCACTGTTCTGTTGAATTCATATTGTGTAAAATGAAAAATGCTGACCTACACTGTTGTATGTATGTGTCAGAAACAGAAGTTACCTGAAAACATTTGAGGGAACTACTAATTGCATTCATTTGCTAATTAGCACTTCCTTTGTCACTGTAACACCAGACTGGGTTTTCCACTGGGAAACAAAACAAAACGAAAAGAAAGTAGAATGCTAGTTGCTATGAGGATACTAGGAACAAAGATACATGAAATGTGTGGGTATCATGCTAATATTTGAAGGCAGGGAGGCCAGTGAGGAAACAAACATACATATGTCCAAAATAACAGTCACTGCCTTTTCACTTAAACAGTGCTGATTCTATTTGACTACAGATCCACATGGAACAGACAGCTCATAAGAAATCAACTGGTATCTGAACGAAGGCAGTAGAGTGAGCAGAGGAATGGGATGAGGAAGGACTGTGATTACTTTGGAGGTTCTAATCATCAGGACACAGGAAAACCAGGATTTTTAACCACTGTGCTAAATATGTTTATACTAAAATGAAAAGCACATGTTTAAAATGATTAGACATAATAAGGTATTGGTCAAAGCACTGTAGGGTTGCCTTGTAATTTACTGTCACACATGGCCACAGTTCCATAAAATGTAGTACAGTAATCCCACCAGTTAGAGGCTGGTAAGTTTAGATGGGATAAATCTGCTCTTGATCCTTCCATTTTCATATAATCAGTGAAGAGGGCTGAAACATGCTAACAATACATATGGCTCTTTGCTTTTGTAGGAAGGCACCTTTAACAGCTGTTTAGAGATACTGCTGTGTGGTTTTTGCTTGTTTTAATATTTTAATCATCTAATTTCTTTTATTCCACTTGTTTTATTATCTTCTCCAATTACTGCTACAGAACAAGGCATAGAGTTTGCTGATTTTCTTCATTTCCTGTCACGAGTGCTACGTAAACCGTCAAACAGGTCCATTGGGGATAGAGAGTTGGGATAAGGGATGTTCTGTACCTTCATGATCTTACATCCAGAGGGTCAGCTAAAGACTCATTATAAGACTGTGCAGTCTTTCTTGTAAGAAGCTATTACAGTGAATATCTGAAGGTTATTGGAAAAGGAAGAAAGAGGCAGGGAAGGAGGGAAGAAACCAATCAGCCCAACTAGGTAAGTCTTAACATCAGGATTGAAGAATAAGAACCTGTTCATAGGAATTAAGGCCATGAGGGTGGAACCCCTGTGGAATCTAGGAGGGATGTGCTTCTGCAGAGAAGACACACCTGCAATGACATGGTATTATGCACAACCCAGAAATCACAGATTTTTGGCTACCACAGGGCCAAGTCTATCACTCGGAGGACCTAAACAAGCTTTAGCAACAAACTTTGCTCCTGAATAACTAAAATGTCTTTGCCTCTGACTGCAGCTGGCGTGATACATCAAAAGGCATAATTCATTTCAATAACTTGTTAGAGCAGCTTCCTTACCAGGAGATTGCTTGAGTCCTTTCTCAGACACTAGAATTAGCCTGCTTTTATCCAGGTACTCGCCTAGTACATGAGGCTTATTTTTGGGCAAGGCTGTTATGAAGCTGGCAAGTTGACCTCCTATAGATTAGCTCTGTTGTCAGACACAGACAGACCATTTGTGCACAGTCCCTGTGCCAGCCTTACCGTTTATCACCTTGGCCATGGAGGTGCCCTTAACAATAGTCCTTCTGGCCCATCAAAGGCAGAACACACATAGTGCTGAATAACTGAATATACATTATTTCTATTCATTAAACCAAATACAGAGTGTTAAAAGGTAAATAACCCACCAAGCAAAAGTCCAAGGCCAGATGGCTTCGCTGGTGAATTCTATCAAACATTTAGAGAAGAGTTAACATGTATCCTTCTGAAACTATTCCAAAAAAGTACAGAGGAAGGAACACTTCCAAACTCATTCTATGAGGCCACCATCAATCACCCTGACACCAAAACCAGACAAAGATACCACAAAAAAATTTATCAATCTCAGGCCAACATCACTGATGAACATAGGTGCAAAATCCCTACAAAGTACTACCAAACTGAATCCAGCAATACATTAAAAGGATTATACTCCTTGATCAAATGAGATGCAAAGATTTTTCAGTATCTGCAAATCAATCAATGGGAAAACACGACATTAATAGTCATCTCAACAGATGCAGAAAAAGAATTTTGATAAAATTCAACATTCATTTTAGGATAAAAACTCTCCAGAAAGTGAGTATAGAGGGAACATATCTAAACATAATAAAGGCCATATATGAAAAATTCACTGCTAACATAATATTAATAGTGAAAAGCTGAAAGCATTTCCCCTAAGATCAGGAATAAGACAAGGATTCCCACTCTTGTCACTTTTATTCAACATAGTTTTGCAAGTCCTAGCCACAGCAATCTGAGAAGAAAAGGAAATAAAAGGAATCCAAATTAGGAAGATGTGAAACTCACTTTTTGCAGATGACATGGTAACTATACATAGAAAATCCTAATGATGCTACCAGAAAACTTTATTCAAGATCATCAATGATTTGATAGTTGCAGGATACAGAAATCTGTTGCATTTCTATGCGCTAACAACAAACTATCAGAAAGAGAAATTAAGGAAACAATTTCATTTACCATCACATCAAAAAGAAAAATAATACCTAGGAATAAACCTTCCCAAGGAGGCAAAAGACCTGTACTCTGAAAACTATGAGACACTGTTGAAAGAAATTGAAGATGACAAAAACAAATGGAAAGATGTACTATATTCTTGAATTTGGAAGAATTCGTTTTAAAATGACCATACTACACAAGGCAACTCACAGATTCAGTGCAATCCCTATCCAATCACCAATTGCATTCTTCACAGAATTGGAAAAAATTATTTTTTTACTTTGTATAGAATCACAGAAGACCCCAAATAGCCAAAACAATACTGAAAAAGAAGAATGGAGCAGAAGGAATCATGCATGCTCCCTGACTTCAGACTATACTACAAGGCTACAGTAAGCAAAACCATATGGTACAGGCACAAAAACAGATGTATAGATCAAGGGAACAGGCTAGCAAGTCCAGAAATAAACCTACGCCCTTATGGTCAATTAGTCTACAACAAAGAAGGCAATAATACATGTAAAAAATGAAATTAGAACATTCTCTAACACCGTGTACAAAAATAAACTCAAAATGTATTAAAGACCTAACTGTACTGCTGGATACTACAAAACTCTTAGAGGACAGCATAGGCAGAACACTCTGTGATATAAATTGTAGCGATATTTTTTTGGATCTGTCTCCTGGAGTAATAGAAATAAAAGCAAAAATAAACAAAAGGGATCTAACCAAACTTAAAAGCTTTTACACAGCAAAGGAAACCATAAACAAAATGAAAAGGCAACTTACCAAATGGGAGAAAATATTTGCAAGTGATGTGACTGACAAGGGATTAAATTTAAAACATATATAGACAGCTCATACAGTTCAATATATATATATATAAAAAAAACCAGCAATCAAAAAATTGGCAGAAGCCTAAATAGACATTTCTTCAAAGAAGACATACAGATGGCCAACAGGCACATGAAAAGATGGTTGCTAATCATTAAAGGAATGCAAATCAAAACTACAGTGAGGTGTCACCTTACATCAGTCAGAATGGCCATCATCCAAAAGTTTACAAATAATAAATGCTGGAGAGGGTATAGAGAAAAGGGAACCCTCCTACACTGTTGGTGGGAATGTAAATTGGTGCAGCCACTATGGAGAAGAGTCTGGAAATGGACCTAGAGATTATCATAATAAATGAAGTCAGTCAGACAGAGAAAGGCAAGTATCATATGATATCACTTATATGTGGAATCTAAAAAACATGACACAAATGAATTTATTTACCAAACAGAAATAGACTTATAGGCATGAAAACAAACGTACGGTTACCAAAAAGGAAAGGGGATGAGGGATAAATTAAGAATTTGAGATTAACAGATACACATATAAAATAGATAAACAACAAGGTCCTACTGTATAGCACAGGGAACTATATTCAGTATCTTGTAATAACCTATAATAGAAAATATTCTGGAATATAGTATCTATATATTGATATATAACTGATATATTACTTCACTGAACAGCTGAAACTAACACAACACTGCAAATCAAGTATACTTCAATTTTAAAAAGTAAATAAGACCAACAAGTAAATGTAGACTTGAAATTACACTTTTGAGCTTTACATTTATAAGTGATTCCTACTATTCTATCCAACCATATTTACCCACTTCCTGGCACAGACCCCTAACTTCAGCCAAATTAGTACATATATTTTTATATTTTTCCCATCTCATATTATGTGCATGCCACACTACTCACGTAGACTTACCTCTGCACTTTCTCTATCACCACTGTATACTCTGACAGTCCTTCTAGACCCAGCAAAAATCTCACATTCCCCCAAAGTGTGTTTTAATCTTTGTGGTTCTGCAAACATCCTGTTTATATAGTTTGTCAAGTTACACAAAGCAATGCCTTCTTATTTTCCTCCCATTATCCTCCTAAACTATTGTTTTACTCTTTTGCTATAACACATATTTTCGCTAGTTGTTTCCCTGACATTTTTTGAAGGCATATATCTTATTTCAAATTTCTGTATGTTCCAATAATGCCAAGCTTGATCAAAACATCAATAAATATTATTAACAGGTATGTTTATATTTTTATTATTTAAATTTTACCTGATGTCTTAACCTTTGATAAGAAGTTCTGGTCAAGTAAAACTGTGAACTGATGAGCATCAATTATTGCCATGGTTTCTACAATGTCTGAATAAAACATTTTAAGAATTCCAGAGAAAACTATTTTTCTAAATAATTTTTTACATTGCAGACATTATGTATGGTCTAAATCTTATTTACATATTATATGCACTACAGCGTTCCAATTCCAGGTAATATGGAGTTAACCCAAGATGAAGGTAACAGTTTCTCTTAACTGAACTTAACTATAAAACCTGAACAAAATTCACAGCCCCATTATTTGAGAACTCTGAAAAGTAAATAGCACAGATGGATCAGAGAAGGATACCAGAATTTGAGTCACCACTGAACCAGCAGTGAGTATCCCACTTTTTTGTGTGTCCCCAGTCTGCAGCCTGGAAGTGGGCATTATAAAGAGCAGAGAGTGAGACTTCCAGGAGAGCCTGGATGGGGGGGTCATGAAAGGACGCTCTTAAAACTCAGAGAGAGTGGACTAAATCCACCCCTTGACCTTCTTTCTCTTTTCCCTCTGTTCTTTCACACCCCAGTCACCAGGAAGTGCCATGGTGCAGATGTTGGAGGCAGTGACAGTGGTTGGCGATGATGTGTGCAAGAGCCAAAACTCTGAGGGCAGGAAACATTTAGCTCCTTCTAGTGCAGCTGTGGCAACACCCAGTTGCCTTTTTTCACTTTTTCTTTCTCTCTCTCCAAGACCTCCCACTAATTGGCCCCAGATGTGGTACAAGTCATGAAAGTAGGTGGTCTCTGGCTGAACAATTGAAAAGAGGTGCTTAGGGAAAATACTGGGGTAATGGAAAGTAAGGAGGAAATGACACCATAAAGTGTATGCATCCCTAGGCTCAATCCTCAAACAGTATATACATGGATCTGATCCTAATTAACACACCAAAACCTTGAGAACTTCAACTGCTGTGTACACCTTTGCCCAGATCCCAGAGCGACCTGAGTAGTGCACAAGTGGGACAGACCTGGACAATGCTGCAACATCAGGGAAAACCGAACTGACACTGGGACCACTGGCCACAAAAGGTCGAAACTAAATACAGGCATACCTCATTTTACTGCAAGGCACTTTCTTGTACTTCAACACTGTGTTTCCTACAAATCAAAGATTTGTGGCAACCGTGCATCGAGCAATTCTAATGGCGCCGTATTTCCAACAGCATTTGTTCACTTCGTATTTGTTACATTTTGGTAATTCTTGCATTATTTCAAACTTTTTTTTATTATTAATACATTTGTAATGGTAACTCTGATCAGTGATCTTTGATGCTACTACTGTAATTGTTTTGGGGCGCCATATAAGATGATGAACTTAACAAATACTGTTCTGACTGCTCCAGTGACCAGCTGATCCCCTGACTTTCTTCTCCTCGGGCCTCTCTGTTCCCTGAGACACAACAATATTGAAATTAAGCCAGTTAATAATCCTACAATGGCTTCTAAGTAACCAAGTGAAGGAAGAGCTGCATGTCTCTCACTTTACATCAAAACCTAGAAACAATGAAACTTAGTGAGGAAGGCATGTTGAAAGCCAGATGGGCCAAAGCTACGCCTCTTATGACAAATAGCCAAGTTGTGAATGAAAAGTTCTTGAAGGAAGTTGAAAGTGTTACTGCAATGAACACACAAATGATAAGAAAGCAAAACAGCCTTAATGCTGACAGAGAGTTTCCATGGTCTGAACAGAAGACTGAACCAGCCACAACATTCCTTTAAGCCAAAGCCTAATCCAGAGCAAGACCCTAACTCTCTTCAATTCCATGGAGGCTGAGAGAAATGAGGAAGCTTCAAAAGAACAGTTTGAAGCCAGCAGTTTGTTTGGTTCATGAGGTTAAGGAAAAGAAGCCACCTTCATAACGGAAAAGTAGAAGGTGAAGCGGCAAATGCTGATGCAGAAGCTGCCACAAGTGACCCAGAGCATCCAGCTAAGATCACTCATGAAGGCGGCGACACCACACAACAGATTTTCAAGGCCGTCAGAACAGCCTTCTACTGGGAAATGCCATCTAGGGCTTTTATAGCTACAGAGAAGAAGTCAATGCCCAGCTTTACAACTTCAAAGAACAGCGGGCATTTTTGTTAGGGGTGAATGCAGCGAGTAACCTTTGGTTGAAGCCAGTACTCATTTACCATTTCAAAACCTCCTAGGGCCCCGAAGAATTATGCTACATTGTGCTCTGTCAGTGGAGCAACAGAGATGTGCTGGGTGTGACAGCACTGCTCTTTACCACATGGTTTACTGAATACTTTAAGCCCACTGTTGAGACTTACTGCTTAGGGAAAAAAAAGAAAAAAGACTCCTTTCAAAGTATTACTGTTCATTGGCAAGGCACCTGGTTACCCGAGAGCACTGATGGAGGTGTACCATGTGATTAATGTTGTTTTTATGCCTGCTAATGCAACATCTATTCTGCAACCTATGGATCAAGGAGTAAATCCAACTTTGTAAAAGTCTTAAAGCTAAAGAAATTTGTTTTTTTAAGGCTATAGCTGCCATAGATAGTGATTCTTCTGATGGATCTGGACAAAGTAAATTGAAAACCTTCTGGAAACGATTCAATTCACCATTCTAGATGCCATTAAGAACATCTGTGATTCATAGGAAGAGGTCAAAATGACAACATTAACAGAGGTTTGAAAGAAATTGATTCCAACACACACGGATGACTTTGAGGGGTTCAGGATTTCAGTGGAGGAAGTCACTGCAGATGTGGCAGACACAGCAGAACTAGAATTAGAAGTGGAGCCAAAAGATGTGGATTGCTGTAGTCTCATGACAAGACTTTAACAGATGATGAGTTGCTTCTTATGGATGAACAAAGAAAGCAGTTCCTGAAGATGGAAACTATTCCTGGTGAAGACTGTTAAAATGACAACAAAGCATTCAGAGTATCGCATGAACTTAGTTGATAAAGCAGCGGCAAGATTTGAGAGGACTGACACCAGTACTGAAAGAAGTTCTACTTTGGGTAAAATGCTATCAAACAGCACTGCACACTACAGAGAAATTGTGAAAGGAAGAGTCAGCCAATGCAGCAAACTTAACTGCTGTCTTACTTTAAAAAACTGCCGCAAACACCGCTCTGATCAGTCAGCAGACATTGACATTCAGGCAAGACCCTCCACCAGCAAAAAGATTACAACTTGCTAGAGGCTCAGATGATGGTTAGCACTTTATAACAATAAGGGTTTTTAAAATTAAGGTATGTACATTATTTTTAGACATAATTCTATTTCACATTTACTAGACTACAGTATAGTGTAAACGTAACTTTTATGCACATTGGGAAACAAAATTTGTGTGACTCACTATTGCAACAGTTGCTGTCTGGAACTGAACCCACAACATCTCTGAGATACACCTGCACCAACTTTCTTCACAGGATTTGAACAAGACCCAGAGTCTCTCACAGACATAGTAAATAAACTTATGGTTACTGGGGGGAAAGAGGGTGGGAAGGGATAAATTGAGAGTTCGAGATTTGCAAATATTAACTACTATATATAAAATTGATAGAAAAAAATTTCTTCTGTATAAGCACAAGGAACTGTATTCAATATCTTGTAGTAACCCATTATGAAAAAGAATATGAAAGCAAATTTATGTATGTTACACATATGACTGAAACATTATGCTGTACACCAGAAAGTGACACATTGTAACTGACTATACTTCAATTAAAAAAAAAACTTTAAAAAAGTATAAAAGGTCAGAGAAACTGGAAAAAAAAAGGACTCAGTCTCATAATGTAATACTCCAAATGTTCCAATGTATAATGAAACGTGAAAAATCTCAATTTGCATCAGGAAAATCAACAGATGTCAGTGATGGAATGATACAGATGCTGAAATTATCTGACAGATTTTAAATCAGTTGCTATAAAAATTCTCACTCTTGAAAGAAATATATTCAATACAACACAGTAATACTATTAGATGAAGGACTAGGTTCACAACAAAAGTACCATATTCATAGAACTTTTTTTTCCAAACTAGCTTCATTTTTAAAAATCAAGATATATTTCCCACAAAATATTTTTAAATGTATACAGTGTATCATTTTAAGCTGCACAATTCAGTATATCCACAAGATTGTAAAAGCATCACTACTATCTAATTCTGAAACATTTTTATAATTGCAAAGGGAAACTCCATACCCGATAGTAGTCACCCCTCATTCCTTCTCACTGTATCCCCCAAGTTAGCTTCATTTTGCCACTTTCTAAACAGCTTTCATTAGACCACATCAGGTTAATTTGAAATAATAGTATGATGGTATCAGTCTATGACTTACATTACCTGCATATTGTGATAAATATGATTTAAATCCTTAGCTACTATTAGATTTTTTTTTCCTTCAGTAACAAGGTACAGAAATGCATATAGAGGTAAGACTGGTAAGTTCTCAATGTCATTTGTGGTATAAACTTTCTCTGTAATCATCGCCATGTCTTAGAATATTTAGAAGTTTGAGAGTACAGAAGGCATAGAGAAACTGCTCTTCATTACTGATTTATAATGGAAATACCAGACATATTTAAAATTATGTAGAAGTGTGTTTTTAATTTAGCTTGAAGAAGTGCCCATTTGATAATAGGGCTGTGTAATAAAAGAAATTCTAGGAGGAGGTGCTCACAGTGCCTTTGGCGAACATTTGTTCCTGTTTCCAGGCTGGGTTGTTCCATCCACTTCCTTCCCAACAAAATAAAACCATCCATACATCTTTTAAATTGGTCTATTTCTGGAAATTTGATACTGTCTTGAAGTCAACCTACTTCTAAATATTCATTAATCTGTTATTTTTCTGTATAAAATAAAGTTTTATCAAAATGCCCTTATTTACATTCAATACCCTTTCATAGTGTTTTAGAAACTGAACAGTAGGCTATGAGGGTAGATCATAATTTGCCAGAAGATAAAGCATAGGAGTAAAATCACGTATTATTTGATGACTGGTAGACCATAAAAAGTAGGCAGTAGGTCTTGTGCACATGAAATCCCTAATATAATATAAATTATCTAACAGTTTTTGAAACCCCATCAGAATTTTGAATATTATCAAACAATTCCTAAGTGCAATACAATTTTTATTTTTGTGGCATAAAAATCCACAAAACAGAGAGAACTAATTTAATTATACATTTTTGCCAGAAAAGAAGCCTACAATTTTTTAAAAATCTATCTTCTTGATTGAATAATGCACTATATTTGAGTCATACCATTTACATATGAATACTATAATTAATTGACTTCCCACATTTGAGTATGTGTACAGGACTGTGTGAGTTGATTCGAGAGTGTGTGTGTGTGTGTG
Organism: Camelus dromedarius; assembly: GCF_036321535.1. NCBI lineage: Eukaryota > Metazoa > Chordata > Mammalia > Artiodactyla > Camelidae > Camelus > Camelus dromedarius. The sequence continues at coordinate 28,411,192 of NC_087450.1, forward strand.
TATGTGTGTAAATAAATATAGATACACATATGGTGATAGATCAAATAATTATTTTCAGCAAAGAAAAAACAATTATGTGCCTCATGGATGTTGGTCCTGTTTACAATTCTGTCTTGAAGGATTAGGATTTGTTAGCTTATAAAAAACTGAGTTTATTATGGGTATCAATTAAATGCTTCCTAGGGCTGAATCTATGATGTGAAATAATCATACCTATGCAATGTAAGAATTAAATAATCCATTCTGATTACTAATATACCTATAAAAGTAGGAATGCTGATTTCTAGGTAAGTTTTGGCTTGGTGAAAAATAAACAAAACCTATTTAATGATCATTAATTATATACAGTGTGTGGATATATGTATAAATAAATTGCATATAAATTATTTTTAATAGCATATCAAAGTAAATATATTCTAAAATAAGAAATGTATAATAAAATCACCTGAAAAATCTCTTCTTTTGAGGGATTCAAGTACTTCCCAAAGGTAGAACTGAGAAGATACACTTTGATACTAACATATCTGTAATGCATGCTCATAATTTGCTTGATTTCATTTTGAAAAGTTTTTTTTTCCCCACAGAATATTACAGAGCCCTGATGCACATTCAAAGATGTGTGAAATACAGCACACAACTCTTAACTTTATAGTACTATGATGTGGATAAAAAATGGCTATGAAAGCTTAGGTTCACCCTTGGTATGTATAAAATCTACCTGACAGCTACTGAAATGCGATAGCTGAAAAATCCAAAAGTGCTTCCAGTCTTACATAACAAATGTTCTTTACTGACTTTTGAATTTCCCCTGGTAGAAAGAAGTTGTTAGCTGGACACTCATCAACCTTCAGTATACGTAACTTCTTTGTTGTGGTTGTCAACAACACAACCAAATGACTCCTAAAAGTTAATCACAGGCACTTAGGAGAAATGAAGTATGCATCTGCAGTAGGAATTCAGGTTCAAGGTGAGGCAAGCAAGGATCTTACAGGAGTCTCCTTTTTCAATATACTAGAAAAACAGATTTCTCTGGCATTCTGAAATGATTGACAATTTTAAGCAGTACCCTGAAATGATTCAGTTGTACATCTCCTGGGGAACACTTTGATCAGACGGTTCCATCATGAGATTACTTCTCAGGAAGATTACCGGATGTCACCCCAACATGTGCAGTCAGGCCTACTTCAAATTTCTGTCAGGAAAAAGCAACCGAACCACTCAGCAGATCTGAATGACAAGAGGGAGACTCCCCTGCAGGAAAAAACATTTTCTGCAGATCTATTCAAGTTTTTAGAATTAGAATATTTTGAGTACTACAGAGTCCACAAAATATACATTAAAATCCCCCAAAATGTTAATGCCACAAAGCTCCAACAGTGAGAATTTTAGAGAAATCTTCATGTTTCTCAACAACAGTGCTACTACCATTTTTGTTTTTTTTTTCTTTTGAAAGTTTTATTATTGTGGTATATCTGACATACAATGATCTTCACATGGGAAGTATGCCATTTGATAAGTCTTGAAAAACCATAACTACAATGAAAATAGTGGGCAGATCTGTTGTTTCCCAAAGTTTGTTGTATCTCTATACTTTCTCGGTCCTTCCTTCCCTATCACCCATCTCCCAGGCAACAATTGCTCTGCTGTCACTAAAGATTAGTTTGCATTGTCCTGAGTTTTATATAATTGGAAACATAAATTACATAATCTTTCATATCTGGCTTCTTTTACTCAATATAATTATTTTGAGAGACATATCCATGTTGTTGAATGTATCAGTATTTCATACTTTTTTATTGATTAATAGCATTCCATTGTATAGATATACCACAGTCTGGCCATACAGATATTGTTGAACATCTTGCATGTTTCCAGGTCTTGGCTACTACAGAATAGTCAGATATGAACATTTGTGTTTAGGTCTTTATGTGGACATACACTATTTTTTTTTTCAGTTAATACCAAAGAGTGGAATGCCTCCTTCATTTGGTAAGTGTGCAAGAAATTGCCAGGTTATTTTCCAAAATGTTTATACCATTTTACATAAACACCAGTATTTGAGGGTTTTGGTTCTTCCATATCCTCACCAACAATTGGTATAAACAGTCTTATGTAATTTTAACCATTCATCAGCCATGTAGTGGTAAAGCACCGTCTTTTCATTTCCGTTTCCCCAATGACTTTTGATATTGAGGATCTTTTTCTGTGCTTACTGACCATCTGTGCATCTTCTTTGGTGAACAGTCTGCTCAGTTTGCCCATTTTTGACTGGGTTTTTTAAAATTATTATTGGTTTTGAGATCTTAAACAGTATCCTACGTTCAAGTCTTTTTATCAGTTATGTTTTGAAATCTGTGCGTATAAAACATGGTTGGCTGAGGGTCTCCAATACAAACTCAGTAGCTGAAAATTTTTACTAAAAGCTGATCTCTCTTTTGCAAGTAACTAAGGATAAAAAGGATTTTAAACTTATTAGTACTGAGTAAGCAAGTCTTATTTCTGAGTCTTAAGAGTAAGGCTTTTTTCTGTAGTGTAGTGATTATAAGCAGTTGCTACAGTTACTCTGCTTGGACTGAAAGTCACTCAGCTACATCCCAGCTGTGTGGTCTTATACATACTTTCAAAATTCTTCATGGCTGTTTTGTAAAATGTGATAATACTAGTGGCTGTCTCATAGCACTGTTATAGGGGTTAAATCCATTTATGCACATAAAGCATACAGGGAATGCTCAATACATGGTCACTGCTGTTTATTTAATACATTCGTTAATACTACTCACTCACCTCTCCCTAGAATCTGTCTGTTATGAGACCTCATTTAGCCTGGGCACCCTCTCAGGCTGATGTCTTACCCTAGGAGGAATGAACTTCAGAGGCCACAGGCTGTCAGGAGGAAGAAATTACGTTCTTGAGGTTTTTGTATCAGAGAAACTGTATGAATTAGTTTCTTGGCTCTATCGATAAAGCCTCGATAGAGCCAAGAGAGGCTGCTGATCAAAATCAGGGTACTTAGGCACAGAAGAAGGAAGAGCAGCCCGTATTTATGTTCTGCCTTCCATCAAGGCAGTTTGTTTCAGTTCATCAGTTTACTCCCACAGCTGGATCCTGACACTGAATTTACTTGAACATCTCTCTGAAATGACAGCGTGTCAACTCAGAGTGGAAGAGGAGTGCACACACTGGGGCCTTAACTTTTATCTTACTAGATTAAAACAGAAACTCTCCCCAAATACTTGCTGACTGAATCTTTTTCTCAAAATAAGTTTCCAAATTGGCCAACGGATGGCTTATGGAAGTAAAACTTTCAGGACCTTCATTTTCAGAAAATGTGGTGAATCACCTTGGTTTAAGCCTGAACAGTGACTTTGAAATATGTCTACCCACCAAAAAAAAAACCCAAAAAAGTGTGAGAAAGGGATAATGGATATGAGGTGAAGTAGGCTGGGAGCCACATGGAAGGATATGAGAAGACATGAGTCTGGCATTTGGGAAAACCGCAGGAAATGTTTTTAATAGTCAAATGAGCTTTTTGTTAGCACCAGGAAACACTTAAAAGTATGTCATCCCTACAGACTGTGAGTTGGGTGAGGGCTAAAGACCATAGCCCTTTTATTCAGCATTTTCTGTGCAGTGCCTACCACTGTGTTTATTATATAGCAAAAGCTCAAATGAAGATATAGAGTGTGTATTTGCAAATGCTCACCTTTATCCTTCACTCTCCACAGTGCAAAATTCAGCTTACCAAGTTTTCCTTCTCCTCTAAAATCCTTTTTTTTTTTGGGAGAATTATGTTTTACCTGGCAGACTTGCTGAGAAATCAAGCCTGAAAAGCACCATCTCACATAGCTGAGGGGCTTCTCCAAAGAGGTAAGGAAGGAACCAGGATACATAGGAGTTTTTGCTAAAATCCAGATGGCCAGAACATCAAAAGATTACTGTTCATTAAAGAAAATCAGGTATCTGAGATTAATGAATTTAAAACTTTTCTGTATATGGGAAGATGCAACAGTCTGGGCTCACTGAAATCAGTCCTTTGATACACATTGTAACGATCTTGGGCCAACATCCTCTTTTTCTTTCCATCCAGGATCCCCTCAGGATGCAGTCAGGGGTGGCTGCAGTGGCTGATGGCCACAACACTTTCAAAATTATTTTTTATTTTTTTTTTGTGGGTTTTTTTTTCAACATTTTTTTATTGATTTATAATCATTTTACAATGTTGTGTCAAATTCCAGTGTTCAGCGCAATTTTTCAGTTATTCATGGACATACACACACTCATTGTCACATTTTTTTCTCTGTGAGTTATCATAACATTTTGTGTATATTTCCCTGTGCTATATACAGTGTAGTCTATTCTACAATTTTGAAATCCCAGTCTATCCCTTCCCACCCTCCACCCCCCTGGTAACCACAAGTCTGTATTCTCTGTCTGTGAGTCGATTTCTGTCCTTTATTTACGCTTTGTTTTTGTTTGTTTGTTTGTTTTTGTTTTTGTTTTTTAGATTCCACATATGAGCGATCTCATATGGTATTTTTCTTTCTCTTTCTGGCTTACTTCACTTAGAATGACATTCTCCAGGAGCATCCACGTTGCTGCAAATGGCATTATGTTGTTGGTTTTTATGGCTGAGTAGTATTCCATTGTATAAATATACCACAGCTTCTTTATCCAGTCACCTGCTGATGGACATTTAGGCTGTTTCCATGTTTTGGCTATTGTAAATAGTGCTGCTATGAACATTGGGGTGCAGGTGTCATCCTGAAGTAGATTTCCTTCTGGATACAAGCCCAGGAGTGGGATTCCTGGGTCATATGGTAAGTCTATTCCTAGTCTTTTGAGGAATCTCCACACTGTTTTCCAAAGTGGCTGCACCAAACTGCATTCCCACCAGCAGTGTAGGAGGGTTCCCCTTTCTCCACAGCCTCTCCAGCATTTGTCATTTGTGGATTTTTGAATGACGGCCATTCTGACTGGTGTGAGGTGATACCTCATTGTAGTTTTGATTTGCATTTCTCTGATAATTAGTGATATTGAGCATTTTTTCATGTGCTTTTTGATCATTTATATGTCTTCCTTGGAGAATTGCTTGTTTAGGTCTTCTGCCCATTTTTGGATTGGGAAAATTATTTTTTATTGAAGTGTATGATTTACAATGTTGGGTTACTTTCAGACATACAGCAAAGTAATTCAGTTATATATGTACATACCAACGGTTCTGGACGTTTTGTTTGTTAGGGGTTTAATTACTGGTTGAATTTCAGTGCTGGTAATTGGTCTGTTCATATTTTTATTTCCTCTTGGTTCAGTCTTGGAAGATTGTTTCTTCCTAAGAATCTGCCCATTTCTTCTAGGTTGTCCATTTTACTGGCATATAGTTCCTCATAGTAGTCTCTTGTGGTCCTTTGTATTCCTGTGGTGTCAGTTGTAACTTCTCCTTTTTCCTTTTTAACTTTATGGACTTGGGCCTTCTCCCTTTTTTTCTTCATTAGTCTGGCTAGAGGTTTTATCAGTTTTGTTTATCTTTTCAGAGAACCAGCTTTTAGTCTCATTGATCTTGCCTATTTATTTTTTTAATTCTCTATTTCATTTATTTCTGCTCTGATCTTTAGGATTTCTTTCCTTCTACTAATTGTGAATTTTGTTTGTTCTTCTTTCTCCAGCTGCTTTAGGTGTCAAGTTAGTTTGTTTGAGATTTTTCTTGTTTCCTGAGGTAAGCTTGTATCATTATAAACTTCCCTCTTAGAACTGCTTTTGCTGCTTCCCATAGATTTTGGATCATCGTGTTTTTGTTTTCATTTGTCTCTAGGCATTTTCTGATTTCCTCTTTGATTTCTTCAGTGATCCATTGATTGTTTAGTAGCATATTATTTACCCTCCACGTGTTTGTGTTTCCTGCAGGTTTTTTCTGGTAGTTGATTTCTAATGTCACAGTGTTGTGGTTGGAAAAGATGCTTGATATGATCAACTTTCTTAAGTTTACTAAGGCTTGCTTTATGGCTTAGCAGGTGATCCATCCTGGGAAGTGTTCCATGTGCACTTGAAAAGAATGTATATTCTGCCACTTTTGGATAGAATGCTCTACAAATACCAATTAAGCACACCTTGTCTAATGTGTCATTTAACTTCTCTGTTTACTTGATTTTCTGTATGGATGATCTGTCCATCAATGTAAGTGGGTGTTAAGGTCCCCCAGTATTACTGTTACTGTCAGTTTCTCCTTTTATGTCTGTTAACCTTTGCTGTATATATTGAGGTGCTCTAGTGTTGGACACCCTAATTGTAGCTCTGCAAAGCCCATTTTGAACTTCCAACCTCCAGACCTGGATAGACTCAACATCATGACAGCAGAGTAGAGGTATGTGGAGCACACTGCTCCCACAAATACATCAAAAACACATCTGCATGTAGAACACATCTCACAGAATACCTACTGAAAGCTTGCAGAGCTCATCAAACCACAGCTGCAAGAAAGAGCCCCCACATAATTGGGTAGGACAAAGGGAGAGGGAGAAGAGGAGGAATTGGGACGGGAGCTGTGAAAGAGGGAAGTTTCCCTCATCCTGGAAGTCTCATTCACTGGCTAGTCAGTTTCTAGGACAGATAATGAGCTTTAGAGGATGGAGAGTGTGGGAGCTGCCTTGTGGACCCTCATGGTAGATCAGCACAGGTGGTCCTGGTCACTTCACCACAGTTCTCAGCCAAGACACATGCACAGTGACTGGGTGCTGAAACTCAGGCTTCAGCTGATAGACCTGGGGACAGGATTGGATTTGGTCTCATGGAGATAGCCTGAAGAGCCGGGAACATGGCCTGAGCCACAGCTTGGGGCATGCATAGGACAGAACGTGGGTCCTCAGGTCACCACTGGAGCCCCATTGTCAACACAGGCAGGGAGGAGTGTGTGGCTCTGGCTGCTGTGGGTTCTGGGAACTTTGTGGGCACACACACACACACAGGTGGGGTTGGAATGTGAGCCAATTATTGGCAATCCCACTGCAGGTTCCACAGCTCCAGTGGGTTCTTACTCAAACAGCTTTTGGGACTAGGACCCCAGGGCATGCCAGAGGGACACCTGAGCTAGTTGTTTGCAGGCTCAGGGAACCTGGCTACTGAGGGTTTAGGCGCTCGTGGCTCTGTAAGCCAGTATGCGTGCATACCTTAAAGCCGAGTACTGAAGCCTGGAAGTGAAGGTGGCCGTCGAGGACATTGCCAGCAACAGAGATCTTTGTGGGTGCACACAGTGGGTAGCAGGCAGGGTCACAGAACTGAACATCCTGACAGACAGCTCGTGGGGAAGAACATGTTGGCAGCTCCTTTCTCAGTGGGACCCCTCCAGTCCTGCCTACCTCACACCACGGCTTAGAACTCCATTTGAGGGCTTCTACTCCAACAACTGGGGAGCAGACCCCGCCTCCAACAGGGCTGGGACAACCACAGGGCAAGGAGGAGGCCCTGCCCAGCATCCAGTGCAGACTCTGGTCACAACACCAAACACGCCCCCCAGCACTGGGACAAGGACCAGCACACCCTGAGGTATAAGATCAGAATGGAAATGTATAAAATAGAGATTTAAAAAAACAAAAAATGAATCAATAAAAAACTGAGCCCTTGTTTTTAAAGGATAAACAAAACTTATTAGGAAACCACACAAGACCCAGAGTTGCCAAAACAATCCTGAGGAAAAAGATAAAAGCTAGAGGCATAGCTCTCCCAGACTTCAGACAATACTACAAAGATATAGTAATCTAATCAGCGTGGCATTGGCACAAAAACAGACATACAGATCAGTGGAACAGAATGAAGAGCCCAGAAATAAACCCACACACTTCAAGTAGATTAATCTTCAACAAAGGAGGCAAGAATATACAATGAGAGAAGAGTCTCTTCAGTAAGTGGTGTTAGTAAAGCTGGATGCTGCATGTAAATCAATCAGTGAAATTACAACACTCCCTCACACCATACATAAAAATAATCTGAAAAAGGCTTAAAGAGTTAAATATAAGACATGATACCATACAACTCCTAGAAGAGAACATAGGCCAAACTTTCTCAGACATAAATCGCAGTAACGTTTTCTTAGTCTCCCAAGGAAAAAGAAAGAAAAGCAGAAATAAATGAGACCAAATCAAACATAAGCTTTTGCACAGCAAAGAAAACCACCAACAAAATGAAAAGACAACCCTATTGACTGAGAGAAAATATTTACAAAGGATTCCACTGACATGGTATTAACTTCCAAAATATACAAATAGCTCATACAGCTAAAAAAAAAAAAAAAAAAAAAAAAAAAAAAGACCAGGCACATGAAAAGATGCTTCACATTGCTAATCATTAAACACAAATCAAAACTACAATGAGGTATTACCTCACACTGGTCAGAATGGCCATCATCAAAAAATCTGCAAATAATAAACGCTAGTGAGGGTACAGGGAGAAGGGAACGCTGGTGGGAATGTAAACTGGTTCAGTCTCTATGGAGAAGAGTCTGGAGGTTCCTTAAAAACCTAGAATTACCATGTGATCCACCACTGCCACTCCTGAGATATATCTGGAGAAGAGGAAAGCTCTAATTCAAAAAGATACATGCACCCCAATGTTCACAGCAGCATTATTTACAACAGCTGAGACATGGAAGCAACTGCGATGTCCATTGACAGAGGAACGGATAAAGAAGATGTGGGATTACACACACACACACACACACACACACACACGAATATAACGCCACGTGATGGACCTAGAGATTACTATACTAAGTGAAATAAGCCAGAAAGAGAAAGAAAAATATACCATATGATACCACATATGTGGAATCTAAAAAAAAAAAAATCACAAATGAACTAATTTACAAAACAGATTCAACAGACATAGAAAACAAACTTAAGTTACTAAAGGAGAAGAGTGGGGGAGGAGCGATAAATTGGGCACATGGGATTAACTGATGCACACGACTATATATAAACTAAACAACAAAAACCCACTATATAGCACAGGAAACTATATTCAATATCTTACAATAAACTATAATAGAAATAATTATAAAAAGACTATAGATATGTATGTATAATGGAATCATCTTGCTGAACATCTGATACTAACACAGTATTGTAAATCAACTAACCACACTTAAGGAGAAGTTAGGAGTCCAGGATAACATGGTAAATTAAGTGGTAGACCCAGAATTCATATTCAGACCTCACTGACTCTTCTGTCTCTGTGACATTGTCACTATTTATTGGATGATATCTAATAAATGCCAGGCAAAAGTGCAAGGCACTCATAAGTGTCAGTTATAAATATGTCTTAACTGTTATTTGTAAATTGATTTGCTTTTTTTTTCAAAATTCAAGTACCATTTTTAAGGCACTGTAGAGTACACATTTTGAAAAATTGTACTAGGTTTTTAACATACCACATGTAGTTTTATAACTTTTTTGTAACCTGGATTTATAAGAATCCTTTTGCTTAAACCTAGATAAATTTATACTAAATTCTTCACCATGGTGGGTGGTGTCATTTATGAGCTTCAGGGCACATTTTGACATACATTATCCAGAGCACATATCTGAAGCAGATACAGATAAGTAGGTAGATAGTTGTACACATCCAGTTAAAATGAAATACCCCTTCTTGTGGATGGTTAACATGCATCTTCAAAGTCTCCCTGAAATCATTTGTGCATTTAAAATTTACAGATGGTGAGTTTGATAGAAGAGAACCATAAGTAATATTTTGAAACAAATCTACCAATAGAACAATGACATGACTACGGAAAAAATGATTATATTTTGCATGGCAGAACAAAGATGCAATTGCCATAAACATAAAGCTGAGCTGTCCTCTAACCAATAGATTTGAATTTCATCTCAGTTGTGAGAAGCACTTTTAATATTCTTCAGAATGCTGTTTGTGGATATTTTTCTCATGAACTAACACTTATAAAGTCACAAAAACTATATGAGACTGCTATGCACTGAATTCTGTTCCCCTTCCCCAATTCATTTGTTGAAGCCCTAATTGCCAGTGTGACTGTATTTGGGAGATAAAGCCTACAAGGAAGTAATTAAGTTTAAATGAGATCATAAGGGTGGGGTCATGATCCAACAGGATAAATGTCCTTATAGAAAAAGTCAATGAAGAGCTGTCTCTCTCCACCATTTAAGGTCACAGTGAGAAGTCTGCCATCTATAAGCTGGGAAGAAAGTCTCTCCAATTATGTTGGTGCCCTAATCTCAGACTATCAGCCTCCAGAACTATGAGAAATAAGTTTATGTTTAAGCCATACATCTGTGGTATTTTGTTATGGCAGCCTAAGCAGACTAAGACAAGGACGTCAAAAACTTCTATCCCCCCAAATTTTGTACGAACAGCAACCCAGTTTGGTTTCAGTTGGAGAAGAAATCATAGAGACAATAGATAGATGAATAGATTGATAGATCGCTACATCACTGGACCAATCAACAGACAAATGATCATATATTTAAGGGCGGAGAAGAGAGCTTTTGAGACTTTGGAAATTTCTGATTGTCTTATCAAATGTGAATCTATCCCAAGTTATTGATCAAGATACAAGCTCAGAAGTTAACTCTCAAGAATTTGATGGAGATTATCTACCAATAGCTCCCATTCTCCATAGAGACCACAATGTCCAATGGAGATAGTATTTTCAGGAATTTAATGACCTGTCAAATTGACAGAGATCCTGAGGTACAACCTTAGACCTTTTAAAAGGGCTTACTAACTGCCAGTGGTGCCGAACCTGAAAGTTATTATTGTTTTTTGTAATTTGTAAACACTTGAAAAAGTAAGTAAAAATATTTTTGTGCCACAGAGTCAAAGGGTAGAAGCCACATAAATAACAGATGTCGTTGTGCAGGGTTGGCGATACTGCAGAAGACAGCTCAAGTAAGCAGCAGATAAGAGATCCTTTGTAATCAACTTCTCCGCTCCTATAAATATCTCTGTTATGTCACTATATATGATGGGTCCCAATAATGAAACTACATAGGTTGGACAAAGGGGAAAGTTCACACACACGAACTTGGGCCTCAACTTATTTACCAATAACCTATACTAAGTGGTGCCATTGGAAACCTTAAATGATATAACAGGGTGCAGTATCCCCAAAGATGGGAGAAGTTTTTACAAATCTAAGTGGGTTGATACAGTCATGTAACTATCAAACGTTGGTGACTGTGCATTTGATGTATAATATGTGACAATATGAAAGTATTTTTTCTTTCTAGGCAGTTTTGAGAACAACCCATAAACAGCTTCCCCCAACTCTCCCCTTTATTATCATCCATCATGCTTAGCTATTTTAATTTGACATCAGCTACATCTTGCTGCCAAGGAGTGCATGGGTAATCCCACACTGACACTGCTAATTTCTAGACTAACCACAAGGTCTGATGTGATGCAGTCAGGCAGTAATCAAAAGCATGTTTTCTGAGCTCCCTCATAAAACCTTAGTGGATATGGGGTTTTCTTTCCTTAAACTTATATGTGGTTATTTTTATTCCATCAAAGGTGTGAAAGATAGGTGGAATCTCAGTCATTAAAAATGGGAGATAGTTTCTAAAAAAAAAAATTCAACTTAGAATAATATGGCAACACTCTCATTCTTTGACACGTTTATTAAGAGCCTATATGTGCCAGCAGCTGGGCTTTCCGTATTCAGTTAAATCTACAGGAAGTGCACACACAACCCACTATACACACTGTTTGTAAATATTACCTAAAATAAACCTGCTCAAAATTCAACTAACCACCCCCATTACCCATGCTTCTCCTCTCCTCTCCTCTCCTCTCTCTCTCTCTTTCAATGCAGAATGATGGCATAATCAGAACAAACATAGATATTTGATCATTTCTGGCTTATGGTGGAAAAAGCAATGGCTTAGGGACTGTATGTCCTGTCACTTACCAGGTGACATGATCTCCAACAAGTCACTTAACTTGCCTGATGACAAAACCATACCCTGCTTATTAATTCACAAGCTGCTTTGAGACTCATATATGATAACATACATGAATGTGCTTTGAAAGCTATCAAATGCTTAATAAATGTTAGATACCCCTATTTGGAAAAGGATAAAAATGAGTATCAGGTTTGTATAAAATGTGTTTGTATATGTTTGTCAAGTATAATTCTAAATACATACGTATAGCATATGTATAATGCAAATATAAGTTTCCAGATTTCTTTTGTTCAGTGGGATTTTAACCCTTAAATTTCTACCAATCTGAGGTTTTCAGTAAAGGCAGGGAGTTATGATGAATAACATTTCTATTTAATTAAAGGTTAACAGGTAATTCCTCTATACTATTGTAATAATTGTATATAGCACCCAGTAGTAGGCTAAGTATTATCAATAATAAGTTATATGAATCATCTTTTCTTTCTCTAAATTCATAGAGTAAAATAAATGTGTTTCTGCATTAAGGAATTCACAATGTGAGTAGAAAAAAATGGGTGCATATGAAAAATGTTCGTTGTATTAAAGTATGTGTGCTGAAGGCCAGTATTTGTACAGAGGTTCAGAAAAGGAATCATTCAGTATGGGTGGGAGTAACTGAGAAATCTTCATGAAGAAAGTGTTAGGAGTTGGGAGTTAGGATTGAAAGCACAGAAGTGTGGAAACAGACTAGTTTAAGAAAAACAAGACTATGAAAGGGCGGTGTAATAGTGTTATTACTGACGGTTTGAAAGAAGAAAGGACCAACCCAAGTTCCTGTAAGATTTAATATGGTCAGAGGATAAGAGGTACAAATCACTGTGTATAAAATAAACAAGCTATAAGGATTTATCATACAGTAGAGGGAACATAGCCAATATTTCATAATAACTACAAATGGAGTATAACGTTTAAAAAGTGTCAGTCACTATGTTGTACACCTGAAACTTATATAGTCATGTAAATCAACTATACCTCAATAAAGAAAATAGATTTAATAGAGGCAGTCCTACCCAACTACTGGTTTTCCTTCCCACTGGCCTCTTTGTTCTTAGTCAAACTCACAAAGTATATCCCACCTCAGGGCCTCTTAGCACGTTGTTTCCTCAGCTTGGAAATTTTTTCTCCAAGATATTTCTATGCTTTTCCTCCTCATCATGTTCACATCTCGGCACTTTAAGAGGACTTCTCTGACAGCCTTGTTTAAATTAGTACCACTCTCAGCATTAATTACCATGTGAGATTATAACAGAATAATACGTTTCTCAAACAGCACATGAACTCTATGAAAGCAGACAATTGGCCTATTTCGTGTACTGTAATGTGAGGGAAGCTTGGAGATGGCAGGTGGTAGGCAGGTGGAAATGCAGAATTGGGAATGAAGCCAGGTATAGGATGTAGGTGAAGAAGTCATTCGCACAGGAGAAAGTGCAGAAACCATGAAAGGTGAGGTCTCTGAAAGAATGACATTCTGTTTAGAGCCATTACAACTCTGAGAACCTTCATTTGTTCCACAAAGGATTGAATATTGTTTGATAAATACTAGAAAATGTTCTTGGAGTCATCATTCTGAAACATCAGTTCTAATTATCAATGCTCTAGATAAAGTAGGTACGAGACTAAGTGTAGTAAGTACTGAGCCCAAGACATAGTAGATTGTTGTGATTCAACAAATACTCAATAGCATATGTTCATTTTTATATGATTTACTCTTTTTCCTTAAAAGCACGGTTCAAAAAAAAAAAAGGTCTAGGTATTTGAGATTGGAAAAAAAAAGTGGTTTAAAGTTGTGCTATAATTAAGATGAACAGAGAAGATTTTTAGATTAAACTCTGAATATTCCTTGGGTTTTACAGAAGCAAAATAGGTGAGACTCTCTGGGCAGTAAGCATAACAGCCTGAACTTGGAAGAATCAGAGAGAGAAAATTTGAAAAGAAGTAAGTTATTGGCAGACCCCACTTAATAACCTAATACTTAAATGTTTAAAACATTATTTAAAAACGCTTGGACTCATTAAAAAAAAAAAAAAAAGGAGTTGGACTCAGCCTGCACCATGGAACCCTGACACTCTGCTGAGAGTTTTTGCTGCTTGTCCAGATGTCATTCTTAAATAATCAAATACATACTCCCCAAACCAAGGTACTTAGACCATATGATTGATGATTTATCCAGAACTACTAATTTATTTACTTAATTTTTTGTATGTGTTTGGTGGAGGCGTCTGTTACACCAATTGACTGAAAAGGAGAGACAGATGGTAAAAATGAGATGAAACACAAAGGTTAAAATATTCATGACCTTGATTCCTCATGAGACGCAACACAAATCCAGACAGGATCTCCTGCTACACAGTCTACAGTTGGAGACTTTTCACCATCCCTTCTAAAATTAACAGGTTAGCGCCATGTTCTCCTATTCCTGATCCTTTCACTCTCATCGGTCTGGTTCCCTCACTGTCTGCTGGTCATTCCTCAGGGAGCCCTGTCTTCATAGTTTTGTTCATGCTACCACCTCTGCTAGTCATGCCATCCCTTGACATCTTCACTGATCCAAATCTGACCACCTTCTAAGACCAAGTTCAGGGTGTGACTCAACTGACTCCTTCTCTGACCATCCTGGCCCATTTTCAGTCTTGCCCTCTTACAGACACTGTAGCGTTCACTGTCTGTACATGATGTTGAGTAATGGTACCATCTCTTTTATACAGTTAACTTTTTTCATCCCCAGGTTTTCTCTTTGGGAAGAATTGCATTCTTTTGTGTTCTTTTATTCCTTCTGGTACCCACTATATGCCTGGTTCTTCATCTTACACACAGCTGGTATTCAATAAATATTTGTTGACTGATGGAAAAAATAGTTATGAGTATTTCTTTCCAATGAAACAAATTCCCATTTAAGGGAATGTAATGTTTTTTCTTAAAACAAAGCACCATGATGTGACTATTGCTAACGATGGCCCTAAGGGCTGCAGTTTTGTAATGTAGTGTTTTTCTGTTGAAAAATTAATAATCTTGCACCATAGCTGCTGCCTTTTAAATTTTACTTGTATTGACTGGGGTCCACTCTAGCCTGTGATGGATAGCTTTGATTTGGGGCTTGGTGCTACAGTAGCAGTTGACAGTAGAAACAAAGTAAAGGTCTGCCAATAGGTCAAAAGACTGAGAATACTACTAATACATTAATATAACTTTAATCTCCAGATCAAAAATGAGGACAGTAACAAAGACCATAATGCATTCATTTAACAAAGAAGGTATTTTTTGAGATAGACTTGTACTGCACAAATTCAGTATCAGTGTCCCTGAATAATCTGCTCTTAAGTCTATTTAGTATACTTACTGAAGTATATTGGTTGTACTTGTTAATATTAAATGCAGAGGAACTTGTTAGACATCTATTTACCTGCTTTTCTTTGCAGCCGCCTTTGCCTTAGTCTTATTTTTTGGACTGTTTACTCCAAGCCTCCAGGGCCCTTTGGGGCCAAGCCATCCCCTTATAGATGATAGAATTTCCTCTTCTCTGTGTGCCTAACTCTACACACGTGCAGCAGCTGCTCTTTCCAGCAGCTGTTAGTTTAAATCTTTTCCAAGGTAGGGCTGCCTCCACCAACAGCTGTATTTTTTCATAGACTCTATATGATGCAAAATACTACTGTATTTATTTTCTATAATCCAAAGGCTACTCAATAAGCTATTTTTGAATTGTGGAGTAAAGCAGAGAGAATTTTTGGAGACTCCCAGATCTTTCCTTTAGGCCACCATCTAGTATTTATTGGAAACAAAGATATACCTGATGCTAAAATAAGGATAAAAGCATTTTTAATGTACTTTCACTTGACTAACGATAAGCAAACTCAGGATTCATCATTACAGTCAACATTTTCAAAGCACTCAAGCTCTAATGCTCTAACAATGTCATTTTTTTAAACAAGAGTGCCTGAGCTATTGACCCAAATTACACCAGATTTTCTGTTACATTAACTCACTGCATGCTAAATGCATTAGAATTCTCTATAAATTTAAATTTTAAAAATTAAAATTTTCTCTGTACCAATGCCTTTTAAAAACCCAGTGTCTTTCTTTCAAACCCTGTTAATTTGGGAGGCTATGAGGGTTCCATCTCTAGAACTCAGTGCGTCTCTTTACTACATATCTAAAAATCTATTGCTGCTGGTAATATTTTTAATATATATTTTTAAATATATATTTTCTGTGACATTGATAGCTCTGTGCTGAGCTGCACTGGACAACAGAACCAGAGAATCCTGTTGAAATAAAGGGTTTCCAACAGATTACATCCTTTGGTAGGAATGTTCTGCCAAACCTACTGCAAAGATGTGGCCCTTCTCTAAAGACTCTAAAGCATGGAAATTAATATTCCAAGTTCCAAGTTCTCTAACATTTGCATCCCACCAAGGCATCTTAAATGCCACATCCTTTGTCTGATGTTTATGACATGTGGACAACTTATTCTGACAACTTCTCACCTCCTTTTTCTTCCTCAACTTGTGGAATAAATGGGGAAGTAATAGGGGTAGAAAAAAGGAAGTACAGTCAGTCAGATGGTTTCCCATGAAACATCCTGCTGCGATCTCCACATGCAAGTAATGGTGCCAGGGCAACCATGACTGTTGTAATTCCAGCGCTATCTGAATTCTTGATTCAGCATACAAAGAGCCTGTTAAAGATGTTACTTAGTCTGCTTTCTGCTGGCTTCAGAGCAAAAAGATGGACTTGTGGCGCAGGTCAGATATAGATCAATGCTTCTGATGCTTTATGGTGCCCTTCGTTTGATGAACCCAGAGCAAGACTGTATACTATCCTCCTGTACATCTGTTTGCCCCCAATTCCACATTTAGCTGTCTCTGGACAACTGTCTGATATATGGAGCTTTTCTGAGGACTCATACTGGAGTGGCCTCTTGAAATAAGGGGTGCCTCCAGACCGTTTTCTCTTTTTGCAAGTGCAGATTCGTTGCCACAGTGGTGACAGTGGAGTCCAGGAATTTGGCCCTGTAATTTGTCTCTCCCTCATGCCCATGTTGCTACGAGTTTCTAGGACTGGGGTTTTGCTTTTGGTTACCTTGACCCTGAAACACATTCATGTCTGCTGGTCAGCTCCCCGTGGACAACATTCCTGAATGGAAGCCATTGCCTATCTGGTTTCCAGTCAACTCTTTCCTCCAACCCCTTCCCATCACTTTTGTCAATATCCTTTTGGGATCCTGGACATTTCCACTGCCAACACCACATAACAACTTGGATTTGGTCCTGGACAGCATGGAAGGAATGTTGTTATTGGTTTACCACCAAGATCTGCTCCAATTCAACCCTCCCTCTCTTTCAGCCATCACTGTACTGCTGCCTAAGTCCTGGGATATGACACGTACCTCCATTAGACCCCACTGCTTAACCAGTACTTTCATTGAACCAGATTTCTTTTTGGGAAAATACTCAATAGTAAAGAAATGGAGATTTTCTCCTGAGCATGGGCTCAGAAATTCCCAAGAAAGTGACAGTTCTGACCACCAAACTGACTCCTAGAAGAAACGCTCACTTCTGATCTGTGCTTTTCTCTAAAAGGAAACTATGCTGTAGAGAGATCTCTGGCCCAACTAGCCATTGCAGAAAACATCTGCTATGGAAAAGTCAAGCCTAGACGAATATGAGAGCCAGAATAGACCTCGATAATCATCCAGTCCAAACTCTTCATTTCATAAGCTGAGGCCAGAGGTGTTAAGGGACTGATTTAAGGACTCTCGGCTTCTCAGTGACACAGCCAGTGCTAGAACCCAAGTCTTCTGTCTGAGAGCAGAATGTAATTATATTTATAAACGTATACTGCACGTATAAGAATCCTTATTTCAAACAAAAGCTGTAAGCATGAGGCTACCTAAGATTTTTTGATCTCCTACTGCAGACCAGGCCCTGCACTAAGTATACACCCATTGTCTCATTCAACCCTTAAAACAATCCTATGAAGTAGGTAGCATTAACATTCCCATTTTACAGATAAGGACACTGGCAATTTGTGGGCTAAGATTATTACAAGTAGCCACCAAGATCAAAGCATAATGCAGAATACAAGCCTAGTTTCTATTATCATTACAAGGAGAACGGAAGACTGAAATACAACAATTATACAAGTTTGAATTTATATTTTATTCTTGTTTGTCATGACAACTCACTGGGTTGTCATGCCATGAGCTAAAAATGGAGCTAAAAAATGCCTCCGGTGATCACATAAAAAAAGAAAAGACTTCTCTTTCTGGATTTATTTGCATTAGATTAAGAGAAAGAAGACCTGGCTTACTACTTCACTTTGCTAAACCAGGGCATCTGGATGTTCCACTTCTATTCACGTTTCTGCTTATTTTCTCTTCTGTGGGTTTTCCCAAGACCTCCCTCTCAGGCTCCCCACCCAAGACTCAGGTCAGAAGAAGGCTGACAGTGAGGAAGGTTTCCAGCTGTGGCTGAACACTGTTACAACCTGGAGTCTAAGGACTAGTGATGTCAGCCTTCATGTCTCAGGGGCCTGGGGAAGAAAAGGCTTAAATGCAGTCATTCCAAACAAATCAACAGATTGTCTGGACCACCTCCACTGCCATCCACGATTAACCTTCTCTTCATTTGGATGCTTTTTATCTGGCTTGACTGTGTTTTTCCTTTAAATTGGCAGTCTGAGCATTTTGTGGGGAGAAGACACAGGAGAGGGAATGTGACTTGAAATATGGTTGTGGGTGTTTTTTTAACAAGTTCTCTAAAAACCTTAAAAAAAGACCTTTTAAAAAAAAATCTCTGTAAATTACCTTCTTTTGCTTCAAAAAGCAAACAGAATGCTCAATGTTCCATACTAGTTCATGAGATACACCCTTTAGGGTACAGAAGGGTGATTCTGTTTTAGGCACCCAACCAAACCAGAGTAACTTATTTCTTTGAAAAGAAACTTCTCTTACTGTAGTTAAACATATGAGAATACATGGAAAATATACATTATACACAGGAAGACAAAGATAAGAATTATTAATATATACACACACGTGTATATGTGTGTGTGTGTGTGTGTGTGTGTGTGTGTGTGTGTGTGTATGTAGTGTGTTTCTATGTACATAGTTTTAGAGTAACCTGCCCTCTACTTTTCTTCCAAGAATACTGGGGAGTTGTCATTCTGAGTCAATTCCAAACATCTTGAAGATGTAACCCATGCAAGAACCTTTAAACAAAGACCAAAGTTTAGTGAAGAACCCAAAACAAAGCGAGACCTCTCCTTTGGTTTTGAATTCTAAAATGTCTCCATGGGATTCTAAACATGGTAGGGTCACCTGTCAAGGACTCACAGTCACTCATTCCAATCAAGCAATCATACCTCTAGCTGTACCGTTTGCACACATGCTTAATACCATCTTGGCATTCAAGTGAAAGATATTGAGGTTCCCAATGCCTGTGCCCAAAATATGGTGGGCTCAATTCTGGAAAGTAGAAAATATGCTACTGCAAAGTTAACATATGGTTCCCCCATAACACAGATCTGCCTAAACCATGCAGAGAGCATATGGCAAAAGAATTTTGTTGACACAATGGTAGAGTCAAGGACAAGAAGCTAGCTGACTTGAGGCTGCCTGTCTTTCCATTTTCTACCACAGAAGGAAGTCAAGAAATAATTCTGCCTTAAACACACATGCACACTAAGTGAAAAATAAAAACAGTGTATCTTTTCTGTTGCAGAATGGAAAACTTATTTTTCCTGGAAACACCAGAGAGAAATAAGAAGTATACATGGCTCCTGATAAAATATGGCATTTTTGACGTCTTTTTCTGGTAAATTATTCAAATTAGTGTAGTAAATTATTCAAATTAGTGTATTAAGTTCCCCTACTTTGGGGATACCTTTTCAATTCAGGAGCAATCTGCTCTTCTCCAATAACTGAACTCTGAGCAACAGTTTTTTCTCCACCAACCATGGTCAGATTTAAACTTCGTGATCCTAAATCCCCAAGCCAGAGCTGATGACTTCACCTGAGACAATCTAATCCTCTCTCCCAGAAACTGAGACTCAAGATTGAACAAGAGCAGGTCATTCATGTCTGAGCATCACTGGTACTGAATATAGAAACTTGGGATGTGTGGGGTGGTCAGAGTTCCCTATAAGAATAAAGGAGACAGAGACAACACAGAGAGATTTCTGGTTGTCCTAGTTCCTGCATGAGCCCCAGCCAAGCCCAGCTGGCCTTCATACTCCATTATATACTATTCTGTTTCCCCTTTTTGCTTCAGCTAGTTTTTCTTCTGACTGAAAGACTCTTAATTAATACATATAGTCTATTGAAATCCTATAAAGTTATGAATTATCAGTACCAAGAAGGAGGGGAGTGGAGGGTGAAGTTGGAAGACTTTGTAGATTGACTTTTACTCCTTTCTCCCACCAGCTTATTACATACTGCTTTCTAATTCCTTCAGCTAAATCCTTTTCTTCCAACAGGAAGAGTTTCATCAGGGAAAAATATCTTAGATTTCTTTTTGTACCTTGCTCCAGCCCCACCCAGCACAGTCCTGGGATTCAGAGGAAGACAACCTACATTTATAATTGATTTAAATATGCTTTTCATGGGGGAAGGTATAGCTCAGTATGAGAGTGCATGCCTAACCTGCGTAAGGTCCTGGGTTCAATTCCCAGTATCTCTGTTTAAATAAATAAATAAATAAACAATCAAACCTAAAGTTACCACCCCCTCATAAAAAAAGAAAATTAAAATACACTTTTCAAAATAATGCCCCATAATTTCAAGTGAGGTGATTTCCATTTTCCCCTCCACCTCCACTTCCTTCACTGCCTTTTTCTTCCCCCAGGCGGGGAGTCAGGGAATGGCAAACGCCACTAAATGGAAGGCAAACTGCCCAGACATAAACCCTGCCCTCATAAGAGATGTGTCACTGGAATTTATTGTCGAATGGTTGGCCATTCTGGAGAAAGTCCCTTGCAATCATATTATTTAGTCATCATTGAAAGTAGAATGTTGATAAATCATTTTTTAAAAAGGGCAAACTTTTAAGGTTTAGAGAGTAAATCTATGGAATGCAACAATCTAATCATCCCCGATTTATTTCTGTAATGAAAAGAGAGCCTCCCAAAGCCAGATTTCTTTGTAAAAATGAATGTTTCTATCCTTCCTTTTTCTGAAAGGAGGAGTTAACAGCACAGTTTAAGCGGAGGAAAATGTACCACAGGTTCACTTTCTTAGTGGGACAAAAACCCCAGGTAAAATTCAGAAAAATTGAGTGAGAGCAGCAGTACAAACGAGGTATTACACGGGTGACAATGACTGTAGCTTTCCTTCTAATATGAAAAGACTGCTGAATGGAGGTACCTGGGCCACCCACTGCTGGAAGAAAACCGCTGGAATCCTCAGTACCTTTGATTCACTGGTTTGTGAGGTGAGAACGTGGCTCTCCCGGCATGTACTGGAGAAGTAAGGTGAATTTCACCCGCTCATCTTCTCCCACGCTTCACCTGCGGAGAATGTCTAATTGAAGTCTCTGCTAAGAAAATGTCAGCCTAATATCTACACTGAAACTTTATTTAGAAGTTTCTGTGGGTAGTTGCGCCTTATTCACCCCTTTGAGAATCAGATACATTTTCTAGTTTTTTTTAGGCTTATTTTTGTTGTTGTTTTCTGTTTGTTTTGTATCTTTGACAGCAGTCAATTAGTGTTTCTTCCTAAAGTGTATAAGGTAATTTCAGAAACAATGAAAATGCTATGATGTGGTTCTTGGGTAACTTCAAGCCATAAGTCCTTAACCATTTGTTCATTCTATCCTCACTCCAATTAATGGTGCAAAATACTTCATTTTTAAAATAGAGAATTATACTTTTAAACAGATGATTACATTTCTTTGTCTGACAGGAATATACGTTGCCTCAGAAAAATATTTTGCCACAAAATTTACTGGCTGCCAAAGGATCAGGGAAATATATACACTCAGCTCTCCTGAACAAGAGCAACGGCTGAAATTCCAAACTACCTTTTTGGTATTTGCCTTCAATCCTAACTTTTCCTAACTACCAGTTACTCCTGAGCATTTTATAAGAACACCACTGGGACAGTTAACACCATTTTTGTCTGCCCTTTCAATTACTGCTTCCAGGCAACTCCTTCATCTTGGCACCACGTGGCATGTCTTTTAAGATGAAAATGCAGACACAGGAGGAGGACGGTAGGGGTAGAGCACCTTTACATAGGGGGATTCGTTTTTCCATAGAAGGCACGAAGTCAGGAGGAGGCCGGTATCTGACATTCCCCAGGGAGCAAGGCCCCCACATCAAGTCATTCATGGGTGGACGTGGCCTAATTCATTCCCTTCCCATAAAGGACATGTTGCACCGTGAACCAGCCAGTGGCACTGGGATTGCAATAAATGTTTTCTGAGAAATCATGCCCTAAAAAAATGGGAAATACTTCAAAAGTACATGGATATACTCAGTGAGGAAGTCTCAGTTTTTCCCTTCTCTCCATCTGCCGCTTTTCTCCACCTGGCTGTGAATATGCGCAGTAGCTTCCTTGCTGGTCTAATCCCAGTATCCCCTCTGTTCATCCACCTTACCACTCCCAGCAGACTGCTACAAAGCGTATCTGATCATGTCTATGTCCCTTGATTATAAACATGGACCATCTCTTTTTTGAACACTTTCATAAAACCAGGATGAGGTCAGATCACTGAACTTCAAAAACCTATCCCAGTCTGTCCCCAAAGTGCAAAATCTTTGACCACCCTCCCCAGACCAGTAATAGCCAGATACCCGCAAGTTCAGTTTACCTTCTTCCAAGGATATTCTCACCCCTCCCCTGCACAGGGGCCGTTACGCACACCTTGAGTGATGTAGGAGCGCACCGCCAGATCAGTCCAATGTCATTACGAGGAACATGGTAAATGGATGACAGAGAATCAGTGGTTTTGGGGGGAAAACAATTTTCCCTCTACCCTTCTGAGTTCTCAGCTGAGACTCATAGTAAAAGAGTAACAAGAGAAAAACAAAGAGAAGATTACTAACATGTATACCTCATGTATGTCTATATGGGAGATACCCAGGGAGAGCTGAGTAACTCCCAGGGTGGGTTAGAATTCAGGCTTAAGTTCCATCCTCATAGGGAAAAGGGAGAGGAATGTGGGCCTCTAAGGGGAGAGTAAACAACTATTAGAAGAGATGAACTGGCCCTTAGAAGAACAGATGGGAGGTGTGATAGCTTATGACAAGGCTTGTCTGAGTGTGGTGTCAGCTTCTCATCTCCTTGCCCGTGGTGAGTCAGTCCTCCCTGGTTTATGAAACTCTCTGGGAGGCAGTTTATGATAATTGAGCTCCTTTTGCAGGATCTGTCTTTAGACAGATAGGAGTTCAGAGAAAGTTCCTCCCTACATTAGCTGTTTAAGACCCTAAGCTAAAAGTAATCAATATGCCAACGGAGCGTGTTTTAGGGTGGCACTTTCTGCCACCCTTCGCTGGCTTGACGATTTGTGTCCCAGGCAAAGAAATGGACTGAATCCCATTTTCCATAGCAGTGACCTGTACTAAAGCAGTGAGATCATCTGTAATAACACATGTTATGGGGAGGGCTACTCACTGCCCAGTGATTTGCTTAATGGATAGGTATCTGCTAAGCTAGCTGACGACATGTAAGTTAAACTCTTTTGATCTCCTTGGCTTCGTGGGGATGATTTGGCAAGGATCACCAGTTCTCGCAGATCAGTGCTCCTGCACCAAAGTGCAGGAATGGAGGAATGGTGAGTCCTTCTGGAAGAACAGGAAGGGAGTTAATTTCTTCTGCAGGAGATCTGGACTACATGAAGATGAGGCACTTTCCCAATAGATACGGTTGACCTCATTTTGGTCCAAAATTCAGTAGTAGAGGCAGGATCTTCTTCTGCAGCCATCACCAGTTCTGGAGACAAGCTCTTTTGTAACAGTAATGGTGGGGGAACAATTACCTCCCAAGAACAGCATCAAGAACAGGCCCTCAAGAAAGTACTACAGATCTATAAATGTATTTATTTATCATGTACATTAACTCTTGGAATGCAAATCAACCTCTTGAGTGCTGGGAAGACTGAGTCTAATGTCTACCACATCACAGAAATACAAAACCAAGTCCAGTGATAAGCCTCTCTCAGAGTGGGGCTACCCTTTTCTCCCAGAAATATGAGGGCTGTTTTCTTATTCATTTTTCTTTCTAAGCATGGCAAACATCAGTGATTCAAAGATGATATCTAGTCCCCACCCATTCTTTAGCATTAGGTGACAGTATCTGTTGCTAAAGAGAATAAAAACAAACCAAAGCAATAAAGACGTAATAGTAACAAAGCAAAGATGGCACTAAACTCGTGGGCGCTTGTCTCTGCCTACATCTTGACCTTTCACTCTTGCCATTGCTATAGCTGAATCCTACTCTTCCATAATAGCAACAGCTGTAATTCCATGAACAAAGCGCCCAATTTTTGTCGGGCTGCTCCAGTTGCTACCTAAAATGTCCTCTCTCATTCTAGGCTTATCTGGTGACATCTCACTTATTATTTGGGATCCTGCTAAAGGATATTTTAACCCTTGACTCAGATCTCAGCCTTTCCTAAGGTTTGGTCAGATATGAACACTATCTTTTTTGTTACTTCCACACTGTCTCAGTCAATGCACTTTTGTTGTGTTGCATCTATAGTTACGTGTCTGTAAATTCTATGTGGTATGGGCTTTGAAGGGCAAGGAATGTAGCTAATTTATTTTTCTATGTCTGGGTGTGTCTCAGAATTACGTTGCTCAATATAGCTCTGACTCATGTCACAGTACTTTTAAGATGGATCAAGCAAGCACAGGAGAGGCAGAGATCAAGATAGTGGAATAAAAGGATGCGGGGCTCACCTCCTCCCACAAATACGTCAGAAATACATCTATATGTGGAACAATCCTCACAGACTATACCCTCAGAACACTGGCAAAAGAACTCATAACCAAAGCTGCAAGGAAGATCACCACGTAACTGACTAGGATGACAGGGGAAAAAAAAGGGGGGGCATCGGGATGAGACCCATGCCCCTGTGAGGAAGCTGTGAAAGGGGAAAGCTGTCCTCACCCCAGGAACTCCCTTCACTGACGGAGAGGTCCAGTGGGACAGGCAGGGATCCTCAGAGGCTCAGAGGAGACCGCATCAGTCGGCTGAAGGCAGGCAGGACAGAGAAGCACAGACAATCCTGGCTACCTCGCTGCACTTCCCAGGCCGAGATGCACACCTGCTGATGTGTGCAGTGGCTGGTGCTGAAACTTGGGCTGCAGTGGACAGACCCGGGCTGAGGACTCAGGCCGTGCAGAGACAGTCCGAAGGGACTGCAGTGTGGTCAGCTGCGCAGGACTGAGCCCGGGTCTCCCATAGAAGCCCCATTGTTATGTGTGCAAAGGGAGATGCGTGGCCCTGCTCTAGCAGCCTCATTCTTGGAGAGCTCACCATGTGCCTTGGCTCTACTCCTACAAACCGTGCAAGGGCTGGGGGGCTACCATACATGGAGACGGGGCTGAAATCTCAGCAGATCCCCGCCTGGTGCAAGACTCCAGAGAATTTACATTGGTGGCAGAGTTTGGGGGCCATCCAAACAGATTACAGGAATTGCCACAGCTGAAGCTGGTTCAGGGCCAGCAGCAAAAGGAACTGAAATCTGAGCTGATTACCACATCCGCACCGTGGCAGTGGGTCCGAGGGTAGTATCAACAACACTGTACTTTTGATGGCACACACTGGGTGAGACAAGACTCATCATAGAGGGCATGGCTGGATAGACAGCTCCTGGAGAGGAACACCCAACAGCTCCTTTCCCAGTGTGAGTGATCCTGTTCATACCTCACACCAAGCTCAGATCTGGAACCGGGGGCTTCTACCTGATAACTGAGAAGACCCTGTCCCCAAAAGGGCTGTGATAACCACAGAGCAAAGAGAAGGTCCTGACCAATATCCAGTGCAGGCTCTGGTCACACAGCACCAACCAAACCCCTTATCAAGGCGATAACAGCCAGCACACACTGAGCACACTGAAGAAAGACATGGCAGGCATCCATACCAAAAACAGCCCTCACACCAAAATACAGGACTCACGCAGGCTACACAGGATGCTCCCACATAGAAACAGCCCTTCAAGCCCACAGTAGATAACTATCTCCAACAAATTCAAAGAGTCGAAGTAAAACGAGAAACCAAGGAACTACTCCCAATTAAAAGGACAAGAGAAATACCCAGAAAAAAATAAACAATGAAAAAAAACAAGAAAAAAATGATTGCATGGAGACTAAAGAAACAAAACAAAAAATAGGTCAATGATGAAATTAAGAAAGAAATCAAAAAATATCTTGAAACAAATGACAATAAAAACAAAATTATGCAAATCTATGGGATGGAGCAAAAGAAGTTCTAAGAGTGAAGTTCATAGTGACACAGGCCTTTCTCAAAAAACAAGAAAAATCTCAAATAAACAACCTAACCTACCACCTAAAAGAATTTAAAAAAGAAAAACAAAAGAAACCTAAAGTCAGCAAAAGGAAAGAAATAGTAAAGATCAGGGAAGAAGTAAAGATTGAAAAAAAAAAAATAGAAAAATCAATCAAACCAAGAGCTGTTTTTTTGAAAGGATAAACAAAATCGACCAACCTCTGGCCAGGCTCACCGAGAAGAAGAGAGAGAGAACACAAACAACCAAAATAGAAGGTGAAAGAGGACAAATTACAACCAACACCCCAGAAATAATTTTTTAAAACCATAAGAGAACACTATGAACAATTATATGGCAACAAATTGGACCAGCTAGAAGAAACGAACACAGTGCCAAAACTGAATCAAGAAGAAACAGATAATTTGAACAGACTAATCATTAGAAGTGAAA
This sequence comes from Camelus dromedarius, assembly GCF_036321535.1. Lineage (NCBI taxonomy): Eukaryota > Metazoa > Chordata > Mammalia > Artiodactyla > Camelidae > Camelus > Camelus dromedarius. The sequence goes on from NC_087450.1 coordinate 28,438,055, forward strand.
TACAATCTGTAATTTAAAAAAATACCCTGCAAAAGTCCAAAGCCAGATGGCTTCACTGGGGAATTCTACCAAACGTACAAAGAATAACTGTATCTATCCTTCTCAAACTCTTCCAAAAGACTGAAGAGGAGGGAACACTCCCAAATCATTGTATTAAGCTACCATCACCCTGATACCAAAACCAGACAAAGATACTACTGAAGAAGAAAAGTACAGGCCAGTTATCTTTGATGAATATAGATGCAAAAATCCTCAACAAAGTATTAGCAAACTGAATCCAAAAACACATAAAAAGGGTCATACACCATGATCAAGTTGAATTCCAGTGTCACAAGAAAGATTCAACAGACACAGATCAATCGCTGTGATACAACAATCAACAAAAGACAAAAACCACATGATTATGTCAATAATGCAGAAAAAACCTTTTGATGAAATTCAACTTCCATTCATGATAAAAACTCTAACCAAAGTGGGTACAGAGGGAAAATATCTCAACATAATGAAAGCTGTTTATGACAAACCCACAGCCAGCACAGTGCTCAACGGTGAGAGGCTGAAAGCCTTCCCGCTAAAATCCAGAACGAGACACGGATGCCCACTCCCACTGCTTCTAGTCAACACAGTACTGACGTCCTAGCCACAGCAATCAGACAAAAACAAGAAAAAATAAAGAAAAAAAGGTTCCAAATCAAAATGGAAGAGGTAAAATTGTTGTAACATGCAGATGACACAGTAGTCTATATAGAAAAGCCTGAAGCCTCCACACAAAAACTATTAAAACTGATAAATGAATTCAGAAAGGTAACTGGATACAAACTTAACATACAGAAATCTGTTGCATTTCTTTACACTCACAATGAAATATCAAAGTTTTTTTTTTAAAAAAAACTCTGTTAAAATCATATAAAAAAATGCCTAGTAATAAACCTGACTAAGGAGGTTAAAGACTTATACACTAAGAACTATAAGACATTGATAAAGGAAACTGAAGATGATTCAAAGAAATGAAAAGATATCCCATACTCTTGGATTGGAAGAATTAATATAGTTAAAATGGCCATAATACCCAAAGCAATCCACAGGTTTAACATGATCCCTATCAAATTACCTATGACATTATTCACAGAATTAGAACAAATAATCTTAAAATTTACATGGGATCACAAAGGACTAAATTGCCAAAGCCATTCTGAGAAAAAAGAGCAAAGCTGGAGGCATAACCCTCCCAGACTTTAGACAATACTACAAAACTACAGTAATTAAAACAGAGTGGTATTGGCACACAAACAGAATATGGATCAGTGCAACAGAACAGAGAACCTGGAATTAAACCCACACCCCTATGGTCAATTAGTCTTCAACAAAGGAGGCAAGAATGTGCAATGGAGAAAAGATAGTCTCTTCAACAACTGGTGCTGGGAAAGCTGGACAAGCTGCATGTAAATCAGTGAAGTTGGAACACTCCCTCACACCAAACACAAAAATAAACTCAAAAATGGCTTAAAGACTTAAACATAAGACAGGACACCACAAATCTCCTAGAAGAGAACATAGGCAAAACATTCTCTGATGTAAACTGTAGCAATATTCTTCTAGGCTAGTTTACCCAGGCAACAGAAATAGAAGCAAAAATAAACAAATGGGACTTAAACTCAAAAGCTTTTGCAAAATGAAAATGCAAAATCAAACTGAAAAAATAACCTACAAACTGGGAGAAAATATTTGCAAATCATGAGAACGACAAGGAATTAACTTCCAAAATATACAAATAGTTCATACAACTCAATTTAAAAAACAAACAACTCAATCAAAAAATAAGCAGAAGTCCTAAACGGACATTTCTCCAAAGAAGACATACAGATGGCCAAAAGCACATAAAAAGATGCTCACTATCGCTAACGATCAGAGAAATGCAAATTGAAACTTCAATGAAGTTATCACCTCACACCAGTCTGAATGGCCATCATTAAAAACTCCACAAACGATAAATGCTGGAGAGGGTGTGGAGAAAAGGGAACCCTCCAAAACTGCTGGTGGGAATGTAACTGGGTCAGCCATTATGGAAAACAGTATGGAGATTCACTGAAAAACTAAAAATAGATTTATCAGCAATCCTACTCCTGGGCATACATCTGGAGAAGACTCCAATTCAAAAAGACACATGTACCCCAGTGTTCACAACAGCACTATTTACAACAGCCAAGACATAGAGGCAGCCTAAGTGTCCACTGACAAATGATTAAAGAGATTGTAACGGTACACACGCACACACAATGGAATACTACTAAGCCATAAAAAGAATGAAATAATGCCATCTGAAGCAAAATGGATGGATCTAAAGATTATTATATTAAGTGAAGTAAGTCAGACAAAGACAAATATATGATATCACTTATATGTGGAATCTAAAAAATTACACAGATGAACTTATTTACAAAACAGAGACTCACTGACATAGAAAACAAACCAAAGGTTACCAAAGGGGAGGGAGGGAAAAATTAGGAGTTTGGGATTGGCTGATTTAACTTACTATGTATGTTCAGAACAGATAAACAACAAGGTCCTACTGTATACCACAGGGAAATATATTCAATAGTTTGTAATGACCTATAATGAAAACGAATATGAAAAATTATACATATGTGCAACTGAATCACTATGTTGTACAGCAGAAAGTAACATTTTAAAAACACTGATTTTATATGAAAACACAAACAAAACCCCGCAACTGTTGCCTGGGCCTATACCACAGTTATATACCAAATGCAGTAAGGATTAAGTTTCCTAAAAGAACTGTCTCCAGCATCTCCTCTTGTTTCCAGCCCCTCAGCTGCAATTCCCTGTAGTCTCTCTATTCCTGGGAGGACCACAGGTTCCTCAGTCATCACTCTTCCCTGGAAAGGAAAGCACAGCACACACAGCTCCACTTCCCCTGCCCCAGTGCATTTTCTCTCTTGTGGGGAAGAGATGTAAATGGTTTGATGACTGAGTCTGGTGGAGGAAAGTGGGACTAGGTGGCCCAGCCCCTGCCAAATCATGTCTGAGGCTGTACTTTGGTCCGCTCTCTGAAATGCAGCAAGCGGACTGCCCTGCTGAGGCGTCACGCAGTGGTCCAGGAGAGCCAGGGGCTGCTTGGGTAAGTCTGTCTGCCTAATTGATGGATGAAACTTTTGTGCGGTCGTTTGACTATACTCAGAAGTCTTGTCTTCCATTCTCTATTTGGTTCATAATAAAGGAGTTTTTCTAGTGTGTGTTTTTTTTTTTTTTAAATTTGTCTGCCTCTTGTGCCTATCTTTCAATTAACTTTGAATTCTGGAGAGGAGGAAAAACAATGCAATTCATTGACCCTTTTCCCTAAAATCCAATTATTTCATAGAGCACATAGTGAAGTAGTTTTCTTTGGTTTCTACTGACTGTATTTTTTTCCTCACTCTAAATCCATGTCACAAGAGAATGCTGGACTCTGCCCCCTGCCACTCTGTTGAGTCTGGCCTATTGGCCTTGAGAAAAACTTTGTCATCTGGATTCCCTCTCCTCCAAGAGATACTTGGTCATTTGCAAATGGAACACTGTAAGATCTACTTGTCAGTTCTCCACACATGCCCACATCTACCTGAACCCTCCGGTTAGCTGCCTAGTATTAAGCTTGTGCTCCTACCAAAAAAAAAAAAAAAAATTCAATAGAATTGGTCAGAATTCTTTAAAATATCCTGAATATCTGAACATGTTTGACTGAAGAAAGTAACTAATTAATTTCATTTCATTTTGTGCAAAAGGGTTATGCCATTAATATTAATGAATGATTATAAACAACAATGTACAGGGTCCAAATATGCCAGGCACCTTATAAATAGAGAGGGCAATTATTATCGTCCCCTCCACATTTGGGAAGTCTGACAGGCATATTCCAGTCATGAAAATCCATGTAAGGTGAGAGTCACCCTTTTGTATAAATTTTTGTAAAATGGATAGCCTAACTAATGTTAGGCTGCCACCCACCCATGGCCATGAGATGCCTCCAACAGTCATGAAGCACAGCCCGCTTTTCTTCCACAAAATGCAAGGCTACATTATAGTCCAGCCGATACGTGAGCTCAGTCTCATGCACCTCATCTCCCTGTATCTACATGACTGCCATGGATGGCTAGCTTCTGACATGTCTTTTTCAATGCAGCTCTTCCTGTCTTGCTTACAGAGACACCATAATCAGGAAGGTGGTTTTATCCGAGTGGAGTTACTGCCATTTCCTAAACACTGAAAACTCTACTGAACATTTGGTGGTGGACAGAAACTGTTTGTGCAAGCCCTTGGAGAGAAGTAAAGCCCTTTCATTCTTGGCTTCTTTTAGGACTTCCCAATGTGTCTCCGGTTAGTTGCCTTGGTGATTTCTTTGCTCATCTGTCATCACAGGTGGTCCTTACTCTTCACCTGTTTCCTCTCCCTCCATTATTTACTGAATGCCTTTACTTGTGATATAAACACAAGAGGGGCTTCAGAGGTCATGGATGAGGCTGATGAAAAATTTTCCTGTAAGAAATGGCACTTCCGTGAGTACATTTACAGGAGGACAGTGAGGAGCAGAGTGACTTTTGATCATGCCTCTCTACTTCCTAAGCCTTTAGTGGTTGATTATCATTTGCTTCAGGATGAGGAGAAGGCTGTCTGTATTGGAGGGAAATACAAGCATTGAGGGCAACCGTTCCAGCTCTCCTTTGGAGTTGATGTTAAAGCTTTCCACATCAATATAACATATATTTGATTTTTTTTTTTAATGTTTGTGAAGACAGCCAACCACCTCCCAGCCAGTCTTCTCCCCTGCAAGCAAATTCTAAAATAGTACATGGCTCTTTATTCACAAGGACCTCCCAGTGCCCTTCAGCCCCTGCGATCAGACTTGGCAGTCAAGACCCAGCACATTCCTCTCGCACTTTCTGCTGGGAAGCCCTCCCCAGTCTGGCATTGCTTTCTCTCCCCTCTGCTTAGGTGGTGACTAGGAAGAAGCATTCACTATGCAGATTCTCAAACTGTAACCTAGCCCTGCCTTCAGCGTCTGAGCTGCCTCCGTCTCACAACAAGCTCACATGAACTCCATTTAGCATATTTCCCTGGTTTTTAAGCTTTTAAATGTTGTGTGAGTTTCAGTAGCAATGGGACTGCTCTCCCACAAAATGTGATGGTTTAGGAGTTCTCCACCTAGACACCTTTTTCTTCCAGGTCAAGGAATTAAATATTGTCTTGAGGAACAAGAGAAAAATGTTTTAGTCAAGGCTGCCTGTGAATGTCCTTGTTGCATAGTCTCTTGCTGCCATCATCAATGGGAACTACCTTTATATATAATTTATTTGCTCCTCCATCTTATAGTGCATTCAGCATGGCTTCTCGTTCCACCTGTGTGAAGGGCATTTCTTTGGTCGGCAAAACATCCCTTTCTTAATAGTACTGTTTGTTGGCATACATTCCTTTGCTTGAAACTGACTCACGTGTTGGGGACTAGGCTTTGTTCTTGCCTGTGCACGACCACCTGATCCCAGAAAGGGTCTTTCTGTTTGGAGATGCACAAAACATGATGTGCAGTGAGACAAAGATAAGGATGAACACAGCGGAACGGCACCAGGCTTGGTGTGTCAGGGTGCTTGTCGGAGCCTCTAACTAGTGGTATGACCTCGTTAACCACTTCACTTCTCCTCCAAGCCTAGCATTTTCCTGTGTAAAATAAGGCTTTTGGACTACGTGGTTGCAAATGCTTATTCCTCATTCTGGTTGCCTAACTTTCTAAGCATTGTTATTGCTGATGTGGCAAGAAAACAAAAAACAAAACAAAACAACAACCCACATTAGCTATAAATCAAAACTACCTTTGTAGAAGAGTAAACTTCTTTCACTTGCTGACTGCTTGTCTGTAACACAGATTAAATTACCTTGTGGCTCAAGTTGTCTTGTAAGTATATAAAATACAGTGCCATCTGACACACCAACAGAACCAAGCTCTAACATATTTCAATCTATTATCTCACCACTTTTTGGATATTCTTTTCTCACATGAAGCTTTTACACGTTGGTTTCTTATGATAAAATTATCTGATATAAGCGAAGGGAATGGGATGAGGAGGGAAATTCTTAATACAGTTGTTCTTTCTAGCAGTTAAATAATTTTGGATATTCTAGCTTTTACAAAAGTTCTACAGGTCAGAGTCCCAGTTTTTTAAGCAGTAATTTAAAAAAGGCTTACAATATGTTGTTGGTTAGCCTATTAAACTCTCCAAAAATATGACTTATGCTATGGAAATTCCTAGTATGCGTGGCATTATATCTGAGGACATTTCCAGAAATCTCAGATTTTTCCATCAGATAGAAAGTTCCAAATCCCTTCACCCCCTAATCCCCTTTTAAAAAAAATAAACTACCTCAAGGGGTCTTGCAAATAATAAAGGAAGCTGAGAAGGATACATCAGGGCCTTCAACTTTTATTCCCTCTTCTCTAGAGAAGCAGATTATACATTTGGAAACATAATAGGATACAGAAAGCAAAGCTATAAAAGCAAAAAATTCATTAACACCTAGATAAAGGAACAGACTTGGAAAAATGTGCCTCAATACACAGGACATGTGCAACAAACCAAGAAAGGCCTGCATGTTCACAATCCAAACTGGAAGACAGAGAGCGCCCAGAAGGCTTCTGGTGAGTAGGGTCAGTATGTGGAAAGCAAAGCTGAGTTGCCATATTAATGGGTTAACATGTATAAAATGCCATTGAAAATCTTCCAAGTTTTCTGGATATTTGGGCTCATTTTAATAATAATAATAATAATAATTGTAATAGATTCTCTTTCAACTCCAGTGGCTCTGACTTTATTTTTCCTGTAAGATTTTAAATTTATGGTTAGGAATGAAATCTTTTTCTTTTTCAAGTGACAACAATATCCCATGTGTGTTTTTCTTTTGAGTTTTCTATTCTGTTTGTCACGGCCTTTTGGAGGAGTAAAGTATGTCACTTGATCCATGGAAAAATCCCAAGAAATGGGATTACATTTTCCCTTTCTCATTTGAAGAAACCTACAACCGTAAAGGTTAGATGACTTGTCCATGACTTATCACGAATCCAAGGCGTGGCAGGGATGGGGACAACACCAGGTTCCCAGCTTCTCAACCCCTCACCAGGTCCCTGTGTTCTTCCCATCAACATTCTAAAATTAAAAAAAAAAATTTTTCTCCACTTCAAATTCATAATAATCAAAAACAGCTTTGCCCCTTAATTTTCCTACGTAAGTTCTTTCCAATGTCTTTTAAAATCACCCACAGGCTGTGAAATGATGAAAATTACACTGTCCTATTACTCCAAGTACTGAATCTAAATCACAGCTAAACAAAGCTAATCTTGCAAAGTCCTCTGAGCTATTGGACATGCCATTTAAGATCTGGGTTTAAGATCTGTAAAATGACAATCAAAATATCATCCCTCTGAGATTAAGGGGGATTAAATTAAATAATCCACTCCAAAGCACTTTGTAAACTACAGGTCATCACTAATAATTCACCATGTATGCTGAAGTAACTCTTTTTCAGAAAATGTCAATGGCTTCCTGCTGCTTATGAAATAATATTCACACTCTTCTGCAAGGCATTCAAAGTCCTCTATGACATTCATTTTCAATCTTTTGTTTTCTACTAATAATAGCTAACATATATTGAGCAATTATACTCTGTGCCAGGGATATACTGAACATTTATTACCTTGTGTAAACCTCATATCAAGCTTGTAATAAAGGCATTATTATTTTTTTTGCCATTTATCAGTATCTGGAAAGCTAAAGAAACTTGTCCAACATCTGCACAAAGAGTAAGGAAGGGAGTCACATCCTGGGTATACGATCCAAAGTAAACTTAACCATCAGGGAGCACTGCTTCTAAATACAGCGCTTTTCCTGGATGTCACCTGACCATAAACCACGCTCAGCTCTGCGACAGCTGCCTTACTACACCATGGAACAGCTCGATGTAGAAGCTCACAGAGATACTGGCCAATACCAAGTAACTGTGTCATCTGAGTAGACAGCGGTCAAGAGCCTAGTCTCTAAAACCACATGGCCTCGGTCCAAACCGGATCTCACACAGATCAGCAGCAAGATCCTCTGCCTCTGTTCTTTACCCTTGAAATGAGATAATAATAAAACTGACCTTAGGGTGTTGCTATGAGAAGTAAAAGAGAAACTGCAGGTTCAGCCCTTAGCACGGCGTCCGGCACACAGACAGCACTGCCCAAGTGTTAGAGGGTCTGTTGCCATCATCACCCCACCACGTCACGCCCACCACAGCTCTGCACGCCCTTGTACTGCACACCACAGAAGTACCCACCTTCCCGCCTCGTTCGCTAATTCACTGCCCTGATGATTCAGACCTCAGTCGAAATGTAGCTTCATTAATGAATCTATCTTTGATGCGTCTGCCTTGACCCCATTCTCTTGCACCCACTCAATCAAGCTCTCTATTACACCCATAGTTCACTCTAATGTCTCCTTAAAACATTTATCATAATTGTCATTAAATAATGAATTGGACTATTAGTCTTAAAATTTCTGTACCCCTCACTAGAAAGTGCCATGAGGGCAGAGGCTACTGTCCATTGCTGTCTCTTGCACAGTAAAGTGCTTGATAAAGATCTATTGGATGAATAACGAGTGAATGAATCTCATCTTCCTTTGTTCTATCCCTTTAATTTATGTTCTGTCTCATGGTTTGAAAATCCATTTTCTTTGTCGTTTTCCCCATGAATTGTACTGTTTGTATTGTAAATTTTCAAACTTCCTGGCCAACCCTAATTGACTAAAAATATTTATAGGAATTTCCTGTCATCATATCTGTGCCAATGACAACTAAATTACCAGTTTCTTCCTCCTTAAATATTAGATTTCTGAAATACAAGTAGATTAACTCAGCTCAGAAAACAAGAAATAGAAATCTTTTCATGTTTTGCACACTGCTTTCAAACTGCATTTTGAATGTGTTTCTTGAAATTTGCATAACCATTCATGAATATCCTTTCATTTGGATACCACAGTAATGACAACTTAAGATACACTGTTTGCTGTTTACTCAAAACATATTTCAGTTATCAAAGTAGATCTTCACGTGTGCACCCTGTGCCATGTATGCTATGCACTCAGCTAGTCACATGTTCGTGTATGCTCATGCTGTTTTGGAATTGTGGTTTGAAACATACCGTGGCAATTTCTGTAATATAAAGGAGCAGTGCTTTATTTTTTTTAATCCTGCTAAATTATCTAGGATGTATTTTTAAAACTTGAAATCTCAAGCATATGCCACACTCGATTTATCAATGTTCATGCTATATATAGCGTAAAACATCAAGACTTCAAAACACTGTAGAAATAAGTTTGGCTGAGTGCCAGTTCTACCCAAAGGTGAACTCTAATCCCTGGGGAAAACACCTTCTTCCTATGAGCTGATAACACACAGAAGCTGTCTTAATAGTGCTCTGGTATATAAAAATTATATTTTTTTATATTTTATTTTATAGTGAATATATTTGATTCTGGTCATTATTCAATTCCACCATATTAGTGATGCCACTGATAGAAGCAAACTCTCCCTTTACAGTATTATGAAGTTATAAACTCAGGAAAAAAAAAAAACAGTGCCAGCTCTACCCCCTACCAGCTGGATAAAGGCCAGTGTATACATAACTTCTTATCTTTCTCAGTCTGCAACATGGGGGTAATAGTAGTTCAAGCCTTAGAGTTTCTATGAAGATTCAAAGATACAGTGCCGGAAGAGCTTACCACAGATCCCAGCACATAGTAGACACTCAGTAAGTAGGAATCATCATTATTTTTACTATTATTATACTATTCATGAGTGGATAACTCTGTCACTCTCATGGGCACTTGTCATTTATTCTCTTTACATGTATAAGTTTATTCTTCTCTAGACAGTATGGACCTTGGTATCTGGCTGGCAGCATTGTTTTTTCTACCGTTCTTATGCCTTACACACAGTAAATGATCAGCTGATTGAAAGTTAACATGTTAGTTTACCTCTGGCTGCATTATAGTGAATTATCTGCCTTTCAGAAATGTCAACTTAACACCTTTTCCTATGTGACACTGTCCTAGACACTGAAGAAACAGAGATACCCAATGCAATACTATTCATGGCTTTTTAAGTCAACATTTATCCAAAAATCTAGTATTATTAAAGCAAAACTCTAGAGAAAAAATAGCTCTCTCTGAATAATATTATACTTTAAAAAATTATGCCAAATGAGGTATTTTCAAGTTAATTATCTAATGTAGTCACAGTTGAATAACTCTGGAGGTAACTGAGGGAACAAAGCATTGATAAATGGTGTGTGTGCGTGCGTGTACATGCATGTGTGTTCCTGAATAACAGCATCAAACACAGGTTATTTTTTTTGAATTTTAAAATGCAATTAAAAAAAACACATGGAGCCCAAATTTAAGATGGAAATAATTGTTTTTATGTATGTTTATGGTATTTTAAACAGTTGATCTAGGTAATTCTGCCACAATCAAGTTTATGGTGCTGGAGATGTCCTAAAATTTGACACATTCTTTAATTTTTTAATGGGAATTGATGGAAGAAGGAGAGGGGCACTTTATTAATTTAAGAATCAAAACAGTAGTCACTGGTTCCTCTTTATCTCAAAAGGTTCCCAAATAGACCTCCCCAAAGAACAGTAGACACAACATGATCCCAACCTAACAGACAAGAATGACAAGAAAGAGGCTGATAGGTGGGCTGCCGTCAAATGGTGAAGGACCTTGAGCACCCATGCTGAGGAGACGGAAGGCAATGTGGGCTTGAGCAGAGTAGTAACATGATCAGATCTGTATTCTGAAATCACTTGGGTGCCTAAGACAATGGATAAGAGTGGGGAGAAACTGGAGATGGGAGGAATAATCTGGAAGTCAGAACAGGAGCTGGAACAGCCAGAACTGGAGGTAGAGAATTTCTGTTGGGGAAGGGTAGTGAGAAACTACAGGACCTACTTTTAGTTACCTTTGCAAGATGAGAAAAAAGAAGTGGTCAAATCCTTCTAGAATCTTGTGTATTTCTATCATCCAGGATGCTTACATAGTTTTGACTGAACCTTTATATAAATAAAGTCTCAGCATAAAAAGAAGAAGTAGACATCAAAGAACCTCACCAAACAAGGAGGGAAGAGAATTTTGAGAAATTAGCACACATAATCAGAATAAAACCTGGGGTCAGGGAAGGGAGATATATATATATTTGTGTGTGTGTGTGTAGCTATAGATAGATACATCTCAAAAGAAACAGAACATTCAAAAGTTTTCTAGTCTTCAGTGATTTAAAAGACAATGGTAGCGGTTTAAAAAGTAGCAGACTCAGATTCAGGAAAGAGAAAATGATGAGTTTTACCTAGCTAATCAGTGGTAAAGTATTTTATAATTTTATTATTATTATTATTATTATTATTAATTATCATTAATTATTATTATTATTATTATTTACAAATGCAGCTGAGAAGCATAAAAGTAGATCTTATAAATAGTGGTTGAATGTTTACTGGAAAGGCAGGAACAGATAATGAATAAAGCAAATATTTGGTGTCAGAAAGGCTCATCATGTTGATTTGTTTGGACATTTATGAAATAGTAATACTAGTGGTATTATTATTACAGATAATAATGATATTATTATTATTATTACTTATTAATACTTCAACATACCATAAATTTGAAAAAGTGTACAGTATTGACTGATCCATTGAGCTACTGGCAAACTCTTCTCTTTCTAGTTTGACTGGTGCTTGTGAGAACATGTATCTCTCCTCAAGCACTGATAGAAAAAAGCTGGAAAAAGACTGAACTGTTTTCTTTGACAGTATAGAGCAAGAAAGCTTAATTTTGGGAAAGAATAAAGAAAAGCCTACAATCAGGCTACTTTTTCAGAAGAGCCAAATTCTAGAAAAGATAGCAAAGGAAATGCTGTATGCTCAGGAAAAAGAGAATTGATGCCTTAATGTTATTCAATCTATAACAAGCTGATTGGCTATAAAACAGGCTTCCTCTTTATTTAAAGGACGTTAATACCTCATTTTAATTTACTGCATTTAATTTATCACCCATTTATCATACACAGATAGCCTCTTACATTTATTATGTAACATCTACAAAGAACACATCTGTAAAGGACCACTTGGCTTACTGCTGCCAGGAATAATCTCTTTATGCCTTTCCTCTTTTATAGCACTTCACAATGACATGCTCAATGAGTTTCAGTGGTTTGAATTTACCATGTGCACATACCCCAAATGTGATAAGCTGTACAATTCACATATACAACCTGGAGGCAAAAAACGTGATGCCAAAAGATTAGATTGAGTAGGAAAAAAAAAAAAAAAAAAAAAAAGGGAAAACAGCCAACTAAAATATAGGATGCAAAAATCAGGGAGTCATGCAAAATAACTCTTCATATACAGTACAGAAATTTTCCTGGCATATACAATGCAGTGAAAATGAAATTAAACTGGTTTGAGCAATGGTTCAAAAATTTAGTCCAGGTTTCTCTAGTAATCAAAATATGACCTTATACATGCTTTGTAACTCTGTTTGTTCATCTATCTAAAAAGTACTAATGTTCTTGGAAGCAGAGAATAAACCACATATAGGATCATCAGATACTAAAATGTATGAGAAGCCTCTGCAGGACAAGAGTTTTGAAATTCCACGTGTAATTCAAAAATCCAAAAAGAAAAAAATAAATTTTCTTCTGCTGGTCTAGTACAGTAATCTAGATATTCATCTCCCAGCTAAACACACAGATTATCTTTCTATAGCTATCTAAAAGTTCATTATATGAAGATATTTTCTCATTTTCCTGATTAAATTTATTTTATCAACTACCATACAGTTTGAATTTCTGTATCCTCTGCAATCGCAACACCAAAGCAATATTATTTCCAACTCGTCATAAACTAAGAAAGGCAAAAAGATGAGTGGGAGATGAGAAAAGGGCTTTGCTGTGGAATTTATTATCTTAAATGCCGGCGGTGTAGTTTCCAGATAGCTTGACTGTAATGTGATTTATCATATTCAGTACCAGGAGGAGTGCAGAGATTTTACTAAATTCAGGGAGATAAGGCAGAAAACAATAACTACAACAACCGCTGAAACATTAACTCAAATAGTATCAGGGAACTGTTAATGCCAGGGAAAGAAACGCAGTGGACATATCACTTACCATAAGGAGTCACCTTGGGGATTCTCAACATTGTATCTGTTTCACATCAAAAGGGAGCAGAGTTGAACTTCATCAATAACTTCAAATGCTGTTCAGAGTTCAAATATTAAGATCCTAAATGTGTGGAAAGAAGGAGAAAGCACTTTTCAGCTACAGCTTATTGACATCATAATTATTTCCATTAGTCTTATACTCGTTAGGGTACAGATTCATGTCTTGTAATGAAGGCCAGAGTAGAAGTTTGTATATCCCTCACTGGCAGTCCAAAATAAATGGTCTAGGGCTTGTATGGTCATTTTATTGTATTAAGGGCCAAGGCCCTTTATTTACTGTTGCTAAATTATCCTCATTACATACTTGCCAGTCTCAGATAACTTCTCTTCAGCTCCTGCTAAGCCACTCACATTCAGCCAAACAGACGGAAAAAGTGTGGAAAAAGGGCAGGGACAGGCACGATGCTTCTTTTAAAGGCACAACCCATAAGCTATGATTACTCTGACTTAGAACCCATGGGCACAGGCACATTTGATACAGAGGAAGCTAGGAATTACCTTTACAGCTGTGCAGCCGTATGCCTCACTAAAATTCTGTTACTATAAAAGGGTACAATGGCTCTCTAAAGGGGCAGTTATCAGTCTTGCTGTAACAGAGAAAAACAAATCTGACTCCATTTTATATCAGTTTCCTTAGCTCTAACCCTGTGCTCTGTTTGCTGTGCTAAGTCATCCTGGTTCTGCATCTTTTATAAAAGAATGTCACCTATAGCCTGAAATATACAGGATAGCCTCTTCTCAGGCTCTGACCTTTAAGGGTATAACATTTTCCCACTCATATAGAGATAAAAAGTTGCAGAACAAAGAATAACATTTGTCCTGTTGGAGGATTACGAGAACATCTGACCTATGTGGACAGTGGCAAGAACAAAGGATTCCAACACCAAGAAGTCTGCAACAAGCAACCACACCCTCTCCCCTTCTTGGTACAAAAGAAGCCTGAATTCTGATTTGGGTAAGATGGTTCTCTAGGACATTAATCGGCCATCTTCTCAATCTGCTGGCTTTCCAAATAAAGTTGTTATTCCTTGCCCCAAGATCTCATCTCCTGATTTACTGGCCTGTTGTGCAGAGAGCAGAACGAGTTTGGACTTAGTAACATTGCCACAGTCCACTGCTTATCTCTCTCCTGGAAGTCCAAATTCCCTTTCCCACACATCAAACCAAAACATGGGGAGTCACACCAAGACTTGATGGAGAGGACCGCACAGCACCCAGAGGTGGCCTTTGCACTGGATGCAACTTCGGAATTTTCTCCTTTGTAGGGGAAGTGAATATTCCAAAGGAAATAATTCATCTTGATGTGGCTCATCATGTTCACAACAGTAAAACATAAAAGAAAATGAGACTTTCCCACCTCAACATCAATCTAAAACGGTGGAAAAGGAATAGCACAAATGCTCTTAAAACTCTCTTTTGAGAGGAAGCACTGGAAATTCCTCCCAGTCACTGAATTACAGTAACCATCAAACTCCTCCGGGCAGGACTGGTGAAAAATCTGTTTTGTCATTGAATTAAGTTCCTTCATTAACACATACGCAGTGCATGACAATGCCCCTATATACTGTCACTGCGGTCCTTGGTTTTGTCCTTTGGGGGACTTTCCTTGTCCTTATCCTTCATAATCAAAACATTGGAGAGTATTGTCCTTTTTAGAAGCTGGATATTTTGTGCAGTCCACATCATGATAGTACAGGTTTGAGGCCAGAGTTTTGCTGTAGGGTTAGAAAAATGACATGCCTTTGTAGGTAGCTTGTGTGTCTTTGGAAATAAAATTTCTTACAAAAGAAATGAGTAGGCTTCTAGCCAATTCTATCTACACATAATTATCAGCAAAAAATCTCATCAAAAGATTTTTTATTCTTAAATACCATAGTCATTAATCTACTGGCCTCTCTCACTCTACCTTTAATAGATTGAGAGCCCCACATTTTAATCTGATTCTTGCCCCTGAGCTCATTTTCACTGCCTGGCTGGAAACTTAATAGGACATGCTTAGGAAAGACCTGAGGTTACAGTTTTATCTGCTACTAAGGCTGCCTTGCCAGAGCCACCTGTGCTAGGCTGATGAACTGATAAAAACAGAAAAAAAAAAAAATAAACAAAAGAAGCTAACAGAGTAATAATTAAGGTTTTCCAACCAAATCTACTATAGTTATAAGCTCCAGTTGCTGGTCTGCTTTCCTAGGTATCTCAAAGCAACCATGTAGTGAAATGTATTTGCCTGTGTAACAAAGGTTACACAGCTTGCCGTTCCTTGTTGATTTCTAGAAATCACAAAAAGAGAACCACATACTTTAGACTGCTTTTTTAAAAATGTTAGCATGCACACATCTGAATTATATAAATTTGTAAATGTTACCAGTAAGGGGAATGAAAGAATAGAGACATTTATATATTTCTCAATAACTATCCAGACATCCAAAGTGAATACAGAGAAAGTAGAAGAAAGGAAATAACAAAAATAAGAGACATGTATTACACAGAAAATAACCTAAAATAGTAGAGGAGATGAACAAAGTCAAAAGTTGTTTCTTATAAATGACTAATAATTTTAGCAAAGCTCTGGAAAAACTGAAGAAGCGAAATAGAGAAGGGAGACATGACTAAATGTCAGAATTTAGTATTTAGACACAGTAGGTGTTGCACATATTAAGAGTAATAAAGAACCTGTTATGAAAAATGTCATTCCAGTACATTTTAAACTCAAATACAATGACCATATTCTTAGAAAAATTAACATCACTGATACTAACTCAAGAAATAGAGAAGTTCACAGACCTACAACCATTAAAGAAACTAAATTAGTCAAAAAATATTTGCACAAAGAAAAATTAAGCTCTAGGTAGATTCCTCCAGAGTTTTGTCAAATATTTAAGGAAAAAATTCAAAATCTCTGCAATTTCTTCTAGTGAATAAGTAAAGAGGAAACACTATTCAACTCATGTAATGAAGCTGGCATTATCCTGGTACCAAACCTGACAAGATCATTTTGTGAATAAAAATGGCATACCAATTCACTTGTGAACATAGATGAAAATAACTGTAAAGATGTTAGCAAGATGTGAAAGGTATAATAATTTATGACCAAGCTGAGTTTATCCCAGGAGTGACAATTGATTTCACATTAGAAAATTAACAAATGAAATCCTCCTGAATCTACAGAAGCGAAAAATGAAAGGTTTAGTAGAAAGAGAACAGTTTTGCTTCATGATATAGAATCGCAGCCTCTCTTCCAGTTCTAAGACTTGAGCCAATTCATAGCCCTGGAATGTTTGCACAAAGAAGAGGCCAGCACTTGTTGCCTTATGTGTATCCAGTAATTTTCTTTCTATCCTTCTACTAAGGGCCATGCAGTTATTTACCAAGTTGATTGTACCCAAGGAAGAGGAAAATAGACTTTTCTAGGGTGAGATGTTGATTCTGAACTAAGATAAACCCTGGAAAATGAAACACTTCTGTGGCCTACCCATCAGAGAGGATGCTTATGGAAGTCAAGAGATAAGCAAAATTTTGGCCTAAATTTATAACACAGTGGACTAAGTGAGTCTGTAAAAGCCCTTATTAGCGAATTCCTCAATTCCTGGATGCACCCAAAACATACCCAATAAGCAGATTCCCCATGTTGTCTCACTGACCCGAGGAGTAAAGCCTACTATGCTAGAAAGGACCAGTAACTCTGGAAGTAATCCATTTTCCAAAAAACTGGAACCATGTTGTTTTATTTCCATATTACACAAGTAATACATGAATACAAGCTTGTTTTAATTGAGAAAATATTATTATATAAGAATAAAAAATGAAAATACCCTTTATCGCAGGCCTTGATCATCTACTTGAACACCACTTAACCGCCCCGTATTCAGCAGAACTGGGGACTACAGAATCCACTTTTTTTTTTTTAATGTAGTAAAAACACATAATATGGAATCTATTCTCCGCAAATTTTTAAGCATACAGTAAAGCATTGTTGTAAAGCAGATCTCTAGAACTTTTTCATTTTGCACGAATAAAATGTTCCTATACTGAACAGCAACCCCCATTCTGCTTTCTGCTTTTATGGATTTAATTAGCTACCTCATATAAAAGGAATCATGGATTACCTGTCCTTCTGTAACTGACTTATTTCACTTGGCATAATGTCCTCAAGTTTTTTTTATATTATAGCTTATGACAGGATTTCCTTCTTTTATAAAGCTAAATAATATTCCATTATACATATATATCAATTTTCCTTTATCCATTCATTCTTTGATGCCACAGTTAACACAGGAGTGTCATTATCTCTTTGAGATTTTGATTTCAATTCTTTTGGATAAATACCAACAAGGATTGCTAGATCCTACAGTAGTTCTGTTTTTAATTTTTTTGAGGAATTTCATTTCCACAGTGCCTACACTATTTTACATTCTTACCAACAGTACACAAGGTTTCTGATTTCCCCTCATCCTTGGCAATAGTTGTTATTTTCTGTTTTCTTGATAAAGACCATTCTAACAGCTGTGAGATAATATCTCATAGTTTTGATTTGCATTTCCCTGATGATTAGTAATATTCAGCATGTTTTCAAATATCTGCTGGCTTTTTGTTTGTTTTCTTTGGGGAAATGCCTGTTCAAGTCCTTTGTCCATTTTTACATCAAGTTATTTGTTTTTCTGCTGTTTAGTTGTAGGAGTTCCTTATTATTATATATTAAATATTAATATATTTATAAATATGGTAAAATATTAATACATTTGTAAGTATACATTTGCAAATATATTAATATATTTTGGATATTAACCTATTATGGGCTATTACTAGTTGCAAATATTTTCTCCCATTCCATAAGTTCCTTTCTGCTCCATTATTTCCTTTGGTGCACAGGAGCTTTTCAGTTCAATGTAGTCCCACTTGTCTATTTTTGCTTTTGCTGCCTGTGTTTTCATGTCATATACAAGAAACCCTGCCAATACCAATGTTAGAGCTTTTCCTCTACGTTTTCTTGTATGAATTTTATACTTTCAGGTCTTATATTTAAGTCTTCAATCCATGTTGAGGTGATTTTTGTGATGGTGTAAGGTAAGGGTCCAAGTTCATTCTTTCGCACATGGATATCCAATGTTCCCAAATCTATTTGTCAAAGGGACTGTCCTTTCCCCACTGTGCAGTCTTGTCAAGAGCATTTGACTGTATATAAGTGAGTTTGTTTCTGGGCTTTCTATTCTTTTCCTTTGGTTTATGAATCTATTTTGTGTCAGTTCCTTACTGTTTTTGTTACCAACTCGGTGACCCCTTAACGAGTCCTTGCCTTGGAGTCACAAATGTCAATGAAACAAAACTGGGTTCAACATAGCAAAGCAAAAACTTTACTCATTGCTCAAGGAACGGAGAAGGGGGAGCTTTCACTCTAAAGACACCTTTTCTCTTTTCTCTGAAGGGCTGGGGTGCACAGGCTTCCACCAAGTTTGCATCGCCCAGAAAGTCCTTACCTAGTGTGGCTCTGCTGAAATGCGATGAGGTACGCACCTGTCCCCACTTCCCGTTTCTCCGTGTTGTGAGGAAAGTTTACTCCTGGATAGTTGGAAATACTTTGAAGTTTTATTTTTCAAAAGTAGCTTAGAAACACTGTGAAGTTTCACATTTCAGTGCTCCATATACTCTTTATGAATCAATCACAAAGTTGCATCAGGCAACAGTCATATGCCACCTCTTAGAGCTGATGGCTCCAGAATGGATATGAAAGTAGGATATTAAGAAGACAGAGATGACGCCCAGCAAGTGAGCTCCAGCTGTCTCAAAAGGCAGCTTCTGTAAAGTATTGGATTATTTCTAGATTTTCTTTTTATCTACAAAGGACCCAAGGCTCTGATGTAATTAACCATGTTAATGTGAGGAAACCATCTAGTACATTCCTTTGGTCTGACAGTGCTTCTATTTCATAAGCATGAGTCTCCCGGGAAGCCCTTCTCAATCTGGTTTATCCACAGTGTCATTAGGGAGTCGTTTCTATATGGACAATGTAGAACAATGAACAATGCAGCACTGTTCTATGTGAACAATATTCAAGAAACGTTAACTGCCTGCTATTGGCACACAATTCATGTATGATATCCTTAGTGGTCAACACTATTTAAGTTGTCCAGTTATTTTCTGTGTATTTTTGATCTTTCCATGAGGACACCTCCCAACTTAGATAAGGGATTCTCAAACTTACACATTTAAAGTAGATTATTTTCAGTTTCCTGGTCTCTGCCTTTGGAATACTTGACTTAGTAAAAATGAGATGGAACCTAGAAACCAATATTTTTAACAAGTCCCCAGGTGTTTCTGAGATGGGAGTGCAGGGGTCTACACATGGAAAAACTATCTTAATTTGATAGTATTTTGATGTTTCTGGGTGTTTCATATTACATAGAAAAACATCTGCTTTATTGAACGTATTTCCCAGGCTGCTTCAAGATCGTGGGTTGTCATGTAGCACAGCCTGAGTATTGACAGGTATGAGAACCTCCTACCTTGCAGCCAGAAAGTGAGTTCTGCCAGTCCTTTTAGCTGCAGGCAGGGCTGTCAGAAGATTAGAAGTGGTAATTATTATTCCACCGGTCTGAAAGGGTCTTTATCTGCTGCTGAGTAGCTCTTAGGAAGCGGTAGAATAGTCACCATTTTTTGAAAATAACAAAAAAAGAAAATGTTCCCTGTTTGATTTTGAGTGCTGAACATCCATGGATCCTTAGACTCAAAGGGCAAGTGCATTAATGCTGGGTGGTACTTTCCTTCACAAAGTGCGGTTTGAGACACAGAGAAATGGGAGAGAATGATACGCAATGATCCCAAGTGGAATCTCACCTATTGCCGTATGCCTGTACAGTACTCAGCTCTAGCATATTAAGTTCCTTGTATTTATTAATATTCAATTCATATCCAGTCAGGGTACCAAGGTTCACATATTTGTTCTTCCTCTGCTAAATGATTTTTTTTTTCCTTAAACTACTTGCATACAGGACAAGGTTCGGGGATAATACTCAGAAATTAGTCTAATTTTTGGCTTAAGTAGTATTCAGTCAACTTTGTTTAGATTCTACCAGAGCATCTGCCCACTGTTTCCTGTAATCCTAGACCATCAAGACTGCTTTCTGGAGAGTCTACTCATTAAAATGGGCCTTGTAAGATAAATTCATCTCTGAGGGGTAAGTCTCATATATTTTGCCTGTACTTTACCAAAGAATCTTGTGCATTGCTTTGGAAAATTTGGTCAACTAACAATGGCTGCCTAATTCCTAATTACACTCCCTCCAATGATCACTGTAACTTGAATATACTTTATTCATTCAGCAATATGTTACAGTTTTTGTCACAAAGATCCTATTCCTTCTTGTACCACAGTTATTTACGTCCCCAGCTTTTTCTTCCCTACTTAATACTGATGTCATGTATTCTCTTAATATTCTTACATTTTTTCTTCACTTAATCTTTTGCATATGGTAGATGCTCAAGATATAATAAATTATTTGACTATGTTTATTTCTGTATCGACCTTATTTTTTTAATGATGGTTCACTTTTTAAAGATTTTTATAGAAAACTCCCATTATCATTGTAAATTTCTCTAAAAGGAAGATTACCTGATAGCTTGATTAACCAGAATACCTCTTATAAATGGGAGCTAAACCTACTATATCTTGCTACACACATTTAAAGAACTAGATATTTGTAACTAGATTTCCAATTAAAACCAAAATAGACCTGAGATACTGAGAATATTTATGAGAGGAAATGAGGTCAGATTATTTCAGTTTATCAGTAAATGAAATCCTATCTGATGAAAAGATCAAGAATTAGATATTAGTGATTCTTTTTTTAAAAAATCTATTTTACAGTTTACATCTCACATGACATAGCTATCTGGTATCCATTTTTTATCTGAAAGTCACACTATAAAGTTTACTACCCATTTATATGATGGCTTATAAAACAAATCAATATATCATTGTCCATAACACTTATGAACAGCCCGATACTGGCACAGCAATGCACAACACTGTACATAAAAAGGTATCTGTCCACCAGCTAAGCTCCCATAGAACTGATCAGGAGATGAGCAATCTCAGAATACCACAGGCATGCCAAGTCTGCCTTTGCTTAGCCTGGCAGATCTCATTTTAAGATCTGGGCTTTTTCACAGCGCTTTTCAGACCTTCCCCAGGTAAGCGAGCTTGCTACCACTGCTCTCTGTATGCACGGTGGTTCTGCCGTTTGTAACTGTGCTGTGGTAGGCACTTAATAAAGCATCCCTCCTGCTGCCTTTGAGCCTATCAACCGGCAGTTGTTTAAGTATTCTGTTATCATCCGTCTCCTCACGTATCCTACCCAGAAGAGTTATGCTTCAATATGCATTGCTTCAAAGTGGATATACTGGCTGCCCTCCAGGTTCTCACTGCTGGTGATTCCGTCTTGCCATTTAATTAAATACAACTTCCCAATAAAGCTTCTCTGGAAACCATTTACAGAGTCCCAAGCCACATGAGCTCTTCACCCTGTACACAATGACAGAGCCATAGGCTTTCAGTTCCGTTCAGAGTTTGGGGAAACTGAGATAGACATGTCTCTCCCAGCTGATCAGAAGACACCATGATATCTTTGACTCCTCTGCCTGAACAATTCTGGTATGTTTACTCAACATCAGTTTGTGTCAGATATGTGCTATACGTTTGGGACACTCAAAGATAATTAAAGTCTGTGCCTCAAGGACCACATCATCTTGTAATATGGGTGAAATATAACAAATGCGATACAATAGAGATTTGCAAATTATACTTGGGGAGCAGAGAGGAAGAAGGAGCTCTGCCTAACAGAATAGGCAGAAAAAGTAAAGCAAAGATGAAACCAGCCTTTAGAAGGCAGACAGTGTAAAAGGTTTGACAAAATGGCCCATTCCCACCAAGAGTGAGAAGTAATCTCTAAGAAAGGATGTGTGTGCCTGGTGAAAATTTAGTGGAGAAGACCAATAAGGAAGCACGGTTTAGCTCTTCCAGACCGTGATTTATCTTAATTTATCCGTAGGAGAAGAGCCTAATCCCATAAATTTACAATTAATAAAAACGTCCTAAGACAGTAAGTAATCTCCCTAGTGCACACAACTAGTTAGTAACATTTGGGGTCTAGAATGCAGATTTCCTGTCTGAAGTGGGGTTATAAAAAAGAAGAGGGTATATCCCAGTGGTACAATGTTTTGAACTAAGTATGTTCCCCTCTCAGCCTCTGCAGAGACCTTTTCAATACACAGGAATCAGGATTTGGAAATTAAATGATTTCTCACTTACCAACACTGGGAATACCAGGCATTTTGTGATGACTAAGTCTTCCATTATAGTGAGCTGAATAAAGTAATGACATTAATTCTGTCTTTAGTCAGAGACCATTATATATACCAAATTAAACCCCATCTCAAAAATCTAATACCTATTAAGTTTTTTATACAAACCAAGCAAATAGTTATTAAAAACATCATATCAATGGAGAATAGTTTTTAACTTAATTTCTCTGGGGTCTCTAACACTGTTGATCACACGTCTTCCATTTTCAAAACTGCTATTTATGTTTATATTTTTGATACCACTCTACTACTCTCTCCTGCTTTTCCCTCACCTTCTGTTTGTGGTTTCTCACTAATCGTATAGGGTTCCTTTTCCTCTTTTCTTTCCTTAAATCTTGGTAGTAATTTGATCTCCGTCCTTAGCTTCCCCCACCCCATACTTTATTTTGGGGGAGTTTTACCTAAATGCATAGCTTCTCAAAGAGTTATTTTTCATTTGACCACTTGCCCAATGCTAGAAAGTATCCAACTGCCATTTCTGCTTGAATGCCTCAAGGGGCCTTAATCCAAAGATGTGTAAAATCTAACATTATCGTCTTCTTTAAACCTGCTCTTCCTCCTGTATCCCGTCTTTCAAAATGCATCACCACTGACCTCACTGTCCAAGCCAGAAACCTGGGAGCCATCTCAGACCCCTCTTGTCTACCCAACCCCTAGTCAACAAGTGCTCTAAATTCTACTTTTGGTTGGATTCCACACTTTCTACACCCAATGCAAATTCTTTTGTTCATGTCCCAATTTCTTCTTGCCTGGATAATTGCAGCTGCCACATAATTTATCTTCCTTTTCTATGCCTTATTCCTCTCTTCTCCATCCTCCTCTGAACATCTGCAGAGAACTTTCTAATACATGAATGTGATTAAAATTCTTCAGTGCTCCCAGGTTGCTGTCAGTCTAAAATTCAAACACCTAAACTTAGTTGCAAGGGCCTTCAAGGTTTACCCCTGACTTAGTCTCTCTGCACAATCTCATATGCATCCCTCATCCTATGTGTATCAGTTGCCTTAAAATCTCTAAACATATTAAGCTACTTCCTGCCCCCACCACCTTCACTTGCTGTCCCTTCTCAGGTGCTTCCCTATCCTTTCACTTCCTTCCTCAGGCAGGTAATTTCCACTGATCCTTCAAATCCCAGCTCAAGTGCCATCTTCTCAGGGAAACCTATGATTTGGGAGCCCTGTTTCCCGGGAGCATCTGGCGCTTTGCTCCATCACACAGGATGGCTTCTTCTGTGTAATCTATCATGACTGTAAACTCCCTGAGGTCAAGAATGGATCTTCCTTGGTTGTGTATACTCACAGCACAAAGCCTAGAATATAGAAGATCTCATTTAAGCAAGTGTAACAGAAGCAGCAGAAAAAGAATTCTAAAAACGGATTTATTTAAGATTTCTCTCAGACATTCAGGTAGAGACAAAAATGTGAGATTGACACTAAGTGAGAAAAGTTGGCAGGTGATAGATTTGAACCACTGTTGATTAGAGAGGATGTGTATGAAGAGGGGTAATACTTGTATCTAGCCCTGCAGATACACTGTGACTCAAAGTAAGTAGCAAGTCCCTTGAGGGATAAAATATTTATTTTAATTTAAATAAACAGGAATTTCTGTTTAGAGCAGCTCAATAAAATTTTTATTTAGTCTCTTCTGTACATCAGGCCCTGTGTTCTTCCCTGGAGATACAAAGATGAATAAGATGCTTAAAGTCTAGGGAGATCAAGATGGTGGAGAAGAGGGATGTAGAGCTCAACTCCCCCTACAAATACATCAAAAACAAATCTGCACTTGGAACAATTCTCACAGAATACCAACTGAAAGTAGGCAGAAGAGCTCATACAACTAAAGCTACAAGAAAAGAGCTCCACATCACCAAATAGGACTAAAGGGGAAAAAAAAATAAAAGAGGGGGCTCGAGACAGGACTTGTCCTCTGGGAGGGAGCTGTGAAAGAGGAAAGGCTTCCTCACCCTGGGAACCTCCACTGCCAACTGGGAGGCCCACCAGGATAGACAGCGAGCTGCAGGGGCCTGGAATTCATCTGACAGCAGTGTGCACAGGCTGGCTTGCTACCAGTCAGGATAGAGTGCTGTACCAACAGTGCTGACAGCTGCCATGTCCCCACACTTCTCAGCCCTGGAAAGGCGCCTGCTGGTGTGTGCGGTGGCTGGGTGCTGAATCTCGGGCTTCAGTGGGCAGAAACGGGAAGAGGACTTGGTTGTACTACACAGAAACAACATAAAGGCCTGGAGTGTAATCCAGGCTGCAACTGGGGGTACATGATGGATGGAGCATGGTCTAGTACAGGAGCCCCATTATCAGTCTGAAGAGTGGGGCAGGGGTGGATCTGCCACTGAAGCCTGTAAGCCTGCTCACAGCAGGATGTGGCTTCCGCAGGCTTTGAGGGCTCACACACTGTGAACATGCACACAACAAAGGCAGGTGGGGCTGATACACAAGCCAGTTATGGGCACTAATACAGTGGAGATAAGTCTGATTCTGTGGGCACACACATCAGGTGGTGGGCAATGTAACAGAGTTGCATGTCCCAGTAGACAGCTAGAGAGGAACACACAGCAACTCCTTTCCCTAAGAGCACTCCAGTCCCACCTACCTCACACTGCAGCTTAGAACCACATCTGGGGGCTTCTACTCCAACAACTGAGATCAGATTCTGCCCTCAACAAGGCTGTGACAACCACAGAGCAAAGAGGAGGCCCACCAAAACATCCAGCACAGGCTCTGGTCATCACAGCACCAAACACACCCCCAACAAGAGGACAAAGGCCAGCACACACTGAGGAAAGATATGGCCGTCATCCATACCAAAAAGAGCCCTGACACCAAAAATACTAAATTCACACAGGCTACACAGGGATACTCTCACATAAAAACAACCTTTCAAGACCACAGTGGATAACTGTTTCCCATAAATTCATAGAGTCAGAGAAATATAAGTAACATAAAGAAGCAGAGGAGCCACTCCCAATTAAAACAAGAGAAATCCCCTGGAAGAACAAATGAGGAAACAGACCTCTCTCATCTGCTAAGACCTGAGTTCAAAAGGGAGGTAATAAAAATGATGAAGGAATTAAGAAAGACTATTGTTAGAAATGCAGATCACTGTAACAAGGAACTAGAAACTATAAAGAGCAGACAATTAAAATTAGACAATTCAACTGCTGAGATAAAAACCAAACTAAAGGCAATAAATAGCAGTCTAAATGATGCAGAATGAATAAGCGATCCATCCGGGAGACAGAATAATGGAAATCACCCAATCAGAAAAGCAGAGAGAGAGACAAATAAAAAAAATATGAAAGCAACATATGAGATCTTTGGGATAATATAAACGGTGCCAGTCTGTGCATAATAGGAATCCCAGAAGAAAAGAGAGTAAGGGAATCAAAACCTACTTGAAGAAATTATAGCTGAACACTTCCCAAACCTAAAAAAGGAAATGGATATCCAGGTACAGGAAATAAAGGGTCACAAACAAGATAAACCCAAAGAGACTTACTCCAAGACATACCATAATTAAAGCGGCAAAAGTTCAAGATAAAGAGATGATTCTAAAGGCAGCAACAGAAAAACAAAGAGTCAGTTACAAAGGAAACCCTAAAGGGTTATCAACTTACTTCTCTACAGACACTTTGCAGGCCTTAAGGGAGTGGCAGGATATATTCAAAGTCCTGAAAGGGAAAAACCTGCATCCTAGGATATTCAACCCAACAAGATTATCATTTCAAAGAGGAGAGATAAAGAATTTCTCAAACAAGCAAAAACTAAAATACAGCAATACAAAATCTATCTTAAAAGAAATATTGAAAGATCTTCTCTAAATATAAAGAAGAAAGAATCTATAGGAAAGCAAAAATCTATAGGAAAGAATCTGTATCACAATAGGAAAGACAAATATATAAAAAGATACATGATCACTTAAATAAACCAGTACACAGATTTAAAAAAACAATCAAATTGTGTGAAAGTGATTACAACTACAATGAACAGAAAAAAGGTAAGCATGAAGATGTAAAATAGGGCATTAAAATCACAAATGTGGAGAAGGGGAGTAAGAAAATATACATCTTTTTGAGTGTGTTGAGCTTACACGGCTATCAGTTTAAAGCAAGCAGGTATAAATATGGATTAACATACCTGATAGCCAGGGTAACCACAAATCAAAAACATAGACTAGATTTATAAAAACCAAGAAGAAAAGAACTGTAGCATAACAAAAAAGAAAACCAGCAAATCACAAAAGGAAGAACAAAAAGAAAAGAACAAAGAAGAAATACAAAACCAACTACAGAGTTCAAAATGGCAACAGATACATATCTATCAATAATTACCTTAAATGTCAATGGACCAAATGCTCCCATCCAAAGAGAGAGTGGCATACTAGATGATAAAACAAGAACCTACAATATGCTGCCTATAAGAGACCTAATTGAGTGCAAAGGATACTCACAGATTGAAAGTGAGGGGACAGAAAAAGATATTTCAGGTAACAAAGTGTGGGTAATAAGATGAGACAAAAAAGACTTTAAAACAAAGGCCATCAAGAAAGACAAAGAAGGGTACTATATAATGATAAAAGGATCAAAACAAGAAGAGGATATTATGCTCATTAATATATATGTAACCAATATGGGAGAATCTAAATACATAAAACAAATACTGACAGACATGAAAGGAGAAACTGATGGAAAAACAATAGTAGGAGATTTTAACACCCCAGTGACATCAATGGACAGACCTTTCAGACAGAAATTCAATAAGGCAATAGAGACTCTATATGACACAACAGAAGAGTTAGACTTAACTGATATCTATAGGACACTAAATCCAAAAAAACCAAAAAAACAAAAAAAACCCAGGATACACATTCTTTTCAAGCATATATGGACCATTTTCTAGGATAGATCACATACTCAAACACAAAATGAGCCTCAACAAATTTAAGAAGATAGAAATTATTTCAAGCATCTTCTGACAACAGCATAAAACTAGAAATCAATCACAGAAAGAAAAACTAGGAAAAAATGATTGCATGGAGACTAAACAATATGCTACTAAAAAAGCAATGGGTCCACAATAAAATGAAAGACGAAATTAAAAAAAAAAAAAAACCTTCAGACAAACAACAATGAAAACACAACCATACAAAATCTATGGGATGCAGCAAATGCAGTCCTAAGAGGGAAGTTCAAAGCGATATAAGCCTTCCTCAAAAAATAAGAAAAATCTCAAACAACCTAACCTACCACCTAAAAGAATTAGAAAAAAAGAACAAGCAAAACTTAATTTGGCAGAAGGAAGGAAATAATAAAGATCAGAGGAGAAATAAATAAAAGAGATAAAAAATAGGAAAAAACCCACAATAAAACCAAGAACTGTTTTTTTGAAAGAATAAACAAAATTGACAAACCTCTGGCCAGGCACAAGGAGGAAAAAAAAGAGAGAGAGAACACAAATAAACCAAATAAGAAATGAACAAGTGGAAATAGAAACTGATACCACAGAAATTCAAAAATTGTGAGAAATTACTATGAACAGTTATAAACCAATAAAATAGATAACCCAGAAGAAACACATAAGTTCCTAGAAACATACAGTCTGCCAAAACTGAATCAAGGAGAAACAGATAATTTGAATAGACCAATCACTAGAAATGAAATAGATTCTGTAAGAAAAACAACAACAACAACAACAACAACAAACTTCCCGCAAACAAAAGCCCAGGACCAGATGGCTTCACTGGGGAATTCTGCCAAACGTACAAAGAAGAACTATATATATCCTTCTCAGATTCTCCCCAAAGACTGAAAAGGAAGGAATTCTCCCAAAGTCTTTCCATAAAGCCACCATCACCCTGATACCAAAACCAAAGATCCTACCAAAAAAGAAAATTATAGGCCAATATTTTTGATGAATATAAACACAAAAATCCTCAACAACACATTAGCAAATCCAATATACATAAAAAGGATCATACACCATGATCAAGTTCGAATCATTCCAGGATCACAAGAAAGTTTCAACATAAGCAAATCAATTGATGTGATACACCATATCAACAAAAGAAAAGACAAAAACCACATGATCAGCTCAACAGATGAAGACAAAGCATTTGATGAAATTCAATACCCTTTCATGATAAAAACTCTTGCAAAAGTGGGTATAGAGGGAACATATCTCAACAAAATAAAAGCCATTTGCAACAAACCTACTGCCAATATATTACTCAATGGTGAAAAGCTGAAAGCATTCCCAGCAAAATCTGGAACAAAACAAGAATGCCCACTCTCACCACTTCTATTCAACATAGTATTGCAAGTCCTAGCCACAGCAATCCAACAAGAAAAAGAAAAGGTATCCATATTGGAAAGAAAGAGGTCAGACTAACATTATATGTAAATGACATGATACTCTATACAGAAAACCCTAAGTACTCCACACAAAAACTATTAGAACTGATAAATAAATTCAGAAAGGTAGCAGGATATAAGATTAACATAAAGAAATTTGTTGCACTAACTAAAAATTTCTTTACACTAACACTGAAATATCAGAAAGAGAAAGTTAAAAAAAAAAAATCTCCTGTAAAATTGCATGAAAAAAAATACCTAGGAATAAATCTGACCAAGAAGGTGAAAGACTTATATGCAGAGACCCACAAAACACTGATAAAGGAAATTAAAAATGATACAAAGAAATGGAAAGGTACCTCACACACTTGGATTGGAAAATCTAATTTTGTTAAAATGGCCATAGTACCCAAAGCAATCTACAGATTTAATAAAATCCCTAAATTACCCCTGGTATTATTCACAGAACTACAACAAATAACCCTAAAATTTCTATGGAACCATAAAGACTCAGAAATGCTTTGGCAATTCTGAGGAAAAAGAACAAAGTTGGAATCATAACCTCCCAGACTTTAGATATAGTACAAAGCTACAATAATCAAAACAGCAAAGTATTGATATAAATTCAGACATATAGATCAATGGAACAGAATGGAGAGCCCGCACATCTACGGTCAATTAATCTTCAACAAAATAAAGCAAGGAGATACAATGGAGAAAACAGAGTTTTTTCACCAAGCGGTTTTGGAAAAGCTGGAAAGCCTCAGATAAATCAATGAAGTCAGAACATTCCCTTATACCACACACAAAAATAAACTCAAACTGGCTTAAATATAAGATAAATATATCTTAAGACAAATATAAGATATGACACCATAGAATTCCTAGAAGAGAATATAAGCAAAACATTCTAGGATGCAAATTATAGTAATATCTTCTTAGTCTCCAAAAGCAAAAGAAAAATTTTTTTAAATGGGACCTTATCAAACTTACAAGCTTTTGCACAGAAACCATAAACAAAACAAAAGGACAGCCTACAGAATGGGAGAAAATATCTGCAGACAATGTGACTGACAAGGGCTTAATTTCCAAAATAAACAGATAACTCATACAACTCAATATCAAAAAACCACAAACAACCCAATCAAAAAATGGGGCAGAGGACTGATAGACATTTCTCCAAAGAAGACATAAGGATGGCCAACAGGGACATGAAAAGATGTTCCACATTGCTAATTATCAGAGAAATGCAAATCAAAACTACAGTGAGGTATCACCGCACACCAGTAAGAATGGCCATTGTCAAAAAGTGTATAAATAATAAATGCCGAAAAAATTGTGGAAAAAAGGGAACCCTCCTACACTGTTAGTTAGAATGTAAATTGGTGCAGCCACTATGGAAAATAGTCTGGACGTTCCTTAAAAAAAAAAAAAAAAAACTAAAAATAAGAGTTATCATGTGATCCAGCAATCCTACTCCTGGGCACATATCCAGAAAAGATGAAAACTCTAATCCAAAAAGATACATGCACCACAATGTTCAAGCAGCACTATTTACAATAGCCAAGACGTGGAAGCAACCTAACTGTCCACTGACAGATGAATGGATAAAGAAGATGTGGTACATGTATACAGTGGAATACTACTCAGCCATAAAGAAAATGAAATATTGCCCTTTGCAACACCACAGATGAACCTGGAATTTATCATACTAAGTGAACTGAGTGATGTGGTACATGTATACAGTGGAATACTACTCAGCCATAAAGAAAATGAAATATTGCCCTTTGCAACACCACAGATGAACCTGGAATTTATCATACTAAGTGAACTGAGTCAGGCAGAAAGACAAATGTAAGTTATATGTTATCACTTATATGTGGAATCTAACAAAAAAGACACAAATGAACTTATTTACAAAATAGAAACAGATTCGGACATAGAAAACAAACTTATATCTACCAAATGGGACAGGAGAAGGGGAGGGATAAATTAAGGATATGGGATTAATAGGTATACACAACTATATATAAAATAAACAATAATAATTTACTGTATAGCACCTGGAATTATGTTCAGTATCTTGTAATAACCTACAATGGAAAAGAATCTGAAAATGTTCACCAGAAACTAACACAATATTGTAAATCAATACAGTTAAATACTTTTTAAACAAACATGCTTACTATCTAGTGGAAAGAAAAACGCTGCACACTGCAGAGTGAAAAGTGCTATGATGAATGTTTAAAGAGCAGTATATTCAAGAGTGACACAGAGGAGAAAAATAAGGCAATGCTTGTTTGCAGGGGAAAGAGGAAGGATGGAAAAGTATTGTTAAGGACAACCTCACAGAAGAGAGGAAACGTTCAAAGACTATTGAAATATAATTAGAAATTTACAAATTAAAGAAGGGAAAAAAAAGGAACAGCAAGAGGAGAGATACTAAAGCACATAGCTGTATGATGTGTACAGGAAGTAAGTACTTTAGTGATATTAAAGCATAACCTATTTTGATGGATATGGCTGTTGCTTCCTTTTCAGAGTCTCTAGAGGGTGAGGAGGGGTTATGCTGTGGGAAATTGGTGTGCCATATGAAAAATCTGAACTTAACATATAATTAGCAGGTAGCTTTAAGAGGGTTGTACCAAGGGAAGGGGCAAGGTCATATGTGCAACTTAGAATGGACCACTCTGGGTAGAGTGAGATGGATGTACTAGAGATGAGAGGAAAAAGCAGAACATTATGGAGAGAGAGAGAGAGACCTGTGAGAAGACTTGAGATTGGATGCAAGTAAAAAGAGTGGAAAGGCTGCTTTCCAAATACATTTAGGAAGTAAACCAGAAAAAAATCGGCAACTGGAATTTGTAATTTGAATTTACTTCAACATCCCATCTTTAGCTAAGAGATTTCCATTTTGTTTGGACAAATTTTAACTTAGTAAAACAAAACAACAAAAAAACGTCCACTAGTAAGCATGGGAATTATTCTGCTCTGGGATAGGATTTAGGCCTCAAGAAAAATGAATTGTGTGAATCATTATGCAGTGTTCACAGCTCACGGCAGCCACACGGTGAGTTCACACAGAACTGACACTCCTCTGGGCTCTTATTTGGTTGCACCTGACATGGTTTCTTTTTTTCTTTTGAGGGTGTGGGTAAATTAGGTCTGTTTGTTTGTTTGTTTATTTATTTATTTACTTTTAAAGGAGGTACTGGGGATTGAACCCAGGACCTTGTGCATGCTAAGCATATGCTCTACCACTCGAACTATACCCACCCCCCTGTATTTTTTTAAATGAGGAAGTGTGCCTCCCACTAAGTGGTTCCTGGGAAGTAGTCAGGAAGGCAGTCTGGTGCCACATCGGGTACAATGTACACTTTGCTAACTCAATCTGGCGATTTTATGTCCAGACTGATTTAATGAGAGGTTCAAGTTATTTTAAAAAGTGGAATACATAACACATTAAATGTGAATATATTAATATACATTTATTTAATATATATTTAATTTTCACCAAGCCTACAGGGAAATTGCAGTTTTTATGTCTCAAGAAATTTTAAGTATCTTTAATCAAAAGATAAGAAATTTTTATAATTATATTTTTGTTTCATGCCTACATTTGCCTTATTTCTTTGTGTACAATTTTTAATAAAGTTTTACTTTATATAAATTTTTAAGGTTTACATAAAAGATACATACAGATAGTACAGACAGTTCCCATGTTTCCACAATCCAGTGTCCCTGATATTAACATCTTATATTAACCAGGATGTATTTGTGAACATTTAAAAATTAACACTGGTGAGCTACTCTTAACTAAAGTATAGACTATTCAGATGTCACCAGTTTCTGCACAAATGTCCTTTTCCTGTTCTGGACACAATTCAAGATACCATGCTGCATTATTTTGGACTATTGTCTGATGTTTCTCTCATGATCAGACTGGGGTTGTGGGTTTGGGGAGGGAGGGCACAGGAAATGCCCTTCTCTGTCATCCTATCAGGGGATACGTGACAGTGACGGGGTTCCTCACTGGGGATGTTAATCATGATGACCCAGTTAAGGTGGTGTCTGCCATGATTCTCACTGTAAAGTGACTGTTTTTCTTTTCTATACTGTTCTTTGGAAGGAGTCGTAAGTGCAGCCCACACCGAAGACAGGGGGAGTTATGCTTCGCTTCCTAGAGGAGGAAATACCTACATAAATTATTTGGAATTCCTTTTAAAGGGAGATTTGTCTTTTCTGTCCCCACTTATTTATTCAAACATTTATGTCAATATGTCATGGATATTTATTTCATACTTTGTGTTATAATCTAATACTATGTCTTTGTGTATGTGTGTGTGTATGTGTGTGTGTGTGTGTTGTTCAAATTCTTTCACCTTTGGCCACTGGGGACTCTTCCAGATTGGCCCCTGTTCCCTTTGGCATGCCCACATGATTTTGCTTTCTGATCACTTCATTACTTTCTGGCCCTACACGATGCTCCAAGTTCATCTTGGGTAATATCTTCCCCTGCCTTAGATTCAGCCAATTTCTCCAAGGAGTCCTGCGTCCTTGTGGTGAACAATGACGTTAAGCTATCAAGATCTGAACTAAAATGCTTTTTGAAAACACTTTGTCTTCCTATTGCTTATCTTGTCCTCTAACAGCAAACCACAAAGGTCATCCTGTCCTGTCATTCTTGTCTAAAGAGTGGTTGAGAGTTTTTTAAAAATTAAAACTCCTGGCACCACTGTTGGGAACTAAGACTCAGTAAGCTTACGGTGTGGGGTGCTGGCCTGGTGGTATGGATGCTGCTATGTATTTTATGCAATTTTGTTACGAAAAATAGTTCAAGGATTACTGCATATATAATAAACTCCTCTCTGTTTACAGTGGAATCGAAAGAGGCCCAGAGAATGAAGCACATGCCCAAAGACACACAGCACAGGAAGCTATGTCTTCTCCCTAGCACATCAGACATTTCCCATGCTCACACGCTCAGTGTATTTTTACTCATACCTTTTAAATCCATGAGTCTCAATCCTGGCTTTTTCTGGGGGAGCTCGAAAAATCCCTTTGCCCATATCTTACTCTTAGAAATTCTGATTTACATGGTCTGGAGTGGTACTTAGCAGCTAGGTTTTTCGTAAAGCCTTACAGGTGACATAATGACCTGTCAGTGCTGAGAATTACTGCTTTAAAGAAAAAAACTCAATTTCATCAGGGCTCAGATACTGCAGATTATGTTTTCTTTATTGTGACATTTCTGAGTAATATTTTATTTATATTAAATAACTTGACATCCCAGGTCCACCAATTTAATTTGACAAACATTCACTTTGTGGGACTCTCTGGGGAGGGAGAGATTAAGAACATGAATCAGTTATAATCTCTTCCAAGAGCTTGAACTATGATGGGTGGGGGGGGGCATCTGATATGGACACAAATCAGCAGAATGACAAGTAGAGACAGGTGAGAGCCAAGAGGAGCACGAACTGCTAGGGAGGAAAATGGGGCGTTCAAAAGACAAATGAAATGGTGCCTTCCTTCTGAGACTTTATTACCCTCCATGGATGGCCTCTGCCAAAGCTGTAGCTTTTCAAGAAAACCAGAAGTCCTATTATTTTGTGTGAAAAGTCCATTAGCATCACACTTTAGCTAACATGGTTATCGCCCAGGTCTTGATTAAGCTCCCTCAAGCGGGATGCTAGGCAAACCGTGTTAACAATGAATCCAGCTGTAAGAAAACTTGTATGTTATTTTTAGGCATCGTGACTGAAAATTGCTTTGTCCCCTCACTGGGCAATGCTTTTATTACTGTTTGTACTGCCGGCAAATTAGATTGCGTGTTGTAGAAATTATGCATAACGGCACTCTTTTTAATATTTGCTACTGTAATCATTTCTGTAATTATGAAAGGGAAGCCACTGCTGCAAGCTGCTCCTGTGGATGGCTAGTTCACTGAGTTCTAATGATGGTATCTACGGAAAATTCTCTCTGCAAAGGCCCTGCTAGCAAGCGCCTCCCCAGTGATATGAGGCAGATAAGCTTTATCAGATGCGGCTAATGAGTTTGATTTACGATGCTGGAGGTTCAATCTGACAAGTTATTTTGGGTTTTAGACATTCACATTCCAGCCTTCGGTATGTCCTCCCTCATCCATTGAGGAAAAGAAAGAAACCTGTTAGAATGTGAAACCAACAGGCATTGTAATGTAGCACTGATCACAGAAGACATTTTCCTAAAAAAACTCCCTCCTGGGTGCAGTGTCAAGTCATGTAATCCATATCAAGAACAAGATGCATGAAGCTGTTAATTGAATAAAGGCTAATTAGTAACCAAGAAATGCCTTCCATGTTGGCTCTGGGAGTTGCCTAAAACCCCACAAGGAATGGGTCTCTGTTTTCACAAAGCGAGGTGGTGCCCCAGCAGCCGCTCCTTCCCTGGTTTGGCTTGGGGCTCATCGTCAGTTCCCAGTCTCCTGATTGATACCATTGCCAGACAATGCATATTACACAGTGTGTAAGCACATCCCAAGAAAAAACTGTAAACCCAATCTAGCTTTACTAAACAAAACAGTGGCCCATAGTTGTGTGATCTGTGGGGTCTCCAGGAGTTTCCTCTTCCCCACGGTATCCTCCAAACACCAGCCCAAGTACCACGGTGTCTGGGATGCTGCCACATGAGCTTTGCAAAGCAATCATTTTACTCTCTCCATGCACCTGTTACAGAAGTCAAATATTATGGGAGACTAACACATTAAGTTCTCACAGGCTGATGTAATTCTTTTGCCCTGAATGAATTATGTCAATGGGGCCCAAGGGAAATGGACTGCCTCCAAGCTGTGGTGAACCCTTCTACAGGGAAGCGTCAGGGCAAGAGGCTAGAGGGGGTTACCAGACATTCAGGACTTGAATTGGTAAATAGGTATTAGACCATTACATGGACACGTTTTTCTTCCAGCTCTGAAGTTTTCATTATTGCACAAGGCAAGGAACCTCTCTGGACCTTTTGCCTTCCCAATAAAATGGATGACTAGGATTTCTTCATTCTCCTGTAGCTTCGTAACTCAGCCTTTACTGCACAAGAGAAGAGGGTAGATGAATGTACAGGAGAGGACACCAGAAGATGAAAAGCAAGAGAAAGATCTCAGAAGACATGCTTTACCATTGTGGTAAAGGAGATGTGAGTATGATTTTTCTTTGGTGGGTACTAACTCACCGGGGATCTTTAGAGCATGGTTGGCTATAGACTCTTCTGAGCTCAAGAGACATTTTCCTTGTCGCCTATTTGGTGAGTTTGGAGGGCAGTGTGCCATGTGTCTCTGCCAACACCTAAAAGTCCTTTAAGTCCTTTAGCTGAGATGCACACAGCCAAGGCACAAGGCAGTCACCTCCTGACAGGTCCTATTGAAGTTCCACAAACTTTTGAAACTCTTATCCACCCATCTTGCTACCTCTTTTTTCTCTCTAATCCCTTTTTCATCATAATTTGAACAGGGACCTGCAACCCAGCTTCTGATCTTTTTTCTTCCCTTAATTTCCTGTTTTTCTTTTCTCTTCTATGCTCTTCTCCATACCTCTTTGTAAATAGCTTTCTGGTTAATAACTAGATCATGGTACCAAAATGAAAGGGCAGAGCATTTTTTTTTCTCTTGGTAACTATTAAGCGTAAGGTTCAACTGCAGAGATAATTAAGGAAAAATATATTTGAAATGGGATGCCATTTACACCATTCTCCCCCAAGAACATCTTGCTTTCTTTTTATTTTCTCCACACATGCACTCTTTCTTCTTCATTCAGCTTTGTAAAATGCTGATGAAGGTACTGACCCAGCTAAAATCAGACATAATTGGAGAAATTCACCTGAGTCGTCACCTTCTAAGTCTCATTGGTGAACACCTTATTTATTAAGAAGAGCAACATACTTCTGGCCCTCTTGATTTTGTGACACTGCTAAGTTTTTCTCTTTAAGCACACTAAAATTAAAAATGTTTCCTGAGTTAGATCACTTTAACAGTGACATCACTCGAACACTGTCACCTAGGTAATGGAATAATTACCATAGCAACATAGCCTTCATCTTTTAGGAGCTATAAAATTTTGACAGATGGGAGAGGC
The DNA here is from genome assembly GCF_036321535.1 of Camelus dromedarius. Classification (NCBI taxonomy): domain Eukaryota; kingdom Metazoa; phylum Chordata; class Mammalia; order Artiodactyla; family Camelidae; genus Camelus; species Camelus dromedarius. The sequence continues at coordinate 28,475,179 of NC_087450.1, forward strand.
TGATTGAAGATTTAAAGCAGGACATAAATGTAACAAATCTCAGTGGCCGAAGTCATAGTACTATCTTGCAAACTGCTATCTTTTTATAAGGATTCAATTGAACGTGAAGTGTATGTATTGCTGTATATTTCCAAAGTTAATTTCACTCTTGACAAAAAGGATATTCTTTTCTTTGAAAAACTGAATTTAAATTATTAAATGCAGGGACAATAACAATAGAATGTTTGAAAAATTATACCATTTTAAGACAGCAGTAAAAGGAAAACTGCTATAGAATGACTGTTCTTATTCAACTGACCAATTAAATATCTGTAGTTCTTGCAGCTATAACTTGTATCTGATGGGAAATTCCCTTCAGATATATTCTACCTCATTTTTGACTTTACAATTGTTTGAACTTAAATGCTGAGTGTTTGTATCTGTGCATTTGTGTGTTTGTGTGTGTGTCCGTATGTTTTCCTTTCCTTCACAGTTAAAAGGGTGAACTCAATGTGCATTTTTTAGGTGACACATTGTTACTATGCAGTTTGAATTTATGACCTAATTAGAGAGAAGGCAGATCAAAAAGGCTGTTCACATATTTCTTTTTCTTCCACCAAAAAATAGAACAAAATGTGGATAATAAACGTAGTTTCTAATTCTTGATTCACGCATTTCTGTGAATTATTATTTAGTAGAAGTGGGCCTAGTAAATTGTCTTTTATTGGACCTGTCCAAGCCTCCAAAAATAACAAAATTTTGATGGCCAAAGAAATACAGGGCATTAAGGCAGCGATCTGAAAAAAAAATAGAATGCTTATTTAATAATAATGTGTTCCTTGTCATTTCTAGGGGCTGAGGAGTAAGTTTACTAACAGAGTGTTTGGGCTATTAAAATAATCATTTACATTAATAAATAATATGTACATTTCATGTGTTCATCTACCAAAGAATGTACTGTGACAATTATCAATCAAGGCCTTGAAAAAAAATCAGCACTGGTATGTAATAACTTGATAATATTTATAAATAGCACTTTTTTTTTTTTTTGGATTTTTTGGTCTCCTCCAGCCTCCAGCTTACTGGAATTTATATAACAACTTGAAAGTTGACTGCTTTATCAAGATTTGTCATGATTTAAAGTCAAGCAGAGACACAAGTCTAAACTAAATACCTATTCTTAAATAGAAAATAATGATCCAAGATCTGTTCCATCTAAAATCTACCACGTGCCTCTACTTTTGGCCCTTACAACTGAGAGCAGATCCCATGTGAAAGCATTGTAATACAGTTGTTTCACGGGATAATGTGGTGTGTGTATGTTTGTGTATTTGTTAGATTTTTTTCAGTTCTCTGACAATCTTTATAAATTGTATTATAACTTCTTTATCAGCTCAGGTGAGGAAATTAAGGTCTGCTTCATTCACAGAGGACGGAGCTCTCCAAAAAGAAGTCATGAGCAGACTGTAAAACTTAATCAGACCTCAAGAGGTTCCCTGTGAAACTGAAGTGTTTCACTGCATGTTGACCTTGATGCAGGGGGGTGGGGAGGACAAAGCATGAGTGCTCAAGTAAGAGAAACATATTTTAGTATTTGGACCACAACTGACTTTAAGACCCTGCTCTTTCAGCCTACAGTTTCTCATTAGAAAAATTAGACGAATAATACCGACTTCCTAGGACTGTTTGAAAAGTAGTTCACTTATGATGGACAGAAAGTACCTAGGAGAGCGCCTGGCACGTAGCAGATATTCAGTAAACACTGACTCCCTTCACTTTTCTCTTTGTAATTTCACAATCCCTCTGTTCCAGCTATAACTAGTGTTAGAACGGAGGTGAGTTAAAGGAGGAAATGATCAATGCACACCCAGTCTGAAGTACACATCTCCAGGGTGGAGGGAGACAAGGGAGGCTAATGAGCTAATACATGGTGGCGGCTGGAGAGACTGCACAGGAAATTCCCCATAAGCTTATTTTGTTGGTCAGCAGTAAATATTAGCATTAGTTTCTGCTTGGTTTCAAGAAATCTTTCATAAAAAAATGATGAAAGATGAAAAAAAAAAAACCAAAAAAACTCCTAGTTGACGTTGCTATGGATAAAGCTTTGGCTTTTTTGGTTGAGCCAATGCAAGTCCTGCTGTTTTGAGTCACATAAAACTATTGTGCCAGTAGGTACTCAAGACACATTAGGTTCAAAATGCAGTCCAATAACTCTAGACAACTTAGAATGTGTCAATAGGATGAACTGTGCACGAAGGCATAACTGATCAGTCTCTTGCGGAAATGAGAACATGATCAGGCAGAATACATTATTCTCAAAAGTAGAAAAGCTAGTGTATGCTAATTTTATTGCAGAGTGTGGAGGCAACTCAACTCCACATTGGACGAGCTTATTTTGATGAATGCAAAAAGGATCACAATTTCTAACATGAGGTTACATAACCAGTTCTCCTGAGAATGAGTTAAGTTCGTGCCTGAAATGGTTAGTTTAGGACAGGGATTGTAAAGTAGTAGCTCACTGGCCACATCTGGTGTGGAGACACCAGTTTGATAGAACCAGATGTATCTGAAGGAAGAGTAAGGTTAAGGGTCAGTTTGTGGAGCAATTCATGTTTTACATTTCTTCCCTAACAGTCACAGCAAGATGGAAATCCATCTACTGTGGCGGAATAAGAGTCTCTCCTCTGAAAACCCTAATTTGGAGAGGCCCACATCGTGGGACATCAGGGGGAAATGAGCCAAACAAGCTTATACTGAATTCATGAGGATGATGTGCAAGTCTCCACACAACACATTATTAAAATGGGATTCTCTCTACCCTAAACTCAACAAAAAAGAAGCAGCAAGGGTGAAATCCACAAGTACAAACAATCAAACCAACGAAACATAACAAAAACAAGATTAATAAACCCCTGGATAATGTAGGAAAAAAACAGGACTCAGGCCAGAATCTGTTATAGGCAATGTTTTCTTCCTTCTTTCCTTTCTTTTAGAAATAGTTTATTTAAGAGGTAAAGGAGAAGGTAACGTGGTCCTGTCATGAGATTCTGTTTCAGTTTTGTCTGAGACTTTGGGTGCCTGGAGCAAATACTATATCTAACAGCCAGGTGCTGGATCACCTAAGCAGGACCTGGAATGATGTGGAGAGAAGACTGGTTTGTCCTCCTTACCTTAACTTTTACCGTGAGGATATGTAACGGATTTGAAATGCTAAGAAGGAGTTGTATTTTCAGAGACAATCCCTTCACAGTATTTCTCCTGTGGGAGAAGAAAGGAGCCTGCTTCACAGTCACCTTAAGATGAGTGAAGGAGCTCCAGGAGAGCTCCTTAGAGAATCTGGACTATCTTCGCTGGATTTTCCAGAAGCAGACACTAGTGTCAGAACCATGTCTGTTTCTGACTAGCAGAACAGAGAACCGTGCTGGAAAGGAGATGCGGGTCCTTAGATGGTGAATCAAAGGGGCCAGGTGTGCTGTCAGGGCCAGGTGATGGCCCCACTGTGGGAACAGGCCTGGGGTTCTTTTAAAATCCTACTCCAGAACTGCCTGATGATGAGACCAGAAGGAGGATCTGGACTGCCAGAAATGCAGGGTTTGAAAGAGGAAGTCACAGCAGCTACCAGAAAATGACACACGGCAGCATTTCAGTAAATGTAAGTGCAGGTTCCATGTGAGGGTGTTCACCGAGAAACCCCACATGTACCCCATAAAACTGCTTCATGATTCTACCCTTTTGACTTCCGCTCTTTCAAAATAATTGTATCATTTATAACAGGTGCTGAAACAAGCTCCCACTCCATCTATAAGTAGGCCTGTAAGCAGTCCCCTTCCCAGGCAGAAGACTGGAGTATTATCATCTTAAAAAATATAATTACTTCAGAGATTGCTTACAGATTCGGACATTTTGGCACCTCAGTGAAATGCCAAAACCTCCACTAAATTTCTCTGGTCAAAAATCCTTGTTATGCACATAGTTTCCAATTACAGCTTCAGTGCTTTGGTCTCATTCTTAGGTATGAAGGGCAGGCAAGAGTCACAGGACATATAAGGAAATCACTGGTATAAAAGAGGGAAACAAGACAAGTAGGGAAAAAAAATGCAAGCCAGGTGACAAAGCTTTTTAAAAGAACTATAATTAATATCATCAGCAATAAGAGAAGATATTCATGAAACAAATGCAGGGCAATAGACAATAAAAGAAAAAGAAATAGTTTGTGGGAATTAAAATATATGTGGAGACAATTTAATAGATTGCTTAAATAATAAAGTGGAGACCATTTTCAAGAAATTAGAACAAATACACAAAGAGATAACAAGAGCAAAAAGAGAGCTGAGAGAGAAATACCAAAATTAGAGTATTATTACTGGAGATTCAACATCCATCTGAAAAATAGTATTTTCTGAAAAAAAGAGGAAATAGAGAAATTATAAAATTATAAATCAAAATACTTCTTAGAATTGAGCAGCTTGTGTTTCTAGATTGAAATGGTTCTCCAAGTGTCTAGCATCGCTGTAACCACAGAACCAACTCAAAACTGGTCCTATCCTTCTTTGAACAAGATACTGAGTTGTTTTTCAGAGACAAGAGAATAAAATCACAAGTCATGTAGCCAAAGCAGGCCCAGAGGAGAAAATTTTGACTTCAAACAACACCCAGAACCAAAGTTTCCCTCCCCCATGGGACCAAAGGACCAGAACCTGAATGCCAGAACTCTCTCAGAAGCGAAGGCTCCATCGTCCAGGAAGATGGATGCTAAAGCACGCTTTACCCTACCTTAGCATAAATAGCCAAGTTCCAATACGAACCTGCCTGCCAGTAGTTTCAAATACCAGCTCTCCTCCCCTAACTCACAAAAGTGTGACTCAACCCTAGATAAGGGAGACAGATTTGAACCATTTCCTGTCTCCTTGCTGGTCGACTTTGCAATAAACCCTTTTCTTTTCTCGAGAACTGGCACCACAGTGTTGGCTTCTACGTGAGTCTGACAGCAAGCCCTTTGCCGGGTTATGTCATGAAAAAATAAATAAATAACATAAATATGATCTCCATTGAGCTACATCTTGATATTTCAGAATTCTAATAAAGGATAAGCCAAGAAGAGAAAAATACATGACCCAGGAGCCAGGGTCCCCACTGCAGAGGACCCGGGAAAGGAATTCCCAGGAGGAAGGTAAAGGGAAGACCCAGGGTGCCAGCTGCACACCTGACCTAGAAAACAACCAGACATGATGGAAACAGGAGGATGAGAGACTCTAGAAGACGTGACCCAAAAGAAAAAAGAGAAGATTATTTGATGTTTGGCCATATTAACAATAGTTTTATAAATTTCACCTCCCTGAAACTGATATAATTTTGGGGGAGGATGGGGGAAGGGACGTAAGTATATGGCTCTAGAAGTTTGTATAGGTTAAGCATACATGTGAAAAATTGATGACTGAAGAAATATCAGTGTGATTTATTTATTTTATTTCAAAGAGATGGCTCTGAGGTTCTTGAAAGAGACATTCCTAGGTTGTAGAGGATTTACATCTTATACAGGCAAAGAATTTATAATTGCAACTTTTTAAAGTAACTGCTCTAAGACAAGGGAGGTCGGGGCCAGTAATCAAGAATAAATCTATTTAAACTGTAATCAAACTAAGGCTGTCTTGGTCACTGTGTCTAGAAAGAGGGAGAACTCCTTAGTTATTTCTGAGGCTAATGTGACTTTGAAACTAAAACAGAGAACAGTACTAGCTAAAAGGGAAAATGACAGGCCAATATCACTCATGAATATTGATGCAAAACTCCTAAACCAAATGTTAGCTACTGTAGCTAAGAATAAATTTTAAAACTATGTTGGTTTTATCCTGGGAATAAAGAGTTTGAATTTAGAATTGAATATCTATTAACGAAATTCACCATATAAACAAATTAAAGGAGAAAATCCACATGATCATTTCAATAGTTGCTAACAAAAAGTATTCAACAGAATTCAACACCAATTCATGAATTAAAAAAAAAAAAGTTAGGAAACTCCTCAGAAAAGTTTTCTTTTCCTAATACAGGGTATTTACAAAACCTACAGCAAAATCCTAATAATGTGAACCTGGAAGCATCAATAGTCCTCTTAAGAGCAAGCATAAGACAAAGATACTTACAATGACTGTTTTTATTTAATAATGTACTAGGTGTTCTCACCATATTAAAAAAAAAAGAATGATATAATTAAGAGGTATATGGTCTAAAAAAAGTAAAAGCAAAGGTTCCATTATTTGCAGATGATATTATGAGATAATATCTACAGAGATAATCCCAAGAGAATCTACAGGCAAATGATTAGAATTAATGAGATATATATATATATATATATATATATATATATATATATTCCAGTTAAAAAATAAATTACTTTTCTATACACCAGCAAAAACAGTAAATGTAATTTAAAATATATATATATATATATTCCAGTTAAAAAATAAATTACTTTTCTATACACCAGCAAAAACAGTAAATGTAATTTAAAATATATATATATATATATATATATATATATGTGTGTGCGTGTGTGTATATATATATATATCATTGGTGGCTGCATCAAATATAAAAAATTATAAAAGGATAAAGATGCTTACGATTTTTATGGAGAAAATTATGAAATTTTATTGAAATACATTAAAGATGACCTACATAAAAAAGAATTATCATGTTCATTAATAGTTTCAATTTCATAGACACAGCAATTCTCATTAAAATAACCTATATGTTCAATAAAAATCCTTGTTCCAAAAAAATACTGACAGAGATATTAATGAGATTGGACAAGCTGATTCTAAAATTAAAATGGAAAAACAAAAAGTCAAGAATAATGACATTCCTAAATAACAGAATAAGAGGACTTGTTTTATAAGAAATCTTATTTTAAACCAATGCTAATAAAGATTGGGAATATTGGTATAGAAGGAGATTAATAAACAAATAGAGCCGAAAGCCTACAGCCATACTCACACTTATGTGGAAATTGAATATATGAAATAAGTGGTATTATAGGGGCAATGATTCTGGAAATTGTTCTAGAATGATACATAGAGATAAAATAAAATCTGATCCTTATTTCATATAACACCCAGAATCAGTTTAATGTACCTGCATAACCTGAATGTGAATCTTAGAATATAATGTAAGGAAATACCTTTGTGACTCGTGTATTCAGAAGAATTTCTTAACCAAGACACATAAAACACAAAACATAAATTAAAAGTGGTAAGTATATTAATTATTTTGTCCAGTAAAACATACCATTTAGCAATTGAAAAAAAAAGATCACCAATTACAGAAAGATATTTGCAAAACTTAGTTATCAAATGACTAGAATTCAGAATATGTAAAGTACTCCTCCAAATCAATGAGAAAAAGATTTTAAAAAACAATCTAAAGATGGGGAAAAAAGACAGCAACTCACAGAGGAGGAAACACTAGTAGTCAGTAATCATATAAAAGATGACAACTTACTCATATTCACAGAAATGAAAACCAAAATGAAACATTACTTCACAACTTTCAAGGAAAAAACTTCAGTGTCTCACAATAGCAACTATCAGTGAGAATGTGGAGCCACAGGGACCCTTACATAGTTCTGGCAGGAGTGTAAATTGGTAGACAAATTTTGAAAAGCACCACAAAGCTGCATGAAGTTAAAGATGTATGTACTTTCTGGGCCAGCAAATCTTCCCTGAGGACCTAAAGAATCTGTTCCATGTAAGTACAAGGAGACAGCACGAGAATTTTTATTGCAACACTGTTCGTATTTGCAAAACAAAAATTGAAACTACTTTAATATCCACCAACAGAAGTTGTGTCTAAATTTTGTATGTTTGGAATATAATACAATAGTAAAAATAATGAATCATATCTCACAAACATTTCTTCATAAAAAGAAGCAAATTAAACGCTATATGATGCTTTGGTTGGGGAAAGCTCAAAACATACACAGTATGTTTAGGGATACATTTTTGTTGTATCCAAAAAAGTATAAACAAAATCAAGCGAAAGGTAATCAAGGCTGGCGTTACCCAGAGGACTGAGGCACAGTCTCCAACAAGGAAAGAGTGCACACAGGGCAGCTCTGCAGAAGTCTTGTCCAGACTGGTAAGAGCCCTAGAGAAGACCGCCTATTTATTGGAAACTAACATTGGGCATAAATGGCCCACCTCTGGTCCCTGTGTCGTACCCAGGCACTGATCAGGAGCAGCCCTGGCAAGCACGGCTTGGATGTGGATGTGGCCGTGAATCTGAGGGTGCAGCAACTGGAGTTTGCAGACACCCACATCCACAGAACACATTCTTTTGAAAGGATATCTGAGTGGTGCATTTCCATTATCACACAAAATATAACCTACTGAATTAAAACGAGTCCATGAATCCACACAGATATAATTATATAAATAGACAAATGGAGATTTAAAATGTCTTTTTTTTTAAACAATAAAATGCCAATTGATAAATGTAGAAAAAATTCACTACGGCCGTCAGCATAGTAAAAGTTGATGACTGAGGCAAGAATCATCAAGGGACGCTAAAACTACTAAGTAAAAATCTGATGAGGAAAGAGCACATTTCTTTCCACAAAATACTAATTACAAAGAAAACAAATTTTTTACTGGAGACAGTTGGCAGACACTACAGTAACCAAGTGATCTAGGCAACGGGATAAACTGACATCTTATACCTTCTGAAATGGGAAAAAGTGGTGAAATTTAAGGCTTGCAGATTAGGTAATAGTGTTGTATTCATGTTAATTCCCTGATTTTGATAGTTTCTCTGCAGTTGCACCAGAAATTATGTCTGTTCTTAATAATCACACACTGGAGCATTTAGAAGCTATACCATAATCTTAAACAGTTCAGAAAAAAAGTAACATATATAGATATATTGCATAAGTCCAATATAGGTCACTTCTTGTCAGCATTGTTACTGCTGGTCAGCAATCATAATTAGATGAAACAATCAGTTCTAAAGGACAATATTAATAGTAAGACATGACATACAATAAAGAGGAAAAAGATAGAATAGTAACTTAATAAAAAAAAAAAAAAACGCAGACTGACTTTTAACTAAGGACTACTCTGCGTACTTTGCCTAACCTAAAACTTTCGAAATGATTTGCTAGACATCCTGGGCAGGACTAAGCTTCCTTGCCACATGCAAAAGAAAAACGACATTTGTGTGTAGCTGAGTCTGAGGTCAGAAACCCGGCACAGTGAGTTTAGACTTAAAGAAACACTCTTGATGGCCTGTATCCCTGACAGAGGAGAAGCACTTCAAAGGCAAGCCAAGGCTAGAAGTCAGGGGACTGCCGGTGCCCGGTCAGCTACAGTTAGGTACAAACCAAACTAAGGCAATCCACGTGTCCTGGGGCAATGGTTACTCCTGTCAGGTACTCCTAGTCACAAACCAGCCAACGATGCTCACATGGTGAGGTCAGGAGGGGTATGACCTTTACCAAATGCCATTTGTAAATCAATGTGAAAAGCCATGTTACCCCTCCAGCATTTGGTGGTTTCTAAGCCACAGCACCATCTGGCTAACTGACTACCCGAATCCTCCACATTTGTGGGATGTATTAGCTATATGCAGACACAAGCTCTTAGCTGCTTTATACTTTTATTTGTTCCCAGTGAGTATTAAAGCAACAACAGGCATTTGGTATATTTTCACCTACGACCACAGTAGCTTTAGGTCTTGAGAGCTACCTTTCAATGACTGGAGAAACCACAGCTCAGCAGCTAACAAATTTAACAAAATTTAAGTACCATATATAAAAATGTACAGATGGTTTCTTAGTGGTGCCATTTATAAAATGTGCCTGGCTGTTGTTTAAAATATAAATTTAAGAAACAAAACCTCAGGATTGAAAATTACCGCAATTTTGAAGCCTGTGTAGTAGCTCTTAGTCAAACAGCACACATAGCTTAAGATCTTTGTCACTTCTTAAGTATTCAAAGTATCAGAAACATTTTTTGTATATAACATATATAAACATAAACTCAAAATAATTCAAGACTTGAATGTACATCCTGAAACTATAAAACTCCTAGAAGAAAACACAGAGGGTAGGTCCCTCGACCTCGGTCTTGGCAATAACTGTTTGATTTGACAAGCGAAGGTGGCAAAAGCAAAAACAAACAAGCAGAACTACATGAAACCATAAAGCTTCTACAAAGCAAATAAAACCACCAACAAAATGAAAAGTCAATTTATGGACTGGGAGAAAGTATTTCCAAATTATACATATCTGATAAGGAATTAATATCCAAAATATAGAAAGAAGTCATACAACTCAATAATGATAAAACCAAACAACCTAATTTAAAAACAGGCATTTTTCCAGATAAGACACACAAATGTCTAACAAGTACATGAAAAGGTGCTTGCCATCACTAATCATCAAGGAAATGCAAATCAAAACCACAATGAAATATCTCACACTGGTTAGGATGTTTATTACCAAAAAGACAAGAGATAATGAATGTTGGTGAGGGTGTGGAGAAAAGGGAACTCCTGTGCACTGTTGGTGAGACTGCAAGGCAGTACAGCCATTATGGAAAACAGTATGGAGGATCCTCAAAGATTTAAAAATAGAACTACCATATGATTCAGCAGTCCCACTTTTAGATGTGTATCCAAGAGAAATACAAACAAGATCTCAAAGCGATATCTGCACTCCCAAGTTCACAGCAGCACTATTCACAATAGCCAAGATGTAGAAACAACCTAGGCGTCTACCAATGCTTGAACTGAAGAAAATACATAAATATATAAATGTATATATGAATGTTATTCAGCCATGAGAAGACCTTCCTGCTGTTTGTGACACGAATGGACCTTGAGTACATTTATGCTAAATGAAATAAGCCAGACAGAGAAAGACAAATACTACATGATATCATTTATATGTGAATCTTAAAAAGCCCATTTGAGAGGAACAGAGAATAGCATGGTGGTTATAAGGGTCGGCGGGTGGGGGAGGGAGATGTTACACAAAGAAGTCACACTTCCAGCCTGTAGGATGAACAAGTTCTGGGGGGCTAATACTCAGCATGGTGACTAGTTATCAGTACTGTATCACATACTTGAAAGTTGCTAAGAGTAGATCTTAAATGTTCTCATCACAAAAAAGAAATGGTAATTACGTGACATGAAGTAGGTGGTAGCTAATGCTATGGTGGTAATCATTTTGCAATATTTAAATGTGTTGTAAACCTTAAACTTACACAAAATCATATGTCAATAGTATCTCAATAAAGCTGAAAAAGAGAAAAAATAAATTTTGTGCACTGGGTGTTTTTTTTTATAATGTATGGAATAATGATAGTAATTTTTTCTTTAAAATTACTATGATGGGTAAATCACAGTAACGTATCACTCAGAAATAAATATATACTAAAAAATTACAGGGTTTTATTACAGATTGAGATATTCTCTCTTCCAAACAGATTACAGCCTACTTAAACTAAAATTTGGACTGCTATTGTCAGGATCCCAATACATGCTAGACAAATTAAAATAACTAATAAGAAAAAAGACCATTTGGGCATCTAGAATTAGAGCTATTATAAGGTTAATTACTTCTCATGTATTAGAAAATTTGAAATGGAAAAATGCAGGCTACTTCATAATATAGACACTTAATTTAATGCAAAAGAGAAGTAACAAAAGAAAAGAAAAAAGTAGCAGCTAAATGATGAATTTCACATCCTCATAGAAGCTTTGCAATTCCAAGTCAGAGACTCCTCAATCCCTAAGTATTTATATTTTAGGTTAAGATATCTAGTAAGCTGATGTTTTCTTTTCCAGTTACTTTCATAATTATAGTCACATTTCATGCTCACTAAAATACAGTTAGAGCCTAAAGGCAAATTTAAAATTTATGATGAAATGGGAAGAATAAAATGCTGGGGTGAAAGCAATCTTGGCACCATTACTTAATTATTTTTTGGGTTATTTTTCTACCCTTATCCAAATGAATGGAACTGCAGGCAATATGAGCAAAAGTAAAACCTTGAAATTAATTTAAGCAGCTCATTTTATACTGCTGACATTTATTGCTTGAGCTCCTTGGGATCAGGTACTATGGACTTAAAATCATTTCTAGGAAGGAGAAAAGGTTTGATCGTGACAGATGACACTGACCAATTCTCTATAGCTCAAAGTGCCTAGCTGTGCAGTATTATTGTGAAGTGCTTCCAGTATAATCATTAGGACGTAGGTAAAGTATTGCTTTTTTTTTTTTTTTCCAACAAAGCATGATTGGCCCTTGGCCAGTAAGAAAGAATCCTTCTCTTCTTAGAGAATTTGCATTGCCCTTTATCTCCTACTTTTCTTACAATACCCATTACTCTCTGACAGATTAGGAAATCATCTTATATGTTAGACTGTAAGGTTTTGTTGGCAAGAACAGAATCTTTGCCATCCCTGTACCCTCACAGCACCTAGAACAGAGCCTTGTGAGAAGAGAAGTTAGTAATAACTGTCGAATAAAACTCTTTATAGAACATGATAAACTGGCCCCGAATTCCCTTTCTCACTCCATTCTGCCACACGGGCTGTATGAATGGAGGAGGCCGCTTCAGGCTGTCGTTCTCCAGTGTCTGCACTGTCTCTGTGCCCTGAGGGAAGCACTTCCATCATCACCTGCCAGGTCTACGGAAGTCTCACAGCTTTTCACGTATCTAAGATGCATCAGTGCCAGGGAATGAAAACAAATCCAGATAACAAAATTGGAGATAATGATAGGGAAATGTTTGATGTGAGAAACGTCATAGCCCAAGCAGGAAAAAAAAAAAAAAAAAAGGAAAAAGCGCTAATAAAGGGATAATCTCAGCATGTTAGTAAATGGCAGAGAGGTGAAAAAATCCTCCCAGTGTTATGATTATATGGCCTGTTAGCTTACTTTTGAATCTTTAGGGGGGGAAGACTAGAATTCAATGGCCTACTAGACAGATTTAACATTTTCATGACTTTTTTGGGAAAAGAAAAAAAGCTGTCAGTGTAATTCTTTGGAATGGTACATAATCTATGAAGGGGTAAAGCAGTGAGATGTCAAGAAAGAAATGAGATGGATCGCAGGCAAATTTCCTTCGAAACAGTGAAGGATGGTACAAAGTGTTACTTACCAAATGTGTTGTCACACGAACAGGCATCATCACATATGAAGAAAATGGCAGTCATGATAACCCCTTCCCTAAAAATGTAAATTGCAGAAGTGCCATTTGGAAGTTCTGCTTCCAAAATAAGCTCCTGTGTTACTTTCCATTATTCTATGATCTTCCCCATGTACACTGAGGGTGTAACAGAAATAAGGGACGTATTTCCTCGCATAAACCCTCTTCTCCTCACTGCACTGACAGTAGATTGAGCGCCTCTATGCCTCTTACTTTTTCCTACTGCTGTGCCTTTGGCCGTACTTTCCCGATGACTGGAATGTTCCCTTCTCTCTTGCCTTTAAATTTTCATAATTGCAGATCATACCTTCTCCTTGCAATATTTTTATCTTTAAATCAATTTTGTTTTAATGCATTCCTCATATCATTACTGTGGCACTTAACAGTGAAGTTTATTTTAAGTCATCATTTCACCGTCTCCTTACAATGGAGCTCAAACTCTTTAAGGTAAAGGGGTTGTGCTTTCTAACTCATGTACACACTAGGATTACAATTTCCTATCCCGCTGAACAACTGAAAAACTGGTTATTTCTAACATTTCATTCCTAAGAGTATACTCATGAGACTTGACTGTCAGGAAGTCACCTCCTAGCCATAACTTTTTGCATAATACATAGTAGTCAGTCAAGATCTAATGGTACTAACTACTATATATACAATAGATAAGCAACAAGGTCCTACTGTATAGCACAGGGAACTATATTCAATACCCTGTAATGGTCTATAGTGAAAAAGAATATGAAAAGGAATATATACATATACACATATATATGCATTAATGAATCACTATGCTGTACACCAGAAATTAACACAACATTGTAGATCAACTATTCTTCAATAGAAACAGATTTGATGATTGCTTAATAGAGACTGTGGACCTTCGGATTTGGTGAGGTGAGAGTTCACAGCCACTGCTCCCTGAAGTCTCTGGTATATTCACCAGGCGCACGCACAAGTGGGTAAGTGGGTAGCACAGAAGCCTGGATCTGCTTCTCCCAGGCACTGACTGAGTGTTCACATCAGGCAGACTGTTAAGTTAAACCCTTGAGGAAAAAGAAAAATGACTGCTTGCTCTTAAGGTGTTTTTATCTAAACAGGAAATCCAGTTGATACATATATATAAATATGTATCTCCAAACAATGCGGTATCAACAGCTTAACTTCTGCAGGCCTCAGTTTCCCATCTGTGAAATGGTGAGATCCCAGGAATCAGCTCACTTGGCTAATTTGAGTATGCAATCAGCAAATCTAAAGTCATGTCTTTAACAATGTGTATGGTGCTGTAAGTATTTAATAAAATAGCTACTGCTTTTATTATTCCAATGCTGTTGTTCTTATCATTGACTTGTATTTTCTGTTCTTGCTATTACTGTGGTTGTCATTAACTTGGACTTTACAGAAAATTAAGATATATCTATAAACTTCTCTGAATACTAAGTATTAGTGGGGCCATATTACCAAAATTAAGTACTGAAAAGAGCTGAGTATTAGCCTTTCAGCAGTTTCAACTATGGGCTCAGTATCTACGTTAGATACACACAAATTCCGCTGCACTGGATATGATGGATGTGACGGATACTGTTCTGGTTATGCAGAGATAGATGAAGATTAGCCAAGTGAGAAAAGCAAAAGCTATTTATTCAGTTTCCTATAGCAAGGAAGTCGGCCACTGTCACTTGTGCTTGGTGGAGACTCAAAGGCAGGCAGAGGACTGGGAAAGCTTTATAAAGATCAAATGCGGAGGCCTCAGGCGTGCCCTGATGGGAAGCAGCTGGAATGCGGAAGCTGTAGGTACACTAACTAGAAGTAGGCACCCTATGTGACTGGCTAGGGGGCATTATTTGGCTTTCTCTGGTTGGCCCTAAATCCAAAGTGGGGACAAATATTTGGAAAGTTGTCAAGTCATTCCTACTTGGGGATAATTGTTACAAGGGCTACTGATTGGATTCCTAGATTGCTGCTAGAGATAGCAGTCTGATATTGTACAAATCTGATTTATAGCAAAATAGCTTTCTAGACTGGTTATTACAGATAATAGGTTGGTTTCCTGTACAGTTTGCTGCAAGGTGTGGGGCAGAATCCTCATTTTATGTACGGTCTGGTTATTGTCCACTTGCATATTTAGCCTCTCAGAAGCACAGGGTCTGACGCTGGAGGACATGCCTTACTAAATGTGTGGCACTTGGACAAGCTGGTAAATCTCTGTGTGCCTCAGTCCTCTAATCTGCCAAATGGAATTAGAATAGTCATTAATTTATAGGATGATTGTGAAAATTAAATGAGTTACCATACATAAAGCACTTAAAACAGTGCCCAGCACATAATAAGTATCAGAATTTTTTATTACTAAATGATCAGTAGAATAGAAGAATACCTATTGGATATGATTCATAGGGTGTTCCATTCCTTCAACTGCCTCTTAAATTACAATGGTTCCAACATTTTGTACGAATGAAATTCTTTCCCTTAAGTTACAATAGCATCATTAGCAAATTCCCACTAAAGAGCAGATACATTTCCTAGGAGGCTATGCAGGTTCTCAATACTTTGCTAATTTTTGCCATGTGATTTGACAGTGCACTTGAGTGGGTGGAGTATATACTTCACTACCCCCATCCGTATTGAACTTGGTCATGTAACTTGCTTTTGTTAAAGAAATATTTGTGGACACCATGTGAGCAGAGGACTTAAATGGATTTGCACAATTTGGCTCGATCTCGTGTTCCTACGGTTATCACGAGAAATGTGTATTCTAGAAAGCTTTAGCCTGAGCCCCAGAAAGAGTTCAATGAAGCAAATCTAAACCTGACCAGAGCCTAAAGCCAAGTCCAGCCTACCCTGAAGCAGAGCACCTTAGCTGATCCTCAGATCTGTGTTAGAAAAATAAATGCTTATTGTTATAAGACAATGGATTTCAGAGAGTAGTTTGTTATGCAGCATTATCACAACAACAACAGGCTAATAGAGAAGAATAATAGGTTAAATCTTTCCCTCACATTTTGTCATTATTGGATAAAATGAGCTGTTTGTTTCTTTAATGAGAGGAATCAGGAGATGCTTAGACAGAGAACAGTAATATTCTGTTAAGGCAGAGCTACTGGGAAAGTTGGGGAAGCACTGCCAGAGTGATATTTTGCTAGCTGGGGGTGGGAGAGGTTTCAGATGTTTGAAGGTATTAGCTTCACAGAGGGAGGAGTTCTAATGAGTGTGAGATCGAGTGGAAGCAGACAAGGAGAGGGAGTGAATGTAGATTTTACTTCCTTGTTTTGAATAGGATCAATGAAAGAGTTAATCTGCCTCCCCAAAGTGAGTATTTCCTAACAGCAGGGAGAAACCTGTACTTAGAAATAAAAATTATTTACGACTAGTAATAATCAGAAAGAAAAAACGTACTTTTGAAAAAAATCTTAAATAATTTCATGGAAGAAATTCAACCAATTGACTCATGCTGGCTGTTAGCATTTCATATTTATGAGTACAAGAAAGCACGGTCTTTAGAAATACTGTATGTATTTGAACTGCTTTTGCAGTTCCAGCATCAGATTAAAATTTAATTCTAGGCAACTCCTGATGATTTTGTTCAGAATATCAGCCTTCGCAGTGAAGTCAGTCAGCATGGTGCAGCAAAGACCTTCTTATGTTTTTCAGGGTCTCATGTAGGTAAAGCTTCTGAGTGAAACATCGGAATATATGCAGACAGAAACATTATTTTCTTGGCAATGCAGAACCACTGCCATATGCTCCAAACCAGCAAGGTGTGCAGTGTTATTCATAATTATCCTTATTCACCAGAAATCTCAGGATTTCAGGTGGTGGTCACATTTACCTAGTGGGTGGGCTTGGCTGTACTCCCATCAATCCTAATTCAGTATGTTTCTTTTAACCAACATTTTTATTTGGCAAAGCAATACGCTCAGTGGATTCACTGTCAGCACAATGCAGGGCTTAAAATAAAATCTGCATTGTTCTAGTTACTTTTCTTCTTACTTCAAGAACAAAGGGACATTAATGAAAGTGAGAAAATGGTTAAGTTAAATGCAATAAGCATTAGTCACACCAATATTCTGCCAAATGCCGGACTTATAAAATTTTTAAATTTTTTATGATTTTCAAGGTAGAAAACTATCCCAATTTGTTCTTAATTATGCTTAGTAACAATCGTCATTGAGCATATTTTTCTAAGTTTATTATCCTTTTAAAACTTATTTTAAGTGAACTCACTGGTCATATGTGTTTTCATTTATAAGGTGTATCTTTTTCTTTTCCTTACTGATTTCTAGAAGTTATTTTTCTTTGGTGGGAAATTAATAGGAAGGAACGAAGGAAGGAAGGAGAGAAAAGGAAAAATTCACTTATCAAGAATACACTTTTCAAATACAATATATTACCGTGAGCTGGTAAATAAAGTCACTCCAGTCTGGACATGTGTTTGGAATGTGTGTTCTGTGGAACCACAGTGCTGGGCGCTACAGGGTAGAGGTAGAAAGAAAGGCCAGAGAACTGAACTCACCAATAAGGGTGAGAATTTGTTCCTTGCCTTAAAAGGGCTCGGCCTCAGGTATGATACACCTGAAAATTTTATATTTTCTTGAGTAATTTTTTTTGGTAATTTAATATGTTTCTTTAAAAAAAAATAAATTTCTCTTTGTGCCAGGCGGTATTACTGTTCAAAGTATTCCCTGCCTCTCTCTGGGATGGTTGATACTTCCCCTTCCCATTGATGGCAGGCTTAGCCCTGTGACCTGTACATCCCCATTCTGAAATGCTGCAGACATTATTGGAAGGCTGGGTCCCAGGGTGACAGCATGGTGGAGTACAGCCATGTTGACCTGATGGACACATGACCTGAATGACAAACTTTTTTGGGATTTGAGGGGCATCTGTTACATCAGTATACTTCAAGCTAAGAGTTTATTTCTCATTCAGATTATACAGAGCAATGAATCTAGTTGCTTCTTTTTAGGGGGGGATTTTGAAAGATAACATTCAATAAGCATGGTAGGATAAGATTATCGAACACCTTTAAAGCTAGTTTAAATAATTTTGAATTGATCTTGTAAGCAATGGAGAGCCTAAGATTTTATAACCAAATAGAGTATATCTTCCACTTTGAGCCAGCTGGTAGACTGAGAATTATAGGGTAAGCAGTTTAGAGAATATTTATTACAATAATACAAACAAAATTTGAAGGGTGAATTAGAGTGGGGGCAATAGAAAAGAAAAGAAGCAAGACAGGTAGAAAAAAACAGAGTATTATTCATTCTCATTTGGCTTTATGCATTGGACAGAATTTTTAGCTTAATAAAAATTCTGAAAATCTCCCAGACTGGATCTTTCAGACACAATGTCTACCATCTGGGGTGTTTCCTTGAAAACATCTGGATAGTGATTAAGTATCATGGTTTCCAAGTAAATGTCTAGCATAGTATATATACAACCTTGGAGTAGAACTACAATCAATTTCAAACTAGAATAAAATCAGCAATTCCCAGGAATGCTTACGGTTATAAAATTAAATAACTATAAATCTCCTATTTTTTTACTTTAACCCAGATGTGGTATTACATATGTATTCATAATGATATCCAATCATCATGTGCTTTGAGAAAAAAATTTTCCCTGAATCACTATCATTTTTCTCTTAAAACGATACTCATGCTTTTTTTTTTCACGTGTGTTTGTCTGTGTGTTTTATTTTGTTAGAAATTTGATTCAGTGCTTTGAGTTGGGAACAGGTCAAGCCTGAGAACTTGTATCCTGCTTGTGATTTCTAATTTCCTTCCCTCCCTTCCTTCCTTCCACAACTGTTAGTTGACAACCCACCATGTACCATGTACAACACCAGGCATTAGGGAAGCAGCAGTGAACAGAACAGAATGAAGGATCTGCCTTCTTGAAGCTTCCATTGTTGTGAGGAAGAAGAAAAAAATACACATACAAATATGTAACACAACAGCCAATGTTAAGCCCAAAAGAAGAAAAATGAAGCTTAAGAGGAGCAAGGTAGCATTTTAGAGGGGATATTGGAGGAATGTCTCTTTGTATGTCATATGAGCAGAGACCTGAATGACGTAAGGAAGTAAGTCAAGCAAATGCATGAGGGCAAATTGGCTCAAGCAGAACTACTGGCAGTGCAAAGGCCCTGAGATCAGAGTGTGCTTCACATGTTGGAGGGATCAAGGAAGCCACTGCAGCTAAAGGAGAGTGAGTGTGAGACTGGAGGAGGTGCAGTCAGAGAGAAACAGTGGACGAGATCATAAAACAGCTTGTGGGACATGGTAAAGGCTTGGATAACACCTGACTTATCTTTTAAAATGCTAGATGTGTGGCACTAGAGCCAGATGCCCGTGTATGAATTCCTACCCTAGGACAGACACTTGTCAAATTACTTAATTGCTCTGGATCTCAGTTGCTTCACATGTCAAAAAGGGCTAATTACTGTAATTCTATAGGGATGTTGTGAAGATTTTACAAAAAGTAATTTAGGTAAAGCTCTTAGCATGATGCCTTGTACACAGCAAATGCTCAATAAACATTCTTTACAGTTTTTGTTATTAATATTGTTGCCTAATCATCATTATTACTAAGTGAGCCTACCAAAAGCCTCAAGAAGGAAGAAGACAATTATGTCAGAGAATGTAGTGACAAAGTATGGAGAAGACTGAGAAACTGATGGATTATATGATAGGATATAATCTCTAGTTGTTGAAATAAAATTTCCAAAAATAGGTGAGGACAATGGCCAAATTTTTAAAACGCCTTTTTTGTGTCTGATTTTACTTGTATTACTTTTGCTTTATCTTTTTTTATATAAGCTATAATAGTGTAAAAACCAAGCAGAGTAATATGTGATCTTTGACATAACTTCCATAACACATTTAGTAGTCTTGCCTAATTTACTGCAGAAGTGTTAGAAACAAGAGTATGTGTGAAGCAATTAACCAAAAATATGTCACTACTTGCCCTCACATGGTCCTGAAGTTAGAGTGCTGAATGCTATTTTAGTCAGATCTGTTTCTCACTTTGTTAAACTTTTAATCAAAATAAATTTGATCATACATAGTCACTGTCAGTGAATTATGAAAATGGAATTTTCTTTATAGCCACAGTTGTTAGAGACAGTTCTATTTATGCATTTTAGTTCAGATTCTAACGTTTATTTTATGTTTAAAACTATAGATCAGCCAAGAGTAATAAATTTAGAGAATGCATACTACCACTGAATTATTTAGTAGGCTGAAAGCCTTATTTCATTTTCCTATGCAGACCAGTTAGAAAAAAGTGGAATTCCGTTTTAGCTATTTTGTACAGTATCACGATACTGTCTGGAGCCAAGTTGGGCTGTTAGGTTGGCCACGTGAATTTTATACAAAATTAAAATGCAAGTAGTTTCCAGTAGGATCAGAATGCTTTTAAATATTTGGTTTGATGACTTGGATTCTGGGCTGGAGATGGGCAGGGGGGTCAGGGGAGGGTGCAGCTTAGAGGAGCAGAGTGATATGAAAGCCCATTAGCTAAAATTAGCTTGTAATAGGCTGAAAGGGGTTTTCATACCTGAAGTCATCAGGCCAGCCCATCATGCAGCCATTCCAGATGACCATTTAAAATGTTGGAGGAGCATGATCTCAGCCAGAGAAGACAATTACTGACTTACAGAGGCACCAGCTCCAAATGGAAACCACATGAATAGTGCCTAATACTTAGGCAGAGTATGTCAGCTTGTTGATCAATCAAGATGTCTTTCATTACAGTATTATTGTAATTTTTTAGCATTTGTATTATTAAGCACACGAAGGGAGAGCCATGTTTACTATTTCCTTTTTGTTTTGTTTTGTTTTGAGATTTAAATATTAGGAAAATAGAAAATTCAAGACTAACAATATGTGTATTATCTAGATTCACTCCGTGTATAACTATGCATGCTTTTGCCAGGTCTCTTTCAAGCCAGAAGTAGATGAAAGAACACATAGTAGCAGGGCTCAAATCTTACTCCTTCCAATATCTGGAAGATGTCTTCTGTTGAAATCAGCCCAACTTTAAGAAAAAGTACCAAAGGC
This sequence comes from Camelus dromedarius, assembly GCF_036321535.1. NCBI lineage: Eukaryota > Metazoa > Chordata > Mammalia > Artiodactyla > Camelidae > Camelus > Camelus dromedarius. The sequence goes on from NC_087450.1 coordinate 28,496,423, forward strand.
ACTGAACTGAGAGCCAACATTTGCTAGATTAATAGGACATTATGTACATATACATATATATGTATATACACACACACATATATATTATACATTTATATATACACATCAAATAGACAAATAAAATATGTCTATTTGATGTGTATTTATATATAATTTATTTATTAATGTATTTATATATAAATTAAAAATACATATATTTGGTGTATATTTGAAAAAAGATGGAAAATTTAATTTTTATGTATTTTTGGAAAGTCAAATATTTTTATTTCTTTCAGCTTTGGTAAGCTATAAATGATGAATGAAATTGCAAGGTATTTAAAGTACACATTGTGATGATTTGATATATGTATAAGTTGTAAAAGGATTCCTCCCATCTAGTTAACTGAAAAACTTTAACAAGAAATTTATATTTCTGTAACAAGATTATGTACAACAGAAATGAATTATTTCAGGAATCTTGTTGCAAAATGACAATGATGCCACTGAGATGCTTGAGAAGCAAGCAGAAAGAAACCTAGAGCAGAAAGGTGAGAAAGGGATCCTTCCATTGTCAGAAGTTGCCTTCCTCCTTTGAGTAAGCTTATAGATTGAAGTCTTGAGAAATCAAAGAGCTGTACATGTATCATTTCAGGGCACCATGGATACCTATGACCTCTATCCACCACTTAAAGATTAATTACTGACAGAAGTCTATAGAAATAAAACACACATTCTCATCTTCATATGGGTGTAAAAATTACTCTGCCTATCAGGATGCAATGATACTGCAGAAACTTAACACTGAAGAGCACTATGAGTGTTAGAATGAAGAAACCATAATAAGCGGGACCAAGACTAGCAGGTTTTTAAAAAAATTGTATATTAGCAAGTTTTTCTTGAGTCCATTATGTGTTGTGTGAGGCACAGGAGACTCAGTGTATAGAGTATCGATCATCATATCTGGACATCCTTAAATAGTCTTTGAGAATCATTCTTGAGCAACAACAAAATAAATCTATGTGCCACTTTCGTTGGGTGAGTTTTGCTAGCTTTCCACTTGAGTCTGTGCCATTGAAATTACAGGTATGTATGTGAGATAATTTAACAAGACTGATTCAGCAAGATTGATGTCCAACACCAAATACATGAAACCTGTAATTGCCTCTGCGTGCATCAGAACATATTATCTCACACTCAAGATGAGGTTCATCTGGAAATTAATCCATTATTTTACTATTAATATATGTTTATCTTAGGTCACAGGCTTTCCATATTAAAGCTAAAACCTTTCCTGAAAATACTGTATAAGACTTTAAAAGCACACCTATATACCCAACCAAAGATAAAGTAAAACACACAAAAGTTATTTGATCCTCGATGTCTTAACTTGGTTACTTTTGCCTTTTCATCTTCTCCCCCAACTAAATTCCTATAAGCCATCAACTTCATCTTTTACTTTTTATTGATGTCCTCAGTAGTGGATGGCAACCCAATGAATTTTTTCATGTTTAGACTTATGCCTTCTCTACAGCAGTGCTGCTAAATGGAACTGCTAAATTCTTTAATTCAAAGGAATGAATGTTTGACTACTTTACTCTCTTCATGGAATGAATGCTGAGAATATTAGGGTTATGCAGAAAACATTAGTTGTCAGTCTGATTTTGCAGTTAGTTTACTGAGACTTTGGCCAGGAAATCCATTGTTTGAATGCCTTCTGTGAATTGGACTACAATTTGAGAAATATATGCTCAGTATTTCAAATGGTACAATCAACACGAGGAAATGGATACAGAATTAGAAATAAAATGGAAAAAATAAATATATCTCATGAGATCCTGCCTTAAAAATATTTCTCCATAATATAAGAAACACTTAAACACTTGCTCATGACTTTCTACCTCTTTCCTAAATGTCTCCGTGTTAAAATCTGTTAACTATATCAATTAGTATTTTTGGGTATCAGTTTTAATTGGCTAGAAAACTAACTTCTGAAACATTGCCTTCTGATATTTAACAATTATTTTCAGTGCTATGATAACTCTTCTTTTATGTCCTAAACCTTTTATGTGACTGTAGAAATGCACAGTCTTGAGTTGCTCACGGTTGCAAAATTTGGCAAATATCTGATTAACTATTAGTGGAGGTGGGATGAATTTAAGAAAAACCTATTTTATGCAAAGATAAACTTACCTAAAATGTGTTGAGAAAGGTTAGGTATTTATAGTATGATGGATTTTCATTAAAATAAGATGACTTCTTAAATATGCTTAAAGGATGACTTTAAGCATCTTCTTAAAGAAGATCTTTACCCATCTTCTTTACCCATTCACCTATCAATGGACATTTAAGTTGCTTCCATATCTTGGCTATTGTAAACAATGCTGCAGTAAACATTGGAATGCATGTATCTTTTTGAATTAGTGTTTTAATTTTCTTCAGATAAATACCCAGAGGTGGAACTGCTGAATCGTATAATAATTCTATTTTAGTGGGGTTTTTTTGAGACTCCTCTATACTATTTTCCATAATGGCTGCAACAATTTACCTTCCCACCAACAGCATACGAGGGTTCCATTTTCTCCAAATCCTTGCCAACACTTGTTTTTTGTTGTCTCTTTGACGATAGCCACTTTGACAGGTGTGAGACAGTATTGCACTGTGGTTTTGATTTTTAATTCCCTAATGATCAGTGATAATGAGCATCTTTTCATGCGTCTGCTGGCTGGCCATCTACATGTCTCCCTTAGAAAAATGTCTACTCAGATCACATGTACATTTTTTAATTTGGTTGTTTGGCTTTTCTGATATTGAGTTATTTGTGTTCTTTGCATATTTTGAATATTAACCCTTAACCGTTGTATTATTTGCCAATATCATATCTCAGCCAGTAGACTGCCTTTTCATTTTGTTGATAGGTTCCTTTGCTATGCAAAAGCTTTTTAGTTTGATGTAGCCCCATTTGTTTATTCTGGCTTTTAAGGCCCTTGTCTGAGGAAACAGATCCAAAAAAACATTGCTAAGACAACCTCAAGGAGTGTACTGCTTACGTTTTCTTCCAGGAATTTTATGGTTTCAGGTCCTACATTTAAGTCTTCTAACCAGTTTAAATTTAATTTTGTAGATGGAGTATGAAAGTGGTCCAGGTTCATTCCTTTACATGTGGCTGTCTAGTTTTCCCACACACCCTTTTGGGAAAAGACTGTCTCTTCTCCATTGTATATTCTTGCGTCTTTTGTCATAGATTAATCGGCCATATGAAGGTGGGCTGTGTTTCTGTGCCAATACCATACTGCTTTGATTATCATAGCTTTGTAGTATAGTTTCAAGTCTTGGAGCATGCTACCTCTAGCTTTGTTGTTCTTTCTCAAGATTCCTTTGACTATTCAGGATCTTTTGAGGTTATAAAAATTTTAGTTTTATTTTTTCCAGTTCTGTAAAAAAAATCCCATTGCTATATTGATAGGAATTCCACTGAATCTGTAGATTACTTTGGGTAGCATGGACATTTTAATAATACTGATTCTTCCAAACTGTGAGCAGAGTATATCTTTCAATAAGTCTGAACTGATTCCATAAGGACATTTTTACTCCCCCCTGACATTTTATGTTTTTGATATCATATTTTACATCTTTTTGTGTATCCTTTAACCACTTATTACAGTTATAGCTGATTGTACAATTTTTGTCTTTTAACCACATTAACTTTTTAAGTGGCTGATCCAATGCCTTTACTATATATTTGCCTTTACGGGTAAGACTTTTTAAATATAGTTTCTTATTTCTAGTTGTGGCCTTTCTTTCCATGAGAAAAAGACCCTTTAACATTTCTTATAAGCCTGGTTTAGTGGTGATGAAATCCTTTAGTTTTTGCTTCTCAGGGAAACTGGTTTTTTGGGGGGGGGGGGAGAGGTATTGAGGTTGATTTATTTATTCATTTTAATGGAGGTACTAGGGACTGAACCCATGACCTTGTGCAAGCTAAGCACACATTCTACCACTGAGCTATACACTCCCCCCTGTCAGGGAAACTATCTCTTCTTCAGAATGAATGATAACCTTGCCATATAGATTATTCCAGGTTGTAAGGGGTTTTTGTTTGTTTGTTTGTTTTGTTTTATTGTTGTTCAGCACTTTCAATATGTCGTGACACTGCCTTCTAGCCTATAGTTCCAGCTGAAAATTCAGCTGATAGTCTTATATGGTTTCCCTTGTTTGTGATTGGTTATTTTTCTCTTGCTGTCTTTAAGATTCTCTCTTTAACCTTTGTTATTTTAATTTTAATATGCCTTGGTGTGGATCTCTTTGGGTTCATCTTGTTTTAGATTTTCTGTTCTTCTTGGACCTGCATGTTGGCTTCCTTCCCCAGGTTAGAGAAGATTTTATTCATTATTTTTTCAAATAAATATTCTATCCTTTTCTCTCTTTCCTCCTTCTAGGATTCCTATTATGAAAATGTTAGTATGCTTGATGTTGTCTCAGATCTGCTAAACTTTCCTCATCTTTTTAAATTCTTTTTTTTCTCCTTTTTGCTCTTATTCAGTAATTTCCACTATTCTATCTTCCAGATCACTTATCTGTTTTTCTGTATCATCTAATCTGCTGTTGATTACCTCATTTATTTTTCATTTCAATTACTGTATTCTTCAGCTCTGATTGGTTCCTACGTTTTCTAATTCTTTGCTGAAGTTCTCACTGAGTTCATCCATTCTTTTTCAAGTTTGGTGAGCAACCTTATGACCATTTGATTACATATTTCCATTTCATGAGGGTTTCTTTATCCTGGGATTTATCTTGTTCATTCTTGTGCAACACATTCCTGTCTCTTCATTTTGTTTGACTTTCTGTGTCTGTTTCCGTGAATTAGGTGAAGGAACTACTGCTCCCAGTCTTAAAGGACAGGCCTTATGTGAGAGCACACCTTGTGGTTTGAGTGACTTTGGCAGCCTGGCTGGAGCTGGAGCAGGAATGGGCCAGGAGCAATCTCAGAGTGCACCACAGCACAGCTGCCTTGGCAGGACAAAGGCCATTTTACTCAAACATGCTTTTATTTTTCTCCAATAGTGTATCACTGTGCACCTAACTTGTGCCTGTGCTTTCCCTTTTTTCTCTTTTCAGTCAATGAATTTAGGTGATTTTGTATCACTGTCTATGATAGTGATTTCATATTCTTTCACAAATTCATAATTCTTCCCATCCATTTGGTGTGGCCTTTCTTTCAGAGTAAGATCTATTCAACTCTTAATTCTTACCTTGCAGCTCTGGCAACACTAATCTGCTCATTTTATTTTGTAAACACTTGTGTGGACTCTCCACTTACTGCTTTTCTTCATTCAAAACAGTTTTCCTTATAAAAATAAACAAATCAACTCTTTCAGCTGGCCATTTCCTCCTCAGCACTTCAGTTCAGCTTGCACACCATAAATGCTCAGGTCTCTGTGCTCTCTATTAAACTATTAGGTTCCCTGATACAGATACACAAAATATCTGTGTATTTTCAGAGCCAATGACAGTATCCAGCACAGAGTAGGGAGCTAGTGTTTTTATTAAAATGTTGCAGCTCTGAATTCATGCTTCTTTTTCTTGAAGGTTATGTTAATTTAATATTTAGCTTTTCCATATTAGTAAAGTAGGTTAATTAATAATCAGAAACGCAGACTTTTTTTTTAATAAAGATTTTCTTGGGAAAAAACATTTTTCTCTACCATGTGATTTTTAGGTAGTCTAACTTCTGTTGCATATTTACTTTTCCATGTAAGTATTTAATATGTAAGATGAGCTACTTTGCTTGAAGCTCTTAGAGTCTCTGTCTTACTAGAAATTCAAGAAGAGAGTATATTTCTATGCTTATTAGATAAGACCAATATTTCTGTTTTAACTTCACCTGTAGCCAAGAATGGTGCAGTAACTTAACCCAAAATATGGGCATTACTGTTTTCCACATCTTTCATTGTTTGTCTAGACATATCCAACCAACTGTAACATTTTCAAAAATAAATTAATTGCATTAATTTTTAAAACATCTGCAACTTAAAAAAATTACTATAAAAGTTTTTAAACATATACAATAAAATAGTACAACTCCTGTATAACTGTAGCAGATTCAGCAGCTATCAAGATTTTGCCATATGTGCTTCATTTGTCTTTTTCTTCATTTGTTCTTTGCTAAAGTATTTTAAAGTAAATTCCAGATTTCATACATTTCACCCATACATTCTTTAGTAGGCATCTATGAGAATATTTTCTTACATAACCACATTGCTGTTTGCCAATCATAACAAATGCAATTTCTTGATGTTAATATGCAATTCACACCCATATTTCTACATACATATATATATTTAAAGTAGTATTTTTTATACTTGGTTTGTTCCAACTGGGGTGAAAACAATGTTCACACTTTACTTTTGAGTGTCATGTCTCTCAAGACATTTTAATCAAAAGCTGATGCCTCTCTACTTATTTTTTTTCTTTTATGTTATTAACTTTTCACAGAAGAGGAATCAGTACTCCTACTGATTATATATATCTGCAATTTAGATGTGTCTGTTGATTTCCTTCTGGTGTAGCATAATTTCTCTATTCTTTATACTTCCTGCAAATAAAAGTAAATGATAGAGTTTTGATTAGGCTAAAGTTTACCCTTTTTTCTGGTGGGGAGGGTGTTAAGAAATCTTCAAAAATGGTGTTATGTACTTCATGTTGTCTCATCAAGAGAAAAGCAGTATCTCTGTTTCCCGCTTTCAGTAATATTAAGTCTGATTTGGGGATTTAAGTGGTGCTAGACTCATCCCCCTACTATGTTCAGTATCATTTTTTCATCATTTTTTTCATCCATTGATGATTGCCTGAATGAAATTATTTCATGAGAGACTGAAAAATGGTATTTCCTAGTTTTATTACTTTTTCTACACAAAGTCTTATCATTCTTTGTATATACATATATATGAAATCCCTCTTCAGGTTAAGCTATTTGGTTACTAAAAAATACAATTTATAAGGAAAGACAGCATAAATATTTAAAATAGTTTAATCTTTCCTTTTGTCAATTTTCTGATTAAGGGGTTGATCCCCTAGTTGCTTCCAACTGTATCCTTGTTGGCTTTGTTTTCTATTTCGTCTTCTCCACACCCTTTTGCAACATCATGAACACAAAGATTTTTATATATTCAATCTTTTACAATCAAATGCAGTCATTATTCTTTTTCATGTGCAAATTGTCTCAAATTTGGCCAAGAGATTCCGCTTAGGTTTTTTACCCCATATCCCTTTGACAGAATCCATTTATCTTTGATAGTTTTCTTGCTTTTTGCTACAACTAGATATTCCAAGGTTACGTTGTATATTTTTCACCCCAGATAGGGAATCATTTATTACTCCAAGGAGCTCTGGTTTCTCATGGTATTTAAAGACCACAATCTGGGCACTAGATATGTTCACTGCTATTGAGCAGTTATTACTTCAAGAAATTACTTAGAAATAAGTATTGGTGAGAAAAAAAAAAAGTTCATATTTACACTTTCAATTCAAATTTAATACTGTAGTACTTTTATTTGACATTTGGATTTTATAATTGTATTTTTTTTCTCTTAAACTGAATTTTGTTTCTTGATAAAATGGCTTATTTTCATTAATCTATAAAGTAGTTTCAGAATAATGTTAATCTGACTATTCTCAATAAGACTACTGATTAAAATCCATGATTTCTTTGTAGTTCTACTTGTCCTTACAGTATTTTCCACTAAGCCTATTTTAGTGAAAATAATGTATTTTAAAGTTGCTTTAAAAAAGCTAACTCTGTGTGCTTTATTAAAATTTTTGTTTAATTTTTAAATAGTTTCCCATTTTATTAGGTTTTATTTTAGGTGTTCAAAATATTTATCAATGCAAAACCATATACCAAGTATTTTTTTGTTTTTGTTTTTTAATCTCACTTCTTTACTTGTCCCCTCTACCCTACTTCTTCCTACTCTCTATAGGTAACAGTTTTTATTAACTTTGGTGTAAGTTTTAGTGTTACCTTTTGTAAAACTATTCTTATATGGATCTATATAGAACTTCCTTCTTTCATCAAAGGGAGTGTACTTCACATATACTATTCTATACCTTGCTTTTTTCAATTAACAATATGTAATGGAGATCATTCCATAGCTAAATATCGAAATTTTCGTTCTTAAATACTATTGATGGTTTTTCAACGTGTTGATGTGCAATAATTTGTTCAGTCATTGTCTATTTCATGCACATTTGAGTTGTTTCCAGTCTTCCACTATTAGCACAATGCCAGAATGAAACACTTGAGCATCTTTTCCTACATTTCTCACTGTAACTTGGTATAGCTACTTAGACACAGGATGTCTGTGTCAAAAAGTAAAGGCAGAGATTTTCTAAATATTGCCAAACTCCTCTCAAAAGAATTTGAGGTTTTATATTCCCAAGAACAATGTTTTGACAGTATAATGCAAACTGCATAAGCAATGAACTGAATGGCATGCAGGGACTTGACCTTGCTCCTTCTGTGGAACTTTGTTACTTTTGTATTTTGTATCTTGTAGTATTAAAATTGTACCATTTTCATATGGTCTGGGTTTTCTGGTACTGGTTTCTTGCTTGGTCCAATAGGCAGATTTTAATTCTGAAGTAATTTTCCAGAGACTTGGCTTGAATGGCATTTGGTTGTTTAAAAAGTTAATGTCCAACAGTTAGTCTTATTTATTTAGTGGTCAATTCAAGTCTCTATTTTCCAGCTTCCATTCCGATGACCGGCTGAGCAAAAGCTCTTCCTATTGCTTCACAAGGTTTTATTGTGGGTCATATGTGATGGATGGTTTTGCCCTCGCTGTTGTTTCTAAGACATTAAACAAAGGTTGATATTGAATTCCTATTCCTGGAAATAAAACTCTGTTTATTTTTTCATCACTCTGCTAAGAAGCAAGATTTTATGAATGACCTTAAGCATAAGTATTAATTTCCCTCCTAGCTTCCTTTTAATCCTAACTTTCAATTTCCCCGGCATCTCTCACTGCGAAAAAAAATACATTCTGAGTCTGACATATTAGAAGCAGAGACAGATCATTTTGGGGATGCATTTCTTGATAAGGTTTGCAAGGGAAAATACTTTAATAGAAACCAACAGGAAGGCACCCTAGTCAATTAAACCTGATCTCATGCTGCATCAGAGGGCTTTATTTTTGCTTTGTTTTCTAATATCTCTTTCTGTTGTACCTATTATAAAGAAGAGATGGGAAGCAATTAATGATCATCCTTCTCTCTACATAAAACCCTTATCTTGTGGCAAGCATGTTTCTTGAGGCGAAAGACAAAAATCACTGTTTATTTTCAGACAATAAGGCAAAAGTCTTAAGTCTGTTTTACACTCACAACCTCATTAGTGACAGGCAGTAAACCTGAACAGAGAAGAATACACAGGGAGATGCTGGTAAGAAAAACCGGCAGGAGTACAGGATGAGTTGTGACCCCATCTCTATTCAAAGACAAAAATCAGGGAGTTTACTATGTTTTTCAAAATTATCTTTGTCACAATTTTGATATTAAGGATTATCCTAGGGAAAAGAAAGTGATAATTAAAGTATCAATAATAATATGTATCTTTCTTCACTTATCAAATAAACATGGTATTCAAGAATATGAAAGCATGTTTATTTCTTATCCATATGTGGTTTGTTTTGTCTATTTCTTTCAAAAAAACTGACCATCTGCCCTTTCGAAGAATAAATGACTCACTGATGTTAGCCTCTGTTAAGCAACAGGACAGTTTGTTTCATTAAATGAAATAAAAATATTAATAACTATCAAAGAAAAAAGCTAACCATCAAGGATGAAAATCAGACAGAACACTATTTAACAACACACAATATTATATATGAAAAGGCAATTTGAAAGCAATGTTTAGGAGTTAATTTTTGAATAGATTCATCAGTAATTTCTAGGAATGTGCCCTTTTCTAGTTCAGCTTGATATTTTACACTTTGCATATAGAATCTGTTTAGGTATTCCTTGCACATATTAATGCTTTTGTAAATTTATTAGTTATGAATATATTTTACTTCACTGCTTAAATTGATGAGACCATTAAATGTGACTTAAACAAACAAGAAAAGCTACAGGCAGTTATGCAACATCTGCCGTTTCCCTTTTTGATCACTGAACACGTGCACATGCATCAAAACTCTCTTCCCCAAAAGCAACTTCCTAAGCTTTTGCATTTCCCCATGTCCCCCACCTCCAACTGTATTTGTCAGTTGACCTTGGCGTCAGCACAAGGGCAGGTAACAAAACTATCAGCTGTTAGTATGTTAGTTTAAACCACCTTGCAACACAGAGAGCTGTCACCACATTAAACTACCTAACAGTTTTCACTACTTCCTCGAATAATTAAATTAGGACCCCATTGGTGAAAACCTGATCTTTGGGATGAGGTGTGAGACAAGTCTAAGTCATAAATACATCCTGTGCTTTATTTAATCACAAAAGGAAGTCCTTTTGGAACTCAGCTTCTGTAAGTATTCGTCAGTCCACCTAGAGATGAGAGCCATCTCTAAACTGAGCTTTATAAACAAGGGCACCAAGATATGTCTCCTGTATGTGAGGATGGTCAGATGTTTGGATCAGCTTGATCCTAATCCACTTAAATATCTGCATTTATAACACAAGGTCACCATGTGGAAGGTGAGATCATGTTTATAAGAACCAGTTGTGAACTGGAAAGTAGTATGTAAAAGTCAGTTAATATGCAACCAAGAGTATTTTTTTTCACTTATCAACTTAAAAAAAAAAAAACTTAGCTTCTAAATATTGAGCTTTGTTCTGGTACACAGTCATGTTACCTAGAAAAGTTTAATCCATTTTAGGTTTGCTTCCAATCTCTGATCAGCAGAACAGAGGAGCCCTGAGTCTAGAGCTGATGTGCCCCCACTGCTGAGGTCTCTGCCTGATGCCCTGAGTATTAGTAGGTTTTGTCACCATGCTGGTGACTATTCCCAGCCCTCTGAAAACTTTAGGAATTGATTCTTCACTCCTTTATAGTAGTTCTTTCCTCAGTCCTGGGTAATTCCTCACCTGCTTCTTCTGTCAGCACGCACTCAAGGGGATCTCTGTCTCCAGAGCCTTTCTCCGTGCTGCCCTCTCTTCCCTAGTCCTCTACCCTATGAATTCTAGCAGTTTCATCCTCCCTGAACACTCAACCATTTTCTCAACCCTGGGAGACCACCAGGCACTGTTTGGATTCCCCGTTCCTGCTTTGCAACATGGAAACTCTCTGCAGGCAATGAAAACCAGGTGATTGCAGGGCTCATCTCAACTTTTTCCCTTCTTTCAAAGATCACTCTCTTGTGCAGCCTGTATCCAATGTCTGAAAAGCACTGTTTCATAAATGTCTGTTTTTTTTAAAACTGGTTTAAGATGGTAGGGTAATCCCAGGTCATGTTACTCCATTATGGCCAACAGCAAAAGTTGCCCATTTTCCATTCATGTTGTATCATAACTACAAATATTTCCCTATCTAGTCAAATTTATCAATCAAAATAAACATTATGGTTTTTCCTTTGGTGTCATAGATAGAAATCATCTCTGTCTATAAAATTACATAAATATTCTCCTCCATTTTTCCTAGGGCTTCCATAATTCCATCTTAAAATAGTTTTTAAACCATTAGGAATTTTGTTGTGAAGTATGAGGTGGGATGAGATTTTTATATATTTTTGTGGCTACTTAGTTCTTAAACCATTTTTGAACAATTCATTCTTTCCTGTTACAAAAAATATCACTTCTATCATTTATTTTCTACAAGTACATTTAGGTCTCTTTCAAGATAGACAATTTTGATTCATTAATGAATTTGTATATTCTGACACTTACATGTAGTATTTATTATTGTAGAATTATAGTATACTTTAAAAGTTTTTGTCTGCACCCTGATTTTTTTTCCTAAAATAACCCGAACAGCTTTTACATTTATTTTGTTTCATACATTTTAGATAACAACCATTTTCCTTTATTGATCAACCATTATTGGATATCCAACATCAGATAAATACTAGCTACAGAAAAATAAGTTCTGGAGTTTTCATCCTTTTTCTATTCCCTTTATTAAGTTGATTAAGATATATGTTGTGGCTTAGAATGATTTTTGTTTTGGAGAGAAGGAATTCTGTTTGTATCTGGCAGGCAGCTACAAGCTCTTAGAAGTGCAAGATCAGCCTCATGCAACCAGGAACGGAAATGAATCAACATCTGAACAGGAGATATGGTTTCAAATCCTTGCTTTTAACGTCAGCACCACACTGCCTTCAAGTTTGTTTCAGAATGTGATTTTCATTGGGGGGTACTTTCTGAATCCGTAAGTATCCGAGAATTTCTTTTGTTCTTTTGATATGAGAACAACAACTCGTTTCTATCAAACTCTTGGATCACTACTTTTGTTTACCCCATACTACACAGGTGATCATATATTAATCAAATATTAGGAAGGGAAGTCCTAGGACAGCCCAATGTCTTTGTAAGTCAATTTAAAAAAAAAGAGCCTGACGGGATGTTTGTTGTAATCTCTCTTTTTTTAATTTCATAACTTTCTTCTGCAGATATGTCTAAGTAATGCTTTTTATAAAATTTGTTTCTCAAAGAATAAGCCATTTCTCTTAAAGACTTTAACATAAGACAAGACACTATAAACCTCTTAGAAGAAAACATAGGCAAAACATTACCTGACATAAATCTCAGCAATGTTCTCCTAGGGCAGTCTACCCAAGCAACAGAAACAAAAGCAAAAATAAACAAATGGGACCTAATTAAACTTACAAGCTTTTGCACAGCAAAGGAAACCATAAGCAAAACAAAAAGACAACCCACATAATGGGAGAAAATATTTGCAAAAGATGAGACTGACAAGGGCTTCATTTCCAGAATATATAAACAGCTCATACAAATAAGAAAAACAAACAACCCAATTCAAAAATAGGCAGAAGACCTAAACAAGCAATTCTCCAATGAAGACATACAAATGGCCAATAGGCACATGAAAAAAAATGCTCAATATCACTAATTATCAGAGAAATGCAAATCAAAACTACAAGAAGGTATCACCTCACATCAGCCAGTACGGCCATCATTCAGAAGTCCACAAATGATAAATGCTGGAGAGGCTGTGGAGAAAAAGGTACCTTCCTACACTGTTGGTGAGAATGTAGTCTGGTGCAGCCATTATGGAAAACAGTATGGAGATTCCTCAAAAGACTAAAAATAGACTTACCATATGATCTAGCAATCCCACTCCTGGGCATATACCCAGAGGGAACCTTAATTCAAAAAGATACATGCACCCCACTGTTCATAGCAGCACTATTTACAACAGCCAAGACATGGAAACAACCTAAATGTCCACTGACAGATGACTGCATAAAGAAGCTGTGGTATATTTATACAATGCAATACTGCTCAGCCATTAAAAAAATAATAAAATAATGCCATTTGCAGCAACATGGATGGATCTAGATAATGTCATTCCAAGTGAAGTAAGCCAGAAAGAAAAATACCATATGATACCACTTGTATGTGGAATCTTAAAAAAAACAAAACAACCCGAAACAGAAACAGACTCACAGACATAGAAAACAAACTTATGGTTACTGGTGGCGGTGGGGGAGGGGGTGGGAAATAAACTGGGAGCTCGAGATTTGCAGATACCACTATATACAAAATAGATAAATAACAAGTTTATACTGAATAGCACAGGGAACTATATTCAATATCTTGCAGTAACTTATGGTGAAAAAGAATATGAGAACGAATGTTCATGTATGACTGAAGCATTGTGCTATATACCAGAAATTGATATAACATTGTAAATTGACTATACTTCAATAAAAATATATGCATATATAAAAAGAGTAAGTCATTTCTTTTTCTGACTCACAGTTCTATCAGGTACAAATATTTTTCTACTTTCTTTGACTATAGCTCCTATTTCATTTATATCATTTTATTTCAATTCATTTAGGCACACTAATTATTCACAGATGGTATTTCTATTTTCTGGTCTCCAAAGTGACCATTCCTTCTCCGCTTTCAGTAATTTAAAGTTTAACTGGCATCCTGGGAGACTATCCCAAGCTTCATATTGTGAGATACATTTCTTGAAGTGGCAATTCTGTGATCTAATGCTACTACTGTAAATATGAATATTATACATTTTAAAATAAATCCATTGCTACAGAATGGTTTACAAAAAATGTAACAGTTACCTATCCCAGCACTACACTTCTCAGTCTTAATGCTGCTCCCCCAAAGAGCACACATTTTAATAGTTTCTGCTATAGTTCTTTTTATGATTGTAAGTTTCCTCTGCATATTTAAATACACTGAAATCTGTTTCATAGTGTCTCTTGATTTCCTTCTTTATGAGATGAAGATATTAATGCACTTGCTTTTTCTTTGCCCATCTCCCCCCCCATTACTTGACCTTCTAAATTCTGTTATCTGTATTATTATACAGTTAGTGCTGTTACTATTTATACCCCTCTCCACAACTGTAATTAAATCCTCTGTGTTTTGTTCATACACTAATGCTAAACGTTGAAAATCATTAAGCAGCATCAAATTAGTACCAGTGTGGGAGATTCACTGCAGAAACAATGGAAGTTCAATGATCGCATTTCCCTTCTCACAGAGCCTTTAGTTTTTGTAAAGTGCCCTCTCAATTTTTTCTGCGTAGTACCTTTATTTTGTATCTTTAAATTATTCCAATACCTCAAGCATCCTATTGGAACTGTCCATGGAATAAGTATTTTTGTTACAGCTATCTCTCTGTCTAAAACTTTGATGTTTCTTTTCCAGTCTGCGCTGGTTCCTCTCTAGAACCCCAGCTGTCTGCTATCTGGGGAAGTCTCCACGCTGTGCTCTTAAAGTTAATGCACTGTTTCATGGTTCCTAAACCCTTCATATTTTATTTATTTATTTATTTTTTACCAGGGGAAACTTCAAGAAATTATTTAATATAGGAGTATATAGAAGGTGAATTTCCTGAGTCATTTTATGTCAAAAATGCCTTTATTCTTACTTGATTGAGAGTTTGGCTATATATCAAGTTGCAACATAAACACACAGATAAGAATTATTTCCAGTGACTGTAGAACACTGTATTATATTTTCTCGTGAGATAACTTTTATTTTATGTCTACATTATTAGTATCATTTATACACTAAATCTTATTATGTAGTCCCATTGTTATAGTTACACTCATGTGGTAATTTTTAACCTGTCCTACGTAGAGTACAGAAAAAAGCAGGTTAGAAATCTTATTACTGCTTTTAGGAGTCAAGTTTAGCATAAAAGTAAACAAATATAAGGATAAAACCAAAGCAATGAAGTAAAAATACCGACAGTATTTTATTCATGTAAATGGGAAACGTCAGTATGGACTCTTGATTATTTTGTCTTGTTTTTAAAACTATGTATTTTCTAGCTTTGTCCATGGAAAATGACTAGAATTAATGACAACTCATTGGCAATGAGTAACTTGGTACCCAGAGTTCCATGGAGGAATACCTGATTTCAGGTCTAGAGCTGGAAATATATAGGATTAGGCTGAGATACCTTGTGCCAGAAAGCAAGAAAGTTTCCAGGAATGATGGCTTAACGCATAAAAGGAAAAGAGAGACAAATTCAAAGACCCCCTTTGGTCAAAGGAATAACAATTTGAACACCAGCAATCTGGTGAGTACAACTGATTAAAACACATTGGATATATAAACATTTATGAGTTCAAAATGATACTCAAGAAAGAGAAAGGGGAAAGAATGCTTCATTGGCTATCAATAAAAGTAACTAAGGCAGTAACTGAAAACTGGCCATTAAAGAGAAGGACACTATCCTGCCTTCTCTGTGTTAATATACTTCAAGATAATCAAGTATCTCTAGCTGATGAAAAGAGTTATACTTTGCTGAAGAATCCCAGCGAGAAATGTGAAGGATTGACAGAATAGGAAATCTTTGTTTTGCAATTCCTAATGAAATAAATAATGGATTCAGGCAATGACCAATCATAAATTAATGAAAACAGCAGATGAAAAGTTGAGATACTTCATAATGGTAGGATTGGATTGCCAGGACCTGTATCCACTGATTAGTCTTAGCATCACTAAAGATGGAACAAGCAGTCACTGTGGTCCTGAAATGTGATGTTATGCGATACACAGCATTACCTATGAAGTGCTTTCTCAAAACAAAGAAACAAAATTAAAAAAAAAAAAAACTAAATCTAATCAAGATTCACAGCTAACTTCATTAATAGGAGATAATTAGAAGTTATTTAAATGAAAATGACACTGGAAAAAAAAATCCTGAAAAAACAAATTCAGGATGTGGAATATTCTTTAGGACCACTAAGCCAGTTTTTGCAAAACCTCAATAGCCTGAGGGGAACAAAGGAGAGGTGGGTGAGCTACAGAGACAAAGCAAGAGACCCAAGAGACATCAAGAACGGAAGCAGTGAGTGGAACTTGTTTAAATCCTGATTCCAACAAACCAACAACAATAAGGCATTTTTGAGATAATCATGGACATTTGATTATAGACTGGATATTAAGTAACACTTCAGAAGAATTATTTATTTTGGGTGTTAATGACAGTTTGGTTCTGTGAGAAAATGTTTATATTTAAAACAACACGTACTGATAGACGTAAAAGCAAACTGACCTGCCATCACTGACTTCCTTTAAGACTCTTCAGCAGAGGAAAAGCATGTAAAAAAGAGGTAGATGAAGCAAATATTACAAGATCTCGATAACTCTATGTGGGTGTTGGATATGTGAAGGGTCAGCATGCTCTCTTTAAGAAGGTTTACTAAAAAACTTTTATAATACATATTTTCAAAAGAGACATTCATTTTTGTGTGATTTTTTTTCTGTGCTTTCCAAATATTGAAGTTTCATATTCAGTTTTATCTTGTACTATGTCTAAGCTTTAATGTTTAACATTTAACTCCAATCCATTTGGGTTTTCTGTGTTTGTGTGTGGAAGGGTGTGAGTAATGCTACAGGAAAATCAAAATTTATCAATTTGATTCAATTCAACCAATATTTATTAAGCATCTAATCTTTGCCAGGTATTTGGGATACGAAGATGGATACGATACAGCCGGAATATCAGTTTATACCCAGTAGATAGAAGTGAATGATTAAGTTCTGTCAGGAAGGAATGAGAAATCGCTTCATACAGAATTTATAATTTGAGCTGGGGCTTTAAGAATGAGTCAGAGCTTGTCAGGTCAGTGAAAAATTCCTCACAGAGGCAACACAAGGGTAAAGACACAGATTTGTGGAACAAAACATTAAGGTTTGAGCCACTACAACTGACACTGCTGTAAGATAAACGCAAGAAAGAAGGGAGATGAAATCAAATAGTGGTGCAGGCCGCGGCCCTGTTTCTCACGTTCAGAAGCTGGGCCGCACCTCCTAAGAAGGGAAGTAACTGGAAGAACTGAAGGAGGGGTTAATTATTCTTTACCAATGGGGGAGACAGGGAGAAAAAGTACTCGTTGACTGGAATAACCTAGGCAAGAACTAACCTGGGCAAATCAATGAGGGCAGTAAGAATAAAGACAATAGTATGAACATAACAAGTACTTAACAACGGATTAGAGGAGAAAAGTGAGGCCATGATTTCACAACCACACTTTTGGGGTTATCCTTAGACCATATTCCCTGGAAGTTCCCTGGATTTGATTTCTGCTTGGAAGTTGATTCTTTATCATCATTTGCCATCTAAAGGAGCGAGCAGTTTTCCATACCAGCAAGCATATACAAACTGTGAAATAAAACTCATATTTTATGGCAAGACAAGAAAAACTTAAACATAAAAATTTTCTTTTCCATTTCTCTCCCCACCCCCTGCCCCCGTAGATTGTATATCCGCATCATGCATCAACCAAATCTTTCCCATTGGCAGAAATACCTGTTTAAACACAAGAGTAACATTCTCCTAGCATCAACAAGACAACTCCTTAAAAGATGACATTTCTTTTGGATTTCGTATGGGGCCTCCATGATGCTCAGATCTGGATTGTGTAAACTGTCAATAGTATGTTATTTAATATGCACTCTGTCTCAAAAAACTTACATAACCACGCCTTGGCTTCTAACAGGCCACAGAGTTCTCAGAGCTTTCTGAGATGTTCTTCCAGGTTATAATCATCACATCTGGCTCAAATATTTCCATTTCTTTCTTAAACTGACTGATTTTATCCACAAAACTGACCACTGGAATAGAATAAGAAGACTAAAAAGAGACCCACAAAAATTTAGTCACTTGTTTTGCAAAAAAAATTCCACTGCAATGCACTAGAGATATTACATTTTTAGCAGTAACTGATGCTTGGTCAGTTGGAGATTCATAGATTTTAAGCAGGACACACACACATACAAACACACAAAAGCACCAACCACGTATAAAGGAAAAAATTGATAAACTAGGCCTCAATAAAACCGAAACCTATGATAATCAAAAACACAATTAAGAGAGTGAAAAGGTAAGTACAAAGTGGAAAATATTTCTAACACAAGCAATAGAACTCATTCAGAATATAGAATTATAAAGCAATGATAACAGATAATCAAATAAAAAAATGGCCAAGAGTTTTCAACAGTGAATTTCACACAAAAATATGAAGGATATACAAATGTTCAAAAACTATACGGAAAGGTGTTTTTGTAACCGCTCAGGACCCTATGGGGCCTTCCAGGGACAGAGCCCTCCCCCCACGTCCTCTGCTTCAGTTCCTCTGTGAAGCATCTCGGTAACAGTATCTGACGCAGGTTTCCTGAGCTGTTTTACAGATGCTAAAACCCCTGCCAAATGGAAGAAGTTAACAACTTGATGACCATGAGCACAGAGCCCCCAGACCAGCTGGAGCCTGAGGAGTGATAATGTTAACTCCGCCCTGTTACCCCACCGTCAACCAATTAGAGAATCGTGCACCAGCTGATTACACACCCTGTGACTCCCCTCCCTCACCTGTCGTTTAAAAACTCCTCCCTGAAACCCACTGGTGAGTTTCAGCTTTTTGAGCATAGGCTGCCATCGACTCCTTGTCTGGTGCCTTACAATAAATGCGGCACTCTCCTTCACCACAACCCAGTGTCAGTAGATTGGTTTTACTGGGTGTGGGCGAGCAGACCCAAGTTTGGTTTGGTAACATTTTTAACACATTAATCCAAGTAAATACCATAGTAAGAAACCACTACACGAGCACTAGAATGATAAATATTAAAACAGACAGACACAAAAACAAATAAGCTGCTAATATCAAGCATTGGCAAGGATTTTGAGAATCAGAATCCTTACAGTTGGATGAAGTGTAAATTCAAGCAATCATTTTTGGAAACCATTTAACATCCACTGAAACTTTAAACAGGCGTGCCCTATGACCTAGGAATTTCATTCCAAAATGTTTACTTAAAAGATAAGCATGCATATGTTCACAGAAAGAATGTTCACAGCAGCAATACTGAAGCCAAAATTTGGAAACAATGAAAACAAGCTGAACAGAATGGATAAATAAATTGTGACAATGGAGTATTATACAGTAATGAGGGAAAATAAACACTTTCATGTAGCATGGATAAATCTCATGAATATAATTCGGAGTGAAAAGAAGCTAGAACAGAAGAATGCATTCTGCATGATTCTATTTATATAAACTATGGCAAGAGATGTCAAGATACTGATTACCCTTGTGGAGGCAGTGATTACAAGGGGGCACAACTGGGGCTTTTAGGATACTGGAAATGTTATGTTTCTTAATCTGTTAGTTATATGATCTGTTCACTTCGTATTTATCAGGATGTATACACCTATAGCTTGTACACTATTATGTACATATAATTAAGTTTATAAAATAATTGCAGATATTTTAGCTCAGAATCTTACCACACAAAATCAATGGATTATTTTAGATAAACTGAATCCACCCATGAAATGAGCTATATTCAGTTTACTAACCAACTAACTCACTAACCAAGTGCCTCTTGTCTTGGATGAAGATACATTCATAATTACTAATGTAAGCATACTTGTCCATATATATATACACACTGACTTGTAGACAATTTGTAATAAATAGCATCCATCTTTTAAAGTCCATTTCGAATTTTTCTATGAAGCCTTCTCAGCTCTTTAAATTGCTTAAATCTGTCTTTTCCAAGCTCCCTTAGCAATTATCAATTGTATCAATAACTGCAAACCTTAATATAGGCTGCCTTATCTTATTGCTTACATATTTTCATATAGGCTAGCCTGAGCTCCCAGACTACACATTCTTGAGCAAGGAAAAAACTTTTGCATGCAACACAATTATATACTTGGTATATACACCAAAAACACCAAATCAATGCATAACATATTTCATACAATGTCACTGACAGTGTGATTTACACAAACTACAAATGCTATCCAAGCACATAGACACAAACACACTCATAGGACACTCACATGAAAATCTACAAATCTATATGGTTGCCTCTCACCGTAGAAACCACAATTAAGTAGCTGCTTCTCCTTACTTACCTGGTAGCCAGGGCAAGGACTCAAAATACAGGCTTGGCTAATCAGAAGCGATGCAAAGAAGCAAGGACGGAGGAGAACAGTTTCCAGGACCGGCAGTGAGAATGTTTCCAGAAGCAATGGCGGGGTCACAGGGAAGACACCCACACCGGAACACTGACAAACCTACTTTCTTCCCTTTTTCTGCACTACAGTCCATTAGTCTGTGCCCATTGCTGTGAGGGCTTAACAGAAACTAAGGCAGACGCCACACAAGCAAAACTGCAGATCCAGCCACAGGCAGAAAACGCCAAAGTGGTAACCTGCAACCTTCCTGAACGCGCTTCTGCCTAACCACGAAGTCAGCGCCTGCGCAGACGAAACACCCAAGGCCTTATAACCGGGCTGCGATCCCCGCCGAAACCGGAACTCGCACGTGGCTAGGCACAATTAGTGCCGGGTCAAAGGGGCCCGGAGGACTGCGCATGCACTGGCTGTTTAACCACGTGCTGCCACTTTCCCTAAATTCTGATGGCATATCCACCTGTTACCCCTTAACAGTTTCTTGCTTCCTATCCCAGGAGGAGGAATCTCTAGAGCACAAGCTATTCCTTTCTCATTCCTTGATCAACGAATTAATTTTCTGCTCTGCTTTGCTGAACCTGGTCTCCTTCAATTGGCGGGAGCAGAGCTGAGCAAGCGAAATATCCAACTGAGGTCCATGCGATCCAAGAGGGTCAGTAACAGTGTCAGTGAAGATGATTTTAGCTATGCATTTGTACCACTAAGTGCTTGAATACCGACTTTTTATTGCTCAAGCGTCCTAGGGAATCTGTGTCCCATCCAGTATCCTCAACATTCCTCTTCTAGAATCCTATTTTTTTTTCTTTGGTCGTAAATAAAAAGTAATACAGGTGTCTGTGTGTATGTATTATGTCTGCACTCTTATATATATACCCACGCATCCAAAACACATTTCAAAAGCAAACATTTATGTATGTGTGTGTACACCATGTCAATGCCACATAGTTATGATATTTAGCAACTAAAAAGTGGAGAATATAAATGGTTTTTATTTCCTTAACCATCTGTACAAAGCAGTTCTTATTCTGCTGTTTTCTCAGTAGACCTCATTACTTTTTCTTTGCTTATTTGTTTTAATAAAATTGTGACTAGCTCATTGGAGAAACAGTCATTTTCAGAATGACTTTTTGCCATCCCAAGAATATATAAATATTCACCTATAATTTTTTTAACAATTTAAAATTATTATTTTTTAAGATTTTATTCATTTCCCTCCATGTGGCATGGTGTGAGAAAAAAATGCCTATTTTTTAAAACTGATCAGCCAGTTGCTTGACACTAGTTATTGAATGATTTTTTCTATTTCTAATTGATTTGAATTACCATCTTTATAAAGTATTAAATTTATATGGGTATCTAGACTTCCTTATGGATATTTTCCCTAGTTTTATTAGTCTATATGTTTATTCCTGTGCTAATTTTTCTCAATTTAAGTATTGAAACTTTATAATTTGATTTATTTCTGGTTGAGCAGATGGTATCTTATTTTCTTTGAAATAAGCCCTTTGGTATCTATGATTTATATCCATTTCCTCATTGTAGTATTTTTTTAAATTCACTTTTCTCTTTAAATGATCTTTGTAAGAGGTTTATCCTTGGTATTATTCTTCCTAAATAACCAGTTCTTAAATATATTCATCAGTTTTATAGCTTTTCTATCTGCTAATTCATGGTTTATTTTTATTTAAAAAAATAAATATCTATTTCAACCAATCTTATTTACTCTCAGCTCTTTGGGGATGGTTCTTATTTGTTGGAGCCTCCAATATATTCTTTTCTGACTCTGTTCTTTAATTTATGCAGGGACATTGGTAAAAGAACCAAAACTATACACCATCCCTTTCCTTCTCATTTCAGAAATTCTATTTGAATATGGAGAACAGGGTTGATATAGGTTAAACCTATGTGGGGCCTGTCATGATGCTGCATTCATTAAGAAATCTCCAGCTCAGAAGAAAGAATTAAAGCATTCCTGGATTTCAAGAGAACCTCTCTATGACATGCTTATTATAGACTAAGATATACCTATAAAATTCTTAAATTTTTTGTGATGTTGCTTTATGTCAACCTTATAGTTAATAAAACATCCAACTTTAATTTCCCTTATGTTTTCCAATGAGAAATGAAAGTGTTTGGTGGATACAATTTGTTATCACTCTATGCAAGAAGTTAATTCTCAGAATGTATGTAATTGATTTGTAATCACCAAAAAGTCATAAATCATTAAAAGAAATATAACCTAGTATACAAAGGTGTCAGATAACTACAATGTCATTAAGTCAGACAGACTTGTAGGTATTTAAAACACAAAGCTAACTGGTCAGTAACATCTGCATGGAAATGCTTTGAGAATAGTCAGAGAAGGCCCTTCACGATGCAAACATGGATAACAAGATGCTAAATCTGAATTACAAAGCTTTTGCCTGAGTATCCTGATTTTGCATTGTTGAATGAAGTGTCCTCAACATTTGCTTCTTCTTCATGGGATGTTAAACATTCGGAACAATTTATGAAGCCATAAACCTGCAAATTTCTTTTCCATCTTAAGCTAAATCAAGATAATCTTTATTTTTATTTGTCTAGTCCACAACACTAAAATCAGTTTATCATTGACTGAAGTGACCATAGTTATTCCCTCTGGGGTACCATTATAATGATCCATTTTATTTTATATCCTACTTTACTGTTTTGCGAAAATCAATATTTGAGGCTTCATTAAATTGACAACTAAATCTGAAATGCGTTTGCTATCCTTCAAAATGCAAATGACTGTTTGGTGCTTTTACTTCTAAGATAAGTAAATATGTCAGGGATATTATGAATGTATATGTTTATTTTGAAATTTTCTACTCAGCAGGTTCCTTTATACTTCTGTAGATAAGCCTTTAATATGAACATAAGTGAGAAAATATATTTCTTGATTTAGTGTGCTACCATTATTTTTGCAAAAAGTAAAAAACAAATAAAATTAGAAAACAGTCAATACTGATGATATATGAATTATATTTCTTACAGAGTCATGCACATCACCTGAGTTGGTTCTCAGCTTCCCTGCCATCCATGTGAATTTGAACAAGGAATCTTAAGAATACAAGGTGCCAATTTGCCTTATTTGTCACCACACAGCTTGGTTCTGTCATTTTCCACATTAATAGGATTCTGTGACTGAGTGACCTTGTTAATACAGCAATATGTTTTCTGCCATATCATCAGTAACATTCTCTGCAGGAAAAACTAGCATTAAAAAAAAATCATGGTTGATTTCACTCCATTTTTTTTCCTCTTCCTTTAGCAAAAGCAAACAACTTCCATTATAACCTAATGCAACAACCACAATAAAAGAAGAAAAAGTTACTTTGAGTGTGGAAAATACAACAGGTTGGAATAGAGGGCTAAAAACCAGCTGTCTCACAGTACAATCGAATGGAGTTATCTGGATCTCTGGAAAAATCTCTGGATAAAATAGGAAAAATATTTTCTACCAGGCAGGAAAAAATGGAAGAAAAATGGAATTAGGAGACCTCTAAAAGACCTCTACAGATAACTACAAAAGAAAAATGAGTTGTATTAAGATGGCTAAAAGTCATTTTGTTTCCTCCTCAAATCTTTGAACCCATATGATCTTACATCCTTGTCTATTAATCCTACACTATCATGTCAGTCAATTCTGGCTTCACATTTTAGTATTAAAGAGGTTGTCTCTTAACCAAACAGTGTACTAAAGCAGAAAAGAACACACTTTACCAAAGGGAGACCAAGAATCCCAGTAATTTGGCCTCATGAGCAACTAGGAACATCTGCTCTTAAAGAGGTAAATAATCTTTACTAGGAATATGCAACGTGTGTTTCACTTGCTAATCTCTCATCTTCCCATTCGAGATCAACCCTCACCATCAGAATCCTGTGTTCTCTGGAAATTATCTACAGATATATTTTCCTCTCACTACTGCTCCTTTCGGTAATTCATTACTTTTCAGGACCCTTATTCATTTCCCCATTCCAAAGGTTCTTTATCTTCACGAGCACCCTTAAATCAGCCTTATCTCCAATTCCCACTATCCTCATGCACCTCACCCTTCAGGCCATCCTTTCTTCACCACCCTGACTTTGTTGATCCTCATCTGGCTTTTCAGCTTAAGCTTCCACAGTTTCCTTTGTCCTAGGAACAATTGCTCCAAAACGCCAGAAGGGTGGGTGGAGATCAACTCACAGAAGCAGCTAAGCTTGAATGTAGTTGCCTCAAACAGAAGATGGACCAGATACCAGTTTGATAAAAGCTTTCACAATTTGTTTCAGAAGACTTAGGCTTAATTTACTTTTGCTCCTTTGAGCTTGGCCTCTAGTGTTTCCTTACAATGACCGTGAGGCTAACTTAGACCACTCTTATTTTACAAGACCCTGAGACGCATGCTGTATGAGTTTTTTAGGGATGCCGTAACGAATGCCACAAACTGGATGGTTTAAGAAATTTACTGCCTGACAGTTCTGGAAGCTAGAAGTCTGAAATTGAGGGTTAAGAGAGTTGGTTCCTTTTAGGGACTGTGAGAGAAGGACATATTCCAGGCTCTTCTCGTTGGCTTGCAGATGGCCTTCCGAGTCTCCTTGAGTCAGTTCACATCATCTTCTTTCTATGTGTGTCTTTGTGTCTATTATGGGCTGAACTGTGTTCCCCCAACCACCCATTGTTGACATTCTAACCCACAGTGTGACTGTATTTGGAGAACAGCCCCATAAGAAGGTAATTAAGGTTAAATGAGGTCATAAGGCTGAGGCCTTAATCTGATAGGACTGGAATCCTTATGAATAGAGGGAAAGAGAGAGAGAGAGAGCTCTTTTTCTCTGCAAGCACACAGAGAAAAAGCCGTGTGAGGACATGGTAAGCAGGTGGCCATCCGCAAGCCAGCAAGGGAGGTCTCACCAAACACCTACCCTGATGGCACCTTTTGAACTTCTAGACTGCAGAATTGTGAGGAAATAAATGTCTGTTTAAGCAACTCGGTCTCTGGTATTTTTTTATGGCAATCTAAGCTGACTAGTACAGTGTTCAAATTTTTATGAGGAAACCAGTTATACTGGATTAGGTCTCATTCCATTGAACTTATTTGAACTGTAAAGACCCTGTCACCAAATAATGTCACTTTCTGAGGGACTGAGGGTTAGGCTTCTGACGTATCTTTATTTAGGGGGGCAGGGAGAGGCACAATTCAACCCATAACAGACACTGTCTGAAGCATACTTCTTGCTCTTTAAGGAAACCTCCATGTGGAAAGTCTGGCTTTTTACATTGTTATGTAAGACTGCTAAAAACATCCTTGCAATCATTGGCAGGATCATATGAAAAGACACTAGCAAAAGCCTAATGAGTAGAATTACTTGCAAAACTGTATTAGTGATACTAGTACACAACATACTTGTTCTATTTTATGGAAGGTATCAACTTTTCCACAGCCAAGAGATAAACACCATTTTAACCCCCAATCTCGAAACTGATGAATAGGTATTAGTGGAATGAATGAGTCTATCTCCTAGGTAAAAGGAAAGCCCCTACTCTGAGCACAGAAGATAAACTCAAACCCAACCTCACACTGCCAGCATTGCACCTGGTAATTCCTGCCAGGATAACCCTGGAGTTTCCTTCTCCACACAACCCCATGACAAAGGACTTTGGCTCTCATCCTTCCCATTCAAAGAGTGCATCAATCCAACTCCTGCCCATTCTTTACGATATAGATAGTTTCTCTTATGCCACATGACGTACACAATTTATCTCAAGCGTAGCAAGCTTGCATAGAATGTGGATTTTCAATGGAAGCAATATCATCCCCAAGAGAGTAAACATGACTGTGAAGGAAAAAAAATAAACAAATAAAACAACTTACTCTTTTTATGTGTAAATCACAGATGTACACATAGGACAAAAACAGATATACAGTATATCTATGGTACTAAAATACCAGTGGTAGGAAAAAAATGCCTACAAAGGCAAAAAAAAAATTGCTTCAGGAGATGATAATGAAAAAAATGGTTAATAAATGCTGGCGTACGGAGTCGACATATCCCCTAGCCATGGCTCTTTTCAAACATCAACCATCAAATTCCCGACTCCCAAACAACTGCCCCCTCCCTCTATCCTCCCCGTTTATGTAGCCTGGGCCCTGCTCTGGTCCCTTTTTCCTCACTTATCTTACTTTATTAAGGATAAACATTACAAAGGAATTCAACATGGTATGACTTTAAATAGACGTGCCCTTAGTATATTTAAATATTTATTGACTACTCATATTTGCTAATAATTGATAACAGATGGCAGAATTAACTGGAAGGCAGGAGAGTCTGCAACTCTAGGACACACCTTCCATGGAAGATGAGTTGAAGAAAATGATGTAGTTCTATCAATATTAGGAAAAGTTAAAAAGAATGTGTTTTCATAAAAAGATACTTCATATGACTTCTATATGTTAATTTCCTGAGCTCATATCATTTTACTTGGTTTACTATGTATTATCGTATATAGTAAAACAATATTATGAATATTATTTTAATTAATTCAATGAGAGTTTTGATAAATCTGTGGAAAAGCAAATCAATACAGTTAGGGGAAGGTCACGGAATTAAGAATATGACAAAACCCCATAAATACCCTTCACCACCTCGGTTCATTCCTAAGAAGGAAGGGAAATACATCCAATTCCAAGCAGGCAGTAACAGTGTTTACAGATTTCAGTAAAGGTGCCCAAAGTCAAGTAAGGCATGTACTTTACTTAACTGTGTTTTTTTGTTTTTTGTTTTTTTTTTTCCCTGAAAAGAAACAAAGAATGGCTCAATGCTTTTACAACAATGTATTTTCTTAGGTTTTTTTGTTTGTTTGTTTGTTTTTTGCTATTTTTGCCCCTGAAAGGAATTCAGTTTCTGACTTCTTACCAACAAGTGTTAAGAATCTACCCATTTAGTCTCAATCTTCATTAATCCTACGAAGTGGGGACCGTGGCTTTTTAAAAGTCTAAACGGTTCACCATGAGCCACTCTGTGTGTCAGCTGTCACCTGGTCCAGGAATGAGCAGCAGGTGTGGCCGTTCAAAGCTCAGATGCTGCGGCAAGTGCATCCGTCTTCCCAGGGCAGCTCTAATCCTGCCTGGTCCAGTGATTCTCCCTTTATGAGTTCTTTTGATTGGTAATTGAGAGAATAAATCTTTGAAGGACTTACATGAATGCGAAAAATATATATTAAGAGTTCAGTAATAAAATACCTACAAAAGTATTTGATGCAGTCTCCTCTCAAGGCTTGGCCATTTAATTAATTTTGCTAGACCAAGATTTGAAATCGGGATTCAATTATAAAATTTTGGGTTTTGTTCTTGTTTTTGTTTATCTGATGTTAGGCAATTTCAAATTTTCTATTCTCTGCCCCAAACATGAGTTATCTGTGATAGAGTTAGATAGAAACTGGGTGGGGGAAGAGCCACATCACATACTTAAATAGAAGTCACGTCTACGTAAATGGAACGCTACACGGAGGATTCAAAGGATTAGTGTGGAAAGCATGAGGTCTGATAGGGGAAGGCTAACGATATTGGGGTTGTTTACCCTGTAGGAAAAAACAAGACTAATTATTGATTTCTTCAAAATACTGCTTTCATTAAAAGACTCTCTTGTTTAGAATCATAAATAGCTCCTAGAAAAGGAGTTTAGACAAGCTCTCAGAGGTGAAGAAGCAGGATTTAAACAGACACTCAAATCAGGCTATGAATTTCTCTAAATTTATTTCTCATAGTTTCCTTACAGGGTTCCCCCACGTTCCAAGAAAGTTTTACTCAGTATTCCCCAATGTTCTCAAGGGGCGTCAGATAATATCACACTCAATACTAAAAACAATATTGACAATAATAACCATTACTTTTTGAGCATCCATTATGTGCCTGTGACTGTTCTAAGCACTTCACACTTTGCAATTATTAATTCTCATTCTCAAAATAGCACTACAAAGTAACCATAGTGATGCTCATTTTATATTTTAGGAAACCAAGGCTGGAGAGAAGTTAGACACATTGCCTAAGATCACAAGCTATAAGTGGAAGAACTAAAAATCCAAACCAGATCTAACTCCAAAGTCTGGGATTTGTCCACACCCCCATGCTCCCACTCTAAGTGACTGCATGATGGAAAAACAGTGTTATGTACAAAGATGTTCATAGCAAAGTGATTTATAATAATAAGGAATGTGAGATTATTCGAAGGTACAACTATATATGAATTATTAACTAAAACTATGGTAGATGTACTTGATGGAATAAAACAAATGCATAATTAACACGGACCGTGCTTTTTATTGCAGCATTAAATTTGAAAATCCACATGATTACAGACTTGGTTGGAACCGTGTTTTAAAAATGCCCAGAGTAAGTCTGGAATCAACTTAACTAAAACATCGATAGTGGCTGCAAAGGAATGACGTGATTTGAGGAAATTTTTGTTGTTCTTTCTATCTTAAATGTATTTAAATTTTCTTTAATAAGAATGTATTGTTCTTACATTTATTTAATAAATATTTTTAGGTAGCACACGATCTCTAATGTTGGGAATAAATTAAATTCAATTTTCCTTAAAAATCATTCTCTTAGGAAACTTGGTCCATGCTGCTTTTCCCCCCTCCATGGCCTCTCCTTTCTGTCCAGCTTCCGTTCAGCTCCTCCACTTCAGCACCTACCACGAGTCTCGTTCTCTCCAAGACCCTTGTCCACACTCCCTCTTCCCACTGCACGTTTTTGCCAGGACCATACTTTTAGCCTTTGCATAGCCTGGAATTGCTACTTTTCTATTTATTGCAAACATGTTTCATTTCCTAAGGTATATCTCAGTGTCTTATGAACCTCAACAAATGTACCAACGGTCTAATTAATGGAAGCCTTAACACACTTCTTCCTAGGAGAGCAGCCGGATCGTCCCCATCTCTACTGAGTCCAAAACAAGAGTTAGGCTTAGCATTCACATGAGGAAAGAGACTTAGCATTTGTTCCTAAGAAATACTCACTGCCATTAAAAGCTGTTATGTGCTTACGTAAGCAACCAAGTGTCATATTGGATTTACCACACTGGAGAGTGTTACTAATAATTTGGCTTGATGGATATTATCTTTGGTGAAGCTGTAATTACACGAAAATGGTATCTGAAGAGTCATCCTCCGTTTCAAGAATTATTTAATGTTCTACTCCTTTAAACAAACAAAAAAGGTTTATTTTTCCCTCTTTGCAACAAAAATGCAATTGACAATAACTTCTAAGCCACACTCTTTTCCTAAGTTAATAGAGTCTATATAAAGTAAAGAGAACCCTCCCAGGAGAGATGATTTTGCTTTTTGTAGGTAAATTTTAGGGTCGACAGGAGATTAGCTGAAAGTGTATGAACATGAGTCCTTTTAAAATTGTGTAGCCCTAAGATGTTATTTCCTTTCATTTGCTTCTCTTTGAGAAAATAGAATCTTAGCTTTGTAGCCCCATCCATATATCAAAAGATGCTTGAAAACAAATACTCTGTTTTATCCATCTCAGTGTCTGCTAGAAACTGG
This sequence comes from Camelus dromedarius, assembly GCF_036321535.1. Lineage (NCBI taxonomy): Eukaryota > Metazoa > Chordata > Mammalia > Artiodactyla > Camelidae > Camelus > Camelus dromedarius. The sequence continues at coordinate 28,526,599 of NC_087450.1, forward strand.
AATTGTGCTTAGTTAACACAGCAAATACTAAATCAGTACTCAGTGACTGTATGAGTGAATACATTTTTATCTCCTGTTACTCTGTGCAGGCAAATCTTGAGCCTGGGCATAATATAGACATGCAGGAGAAGCTGTTCCTCTAGGGACAGAAAATGTTGACAGATTCACAGTTTCTTGCAAGATCTATCAGGTAATTTCATTGTTCCTTTTATGTCACAACCTGCAGAAGCTAACATATATGTCCACACACCGACTGGCCAACTTCATGAACGGACAATCTCATTGAGCTCTAAGATTCTTAAAACTGAGGGCCAGTTCCATTCCCTCAGCCTGATAGAGAACAAGGGAAGATCATGTATTGAAACGTCTGCAGGGAAGACTGGCAAGTGCGCAAGAGTTTCTTATGACAAATGATTTAGTTTAAATGCTCTAGCAGTCTCTGGGTATGAAATACTCGAAGTCTCTGAATTATGGGGCAAAGTGCCCACTGGATTAAGTTGAGAGAACTTCTTACAGTATGAGTTAGCTTTCTGTACTTTGTCATTCTCAGAGAAAGATTGCTTTTTAAATTCTAGGAAAAATCTTTCCCAAACAAAGTGAAAGCAACCAATTAGTAGATTTCAAATTTAGAGAAAGAAAAGATCAAGTTTAGACAGAGGGTGATCTGACAATTTACCATCCAAATTTGGATACTTCTGTTCTGAAAAAGTCTAAGTAGGACTGAATGGGAAACCAGGTATAAATAGGGATTCCCTGGGAAAACCCATGTGTAGTCACCACATGAGAAACCTCGACTGGCTCCTTGTGTGACCTGGGGAAAGTTACTGTCATCATTTATATTTCATTTCATTGAGGAAAATTAATTTATGAATTCGGTAAACACTTGAATTGAATATCTACTCTGTTCAGCATCATGCACGCTGTCAGGGTGAAAATAAAAACATTTTAAGTTCAGGATTTTCATTTCAGAAAGATTACCATCAAGTAATTGAGTAAATAAGAGCATGTCTTACACAGTAGAAGCTTGTCATTCCTAGACTTAATAGTCAGGTTTCAACAGTTACTATGTGTTCAAAGTTTATAACAGAGGAATTTGTAATTTTGCAGAGGCATGAATTTGAATTATGATGCATAAGATTTGGGGATCTGTATGGAGAGTAGGGGTGGAAGGGAAATATTTTAGCTAGTAAGTTAGCTAGCAAGCAAATGGCTCATCAACTCAGCATCTGCAATTCAGTGGGAATTTGCTTTCTCCACTATTTCTTATCAGGTAAACAACTGGTAGAGGGAATAGTAAGGCCTGTTAGTATTTGTGAATTCAGAGATTTAGGGTCTCATGACAATTCCTTTCAGAATATCAAGGATCAACTATGTATCACGTACGGCTTCCCTTCCTCTACCCTCTGTAAGGCTCATTTTTTGATTCATTCAATAAAGCTTATAAATTCGTTTATTTATTCCAAATATACAGGTGTTTTCATGTTCAAACATCTCCTATGAAGGTAATATCCTAGTGCAGATCAGCTTATCAGAACAATTTCTAATCTTGACTGCGAGGTAAGAGGTTAGATTCCTAGAAGCAGAGATATTGGGAGCAGACAGATGAAGAGTGGAAATGGATTAGGAGAACAGCAAGGATTCATTTTTGCTTCTCACAGCTTGGCCCAGGGTAAAGTGAAAGTAAGGAATGCTGAATATTCAGGTCTATAATTATTTCAGACTGAGCATGAGGAAATGCCATATACCTTCAACACCTGGATTTATTGTTGCTACTATGAGATCAACATTTTCTTCTTACATGAGAACCATGAACTATTTCTGCCAGGTCACGCAGGAGCCCTTCAGGATAGATGAGCAGAAACAGGTATGTTTCTCTTTTACATTTCTCTTACTCAACACCCTACCCACATTTCTGCCTGGTTACTTGATGGAAAAAACTTTGTTGAGCTTCTACCAGGTGTCAGGAACTATGCTGACTGCTGACTCCTTCACAGCCTCCACCAGAGAAGCGTGTTGATCAGGCAAAGCTGAATGTATTAGATGTAACGCAACAAGGGAGAAAACCACACTCCTAGTCTTATTAGCGTCTCAGAGGAGAGTCGGGGAAAGATATTTATAGGGTTTTGGAGATCTGCCTCACTCAGATGATTTAAGGTGAGTCTTTCAAGGTGGGGAGAGGTTGTTAGAATTTGGCAAAATGCATAAGGAGAGTTTTAAATTAGTCAACATACAAATTTAAATTTAATAAGAAAAGAGTTGCTTGATAAGTGAGCTGTTTGCCCCAGTGAGAAGAATGTCGGCCCATAAGAGAACTGTTTGCCCAGATGAACAAACAGGTTGCCTGGATAAACTGATTTGCCAGAATTGCCTGAAACAAACAGCCAACTTTGTATTTGTTCACAGTCTTCTCTTTACAGTTAAGTTTTATTGACACAGATGCTCTTGCTTCTCAGTTTTGTGGATATAAAGTTGAATAAGACATATTCCTGATCTCAAGGACTTTACTGTCTATTGTGGATGACCAGACATGCAAGGAAATAACTGTGCTGGGAGAGGAAGGAGCAGATATAACATATGACAGAGACAATAAAAGGACCTAATTGTTGATTAGATACGAGCAATGAGAAAGAAAAAATCTAGAATGTTTCCTTTTTTACTTGGGTGTTTTGTCAAATATTGGCAACACTATATAAGATAGAAAATGTGGGTAAAAATAGCTGGAGGACAAAGATAAAGAATAGTGTCCATTCTAGACAGGTTGGTGCTGAGAAGCCTTAGGATAGTCTCATTTAGATAGTACGTAGGTAGTTGGCTACATGGGTCAGTATTTGGGGGAAAGACCTCCAGCAGGGCATTAAATGCAAATATCATCCAGTCTTAGCACAGCCCTTGGACACAGGCAAGATCAACTACAGAGGGTGCAGAGTGAAAAGAAAAACAAAGATGAAAACTTGGGTAACTTTAGGATTTAAGAGACAAGAAGAAGAGAATCCAGCCAAAGAGATCAAAGGGGTAACTCAGAAATCAAAAGAATACAGAATTTTAATCAATAGGGAGAGTCAAAAGTATCCAACACTGCAGATAAGTGGCTAAGACATAGGCTAGAGGTAGCCATTTGATAACTGGCGTGTTAAGGATAACTTGCATGCTGATAATTAGACTGGAGTGAAAAGAACACAAGCCTAGAACGGAGGTTTCTCAGTTTCTCCTCAATATAGACTCTCTACTGTTTTAGAACAACATACAAAGATACCTGTTTGCCTTTCTCTCAGTAGTGTTCATGGTAATGCATCTCTGTCACCTCTCAGAGTTACCGACTGCAATACCTCAGTGTCATGGGCTATCTATCTATCTATTTATTTATTTATTTATTTATTTATTTATTTATTTATTTATTTATTTATTTATTTATTTATTTATTTATTTATTTATTTATTTATTTATTTATTTATTGTCTAACTGACTTCCTTCCTATGTTTGGGGAATCTCTGTCTTAGGAAGTGTGGTGAGAAGCAGGTCCCGCTTCCCATGACAGAAGAGGAAAAGGTCAGATACTCTTTTTTCCATCCTCCCTTGCAGCTCAGACATGATCAGTGATCTACATTTCATCAGATTCGCCAGTGCTAATGATGCCACGAATCAGAAACCTTGCAGGAATCTGTCTCTGGAAGCAGGAGCGCTTACAGCCTGATCAAGTTTCTGGCTAAACAGCTGGGACCATTAAAAAGTCAGCTGCTTGGGAGGTGGGGGGGCAGCAGCAGCAGGAGTGGCTTCCTCACCATTTTTGAGTTATCCTTGTTGATCCCTCTGGTTGAATTATTTCTTTAAATTGTGAAGTTATTTAGGATTTAATCTTTGTTTTTCTTTTGACTCTGCACACCCTGTAGCTGGTCATGTCTGTCCATGGGATATACCACTAGCTAAGCCTGGAGGATGTTTGCATTTAATGTCTGGATGTAGATATCTCTCCTTCAAACACTGACTCATACAGCCAACTACCTGCTTATCATCTCTACTTGATTCTCCCAAGGCATCTCAGCATCAACCTGCCTAGAATGGACACCATTCTTTACCTTTCTCCTCCATCTGTTTTTGTGTGTGTCGTGCTGGCTCTGTAGTACTAAGAGCAATAGCTGACACTTAATGAGAGCCAACTATGTGTCAGGTACTGTCTTAAGAGTTTTCTTTGACTAGGGCACAGGATGAGTCAATCTGAGTCTCAGCACTGTTCACACTGCGGGCTGGGTAATTCTTTGTTTTCTGTACGTGGGTCAGGGAGGAGGTCTGTGCTGTGTATTCTAGGATTTGTAGCAGCAACCCTGGTCTCTACCCTCTAGATGCCAGTAGCACCCTACTGGCAATAAAAGTGACAATAAACAAATGTCTTTCTGGACACTGCTAAACACCTGCTGGAGGGTGAAATAAACTTCCATTTAGATTCGTCATATGAAGTCATTCAATATTCACAGCCACCCCAAGATGTGAGCACCAAGCTAGATTCTCCAGACCTCCAGAAGATTCAGTTCGATCTCATTTTAATGAATCTGGTGGTGGGGTCCAAATCAGCCTTTGTCAGAATCTGTTAGTTCTGGTTTCTGCTGTTAGCAAAGATAAACTCACTTGGTGGAATGTCTCATTCCTCTTAATTCTATTCTCACTGGAATCTCAAAATAGTTGCTGCATTCCCTTGGACAGCAAATCCTTGGCTCTTACATAATCAAAACCCTGGTGTTAATGAGACATTCCTGCACGGGAGTTAGTAGGTTGGGAGAGAGCAATGGTTTTCTCTGTTTCTCCAATCCAGTAAAGTGACTTTCGAGCTTAATTAGCTTTATTCCCTGACACTGGGCCCAGTACTTCTGCAGCCCCCATTAAAGTTTTATCAGTAAAATAGAAGGCTCTACTGTCCTCTTTTAATGAGGCAAATCCACACCGTATTTTCCAAACAGTAGGTCAGAGTAAATCTCTTTTTTCTCTTAAAATTCTGGATGTAAGGTAAGTGGATAGTTGGTTCATCCCTTGACTAGGAGCTCCCCTGGAGAGCCTACTTTGTTATTTGAAACACTCAACTTTTCCCCAGGGCATCACCTTGGTAAGTATCTACCGACATCTCAGAAATCTCCTGGTAACTTACAAAATCAAGCCTCTTGCCTGCTCGGAAGCAGTAGGCTGAACACAAAGACCATCACTTCACAACGTGTTGCACCCAAACATCTTCCAAGTGCTTTTGTTTTTATTAGGGAGGCAGGGCGGTGTGGTTAGTTAAGCACATGGGTTTATAATCAAACTGAAGGGTTTCAACCCTGCCTCAGCTTCTCCTGACTGCTTGGCCATGGAGAGTTTGCCTGACCTCTCAGAGTCTCAACCACCTCATTCATAAAATAGAGGTAATCATGTAAAGGTAACATTGTGAGAATGACATGAGATGAGAAAATGGTATTGATTCAGCAAATGGTAATCATTATCATTACTGTTATTTAATTGTGTCCTTTCCCCCTAGCTTACAGATATTTGCTGATCATTTCTTTTTCCTTATATGTGCCAACCTATAACCTTCCCAGAATTCTCCAAATTCTAGTTCCTGGGACTACCCAGTCTGCGATCCTTAGGCCTTATTTTTCTGCTGTCTTCACAATTTGCAGAGACCTTTCACAAGCATCATCTCATTTGATCTTTCAACTATGCAATCACACAAGGAAGTCGGGTGTTACAGAGGATGAATCCATAGTGTAGAAAGGACGTGGGCAGGGATCTCCTCAAGGCCTGCTGACATCTCTTTGGGTGTTCTTCCCCATACATTGCAGACCATCACAAGGTCACACTTGTCTCATAATTTTTTTCTTAAACTTATATCTTTTTCATTATGTGTTAATTGAGGGGGTTGAACTAGAGGATCACTCAATGTTTCTACCACTCTTAACCATCTATGAACTCATACAACAGGTTCAAGTGAGTTGAGACCATGCGGACAATTGGCAAAGGATGTCGTCTTTAAGCCAGACCAGATGAAAGAAAAGTCAGAATCAGGTTAGCTAAATGTCAAAAGCCTCTGAGGACACTTTGCCATGCTGCTGTCCTAACTCTGTCTTTACCCTCATAATCAGTGACACCAAAGGAATTCTGCCTTCACTCCTGTCCAACTGAGAGTCACCACTCTGACTCAGCTTTTCCGCACTGCTGCTATATAACTGGCTTCTCTTCTTGACCTAAGTCAGCATTTCCTTTCCAATCCCAGCTCTCTGTGTTTAACTCCCCACTGTTAACTACACTTTGCTTCTGGGTGCTATAACTCTGGACCGTCTCCCAATCCTCACCTGCTCTCTGATCTCCCAGAAACAGGAAAACTCTAAAACCCATCCACTAATTTCTGAGAACTCTAAGAGCTGGGCTCTCTCTTTTCCTAGCCTCTGGAAACGCATCTAATGGGACTTTGAATCTGAATCTTATTTACCAGGACTTCCTGGTGTAGATTCAACTATGTAATCACAGAGTCTTTACATAGAAAACTCCTAAGGGATCAGTCTTGGACAGGACAATGGCTATCACCAACTTTGGAAAGCTGCAGAGACACAGACTTCCCACATGAGGGAATACGGTGCTTCCCTTTACTAAATCTTTAGATTTACTGCATTCTCTGATTAGAGTGTCAAGTGTAAAAGAAAACTCCTTTGCTAGAAGTGGATGAGGAGTCCTACCTACAGACATTGATAAAATAAACAAAAGACTGCCTGTTCCCCTTTAGGAGATGCCAAGAACCATCGGCCATAGAAAACAACTGTAAGAATTTCGTAAAATTTCTAGAACCTTCCTAACTTTCCTGGTAATGCTATTTTTGCTATTACCATCTGTTTCCCCATAGTGATTAGCATTAAACTTCTTAAAATAAAAAGAGTCTGTGTGCTTATCTTCAGGACATTAGGAAAGAAGAAAGCAGAAATATAGCTTCATACTCTCCAGGCAGACTTGCAAGAGAAAGATCCAAAAAGGTTAGAGGGGTGTTAGCAGTTTTCAAAGGAGAGAAAAGTGGGATGAAACCCACTTTCTTGACACCTATAAAGAAGAGGGGAAAAAGTAGAATCAACTAGGGTCTAAGATGGGACTTGGGACTAGATAGAACAAAATTCTTTATGAGATTTCCCCAAGATTTGTTTCAGAAATTTACCTGAAGGTGGGCAATTGATTAGCAGAAATATACTTGAAGGTGAGAGTTAGGGACATTCTTTCTGATATCTCTTGGGATGAGAGGAGAGTAAGTACCTTTTTAGTTAGGGCAGTTGAGTGAGAATCTTACTCCTGAGAGGTAATAATAATTTGTGGAAATACACTAGATTGGGTGTCAAGAGACTTCAATTCAATTCTGAATCTCTCTTTCACCAATAATATGAACTTGGTGAATTCATTCTCTTTGGAACTCAGTTTGCACATATCTTAACTTACGGATTAGGAATGAACAATAGTTAGGTTAATTTAAGTGACAGTAGCAGAAGCAGCAAAACTGTCTTGATTCACAAATTACTTGACTGTCTATATTTAAATCCTATGTGATACATATTTCAAAAGCTACCAAAGTATAAGCAAGTTTAGCAAGGTTGCAAAATATAAGATCAATACAAAAATCAATTTTATTTGATATGTGTTAGCAATAAATAATTGGAAATTAAAAATGAAAAATCATTTATAATAATATTTAAAAATATGAAATACTTTGGAATAATTCTGACCAAATATCTATAAAACCTTTATACTGAAAACTACAAAATATTGCTGAGAAAAATTAAAGAAGACTTAAATAAATGAAAAGATCATAGACTAAAAGACTCACTGTTGTTATTATGTTAATTCTCCCCAAGATCTATAAATTCAACATAGTCAAAATCCCAGAATTTTTTTTAGCAAAAATTGACAAATCGATTCTAAAATTTATATGAAAATGCAAAGAATCTATTATCATCAAAATATCTTTGAAAAAGAACAAAGTTAGAGGTCTTATATTATTTGACTTCAAGACTTATTATAAGGCTACAATAATCAAAAGAGTTAGGTATTGGTGGCAACACAGACAAACAGATTAATAAAACAGAATGGAGTAGACAAATGTACTCATAAGTATTTGCTCAATTGAACTTTGACAATTGAATTAAATAGAGTCTTTACAAAAAGTGACAATTGAAGTAATTTGATATTCATGTAAAAAAGAATGGACTTTGCTCCATACTTCTCACCATATATAAAAATAAATTAAAAATGGATCACAGTCCTAGAGGTACAACCTAAAACTTCCAGAAAAAATATGTGAGAGAATCTCATGAACTTGGGTTAGTCAAAAAATTCTTACATATAATACCAAAGCATAAGCAATAAAATAAGTTTGTTCATTTGACTTCATTATTATGACATTATTAAGGAAAAAAAAAAGACCAACCACCTACAGAAAGAAAGCATTTGCAAATCATATATCTGATAAAAGATTTGTATTTGGAATACATAAGAAACAGTTCTCAAATCTCAATAATGACAAAAATAAATAATAATTGGGCAAAAAATTCAACCAATACTCCATCTTTTTTGGTATATAGACAGTAAATAAGCACATGGAAATGTACTCAATGTTGTAAGTCATTAGGGAAAGGCAAATTAAAACCTTAATGAAATCCACCTATCAGAATGTCTGAAATTAAGACTGACCATACCAAATACTGACCAGGGTATGGAGAAACTGGAATGCTCCTACACTAGTAACGAGAATGTAAAATAAGTCCACTTTGGAAAACAATTTGGCAGTTTCTCATAAAGTTAAATGTGTATCTACCATATGTTCCATCTTTTCTACTTCCAGGGCTTTATTCAAGTGAAATAAAAGCTGGTGTTCATAAGAAGACTTCTATACAAATGTTCATGGCAGCTTTATTTGTTGGAGCTAAAGATTGGAAACCAGCCAAATACCCATCAACAGGTGAGTGGGTAAACACATGTGGCACATCCATGCAATGGACCACGGCTCCACAATAAAAGGAATAAATGACTGATACATGCAAAAATAAGGATGACTCTCAAAATAATTACTCTGAGAAAAAGAAGACAGACAATAGAAGGTACGGACTTTATGATTCCATGATTCTGTTTTTATAAAATTCTCAAAAATGCAGACTAATCACTAGTGACAGAAAGCAGATCAGGTTCCTGGGGATGAGCCTCAGGAATGGGGAGTTGGCAAGGGAGGGACTGCCAAGGGGCCCAAAGACTCTATGGTGTGATGAATATATTCACTATCTAGATTTTGATGATGGTTTAACCAGGATGTGTCAAAAGTTATCATAGCCGACTCTGTATATAGTTTATTTATAATTTGTTTGTGTAGTTACTATAATTTTACCTCAGTCAAACTATTAAAAAAATCAGATGACTTGTCCAGACTGAGAGACGATATCAAAAGGCCCAGAAACTTATCAAGTAGCCAGAGAATTTATTCTTTTTTTTTTTCCAAAGTGATAGTGTTCTAGTACTACTGTCCCTCTAAGTGGATGTTAGGACTTTAAGGAAAATAATTATGCCTAGTGTAAAACTTAAACCACAAAGGAACTCAAAAAATCCGGTGAGCTCCTCCCCTTGAAATTATCCCTCAACCAAGATTAGAAACAGACATTCTACCTGCAGTAAACTCAGATATTTGTAACCCCAAGCCATAATAAGATTTGGCAAAATGACAAGTGACCCAACGTTAAAGCAACAGTCATGTGGCGGCTCAGAATGAAAACTTTTGCACCAAACTGCGTGGATTCGAAATCTAGCACTGCCATTTCTAGCTATGTGACTTGGGCAAGGAACCCTGTGTAAAATGGGGTAATACTATTAAATGGGGTAATAATATCACCTCACAGGATCATTGTGATATTGAAATGAGTTCTATCTGCGGAGTGCTGAGACCTGCACTAGCGTGTGGTAAACACTATGTAAGTATTTGTTAAGTAAATAGAATACTGTGGAAAGATCTATTCTAGATGAAATGTGTGGTGATAGGGAGAATAAAAAGCAAGGCTGTCCAGGAAGGATGACTAAGGTGATAAGACAAAAAAAAAGTAGGGTGGGAGGGACTTATTTGAAAGTCCCTATAATAAGAATCAGACATTTGGTTACCTCTTCTCCTCCCTGATTCTTGCCAGGAGATAACTGGGTTTATCTTCCATAAAAATAGAACCAGAGAAGCTCTGGAAGCAGATACATTAGGCTTAAAATGGGCAAGGAATGAGCAGTTGGATTGAAACAAGGGGATGGAGTGAAAGATGCCCACTGAATAATGACTCTGTAGACCCTTCCTCCTCCACTGCTCCAGAAAACCTATCAGGCAACGGAGCTTACATACACAACGTAGGTAAGAGAGAAGGGAACCCTTCTTGGGAAATTGAACCATTCAAAGGATGAAATATTTGTGAATATCTAGTGATAAGTCAATGGCCATTAAACCTTCTCATAAGGAACATCCACCAAAGACAAGTCCACCATCCACACAGAGCTTCCAAACCATGTTTTGGTGTTCCTATCTTAAATAGGAATGGATTGACAAAAATCACCAGACATTTGAGGAAAGCCTTCATTGTGAAGGAGGGACCAAAGCAAACAATAAAAAGAAAGGAGAGGTGATGCATGAAACACAACAAACCTTTTAAAATATCACATTCATGTAACAAGAACAGGATACTATAAAGAGGAATAATCAGAGGGGGAAAAAAGACCTCTTTGAATTTAAAATTATGACTGCTGTTTTACATTAGGTACCCTGGAAGCAGAGCCTGAGATAGGGATTCTTGCTCAAGTGATAGATTGCAGGAGAGCTTTTGGGAGAGAGGAGAGAAGCAGGATGGGTCAGGGCAGGAAACTACAGAGGAATCTGGTCTCATTTGGAGACCTCCTTCAGTCTGATTCCATAGTGAAAAAACACAGACTACATATTGACCCTCTCCAAATCAACCCCACTTTGGACAAGCATCCAGCCTGTCTACCCTCATGTTGGTCAGTTATTGTCTGAGTTCTGAGCCCTGAGAAGGAGGTGCATAGCCACTCAGAAGAGACAGCTCCTGATTGGCCAGGACAGTTCTTTAGAGAAGAGGATGCTATGAGTTACCAGCCACGCCCCACCCCAGCCCCAAGCAATGAGAGGCACTAGCTGAAAAAGAGCATACTTACTACCCAAATGCAACTTTCTCATTCATTTTCCCCATGTAGATAGTCTAATTTTATCCTTTCCTAGTAACTCTTCATAGTCTAACTTCCTTCTTGCGCAAAGAATGAGTTTTTGAGATGATCTGTGTTATTTTAGCTATTTTGACTTTTAGCTTTTGAAAAATTTAAACAAATAACAGCAAGACTTGCTTGCAATAAACCTCTGACAAATATATGCCAACTCTTAGGCTAACACCTGGCATCAGCCTCCTCTTGCGTCTATTTTTATAGTTTGGATTATATAACTGAAGAAGTTTCATTTAAATCTTCTTCCTCTTCCATTATATTAATAGAAGTTCTAGGGAAAAAATGGTGAAGGGAGAATTATCAAAGAAATGATATGAGAAAATGTTCCAAAGTGAAAGGCGTATAACTCCGGATTAAAAATACCCACAGAGTGGCCAGTGAAATAAATGAAAGAGGACCCATAAAAAGGCACATCATGAAATCTTAGAACACTGGGGATAAAGAAAAGGTTCTAAAGTTTTGAGACAGAAATCTAGGGCTATTTTTATAAACCTTCTGGCAGTATTTCACTTTTTAAAACTGTAAGCCATAACAGTAATAACACAATATACACATTCCTGAGAAATCTTACATTCGACAAAATTGACCACTAAAAATAATAGGGCTCCTGGAGAAAAATAAGGTTGGGGAAGACTAACTCAAAACAGGCACAGTTGTTAATCAAAGACAAAAAAAGCCCCAATAAAATTTTAATAAAACCCACATATATATTTTCAAAGTTAGAGTTGGGGAACAGGACAGCAGGGTGTGAAATTAGCAAATTATCCAACTGGAAGCTACATCCAGAGTGTCTATCAAAGAAGTAGCAGGTCAGGCCAAGCCATAGCAGATGTGATGTTATGATGCATCTTTAAATCTTTCCATTATGTATCACATGAGCTCGCAGACTTCTAGTGAAAAGAGACTGTTAGAGATCTAGTCCAATGCCCCAGTCTGGTGAGCACTTGGTGTCATGAAAGTGTACAAGCAGGTCTGCTGAGTGACACCAGGTGACATCATATACACTCATTTAGAACCAGAGATTCTAATCCCTGTCCTCTTCATCAGTCTAAAGCCATCTCCCTTTTATATATATATATATATATATATATATATATATATATATATATATATATACATACATATATATATGTATGTATATATATATATTTGAAGGATAGTCAGTTTACAATGTTGTGTCCATTTCTTGTGTATAGCATAATGTTATACATATATTTGTTTTCAGATTATTTTTCACCATAGGTTACTACAAGATATTGAATACAGTTCCCTGTGCTATATAGTATGAACTTGTTGTTTATCTACTTTATATATATATATTAGTATCTGCAAATCTCGAACTCCCAAAGCCATCTCTTAAATGAGAGTCCCTGCTAAGTGAATACAGAAATATTGAAGAGCACAGAAGCCTGGGTTTGAGCCCAAGCTGTGCCACAAACTAGCTATGTTCTCATTCTCTAGACAGTGGTCCTCGACCAGGGGCTATTCCCCCATCCCAGCACCTAGGGGCATTTTTAATTGTCACAGCTGGTAGGGGGAGTGGGTAGGGGAAGATGGAGGGGTACTACTAGCACCTAGTGGGAAAAGGGCAGGGATTCTCCAGCACAAGAGACAGCCCCCAGCCCCCACCCAACCCCACCACTGCAACAAAGAATCATTCCCCTACAAAGTGTCAGAACAGCAGAAGCTGAAAAACCATATGCCAGGATACCAAAATTCTGGCCTTGTTTCCATAACCACACCTCTGGTCCAGGATAAAGGCTGGAAATCATAGGGAAGCTCTTCCTTAAAATTAACGTCTCCCACAAGTGGGATGTGATGCCTGCTAACAGCAAGCTTTCTTTCCCCGAAAATCTTCAAACAGAAGCTGAATGATAATCCTGCAGGGCTGCTGGGAGGCCATCTTCACCTTGGAAGACTATAAAATAAAATATTTAGGGTTCCTTCCAACATGAAACTCTTAGGAAAGACAGAAAAGACGGGAAACCCTGAAAGGAGAATTGAGAAACATGTAATAAAGTTCTGATACAACTCACAGATCCATTAGCACATGAATACTAGAAAACACTGTCCCCAGGTAAAAACATAGGTGTCTATGGAACTGTGACATTATTTTGATTTTTCCTTAGGACAGCATGATTTCTACCTTATCTTACATCAATTGTGCACAGTCCCCACTCCAGTACAAAACATTTTTCCACTCAGGGTCTGAAATTATTAAAGTATAGAAAGTATATAAATTGGAGAAAATGAATGAAACAAAAAGGAGAGAAGATCATAATTTTTAAGTTGCTTTGATTAAGACTGTAAATGGTGACTACAGCCCTCTCTTGTGAAAAATTGAAGCAGAAAGGGGCAGAGATAACATTCATGGTTCAGATCAGGGATTCAATTGTACCAATGGCTTTGATTTCTTTAGTTTTTTCTTAGATGTGAATGTCCTCTTGGGAAGGCAGCAAAGCCAAAAATGGGAAGGAGATCCTATCCAGTAGCATTTAACATTTTAAGCTGAGTAATCCTGTGTCTCTGGGGCACTAGACACATTTATCTTTTTAAAGAGTACCAATTTTATGTCTTGTAAGTGTTAACTCATGTGTATTTCATTATGGATTTTTTAAAAATATTTTGATGCTTTCCAATGTTCTGGCTTGGATAATATGTTGAAGCTTTCAGTACAGAATACTGCAGTGGGGGTGTGTGTGTGGTGTGTATGTGTGTGTGTGGGGGGGTGTTGCCTCACAGTGGTTATCAAGAAATGACTCCATTGGAACCATTTCCCTAAGTGAACTTAGCTTTGCTAACAGGTACCACCTGCTAGGTTCAGGGACAGCTTTTGCTTATACTTAATGACAATTTCTCTTAATTTAACATTTTAAATGAAAAATAATGTAGGAGTTAAAATTGAGAGAAGAGCACATTGGTACCATAATTGGCTTCAAACCTATGAATTAAAGTTTTATGTGTTTTTAATTGTACTTTCAATAAGTGAAGAGTACAGCTTGTCTGTTAACAATACAATAAACTATTTAACTATTGGATTTCATCCTGAATTTCACAGATTTTAATTACCTGGAGAAAAAGCAGAGAGATGACAAAGGAGGAGCTTGAGGAAAGTACGATTAAGAGGAGGCTATGTCTTGCTTTTCCTTGGGGAGAGACACCTACTCAAATGATGGTACTTGTGTTAATTATTAAGTAATTAAAGTCATGGTAAGTACGGACCACAGCATGTACATGAACGAGTCTTTCTAAAAAACAGCTCAAGTTTCAGGGTCCTAAGCTATGTAGGCTGATGTGCAGAGATATGATCCATTTCTCCACCAATTCAAAATATTTCCTTAGCAATGGTTCAAATTTGACTGAAAATAAGAAAGTAGGTTGCCTTGTTCTCATAATTGCTAAATAAAAATCCCTCTTTGGAATGCATCCCAATCCTGTTGGTGATCTGCTAAGTAAAGATAAAAAAAAAACAAGAGAAGAGGACAGTAACCAGCTCCCTCCCAAGACCTGAGAAGCATAAGGGAAATTTGTAATTATTTATCCATCCAACCTACCTCCCAGTTACTGAGCATCTCTTAGGCTGAGGCACTGACCCAGGTACTGGCTGCACATGGATGTGAATGGGGTGTCACCTGGGCTCGCTAAAGATGGAGGCCACAGGAGCAACTAGTTTGGCCCTGAGCAAATCCTCACCTCACATTCACTTCACCCAAAGGGCATCTTCTTGATGCTCAGGAAATGCTCTGGGAGAAAAACTACAAGAGAATTTGGTCCTGGCAGGTTGTATCCAAGCACCATTTAGTTTTAAATCCAAGGTGTTATTTTTGATGTGATATTCATTTCACTGTGCGTGGAAAACAGACCTTGTCA
The DNA here is from genome assembly GCF_036321535.1 of Camelus dromedarius. Classification (NCBI taxonomy): domain Eukaryota; kingdom Metazoa; phylum Chordata; class Mammalia; order Artiodactyla; family Camelidae; genus Camelus; species Camelus dromedarius. The sequence continues at coordinate 28,541,713 of NC_087450.1, forward strand.
TTCTTTAGACAAGCCTGTCAGCTGCAGCTTTATTATGAAACTGGAGTGAATCCCATATACACTGTCATTAAAGTGTACTGTGAAAGGATTCAGCGGCAGGTCTGGAAAGAGAAGGGGAAAACACTGGCAGAAAGGGAGGGATGATGATATGTGGTTTGGTGGTCCTCAAATTGTTGAACTAGATAATAAGACTACTCCAATCCCCTTGATAAACTCAATTCTCTGCGTCTCCTGCTGGCTGCATTCTTTGTATCAGCTGGGAATGCTGCCTTCGTGACACCTGCCAGGCTTCATTCTCCGTAGATGAGACACCACGCTGTGCCGATGGGGTCGTCCACACCTCACCAGAATAGACAGAGATTTCAGAAATCAGGAGAGGTGTCACCTCGGCCTGGTGCTGAGGAGGAGCCCAGAAACACCCACAGAGGCCGACTTCCCTCCCTATTTCTCATGCCTCTCAGAGTTGGGATGACTGATTAGAGATAGAGGAGGACATTGGGGCAGCTGCTGAAAGAAAAATCAGGCCTTGCTTGCTGAGGCTTATGAACTCCTGGTTCAAAGAAGTAGTGCCAGTAGAATTCAGAGCCCAAGCCCCCTTTACTAGGCCTTGTAATGCGGTGAGTTCACGTCATCACCTATTGTTATTAGAGCACAGCCCCCGACTGCCCTGATCTTTGATACATTGATATTTCTCCGAATGATTTGACCTCCATGCTCTGGCTTCTCTTCTTCCATTTGGCCTTCTCAAATAGGCTTGGCCTCTCATTTCAATTAGATCTTATTCTTTCCCATACAGTAACACACAACTCTTTCTGCATTTAAAAAAATCATTTATCCATCAACTCCCTAGCCCACTGTTTCCTTTCTTCCTTTTACTTTCATAGAGTTTCAGCAAAACACATTAATGAGGGTGCCCAGTACTGTGCCCGGCACTATTTAGAGTCACCCTCTGGAAGCTGCTGCTTTCCTCTCCTCAGACTGGCCGATATTAGTGTGTCTCTGCTCTCCAGACCAGCACTTGACAAACTATGCCTGTGGGAGAAATCCGGACCACCACCTCCTTTTATAAATAAAGTTTTATCAGCACACAGCCATGCTGTTTCCATGTTATGACCAAGTTGTGCGCTTGTCCCAAGTACCACATGGCCCTTGGAAAGTCTGTGGACCTCTGCTCTAGACAAAACGTTTTTTAGTTTTTTTTTTTTTCCTTTCTTCACTTGCATGTTCTTCTTAGTTAGGCAAAGATCACAAGGTGAGGAAACTCAACCAGAAATAATACCAAACTAAAGATGCCAGTTGGTTTCATTTAACTTTACAGAAGGATGGCCACCACTCTCAGATAATTAAGAGTCCTTATTATTTCCCAAATGTAACAACACATAGTTTCTAACTTTACTATATCCTAAAATTAAAAGTTGCTTTCCCATTCATTTATTAAATCAAGCTCAAGTGCCCCACTTCTGAGAAGCCTTTCTGATTGCTTCTGATTGTTTAGACCATTCCTTGCCTTTTAAGACATAGCCTTCCCCCATCTTGCCAGCTCACCTGTCCCTGCTTCCCTTCTCCTGCCTTCCTTATTCTTTAGCCTTCCTTCCTCTTGTGACTGATGGTTTAGAAATATATTTTTTATTGCTTGAGAATGACTCTGTAGGTTTCTTTTCACTCTAAGTAGCATTTTCCAATGAAACACAAAATGCTTCACCTAAGATGGATTCTGGAAAATAAAAATGTCTCCATCTCCTTCCGTGAATGAATATCCTTTTCTAGTCTTTCCTAGTATCCCTGAGATTTCTATACTGCCCAATGGTTCTGAAACAGCATCTCCAAGAGATGAAAATGCATCTCGATGAGCCAACATGGACTGGGGAACTACAAAGCATTTTATTTATTTGAAATAGTTCATAAAATTTCAAAACTGTAAGCATTCAATTAAAATCTGTATTCCCAGTTTCTCTTGAAAAAAATCATAAAATCTAATATTACTGAAATGTCCACATCACTTCAATCAGCTAGAGCTCTGCAGCCCTGTCCCCTGTAGAAGATTCTTGTGCTTTCTACTCTCCAGTTCACCTTCGTTTCCAGCAGTCCTATTAGCCTGTGCTGAGCCAGCCCCATTGCTGTGTTGCTTACCCATCCCCCGCAGGCATTCAATTTGTGATTCCCGGTCAAAGCCAAGTATCAAAGAGACATAAACATTTTACTGAGAAGCTACACTCCAGAGGTGATTATCAATAATGATTATTAATATAACTGGAAGTGGAGGTAGCATAATGGAGGGAATGGCAAGTGCGTGGAATAATGCTCCAGATACATCACTCTAGAGCCAGTATTGCTAAAATGCTGAAATAGAAGAAAACAGAAGCTAACTTTGGAGATTTGACAGTCTACGTAGGTAACCAAGACCATGCTAAGCCCTAGACTGGGTTACAGCACTTTGTAGTATACGGAACAATGGGTGTTACGGGCTATATTCTGTTCTTCTAAACTTCGTACACAGAAGACCTAACCCCTAGTGCCTCAGAACGTGACTATATCTGGAGTTAGGGCCTTTAAAGAGGTGATCACGTTAATGATGCTGCTGGGATGGCCCTACTCCCATCTGACTGATCCAATCTCCAATAAGAGGAGAAAATTTGGACACACACAGAGACAGCAAGGGTGTGTGTGTACAGAGATGATCATATGAAGTGGCAGCAAGAGGGTGTCCATCTGCAAGCCCAGGAGACAGGTCTCAGAGGAAACCAAAATGCTGACATCTTGATTTTGAAGTTTTAGCATCCAAAACTGTGAGAAAATAAATTTCTGTTTTATGAGCCATCTGGTCTGTGGTATTTTGTTACAGCAGCTCTAGCAAACTAATACAGCGGGGCTCTTATGATACGCTCCTCCTCAGCCTTACACAAGGTTTTTTTCTCACTCTCCTATAGCTGAAAAGTCCCATGGTCTCTTGTCATCTTCCACTCTCATGGACGACATTCTCACAGCCTGTGATACACTCCCCTGTCCTCACTCTTCACGAAACCAGGTCTATCTGCATATTTTTGCAAGGTTATGATTGCCAAGATGCTACGGTTACCTAATATGATTCATCTCTGGGAGACAGAGAATGGAGATTGAGGGACTGTAACATGCATGTATTTATCCTTCCACATTCAACCCAGAAATACACAGCCAAACAGGATCCATCAATGATTTCATTGCTACTTCTGAGTTACTTTTCCTGTCAATGCTCCTAAAATATCACATACCCTTAACTTTGTAATACTTTGTTGTACAGAAGACCTCAACTGCAGATGACCCCTTTCTTGGCAGCTGTAACTGTCCCTTTTAATTTACTCCTGACTTGAGAAAAGTGACCTGGATTCAGTCTCTCTTCTGCTAACATGTGAAGGTGACTATGGCTTGTTCAACAAGGGCCTCCAACAGCAGGCGCAAGGAGGGATGCTGGATGTTCATGGCATGCAGTCTGCACAGTGGGAGCAAATGGTCAATGTGGCCTTTCAGCTTACAGAAATCAGAACACAATCTTCCCAGCCACATACGTTTTTGCACTGTTGCAAGCACATCACTTATTCCTTTGCCCTGTTGAGAGGTTACCCCAGAAGAGTACAGGCTCCTTGGAGACAGAGATTAATTTTTTTCCTTTATGTGTCTCATTGACTGTGTTGCTGGAATTTGACATTCCATTAGAAATTCATTTGTATTGATTATGGTTTTGCCCTGGTTAAAAGGAAATTCCCCCTTGGAATACCTCATCTAAACTTTGTAGCAATTAATGTATATCCAACATGACAGTTAACTAAAGACAGTTCCTTGAAAGGAGATTTCTGATGGGTTTTGGAGTTTATAGAGGGAAATTTCTTTTAGAAGAAGACACATCCAATGTGGTGGCAGATGGGAGAGATCTGACTGGCTATCCAGGGGATTGTTGAAGGGAGGAAATAGGCTTAGGATGGAAAATGCCACTAGTAAGGAAGATGGAAGATGGGAAGGAAATCAGAAATGTTATCATCCTGCTGAGGGAGGGCTCTGTGTGGAAAAATCTAATTGGAAGTCTCAGATAGGTAAAGACAGACGTTAGTTTTCTAGGGATTGGCCTATTTAAAAACATCCTCAGATCTCATTGTTCTTTTGTCTGACCAGAATCAGTTCTATTATCTACAGTTTTCTTGTTTAAAATAAATGTAATCTATAAACATCTGATCTTGCACAAAAGTTACAAAAAGATATATCTTTCAGTTTTTGAAATGAATAGTTGTTTATACAAGAATCTACAATAGTTCTCCTCTAAAAACTACACTCATCTGTTACAATTTCAGATGTGTCTCCATGTGTTGCAGATTCTTCCAAAACAAATATGACTTTAAACAAAACTGAAAAGCATAATATGTAATGTCACTTGGAAGTATGTGTATATTTTAAATATGTTAACATACATGCACACGAACTCCAAACAACATATAAATGGACACATTCACACATATGCACCAACACATGTGCACAAATTCATGCCAACCACTTCCCTGTAGTTTTTAAAGTGCCAATTCCAAAGATTAATGATTTCCAGGAGTAGGCACTGAAACAACTAAATAAAAGGGCCAGTGGAATTTTGACAGGTGACAGTGTGACCGTGTGACAGGAACGCATGGCCCAAGTTTTACTAGAATAATGCTAGTTTTCACCTTTGACTCCATTTCTCTACCAAATCAGTTCTGGGGTGGACGCCTGCTTAGGCAGAGGTCGGATGCAAGGAATAGAGATCTATCATCTCCAAGATCGTCCTCGATCTGATACAAATCTATAAGAACCTACACTGTATACCAGAAATTGACACACTGTAACTGACTATACTTCAATTAAAAAAATAATAATTTTTTTAATCTATGAGAACCAAAGAGCTATCCATCACTAGTAATTAAACATTTAATGAACTGGCTCAAAATTTAACTTTTCCTTTCTCGTTCTTGTCCTCACTATGAGTGTCCAAGCCAAGGGTATATGCTAAACCAATGAGAACAGATCGCATCTGGGGCAAAGACAAAGAGCCTCCTTCCAATAGCACATTTCATTTTTAGATTTCAATTCTCCTTCTGCTGCTAGTGTTGTGACACAGAGTCTGCTACTGCTGCTGGCTAGGACCTTTCCTCACATCTCCAATCCTCTCTCTGAGGGAAGATTCACCCTCTGATAAAACCAGCCACAATTTAGAAACCTTCATTCCCTGGGCAGAGCCTTCCAGCCACACTACATTCATCTGGGTGAAAGAAAGTTAAGTGATTTGGAGCATTTTGTAGATTATATCCCCCTAAATGTATAACTCGACTAAAGAGATTTATTTGGATGAAATGAGACGTGACCTTAAACTGCCTTTTCTCACTTGCGCCAAACCCCAAACAAACTTGCCAAGTTTACAAAATATGTATCCATTATTCTTCCTCAGTCTTTCTTCTCACTTTGCTGGGTAGACTCAGCCCTACTGTCACATCTGTGATGAAGCAAATAAATCAGCAATTTAAAAAGAAATTGATTAGAGTTTTCCCCTCATCACTCTGCTGATTAGGAAGCACAGCCTGTGCATGTGAAATTCAGAGAAGCACCCAAATTTTTATTGGCACCAGGTAGCAACATTTGAGTTTAACTGACATTAATTGTAATAAATTTCATGTTTTGCACATTCAGTATCATGCAACATGATAATGCACACATTTGTCAAATGAAAACATCCTTGTTCAATTCCCCTAGATGTGCAAATACTAACGTTATCTAAGTAATGTTGACAGTTCAATCTTCTTGCATGTACATTGCAAACAATAAGATTTTGAAATCGTCTAAGATGAGTAGAGTTTTCTGACCCTTACCATTAAAAAGAAAAACAGATAACAGATATACTTGTTCTCAATAAACAACCCTCACAATCCTCCAATGAACACATGCCAAACTAGGCAAACATCTGGCATCAGCCTCCTCTCATTTCTATTTTTATAATTATGAGTTAGGTAACAGAGGCATTTTTGTCTAAATACTCTTAAACTCAGTGGAAACCATAGATATTCTGGACTGTTCCTCTAATACTCCTATTTAAGATTGACTTTCATCAAATGTGAAATGTTATTACCAGCATCACCATTATCTAATGCTATAAATGACTCAAGATGTCCTGCCCTGCATCTAAAGATAAAGACATAAATCATATTATAATTATTATGCTGACTCTTTTAAAATAGTCTTTCTGTTCCTCCAGAACGCTTTAGATTAAATTAACTTGAAAATAATACTTGAAGAAAATAGATATTGACAGTATCGTAGAAGGGTTTATGATCCTCACGGCATCAGTATAGTTCAATAGTTACACGTGACCAATGACCACAGGATGATACGAAATCATGCTGTGCACAAAGCCACAAATGGGCGTATAGAAGAACATGAAACTGATCCTTGACTTGAAAACTACTCACTTTTTGAGATTTTTTTCCCAGTATCAGTTCATATTCTAAGAATTCCTGCTATGCAGTTCCATTTTTCTGCTTTATGAGTGCAAGAGTGACAGGGACATGCCAGAACATCAGGCAGAATATCAGTTCATCGTTAGAGGAAAATAACACAAATACAAGTGATTCTGATATGAAGAACTTGCTCGTGAAGTCATGTCTATTCACTTCAATGTGACATTGTTTGTGCCTTTCAACACATGATGATGCTTGTAGTTTGGCTTCCAGCTGTCTGTCCAAGGATGATACTGTATTCATTCGGGTTACTTATCCCCAGGACATTCATTCCTCTGAGGGACAAAGGCAGATTTGTAGAATGTGCTACCCTTCTATTTACTTCATGGGGGCAGTTTGCTACAAAGTCTCTCAGAGTCCTAAATGAGATAAAGGCAGTTTTGAAAAAAATACCCCTCCACAGGGCTGTATCTGGGGAAGAAATGTAGAAAATGTGGTTTCTACTTACTACTCTCATTCTCCCTTACTTTGCTCCCACTGTCTTAACACCAAGTATCAGTCTGGCCTTGAACAGGCTTCCAACTATTTAATAAAGAGTTAGCTTGAGGCAATGATAAGAACTTGTCTGTTCACTGGAATCTCCTGAGGAGCTTTCACAAAAAAATGCAGATTTCCAATCTCAGAGATTCTGATTCAGTAAGAATTCAATGTGGGGAAGTTTTCTCTCTCCTTTCTTTAATGAGAACTTGGGAATCCAAAAATTCGTCAAGAGCCAAAGAAAGGAATCCCTAATTGTAGACATCTTGTAGGAGTCCCCAGTTGTAGAGTCTTGTGGTGAAAAATCATGTAATAGCATTTATAATTCTGTGTTCAGTATCATGCTTCATCCACGACCTGGTTGATGATATCCAGGTATTTAGAATTTTTCTGGACCCCTTTTCTAGCTTTTCTTTTTGTGAATCTTTGCAGTTGAGCTTCTTAGATGAGGAAGCCCACAAGCATAGGTATTAAGAGCATCAGCTCTCATTTAAGACTTCTTGTGTTTAGAAACACTGATTTTGCCATGTGCTACCTCTTTAAGCCTCAGTTAAAATGAACAACAGCAGTATCTCCCCAAAGGGTTGCTGAGAGAGTTAACTGACATAGTGGGTGTGCCACGGGGTCTGATACACAGGAAGCACTCCACACACGTGAGTTATTGTAACAATGGCATTTCAATGACTTATCGGAATCTTAAACTTTAGATTTTCCTTTTTGTAAATCTTCAAATTACTGGAAGGTAGAGTGCCTAGTAAGCTGATCTGTTGTGGGAAGACAAAATAACATTCTCCCTAGATGTTGTTAGAACATTCCATGTCTTGTCTCTCTTGAGTCACTTCCATGTGCTGAGTGAGAATCCCATCCTTAATGGCTTCTGGGATTATGCTTGGCCAGCTGCTTCTAGGAATCACCCTGTCCTCCCAGGCTCTGGTTTCTCCTGACTTTAGCAGCTGTGGTGGAGCCACGTCCACTCTTCTGATGACGTCATCCTACTTCTCATGAGCAAGGTACCCGCACTTCTTTCACACTGACGGGTCATCACCGATATGCTATCTGCAGGACAGTTACAAGCGCCCCACCCAGACCACCAGACTTTAGTAAGCCACTCGCATTTTGTCGCCCTCTAGCTTCTGCTGGAGCAAAACTTCCCAGCTCCTCTAAGAAGCTATACCAGAGTATGGTCTTTGGACCACGACAGTCGACAGACTCAGATATCATGGAGTGAGCCATGCAAAGATAAGAAGAAGGTAGGACATCCTATTAGAGGGAAAAGCTGATTTAGTGGCTTAAAGTGGCAACAGCGTGGTGTGGCCCCAGATGTGAAAAAGAAGGTCAATGGCTGGATTGAAATAAACAAGGAAGAATACGAGGTGATAGCTGAACAGTAGGTAGCAACTAGATCATGCAAGGCTTTGAAAGTTGTGGAAGGAATTCACTTTGTTGTTATGGTAAAGAACCGTTGGGGAGACTTAAGTGGAGGAGGGCCATGATCCGGTTTACGCTTTGTAAAGGTCAGTTCTGCTTTACTCTAAGAATGCTTCCCATTCCTGTTCTTGGGCCTTTAGTCTTGTTCCTTCTGTCGCCTGATTCATCCTCCTGTCCCTCTTCTTCCTGTCCCTCCTACTCTTCAAGACAAAGCTCCAGCCCATCTTCTTCCGCCCCCATTTCCTGACCACTCTAGACCCCTTTCTGTTACCGGGCTTTCATAATACTTAACAATTTAAAACCCGCATGCTTACGTTCAGAAAAGAAAACCACCTTACACTAGTCTTTAGGTCAGGCCAATAGCACCTCGTTTGCTTACTTACAGCCCCACCTGAAGCCGGCCAGTGGGTGAGGAGTGAACACCAGTTAGTTGCCTCTCTCTTGGCTTTTGACAGCATTGCCTGAGAAAAGCAGGAGTATTCAGAGAAGAGATAGGAACTGAAGAATGGTAGAATATAAACAAGTGTTGTAGAGAAGAGGAAAAATGTTCCTGATGGTAGAACAAATGAGCAAAGTTGAAATTATTTAAAATGTACAGAAAAATGAAGCATATGATCCTCAGCACTTGACCACTCACCCCACTCATGGACAGGTTAGGTTCTTTGGGGTTTTGACACTTGAATTCCTCATAGTGTTAGCCATCTGATGTCCAAGACTTCTGCGGTTTTTACATTTCTCAGGGGACCCCTGTAATTTTCCCCATTGTTCTTTGTTAGATAAATGGATTAAGAGCACAGTTATGAAATATACTTCACTCCCTTCTCTGATCCAAGTACCTTCATTTCTTATTCTGGACTCTAATGTTCTAATTTTCTCCTTATCTGATATCTTGAATTGTGGCATAAAATACATTTGGACCTCCATATTTAGAATGCCCTCCCACATTTATTAGCTGAGATTCTCTGCATTGCTAAAGCTTCCTTTTATCTGTTTTCCCGTCTTCTTGCGATCTACCTGCTGTTCAGTTCTTAATTTAAAAAAGTTACTCTTGTGAGGTTGAATGGCTGCTTTTGAAATCAATCAGTAAGATTCTTTTCAGATTTCAGTCCTTATCTTGATGAGTGCTTACTCAGTAGATGATTCAAGAATTGAGGAGGTGAAGAGCTACTTTAGTTTCAGGGGAAACTGTTTGGGAGGGGGAAAGAGAGAAGATATTGATGTTGATGCGGCCTTGAGAGTTTTTCTCCTTCATTTATTTTCATTAAAAAAGATAATTGCATGAAAACCAGATTTGTTTTTCTCGAGGGCACACCTGCTCTTTCTGTGACATATGACTTAAGGAATTTCTTGTCTGTGACATCTGCTTTTTCCAGAGGAGTCTGGGATAATGTTGCTTACAGGTTTTTTGTTTTGTTTTGTTTTGTTTTTTAAAGCCAGATAGACAATAATTCTTCTAAGCTGAAAAAAAAAAAAAGTCCTAAAACCTTTATTTAGTTGCTTTGGTCACAGATATTTCACTTATTCATGGAAAGGATACTTTTCTACTAGGTCCAGTGAAATCAGTTATTGTTGCCATCAGTGTAAATATAAAAGTGGTCTGATCAGGACTCAGAGTTCAGAGATGAGATTGCCTGAGATGACCAGAATTTCCGTCTTTACAATTACTTGAAGGTACATGACTTTCCATATGCTGCTCTTCCCCTATCTAGTGGGTGAAATGTTAAAATACTCCAGTTGATTTTTGTTATGTGTTCAGAACTAAAAACCTCTTTTGCCAGTTTTTAACTTCATTTAAAAGACATTTATGCCATTTAAATAAAAGGAACATGTAACCTGGTTTTGCAAAACAGCATTTCCACATTGTCACTAAGCAATTGTTCTAGTTAATGCGGGGGTCAAAATTTCCTTTAGGTTTCTTCTGGCTGGAAACAGAAGTCTTATTTATCTCTTCCCTTTGATCGACTTTTTCTTTTCTTTTATTTCTTTAAGCAAAATTGGGGTGGGAGGGAAGGAGCTCATTTTCTATGTTCTCAGTCACTTCTAGGATTTGAGCATTTCTACTTACTTACTAACTTCTACACGTAACTGTAGGTTCGGAAGTAGACTGTACAAGAAAACAAGGAGGAGAAGAAAATGATGATTCATTACTCTTGTACATGGTGGTGTAAGAAAAACTGTTGGATAACCTAGGCTCTGTAATACCTAACTATGTGATTTATCTGATCTACTGTATCTCAGCTGGAGAAATCAATTTTAATGCATACTTTGGAATCATGGCCTCAGTCTGTTTTATGGGCACCTAATCTTTTGGCAGTTTGTTCAACTCAGGGATTACCATCATCAATATTATCTACTCCAAAAATATCTGATGCTGTACCTGGCACTATATCAATATCCATGCATGGATATCATTTAATTGTGTATGCTTCACACAAATCATCTGAATCAACTCTTTGTTTGGTAGGGATTAGGAGGAAGAAGATGATTTGGACTAGGTAATTGGTTCAAAGTAACGTTTTATACAATGACTTTATACTATATCAAAAGAGCTACAGTGTATGTTTTGCAAAGTATGTAAATAGTCTGGTGCATTTTTATATTAGTATCTGTATCCTTTAGTATTTATGACTGTTTAAAATAAATTTTACTTTCTACGGGGTTATATAATTGCCTTCTTTTCCCTCATAAAGCTTGCTTTTTATGATAGGTATGGTATAATTTGAAGGTTGTAGGAAAGACTGCCATTTAAAAATCGCCCCCTGTCTTTGCCCCAAGAGCTCTCGCAATATCTCAAATTCCACTTTTAGAGATTAATTTTTTTTTAGTCTTGAAGGCTTTTGTTCTACAAGAGTTCTCTATTAAAATGCAAGTGCCCTTGGGAGAGGAAACATCTCCACCAGTGATGAACAACCCGAGGCTCCATGTAGCTCTACGTTATGGCCAAGATCTAATTCCGCATAAAAGAGATTAAAACGTTGCTTCCTTGTTGCTGTTTTTTTTTTCCCCAAATATACTCACATATTAACATTTTAATGGCTAGAAAGAAGTATCACTTTTCCATTTGCATTTTTCTAGTCAGTAAAGTAAGTAAAATAAATTGTCAGGATAAATATTTTAAGATTCAATCAAGATTGAAGACTGGGTCAAAAACAAGTTCTCCTCCATAGTCAAATCTGATTTTAAAGGTATGACTTTGAGTTAATTTTTATATGGAATCTTTATGCCATTCTCAAGATTTTGTTTACAAAAAAATCGGTTATATATACATAAGAAAGTTACTGATATATTAGTTCAATTTAACAATAGTGTATTATGAAAGGCTCATTTTCAAAATAACAGTTTTTTTAAAATGTCTCATTTTTTGTGGTTGAAGAATGTTTTTCAAATTTGAATGTGAATTTATATATATGCTGAACAATTAGAATTATATTCAGTAAATTCCGTTCAACTGAAAGAAAAAAAAGACTCGGTTCATAACAGATGGAAAATAAGAAAATCTAAGCTATTGTGAAAGAGTCCTGAGACATAAAGAACAGACGGACTGGGCCTGATGAAACTGGGTAAACCACGGCACAAAGCCCGAGTAGATGAACATCACGGTGAAAATAATCACATGTGCAGAGAAACGTCAAACTCAGAGTGAACACGTGAAACAAAGCTTCGCAAAACAAAATGAGATAAAGCAAAATGGATTCCTGGAGCAATCCATCCGAACTCCTCATTAAAGAACTATAATTAAAGTCATTGTGCTAGCTGGTCTCTCTGTCTCTCTCCACACAAACACACACACACGCTAAGGAATGGAGTCCAGAAAAATCTTACCCCAGGCTAAAATCCAAAAGGTGAAGAAACCATGCTTTCTGAGAAGGGCTCAGACTTGATCAGAGGGCTTACTTAAAATTCCTATGAAAGTGAGAGAATATGGAGAGAGAAGAAAAAAGAAGTCGCAAAAGGCAGTTCTATTGAGGAGAAAAACATACTCAACTTCTTTGCTACCAGAATAAGCCTCTTCTTATTTGGCAATGGTGGGGGTATCTAAAACTGAGGAAACTCCATGACTGTGCACATAAAAGGTAGCCTGCTAGCTGAAACAAGATACCTACACACCTAGGACCTAATTGAGCCCTTCCATTCAGGTAGAAGCCTGTAGAAGAAAGGAATGGAAGAAGTGCAGGGAAACCCCATGCCTCCTGACTCCACTAACCCAGTTCATGTGTCAGCATGAACAAACCAACAAGGATCACCACTCATTTGAGAAAAACCGACACCATGAAATAGTAAGAACAAAGTGAACACATGAAAGACGGGTCCTGGAGGGAACAGAGATCATTGAGATGGCAGAGGAAGACTTTAGAAACAATTCTATGGAGCCTCAATGAAATTAGAGAAGGTAATGTACATATATAAACATAAACTCAGCATGCTATGATAAAATAACAGAAAACAAAAAAAATGTTTGGCATTTAAATATAAAAATTTATTTACAACTGAACTAACTTACTAGAATGATCACTGTTGAAGGCAAAATATGTGATCTAGAAGTCAAACAGAGAAGACATGAAACATATGAGAGAAAAATACACAGACTAGGAGCATGTACTCAAGATTTAAATGATGTTTCTAAAAGGACTTCCAGATTGAGAGAACAGAGGCAATGATGATAAAGCAATTATGAAAAGATGAATATACCAAAATATCCTGAAATTGAAGTTAGGGATGACATTACAGTTTTAAAAGGTCCACTAAACCTTGAGCAAGATGAATAAGAGTGTACATGTGTATCTGAACACATACACATACACTCCTCAAGAAAATCCTAAAAGCAAGCCATAAGAAAATAGTCTGTGGAAAAAGTGATTCATTAAAGAATGTGAAGGAGGGGGAGGGTATAGCTCAGCAGTAAAGTGCATGCTCAGCACGCACAAAGTCCTGGGTTCAATCCCCCAGTACTTCCATCAAAATAATTTAATAGATACCTAATTATCTCCCCCTCCACAGCCACCGAAAGAATGAATGTGATAAAGAATAGAAGGAAAAAAGAAGTGGGTGAAAAATGGCAGCGGAGTGGGGAAGAGATAATGAGATGGAATGAGAACTCAGATGCTCATGTTCTTCCATTACCAAATTTTAAATTCAAAATATTTAAGGAAATGAGAATCTATGCAAGTCAGTTAAATGTCCCAAATGTTTATAATGACTAGTCCTTGCTCACTTGAATTGGGAAAGAAATGAGTTCACTTCTTTTTTATTTTCTGACCTTATCACATACTCGGCAAACGTCTATTTTTGGATGGACAAAGCCAGTTTTGAAAAATCCATGAAAGGCCACTTTGGGGATTGGTGTTCTAATGTTGGCCCAGTATATTCATCTTGTTTTGAATCATAGTATAATGAATAATTCTAGTGGTAATGACTGAACCTCCGTATTTATAGAAAACTGACATTTCTTGAATGTGAAATTGTTCCTGTTTCTATGTAAATGAAGCTCTGCATTTAGGTGTTGTGGCTTCTGTTCATTTGACTTGCTCTGTCTTATTTAAATTGAAAGATTATATCATCAATTTTCACCCTGCACCACCCCCACCCTACAAACTGCCATGCAATCTCCGTAGGGTCTTTGCTCCTGCTCAAAGAGTATTTTGTTCCCTTGTGTCTCTCACCCAACGGGCTTATTTTGAACTTACTGGATTATAAAATTATAAATATCTTATAATCAAACAAACTTGCTATATCCAACTGAAATAAAATGTGATATGTGTGTGCGTGTGTGTGTGTGTGTGTGTGTGTGTGTGTTTTATCCTTCTCCTCTCCTACTCATACAGAACACATGCGTTTGGAACATTTCCCTTCTTGACATGGGTCTTGCCAGTGTTTTCTGTTTCTGGCAGAATATAAAATCTGACAGGAAAGAGGCCACCTCTCCTTTTAGAATCATTTCTGACTGGGTGGCTTTAACTGCAGAAATTTATTTTCTCCCAATTCTGGAGGCTAGGATGTCCGAGATCAAGGTAAGGACAGATAAGGTTTCTGGTGAGAGTTTTCTTGGCTTACAGATGGCTGCTTTCTCACTGTGTATTCACATGGGCTCTCCTTGATGTATGCACATGGAGAAAGGGAGAGAGCTTTCTCTTCCTCTTCTTATAAAGCCATCAATCCTATCGGATTCGGGATTAAGATCCCCACCCTTAGGACCCCGTTCAACCTTAATTATCTCCTAAAAGCCCTAGTTTCTTACACACTCACAGTGAAGATTAGAACTTGAATATATGAATTTGGAGGGAAAACGATTCAGTCTTTGACAATTTCTATCTGTGGAATGAAGCACTGTGCCTGACAAATATGGGGATTTTTTCAAATAAGTTTTGAGCATTTTGATTTTATACAGAGGCAGATATATTTGGACTGAAGAGGCCAGTTCAGTTCAAATCCCTGTTTTTTCTCTAAAGATTCCAAAAAGTCCTCTACAGTCATCAAGACAGCATGGTATTGGTACAAAAACAGACATATAGACCAATGGAACAGAATAGAGAGCCCAGAAATGAACCTACAAACATTTAGTCAACTAATCTTCAACAAAGGAGGCAAGAATATACAATGGAATAAACACAGTCCCTTCAGCAAATGGTGTTGGGAAAACTGGACAGCAGCATGTAAAACAACAAAGCTAGAACACTCACTTACACCATATACAAAAATCAACTCAAAATGGATCAAAGACTTAAACATAAAACAAGATACAATAAACCTCCTAGAGGAAAATACAGGCAAAACATTATCTGACATACATGTCAAAAATTTTCTCCTAGAAGAAATAAAAGCAAGAATAAACAAATGGGACCTAGTGAAACTTACAAGCTTCTACACAGCAAAGGAAACCCTAAGTAAAACAAAAAGACAACCTACAGAATGGGAAAAAATTTTTGCAAATGAAACCGACAAAGGCTTGATCTCCAGAATATATAAGCAGCTCATACGACTCAATAAGAAGAAAATAAACAACCCAATCCAAAAATGGGCAGAAGAACTAAACAAGCAATTTTCCAAGGAAGACATACAAATGATCAATAGGCATATGAAAAAATGCTCAATATCACTAATTATCAGAGAAACGCAAATCAAAACTATGATGAGGTATCACTTCACACCAGTCAGAATGACCATCATTCAACAGTCCACAAATGACAAATGCTGGAGAGGCTGTGGAGAAAAGGGAACCCTCCTACACTGCTGGTGGGAATGCAGTTTGATACAGCCACCGTGGAAAACAGTATAGAGATTACTCAAAAGACTAGGAATAGACTTACCATATGACCCAGGAATCCCGCTCTTGGGCTTATATCCAGAAGGAACCCTACTTCAGGATGACACCTGCACCCCAATATTCATAGCAGCATTATTTACAATAGCCAAGACATGGAAACAGCCTAAATGTCCATCGACAGATGACTGGATAAAGAAGATGTGGTATATTTATACAATGGAATACTACTCAGCCATAAAAACTGACAACATAACGCCATTTGCAGCAACGTGGATGCTCCTGGAGAATGTCATTCTAAGTGAAGTAAGCCAGAAAGAGAAAGAAAAATACCATATGAGATCGCTCATATGTGGAATCTAAAAAAAACCAAAAAACAAAAAACCCCAAACAAAGCATAAATACAGAACAGAAATAGACTCATAGACATAGAATACAGACTTGTGGTTGCCAAGGGGTTGGGGGGTGGGAAGAGATAGACTGGGATTTCAAAATTGTAGAATAGATAAACAAGATTATACTGTATAGCACAGGAAAATATATACAAGATCTTATGGTAGCTCACAGAGAAAGGAATGTGACAATGAATATATATATGTTCATGTATAACTGAAAAATTGTGCTCTACACTGGAATTTGACACAACATTGTAAAATGATTATAAATCAATAAAAAATGTTAAAAAAATAACTTTCTCAAAAAAAAAAAGATTCCAAAAACTCCTGTCTGAGATTATTTGTTTTTCCTCTTTTATATCTTTTGTTAGTATTTTAACTGTGTCCTCCCTTTTGTGACTCTAGCTCCTGGACCATGTTTTACCTGCGCTCCCTCTTAAGAAGGTAATCATGTACTGTCTTACAACTGTTGTACTTTAAAGTGAACTGCTTTTCCACCTCTTATTCTGATTTTTTTTTTCCGTATGTTTCTTACTTCTCAATAGGGTTCCAAGCCTCTTATAGTCAACACGGCATTCTATACTGCCACAAATTCCCTTATAGTTTCCAGGTATAGTAATGCCTGGCATGAAGGTGTTTTCTTTCTTCTTTTTCTTTCTCTTTTTTTTTTAATGCTTGCATTAATCCACGTGCACCTAATTAATGATCATTTACCTAATTAAAAGAGAACCAAGTGAAAAGGTTTAAGATACAAAAGAGGTGGTAATAATTTTTAAGATACTTTTTATTTTTAAAGGATTAATAAGTGAGAAGGAAAATATAATTCATTCTTACAGTCTTCTAGGAGAACATTTTGCAAATCAGAATTTTACAGAACACTTCCTTCATTGGGTAGGGTTTCCTGAAGCAAATGCTTAGAATGGAGTTTAGAGTTCAGAGTATTTTTTAGGAACTGATTTCTGTGAATAGAAGTAGAAGCAGCAGAATGGGCAGAGGAAGAAGGTGAATTGTGATTCACATCCAAGGAAGCCTCAGTTTACCCCTGGAGGAGGTGTGCAGTTAACACAGCCTGTCAGAGCTGTCCTGCATCTGCCTGCATCAGCCAGGCCTTTCTAGTACTGCTTCTGTCACTCATTGAACAGGGGCTGGATAAGCCTTTGGGAGAAGTAGCATTTTGAGGCAAGCCTGGAAGGAGTTGACAGCTGGGGCAAGAAGTCCTTTCTCGAAAGGGGATCTGGGCAGCACACCCTGTGTCTCTCGCAGTCTACCCCTTAGTGCTGCTCAGACCCACTTCGCTTCTGTTCAGGAAGCAGCTCCTCCAATATTCCAGTGGGAAGTACTCATTCTGGGTGAAACTTTGAAGAGGAAAGTTAGTGGGACAAACTACAGTCCCCATCACTGTGTAACGTTCTCAAGACCACAGGTGATACTCATTTTTCCTCCCTCTACTCTCCATTCTGACACCCCCTCACTCTCAGCCATCACATATGCTGAACTTCTGAGATCATTCTAATTCTCTATCAGGAAAGTAGCTCCTGGATGACATAGCGTGTGATTCTACCAATGAATCCCATGTTTGTGGGCCATGTCTACATTTACTTTGTTGTAAGAGGAGTCCTGGGGTCTGACACAACGTTATATGGGATTCCATGTGGGTAGATCAAACACTCCATAAGCTACCAGCAAAGATGTACTGGCTTAGGCCTCAGTGAGAAAAGCAAAACGTGGGCCTATTAATGTTAGAACAAACATGTGGCCCTACAGGATAAAAGCGTCCCGATACAGCTGTCATTAAGTGGCTGGTTGGTCTTCCTGAGGAGTATCGCCACATCAGGGGCTCAGCGTTTACCTCTCTTTCTAGCAGGTGGACAAACAGAAGCAGCCACAGCCAAATTAGCCTTTGCAAATGTTAGACCCAGGCTTAACTTCCATTTCTCCACCCATGACCACCCCATTCAGAGGCTTACTGTACCAGCCCTGGGGTGGCCAATGGCTGAGGCTGACTGATAACAGCGACCCAGTCATTCTGGCTACTTGCTTGCTCAATGCCTGTTCCCTGGAGGACACCCTCCCTCTCTTTGATCTTAACCCATCGCACAAAGACCCCACTTGCTGTCCTCACCCATGTGTTCTTCCACCTATCTCCAGCTCAGATCTCATTCCCAAAGCCCAGTTTTCCTTCTTTCAAGCCCCTGGCTGGCTAGCCAGACTTTCCCCCACTGCCCACAAGCCCTTGTACACTCTAACCTTAAGCTACTTCGTGCTCCGTACACTTTGAGAGCCTAGTATCCCACCTACCCCTCAGGGGATTTTCCCTTATCACATTCTCTCAAGGTCGCTCCTAAGTCAGGCTGCTGTGAGACTCCCATCCGTTTTGGCTTGCACTCATGTACCAAGCTGACACCACCTCAAACCGAACTTAGGGTTCTGGATGCTGATCTTAAGGAATCTCTCATGTGACCACAGATGTGAGCTGAGGAAGGATCACCAGAGCAAACTGAGAGTGATACCGGAGACTGGGTTACCAGTTTGCTTGTGCCCCACTCATGACAAGAGTGCATCATCCCAGATATACCCAATGCCACGTCCACCTTCTGTTGGGAAACTGGGGCTGCTTCACCATATGACTTGGTGGATCTGGCAGAACCCAGCTCACAGTAGGCAGTTCCAGATGAGTGGTCATTCAGTGTCTCATAACTTGTCTTTTACTCATGTGAGATGATCCCCAAACACCCCTGAAATCTAGATAACTAAACATGTGACAGATGTGGCAGGCCCCCTGAATCTTCACAGGGTTTATCGCCTATCTTCTGGAGCTCGTGAGTTCTACCAAGCCTCCCATGTGCTAGCCTCTTCTTGTTCATATGCCTCAATTACCACAGTCGAGTGACATCCATCACTCATACATTTCCCAACCTATGTCCTGACCGTGGAGTAACAGACTGGTGTTGGTTGAGCATTCAACCTTCTCTGGAGCTCTGCCACTGTGACCATCAAGTCCTAGAACCTTATTAACTCAACTGTCCCTTCTCTTTCACTTCAGAAGATGAGAGCATCTTTATAAGCTACCACGGAGTCCCTCCCACTTTCAAAACTGGCTTTCAGTTTCCTGGTAACAAATCAAGCTTTTCGTTTCCCTCTTTGCAGTACCAGTGGTGCTTAGCAATAGTTGCCCCCTCCCATCATCCATATAGACACTGTTTCCTCTGGATTTTTCAAATGCCTGATGAATCACATCAGCCACTGCATTCTTTTCCATCTGTACAACATCCCAATTCACCGCCAGTGAGAATTTGAACAATTCTATTGCATTTGGTGCCAGGAGCCCGGGTGTGCTTTCTTTGCTACCAGTAACAAAGTATTCATTGTCTGCTGGGCAGTAAGTTTTCTAGCTCCCCCATCCCCTCTTATTGCCTGCTTTCTGGGACCACTCCTGGTAACACCCCCTGGTAACATCCCCAAATGGGGTTCTAAGAAAATAGTTCTGAGATGGAGCTTGGTGTTGAAGCTATTTATTGGGGTCAACAGTGGAAGGCAGAGAGAGAAAGCAGCCTTAAGCAGAAAAGGGAAACTGCTATTTAGGCCAAAAACACCTCATTCAACCCCACGGGGAGCCCTGCAGCATGTACCGTGGTCAAAGCTGTCTTCCATTTAGCCAGAAAGCCTAGAGCTTTATAATCCTGCTTCAACATGCAACTGAATGTGGGCCAGTCTCCCTCCGGACCACTGGGAAGGGTATACCACTGGGTAAGGCTCTCTGGGACTGAGGCAAACCTTAAAGGCACTGACAGTGGGCGTAAGAAGTCCTTCCTTGAAGAGGTACCTGGATAGCACATCTCAGATTCCACTACAAATTTTCTGCAGGCTGTTAGTAGTAGGAGTGCTGGAAAACAGTGCTGCACTCTCAAACTGTAATTGCTCAGCTACAGAAATTTAAACAGAATTCCTATTGCAGAACTTCTCAGAGCCTTCAGAAGGCTAATATGCATTGTGATTCCCCAGAGAGAAATAAAAAAAACCTTTCCAAGATGCTTCTATTCAGTTTATGCCAGTTGGAAAAAAACATTGATCTATCGTGATAACAGTTTTTTTTTTTTAAACAATGATAGAGTCCCAAGTAAAGTCCTATTCCGAGGAAAAACATATTCGCAATTAAGTATATCAGGAATGCAGCGCTTTCCAACAACACAAAGAATGGTTTCAGAGTTATAGAGAGAGGCAAGCTCTTGGTGTCTTGTGATGGCTTTTGAGATGTGATTTTCTATTAATTAGCAACTTCAATTGAGTCTTTTAAAGGTGTCTACTTTTATAGGGCTCCCCAGTGAGGTTTACCCAGTGGACTGGTACTCTCTGAAGAATTGACTTGAGATGTGAGCCCTGCTATGTTTTTAGGATGTCATCAGAAATATTTGAAAGGGGAAAGAGGAAATAACAAATGCCGTACCCTGATTATCTCAAGTTTAGCATTTCTTGGATAAGTGAGGCTCCCCCTGTGATATTATATCTTAAGTGCTCAGATATCTTTCGGTTTTGCGTTGGTCTCTGATTGTAGAAGAAAAAAAATCTCTTGCTCTTCTTATGAAAAATATTTAGGACAAAAACAAAAACAAAATCCATTTTTGTTTTCTTTCACTTTGTTCGTCAAAAATATTTGCAACAAAATTTGGAAACAATTGAGTGGGTCTGAATTCATGTCACTGTTTACAGAATCACCTGGACACAGCAGCGTATAGTTTAAACTCCTTTGGTTCTTCTTAAAAGGAGCTCCGGAGAGGGTTCACAGTGGATTTTCACCTATTATTTACACTAAACCAGTATACTTTAGTAAAAATAATGCTCTATACTGGAAATAAGATGGGCATTGATACAACCTCACCTCCTGATGCCTCTGATTTGACCCTGTCCACATTACATAAAGAACTGCCTGAGCTTATTTTCCTTATAAGTAAAAGAAAGATTATTTGTAAGAATTAGTTCTTTGTGAGAATTGGAGGCATTGTATGTATTAAACCTAGTTTTTAGTCCAGTAACCGGTAGGAGTCAGCAAATAGTGGAAGCTATTCCTGTTGTCAGTACAAACACTGAGTTTACTATTCCTCTTCCTTTTTCCTGAAATTTCTCTATGATTTAAAAATCAGCCAATTTAAGTAGTTAGTGACCACCTAGCTCTATTGGCTTCATTATGTATATTTAAATAATGTAAAGTGCTACGGTGACAAACACTATTTCCTTCGGCAAAAATCTCTCCGCTGCATTTTGCTGAAATGACAAATAGCTACTGCATGGATGACGTCAGTGGAGCTTTTAAATAAACTGCCCTTCTGTAATTACAAAGAGAACACTGCCCCTAATAATATAAGTAATTATTTGTAATGGAAGCAGTGTAATAGGAGCTCTTATGGTGCCTTCCGTAAGTGCTAATTAAATTATATGGTGAATACATGTGCAATTGATTTAAATGCCTTAAGTCTTTTTCAGCATTGTTATGAATAAATGCACATATGCTTGCAGATCCTAATGTGGTTCTTCATTCCATTATCCTGAGTGGTTTGCTTTCTATGTCTGTGCTGAAAGATATATAAGGGAAAATGTGTGTCTGTCAAATGCCCGTTGCAATGAGAAAGCAATTATTCCAGGAAGCGCCCTAACAAGGGTTACTAGCTTCTGAGAACATGAATTTTATAGTCTCATCTGTCCCTGTTTCTTCTGAACATGGCATAGCTACTTCTACACGGGAGAGGAGGAGGCAAGGAGAAACTGGGTTTAGAAATCTCAGAAGATTGATGTGTCCAGAGACATGCATATAAATGATTTCCAAACACAGATCCCCCTGATCTCGACAACATTTTGACTTTATCAGGACATGAGAAGGATGCTTAAGTATGTTTTCCTTAATGCTACTTAAAAAAACCCAAACCTGTGATTGTGTCCTCCCAACTTTGGAAAGAAGGGTGTTTAAATAGTCTTTGCCTTATGAAATGAGAATAAGAATAGATGGGAGCTTTCTGTTTTGTTTTGTATTAGTGTCCTTCCTTGGGCAAATAAAGCACTTGTGAACTTTTTATCAGGTACCCAGGTCGACTGAAATGATAAAGGTCTCAAAAGAGAGAGGGAGAGAGGGGTTGGGGGGGGGCGGAGAGAGAGAGAACCACTGATCTAACACATGGTCTTGGCTCTGACTCCTTCCTTCCCCCCCGGAATTCATTCTTCAAAATCCCTTGGGAGTAAAACCTAAAACAAATCAATATTTGATTCACCATGACTGTTATTAAATCATTTTTAAAAATATTTAAATGTATTTAATTTACCATCTGGATGCTACGGAGGCTACATTGAAGTAAGATGTAAACGCGAGTTAGGTGAACCTGCTTCCCCAGCCCATTCACTAAGAATCAGTAGTCATGTTATTTTAAGGTCTGTGGACTTGAGGTCTTTACAAGGAAAATGAAACTCCACCTTGCCAGATTACTTCCTGAGAAATGACTTGTAGTGCTAATGAAGATAATTAATATTTATGTGGGACTCTAAAGTTTATAAAATATTTCGATCTCATTTAATATAGAAAACAATCCTTTGAAGTAGATCTGACTACCCCACTTTCCAAAGGAAGCAATTAAAATCTCAAAACAGGAAAATTAAAAAAGAAAACCCAAACCATCTAGCTACTAAGCGGCTTAAATTTAGACTTTTCTACCCAAATTCAAGCACTATTCTCTACAGCATAGCTATGTCAAGCCTCTGGCGGAACAATGAGTCTTATGCCCAGGACATGGGTTAAAAGAGGATAGGTCGCTTCCTTTTTCCCCCTCAAAGGTGATGCACTTTAGAAACTGGAAAGACCCACCTGCCTAGTTCCACCTTGAGTTGTCCTTCATATCTGTCATTGTTCATGTTTCCCTGCCCCATCCTAGCAGCCTCTGTGCCCTGGGTTCACCCAGGTTTCCTAGAGAAAACTGCTGCTGTCTCAGATTTCTTCCTTGTTCCTGGGTTTGAGCTGCCCCATGAGGGTACAGCCCTGGGGCTCCTGCCACCTCTACTGTGCCATTATCACTAGAGGGCAGCAGAGCAGATTCCCCACTGAGCACTTACATGACGACTGGGATGATAAGGATCTTGCTGGAATGCATCCCTCAAGCCTTTGGAGTTATAAGGGAAGCAAGTCTGAATAACTCCAAGCAGTGTCACAATCCTAGCTGTTCTGTCACGTTATTCCCTTGGCTCAAGTGAGCTTAGTTCCCTCAAGGCTAAGGGAGGCAAGGTGGGGGACACTGCATCCAACCAGACGAAAAGATCCATGGCCCCCAGTTCCCTCTTCTGCTTCCCATACACGTGACTACATGTGCAAACCAATTTGAAGAACCACCCCGAGCATTCCAAAGCTTCCTGAGATAAACATGCAAAATAATAAAATACTGACCTTGGTTTTTACTCTTAAAAGAAGATTAACACCAGGCCAACTCTAATGTGCAGGACTTCAAAAGACTCTGGGAAGCTGGTGATTTAGAGGTGTCATTTTCAATGTCTTTTTTTTTTTTTTTTTTTTTTTTTAAGGGCCAGTGCTCAGATATTTCTGCAAGCAGGTTTTTGAATTTCTGCACAGTCCTAATAAGCTCAAAATTGAATTAGAGCAGATTTTCACAAACCATCATAAAGAATATGCAGTTGCCAGTTTTAAAAGCTTCCTGGAAGATTTAAGAGGGCAGGAGTATTTTAGTCACAATCCATTAACCCTATTTATCATCCATCAGAAATGTCTATGTGTGAACCTATTTTCAATCTCCGCTAATGTGCCCAGAACAGATACAGCGGATCATACTTAATTTCCACACTGCATTATGTAGTTGTGTTTTGTGTTTGTGCATCCAAAGGTGGCAGATCTCACAAATTCAGGATCTCATTCCTGCAGAGCCAGGCAGCATGATGGAGGCTGAACTGCCCATCCTTCAATGGAGCAGGGATCAGAGCTTCGTGAGTCAGATCCTCTCAGTCCCCTGCTCAGTACACTGTACAGCTTCCCAGTCCCAGACAATGTGACTCTGATCTTTGGGCTCTTTTCCCTGTTGATTTTTCCACAATGTTGACTGAACATCTATTTTTATGTGATTGGGTAGCAATCAGTACAACAAGTAACATGCATTGAAAATTTACTATGTTTTGGTCACTGTGCTAAATAGCTTACGGGCATTGTTTCATCAACTATTTGCAACTGCTCTTCGACTTCAGCAAGGCAGGTATTACCGTCATCCCAAGTTCACATGTGAAGGAACAAAGACCCAGAGTTTAAGTCACTTGCCCAAGGATATACAGCTATGAAATGTGATTCAAACCCAGTCCTGTCTGACTGTGAGGTCCAGGTCCTATTCTATAAAACATGAGAAGCACTGGAGCATAGACTTGAGGAATAAACACACATAAACACTTATTATGTAGATTAGCAACATGTCAGTCATTTCATGCCAAAGTATATGAAAGCAGCAAAGTCAGGTCAAGTTCTAAGGCAAATCCAGTGGGAAAATACTAAAAAGAGGTGAGCCTCGTATCTGGGTTGCAAGTGAAGAACATTATTTGGGGGCCAGGAGATCTGCAGGGGAAAGGAGAAGAAGAATGTGCAGGAAAGACCATAAGGGAAGCAGGAATGAGGCAAAGAGATAGCAAAAAGAGGGTCCAGGATTCAGGCGAGGCACAGAGCAACAACGGGTCAGATCCTCCATCAGGCAGGATGGAGGAGGGACACCTGCAAGTCATGCATCCATCCTTTGCTGACTTGATAACAGGCCAGTTATCAAGGGTGAGATGGACCAAGTGGAAGCATCTTGCAGGAATGGAGATCAAAGGGTGCAGAAAACTGAAGGGAATAGAGAAGTCCTACCATGGACAGGGTTCCACTCTGGGTGGAAGATTTAGACAGGGTTGCCCTGCACAACTGTGTGGGGTATGGGGCTGGAGAACGCTCTTGTGCTGGACTCAAGCTGTGTGGTCCCAACCACCCGCTTAAATGCATGATCCTTTCCTTACTCCCACTCCAACTGGCTTCAGGCAAAATCAATCACACCATTCTCTGTGATCTCAAAGCACTGGGCAGATACCTCTGTGTGTGGCACTTCTGATGGTAGAGTAGAGTGGGGCTTACCCCCTAGCTGTGAGGGTTCTGAGGGCACATCCACTGAATTAAAATTATTTTTTTAAATATTACAATTCTGCCTCTAACAGACACACTCAACAGTCTTCCCCTGAGTGTCATTTTTCAAACTTTTCCTGGTTACTTTTTCTTGGCCTTTGTTCCTGGTATTTCTCTTGTTAAGACTCATTGAGGGAAATGAATGGGTAGGTGACCAGGAGAAGGAATGAGAGAGAAGGGCGGTGACACTGAGGAAGGTAAGGTATAAATATTGTAGATTGGGAACCCGAGAGCCTACACCAACTAGAGGTGGCTTAGCATCTGCATGTGTGTACGGACTGCCTCCCCTTGTGCTGTGCTAATAAGCTCCAGCTCAATTCACTTTACCTGCTCAGAGCCCTCTGGCAGCAAGACTGTCCCTTTTCCTCTCTGAGGGAAAGGGCCCATCCTTATTTGGAACAACATTCTGTGCCCCTGGGCATTCACCCCTGATCCACAGGAGGACTATGCTTGAGGTGGTCGAGCATCCCAGGAAGCAATAGGAGCAGAAGCCCCTCCTGCTGGTAGTTCAGGTGAGAGCTTGCTTTTGCAGCCCTGTTAGGCTGGCGGGTTGGGAAGCTTACCCAGCATTCCTGTATGTTCTTTAGTTTTTGTTTTTTTCCATGTGTCTCTGTGCTTCGCCATGCCTCCTGAGCCTGCCTTCTCATTCTGATTTCAATCACAGGGGAGAAGAGGTCATGCAGCTCATTAGCTGGTCTCACAGATGCTCAAGTAGATTATTAGTTCCATGTCTTGAAATACCTAGCTCACTGAGGTCAGCTCAGAATAGAAGCTTTACATGCAGAGAAAGAGGTATGTCCTAAACAATGACATTCCCAGAGATATTCTCTATGTAAAGAGTATATGTGCTAATTTTCTAGGTCCAGACATGGTTTAAAAAAAAAAAAGAGGGTAGTAAGGGCTAAATTAGGAGTTCAAGATTTGTAGATACTAACTATTATATATAAAATTGATAAAAAACAAATTTCTTCTGTATAGCACAGGGAACTTCATTCAATATCTTGTAGTAACTTATAATGAAAAAGAATATGAAAACGAATGTATGCATGTATAAGTATGCCTGAAACATTATGCTGTACACCAGAAATTGACACATTGTAACTGACTATATCTCAATTTTTAAAAATGTAAAAATATAAACAAACAAATAACAACAACAACAAACCCAAACAAAAACAAAGACAAACTCTCCCACTCCTCTGGGTGACAAGTGGGAGGAGATGACACAAATGAGAAGAGGCATGTTTTGCACAGGGTTCTAACTCACACTCCGTATTTGTTCCGCTTCCTCAGTGTGGACTTCTCTCATTCCTCATCTGCTCCACACTGAGAAATGCAGTTTTGTGGCTGAGAGTTTGAGTTCTGGAGTCACACAGACTTGAGCTGGAATGCCAGCTCCTCCAGGTATTTGCTACTTCAGTTTTTGAAGGCTCAAAAGTTTCCCTATGTAGGATGTAAGTTCATTCCTCAAGTTACTGCCTGACACACATAGAGTATACAGCAAATATTATAAATTATGGGTTTAAGGGTTCAAAAGCAAACTCAATCCTAACCCCCACTGAGTATTCTCTTTACAGAACCACCATGTCTTAATGTCTTTACCAGAGCATACAGGGCTGGAATATGACCCTTAGGTCCTCAGGATCTCCCCACCCTGGCTGAGCGTGAAGCACTTTTTTCTGCCACCACTTTGTGGCTCCTGATATCTTTTTTCTACTCTCCACTCCATGGCAGCCATTCTCTCTAGGACTCATGGGGTCCTACCTACATGTGCAGCCCAGGCTTCAGCTAAGGTCCCGCAGCAAACCTCACACAGATTTCTGCTCCTACCGCCCGTATACAGAATTCAATCTTTTCCTGTAGCCGGCCCTACAGGTCCTATCTGCTTCAGAAGCCCCCAGATCCAATCTCTGTCTTCTCATCTCAGCAATACCACCATGCCTTTGCGTAGGCTCCACCTCTGTGTCAGAATCTGGAAACTGTGGGAGATCCAAGGTGAACACAAGGCACACCCTCTGGGATTACAGTCCTGCCTATTGTCAATCCCAAGAATCCACGGCTTCGTATATTTTGTCCAGTGTTATAGTTTATAGCAGGAGGTCAACTTCTGACCAGTAGCATTGTAGTTGGAAACTTCACACATTTTTTTTTTTATTTTGATGGGCATCATGCATTTTAATTTTTTTTTTAATTTCTATATTTACAGGGCACAAACTTGTAGCAGTGTTGGAAACAGTAAGTACAATTGTGAAGTCACACATTTTATATATCACAATTAAATATACCACTACTAATAATAAAGATAAAGAAAAAGAAGAAGATTGAATTGTCTTTATTCTCCCAATAGAACTAGTATTGTTGACTTATCGTCAAATGAAGAGGCAAAGAGTATGCAGCCAAAATATGTAGGGGGGGGGGAAGACTTTATGTAGGCATTTGAGGCAGTTAATTAATATAAATATTGTTATTTGTCTGAAATTTGTGAGTTTTGTGCTGTCACCATTAAAAAGTTGTATTCTCTTCCTTAACAAGGGTTCACAAGATTGTAGAGACTTCATGACCAAAAAAACAAAAAAACCCCCCAAAAACCTAGATTTTAGAATTCTGAAATATCCTGTAACAAGATTTAAGTGACTCAATAAACATTAAGAAAACGATAGAATTTCAAACAGTTTAACTTGCTCAAAGTGGCACGCAATGATTTTGGTGGGAAGAGACAGAGGGGCAGGGGTACATAATAAGAAAAAAGAAAACCAATCTATTCTATCATTTGTACCTCCTTCAGCTTGGAAAAGGTAAGGGCAAGAAAAAAAAATTTCTCTGAAAACTCAACTTTAATCACTGGATGTATCATGTGATAACAATGTGGGGGAAATCTATCAAAAGACTACACAGAAAAGCAAATTCAAGTTCAAATTCCAAGAGAAATAGGATACACACACATGTGCATACACGTATATTTTCCACCTTCCATTTTAACAACATAAATAGATAAGTACATTTGTAGAACTAGAACAGGCAAACAGATTCCCAATAGCAAAGATGATTCCCTCCCATCTTCCTTAAATCCCACAAATGGCTTGTTTGGAGAAGGGGGTGAGGGAACAACAATGCTTCCATTATCTGTTAGACTCAATTAAGACAACAGCTGTGCTCCAAAATAAACAAGAGACAAGGCTATTTTGCATTAGAATGCATTAGGGGACCGGCACTAGGGAAGCACAGATGGCTTTAATCAGGGGCATTGGAAAATTACCATTCTCTTCACTTCTTCAATATCTGTGTGACTTTCAGGTCTCAAGAACCATATCCCTGCTCCCTACCACAGCCAATTAGGTACAGACATTTTTCTCACTGGCTGTGATGATTGTGTCTTTTTAGAGCTAATCTTGTAAGGATGGGTGCCCATTTCTTTTTGGCAATTTACAGCATTCATGCTCGTTAAGTATTGGAGAAAGGGGGAAAAAATTTGGAGCCAGGTTCTAAAAAGATAGTTGGCAGCAGAGGTGTCTATGAAGAAAGCACTTCTGGGCATTTAAAATGGAAATAAAATGACACTACATGATATGCTAAGGCCCAAAGCTAACTGGCAAATTGAAAGTCCGAAATCCCGGTTTCCAATCCTGGTTCAGCTAAGAACTCATTTTATAAACTCTGTCCTCTGCTTCCATATTATTAAAATGTCTCTAGCTAAAATTGCCCACTCCTCAGTATCTCTCATTCCTTCATCAGCTTTCTGATGAGAGAATAAAATTCTCTAAGTTCTCCAAAATAGAGCTGAGTACATTCCAAGAAATAGAAATGAATACAGAAAGATAAGTAAAAATAACAAAATGTCTGCTGTCTGGGTGCTAACACTGTCAACCAACAAAATGTAGAAGGCAGCAAATAAGAAAAGAGTGTATTTGGGGTCTTCAGAATTACAATTTTGGAGACACAGATTTGGTTAAAACTGAAAGAGTGTTTCAGGGAAGAGAGTCAGGGCCTTAAAAAGGCAAAAGCCACAAGTTTGTTCTGGCAGGAATTATGATTGACTCTGACTCAGGAAAGGAAGCATTTGTCCTTAAGGAATAAGCTGTCACGAATTATTTAGGGTAAGGGTCCGGTAAGTATCTTGAGTTTCTGGAACATTGTGCTGGATGCCTGCATTGACAGTAAGTGGTCAAAAGGTCAGGTTCCATCCAGGCTGAGACGTGCTTGAGTCACACTTTCTCCATGGCTTCCCAGCTCCATTTCCGAGAGCTCTCTTAGCAATACCGATTCCATTTTTATTTTTCTTTCCCAACACTTAACTTTAAATCTTCCTGCCTGGTTGAGTTGGTAAGAGCTCTCAAGGCTCTGGTTATTGCGGGTGGCTGTTGGGAGCTACTGGGCACTTAATTTTATCCATGTAGAAGACCCACTGCACTCAGGGTGAAGCACGACCATGCCAGCGATACATTTTTACAGCACAGCCTAAATGCACATTGCAACTGTGTGCACTGAAAATCCCCATTCAAATAAAAGATGTGTTTTCTTTGTCAGAGTGCCTCTTTGGTAAAGTTCCCTCGCCATACTGTGAGATATTTAACACATTAATAATGTTCAGGGGAAATGTACTTCTGGTTACTTTTGATATTAAAGAAAATAATGAAATCACTAATATCCCAGTCAGAAACTACTTGCTTCCTAATTATAGTCAAACAAGAAATAGGATTTATTATTTAGAAGCCCCAATTTGAATTGACCAGAGTTTAGGTAAGTTTTGAGACACTTCTCTCTTTTTTTAAATTTACTATGTTTTTTTTTTTTTTAGTATTTGATTTTTAAATATTTAGTGAAGAAATTTTATAAGAAAATCAATTAATTTGGGGGGGATAATACTTAACCTTCCATTGTCGACATTAAATCTGCTACTCCATAGCCAATAAAAATCCCCCCAAACCCCAATCTCAACCCAAGCACGCGCCAGGATGCCTGGCTTTAACAGAGCATGCTCTATTCTTGAGGACCTACTTTGAATACAATCCTCTTAAATTGTGACCTTAGGGACCACAAGGGGAGTTGATGTCCCCCCTACTTTCTACCACTACTTCCCACCCTCTAACAAAATCTGCTGCTGCTTTGACGTTTAGGATTTACAGCAATCCCACCCTTCCCTTCCTCCTTGCTGTCATCTGTCATACCCTTGATTACAGCCTCTTATTAACCACACACTTTGCTGCTTAGCGCATTACCCTTTACTCCATTCCAAGCCCCGCCATAAACCCAGGCACTTATTCATCCACATGGATTCCCTATCCAACACCCTGGTTGTTCATTTTCTTGATCACCCCCTCCTTCCCTCCTCCGGGGACCTACACTGCCTCCCCATCTTCCATGCACACTCCCTGGTGTAGCTCAGTCTTGGCTGTACCCTTCAACTAGAACACTTTCTCCCACCACCCTACTAGCAGCTTTACCATCTTATTTATATAAACATGAACAACCATCTTCGCTAAAAAGAACAAATAAATATAAACCTCTCTTGACCTGCCATGTCTCTCCTGACTCACCTAACACCCTCTCTATGCTCTTTCAAAGTCAGACTTTACACGGGTCACACAGACTCCACATCTATGCTCCTCTCTAATGTGGTTTCTTCTTATCACTTAGCAAATGCCTCCATGCCACTGAATTCCGTGGTTGTTTGTCAGTCTCATCCTACCTCATGCTCCTGATCACATCCCTGTTCTTAAAACTGTTCTTCTCTTCCATCTCATTGGCCTGCTTCTCCTCCTCCTCACTGCCCCCTGCCTTGTCTTCTCTGACACCTCATCTTCCTTCCCCCAGGCATTCAATCCTGTAGTTACCTAGTGCTATTTAAGACCCTCTTCTTGACTCACTCAGTATCCTCTCCCTACAAGAACATATCCCTGCCTTCAGTTCTAATTACCACCAAAACAATTTATAAACCAATCTTTATTTCCAGACTTCCCTCCGCAATCAAGATCAATATAGCCTCCTGCTTACTTGACATCTCCACTTTGATGTCTCAGTGATGCTTTATTCTTGAAATGTCCAAAATCAAATTATCTTCCTGCACCAACTCCACTCACTTTGCACCCCAGCTAACTAAATAAGGCAGAAACTGGTTCTCTTCCAAAAGTCGGTCAACCTCCTAAGTTGATTCTTACAACCTTCATCTTCATCATTTGTCTCTTTTTCCAAGTTCTGCCTTCTAATTATTTCTCAAATATGTCTTCTCATGTTCATAGCCACTACCTTTACCCTAATCCAACCCACCAGAATCTCTCATGTGGACAATTCCACTGATTCAACTCTACAAACTCTTGCCTCCTTTCAATCAGTTACCCAAGTGATCTTTTCACAAAATAAATATTATCATGCTCTCCCAGTGCTTGAAATACTTAAAGGTTCCCCACGGTACTGAATATAGAGACGTAATCCCTTCTCCAGTAGCCAGTCAAATTACACTCCAAATCTCCATATGGAGCCCCTTTGGGAAATCTTTACTGGCTCCCTTGACAGTCTCCACCCCTGCAGCACTTTATGAAGTGGGATTCAGAAAGTTCTAAGTCAAGTCTGGCCAAGATTGATCAGTAAGCGATGAGAGAAGTCAGAAGGCTCACTCTTCCCATAAAAATCTGAAAATGCTGCTGGAAGAATTCTCCAAGAGGAAAAAGCCCCTGTCTCTTTCAAATGCCATCACCCTTCTTCACCAAGAACAATCATTTGTAATTTCCAGCTTCAACAGATTATTTTTTCCATGCCTGGCAAACATGGTCTTTTTACCCATTTACAATTCAGCTGAGAGCAGTCAGCAAAAATAGAATGAAGAGGTCTTTTTGCCTTCAGGAAAGTGACAGCAAATATTAAACAGCATTTAGTGTTCACCATTTCAATAAGCTCATTAGCGGGTCCTAGTCTAACTTCTATAGAATTATAAGGCTATAATAGAAACATTTACGAAAAGTGCTAAGCCATTTTTCAGAATGATTTGGTGTCCTCAATATTGAAGAGAATCATTTTGGAATACATTTTCACAGATCACCTTAATTCAACTTGAACTAAATTCATTTATGAGAACTGCTGGGCTGTACATCTTAACTTATCTCTGCTTTGAATTTGCCTACGATGGATATTGCTTGAGCCGCATGGATCATTGAGCAGAGAAGAACACTTCTGCCCTTCCTTGCCCTTCTTGATAATCAGAGGAACTTGTGACTTGTTATGTGTTTCCATAACGAGTACTTCAGAAATGGCCATTGCATATAACCTGGGAAGAGGCCCTATCAAACAGCCTTCTGAGTTTTCTGGAGCTACTGTTTTTTCTGCTGAGGGCTGTGGAGGATGGGGACAACAGAATGGAAGCCAACTCAGGGCTTTACTCTCTGGGTCTGGGAGACACGTACTGATCCTAGCCCCCAACGCAGGGCTGGAAAACATGCTGCTCTCACTCATACCCTGCTGCCTTCAACTTCCTTATGAAGTCCAGCTTTTTTAAGGGTTCTTCAGTTAGTGTTCTTTAAAATGAAATGCCTCTTGGATCTCTGTCCTAGGGTCTTTCCTCATTCTATGCATGCTTTCATTACTTCTGTTGACTGAAATAAAATCACATAATGTGAGAGTCGTGAGTTAAGTTTTATTTGGGGTAAAATGAGGACTAAAGTCCAGGAGAGAGCATTTAAGATAGCTCTGAGTAACTGCTCCAAAGTGGGGAGGGTCAGTATTTTATATGATTTTTGTGAAGGGGGGTACATGCAGTCAAGCACACACTTGGCAGAGGCTTGCTGCTAGTCACAAGGAGCAGATGTCATTGATAATGAATTTAGTGCTTTTCTAGATATGAGGAGATAAAAGGATTTGGGCTTATAAGATCTCCTGAAAATACCTAACCATCTGAAGGCCTGTACCATCAGATTTTCCCAGAGCACAGAGTGCCTCATTCCTGATCTCTACCCTAAACTCCTTGAAGATGTGTGTGCTGAAGGTTAGTGGCTCCAGCAGCTCATGATTCAGTCCTTGCAGAGGCAGATGGCCAGTGAGGCCTCTGTCCTAGAATCTTTTCTCATTCTGTGCATTCTTTCATTACTCCCATCATTCTCCATGTGGAGTGGTTCTCAAATCATAGTTCTTGATCAGCTGTCCCTCCTGGGCTACAGACACAATTATCTCTCTACCCACTGGATAAAAGCACTTGAATTTCACATAGGAACCTCAAACCTGACATGTCCAAATGTGAACTCGCTATCTTGCCCCCCTCAAATCTGCTCCTTTTTCCAGACTCCCTATATTTATAGAAGGTACCAATTATCTTCCAAGTAGTCTAATCCAGAACCTTGGTGTATAAGTCAGCTATTGCTATAATAATGCTACAAAACAAATTACCTCAAAACTCAGTGGCTTACAGTTAAAATATTCATTATCATACCTGTAGGTCTAAAAGCTAACTGCCATTTGATTGATTTTGTGTGAGCTTGGCGAGGCAGCTCTACTTCCCACTGCAGATCAAGTAGCTTGACTTGGGTTATTAGGTTGGGGCCAGGTTGACTCCACATGTGTACCCCAGAACCCAGGCTGATAAAGCAAATGGACACCCTGAACATTTTATTCAGATACCACATTATTAGAGTGTAAAACCAACCAAAACTGTAAAAGAACATGTAAAGCTCTTGCTCACGTTGCTCTGCTAGTGGTCCATCAGCCAAAGTGCGTTCCATAGCCAAATCCAGCACGAACAGGGATGGGAGTAATATCTTTTCTACGAATAGTTCAATCTAGGCAGGATCATTATTAACTATTCCTTCCCCTTATCCATACTCTACCACCACCTCTACCACTGTCTTTCCCAATCGATTACTAAGCCCTGTTCATTCAATTTTCTTAAAATTTCTAGAATCAGTGGTACAGGTCACCATCATGCCTTTGTCTGGATTTCTGCAACAGCTTCCTGCTGGCCTTCCTGGTTCCAGATCTGCCACCAATCTTACCTCTACACTAAAGCTAAAATGACTACTCAGAGTCTTTTATTTTTTTCATGAAGCAAGTACATATCTTTTACCTCCTGCTATGTGCCAATAACTATTCTCAACTCAAACCCATACCCTCATGGAGGTTACATTTTAGTGAGGGTAGAGTCAGGGAACAGGGAAATAGATTGGATAGATGGATGGATGGATGGATAGATAGATGGATGGATAGATAGATAGATAGACAGACAGACAGACAGACAGACAGATAACACAGTATATCAGATATTGGTGAATACCAAGAGAGCTGGGGACAGTGGGTAGAGACTGTTAAGAAAGAAGGAGGATTGACCTTATAAATATAGGGTAAACAAAGAAGGTCTGACTGAGAAGCAAGGGCTTAAAAGAAGTGAGGGGATGGGGATCTGGGAGCAAGATTGATTTTAGTGGAATGCCATTGCACGGAGACAAGGTGGGAGTGTACCTGGATGGAACACAGTGGGTGAGGGGTAAAGTCACAGAAGATGAGGTCAGACAGGGTCCAGAACCACACACAAAAAAAACTCTGATCCAGCTCCCCAGCTCAATAGCCTGATATAAATACTGATAAAATTCAAACTCCTTGATGTGAATTACAAGGCCTTCCTTGACCTTATCTTTATTTCCCTTTTTAATTCCAATTCTTACTTTTACATCCTGTGCTCAAGCTGTTTGGAATACCCTTCAGTTCTCTGAAGCTCCATTGCTCTACCTCAACTCAAAATCTCTGAATGTACCATTCCCTTAATCTGAAACACAAATCCACCCACCTCCCTCCCCATCAGAGCACTGCCTAGCTGACATTTCCTTTTGCTTCTGTTCTTGGTTCCTCTGGGAAACCATCCCTCCCTCCAAAGGCTTTGTTAGGTTTTCCTCCAATACGATGCCAACAGCACAGCGCTGGCCACCTCTCCTAGTCCTCATCACACTGCAACAATCACTGGCTTACTGTCTGAATTCCCTATTTCTCACTAGACTTTGGCTTCCTCACCATTGTATGGGATCCATCTTAAACAATATATACCATAGAGTGGATACTCGGTATATGTAGCATAAACAAATGAACAGAAATATGATTCTAATAAGGAAAGTACTGCACTCAAATTTGCTATAAGAGAATTATAAAGATTATCATAGTTAGTGACATCATCATTAATAACAGGGAACAGAGACTGGCTTTCAAATAGCCCAAGGCTGAGATTTAGCAAAAATGTACTATCTGCAAAGTGTGTATTTCCTCCCACCCTTTCTCCAGTCTGGTGCCCAACTGTCTCATTCCCACATGGACAGATAATCAAATATGGGTTAGATCATCTCCAATGCATTCGTGGAAAAGGTTTAAGAATTACGCCTCCATTTATATTTATATCTAAACAATCAGTTTTTTAAGATAAAAATCTTCTAAACTTAGAAGATTTGCTTATTAATCGTAGAGTTTCAGGCACTGATTTAAAAAAAAAATAGAAAAAGAGATACTTGGAGAAAGCAAGTCCTTTTTGGAAGCTTCCAAATTACACCCAATACGTGGTCACCTATGCTACCTATAGATATTA
Organism: Camelus dromedarius; assembly: GCF_036321535.1. NCBI lineage: Eukaryota > Metazoa > Chordata > Mammalia > Artiodactyla > Camelidae > Camelus > Camelus dromedarius. Next base: position 28,577,495 of record NC_087450.1, read on the forward strand.
AAAATAAATCCCTGAAATTCTTTCTGCCTTATACTTTATATAGCATTCATATACTCGACCGCCTTTGAACTTTGTAATGGGAATAATGGATCAATTTCATAGATGAGGAAGACAAAAGACTTAGGGAAGAGTATAACATGACAAACAATAGGTACAATGAAGCCAAAATTCAAACTAGAATTCAGTCTATGCTTTTTCAAGCAGAGAGAGAAGGAGAGAGAGAGAGAATGGAATTTAATAATGCTAATCTTAAATTAACTTAACTATCTGGAACATATGAATCTGTCATGTGCAATTTCATAATTTGGTCTTGGTTCCTGCATACTTCTCCTGGTGTGAATATTTTTTGTGTGTGTTAAGTGGAATTCTAGTGTTTGAAATGGAAAAATTCCGTGTACTGTGACTCCAAACATAAGCTGACTATTTTCAAAAGTGCTATACCAGTAATTAGACTCTGAAGCCTGACTGCCCAAGTTCAAAACCTGACTCCAAATTTTCCAACTCTGTGACCTTGGGCAAGTTACTTAACCTCTGCATGCCCTAATTCCTTTCTCTATAAAGTAAGGATACTAGCATATTTGTTCCGTAAGTTTGTTGTAAGGATTAAATGAGTTAACATCTTCAAAATAGTGCCTAAAATCATCCCTGATACACTGTAAGTATTTACAGAAGGATCAACTATTATTGTCTTCTGCTCAACTGAACAAATAACTGTTTCAACACTGAAGAAGAAATTCTTCATGTTGGAAATACTGAAAGAAGGTCCATTGATCATCAATGCAGCACATAATTCATTTCATGCTGTGCATTATGGACATGAGGCTGCCACTGCTAAAACTCAGGAAATGTACACGATTTTTTCACATTTTACTTAGGGGAAGAAACAGGCTTTTAAAAAAAAGTCACACTCTCTGGTTTTTTGTTCATCTTTGGAGGATCTTAGAATTGAAGGCCAAATCAGGATTTGAGCATTGAATTTGGGGTTAGACCTCATTCTAGAAATATATTGATTGCCATCTGGTTGGTAAAAGAATTTGTTTTAGTTGTAATACAAGAATGAAGAGACTTTTACAATTCCATTTGGTGAATATTTTAGGACTCCAAACAAGATGAAAATGACTCAACTGAAGAGACCCGGAAGTTTCCAAATGCCAAAGACCAGTTCAGCACAAAAAGCCTTAATTCTAAGAATGCAAGAGTTAATTTAGGTTTCATTTTCCGAGGAACAGAAGGTTCTTAATAAAGTTGCCTAGACAACAGCAGCTCAATCCCAGGGCAACCGCCCCTATGATTTCTCACCATCCTGCACCAGCTCGCACCAAGCCCATAAACAATTTCAAGGCCATTCAGGGCCCCTTGAATGACTGCTGGCTGCTGTTAGTAGACCCATGTGGCTGCAAACGCAAGGATCAACATATCCATTTCAGCCGATGCAAGGTGTGGGCAGGATGTAGGTCACCATGTAGCAGCTGGTGCTTATGAAGAATGTCATATGCAGGGTCAGCCACAGCTCCAGTTCCTCCCAGCACAGAAAAGGGAGGATGACCTCCATGGAAGAAGGCATTCTACAGGGCACAAGGGCCTCTCAAATAATTTTTACTTTTTTCTCTAAATCTTTTTGAGGGTTTTTTTTTTTTTTATAATGAGCACTTTGTTTTTCTAAATGTCTACAATTATGAACAGGAATATGTTTTATAGTTAGGAACTAATGACTGTTTTCCTATGTAGAGAGGTGCCAGTGGAAATACTATAAGGTATTTTTGAAACTGAAAAATTTGAATCCTATGTGTCTCCTTCATGGTATTTTATCACACTCATATTCAGTTGCTGGATTCTTCACTTAATGTCTTTCTTCCCTTCTAGACATCCAGACCCATGAAAGTGGAGGCTACACAGATGTCTTACACCAGCATGACTTCTATGACTGGCTTGGTGTCTTGCTCAGAGGTAGTACTCAAACCGTGATTACTGAATAAATGTACTGCCAGTTTTTCAGTTGTAAATGGTTTAAAACTACAGCCATTTATGATAATGTTACAAGTGATTTTGAAGAAAGTCCTTCTCTTAATTACATAGAGAATCATTTTGACAAGCCCTTTTGGTAAGGCAGATAAAAGACAATCATGAGGAAGAAGTAAACAGAAATAATACAGATGATAATGTTTCAGATTTAGATTGTAAGTGTTCTGTATAAAGTTAGTATATCTTTCAGTGGCTCTAAGCTAATGCAGATTATGTTGGAATAATGATAGAATAATGATAGATAGATAGATAGATAGATAGATAGATAGATAGATAGATAGATAGGAAGGACACATAATAGGAGATGTATATGTAATCTATACTTGCATAACAGATTATCTCAAAAAGCAGCTCAAAAACAACAAACATTTATTACCTTGTTTCTGTTGGTCAAGAATCGTTGGGGGGAGCAGTTTAGCTGGAAGGTTCTACCTCAGGCTCTCTCACAAGATTGCAGTTAAGCAGTGGCTAGAGTGACAGTCATCTAAAGGCTGTTTGATTGGGGCTGAAGTATCCACTTTCAAATGTATGTATGTGTATATGTGTGTGTGTGTGTGTATACACACACACACATACATATATATAAAATCATGTAACCACTACTACAATCAAAATACATGTATTTCCATCACCCTCTCAAATTCTTTCATGCCTCTTTAAAGTCAGTTCCTTCTCCCACTCCCAGCCACTGACAACCACTGATTCATCCTCTGTCTTGTCTCTGTAGTTTTGCCTTAAACTACATAGATATAAAATATTGATATGTAAATATAAATGAAATTATACAGTATCATACTATCTTTGCCTTGGGCTTCTTTCATTTCTTCCTTCCTTCCATTTCTTTCTTCCTTCCTTCCTTCCTTTCTTACTGAGTAGTATTCCATTGTATGGAACTTTATTCATTCACAAGTTGATAAGTACTTGGGATGTTTTTAGTTTTTGTCAATTATGACTCAAGACACTGTAGACATCCATGTTCAGACTTTTGTACGGACAGTTTCATTTCTGTCTGGTAAACACCTCGGAGTAGGATTGCTGTTGCATCGTATGGTAAGTGTAGATTTAACTTTATAAGAAACTGCCACGCCATTTTCCAAACTGGTGGTACCACTTTGCACTCCCACCAGTGATGCATCTGAGAGCCAGTGCTCCACAGCACTTGGCATTGTCAGCTGATGTTACTGGTTTTTTCATCTTAGACATGCTAGCAGGTATGCAGTGGCACTCATTGTGGGTTTTATTTGCATTTTTTTAATCACTGTAAGTTTTTGTACTTGTTTGCCATCCTTAACTCTTCTTTGTTAAAGGGTGCTTTTACCATTTTTCATTTGACTATTTGTCTTGATCAGAGGCAAAGAAGAAACTACAGCAAGAGGAGAGTCAAAGGCCAATCCTCTCTTTGCCTCTCTAGGAAGGTCCAGATGGGCCTGGCCAACCACAGTTGGACTGCATAACTGGTGTTGTGCACTGAGTATTAGGTAGGTCTTAGTAGCTTACCCTTGGGAAGCACAAACTCCCCAATGTTATCTGGGTCCCAAAGAGATATCTACACAACCTATGCTCACTGCAGCATTACTCATGTCAATTCAGATGTGGGGACAACCTAAATGCCCATTGACAAATGAAGCTTTAAGGCAAATGTGGTACTATATACAATGAGGTATTATTCAACCTTATAAAAGAAGGAAATCGTGCCATTTATGACAATGTGGATGAATCTAGAAGACATTATACTAAGGGACATAAGCAAGTCACAGAAAGACAAACACTGCATGATTTCACTCTGGAATCCAAAATAATCAAACTCATTAGAAACAGAGAGTAGAACTGTGGTTGGTATGAGCTGGGAGGTGAGGGGAAGAGGGAGATGTTGATCAAAGAATACAAAGTTTCTGTCATTCAAGATAAAGGAGTTCCAGAGGGCTCTTCTACAAAATAGGGCCTATGATTAATAATACTCTCTTGTACATTTTTAATTTTGCTAAGAGAGCAGGTCTCATGTTAAGTGCTCTTCCACAAAAGGAAAATAAAAATAAAAGCAAAAGAAGTGGGAGGAAATTTTTGGAGGTGATGAACACGTTTATAGCATTGATTGTGGTGATGAGTTCACATATGTATACTTCTCTCCAAGCACATGAAGTTGTATGCATTAAATATCTACAGCTTTTGTACATCAATTATGCCTCAATAAAATGGCTTAAAAAAAAGTAGGAGAAAAAAATGATAACCTAAGTACCAAAAAATGAAATCTAAGGTATTCCTGAAGAACTATATAGAGAAAATGGAGGAGAGAACAGTAACAAATAAATAAGAAAAGAAAAATTAGCTGAAATGAAGGTCATGAGTCTCCTGATTAAAAAAGGCCATTGAACACCAATTAGTCTACTTCTTGGCCCAGCGGTGAAAACTACCTGCTGAGTGACAGTAAAGTAGACAATAGGCAAAGTTGACTCCTGGGAAAATGGAGAGGGAGAAAAATGGAAGACTAGGTCTTGGGAAGTGTGTCGAGTTCTCTTCTTCACAACTGGCATCTTGGGGAAAATGGCTCCAAACCACCATGTCCCAGGGTTAACCTAGATCAACTAGTAAAAACAGGAAGGCTTTACAATAATGTGCAACTAGCCAGTAATCCAGACCTTGTAATTTCTGAAGTACTAGTTTTCCCCCCTAATCTGTTGTGGATTACCATGTGGTCCTGTTTTACCAGTCTGGTCTGCAGATCACACCCCTCCCCCAACCCCAGCCCACAGATGGAATGGAGCTGGTTTGGGCCAGCTCAGGAGAGCTGATGGTTAAATTTTCAGTATTTAGCATTACATTGGTGGCTCAAAATCAGCCAGGATGGGAGGATTTACACCACAGATCAGCAAATAAAACAAATCAAAGTGAGGTTTTCTGTTGTGGTGGTTAGCTTGTTTTTTCTAGATAGCCCGTTTACCTGCACACCACTACAAACAATTCACCATGTAAGTCTAAAAACCCACGAAATAATCTATACCCTGTTCAGTGAGATGAGAGCACCAATGAATCACTGAATGTTGCAGCAATACCAAATTTCTACAGAAGCGTCTAAACTTTTTCTCTCAATTTTTGTGCGTACCTGGTCTCAGACAGGTAACAAATGGTTAGCAGAGTGACCCTGATTTCTAGAACTCACACTGAGCAGCACTGCTGTGGAGTATGTACGTTCTGCCCCCAACCCTTAACTCAATTTCAACTCTCTTAATATATGTCTCTTTGTAGTTGCCATGTTATCACACTTAATAAAACTTTCACATGTGCTCAAGGTCAATTTGCCTAACAAGTTTTACTTTGAAAGTGTTTCTTAAAATTAAGACAATTAAATGAAATTTTTAAATAATGCTTAGGGAAGTCTCCAGCACACAGTAAGTGTTCAATAAATATATTTGGAGTAGATTATGAGCTGCTTGACGCAGAGACCTTGGGTTTTGCTTGGTTTTGTTTTTGTTTTATATGTATCTCCTTAACACTTCACAGGATGTTTGGCCCCTCATATGTGTCCAATATATGTATATTGAATAAACTAATAATGAGCTAACACATGATTGTAATGCTCATCCTCCTAAACTCAATGTAGACACCGTCTACATTGAAAACAAAGCCATAAAGGATGTTAGAATACTGGGATTTTGCAGCCTTCAACATGCACAGATCCATTCTGAGCACTTCCCCTGGTCCAAGAAAGACAACAATTTTTGAATTTAGCCCCATGATTTGATGAAAAATGAACAATATAAGGATTTGTATTTAACTCAAATCTGAACTGACAAGTAGTCTTATTTGGCACTTTGGTTTTTCTAAAGGTGGATGAGGTGTGCAGGTACACAGTGGAAAGGGACAGGGGCCCCAATCATCTCATCTGCTAAGTGAGAAAACTGGAGATTTTCCTGACATCTCTTAAATTCTACCATTTTGTGTGGTTAACCAATTGATTGTGCAGAAAAACTCTTGCCTAAGAATAAAATTAGCTGTGCTCTGGGCAGTGAAGAAGTAAAAAAATCAGACTTTGATTATTTGCTTGTTTGTTTGTTTGAAAAGAGAAAATGGATTCAATTTGCTGGTTTCCAATTGTTGTCAGGAAAGACTTCAGAGAGGCAGGGCTTACTTGACAAGCCTGACTCGAAGTCTGTGGGTGCTGAGCATCTGGTGTTGCTCTCTCTTTTACCTTCTCTGCCTGCCATCTATCACGAGATTCAGGAAGCAGGACATATCTGTAAAAAATATTTAGGGCTAGACAATTCAATGGCAACTGATGAACCATGTAATAATATCTGTATTTCCCTATTAAGATTTTGTCATATCTAATTGATGCACAGAATCCTAATAGAATGTAGTCAGAGGAATGCCATTCATCAAATTCAGGAGAGCCAAGAATTTGGCTTACAATTCATATTTTAAAGCCATGGTTCTTAATCTCTTTGATGAAATCCATGGGCCCTTTAACAAAAGGTATTTAATCCCAAACTTTTGCATTAAATTTAAGATGGTTCATAACCCCTGAATTTAAACAGGTGACTCAGATAAGAACCCTGTATTTGGCTGACTTAGGAGAGCCTGGGGTGATTTCTATATCAGTGCTCCTTGTGTGGGTGAGGAGTTTGAACTAAAGCAGGATTGATTTCTAGGTGCACAAAGAGATTGGTAGACTAGAGTAGAAACAGGGCCTCCTGCAGACCTGGGAAAGCCAGCCTCAGAGGCAGGGTGGTTTGTGAGACTATCCACCTGGGAGAGAGTTAAGAACCCTGGGATGTAATTCTGCTTACAGTGATGTCATAGGATTTCCTTTGTGCTTTTGGTGTCTCATCTTAACAAGGATGGAAATGATTCAAGAATTTAGACATTCTTTTAACTCTAAAATTCTATTATTTGGAGGCACAAGATAAAGAGTATACAAAAGACTCATAATGGAGAAAAATATTATGCCAATATGAACCTTTGCAAAGTTGGCCTGATAGCTAAATTTTGTATTCAGCATCACTGTTACTGGGTGAGAACCAGTCCTCACATTTTTCCCCCTAGAAGAACATTACTTCTATCTCTTCCAGCAGTCATTATAATCTCAATTTAGGAAAACAAACAAACAAACAATAGTAACTTTATATGGTTTATCTAGGATTCAAACTGCCTTGGATGAAACTGAGAAAGAAAAAAGCAACATAAACTTCCCAGTTTAAGAAGCCTGTAGTAAGTCCAGAGCCAACACACAGGCCAGCCCAGACAGAGTCAAAGTAGCTTGTTTGAAATGCAGTGTGCATAAAGATGACCACTAATTTGTGCTTTTCTAACTTGGCTCTTTGATTTGAACTTCCGGATTTAGAACTAGATCTGCTTTTCTGTCTTCTAGCCTTCACTCCAGCCGCAACCTCCAAATCAAAAGTTCCATGTTCCAGAGGTATGGTTGAAGGAAAATTGTTGGGTAGGTATCAGCCAATCAGAAAGAAAACTTTGTAACAGTTCCCCCAGCAGAAAATAAAACAAAGGTTTTGAACTTTTCTGTAACTGTGTAAGGAATCAGGCAAACTTACTCACATCTGGTGGCCTCTATAAAAGATGACACCAGGGTGAAAAATAAGAAGGTACTTACGTAATTGCTTTGAAGTTCTATCCAGCTGTGGGTTTGTACAGACCTCACCGCTATAAGCACTTACTTACTTACTTTCCAAGTAAAGTCCCTGGAAAATAAGTATATCAATTAAATTTGTCTACCAGCTACCCAGACTCATGATCTATCCTGATCTTTAACCTTACCCAGCCCTTCTGGGACATGGTAACCAGGACTGGCTCTCCCCGTATCATTACTAAATACCAGTGTTACCCTCTCCAAGGGTATGTTTGCTTCTATAGATCCATCTTTGAAAACGAGAATATGGGGGAAAATGTTACTTTTCATCTACTGTTTACCAAGCACTGCCGTATACATTACCTCATTTAATCTTCACAGCATCCCAAAAATATAATGGCATATAGGAAACTGAAGTCCCAGTGAGACTAAACTACTTGTCCAAATTTTCTTATTTATTAAATTAAGGAACAAATATTCAAACCTATTCATTCTAACTACAAGTACACACTTCCTCCTTCTGGATCCAAATACTTCCCTATATTATTGGGGCTTCCATTTGCAAAAGGCACACTCAAGGAATCTTTAAAAGGTGACACTTTAATAAAGGGATTTGAATTTAGGATCCAAAATAGCTTTGGGTACTTGTTTTCTCCATCTCTCCCAGTATTCATGAGTTCCCTCATTGAATGGCTTCTCAATGGGTGTCTCCTCTCAACCAGAAAATCTTCTAAAATTCTCCCATCGAAATTCTATAGGCACCTGACCTAATTAGCTAGCTAGTAACCCAAACTATCATTCTTATAATGACCTTCGCACCAGGACACTTATTGACTTATTGATTAGCTTATGGGTGGGGTCCCTTTGGGGAAGTATCCACTCTTGGTCCAATAAGTGGCAGCCCCAACCCCCAACCCCAGCAAAGTTTCTTATCTTAGGCAGGGACCGTGGGTGGAATTGTTTCAGCCAAAAACGCATACTGGACACAGAGAGCAACAGCCACCATGCCTGTGTACACTAAAGCTTTGTTAGAGACACAAGAAACCAGCTAGAGGAAGACAGGGCATCTGATGCCCCTGTGTCCCCTGAAATCACATATGTGCACAGCTAACCATCTCTGTGAGCGCTTCCAGGCAGTCTGTTTATGTAAGTAGGTTAATGGATGACCTCACACCCCTTGTCTTTGCTATATTCTGCTTTTTCCTCACCCTAGAGCCCTTTAAATCATCTATGCACTTAAAGCACATTCACCATATCCATAACATAGACATTTTTTATGTATGAGCTATTAAAGCATAATATATAAGAATTAATCCTAAAAAAACCTTTTATTGATTTCTTTGTTGCCATAGGGTGTCGTTGTTGTTTTAAACTAATATGCTTACATAGTCTTTGCCTGAAAGCTGTCTTTGATTCATTTTGCTCTGAGAAGTAAACCCTCTCTTATAATCTAATGAATACCATAAATCTAACATGCTAATGATTGGATCTTTATCTTGATAAACTACAACATTTTAAGAAATTAGATCAAAACCTGTGATTCTGCTAGATTGATAAATGGACAGTTTATCTTTTCAAATGCTTCCAACTGACTCATTTCTCCCTGAAATTATATTATTCTGACTCTAAATGCTCCCCCTTTAAAAGTGGCATTCCACTATCTCACATGTGTGTGAGGTGTTCTAACATGGGCAGGTAAGTGTGCCTATATAGGTGCCACATGGCCACTGTAAATCTCCACATCTTTGTCCCTACCATGTACCAGAAGTAGCTGGAGTTGCATTTGCTTCTATATGGTTCTCCATGATTCTTCTTTTCTTCTTTCTCTTTTCTGTCTCTGTTGACCCTTGAATTTGGGATCTACCCTGATTCCTTCCATATTTTGGTCATATAAACACAAACATATATGCTGTGCCACACTTCCCTCCACACACACACCTCTCCCGTAAAGAGAAGGCATTGAATACCATGGCTGTCCTTAATAATGAGGACCCATGAGATCTCAGCGGCCTCCCAGAGAGGTGGTGGCTTGCTGTGGTGCAATGTTCTGCAAATTGTGATCTTGGTCTTTGAGGTCTACAGCACTACCCCCGATACTTCAAAGGGGGGAATCCCGAGCAGAAAGGACTCACTCTCTCACTTATCCCCACATAGAATGAGAGTTAAAAAAAAAAAAAAAAACTTTTTAAAATAGGAATTTATCTTAGGATGCTTTCCCAGAACCAGACTCTGAAATGGAGATTTCATGTAAAGTAAAGCGCAAGCAAAGTGTTTCCAGCCTGATGCATGTCCTTCAAAGAAAGCCCTAGGTGTGAGTTGTTAGGGAAAGAGCCCTCTAGCAAGGGAAGGTGCAGAAATGGTAAAAGGGACCCAAGGGATCCATGCACAGCAGCAATGGTTCCTTCATAGGCTTCCACCCTGTTAAATCCGCAGATAGATGCAGCCCTCATTTCACTTTATTTCTCAGAGATATTCCAACTGACCACTTCCATTTTGAAACAGTCTTTTCCACTGGCTTCTTCTGTAACATTGTTGTCTCTCCATCTTTTTCCTGCTCTCGTCCATGCATTTTGCAAGCTCATCTAACTCTACTCTGACCATTCATTTTGGAGTTCCACAAGGCTTTGTTCTGGGCACTCTTCCTTCCTTATACTTGTTTCTCTTTGATCACATCCCATGGGTTTAAATTTCTCTCATAGGCAGATGTTTTAAATGTTGATCTATCCAAACCAGACCGTCACCTTAATTTCCAGATATATGGTGACTAAAATTGTCCTCTTTTATTCTTATATCATAAACCAAATATATCCCCAAATCATGATCATCCTCTGAGAATCATAAATCTTTCCTATCTTCTCAGTGCCGCCACCATCCGTCAGTCTATGAAACTCTGAAATAATGCTATTTCTAAACATTCTCCTATCCTGCTCACCTACCTCCTAAATACATCTCAGACCTATCCTCTTCAACATCTATAAAACTACCTCCATAGTCCAAACTTCCATAATCCCCTGCAGTACTATTTACTAGCCTATTAACTGGTTCAACTCCTTCTCTCACCAATCCAGTGTTTCTTCCCCAGTAGACTGCAATCTCTATGAAGCCAGACACCATGCTTACCTTGTTTCATTAGATAAACTTTGTATTTTAAAACCATTTAAATTTACAGAAAATTGCAAAGACAGGACAAAGAATTCCCATAAACTCTTCACGCAGTTTCTACTATTATTAACATTTTACATTAGAATGGTAATTTTTTTTCAATGAATGAACCCATATTGATACATTATCTTTAAAGTCCATGGTTTATTCGTATTTTCTTTGTTTTTACTAACATCATTTTTCCATTCTAGTGTACCTTCCAGGATATCACATGACATTTAGTCATGATGTCACCTTAGACACTTTTTGGCTGTGACAATTTCTCCAACTTTCCTTATTTTAGTGACCTTGATGGTTTTGAGGATTACTTGTCAGGTATTTTGTAAAATATCTTTCAGTTGGGATTTGTTTCAAGTTTCTAATATGATTACACTGGGGTTATGGGTTTTGGTGGGGGAGGAAACCCATAAAGGTGGAGTTATTTGCATCCCATCAAATCAACGCTACGTATTACCCATATGACTTACGACAGTTGATGTTGACCTGGATCACCTTGACTAAGGACCTTGTATCAAATTTCTGAACTGAACTCTAAAGTCATTCTTGTCTCCCCTTTTCTATGCTGTACTCTTTGGAAGGAAGCCACAACGTATAGCTCACACTTAAGGATCAGAGAGTTATGCTCCATCTCTTTGAGGGTGGGGTAGCTATGTAGCTGTTTGGAATTCATCCACTCAGGAGATGTCTCCTCTCATTTATTTATTCATCTATTTATATTAGTATGGACTCATGGACAGTTATTTTACACTTAGGGTTATAATCCAATACTACTTTATTGTTACTCCATGTTTCCATCTTTGGCCACTGGGAGCTCTTTCAAGTTCCTGTGTCCCTTTGACAGTATCTCCACCACTGTGTTTTTTTCCCCTTTGAGCACTTCCATATTTCCAGGCACTACAAGACCTATGCTTATCTTGCATATTTTCTGCCCCACTCCTAGTATCAGCTATTTCTCCAAGAAGCCCTGCTTTCTTTTATTGTGGCACGGTATTAGAAAAAAAAGATCTGAGAGCTAGATGTGCTCATTGTGCCTGAAATATCCTTATTTGAGGACGTTTCCACTGGGAGAGCAAGGGGTTATGTGTGTGTATACTAACTAGTGTATATACACATATCTATAGACATTTTTATATTTATACTATCTATCTATCTATCTATCCATCTATCCATCTAGATATAGATCCATCTGTACTGATAGTAAGTGAAACTTGAGTTCATACTGATGTCTCCAACTCTCATCTACTACGGCATGGATCATTATAGAATTCTCCTCATGCAGATCTGTAAACTCCCACCACCTATCATCCATTTAGTACTTAATTCTTCCATTTCAGCATACTTGCAGAGAATTATCCGTATTTTTAACCCATGCTAGAGTACAGTGCTTATGCGCAGTTTCTTTTGCCTTCAGTTTTACAGACTCCACTCATTTCCCAAGTTACTTAGGGCAGCACCTGTATCTCCCACCCACCATGAGGACGTTTTTCTCATTATTCTCACTACAGATTGACACCATCCTTACCATAGCGTAAGGGACCAACAGGTAATTGCTGAGTGGTTGCAAGAATGAAAGTATTTAATTTGAAAACTTTCAATTGCTTAAGAGAAAGGAAGAAGGAGGAGGAGGAGGAAGAGGAGGAGGGAGAAGAGGGGAAGGAGAAAGAAGACAAAGCAGAGTGAATTCCCACTCCACCACTAATTATGATTCAATCACTGTCATAATATTATAAACAGAGAGGCTAGGCTGCTACATGGTGATAGGTCAGTAGGCTTAAAAACTGGGGAAATGGGACATAAACATGGATATTTTCAGTAACTACTTCTGCTATAGTTATTTCTTACTCATTTGGACTATTATTTAAATATCTGTGCAATAATAATAGAATTCAGCTTATCCTAAGTATACTGCTCTGTGATCTCAGGCAAGTTATTTAACCATGCTTAGCCTTGGTTTGGGGGTTTCTTTAAGGCTTAAACCACCAATGTTCTGAGCAGGCTTTGAGAATGTCTTCTCGAGATGAATGTGACTGTATGCTACTTATTTCCAAATGCACAGCCCAAGTCCCTCTTTCCCGAGTAAGTTATTTGCAGAAACTTAGTTTGCTCTTCCTACCCAAAAATGGTCTCAAGTCATGCTTTCCCTACTAATGTCTCTTGTTGCATGTTCCTTTCATAATTAAAACAGATTTTCATTTCACACGGTGACCTCTGGTATGAGTGACAAAGCAACTAACCTGGAAGCAAAGTTTGCCCTCTCCCTCTGTCAGGCACTGGCGCTGGGTGCTTTAAAGGCATCATGCTTAGTCCTGCTGCCAACTCTCTGATTTGCTTGCGGATGTCATCACCATTTTCAGATGGAAAGAAACCACGAACACACATCCACACATGTAAACTAGCTACAGAGACCTTTTGTAAATTGCCCACCAGGTAGATGGCAGTGCACAATTCTGAATACCTGACTCTGAAACCCAAGCTTTTGACTGCTTAGACCTGTCCTTTGAGATAGGTGACGATTTACATCAAAAGTGTTAATAACTAGAAGGGGCATGGAGCCAAGGTTATAGAGCTGGTGTGTGACACGGCAAAACGACACTAGGAGCACAGTGGATATCGGACACTGTAATGTCACATACTGTAAGGGAAACCGCTATTAGTATTTCGATATTTTAAGAGAGGAAGATAAGACTTACAAGTCTAAGAGACTTGCCAAAGCTGGCTCTGACTCCTATCCAGGTAGCTTCCTGTGGCCCAGATGCCAACCTCAGAATTACCTGGAAAAGTCTATTTGAAACAGGTTGTAATGCAGTAGATCTAAATCTGCATGGGCCTAAAGACCTACATTTTTAAAAGGTCCCCACCAGGTGACTCTGATGTATTTCCAAGTATACAAGCATCATGCACACTTAGATTTTCCTGATAGAGAGGTCAGCCACATTTATAATAGTAAAATGCCAGGCCAGTGTCGGTTCCTCAACTTAGTCGCCTACTTAAAAGTACTAGGTATCCATCTCTCTCTTCTCTGCAAACTCGAACAGCTTCCGAAACCCACACATACCTTGGGTGACAAGAACACTCGCTTTCCAAACAAGATCCCAGCCCCTTACTTTAATCTGAGGCAACAGAGAGGCAGAGGATGCCCTGGGCCTGGCCCTCAGGCTCTTGGTATCAGTGCCCTGTCTGTAGGGTTCTTGTAGACAAACCAGTGTTTTGTTTTGTTTTTTTCTTTTTAAAGCTGAGATAGATTATGAAGGCTTGCTTGGTAGTGATCTCTTTACCCTACTCCTTACGCTGCCCTCCCCTGCCACCTACCATGTTTTCTTCCTTTCACTTCATCCGTCCTGACCTCAGCAAAGTCACTTCAAGCAGTCATTTTTCTCTTTCATCAAAATACTCCCTACCCGAGAGGTATTTATAACCTAGCTTTTCTTTACTCTCAGCTTTTCACCATCCATTTATTCAGTAAATCAAAAAATATATTTTGAGTACCTGTTATGTTCCAGGTGTTATTTTAAGAGCTGGGAAGATAAACCAAACCCTACAGTGTTACAGTGCTCACACACACACACACACACACACACACACACACACACACAAAAACATACACACATTTGCTTTGGCCATGGCATCTCAGTAAGAAGTCCCACATATACAGAGTTCCATTTTCTGGACCTTTCCTGAATTCTGCCCTTTCCCCTCCATCTAAACTAACCCATGGTGGGTCTTATCTCCCACTGGAAGATAAGCCAATCAAATGGATTAATCCCAGCTATGGTATCAATTACTGATAATGAAGTACTAAGTCAGTACTCCAGGATAACTCACATTTCATAATCAATTCCTCTTATCCAAATTGCCTGCACTCTGATAAAATACGGAGTGCACTTTGCATCCAGGGGAGACTCAACCCTCCTCAAACCACCATGACATGCAGCCAGCTCCTTCATTCCCCAGATGCATGGAAATTCGTATCTGCAAGCATCTTGTTCCTCCCAACCTAGAAATCACAAAGTTGATGGCTCTACTCTGACTCATCATATGTAGTTTCACCTAGTTTATATTTCCGCATAAATTTGGAGCTATTTTAATGTGCTTTTTCTGCAGTTTTTCCTTACAGTTTTCCCCCTGTCCTTCTGGTTAGATAACTCATCCATGCATTCAAGTGTGGATCTGGAAAACAGAAATTGCAGAAGGGTTTTTTTCTTCCTGACTCTGCAATAGGATACAAAAACAGGGCACTGACCTCACTGACTCTGGCATAAACCCAGCCAGGAAGAAATTTTGTTAAAGGAATGCCCCCTACCAACTTTCCAGAGACAACAGCTTCCTACCTCGTTGTGAGTATGTTTTTCAGATTTATTCCTAAGAACAGGACCCCATAGGACATCAAGAGTAAAAACTGCAGACCATCTCAGAGGGAATGGGAGTAGGAATGCCAACAACAGGGATAGAAGAGTCCTACAAGGAGATGGTGTGTGATCAAGGCAAATTTTAGGCTGCCTGTCATTACGCTCTGCAGTATAAAAGGCAAAGTGACCTGCAAGGCTGCACAGGATCTGCCCACTCCACCTCCAGTTACCTCTCTGCCCCCATCTCTCTCACCCTCCTGCTCGTCCACTCTGGCCTTCCGGGTTCCTCCAGGGGAGACGGCATGCACTTTGCACATGCTGTTCTTGCTGCCAGAGGTTTTCTTTACCAGTTGCAACCCTGTCCCACCCCAGCACTCTCTAGCCTCCATCCTTCTTTATTACTTTCCATTACAGCCATCTCCCTCTAACTCAGTGTCTGTGCATTTTACTTATAGCTTGTGTATTTTCAGTCTCAACTCATAGGTTGAGATTGAAACTCATAATTCCATGGGGAGAGGGATTTTGCCTGTTTTGTTTAATGCTTTTTCACTAACAATTAGAACAGTGCTCAGCACCAAGGACACACTCAATATGAATTTGCGGAATAAACTAACAGGTTTGCTGTGACTGGCCCTGCAACTATGATTATGTTAAAAAACAACAACAACAACACTTAATTCAGTGTTTCTATTCTGGTGCTAACAGATGTGAACAATGCCATATGGACAGGGCATTGGCTGACATTGAATCATATTGTAAAAAAAAATTTATTCTCTTTCCATTTCTTCTGATTACATAAAGAATAAGACTCTTCTGGGACTAAAATGTCATGAACACTTAATGGTTTCCTTTAGTAAGCTAAAAAAAAAAAAAGGTCAAGCCTCAGGCTTAAATGCTTAGATCCTTGGTAGGCAGCTGAATCTGGCTGAAATTTAATAACAAAAAAAAGTTTTTTTTTAAAGTATTTATTTAGTTATTTTATTTAGTTAGTTATTCTAAAGTAGCTGTTTTCCATATTTTTTAATTTTTTAATTTTTTAACATTTTTAAGTTGAGTTATAGTCATTTTACAATGTTGTGTCAATTTCCAGTGGAGAGCACAATTTTTCAGTTATACATGAACATACATATATTCATTGTCACATTTTTTTTTTTCTGTGAGCTACCACAACAAGATCTTGTAGATATTTCCCTGTGCTATACAGTATAATCTTGTTTATGCCTGTCAGTATCTACAAATTTTTAATTCCTAGTCTGTCCCTTCCCACTCCCTATCCCCTGGCAACCACAAGTTTATATCCTATGTCTATGAGTCTATTTCTGTTTTGTATTTATGTTCTTTCTTTTTTTTTTTTTTTAAGATTCCACATATAAGCAAGCTCATATGGTCTTTTTCCTTCTCTTTCTGGCTTACTTCACTTAGAACGACATTTTCCAGGGACATCCATGTTGCTGCAAATGGCGTTATGTTGTCGTTTTCTATGGCTGGATAATATTCCATTGTATAAATATACCACATCTTCTTTATCCAGTCACCTGTCAATGGACATGTCTTGACTATTGTAAATAGTGCTGCTATGAACATTGGAGTGCAGGTGTCTTTCTGAAGTAGGGTTCCTTCTGGGTATATGCCCATGAGTGGGATTCCTGAGTCATCTGGTAAGTCTATTCCTAGTCTTTTGAGGAATCTCTATACTGTTTTCCACAGTGGCTGAACCAAACTGCATTCTCACCAGCAGTGTAGAAGGGTTCCCTTTTCTCCACAGCCTCTCCAGCATTTGTCATTTGTGGACTGCTGAATGATGGCCATTCTGACTGGTGTGAGGTGATACCTCATTGTAGTTTTGATTTGCATTTCTCTGATAATTAGTGATATTGAGCATTTTTTCATGTGCCTATTGATCATTTGTATTTCTTCCTTGGAAAATTGCTTGTTTAGGTCTTCTGCCCATTTTTGGATTGGGTTGTTTGTTTTTTTCTTATTAAGTCATATGAGCTCCTTATATATTCTGGAGATCAAGCCTTTGTCAGTTTCATCTTTTGCAAAAATTTTCTCCCATTCTGTAGGTTGTTGTTTTGTTTTGTTTATGGTTTACTTTGCTGTGCAGAAGCTTGTAAGTTTAATTAGGTCCCATTTGTTTATTATTGCTTTTATTTCTATTGCTTGGGTAGACTGCCCTAGGAGAACATTTTTGAGATGTATGTGAGATAATGTTTTGCCTATGTTTTCTTCTAGGAGGTTTGTTTCCATTTTTTAAATTTAATTTTTATTGTCAAGTAATACAGTGATAAAATTTCTCTCCTTAAATTTTCATTTATGGAAAGAAAATAAGAACAAAAGAGAGAAAGAAAGAAAAAGGGGAAGGAGGGAAAAAAGGGAGAGAGAAAGGAAGAATGAAAGAAAAAGAAATAGAGATTGATTGACTTACAGAAACAGTTTTAGGTGGTGCATAGATTCTGCAAAAAAAAAAAAAAAATTGGTAAAGATGGTATAGCAATCATTAGGGCTTTGAAAACACTTTCCCTATTGAATATACATAATCTTATCCCTGGGAGGACACAGGAGGCATGTCCTTCAGAAACTGATCTCTGCTAGCAGTAGCAACCCAGAACCCCAGCTGAACACGCAGTGCACGGGCACTTCTTCCAAATGAATGGTCTGAGATAGCTCCTGGGTGCCAACCAGGTCCTGGGAAGGCTACATGGAAAGAAAAGCAAGCATTAAAAGGAGACAAAATTTTTGTCTCTTCTCAGTATCCTATGTTAGGTTGCAATGGATGTTTTTAGAAAATGGTAAAAATAGAGTAGAACTGTGCACATCCAGGGGGCTGCTTCAAGGAGAGCCCCAGAGGATGGCATGTCACGTCACCATGCAGTGAACGACATCATCTTGTGTGTTTCATCCCCTCCATGGTCTGTACAAGAACGCTGACAGGCCCCTGGTCCTGCCTGACCTCATCTTACCCTCTGAATGCAGCACAGCAACTTGCTGATTGCCGAGTCCCCCCACCCCCCCGGCCGGAGACACAGACAGACTGCATCTTCGACTAGGAGCACTTGTCATTTTGAAAAAATAAAGCCACAGACATATTTGTACCATAAAGATATAACAACAAGAACAAACCACATCCTTCTTATCTTTCATTGCGTATTTGAATGCAATTTATTTTCATTTTTATATTTTAAGGGGAAACTGTTGGAGATTTGATGGTTAGAATAGAAATGAAGTATAAAACATATTGCTTTTTTTTTTTGTTTCCTTCACCACAGAGCTGGAGGGATAAATGTATTTGCCTTCAGATCTGAAATTTGTATTCTCTACTATCTGGGAAGAAAATACAGGATAATGTCCATTCTGCTGCCTTTTTCCTCATTTTGTTTATCCTTGCAAGTAGAATTTTGAAGAAAAATGAAACTCATTAATCTTTAGTAATTTATTTCTCCCCCGTTTAAGTCCTTTAAAAGGCATATTACTGTAAGTGACCTTGTATTTCTTTTAAAAATCTGAATCCTTCTTGGTCCTTTTAAAGCTGAACAAGTCACTGAGCTTAGTTCAGTCTCATAGGATTATTCCTCATCCTCCTTTCCACCTGTGCTCCAAGGAGAACTTTTGCATTCCTGGGAGAATCCCCACGTGGGAAGGAGGCAATGGGTCTGGAAGCCACAGATACCCAAGGTTCACCTTCCCCATGGGGTCTCTTGATAAGGACTTCTTATAGGACAAGTAACATCTCCTGTGCATGATGAGGTATGACTCTGTTAAGGAAATCTGTGGTTTTCCTTACAACCACCATGTCAACCGCAAATTAAACCAGGTGTATCTTTTGTCAGTCTTAAATATCCAAGGATATTGGCGATGACTGAGAATTAAGTTTTGAAAGGAAAAGAAGATCATTGATTTAAAATTAGAATAAAGCAAATAGGAATTGATAAGAATGTGGGAAGATGGCTGACCTGGGCTCTGACAGCCTCTTCAAGTCTCCTCTGACCTTTAGCCTGTGTATAAACTTGGCCCTGGTTAACCCAACCAAATACTGAGTTCCCTTAGTGAATTGCAAGGTCAGGATACAATCCAATGTCTATTCCCTCAAACAGCCTTCCCATGCCATTCTTGACAATATTCATTTACTCATATCCTCCACCAGATAGAGTAATACCATATTGCCCCACTGTATTCTTTCCTTTTCTATTTGGCATTCCATAACATTCTGTTTGGAAATAATTATTTATATGTTTCCCCTTTCCTTCTTACTATCTAGAGGTTCTATCTATATTCTTTAGCAATCCATCCTCCGATAGAGAGCCCATATGCCACAGAACAGGAATACTGACATTTTGTAGGGGTCTATCCTGCACTGTAACATGTTTAGCAGCATCTCTGGTCTCTACTCACTAGATGAAGCAACTGACCCATTGTTGTGATCATTAAAAAAATAAAATAAAATGTATCCAGAGCTTGGAGAAAACTGCCCTGGTTGAAAACCACTGCCTTGGGGGAAGCCAATCTTCCTTCTAGCTCTCCTAGCTCCACTGATGGGACTAATTTTCTAAAAGTAAATCTCATCACTTTGCCAGTGATTGT
Source organism: Camelus dromedarius (assembly GCF_036321535.1). Taxonomy (NCBI): domain Eukaryota; kingdom Metazoa; phylum Chordata; class Mammalia; order Artiodactyla; family Camelidae; genus Camelus; species Camelus dromedarius. The sequence goes on from NC_087450.1 coordinate 28,597,187, forward strand.
TTCAGGAAAGAGCATGTGATCACATTTGGGCCAATAAGACCGGAGTTGAGGTCTACTGCATTTTTTCTGGGAAAGTTCTTTATTCCAAGAGAGGCTTTGAAGACAATCATCACTCTCGCCTTCTGAGCATCATTAGGTAAAGGTGGGATGGGAACTGCTGCAGCCACCTTGCTACTAGTCTGAGGACAAATATAATACACAGGGTAGAACAGCAGAGCTTCCCAAGAGACTCCTGGAGAAAAGCAGACAGAGCCACTGGATTAAGTCTTCTGGGTATGTGAGAGAATCAATTTCCTAACTGCTTAAATTAGTTTCTGATGGGATTTCTCTCCTTCCCTTCCTTTCTCGCCTTCCTTCCTTCTGTTCCTTCCTTCCCCTATGTCTCATGGTAGACCTGGGATATAAATGGACGGGTTGTGACACTAGCTCATAGGGTATTCACATACTTAATTTCACTGAGTACTGACCCATTTTTTCTCTGGAATAGATCCTGCAATCAAAACTTCCACAGCAGTTTACAAGCATTTCTATTTACCTATATGCTCAATAACTCTTGCTATTTTTCACCTTTCTTATTTTTTTTCTAATATGATCCTTGTAACATGGTATCTAATTGGTTTAATTTGTATTTCTGAGGACATTGATGAAGGTGAATACTGGCTTATATATTTAAAATTATACCTACTTCAGGGAATTGTCATTAGTGCTTCAAAAATTAATATATATGAAACATAATTTGGGGGAATATAGTATTGGCTATTACTATTATAGTCAATATTTTCATCATCATTATTATATATTAGCCATTCAATCTCTTTTTGTGAATTGTTAGTACGTTTTCCCAAAAATTGTATTAGGTTTCCTGTAGTTTACTTATTCCTAGTGTTCTTTTATATCATAGATTGTGGGGGAATATTAGGGTTTTCTACAACCATGTGACCAGTGAATACAGATAATTTACTTCTTCTGTTCCAAGTTGGATGACTTTTATTTCTTTTTCTTGTCTAATTGCTCTGGTAAGAACTTTCAGTACTATGTTGAATTGAAGTGGTTAAAGAGAGCATCTTTGAATTTTTCTTGATCTTAAAGAAAAAGCTTTCTTTCTTTCCCAGGGTTTGCTTTTCGTTCTGTTTGATTGTTGTGGGATGTGTCTGTGCCAAGAATCAGCCTGAGGTGTAAACTTCCAGTCTTCTCAGGTCTTTTTTGAGCCTATGCCTTTATTTGGGATGTGAAATGACTTTCTAATTTCTCCTGTGCATGCAGTTGGTTTTGAATTTCCTACTCTTTCTATGTCTGGTCCCCAAAAGAAGGAAAAGGGGGAAACAAAGGTGAAAACCCCCCACAGGTCCTGGTCGTTAAATTCCCTGGAAGCCACTTGAGCCAAAGGGTCTATGGCAATAGCAGAAGGGAGCTGCAGCAATGGCAGCCTGCCTCCGTATCTGCCCCTTGACAATCACAAGTAGCGATCAGTAATCAGAACTCAGAGCCCCAATATTTGTAGAACAAGGTCCTTATTGCCCAACCTGGCTCCCACAGCTGGGTGCGAGCTGATCCAGGAATGCAAGAATGGCTCCCTGACCCTGAGCTGGAGGACGGGATGGTTAGCTGCTACCCTATAAAGAGCTGAGATTGGTCACAATTGATCACGATTTGCTGCCCAAGTCTTCTGGAAGCTGCAAGGCTTCAAACAGACTCCAGAGTTTCAAAATAGTTACATCAGACACATTCTGCCAGTATGACTGCTGTCTAGGTATGGGAGACAGATTCCTGGCACTTTGTGTCCCATCATCTTCCCTGATGTGTAAGGCTTACATTTCAAAAACATAATTCATTTTTCTGCTTTTTTGTACCTCAGATGCAGAGATTTTGATTAATTACAATTCTTGGTTCGTAATACATTATAACTATCTTTCTTTGCATGACCCTTTTTTACTTGATGGTTTATCTTTTTGATTTATTTATATATTCTCTTATTTACGTATAATATAGTGGACACTTTGGAGCCCTCCATCCAGTGCAAGAACTAGAAAATTATCCATAACTTACATCTTTTGATAGCTTCTTTTTTTTATTCCTTATTATGTGGTTAATATGTTATCAATTCCTATGAATATTACAAATATAATTTAAAAGAATACATTTTCTGTGTTTACTGACTTTAGATTTTACATTTAGCTTTTAAATTGAATTAATTGTGTTATTCAAATGTTATTTATCTTAACTTAACTTTTTCTCTCCTTGAACTGTCACCAAGGAGAATGTTTTAAAATCTGTAATTACAATTTCTGGTTGATCTATCCCCCCATAATTTTGTCAATTGTCACTTTATCTTTGAGTCTGGGGGGGGGGGGGGCTACATGTTTTATTATTCCAATTTTCCACTTACAAGCATATATAGTAGATATATTCTGGTCTCTATCTATATAACAGATAATTTCCCTTTATCTAATTTTGTCAGAATTATTTCATTTCTGATTTGCTCGGTATACCTTTTCCATTCTTACACTCTCCCACTTTCTAAGTATGTTCATATTCAACACGTTGCAGTATCTTTGACATTTATTAAAATCATACAGTCCATAGTTCCCTATTCACGATTCAAAAATTCAAAAATCTCTGAAAACTGAGAGCTTTTTCATAACTTATTCAAGAGCAACACTGAGTGACCCTAACTCTACATGATGGCAAAACCAGACTTAAAGTGACAAGAGGATCTTTATTTCCAGTGAGATATAGAAACATTTCTCCATACAGCTCTATGCTTCTCTTTCTCCTTTTTTTTTTGTGCTATTGTTGTTAAATGTTATGCATCTATGTAGATAACAAACCTAAAAATACATTGTTATAATTACTTTCTATAGTTTCATGTCTGTCAAAGCAGCTGAGGAAAGAAAGGAGAGCAAGGATATATTTATGGAGTTTGTTATATTAACCTCATGTACCATGCCTGGTTCTCCTCGTTTGTTCCTGTGTCATTTCCTTCCTTCAATAGAACTGCAGTTCTTTTTTTTTTCTAACTGAAGTACCATCAGTTACAATGTGTCAATTTCTGGTGTACAGCACCAGTCATGCATATACATACATATATTAGTTTTCATATTCTTTTTCATTAAAGCTACTGCAAGATATTAAACATAAGAACTGCAGTTCTTGATGTAAGCATCTATCAATCCCCATTCAGTTTCCATACTGATATGGGCTTGTTGCCTATGGCAGGAACTGGACTGGATTTGCTACTTTTCTCTCCCATGATGGCTACTGTGCAGGTGATGATCTACTAGAGAGAAAAGGGCATGATTAGAAAACTATTTCTGGCAACCCCCAGTGTCCCCTTCGTCCTCTCCTGCTGTAGTCTGCTTTTTATTCTCAAATCCTTCTCTTGTTCTTCAGCCACATCCCAAACCCCCTCCCACAAACACATGTCCAGAGGCCAAATCAACTGATTCTGAGAGTGTTTAACAATGTTTTTATTTTATTTTGACAAACTTGTTTTGAAGCACATTAACCTCCTTTTCCCTTTATGGAAATTCTGAGATTCTAGGGAAGGAGGAAGTCTCTACTTGTTCTCCAAATGGTCTGGAACTAGATGTCAACTTTCTATTACTTGTATTTGAAGACATCTTCATTTGCTATTAATTAATTACATCTCCCTTTCCTTCTAGTATTTGAGGGCAGGAGTCATTTCTTCTTTTTTGTGTCCCCAGTGCCTGGACAGTATTGGACAGGCACACTGAGGACCTGATATGGGTTGAGTGTTGTGGCTTTTATGAAGGCTAATAACCTGGAACCCCAGCTGTCAGGAAGCTTAGTATTCAGCAGAGGTGAAGAGGGAGAGACATCTGGATTGGTCTTTTTAATTGATTCTCAATGCTACAGTAAATGAGTCCAATTTATCAAGGGTTAAACATATGAATTCTATCCAGAGTCTCAGAATGCCAGTAAATGGAAGAATGATCTATTACTTTCCAACATTATCCCATTGATAAATGCAAACCTAGCTTTTCAGCTGTGTATCAAACCCTTTTTTTCTGTCAGGTATTACTGTACTTAAGTGCCTCCCAAAGCAATTGCATTTTTGTTTCTGCTTTTAATACCAGACCATTAATCCCAATGTTCTGTTTCGAGTAAGGTGTTATGTGTGAACCCGGGCTTAGGAATTATGATAGCTAAAAGCCCACACTTAAAAAAGCAGATGCAAAATGGGATTTCATTTCTTTCTGGTATTAGGCTTTTAAGCGCCAGAAAAATAACAATCTACAGAGAAAAAAATTTTCACTAAGAGCCGATATTTTAGCCACAATTCTCTCCAAATCAGCTGCGGATATGAATCTTGTTGGAGTAATGGTAGTTCCAAAAAGTGATTGTATAAAATTGATTTAAATCCTTTGACAGTATGTCTACACCTAAGCAAGTGATTGGTACAAAGCCAATGTGCCTCTTCCTCGAAAATCACAATGCAGGACCTTACCCTGTAATGTTGTGGCTGCTCTTTGCCTAGCTAGCTTGGCAGCCCACTTGAATCAAGCCCACTTACTTGATGTATATGATGAGAAAAGTAAAGGTGATTGAGAGGCATGCACTTGGGATTGGTTGTCATTGAAATGGAAATATTTTTGCATTTATATGGAGAATGAAAACTTTTCTATCAGAAGTTCTCAGATTTTTGATGTTTTCTAGGATGAGGGAGGACCCCATATGGTAACACAGATCAAAGTCTCTCTTCTTGAGACGGGTAAATGGGACGCTAAGCTTCTTTATGGCCCAGAGCCTACCATGGATGACACACATGTTAACTTTCCTAACAAGGGAGGTGGGCATCAGCCCTTTGTTCTAGGCAACGACATGGGGCCCAGGGAAGCAAGATCCCAGAGACAGTGTCACAGGTGAGATCTGATCCCAGACCTTGCTTTTCCTATTCATTGCTGAGTCCTAAGTGATCCATAATTGAGAGAAAGTCCTTGCTTTCAGTAAATTGATATATTAAAATCCCCAGCTACTAAATAACAAATTAAGTGATTCTTCATGGTGCCAAAGGATTTCCTAGGAAGTCCCTTTAAATAGCCAGAACATTGAAAATTCTAATGTTTAAAATATTAACATTAAAAATTTTAAACTATTTACCTTTAATTTGCACTCACCATTTCAATAATATTTTTCATTTATTGTGTATATATGAAGCATTTATGTGTATGTACATATAATGCATTAATTCTGCACAATTCACCTGTAAGGTGGGTCCTATTTTAGCCTTATTTTATAATCAAGGAAACTGGAGCACAGAAAATAAATTAAGTCTCCTAAGGTCATATACCCCAAAGATGTGAAGGTAGGATTTGAACTCCAGTTGTCTAAGCCCTGAGCTCATGCTCCAAGGTAAGACACTATATCCCTGTTGGGTAGAACATTTCCTCAACCTGTGCTGTGATACCATGACAGTCCAGAACTTCATTCTTCTGATAAATCATTTTACTGGTGGGTCATGGTGAGTTTAATTTCAGACAGCTGCTGATTAAGAGTTGTCATTTGTCCATCACTTTATTGAATAAGGATGTGGAGAACCACAGAATGGATATAGTCATTGCCCTTGTGGAAATTTTAATCTATTGGAGGAGATCTCTTGCATTCTATCAGTGTATCCTAAATATGGACACTTATCTACTGAATTTCAGTATTGCTTTATGTTCATCATTTAAAAATTGTTTCCTTTGAAATATCACCTGCAATGGTTTATATATTTTTTAAGCTATCCTACGCCAGAAATCTGTTTTTGCAGGCATAACTCCTATTCTAACTAGCTTGGCTTCTTTTTTTTTCTTTCAAGTTTCAACATTTGGAAGGTCTGCAATATTCCTGTTTCATTTCACACCTTTTTAGAACTTTCGAGGGAGGGTAATCTCCATTGCACAAGAATTCTAAATTAACTTTAAAATCATGTTGCTGTATTCTCCCAAATATTCAGAATTAAGTAAATTGAATTGGGAAGAAATCACACTTTCAATATTTGTTTAACCTTTCCACCTAGGTATATGCTTTTATGTCCATTCATTCGAGTTTATTTTTAAACCTATCAATAATACTTGATGTTTTCTTCCTCAAATTTTCTCATTAAAATATTACTGAGACAATTTTTTCAAGTTTGAGAACTGAAATATTGATTTATTATATTTTTGAAATTATTCATTTTGTATTATTATGCTGTATTTCACCAATTTTCTCAATTTTTAGTAATCTTTCCCCTTAAGCTTTTGTGTATTCTTTTTTTTCCTCCTATAAATACCTTTATTACATACGTTTTTAAACACTCCTCTAAATGTATCAGAGTGTTACTTTTAAGTCATGAAGAAATTGGCCCTCCAAACAGCTCAGCCATACCACTGGATTTCCCAGTATCTCAGGCTGGCTCAGTAAGTTTAGGAAGTGGCCACCAGAACACAGAGCCTAGGATACATTTACTTCCCCTTTTCCTCTTTCTGCTATTTCACTAGGGGGAAAACAAAAAACAAAAACAAAAACTTGCTAAAAGATTTTTTTTTTACCATAATTAGGTATAAATTTGAAATTTATAGAGAGAATGGAGTGCAAGAAAGTTGTTGCCTTGGAGGCTTCTGGAGGCTTCAAAGTTGCTGATATCTTCTCTCCACAGGCCTGGAGGATGGTCCCAGAGGATCCGCACCACATGTCTGGTCCTGCACTGCCTACACTGCTTTTCTGAGCCATCAGGCAGTGAAGCACTCCCAGCCAAGCTTCCCAAAGTACAGATTGCTTCAGATGCTGCTGGTGGCCGTTCCTCTCTCTAGGGAAGCCCATGAGAGGGTGCAGGGAATTCTGTTGCTTTGTTTTCCTAAAAGAAGTATCTCTAAAACTTGCAATGTGATTTTGAAATGCTGATGTAAATATCAAAGAACTTTAAAGTTGTAGGGCATTAATACCTGCAGGGACTCGATGCTCCCTAATCCTGCTGCCACCAGACTTTATCATTTCATGCTTGGACTCTGGTGATAGGACTTGGGTTGTTCTTCCTTTTTCCCACAATGCCTTGCTCCAGAACAGGGGGTGAGGTGAGGTGGGGTGGGGCTCTCAATCGGATAAATGACCTTCAACCTACAATTTTCAGCCTGCATCCTTTAGCACAAATGTTTTCAGGTTCCCTATTATATGTAGAATAAAATCCAAACTCTTCACCATGGCATGTAACTCCTGGAAGTTCCCTCTGGGAATGTTTACTCCAGCACAGTGGTTCTCAGCAGGGAGGGTCTGGGGAGGGCAATTTTACCCACAAGGGCACATCTGGTTGTCACAGCTTGCAGGGAGGGAAGTTACTGGCATTCACTTGGCAGAGATTAAGGAGCTGCTAAACATCCTGCAATACCCAAGACAACTCCCCGCACAACAAACTGCAGAATCAAACATCAACAGTGCTAAGATTCGGGAACCCTGCTCTAGATAAACAGGGCTGGGAGTTGTTCGTGGAGTGTTCCCTGCACATACTCCCTCCCAGACAACCTCTACCTTCCACCTTTAATTCCTAAGTATAACTCCGGCCTTGACTCCTACCGACTCCCTGAAGCTTTTCCCAATGCTCCCTCCCTCCTCTGAAGTTTTATACTGTGGATTGGTCCCATTCCTATGTTACTTTTTATAAATTTTTTATTTCCCCAATTGTATCATTCATTTCTGAAGTATAAGGAACCCATCTTCTCTCCCTCATATCCCCCACAGTGCTTATCACAGGGCTGCACACATTATATGTGCTAAAACGTATTTGTTGTTTGACTGGACACAAGGAAAACAGTTCCCTGTGACAGTGGCTTCCCTTTATAGCCATGTCACTATACTTATTCCACTTACTGTATAATTTGATTACTGCTACTGCAGTCATTGAATTTCTAATCTGTAGATTCAAGCACAGTTCCTTTGTTATAAGACACTGACAGTTTTACCAGGCCTGCAGCTCAAGGAAGTGTAATGGAATATTGGTGATCAGGTATGGCCCTGTCTCCCTCAGTCACGCCTATTGGCCTGCTATTATCCTAAATGAGTGGCCATGTGGAACAAATCACTAACGTGAAGGACAAGGCAAAATTACCGGGAAGAATAGCATGAAATGGTAGATGTTTTATTTAATCTAGAACGATACGGAAATGTTTCATCTGATGCCAGCCTGCTGTTTTAAACCTCAGCCTCATTATTTAGAACCACTAGCGTTAATGTGTCTTTGCAGTGGAGAGCTTGCTGAGTAGACTCAAAGAACACATTAGTGAGATGGCTTCTGTCCTGGTCTCTGCCTCTCATACAGATAAATGGTTCAGTTTAATTTACCAAGCATGTACGGAGCATCTCCTCCACAGAATGCACATAGGGACAGTGCCTGGCATTATGGCCCTTATGAAGATGCCCTCAGAGAACTCACAATGAGACGGGAATGAAAGGTAAAAGAGGATGAATGATACTAAAATGGAATTCTGTTGGCGCTCCAGGGATAGAGTAACCAGGTTTAGCAAGTGGATAAGGTGTCAGTTTTAAGACCTCTCATGAAGGAGAAGTGAGTGTTTTGTTTTGTTTTTAATACCCTTTTAATTTGTTGTTGTTGCTGAGGTATATTAGTTTTCTACATCACGACTAATTACCACGAACTTAGTGGCTTCAAATAACGTGAATGTATCCCCTACAGTTCTGTAAGTCAGGAAGCTAACATGGGTCTCACTGGCTTAAAATAAAGCCATCATTAGGGCTACATTCCTTTCTGGAAGTTCCAGGGAAGAATCTGTTTCCTTGACTTCTCCAGATTCTAAGCTGCCCACATTCTTTGGCTCACGGACACTCTCCTCCATTTTCAAAGCCAGCAGGGATGGGTTGAGCCCTTCTTATGCTTCAGTGTTCTAACCCACTCTTCTCATCCTTGTCAACTTTTAAGGACTCAAGTATAGATCAGGTTCACTTAAATAGTCCAGGATAATCTCCCCACCTCAATATCCTTAATTATTTCTGCAAAAATCCTTTTTGTTAAATAAGAAATATAGTCACAAGTCCCAGGGGTTAAATTGTGGACATCTTGGTGGGGGTTATTTTTCTCTTTACTACATAAGACTTACAGTAAATTGCACAAATCCTAAGTATACAACTTGATGAATTTTTATGTGTCTACACCTTTATAAACCAGCACTAGGAAAAGATGTAGTATACTTTCAACCTTCCCATCTTCTGAAACTTCTAAGTCATCCCTCCTTGTCCATATGCTTATCCAAAGATAATCACTCCTTGACATATATCACCATTGATTAGTTTTGCCTGTTTTTAAACTTCATATAAGTGGATGTACTACTTTTGTGTTGGTTTTCTTTTTCTCAGTACTTTATCTGTGAAGTTAATTCATGTTCATACAACCGCAACAATAATTTATCTTTTGGATTTCAGGGTATTATTCCATTGTGTACGTATATCATATTTACCTGTTCTCTCACTGACAGGCACTTAGGTTGTTTATAGTCTGGGGCTACTGAATATCATGAACCTTCTTTTGCATGTCTGTTGGTTCATACGTATACATATGTTCAGCTTTAGTAGATGCCACTGAAGAATTTCCAAAGCAGTTGTAACAACTTACACTCCCACCAGCATCAATACGTTTCAGTTGTTTGCATCCTCACTGACAAATTATGTTATCGGACTTCTCGATTTGGGGGCTTCAGGTAGATTTATAGTGGTATCTCATTGTGGTTTTAATTTGCATTTTCTTGATGACTAGTGATGTGGAGCACCTTTTCTTATGCTAAGTAACTATTTGCATATTGTCTTCAAGTCTTTTGACTGTTTAACTTTTAGCTTGGTCATCTGTCATTTAAAAAAAAAATAACGTGTAGACGTTCTTTATATACTGTGAAAAGAGGTCTTTGTCAGATATATGCATTGCAGTATATTTTCCAGCTGTGCCTACATATTCATTTTTGCTGATCACTTTTGGTAGATGAAAATTCTTCATTTTAATAAAGGTCATTTTATTTATTTATTATTTCTATTTTATTTATTTATCATAATCTGCATTTTATTGGACTTGACATTTTTCTGTGTGTGGAGGAATGAATATTTAGAATGTATAAGTTGAATGCCAAGTTATTATTTCCTGTATTGAATTAAACAGATTACTCATTTTAACTCATCTGCTTTCTGTTGTTTACACTGGGATATGTGTTGTTTTTTTATAACTGTAGTAATGAAGACCACTTTAGCCATCTTTATATGGTTAATGTTTTTGAGTTATATTTTTAAAATAGTCACCTACTTGAAGGACATAAAGATTCTCCTGTGTCATCTCCTAGGTGCTTTATTTCCTTGCCTTTCACACAGATCTATAGTTCATCTCAAATTACATTTTTCTATGGTGTGAGGTAGGCATCAGATTACATTTGTTTTGCATATGAACATCCATGTAACTCAGCACTGTTTACTGAAATTACCATCCTTTTCCCCTTGAAATGACAACTTTGCTTTAAATCAAATGACTGCAGATATGTGGGTACATTCTGGACTTTCTATTCTGTTTCGTCAGTCTATTTGCCTATGCTCTTGTCAATATATCACATGGGTACTAGGAACAGGAATGGAATCATCATGTGGTGAATTTTCACCAATAGTACTTTCACTGGTTAGAAGAACCAACACGTTTTTGTGATAACTACTATAATGATTCTACCCCACGCTAAGGAGATCTTATGCATCAATATTTACATTGTAAGTTCCTTGAGGAAAGCAATTTTGTTGCCTGTTTTGTAATTGCCCATTTTATACCCAGTAGACAATCAATAATTATTGATTCTATCAAACTGTGAAGTTTCTCAAGTAATAGATAAATAAGAATAATGTCATTAGAGTATTTAAAAGGCTGGAAGCTTGTTGAGAAACATCTATTAATAGTTAAACACATTTTAAGCAAACCAAACAGAAATTCTCTGACTAGACTCGAAGACTGAGACTCAGGAAACCTGGGACAGAGTCCTGGTATTTCAGGTAAAGTTATTCTACACAGTGCCAGGCAAGTCACTTAGCATTTTGTGTTCTATTGACCTATCTGTAAAAAGAGAAAAATAAAAGTCTAACAATACTACAATCTTAGAGGACTATGTGAGACTGAATTTTAAAAATCTTGAAGAAGTAAAGCTTGCTATAAAAATACAGTTTAGCTAAGATGCTATTGAAATATATATATTCATATACAATTCATCAGAAGTCTACATTTCTACAGAAAAATTATTTTTGATATATTTAGTGAAGATTCTAAGACCCTCCAAGATACTAAAGAACATTTAAGTTACCAACAGGAGAAAAAATTAATCTTAAAACAGATTTAGAGTTCACTGTGTTATAGTCTTTAAGAGAAGACTGATCTTCAAGTTATATTATGCATATATCCAGCAACTCTCTATCAATTAGAGCTCTCCCTTCATTCATTTGGCCAGAGAAATGAATGTGTATAATAGTCACAAATGCTTAGTTAAATTGTTGAGTCTTTCTTTGGACTTGTCCAATTTAATTGATTATGCCTATGAATTCAGAATCAAAGGTGGTTAGAAAAGATACAATCTAAAGAACACTTATGTGAATTCCTTTACTCTTTCTTTCCCAGTAAAAGGAACAATTTTTACAAGGAAAAAATAGCCAAAGTACATGCCTTTCTTATGTTTGATCTTTTAATTTATTGATAATGTTATTTTTCCTCCCCACACTGCGTCTAGCCCGTATTTGGTGCTCAGTAAATGTGTGAATGAATGCAAAATTTCTCCTTTCTCTGTGCTCCCAAAGTTCTGTACAGTATGAGCTGCTTCTTTTATTATGATCATTTATTTACATGCTCTTCCCTCCTGGGATGTAAAGTCCTTGAGAGTGGAAACTCTTTTAATCATCTGGTTTCCGCAGTGCCTGACACCCACTTAGATTCTTAGCATATGTCTCTCCGCTTATGCTGAGAGGTTTCTCACAATAACCTCATGGTGATTAGGGGAAAACATGACCTCTTTAAGGCTTTGACACAGACAATCTAGGGCTAAGTGGGAAAGTATTCATGAGCACATTGTGTTGGCCAGTGCGTGTGTACACACAGGTGAAAAGGGAATTGACAGGAGAGGGAATTCCCCCACAAAGGTAGGAAAACTAGGAAGAAATCAGTTCTGTACAGAAAGACTGTCAGCTTCCCATCAATTGACTCCAATCTCTCTGGATGTGAGTTCTGAACTAAACAAGTATTTATAGACATGCAACAGGCAACATGGGCTGTCTCTGCCATGGTAATGAATTCATATCTTTTATGTGTCCCATCCATTAGGATGGATTAACTAGCCACTTGTCTAGCCAAATTAGTCTGGACATTTGTTCTCATCTTAACATTGGCCAAAATGCTGATGTTGTGCCTCTGCAGATGCAACCTGCTAGCGAGATGGCACTGTGGCTTAAAGGACTATGCTATACAGGTGACTCTGCTTGATGGGAAAGATGCATCCCTACCCCGTGTTGCTGACTTGCAGGAAAGGTGGAAAAATACCAGTTGAAATAAAAATAAGGTGAGAGGGCTGAATAATTTTTTTAAGTGGTTTTTTTCTTTAGACACCACTAAACATGGCTTAATTAACAGCAGCTGGGCAGGACCAAGTGGGATGAACTTGGATTCCCTGGGATGATTCAGTGCTTTGCATGCTCACTGGGTGTCCACTTAAGACCAGAGCCTGGTGTCCAAAGGATGCAACACTGGTGTTGTTTCAAGCAAGAGGGCGTTGATATTAACGTTTGCTGATGACAGTGGAGGTACAGAAAACAGAGCTAGCCCACTTATTAAGCACTTGTTCTGTGCTAGGCACTATATACATTATTTGAGGTAACCATCATAATAACTTTTCGAAAAGCAATATTATTATTTCTCCAATATAAATAGTAAAACTGAGGTTCAAAGAGATGAAATAATTATTTCAAGGCCATAGTGTTGGAAAGAGATACAGAAATATTTAAACCAGGTACACCTGACACCCCAGCCCCATGCTTACTTATATCACTGTACTATTCTGAGTCTTGGAGTGAACTGAAAAATAGGGGATCTTTTAGAAATTTAGATCAGTGCTGCCCATTCAATGACTACCGGACACATGTGACAACTGGGCACTGGAAATATGGTTAGTGAAAATATGTATGTGCTGTAAGTGTAAAATCCACATCAGATGTCAAACAGCATGAAAATAATAATTGGATATATTGGATAAAATAACATATTATCAAAGTTATTTTACCTGTTTCTTGTTAACTTGCCAAGATATCTACTAGAGAATTTAACAGTACATGTGTGACCCACATTTGAGGCTCATATTATATTTCTATTGGGCAGCACTGAAATCGCTGAAGCCTCTCAGAGTTTGCTGACAACCACACCGGGTGCAAGGACAGTGCACGTTTCCTTTTATTTCCACTGGATGGAAATAAAGCACTAGTTCTCAACCAGTAGCAATGTGCTCCACCCACTACAAGGAACATTTGAATGTGTGGAGATATAATCTTTATTATCGTGACTCACTTGGCGGAGCTGCTGGCATTTGGCGGGAAGAAGCCAGGGATGCTACTAAGAATCCTACAGTGCACAAGATGGTTTCCCAAAACACAGAGCTATTAGCACCGAAAGGTCCACACTGCCAAGGTGGAAAAGCACTGGATTTGAGAACAAGGAGGATGAGCATAAGCACCTGAGGTTCTCCACTCTTGGAAGAATCGGGGAACTCAGCAGGGAGGCAAGCAGGGGCGTGAACGTAGGAGCTGGGAATCCAGCACTAAGAGCAAGAAACAAGGATCAGGTCTCAGAGACAAACAGCAGAGTCCATTCAGGAGACCTACGGTGTCCCAGATCCCAAAGCCCCAGCCACACCCAGCCCCTCAGAGTTAGGTTGGAGCTACTAAGGAAGAGCTGACCGTGTCGGTCCAGTGCTTTTAACTGTAGGCAGAAAAGATGTGCAGAGACCTGGAGCCAGGCAAGGGCTGACAAACCTGACAAATGAGATCAATTACATGATTTTTCCGTGCATGAGTGTGAACCTCAGCACCCACTTATGTCAGGGCTCAGAGAACTGTCTCTTCAACCAAATAACACAAATTGAATTTATGAAAAAGAGAATTGGCTGTGTGGGTTAAACCAGAGTTTTCTGGAGATGCTTTATTGGTTTCGGTAGACCCTTATTATACATTTTAGAACACATTTCAAGTCAAAGAGACAGCGAGGGTTTTGTTGAAGACTGAATTTCTGCAGCAAAATTTTAAATCTGTGATGTGTGCATATTAAACCATAGAGGCCTTCACTTCAGAGGATGAAATGATTAAATTCTGCCTCTGTTCCTGGGATCCTGCATGAGTGAGGATGTGTGTACTGTCAACAGTTTATTTTTAGCCTGGGCTTGAGACAGAATATTATCTCTCAGCATACTCAACAATGGATGGCTCCCCATCTCCTTAGGTATTTGCCTATATCACATTGGTCCACGGTTGATTATAAACATTGGGAAAGAGAGTCATGGTATAGTTACATGGGCCTAGGCGACCTCAGTCACTGAATCCTTTTGGACACGCCACCGCCCACGTTTGCTCACATACCCTGCACACAAAAGCAAGAAGGGAAACACACTCACAGTCAGGGTGTTCCATTCCCCTCTCAGGCGAATCTGCGTTCAGAACCAAGAAGAAAGCAGAGATTAAAGAGAAACAAAGAATGAGAGCTATAGGACTGGAGTAGCTCTGGGACTGGGTTCGGGACTGGGCTTGGGACTGGGTTCCATTCTCACTCTCAGAGCTGAGTAATCATGAGCAGGGACAGAACCCACTCCTGCCTTCGCTCTGCTACTGTGAAGTAGAAGCCGGAAGATTGCCAAGTTCTTGGGCTTACGTGAGATTAACAAAGAGTAGCATTTGTGCAGAGCATAGACTCTGGAGCCTAGCAGCTGGGCTCAAATCCTGGCTTTTCCACTTATTCATTATGTAACCTTTCACCAGTCACTTATCTCAGCATCCCTGTGAAATGGGGGAAACCATAGACCCTACCAACTAGGGTAGTGTGAGGACTAACTGGGTGATGACAGGTAAGGCACAGAGAGCTCTCTGGTCCCAGGTTACAGTGTCATTTAACTCCCTGTGGAAAACTCAGATGTGGCGCATTTGGACTAGGTTCAGAGAAGAGTGGGGATCACTGACCACAGTGGTAATAGCAAAGAAAATCTGGATTTATTTCTTTACTGCTTTATCTATGGTTTATTTATTATTGCATATATAGTTTTATTAACTAATTGCTCATTTCCAGAGTTTCCCCTCACACACAGTCTATGGGACTGCCCCTGCCCCCAGGCCAGTCGTACATGGAAGCCACATGAACCTTAGAAGCTGGACCTAGGTACTCGTTTGATTGTGTAACTGGTACTCTAACCGTGGAACTTTGCTTATTTCAGGGTAAGCAGGGATCCGCAATGAAAGCTGAGTTTTAATTTCTTCCCATCTAGGTGGGATGAGACTCTGCAGTGGATTTAATCTGACTGACAGGGAATAAAGAACTATAACAGCTCTTGGGCACCCCCAAAGTTATGTGGTTTCATTTCTACCACAGAAGCATGGCTCAGTGATGTTCTCCTTCATCAAACTCTCTTCTATCTCAGTCCCTACTAAGTTTATCCAGGTTCCTGGAGGGAAAAAAAAATCTATAATGAGTAAGTAAAGCATGGTAGCATTAACGGTGCTGTAGGAGACTCAAGGTGGAAGACTGAAGAGAAATGGGGAGCCCTGACTCCCAGTCCCATGAGAGTCATTCCTTAGGAGAGAGGAGGACCAGCTGCAGGCAAAGTGGATGACATCACAAGAAAATCGCAGGAACAGAACTAAACCCAGGTGGAGTGACACCAGGGCCACCGGATAAACCCTGGAGAACGTGAGGAAGATTTTCCCCAGGTGAGTGAGAGTCAGGTACATTAGTGTGATGATGCTGACAGTTTTAGATTCAGGAACCAATGTAGCATCTCCTTGACTCTCTGACTGGTTTGATTTGGGGACAGTGAGTTACAGGTACCATCATTTTTGGGGTGACAACTTTTGTCCAGACCAAAAGCAGAATGGGGGAGATGATTAGCTAGACCAACCTTGTAAGTTTAAAGAATGGAAAAAGAAGGTCCTTCAAGCTCTCAAGTTTGGAGAAAATCAAACTTTCCTTTGTCTCCATGTCCAGTCTGATTTGACAATGGGGGTAGTGAGAAGAGTACCCTGTCAGGACAAGGTGGTTTATTTACATGTAGGCACTGAGTTGAAATATTCTACAGTCAAGAGGGACAGACTTAGGAAAAAAATCCCAAATAGTACTAAATAAGTCTTTAGTACCACCCCACTTCTGCAATTGTAACGTTTCCTCTCTATTGACACCCGCCCATGTTTAGCTGTGCACTTCTCATCTCACCAAAATCACTACTGTTCTCACTGTGTGCATTACTGAGGAGGACGCTTCCGGAGTCATGGGGTTACAGAGCATCTGAATGGGTAGGGACTTTGAGGTCACCAGCGCCAAAGTCCTCATTTCTTAGGTGAATAGACTAAGGCCGAAATATGTTACAGAGAGGGGCTCCAAATGACACAGCAACAGAGGTGGAATGAGAAACCAGACATTTTCTATGACAAAAAGAATCTAGATTAAGCCACCAAAGAGATTTGGATGAGAGGGCTACTGCTGTTAGGTAATAACCGTACAGACTTGGGAAGCACTTAATATTTTCCACACTTCACTTCCTCATCTGTAAAATGAGGATAATAAGCCTCACACCGCATGGTTATGAGGATTTAATGAAATTAAATATTAGAGAATATCAAGAGGTGAAACTTTGCAATTGGAATGTCCTGGCAGGTCTGAGGGACAGAACAGAGGCACTATAGCTGGGAGAGGGTGGGCAGTGGTGACAGGAGATGAGGTTAGCATGGAGATCATGTTATTGATGGCCTTTGAGTCATGATAAAGACTTTGTGGACTGACTGCTGTGGAAATAACAGAACATAGGAGAGGCAGAGAACAGGACAGAGGATGTTACAACAATTCTGGCAAGAAATGACTGTGGCTGGGACCAGAACGTAGCGGTGGAGATGCTGAGAAATGGTCGGATTCCACAAATATTGTGAAGTTAGAACTCAGATGATTTGCTGCTGGAATGGAAGTGAGGTCTGAGAGAAGAGTTAAGGGTGACTCCAAAATTTTTGGTTTGTTCAACTGAAAGAAGAGCAAATTTGGTAGAGGGAATGATGAGTTCAGTTTTGGGGAGAGCAATTTTTGAGTACAAGTCATTGAAATGTTGAATAAACAGTTGGGTATATGGGTTTGGAGTTCATGAGAGAGGAGCTGGCTGGAGTTGTCAAATGTGGTAATCATTAAGATATGGAAGGTATTTAAAACCTTGTCCCCCAAGGAAATAATCCAGAACATGAGTATGGAGAGGATGGAAAAGATGTCAAAAGACTAAGCCATGGGACCCATGCACAGGTCAGAGAAATGAGAACCAAATGAGGTCAGGGGGATTAAGGAGGAGCAACCAATGAAGTAGGAAGTGGAGGCTGTCCCAAAGAAAGTATTTTAAGAAGGAAGGACAATGCAACTACATCAAATGGTACTGACTGGCCCAGTGAGATGAGGCCTGACAACCAACCATTTGTCTCAGCAACACGAAGTTCATTGGGCATCTTGATAAGAGAAATTTGGGTAAGGCAGTGGGGATGGACGGAGGCTTAACTCGAGTGGGTTCATTAGAGAAATTGTGTGGAAAGTTGAATTGTTTGTCTAGATATTAATATATAATACAAAACTTCAAAAATTAAGACAGGTTTTATTGGCACATGAATAGAGAGACTGGCCAACATAACAGAATAGAATTTTCAGAAATAGATCCAAAAATTTACGAGAATTCACTATATGATAAAGGTAACCTTTCAGGAAGAAATGGTGTTGAAATAAACTATATACCATCTGGAAAAAGATAAAGTTGGGTCCAACTTTATCCTTTCAAGATTTCCAATGAAATGCTTTGATGAAGGGAAAAAATAAAAAAGTTCTGAAAATGTAAGTGAAAACCTTTACAAATTGGGAGTGGAGAAAACTTTCTTAACCATGACTCCAATTCCAGAAGCCACACAAAAGATTAATAAATTACTCTAAGCAAAAATTCATCAAATTAGTATTTCACAAGACAAATAATAAACTGGAAATGATATTTGTAATACACATCACAAAGCACTAATCCCTTAATATAATTATGAATTGTAACAAAAATGACAATAACAAATAGAGAAAACAGCAAAAGATATAAGCAGAGAATTCACAGGAAAAGTGATATTAATAGCCCTTCAACATATGACAAGATACTCCCTCATGAAAAGGAAAATCTAAATTAAAACTACACTGAAGTATCATTTATCAGCTATCAGAAGGGCAGCAACCCAGAAATTTCACAATATCGTCTTGTGCTGAGGCTAAAGGATAACAATCATTGCCATGCTTTGCTGGTGACAAGGCACATGGTAAATGTCCATGGAGGGTAACCCAGGAATACTGACCAAAATTACAGATGCACTGCATTAGTTTCCTAGGACTTCTGTTAGCAAACGGACACACACTGAGTAGCTTAAAACAACAGAAAATGGTTTTCACAGTTCTGGAGACTAGTCTGAAATCAAGGCATTGGCAGGGCCGGGGAAGGTGCTGGGGAAGAATCCTTCCTTGCCCCTTGGTAGCTCCTAGCAGTAGCTGGGAATCCTTGGCATTCCTGGCTTTATAGATGCATCACATCAGTCTCTGCCTCCATCTTCACGTGGCTTTCTTCCCTGCGTATCTCTGTCCAAATTCCCTCTACTTATAAGGACAGCAGCCATGGGATTAGTTTGGGCCCTCATTTTAACTTAACCTCAGTTTAACTTGTTACATTTACAGACTGTACTTCCAGATAAGGTCACATTCACAGGTTCCAAGGTTAGGACTTGAATGTATCTTTCTAGGTGACACAATTCGACCCATAACTTACATTTTTCCCTTTGCTCTAGCAACTTATTTGAGGGGATTTATCTTATACGTTTATATCTCTATAAAATTATTTGTGTGTAAATTTATTCATTGCATCATTGTTTATAAAAACTAATGATTGAAAATAACCCAGGTAACTACTAATAAGGTGAGTTAAACAAACAGTTCTGCACAGTGGAATGTGTCTAACTGAAGACATAATTGAGGAAACTGTGCACTAACAGGTACTGGATCAGTGGTATCCATTGTTAGGTTAAAAAAAGCAAGCTGAGGCAGGAGGGTACAGCTCAGTGGTAGAGCATGTGCTCAGTATGCATAAGGTCCTGGGTTGAATCCCCAGAACCTTCATTAAAAAAATAAATAAAAAGTGGGAAAAAAGCAAGATGAAAACAGTTTGCATTTTGTGACATCTTTTGGGTAATAAAGGAATAAAATAAGAATATATGTTTATTTTGGCTCAAATTTGCATAGTCATTGGAAAGATACATAAGAGATTTAGTAAAACAGGTGACCTGTTGGAAGGGTCACATGAACAAGGAGGACAGGATAGAGACGGAAGCAAGACTTCTCATTACAAACTTTAAACTGTTTTGATTTTAGGCCATGTACATATATTACTTCTTCAAAATATGTTGTTAAGATTTCCAGGAAAACAATTAGAGAATGAGAAGAGAGGCTGGGGAAGTATGAATGCAGACACTCTTTCTGTAAGTGTGATGCCCATGCATTTTCTGCTACCAGAAAGTGTTCATGGAAGGTTTTCCAAGAAGGTTTTTCTGCTTTTTTTGAGAAGCAAGATTCATGGTTTTTCTTCAAATGATCCCTAAAGGGTTTCAGGGAAAAGTAGAGGGGTTACCATTCAGTTGGCCACACCCTCAGGAATGCAACAGGGTTCTACAACACAACAGCCATCTTGATGACAGGGGTTGACGTTGACTGTAAATTACCTCCTGATTTCAGAGATGTTAAAATGTGAAAAACTGTGAATGTCAGAATAGGTTTAATATAGCAGCACAATTTCCAGGCTGTACTATGATCCCATTCAAAGCGGAATTGGCTAGTATGATTATGTGTTTCTCCCCACCTGTATTTGGCTGGTGAAGAGGAAGTGGATAGTTGGACGTGCCCAGCACTGGAGCTTGGCCAGAGGATAATGGCTGAAAGGAGAGGGGACAAGGGAGCCGCAGGATGTGCACATAAGAGATTATCATGGTGATGGACTCTAAGCTGGGTCAGGAGGGAAGTGAGGGCATGAGACATGGTGACAGATTTCTCTTGGCATGTGGCATATTTGCATTTCTTGCATGTAATTATTTACTCATTTTCCATACATTTATTGAGTGCCTCCATATGTGCCATGCACCATTTTAAGCACTGACGATATGATGCTGAGCAAGACAGCAAAGTTTCCTCATGTTATTAAGTTACATTCTGATAAGGGAAAAACAGATCACAGACAACAAAGAAATAGAAACAAATGAAAAACAGGAACAAATCAAACCATGCTCACAGCTACACAGAGAATTAAAACTGGGTGATGTGGTCAGTTGGACAGCTAATACATTTAGGGTAGTCAAGCTTCAGTGATGAGGTGATATTTATGCTGAAATCTGAATGGTATGAATGACCCAGTCCTGGAAATTTCAGAGAGAATAAAATGTCTCAGGCATGAGGAGGCCATATGCAAAGGTCCTAATGTGGCGGCCCATTTAATCTGTGAGAAATAGAAAGGAGGCCAGTGTAACCGGAGCATCGTAGATGAAGTGTAAAGTGAGGAAATGAGATGGGAGAGGGAAGCGGGAGGCAGATCATGTGGAGGTTCCTAAACCAGGCTAAACCGTTTGGATTTTATTCTAAGCATATGTGTCATGATACGATCTGATCTGTGTTCATAAATGCTCAATTCTATAAGCTGTAGAATGAATTAGAGATCTTCCTTGACTTTAGATGGGGTAATGTCTGTACAAATTCATTGTAAGTTGAAAATATTATACGTAGAAAATGCATTAATATACAACCTACTGAAGATCGTAGCTCAGCCTTGCCTACCTTAAATGTGCTCAGAACACTTACAATAGCCTACAGTTGGGCAAAATCATCTAACACAAACCCTATGTTATTATAAAGTGTTGATATCTCATAAACTCTATTGAATACTGTACTAAAAGTGGAAAACAGAATGACTGTCGGGGTACCGAATGGTTCTAAGTATACTGGTTGCTCATGACCACGTGGCTAACTGGGAGCCGTGGTTTGCTGCCACAGCCCAGCATCATGAGAGAGCATCCTACCATATATCGTTAGCCTGGGAAAAGATCAAATTTCAAAATTAGAAGTGTGGCTTCTACTGAATGTGTATGACTTTTGCACCAGTGTAAGGGTGAACTAGAGTAAGTCAGGGACACTCCGTGTAAAACAGGTAACTATGGAATCACGGAGATGAGTCAGGAGGTTACTGCAGTAATATAGGTGAGAAATCATGGTATTTGTTTGGTTATTGAGATTGAGAGAAACAGACAGACAAAACAAGCATTAAAGATCTTGCGCTTTTTATAGTGGTCAATGCTTTATCCCTAAAAAGCTTCGCATGTGGTAGATCAGAAGAAAATCATTTGGGAAGAAGAGCAAATACTTGACTCCCATATTTGAATATTGTCTCTTATTATATTCACCCCTGTAGCTATGGACCCTAGAGGCAACCTTGGATGTATTCATTTATAACAAATGGTTCTATTCTACCAAAAGCTTACTTGAACTGCCAATAGGGAATTCACTCACTTGTGTGGAAAGAAGGAAGGCAGGAAGGAAGGAAGGAAGAGAGAGGAGTGGGGAGGAAGTGGGGAAAGGGAAGGGGGAGATGAAGAGAAAAGAGGGAAGAAAAGAAGGAAGGAAAGGACACTGAAAAGACGGCAAGATGCCCAGGACTGGAGCTTTTTAGGGGAAAGTGAATACAATACGTAGCTCCGTTTTCATTTGGTGACTACAGTATATATTCTTAACGTTCGGCATGTCCTCCTCAAAGGCACATTTGATAAAGGTAGCATTTCTACTCCTCTGGAAACTGATTAAGCAGAGACTCGTCCTAATTTTCTCAGCCTGCGTGTGGTGGTGAGCAAACGTGTCCCGTCTGTCCTCTGCAAACAATGCAGGTATCAATGCTCATGAAAACCACTGCACTGCCTTTAAGATCATGGGATTTCTTCATCCACATTAACCTTTAAGATGAAGGATGACTTCTGCCTTTGCATAAGGTGGGGGGAAGAGAAAGAAAAGATCCCAAAGATATGAGGGGCCCCAGCAAGCTCCCAATGACATAAATAGTGACTGCATCTGGTCTGGAATGACAGTGCAGTAGAACCTTTATAGTAATGAATTAAAAAAAAAAAAGCAGCAGCTTAAATTGAAAACCACAAATACGTTCTAAGGAACAAAGACATAGATCAGCTCAGTAGATCCCAGTGGAAGTAATGGTAATAGTTTGAGTCGGAGAATATGGATCTAAACACATCCCAGCAGGACAGCCAACTTAGAAACATGGATCCCAATATCCAGCTGCATCATTTCAAAGAGTGGTCTGGGAGGAAACAGAGAGATATTTGAACCTGGGGAGTAATCTTTACATAATATAAATATGCCGTGGACAACCACACCTGTGCAATTGGCAATTGCTGTTCACAGCTCCATTTTTAGTAATTAGAATTCATTCTAACCTCAGCAAGATGTAGTTGGTATCCAGCAATTTTATTTTCCATGCCTGTAGCATAGCTTTGAAAAAAATTCTTGCACTTTTGGCCTCAGTTACTCAGGAGTTACAGCAGGAGTGATATGCACACCTTTATAAAAAGTATTAAACTGAAGAAAGGATGTCCTCAAACTTAGATGTTTCTCATTTACACATAGGATTTTAGAGAAGTTCCTAAGCATGGATCATGGCAGGTTACCACTGACATTATCTAGAGAGGATATATTTTGATGACATAAATTGGGACTACAAATTAATCATTAAACAAAATTATAATGCTGATAAATTAATTAAATCTCTATGCATGAAATTTGTTTCAAAAACTTCATGCCTGTCAGAGTAGCCCCTGAAACGGTGAGCAGAGTTTTGATGTACCTAATGCTGGATCATGTGACTCTCTATAAAATATAGCGTTCATTTTAGAGTTGCTGATGCCAAGTAGAAAAACAGGAGCCGAGAAATTTTATTGGAACGTGCTGTGATGAGATTAAAGCAGGCAAGACTGAGGGGTATTCTGGAACCAAATTAAAATGGCACTAGTGGAGGCAGGTCTGTGCTGGAAAAGTTAAAGCAGAGCATTCTTCTCTTTAGTGCAAGAAGCAGCAGGGGAAAAGCAGGAGAAAACGCTGTGCCAGCATCTCGCCAATGAGAATGAATTTTTAGTACCAAGATCTTCAGAAAACATAAATGCCATCTTCCACTAATTCACTGCCCACCTTCCTTGACATCATCTTTAGTGATAAAGGTGCCAGATCAACCTGTGAATAAGGCAGAGCCCTGGGAAAAGGATTCTAGTCCCTTTAATTCAAATCTGGCATGTTTGGGCTACAACTTAGTATATTCCATTTGTCCAGGCAAAGAATACAGTATGGCAAGAACAAATTCCAAAGCACTGACCATTATGTAATTTTTTTCTCAATTCTCCAGAAGGTCCAGCACAGTGCAGGACGCATGGTACACAGCTAGCCCTCCACTCCATCCCAAAATTATCATCTCAAATTTGAGAGGACAAATACCTTATCCTTGATATACTATCACCATTCTGTACTAAGGATAGGGCTTGCTGTGTTGATTGTTTAGACTTTTTAAAGTAATAAAACAGTGATAATGCACATTAAATTTATGTGTCATTTTATAGTTGCTGCATTGTTAATAGTGCAAAAAGTTGAAGAAGGATCTTTTAAAAACTATTCAGAAATTGTTATCTGGTTCCACAGTGAAGTTTCTCATGTCCTTGACGAAAGAATAAATTTCTGACATCATCTCTGCTGTTTTATTTTCACCTTTCTCTTTAATGCAAAGAAAATTCCAATCAATATTCATGTTGGAATTGTCTTTGTTCAGCAACTGCAACCATAGATAAAGTAACTTTAAAACATCAACAAAAATATTGCATGAGAATCAACTGGCTTTATGGAATTTGTGATGCAGAGTATTATTTATGTTACTATTATTTGTAAATTGTGTGCTACACATCCCCTATATCAGTAAATTCATAGTAAGAAGGGACAGGGGATGGGAACAGGGATAAATTGGGAGTTCAGGATTAGCATATACAAACTACTATGTATTAAATAAACAACAAGATCCTACAGTATACCACAAGGAACTATATTCAATACCTTGCAATAGCAATGAAAAGGAATATATATATATATATATAATGTATAACTGAATCACTATGCTGTACACCAGAAATTAACACAACATTGTAAACCAACTACATGTCAAATAAATAAACAGATAGATAGATAGATTGATTGATTCATAGTAAGCATGCATGTATATGTGTGTGTGTGTTAGGAGAGCCAGTTTTTAGACACTTACTACAAACCTACTGAGGATGGATACGGTAGATAGGACCAAAAGTAAGTCCCCAAAGACACAGAAAATGAATCTTGAAATGAGCAAATTTCCATATTTAAAATGTAGAAGAACAGATGGCGATCGGGCTCAGAATTAACAGATGCTGGTCAGAGCAGGTAGAATTGACCAATGTTCTATGTTTTGAGAACATCTGTAATTTTTGCTTATACTTTTCTCTCTTCATGGAAACTGGTAACTAAATAACTAATGTTTATTAGGTAATCACTGTGTATCAGATGCTATATTAAACACATTGCAAGGCACATCCATTTGTGACCACAGTAACCCAAGGAAGTTAACATGGACATCCCCACTTTTTCAGATGGGCAATAAAGCATCAGTATGTCATGAGGTTTCTTGCTCAAGGACACAAGCTGCTGAGTCACTCTCCACTGCCCAATCTCCTAAACTCTGGGCTGGTTGTTGTTCTAGGAAAGAAGTGCTTATCATTTCCACCAGGGGGTCAGGGAAGTCTCCTTCATTTGAGTCAAATCATTCAGAACTTTAATCTACCTTTCCAGCCCTTATCCACCACAATTGAATCTTCAACAAGCTATTTTTCTGTCTATATCACCTAACCTTTCATATGTATGTCTCATTTTCTATCTGTTTTCCTTTTCTCAAGTATCCTTCTTCTAAATAATTTGTCCTCACAAATCCCAATTGCAATATCTACCAATTCTTCAGGGTTCAACTTAAATGCAGTCTCCTCTGTGGATTCCTTGATTTTCCTGACAAAAAACCCCCAAATCCTCTACTCTACTCACTCAAACCACTTTATCTTTCTTATAGCACTTAATCACTTTCCATGTTGAATTAGGCAGCCTTTCCCATGATAGAATCTGGAAGAACTCTACTCACTTGGTCCTACCTTCACATTATCTAGTAGCGTATCAAAGACTGAGAAGTCCTGCAGTGCAGAAACATACTCTAACTTTATTTTTGCGAATGTTATCCCCATTTATTTTACACTGGAATCCATTTTCACCAAGTATCCATTAACATCACATGGCTCTGGTGTTCAAAGGGACCACAATTTATGTAATAGTGGAATATATTATCCCTCCTTGACCACAGATGCAGGGACACAAGACCAGATTTTATCTTTGCATCGCTTAACGTGACTTACCCATTGTTTTGTGTATAGGAATTGAGAAAATATTGGTTGAATGAATGAATAAACATGAATAACTAGTTTTATGCTTGAGTAAAGAAGACTTAAGTGGCCACAGACAGCATGCAAACTCTGAATGCCCCGACGCAAAGCTTGTTTTTGCTGGCACCCACGTGCAAGGGGCAGCACCCCTATGGCAAAGTTGGTCCAAAGAGCAGTCTAAGCCGCAACTGACAGAATGTGGCAAGGACTGTGGCTGAGTCCTCCTTGGGCCACTGCACAAATAGGAGAAAATAGAAAAGATCTGGGAACCATCAATATGCCTGTGATTACCCAAAAGCGTCTCCTGTATCAGCTTGCTGGAAGACTGAAATGTTTATAAGGGTTCCTTCTTTTGGTCTAGGTCTCCTCCCTGTGCCTCTTAATTGCAATCTTTCTGGTAGATGTCTCATGTCTACTTAATAATTTTATCCTATGATCCCCTTTTTCCAGGTTGGAGAGAGGGGACCACAGGAGAAAATGAATGCCCTCCATGGAGAGGCTCCTGTGGGAAAAAAAAAGATCACCAAAGGACTAACTTATTTAATGTCACAAGTTTCCCAAATGTGTACGTGACACGTGGAGTTGTTTATGTGTGTGGATCTATGTGCAAAAGGGTTTTCTCCTTTTGAAAGCGATTTTCCCAGCCACTGATAACCATGAAAACATGCAAAAATTAGAATAAAAATTGTATTAACAACAAAATTATTTTCTGTTTACCTTGACCTGACCCAGAGCTGCCAGGAGAAAATCTCAGTGGGAAAGTCTGAAAACTGCAGACCCAGGAAGCCCCTGTTCCGTACAGGCTAGCAAAAATGATGGAAAGATGAATCTTCATTACCAATTACAGGCCGCCTGCTGTGCTCCCTGAAAAATGATCAAATCTGTCACCTCGTAAAAGCAAGTCACTGATGCACTCTCCTCTCCTGCCCACCCACCTGCGTCTGCGTCTCTCCTGCCTGGTGTCCACACACAGTCTGCCGCAGCGTGATTTATGGTTTAGAAGGAAGAGGATGGCCGGATGAGGTGCATACAAGAGCAGAAGGAAACCTACACAAACCAACAAGGAGAAGACAGTAAAGGGCAGGACTGAACAGGCAAAAGGAACAGAACAACTACTAAATAATTCAGTACAATTGCCCAAAGGAAAACAGATACTGAATGGGAACAGAGGAAATAAATAGATCAAGGTGTAAACAGAGGGAAAAAGAGAGGGGAAAGAAGGAGGTGAAAGGGCTCACCCAAGGGAGACAAGCAAGAAGGCATGGCAGGGTCCTGGCAGGAATATTAATAACCGGATAAAGAATAGGGGAAAAAAAGCCAGCTCATAATTTCTTGACAGTGGCTCCTTGTGAGTCAGGTTTGCAATGCCTTCAGAAAGCCTTTTTTCGGGCCAGTTAGAGGATTTTTTAATCACATCACGTGAGCGTGGGGCAGGCAGAGACTTCCAGAAAGAGTGACCTGAGGATTGTGGCTGAGGATGGAAAGCAAGACACTTTCACTTCATTCTAGAACTGAGATGCTACAGATTCTGACGTTAACAGTGAGGCCTCTCCCAGGTAAACGTTTTCACCCAGCCAGACGTGAGCAAGCCCAGTTCATCTCGTGCTGCGGATGCTGCTCCATCGGGGCTGCTTTGTTTTCCAACGGTCAGTGGAAGTTCTCCTTGAGTAACAAATGCAATGGAGACGAGAGGCAGCGGGACTGCAAACCTCACTGGACAAGAAGGAATCTATCTGGGAAAGATGAAAATGAGAAACTGGGGGAGAAACACTTGGCGGACACTTGTTGAGTACTTTGCTATGTGCGGATCTCTGCCCACTTCCGAGTGAATGAAGCAGGAGATCCGGGTGGAGCCTGATCACCTGCACCTGAGCAAACACTCCAGCTGACTATGAAGTGATGATCTTCTGACCATTTTTCCAGAAACAATTCTAGGGCTGCACTTCTTAACCTTTTTTTGCAATTATCACTCACTGAGGAGACTTTCTGACATTTATTTTCCTAACCACATTCCCCCATGAAAATTTAATACTCCCATGAAAATTTAAGAAAACATTAACTAAAATTTAATACTGTATACTGTATATCTGTGTATGTACTGTGACCCTTTGGAGGGCCACAAACCATTTTAATGTATACATTTTTTTCACCTTCCAAGAACCAACATTCTGACCTGTGGGGGGCTGTTTTTCTCCTGTTAAGATATCACTCAGGTGCTAGGGGTTCAGTAGCAGATGAGAACCCTATAGATAGCTCGGGTTGGGTTCAATCAATACTCACTGAGCACTAATTGTGTGTCAGGCACTGTGCTAGACCCTAGGGGCACTAGGGACATAAATGAGGAATAGATTGTCCCTATCTAGCATTCATTGGGAGATAGATGTAGTCAAGACATCATTCCAGTATGACATGGGAAGCTAAAGAATAGAGTCAAGCAAAGGATGCCTTCATTCCACAGAGGAAGATGTCCAGGTGGAAGATGAAGGAAGAGGAGAAGGCATATGTGCTGACTCATGAAGTTGAGAGACGTTACCCAAAGAAAGATGGTTAGCTAAACCAATCTTCAAGGACCATGTGGCTTTTGGACTGGTTCCAGAATGATGCCTGGGATTTGACAGACAGCTGTTTGAGATTTGTCCATTGGGTATTAAGAGACAGACTTGGAACAAGGGAAGGTTTCTCTCTTTTACAAACATCATTGGCTTATGTGTATGTTGAGTGTACAACCTAAGAAACCTTTGAAAAATCCACTTTTATAAGTCGGAGAAAGAGGTTGGTGTGTGTGTGTCCACCAACTCTGCACAGCATTAGACTCCTAGCAAGCAACACAAAAGTATGAGATTTTGGATGTATTATTTATTTTGGAGAGCAACATCAGTGAGCAGAACCCCCAACCCCAAGTGTGTTAAGTCCATGGAATTTTTTGCCCTTTGTCTCCATCTATCAGTAAAGAATCAGGTGGTAAGTAGCAAGGCTACCCTGGACACGCCATGGCTTCCTCTCTCATCACTTTGCAAAGAGAGGGACCCCTCTGGGCAGTTAGTCTCACAACCACAAGTTCATCAGTGTGAGGAAGCTCTTATTTGTCTACCTCACTTCAGACAATCAGGGCTGAGCTGAAAGATTGCATGTCCCCTGAGGTCTGCGTTCTCCTACAATGAAATGCTCTACTCACGGTTCATGTCTCTCTAGTGTGTGAGTGAACATTAACGTTTTGCTCTGCCCTATAAAGTCTGTACTCAGAGAATATGCTTCTTTGCCTGAAGAACAGTCATGGCTGAGGCCAGCAGGTGCCCAGCCAGGTGCTGTGGAGGGTTACAGAGTATCAGGCACAGGGATTAGGATTCTACTTCCAGGCTGGACACGTGTATCAAAAGATAACAGCACGAGAAAACTCATGCGGGTTAGCGTTCACCAAAGTGTTAAAAGGATTTGCTTGAGTAGGACAAAAAGGTCCCATGCTTAAGTAAGCTTAAGAACATGAGAGTAAACTAAGTCCAATAACCTTTTCAAGTTCTTCATGGAGTCTTTACAATGTGAATATGAGTTGTGGAGTTGTGAATTCCTAAAAGCAGAATGGCCATATAATGTATGAGCTAACCTGGAACCCTTAGTAGAGGGAAAGTGAAGAACTAAAAATCGTATGTCAGATTCATAGACACAAAACAGAACTATCTCGGGCAACCTGGGATATATGGTCACTCTATTTGAAAAGGCAATAGAATGTCTGTGTTTGCCAAACTCATTCCATGTTTGGCAACTTGTAATTGTTGCTGTTAAGCTTCCATAAAGAAATGTTAAGACCAATGCTTGTGTAACAGGAGAGAAGGTGTGGTGTAGAGGAAAGGGGCACAGTTACTACAGGCAGATGGATTTGGGTTCAAAACCCAGCTCTACCAGATACTGACAAATACTAGAGCAGTGGTTCTCAAAGTGCAGTCCTCAAACTTGGAGAGTTAGTATCATATGGAAACTTGTTAGAAATGTCAAGTCTATGGTCTTGCCCCAGACCTACTGAATCAAAAACTCCAGGGATAGGAAACAGCGGTCTGTGCTTAACAGGCTCCTAGGTAATTCTGAAACACACTGAATCAGACACTTCATTTGACCTCTCAGAGCCTCAGTTTAGCCATTTAAGACATGGTGCTAATAACCTGCCCCATGGACTATCCATGGCTTAAGGTAGGTATGGGAAAATGTTTGCTACCTTTATCAATCTATTCGTCCTTTCAGAGTTACAGATGGCACACTTAAAATATTAAATAAAAAGAGTCCAATGAAGACATAAATGTGGGCAGGGTTGACGAAACCCACTCCCAAGGCCAGGGTCAATCGTCTACACTGCCCAATACAGAGCAGGTGGAATGGATGCTGGAGAGATGCTCACCATGTGCATTACTCTTTCTTGCATCATGGCACATACGACTATTCCAACTCTCTGCTATGTGTCTGTCCCTTTCATCAGACCATAAGTTCCCTAAAGGCAGAGATCATGTCACCCACATTTATTTTTCTATACCCAGCACAAAGGAGGTTCTCAACTCATGTTTGAATAAAGGATCACATGGTTTAAAAAACAGTCTCTGAGTTGTCTTGACACATCAGAAAAAGAGGAGAGAGCTGACAGTGAGATAACAAACTCCCTTTGCCATGTACCAATCCAGAAGATTTGTTACCAGCCCAGAGCAAATTGTTCCAGTTCCTTGCTTAGATTTCTGCATCTTTTAAAACAAAGGCATAATGCATGAGGCTAAAGATGGATTCTCAGCAGCATATCTTTTCTGGATATTGCTATTTCAAGCTTCCTTCTGCTGAGTGCACAGCTCCACTGCAATTTATACATGCCTCATTGGAAACACATTTCGCTCTGGGTTGGGTCAGTTTGATAATCATCATCCGTTTGGCAGGTCATTGGAAAGATGGAAAAGCAAATGGTTTCCTATGATTCACAGGGTAAATTACCCCTCAATTTACAGACGAGTACATTGAGGCTCAGAGAAAAAATTAGTCGATCCAAAGCAACTTTGCACTTGAGGGTGCACTGTAATTTGGAAGAAAGTGTGACTCTCCTGGTCTGCTTAGGCAGAATGCTTTAACCAATCCCTCTTACCGCTCTACACTACGCTGCAAAGTCTGAATGCAAGCAGAGCTGTGGTCAGCTAAAGAGATTCTGTGCATTCCATCTATTGTTCTGCCTTGTGACAAAACCCATTTAGACTCAGCATCTAGTTTTGACCCATCAGTTTCCTTAGAAACCCCAAATTTTCCTCAGTATTACATTCCTTTCTCTCTCTGAAATTCCTTTTCTGATCCAGCTTTCAGCTCCTCTGAATTTAATGAGCAATGCCCAGCATATGTACAGGAAATATTTAGATCCAGTTTTATTCACTCCTTGAACTCCTATTTGGTTCTGTCTGTCTGGATGTCTTTACCCAAGTAATAATTGTTTTGGGTCTCCTGCTCTCTTTAGGTTATTTAATTTCCTCCCAATATTTTTAGGAGATAAACTAAAGACTTCATATAATCTCCAAAACCTGCTTCCTAGTTGATTAATCATTTCCATTGTCAAAAATTACAAACTGGGTTACATATTCTTTTAGTGTTGCTCATTGATACAACTTCCCAGTGGTGCACAAGCCAATTCACCTTCTGTGGTTCCTTCTGCCTCTGGTGACCTTCACTTTCCTGAAAGTATTTAATCAGAGGCCAGCATTGTTTAAGACACCGTTCCCAGGCTCTAACATACACCTATCAATGGTAACAATAATATTAATGCTGAATAACTTCAGCAGGCATTTTTCTCTTACTATCTTAATCAACCTCTGAAGAGCCTTCGACACAACTGACCCCCTTTGCTTCCAAAAAACGTTTGGCTTTCCTGTGACACCATACCCTTCTGGTTTTCTTCCTATCTCACTGCCCTTTACTAACTTTTTCTCCTCTACTTGATGTGTGCATGCTGGAGCATTCCAGGCTCTACCTCTCCTCTCTTCTCCATCTGTACCCCTCTCTCTCCCTGGGGATAGAGCTTGGATTTAGGATTCTAGAGTATGAGCAGTTCTAGTGACATCAGGTTCTAAACAGATCTGAGTAGGGATGTTACTAAGATTGAGTAGATAAAGAAACCAAGAATCCAAGGCTTGGAGCCAGTTGCCCACATGAACTTTGAAATCATGGCAGGCAGTGGGGTAAGATAGCTACTGGGAGTCAGGTTCCAGGTCATTTAATGAATTTGAAGGTAACACTGGGGCATGGATGAAAGGGCATAATAACAAGAACCAAAAGGGGCCTGGAGGCCTGAGTGTGTCTTTGGGACCTGAAGAGTATAAAAACCTCACCTCTCAATTCGAATAATTTCAGTCACTACTGACCTTTCTCCTCTGGACCACTCACAGCAAGTTGCTGAATATACATTTATGATTTTAATTTTATTTACTTTTCATTATATATGTCAGTAGATATGGCCTTCTATTGTCCTCTGTCTTTGACCATATTGTCTGCTCTGGGCCCCAGGAGGGAAGAAACTGGGTTACTGATTCTTTTAGTGCTGCTCATTCATACAACTTCACATAAATAATAGACTAGCATCTGGTGCAAGTCTGGGTGAGAAGTCCTCAGTAAGTATTAATACAGCTCGTGGAAGCAGTACTACCTTTTCCCTCAGAGTTGTAAAAGATTTGGGGCCTACTAAGTTCATTGTACTTTCTTTTCCTGTAAGTGACAGTCATCCCATCTATGCAGACCTAGTGCAGCCATAGACTCAAGCCGGCCAAGGGGGACTGAGGGCTCAAGAATGCTGCCTTGCATCCTTATTGTGAATCTGGTCTTGAGAACCTGGTTTGTGAGTGTCTTATATACAGAATAAACTGTGGTAGGAGGGGATGCTCAGATGTTTGTCTCTATGTGCAGGAAAGTGATAAGACCATTCCATCATTCTCAGGGGAACAGCATCACACTCTTCACCCTGGTGACAGGAGAACCCAGACCCACCATCCTTGACTCAAGACTTTAGTTGATTCTTACAAATAAGACCAAATCAAAAAGTACCTGAAACAGCCTCTCCACCCCTCATCTTCATCTACCATGTTTTCATTTGCCAAATCATACTGGATCATTTTTTTTTTTGGAACAATCTCACTCATCTATTCAAAAACATGTATTGCATCCCTAATATTTGCCAGTCATTGTACTAAGTAAAGAGACAACAGAGATGAGTCAAACTTACGAATTCCCTGTCTTTAAGAAGTTCTCAGTCTATTGTGTGTTGGGGTTGGGGGTTACTGAAGTCAGCAGCCTAAGACAGAGAAGCAAATACTAGAGTCGGTGAACACCTAGGGGCTTATGGGCATACCAGGGAAAACCCGATCCCAGAGTGGGATGTAGTAAAAGCTTTCCACGTGACCTGATCCCTGTGCTGCATGTTACGAAACTAGTACCAGTCATCAGCAGACTCTGGGGTTCCAAGCAGAGCTTGTGCTAAGGCACAGTGGTGAGGGAGTGTGGAGAATTGTGGGAATTGCCTCAGTATGGCATATTTTCCCACTTCCACTTATATTTGCGTGCTCTGGACACCAACATTGTAAACTCAATGTCACTGCTTTCAATTTCAGATTTTTAAGGAGGGCCGGAGGCATCATTTCAGTGAGTGAAATTAAGGATAAGGGCTATAAAAGACCACTGGAAGAACAAAAACTTTAGAAAAGCAATGGAAGCAATTCCACGTTGACAATATAGCCAAAGATAACAACGACACTAACTTGAAAAGGTATCTGAACCTCCATGTTCATGGCAGCATTACTTATAACAACCAAGACATAAAAACAACCTGTGTGTCCATCAAAGGATGAATGAAGAAGTTATGAATATATGTGCACAATGGAATATAATTCAGCCATAGAAAATGAGGAGACCCTACCATTTGTGACAACATGGATGGAACTTGAAGGCATTACGTTAAATGAAATAAGTCAGAAAAAGACAAATTCTGTACAATCTCACTTATATGTGTAATCTAAAAAAAGAAAAAACAAAACTCATAGAAAAAGAGGTTGGACTTGGGTGAGGAGAAAGGGAATTGGATGAAGGTTGTCAAAAGGTACAAATATCTAGTTATAAGATAAATAAGCACTGAGGATGTAATGTACAACATGGTGACTACAGCTGCTATGGATATATAGGAAAGCTGTTAAGAGAATAAACCCTAAGAGTTCTCATCACAAGGAGAAAAAATTTTTTATTTATTCTTTTCTTCTTTCTTTTCTTTTTATTGTATCTTTATGAGAAGACAGATGTTAGCTGAACCTACTGTGATATAGATGTGTGTGTGTGTGTGTGTGTGTGTGTGTGAAACTATCATGCTGTTTGCCTTAAACTTATACAGTGATGTATGTCCATTATTTCTCAAAAAAAAAAAAAAACTGAGGGGAAAAGTCAATGGAGTTTTTGAGGATTCTGCAATTCCTCAGGACTCAAAAAGGCAGCTCTGGCAGGGAACACAGAGAATCCTCTCTTCTCTCTACTTCTCCCAGCCAAGTTAAAGAAGAAGAGAAGTGAAATAGTACTTTTGTTTTCTCTGGTGATTTGGTGTATGCATATTTGATAAATCCCTAGAAGTAGGCACAGCAGCAGCCCATCCCGTGCCGGGTTTGACAGA
Organism: Camelus dromedarius; assembly: GCF_036321535.1. Taxonomy (NCBI): domain Eukaryota; kingdom Metazoa; phylum Chordata; class Mammalia; order Artiodactyla; family Camelidae; genus Camelus; species Camelus dromedarius. The sequence goes on from NC_087450.1 coordinate 28,631,652, forward strand.
CTCCTTTGTCCCAGGCACAGTTCTCGACACTGTGGATACGGCAACACACAGGACCTGTTGCAGCCCTCTGAGCAGACGACTCAGCTTTTCGGCTCCCGTTCACCAGCACAGCCACTACCCCTGGGGGCAGCTGCCCAGGGCTGTAGGCTGGGAAGACATTAGCAGCCACCTGATCCAAGTCTCACCAGAGGTAGCTACACGCCCTGGGCACTCCGGGCCCTGAAGCTTCATCACTAAAGGACACAAGATCAAGCTCACCTAATAATTGTTTACAGCAAGAAAATGAATGGAACTAGTCCTAAAATTCCCTGATGTTTGTGCACATCTGTAGCTGCCGGTCACGTCGTATCCGTCATCCCTGGGATCCTGGATTCTGCCAAGTCTAAGCGACAGCCCTCATCCAGCACTTCTGTGCATTTGGAATTTATGGCTGCATTTCTATTAGTTCCCAAAAGTCTTCACTAGATTAAAACTGCATTAGAAATTAGATTTTTTTTTCTTCTTTTGCTCCTGAAGAGGGTAATAAAAATAACCCAATAAATCTGGTAAATTAGCAATAAGATCTCAAACCTTAGGGCATATGTGCAACTATGCTGTTGGGGAAGAAATGTAAAACTATTGACAGCTGACCCAATCAGATTACATATTACTACTTACAAGCAGGAAGGATAAAAGACGATTCCTCCATCTAAATTGAACCAAGTTCACCACAAGGAAGAAAAAAATCTCAGAGGTGGAGAATATCATTGTTTTATTTCCTGTGCAGCTACCATAATCTTATGTAAAAGAGAACATCTTAAAAGATTGTTTCTTAAGTGCTTTTTTTCTCACTTAAAAGTTAGAAACTTGGACAGATGTGGGTTTTGGGCCGTTTCCCCTCCGAGACTCACTGGCTGTGTTACTGGGCTAGAACTGTCCGGATTTACGGTCCCTTGACTGTAATAAAAGAAATATTAATTCCAAGTTCATGAGGAGCACTTATAAAAGGAAAGTAAGGATGTTATTCACTGAAAAGCTTATGAGCATCCAGACTGCCAAGATCTACTTTATTTGAAAGGAGAACTGGAGAATCGGGGGACACAGGCGGCTACTTGTTTCAGGGCTGTAATGGAGTAAGTTATGAGTAATTGACTTCCCTGTCTTCAACACCCAACTCTCCCTGAAATAACTCTCTTCCCAGACAGTGGCTCATACCCTCTGTCTAGAGGGGCTGTCATACACTTAAAAAGCAAAGCAAAGCCAAACAAATAAAACACTTTGTTTCCTAAAATCTTCCATAGCAAAACACACAGCCTCAGGTATACAGGCTAAGTGTGAATGCCCTTGTGGTTTTGTTTGGCATCTCACCCTTGCACTCAGTATTCACTCAGCCCGTACCATGTGCTCCCAGATTTCAGGCCCTTTGCTGGACCTTCAGTGGTAAAAGTCTGGGTCTCTGCTCTGAGGAGGTCACCAGCAGAGCTCCCCCAAGGGGAGGAAGCTTTTCAGATATTCTGTTTTCCACCTGCAATATAGTCCTTTAACTTATTTCCATATATTCCAGGCCTGCATTTTCATAAAAGCTCTATTACAGTTTCACCACTTCTGTGAAACATCCCCTGAGCTGACCCTTTTTCTCTCCTCTGGGCACATCTCGCTGTTTAGTCCTCTTGGCATTTAATGTTTCATACCCTAACTTGTGACATAAATTGTAGGACGATGATGGTGATGATGATGACAGTTAACATAACCTATGCATTTGCTTTATTTTCCCAGGTTACCACATCCTTGAAAGCAAAGACATCTTCATCTATGTTTTTTGGGATCCTTCACAAAGCAGCCCTGTATGGGCAGTAGGCATTCAGTGACGTTTTTTAAAAGAAGGAAGGAAGGAGAGAGGGAGGAAGGTAAGAAGGGCGGAACTGACTAATTATTGGCAAATTCTAATCTACCCAATCAAATCCTCACGCATGTTAGTCCCTCTCATAAAAGGCTACACATCTGATGCAAATCACGATGGATATCGGGTAAGTAAGAAAGAATGTTATGATAATATTGAATTTGCTCTGTAAACTAGAAAGTTTAGTGGCCTTATGTGATGACATGACCTTTTCTGATTTATGTTTAGCTGTGTGCTTCTGTGAATGTGTGTTTGTGTGTGTGTGTGTGTTGAGAGAGAGAGAGCAAGACATGGGTAAAACATATTGAAAATATGATCCAAAAATCCTGGCTCTTAAGTGTTCCATCATTTCTCATTAGTGTTTTTATTTAGTTTTAGAACCACAATTTTCCCCTCACTCATCCATTCTTATTTCTCCTCCTCTCCCAAGACTTACTACCTTTTAACTGAATAATCAGTGCTTCTGTGAATGATGGGCAGTGGGAGATGTCTGCTGTCAGCAAACTGACACTGGCTGGTGTAAGTGCATATGGGAGGTTGGTGTAGGATTCCAGCTCAGCTGAGGAGAGAGACTCTTGGAGGTTACAGAGACAGCTGTCCTTCACAATAAAACGTTAGGGAAGACAATCTGAACCCTCTTTCGATTGGTTTTCCCCAAGCAAGGAAGAAGGTTGACAGAAATGAATTGGCAATTCTTTTATCATTCAGGCAATCTGATCAATATATATATACAGCTGAGCAAGACCACTGGCTTGCTGGCAGACTTCCAGGCTTAGGGAAGAACTTGGGCCAGGCAGAGGCACTGAAAAATCACTTCTCCCATTCACTTTCAGGCTCCAGAATTTGGGGGGAAGAGACAGCAGAACAGGAATGATGTGCCTGTGGCTATAGGAGGCCAGCATCTTCTACATCCTGTTAAGAGTGTGGGATGGGAGGCTGTGTGCATTGAGTAGGAGGTGAATGAAAAATAAAATCAAATGGAAACTTATGAAAACGTTTCAAAAATGTAAATAGGTGAAGTTCAGGACTAATGGGTTCACAGGCCTGTATATTTCTCCGTTTCCTAAATCTAAGGGAAATTAGTACTCCCAACTTCTAAGCACTCAATTGATAACAGTCAAAGACACAAACAATGGCCTGCCCAGTTGTAAAGATTTTGAACTTCTAGGCTGTTGCATATGGCAAGATACAGAATTCTCTGTATATAGGGTATCCAGAAAAGACTGAGCTTTAACTTTTTTTTTTCCAGAGCAGGGAAAACCTTTATGTTGAAAGATGAAGTCATTTTGTGCTTCTTGGGCTTGCCTTTAGGGCTAAGAGTCTCTTGTTCTAGGAGGTAATGCTTTGCAACGCCCGTTTGATTGCACAGATCGTGAAGTAAGCATTAATCACCTTTCTGAGGGGCAGCAACTCTTTCTCGATCAGGAGATTTCTGCTGGGCCCAGGTTCTATAGTGTAGAGAACCCTGGAGATTCTAAGTAGTTGATGGAAAATGAGGGCTGCGTAAGCTTGTTTCTGTCCTGTGGTGAACATGAGGGAGCCAGGCAGGGAACGTGTCCACCAAGAAACTCTAAAATGGGTATGTGTCTTTAGGAATTTTCCCTTTTTTTGCACCACTCTGGGTTTCTGGCCATACTTCCAAAGCGGTAACTCAGAAGAAAACCATGTCCCTTCTGTAGGCCAGATCAGAGGTACTGGCGATGTCCACTAGCCTGGAGTTTGTGGTACAGAAGGAGCAGGCAAACCTAGAGGAAGTCAAGCTCAACCAGTGACAGGCAGGTCAGAGTGGCAGTCAGGAGCCAGAGGCAAGCTGAGCTGGAAGAGGACAGTAGGCTGATTTGGGGAGGAAGGATGCACAGACTCCGGGGAAGAACATCATGGCAAAAAGAGTAGACTTTCTGAACGGAAGCAGGATGGGAACTCTCTCCAGTAATTTGGGTATCAATGTAATTGTGTCATTATTTTATAGACTCACACCACTCTGGCTTGTGACAGTTGAATTATACCTATAATTAGGGTATCAGTCCTAATACAATTATATTCCTGTATTTACCCAGATAAGAATAGGGTATGCATTAATTTAAGATACTGAAAAAAGAAAAGCATGAAAGCATATAAAAGGTAAAAACAGACATTTCCCTAGGTCACATATAAATGAGAGTTTCACCAACGTTCTGTTAGAAAGGGAAGTTAGTACTAGAACACAATGTGTAATAATGTAGCTGTTACTGTATAATTAGGCTTAAGTTATTTAGCTAATGAGATAATTCACCCATAGCACAGGATCAGCGTAAGAACCTCTGGTTGTTAACCTACAATGGTTATACTAAACTGACAAGTTCCTAAGGTGTCTAGAAAATCAATACCAAAAATGTCTAACCAGAGTCTACCTCTTCTGCACACGTTACATACCCTTAAAGAATATACATCTCCCAGAACAATATAGAAGTGGCATACGATTTCTCCTTATTTTTAATTATATACCAATGCTTAGGGGGCTTAATAGCCACATGCCCAAATCAAGAGCCAAACAGAGGTACAGAAATATGACAACCCCAAGGCAGACAAGGTGCTGCCACTGAGTACCTCTCTTTGGCAATCACTGAATACCTTCCCTTACATCGCCTTTATTTTTTTACAGTGACACTGATTTTTAGAAGTAGGGCAAAATTTGTACCATCTCCTGATTTTGAGAGCTGAGCTAGTAAATGAATAGATGCCCTGAAGGCATCCCTAGGAAAGAAACTTAAAATAAAATCAGGAAAATCGCACAAGTCCAGAGAACTAGCTCAGGTCCCTTTGTCCCTGGCCAAGGGCAGCATGGTGTAGGATTTGAAATCCAAAGTCAAGTCTTGGGCCTGCTGCTTCATGTATGTGTATGACCTTGAACAAGCAATTCAATCTCTCTGAGCCTCAACTTCTTCAACTTTAAAATGAAAAGATTTATGATAACCAGCACAAAAATTTGTTCTGTATACTTGACGGAAAGAGTGTATTTGAAAAGTATCTTTGTCAACTATATTTACTGCTCATGATGAATTATAATCTTAAAGGGGCTTGATTTAGAAAGTCAAAAACAGATACTAAAATATACCATTGTGCTTTTACAGGTGTGGACAAGACAGGAGTGGTGACATATTTTGTCAGAGGGAAGGAGAATGAGTGGCATGTGAAAAGATAAGAGTCTGTAAAAACAATTCTGTCCAACCCTCCAAACTTGTGCTGAGAATGGTGCAGAATTTCCCAGTCCAATCAGCCCTCACTGCACAACTAGGCATCTCTCAGCACTTCAAGATCTAACCTGGACTTAAATGTTCATAGCAGCACTATTTACAATAACCAAGACATAGAAACAACCTAAATGTCCATCGACAGATAACTGGATAAAGAAGTTATGGTATATTTATATAGTGGAATACTACTCAGCCATAAAAAAGAATAAAATATTTCCATTTGCAGCGACATGGGTGGACCTGGAGGATTGTCATTCTAAATGAAGTAAGCCAGAAAGAGAAAGAAAAATACCATATGATATCACTTACATGTGGGATCTAAAATAAAAGACAAATGAACTTATTTACAAAACAGAAACAGACTCACAGACCTAGAAAATAAACTTATGGTTACCAGGGGGGTGAGGGAGTGGGAAGGGATAAATTGGGAATTTAAGATTTGCAGATACTAGCTACTATATATAAAATAGATAAACAACAAGCTTATCCTGTAGAGCACAGGGAATTATATTCAATATCTTGTAGTAACCTATAATGAAAAAGATTATGAAGATGGGTATATGTATGTATATGTATGACTGAACTATTATGCTGTACACCAGAAAATGATACAACATTGTAAACTAACTATACTTCAATAAAAAAAAAATCTAACCTGGACCATGTCTTGTAGACTGTCAAGGGTCAGAAACATTAGGCAGGTGAAGAATTAAGCTTGTGGGAAATCCATTCAACCAAATATAAGTTAGAAAAGAGAGAAAGGAAAAAAAAGTCTTATATAAAGCCTCTTTATAGGTGATAGAGGGCATAAACTGTGGAGGTGAGATATTTTATTTTGCCATACACTGTCTGTAAAGCAATTTCTTCTCTTAGAAAGTGATGTTTCTATTGGACTCTGAGCTATTTGTCATTCTGAGCCGCAAACAAAATATTTTTCATAAGAACATCAGAAATGCCATGCTGGGTCCAACCGATGTTCCCTCTTGTCTCGTGTTTTGCCTTTGAAAGTGGCACCAAGAGAGAGTTCACAGTGGAGGACACAGATACTCCATTTCAGTGACTTTAAAAACATTGTTGACTGTGGATCAGGGTTAGAAATAGAGTTTACATAGTAATGCAGCACTCATACTCACACACACACACACACACAAAATAACCTCAGCTATACATACTTATGTATATTATATATATGTTATGTTATGTATAATTGATACTTTGTATTATATTCGATTCCTTTTTTTATTTTTGACTACTGGTCCTGATCCACTAAACTGATTTCATGATCCATAATAGGATCACATCTTATAGCTTGAAATACCTTGCTCTCTACGCTGTCAGCCTCAAAGGTTAGGGACATAGCTCTAACATGTCTATTTCTTATACCCATTGAGGATCTATTAGCCATGAATTTACCTAAAGCCACCTTTTGAGGAAATGAGTTCTATAAGGGTACTCACAATATAAGCAGAACTTTCTCTCACTTGTGATTCTGTAGTATGTTAGATAAGATTAATGTGATCAAAAGATCTAAATGAAGGACCATAGGCTTGGTTTCCCTTCTCCTCCTCAGAAATTCCATCTCTATGGCCGAGAGATGACAACATGCAGCTTACACTGGATTAAACCTTATCACAGTGAAAGGCATTGAACATTTCTAGAGAGTAAATTGATTTTTATGACAAGGTCCCATAGGCACTGATTTATCAAACATCTATTAATTACATCACAGGTTATATTTTCCAAAGATGGCAGCAAAATCATGCTGCATTTGACATGCTTTTTGCAGTGTAATCATGTCACATCCCTTTAAGAGGTGCTGTCCATTCTCCACCCCACTGAATTTGGCTGGACTCTGTCTGCGTTCATCAACAGAGTATGCAGGAGGCGACTAAAGCCAGTTCCAGGGATAGTTCTCATGGCAGCATCCCCTTCCTGCCTCTGGGAGGCAGCCACCAGGTAAGAGGTCTAACTACTCAGAGACCATCAGGTGAGAAGTCCAAGCTAGGTGGAGGGGCCCTAAGGATGAGAAGGAGAGACAGAGACAGAAACCAAGGAGTGCCGAAGTGCCCATGTACAAAGCAAGTACTTGAAAGAGCTCTTCCAAGCGTAGGAGGAGGGTATAGCTCAGTGGTAAAGTGCATGCTTAGAATGCATGAAGTCTTGGGCTCATTCCCCAGTACCTCCATTAAAGATAAACAAACAAACAAACCTAATTACCTCTCCCCTATCCCCAATCCTTCCTGATTTCCTGATCCACAAAATTTTGAAAAAAATTGGTTTACGCCTCTAGGTTTTGGGGTATCTTATAATACCAAAACATAATTAAAACAAGTATCCATATCATATACATCTCAAGTTCTTCCATGGACTAGCAAAAAAATGGACTTCGTGATTTTTTTTAATTTAAATTTTTATTTTGCAGTAACAAGATCAATATGGATAGTATAATTGTGTAAATCACAATATGAATTGCATGTTCATAAAAACAGTATGTGGTTTTTAACGTAGTTGTTCCTTTTCACCAATATTTTACTAATATCTATTGATTATCTCCTCATTTTTTTTTCCTGATGGGTGCTTAGTATGCTTAGTACGTGTTACTGGGCACAGGGGAATACAGCGGTTAACGAGAAAACATCCTTGACCTTGAGTGAGTCAATTTGTTAGAAAAGAGATAAGTAAAGGGGTCCTTTTATTACATCAGTGCCAGGAGGGTTGTTCAGGAGGACTTCACAGACGTAACTTTTAAGCTGGGTCTTCAAGAATGAATAGGTCAGGAAGAAGATTTAGAGACGGGATATGACAGAGAGATCAAAATAATGGCATTCTAAGCAGAGAAGGCAGAACATTCAAAGGCAAAAAACAAACAAACAAAAGACAAACTGAAAGTGTGGTGGGCTGGATGTGGTTCCAGAAATGAGTCATCAGTGGACAGACAGGAACAGTAAGACTTAACATGGTTGGGGCCATATAATGAAGAACTTTGGATGCCATGCTAAAAGAATACTCAAACCAGCAAGTGATTAGGAACTAAGGAAATATGTTTGAATAGAGATGTGTTCTGAGCACGTTCATGTTGAACACGAACTCCAACAGAGGTATCCATATGAACGGACATTGTGAGCATGAGTCCGAGGGTCCTAGCTCCAAAGGTCTGGTCTAACCCACAACACATAAAAGCACACGCAGGTGGGAATCACTTCCTTTACTTGCTTCTTTTACTAAAATGGAGGGGGAACTGCCATTTCCTAGCATCACTGTTGACCTATGACTGTCATATAATAACAGCAAACAGAGATTTTTCAAGAATAAAAGAAAGAAAAACAGTTAACCAAAATTACAGCAACTCAGAGTGGGGAAAGTTTTCGCTGGGGATATCTATTTCGAACACTAGGATATTAAACTTTATCCTCACATCTAAGACCATATTTCTATCACAGCTTACAAAGCAGAAAACATAAATCACTAGCAGAGATACAACTTTCTGAGGTGCATACAGGGTTTTTTTCTTCCTATATCACAGGATTTAGCTTCAGAATTTACACTTCCCTAACATTAGAGAACATGTTCCAGCAAAGACAGAGGTCAAGATGTTTGGGTTTTTGCAGCTAATCTTATTATTGCTCCAGTGGAGCATCCAAGCAAAGAAAAAAAGCAATCAGACCAGATTGCCTGTGGCTAAATACTGTAACACAAACGGACATCATAGCCCAAGGAATCCTCCCACTAGAAACAAACAGGCAGGGAATAATCTTAACCTCTTCGCATGCAACCCTTGTGGGAGCGACACAGGAAAATAAAATTCTCCTCGGTGGTGTCGGATGCTCTACTACGATGACCCAGTCTCCAGGGCTATTTAAAAATTTGAACTCAGGTTCCCTGAGTTCTGATTCCCTTCTCATCAAAATTGCTATCCCAATTTTAACTGCACTTCCCTGAGGGCAGAAAACATCAACTCACCATATTTATAGCTGGAGCATAATTACTATATGCAGTATTTATCTGGCTAGTCATCTGTTTGCATGTCTTCAGTCTAGTTGGTGAAACTGTCAGTAGATAAATTTCTCAGTGTCATGTTCAAAAACGTGTCACTCACTGGTTATTTTATCCATTTGGTCCACTTGGCTTGTCCCTTGGTTTCTTAAAGGGATGGCCCACCTTTACCAGCCCTTCTTAAGAGGTTTCTCTCACTCCTTAGTGAGGTTTAGGCCCTCATGAGACCTTTATTTCTATCTAATGATTCTTATCATTGATGTACATACACCAAGGTCCCAAGTTATTTTTTTTATTATTCTGTGACTTCACTTACTCAGAGCACCTAACCTCACGCAATCACAAGGCGATTTTAGGCTGCTGGAACTGCTGAATCAAATGAAAATGTTAGTATCCTTAAAACACTCCATCAAAGTGTATGTATTTCAGCGTGTGTATGAAACTGTAAGAGTGCCATCTCCCTGCTTTCTAGAGATTCCAATCTGTCTATAGAGAGAAAAGCCACACAAGGTTTTCCCAGGTTCCACCCTCTTCCATGTGAACCAATTGGAACATCTAGTTGGTACCCAGCCTCTGAACTAGCTCCCTAATTTTGCCACCTCTTGATGATGGTAATGTCTCAACTAAGCCTCAGAGCATTTGACTCAAGACTGGGGAACAGGGGTGATTGCTAAAGCTAACCTGATTAGCTTATTACCACGCCATAAATGTAAACGATTTTCTTCAACTTCTTTATTTTCCAAAGCATTTGACCAGGGGACATCCTGACATCTGGACTGATGCTGTTCCAGCACTAAGCTACAGCAGCGAGAGCGGCTGCATTCTCTAGGGCTAGGTGGCCTTGTCCAAAGTATGACTTTCCATCTACTGCAGTCAGCTTTCATTTCTTCTTCTCCAACAGAGAAGACCTATGGGGTTGGAGAAATAAACTTCATTTTGACATTCAAGCTTTCCTTCATCTGCTGTAAATTTTCCAGGGAAGAAATTTTGACCTTCATTTTTTTCCCCTTGCTGTGCCTAGCAGAATGCTGGGAAAATGACAGATGGACAATCACCAATTTTCCATTTGTCAATCTTATAATATTCACCATTACAACATACTGATTTATTTTTCTCTTTCAGCATAGTCTTGAATTCTAACTCTCTCGATGTATCTCCTTTCCTATCTTTTCCCTCACCCTAAATCCTTTCCCTCACCCTAAATCCTTTCCCTCTTTAATTTCTTATGAGACTCAGCCTTCTTTACAGTCTCCCTCCTAATTTAAACCTGAGCAAGAAAGAATAGTATCTAAGGATCATGGTTATTGAGGGGCAGGGGGTGGAAGGCATTAGGAGTCACACTTATCTGAATGGAGGAAGCCCTCTCTCTGAGCCAGCCAGTCCTTTGGGACCCAGCTCTCCTGCTCTCCCCACTTAGCCTCCTTGTTGTATATATTATGGAAATAGCCCCCTGCAGTGCAGAAATTGCCTCCTACTCTCGGCATCTGTCTGCTGTAGCTCAGCAACGACCTCTCCCTGCTCCATCCACACCACTTCACTATCAGCGAAAAGGACAAAAGTCCCAAATTCTTTGGTCCTTGCAGTTTGTAATCATTTTAGGAGCCACAGTTGCCCTAGTTGCCCTAAGAAGAGTGAATGCTCACAGCTGTGTGTGGGTCAGACCCCAACCAAGATTCATCAGTTCCTTTGAGAATGCCCCCTCCTCCTTAGATTGGCCACAACTTCCATTATAATATCCAAAGGGATAAGGACTGATGAGCCTTCACCTCCCTCCTACCACTCACATCCAGAAAAAAAAAAAAAGTCTATCCTTCTTTAAACTATTACTGTAAACTTGATTTGCTAAGTGGTAAGTAGACGTAGAAGATGGGCAGTCCTGAGCACTCGTGCTGTTTATAGCCCACGTCAGAGCTTTATTTATGACCATTGCCTCTTCTCAGATCCATTTAAATAAACTGTAAATTGTCAATGGTGTCCGTGGAAACAAACTGGCAAAACAGACAATGCAGTTGCAAAAAAGAGAGAAAGAGAACACAAAGGACAAAAAGGATCTTGTTTAAAAATAAAACCAGTTTCCTTTTTAAAAATCACACACATGTCACTGTCATTACACTTACGACTTCAAAAGATAAAAGTCAGAAGCAATTTTGCCTCCGGCATGGACATGATTTTCTTCAAGGAAGGTGGGCAAGGCTGGCCAAGGGGAAGCAGGGCAGGACCTACAGGCAAATTCACATGATCTGGACTCTTTGTCCTGGGCGTCCCCTCTTTCCATCTTTTCTGCCCTTTCCGCCTCTTTTTGGTTCTCTCGTACTTGCCCTTTCCGCCTCTTTTTGGTTCTCTCGTACTCTCACTCTGGGATCCAGTGTTCACATTCTCCCCAGAGAGAAGTTTCCTGATTACCTACTTTTAAGGAGAGCTTAGATGACTGATCATCGGTCAGAGATGTTGACAAGGGATGCCCTTAACAAAGAAGGAAACTCAATTCTTTGAGCTCAAAGTTTTATTCTGGCCACCTTTGACCCTGTTAGCAATTGTGCTAATGTGTTAGGGATTTAATGCACTGTCTCTCCTGATACTCCTGCAATTTTAGAAATCTTTAGAGGCCAATACTTTTAAAAAAATCATTCCAACAGCACTGTGCTGTGAGTGCTTTATGTCCAAATGTATGCTAAGCCCAAAGGAGATACCAAGAAAACAGCCCTGCTACAAAACCAGGTGGGGAGAGGGGCGGGAAATCCATTCCTTAATCCCTCACGATACGTCTTTACTGAGTTTCTTCATGTCGTGCAAGGGCAAGATGGGTGGGTGTTAGAAGAGTGGCAAGATACAAAAAATAAACATAAATAAGAGCTATTCTTATCAACATAGCTGAAAAACATACACAATGTAGCAGTAGCAGCTAAAATTTACCGAGCATTTTTTTCATGTGCTGGACGTTGCTCTAAGTGTTTTGCAGTTATAAACTCATTTTATGCCCACAATAACCTGTGCCTCTTCTCAGACCCACTTAAACAAGCTGTAAATTTTCAGTGGTTTCTATGGGAACACATTGGCAAAATGGACAGTACACTTGAAAAAAAATTAGTCAGAATGCAGAGGACAAAAAAAAAATCTTGTCAAAAATAAGACCAGTTTCATTTCTAGAATCACTCATAATTCAGAGTCAATGTAGTCATGTTTTCAAAGATAGAAACCAGGAACAATTTTCTAACATGTATATTCCTGTCCCTCAGGGAAGGGAAACAAGGTAGGTCCCGGGGAGGCAGGGCAGACCTGCAGGCAAACCCACAAGGTCTGGAATTGTCATCTTGGGCATCCCTTGCTTCTACATCCTTTGCACCTTCACTCTTCTTGGAACTGTCTCTAATTTCCGGTCCAGCAGCTTAATCTTATTACTCCCACTGTATAAAAGAGGAAACTGGGACACGTAGAGATTAAGGAACTTGCCTAAAGTGACGTAGCTGGTCAACGGCATGGCTATGATTTGACTCAAGGAGCCTAACACCAAGAGTTTGTACTTGTAGCCACTACGGTAACTTCCTCCCTAAAACAAAAAACAAAATCACAGTCACCCCATGCAGACACTTATAAAGTGCCATAGGAGCACACAGGCGAGAACAATTTCTTCTGCCTGTAGAGTCAGAAAGGGTATTACAGAATAAGTGGCTTTTAAACTGAGTCTTGAGAGATGTGTAATTCACCAGGAAGCAAAGAGCGTGTCACAGAACACCAACAAGCGTGTGCACCACAAAGTTGCATGACATGTTAGGCAAATGACAGGTACGGTGACGGAGTGAATCTTCAGACGTGCATGTGTAGAGGCGGGGATACCGTGACAAGTGACACTGCCGGAAAGTTGCGCCGTGGTGAACTGAGGAAAGAACTTTGACTACGTCATTCCTCCCAAAGCTGGTGAGATTTAAATGAATCCTTTAAGATTCAGCTGAAGTATAATTTCTTTGAGAAAGTCTTCTTTGTTGCCAAGGCTTACCTAGGAGCACTCTCTACTCCTGGAGTATACTTTGCATTTCTATTATGGCATATTACACTGCAATCGCTAGTTTCCTAATCTCTCTCCCCAACCCCGCCCCTGCTCTGTGCTGTCCTTGAGGGCACTAAATGGATTTTTATGCTGAATACACACAGTTCCTTGAACAACGCCTGCCACATAATGGATGCTCAATAATACTCATAACCTCTCTTCTACCCAAGGACCTGACCCCTGGAAGTAGCCCAACTTCTTCCTCATCGTTCTTTTCCTTTCATTAAATTTACTCTTATCAACCTAGAAATGGGCCCTGGCTTCTTCCTTATTTAAAAAAAATCTTTTTGGATCCCCATGTCTCTTTTTAGCAATACCACTGTTTATATTGTTCAGTTTCATAACAAAAAGTCTTGAGTTGTTAATTCTTGTTTCCTTGCCTTCATCCCATTGTCTCTGCCTCACTTCAAACAGGCTTAGATCCCTATCTACCTCACCACCAAAACTGCTCCTGCAACACTTACTAATAATCTTCATCTTTTCATATTCAAAGGTCACTTCTCTGTTTTTGTTTGTTTGATTAATCCCTCCTTCTTAAAATACTTTTCCTTTCCTTCCGTGATACCACATTCTTTAGACTGCCCCCCAGATTCATCCTGGTCTCCACTGTCTTCTCTCTGTATACATCAAACATAAATTCATGATTTCTCCTTTCAAGATTGTGCCTTCCTTGTTCTTCTCCATCTCAGACAGCAGCCCCTGCAGCTGTATATTTACTCAGTCCAAAAACTGAACTGCTATTCTTCACACCTTCTTTTTGGAGGGACTAGAATTCAATCTGCACATATATTCCATTAACGAATCTCATTAATTCTATCTCCAAACTATGTCTGGAACCCATACACTTAGGTCTACTTTCCTGACCACTATTCTGGCCCATAGCACCACCATCTATCACATAGATTACGGCAAGTTCTCCCATCACCCTGTTTCCATTCTTATCTCTTCGAGCCCATTTTCCATATAGCAACCAGAGTAATCATTTTTTCTATTGTTGGTAGAGACTTCCCTGTTTCCAGTTGTGAATCATCGCTACAATACCACTCTGAACATTCTTCCATGTATCTCTCAGTAGACTTGTGCACACATTTTTCTTGGATACACATCTAGTAGTAGAACTGTTGGGATAGAGATTATATATATTTTCAACCCTAATAGAAATGTTTCCCAAACAGATTATTCCAAATTGCAAGAACAGTACAATAAACACTTGTCTCTTCACCTAGATTCATTAATTATAAATATTTTACCACGTACTCTGCACTCTCCCTTACAGTAATAATACATATGTGACACTAATAATAACATACACATAGTGAGAATAATAAATGTATGTTTACTTCTTATTGCCATTCACCATTTTAAAGAAGCATTTCAGATTAAATTACAAACATCAGACCTATTAACCCTAAATATTTCAGTATGCATCTCAGGAGAACAAAGACACTTATTGATATATCACACTGTCTTATGTATTTTCAAATTCAGGAAATGTAACATAAATAAAATACAATTAACGAATAGAGTGCTTCTCAAACGTCAGTGTGCAGTTCAGATCATCTGAGGATCTTGTTACAATGTGAATCTAACCCAGCAGGTTTGGGTTGGTGCCAATGATTATGCATTTTTAATAAGCTCACAGGTAAGACTAATGTGACTGATCATGGATCATACATTGATTGGCAATTATCTAATGTACGCATTCAAATTTTTCTGGTAGTGTCAATAATATTCTTCAGCGCCTTCTCCCTTCAGAATCCCTCCAGGATCAAGTGTTGCCTTCAGCTGTCACGGTCACCTTTATTGGTGAAGGCTATTCCCCTGGGCTAAAATTTTAGGTTGCTAATTGGTTTCTTTCAGCACACCGAAGATATTATTTAACTGTCTTCTTCCAAGTTTCTAAAACTATAATGTTTTTGAGAAATCAGCTTTCAGTCTCAACACTGCTCCTTTTATTAAAGATAATCTCTCTTTCCATCTTCTGTTTTTAAAATGATCTTTCTTTTGGTTCTCTGTGATTTGTCTAGGTATTGATTTGTTTTTATTACTTTGCTGTGGGGTTTTTGCTGGACTTCTTGAATATATGGATTGAGGTCTTTCATCACTTTTGGAGGCTTCTAAGTTACTGGCACTTCAGATATGTGATTGCCCACTCTCTTCTCTCCGTCACAAACGCATGTTGGACCTCCCTCTGTCTTCTTGCCTATTTCCCTGTATTTCCCGTTCTTCTGTCTCTCCATGCTTCCTTGTGGCTGTTTTCTTCCAATCTGCATTTCAGGCCACTGCTTGTCTCTTCATCTATGTCTTGTATGCTGCTTAGCAAACTCATTGAGTTTGTAAGTTTGTTTACAGCATTTTCAGTCTCACAATTTATATCGGCTCCTTCTCAAAGCCATGGTGTCAATTTCAGAGTGTCACGCTTTTCCCCAGTGTTTTGTGTCTTGTCATTTTTCTCTTGGAAGGTAAAATAACGTGGTTTTGAATTCCAGCATCTGCAGCCCTTGCGCACCTATTTTCTACGTTCCGTGTTTCTGCTCTTCCTCCTTGGTGTTTTCTTATCTGCCTGCACCTGGTTCTTCAATTCTGTGCCAGACATTGTATGTTTTCAAATATTTATAGAATTAATTGGGGCCTAGAGTGATGTTAATTTTGTTGATAAGGAACCTTACTTTGTTTCATCCAGGAGCCTGTGGGAACTATAATTAGGAATCGCCTTAATACAATTATCGGGCCTGAGAATTCCTGAGTTACTGAGAAGATTTAAAACTCTGATACCAGGGCAATAGCTGCCTTACAAGTTAACCCCTTCACCTAGGGTGCAGCTCTTCAGAAGTTTTACAGGGAAACTCCTAAAATTCAGACCTGCTCTGCTGGCCCTTCTAAGCTGTCAAAAGGGCTATTCCACTTCCCGGATGTGTCTTTTTGATCAGCAAATACCTCTTGGGGGAAAATGGACCCCAAATACTGGGATCTCCACGATGCTGTTGTATTAACTACTCACCAGCCTACTAGTTTCCCAAGGCCTTTCAGCAGATTAAAAAGCAAAAGCTGGTCTATGACTTGTCCTCAGTAGGATGAGTCTGCACTACTTAGTCTACCAGTTCCAAAGGCTGGAATCTAAATAATATTTTTGAAATTTATACAATGGGACTTAAATTTGCAGCCCCAAAACAATAGACATAAAATACAAAAGTGAGGTGACAAAGAGGCAGACTTTTCAAAGTAGGTTTCAGAGAGGTAGTTAAACAACTGGCCCACAAAGAAGACCAAACGGTATTAAGAGAAATGCAAGAGAAGTGTCGATTTTCTCAAGCCCTGAGAAAGGATTTATGAGACTAGCCTGGGAGTTTGAGAAACCTTCTCTGCAGTTCTACAACACAGAAGAACAGCACTGACTCAATCTGAAAGAATCCAAAGATAAGAGGCCAGCTAAAGCATCTCACAGCAGTAAAATGTCTTATCTGGGGCATAACTACTCTCACCAATGGTCAAAGATGCATGAGTGCTGGGGACTAGGCAGGGAACTGACGGGGAAAATATGAGGTCAGGATCATATTCAAAGTAATCCTGCATCCAAAGTGCTGCTTCCAGGGCCCATGAAATTCCAATAGGGTGTATATGTGAAGTGGACTTCCAGAAAACCAGAAGTTGAGGGGCATAAGGAACAACAAGTCAAAGAAGAGGTGATTTCCAAATGAAAGGAGCTGGCTCTGAGGACCCAGCCAGGGAGCCTCTAAAGAATCCACAGATGTCACGAGAAAGACACTTTACACATCTTTTAGGCATCAGGAAGGCAGAGCTGTCCTCTAATAATACCAGTCAAATAAGAACTCTGTTCCACTACCTCTCTTCTTTACATGCACTACATGTTCCCCAAAAAGGAGCAGCATCTAGCAAGGAGGAGGACAGGTGAGCAAGCAAAAAGAGCGGGTCTGACCGCAGTCTGCTCCTTGAAGACAGGAAGCCTCCGATGGGGGTGAAGGGGAGAAATCTTTCCATTAATTGAAGAAGAAAGCCTTGCTTGAAAGATCAGAACGGACATTCTGCTTTCTGTGCTGAGTTTGTATTCGTGGCTTTAGGAAACCACAGAACTTTCTATTACCTCGGAGTCACTGGAAACTTACAGATGTCACTAAGGAGTTCAATCGGAGGAGGGGGAGAGAAATTTTCCATGAATTAATTTTAAAGGAGGTTAAAAAGTAGTTGAGTTTTGGATGAGATCTCACTTTTCTGGGTAAGAAAAAAAAAATAAACATCAGGGTTTCAGTAAGATGATTCCAGAGGGAAACGTAGTATAGACTGGATGGAGAAGAGGTTAACGTCAGGAAAGCAGCAGAGCCCCTCTTATAATAATCCTATATGGGAGAGTGAGAGAATGGGGGTCTTCCAGGAAGTAATTCCAGAAGAGGCACCTGTGTCATCCCCCAGAACTCTGGGGATGTAAAACTAGAAAAAATTAGTCAAAACCCTCTACAGTTTATTTTCAGTGTTGCCTTCAACTAATTGTTAACCTTGCTAATCCTCACTGTCATCTGTAAAATGGGAAAAATAATACTTGAGAGAAAAATGTGATAAATCTGTAATAACATATGAACCCACCATGAGTTAAATGAATGCAACTGAGTTACCTAAAAGAATGAATGAATGAATAAATACCTGGCTCTAGTGTAAGATTAGGAGGGAAGAAGGGCCAAACCCTACCTTGAAACACTATTCAGATGCTACATTACAGCTGATTTTAAATGTAACCATTTCTCTGTATGCGTGTGTGTGTTTTCCTTTAATAATCAAAGTCATGTTCAAATATTAAATAGATGGTTTTACAGCCTCAAGGACCAGTCTGGAACATCCACCTAGACTGGCACAAACCTGTTGGGATGAATGATCCTACTTGCTATTCAGGTTAGTGTCATCCAGTCAGAGCCCTGTGCTAAAGGCAGCTGGCAAGCCTTCCCATGATGGCTGAGTTGACATGAACACCAAGGCAGTGTCAGCTGCTGGCTTTCATTAGATACTCTTTGACTGAGTTGAATATTGAAACAAGGCCACCGGATAAAGTCATCTTAGATTCCTGCAGGGAGGGACTGGAGGTGCTGGAAGCAAAATGAGGTGCAGGTGGGAAAGCATAATAAGTTCTGCAATTTACAAGTGTTAATATAAAAAAATCAGAAAGTGAACCTCACTGGAAAGGATCTATAGGCTATTTATTTACTCAAAGTGACCTTGTAATCTATCAGTCATTAACGTGATAGCAAAGAACATGAATGCCACCCTGTGGCTACCAGCAGAAATTTTACTTAATACAACATAATTTTACATAATTAGAGGGTAATGGGAATGTGATTAAAAGAAATCATGCAGATGCCAGGAGAATGAGGGATGGCCCGGATAAACAGTTATCACTGCTAATATATGACGCAGGCAGGCATCACCCAAAATATTAAGGGAATAAACTCCCTAGTCTCTTCTCTAAATAATGTAAGCAGAAAAATAAACTCTGATTATACACACACAAATCATTAGACAAAGACAGATTACTGGTAATAACAAAGAAGAGAACAGAGAAAGAAGAGTATGTCTTTCGGCATCCTTGTCACTCAAACATGTGAAGATTATGAGACCCTCACATGTGCAAAAAGATGATTACCCTGACATGCCCACGTGTGTCTCCTTACACACAAATGTGCACATCCCAATTCACAGACCCAGTTTTTCTTTGTGAGTTTTTTCTGCGTCTGACTGCTGCAGAATGACTATTGATTTCATTCATTTGCCAGATTTTCACAGACTCATGTGCTGTCTGTCCTAAGTCCTGGGGCTACTAAAGTAGAGGTCCCTGCCCTCACTGAGCTTACGTTCTATGCGGATCAACAGACAACAACCAAATAAATAAATACATGTCAGGTGGTAAACAATTCAGTGGAGAAAAATTATACAATGTAAATGGAATACTGAGTGCTGGAGGATGGGAGAGACGGGGAAGCATCTTCAATAAGACAACATTTGGAAGACTGAAGGATTCAGTGAAGGAGAAAGCCATGCATATACAGGGCAAGGAAACTTCCAGGCAAAGAGTACAAAGGCTCTGAGGTCAAGTTTGCTTGGTATGACTGGGGAACAATGAGGAGGCCAGCATGGCATAGAGCAAGTGAGAGGAGTGACTGGAGATGAGGGAGAAGAGGTTACAGGAGTGGGAAGACAGCTAGGCCCTCGGGGCTCGGCTTGGTGGACAGTTTTGAGGACTTTGGCTTTTACTCCATGTTAGAGATTTCTGACATGCTGTGACTTATGCTTTAAAAGGATTAATCAATCAAATGTAGAAAAGGAGACCATAGGGACAAAAGCAAAGTGGCTGTTTCCATAGTCCTACAGATGATGGTTTTGACTTGGTCCAAGATAGTAGCAATGGACATGGTAATGGTAGTCAGATTTTGGACAGATAATAAAGGTAGAAGCAACATCATTTACAACTGTATTCAATGTAGGTATGCAAAAAAGGAGAAGAGTCAATGGTTGGAGCATAAGTAATCAGAAAAATGGAGTTGTCACTCACAGATTTGGAAAAGACTATGAGAGAAGCACATTTAGGTGAGTAAACTTAAGAGTTTCTCTTGGGAAATAAGCCAGGAGCATTTTAGTTACCCAAATAAAGGTGTTCGGTTGAGGAGTAGGGTTATCAGATTTAGCAAGTAAAATGCAGATGCCCAGTTAAATTTGAATTTCAGATAAACAATGAATAATTTTAATATACATTTGTCCCCAATATTGTATTTACTTAGGCTAAAAGATAATTTATTGTCTACCTGAAATTCAAATTTAACTGAGTGTCCTGTATTTTATCTGGCTATGCTAGTTTAAGAAGGCATTTGAGTTTTAAGTCCGGAGTTCGGGGATATAAATTTAGGAATCATCATTATATAGATGGTACTTAAAAACTGAGACTGAATGAGATCACCTAGAACAGAGGTGAGACCTAAGACTATGCTCTGGCGCCATGTTCATAAACAAATAGCACAGTATAGTTATCAAACTTGAAACCATCCAAGACTTCACTAGTCTTTGAACATGAGCCACCGAATTATCCACACCTAACCCACCCAGAAGCAGACAGAGGCCAGTTCCAAAGGTGTATTTCTCCCAATGTGTCTGTAGTAACAATTTTCCCGACACGTTATCCCTTCTATCACCCCAGGAACGTCTGTAAAAGAGAGGGACAAACAGGCAGACTTCTCATTATCAAGATAGAAAGGGAAGAATTCTCACATGCTCCATCCTGGGTCACCATAGTAACATAGGTTCTGAAATTATTTAATCTATTTTCAAATTCCATCTCCAAGGTGAGGAAAAATCAATGTAAGAGGAGAAATATTAGGCCAGCAAAGGCCAGTGGAGTATTTAAGTCTTAATGCTGGTATTTTGAACTTTAAGGGAAGGAGCGTGAAGATTTGTGTAGATCTCCATTTTATTTCACTTAGGAAGTACTTCAGATTTCTAAATGAGAGAACAGAGGGGTCACCTGGAGATTAATGGGCAGTCAATTTGGAATAAATGAAGCAGACCACCTGATGATATGGCTGTGGGAATGCAGAGCTTTATTCCTGTTTCTAGATGCTAAGACTCCTTGGCTATTTCACTGTCTGAAGTGCCCTTGTCTGCATGTAGCTCATCCCTCTATCAGAAGTCACTTAAGTATAGGGCAGGATTCTCCCTTCTGGCCTTTTATAAGCTCATCGGAGTGACGTAACCTACAGGTCATAGAAGAATCTGCCTTTGCTGTCAGACAAATCATGGTTTGTGTCTTGGTTCTGCCCTTCCTAATTGATCTGGGGCTTGTTAATTAACCTCTCAAATTTTAGATTTCTCCATCTGCAAATGAGGGTACTAATAGAATCCAGCATGCAAGAATTTTGTAAAGATTAAATTAGGTAAGCATGTTAATCTTTTAGTAGAGAATCTGCCACATAAATGCCCATCAATGCTCTACAGGCAGTGTCTATGAGTGAAAAAGAGTGCAATAGTATTCAAAGCATAATCAGCTGAAAAAAAATTTTTTAATGCAGCATTCGCATCTTCCACATCTAATTGCTTCCCAAGCTCCTTGCTTTGTAATATGTGGTGAATTCCCCTTTAATGGAATGACTGACTGTAGTCAACCACTGCTGCTCCAACCACAGTTACAACTGCCACTCCAGACCCAGGCCAGGACTTCCGGAGTGTTCTACTACTCTTGAAGAGGTTCCACTGACAGATACAGAAATAGCTACCCCACTGGACATTGTAATACTCTCCTCTAACATGAATCTTGAGAACTAATTTATAGAAAGAAATATAACTAATGAAAAAGCACATGATTTATAAACTTTAAATATGGAGATTACAAGTCACTTAAATCACAAAATTCTGTTTTCATCACGAGAAAAAACACACACACACACACACACATACAGTACTTGGAATAAGTGGTACAGTAGGATTTGGAGGCAAAGACTCTGTAATTCCCAGAATTTGGGCTTCTCTACTCTCTGGGCTTATCTTCTAATGGTCAGAAGCTCAATTCTAAAACAAAGTGATTTCCTCAAGAAAAGGTTTTGAGACCCTCCCAGTACCCCTTCCTCCACTGCTAGCTGGCCCCAGCCACAGCCTAACTCCTGCTTTCCCATCTCTTCCTCTTTATTCATAAGAATAGTCTGCAGAGCTTTCCCTTCCCCAGAGCACTGAAATGGCAGGCTTGTCCACCTGCAAAATGGCGGTGCCGTATTTCTTCCCGATTGTATATCTGTATCAAGCTCCTGTGCTGTATTATCTGATGCATAATCACTCTAGGTTACAGAAGAGGAAAACTTTACTACTTCACAATATGTGGTAATAAGAACCCATGATGGTATTATTTCTTTTTAGGGAAGCAGGACAGACATGGTTTGATCCCCACATAAAAAGGTAAACATGTATGTACGAAAACAACAATTTGAGATACTAGACTGAGCTATATGAAATTGCTGGCATTAGACTATTTTTCCCTACAAATACAGCAATCTTATACAGTTCAACCTAATAGAAACATCACAGTCTTTTACTAGGTGCTTATTGATTCTGGAGGGAAAAAAGTGATGGAATATTGAACTAGTAGTTGTCATCACAAAAAGACACTGTAGGCAATCAGTGTGATTCTGAGGAACTCAAAATTTTTCTAGATACCTTTTCAATATTCAGAATGAAGAGGCCTGAGGAACCATCATATTCCCATTTTGCAAGTGGGAAGGTTAAAAGACCACTAAAAATAAATTGACCAAACATAATGTAAATTGATGGCCAACTTGTTCCTCATCATTTCATGTCCAGCGCTTGGCACAAAAATGGATATTTTAGGGAATGAGATAATAGGAGGAAAATTGTTGTAGAGAAATTAAAATTGTGCAAGAAAAAGGAAAGTACCTAAGAGTTTAAAGGACAGTAGAGAGGTTACTAATTCACTAAACACAGAAATCAGTAATTACAATCACTGACTAAAAGAAATTTCTCACTATGTTTAGAAGCAATACCACAAACAACAATGGAATACTACTCAGCCATAAAAAAGAATGAAATAATGCCATTTGCAGCAACATGGGTGGAGCTAGAGATTATCACACCAAGTGAAGTACATCATACAGAAAAGACAAATGTCATATGATATCACTTATATGTGGAATCTAAAAAACACCGATACAAATGAACTAATTTACAAAACAGAAAAAGACTGAGATAAAGAAAAACTTTTGGTTACCAAAGGGGAAAGGGTGGGGGGAGGGATAAATTGAGAGTTTGGGATTAGCAGATACAAACTACTACATATAAAATAGATAAAAAACAGGACCTACTGTATAGCACAGGGAACAGTATTCAATATCTTGCAATAACCTATAATGGAAAATAATCTGAAAAGGACTACATACATATATGTATATAACCGAATCACTGCGCTGTACACCAGAAACTAATACAGCATTGTAAATCAACTAAACTTCAATTTAAAAAAAAGAAGGCATTCAATTCATCTCAGTTCTTCTCTTACCAGATTCAAAATACGTGTTTCTAAGACACCACCTTTCTATGGCTATTCCCTTCAAAAGCTGTTCTTGATGAATAGATCTCAGCCCTGTTATATAAGTTTTTTAAAAAATCCAAAAGACTGCTTTGAGGCAGGAAGAAAAGAAAATCAATGAGTCGTCATGAAAAGGAGGACCAGGAGGCTCAGTTCAAAGGGACACTCTGAAGAGCCCAACTCTTTCTCACTCATGAGGCTGGCCAAGATGCTTATGTACTATATGTGAGTCCACTCATTATGTTACTTAAACTCATTCAGAATCTGAGGCTTAAGGCAATATATTTCTATGAGATGTTTCCATTTTTAAAACATATTCCCAACTATTATCACATCAACCCCATGAGACAGGTTCGAAAAGCAATATCATCCCTTTGAATAAAAAAATGGAAATTTTTTGCTGAGAAGGAAATTGAGGCTCATGTATTTGCTCAAGACTTCACAAGTATTGTAAGAGCCATGACTAGTATCTAAGCCTTATGATTGTTCAGTTTCAGAAACAACACGCTTTAGATCTAGGGAGATCTGAGTGCCAGCTCTACAACCAGTTTCCTCTGTAGTCATCTGAGTGTCAGTTTTGCTAGCCGTGACATGTGAATAATGGTGTCTATTTCATGGGGTCACAGGCTGTGTTCAGTGAATGTTGATTCTCTTTCCCTTGCCTGCTGAAGACAGGGAATGCCATGGGGGAGGGAAAGGGAAGTAAAAAGAGTGGATGTTCAAAATGGTTAACCATGAAAAGTGGTGAAGGAAAAGAGTTTTCTGGGTCAAAGCTTGAAATTCCAAGAATGTCTTTCGAAGTTTTGGTACCTCCTACACAGTGTTATCCAAATAGCTTCAATCTGAAGCTGATATTCTTAAGGTTGCTCATTTTCTCTATTAAACATCAATAATAAGCTTTAACCTGGGGATTAAAAATGAAGATTAAAATGTACTTCCCCTTATTCAAAGGAAAACAAAATACAAAAGAAGCTGCCCTAGAGGTTAATGTGAAAAAGAACTTGTTAACTTGATTCTTTTACCTGTCTAAAACATTTCAATTCAAACCTAAATTGAATATTGGATTAGCTTGAATAAAGGATGGTAATTTCTTGAAAAATACAATGCAGCCAGTTCTGAATTATCCTTATTTACAGAAAGAACCAAAGAAACAAAAACCCTAAAACAGCAGATGGCCTCAAAGTGTTTTCTTGTCGTAAAGATCAGAATATGAGTAATGTCATATGGTTTGAGGAAATAAAAATGATTTATGAACATACATATCTTTGGAGATGGTAAACACAGTAAATTATCAACTTAGTGCAAATTAGTTCATCAGCTTAGCTAGCTGTCACTTCCACCATAAGCAGGACAATGAGAGAAAGGGATGTGGCAATAATAAATTTTTTTGAACACTGAATTCAATGGAAACATTCATTTCTCAGTGCTTCGGACAACACGAAAGTCCAAGGTAGAAGAAGAGAGATGACCAATACCAAGAATTCCTCATTACCTTTTGCCTAAATATGACACTTGAAATTTATGGGATATTAACTGCTATTTTTCAAATTTATTTATAAAACATTTATTTATTCTTTTTTTAGTCAATAAATATTTTGAGCACTATTTGCCATGGCTTAAGGGGAAGAAAGGCTGATTAATTCATGGCTACTCTTCTCAAACAGTTTAGAATGTAGTGATATATAAACATGTTTTAAACTAAGTTTACATTTCCTGAACCACATATAGTGGAAATGGCATTAGGGAGTCACCAACTGAACATTGAAAATTAATTGTAAGCATGTCAAACTATAAGGCATTAGTTAAATGGGGTAGGGTACATGTTGTAATGGAATATGATAAAATCGCTTAAAAATAGAGTTCTTGAGTTCTATTTAAGAACATAAGAAATTGTTCACAATATATTAAATGGAAAATCAGGTTTTAAAACAGTGCATTAGTTATACTCCAACACTTAATGGCTTAAAATAACAATACAGAATATTTCATAATGTTTTGGTTGGCTAAGGAGTCTTGCTGTTGGATTCTCCTGGGATCACTGGTGCAGGAGTGCTATTCAAGGCAGCTACAGGCTCACCAGGGTCCTGGCTTATCTGGGCACCTAGCATGACTGGATGTACCTATAGATGTGGTCTTTTATCCTTAAGGAGACTAGCTTCTACTTGCATTATACTTCCTGATGTCCCATTGCCCCCTGAAAGTCACAGGGCTAATCCCAAAGTCAATGTGGGAGGTACAATACCAGGCATGTAAGGACATGGAGGGATGACTCATTGGGAGCCAGAGTATATGTAACTGACCACAAATCGTATGCCCATTATAATCACATTCTAACACGTATGACTCATATACACAGTCTGAAGGAGATACCACAAAATATTAATTTATCTTTATAAAGGGGGACACAGTGAGATTACAAGAATTTTTTCTTTATTTTTAAAAATTTTTCCTACAGTGAGCATATATAGGATGCATTATTTCAAAATCAGCTCAAATAAAATTATCTGCAGATATTTTACAACAATATAGAAATAACTGAACCATTAACATATCTGAATGATGCACATTGCAAAGCAAAAATACCACTTCAAGGCACTATCCTCCTCTTCTCCTTCATTCTTCTGGAAGGAAATCTACAACACTGCCGTTGCTATTTTTTCACAACTTTGCTAAGTGTCACCCATCCATTTAGTTTTGAAGGGTTGAAAAGTACATGAGTCACGTGCTAATCATCAAAAATTACAGTAGTATTAGCATGCTTTGAGACGGTGATTTAAATACACACACACTTGTAGCCAAATCAAGTTACACTCATGAGGGTCACTCCACTCTTCAGTAACCCTCCCGTCTCTAAAGCCCTGCTAGCGTGCCTGCTGTCTTCTGGTTGGCCTCACCCTGTGTGCTTGATCATTTCCTCAAGGCCCTCTGTGTTCTGAAGCCTCACCTGACTCACCTGACAAGCTCAGCCCCCACAGATAACTCCTCTTTGCACAGTTTATTTGATCACCTGGTTATCATCTAATGGCGAATCTTACCCATGGGCGGGCCCTCCATGAATGTTTGAAATCTCTCAAAGGGCCTGAGCTCCATGTACAGCACTTAAACATGAAACTTTGATTATTTAAGTGCCTTGAAATCTCAGTTGGTTGAACCTGTGGGTTTCCCGAGGTAAAGAGCAATTCCACCTTCCATCCTTTCCCTTGCAGCAGGAAAGGGAGGGGTACAAAACTCCTGCTTATGAGCACTTGTCATTTCTCCTGGGCGGTGACACCACTTTTGGGTAAGGGAAGCCCCTTATAAGTGGAAAGTTCTGGTGTCTGAGAGGTGTGCCCGAGTTTTGGAGATGTGTGAAGGGCATTTGGCAAGAAGGCATTTTAGTAAATTAAGAAACATCTCTGCACTGGTAGCTTTCACTCAACACAATTGAACAAACTCATTTTGAGGACCCCTGCTCCCCCTCTACTTGCTTTCTGAGTGTCCTTTCTGTCATCTGGAGGTGAGAGAAGATGGCTTTGGCAGAGAGAAGACTTACACGTTAGTATTTCCTGGAGCCTGAGTGGAGGCAGACAGCTCCCGTTGCATTACACAGATCTAAGGAAATGGGGTTGCTTCAAAGCAAT
The DNA here is from genome assembly GCF_036321535.1 of Camelus dromedarius. Lineage (NCBI taxonomy): Eukaryota > Metazoa > Chordata > Mammalia > Artiodactyla > Camelidae > Camelus > Camelus dromedarius. The sequence continues at coordinate 28,658,503 of NC_087450.1, forward strand.
AAAGGTTTCCTTTACAGTCTCCTCTTTTTTGTGCTAGTTGTTTAAATCAAAAATTTTCCTAGCTTTTTGCAGTGATAAATAGGTGGAAAGAATGTTTATCTAATAAAGGGCATGCTATTAAATAAGCAATCTGGTTTTGGGAAAAGGTGCATCATCACTTTCTTCCACTGGCATCCAAAGCAGGATTTTAGGAGCCTTTTCTTTTCCTCCCCTCCTTAATCTCTGCCACTCCTTCAGGGTTCAGTGTCCACATGCTGCTACAGGAATATGGTGGTGATCTCATCACCATAGTGACAGTTCTCAATGGTCTCTCCTTCCTTAGCATGATCCTCTTTCTGAGGAATTTGTATAGAGAAAGACTGCTTATCCAAGTTACAAAAGAGTTTGTCGGGTTTCAAGAATGAACCCTGTCCCCAGCTGAGTTCTGAAGTGGACAAGTTTGCCTTTTGTGCTCCAGGCTCCAATAGTCCCTTTGTGATTCCCTGGCCAGCATGGCCCCGTACTTTGCTTCTCCTTTCAGTGCCCAAGAGAGTATTATTAGTACATATATAACATGCTAAGCAAAGATTAAGTCATTTCCAATGTTAGGAACAAAGGGAGTCTGTCATCCATTTATTTAAAGCACAGGAGAGGCTTCTTATCCCACCTACATGCTAATTAAGGTCTGAGAGGTGTGTACCTAGTCTGAGAGTCACTTTTCCCCCTAACTGTTCACTCTATGAATTTATCATACTCATACAGTGTAGAGCAGCAGTTAACAGCCCCGGAATCAGATGCTTGGCTTCAAGGTCTGGTTCTACTGCTTTCCAGCTGGGTGATCTTGGGCAAGTTGTTTTACTTCTATGTGCTTGAATTTTTTTACTCTACAACCAAACCTAGCTCTTAAGTTTATTGTGAGATTAAATGAGTTAATGCATGAGAAGCAGTTTGAACAATGTTTACCTCACTGCAAGCACTCAATGAATGTTCTTGTTGTTGTTGTTATTATTATTATTATTATTACTATTATGTATTCATTTCCTAAACTACTTAAGAGTGCCATCCTTAGCTAATGTCTCTCTTACGGTATCTAACTTAGAAGATCTTACTCCTTCCATTACTAGGGATTCTTAAACCAGTCTAAGAAGTCTATGAAAGGAACTAAAGATGATCCTAAGAAGTTAATTAATGAAAAAATTTTATAGAATTATAGAACTGAAAGGAAATCAGAGATAGTTTGACCTAATGATTATCAGAGATGGAAGTATCAATCAGGGTTACATAAGGCATGTGATATGCATTCTGTCACTCCTAAGACACACAAACACACACGCACACACACAAAACCCAACCCTCCCACCTACATCCTATCCAACATTCCGATTAGGTCCATTGAGAGACCCAACTATGTGTAATTTGCAAAGGACTATCAGATGATCTGATGTATCTCTACTTATCACTTGCCCACCGAAGTCTACATATCCTAACACTCTCAGCTTACGGAGAAGAACAAGGCCAGGAGAGGAGACATGGCTCTGCCAAAGACACATTACTAACTGCTGTGGAACAGTTCTCTGGCTCTTGTCCCCACCCTGCCAGTTTTAGAGTCTCCAACTTCTTATAACATATGCTTGCCCTCAAATAAAATAATTTCTGGAAGTCCTTAGGGAATATCCCACATATGCTCAAGTCAAACTGCCCTTTCAGCCACTGCATGGCTTCTCAGTCTTCTCACTGTCTCGGCCACTCTTTGTATTACTAAGTCACGCTCCAAGCACTGCTGGGTCCACGGTGACTCCAGCTACTATGCCATCTTTCAGTTCCCACAGCTGCTTCTTTTGAGCATTCTTGCTGGCACTCCTAATGGTGCTGCCATCTCCCAGCCAGCAACACTGCTTCCTGGGCACTGTACCCACACTGATGCCCTGGGATCTATAAGGTGCCAAATGTATGTGCTACACAGTACGTCCTGTTACACAGAAAACCCAGGTAATGCAACGTGTATTGCACCCTATTCCCAAATTGCAGAACAACTCTTTCTTTTAATTTCTTACTTATGGTTTCTGTTTTCCTCCCGTGAGTCTCTTGCTGGCATTACACCTAAAACTAAGTAGACAAACAGGACAAAAACATACTAACAAATTCAGACAGCTAAGACTTTTGTTTCTACTTTAATTTGCCTTTCTGATTCTCTCTCCCATTAGGACAGGGCCTCTGAAACTGAATTCATAAATAAAACACAATAAGAAAAATCAGAATCAACATTTTTTGAAAACATTCTATGTAGGGCATAGCGCTAACCAATTTACCAACATTAACATACTTCATATTCATAACCATTCCAAGACAAAGGTAATATTATGAACCCCCATTTATAGATGAAACCGAAATATGTTTGTTTAGTCACCTGCTCAGAGGTTCACAACTGGTACTAGGCAGAGGAGATATTCTAGCCAAGTGTGGCCTCTCCAGAATTCAAGGTCCTAACCACTGTACTTTACTGCCTGTGGCTAGGCTGAGCTGACTGAAACAATAAGATCACATGCGTCTCATTTTCCTACCTTCTAGAACAAAGGTCTTTCTGAAGTTCTGGGTGACTGGAGACCCTATGAAATCAGGGGTTGAAGAGACGGAAATGAAAGAACCGAATCCATGGGAGTGGAAGAAGACAGGAAGCCCAGCTGGTGGAAGCCCCCTTTCTGGGGGCTCACGACATGGGCGTCCCTCCCCACCCGTGCCTGCTCAGACAGCCCCGAGGAGTGACTTAGCATGCTGCAGCTGAGCAGATTTCCATCTCTGATAAAACTTTGCCTGAGAGGTATTTGCTGCTGATTGTCAACAATCAAATGAATTATAGATGATGTTGGTAAACAAAATGCTGCCTTGATGAATGATGAGCTGGCTCTACTCTGACATGACTGCTAAGTCATTCAAAGCGCTGATTAAACCCATTACTGTAAAATAATCACCATCCATTACCTTTAATGTCGTGAACTGACAACCTAGTTAAAGCAGCTGATGGTGTCAGCAAAGTGATTTGTTGTACTGCATGTCCATCGACAATAAATCACTTCGATAGATCAATGAACAGTAGCAATAAAACAATATATTTTCTTATTTCTTGACATTCAATTACAGAGTGTGTATACTGCCTTATTTTTAAACACAAACACCGATATGGAAGGATTCAGCATTCACCAGCAACAAACACGGGATTCATTCTATTTCAGCCTGGACTGGAGGAGGCTTGTATAACTGCGTGTGTGTGCGTGTGTGCTGTCTTCAGTTACTTAGCTGGATGATGCTGCCACAGTAACACATTACACAATCATAATGATGATACTAAAGATGTTCTTTGTCTTGAACCTAGACAAAGGAAGGCAATAACATACAGAACAAAGAGCAGTGGACCAGGAATCAGGATGCCTCAGAACTCCATTTTTAAACCAGCTGTTTGACCGTGCTCAAGTCACTTAACCTTCCTGGGATTTAGTTTCTTCACATCCCAAGTGGGGATAATACCTGTCTACTTCAGAGAGTGATAACAAGCAAAGGATGAGACAACATATATGTGAATCCTTTTCAAAATCTAACACCTTCATAATTTACTTTTTATTTCCCTTATTCTGAATCCACTATTAGCTTTAAAACTCTCTCATCTTGTATGTCGAGGGCTCTTTCCAGGTCTAGAGGTCTTACATGCAATTAAGTCTTAGCTAACTCAATTTTTAATACAGTAATAGTTTATGTACTGAATCTTTCCTTATTCACTGACATGTTATCTAGCACTTAATTTTATACTAAGCAATGTCCTAGGTCTTGAGAGGACAAAAGTGAAAAGAAGTTCACCATTTAATGATATGGAAACAGAAAAGAAACAGGAAACTAACAGAATTTGCATTTAAAAATCATTACCTCAAGGTTCGTTTCCCAAATGCCCAAATCATATTTTCTTTTAGCCATTATGGTAGAAATTTTGAAAATTATACTGCACACTTATGAGTCTTCAACTCAGTTCCACAAATATTTTTCCAGAAAATTTTAGATATAAAAGGCCATGAAGGCTAGACATATATGTATCGTTAAGACCCTCAGAAGGGCCTGCTGTTCTTGTTGAGAGGAAAAATAAGTAAACCAATAACTATGAGATAAGACAGAATTTGTGAAGAGCAATCATAATGGTAACTACCAAGTTTCTTTATGATTAAAAGAAAGATAGATTATATCTGATTGGGCAAATAAGGATAAGCACTAAGGCAGGGTTGGCATTTGGGATAGTTCTAGAAGGATGAATAAAATTTAAATAAGTAGAGATGGGAAGGGATAAATTGGGAGTTGGGAATTTGTAGATACACACTACTATATATAAAATAGATAAACAGCAAGGTCTTACTGCACAGCACAGGGAAATATATTCAGTACCTTGCAATAGCCTATAATGAAAAAGAATATGAAAAGGAATGTATGTATATGTGTGTGTGTGTGTGTGTGTATAACTGAATCACTATGCTGTACACCAGAAGTTAACACAACATTGTAAACCAGCTATACTTCATTATAAATACATACATACATACATAAATGAATGAATTAAGTGATAAAGGGATGGGGAAATTAATCATTCAAGGAAAGATGTCCCCAGTGGAGAGAGAAACAAAGGCAAAGGTAAGGATATGGGAAAGCACAAAGGATAAGGATATGGGTGAAGGAAGTGGTGAGCTCACTCACTTTGGCTGATGTATTAATTTAGATGGGCTAGATTATTGTGTAGCAAAAAATTAACTCCAGAATCCCAGAAGCTCTACGTAACAACACACCAACACATCAAAGGTTTATTTCTTACTCATACTGCATATCCATCAGAGGTCAGTCGGGACTCAGATCCTACCATTTTGTAGCTGCATGATCTGAAATGTGCAGCTTCCTCTGTTGCTTCAAGAGAATAAGGAAGCATGGAGAACTCATACCTGTTCTTTTGTATTCTGGCACAGAAGTGACACATGTCTTTTCTGCTAACAGCCAATTAACCAGATCTAGCCAAATGTCTTGCCTAACTGCAAAGAGCTGGGAAATGTAGAGGAAAGTCCATTATTTGGTGAGCATTATTATCCCTGTCATGGCTGGACTACAGAACATGTACAATTGGGAGTAGAATGTAAGATGGGAAATGTCCGTCGCTTTTAACCATGAAAATCAGGATAAAGAATTTACACTTACACTTACCTTGATAGGAACTGGGATGACCACTGAAAGGGCATGATCAGGAGAGTGACCTGATGAGGTGTGGTTAAATCCAGCTGTTCTCCTGAAGGTGGTCTCCTGGATAGGGAGAGAATTAAACCCTAGATTGGTGCCATGGCTATGACAATGGAAAGAAGAGAACATATGTAAGGAAATTTTTAATCTATTCCATTTGGCCATTAAGTGAACATGAGACCTGAGGAGTAGGAAGAGAAAGAGGGAGAGAGCCAGTGACTTAGAAAACGGTGGTGCAGTGGTACAGGTGGTCCAGAGGAGAGGCCACTTTGGAGACCCTGTATCTGGGAGATAAAGGTTATTATGATGAAAATCAGAGTGTTGAAGCACAACTGCACTAGAAGCCAGAGGAATGAATTGGTCTGGTGTGCTTTGAAATCCATTCAAAAATTGTCTAGGATTTCTGGTAGGCTACTCTTCCATTTCTTCACCACTGTTAAGAGCCACAGAAATCATCAGTAAAAGACACCTGTGCCTTATACAACGGCAAACATGGTAGTTTTCAAAAAAACCAACACATCTCACCATTTGTAAATAATTACTATTCACAGTTATAAATACAACTCAAGTTTTTATTAATAGCATCATGGAATCAAGGTGCCTGCATTCTGCCTCTCGTACTAACTAGGTGTTGGGCCTCAGGGAAATTCTTTCATTACTCTCTATTTCAGTTTCCCCATGGGATATGTGTCGTTTGACAAAAACCCATCTTCTCTTGTGTAGTCTTTGCTGGTCACTCCACCTAAATTTCAAATGTCCCCCTCCTTCCAGAACTGCATATGCTTAATTATTTTCTCTTTATCCTTTAATATGCTGCACATTTTCCTTTTTTAGTCTTATTTATAGTCTGTCTTCCCCACTAGAATATAAGCTCCATGACAACGAAGGTATTTGTCTATTTCAAACACTCAGTACATAGAGGGCCCTCTATAAATGTTACTAATAAAAAGGACATTATTACCATAGAAGAGCTTGTAATTGGACTTGGCAACATATTGAGTTGTTGTACTAGGCTTTTTGAACTCAAATAAAGCATATTTCCCCGACTCTTATTATATTTTTACATCATCTTTTGTAATATATGCATAACATTCCACTATACATGTCCCTTAAATTGGCATTGCCAATTCCTATATCTTTGATATTTGGACCATCTTCTTACTGTGGACCATGAGGTATTAAATATCATTGCACATATAATTCTGCATTCTTCTCACCTCACTGTATTCCTAAAAGAAGAATTCTTGGGTAAAAGCATATGAACACTTTAACAACTTTTGCAATTAAATTGTTTTTTGCCAGATTGTCTTCCAGAAAGACATTATCAAATTATATTCCTCTTAAAGAGAGAAAGCCTCACAGCGATGAGTAAGACTATGGCCTCTGAGGTTGACTCCAGGTTCATGTCTTAGCTTAATGACCTCTGGCTGAAGGCAATGGGCAACTTCCTGAACCCCTCTAGGTCTGCCTTAATTTCCACATCTGAGAAAAGGTAAAATAACGTGATTTATCTTCTAGAGCTGTTCTGAAGATGAAATGTGAAAGTCTATGCAAAAATGTAAAATGGGATCTGACACATATGTATTAAGTTAAATATAACCATTGTTATTTCAGTGTATGGAATGATTTTTCTCCAGACCCTTGTCAACATTGGGTATTTTTATTTTACAATCTCAATGGGTTCTTTTTTTTTTGGTAATTACATTTATTTGATCACTAGTGGTGATTAACATTCTTTCTTACGGTTATTATTTCATTTTTCCCATTGGGATTGTCAACTCTTACTGACCTATAAGATTTCCTTAAATACTCAGGAAATTAATCCTTCATCTGTCAAATGTATTGTACTTTTCCAGACTGTGATTTGCCTTTTAATTTGGGTCTATGGGTTTGTTTGCTTTATTAAATTTAAAGTTGTTAACGTTATCGAATCTATCAATATTTTCCCTTATGAGTTTTGTTTTGGAGAATATGCCTAGGTAATTCTCCCTTACCAAGTATAAGTATTCACTTATTTCTTCTAGTTCTCTCAAGCTTCTGTTATTTGTGTTTAAAATCTCAGTCCATCTGGCATTTATTTTGGTTTAAGTCATGTGGCAAGCATCTGGATTTTTTCACATGCTAATTCATTTGATTGTGTTGCCTGTTCATAACTTCTATGGTTTTTTTCTTTTTAACTGATGACCTAAAACAGAACCAAAGGTACCAGGAATACAAGGTTAACAAGATTAATGAAATCCAGATTCTTTTATGCAACAGTCTAATTTATGAACTCTGACCCGACTTCTGTAACTTGTTAATAAAGTTCAATAAAGCCAATGGTCTTTGTTACAACTGTTTTTCTGATTGTGTTCCCTTTATTCCTTCTGCCAAGCCTGGTCTTCAGGCTGACGTTGCTACAAGGGTATCACAGCCCCTGTGCGAGATACCTTTGCAAAAATGGGCGTTGGCACTTCACGTAGGGATGCTGAGATCTCCAGAGAAAGCTGCAGAGACAGTTCCTACATCTATATGAGACCACCCCATTGACATATTCAAATCAGAGTACTTTGAAAATTCACTTCTGCCTCCTAAGTCTTTCCTGTGATCTCAAATGGTAAAGGATGACCATTCCCCCCATAACTACTGGAAGTCAAAATTTGATGTTTCAAAATATAATGGATCTTAATTATTTTTTTCTTCCAGCCTATAAAGTCAAATCTTCCCAAAGATTCCTCCAAACTTATTGATGCTAACAATTCAGGTGAAATAAAATAAGAAGGCCTACTTAAAGCCTATTTCAGGTTCTGTGGTTCTTTGTGCTTGGTAGGAATCAGCTTTATTCCTATTACTAGGATCTTGAGGGAACAGGTTGCAGTGCAGAGTTTGATAACTGAGAGCCGTCACTGCATTGATCTAATGGCCTCCGGTCCAGTCCCCAACCCCTAAGCCTCTGAGTTAGACTCTTGATTGTCTTCTGTTAGCTCATAAAAGCAAGCTCTGGCGACCAGCTGGTCTTGGAAGCAAAGGTTCAGGGACCTCTTTTCTAAGCTCTTTCTAGAGATTCTGCTCTTTTTTGACCTCTTCTCTTTGATTTTGAACTCTTGACTCTCTAACTTGACTTTGACACCCGATTCTGGCCCCATATCAGATTTGGTCCTTCTATTTTCATCTGTTCTTTTACATTTGAAGTGTTCTCACCATTTTCAGATTAGCCTTGTTCATCTAAGGTCTCTTGCCTTTCAAGAAGATGCAGACATTCATAAATTGCATGGCTTATTATTTGGTATGGGTATTAAATGCATGATGCCTTTTTGGTGAGAAACTTTGCCATATCTGCTTACATATGTAGGACCTATGAACAAGGTTTATAAATTACACTTTATTTAACATAGCCACCTCTCTTTTCATCATCTTTATTCCCTCCCCTAAGCTTTTATTCATTATATTCCCCTCTCCTGAAGTATCTAACGTTTTCCTATTTTCTATTTTCAAATCCTAACTGTTCTTTCAGGCCCTCCTCAAATCCTGAGTCTTCCATGAAGCCTCTTTAAACTGCTCTGTTCTATTTTCTTACCTTTTTAGGATTTCAACTTTTACTGACCTTTAAATGTGTACTTAACAATTTATAAGTACACATTTTCTTGGCCAAGGGCATAATATCTGGGTCTTGTTTCTTCAGCTAGATTATGATCCCCTTAAGGAAAGAGACCGGAATGTTCTAATTCCCACAATGGCTGGCAGAGTGTTAAGTGCACTGTTAAGTGCTCCATAGGTGTCAACTGGTGGACCAGCAGCTCCGTTCCCACTGCACTGTGGCCTAATGGAAAAATGGGGTTTGTCTATTCTAATTAGAATTAGTTTGAGGAGGTAATATTTCCCCTGTGCTATTTTTGTTCATCTTCCATAAAACACATACTTTTTCTTTACCGTATTGTAGCCTCCCTCACAATTTTGTAGATGACCATGGTTGATAAAAGTCTATTTTTATGAGAAATGTTTACTAGTTAGATTTTAACATAAGGCCTTAAACATTTGGAATTTTGGAATTTTCCAAGTATTTTAACAATCAATCCTGCAAATCAGATAAGGGAAAAATGTTCTTCATCCTCAATATGTTAATGAGAAAATGGAGACATGAAACTTTCAAGTAGCTTCCCCAAGTTTATATATTTAGCAACTAACATAGGGAAGACTAAAACACAGTTCATCTGGCTTAGAGCCAGTGGTCCCCAGAATGAGACCAGTACTTACTTCACTGAGCCCCACTGCCCCTCAGTTACCCTAAAGCCAGATTCCAATTAAAATCCACTCCATTTGAAAATGTATATAAACTTTAAACAGCAGCAATGAATCAAATCCTATTAACTGTTCCTCTTTGGTGCTTTATTGAAAAAGAACTCTAGAGTCCAAGGGTATTATTATTTCTCCATCTATTTTACCCCCTATTCTTTCTCCTTCAGAACCAACTATTCCCTTAATTGAGTCAGTCTTTAAACTAGAAAACACTTTCGTTTTTCTGTCAGAGGTGTTTCAGTTCCCTTTTACTGAACTGGGTATGAGGATTGTGTCTGAAATTAGTTAGGGCGACACAGTGGCGATTGTACCGTGGCCACTTGCAAAATGCAATTAAGCCCTGGGAAGGTGGCCAAGAGCCCTGGCAGGCAGAGACTCGAAAGCAGAGGAGGGATTATACTGGAGCCATATTAGCACCATCTAATTGCTGTTTTAACTTTCTCCTTTCAGCCATACTGGTTGTCCTGGCTGGGACTTGATGCTCCCGACACAAGAGCAAGAGCCAAAGGGAATTTATCATCAGACTGAATTTATTTTGTTTGAATTGGTCTGAGATCTGGCCACAAGAAATTGTTTCCTTTACACCTCTGATGTTGTTCCAGATGTTCCAGCTGCTTGTAGGTTGTTATGCTGCTGATTCAGCCCTGGCTCTGGCACTGGGAAATGATAGCCAGTCAACCTTTGAATGTCTACTCCCAAGCCAATTGTTAATTGGTTGGTATGCATTCTGGAGACTGAAGCATTAGGAAAAAAGTACTTAGATATTATACTAAGAGAGAAAGGAGCATTTAAATTCCTTTTAGTGGTAAAGGAGATTTAAAATAGATATAAACAGGATACAAAATGCAGTGGTTATTTTCAGAAAGAAAATCTCCTTTTCCCCAAATATCTTCTCCACTTTTACCTGCAATTCTGTATTAGTTATAGTAGAAAATATCATTCACTTCAGACGCTGTTTAAAAACAAATTCCCTTGAAATGGGGAGCACGTTAGCTCCAACACGTGAATGTGGATGAACAGGAGAGCCTCTGTCAGCTTGGATGAGGTAAATACACAGAGAAGAAAATGAGGTAAATCTTATTTTGGAGCTTCAACTTTTTTCCAGGCTGGAATGCGTTAATATATAGCATCTTGAGATTTAAATACATTTTGTAAAGCCAGCACTCCTCAAGAAGTATTGTCTTACCAAGTTCACCAAATATGTGAAAACATTCCTCAATTTCAGTGAGTCAGAATGGAAGGGGGCACTGGACTGAGATTCAAGCAACCACTGATTTAGTTCCAACCCAAACTCACTTGTAATGAAAACTTAGACAAGTAGGCCAGGCACTTGGATGCCATCTCTCCATCACCTAGAAAACAGGTGGGCTCATCTCAATTGCAGGAGTCTAGGTGGACCCTGCCCTGCTATATGACCATGTCTCCACTCATAGCACTCCAACAAGATTGAAGAGTTTCACAAAGATGATGTTTGGTCATCACACAACTAGCCTCAGTGAGGGCTTACTGAGGAACCTCTGTGGGAATTTCTCCTAGGTTGGTGTTCTGTATTAGTACAATGGGAAACTGTTTACCTATTGAATTTTGAAAATGCTGCAGGTAGCAGTGCCTGAAATCTCACCACTAGAGCTTTTTCCTTTGGATTAACCATTTCTCTCTGTCTTTCCTTAAAATAAAAAGACTCATAATATGGATCAAAACAATCAGTCCTCAACTCCCTCTCCTCAGCCCTTGACAGCTGAATGTCTTGCACACCACCATTATGGTGGTCTGAATAATGGCCTCCCAAAGATGTTCACGTCCTAATCCCAAGAACATCAATATGCTACCTTATCTGTCAAAAGGGACTTTGCAGATGTGATTAAGCGGAAGGTCTTAAGATAGGATTATTTTCAATTATTCAGATGGGCACAATGTAATCACAAGGGTCCTTTTAACAGAGAGGCACAAGCGTCAGAGAGAAAGAGTTTGGAAGATTCTACACTGCTGACTTTGAAGCTGTAGGGTATAATCATAAGCCAAACAATGCAGGCAGCCTATAAAAACTAGAAAAGACAAGAAAACAGATTCTTTCCTAGAGACTGCAGGAAAAAAAATGCAGACCTGCCAAAACCTTGATTTAAGGACTTGTGACCTCCAGAACTGTAAGATTATAAATTTGTGCTGTTTAAAGCCACTAAATTTGGGCAATTAGTTATAGCAGCAAGAGGAAGCTACTGCAGTGATCCAATTTATACTCTTTAATATGGATCTGTGTTGTTTGTGTTGGTCATTCCTTACCATTATTTCCAATCAGGATGACTTCATTCAAATTACTCACAGTAGCACATTATCCCATAACCAGCCATGTCTGGTGGGGCAAGTGGTACTCCTAACATGGGAGATTATGACAAGGTAAAATCCCTGGCTCCAGGGACAGACAGCCCTGGGTTTGAACCCCTTCTCTGAAATATTACAGCTCTGTGACCTTGAACAGATACCCTATCACTCTGAGGCTAGCTCCTCTTCTGTAATAATGTTATACTAATTTTATTAGGTCAATGAGAGCATTAAATAAGATAGTTTAGATAAAAGAAGTGTAACAGAAGCCCTGGGACAATTCACTGAAGTGTTTAGCAAAGGCTTTATAGAGGAAGCACAATCCAAGTTGGGCTCTGACAGTTTAGGTAGACTTGGCAGAGCCTTCCAGAAGTGAAGGTACCATGCTAGGGACTACAAACTTTGGGATAGAGATTTCGGTTTGCCATTTATTAGCCAAGTCATTTGAGGCAAGTTACCTCACTTCTCCATCCATGATTGCTTCAGCTAAAATTTGTGTAACAATACCGACCTCAGAGGATCACTGTAAGAATGAAATGGATGATGTGTATGAAGCCTGAGGAAAACCTCAGCCCAGAATGCAATCACTGGGGTTAGGAAGGCAGCAGGGACAAATTTGCAGGACATGTTTTTGAAACAGATAAACTGGTGGACAGTCCTCAGGGGAGTCAGCCAACTGAAGGAGAAGAGCTCACAAAACTAGGTGGTAGGGAGTCCTGAGTTTCTGGCTAGGGTTCCCTGGACCAAAGGACTAAATGGGATTTTACAAGAGAAATTATCAAACATAAGCCACAGAGGGTTTTATGTAATACTATAAATTCCTATCAACTTGCCCATAATGCAAATGACAGAGGAGTTCATAGACAGGCATTCTTGTGTAATTCTATAGACCAATGTTTTCAAAGTTCCTTGGCATGAATTGCATGTATCCTTCTTACCATGTATTACAATGTAGTCCATCGTAAAAAGTGATATGTTAATGCAGAATCCCAGTATATAAATCACAGAATGACTTTTAAATATAAATCTATATTATACTTCAAATTTAAATCTATTCATCAGATATGTGCTGAGCACCTATCACTTAAACAGCTAGAGGGAAAGTAATGAGCAAAGGACTCAACCAGTGTTTATGGAGCCTAGTCTCATGGCAGAGATAGAGATGAATTAAATAATTATATATATACATATTTATATACTATCTAATCACATAATAAATATGCATATTGTATACATGTTATCAAAAGTAAGTATAAAAGCCTGTGATAACATATACCCCAAAAGGGCCTGAAACAGTCTCTTACGGACTGAATTGTGTCCCACCAAATTTTCATATTGAAGAGTTAACCCCCAGTGTTCTGGTATCTGGAGGTGAGGCCCATGGGAGGGAATCAGGTTCAGATGGGGTTATGAGCTGGGGTTCTCATGTGGGATTAGTGTCCTCATAAGAAGAGATACCAGAGAAGTTGCTCTCTCTCTCTCTCTGCTATGTGGGGCCACAGTGAGGAAGTGGCCATCTGCAAGCCAGGAAGAGATGTCTCGCCAGAAACCAATCATGGTGGCACTCTGATCTTGGACTTCAAAGCACCCAAAATTGTGAAAAACTGAATGTCTGTTGTTTAACCCACCCAGTCTGTGGCATTTTGTTACAGCATCCCAAGATGACACAGTCCTAAGGAGTTTGTACCCCTGACATCCATTCCTCTCTCCCTCCTTGGGTAGATATTCAGAAGGTAGGGGAGGATTTGCTCCACTGACAGGTTCTGGAACGAACCCTGCTTGTTGTAAGCCAGCTTAAGGCCAACTCTTCTCCAGCCTGTAGCAACTGCCTCCTTCACTTACCTTCTATTCCACCCACTGACTTCATCCTCCCTTGACAATCATAATTCTCATCACTTAGTTGTTTTCATGGGCATATTGTTAATGGTGAACATGATACAATCTCCTTAGTCATACAAGAACCATTTCCTCTCCTGCTCTGTACCCAGTGTACACTGTGGTCATTCCCTCCCTTTTGACTTGACGAGGATGACTGAGAATGTGAGAAGCCTCTCGTTTACCCTAGAATGTGGGAGAGTAGGTGTGCATGACAGAACAAATATTGCTTGGAAGAATCAAGGAGGGCTGGGAAAATGATAATCATCACTATCATCATCATCCCCCCCCACACACCAAAAAAAGGAAGAGGCTATTGAACAGCTAGGGAAAAAGACCCCATTGTGGGTTAAACTGGACACTGGCTTTGAGACTTTATTGAGTCAGTGATTTCCCAGAGAAAAGCCATTTGCCACTGTTGAGTCGATTCACTATCTCCAAACCAAAAGAAGAGTAAGTGCTTCAGACAAACAGAAAGAAAAAGTACTGACTTTTATGATCTGCTAGTTTTTCTAAGCAAAAATCTTGTGACATCTCCACCTGGTCTGTAGCTAAAGCCTCCTAACAGTCTGTCACTCTCTTCCTTCTTCATTCCATTCTCCACAAAGCAGCCGGAATGACATTCAAAAACATAATTTGGACCACCCCCCGCTTAAAACCAATTGGTGACTTCTTTGCATTTAAAATAAAACCCAAGCTCTTTACCACGGCTTCTAACTCACTGACAGTCTGATTCCCACCCATCTCTCCAACCCCATAAAATTGCCACCCTCACTCCCAATGTACCTGCCAAACGGGCCTTGTGTTCATTCTTAAACATGCTGATCTCACTTGCGCCTTTGGTCCCTGCGAAGGCTGAATGCTGAGTCTGCAACGCTCTTTCTTCACTTCTTCACTTATCTGCCTCTTTCTCGTGCATCATGTTTCAAGCATGAGTGTCATCTCCTAGAGGGGACTTTCAATACGTATTCTGTCAAATAACTCTTTGCAATTTTCCTCACTAGCACTTTGCAACATATAAATCTTCCCATGAGGAACAGGGCTTGCCTTTTTTTCATCATATATTGACAAGACCCAGCTCATCATCCTGCATGTAACAGGCACACAGGTATTTGTTGAATGAATGAATGAATGAATGAATGAATGAATGAATATATGAATGAATGCATATATGGATGGATGGATGGATGGATGGATGGTAGCAGGCTACTATCCCTGGGGAGAAGAATGTGTGGGCCAGACAGCAATTTCAAGAGGAGTCAGATCTTTAATTAAAGTTTAGACTCTTCAGGAAATTAAAATCTGTCTCTATTTGTACAAAGTTCCCCAAACACTGTAGTTTTCCCTCCTCTGTGGAATCCCCCAATTCTAGGAGTCTGTACACTACATCTAGCCACCTCTCCCTATTTTAATGACTTTTTGTCTTCTTGTTCTATATGACTTTGTTCACTGCTTTATCTCTAGCATCTAGGCCTCTACCCAGCATCCAGTGAACAAGAATAGAAATTCTTGAGAAGAACCATGTCAAACACCTCTTAGGCATTTTTTAAAATTAAGCAACATGTCAAGGAATGAGTTGACATTAATGGATTCAGGCACCAATATTTAGAAAAATAAACATCAAAAATCTTTCTGAAATATAGGATGCATATTTTGCCTTATTATCTATAGGTCACGGAACACAATTTGACATTTTCTTGATGTTTCAGGGATATTAATATGACCATCAATTATTGTTTGCTTCTGTCTCTGAGGATGTAGTTTGGTCCAACATTTGCAGGAAGGAAAGGAGGCACATAAGCAAATGCAGTCCCTCACAGTTCCCTTTAACCATCCATGCCAAGTGGCCTGGAGCATTCAAGACAGAAATTTAAAGATAGACAAACAAACAATTTCCTTGGGAAAGAGAAACTGATCCAAATATGATTTCGCTAAAGGCAGTAACAAGCATTTCATTTCTAGCATAGGATTGTTAGAGCAGGCAGATAGCTAGATATGAGTAGAAAAAGGGAGACTCAGGCCAAATGACAGGAACTGGGCAAAAAGGAGGGGAATGCGCCAAATGCAGGGACCTACACATCATGTAAACAACGGGGGTCCCTGGGCAGAGAAAGAGAAGCAGGAACCTCTGGGTTAAGAGATCACACGTTTCAGGATGACAAGTGACCTGGAGGCCAACAAAGAAAGGTGGGAAAAGGCAAGACTCTCTAGTATCCGAATGTAACTTTTCCTCATTATGCCCTCATTACAATAAAATTAGCCTTGCAAATTAGAAGTACCCATCATGCACCGACGCCATGACACTTCCCATCCAGACTAAATAAGGACAAAAATCCCTTCTCTCCTCAGGAAGGTGGAGCTGGGATGAAAATCAGGGAATAGGACCCCAAACCCTTCCCTCCCCAATGCATATTCCATCCATTCATTTTTACACTCTATGTAACCAACTTGCCAAAGAAAGTCAACACAGCTGCTCACCTGAGCCTGCCTGCTCTCCCCTTAAGAGTGTACTATCCATTCCCTAATAAAGCCTCACTTTACTTTCTTAACCTCTGCATCCCATCTCTAAACTTTCTGCGATGAGACAAGAACCTAATCACTGGCAACAAGATGGCTCTCATTTTCTCTTTGACCATACACACACTTTAGAAAATAATTTGCCAATTCTATCTTTGGGGCTTCCCACCTTAAGTTCTGGAATAATTCTGAGACAGTGGGATGAAAGAGCCCCATCTTTAGAGTCAGACAGAGCTGAACTTGAATCCCAGCTCTGCTATTTCTAGCCATAAAGGGAGACGAGAGAACGGATTATATAATATATATACAACATGCAAATAAATGCCTTATTAATGGGGTTTTCTCACCCCTTCTAGTTTGTCATCTGTTCTCTCAATGGCCTAACTGCCCTGAGATCCTCACTCTCCACCCACTTGCCTGGGGGAGGTCCTCAGCTTCCTTCTGTCTACTTTATGCCATCTATCAAAGCTGTCCCCATGGAAAGAATCTGACTAATTTACCCAGAGGTAAATTACTCAAATTTACTTGCATGTTCTTCCTTCTGGAGGCATTTGCATTTGGAAAGGGGACAATGAATTCATCCACAGCAGTGATTCTTAAATAATAGAATAGTTGGCATCTTAGTCAAGCTGGAAGTAGAGTTTGTCTAGGGTGTTGGTTTGCCCCTTGCTCTTGAAATCTCACCACTTCAGTAACGCTGTCTCTGCCTTCACGCAAGGCAAAGCCTTGTACCAAATATTTCAGTGAGTATATCTAAAACTCGTGTGCTCCTATCTCTGATACCTGAGATTGATATAAAAACTTTCTTCCTCAAGTGTAATGTGGTACAGCATAGCCAATACATTTTCTACCTGGAAAGTAATGCAACTGCTGAGTCTTTATACAGCCGCATCTCATTCTGACTTATGGAAGGATTTTGACTTTTCATAGAGAGGGTTTTAACGAAGCACTTTAAGCTCTTTTCAGATGTGAAATGATAAAAGCATTGGCAGGACTCCTAAGAGATAGCACAGGCTTGCCATGTGAGCATCTTTCATAGCAGAAACCTGCCCCTGTCCAAAGAGAGCACTTTGCTATTTATCAGGATTTAGGGAAGAGACTGAAGTGCAAGCATGATGCAGTTTTGAAAGATCCCATTAAAAGGAGACATTTCCACACCCACTGGAAGTGGGGATCGGTTTATCTGAAAGTCTGCAGGTGGCACATTCTTCATTTCTGTGGCTACTGAAGGATGGCTCCAGAGGGGAGGCTGACTTGCAGATCCTAAAGTTCTCTTTGTAACTAAAGAAAATCTCTGAGATAAACTAGTAAGAGCTAAGGCGATTCATTTATACAGTAACTTTACACAATATGAGGTGAAAACTAATAATGTATTAATTGCAATCTCAAGGAATAAATGGATATCCCAGGGGGAAAAGGAGGTGGGTTAATTGGCTTGACTGCCTGTTTCTACTGCTTATAACTTTATATGTATAGTCACTGAAACCAAATAATGAGGCTGTCTCTACACTATATAAATGCCCAATTTTAATTGATATTTTACCAAACACTGAAGCAGAAATCAAGAAATGCACTGTTTCTTCAGGAAGGTAATGTGCTTGGCCCCTTCTGAAATGGCTCCCAGTGAGCCCCACCTCCTGGTATTCACATGCTTGTGGAATCTCTCTCTCCTTGTATGTGGGCTGGAGGTAGTGCCTTGCCTCCAACAAAGAGAAAATGGAAAAAGTGATGGACTATCCCTTCCAAGATTAGGTCTTCAAAGACTACGTCCCCAATTCAGCCTTCATATCATGTGGTGAGCTCCCCTACTGAGAAACCCATGTGGCAAGGAACTGAGGGCAACTTCCAGGTAACAACCCAAGAGGAATTTAGGTCTTCAGTCCAACAGCCCATGAGGAACTGAATCCTATCAATGACTACATGCTGGAAAAAGATCCTCTATAAGTTGAGCCTTCAAACAAGACCAAAACACCCACCAATACTCGGAGTTGCAGACTTCAGAGCGACTCTGAGACAGATGACTGCACTAAGCCATACCAGATTCCTGACCTACAGAAACCATGAGATAATAAATGTGGTTGTAAGCCACTAAACTTTGAGGGAATTTTTTATGCTACAATAGATAATTAATTCCAGAACATTTAAATATATAGCATATAATTGAAGAGTAAAGTGTGGTACATTCATGTAATGCAAAATAAGGTTAAAGATTATTTGATTATAATATCTGTATAGTTACATTTATGACCTCAAAATAAGAATAAACTCATGTCCTCAAAAAGCCAAGAATAAAGAAGCCAAAGCATCAGGCCAACATCCAAAAATTGTAGAACACTATATCAAAATATATAGGAAAATCCCAATTGTAGTTTTAAGGAATTCTGTTCTTTATCAGTCAGTACCTGAGGAGGTAAACAGAAACCACTCTTCATAGCCTACAGAGAGAGAGATTTAATGCAAGACATTAGAAAACAATTGGAAGTTCTGGGCGAGCAAAAGAGGAAGGATAATACTGACCAGAAATCAAGAAGCAGCTAGTATACTAACTACTATATACAAAATAGATAAACAACAAGGTCCTACTGTCTAGCACAGGGAACTATATTCAGTATCTTGTAATAGCCTATAATGAAAAAGTATCTGAAAAGGAAAATGTATATAACTGAATCACTATGGTGTACACCAGAAATTAACACAACATTGTAAACCAACTACATTTCAATCAAAAAAAAGCAGCAGCAGCAGCAGCTAGTGCCCTTGCAAGATCCCAAGGGACTGCACTTGCTGCTGGTGCCATTGAATCCTGAACAAGAGCCATGACCCTACTGCTACATCTGTGAGTTCTTCTGCCTAAGTTGCAGCAGAAGCAGAATGGCTTTTACTGCCCTCCTGCCTCTAATACTGCACAAAGGTCTCTCATTGACAGAAACTCCCTTGAGCCTACGGTGGTCTAGGAAATGTACCACCAGCAGAAAGGTGGGCGTATGGATGTGCCAGTAAACAGTATCTGCCACACAAATCAAAACAGGTCAAACATTTCCCTCGGAATGAAGGAACATTTTTCAAGACTAAAACTATCACAAAAGGATACGTGCTACAAAATTCGAGTGTTTTATGTCAGTTTTACAAATTAAGCCCCAGATGACAAATGTATTCACATGATAACAAGAACGACGGATGGCTACATCAGTTTCATCATCTACGAAACTAAAGGATTCTGGTTCTTAAAATGTCATTCAAACCTATTATAGAAATGGGCTTTTGACTGAACAATTTGGTTAATCTAGTTAAAAACAGTTTATTCAGAAATGCCTTCTATACAATACTTACAAGCCTGGGATGCCCAGATCTCTATTCTCATTTCATTGAGAAACAAATGAAAAAATATATAATTTAGACGTGAGTGCTTTCAGATCTAAATATTTTCCTTGCCCTTGTCCTTCCACAAATTTGTTTGGGATTCCAAATACACAGCCCTGACATCTCCAGCCACATTCAGTGCCTAGGATATTTTGCACAACATTTTATCGGGCAAATGTTCACTCTCCCCTTAACTTGATTGAGTTTTTCAGGCATGCATGGGAAGGGAGTCAGGCTAGTAATTAATTTTTACCTGGTTATTACTGTAGCTTCAAACCTACCTGAAATTTTGTTTCTTCTATGCACTCTTACAAAATGCCTTTGCCTCGCTGTCTAGAGAGCATGCTATTTGAGAGTAAGCTCCATATTCTCACATTAACAAATACCTACTGAGAACCAAGATGTTCCAAGCACTGTGGCAGGTGCTACCCATGATCTCTTTTTAGTTTCAATACCACAAGCCTCACACTCTGCCTGGCCTGAAGGTAGTGATTAGTGGGTAACTATCAAATAACTGGGTAGTTCAAGAAACAGTACAGATTCGAGGGGACTAGGGGTCTTCGAACTAAACCACAGCCTGCCACCTATTATAGTAACAGATTTGTTCCCTATCTGCCTGCAGAATCCCTGGTTAACTTGTCAATGGCATGATTACTGCAGAGGAGAGAAAAACCAGGATGTCTTGCTTTAATGCTCAGATTTGTACAGGTAACTGGATTTCTTCCTTCTTGAGGGAACACAGTTAGAAAGTCTTGTGTCTGGTGCTCTTTCTGAAAGAGCCTAGAAAACACTCAACAATCCCACACTCCTTGTAGGGTCCTTTGCTAAGCTGAGATAAGTGGTAGCATTGCGGCTGCTTCTGAAGGCCATTGTTAGGGAAGGAAGTGTGGGTGTTGGGATTTGCACCTGAAAATCCCGTACTCAACATCAGTGTCTTCTATGAGGCCCTGGAGAAAATGCAAGGGCCTTTCACATTGCCTTTACCCTTCATTCCTATTCGTTCATCTGAACGAACAATTCAACTGAATGCCAACATCAACTGAGTGGGGCCTGAAAGGACAACACGCCTGGGTCAATAATGCAACTGGATCGGGTGCCAGTGAAGGATGGCAGATGGCAGAGTGAGCACAAGTGTTTACCTCTGATCCCTTTCAAGACCTATTGAGAGGATAGAAAAGCATTTTTCTTTTTAAAGTTTATCTCACAAAGACAAGGAGAGGCAGGAACAACATTGAGAAAGTAGGGAAGCAGATGCACAAAGACAAACTCAAAAAGCTAAATCGTGAATGAAGTAGAGGATGCTGAGAAGCTACTTGATTCATGAACCCCACAAAAGGTTCAAAAAGGGGCATTGCCTGTGTGAATGAAAAATACTGCCTGCCATATCAGTAAACAAAGGATGCTGTAGCCATCAAGTTATCACCCGCTACTTCCACCGCTGACAGTGAGTAAAGGGAACTCAGGATGCAGACAAGGAGGCAGCGCAGCCTCTGCAGCCACCCACAATGGTGGTCACCTTGAGGGAACTCAGGATGGGGAAAGCACAGGATTCTGGCCTTAGATAGCTAGGTGCATATCAAAGGAATGATTTGAGTGAGCCCAGACCTTTGCAGCTTCCCATAAATAGAAAAGTGTTAAATTCCTTAACTTGAGATATCTGGTTTTCTTTACTCAACAGTAATCTTTTAATGTTCTGACTACCTGGCCTTCATTGCAAAAAACTCATATATATCCTGGCTTCTCCCTTGCCTGGATGGAACTGTCTCTTAGAGAGACCTGAGAGGCTATGCCCCAGGCTTGAGTCCTCAGGAAGTCCACCGAATAAAACATAACTCTCAATTTTTAGGTTGTGCAGTATTTCAGTGGACAACTGTCACCTCCAGAAGTGGAGATAAAGATGGAGAATCAGTAAAAATAGGACAATCAGTTCAAAATCTGTTTACAGAGCAGTTGGAACTCAAGATCATCTCTCTGATTTAGTGAACACTTCTACTCCATCAGAAGCCTGCATATAGATTTGTAAGATGCTCACCCTGCTACCCCTACCAATAGCAGCTCTCTTTCCTTACCAAGTCCTCAGAAGGCTATTACTCTTGGAAATGTGACCAGCCCTAGAGAAAATGCCCATACAACATTGATGGCTCCCCACCATAACACCACATAACAAAGCCCACAGTTAACTAGTCCATGAACATCGAGCTTCCATTATCTTAAATATGAACAGAGAGGCAAGAATCAGCAGAAAACTAAGAAAAAAAACTACTTGAAGAGCAGAAATCAAAGCAAAGAAAGAAAGCAACTTGGGAGAGAAAAAGAAAAAAACAATAAGCAAATACAAAAAGACCGTTAATATCCTCATGGAAATGAGAACAATATGCTGTGCAAGAGCAACATTCAAATGAAAAAATCTCCCAGAAATTAACACTATGAAAGCGTGCATTAAAAAATTCAATTGAGAGAATAAGAGAAAAAGTGGAGGAAACTGTCCACAGAAATGTGCAAAATGACAAGATGGAAAATGGGAGATTTATTAAAAAGAAGTGAGGTAAGGCAAATGAGAGACATAAATTCTCATCTTCCAGAGAGTCAATAGACAAGTACTAAAACTGAAAAATCAAAAAATTCTACTCTAGGCATGTTACATAGAGCAAATGCAGGTAACCAAACCGATAAAACCACTGGAAGCAGTTGTTTCTGGGAGATGAAAATGAGAGTGATACGGGCAGAGGACTGCTATTTTTGGTAACAAACCTTGTATAAAATCACTTTAAAATGTTTTCATGTGCAACTGCAATAAAAATGGCACTTTCTCTTTCTAAATAGCACAGACTTTTCATTTGGCTTTTAAACTTGTGGCTCTGCCACTCATCAGCCCTGGGCATATCCCTGAATTTCTTTCATGTCTCTTTGTATACTAGAGAAATCATATCCACCTCACAGAATTGTTGTGAATGTCAAACATGATAGGGTATCATATTAATCAAATAGCCTAGTGAAGACTAATGGCCTAGTAAATGTTAGCTACTATTATTATTCCTTAAGGTGGCCACAGGTAAATCTGCCATTGCCATTTACCTGATTGTCTTATTCCATCCTGTGATAACAGAGATGGAAGAGGTTTTGAAAGAAAACTGTATTTCTAGGGTTGTCTCTGGCCTCTGAGACTGACACTGGCCAACCAAAGACTTGTATAAACTTACTTTTGGTAACTATTGTTACAACCATTAACTATCTCTTCTGTATCAGGACAGAAATATGAAAAGGAGAGTTTATAAAGATGATGAAGGAGGTGATGTGGAAATCTTTGTTCCATGATAAATAAAACGGTTTGTTTTCATGTTATTGTTTAATTATTCCTATTAACCTAGTCAGTTTTCCAGCCACCAAGAAATCAAAAAAAAAAAAAAAGTAACAATATTTGTAGTAAGCAGTATGGTACTCCAAAGATGCCCATGCCCCCTACTCCTTTGAATCTGTGAATTATATGTATTACATGGAAAGGGAAATTTTGCAAATGTAATTAAGAGCACTAATCTTAAAATAGGGAGATTTTTGGGGATTATCTAGGTGGCCAAATCTAATCACAAGAGCTCTTAGAAGCAGAGCACTGTCTCTGGCTGGAGGCAAGAGAGAAGAGGTTGGGAGCCATTAGAATCAGGAAAGGGACTCCACCTGCCACGTGTGGGGTCACTGGGAAAGCAGGAAGAATGCAGGCAGCCTCTAGGAGCAAGGACCAGTCCCTGACTAACAGCGAGCATGGAAAAAGGGAGCTCAGTTCTACAACTGTGAGAAACTGCATTCAAGCAAGAATCTGAATGAGTCTGGAAGCAGATTTCTCCCCAGAGCCATCAGTAAAAAACGTAGCCCTGCCAACATCTTGCTTGTTGGAGCTCAGTAGAGGATTCAGTTATGCCCATACAGACTTGTGAACAACTAACTACTAAGTTTGTGGTCAATTCTGTGGTAGCATGGAAAACTAATGTGGTATTCAAACAGGTCAGACCTCTAGTAAAGCCTCATCTGATTCCGAATGGGTAATCCAATCAACTGGCTCCAGCATATTTTCAGAAATTCTGCAACATAAAAATATTATATTGTAGCAGCTTGTATTTGAAAAGAGGACCTTAATGATATAGGTATTAAGTACCTTCCTCTTCAAGACATCAGTGAGGCTTGACAGCATCTACATGCCTCTGCATGTAAGATGGGCTCCAATAGCTGGATCAGAAGACAGAAACCCATGACATCAGCTGCCTTTCAAAGGTGATTTGGTCATTCATTAACTTTACAAAGAGCTAAAGACATTAAAATATACCATTAAATATAACTTGGCAATTTTTTTGTCATTGTTATTAGACTACTTTTTAGCCTGCACTGAAAGGTAGTGAAATACTTTATAAAAGATTACTTAATTCATTTCTACAAAAGAAAGTTTAAGTACAAAATGAATATTAACATAAGGTACTGACTTTTGTGAATTAAGATCTTGTCAATTATGATACAGCACTTTGTAAAATGTCCACATTGTGGGAAAGGTATCTGGGTTAGAAACTGAAAAAGAGAACAATAACAAAAAAGATACATTCCAAGCAAGCTCTTGAGGCTGAATGTAAATGGCAGATGATGAAAAATAATGGGTGGTCATTTTAGATAAGATTTAAAAAATGAGAGACAAATGACAGGACTCTGGAAGAGGTCTACAACAGTATTATTCATAGTTGCTGAAGCTGATCAAATCCCCATGCAAAAATAGATAGATCAACCAGATCACCAAAAATCCACAGACAACTCCTACTTCAAGATGAGGTGACAGGCCAGCATCGATAACACTGTGGCAGACCTGTTCCCTTGCAGAAAAGGTAAAAATCTCAGCTCTTTACTGTTCTTGAGAATTTGTGAGATGAGACTAGATATTCACGGGAGCATGGCTTTCTGGAAGACCAAGTACAAAAGCCCAGAGGGCTGGTTTCAAGGATATGAGAAGATTCCCTAGGATCCAGTATCGAATCCCCTTGCCAAAGCAGCAGTCAGGGTTGAGAATCACAGGTAGATAAGCAGGAGAGTAGATGACATGTACAGGTGACACAGGTGAATAGTCTGCTGTGGCAGAAACAAAGGACTGAAGACAAGATGAAGGGATGGAGGTAAAGAGGCACTGGGGAGGTAAGGAAGGATCAGACGCTGCAGGCAAGGCTTTGACCTGTGGACCACATCTGGCCTGCCATTTGTCTTTTAAGACCCATGCACTAAGAAAGAACAGTTTCCACAGTGTTAGCTTGTTGAAAATAATCAAAAGAAGTCTACTATTTCATGTAGGCTACTATATGAAGCGTACTATTACACATAAATTATATGAAATTCAAATATCAGTGTCCACAAATTAGGTTTTTATCAGTGCACAGTGATGCCCATCTGTTTTTGCATTATCTGTGGCTGCTTTTGCACTGCTAAGCTGAATAGCTATGATAGACACTATATTGCCCACAAAGCCTAAAATATTTACTGGCCTTTTACAGAAAAAGAGTTTGCTAACCCATGATGCAGGTTCAACTAGAATGACATAGTTGAACACTTTGCTTATGAACTCTTAAATAAAAGAGCCAAATAACGTCAGGATTGTAACTCTGGCAGCAGTGTACAGGGTGTATTAGATGAAGAAGTGGCTATATACAGATCGATCACTTAGAAATTATTGCAAGAACCCAAATTACAAACGAAAGTGAGCTCACTTGGAGAAGGGGGGGGGCAGTGAAGAGAAGGCATATGTTGTGAAATATTTATCATATAGAATTGGCAAAACCTGGAAACAGGAGCTAGAAGAGTGGAGAGGAAAAGATTGATATTTTAGTTCTGTTGGCTAGAATGACATGATTTGAAGAAGACAAAAAGAGGAGCAAAATTGAGGCTAGGAAAGGAAAAATAAAAGCGAATGAGTTTGGCATCGTACGTTAAAAATGTGTCATGCCCGCAGAACGGCAAGATATTCCTTGCCTCTGAACATTTGTAACATACCTTTATGCCATTTATTGCATAAGACATTGTGCTGGGTTTTGTATATAATCTTACTATATTGTGATCACTGAAGGGTACACCTTTCATTGAATACCCTCACACAATGTGCAGTATATAATAATAGGTAACCTGCAGATTCTTGAATAGGGCAAGAATAGGTCTTAAACTGCTCCAGAGCCCCTCAGCACCCAAGACGGTGCAGGGAACACACTAGTCATGAATGAATGCTTTGTGAGAGATGTCAAGGGGTCAAACCTTCCAACCTTCTGGAGGAGAATGCATCAGTCATCAGACTGTCCCCTGTCTTTAATCAGCCAAGGTTCTGCAATATCACTACCTATCTATCTATCTATTATTGAAATACAATCAATTACAATGTAGTATCTCTTTAGATGGAGATGTGATCTGGTCAATAACTCTACTCTCAGCAGCTGCATGCTATAGAAACAGGAAACTGCTTTCTACCTTTCTATCCTCAGGGTACACAGAGAGACAATGGTTGCTATTTTAAAAGACAGGTTGTTGGGAAAGCTGATGGTTCAGATGAATGGGAGAGCACTCTGGCAGTGAAAAGGATTAACAGTGGGGCATTAGGAGGGCCATCAGGAGATGCCATCCCCAGAGGCTGAATAAACCCATCTGCAGTCACATTATTCAAAACCACCATCCAAACTGCAATTGTTTGGCAAATAGACTCTCCCATCATTAGATGAAATAGATAGGTAGTGACAGGTGAAATTGGATGAAGGGTACATGTTCTGTATAGTGTATGCCTGAGGGTCATTTCTGAGTGTGGAGATTACCATGTGAGATTAAATCACTCACCAGTAGTTGCCAGAAAAAGAATAAAAGAAGATAAAGGGATGCTGGGTGAAGGCCAGATGGATGTGTGGCTGTTGCTGAATCAATGGCAGTGGCACCCAATGAGGCAAATGCAGAGTTACATATGTAGCCGTAGCCACAAAGAGTGAGGTCTGCAAACAGGACAGAGAGAAGGTTATAACACAAAATAGCTTTGGTCTCATGGTGAATGTCCCCTAATTTGGACTTTTCCTCCCTCCCTCTTCATCTCACAGCCACTGTCACCTCTTTACAAATCAGGGTGCATTTTTAATACATGGTACTTAATGGATGCTACAGTAACCTGAAAGGAATAAAAATATATTCCTTCCTTTTTCCCACCTAATATCTATAGATACTGATCCAAAACAACCTTCTCACCAGCCTTCCAGACCAACAAGAACCTTCAGTTAGACCCACTCTTTGGGGTTAAAGACATTATGCCTCTCATAGCACTCTTAACAAGTAAATTTACCCTAGAACAATAGTGTTAATACTTTTCTTAGGGCTTCTGAGGGATAATGTGTTACGTGGGGCATCTTATCTAATGAAGACAACTGAGCAGGTCCAGAGGAAAAATGGCCAGACCCAGTAAGAAAATCTTCTGAAAAAGACAAAGAGAAAATGGACACTGGAAAAAAGACAATCTCTTGAGTTGACCAGAGCCCACTGTAGGTACCCAAGTCATTGCCATCCATGAATTGTCCCGAAGAGTTGTTGTCAGCATGGACAATCTTGTGGTGGGGCAGGGAGCAACTCTCCACCACATCAGTTTGGGCTGTGACAGACCTCGACCCCACTTTTGTTCTTGTCAATCCTCATGCAGAATCCACCCTTTGAAAAAGATGGACTGCCCTTTATATTTCAAGTATAGCTTTCAACTGAAGAGTTCAAAGCACCAGCCAAATTTCTAGCATCTTTCTCTAGAGAGCTGAAGCATATGAAGTTCTTTTTAATCTGACTATGATTTTTTTTTAATGGTTGTGAACCATTAGAAAATAGGGTTTGTGAGAAGGCTCATCCTTGGAAATTGTTCATTGGAAAAGACAAAGTGCATAGAGCCTTCTTAGTGAGGACTCGGGTTATCAATGAAACAGAACATTGTGATTGGATCATAGACTGTGGCCAAAGATGGGATAAATGTTGAGGGAAATAAAAGAAATAAAAAATCCATTTCTGCCTCAAGGAGGATGCTACAGAAGAAAGAAAAAGGAGACACACAAACTTTTGAGTTAGGAAGATCTACATTTGAATATTGCCTTTATTGCTTTCCTGTGATCTTAGGAAAATGTTTTAACTTCTTGGAGGGTAAGTGTCCTCATCTGTAAGAAATAAGTCTGATACGTTATTTCACAGGGTACTTGTAACAAATGTGGCTGGTACATGATAGGTGACACATGATGTGTCCATCCAAACTTTGATCTCTTACCTCAGACTGGGCAGACAAGGCTTATATAGAATGATAGTAATTTAGTAGAGAGAGCTTGATACAATAGACGGAGCAGGAGGAGTTAGAGAACTTGGCTCCTAACCGTGGCTCCGCCCCTACAAGAATAACAACTATCTCTGTAGCAATTTCAGTTTATCAACAGCAACATATGTTTCCAGTGGATGTTCTAATGCCAGTAACTTTATGTCACTGAACCTCAGTAGTATCATCTGAAAAACTGAATGGAGGTATCACCTTCCGTCTGTAAGGGTCCTTCCAACTCTGATATTTTCATTCTAATTCTCTCAATCTTATGACTAAGCTGCAAAAAAATAATTAATATTTAAGAATAGATTATAATGAACACAGAAAGAGTCTGGTGAACCTGGGAACCTGAACAAGTTTCATAGAACATTAGAGGCTTGCATCACCTCCTGAAGCATGGATAGGATATGAACAGATGAAGGAGAGAAGAAAGGATGTCCCTAAGTGAGGGTGACAACTGGAACAAAGGCAGGGAGTCAAAATGGAGGGAGATATTAAGGTCAAGAGAGGAGAATAACCTGAAAGAAGCAAACAAGAGTATTGGAATATAACATGAAGAAAGGCCAGGAAGACCGAGGTCAGCACTTAAATATGCTGCAAAGCCAAACAAAAACGAGACAAAGCCAAACAAAATTACAAGGAGCTGTTGTGTAATTCAGCCTCTCTCCTCATAGTTATCACCATAGTAAACAATCAGCATCTCTATACATGTTTCCACTCTTCTGTCTTCCCAAGTAGATTCCTCTAGGACTCAAATCAGAACTTCTGCTTGTCTCGTAGAAGGCAGAGAGTAGACACCCAACTGTATATGTGGATTGCACTAAATATAATGTTTACAATGCTGTGATTCACATGGTTTGATACCAAAATGGTATCATAGCCAAAAAAAATAGTGATCCATGAAATCAAAATAAAAATAATTCAGCTCCAATTCTTATTTTTTTTTCTCTAACACCTAACACCAGGAAAAGGACTTAGTGAACAGCAATACTTCTGAAAGTCTCTTTCCTTCTTCATTATGTCAACTGCACATATTTCATCTGTTCTTGGGTCTCCCCTCAAAACCACCCGAAGCCATCCCTCGAAACCTTGTTATCTCCCTCTGGTCCTCCCTACCCCTACCCCCAACTCATTATCCCCTAAATCTTAGAAAGAATCCAGGGAGGATGCAGAGAAAGACTGAATAAACCCACTTAGAGTGTGTGATAGCTGGTAGGAGGAGGGAGATTTTATAGCCATTTACACATTCATCATTTTCACATAAATTTCCAACATTTCTGTGTTGAACCAGATGTGATCAAGTATGTTCAATACTATGCGTCTCATCTAGATTATACTGGGGATGAGCTTCAAAGAGCCTAATTCCACAGACTTTAACGAGAGAGGAGAGGCAGGTCTCCTGGGTTGGCAGTGTTGGCTCTGGAGAGGTGAGCATATTTGCTGTATCTACACTGACCCTGAGCCAGGAAAATGGCTGAGAGTAGGATTTGAGTAGAAAGAAAGAAAAGAAGGGCGTTCGGGCAACCCAGATATCCATGTAAACCACACACTCTAAAGTTCCTCAGTGGAATTTTGAGTTTCTGTCTTGTCTAATTTCAACGGAACCACAGGTGACCCTTGAACAACATGGGTTGGAACTGCGTGGGTCTACTTTACAAGGATTTTTTTTTTTTTTTCAGTGAATATACAGTCCGCCCTCCATATCCTTGGGTTCCACATCCATGGCTTTGGTATCTGCAGATTCAACCAACCACAGATGGCCAGCCTAGGACATGATCTGCAGTTGGTTGAATCTGTGGAGAAGGAACCCACAGACAAGGAAGGCCCATTATGGGACTCAAACATCCACAGATTTTGGTTAACCACTGCAGGTCCTGGAATCAGTCCCTTGCAGATACTGAGGGATGGCTGTGGTCTCCACAGAACTCTGAAAGCTAAATTTCCCCAGGTGCTAGCTGCTACTCCTGAAATTCTTTTATCGAAGGTCAAAATGCCACTTGCCTCTTCTGTTCACGCTGAAAATGAGGGCACAAGGCCCTCGCTTTTCGAAAGTTTGCTTTATACCACGTCACTTCTACAAAACATCTACATTAGTAAGTACCTACCTGTGTTTGCTAAAATCCAAAGAGGATTTTCACTTCCACAAAAAAAGGCGAAAAGTGAAAATAAATCGCGTTAAGTGTCTGTTTTGCCAAGAGCTGAGCAGTTACAGAAACAGCGGCATCCCAAGCAGCGAGACGGGCATCTCCACTCTCCTTCCCTGGGAACTAGGCTCAGCACCCAGCTGCCGTGGCTTTGAACTGTGTCTGTGGGCATCTGCACTCTACCTGAATCTATTTTATGCATCTGTTAGCAAGATGCGTCCTAAGGTAATAGCTTCTTTACTTTATGCCATTTCAGCTTAGGAAAGGTTTCATAGGCGGATCTGCTTTCAGGTAGCAGGGAAACCTGTCATTGTAATCCCAAAGGAGTAAAGGAACCCTGCATCTGGTGTCTTGGGGCAGAATTCCTGCAACTCTTCTAATAGCCCCAGGGGAAACCAAGGATAAAGCTTAGCTCTCCAGGTGCATGCAAGTATATTCATTCCAATACCTCTTTCTTTCTCCCCTCTTAGCTCACAAGCCCCTTCCAATTAATTGAGGGCAGCCAGAACCCAATTTACATATTTCCACATTAACAAATCCTCATCTACTTTTTCTGAGGAGACTGTGCCCACCTACAAACCTCTCCCAAAGTGTATGATGAAAAAAATCTAATTCTAGGGAGCTGTGTTTCTGCAAGTTAGAAAGATGCCCTACATATTTTTTTAACTGATCAGTCTAAAAACAGCTTCAGCCAATTTAAACCACTTTTTATAAAATATCATTTGCATCAGGTTTGACAGCCCGCCTGCCACTTTTCCAGCCCATTATGATATGAAACAGCTGAGCTACCAACTCTGGGAAAAACTAACTTTCTGCTGGAAACTGCAACTCGATAGTAATAATGGTCATGAGCCTGGAAGGCGGCCTTAGCCTACATTATGGAGCTCAGCCTGCAAAACTGAGGAAAAATTAAATCAAGCTGAAGAAGGTGACGAAAGAACTAATTTTTCTGTGTTAAATAAGCGGAGAAAGAGATACTGGTGGCTCTGTACTCTGTGTGGCCTCAGGTCATTGTCCCAGCTCTCCTTGGGGCCTTCTTATGGGCTCTGAGGGAGACAGTGTCTCCTTCACCAGGAAACACTGTAGCCAGTGGACTAGGAAATGCCCTGCCTGTGGAATGAGCCCTGCAGGCCTAGGAAATAGTCATTAAAACAGTTTTTAAAAGTTCATCAGAATTAAAGAATGGCCGGCTAGATCTGCAGTTGTTTAGCTATGCCAGACTGCACAGCCCAGCTCGGAAGGCCATGGTGAGCTGTACAATTCAGACCACCACACCAAGGAGGTGAAATATGCTCTCTACCTCTCCCCAAAAGGGTTTGGAAAATGTTTCCATTCAAAAGCTGGAACTCAAATTTGCGGGCAGAAATCCACAGTGGTAACTGTTCTGAGATCAAGGGTGTCATGCACCTGGGCTCACCCCTGTCGAGTTGTAACAGGAGGGCTTTGTTCAAGCAACCAGCTCTTGCTGCCGCCAGTCAGGGGGCTGACTTCTTCAGGGGAACGGAGACGTTGGTAAGGAGCAGTCCTAGATTTCTGGAAAAGGCTGCGGGCTCCCAGAGCTGCTCCAGACACCCATCGCTCACCCCAGGTTCTGCACTGTAGCTGTTCTTGCTCTCCCGGGTGTTTTTATTCCTGGTCCTCCCGTGATACCTCCCTCACTCATTCCCCCTACTTTTGACAAACCTCATTTTGAGACAGGAGGCAAGGGGGCAGGGCACAACCATTAAAGAATGACGCAGCAGTTAGGCCCAAGACAGCGTAGGATTCACTTCCAGTTGACACTGAGCCTTATCACAACACCCACAGGGGCCACAACACTCCTCTGGCTGACCGTAAGAGGCCAAAAAGTGGGTAGTGGTCCAATTCCTGGAAATCCCTGCCCCTTTCCCAAAATAGTTGGAATGATCCTCCCACTCATTAGCATATGAAATTACCCAGCTCATAGAAACTCACCACCCCCACACCTTGTGGTGAGAGGGCCTCCCTTTTGAGTGAGAGGGCCTACACTCTCTCTATAGAATGTCTATCTCCTAGGGCCTCTCTTGCCTTCTGAGATGGCCCATATTCTATCTGTGGGACGTGTATCTCCCGGAATTAACTTACTTTCACTTTACTATGCCTCGCTCTTGAATTCTTCCCTGCGCCAGAATGGCACCTATTCCCAGGTAACAATTCTGCTCTGACTTTGACATACCCCTCACCCCCACTCAAAAGACTAGGATTCAGATTATTCTCCCACATCCTAACCACTACTTGGGGTTTATAATCTCTTATTGCTGTCAGGCCATTCTAACTCTGCCTCAGTTCATAACCAAAACAGAACAACATTCATTCATCCACTCATTCATTCACTCACTATTCATTCATTCATTCATTACTCATTCATTCAGTCATTCAACAACATTAATGGAGCATATGCTATGTGCCAGGCATTGTTCTAGGGCTGGGAATACAGCTCTGAGCAAAACAAACAAAAATCTCTCCCTTCTTGAAGATGATGTTCTAATAAACAGGAGTCAGACATAGGTTGTGGATCTAAAATGCCATTTAAAAAATTCCCCTTCATCTTGCATGTTAGCCAGTAGCCAACCCTATTCTCTACTATTTCTATTCCCTCAGAATAATATTTAATGTGAGTATGATACTTCATAACTTTCTAGGCATTTTCAAATATTTTGGCAGGAGTTCCTTAAACAATTTTATGAGGTACAGCATTTTTTTAGCTTTTGATTTTGACATAATTGTAGTCTGCAGAAAAGTTGCAAAAAGAGTTCAGAGAATTCACGTAGATCCTTCACCTCACTTCTCCCAATGTTAACATCCTGTGTAACTAAGGAACGTTTGTCAAAACTAAGAAATCTATTTTGGTACAATATTCTTAACTAAACTACAAACTTTACACAGATTTCATGAAAATTTCCACTAATATCTATTAATCTTTTTTCTGATTTCATTTCCAAGAGCCTATGTTGTATTTAAGCTCTTTAAACTGTTCCAATCTGTAAGAGATTCAAGGTGTTTCTCTATTTTTTATGACTGTGACACACTGGAAGAACACTGGCCAGGTATTTGCAGAATACCCTTCATTGTGGGTTTGCCTGATGTTTTCTCATGGTTAGGCTGTGGTTGTGGGTTTGGGGGAAAATACCAAAGAAGCAACATGCCCTTTTCATTGTATCATATGAGGTACATGATATCAACATGACTTGCTACTGGTTCTGTTAACCTTGATCATGGGGTTAAGATGGGATCTGCCAGGTTTCTCCATAGCAAAGTGATATTTTTTCCATATTCTGTTAGAAGCCAACATTCAAGAAGAGGGGAATTAGCCCCACTTCCTGGAAGGAAGAATATCTGTAGATGTGTTAAAACCACCACAGTACTTAATAAATATTTTGGAGAGATACTTTGAGGCTATGCAAAGATCCTGTTTCTCCTTAAAGCTTTACCCACTGTTTTTACCATTTACTGTGGATCTTGCCTGCAGCAATTATCTAAAGTTGATTTTATTCCCTTAATTCCTTCTACATTTATTTTCTGAATTCTTTGGATTTGCTCCTTTCCCCTTATTTATTTGACCGTTTATTTAAATCAATAGACTCGTGGATATTTATTTCATTTATGCTCCTAGATCATCTTGTAATTGTGAGGCACAGATTTTAATCCCCATTCTACAAATAAAGGATTTGAGAAACAGAGCATTGTCATGACTCACCAAGGATCACACAGTCACTTGGTTGCAAAACAAGATCTGCAATTCAAATTTCCTCGCTCTCAGCTCTACACTGCGTCTGGTTTCACCTGGTACACGACTTGCTACATAGCATGAGTTTATAATCCCTGACGAACAAACAAACAAATGAATGAAACAGTAAGCTAACAAATTCATTTGATCATGACAGGTGACTGTCCATCGTCTTATTCTAAGAGCACAGAGAAACAGGAAATGGATAGCAGGGAGCTGTGAATACCAACCTCCCCCAGAGGAACTTTATTCACCAGTAAAATCATTTCATTGTCTTCCCAAGGTGACTTTGTAGCTTTGGCATTTGTCCAAGTGTTCAGAATATATCATAGTTTCTTTTGGCCTGATTTGATTTTAGGAACGAATGAAAATATAACCCCTGTAAAGGGAAACCCAGCAGCAGGTTTTCCTGATAATCCACAATGATCCCAACGTGTTGACTTAACCCTGTTCCCAGGAATCCATGAACTCCCCAAAGGCAGAAGTCATGTCAAATATGTGTATGGGTACTCAGTTACTGTTGCTAAATGTGCATCTTGCTTTTTGTGGTTCCTCTTGGGGGAAAAACACATTGTTGGAACTCCATTAACTGCCATAGATTTAGGGTTCTGAGTTATGTTTTTAAATTACAACATTAATATATAAATAAATTGTATTATTAAAAATCATGTCCTAGAAACAGTAGAAATGTCTTGTACTTTGCCCAATTTCTGGCACTCAGTAGGTGCTAAATAAACCTTTGCAGAATAAATGCATGAAGAACTAAATAAGTGGGCTGGGGCAGTTGGGGAAGACCTTGTGCAGGAAGTGAGGCTTGAGCAGGACTAAGGATGCTGATGACAGGTGGAAAGGGATTACTGTATCAAAGGAACTCTGTTCCTTTGTAGTTTTAGTCAGCTGGTAATAAGACTTTTCCCTTATTAGAACTCCTTGATAACCATAAGAGGAAGCCAATACCTTCTACTACCCCTACCTTAGTCTATCAAGTTCTTAAAAGCCCTCTCGGTATGTACAATTGGTCTATGACTCAAAGATGACAAGAAAACATTTAACCATCTTTCTATGAGATTTCATAACAGCAATTCCATTTTCCCAGTCCAGATGTAATCCATCTCATCAACCACACTCTATATGAAATCAACCAGTTCATTGGAAGTGGAACATTACAAATGGCCAAGGTGTGTGCTCTTGGGGCCCAGTCCATGCTTGCACTCAGAGATGACTCACACCTGTTGGAACTGTCTCTAAAAGATTTGGCTTACAGGGGAACTTAGACCACTGCATTTTCTTTCAGTGGTTACACAAATTCAGGGCACGTGCCCAAAGACCTTGGAAAGCAGAGAAGCCATGTAAAGAGATACAAAGGCATTTGTGTTTAGGTTCTGCCAGTTTCCCAAAGACTTACTGAAGGAGAAAGCAGCCCACTGTACAAGAAAGTTTTTAGACTTAGGAGCCAGAAAAGGTGGCTGGATTTCCCCTTCTGTACTGTTAACTCTCTGAGAGACCCAGGGCACTTCCCTTGACCTCATATGTTCAATGAAGACATTGGCTTTAGTAGTTCTGTCCCAGTACACAGGCAGTCTACTCCAGAAAACAGAGAATGTAAAGGTTCACAGACCAAACTGAGAAGCTCACATCATATAATGAGAAGCAGTGAGAAAGAGATACGGGTAGTTGAACACACCTAGAGCCCAGTACAAAGAGGTGGAAGGACCATACTGGCGGAGTCCTGAGCTACGCAAACATGAAATGTCTGATATCTACCCCCTTCCTTCTTTCTCTCACTCTCTCTCCAATCTGTCTTGTAAACCGTGAGTTTATGAGGACCAGAGTGGAGGATGGGCAAGGAAATTAGCAGACAGAAAGAATGAGTCTAGAGTCTCTTCTATTAAAAGGACATGGGGGCAAGTAGTCCTGACTACAGCAGTAAATGGCCACTAACATTCTAAGCAGTTACTAGCCATGTCTTGGGAAGAGCACACATGGGCCAGAACAAGTATACATACCAGATCAGATATGAAATAGCTATCAGTCTGGATGTGACGTAACCTGCACTTTGGGGATATTTAGTATTTACCTGGCCTTCCATTATCTCGTGTGTTCCATCCTTTTGCCCTGCATCCAACACACAAGTGTTCTACTTATTCTAGCGAGGTCTACTGTGCCTCACAGGTTCTAACTTCCTCTCCCTGAATCTTCACTGAGTCACAAGCTACTTGTCTACTGACTGTCTATAATTAGTCTTGTGTCCACTTCATGTATTTGTTTATTTTTTGTGTAGCAGAATTGAATGTTCTTAAATAAAAGGGAAAAGTTGAACTTGTGGTGGCTTCTGGAATTTCTTCCTAATGGAACATTCTGGCATCTGATCACTGGGGCAGAAGCTGCCTAAGTACACACGAAGGCAAAGCAAGGAAGCCAGAATAGGAGAACACTCTCCCTTCTGTTCTTCTGTTCCCAGGAACCAGGAGACCTACTGCAAAAATATCTGTCTCAATGTTGAAACACTCCTATGACTCTGTGAACCTCTGACTATCAACACTCAGATAAATTATGAGTGTTTTTCTTCCTTGAGTTTAAAGGCAGCTCTGAAGACAGAAGAATTCCCTAGTTGTATAGCTGGGGTGGTGATCAACCTTAGCCCCCTCCTTGTCCCTGACAACTAAAACTCGGGAAATCATTCTTATGCCAGTTCAGCTGTCACTGGGGATCGGGCAGCGGGAATAGCTTCTGAGAAAGCAACACGAAAGGGCTGCAGCCATTTCTGCGACAGGGTGAGAACATGTGGCTTGCTCAGCACACAGCTTTGTCACTCAGACAGTGCAATCCAGACCACCTCAACCACAGCACACAAAGAAACATCCAGGAGTCATGCTGACAAGGAGAGTAAAAGGAGGCATTTTCCAAAAATCTAACCATGTGTTCACTATGAAAATGTATTTAGGCCCTTGACCTTTCTTTTTAGAAGGGGCTGCTGGGAAAGGAAACCAATCCCTCTACCTATTTTTCAGGAACAAACAGTGGACATACAGAGATAAAGAGAGGGGGAGACAGTGAGTTTTTTCCTTCTTTGCAACTTGAAAATGCCAAGGTTTCTCGACAGAGCCAACTGATGGGGACTGGATAGTTGTCTAACAGCTGGGTAGAACAGAAGCATAGTGAATGATGCCTGGGGTCTGCATGACTAGAAATACGATCAGAAATGCAGTCACAGCAGGGGTCTCTGTTGGGCACCTCCTCCAGCAATGTCAACATACCAGCACCACAGAAGTGTTTGGCTTCTGCTGGCCTCCCGTTTTGTGTGTGACTCCCACAGCACCCTGTCCAGCTTCTCCTCTCTCCTTCCAGACAAATGAGTTCCTGCATCACTTTAGCTGGGGCCTCCCTGAGAATGCAGCAGGGGAGGCCAAGGAACTAGCACAAAGTTAATCCTAAACCAATAACACTTCTCAGGTGACTGACACAAACAAATTAAAGACTACCCCACAAAGATATATTCTTAATTCCCATCACACAGGGATTTTTACAGAAAAACAACCTCCAAAATGAACTCAAAATCCCAAATTACAAAACAAATGAGTTAACAATCCACCATGAATGAGTTGGGAAAAATACAGCCGGATCTCCTCAAAACTTCAAATAATTGAGATATCAAATATATACAAAAAACAAGTATTTCAAATAATTATAGAAATAATTCTGAAGTTGCGGTGGTAGACTGAATGCAGAATGTGAGAGTCAAGCAAGACCCTAGGTGTTCGGTCTGAACAACTGGAAGGATGGAACTGCTGTTTCCTAAAGGGGAGAGGAGTGGGATGAGCAGAAGCTCAGATTCAGACATGGCAACCTGTAGGTGTCAATTAGACATCCAAAAGAGATATCCTGCCGGCAGTCAGACATGAGTCTGGAGTTCAGAGGAGTGGTACAGGCTAGAACTATACATCTGACAGTCATCAGTATATGGATGGTTTTTAAAGCCATAATACTGGTGAGATCACCAAGGGGGTGAGCATAGACAGAAAAGGGAAGAGGTCCAGGGGTTGAGCTGGGGTCAACCCACAATGTGAGTTAGGAAACTAAGGAGTAGCTTACAATGCTGACTGAGGAGTGATCAGACACACAGGAAGAAACCCAGTGCATCAAATGCGGTTGATAGGTTAAGCAGGATAAGGACTGGATATAGGTGCAAAAATCTCAAACAGGGTAACAGCAAATTACATCTAGCAGTGTTTTCAAAATAAAACCATGTAATGATCATACTGGATTTATCACAGGGATGCAAGACTAATACAGCAGTAGAAAATGTATTAGGTTATTTACCATGTTAACATTAAAAGAGAAAAACCAAATGATCACATTAAGGACGCAGACAAGTATTTAATAAAATTCAACATCCATTTATAATAAGCATTTCTAGCAAACTAGTAGGAGACTGAATATCCCTTAACTTGATTAAAAGTGTCCACTAAAAAACCCTACAGCCATGATCCACTGGCTTTTCAAATAGTGGAACTGTCTTTTAAAAACAAAAAATAAGGCAAGAATGCTCACTAGTCAATATATTCTATTAATCATTGTATTGAAGGTCTTAATGATCTTAGAATAAAATGTTAAATGTATAAGAATTGGCATAGAAGACACAAACTATCATTTAGGAATTGTTATATAATTGTCTATAATAAAAACCAAAAGCAGTCTACAGGCATGTTAGCACTTAGCACTTACAAGAGTTTTGAAATATAATTAGATAAAAGATTGACATATAATTAGTTGCATTGCTATACAATAAAAACAATCAGAAAATTCATTTTTTAAGAAGTACTCTGTATATTAACAACAGTAATATAACATATACATTTTACCTAAGAATACAATTAGCAAATGATTTGAAAATCATTTGTACAAGAATTATAAAACTCGATTTAAAGATATTTAAGAACTAAATCAATGATCTTTGAAGTCAGTTATGCACTATAATCTTGGATTGGAAGACACAATATCATGAACACATAGAAATTATCCCTAACTTGATCTATAGTTTGGAGGCAATTTCATCAAAATTCCAAGAAGTTTTTAAAAGAAATTCAACAAACTGATTCTAAAATCTACATGATAGACCAAAAGTCAAATGGAGCCCAATCCTCTTAAAAAAGGGACAGTCTTACTCAACCAGAGAAGATTTATCATAAAGCTGCAATAAAATAATGAGAATT
The DNA here is from genome assembly GCF_036321535.1 of Camelus dromedarius. Lineage (NCBI taxonomy): Eukaryota > Metazoa > Chordata > Mammalia > Artiodactyla > Camelidae > Camelus > Camelus dromedarius. The sequence continues at coordinate 28,697,512 of NC_087450.1, forward strand.
AGCTCAGTGACAGACAAATACAATAGAACAGAAAAGAGAATCCAGAAATAGTCTTACATATATATGATTTGCTTATATTGATGGATGTGGGGAAATGAGAGACTGTTAGGACTGCTAGGACAACTGGTTATCCCTATGGAAAAATTAAAATTCCATCTGCAAGGTCACAACATACACACAAATCAATTCCTAACGGATTAAAGACACAAGCCAGGCAGGAGATGGATACAACATCAAAAAAGTTTGCTGTTTCCTTTTTCTAAAAAGAAAGAAAGAAAGAAAGAAAAGAAAGAAAGAAAGAAAAGTAAACAAAAGAAAAGAAAAGAAAAGAAAGAAAGAAAGACAGACAGACAAAGAAAAAGACACTAATGGATTGAAGACTTAGATGTAAAAGGCATCATTTTGAAATATATGTCTGTGACTTCAGGGTAGAGAAGCAAGAGCTGACCATAAAAGGGAAATACTTTAACAGATTTTAAAAACTGTAATGATTGCATTAACATTAAGAACTTTTATTCTTCAAAAGATTCCAGGAAGAAAAATATAAGCCATAAACTGTGAGAAAGATTAGAACAAACATTATATTTTTAAATTCCTTCAAAAAATCAACAAGAAAAAAGGCAAACAACCCCACATAAAAATCTTCAAAAGATATTCACAGACATTTCTGAGAAGAAGAAAAACAAATGACTAGTAAATAGGTGGGGGAAACAGTCACACTAAATAGTAATCAGAGGATTGCAAAATAAGACAATGAAATGTGATTTATAATCACTAGTCTGCCAAACATTTTAAAATCTGACACTACCAATTATGACAAAAATGTGGAGCAATGAAGGACCATACACTTGGATGGAAATGCAAATTAGCATAATCGCTTGGAAGTACAATTGACATCATCTTATAAAGTTGATAAGCAAAACCCTATGACCCAGAAGTTCCACTCCTAAGAATATCTTCATTGTACCCTATAGTAGCACTGTCCAATAGAAATTTAATACAAGCCACATGTCTCTTAATTTTTTCTAAGAACTACATTAAAAATAGTCTTCAAAAAAGGTCACCTTAATCTTAACAATAGATTTAATATATTCTAACACAATCTATCAGTTCAGCATGAAAGCAATATAAAAATGTTACCAAGCTGTTTTTTTTTTTTTTTATACTAAAACTTATGGCCCATAGCAACTCAGACTGGCCACATTTCAAGTGCTGAATAGCCAAGTGGCCAATGCCTGCCATACTGGACAGTGTAACGTACGGAATCACAGCAAACACGTATGGCAATGTCGATTTTCCAGGCAGCATGATGCATAACAGAAAAAACCCGGAAACAATCCAAATGCCATTGACAAGAGAATGGCTAGTTTAACCAGACTGCTCAGATAATGGAATACTACGCAACAATAAAAATTGAAGAACAGGCACACACAATACGAAGAATCTTAGAAACAAACTTTGAATGAGAAAAGCAAGTTTCACAGGGGTGTATACAGTCTAATATCATTTTAATAAAGCCCAAAAGGAAACAAAACTAAACAATATGTTGTTTAGAGATACATATGTATGTGGTAACATTATAAAGAAAAATCCGGGAATAAAAACAAATAAACCATCAAAGATAGTAGTTACCCCTGAAAGAAGGCAAGGAAATGGAATCAGGAAAATTCATAGCAGTTTCAAATATTTAGATAATTTTTCATTCTTCATGGTGTTTTCATAAGTCATCATACTAGTACTCTCATTCGTCTCATGTATGTTGTATTTATTATTTTGTATGTATTAAATTCTTCATAATAAAATGAGGGGAAAAATAAAGAGGTTGTTTCGGAAAACACCAAATCACTTTGCCTATGGTCACTTTCTTGTTCCCCTTCACACTTTAAAAAAATATATATGTTTCTATAGCTATGGAGAAAGGACAGAATGGCCAGAGTTAATGCATTTAAGTTGCAGTTTAAAAACAAATATTTATCAGGTGTCAAGCACTAGATTAAAATCTTTATATCTGATATCTTGCTTGATTATCACAAAAACAACTGGGTTGGCATTTTTATGGTCCCCGTTTCACACTTGAGGAAACAAAGCTTGGAGAGATTAAATGACTCACAGGGGAAATAAAATGTCCAAAGTCACATGGTCAAGTAGCCAGGACAGGACCCGAACTCAAATCTGATAAATATCAGAGCCTGAGCTCCTAACACCTGATGTATGGACTGGCTCTAAGTGCTGGAGCCAGGGGCTAAGATGTCGTTAACCTAGACTGTGCATAACAAATGAACAACTGCCACTGATGAAGTAAATTATACCACGGTTTAAGTAATTTCTCTATGCTAGGTGCAAGGTATGCTTCAGGTCTTCATCTTTCACCTTGCTGCTGAATCTTCTTTTGCAGATGAGGAAATGGAGGCTCAGAAAGTTACAGTATTGGCCGAAAGAAGCTCATCCATTTAGTTAATGGCAGTGCTGGAAAGCAAACCTAAGCTGCATGGTGCATCCTAAATCTTAATAAATGCTAGATACATGCAGGTAGGTGGTCACTACCTCTGTCAGTAGAATTTGCAGCTGGGTTAACACTGTAAGAGATGATATCCTTCCACTTGCAGTCAAAATGAGAATGATGACACTTACATGGACCATGGCTATGTGTGTAAACCACACCCTGGGCGGGACATATCTGAGGCAAGAGGGCATAAGCTCCTTGTATGTTATTAAGAGGTGGGGAGAGGTGGGAAGGGGAACAAAACCAACAACACGATGGCAGGAAGGAAGGTGTGTAATGATTCTAAAGATGATCGTCCAGTTAATGAAAGTGAAGGCAGAGGCAAAGCATTGGATGATTTAGGCAGTGTCACTTTTTAAAAAGTATACTTTGAAGCCTGATTCTCTATGTAGTGAGTAATTCATGCTCTCCGAGATCACAGAAAGGCTTTGAGATGCTCTAGGAAAAAGAAGGAGGAGGAAAAAAGCTGTCCAGAGGGGTTTGTCGGTTTGGGAAGAGACGGGTATGTGTGCTACATGTTAATGCAACTCTAACTGGGTGTCCAGATCAGCAAATCTTGCTGTAGATCATGCGGTAAGGATTCAGGCTGGCTTTCTGTGGGAGTTCAACTGGCTTTGAAAATGTTTTTTTAAAAATCGCCATACAGTGAACATTCCGTGTGGCCTGCAAGGCTGAAACAGCCAGACTTTTTCTTCTTCCATGATCCATACAGGTTTCTAGCTCCCTTCTCTCCAGGTCAGCTTTACTCATTGGTGTCACCCCACCTCCCCACGTTGCAGGGCAGTAGCTCTGAGATATCTGGATCAAATCTGAAAAAGTCATGATCTAACAAATGAAGGGGGAGCTAGAGTTGAGGGAATCCCACTGGACGATCTGAGCAGGGTTGCTGTTAGGTCTTTGACCATAGGTGTATTTCAACAAACCTCCAGACACTAAAGGAAAACAGTGGTTGAAGATAACTGACACCATGAAATGCTCCCACCAGCCTTCTCACTCGCATAGAAAGTCTCTGGTTTCCCTGATTGGGACCTGGGGGAACCCACAGGGAATGATAGCTGCGGGACTCTCAGACAACACAATAGGTGAGGCTGGATGTCCCCTGAATGGCCAACAGACATAATCTGAGCAAAATCAAGAGCCAAGACCAGAAAAAGTATATGACGAGTCAGATGCAAGAGATGACTGTGAGGGCACAGGGCAGGCAGCCATGCTGACCTGAGCACATCAAGAAAGCTCTTGGGGGGAGGGTATATAGTTCAAGTGGCAGAGTGCATGCTAAGCATGCACAAGGTCCTGGGTTTAATCCCCAGTACCTCCTCTAAAAATAAATAAACCTAATTACCTCCTCTCTGCCAAAATAAAATAATTAAATAATACAATAATAAATAATAATAATAAAAGAAAGCCCTGCAAGCAACAGTCAAAGAGACAACAGGGACTGAACCATGGCTTTCATATACTGAGAAGCTATTATTTCATTTATCCCTCACAACAACTCCACGTTGAGATATCATTATTACACCTCTTTGTTAAATCAGGAAAATGAAGCACAGTTCAGTTAAACAACACGCTCGAGTTTATAGTTTTAAGCACAGATTTGAACCTAGGTCTCTGATTTTAAACACTATGCTCCTAACCCCTGTAATAACAATGTCTCCCAAATTTGAAGGATACACAGACCCCTTTAAAGAAAACAAGTTTTGTGCACTTCTAGACTTGATTTAAATTACTTTTACTATAGTTTTGTTAAAATGTGAACAAATATAAAACTAGCTATAAACTCATCCTAAAATAACAAAACCAAACATCCATATTAGAAACATTTAATAACTAAACTATAAGACCCATAAAATTCAAATTAAAAACATAAACTTAATGTGATGAAGGATGTTCTTCTGCTGAAACTAGATTGTCAGTGTGGGTTTCAATAGGTGGAAGATGAGCCTCAGGTCAGGTTCTGTATTCAATAATTTTTTTATATGTATTTTGGCTTCAGTAATTCAGATAATGCCTGTTAGCATAAGTGTGTTATTAATTATTTCAAGGCTTTGCTTGCTGGTTCACAATAAATAGACCTCACTTGTTTCCGAAACGCTGCCAACAAGCAATCGTCAAGTGTCAATTTTAATTAAGTGTCGTTTGATAACTCTGTAATGCTGTCGTGTTTACGTGAAAAGAAGGTTATGATTGCAGCATTACTGAAATTTTCATTAAATAAACTCTGACTGCCAGAAGTAAGTCTCATTTCATTTGTCTGGCCATGCCTATGGTAAATGAGTAGGGAGGGTGTGGCTCGTTCAAAGATGGGTTCGGTCGTGGGTCTCTGGGTAATCTGGGGTGTAGGGGGCTGCCAAGGAGTATACTGTTTTGGGTTTGATGTGCATACAGGCTCTTGCACTTTCTGATGGCTCAGTTATCCCATCATGTTTCTTCCTGAGAAACTTGTATTTAGTGCATCACTCTCTGAAGTCACTTGACCTTCACTTAGTCAAAATGAAATTTATTAAAAAAAAAAAAAAAGCCAACGTCCACATGGTAATTGTGTAGCCATTCTTGGAATGAGTGATGTTAAAATAATTCAGACTATGCCTGTTCATTTATTAGATGATCTTTGAAAGGCAACACCAACTTTTAAAACTTCTTTTATGAAACATTTGCCCATGAGTTCCAGTTTGAGAAACATGGACCATGGCTTCTGGTTTCCCAGCATTCATTGCAAAGAGAGGGGCACAGGTCTTTCAAGGATTCTCTCCTATTAAAAAACCTTGATCCTAGAGTCACCTCTCAAATATATACAGAGTCTCCATCCTCTGCCCCTTTCTACTGGACCCTAAAGCCAGCCCCACATTCCTGTCTCTATGTGCCCCACCCTCAGGCAAAAACCTCCTGTATCCCCGGTTTCCCCAGGAGAGGTACATCAGTAAGGAAATCAATGGCTCTGAGCCCTACATTGATGCTCTATGTTTTTCCTTATAGGGAGACAAGCCTCATCATGCTCTTTAAATAGATGAAGAAATTGTAGCGTAAAGAATTGACTTGTCTGATGTCACTGAGAGAAGTTACAGATCCAGAATGTGAACCCATGACTCCTGGGATACCAGTTCATCCTGTTCTCTTTAAAACACACAGGCTCATCTCAGTAACAGACCTGCCCACTTTGCAGCAACAGAGGACTCCCACATTATTCATATGACTAGAGAGGGAGGAGAGTGCACTAGAACAAGGAAGAATCCAGAGCCATTATGCACTTCTATAAGATATAATACTGGAATCTCTTATTTTACAAATAGCAACAACAACCGTAAAAATACCACTGAAGACGCAGAATTTTAGATTAACCTCTCTGGCTGTTGTCACCTACTCTATTTGCTATTGGTTTGAGATACAATTAGTAAAGGTAATTTTTTTTTAATCACAGGACTCTAAAATCCATTAATTCATAAAATACTCACATAATAGGGTACCAGTAAAGACAAACTTTAAATGTTTTACTTTTATTTTATTTTAACTATTTGGGAAGTGTTTGAATCTTTTGAAACAGATTTCCTTGGCTTGGGAGAAATCAACAGAATGAACTCTTCAGTTACATATAGAAAATGCAAGTGTCCATGTCAACAATTGTTCTTAAAGAAAATTGTGGTTTCCCCACAAATGTGAATGCAGATGGTGTAGGCTGAAGTTTGCATATTTTTGATTGGGTAAATTGATTGCATTCACAGTAAGCCAGACTGAGCCCTTAAAGATATAGACAATTGTTCTAAAGTAAGATTAATAATTAATCTTCCTTAAATGGCATTACTTAAATTAGAACACCTCAGACTTGAGGAAGTACATTGTTGACTATTTCAACTGCCTTTTCTAGAGTTCTCCTAACATTCAAGGGTGTTTGTATTAGAGAGAGGAATAAAACCCTCTCCAGGCTTAGGGACTGACAGGTGGTGAGGGTCCCAGGAGTGCCCACTGCTTATAACAGTGCATATTAAACTTGGAGCAATCTATAAATGAGCCTGTTCTTGGCTATGCTTTTGAAGTCCTGATGGAGGAGCCAGTGCCCATCCTTAGTGAGGGGAGAGACAGCAGCCTGAGAAGTGAATTATAAGATAACATGATAATGTGGCATTTGTGGGCAGCAATGGTTTGGAGTTGAGTTGGTGGACAAAGTAACAAGTGACAACCAGTATTAGTTTGAGGGACATGTAAGCATTCATCAGACACCCCTTTGGTAGAAAAACTCGGGAGAAAAATTAGCTTTCCTATAATTTAGATCATGAAACATTACTATTGTGCACTCATTTCAGAAGCAAAATTAATAGGGCTTTCCAGTGACATTTATCATCTACACATGCCAGACACAATGCCTGGAACTGGAGATACAAAGGTACATAAAGCATGGCCTCGGCCTTCGGCTCTTAAAATCTGGTGAGTGGGCATTTGTGTGTGTACATTCTGAAGGTGTGAGGGGATGATATGCAGGGTGGGAGGGCTGCCTTTTAACAGCAGGAGGTCAGAGTATGAGAAATCATTTCCTGGTTTGTAATCTATCTGTATAAGAGAAAAGGGATCTGGTGCCTCAAAATACTCCCCCTCCGTAACAAGCCCTGGTTAACCTAGAGCCACAGGCCATGGCTCCTCAGTCACAGCCCCCGGGAGGCGGGAACTGCTGAACTGTTGTCCACTCCACTCCATGAAGTCAAGGAATAGATTCAACCAAAGAAAACAAAATGGCACTTTTTTTTTAAAAAAAGCATCAGGAGGATGCAGAGGGATAAATGACTATCTGTGAACTGAAGGCCAAAGAGAAAAGACAGTATCACAGTATCACATAATTAACTTCATCTCCTAATAAGGAAGAGGAAGATCGTACTCTGGGTACCAGCCTCTGTGGGCTTTTCCCATCAACATGGCGAAGTGGCCTTGACTTCCTCCTCAGGTTGCCTGGGCTACAGCAGAGACCTGATGGAGAATCACCCGATGCACTGTGTCTCATGATGAAAGATGATGGCTCACTCAGAGAAATCTGAAAACATGTTTCTGACTGAAGAGGCAAAGACAAAGCAAGCATCAGGTTTAGCAAAAGCCTTCTCACTTTCCCCTCTCTCTCATCATCATTCAAGTTACTGACAAGTTATTGAAAGGTTTTAAATGGCTACCACTTATAAGAATCAGAATTGACTTGGGGAGGTGGCTTCTGAGACCTTGAACAGCACATTTTCCCTTAGTTTTGGATGAGGTGGACTCTGTGAACCAGGGAAATTAGCTGATCACGGGGGCTAAGATTGTTTTGTTCCCTTCATTGCAGAAGTTCACTAAACACACAATACAAATTTCTCAAGAGATTCTGTTTCCAGACAGCTAGTAAAAGAATAAGAAAACAAATACAACTGGACCTACTCCACACTATGGCCACCAAAAGTGTATACATGGTTAAAAAAACAATGAGAAATTTCCTAACCTTCCACCTTCTTTGCACTGTTGACCACTTCCCTCTTTTGACATCCTCCTCTCCCTTTGCTCCCACTCTTTTCCAATTATCCTACAACCTCTCTGACCCTTCGTTCTCAGCTCCTTTCCCAAATCGCTTCCTTCAGCCCATTTAGGGTGATGTTCTGCCTTTCTCTCCGGTCCTTCCTCCCCCTGCATTAGTGAGCCCACACTTTTTGTTACATTTTGTTTTAATTTGTTCTGATGCAGTAGTCTCCTTGGTTCTCTTGATTTTAGTCTTGTTTCTCTCCAATTCAGCTTCTACATAACTGCCAGAGAGTTTCCAAAGTAAATCTCATCAATATTTTCCTTGCTTAAAACACTTCAAAGCTCCCCATAATCTACAAAACACAGACTCTTTGGCCAGGCACAAAATAATTTCATTATTGGGCTCCTGCCTAACCTCTCCAAACTTACCTTCTACTATGCCTTCCAACGTACATCTTATGATTTAATCATATAAAATCATTACAGCTCCAGTATTTCCATGCCATCTCTAGGGAATGCCCTCCTCTGCTTTACCCAGCCAGCGCCACTCAGGTAACCTTTCCTGGCCATGCCCACAGCACCATCCAATCCAGGTGAGATGCTATTCCTTTGTGCCCACTATTTGCCTTCATTATAACATCCTCTTGTAGTGGTCTGAATAGGATTCAGACAGGAAAACAGGCCCTCTATAATTATTGTGGAAATAAAGGATTTATTATAGGAATTTGACCTTACATAAATATGCAAGAATATGGGGAAGAGATGATCTGGATGGGGCAGTTGGAGGGTCAGAAGAGCAGTCGTTAGTCAGACTCCCTGCAGCACAGGAGTGGAAGCTTAAAGAGAAATCCAAGAAGCCACCAAAGTGGGACCACAAAAGGAACGTTCATGGAGAAGGCTCTGGAAACCGCTCCTCTCGAGGGAAGAAGCTGCCTCTGCACAGCTGCAGGCTTGATGGGTCCCCAGCCAAGCACAGAGCGGCGGGCCTGGGGCCACTCTTTGAAGACAAGCTGGATGAGGAATGGAGGAGAGAACAAGCTGGAGCCCACCAGGCACCCATGCCTCTGTCCATCACCAGAGCTGACAACAAAGACGTTCTGGGAGCAACGGATTCAGCTTCCTTTCTATCAGCCAAATCACACGCAGGTTGTTTTCTTTTTTCCCCTTTTGGAAAAGGAATCAGGCCGGGTCGTCCTGGGAAACATGGTTCCCAGAGTTGGTCAAGCTGACCTAACATGGTCCAGCACACCTCATTTGTCTGCCTCTTCTCTGGACCGTGAAAACAGAAGACAAGGAGTATGTTTCAATCCATTTTCTTTTCTTTTCTTTTCTTTTCTTTTCTTTTCTTTTCCTTTCTTTTCTTTTTTTTTTAAATTAAAGTATAGTCAGTTTAGAAGGTTGGGTCGCTTTCTGGTGTATAGCACAATGTTTCAGGCATACATGTACACACATAAATTCCTTTTCATATTATTTTCCATTATAGAGTACAAGATACTGAATATAGTTCCCTGTGCTATACAGCAGAAACTTGTTATTTATCTATTTTATATATAGTAGTTTGTATCAGCAAATCAACTATTTGCCAACAAGCGCAAGGCCTAAGATATGGAAGAGATCCAGTAGACGTCTGGGTATTGAAGGAAGGGCACCGATATACCAGAGAAAGCATTTGTGCTCAGTCATTTTCAGAGAAGATGGTTAGAAATGATATTAGGCATTCTCAGGATCACAGTCTCTCTGTAACAAGACTGAATTCCAGTGACAAAATAAATGTAGAAGGATTCTACTGTGGAAGATAAATTTGATTATCTACATCAACATGTGTACTTAAAATTTAAAGAAAATGGGCAAACGTTTTCTAAAATCAAATTGGTTTTTTTTCCTTTAATGTTATCAACATCTTCAGTTTTATTGCTTTGTTTCAGTTTTAGGGAGATCATTCATTTTTTGTTTTCTGTTTGCTGTTGTTTTGTTTTTAGGAAACTGACAATAATGTATAAGGAAGAACTACATTATACTGACAGATTTATCCTGAGGTTGATTGTGTTCTTATGAGAACATAAGAAAAGTTTGAAAAAAATTTTAAAGTACATCTGTTTTTTAAGTTTACTCTATGACTACCAAAGTTCATATCCATCTAGTCTTACCTCAGAGGAGGACAAACACTTCTCCATTAAAGAAAAAAAAAAAAAAAAGACAGGAAAATTCAGTGTTGAGTCCTCAGAAAAAGATTTTGTGACTTTATTTAATCCTACTATACCCTGAAATTCCAAGTTATAAATTATCCTTCTGGTAAAAACCAATGACCATTTAGGGGTAATGGAAAAAATGGCAATTTTTTTTCTCCCACGTGGGGAAAAAAGAGTCACTCAAGATTTTATTTGGTTGGTACCAAAATTGTGTTATGATATTTCTCTCCTTGTTTCCTTTCTCTGGCTCCCTGCGGGTCAATATTGTGTGCAATAACATGGTCAGAGTAACTTGTTTATCTGGTACTATAATTGGGATCTTCTGGAGAATTTGGGGGGGAAAAGGATTTTGAAATAAAATTAATATGTCCAGGTTCTTATTGGACTTTTACAATCAAAACTCCAGATCTTTGACTCCAAAAATTGTGAACTCCTCCCTGCTGGTCAGTGCTGTGGAGAGGTTTTATTATTCCCTCACCCTTAAAATGAAGGATGTGGTGTTATACCAGAGGTAATGTGATACCACAGAATAAAAATAGCACATGTTCTTTGCATATAACTCTTGATAAAGATATGCTGACAAATTTGACAGTCAACATGGCTACTTTGTACACTAGAATGTAGATCTGCATACATTTATAATAGAAAGACTTCAAACAAATGCTGACTTTATTGGGAATCTCTTTGAAAACCCACCCCTCCACCCATTAGGAGTAGTCTCATGGAAATTATTGAGGAGCCTGGTCTCAGAGCAAACATTATTTGGGACATTAGTGATGAAAAGCACTCATGTTTTAGACAAAGAGAATTTTCTGTCATTCTTGGAAAGATTTAGGACTAGAAGTTACTATCTAAATTGATACTGTCAAGTTAATCCAAGAAGCATTTTTCTGTTTTGTTATTATCAGACATAATACAAGACGACATGTCATTTGATCAATGATGCTGTCATGAATCAATATCCATTTGTCAGCCCAAAGAGAGTACGTAACAAGAGGATTAAGGATTGAAAAGAGGAGGAGCTTGGGCTAGAAGTTCACTGTCACACTGGAAGATGTTTCTGGAATTGTTTTTTACTTAAATCCATCTAGATCATCCTCCGTCCCCTCCTCCTTGCTTCATTCCCTCTCTCCCTCTCCACTCCTCACCTCCCCACTTTTGGGGCCCCAGACCAGCAGTATGTAATGCTGTCCAGATTGTTGCAGTGTCTTTGGTTAGATGACCTATAACAAGACACCCCAGCATTTCTTGTTACAGTCCAATTTATACATTTGAAGCAAAAATGTTCAAAGATCTTCAAGAATAAGAAGTTCTTTCATATCTGTAAGTTAGAACAGTCCAAATTCACTGTATTTTGCAGGAAGCAAGTGGTTCCCACATAGCAATGTCATTGTGACATGGCGAATCCGAGCTGCCTTGGCTTAGTCCAGGGTGGGTGAAGGCTGAGGGACTTCAGTTGTCCAAATTCCCACCCTAACATCAGACAGGAGATAACCATTGCTGTACTTCCATTTGGCTGCCCCTATTCTGAAGATTTTCTTGTCTGAATAACACAGACCTTGTTTCCATGTTAACTATATCCCTTGATTCCATACTGGTAGGGTGACCATAAACCCTGGGTGCCCAGGATAGCTCTGGCATAATTACTAACAGAGTTACCTTTCACTCTCAGAACAATCCTAGTTTAAATGATAAACTAAATGGTTTCTTTAAAAACCTCATTCTAAATACTGGCATTAAAGCTGAGCTATTTCCAGATAACTGAGAGCTACAAAAATAAAAATATAGCGTTAATGTAGGTAGTTTGGCCACAATGTGGTTGGAATGATTCAGCAGGACTATTCGGCAGAAACAAAGGAGGGTCCACAGCCTTTCAGGGTCACCAAGGGACAACAGAGGGAGGGGCTCCTCTTCCCTGGAGGGTGGCTGAGCACAGCCCAGCAGAAGGCACTGTGTCAGCCTGCCAGCTGAGCAGCCCAGCCTGCTGCTTTCGGTCCCCGCCTCCTGGGCTGCCTTGCTTTCCAGGGAACCTAAGCAGAGGTGGGCTGCCTTCAGAGCAAAGACATTTATATGTGAATTGTGGGCTTATCAGTTACCGGCTGTGTGACCCAGGACAGATCCACTTAACCTCTCTAAGCCTCAGTTTTTCTATCCACAAAATGAGAATAATCAGAGCTGCCCTGGAGGGGTGGTATAAAGATCAGAGATTCTGTGAGTGAAATATTTATCCTGGGGTCTAGTGCAAAGTGAATAGAAGCTGTGTTCTGAATTTTGCACAATTTAGTAGAGGACTCTCCACATCTCATAAATGGGTCCCTATTTTTATATGTCTGGCTCCGATCAATCCTGTGCATCAGCCAAGCCCTTGAGGACAGCGTCTCCATTCTCTGCCTTAGTTTTGCCCACAGCACCCAGTGTCCCAGAGTTCAAGGCACAAAGCAGGCCTTCCATACATTCCTGCTCAGTGAAGCAGTTGCCTCCCAAGCTCAGTGAACACGGATGGCCAGGGCCTGCCAGCTCTTTCCCTTGTCCTAGAAAGTAAGACATCAATAACCTATAATGAAAAGAATCTGAAAAAGAATATATATGTGTGTATGTATCATTGAATCACTTTGCTGTACACCTGAAACTAACACAACACTGTAAATCAACTATACTTCAATAAAAAAAGAAAAGATGAAACTGTTAAAAAAAAAAGAGAGAGAGAGAGAGACATCACAGTACCAGGGTTGCCCGAGAAGCCTGCAGGGAAGGCGATATTATTGTGAGGCAACAGCAAGGGGACCTTTGTGGAGTCAAATAAACTCTCCTTTGAAAGCAGTGAGATTTCACTGCTTCTCTTTTCTTTAACCATATTCATAATGGGATGTCGGTACTACTTTTCTTCATTCTAAAGAATGAAAACAGAAGAGACCTTGGGTTTTCAGCCGGCAGTGCTTTGTTGCTGCCAATTGACACCCTTACTTTCGTAAACAGCGCCCCTGCTCTGCCACTGTTTTGAATATGTCTATATCCTGCCTATAGGTACACAGTTAGAATGTTTTGTTTCACTGGGGGTTTGGCTGAGAGGTCCAGGTGGGTGCAGGAACCAGCTAAGTGAGAGAATGCCACACTTACTTATCTTTACTGCTAGGGACTCAGCTTAAAATCAATGTTCCCAAAGGCCCTGCAGGCCACACAGTTTGTAATTAAGTGTAAGGCAACACCTCCATTCTTGATTGTATTCCTGTGAAGTAAAGAATGTTATATGCTGTCATCTTGTTGTCATAACTAAATGTTTACCTCCTTAAGACAAAGGGCAGGATCCTAGACTAGTACATATCAACTCCTAGAGCTAAACTTTTTGGAAGACACCAGGTGTAGATTTATATTAATAGTGGCTTCACTACAAAAATTTCTGAAAATATTCATTGGCCTTGAATTTTTTATGAAACTTCTCACAATCAAACCAGTGACTAGTTGCAGCCACCACCTGTTTCCCCACCCCTAACCCCAGCCCCTGCCTGGTGTCTGAACATATGATGCATCTGACCCTCCTATCCACGCACCCCCATTCCCAAGTGTGCTCCCTTTCGATTTCTACTTACTCTGAAGCCCAGAAGTGCTGGGGTCAAGACCCTGACCCAAAGATCATTTGCAGAGACTAAGATGTGACTTGCATTCTCTCCGTTGTGTTTTTAAAAGCTCCTGAGACCTTCTATGTCTCTCTGTGGGAAATTAAACTAATGCAAGAATATCAAAAGCCACTTTGTTCAAAAGCAGCCCCGATTGCCCATCAGGCTGACAAAACTGCCTGCCCTTCACCTATCAGTAGTCTTCATGGTAACATTTTGTTTTGACCGTGTGCTTCATTTGTTATCCAATCTGTCAAGGACAAGTCGGAAGGGACATCACCCCTCTGCCCGCCACAGGTTGGCCTTGAAATCCTCAAGTCCTGAGTGGGAGAAAGGGTCCAAGAAGGGGAGACATGGGTCAGCGAAGGTCCATGTCACCAGTTACAGTGATGACTGGCTCAGGCAGGGTCAGTGGCAGGCAGGTTTAACCATCATGTGACCAAAGTCATTGGCCCACCACTTCACATACACCAAGTGGGAAATCGTCACTAAACCGATTTGCTCTTCCAGGGATGAGCTGCTTACCTTTCTTTTTCACCACAACAGCCATGAGGGGAAGAGGAGCACACATTCCTGCCAGGCTCTGCCACAGAGCTTTCATGTGTGCATCCCACACTGTCTTCACAACAGCCCTGGGAGTTCTCCATGGATGCCACAGGACTGACAAAGCTATGGATGGAGCCCGGTCTCCCAACACCAGTGGACTGCTTCTTCCTTTGCTGGCCTTAGGCATAGGTAATGCAGACTATTGGCTGTGTGGTGTCCTAAAGGATGTGCCCCTGGACCATCTCCCCAACACTCTACATACTCTGTCAAATGCCTCTCCTTAGCTTCCACTGGTAGTGCCCAGTAAAATTCCCTTCATTAGGTCAAGCACTCCTCACTGGCATCCATCCTGAATTCCCAGTGCAGGACTGCCAGGTGCAGTTGTAGAGGCTGTGCACTGCTCAACCCAAGAGGGTTCATTAACATTACAGTCTAAAAGAATGTCTTGTCTCAATATACAAAACATGTGCTATGGCCCATCAGGCCAGGTATGACTGGTTGTGGGGCTGCTATGCTAGGTTCCTATGTAGTGTCCTACCACGTTTACATAATTCCACCTAATTCTTACTATAGATTATATAATAGAATAAAATTTAATAAATAAAGTTTAATGTGTTAAAGATGTAAAATAGGAACTGTAATTAAGATGATAATATTGATAATAACATGGATTTAAGGATGCTACTTGAAAGATCTAGTGTCCAAAGATTATCATATTTTACGAAATATTCACAAACTCTACATTTTGCTCTTATCATATCACAAGGAACTTCTATACCTGCCTAAAGCTCTTACTATACTTCACTCAGGCCACTAATATTACAGCAAGACTGTATTAGATTCACATGAACAAATGAAATTATAATATGATGATATATAAAAAGAGAAAAGGAATTTATTTTTTAAAATAAATATAAACCTACCAAATATGAATTTCTGAATGGCAAATAAATATCTTTGGTCATTTTAAAGTATCGCAGTTAAAAAAAAACAGCTTACATTATTTCTTTCTTGGGGTAGCAACATGCTTAGTTAGTAATTGAACAAACTACTAAATGCTGAAAGTGAATCTTCAACATTGTCACTGTCAGTATTTCTATTGGCTTAACTTGTACTTTGGAAAACATTAAGGAAAAAAAGGAAAGATTACCTAGCATAGACTATGATGTCCTCTCTAAATGCTTACATACCTGCAGTAAATATTGGCAGAAGTGGCTATAATTACTTCCATCACTTTGCCACATGACTTTGTGTTCCTCTCACCAAGAGGTGGAGTCTGTGTCCCCAGCCCTCGAATCTGACTAGACTTGTGACTTGGCATGACCAACAGATTGCAACAGAAGCTATCTCCAGTATAAGGACAGCCTTCTCCCCAAATAGCAGATAAAGAAATGTTCTCCCGGTCACCCCAGAGACCCTATCTTCACATGACTACCCTGGAAAGAAAAGTGGTTTGGAAATTAATTCTTAAGATTTATTTATCAGCCATTTCACATTTCTGACCTGTGACAGAGCTGCCTTGGTGAAGAATTGTACACAGTTGTGTGAGAACATCAGCATCCACAGAATAAAAACTGCCTCAAGCAACTGCACTGAGTCCTCCAGTCCAATGGTGCAGGCAGGCTACTACCTCAACATTGAGATTCGAGATCTTTGTGATTTGAGAAACTTTAACTTATGAAATCAGTAAGCTAAAAGGACCCTGATTTCCTAAGAGGTTCCAAAGAGTACATTCTTAAGACAACAACCATAACCATAATCATCATCTCCTGATATTTGCATAGTCCTTAACCTCTAGGAAATCTACAGGGAAATCTGAGCAACCTGAAGGCAGTGTCAAATACAAGGTGTCCTCTGATGCGAGGAAGCACTGGCAAATGACCTCAAAAGGAAGCTCTTCCCAAAACAGAATAAGTGGAAGAAAAAGTCAACGGAAGCTAATGACTCGATAAAAAGGATGATGAGAGTCAGGTGGGAGATATTCAAGGTTAGAACAAGATCTGTATTCCACATAATTTTTCAGGACTGAACATTCAGTAATAAGGAGTTTAATTCGGGTTTATCACCACCAATCTGCTGGTAAGCTGTTAGAACCACTTTTTCCACACATTAGTTTCCCTTTTATGTTTGAGAAGGGTTTTTTCCTTCTGTACCTGATACTGGTGCCAAACATTGTTGCCACGATTGCTATGCCCAATTCTCTGATGATGGTCTGAGTAGCCACTTCTCTTCTTTCAAGGAGAAGAAAGCAAATTCAGACAGCTGCTTCAGACAGCATGCCTATATATTCACCCTATGACATTTTCTATCTAGCCAGATTCTCATAAAGTTCATAGAACTCGTGATGATGCTAAACAACCCATAACAACACCTGAGGCTTCAGCCCCTGAGATAAAACAGACCACAATGGAGCTAATTCTAAAGTGAAAATGCAGAAAAACTCTAGCACTCTCAAAGCTCTATTGGATAAAGAATGGCTGAAGGAACTGAGAATTACCTAAACAGGTATGACGATGATTCAAGAGGTACCAAATAGCCAGTGATGTGCTAGGACCATCTCTCATTCATAAGAACACATTGATAAATATTCAGGAATCTTGCAAGTTGGTTCACATCACAATGGTAGCTTGATACAAGCTATGGTGGCAGAATTTACACTTTGGAAATTAACAAATGCTACAAATAAGGAATTTTTTTTTTTTCTAGGAAGCTGTTAAACATTTACCAGCATATCTCTGAAAACAGCTGTCTTCCATTATTTCAAAACTTAAGTTTGGAAAGACACTATATTCGGTCATAAGCAAAGCTTCTCAAAGCTTTCCAATGTACTATATGCAAAGACAAATGAGAATAAAGAAACTTCTTGGAGCTCCAGTGACATGGTCCAAAGTGGCAAGAATCTAAGCAAATACTGAATGTATAAAATAATGAGGACATATAATAATGACAGAACTAAAATACTGGAGAACAAAAAAAAAATGTTTTATCTAGCTAGTGAGTAGGCTTAAAAATTTTAAATCCATGCATTTTTCAGGCAGGGATTTTCAATACTAGTAAAAATAAGCTTTTAAAATAAAAGGTATAAGCTAAGAGTATAAGGTAAAAATTTGAGAGTAACCATTAAAATTAGTAAGGAGAGTATATAACATCCAAAACAGTAGATGGAACAAAATAGAGTAAGAAAACAAAACAAAACAAAGCAATAAAAGAACCAAACACACAAAAATTCAACAAATAAAAGATAAGAAAGGGAAAAATGGAGCATGTAAAATTGTAACAAAATAGAAAGCAAGTTGCATGGTAGGAAAAAAAGCATCCATATAGATCAATAATTAAGATAAATGTAAACTATTAAGGTCATCTGTTAAAAGAGATCTATGAGAATGTATTAAAGCAAAAAACTCAGGTAAGTGGTTATAAAAGACGTGCCCAAAACACAAAGACACAGAAAGGTTGAAAGCATAAAGGCATAAAAAATTATACTAGAAAAATGTTTATCAAATGAAAAGCTGATATATCTATATTGATTCCAGACAAAATTGATTTTAAGACAAAAGACAATTATTATGGGTACAGTTAGATGCTACATAATTACAGAAGGCTTAATTCACCATGTATACATTCCATTCTAAACCTGTATGCCCAAAGTAGCATTTATATGTAAAGAAAAATATAAAGATAAGATACAGGGACAATTTGCACCATTCTAATCATGTGAAATTTCAATAAAAATCCCTTGCTTAGTTTAATTAAAACTTAAAGTGTCAGCAAATATATAGACAAGTTTAGCAAAATAATAATATGCTAGATTTATGAGACAAATATAGAACCTATTGCAAGTAAATAGATAGTACTGATTCTTCTCAAGCTCATGATTATTTACAAAATATTTACAAAAATTAACTGTACTAAGCCACAAAACACATACCAACATGTTTAGGGGTAAAAATCAATACCGATCAGATTCTTCGACCATTGTGCAGTTTAAATTGGAGGTCAGTAACAAAGAGATAAATTTAAATATCTCTGTAGTTTGTAGATTTCAAAACTATGCATCTCTATTATCTGTGAGTCAAAGAAGAAATAATAATGGAAAATTGAGAAATATTTAGAACTAAGTTATAATGAAAAATTTACCTACCAATATTTGTAGAATAGAGCTAAGGCAAAGATTATATGGAAATTTGCAGATTAAGTATATATATATATTAGAAAGGAAGAAGACTTGAAAAACTAATGAACTGATATTCAAATAAGAGGTTTAAAAATAGAGCAAAAAGAAAATAGAGGGAAAAATCAGAGCAAAATTGTCGAAAGAGAAAATAAAGATAGAATAAGACAAAAGTCAGTCCTTTGGAGGACAATTAAATAGAGAAAATTTTGGCAAGGTTGGCTAATACAAAGAAAGTGGATAGACATAAATAACACTAGGAATTTTTTAAAAAATTTTAAAACAGAATACTAAACATCTCTATGATAATACATTTTAAAACCTCAATGAAATATTCCTAGAAAATTTACAGCATAGGATTTTAAGAAATAGGAAGTTTTAATAGCCCAGTAACAAATAAAGAAGTTGTATTAATATTTAAAAATCTTCACACACATACACACACCATTAGACCAGGCTTGGATGGTTTACAGGCAAATAAAGCCATACTTCCAAGAAATAGATTATTCCAATTGGAAACAGTTTATTTTCCTAAGAACAAAATAAGATGGATTATTGCCCAACTCAGTCTATGAGGAAAATATATCCTTGATATCACATTATATAAGGACAATACAAAAAAGGAAAATTAGAAATTACATTACTCACTAAAAATTACTCATTACTAAATTACAAATTACTTATGAACGTAGATCACGAAATCCTAAATATTAGGAAATCAAACCTCTCAGAGTATAAAATGACAGTAACCAAATTTGTTAATCCTAGGATTATGAGTAGTTTAATAGTATAAATACCATTGTAACTCAGTAAATTAATAGGTTAGAGGTAAAAACAAGCGCAGAAAAGCATTTGACACTATTCATCTCTATTCATGGTAAGAAACAAATTCTTAGAAAACTTTTCTAAGATCGATAATCTGATCTCTAACCTGATAGATATCAAAAGCCTGTAACAAATACCATTTTAGTGGTGAAAAATTAGAAAACATTTTCTTTAAAATCAGGAATATTACAAGAATGCTCACCGTAACTTCTACGTATCTCTGAACTGGGTCTCCTAACCAAAGAAAAAGAAAGGAAGAGAGAGAGGGAGAAGAAGGAAGGGAAAATGAGGGGTGGCAGGAAGGAAGGAGAGTGAAAGGGAATAAGGAGGAAGGAAGAAAGAAAGGAAGTAATTAGAAAAGGAGAAATAAACTCATATATATGATATATATATATGGAATTGTTTAGATGTAGGTGATTGTCGACAGAAAGTGTAGCAAGGCAAATTGATATAAGATGAATATTCCATTTAAAATGTAATTTTAAATACTGATACTATTTAAGTAGCAAAAAACATGTTTAGGTTGTGTAGAAATAAATTTAATATATTAAGACCTTTATTGGAGAAGTATAAAACTTTACTGGAAGATATCAAAGAAGGCCTTAAAAACTTTGGTGATATACTATGTTTAGGAATAGGAAGATTTAATATCTTAAAAGGGATAAATTTTTCCCAAATGAATCTATACAAGCAATATAATTCCAAACAAAATTCTACCAGGGTTTTTTTCAAGAAGCTTAACAAGTTGACTCTAAAATTCATATGGAGTAAGAAAGGTCTAATAGGCCTGATACTACTATGAGAAATAAGACAGGTATTTTCTTGCCACAAGTCAAGACTATTGCAAAGTTTTAGTAATTAAGACAGTATGTCATCAGCGCAGAGAAAAAGGACAATGGATTATATAAAAGAGCTTAAACACAAATCTATGCAAAATAGTTGTTACTTGAGATTTGATAAAGATAATTTTGCAAATGAGAGAAAAAAAGAGCGTCTATTCAATAAATGATTCTAAGACAACTGTTTATCCATGTGCATAAAAACCCTATGCCATTGAATAAAACTGAAATTGAGTTCCCGACTCATAGCACACATAAATATCAATACCAAACAGATTATAGACTTAAATGTGCAGAGCAAAACTATGAAACTTTTAGAAGAAAATATAGGAGAATATTTTTATGGCCTCAGAATAAAGAAAGATTACAGGAGGATGAAAACATAAATTGTATATTTATACAATGGAATACTACACAGTAGTGAAACTGAATAGACTATAGCCACACAGATGCTTCTTTAAAATGTCAAGGTAGTGTAAGGTAGCAAGCAACGAAAGGTGACTTAATGGGTAATGAAATTTGTATAAAATCCAAAAACAAGCAAAATTAAGCAAGATATTGTTTGAAGATACAAACTTTGGTGATAAAATTAATTTTTAAAAACAAAGGAATAATAAACACAAAATTCAGATTAATGGTCACTTCCAGGCATAGGAACATAAGAGGGATAAAGGAGGAGAAACTAAGTAGATGCAGTGGCATTGGTTATGTCCTATTTCTTCAATTCATGACTGTTTATTATTTTGCTTAATAAGTTACATTTGGTTTACACATGTTGTCCATAAGTTATTAATACAAGATAGTTTTAAAATCTAAAGTCTCAATTTTAAAAAGATTTCTGCTCGTTATACAACGACAAATTTAATTATAACTGGAGCGCTCTAAAATCTCAGTGGGAATTCATGAGGCAGGGTTATGGGTGAGAGGTTCAACTGGTAATGAGTTCTTTGGTCACTGGAGTTAGTCAAGGAGAGGTGAATAAACCCTTTTAAATTACTGTGGATATTTTAAAGCCAATTTAAGCATTGGTTGGTTGCTTGAATTAAATCCCTTCCACATCTGAAAGGCTATAATTCCATGGATCAATCACTGAAAGAAATAATTTCACTGTTCATGTTAGCCAAAATTGTAACAACATAAAGTCCATATAGATATTGCCTGAATCTTCCAATCCTGGAGTTAGAATGAATCAGTTGCTCCCAGAAGCAGCCCGGGAACAACTTCACCCAGAAAGTCACTTCCTTCTGTTGTTTCATGTGTTTTCACTATACATCATCATTCCTTGGTGAGGGAGGGGAGAGGAAGGATGGAGAAGGAGAGATATATACATGTTTAGCATTTTCACATAACTCAGTTTATGCAACTAGTTACCTAAAGATAGTGTTGAAACTAATTTTAGCAAGTAATACGTTGTAGGCAGGATCTTAGAGAATATTCTGCCTTTGAAACTTCATAGATCCTGGAGTTGAAAGTAGAAGGCCCCTTTCCTGAAAGTGTTACCAGACGTTCCTCAGATCCCTCACCATCAAGGAGATGGGGGAGTGTCAACAAAGTGCCATCATCTCACCTACAGAGGACATTGAAAACTAAGTTAAAAGCACAGATGAAATAAATTCATTTGTGCCAACTTCCAGGAGGCAAGGGCAATCTCCCAAGCTTAGAAATGAGAGAAGCCAGAAAGGATGTGCAATAGGGGATAAACTCCTGGCACCTACTAAATCCCATCGAAAACACAGCCAATCCCATAGGTCACTCAGATTAGTCAATTATCACTGCAGGTTACTCTCAGAAGTGCCTCTTACCTATGGAACTCTGCTTGAGGCTTACTAATCCACTGACTGCCTTCTGAGCAGCACCATTTTCGGTTATTACAGCAAGAAAGAGGGTAAATGGCTATACCCAGAAATTCAGGTTTTATGTCAAGCAAGCTGGAGGAAGAGGTTGATGCCAAGACTAGAAACAGGTCACTGCCCTTCATTGAGTGACACTCTTAGTGATGTTTCACATTGTGGATTGCATCTTTTTTGGAGAAAGTCAATCATGTCACTCTTTTGAGAAGAGAATAGTGACCAACAGGGACACTTCTAGAGTGATACTAATATAAACTATTTCAGACATGCATCGAGGTTCTCTATGCTGTCCTCCTTGGGTCAGGGTGTAAGAAACCCAGTCGAGAAAGATAAGGGAGTAGCTTATCTTGTCCCTCAAAATCACTGTTGGTACACAGGAATTTTGCTATTCGTCTGGAAATGCCCCAGAGGAAAAAAAAGAAGCATCTCTTGGTGGGTCACGTGACCCTACTGGCTCCCAAGGCAGATCTCTTCTCATAAGGGCACAGTGTGGAGCCTCTGAAGTCTGGAGATTTTTCTCTGCAGATGCAGGAAGAAAGCAGGTGGATGGATAAATAAACATGGCCTTGCTCCTGGTGTCCTTGCTGGCATTCCTGAGCTTGGGCTCAGGATGCCATCATCGGATCTGTCAATGCTCTAACGGGGTTTTCCTTTGCCAAGAGAGCAAGGTGACAGAGATCCCCTCCGACCTCCCCAGGAATGCGGTTGAACTGTGAGTATCAGAGGCAGCGGGAACCACAGCTTGGCTGGTGTTTGTGTGTTGCGTGCTATTATTATTTTCACATGAGGCTGATAACTGTTGAGCTGAAATATTTCTGCCCTGACCGAAGGCTCAAATAAAACAAACTCCCCCAGCCCAACGCTCCTGCCCTGCGGTTCTCTAAGGATCTTAGTGAGCATTTGTCTTAGATGCGGCGGGGAAGGGCAGTGTGGAAACCTGAATCCAAAGGCAAAAGGAAGACTTTTTAGTGTTTTCGAGACACTTGCTCTTGGGTCCCATATTCTCTTTGGTGGAATCAGAAAAGTAAAACGAGGGAAAAGGAGAAACTTAGAAGAGTAGGATTGGAGGCAGAAAGATGGCTCCAATTTAAGTGAGCAGCACACTGTGTGTAATTCCTGAACTGAGATTCTGCTTCCTGGGGAAAAAGGAGTTGTAAGAGAGGGAAGGGATACGAAGGAAGGAAGAAAGAAGAGAAAGAAGGAGGCAGGGAGGGGAGGAGAGCTATAGGGTAATCTTTACACCGCTGGGAAGATGTGATTCCCACCTTCAGATTTTTACTGAACTACTTTAATAGGAAGTAGACAGACTTCCAGTTGGACAAAGTTTTAGATACCATTTCACTCTCTCTATTTTGCAGTTGAGGAATCTGAGGTCTGGAGAGTGAAGACAATTGCCCAAACTCTCACAATGAGCTGAGGCAGAGCCAAAACTAGGAATCAGGACTTGTGACTCACAGTCTACTGTTCTGTCTTTAAAATCCCACTTCTACTGCATTAGAGCAAGAGGAAGGCTGGACTATTAAATAGTCCAGTTACTGTCTCCCCTGAGAACTGGCCGACTGTGTCTCAGAGGCCGTGGATATCCTCAGTGTTTTCATTCCAACAGTTTTAAACAGAAGCTGCTATTCTGGAAGCCTGTTTTAATCTTGGTTCCCCAAAGCCATGGATGACTCATTTACCGCGGAAGGTGGTCATCTTTTCATTTACCAGTTACCATATCTACACTCAAACACGTTGGTGTTGCATGTCAGATTTCCATTCGGGAACAAATGGCCACAGACTGGGTTGATTCTGCTTGCTACTTTTCCCCTGGGCATCACAAGTCCTCTGTGCCTACCCAGAGGCAGCTGCAGTGGGCAGGAAAAATAACTGGCTGGCTCTGTGTTTCCGCTACACCGCCTCAGATGAGACAGTTGTGCCTGATTACAGAGAAGGATGTGCCTCTGCACAGACGGTCTGCCTTGTCAGGTCATTATAATCACAGGAGCAGGCCTGGGTGTCTGAGCTCCTGTGAGAAGTCACTTGCTCCTAAGCAGCAGTGAATAATTACTTAACCTCCTTTTGAGTCTCAGTTTCCTAACTTCTAGTGGTTTTAATACAACCTGCTTATTTGAATTGTTGTGCATACCTCCCCTGGCCCTTCTTGCCTTTTTCCAGTGTTTCCCTGAGCCAAGAAGCGCCAACAAGTTGTTAGATAGCGTCTAACTGGGCTTAATTTTAGGGTGGTATTCCTCTATCCAAAACTCCCTTCTATCCTAGACTATCTGCTTTCTGGTATCTCTTTACAAGAAGAGAGTTTTTTTTTTTTTCATTCTGCCTAGAAAAACAAGCAGCAGCCAGCTTTGGCCCCCAGTCTGTAGAATGCCCACTTCTGACTGACACTATAGCTGAGAGGCATGACATACTCCTGGCTTCAGGAGGGATTCGACAGCCTGTGACAACACAGCACCAAAGACAAAGTGCTGCAGTGCACGAGCAGGGTCAGCAATGGAGGGAGTGCTAAGGTGATGGGCACAAGGGGCCTTTAACTGACTCTGACCGCTCAGAGGTGGCAGTGTGTAGACTCTGGAATCCAAGAAACCTGGGTCCAAACCCAGGCTATGACACTGTTTTTTGCTCTGTCACCTGGGCTCTTGGCTGCATCATGGAAATTATAATGTGTGCCTTCTTTACAAAGTTGCTATGAGAACTAAATGAGACAATGAGCATAAAACACCCAGCACAAGGCCTCTCAAGCGGGGGGCACGGGGTGGTTGTTGCTGTTGTCATCTGCAAAACGCTAGAGAAAAAACACCACAGAGGGCATCCAATGATGATCAAATGAATCAATAGGTATGAGAATGTTTTGAAAAATTGATGTAAGGATCCTTATAACTCTGAGATAGTCTACATAATATCCCACTGACTTAAGAATAATCTCCTCTTCCCCCCAGTGGCTGGAGCACTTACTTTCTGTGCACTTACTTTCTGAGTAAGAAAATGTGTTCCTTTAAGTTTGCAGTATTTGCCAAGAACTCAGGGAGCAGGTTTCATTCTGACCATAGGCAAAAGAATTTTGACTTCAGACTTACCCTAGAAACCCAGCTTCACTTGGAGGCAGTCAATGAATCCAGAAAGGACCCTTTGATCTGGCTTTATTCTCCCCGAAGTTAGAATTTCTAAGAAGAATGTGAACACCCATTCAAAATCTGAAAATTTAAGTCTAAGTGACAGTATAGATAAATAGATATCGTTTTCTTCAGCAGGGTCAGATGACCACAACACTAGGAGGAAAAAAAAGAGTCCACTGATGGTCATTCCTGGCTTAGGGAGATTTGTACTGAGATTATATTATAGGCTGCCTGTGCCAGCCCCTCTCCTCACAGCAAGTTCCTGTATCTCATTGCTATTTTAATTGACCCAGCATTTAACCTCTAATTTTCTAATCATATTTTCCCTTTGCTTTATATTCCTTGTTTTGCTGTTTTGGTTTGGATCACTAGCCATATCCCACAACCATAGATTATTGTTTAGTTAGGAGCTAGTTCTGTCTCTCCTTAGTAGGCCCTTAGTTCTGAGGGATGTGTCAGTATTGTGGGTCAAAAGGGAAGCCTTTCGCTGTGCCAGGAAAGTTCTGCCATCTCCAAGAGGGAAATAGACTTTCTGATGTTTGCAAACAATTTCAATTGTGGTATTTTTTTTTTTCTTTAAGAGCATCTTCAGGGATTATTATCATTCTGTAGAACACAGTTTGAGAAAGACTGATTCAAAGCTTGTCTATCTAACCCCAGCCACCAGAACGAACCCCTTATCAAGTCTGAACTGCCACCCAGATTTCCTGACTCCCACTTCAGTGCTCAATTACAGCTAGAGAAGGACCCTCGGCTGGGTATTCATTGCTTTGTGCCTGAAAAGCAGCTACTTAAGAATGCGATGTGTCCTTAATGAGGATGATGGTTCTGAACTACAGACTATAGCAGTGAGAGAACTAGGTGTTACTTTTTCTGAAGTGTGAAAAGGAATAGATTGCACAGCTACTAAAACCACTTCTGACTTCCTCATGTGTTAAATACTGACATTTCAATTCTCTTCCTCATGGAGGTTTCACTTTCCCGATCGCCCATATCTAATCAATTTTACCAACTTCCTTCATGCTGCTACTAGCAATAATTCTCTCTCTCTCTTTTTTTTTTTTTCATTGCCGTCATCTTTGTTTGGGATCTGAACATCTAAAGCCTGGATTAAATAATTATGTCCTCTTTTACCTTCTTGCTACCAACCTGTCTCTTCTCCAAACCAGCCTGAACACCATCATTCCATTTTTCTCCGTAAACCACTGTGGCCACCAGGTTATGATTCAAAATCATTCAGTGACTCATGTTTCTGACTTTACCTCTCACTTTACTCCAGCGGGAGCCATCTACTTCACAAGGCTGATAAAGACTTGCTCTCAAGCTCAGTTGGTGTCCCCTGTGTTTTTGTTATACCTCTTGCTTACACGGTCTTGAGTTTCTTCTTTGCCTCTTGAAACCCAACGTACTTATCATACTCTTGCTCAGAGGTTGCCTCTTGCATGAAAGACGCCCTGACCACTCCATCTTTATTTAATCTGACCCCTGGTTCAATTCATTTTACAATCTTGCTTTGCACTTAATTTTCCATGTGTGTTTAATTTCCTCAACTGCAGTGAAAATTTCCTTTATACTCCTTCTTATGCCTGGTTCAATGCAATGTATGTTCAGGGCCCTCAATTATATGTAGCACAAATGATACAATAAATAAAAGGGAATTACATCTGTTTATTTGCTCTGCTCCCCAGTATCAAAGAAAGATTTTTATAAAAGATGATTATCGGTCTCCCTGTGGTGAACTACCGTGGAATTTAATAGTCTCCTTGTTTTCCTTGCTTTTTTATGTGTTTGTTTTACAGAAAATGCCTGTATGTCATTCCAGAATTCATTAATTTATTCAGAAAGAAAGATACATAGACTAGAAACAAAGTCTCCTGAGTTAAAAGTTGAACATTCTGTATTTTAGGCACATCACTCAATTCCCTTAACTTAATAATACCTGCTTTTCTATTCTTAACAAAAATATTGGAAGGATGAATAAAATTGCCTAAATAAAATTCCTTTAAACCAGGCAAGAATGTTCAAAGAAATACAATTTTTGCCAATTAGGGTCAGATTCCAAACCCTGCATGTTAGGTTTCTAGTGTTTCCCAGATGTGCTTTCATTATTGTAGTTCTGCCTGGATAGCAAGACCAAACACCTCACTGCGCAGATTGCTCTGGGTGCCCAATCCAGAGACTTCTACTGCCTTGTTGAGATATTTCTTGGCAAAAACCAAACAGCACAGTTTTCATGCTAATGTCTAGGTAATCTTTTCTCTCAAAATAAAACCTTGTGTCAACTTCAGAGAGAAATGGTATGTCGATGTCCAACATTTGGAATTTAATTCGGCTAGGGGTAAGAATTCCCTGCAGAGAAATTAGGAGGGAAAAAAACAGCTATAGAATGCAGTACCTTGAAAGGGAAAAAGGAAAAATTATATTGCAGGCGAAAAAAATGTTTTAAAGTAGAGGATAAAGTCTACTCTGAGAAGTGGCTAAGAGCTGTAATTTAGAGTGTCATTATCAGCTATTGAAGAGTGGGGATTTGACAGTGCAGAACTGCATTGCTTGGTGATGATAAAATCCCCTTGTTTCCCTAAAGGTAACTGCTGTCCTTCATCACCCAAGGCCTCTACCCAAGAAGCCTAAGCTTCAGAAACAGAACATCTTTGCAGGAAATGGGAAATTCATTTAACTTTTGATTATCTTTCTCCAAAGCCACTAATTGGGTTATCTAGTCACTGTGGTTGATTGGACTACACTTTTTTTTTTTAAGCTGCTGGATTTAAACTCTCCAATTTTGCTTTATTTAGACTAGATTCTAGCTTATCTATCCCATAAGGTCACATGGAAAGAGAGTCATTATTTTTAATTGCTTAGGATCTGATGATAACGTGATGTGGGTGTTTCTTCTTAATCTGCCCTCTCCCTAAAGTATCTCAGAGCCTGTTTTGTGTCTTTGACCTGAACATGCCATTACCTTGTTCTTTCTTTCGTATGGAATATGTCGACTGATCTGAAAATCTTCAAGGGATGTGCAAAAAAAAAAAGAAGAAGAAGAAGAAGAAAAAGAATTGAGTAAAGCAACCGAACCCTTGCCAAAGACCTGAACTCAATTCTATTCTTAGTCTTAGGAGTGACTAGTGTCCACTTGTCTTTCACGCCTTCTCCCAGGCCTTTTTCAGCAAGAGTCAACACAAAGCCATCACAGAATCCTGTACCAGAAATAGTGGAAAATGTAGAGCATGATCCAATTTTTGTATCTCCACCAGGCTATGATTGAGGAAGACCTCTTAAGAAATAGGGATCCTAAAATTCCAGCAAAGTTTCAGTGAACCAGAGAGATCAACTGAGGATATGGGAGAGAAAAGTCATCAGTAGACTGGAATAAGGTGGAAGTAAAATAGTGCTGAGGTTTCTTTCAACCCTAAAATGCTTTGATTTTACAAACATCTTCAGGCACCCAAATTTCCAAAACCAACAGGCTTTTTCTAGGCCTCCAAGTCCAACAAGTATATAATTCTTAAGCTTCTGTGACTTCAGTTGTGGGATTTGAGGGGCGGGGGGATGGTTCTTAGACTTAACAGATAGTTCTGTTAAGCTGTGTTATTTACAAATGCAACACAGAAAAACTCCTGCAGACACCTCTCCCCTCGCCTCTCTCTCTCTCTCCCCCTCTCTCCCTCTCTCTCTCTCTCTCTCTCCCTCTCTCTCGTTATTTTCAGTTTGGTGAGGGATCCCAGCTCCAACAATAACTTTGTAGCTGGATAAACAAAGGCTGATTGGAGGTCATCTCATATTTCATTCAAAACTCTCCTGGAACAGAAGGGCATGAGAAAGAAAGGGCCAGAGACTGGAGCACTAGATTTCAGGAGTGGCCCCAGTTTAAAATATCCTGTCCCTTTGAAGAAAGTCTACTAAATTTTGTTTCAGAAGATACCATCAAATCCCTAGAAGACAGAACTGCTTCTACTCCTCCATGGTTTGTCCTCAAATTAACTCCCCTGTCTTCTCTTTCATTGTTCATCCTCTCGATACTCTAAGGACTGGTTTCTATTCCCCAGTTCCCAAACATACCTTCTCTTCCTCTACCTAAATACAATTATTTTCTCCAATCTGAAATGTATTCTTCTACTCCAGTATATTCAGCTTTTGAGACCAAGTAAAGATGCTCACTTTTCATGAAGTTTTCTTTCAACATCAAATATTTATTGACTACATTTGCGCAAGGCCCTATACTGGGCACTTGGGAGAAAGAATCAATAGGCGAGGCACGATGCCTGCTCGCATGGACTTGCTAAAACAGAAGAGCATCAAACAAGTAATGACAATAATGCTTTTCCTCACTTTTACCCACAACGATAAAAATGCCCCTCGGAACCCAGAATGGTCATTGTCAAAACCACTCATTTGACAATTAATTGCAAGTGGCTTTGTGCAATATGAAATCACAGATTGTGAGAGCTGGAAGAAACCAATGCCTAGCGAGAGCCAATGAGAAAATGCTTGCTTGCTTAATGCCAGGGGGAAAAAATGACACGAAGACAGGCGTCTGCCTGTCCCATCTAGATTTGCTTTTTTCAGGGGGAGGATATAGCTCAAGTGGGAGAGTGCATGATTAGCATGCATGAGATCTTGGGTTCAATCCCCAGTATCTCCATTAAAAAAAAAAAACAAAGTAATAATTAAATATATAGACCTAATGACCTCCCCCCTAAAAATAAAATAATAAATAGATTTGCTTTTTTGACCACCTAGGGTTGATTTCAGGAGCTGTGCAGGGCTACTTCCAGAGCACCCCATTTTTTTAAAAGGTCAGAAAATTCTTGCTTCATTTTACAAGGAAAACAAGGACCTCGAATAAAACAGAATGACAAATGAACACCAGCAAATTTATGACAAGGTTAGGAGAAGGAAACTGGAAGATGTCCAAATATTTGACTAGAAGTTTTCAAATTGGGCAAATATAAGAGTCTGGACCTTTTGAGTTGGGACAGAAGAGAATGGTACAGAAGGTGGAAAACAGCACCGAAGGGGGGAAGCTTAGGCTGCACTGTTTTCTTTGCTAACCTCACAATTTTTCCCAAAGCTGTTTGTACTTGTGAATACTCTTATGTGGATGTAGGGGAGAGAGCGGGTAAAGGAGTTCATATGTCAATGGATGTGTCTGACTGCCTCCTTTCAGAGCCACTGACTATCATCTATGAAATCTGGTAATCACACAGAGTTAGCCTTAGAGTCTTAGTGTGTCTCTTCTGAAAATGACACACCTTAAAAATGTCTACTTTGGCATAAGAAGGACACCAATAAGGAATTCTCATATACTCTTGAATTTATAAGCAATTTATCTTTCCTCTAAATTTCAAACTATTTTGCATGGCTATGTTTAGAACAGAAAAACAAATTGAACGCAAAAGAATGAGAACTTGCCATCATCAGATCACAGCCCGGGCAAGTATCAACAGTCAGCCCCAAACCTTTGCCACTGCCACAAGTCTACCATGGCTAATTTCTGCTCAGGACACAGGAATGAAAGCTGCATTTAACTGGTGTTTGTTTTATAGGCAAGCAGTGCAGACTTTCTGTAAGTAAATATACTGGGGAGGGAGGGCAGCAGAAAATGCAACCAGAAACATTCTTTTAATTCAGAAAACAAACTGGAAAGGCAAGGAAAGCAAATATGAGATTTATGGTGACAAGCAAAGAGGTCATCTGGCATCCTGTATACAGTAGCAAGACTGCTTCTCAGGCCCGATTGTGAAAATCTGCTGAGCTCCTTCAACAAGAACATTCAGTCTTAGAACCGCATCTGATTCCCCCCAACAAATACTAGATTCAAGAGAAAAGAGAACAAACAGTTATGATAGCCAGACAGGAATGTTACAAAGTAGCTCTGGAAGCTGAGCTATGGGGAAAGAAGAAGCAAAACAGCCACAGAGATATAAATAAAAGAAATGGCTGGTCCACTGAACTGGGGAATCACTGTGTCGCTATCTAGATCCCGCCTCCTAGGCTAGGCACACTCCCTGGGGAAGGCTGTCCAAGCTCCTATTGGAGGGGGAAGCCCTAACTGCCAGCGCCCTGGTGGCTGGGGAAAAGGGCTGCAGTCTCAGCAGCCGGAAGCCCTAAGAGGCCCCTGTTGTCCTCTAGTTCAGAAACTCTCTACTCTCTTTAAAGAATAAACCTTTGGTGTTTTGCTCAGGTGGGGAGGAGTGCTGGCCTGACCACTCCAGGTGGGTGGTCTGCTCCAGCTGCTTCTTAAACAACCATTCCACACCCCTCTTCATGTTGGCACCTCGATCCTATTTACTCCCCAGTCCTGCTTTTGGTGACACCAGTGCCTTCAGTTCTTGAGTGTTCCAGGGATCATGCAGGGTAAATCACACTGATTAAGGATTCCATTTTCTACAGTCTGCCAAGTCAGCATGTCTCAAACTTTAACGTGCAAGCACATCAGAGGACTGTGTTAGGAAAATGCAGATTCCAACTCAGGAAGTCTGAGGAGAGGCCTGAGATTCTACATTTCTAAACAGCTCCAGGAGACGCTGGCTGGACTAGTTCCAGAACCACACTTATCCATGTTCTTTACAACCCTAAAATGTTATTGTTCTTCTTCCTCTGTCCGTATGGCTTTATGGCTTTAAAAGAAAGAAAAATATGGAAGCAAACTAAATGTCCATCAACAGATCAACGGATAAAGAAGATATGGCATATACATATACAATGGATTATTACTCAGCCATAAAAAAGAATGAAATGTCATTAATAGCAACATGGATGGACTAGAGATTATCAGACTAAGTGAAGTAAGCCAGAAAGAGAAAGATAAAAATCATATGATGTCACTTATATGTGGAATCTAAAAAAATGATACAAGTGAACTTATTTACAAGCCAGAAATAGACTCACAGATGTAGAAAACAAAATAGTTATCAAAGGGAAAAGGGATGGGGGAGTGGGGGGATAAATTAGGAATTTGGGATTAACATATACATACACACTACTATATATAAAATAGATAAACAAGGACTGACTGTATAGCACAGGGAACTATTTTCAATATCTTGTCATAACTTATAATGAAAAAGAATCTTAAAAAGAATATATATGTATATATATAAATGAGTCACCTTGCTGTACACCTGAAACTACCACAACATTGTAAATCAACCATACTTTAATAAAATTTAATATTTAAAAAAATAAAAAATTTTTAAAAAGAAAAGAAAGAAAGAAAAAATCCCCTTCTTGTCTTCTCAGTAGGGTTTAAGAGGAAACCAATAGTTACTTAGTTATTTGTTTACTATGCCATTTCTTCCCCAGAATCTTCATACATTATTCAACCCACTCAATCTGGCTCTCTTCCCATTTTTCCACTAAAAAATGATCTTGTCATAGGTACCAATAAACTTCTTTATTTTCAGTATGTTTTACACTATGGTTATATTATTTTTTCAAATAAAAGTTTGAATATAAGAGGAAGGCATGCCATTCAAGTATCAGATTCAATGGAAACTCCCCCCACTACATGTTACATGCCTCTCAGAAACACACCACACAGTTGACCATCCTCCTGCTTTTCCTGACTTCCAGCTTCTGTGACGCTGAACAACCTTTCCTCTTACATCCCACTCTGGACCTTGGTCTTCTCTGCTAGCCAGTCTTTAAGTGCTGGAAATCCCCAGGCTTCATTCAGACCCTCTTTTCTCACGCATCTGTATCCTCTCTATAGTGATCGCATTAGTTCCCTGGCTTTAAATCCCACCTGCATCCAAAAAGTAGGCCATTCCTGACCTCTTCATGGAGCCCAAGACAAGTTATACCCAACTGAAACCCTGACGCCTACAAAGAATTAAATATAGCATTACCATATCTCAACTATTCCATTCCTAGCTATATGCTAAGAGAAATAAAAACAGATGTCCACACAGAAACTTATGTACAAGTGTCTAAAGCAGTATTATTCATAATAGCCAAAAGGTAAATAATCCAACGTCCATCAATAGATGAATGAATAGACTAAATGTGGTATATCGATACAAAGGAGTATTTTTCTATGTTTAATGTTTTGAGGAAACACCAAACTGTTCTCCAAAGTGGCTGAACCATTTTACATTCCAATAAACAGGGAGTGAAGTTGCCTATGTCTCCACATCCTCAATGACACATCCTCAATAGCTATCTGACTTTTTGATTCTAGCCATCCTAGTGAGTATCAAGTATCTCACTGTGGTTTTGATTTGCATTTCCTTGCTGAGTAATGGTGTCAAGCTTTTCATATTCTTATTGGCCATTTGTATCTTGTCTCTATTGAACCTATATTCAGATGCTCTGCCCAATTTTTAACTGAGTTGTCTTTTTTTATTGAAGTGTAGTTGATATATAATATTATCTAAGTTACAGGTGTACAATATAGTGATTCACAATTTTTAAAGGTTTTACTCCACTTATAGTTATTATAAAATATTGGCTATATTCCCTGTGTTGTACTATATATTCTTGTAATTTATTTTATACATATTAATAGTTTGTACCTCTTAGTCCTCTACCCCTAACTTTCTCCACACCCCTCCTTCTCCCCACTGCTAATCATTAGTTTATTCTCCATATCTGAGTCTGTTTCCTTTTTTTTTTTAATAGTCACTAGTTTGCTGTATATTTTGGATTCCACATATAAGTGGTATCAGACACTATTTCTCTGTCTGAATTATTTCACTTAGCATAATACCCTCCAAGCCCATTCATGTTGTTGCAAATGGCAAATTTCAATTTCATCCTTTTTTATGGGTGAGTAGTATTCCATTGTATAAATATACCACATCTTCTTTATCCATTCATCTGCTGATGGACACTTAGGTTACTTCCATATCTTGGCTATTG
The DNA here is from genome assembly GCF_036321535.1 of Camelus dromedarius. Lineage (NCBI taxonomy): Eukaryota > Metazoa > Chordata > Mammalia > Artiodactyla > Camelidae > Camelus > Camelus dromedarius. Next base: position 28,731,490 of record NC_087450.1, read on the forward strand.
TAAATAATGCTTCTGTGAACACTGGGGTGCATGTATCTTTTCGAATTAGTGTTTTGGGGTTTTTTTGAATATGTACTCAGGAATAGAATTGTTGAGTCATATGGTAGTTCAGTTTTTATTTTTTTGAAAAACCTCTATCCTGTTTTCCACAGTGGCTGCACCAAGCTGCAGTCCCACCAATATCAGGGTTCCCTTTTGTTTACATCCTTGTCAACATTTGTTACTTGTGTTCTTTTTTATGATAGCTATTCTGACAGGTGTGAGGTGTTATCTCATTGTGGTTTTGATTTGCATTTCCCTGCTGATTAGCATTGCTGAGCATCTTTTCCTGTGCCTGTTGGCCATCTGCATGTACTCTTTGGAAAAATGTCTATTCAGGTCGTCTGCCCATTTTTTAATCGGGTTTTTAAATTTGACGTTGAGTTGTATGAGCTGTTTGTGTATTTTTGTATTAACTCCTTATAAGATATATCATTTGCAAATATTTGCTCCTATTCAGTAGGTTGTCTTTTCATTTTGTTAATGATTTCCTTTGCCATGTAAAAGCCTTTAAGTTTAAATAGGTCCCATTTGTTTCTTTTTGCCTTTATTTCCTTTGCTTTAGGAGACAGATCCAAAAATACATTGCTACGATTTATGTCATAGAGTGTTCTGCCTATGTTTTCCTCTAGGAGTTTTATGGTTTCCAGTCTTACATTTAGGTCTTTACTCCACTACGAGTTTTCCTTTTATTTGTAGAGAATGTTCTAATTTCATTCTTTTATAAGTAGCTGTCTAGTTTTCCCAGCACCACATATTGAAGAGACTGTCTTTTTTCCATTGCGTGTTCTGCCTCCTTTGTTGAGGATTAATTGACCTTAACTGACATTCTGGATACAAGTCCCTTAACAGATGTATAATTTGCTAATATGTTGTCCCATTCTGTGTGTTGTCTTTTCACTTTCTTAGTGGTGTTCTTTGAAGCACAAAAGTTTTTTATTTTGATAAAATCTCGTGTATATTTTGTTGTTATTTACACTTTGATTTCATATCCAAGAATTATTTGCCAAATCCAAGGTCATGAAAATTTATTTCCATGTTTTCATCTGAGAGTTTTGTAGTTTTACCTCTTACATGTAGGCCTTTGATACATTGAGTTAATTTTTGTATATGATAGATAATTATCCAACTTCATTTTTTTGCATGTGAATATCCAGCTATCCCAGTACCATTTGCTGAAAAGACTATTTTTTCCCTATTGAATGATCTTGGCACCCCTGTTGAAAATTAGTTGGCCATAGAGGAATGGGGGTATGCCTCTGGACTCTAAGTTCTGTTCCTCTGATCTATATGTCTACTCCTGTACCAGTACCACACTGTCTTGGTGAATGGAGAATGTTGGGAGAATGTTTCATGTGCATTCGAGAAGACTGGAGACTGTATACCTGTTGTTGTGGGGTTGAGGGTTCTATACATGTCTGTTAGATCTAGTTGGTTAATAGCATTGTTCCTACATATTTGTTGACTTTCTGTCTAGTTGTTCTGTCTATTACTGAAAGTTGGGTATTGAAGTCTTCAACTATTATTGTCAAATAATCTATTTCTTGATTTTTGTCCATTTTTGCTTCCTGTATCTTGCTCTGTTACTAGGTGTATATGTTTATAATTGTTATATCTTCCTGATTGATGGAGCCTGTTATCCTCATAAAATGTTCCTCTTTATATCTAGTAACATTTTTGTTTTGTTTTGTTTTAAAGCCTCTTTTTTCTGGAATTAGTATAGCTACTGCAGCTTTCCTGAGGCTGCTGTTGCATGATGTAAATACTTTTTCAACCCTTTTACTTTCAATCTATTTGTGTCTTTGAATATAAAGCGTGTCTTTTAGAGAACATATAGTTAGATCATATTTTTAATCCAATTCAGTTTGACAATCTCTGCCTTATGACTGGAATGTTTGATGCAGTCACATTTAATGGTATCATTGATGTGGATTTACATTTGCTATTTTTACTTTCATCTGACTTTTTGTTTTCTATGTCTCATGTCTTTTCCCCTATATTCCTCATTTACTACTTTCTTTCACATCAAGTGAATTTTTTCTAATGTAGTTTTAAATTTCTTTAATAATTTCTACTATTTTTTTGAGATTTTGTTTTTCTAGTGGGTCCTCTAAGGTTTACTATATACATCTTAATGAGAATCAGCTAGATTAATGAGAGACCGAGAGATGTGTGTGGTGTGGAATATGTAAAACTTATATAGCTCTACTCCCTATTAGTTAAGAGAAGAAGAGAAAAATGTGGAGTTATAAGTCTTTTATAATTACATAATTATCTTTACGAGTACTTTTTGTTTGTGTGGATTTGAATTACTATCTAGGGTCACTTGGTTCAGCCTAAAGAACTTCCTTTAGGGAATTTCTTGCAGGACAGTTCTGCCAGCAGCAAATTCTCAAAGTTTTCGTTTATCCTGGAAAATCTTTATTTTGTCTTCACTTTTGAAACACGGGTTTTCTAGATATAGTGTTCTTGGTTTATAGGTTGTTTTTTCCTTTGAATACTTTAAATATGTTATCCCACCATCTCTGTCCTCCACTGTTTCTGATGAGAAGTGAGCTGTTGTCCCTTGTAAGTAATGAGTCATTTTTCTCTTACTGCTTTCAAGATTTTCTCCTTATCTTTGATTTTCAGCATTTTTACTATAAAGTGTCTGTTCATGGGTCTCTTTGTGTACATCCTACTGGAATTTATTGAGCTTGCTAGAGGTTTTTCAATAAATCTACAAAGTTTTCAGTCATTATTTTTTTCAAAATTTTTCCTTTTTTTCTCTTCTCTCCTCTGCTACTTCCATTTCCCAAATGTTGTTGTGCTTAATTTTGTTCCTTATTTCTCTAAGGCACTCTTCCTTTTTCTTCATTCTTTTTCTCTCTGCTTTTGGATTAATCTCTATTGGTTTATTTTCAATTTTTCTAATCCTTTCTTCTGCAAGTTCAAATCCACTGTGGAGATACTCTCGTGATTTTTTTTTTTTAATTTCACTTATTGTACTCTCAACTACAGAATTTCCATTTTGTTTTTAAAAAATAATTACTATCTCTTTATTTATATTCTCTATTTGATGCAATACTGCCAGCATACTTTTCTCTCTTTCCTTAACTTCCGTGAACATATTCACAATGACTATGTTCAAATATTTTTCTGTTATATCTGACATCTGGTTATTCTTACAGGCAGTTCCAATTGTCTACTTTATTTTTCAGTGTATGAGTCATAATGTCCTGTTTCTTTTTATGCCTTATAGTTTTTTTTTTCTTTGTCATTTCAGGTAATCTAATGTAGCATTCTGGGTACTAGGGGCCCAGTATTCTCAGCAGGCCACACCCAAAACAGAGCCTCTGGTGTACAAGTGTGGCTTGGTAAAAGGAAAGGAGCCCCAGCTTCCCAGCCAAACTTGTTCAGAAACAGGCAGCTGCAAGCAAAATGGGAAATGCTGAAGTCCTACTTCTCCTGGAAGAAAGCCCCCCATCTGGGAGCTGGGAGGAGAGGGAACCCTGTGTTCTTGACAGCAGCCTTCTGGAGTGGAGCATCCACTTCTCTGAGGTGGGAGAGGAGGGGAAGACAGTGGTTTTGGTTTAAATAGCACATTCTTACCCTTTTTTTTTTTTTGCTGGATTTTCATAGGTTTTCTTGAATATATGTTTCCTCCTTTGCTCTTTGCTCTTAGGACCATTTCCACAGATTTTTGAGGAGTTTTCTTTGTTTGTCTTGGTTTTTGTTTTTGTTTTTTGTTTTTTTAATTTTCACCAGTTTCACTCCAGAGCTGGTCAGCTGCTGAAAATCAATCCCACCACTGTGTTCTTCAGCAAGCTGAGCAGAGGGGGAGTGAGTTGTGGCTGAAAGCAGCAAAGCAGTCAGGTACCCAGGATTATCATCTCTGAAGTTCTTTGTGTGCCCTTGAACAAAGCAGAACAGTTGGGCACGCCAGGAGGAAATAAATGTCATGAGAATTAAGTTTTTCAGCCCATTTTTTACTTTAATGTTTTTCATGTGCATTATTGGTTTTAAATAATTCAGTACACATGTCCTGAATACCAGTCTAGTGAATAATAATGGCTGTCACCTACCAAATAAGGTCACTAACTGCTCTTTTTGGCAGGCATAACAGTATCCTAAACATTGTGATATGGTGAGCAAAACAGGTGGGAATGGAATTACAGCCCAAAGGGATGCTTTCCAGGGTTGCTCTGGTTTGTTAGAGCAAAGGAGAAATACAGATTTGTTTTCTCCTGAGCAGGATAGAGACAAAATGACCTTCTCCCTGTGTATTTACAGTCCTGACCATTTGACTGCAGTAATTTCAGCGACAGAGAGCATACAGTTGGACCAAATGGAAAACAAGCCAAAAGTAATATCAAAATCCTGAGTTCAGCATCTTCACCGAAAAATCATTGAGACCCTAAACAGAGCAGTACATCATCCATGACCTGCCACTACAGGCATCACACCTTTATGGAACATTTACTCTGTGTACAGCCACTGGCTGGGATATAAGAGCCAAAGGTGCATCCCTGACACATAGATCCTTTTAATGTAGCTGAAGAGAGCAGACACTGACACGGAAGAAGAACCAGGCTTTTCAAGTTATCATATGATAACATGAGAAGGACAGGAAATGCAGAACAAAATTTGAGTACTGTAGAAGCTCCTTGAAGGGAGAGGTACCTACCAACAAACATAGGGCACTTCCCTGAAGAAGTGAGACATGTGCTAGATATTGAAAAAAAAAAAAGATTTAAATATGTAATAGGGAGAATTCAGAGTAGGTAGACAAAACATCTGGAGAGCGAATCAAACATCAGCAAATCAAATAAATAGCCTTTACTCCCGAAGGAAACAGCTTCTGAATGATCAAGTTCATTTCTCAAAATGTGCCACGTACAGCACTTGGGTGAGAGGAGGGGAACCTGGAGCACTTCCAGCCAGATCTACAAATCCAAGAAAGATTATCTAGCAGGAAATAAAAATGAAGTCTGAGCTCTGTTTTAATAATTTGTGGAAGTCTGGGTAGAAAGAACCAAGGCATGGTTCAGAGAAACTGAGTGGAGTGTCACAAATGGCTTTAAACATCTCTATGACTGTAGGTAAACCAAATTAGACTCAGCCTTACTTTTCAGTTAAGAAACACAAATTATGTAAGTGATTAGAAGTCTTTTCAAAAAGAATCAGTTTTTATTCAATTATTTGGTTCAATTGCCTGTAGCGGCCCACTGAGGGCATATTACACCTAGGAGATCTTTGGATCTAAAGCTACACATTTCTGAAACAAATAATTCCTTCAGAGAAACTTACTGAAACACTGGGATAATTTACCCTTTCACACAGTAAGTAAATAGACCCCAATTGGATCTAGATAACTTTTCCTAGGATTAACCTGAAACTTACCATTTTGTTTGTTGATCCCCAACCCACTTTATTTTTCAAAAGAAAAGGAAAAAAAAATGAATAAGTAAGTATGAAACCGTAAATATCAGGAAAATGTTCCAAATATCCTGCCTCGCCGTCTGCTGTATTTTTCTAACTCTGCCTTCAAGGCAAACAGTCAAGATCAGCTACTGATCTGCCACCCCGCCTACTTTTGTTTTCCATCACTCTGTCAAGTTGTCTCCATTCCAATAATCATATGGTGTAACTGATACTCCAGGGGAAATCAATTCCTTTTGACTAAATAGAAAAGCCTGCACTACCTCCCTTGAATCCTAATTGAAGCCTTGTTTATTTTGCTGTTGTCTAAACCCTGGGACAGCCACCGTCTTGTTTTCACCGAAGGCGAATAGCTTGTCTACTGCAGCCTCCAGGGGAGATTTGCCAGCCTTTAGGAACTGCTCTCCTTGAGTAGGGAATAATTAGAACCACTTAGATATCAGAATTGCATTTCCCAGAGACTGGCTAGATGTTGTTCCTCAAGATTGTTTAAAGGAAAACTCCTTTAAACCCCTAAGGGGATAGAGTCTTTCTCATTTTCTTTCCACCTAGAAAGATATGAAGCTATAGAAAGCATTTAGATTTGTAGGACCCTCAAAAACAAGGATTCTCATTTTTAACTGTCTTAGGTCTGGCAAGTATTATGCACGCCTTAGACCTCAAGAGATATTTCTGAATAAATGAAATGAATGACTTGCAGTAAGTTGAACTGATGAGTTAAATTGAATTGGATTGGACTGAATTGAAATGAATTGAATTGGGCTTATTGGCACCGACAGAGTAGCTACCAAGAAGGCAGAAGGAAGGTCAGGGTGCACCATTCACCACATGATCAAGGCCAGAACTTGGAATAATCCGGGAGTCCAGGCCCTCCAGGCTGCTGGGTACACAGAGGTTAAGTGATTTCCCAAGGACAGCTAGCAAAGTGGAAACAGAGCAGAGACTCTAGACATAATAACAATAAAGACAAATAATTGGGCTTACATGTATTGTGCCCGTACTATGTCAGGCACAGCCCTACATGTTTCAGTTTATCATCTCATTTAGTCCTCATAAAAACCCTGCCCAGCAGGCCCCACTCATCCTCACTTTCAGATAAAGCAACTAAGCATCAAACAATTAAGTAATTTCCCCAAGTGGTATTTTCAGGACTCAGACTGAGGAATCGAGACCCCCAAGAAGCTGCCATGAACCATTTCAAGACATCCAGGGCAGTGGAGAAAAAGAGTTTATAATCTTGAGGACTTGAAATAACAAACCTGTTTCAATCTCTTTAACTTAAACATTTGAAGATATCCAGATTTCACACCTCTTGGACTTCCTGAAGTTTGATCTTGTCAAACATATGGTACAAAGCCTTGTACGTCTGTCAGGGTTTTCATTTCTGGGGATGCCTAGAAGTAAGGCCTTTTTAATAATAATCCATAATCTCATATTTATATGTATGTATCCTTTACATTCCAAAACGTAATCTTATAATGTTGAAATGTTTAATTAGTATGTTGGGACTCGGCGGCCCTTGTCAGTACTGGACACCATATTATGTTCTTACCTCCAGAATGACCAGGAATCATGACATGGCATTATTTCTCTGCCCTGTATCAAAAGGCCTGTCCCTCACCAAATTTTCTGCTCCCATCAGTGTGGAGTGATTGAGTGTATCCACTGAGCCCTACACATAGAGGTGTTCTAATCATCCTATCAAATCAGAACTACACAAGCAATTCTAATTATTGACTATCCTGGTTCTGGTTCTGTAGAGTCCTTTTCCTTCCACAAGTTTGACCAAACCCAACCTTGGCCACTCACCCTTTCTCAAAGCATGATCCAAGTCGACAATCTTTTTCTCTGGTGAGTTCAGGAAGCAGAGATAAAAGACAGATGCCTCCCTGTGGGGCAGGTCTGCAGGCCATCTCTGAAACCCTCATGTTCCACCTCCTGAGATGTGTATCACAGGGCAAAGAGGTCAAACAGCAACCTGGCATGATCCCAGGACTAGGAGTGAGAAGATCCGGGATCAGGTTCTAATGCCAAGAGCACCTCATTATACAGCCTAGGAGAATCATCTAGCACTTCTGGGCCTCAGCTTACTCTTCTATAAAGTCACAGAACCAAACACAGTGATCCCCAAAGTCACTTCCCTCCCCATTAAACAGAAGGAAAACTTGAGCCCTGAGAATGAACTATGACTGAAGTCATCCAATCCTTTGATAATCAACCAGCTTCATGGGGGTGGTCACAGCCCTTCCCAACCTACCATTTCCAGAGACCCTTGCTGCTTTGTCAGTTGTGATTCTAAGAATCTTACCTGTGTAGTCAAAATCCTGCCTTTTTGGCCAGTCTCTTTCTTCTGGCTTGTCATGATTAAGTGGCAGCAGGAATAAGCTAAAGGACTTAGTGTCTTTTTATTGACAATTTTCCCTGTAGACCCTGCCCCGGTCAGGGGAGCAGCAGAGGGTAACAGAGCTCATCAGCCATCTGCAGTTTCCTAGGCTTTCAGTCTGTTAGCAACTGACATTTCATCCCCATCACTACAGCAAGTGGCAAGTCTGAGGAGTGAGGGCCACTGCAAGAGTGTGTGTGTGAGTGTGTGTGTGTGTGTGTGCGTGTGTGTGTGTGAGACTGTTCCTGGCTTTTCTAGTTCAGTATTTAAAACCAAAGGTCCTGCAAATTTGAGACAGCAGATGGCCTTAAAATTCCTCAGGTAGTTGAATATTATTTCCAAAGGAACGAAGAAAGGGAAATTGGTGAACAACCATTCATTCATTCAGCAAATACTTAACTGATTGCCTCCTGTGTGCCAGATACTACTCTACATGCTAGAGATAACAGCAGAGACCAAAACAGACAACAGGAAGCGATGATAAGCTCTCATGGAGATTATATTCTATAGTAGATGATGGGTAACAACCATGAAAAGTAAGTAATAAGATATCTAATACACTAGATGGTGAGATGTGGTAGTAAGAAAAATAAAACAAGGAAAGGGACTATAGAAGGTCAGAGATGGTATCTATGCTGGCCAGGAAGCCCTTCAGAGAAGCAACCTATTCAGTAAACAACTAAAGATGGTGAAGGACTGAACCACGTGGACGTCTGGGGGGAGAATGTTCTAGAAGAGGGCCCAGCAAGAGCAAGGGACTCTGAGACAGGGATGCATCTGCATGTGCAAGAAACAGCAAGGAAGTCAGAGGGACTGAATGGATGATTAGAGAGGGCACAGTGTGAGAGAAGTTCAGAAGGTCACAGAGAGTTTGCATGTGGACCCTTGTAAGGACAGCAGATTTTGTTCAGGGTGAGCAGGGAAGCCATGCGTGGGAGGGAATCCGATTTAAGCTTTGGCAGAATTGCTGTTAAGAGTAGACTAAAGGATGTCAAGATAAGAGCAAGAAGACAAGTCAGGAGGCTATTACAATAATCCTTTTGAGAGGAGATGGGGGTCACTGGGAGGGGATAACTATGGAGGTGATGAGAAGGGGTCAGATTCTAGCCCTATTTTAAATGTAAAGACAACCAATTCACTGAGAAATGGAATATGGGGTGTGAAGGAAAATAGTGCCTAAAACGGCTATAGATTATAAACCTGAACAGCTGAAAAAAAATGGAACTGCCTAACTCAGACTGGGGAAGAAAGCAGGAGAAACAGGGCTGAAGGCTGGGGTAGGGCGTGAGGGCGGGGGAGTGGTGCAGTGAAGATTATGAGACAGACTTAACCCTAAGGACAACAGGCCTTTATCCTCTGAAAAATAATTCCATAGTCTAAAGATTGTGATGTGGATATTTAATTACAGTCTTGTTTTCTGATGCAGATAAACTTATGCTGTTCTTTGCCTTTAGAATATTACACTAAAAATTCACACTTCAAAAAAAAAAAAAACAACTCAAGAGCTTCTGAATAATTACATTATACCTCAGGATTAGTTTCTTCTTTTTTTTTTTAAACTCTTTTTTTTTTAAACTGAAGTTGATTTACAATGTTAGTTTCAAGTATACAGCAAAGTAATTCAGTTATACATATACATACATATATTTTTTTTCTTTTCAGATTCTTTTCCATTGTATGTCATCACAAGTAACTGAATATAGTTCCTTATGCTATAAAGTAGGTCCTTTGTTTATCTACTTTATATATAGTAATGTGTGTCTGTTAATCTCCAACCCCTAATTTATCCCTCCCTGCCCTTTCCCCTTTGGTAACCATAGTTTCTTTCCTATGTCTGTGAGTCTGTTTTTGGTTTGTAAATGGAATTTGTATCATTTTTTATAGATTCCGATATAAGGGATATCATGATATTTGTCTTTCTCTGTCTGACTTACTTAGTAGGGAGGGGATAGTGGTAGAATGTGTGCTTAGCATGCACAAGGTCCTGGGTTCAATACCCAGTGCTTCCATCAAAAAAAGAAAATTAAAAAAAAAAAAAGAAAGAAAGAAAGAATCCAAAAGGATGGGGCTCAGAGAACTTCCGGGTTGGGGAACACCTGGAGGTGCTGGGAGAGTGGTGCCCTCAGAGAAGGCATGGAAGCCTCAAGCCCCTTCCCACGTACCCTGCCCTAGGCATCTTCCTGAGGATTCGCTTTTTAAATGCCTTCTGTAGGCTAAACAAGTTCCCTCCAGCTACAGACATAAACCATGTACTCTCTTCTCTGGTGATGGTGCAGGGGGGGAGCCTCTCTTCCCTGAAGAAAACTGCTGGATCTGTTCATTGTCCTCATCAACTCTCTGCTTTGTCCTCCCCCTTGGCAAAGTCCCAGTGCTTCTACCCAACCCCTCCTCCCTCCCTGCCCCTCCCTGAGAAAGCAACTCTGGGTGGAGCTCTCTGACATCTGAACCTTACTTAGAGGGCATGATTCCCTTTACAACAGAGTTTACAGACATAAGACAGAAGATAGAGTTTATATGACTCAAGTAAGTAAACCTCTTAAATTCTTCATGTTTGGGATATTTCTATCTCAAATCAAAATGTGGATAAAAGGAAGAAGAGAGGGAAGAAAGGTGAGAAGAAGGGAGAGAGGCACTGAGGGAAAAGAGGAGAAAAATACTACAGTTCTTGGAGAAAAGGATTATAGTGGGCTAGGCAGAGACCCCCACGTATTGACATCCTTCATTCCATAAGTGCTGAAGCTGAGGTCCCAGAGGGGTGAGGCAAACTTCCCACAGACCCAGAACTAGGATTTGGCAAAGCCGAGAATGGAACCCAAGATTTTGGGCCTGAATCTTTAGGAGCAGTGAGCCCTCTTCACCAGGAGGGACTTTGAAAGCGAGGCAGAGGATTGTAGGTTTGATGTAACAGGCAAAGGACAGCCACTGTAGGTAGAACAGGAGTGCAGTCAGGTCTTTGGAGCACTGGCTTGAAAGTAAGTGTTCAAGACAAACTGGAAAAGAGAGAAACTGGTGAAAGGGTGGATCCAAGTGAATTTTCCAAGAAAGAAGCAATCAGACTTTGGGCCAATGAGGGTTGAGATCCAGACACAAAGACAAACCTGACTGCTGTAACCATGGAGGCCGGCTCGCTGTTCCACCAGCTTGCAGGATCTCTGTGGATCCGCTCGAGAGAAAGCCGGACCACCTCCCCTACCCTGCACTGGGAGGGCCACGTCCGTAAGGCACCAGCTCTTTCCTGTGTAAGCCGAAAACATGCTTGTGTGGGCATGTCAGTCTGTTTCCAGCTCTTTCTTTCTGCCCTGAAGGTACAAAGGGAAACGCTCAGAGCGTGCTTTAGGCAAAGCATATTTAATCCCAACGCTGACAGAGAAAAAAGTTCCCCTCTCACGCCATCAATGCCAGGATTTTGAAAGCACCAAGAAAAGGATAAAAGAAAACAAGCTGCAGCAAGGGTTCTGATTCTCTAGTTAGGAGCAATTTGCAGTGGCACGTGTGTTGCCTGCCGGAGCAGGCAGCTGGGAGGGGAGCGACAAGAGGAGATCTGATTGAAGTGCTCTGGATACAATTTTCTCCAATAAATAAATAAATAACTGGCAAAGCATTCTGTTCCAGAGAAAGAGTACTCATCTTTGTCCCGAAGACACAGATCATAAAAGGATGAGGCAGAGAAGAGATGTTACCTTATGGATGTTTTTCTTAAGGAAAAAAAAAAAAGATCTTTGTTCTTAAAAAATGAAAGATGTGGGGATTTTGAAGCGGTGGTCCTCAGTCTCCCTGTGACAGACTCCAACGTTGGAGTTTAGACTGCAACGCAGGCAGCTCTGTCCCTGGGCTGCTTTTTCCACATGCACTGAGGCATTCAGAATGACAGCTTGAAGGCAAAGGAGTTAAAGTTATAGAGGGGTCTACCACCGCTACCCAGAACTTCAGCTGCAAAAGCCCTCACAGAATATTTAGAATAAAGAAGATTCCCCCGCAAAAAGTTTAGTCCCTTCCTACACTGCTCTCAACTATAGTGACGCACAGGCTACGGGCTTTGGCAGACATCGGAATAGGCCAGGTTTCTGTTCCTGACAGTTATTTTAATTCATAACAGGAGCTAACATTTTCAGAGTACTTGACAGTTGACACAGCACTTCGACAGGCATTATCTTACTTGGTTCTCACAATGAGCAAGTATCTCAGTCAATTTGGGCTGCTGTAACAAAACACCACAGACTTAGTGACTTTCAAACAACAGGAATGTATTTCTCACGATTCTGGGGTCTGGAAAGTCCAGGATCAAGGTGCCAGCAGATTCAGCATCCAATAAGAGCCTGCTTTTTATTCAAAGACAGCACCTTCCCACTGTGTCCTTAAGCAGTAGAAGGGGTGAGGGAGCTTTTATAAGGGCACTGATCCCACTCATGAGGGACCCCCCTCATGACCTAATCATCTCCCAAAGGCGCCACCTCCAAATACCTTCGTCTTGGGGGTTAGAACTTCAACCTATCAATTTGGGGGGAACACCAACATTCAGACCATAGCAGTAAAGTAGAAGTTACTATTCTGTACTGATGAGAAAACTGAAGGTCGGCGAGGTTAAATGATTTGCCCAAAGGAATACACTTTAAAATGATGAAAACAGAATCTGAATCCAAGGTTGCTGTGAAGACCAAAGGCAGGTCGTGTAAATCACTCAGCACAGCATCTGGCACATCGATGCTGCTCCATGAATAGTAGCTCCTCCACCACAACACACAAGAGTTTCACCAAAACAACTCATCAAACACTTTAGCAATTCTTCCTTCAAAGGATGACCGTGCAAATAAAATAGAATGATTTGGCTCATTATCACTCACTGCCTGGATGTCTCAAAAGGAATTCTAGTTCCTGCTAATTGATTAAACCAAGAAGAAAAACCCAATTTACCAGTGCCCTCCTGGAACACTGCAATGCATTTTGCTCTCATATTCTGATATTCATGCATACCGAGTATAACGTTGCTGTAGGACTTAAAAGGTGGAAGCACAATGGAAGGGAAACCAAGATTTACCCAGCACTTACTATAGGTCAGCAACTGTGATAAGCCAGCCCTCATAAAACAACTCTGTAAGATAGCTGGCATTTCAGCCTCTTGGTACAGAAGAGAGTGAACCTCAGGAAGGCTGTAAAATTTCTCCACGGGGTAACTGGGGCATCATTGAGCCAGGACTGGACCCCAGAAAGTGTGCCTGGCTCCAAGTCCATTCTATTTCAACTATAGCACTGAACTCCTGATTGCTAGAATTTTACTGAGTGCTACTTAACCCCACAATTCTCTAGCTCTTTCAAGGACACGTTACATCATGGCATCAATAGAATTCAAAGTGCCAGATTCTCTGCTGACTTAGGCCAAAGTGTCAGTTTATCATAAAAGGTCACCCTGTCCCAGGACAGAAACCAGAAATCGTCAGTATCATCTTCAAGGGGCCACAGTGCTTTCCCCCCAAATTTTGATTCGCAGTGGATTCCATTACAATCCTGACTTAGAAGATGAAATTCCACACCCAGAATGCAGCCTTGTAAGGGTTCCCTTTCTCTCTGAGCCTCTCCGTGTGCCCGCTGCAGCCGTGTGCTGTGACCACATTCTCTCATTCAGTCTCCACAGTGACCATGCGATGTAGAGACTACGATTAGCCCCAGTCTGCAGATGAGGAAACTGAGGCTCATGGAGGTTGCACTACATGCTGACCCACATAGCTCAAAGTGTGAAACACAAACACTGAGCCTGGGCTCTTTGTTCACTTTTTACCTCTGTCCACTTGTTTTATATTGAAAATAATCTCTTACAATCATAACAGCTGCAAAGGGAGAGTGTCCACTGCGATGTGCGTTGCCTGGGACTTCAGTGACAATCTATGATAAATGTTTGTATAATATGTGTACAAGACTCCTGGAGGATAATTCAGTGCTAACAGATTTGGTTAAACAAAACAAAACAAATCAGTGATTATAAATGTGCCATTGCAGAAAAGGAAGGAAACTGTGTAGGCATGAGGTCAATTGAATTGATGGGTTTGGAAGGGAAATTAATATTTTAGGTTTTTCAGCATGGAATTTACTAGAAAAGAGAGAGTGATAGGAATGACCAAAAAAATAGAGGGTGTTTCCTGTCTGAATATTTGGCCAAACTATTTGCTTTTGGAACATTTTCCAATATACCTAACCTAATTTCCTCAAATTCCATCAGCATAGTAGAAACAAATACCTTAGTAATAGTAAATTATAAAGTGTCTGACTTCTTGCCCAACTCCCTCACTCCCTATTAAAATTAGCCTTCACTTCACCCGTAAAGGGCCCCTGAGTTACACTGGCAATTTTGGGGGGTGGACCACATGTGGACAGAAGTGGTCCTCTGATCTGGCCAATGTCCACTGCCCATGAAGTCACTCTGCATGACACCTCTCCAGTCCCACAGCTGCCACAATGTGAGCCTTGCAGGTGAGAATCTATTACTAGTCTCTTGAGGGGTAGCCAGTGCTATACTCTCTTGGGTACTAGCTCATGAGTTGGACTGAGAAGTGAGAACTCTTACCCTACTAGGTCTCATTCAGCCAGCCATGAAGCAAAGCCTCCTGCATTGGCAGTGTCCCTGACACACCCCAAGCCCACCTCCCTCCCCTCCAGCTTCTCCACTTCCCCTCCACTCCTCTTCATCCCTCTTAAGGAAGGAGTTCCCTTCTGCCTGGAGCCCTTCCCTGCAGTGTGCTCAGACTCCATCCACAGCCTTGGGAGAGGTTAAAAATCTTCCTGGGTTTTCCCTGAGCTGACTTTTCTTCCAAGCATTCCGTACACAAATCATGATCCTGGGGGCATCCTCTTCCCCACCCAACCATCCACCAAATTAACATTTTCAAAGAGATGCCCCAAAGCTATTGGCCGTATCTACTCTTCAGCTAGGCTCTAACACTTACAAACCTCTAAGTGTTAAAATCATCTGGATCCCATCTACCTGTATGTCACCCTGGATCCTAGGCCAGTGCTCACAGGACTTGCTAAGTGATTAAGTTGCAGTGCTACTTTACAGTTTTCTAAAGTAATCCCAGGCCTCTCCTTTGCACAGGGCTTTCTATCTCTTCGCTGTAATACAAAATGGAGCCCATGGGAGTAGTACATAAAAATGCTTACATGAGATCAGACGAAAAGTTGGGGTGAAATAATTCACTTCTAAGAATAGTCAAGCAAAAATAAACAGTGAAGGTGACGATGGGGACACATACGCAAAGAAATTTGAAGAACAGGAAGACAGCTGGGGTGAAGAGGTTGAATTACTTCTCCTTGATGCCATATTCAGTCTAACTCATTGGTACACATTTATCAAGTTTCTAAAATCACTGAACCTTTTTTCTTCTTCAGCTACGTTGCCCAATGCTTCCAATAAAGACGCGTCAGTTATCAGGAATAAAAGTCTGCTCTTTAGAGCTCTGCTTGGTCCTCAGCACAGGTAAACAGGAGCAGCTGCTAGTCTGTATGAGTCAGAGGGAATTCCAGAGAAGGGAAAGGTAAAGTGATTATCCACGTATAAACTAATTTCTTTGCTTCTGCTTTGTCATCAATGAACTATTATTACGCAGATACTCAGTAGAGTCAGAGAAAGCCAAATCAAATTAAAGAAATTAAAGATGCTAGCCAGTTTGTCCCATTCCATAGAGCAGTTCCTTCAGTGACACTAATGACACACCAGAGATGCAAAGGTGTATGTGCAGTGGGGAGAGAGGGGGTTGCCATGATTTGCAAAAAGCATCCCGGCAAGGCTGCCTGGAAGGGTGAGCACTAAACATGGAGGCAGCATATTCCATAGCTGCCCTCAATGACTTAGAATCTTAAACAGAAGTAGGTCTCTCCTATGAACCTTTTATCGGCCTAATTTTGGGCCGGCAGCCTCCACACTCTGACCGAGCCAATAACAATCCTGGCTAACACCGACTGGGCATTCACAAAGCACCAGGGCCATGCTTACCTTGCAGCAGATGAAAAAAGGAAAGAACCCTACCCTCTCCCTCCCACCCTCAAGCTCTTTTTCTCATGTGTTTTTCTTACTCCCAGAAGAACTAGCTGGACTAAAAGTGCTTCCACCCTTATCAGTCTCAGACAGAAATAGAACAGGGCAGGGTGACTGTTACCTTGTTTGCTTTTTGGCTTCTAATTGAAGTCAACAAAGCAGATACTGGGGAAGGAGGCCGGAATCTTGAACTAAGAACATTACTACGAAGTATGGTAGCAAAATGGGGGTACATAAAAAGCAATTGCTGACATAACTCAAGGTTATGAAAAATTCTCGCTTGCTTTTTCAATTCCCATTTATCAAGTACTTAAGTATACGTTAGGTACTATGCTGAGAACTTTACGTGCATTCACAGTATCTCATTTAATCTTTACAACATCCTTATTGGGAAGCATTATTTTAATCCTTACTTTACAGAGAGGAAGACTGAGCTTTGAGGATACATAGCATATAAGCAGCACAGCAAAGACTGAGACCCTGATCTATCTGACACTAAAGCTGTGCCCCTTACCTCACCAGGCTGCTTCTGGGCCACCTGTTTGTTGGAGCCTTTGAGCTCATCCTGGCATCCTGCTTCAGTCTCATCCCTGCCACCCATCTCCACCAAGCAGCAGAGGGGACTTCTGAAACTCGGGTCTCATCTTTTTTCTCCCCTGCTTTAACGCTCACAGGGCTCCCTATATTCCCCAAATTCCCCAACACGGCTTAGCAAGAGCCTTCCTGACTTGACTTTTGCTCACATACAGACTCAGTTCTTCCAAGGTCCTCACTCTTCTGCTCCACCCACAATGATGTTCCTACAGTTCCTGGAAAACACCGAGTTTCCTCTTCTTTGCAGGTCTTGGTACAAGATGCTTCCCCAACCACCTTGGTCTTTCTTCCCTCCCTTGCCCTGATTACCTATTTTACCCTAATACCATCACACCTACAGGATTCAGCACAGATTCACCTCCCCTCAGAAGTCTTCAAGGCCCCACAGTCTCCATGAGCTGCCTTTTTTTTTCAGGGTCCTAGAGCCACCCTGGTACCTGTGTTGTTGCACATATCACGCCAAATCACTTTTCTCGCTGACCTCTAGATTAGGTTCTTGAGAGCAACAACTGTATCTTAGTCCTTGTTTTAGCGCCCTGACCTTGGCACCATGACTGACATAAACCAGGTCTCCATCAATCATCAGAGTGAGTGCAGAAGCCTCAGTGCCGAAAACTGACTCTTACTAGTGTTGCAGCAAGGGCAGGACATCATGACAGCATGGTTTTGTTATGTTTCTCACAATACAAGACAGCATGATTTAAGGGGACTGGGTCTCCAGGGGTATGTCCTACTGGAATGCATGTGGCCCCCTAGTTTCAAATCCCCAAAATGACCCCCATTAAGAGAAGATTTTCCTTGCCATTCTCTCATCTTCTCAGCAACAGCCCCACCTTTGTTTCACCCCAGCACTTACCCCAAATTACAATCATCACATCCTCTGGATTTCACAGCCCACCCAAATCAGGACCATTGTCAACCCTGTTCTTCTTGCTTTTCACTAAACTGGAATAGATTCTGGCACACAGAAGATGCTTAATTAACTATGTGTTGAGTGAATGAATTATCTACCTCTTCGAACTTGGTGTGAGATAGCAATAAACATCACAGGTGACCAGCATGTTTCACATGTATAAAGTGCTAGGTTCAGAGCTGGTGTTTGAGACATGTCTAGAGATATTCAGGAGGTGCACGTGGCAGCAATGCTCTGTTCTCATCCCTCCGGATGTTCTGCTTGGACCCTGCGAAGGGCCGTGCTGTGGCCAAGTCTTTTTCCCATCTACCCTTCTTCCTGCAAGTCAGATGCTCTCTGCTCACCACTTTGGGGTTTGAGGGGCCCAGCTGCTTTCCTTGTACACTTTGCCGTTTTATTGGGCTAGAACTGGGCTTTTATTGGATCATTCTTTAAGAGCAGGAAGGAGGCCAAATGAGCTTTTCAACAAATGACTTAAGTCCAATCTTGGTCCATTGTGTTTTAGCAGTGGGCAATGATACTTTTTCTGTACATCTGTATATCTTTCAAAGGTCCTTATTCTTTCACATCATATTGTTTTTACAATCAAGCCTTGTTTGATCATTGTAACAATATTCAGCTGTGAGCCTAGTAAGTATTTTAATGCTCTCTCCCCTCCAAAAAATGTCTACTTTTATTGGAATTCAGGGATCTCAGCCTCCCCAAGGCAGAGTGAGTGAAAAACCATCATAACCTCTTGCTTCTTCAATAATATAAAAGTATTGTGTTTCTATCATCTTTATTACACTTTCCAAGATATTTTCACATGCATTGTGCCTTCTGCATACCACAGTAACCCTGTGAGGCTTCTCACTCTTTTTATTGTTTCTAGTTGTGGCAAGTGAGACTCAGAAACAGTAACTCACCCAAGGTCACACAGCTGTGAGGTACTGGAGCCAGCATTCAAACATGGGACTCCAAGTTAATGTGCAAACCTTCTTGTTGATTCTTTTTTTCTCTGAAGCACTTCCCCAAAGGCAAGAATGTGGTTTACAAACAATGGAAAATAGAGCAAACTGGTTCTGACACATTACGTTAAAGTGATACATTAAGAGAATATTGTCCTGGTCTAGAATGAATGTCTGAGTCCACAGAGATGCCCCAGGATACAGACTGTTCCTCAATCACCATGTTTAGAATTTAGATAACCCTCAGCCCTGGGATGTGAGACTCAGCAAAGCTTCCGTTTAAGTGCAGGTGGTTGTCCTGGCAATGTGATGATGCTGGGGTTCCAAAATTATTCGTGCACAGTGATCTCTGGGTCACCCTCTGGTAACTGAGGAGGGAGGCAGAAACGTGGATTTGCTGGAAAGCAAGCCTGCAGCGTGGGAGGCATGAGAGCATCACCAGCTTGCTGACTGGAACAGCAGCGTGCTTTGCTGTGTGGCCTGCGCTCTGGGGAAACGAGCCCTTGGCTAACTCTGCCCTGTCTCTAAGCCTTAACTATTCCATCTCCTAAATGGGAATAACAAGGCTCACTTGAGACAACTCCCAAGTCACTTGAGAATGACAGGAGATGATGGGTGTGAAACATTTAAGGTGCTTTGCATACAATCAAGAAAAAAGCAGAGTTTGCTGCCGACAAGTCTGGCAGCTGTGAGCTCCGAGGCCTCCCTCACTGTGTCCTCAGGTCCTTTTCTGCAGAGGTTTAGTTCAGAAACCACCTCCCACAACCTGTCACTGTCAATACAGGAAACCAGCAGCCACATCTCTAATGAAAGTATTCAACTAAATTAAAGCAAGTTGTTGGGGGGAAGGTGGGGCAAATGAACAAACTCAGGTTCTCACCAGCCCTATTTACTGATCCTTGGGTTGGGGGTGGGGAGAAACTACATTTGGGCAAAGGGAAAACAAGTTCTAAAAAGGCTTGAGTGGTTTTCGATTGCAGTCTCATCTCCCTGCCCAGCTGACGTTAGCTCTCTCCCTGGCCGTGTCAATCCACAGCTTCCCAGAACATGAGAGGGGCATGTGGCTGGACTACCTGTTTTCAGAAACAGTCATCCTTCTAAATGATGGCCTTGAGGAGACAAGAACTTACAGGAGCTCAGAATGTAGCCTTCTCGAGTCTCTGCCTCTTCTACCCGCACCCCACTCCCCCGACTATCCCTGCCCCGCGCCTCCTAGACTTGCGCAGAGACACATAAAGACCATTTACAGATTTCCAACCCGTGTTTTACCAGCGGAACAAGCAAGGGGTTAAAGTAGCTCAGCCCTGTCAGGCAGACCTGGCTCTGGGAGCCGCCAGCCCCACATGTCTGTCTGGAGGCGTTGGCATCCCCTCAAGGTCACCGGTGGTTAAGGCTGGGGCTGAAAAGCGTCCTTCCCCTGGGGTCTCCGTCCTCCCCTCTTACATCACAGCTCCCAGAGTGCTGTCCTGCTTCCCCTCCTTTCTGCTGTTCAAACGTGACCCCCTCCCCCTTTTCCTGTCCTCTCACATTCCTGGGTGGCTTTTCTTTTCCCCTCCAACTGCTTTCTCCCAACAGGGCACTGGGGATTTCTCTCCGGAATAAAAGGTCTCAGGGCTGGATCCCTATTGGCCCATTCTGCATTCATGCACCCTTCAAATACACAACGTGACCATCAGTTCATCAAAATACTTGGTGCAAGTTGAAAACCAGAATACAGCATTGTTCACAACAACAAAAGCTTATGGGGGCAAGAAGGAGTGAACAACTCCCTTACCTAGTTATGTATTGGGGGATTTCTCTCCCCAAAGTAAAAACAGTGGCAGTCAGCATTTGGTTCTAGTGGTTTCAGCACTCCTCTCTTGTAAATGCTCACCGAAGGCACTGCTACTTCTACGTAAAGACGCCAAAGACAGGGGCTTCTCCACCTATCAATGCATCTTCATAAGTTTAGCATTTTGTTGTGAAAATGTTTAAATATTCAAAACTGTGCAGAAAGCAATATAATAACCCCACTGTCCCTAAGACTAGGCTTCAACAATTATCAATAAATGGCCAATCTTGTTTCATCTACACCCCCACATCGCCCAAATCCTCCTCTATCATATTTTTTTTAATTTTATTTTTATTGACATGTATTTGATTTACAATGTTAGTTTCAGGTGTATAGCAATGCAATGCAGTTATACACACATATATATTTTCTTTTCAGATTCTTCTCCATATATAGAAAACAAACTATGGTTACCATATTATTTTAAAAACAACCCCAGACTAATTATCTCACCCATATTTTCATCTGTATTTTATTAGAAAAAAGGTGAGACTTCTCTTACACAACATCACCTCCTTATTACAGTACATATACATTACCCTGAAGCACCTTGGGCATACCAATTTGCAGTTGTGAATGGAAACGTAATGATTATAACGGGGATCTTCTCTTTGCTGGACTTGAGGACTCCAGTGAAGGGAGGCTCATGCACATAAGCAATGCCTTAATCTCATTTTCTGTGAGAAGTGACAGCATGAGGTGAAGAGAATGCGTAAGAGATTTAGTTGCTCTCTGGATCCCTGTCACTGAGAAGCTGTGTTACCTTGAGTAAATAAATGGCTTTCTCTCCTCCTCTAGAAATTGGGAGTAATAGGGCCTGCCCCACTTACTTCTCCAAGATGAGTGAATCCCACAGGATGATCCACCTTGTCTTTGTAAAGACAAGTTGCTGTTCAAGTGTAAGAAATAATTACAAAGAAAAAAAGAAAGAAAGAAAGAAAGAAAGGACACATTGCAGAAACAGGGCTCAGCGGGAGTGTGTAAGGAATATGAAGATTTTCCCTGCCAACTCTCCAGTTACGGTCCCAGAGCCTTCCATGCAAGCTCATAATGGATGCTTGCTGAGGACGCGTGCAGAGCACCAGCTGCAGAGCTATGTCAGGAGAGGCCCGCTCATCTCTGATCTCAACCAATAAACCTGCCATCCTGGGCAGGGACTGCTTCCTCCTCCACTGTGTGGGGTGTTCAGACACAAAGCCATCAGAAAAAGGGTATTTTTCACCTTCTTTGGAGACCCGAACAGAGGAACAAATCACTGATCTCTCCCCTCAGAGAGAAAATTGTCTAATAATAATACTTTCTCCGGCCAGCCAGAGAAACGAAGTGACCAGCTGAGCGGCAAGTAGATGATTGTTCTTTCAGCAAAAACTTTGCTCGGTCTGAAATCAAAACCCGAAGGCATTTTCAAGGCAAAAACACCTGGGGAGAAGAATGGTCAATGGATTAAAACAAAAATACCCCTCACCTACTTTCTTCACAGGGCCGGCCGAAAAAGGAAGAGGAGGCAGAACGGGCACTGAGAGGGGATGAAATAATGGTTGATTATACAATGGTTCTTTGTCTGCCAGGGAAGCTTCTGGGGCCACCATGCTCTCTGACATTCAGAACAGGGGCTCTCGTGGGTTCTGAAGATTGGATGAGGACAAGATGGCCACAAATAACTAATGAGGACAAAACAAGTCCTGAGGGTAGGGGCCAGCTCTGCCTTCAGTCAAACTACGTGTCCAAAGGCCATGTGTGATGCAAGACTCAGAACTCCTTTTTTTTTTTTTAGCTAAAGAAATCACCATGTATTCAGAAGGTAGGCTGAACAGCTCTAACAAGCAACTTCCCCAAATCACAGTGGCTTAACATGATGAAAATTTATTTCTCCTTCCAGAAAAGTCTTTGGCTGGGTGGCCCTTTCTCTTAATTCCATTTCTAGAACTCGGAACAGCCCCAATGGGATGCGGGGGCCTGGAAATGCTGTTCCCGGCTGCACAGCCATTTCCCCACAACAACCCCATGTCAGGGGAGGGTAGCTTTAGGAGGAGCCTGCTGCTTCCGACAGACCCTGGGATAGTGGGAAACTGTGCAGGACTGTAACGCTGGGGTAAGGGTGAACTAACTGACAGGTGTTTATGACCACCTGCTTTGGGCAAAGATGTACACCACCCGTTATAAAGGAGACAGAGAAAACAGGACCCTTGATCCTCAAGAGGCTTAGGAACCTAATGAGGGTGACAAACATGCAATCAACTAACAACTAACTAGATGCGAAACCTCCTTCCTTCCCTCTTTCCTTGAATTGTGCCAGCTAATTTACGTTTCATGAAATATTGATGAATGTCATATACTTGCCTACAAATAAGTGATTTACAAGACAAGTACTCATCACAGAAATTTATATGGAGGAACTTAATGAGCAGAGGCAGTATACTAAGCAGTTAAGAATCGGCATTAGGGACAGGCTGCCTGTGTTCAGCTCTTGAGTCTGCCACTGTGCCCACTTTTCTAACCTACAAAATGGGGGTGGAGATCATCCTTACCTCATGGGATGTTGAAAGGATTAGATGGGAATTAAAAAGGTAAAACACTTAGAACAATGTTTTGCAGGTGGATGTTGGCTGCTGTTACTGGGTAATGCTGTATTAAATACAAAGGGTGTAGACCATGCGTATACATGAGAAGCCTTGAATGACTCACTGTGCAAACCAGCAGCGTGCAGATCTCGCTGCCAAATGCATTCTTCTCTGTCTCCTCTTGCCACTGTGCCTGCCTGCCTCTCAGGTTCCTGTGCCATCTCCGTAGCCCCTGCTCTCGTCCTAGACAGCTTCTTTTACTTACTCCTTCGCTCTGGTCCCACCTGAACAGATTTGCCCTGATTTCTTAGAAGTGGGGAAAATTTCATATTTTTTACCAAAAGATGTTTTATCCTTTTCCTAACTTGAAATCTTATTTTCATCTTCCTAGTGTGGCAGAGTGGCTTCCCATATCTCCATCAAGGTGGTGTGAAGGAGAAAGCCATTCACTCCTGAAGGATTAGAGGGGGCTTCTTGGCAGAGGTGATACTGAACTGGGGAGGACTGTGACAGGTGCAGAAAGCTGTCCGTGGCTAGTGGATTTCTCTTTATTTGATCAGCTCTCAGTTTTTCTGGTCTACATACCCAAAACTAGACTAGCCCTGTTTCACCTCGCCTTCCTCCAGCTGTCCTAATTCTCCCTTCGGTCCTAACTGTCCCTTTGTTCCCTACCTAGCATACATTAGGTTATAAATGTTTACAGAATAAATTCATGAATGACTCTTCAGTGTCCCACATCTATTTAAGTATCTAATTTTTGATGCTTTTAACTATCTCTGGAATACATCCTCTCATTATTATGCTCACAGTTACAGGTACCTTCCCCTTTACATCATGATTTCCCCCTCTGTTCCAGCTCAGTCTCAGTGTCCTCAAAAGCACACCTGACACAGGTATGCAGGACTCCTTATCCTCGCTCTACAATATGCCTTGCTCTGTTCTGCTTCCATTTCTGAAAACCCTCATGCTTTGTTTTTATACAATAGATTCTTGGCAGGAGAATTAAAGATGGAAACAGTCAACACTTAATGAGCCTCCCTAGCCCCCTGCGCACTTTATGACCAGATCTCAGAGTACCAAATGTCTAGGCTGGGTTTGATTGGCCAGAAAGAACAGAGCAAGGGTGCGGGAGGCAAAAATCATGTGAGACCTGGAAGGCAAACACACTGAGGCATTGATCTGTAATGATATGTCCAGGTAAGGAATGTGCACTTAACATCTGTCTCAATGTGCATTTCAAAGCCACAGTGGGAGGGAAGAAAAACACTCCATCTTTGGAGTCAGAAATGCCTTGCCTGAAACATCTCTCTGCTGCTAAATAATTGGGTGAACTTGGGAAAGTCACCTAGTCTCTTTCAACCTCAATGGGAGATAGTTATTTTTACTTTGTAGGGTTATCAAGAGAACTACAAAGTAGGCTCACAAAACCCTCCACACTGTAAGCATGCCAATAAAACTACATTTCCAAAAAAAGTTAGTGATCATGAATAAGAATTTTGTGAGGAAGACAAATATCATGTGATATCACTTATATGTGGAACCTTAAGAAAATGACACAAATGAATTTATTTACAAAACAGAAACAGACTCACAGACATAGGAAACAAACTTATGGTTACCAAAGGGAAAAGGGTGAGGGAGGGATAAATTAGGAATTGGGGATTAGCAGATAAAAACCACTATATATAAAGCAGGTAAACAACAAAGTCCTACTATATAGCACAGGGAACTATATTCAATAGCTTGTAATAACCTATAATGACAAAGAATATGAAAATATATATATGTATAACTGAATCACTATATGTACACCAAAAGCTAACGCAACATAGAGCCTGCCCTCCCAGAGCTAATTATAGTGGAGTAAAATCATCAGGTCCGTGAACGATCAGAGCAGGAAGACAGTACGTAAGCTGAAAGATGGCGTGTGCAAGGCAGCACAAGCACTTTAGCAGGAAGGCTTAGCAGAGCCTAAGGAGATCAGAGGCCAGAGACGTCTGCCCAGGGGAAGTGACAGTGAAGACAAGCTTTAAAGGAAAGGAGGAACTCTCCATGAAAACTAGGAAGGAAGGCCATTTTAAGCAGAGGGAAGAGCTCAGGCAAAAAGCCGAGACAAGAGTAGCATGATGCACTCAGGAAGCATCAGGCAGCCCGAGGCAATAAGGATGCGGGCCTGGGAGGTAAAGCAGGAGCCAGATCACACAGGACTCACCCTCAGCTGTCCTGCTGAGGACTGTGACCTTTATTCTATGGGTACTGAGGAGTCACTGAAAGGCAACAACAAGGTGGGATTTGCACTGAGCAAGTTTTCTTTAGATACTGTAGAACATGGGCTAGAGGGATGCTTTCTAACTTGGTGCACATTAGGGCACACACAGACTTGGGCCATAAAGGAAAGGCTCACTGTGGTCAGCGACAGGACTGGTTAAGGTGAGGGGCCACCACGGCCCCACACAGCTGCCCAGGGGCTGAAAGGGTTTGCACACATGTGTGGCCTCCTGGTAGCCCACCAGTGTGAGGCGGCACTGGGGCTGGGAAGCTTTGGATTAGAGAAGAGGTAAAATCATCAGGCAAGAAATGTCTCAGGAAATTAACTACACTGAGGGTGTCTGGGTGAGTCCCAATGCGCACATAAGATGTGGGTAATGGCCAGGGGCATAGATTATGGTCAAGACTGTTGCTCTCTGCCAATGGGCCTGGGGTTTGATGGAGTTTAATAAAATGTCACTGTACATGGCATAAAACCTCCTAAAGAGCAGGGCAGGCTAAAATGTGACTTCTTTCTTCCTTAATCATTTTAATCTGTGACTGAAGAAAAGCCCTGAATGATAGGATCAGCCCTCAGACAAACTGTAAAATCAGCGACGTTTCTCCCGGGAATCTTGTCTTCCTCATCTTCGTCCCTTACTCTGCACCCCCACCTTCCCTCCTCCTATCAAACCTGCCTCTGCACCTGTGATGCACCCCTCAGGCCCAGCTGTAGAGGGGTCACTGCACAGCTTCTCCCTGGAGTAACTGCACATCAGGTGGTGTCTCATCGCAAAACGGGAAGACTTGCTTCCTTCTCAAGGTATTCCAGGCATCCAGGCGAAGGAAGAGGAGGTGGGCAGGTAGAGAGTCTTACCTTCCCACCCGTTAAACCACACTAGAAAGGTGTCTCTAAAAAACACCAGTATAGTATTTAAATAGTTACCAAATATGGCTTCATTTGGCCTCCTTAAAAACATAGTCAGAAGGCTGAACAGATAGAGATGTGCCTGTTTTACAGAAGAGAAAACTGAGATCTGGAGGGGTTCCAAGTAATTTGCTTCTGGCCAAGTAGTTCACTCTTGGGGTAAATTTTAGCTTCTGGATGGCTGGAGGGAGGGGCCCCCTCTGTTTGCCAGGAAACTCTTCTGAATCCGCATTCTTCAACTCCCATTTCCACTTGGAAGTAGGCAGGACCAGCCAGCCCCACACAGTAAATCGAGGTCAGGACACCTAGACGAACCTCCTCGCAGAGCTTTGTTTGTCTGCCTGGTGGCCTTGGGTCCGGCAGCTCCCAGCCGGCTGGCAGAAGGGTGCAGCTCACAAGGACAGAGGAGCTTTGTCCGGAAAGACTGAATGTATCCACATTGAGCCTGAACCTTTGGGGAGCGGCAACCACCAGGCACGCTGTTGATTTTGCACTTGGAGAGTCTGATCTTTCTGAGAAAGCAGAAACTTTGTTCTTCCTCACTGAAGTCTCTTTTGTTAATTTTCTTTCTCAGCCTTCTGACTTTTGAAATTTAATTGCCAATTTCTGTTCTTTAAGCCAGAAAGGGGAGGTGTCTGGCCATCTAATGGATGACATGACCTTCAGTGAGCTTTCTTGGGACCACAGCCCTTGCGCTGAACTGAAGAAATAAGGCGTGCAGGCTCAGGAGTGAGGGGTGGCAGCGGGTGGTGGAGCTAGCTAAGGAGGGGAGCGACCAGCACATGACTGAGGCTCATCCATACCCACAGCGCTCCCCGAGCACCCCAAGGCAAAGAGGAGGAGGCTGCCCCTGCGCTTCCAATACAGGCTGCCTTTCTGCTTTTCAAGTCCATTCCTGATATTCAGATAAACCAGCCTACATTGGTGGAAATGCACTCCATCTTTATGCTTTGTGTTGCCTTTCTTTGTGAAGCATAAAATATGATTAACCCCAAACCCTCACTGCCCTGCCTTTATCCTGTCCAAGACTGATGACTTAAGCCCTTTCCCCACCGAGTCTTTGAATCTATGGGTTTTTCAATTAAGACAGGTATTTCAGTTAGCTGGAGTCACTAAACTTTAATTCTGGAGTCCCACTGCCAAACCCTTCTCACCCTCCAAGTGGTTTTGGAAGGCTGGTCTCCTTTTTACTACAGATGTGTTCCATCTTACCCCTGCCCTGTACCTCGGCACCAAGCACAGCTGGACCAGCTCGACTGCCCAGGTGGGATGGGGTGACTGCTCCCTTCTCTCGACCCTACTTCCTTGAGAAAAAGTCAGAGATGGACGGGAACAAAAAGAAAGAACCACTGAGGTAACACCCGTCCTCTTTAAGTTCATGGCACTCCCCAGCAACCTTCTCGTGAACACGATGCCTTTCTGCAAGCCATTTCTCCCTTATGCACTCTGCAAATCAGCTTCCTTCTGCCAAGATTACAGCTTGGGTAGAATGCAAAGAAAAGACTGAACAGAAAGAGCTTCTCTTTCTTAAACGTTTCCTTTTTTCCTAAGTAAAAGAAAAACTTTGATGGGCGTGAAAGAGAAGGGAAGCAGAATGGTTCTTGGAGTAACTTTCCACAGAGGACTGTTTTGGACTCCGACCAAACAAAGCACCCTCCATGGTCCTGCCCTTTCTCTCCTTCACAGAGAATTCTGGCTCAGGTGGCCTCACCTTCACACCATCTGCTCCTTCTCAGTGCACAGCAACTGTATGTCTATGGGGAGGAAATGGCAGTGGCTGACCAGGGAGTCAAGGTGGGCCTGTTAATCTGATCAGCCCGCTGGGATTCTGGAGAGAAGCAGTTTACCAGCTTCCACGACCACCCCTTTGTCCAAGCGGTCACTGGGCCCAGGGTCAGGACTGTGCAAAGATTAAATCTACTCTAATTTCCTTCCATGTGAGGGTTTGCTGGATAAAATTAAGAGAACTTTACTTGATAGGAATGCTTTACTGAACAAGAAACAAACTGTTTACACATAGGGATACTTGTAACCTGAAACTGGTAGGACTCTCAGAAGCTTGATATTACAGAATGGCTTGTAAGTGAAAATGAGGACCTTTTACAATGATTGGTGATTGTAACGGGGGTTTCTAGATAGCAGGGAGGTTATAAGTTATTATCTTCAATCATTTTAGGAAGATGACTTAAGTTTCATTTATGAGTATCAGAGGCATTTACAAGAAATACACTGAATTAAATTTTGCTTATATTCATGAAATATGCAAGACTGCTTCACTTCCATGGCTTAACCAGTTGATTTTGTCTGCTTAAGGGATCATCAAGCCTGATCTCTTATTTTATTTTGATAATTCCTCCCACTTGGTCGTCCTGTCAGTAAGTTGAGGGTGTGGCCAAATAGGACAGCATGACTCTTGGTACCACTGTGACATAGTCGCTGGGCTGATGGTCATGTAGTTGTTGCCACCAACAGCTGCAGAGCCACCGTAGACATAGGCAGGCAGATCACCAAGTTCTTTGAGCTGTCTAATCCTAATGGATATCATTTGATGTGTAAGTGTCTGTTGAAAAGCATTTAAAATGCATGAAAAGGATATACTGCACTTGGGAGGCTAATATCATAACTATGTCAAGGATGAAAAAACTCTCCAGAACAGATATTCCTAGGAACTAAGATGTAATCAACCAGAAAAATCAAATCGCTCATAGTCAGATTCAAGTTTTATTTTTCAAAGCCAATCTGTATTTTTGGGGTGTGTAATTAAATTTCATTTTTTTCCTGAATTATTTATAGATACAGCATGACATATTAGCAACAACATTTTCTTTCTCATTCAGCCAGTAAATAGTCTAAGGTTATGCAATTGTCTAGTACAACTCTGGCTAAAGAATGGACAGACTGTAGAGATTCTGTAATTGTTATTGTAGAGATTTTACAGCAGATAAGGTCTCTTTTAACAAGGTTTAAGTGCAGCCTTTCATTAGTGACTTCATCAATAAACTAAATCTCCAGATTCTAATGTGTGGGACACAGTGTCTTCTTTTAGAAGCAGATCACAGAAAGCTTTTTGGACTTGGTGGAAATAAGCCTTTGACTATTATATTAGTACCTTATGGTACTGAACTATATTATAATTATTTGGGGCAGAATAGACATAGGGATGTTTCATTTCAGGAAGTGGTGCTGCAGGCAAGGTTCCATCTGACTTAAAACTCTACTGGTGTGAGAAATCGGGTATTATATGAGGCGTTTCTATGGAAACAAAAGAAAAATACAGCTTAATAGTTGGAACAAATTATAACTAATTTTCCAAGTCTAGAGAGTAGCCAGTTGAGAAATTTTCTAGATTTAAGCTCAAAGCATCTTTAGGTGGTAGAATGGGGATGGCAGTTTAAATCTGATGGCTTTCCCTGGTTTGCAGTTTGAATGTCCCTGGTGATGTCATCGAGTATCCTGCTGCACTCCCTGAGTGGCCCACACAGAAGTACAACCACACAGAAGGTTGTACATACATGACCTGTTGTGATTTCTCTGAAGTTTACATGCAGATAACAAAACCTCAACAAAGAACACGACTAGAATCTGTCACAGGTGTACTTAACAGCTTTCTACTGTTCTTTTGTATTTTTTAGTATTCTATTCTTTACTATAGTCATCTCATTTTTATCAAAGACAATCACAGTCAGACTAGTTTGTCTGTAAATAAGTCTAGTCTCATTATTTTTGGCCTGATTATTTACATAGTGAAGCAAGAATAGTGAAGCTGTGCATATTCTCAAATATGATATCCCAGCCAAAGCTGTGTTAATATCCAAGGGGCTTTGCTGGCTCCATAAAGTCAAATTTAGTTCTTTAAAGCTGTCTAATAATAGGAATTTAAGATTATATCTTTAAAAGTGTCTTTAGGCTAAGAAGCTAAATTAAGGACTTGCCCAAATGTACGTTGTTATAAGGAACATGCATTCTTATTGAATCTATCTGAAAACCTGTATTGCCATGAAAATAAGAATACTCAGTAACAGTTTCTGAATTCTGGAGGGATCAAGTAAGGAGCAAAAGATAAATGTTTAATTTTGTTTATAAAAGTGTACTTTATCAAACAGGTATAACTTATGGATAGGAGAGAGGAAGGGAGAGAGAGATTGAGATTAAGAGAGAAAGGAGGGGTACTTTAAAGCTGGAAAACAAAACGTTGAGGAACCAGTATGTTTCCAACAAAGCCCCCCCCCCCCCAATTATAATCATCTCCATCAGTTCATTCAGTCCCATGTAACTAATTTTCATTTGGGTTGATAAGTAGTTTTAAGAATCAGTTGGTTTTTCCACTAGAATTTTAGAAATCCTTACCCAGGCCAGTGTTATGATCTGAAAGTTATCAAAAACCTGTATTCTAGAGTACTTTTCAGGATCTTTTCCATTAAATCTCTTGCAATTTTGTATCATAGCTGCTTGTGAAAGCTTTCAGGAAAGCATGGAAGTAAAACAGTAACTGTAATTAAAATGGCCATGATTAAAAATCTGGTGAAAGTTCACTATAATGCAATTGACAAAGGAATTTGGTTGTTTTTGTGATATACAATATTTTAAGGTAACAACTGGAATTATGACTGACTATTTAGATAGTGAGGACACTGATAAATATTAATGGATCTTCTGTAGTTTCTGAAACATTAGTAATTAGTATACTCATGCAAATATAATCTAAAGAATGTTAATCATTGCTTTTATTTGACAATGTTTCCAATGTAATTTAACATATCAAATATGCCTATTAATTTAACATTTCTCTTTTTATAAGAAGAGAGAACAAATCCCAGGAACCCTCTGGAAAAACCCAAAAAAGACTTCATTCAGGATTGATTTGGGAAAAGTCTGTCAAAAATGTCTAAAGAGTTAAAACACTTGATCAAATAGGATCACAGGTCACTGTGAAACAAAACTTAGTTACCCATTCAACCAAAGTGACAAACAAAAGATTTCAAAAGCAAACGCAGAAAATCACGTAATTGTTAAAAAAAAAAGAACTCAACTCTTTTAACATTGAAAAGACACAGTTTTTCTAAGTAATCAAAAACCTGACAAAGACAATGTGCACAGGAAGTTATTTTGATAAGACTTGGAATCTTTGTTTCCGAGGCAAATCACAAAAAGAAAGCCATTTATAACCGCTTATTAAAAGCAGACCAATATTTTAAGAAATTTTCTCGTCTTAACAGAGAGAAAATTAAACTCTAGGCTTTTATTGGTACATTATTGACTGCATTTTAAAAACTCATAAATAAATCCATTTGATTTTAGTTAGCCTTAACCTCAGAACAAAAAACTTCCTTTCCACAAACCCTTTGCACTCTCTACATCCATTTATATTTTGTGTTATTTCTTTCTTTCTTTTTAATTCTGGAACACCATTTTACTTTGAGACAAAACTACTCTTTTTTTCTTTAGCAAAAATGCATCCTTAAATTCTTTGTGTACTCTTTATTTAAAATCACCTCCACTTTTCCTGCCACACTTTGTATACAAAGTTGCTTCCCTTCACTCTTATTGTTTCTCGTAGTTCTATTTTTACATATTGATTATAAATTTTAACTATTAGTAACCTATATTTTCCAATTAAAAACTAGGAAACAGTCAATTAGGAACTGTCTGTCATATATTAGCACTGTATAGTAGATTAGCAAGTTTATGAATATATAATTATAAAAAATTATAATTTTTAAACACATATATTTTATAGTCTATTTTTAATGTGGCAAAAGACATGTTTACTACTAGAATCCAATTTTTTTGTCTGTAAAAATTAACAAGCCAAATGTAGATAAATTTACATTTAGCAATTAATGTTTTAGTATGGAAATGATCTATATTCAATGACTATCTATCATTGAATTTAATTTAGTATCAACATTTATCTTATTTACATTTATTTAAATTACTTGTTTTTTTAAACAAGTGTGGTTGGATTAGACATTAAACAGTTAACCATCATCTTTAATTATTTTTCTTATTAACAAATTTTATAACATAGAGATAGCATGAGCTTATTTGACTAGTAAATCTCGGCAGAAGAAAACTGTATGTCTGAATTATATTTTATGCTGCCAACTCTGAGGACATGCCTGTTTTAATTAAACCAACAAACTTAAACTAGCTTTTATTTATCAAAGATTATCCTGAGCACACAAACTTGGAAAACCTTTGGGTTAGTCTCTATATTTCTAAGAGTTTTAGGAATACACTATATAATACCTAATTTAGGAATATTTAATTGGCTTATTTCTTAATCAATTAAATAAAGCTTTTAAAAATATCACATATACATAATATGCTTACATACACATATGTACACACATATATATATGTATACAGATGTACATAAACATACAAACTAGCTTTCATTTAAAAATTTTAGCCAAGTATCAGGCACAATAATACAAAACTCAAAAAAGGAAAGCTAGATCCAAATTGTGTTTCAGGCAGATCAGAAAAGTTAGTTACCTGCTCAGATGGCTAAAGCTTTTTACCAAAGGTTTTTTTTAATTTAATGTGCTACAAGGACTTTTAGAGAAGCTATTTTTGGAGTCATTTTTCTGCATACCAATCAAAAATGCATTCCCTTGTCTCTGAGAGGTTAGGAATCCTCTCTTTTTAAGAGTGCCCCTGTGGGAGACTATCTTATCCGAGTTAAGGATTCCCAAAAATAGTCACTACAATGCAAAATTATCCAAAAATTCATCCATTTTCTACAAAGTCCAAGATCCTGGTTAGAGCTTAAAGATCGCTCAAGAGAAATTATCCAAACTGAAAAATAGAAAAAAGAAAGACCAAAGAGGAATGAACAGTCTTAAGAGACCTGCAGGACAATATCCTAAGGTCTATCATTTGTATTGTCTGAGTTCCTGGAGGAGAGGAAAAAGTTGAAGCAGAAAATATAGTGGAAAAACTAGCTGAAGATGTCTCAGTTTTGATGAAATACATAAATCTATAGATTCAAGAAACTTAGCAAACAGGAAAAACTCAAAAAAATCCATGCCCAGAATAATATAATTTAACTGATAAAAACTAAAGAAAAAGAAAACCTATTGAAAGCAGAAAATCAACACATTTCATATAAGGGAAAACAATTCAAATGACTGAATTTCTCATCAGAAAATACAGAAGCCAAAAAGAAGTCCAACAATTATTAGTATTAGTATTCATATTACTGTTTCATTATTTTGCTCTGAGATATTCACATACTACAAAATTCACTCTTTTAAAGTGAACAATTCAGTTATTTTTAGTATATTCACTAGGTTTTATAACCATCCCCTCTATGTAATTCCAGAATATTTTTATCACCCCAAAACAAACTCCATACTCACTAGCAGTCACCCCATCTCCTTCTCCTTCCAGCCCCGGAAAACACCAGTATACCTTTTGTATCTATGTATTTGCTTACTATAGGCATTTCATGTAAATTAATCATAACAGTATGTAGCTTATTATGTCTGGTCTTTTTACTTAGCATAATGGTGTTTTTTTGCCCTTTTTAAGTTGAAGCATAGTCAGTTTACAATGTCACATCGATTTCTGTTGTACAGCATAATAGTTCAGTCATACATATACATACATATATTCATTTTCATGTTCTTTTCCATTACAGGTTACAAAATATTGAATATAGTTCCCTGTGCTATATAGTGTAAACTTGTTGTTTATCTATTTTATATACAGTAATTAGTATCTGCAAACTTCAAACTCCTAATTTATCCCTTCCCACCTCTTTCCCCCTGGTAACCATAAGTTTGTTTTCTATGTCTATGAGTCTGTTTCTGTTTTGTAAATAAGTTTGTCTTTTTTTAGATTCCACATAAGTGATATCATATGGTATTTTTCTTTCTCTTTCTGGCTTACTTCACTTAGAATGACAGGTCCACCTATGTTGCTGCAAATGGCATTATTTTATTCTTTTTATGGCTGAATAGTATTCCATTGTATAAATATACCACATCTTCTTTATCCAGGCATCTGTCGATGGACATTTAAGTTGTTTCCGTGTCTTGGCTATTGTAAATAGTGCTGCTATCAACACTGGGGTGCATGTATCTTTCTGAATTAAGGTTCCCTCTGGATATATGCCCAGGAGTAGGATTGCTGGATCATATGGTAAGTCTATTTTCAGTCTTTTGAGGAATCTCCATATTGTTTTCCATAATGGCTGCACCAGACTACATTCCTACCAGCATTGTAGGAGGGTTCCCTTTTCTCCACAGCCTCTCCAGCATTTGCCATTTGTGGACTTTTGAATGATGGCCATTCTGAATGGTGTGAGGTGATACCTCATTGTAGTTTTGATTTGCAGTTCTCTGATAATTAGTGATATTGAACATTTTTTCATGTGCCTATTGGCCATTTGTATGTCTTCACTGGAGAATTGCTTATTTAGGTATTCTGATCTTTTTGGGGTTGGGTTATTTGTTTTTTTCTTATTAAGCTGTATGAGCTGTTTATATATTCTGGAAATTAAGCCCTGTCAGTCTCATCTTTTGCAAATATTTTCTCCCATTCCATAGGTTGTCTTTTTGTTTTGCTTATGGTTTCCATAGCTGTATAAAAGCTTATAAGTGTAATTAGGTCTCATTTGTTTATTTTTGCTTTTATTTCTATTGCTTGGGTAGACTGCCCTAGGAGAATACAGCTAAGATTTAATAATGTTTTCAAAGTTCATCTATGTTGCATCATCAATCAGTACTTCATTCCTTTTTATAGCTGAGTAATATTCTATTATGTGAGTATACCACATTTAATTTATCCATTGATGAACATTTGGGTTGTTTCCACTTTGAAAACTTTGTTCTTTTTCATGATTATTTTGGCTATTCTGGGTCCCTTGAATTGCTGTATGGATTTTACAATCAGCTTGTCAATTTCTGTTAAAAAAAAAAAAGGCATCTGAGATTGAGATAGGTATTGCTTTGAATCTATAGATTAATTTGGGGAGTATTTTCATATCCGTAGTAATTCAGTCTACCGTTCCATAAAAACAGGATGTTTATTTAGGTCTTAATTTCTTTCAACAATGTTTTGTAGTTTTCAGAGTAGAAATTTAACACTATTTTTGTTAAGTTTATTCCTAAGTGTTTTATTGTTTTTCATGCTAATGTAAATGGAATTGTTTTCTCCCTTTCATTTTTGGGTTGTTTATTGAAAGTATATAAAAATATAGTTGATCTTTGTACACTCATCCTGTATTCTGCAACCTTGATGAACTTGTTTATTAGCTCTAGTATTTTTTATAGATTCTTTAGAATTTTCTGTATTCAAGATCATGTCATCTGTGAAAAGAGGTAGTTTTACTTCTTTTCAATCTGGAAGTCTTTTATTTGTTTTTCTTACCCAGTTGTTCTGGCTAGAACCTCCAGTATTATTAAACTGAAATTATCAGAGTAGACATCTTTATCTTGTTCCTGATCTTGGTGGTAAGTTTTCAGTCTTATACCACTGAGTATGTTGTCAGCTGTGAGGCCTTTTTATCAGCTTGAGGAAGCATGCTTTTATTCCTAGTTTGTTGAGTATTTTTATCATGAAGCAGTGTTGGATTTTGTCAAACACTTTTTCTTCGCCTCTTGGGGTGATAATATCATTTTTGTCCTCTATTAATACAATATAAGACACTGATTGATATTTGCATGTTAAATCAACCACATATTCATGGCATAAATTCCACTAGATCATGGTGTACAATCCTCTTTATATATTATTGGATTTGGTTTGCTAATATTTTGTTGAGGTTTATGCACCTGTATTTATAAGGATTATTGGTATGTAATTTTATTTTCTTGTGATGCCTTTGACTTTGGTATAAAAGTAATAGTTGTCTCATGAAATAAGTTAGAAACTACTCATTCCTCTCTTATATTTTAGATGATTTTTGTGAAGGATTTGAATTTTTGAATTTTGTGAAAAAGGTGATAATTCTTTTTTAAACATCTGATAGAATTCACCAGTGAAGCCATCTGGTCACAAGCTTTTCTTTGTGAAAAGTCTTTTTTGACTGCTAACTCAGTCTCTTTAATTATTATGTCTATTCAGATTTTCTGTTTATTTTTGAGTTGAGTTTTGGTATTTTATGTCTTTCTAGGAACTTGTCCATTTAACCTAAGTTATCTAATTTGTTGTCATGTGATAATTTATAGTATTCACTAATAATCCCTTTTATTCTATAAATTAGGTATATTGTCCTTTTATTCCTAATTTTAGTACTTTGAGTCTTTTCTCTTTTTCTCCTAGTCATTCTAGCTAAAGTTTTGTCAATTTCATTGATTTTTTTTCAAAGAACTACATTTTGATTTTGTTGATTTTTCTATTGTTTATCTATTCATTGTAATCATTTCTTCTCTCTTCTTTATTATGTCCTTCAGTCTACTTGCTTTGGGTCTAGTTTGCATCTCTTTCTCTAACTTATTAAGGTGGTAGCTCAGGTTATTAACTGGAGATCTCTCTTCTTTTTATAATACAGGTGTTTATAGTTAGAAATTTCCCTATAAGCACTGGTTTTTACTGAATTCCATAAGGTTTGGTATGTTGTGCTTTTGTTTTCATTCATGGAACAACATTTTAAAGTTCTAAAGGGAAAGAACTTTTAACCCAGAATTCAGTGTCCTATGAAAATAGCCTTAAAGAATAGAGATAAAATAAAACATTATCAAAAGAAAAAAAATATTTTTTTCCATTATTACAAAAGGAAGAGAATTTGCAGCTAGCAGAATGGCTCTAAAGGAAATTCTGAATGAAGTTTTTCAGTATGAAAGAAAATTATACCAAAAGTAAACTTAGAACATTAATCATATATGATAAATAATTTGTATATTATACATAGACATATAATAAAATATCTAAAATACATAAATAAATATAATAAACTCTTTTCCCTCCTCTTAAGTTCTTTAAATATATGTGGCAGTTAAAAGGAAAAAAATTATAACATTATCTGTTGGGTTTTTCAATATATGTAAATGAAATGCATATGACAATTAAAACATGAAAGGAGGTTAAAAGGACTGTGTGATGGTAAGATTTTTACATTTATCTTGAAATCATAAAATATTAATTCTAAGTGGATTCTGAAATTTTAAATGTGAATATTCTAATCCCTAGAGCAACCACTTAATAATTTATAAAAAGATATATGGTCAAATATAATTGGAAAAAAATTCAAATAACCCAAAAGAAGGAATAAAAGGAGTAACAGAATAATAAAAATTAGAAGAAACAAGCATAAAACAAATTAGAAAATTATAGGACTAAATCTAAACATATTAGTAATTTACCTTATGTGTAAATAATTTAAGCACACCAATTAAAATAAAGATACTTTGCTACACACTGAAAGAAATCCACAATAAATATAATGTTATAGGAAGGTTGAAAATAAAGGATTAATAAAGATATATCATTCAAACACTGATGAAAAGAAAGTAGGAGTGACTACATTAATATTAAACTTCAGAGCAAAGAACTAGTAGACTTCAGGGCAAAGAAAACTGCTAAGAATAAAAAGACATTACATAATGACAAAAGGGTCAAGAAGACAACAATTTTAAATGTGTACGTACCTAACAACACTGCTTCAAAATGCATGAAGCAAAAATTGATACAAATGAAATGAGAAATGAACAAATTGACAACTGTATCTGGAGGCTTCAATATTACTTTCTCAGCAATCAAAAGAACAAGTAGCTAAAACATCAGTAAGGATATAGAAGAATGAACATCATCAGCCAATTGGATCTAATTGACATTTCTCTACTCATTTTGTGAGGCCAGCATTAGTCTGATATCAAAACTAAACAGAGATAGTGCAACAGAAGAAAACTATGGACCAGTACCTCTCATGAACACAGATGAAAAATCTTTGACAACATACAAGTAATTCAAATCCAGCAACATATAATAAGGATTATACACAATGACCAAGTGGGGTTTATCCAAAGAATGCAACTGTTTTTAATATTTGAAAATCAAACAATGCAACCGATAGACAGTAATGAAAAGACTAAAGAACAAAAACACTCAGCAAACATGGAATAGAAGGAAACTTCCTAACTTCATAAAGAGCATCAAGAAAAATACCAAAAAATCCTGAAAAATTTATTGAGGAACAATGTAAGAATGTCCACTCTCACCACTTCCCTTCAACACAGCACTAGAAGCCTACCCAGTTCAATATGGCGAGGAAGAGAAACAAAAGGTATTCAGATTGGAAAATAAGAAATAAAATTTCTTCTACTAATAGATAACATGATTGTCTATATAGAAAGTCCATGCAATCTCAAAAAATGGTCCTAGAGCTAACAAGTGAGTTTACCGAAGTTGTAGGATGCAGGTCAACAGGCAAAAATTATTTTTACTTTTAAATTAACAATGAATAATTAGAAAACAAAAATAAAAACAGTACCATTACAATCACTCAAAAAATGAAATTCTTAGTTATAAACTTTTTAAAATAAAGAATCTATATCCTGATAGCTACAAAATGCTGATGAAAGAAATCAAAGAACACCAAAATAAAAGAGATATACTATGTTGTGTTCATAACTGGGAAATATAATATTGTTAAAATGTCAATTCTCCCCAAACTGATCTGGAGGTTAAAACAACTTCAATAAAAATCCCAGTAGGAGTTTTTGTAGACACAAATTAGTTGGTTTTAAAATTTATGTGGAAAGGCAAATGAGTTAAAATAGCCAAAACAATTCTGCAAAAGAACAAAGAGAATTCATATTATGAACTTTCAAGATTACTACAAAACTACAGTAATCAAGAAAATATGGCATTGGCAAAGTGATAGACAAGATCAGCGTAACAGAATAGAGAGTCCAGAGATCAACCCATGCATTATGGCTGATTAATTTTTGACATAAATGCAATAATAATTCAATGGCAAAAGGATAGTCTTTTTAAACAAATAGTGTTGGAACATATGCAAAAAAAGAAGCTTAACCTAAACATCACACCTTATACAAAAATTAACTCCAAATCCAAAATGAATCATAAATCTAATTGTAAAATATAAAAGTATAAAATTCTTAGAAGAAAACACTGGAGAAAATCTCTGTGACCTAGAGTTAGGCAAAGAGTTTTTAGACATAATTTTAAAGCACAACTCATAAAAGAAACAATTGGTAAGTGGGACTTTATCAAAAATAAAGATTTTTGCTGTGTGAAGATACTATCAGAAAAATGAAAGACAAACTACAGATTGGGAGAAAATATTTGTAAACCACATATCCAAAGAAGGAACATGTATCCAGGTTATATTTATTAAAAAAAAAAAAAAAGAAGAAGAAAGAAAGAAAGAAAAGAAAACTCTCAGAACTCAACAGAAAGGAAACAAGAACAAAGTCAGGGTAAAGACTGTAACAGACACTTCACCAAAGAATATATAAGAATGACAAATAAGCATAAGAAGAGATACTTGACCTCAGTGGCCATTAAGGAAATAATTAAATCTCAATGTGATAAAACTGCACACCTATTAGAAAACTGCTAAAAACAAAAACAAAACTGATACTACCAAGTGCTGGCAAGGATGCAGCATACCCAGAACTCTCACATGTAACTAGTGAGAATACAAAATGGTAATGCTGTTCTATGAAACAATTTGGCAGTTTCTTATATGTTAAATTTACATTTACCATATGACCCAGTAATTTCACTCCTAGGTACTTATCCTAGAAAAATAAAAATGTATATTAATATAGAAGCCTGGACATCAGTGTTTATAGTAGCTCTATTCCTAACCACTCAAAAATGAAAATAAGCCAAATGTCCTTCAACAGGTGAATGAGTAAACTGTAGTATTATACGTACAATGAAATACTACTCAGCAACAAAAAACACACTATTGATACACAAGACAAAACAGATGAATCTCAAATGAACAGTACTGATGAAAAAAAGCCAGTCTCAAAAGGTAATATACTGGATGGTACCATTTACATAATATTTAAGAAAAGCAAA
The DNA here is from genome assembly GCF_036321535.1 of Camelus dromedarius. Lineage (NCBI taxonomy): Eukaryota > Metazoa > Chordata > Mammalia > Artiodactyla > Camelidae > Camelus > Camelus dromedarius. The sequence goes on from NC_087450.1 coordinate 28,771,381, forward strand.
AATATAGCAACAGAACACAGATCAGTGGTAACCAGGGCTCAAACGTGTGTGCGTGTTGGGGGAAGAGGGAGTCAGTGTGACTTCATAGTGGCAGCCCAGGGAGTTTTATGGTTATGGAACTGTTCTGTATCCTGACTGTGGTGGTGAGGAGTACATGAATCTATCCATGTGTTAAAACTTACAGGGGGAGGGTATAGTAGATCGCCTGCTTAGCATGAATGAGGTCCTGGGTTCAATCCCCATTTTTCCTTCCTCTTAGCCAAGGCTAAGCCCCTTTCCAGTGGTCAGCATCCCCACTAGCTAGAATCTGTGTGCTCTGCACAGTTCAGAATTGGGAAAGTCTGGTGGAGACTATGTGGATCTGCATCCCACCAGTGGTGACCCAGCTCTTTACCACCATGTTTCAGTCTTAAGTTAGTGCAAAGATCCTGTTTAATAGGAACACTTATTTCTTAAATCAATGGGTGTTTTCAACATAGGAAACGCCAAGAGTCAAGACAGAGATTTCATTCCTAGAGTAAAATGGAATATACCCCTTGTTCAGGAAATTGGAGACACAACCCTCTGTGTCAAATGCAAGGTATCAATACCATTACATCATTGTTGCAAATCTGTTACTTGTCACATGCAGTTACTCTAGAAATTTCCATTCATAGATTTCAGTATTTTTTAATAAAGAGCACTTGTGTTTCTCTGACCATTGCTATGTATTTCTACCATTTTAGTATCACAGACAAATAATGTTTTGCTTCCATTATGAGTGAACTATTTATTGAGGATCTGCTCTGTGCTAGCAGTTACTATCTAGAGAACAATAATGTGTGCTTAATATTTATTTTATGTTCTTCTGATGTGAAGCAGAGGTATTTATCTTGATTTCTGGTAAAATCTCTGGTCCATATTCAAAAGAAACAATGCTAAATAATGCTTTCTTCTTATCCTCACAGAGGAAATTAAATTTTTCAGGGGATCTTTTTCTCTATCAAAATATATGTTGCTCTTAAGAACTAGGTATAGATGTTATCAGGTTATTGCCTTAAAGAGTAAATAAATCATTCTTCAACAAACAACATATTTATTATCTTAGGAGTGAATTTGGATCTAGGGTTGCTTTCTGAGCACCATCTTGTTCACTTTTCTCTGAAGCTATTTTAAATAGTTTTATGCATTTGTTCTTGTCTCTAACAGAGTTCATTTCAACATTCGACATTTGCATTTTACACAGTCAGTAAAAGATAATTATTCAATGCATATGCTTTCTGATTAAATGTGTGAACGTCCTAAATAGAAAACGGAAATTAGTTTTAAGTGCATTATGAAAGACTTAAATTTATCTTTGGTTCATGGAACAGTGATGAGCTTTTCTTGTGGTGTTCTCGTGGTTTCATTCTCTGTGATCGTCACAGTTGGGTGGAACCCATAGACTCCAGAAGGGAGTTTATCCCTAGTTAATCCTCCTATAGCTGAGCAGAAGTCACCCCAAATTGACCTTTATGTGACAGTCGCCTTTCATTATTGCATCTTGAGCTAAATGTTGTCAATAAAAATCACAGTTAAACCAGGTTGACATTTAACCAAGGGGACCGAAAGAACTGCTTTAGAGGCATAATACGTTTGCCATTTCATCAGATGCTGTCTGAGACCCTGGTGAGTCATTAAAGTGGAGTTCCGTTTATTCATTCTGACAGAGTAAGGGCAGCCCTGAATTCTATTCAGACCAAAATCGAAAATATAGAGTCAAAAAATAATAATAATTCTGAATTAATTTAATAAGACTGGACCCTCAGAAGAATTTCTGGTAAAACTTCTCCTTTCGCTTTCTTGAGGCATCTTTGCGTTTTCCCTAAATTCCCAGCACAGCCTCAAATGACCGCTGTTCCCGCTTTGAATTAATTTACCTGGTACTGCTTGTTAAAGAAACATCTAAGTTCCAGATCTGTTTTGCTCTCATTCATCCCACTTGCCCTCATTAAATCCTTACCAGCCCTGGATCCCACTCTCTTCTCCCCCTCTGTGTATGTACATACATATATATATATATATATACACACATACTGAATTCATACAAAACTATTGTGAGCATGGGCTCTGGGGACCAGACTTGAGTTTGAAAATCAGATCTGCTACTGCATTCTTGATCAAGTTACTAAACCACTCTCAACTCAATGCTCTCATCTATAAATGGACACAAGTACAGTTACTTACTTGGTAAGGTGGTTTTGAGGATTATGTTAGATAATGCTAAGTGAAATATTTAGCATAGAGCTTGACTAAAACGCACTAAAAATGCACTAAAAACGACCATTGTAATCATCAGCATACACTCTGTACTGTAATTATTACATTACATATATCTCACAATAGAATTAAAATTGGTAGAGCAAGAAATGTATCTTGCTTACCATTGGTTTTCCCAGAACCTTAGATAATGTGTCTCACGTCGTAGTTAATCAGTAAGTACTTTGTATATGAATAACTGTACATGGTAACTCTCTCCCCTCTCTCTCTCTCCCACCCACTCCTTCCCTGCCTCCCTCCTTGCTCCATCAATCTACCTACCTATCTATGCATAGGTATGCATGTAATTTTTAAAGAAATGTTTCTTCTTTGTAGCTGTTAATTTATACATGACTGACTCTCCTTTCATCCCAAGTAATTGCCCCATGACGGTGCCTGCTTTTTTTCAAATCATTTCTCATTCCTTATTTCCCTGGCTAGAAAATAACTTGTTAGGAAAAACACTGTCTTTTTTTTTTTTTTTTACCACTATGTCATCAGGGCCTAGAACAGTGTTAGACATATAAATAGGAACACAATAAATACTTGTCAAATAACAAATGGACATTCTCTGACTCTGACTTTTAATATCTGCTTCTGGTCCTCTACCTTGGCCTCCCCTTTCTGGCTTGACTGTCTCACTTCCATTCAATGCCCTCCCTCTTTCTGTAAAATACACAACTCTCACTCATAGCACCATAGACCTTCTGAGCTAGAGTTCTCTCCACCCTGATCCAGACCCAGCCCAAAACTTAACCTCCATCCACTGAAGAAGGGGGTCTCCAGGGAAACGTGCACATATCCTATGTCTTTGTGTTGTTATTCCAATGAATCATGGTAATGTGTTAATTTAGGGTTTCCCACCCTTCCCAGATGAAAGGAACTGCTTTATGCCTCAACCATGCACTGAGGGGAGTTAGATTAGGGATAGGAGCAGCTTTGTAGAAACCTTCCCCATCATGCCAACTCCCTGACTACTCATCAGGGCAGCTTGCTGCTGACTCTGCACTGTCCTTCTAAAGCAGGTATTCTCCATCTTCACTACTTATAAGAAATACCTGGAGAGCTTTAAAAATAAGGACGCCTGATGGCAACCCCCCCAAGGGTGGGGCTCAGCCATTTACAGATGTAAACAACAACAAATACCCAGCCTCAAGTGATTCTAATATACACCCAAGGTTGAGAATCACTGGGTTCTAAAAAGTCCAAGCCCATTCAGACTAGCTTTCCAAGTACCAAAAATCCCAAACACAAAGTCCTAAGGCATAAGACAGAAGAATGGACCAGCAAGGAATCTGACCAAGTAACCTCTGCTGTGTCAGTCGTGACTTAACTGTAGCCAACTGCAATGATGTGGAATGTAGCCCAGTGTTGCTAGATCTTCTGAATCTTCCAGAGAAGCCACAAACCTGCAATTTTGGATGAACTTTCATAATCTGAAGTGCTGGCAACCAATTCAAATTTCTTTAAAATATCGTGTGGGCTGAACAAAACGTCTTGAGCTGGATTCCATTCATAGGCCAATAATTTGCCGTTTTTACTTTATACCAACTGCTCTCCCATGTCCTAAGAAGCCCTTTCTATATTCTTCACCAAGTCTGTATTAAATTCCTAGAAAGCTAGACTCCTTTTTCATCATTCACGTACGTTCTTGGTATTGTTTTGAACAAAACTGGTTAGTGTGGTTGGACTAATTTTAAAGGGCAAAAAATATTCTGGGATTTAGAGTCTGAGAAGCTCAAATGCCTAAAACTTAGAGCTACTGCCATTAGAAACATTATCCCCCACCTGCTAATATGCATTAATACCTGAAATAGGCAAAGCGCTGAGGAGATGAGGCCTTATACAAACCAGTGGTATGGCTCCTACTCTATGAAACCATTCCATTTACGTAGGGAGATTGGATATATACCCATGGGATTTTAGTACAGATACAGCACAAGCCATGTGTTACTGGTGAGGTCCTGGCTAGTTTGAGTTTTTACGCAGGAAGTAGTAGAGCATTTTTCTGGAAAGGAAGTAGAGGTAGACTGTGGAGTGGCTCAGATGGATGACAAATGAGTTAAGATCCCAGAGGTACTGGTGAGCAATTGAAGGGGCTTTGTGTGTTTTTAATCTTTGCTGGCTTTTTTCTTTTGTTTTGTCTTGCTTTTGAGTAGGAGAGCGTCAAGGCAGGCAGTGTTAGGAGGAACGGACTGGTCTTAGATGATACAGACTGGATAAGAGAGACCAGAAAAGGAAAACCTGGAAGAAGGTCACAGCCAAGGCTGCGGACTTGAGGGGATGAGGGTCTGGCCTCGGTGGTGAGAGAGGGGCGGGAAGGAAAGGGCAGGCTTAAGTAGTTTTAACCTTGATGAGAAAGAAGGACTACTATTATTCAGTAATCCCCTGGGATGGGCTTCATTCTGTGTTGAGCACACAACATAAAGTTATTTCTTTTGCTTTGAACAGAATATGACTAAAATGGGAGAGCAGTTGAAGAGGATCCCAGTATATAACCACACTGTAAAATTCATCTTATAGGGCCTTAGGGAGTATCTGGCCCAGCCCCCTCACTTCTGACTGGACTGGACTCTTCTCAGTCATTTGCATACCTTGTAGCAGGGCCAGAATAGAACCCAGGTTTCTAATTTCTTTACCCTAGTGATCTTTCCTTTTACCATGTTGCTTCTTCCCCCTGAGCTTACATATAAATGAGTTATAAATCATCATCGGATTCAGGAAAGAAGACAAATGTGAACAGGTGATAAAATGAAAGTGAACAAGTGATAAAACGTGATGTAGAGAGTAATTCCATAGCCACTCAATACAAACAATGGGGCTGGGGAGGAGTCAGGAAGAGGAGCCACCACCTTGATGTAAAGGTTGTGCAGAGGAGGAGATAAAGTCAGCAGTGATATACAGTTAGCGGTAGTGCCTCCGTCCCTTTTATCAGCCCAGCACAGATGTTGAGATAAGGGCACATAAATGGAAATAAAAAGGAAAGTAGATTCAAAACAGCTATTAGAAATCTCTGTTCACTGGAAGATGATAAAAGTGAAGAATCACCACTGCAGGAAGGTTGTTGAGAAATCGTGGAGACTCAGGGGACAGCGAGGTGTCATCGGAGCTGGGCTTGGAGTGGTGCCTGCCTCATGAGTTTCCATCCTACAACCACAAACTTTCTCTCCTAAAGAAAACATCATGGCCTCATGAGTTGACACAATGGCATGTGGCAGTGTCTACATGGGACAGATTATCTGGAAGTTTAACTGAATAGAAAGTCAATGGAAACTGCACATCTGGACTAGTGGGGTTCCCCCTCCTTCAGCCAGCTGTTTTGGTATTATGAAGACAATCCCTGTGGCTGGGGCTCTGACTTGCAAATGTTTCTTCTATGTTAAACTGTGCCAAAAGGAAAAGCCAGATTACCCTCTCTGTCCTAAACTGCTCGTCAACAGCCCACATAATGAGAGCTAAATAACAGAGGAGGAAATAGGAGTAAGAATGCTTTTCGTGTCTTTCCATTCTTTCTCTCATTTAAATTCATGATACTTTTTCTCTCATGGATAAGGCACTACAAAGAATGACTGGTGAAGGTTTTCACCAACTCAGGAATCATAACGCATTGATCAAGATGGATTCAGTAAGGTACAACCAGAAGGACTTACTTCTCTACTATCTCTGCCAGGCAAACCAACTCCGCTGACTCATCTGCCCCCATACCAGATGAAATTCTGGGCAGATGCCACAGCTGTTTCAATCTCATCAATGTCATGAAAGTCCAGTGTCAACTATTATTAGCTCTCTACTCTTTCGCCCTATTTAAAACCTCCCTATTCCACTGCTTGGACCTACTTCAGACTCAAACCTGTAACGGTAAGGAAGGGGGAGTTTCTTCTCTCTCCTTTATTTCACCTCCTCCCACACTTGTTTCCAGCCTTGCCTGGATGGGGCCTGGGAGGCAGAGAGACTGGAGGGAAAGAACTGGTTCCAACGAGGATGGTGCAGTGGCCAACAGGCTTTGGGCCCCTCTGGGTGTAGCTGACATTCAAATGCTAATTCTTAAGACCTCCATCTACTGTTCCTGGAGAGCAGTGCCTCCTCCAACTGGCTTCCAGCAGTCCATTCCATACAAGCCTTCTTTTGTGGTCTGTTCACGATGTAGGCAAGTCCATTTCTTCAGGATAAGACTCCAGCTCCCTTCTGCTGGGTACAGGTCTGGCTTCTGGGAAATCCACATCTTTGTGGATCCCTCTCCCTCTCCCTCTCCCTCCCTCTCTCTCTCCCTCTCTCCCTCTCCCTCTCCCTCTCTCTCTCTCTCTCTCTGTCGTGCGTGCGCGCGCGCGCAAAGTAACTGGCCACTTCCTGCCTTTAGAGGTCAGACTTGAGTCATTCTCTGCATCTCCCAGATTTGTAGGAAATGCAGGACATCCTCTTTATTTAGTTCTCCTAATACCTCCTGCATCTGGCTTAATGTGAAGGACAGTGCCTCCTCCACACCACAGAAGAAGAATACAAGGAACACTGACACCTCCGCTGCAAGAAATTCTCTCGTGAGACTTTGCAACCCCAGTGAATCCTTGGCATTTTAACACAGCCTGAATGTGGATGAAGGGCTAATACCAGCTGAACCAATTTCTCTGTGATTTACAGAGCATCTCACATCTTGGCAGTTAAGACTTATGCCAAAATGTGGAGAAATTTTTTAAAAACTTAAAGTTATATAAGGAAGCCACCTCTTCCTACCTTCCCACCTCTTGCTTCCTGCTATTCCCTGCCCTGCTGGCTTCAGGACCCATGTGTAACGACGTGAGAATACAACCAATTAAATGCCCAAATGATTCTGACGGCAGGATAGTCATCTCCTGGGTCATGGTAAATAGCCAAAGCAAGTTATTTAAACTCTTTTTCTGGATGACTTCCTCATTTAGTTCAATCCACCTCCTTGGATAGCTTTCCTAAACATTACCAGAAAGTTAATCAGGGTAACAGTTTGACCTAAAGAGTGTGAAACATAAAAACTCTTGGCATTTTGAGGTCAGAAAGATGATTGCTTTCTTTTTGTATCTCCTTTGCCAAGCTGTTCTCACTTTAATTTTTTAAACTCGCATGAAAATTCAAAGAACACAGAACCCAGTGTCATTTACACTTAGGCCATCATAAAAAGGCAGCTTCCTCAAAAAGAAGATTGGCTGCTTTCCAGGCTGCCAGAAAGCTTTTTATGGGATCTTTTAAACCATTCTCCTTTAATCCAAAAAGGGAAATTAAATTTGGCCAAGGGTGAATGGACTACCCAAGATATGAATTGCTTCTAACAGAAACAGACTTCAAGGGAATCCTAAAGCTTTCCAATTACAGTGGGGAAAAAAAGAAAAATAAATCCCACCCACCCCATTTATCAGGGAAGAGATATCAAGTAACTTGCAATATAGTGAAGAAAATTTTGTTTTCAGAGCCATTTTGACGAATTGTGCATCCTTACAGAAATCTTTCAGGCAATCGATGCCCCTTTACAGAGTGAGGTCAAGTTACCATCTGACAGGAAGGGTAAGAAGATACTTCTAAACAGCTCTCTCTGTTTAAAAATAAACAGATAAATAAATGACACTTGGGATATGGTCTGGTGAAAATTTCAATCTTGAAAAACTAATTATGAAATATATCAAGTATGAAGCATAGAGAATGATAATAATGAACAATCATAGACCACTCAGCTTTGCGAAATCTAAACATTTAGTCAAAATTGTTCAGATCTTTTAAAAAAATGTTAAATATATTAGATATAGTTGTGTTCCACTCCTTTTCTTCTTGTCACAGAGATAAACACTATGTTGGTTTTGGTGTTGTCATTCTTAGAATTTTCCTCTTGATAAATATGTAAATCTCTACACTTGTTTTGCAATATAGGTTTAATTATCATTTGAGTGGAGTGAGGCCAGGAGATTAGGAGACAAGTGCCATTGAAAAGATAGTTTATTCTTTTATAGATATGCAGTATCTTGTAATAACCTGTAATGCAAAAGAATCTGAAAAAGAGTATACATATGTACGTAAAATTGAATCACTTTGCTGTACACCTGAAACTAACACAACGTTTTAAATCAACTATGCTTCAATTTAAAAATTATTTAATAATTAAAAAAAAAAGAAAAGACAGTTTGTTATACTCACTAAAGCAAAGACTCTGCAGGTGCAGGAGCTCCCCTGGGGTGATTAGGGCATAGGAACAGTGACCCAGAGTCTAAGGGCCCTTTAAATGAGGTTGTTGGGGGTATGGAGACTTGGATTGGTTGATCTGCTTACGAAAGGCACACTCACAGGCCAGGCATTTGCAATTTCTAGGAATTCTCTACTCCTGTGAGGAGTAGACTCTCCAGAGTCAGCAAACCCCCAAGATGTCAAAACATCAAAAATACAGAATAAAAAGGCACAATTCATACAAAACAACATGCCGTTTTATTTTGCATGCTGTTAACCTTTAGGAAAATCATGTAATACTGTACATTACTGTACATATAATTCACTAACTTGTTGTTGTTGTTGTTGCTCAATATTACGATTCAGGGATTTCTCCAGATTGTAGTATGCAGCTCTAGTCAGTTCATTCCTTTTCACCACTTTATAATTTGGCATTGTGTCTTATATCATTATAAAGTATATCAATAATCAGTGACTTATACAGTGTAAGAAATTAATAAAAAAAAGACTTAGAGTGAAAAGGAATATGAAAATGAATATATGTACATCCATGTATGACTGAAAAATTGTGCTGTACGCTAGAAACTGACACAACATTGTAAACTGACTATAACTCAATAAAAAAAAAGATTTATGGAGAATCAAATACTTAATTGAAACATCAAAAACAAAAACAATGCAAGACCCATCTAAGACAAAGTAGTTTTTCTGTTACTGTTTGTTTTGATACCTGTATATGGAAATTGACTAGCTGTTTAATATGCATATGGAAGAGCAAATTTTGAAGACTTGCCAGAACAGTTTTGAAGAAGGAAAAGATTGGGAGAAGTGGCATGCCTGGCAATATGATTTTTATAAAGCTATAGTGATTAAAATGCTGTAGTATTGACAAGGATTAAAAAATAGATCAATGGAATAGAATTAAGAGTACAGAAATAGAGCTTTAAACAAAAGAAAATGACAAATGACAGAGTAGCATTAAAAATCTATGGAGGAAGAGCTGGGTTAATCAATAAGGGATGCTGAAACTATTGATTATCTTTGTCGGAAAAAAAACCATTTTTCCTTATTACCATATTAAAATCTCAATTCTAGGCTTATTAAAGATCTAAATGGGAAAAATCAACACTTTAAAACTTTTAAACAAAATATAAGAATCTATTCAGAAGACTTTCTTTAAAAGGGACACAGAAGCTGCACACCAAAATTGAAAAGCTAATGGATTTGAGTATAGTAAACTTAAAATTTCCCTAAAGCAGGGAGAAAATGCAAATGGCCAGTAAACATATGAAATATCAGTGGCCACTGATTATTGATATACTTTATAATGATATAAGAATGCAAATTATTTGTGTGCACTAATTATATAGCCAGCTACCCTACTAGACCTTCTGATTAGTTCTACTACTGACCTCTTAGAGTTTCTTTGCTTGTGTAGACAATTGTGTTATCTACAGATAATGATAGTTTTTCATCAATAATCTTGATACATCCTTGAATGTGAATGATACTAAGTGGAAGATGTAATAGCCAACATCCTTGCTTCATACCTAATTTTAAATGGAATGTGTCTAATATTTCACCACTGAGTGTGACATTTATTGTAGTGGTTGATAGATTTTACCCCTTATCGGATTAAAAATATTCCTCCTCTTTCTTGTTTGTCAAAATTTATCATGAATGGGTTTGGGTTTTATCAAATGTATTTTCTATGCCTAGTAATAAAATCATGTGATTTTTCACTTTTAATTTTTTAATGTGGAAATTTTCTTTAATAGAATTATCTAAAATTTAGGAACACTCGTATTCTAGGACAAACCCCAAAGATAGTATTATTTGTTTAAACTCTACTGGATACACATTGTCACTGTATCATTTCAGACTTTTCCATTTACATTAATAAGTGAGATTAGTCTAAATCCTTTCATTCTTTTATTGTCCCTGTCTAGTTTTATTACTGATGTTAAACTAGTCACATAAAATGGGTTCAAGAGCATTCCATCTTTTGCTAGTCTCTGAAATAGTCTGTAAAAGATGGAGATTTTTCCAGCACTTTAAAGGAGTAGAATTTACTTTCAAAATCACATGATGTTGACATGGCTTTTCAGTGAATAAGTTTTATTACCAACCTAATTTGTTGATGGTTATAGATCTATTCAGTTTTCTGTATCTTCATGTGTCAGATTTATTAAGCATATATTTCTAGGAAAATTATCCATATTGTCTGATTTTTTTTAAATCTAATGTTAAAAAATTGTTCTTAGGGCTCTCTAATTTTAAACATTTTTCATTTTTCTCACTCTTTTATTGGTTCTTTTTTTCTTGATTGATATGGGCAGATTTCTTTTTATTCTATTAATCTCTCCAAAGAGTTTACTTTTGATTTTATTAATCCTCTTTAATGTTATCTTTAAGTATTCCTATTCTGATCTTTATTATTTTCTCCCCATTCACTCTAGGTTTCGTCTCTCAAGGCAAACTTAAATTCTGCAATGTGTTTTAAAGTTAATCTGTTAGACTTTCATTTGCTTTATTTCTAAAATAAAAAATTTAAACTTAAACTCAATATATCAAGTTGTAATGTCTAGCTGAGTGTTTATCTCCTCAAAACATGTCTATCAGCCCCTCATTTGATCAATATTTTAAATTAAACTGCTTTTGAGCTTGCATTTTAAGTTCTAGCCAGAAATAGAATAAATATTTATGGTTATTTATAAATATAGTTATTTATAAATAACTTTATTCCCATAACTGTAGTTCTTTCATTAGTTCCTGTGTTAGCTCATTAATTTTCCATCTTTTTTGTCTCCTTTTCTGGTATAATAATTTAAAGCTATAAATTTCTCTGTAAGTAGTAGTTGAGCTGTATCCCTTAAGTTTCATATATTATATTCTCATTATGGTTCAATTCCAAATAATTTCCAATTATTATTGTTATTTCTCATTTGGCCTATGTATGATTTAAAAGAAAATTTCATTCATTTGATTTGGCTTGGTTTGGTTTTGGCTTTCCAAATGTGTGTGTACATGTATTGTCAGGGGGTCATCTCTTATTTCTAATTTCTAAGTAACGGCAATGCATCATTATCAAAGAAAATGATTTGTTTGATACCAATTTGCTTTACCTAGTGATCCACTTTTTGGTCAGTATTTTTTTTAGTGTTCCTTATGAAGCAGGTGAGCTTTCCAACCATTATGAAAATCCCACCTATTCAACAAGAAACACTGATTTCTTTGTTCACTATTCCTTCTTGTTTTTTGTGCCTTCCTACTGAATTAAATGATCTTATTTCCTAAGGGGATTCTTTTGCTAAAACTCTGTTAATGGCTAATTAAATTTGTCTAAAAGTGTTTTTATTTTTATCCTCACATTTGAATGATTATTTCTGGGCATAGGATTCCAAACTGGCAGTTATTTTCTCTAATAATTTTGAAGTTATTTTGACAAAGTTTTCTAATTATTCCTTTCTTTGAAGATAATATGTATTTTTCTCTCTGTTTGCATTTAAAATATTTTATTTGGGCTCTACAGTTTTAATTCACAGGTATCTGGCAGTAGATTTGTTTCACTGAGACTTGCTGAGATTTCTGAATCTAAGGATTTATGTCTTTGATAAATTATGGAAATTCTCCAAATGTTATTTCATTGAAAATTTCCTGTCCTCCATTTTCTGTTTCTTTCTAGAATGCATATGTGATAGATAGGTTGAAAAGCAGTTAGGTAGGTAAGTAGGTAGATGGATAGACAGATGACATACAGAAATAGATCTCTGCATTCCATTTTCCATGTTTCTTCTCATGAACCAGTTTGGCATCAAAATTCAAATCCCTTGTCTACCAAGTCTAGACACCCCTCTCCTTACTTCTTCCCCACCCCTCCACCCCCAGGATACACCAACTTCAATTTATCTCTTAGAATTCTGTTTGCATTCACTGCTCAAGGTTCCATCTGGTATTCAGTTGTTTTACTTTGGGCCCCTAGGGATTTCTCATAATTTCTTACAAGCTCAGCTGGGAAATTAAAACAATATTGATTATGTTTTATAGACACTTCTGGGTGATCATTAATAGAAATATCTTCAGGTTGTTTAGTTTATAACATTTCAGGAAGTGGAAGTCAAGACTCAATTTTCAAAAGAGATTTAATTATATTAATTAGTTTGAAACACTTAATACAGCTACAGAAGTTGAACTTTTTTTTAGAAAATGTGCCCACTACTAGGGTTGAGTTTAAAAAAAATAACTATCTAGCTAACCTGTTATTAAATAGAGTCAATTATCCAAAATTCTACTCTTTGCATGTCTTATTAATATTTACCTTAATATTTCAGCTTCTTTGAAATTTTAGACTAATTGAGTAGTTTAAAGCAATTTTATTTATTTATTTATTTATTTATTTACCAGTTTGGTTTCATCATTCTTCTGCCTTGTGATAAATAGGAACAAAAGGAATGTGTCTATGTTAACTAAGATTAAATGAGTACATTAAGGGAGTATGAACTGACCTTGATTCTTTTCAGATTGGCATTCTAGAAGTTGATACTATTCCAGAACCATTACACTCAATCCTAAATTAAATTTAATAGTTTCATACAGGCTATGCTTGTAGTATGATTGGATAGTTTTTAGAACCAGGCTGAAATTCACCCACTCCTTCCAATCTTCATCATATATTTATGTACTTTGGGATCTTTCACATTTCAATCCTTGTATAATATTCATAGTTATTACACCAACTGTATCTCACATCTGTCTCTTGGTGATTTCAAAGCTTCTGATTTTACATTCTCATCTATATAAACTCCTCCAGAGCAAGAACAGCACACTGGATTCTCTCTCATGATTCCTCACAATCGAGCTGGTGCACATGGTGGCCAAAGGCAAATAAAGTGGAAGAAAAGAACTGTTTTCCTGAACAATAACTCTACCTGAAAGAGGAATTTCACTAATACAAATAAATAATAGAAGACTGAAGTAATGAAGGTTTTTGAAACTATCCAAGTCCACTGTATTGAATTCCTACTGACAGACTGCCTTGTGGAAGGAAGGATTACAGTGGAAGAAAACTAAACCTCAATTAATTACAAAGCAAGAGAAAGTGAGAGGGAGGAAAGCCAGAGGAAGACATAGTGAAACACTATCCCTGTTGTAGAGATTCCCAAAGGGTCACTTGTAATTCTGCCCTCAAGCCTAGAACTCTGAGACTGTTCGATAGCCATCCATTCAGTTATTCAAGAAATATTTTTCTGAATGCTTGTCATGCACCAGCCACTGTTCGAGACACTTGGTATATAGCAGTAGACGTGTCACACAAACATTCCTGACCTCACAGAGCTTGCATTCTAGTTGTGGGTAAAAGGTAAATAAATATACAAATATACAAATAAATAAATAAATAGAAGATACAACTTGTCAAAAGCACTATGAAGCAAGGGGGCTAGGGGCTAAGTTGGGGAAATTGTCATTTTTAAATAGGGGGGTTAGGAAAAGCCTCACTGAGAAAGTGACATTTGAGCAAACAGTTGGCTGAAGGAGCAAGCCAGAAGGACATCTGAGAGAGGAATGTTCCAGGCAGAGAGAATTACAAATGCAGAAGTATTAGGCAAGAAAGAACCTGGCGTGTACAAAGAACAGCAGGAGAATACTGTGAAAAGAATGGGATAAACAAAGGAGAGAGTTGTCAAAATAGAGGTTAGAGGGTCTATGAGAAGGGAGAGTGGGAAGGTCCTACAGGATCCTGCAGGCTATTACATACAATTTGGGTTTTTTCCTGATGAAGATGAGGAGCCACTGGAAGGAATTTTGAGGCAGATGTGAGACAAATACTTCAAGGAGAAGAAAATGGCAAAGGTGAAGTTAGCTGAGGTTAAGACTTTTCTTAGCTGGGAGAAATTAAGGCATATTTGTATAGTGATGGGCAGGATCCAATAAAAAGGAAAAATAGGTGAATGGAATGTATGAAAAAAAGAGGAAAATTGCTGTAATGGCCACCTTCACTAGAAGAGAGAAAAGAGGTATGGTGTGGATTGGAGGGGCTGTTTTTAGTCAGGACCCTGGACAGTTCACCCGCTCTACCAGGAGGGAAGGCAGGGTGTGTAAGCCCTGGTGCAGGTGGGTGGATGGTTGGGAGCCATGTGAGAGTATGAGGAAGTTCTCTTCTACTGATTTCATTATCTCTGAAGTAAGAAGCAAGGTCAGCTAAGCTGGGCAATAGGGAAGTGATATTGGGGGTTGGAGTAGAGAAAGAGAAGAGGGCTCACACAGGGCTATAGACACAACATGGAGTAGCAGCGGCAAGAGGGTTCATATTCCAGCTTTGCTACGTATTAGCCATGTAACCCTGGGCAAGTTTTTTCACCTCTCTAAACCTCAATTTCCTCTTATGCAAAATGAGGGTAACAATAGTGCCAGCATCACTGCTTTGCAGTACGGGTGAAAAGAGATCGTTTAGAAGCAATTGTAATCAGTACTCAATGACAAGCACTTAGTATATGTTGGCTGTTAGCAGAAACTATACATTAGGCACTCAATGACTTATCAATAAATGGACTGTGATATTTTATGTCCATTCTCTTTTCAGGAGGTTTGTTCTGACCAAGCTTCGAGTCATCCCAAAAGGAGCATTTTCTGGATTTGGGGACCTGGAGAAAATGTATGTACCTGAGTGTGTGAATGTTTCACATGGGCTATGGGCACCAACCTCAGATCACGTGTAGCACGATGCTCTATACTTAGAAACCAGACTGACGTACCAAGCAAACATTTTGCACCTAGTCCCATTTCATTTCCTTACCACAGTTCCTAAACAGTAGGGTGGACTCACTCAGTGTGTGGCCACTGAAATGAGCATAAGGTCAATCCAAGCAATTCTCACTTTTTTTTGTATGAGGTATTTCTCCCAAAGTACCTGTGAGTGGAATTTTTATAAACCAAAGCCTGTTTTCTCTGCTGACATTCATTCTTTTTAAGGGACACTCTCTATTATTTCTTTGATTAATATTTAATTGACAGCAGGGACTAACATTTGTGCTTTAGAGGTTTCTAGATTTCTTGTTCCTAAGCCATGCTGACAAGTGGTAATTGATACATAAACATTTGAAAGTACTGGGAAAGTTTACAACACTGAGGGGAAATGCCTTTGAAAAGAGACTTCGTTAATGTAAACAACCACTTTTTATTGGGCTAGTTTAATGTAGGGGTTTCCCCAAATAGGCTTTTGGCGAAGTGGGGCATGGTAAGAAAAAACAGTAAATTCTTCCATGCTTACCGTAACCCCCCCACCCCCATCACCTTTAAAGGTACATGATCCCATCTCCCAGGCTTTTAGGGATGGGAAAATGTGTTTTTCGCCACAGTAGCAGCCAGAATTCAGGACTTAAATGCCACTAAATACAGCTACAGATTGATGGATTACACAGATGGGAACTTTATTTTCATTGTAAGAATAAAAAAAAACCCCAGGTTATATATGTTTCTTCTTCTGTAAGCCATTCAAGTTATTCCTCTTGGTTCTCTCAACCCCATTTCTAAAAAGAATTCTCGCCCAGATCTGAGGAAGCAAGAAAGAAATCCATTAATGAAAAAAACACAAAGCAGAGAGTAGCAATGTGTTTCAGCAGTTAAGCCACCTGCTAGGAGGAGGTTGGTCAGAATCTTGGCTCTAAGTGTTAGTTTTAATATAAACTTACTGTGTAACCTTGATTAAATCACATTATCTCTCAGGGTCTTGGTTTTATCATCTGCGTATTAAGGGAGGAGTTTTTAAAGGGGGAGATGGCTTATGTGATGTCTAGTTTCTATGTGCAAGCACCGCCCAGTTGGATGCGAGTCCAGTTTAAGACCTGCAGCCTTCAGGGTTTACCCTCCTGAAGACATTCAACACTCATGGGAATTGGGAGATGGGGCACTCATCTGAGAGCTCACCAAGGAAAACAGGGAGGGAACAGATTTGGAGAGCTTTTGGCTCAAGGTGTATTCCTGGATAGATTAGCTATTGCCCTGCCTGGAATTAACAAGGACTAGGTGACTATTGGTTATGTCTCATCACCACCCTCAACAGGTCTATAATTGCAAAGAAATTAATCTAAAGACAGGAATATCAGACATCACAAGTAATCCACCACTCAGTCTAGCAAATGTGACTGATCCCTCATTGCGTGCTCAGCCTCCCATGAGACAGATCTTTCTGTAGTGATATAAATGGTTGATCTGAGCCGACATAGCAATAATCCCAGACACAGAGCAGCTGGTGCAGAAACTCAACTTCCTCAGACACACCTCTCTTCTTCCTTTACGTTCTTCCTCCAGTTTTTAATCAGTTTCTTGAACTTAATAAAGATTGGCTTTCTCTTCAATATCCCCCTCTCCACCAATCACAAAGGCCCTTTCCCTCCTTCTGCACATGTGGCCTAGGTTCGCCTCTCCTTATTAAAAAGAAGGTGGAAAGCTTTCTGGGAAATCCTGCCTTCTTTCCCTGCTACCTTCCTCTCTCCTCCCCATCACTGCCACTCTTCTGAAAGAGCAGCCTGCATGCACTGACTCCCTCTCCTTTCCCCTCAATCACCCCTCAGCCTGTGCACTTGCTGTCTGACCACAAATTCCCTTACACTATTAGATTATTCTGTCCAAGATCCCAACAATACCAAAACTGCCAGAACTGATGACCTCTATTTTGTCTTTTTAGTACTTAACCTGTAGGTGTCTTTTGATTCCACTGACCATTCATACCATCCTTCTCAGTCCTCTTACCCCTTTTAACTTGAGTGACACCATGCCCCTCGCCTGCCTTCTGAACCTTCCAGACTACTCCATAGCCAGTTCTGTCCATTTTCTTGTTCGTCAGCTGCCCCTCAAAAATTCAGATATGTTCCAGGGCCCCACTTTTGGCCATTTTCTTTCTTTACAGTCACATTCTCAAATCAGTATTTATCGAATAATGTCTTACTACTAGGTTTAGGGCTCCTAAACCTTCATCTGCAACCCCCACCTCTCTTCTGAAGCAATAATTCTTGTTTTGAAAGGGAGAGATTCCTAAAGATCTACACCTAAGTGAACTGCCAGTGCCTCATATTCAATGTATCCAGACAAATTCATTATCTTTATCCTCCAACTTCTCGTCTCCCCATATTGCCCAGTGAGTAACATCACCATCTGTCCAGACTCCCAAGCAAGGAAATTCAGTCTCCCTTGACTCACATACTTCTCTCTCCTTTATGTGCAGGCACTCTTCCAGTCCTATTGACTCTCCCTCAAAAATATCTCCAGAATCCCTTCCTCATCTCGCTCCTGCTGCTATGTGCTTCAAAGTCACTTGTATAACCTACTGCATGAGGCTGCCTTGCCTGTCCCAGCTCCATTCTTCCGCACTCACACTCAGCTTCCAGACCTTCCCTGCTCAAACTCCCTTGCCAAAGAAACTTTAGGAACAGTCATTGCTCTAGGTTTCAGTCATAAGTTCCTGGCCAAGAAATCAAAGTTGTTACCTCCCACTATACGCAGTGCAGGCCACACTTTCTCCAGGTAGGAAAATTTGCCATTTCCCAAGCACTCCCATTACCAGACATTATGTTGCTTATTTAGAACGTCATGGCTGGTTCTTTGGACAATGCCTGACACATAGAGGTACCAAAAAAATCAGTGCAGGTGAATGTATGAATGAACAAGTAAACAAATATACTTTCACACCAGTCTTATGTAGATGCTGTCCTTCTGCCTAAAGTTCCACTTGGTAGCATCCTGTTTGCCCTGCAGGAGCCAAACCAAATGTTTACCCTTAGGCACAGCCTTTCCAGAACTCTCCACACCATAATCCTGTATTTGTAGTAGCAATAGCACATTTAGCAGATTGTATTTGGAATTTACAGGATTTTTTCCAGATCCCTGGATTGTTCTTTAAGAGCAAGGTCAGAATGTAACTTAACTTTGTATTAAATACAACACCAAGTCCTGTTGTTTTTACCTCCTTGCTATACCTCTCTTCTGTCCACTCATCTCCTCCAGCGACCACAACCTTTCCCTGGAAAACTGCACAGTCTTCTACGTATGCTGCCCCACCCACCAGCCTGCTCTTCCCTCACCCCTATCCATTCTCTACACAGCAACCAGGGTGACATTTTCTAAATTCATATCTAATCATGTCACCTTTGACACCTGTTCATACACAGACATACACAAACACACTCTATGCTTTACTGCTGCTCTTAACATAAAAAAGAAACTAGACCTTTCACATTCTCTCCTTTGCTCTACTAACCCTTTTTCAGTTCGTAAAGTGTACCAAGATATTATGCTGCCCACTATAGGCCTTGCTTGACCCAGACTGTTCCTTCTGTCTAAAACTTCCCTTCCACTCTGACCTCTTAATTTCGTCAGTTCCTCCTCATTCTTCAGTTTCCCACACCAGCGTCATGTGCTCAGGAAAGCCCCCCTGACTTCCCCACCTGGGGCAAAACCCCTACTGATACACTGTCATATCACCAGTCTCTGTGTGATGACAGTCATTTTAGCACTTTTAGAGTTATTTATGCAATAATTCAACCAATGTCTAACTCCCCTACTGGACTGTAAGTTCCATGAGCATAAAGACATGATTGCTTTTACCCAGTCTGGTATCCATGGAGTCTCTCACAGAGTCAGATATATACAATAAATATCTGATAAAAACATGAATAAAAATGAACAAATATAATTAGTTGGAGAGAGAAAATATTCAGATATAGAAAATACTAAATCTTATGATTGATAATGATAAATACACAGGAGTTGACATGCATACAAACACTGGCTGCATATCTACTATGATCTAGGCACTTATATAGTTATAGTTGAAAATATAACCCAGGACAAAAATGTATAGGATGATGTGTGAAAAGTAAGTGATACAAACATTGTACTTGTTCGGACTCTTTCTATTGTGAGAGGTAAAAGAAAATAAATCTCAAACAGGCTTAAGAAAAAGAAGGGAATTTAATGGCTCATTTAACTTGATGGTCAGAGAGGGAGAACGGCTTTAGAAACAGCTCTATTCAGATTCAGTGCCCCAAGGACTTGGCCTCTCTCCCTCTCTCAGGTCTCTTCATTCTGTGAGTTTCAACCCTGAGCCCCACCCTGGTGGCAAGAAGGCAGAAGCAGTTCTATCTTCATACAACATCTCAGGTTCTGTTCAGGGGGAAAGAGCTGATCTTTTTTGCTCAATCTCACAAAAATCTTAAGATTTAGTCTGACTAGCTTAGATGACACAACCATCCCTGGACCAACCA
Organism: Camelus dromedarius; assembly: GCF_036321535.1. Taxonomy (NCBI): domain Eukaryota; kingdom Metazoa; phylum Chordata; class Mammalia; order Artiodactyla; family Camelidae; genus Camelus; species Camelus dromedarius. The sequence goes on from NC_087450.1 coordinate 28,791,096, forward strand.
CAGCAGTTAAGGAAATGTGATGTTCAAACTGGCTGTGGCCTGGGTAATGGGCTCCATTCCTGGAGTTGAAAACACCTACCCTAACCACATGACCTGCAGTGGGGGAGGGAGATCCACAAACCAAAACTGAGGCCACTGCTGGGGAAAAAAAGTGGACACTAGATGCCGGCAGTTGGGCAAACAAAGGATGTCTAAAAAGAAAATTAGTCTGTTCTCACCTATAAGAGAAAGGTCTCTGTGGCCAGGGTGGCTGGGGATTTGATGAGTTTGATTCTTCCCCTTTCCTCCTGTTAGAATAATTGAAAGAATCCAGTAACTCCGCCCCAATTCACGCTAACAGTTCATCTCCTTTAGTTAATCCAGCTTAATCCAGTCCCCTCTGCTTCTGTAAGAAGTCAAAAGGGGAAGGAGTCTTTTGGTAGAAGTGCAGCAGGAGCTTCTTCATCAGAAATGAAACAATCACTGTCACACATGAGTTTTAATCAGCATCACTGTCTCAAACCTCCCTACTTGTCCCTGCTACGGGACTGGCTGGGGGGAAAGGAGATCACTATACTCTCTGCAATGTGAAGTGGCTTTGCCAAGTGCACTGTAAACTGTTTACATTGTCTTTAATTACTCTGGAGCCATATGTCAGCTTGGCATAAAGGGTGAAGATTACACTAAATAGGGTGGGGGGAGTAGGTGACAATGTGGTGATTTACGGCAACCAGAAAAATTATGTATGGAAATGAGTGCAATTTAAAAACACATCTACGTGTTATTATAACACTGTAAGGGGAAGAAAACCCAGTGTACAACAAAATCTCTTTGAAAATAGGAGCATGATGAATATGTAAATAAGACCAATTAACATCAGCTGAGATATGGTATATGCAGATGAGACGGCAATGAGCCAAAATATGAAATAGTTCCCAAATCATAAATATGAACCATATAAAATTCATTTGAAATATTCATGATAACATAAGGACAAAAAATATAATCAAGTGATTTATTTGCATATAAAAATGAGAACACTAGTCTGACACTCCAGCCTCCACCCCCAGATCACTGAGGAAAGAAAAGTTAACAGAGGGACTTTAAGAGGAAGAGATTTATTGAATGAAAATTGTTGCAAGCACACTAAAAAAGTTGAGGATCGTCCCAGTTGTCAGTTCTTCAGGCCCACTCAGCACAGATAAAGGGAAAGGAAATAAATCAGGTAATTAAAATCCTAATGGCACCAGTGCTAAAAAAAATTTGAGTTCCCATCTGCTTTGTCTTCCTAAGCACCTCTTTGTTACCTATCTTAGGTCTGTTCCTACCCTGACCTTCTGGGATTCTGAGAGTGAATGGGCAGAAAGTCTTGAGTCCCACCTACTGAAATAAAGCAAGAAGAAAAGGCTGATGATTCTACTGGCTCCTGGTAAAAAAAACAAAAAAACAAAAAAACAAAACTGGAGGCCAGTGTTGGAATGGCTAGACCTCTGAATGGGAAGAAGGGATTTGAATCCCAGGGCATAAAAAAGAAAATGAGGTTCAGTGGTTCTCATCTCAGGCTGTACTTTAGACTCCCCTAGGGAAATTCTCAAATAATCCACAAGCCTGACTGTCACCTACAGGGATTTTCCATTACATTTGCCTAGGGTGGGGCCAAGCACTGATCACTTTTTAAAGCCTTCTTGATGATTCTAATGTATATCCACAGTTGAAAGCCACTGAGATGGATGATACTTGTTTCAATCAAATTCGTAGAAAGAATATTCACAAACATGTATGGTGTGTCTATATGCTGTAGCTGGAGAATAAAGAAAGACGAGATGGTGGGAGATGAGGTCAGAGAAGAAGCTGGGGTAGTGTCACAGAGCACCTTGTAGGCCATGGGGACAAACTTGAGTGTCACAGTGAGTCTGATGGAAATTAAATGGGCTATTTTGATCAACTAAGTGAAATTATCTGACTTGTATTTGTTAAAGTTCACTTGTACACATAGATTTTGATTTGCTGATATTTTGTTGAGAATTTTGAGGTCTATAATTTTAGAGATACTAGTCTACATATTTCTTTTCCTGTAATCGATTTGTTTGGCTTTGTTATGCTGGTGCTATAAAACGAGTTGAGAAATGCTCCCTTATCCTATCTACGCCGAAAGAGTTCCTTACAATAACATTAGTTTTTTTTTCTTCCCTACAAATGGTGGTGCTGAATCAACTTGGTATTCATATGGGAAAAAAATAAATAAATCTCAACCTCATATCATACACAAAATTTGCCTCTAAATGGACCATAGACTTAAATATAAAAGCTAAAACTTTAAAACTTCTAGAAGAAAATATAGGAGAAAATCTTCACAATCTTGGGCTATGCAACAATTTCTTAAATAGGATACAAAAAGCATAAAATACAATTTTACTTTGAAAAAATAAAAAACTCTGCTCTTCAGAAGAACAGCTATCAGGAAAATGAAAAACCGAGTCACAGGTAGGGAGAAAAATATTTCCAAAGGATGCTTCTGAAAAAGGCCTTGTATTAAGAATATTTAAAGAACTCTTATAGGTGAAAAATAAGTAGGTAAATAATCCAGTTGAAAATGGGCAAAAGATCTGAACAGATTCTTCACAAAAGAAGATACACAAATGGGCAATGAGTATATGAAAAGAGAGTCAACATTAGCAGTCATCATGGAAATGCAATTTAAAACCTTAATGAAATACCATTATACACCCACTAGAATGGCTAGAATTAAAGGTTGACGATATAGGTATCAATGAAGCTGCAGAGCAACTGGAACTCTCATGTATCTGTGAGACTGCAAAATAGTACAACACCTTTTTGGAAGCAGTTTGACAGTTTCTTATAAAAAGTATTTATCAAGAGAAATAAAAACATATGTCCACACAAAGACTAGTTCAGGAGTGTTCACAACATTCATAATAGCCCCAAACTGAAAACAACCCAAATACTTATCACCACAAATTGTGTTCTATGCATAACAGAATACTAGTAAGTAATAAAATACTAGTAAGTAATAAAAAGGAATAAAATGCTAATACAACAACATGCATGAGTCTCAAGCACTATACTAAGGCAATGAAGCCAAACACAAAAGAATATACCATACATTACATAATTCTATTTATAGGAAACTGGAAGAAAGAGTATCTAATCAATGGTGACAGGAAGCTCAAGAGTACTTGCTGGGGCTGAGGGTGATGGTGGAGATTGTCTGGGAAGGGGCACAAAGGAACTTTTTAGGCTGGTGGAGATGTTCTCTATCTTGATCGTGATGGTTGTTACAAAATACATGAAATTGTAAAAACTCATCGAACAGTTCAAATGAGTGCATAGTATTATTTGTCAAATTGCACTTCAATGAAGTTGACTTTTTAAAACCAACAATTTTTTCAGCACCTATTTGGGGCCAGGTGTTTTAAATACCACATCTCAGTTAATCTGCACTTTACAGACGGCTAGTGACATTCAGAAAAGGTAAGCGACCAACCAGCACCAGAGAGTTCTTTTGTAGCGAAGCTAGGATTTGAACCCAAAATAATCTGGTCTTTTCAGCTACACAAGGCTTCCTTTTTTGTTGGCATCTACAAATTCCAAAGTCATTCTACTAAAGTGAAAAGTGACAAAGGGGAGGATTAAGGCTGTGAAAGCTTCCTCTGATGTCATTTAAAATTAGAAGAGAGGATTTCTATGCCTAAGCCTTTGAAATTGCCATAAACCAGAACCTACAGTCATTTTCTACAGGGACAGTCATAGAGGAGAGGAAACCTCTTCTTGGAGGGTTTTTTTGTTTTTTGTTTTTTATTTTTTTGCCTTCAAGTTCCAGTAGGCCAGCTCATCTCTGGGTAAAGATCCTGCTGAGACTGGCTTTAGTTCAAGGGTTTGCAAAACTGGGCTGCCTGTTAAGTTGCAAATTAACTTAGCAGTTGGGAAATGTAAGAGTTGAGCCAATTAAATTGTCATTATTGACCCAGATAAAACATGACTTAGTGTCTAGAAGGTGAACGTCCTTATATTATTTCCTATTGTCCATAAATATTCTGAAAATAAGTACTTTTGTTGTATTTATTGCTTCAACCAAAAACACAAGAAGCCTTTTTCTTGTCACTTTTTGGGTTGTTGTGGTTTTAGTGTTTCCTTTAAGTCTCCTTATTTTCAACTCTTTCTAGGTGGGTCCTTAAAATAAACTCTACAATATCTAACAGCTGCCTGTTCAGATCAGAAAGAATAATATATTAGCTTTGCATTTATACGCTTGGTTTTGTTTTTAGTTTTGCTTTTTGCTTGTTTGTTTTCATTTTGATTTCTTTTTATGTACTGGGGATAAGGAGGGACTCTGATAGAGGGAACAGTTCCTGAGATCTAGTGATTTTGTAGGTGCCCCTAACCTTATAATCGTGATAACTCTTCACATCTCAGTCCCTTGTGCTTTAGGCATGAAAATAATGTAGGGTTTCCTTTGCTGGAAGGGATTCTAGAAAAAGGAATACTGAAAGAATACAGATTAGACCCCCATTGTCTTAAGCAGCTCAGCCTGCTGTATTAAAATACTGAACTAGATGGCTTAAACAACAAACATTTAAATCTCACAGTTCTGAGAGAACAAGAGTAGAAGATTCAAGAGTTCAAGATTAGAGTCTGGTGAGAACCTACTCCCTGCCTTCTCTGTATCTTCACCTGGTTAAGAGAGAGCTCTAGTCTCTTTATTCTCTTATGTGGGTACCAATCCCATCATGGGAGCTCCACCCCCAGGACCTTATCCAAGTATTTCTCGAGTCCCCATCTATAAATTCCAACACACTGGAGATTAGAGTCTGAACCTATGGATTTGGGGTGGTGTGGGGAAAGACAAACATTCAGTCCATAGCACCCACTGTGAACTAGCAAGCTTAGTCATGTTGTATGCTGCAGATGCTCCCTTGCTTGGGAAGTACAGATATGCCCTCATTAACATCTTCCATTTCTAGGATCCTCTACCCTCTTGGCTACTTGATGCACTGAGGCGTTCATGGTCCTGCTGACCTCTGTTTGGTGCCTTTAATTCAGCAGTTATAACTTACAGGTGGCAAGACTTGACAGAGGTTCCTCAAGAAAGGCTTGAGGAATACAAATCAAATACAATCTTCTTCCATTTTGTAATCAACAGCCAAGCAACATTACCTTTTCTTTTAAGACTTCTGCTTCAGCCATGCCTGCCCTTCTGACCTTTCTTGACAAGGCAAGCTGTGGGAGAGGCCTCCAACCATGTTACGTTTGTCAGGGCTCACAGATATACCAGAAAATGAACTGACCTTTTTTTTTTCCTCTCTGCCAGTAACTCAATCTTTGTTTCTACTCAGAGAAGAGACAATTAAGGCAGCACAATACTCAAGTTAAAAATAGCCTCATGTCTCTGCCCCGGAGACTCTTGCTAGGTATTTTTTTTTTAATAGAATGGTATTAAAATAAAAAGATGCAATCTAAACACAAGCTCCAATCGATGCACAAACTATTTATTTTTATTTCCTCATTTAGCCCATGCCCATCACAACCACATCCATCTGGGCTGTTTATGACTTAATAAGATGCTTTAAACAGTAAAAGACTCAGATAGGATATGGGCCCACTTGCCTGCCTACCCCCCCACCCCTTCTAACAAATAAGCTACTTGAATCTACGCTTCATAAACCTCTTCTGTGATGCTCAGGTCCACCCTGCTTAGCCTACACAGAAATCAAATGATCAGAGATGGGTTTTTATAGTTCAGACCATTCCCAAAGTTAAACAGGCGGAGAGGAAAAGCAGAAGAGTGAGGGATAAACGCCAGGGGAGCCTAAATGAATAAAATGGAAGTTAACCATCCCGGTGGGTCTGAGATTCTGAGAGAGTCTGGGCATAGAGATAGCAATTGTTGATGCCAAGTGTTTTAGAAACATGCAGTCTGCACTTGGGTGTGAGCGTGCTTTGAAAAGTTAAAAGTGCATCCAAATCCAAATGCAAGGTATGAATAATAAAGAGAGCACATTTGCTGTTTCCCATTCATGGTGTCTCAGCTCAACCTATCTTGTCTTTCTCTCTTCTCATATTCCTCCAAGGCACCTAGCATGGGGCTGGGCCCAATGGAAAGAGAATGGCAGGCCAAGTTTGTGAATTTGTTATCCCTACCTCTTGGGTCCTTTCCCAACTTTTCAGAACCTCTTCCCCAAATCAGGCTCTCAATATTAAAAAATATATATATATATCATTCTTCATTCTTCTTTCCCAGTAAAGATAACAGCATCTGAATAATGTATTGGCATTGAAATGCTAAGGAGTAATGCCAGTTCCAAAGGATTGAATTGCTAATGGTAGGATTTTACTCAATGTGGCACACAGTGTTTAAGGTTGCTTTAATACATGAAAAATTGTATCCAGACTGACTTACTTGTTTGGACTGCAAAGGCCATGTGTACATGAACAGAAATTTGAGGGAAAGATGAGCTTCCTGTGATCACAGACATTAGTGCCTTCAAGATTCCATCTGCTGAGGCCAGGCCCCCTCACTGTCTGACTGACTAGGTGGAGAACTCAGGCTGGTGTTTGTTGGTTTGTTTGTTTCCTTCATTGAATGTTAAAAATCAGGGTGCCAGTCTTCATGTATTTGTTTAAAATATGCCCCCTTAGATTGCCTTCCCTGCTTCTCTTCATATGTACACATAACTTCTCAGTCTGGTCCAGTAAGACACTTAAGATGTGACTTTTTATTTAACAAAGTGGACATTTGCTTTGGGGGGAAAAGGATGGTGGCTTACTACAGCAGCAAGTCCCATAACAAACAAACAAAACCCCTGCATAGAGACTAAATTCTACGCTAACTTCAAGGAAATGAGGCCAAATCAGAAATCACCGGTTGGAGCCTTTTAAAGAGAGATTTATAGACTTCAGTCAAGTCAAGACTTCACTCGAGACAAGTGCAGCCTGATGGATGACACCAGCTAATCCATCAAGTGATTTATCAGGGTTCACGGCGTAAATGATTGTGACTTCCATCACTCCCTGCACACCTGTGAGGATGAGGCTTCCTCAAGCCTGGGACACCTCCTCTGACTAGTGTACGTGCTGCTATGTTTGTTCTGTTCTATTTGTTAGCAACTCTGAGAGAGATCAAGCAAACTCAGATAAGCATACTCCATCCATCAGCCAATAATTCCACAAATTCTTCCTGAGTCACAAAATACATTAATTAGGTGAGGGATGATCTGGTGTAGCTTATGTACCAGTCCCTGCTAGATGTTCTGGACAACAAAGATAAAGATACAAAGTCCCTGCTCTCAAGGAGTTCCCAAAGAGAACAACAACCATTAGCTGTCATTTGTTGAGTGATTATTTTGCTGGAAACCGAGATAAGCCACATTACGTGCATCATCTCATTTAATTATAATAACCTCATCATCCCAATTTTACAGTGAGGAGATTAAAGTCAAAGAGGTTATGTGACTTGCCCAATGTCACACATCTAGTAAGTGGTGGGGCCAAGGTGAGAACCCAGGCTTTCTGACTGTAATGCTCACACAGTCATCTATTTTTCTGTAATATCTACGGACACAACAAATATGGTCTACATCATACATGATATAGGAGGGTGATAATCTTGTTCTCTAATGGAAAGAAGCAAGACATTCATAAACACAAATTCACAGAGTCCTCATCCATTTTATTTGTAGTAGCAGTCTGAGTATCTTCGCATTGGTTTCCTATTTTACAACTTCAAAACTGCCTCATATACCTCAGCTCATTTAATCTCACACACCAACCCTTCAGTAGCAGCTGGGCAAGAATTTGAGCCCATCTCACAGGTGAGGAAATGAAGTTCAGAGAGGTTTGGTGACTGGCCTGAGATCAACACCATGGAGGTGGGATGTCACAGATGCCACAACTCATGCATTTTCTCAATATAATGCTTTGCTTCTTGCAATGCTGTCTCTTATTTATTAAAGAGAAATTACATCTTGAGAGTCTTATAGTCACATCAGTACAGGATAGTGACACAGTGTCCAAGTCAGAAGAAAAAAGTAACACTTATATTTTTACCAAGTACATAAACTTTAATATGCAGGTGTTTTTGTTCAGCATTTTTCCTATTTTCCACTCAGTCCTGAGCACATGGCAGTGGGGGAAAAAGATGACCTAGAAGTGTATGGGTGTGTGGTCCAAGAAGTAAAAATTCAAGGGCAAAACTAGCCTTTTCCATGCCAAAGAGGAAATGCCCCAATGGGGTGTGTCCATTTTTAAAAACTAGTCCAAGCTATCTCATCAAAACATCATTTTTTAAAGAAAATTTCCTTTCTAAGTCAACTATATTTATTAGCTTTTATTCTTTCTGGTTTTGCTTACTTCTTTTTGTCTCTCCTTGGAATTAACATTCTAGTAACATGTAGATTTAACCAGAACTTCTTAGCCAAGATACAGAATTTCATCTCTACAAGAAGGGATTTTTCTTTCAGTTAAATGCAATAAGCATTTTATGAGTTCCTACTAAGTGTCTCCTACATCATGGCATCCCAAATCTTAATGTGCATACGGGGCGATCCAACTAATATGGAGAGTCTGACTAAGGAGGTCTGGGTGGGACCTGCGAGTCTGCAGTGCTAACCAGCTCCCAGGTGAAGCCGGCACTGCTGGTCCATGGTCCTGATGGACTAACAAGATCTAAAAATTACTAGTCTTGTGTAAGGAGCTGTATGGTGGAGGATGCAAGAGAAATGACCCACAGTCCCTGCTCCAGCATAGTTGTCAATAAAATACACATAAAACAGTTAGAGAAAAGCACAGAACAAATGCATAAACATGTATTCTATTGCTATAACCACATGATAGGTAATGGGGAAAAGTTCTCTTACTCTCTTTTGTCAGATCACATTTAATCGTAAAAATAGTCCTCTTTTTTTTTTTTTTTTAGGATAACTAGTCATGTATTATCTCAGTTTCTGAAAGCCCCTCTATTGGTACTGTGGAAACACAGCTAGATATTGAAAAATTCAATTCACATCCAACTATTTCAGGAGCAAACCCATTGTATGGCTCATCTGGGCAAACTGTGTCTCATAAGTACTCTTTCTTATGACAGGATAGCACTATCTCAGGAAAAAAGTAGGAGACTGAATACAGGCATTTATGTCCTGGTAGCCTGAGGTGGACAAAGGTCAGAGGGAAAGTACAGGTTAAGGTAGACCATGTTTCATTCAGATCAAATGCAGCTAAGATTTGTGAGTGAGGTGGGTTGGGGAAAGAGAGATGAAGGAAGGCAATGGGAATGCTGGAAACAAACAAAGACACCTTCTTTGTTCCTCACCCCTTCAGCCAAGACCCAGAAGTACTGGCACAATCAATGGAGCTCACAGGAAACCTAGAGCAGCATGAAAGCTATGCTGGTCTGCATGAGTTCCAAGGGAGGAATGCTGTGGAGCTAATCACTGGACTCAGATTGCCATTTAATGCCTTTCCTCCACAAGCCATCCTTCAAGTTTATAGCAGGACAAGAGTTCATTACCATGTTCCTGTTTTGCACATTCCTGAACAAGGTTATGCCTCCAATTTTAAGCGTGTGTATAAAAGGAATGAGAGAAGGTGGGAGGGTGAGAGAGTTTCTGGAGGGAATGGTAATAAACAGAATAAGCGCTCCTCACCAACTGGAAATGCGAATCGCCCCCACCTGCTTATGACTTTGTGCAATCAGAAGGAACAACATTTCACAGACTCTCAGATTCATTCTTATTAGAAGCTCCTAAGCTCCTTTCATCAATCTATCTATCCATTCATCTTTCAATCAGTCTCCTGTATTAGGAACTGAAAGAAAAGACAGGATTTGGTTCTAGCTCCCAAGAAGTTTGTGATGCAGTTACAGAAATAAGAGGAATTCATGTGAAATGAGGTCACAGACCAGAACAGAAGCAACCTCTAAAGGTTGCTGTCCAAGTCCTGGGTGCTGAAAGCAGTTCAAAGAGGTGGGAGTTAGATCAATGTGAAGCAGTGAAGCCAAAGGTTTTGTGGAGACTATAGGATTTCCATAATCAAAGGGGAGAGGGCAAAGTGTTCTGAGTGGCAGATATTAATGAAACAGATTCAAAATCGTAACGGGGATATGAGGTCTTCCTGAAGAGGTCTGCAGGCTCCCACAGTCCATGTCTTTTGATCACATTATGCACAATGGGCTCCCACTATGCTCCGAAAGTTCAAACAGTAGTAGAAACAAAGAAGCTCCATGCACTGGGATAACTGTATCTGAATTTACCAGGATATTGGCTCCTTGAAAGCCCCACCCATGATTTTGTAGTCAGGATGCTAGGAGCCTGTTCATCAATATCCAGATAGTGTAATGGTCTGCGTACAACAGGCAGACTCAAATTACATCTAAAGCTGCTTATTCTCATTGATTTGGGGGAACTGTTGTTAAGGAGCCACCTCTCCAGAGAGAGATGTCCCTTAGGCTGGGCTTATGCAGAACCAAAGGGAATGAAAGATTTATGTGTTTCCACTTATCTCAGTGTAATTACATAGTCAAATCAGAGTATATGTAAAAGTCACTTCGGGGTCTAAATTGTCCAATCTCTGTTTCCATAGATTGCCTTCACTAAGTAAATAACAAACTTACATCATTACCATATCCTAGTCAGAAGCACAGGAAGGAGAAGTGGCCAACCACACCCAGGGTAGTTTGGTGCAACTAGATCTCTTAACTCCAAGAACTACTAGTCCTTCCTGAGGACAGCATAAAATTCCTCAATGCTCCCTAAGCGTGGGAAGCAAGGAAGTTGGAAAGGGAGATATTCTGCTCCTACCCAAAGCACAACAGTGTTTCCCTGATCTCCTCTGGAGACACCCAAGTGAATGCTAACTGTTTCCAAGCCTAGTTTTCTCCATTGTAGAAATATGAGGTCTTGGTGGGCTTCAGAAAATGCTCTAAGATCTGCCATATTCTGCCTCCCCCCCCCCATAAACTGTTGTTAGTGTCAAGATGAAAGAGAGGCTATGTCCGATCAGTGAGTTCATGGGTGACACAATACTATAGCTGGTCTCTGCCTCTTGACAATCCTCTGTTTAAACAATGCAAATAGGAGGATTTGACTGCGCTCAACATGCCACTTCCTCAGTTCTTTCTCATCATCTCTATCTTTTTAGTCCTAACCTGCTCTTGCTCTTGTCCCTGGAGTCTGGGGATTACCAACCCCAGAGATACATTTGGCTATTTAGAGCTTAATATGCCATATTTGAAGCTATGAAAAAAGAAAATGCTGTTCCAGCCATTCACTAATATGTGATTAAAAGCAAAACGATGTCCTTTGAAAGACTTCAAAAGAAAACAGTAATGAGCACATGTGTGGGTTCTGTAACCATCCTATGTAGAGGAGAAAATGTTGATAGCAATGAATATTTTCAGAATGGGCATTTCTCTGCCCTTGTTCTATCATCCCTTCTTTGGCATTCAAAATCTCCTCATTCCCCCATTGACATCTATCTGTCCTGATTCTCACTCCAAATAATTCCTTAAACACAAGAGGAGACAATCACCTTTAAGCCACAGGTTAAATGCCCCAGAACCAGGTCACTGGGCAAAATTTGGGAAGATAAAGTTAAAAAAGCACCAGCTCTAGACTCTACAGTATAAAATATGATATGGGAGAATGTGCACCTGCCTTGCCTATGTCCCTGGAAACATGGCCAAAATAAATTGCTATGTACATGGTGGGAGGGTGGTTAAGGCACTTTAAGCCACTACCATTGCACCATTTCTCCAGTGTGCTTTTTTCCTCTTCACTTCTTAGAAGTAAATGTCCCAAGATGAGACAAGAAGGAAGCTCCCTTTAGGCTGAGAGTCTATTCCCTTCCCTTCAGGTAAGGATGCCAAGGGGATAATCTCAAAGAAACAATACATCTCCTGGTCTAGCTAGAACTCCTCAGACCAGACTCCCTTTCAATTCTAGAATATTTCATTGCATTGTTTCCCAGCAACCCCTAACTTGGGTCTTCTTTAGAATAATCTAGAATTTAAAAAAATAAAATCCTCCAAGGCCATAAATCAAAGCTAACGTGAGGACTAAATTAATCCTTCATGCAGCTTGGAAATCCTGTAATAGACATGCACATTTCTGCCCAGTTCTACCCACCCTAATTGCCATTTCCATTTTCTAGTACAACTCAGGATTTCTGCATGGCAGGAGGAGCTCCCAGACATGTCACCCTCAGAAGCTGGGCTAAGCAAAAAGGCGGGCTGTCTCTTTTCAGAAACAGAAAAGGCGTGCTCACTGTAGCATGTAAACATTTCATACTGAGTGAATTCCATTTCTTTCCATACTCATCACAAATGAGCACCACCAAAATGTTCAAATACATATTCACGATGTGCCTCTCAAATGCACTGCATGAAAAAAAATCAGAGCTAAGCACGAGGCACAGATCCATTTCATTTAATTAGAGTTTCAGAGAAGCCTAAAGAAAAAGGTCTATATCTCCTAAGTGTTCTGTTTCTGTACAAGAATAGCTGTCATGCATTGTCAGGTGATTTGAATTGAAAATGATTCCAAATGCAAAGCCTTTAAACCCCAAATGTTTGACTCGAGTAATATTAGCATAGACAGACAATGAAAGAAACCATTGAGCCATTCCGATTCCAGATTTTGTCCCTTTTCCCTTTACAATGAATCAAGGTGAGAGACTATTTCCTCTGTATCAATGCCGGAGCCCTGATTGAACACCATCTGAGGAAATCCTGCATTGCTCTCAGCACATCCCCTGAGTGTGCTCACTCCTTATTTTGATTCTCTCCTGTTGTATTTTCAAGTCCCTTTAATAATTTCTCCAACTTAGCTACCACTTACCTCCAAGGCCAGGTCAGGCTCCTCATGAGCCTGTAGACGTGCTATCTCCTTTCTTACCTTCTTATCTCTGCTCACTGTTCCCCTACCTTCAGTGCTACCATGCCTCTCTCTGTACACATAACCATTTATCATGTATTCCTTCCTTCCATGTATATTTACTGAGCACCTACTCTGTGCTAGACACTGGAGAGACAACACTGATTAAGACAGAGATCCTTGCCCTCATGAATTTTAGATTCTTGGAGCAAGAGACAAAAAATAAACAATAAGTTAAAAAAAATCAAGTAACTTATCTAGAGATAATAAGTTCTGAGTATGCGGGTGGAAGGGGAGAAAAATCAGAACAGGGTAAGGGGGTCCAGGAGTGCCTCTTCTAAGACTTACTCCCTGGTCTGGGGTTCAGCGGTTCACAAGATAATCAAATTCCCTGTTAGTCCTACCGTATCATAATATGTTTATGGCCACCTCAGCAACACTTCCATGAACCTATTTCTAGAATAAACCTAAACACAATTGTATAGGAAAAACAAAGTAGGCAACAACTTGCTTTTTCAAGTAGCTCTCCAATCCCCATTGTATATTGTTTCACAAGGCACTGTGTACTCACGGACTTTCTGCCTGCTTTTGGCAACCAACAAACTCTCCCTAGCTGTGGAATCAGGAATGCTGTCCCTGATGGAGATGGGTTTGGTTTTGATTTTCACAACTAAGATAGGATTTTTTTTATGATTATAAAAACAATATGTGCTTGCTGTAGAAAGAAAAACAAACAATGCAGAAATGAGTTCACTTAGTTCTACCATAACATACCCACTGTCAATATTTTGGTAAACAGCATTCCACAATTTTTTTCCCTGCTGGCACACATTTTGTTTAAATTCTAATGGGATATTATGCATGCTCTTTTGTAACCCACTTTTTTCATGTAATTATATGTTGACAAATGTTTTAGAGGAAACTGATGGCTGTTAAAGTATCAAAAGACAAGGGCAAGGATCCCTAATTCAAGAAATCCAGAACTCAGCTACAATTGTGATAAGTGGAAGGGATAAGATACCAGCTTGGGAAAAAGTAGGAACCTACAAGGAACATGTCACCTCCAGTCTGAATGGAAAGCTTTGGAGAATGCAGGAAAGAATGCTGAAGAGTCACATATACAAGAAAAGTACATTTTTGTTAATCATTCTGGAAAAAAATGAGAAAGTAGACAATCGTGTGTGTGTGTGTGTGTGTGTGTGTGTGTGTGTGTGTTGCTGCATGAAGGCCGAGCCTGGAAAGCATTGTGGATAGAGATCTCTCTAAAAGGGGCTCTGTGATATGTCATCTTTATTGTCAACGGATGGCGAGTATCATTAGCGGGAAATAAATGTAAAGACATCAGCTCTCCAGAAAACAGGCCTGGCAACACAAGGAGAGAAAAAAAAAAAAAAAGACCAGGGTTCCCCCACAAAACTGACTAGAAAACCAGGATGTAAAAGGGCCCCTAGAGGCACCTGCAGCCTGGTTTCTCAGAGATAAAGAATCTCTGTTGGCTGCAGCAACATGTACAATTGTACTTGCTACAACAAAACAATGTGGAACAATTGCCATTCCAGGCCTACGCATGTTTTAAAAATTTACTTTAGATTTACAGCTAGGATATGTACAGGGCTTTATGGAAATAGATTTGTGAGCTATCAGAAGACTTCTGGCATCCAGCACATACACACATGTATGCAAATATGCACATATATACAAAACACACGATAAGAAAACCTTTCCTATTAGTGCTTGAAATGTCACTATTACAATTTCTTTAGTCTCCATTTTTTCCATCTCTAGAAGTTGTATGTTCTAGAAGTTATATGTGCTATTTATATTGTTTTATAGTTATTTTATCATTTTTAAAACATACTTGTCAAACCCCAAAATTAATCAGCATCACTTTATCTGAACAATACAAGAAGATTTAAGTGCTTTAACTCTGGGCTCTCTACCTTGCAATTTTCCATGCCATTTTTGTCCAAAGCTTTAATTCTAGCTTGTTTTTTAAATAGCCCCAAATTAGTACCATTTTTAATTGAATAATTGATCAATATTACTCTCATTTTACCAGGGATTTTGCTCTTACACATTTGTTTCTTCTGGGTTCAATTTTCTTCTTGTTGATGAAAATTGTTTTCTAATGTAATCATTCTTTCTAACTTTCCTCACTGTTTGTTTTCTCCTACAGTAAGCACGTACTACTTCGTTAACCATAAAAAATCCTATCTTAATTATGAAAAACAAAAAAACTCAAATCGTCCCTTACATGGATGAGTGGTAAACTCTCTTCAGTCCTTATATATCTGAAAATGTTACCCCTGCTCTCCTGAACTATTAACAGTAGTCTAGGGGAATTCATAAACCTGGGTTAACCAGAATTCCCACTCAGCAAATAATTCTATTATCCTCTAGTATCTACTGTTGCTTATATGAAGTATGCTGTCAGTCTAACTTTTGGCAGTCGATCTTTCCTCTCTGATAAGTTTTAAGAGGTTTTTTTTCTCTGCCTTAGTTTCACAATTGAGTGTAAATTTTTTGTTTTATATACTTGTGGCTCAGCAGTTTCCTCAAAGGAAGGCAGTCTTGCCTCAACTCTGAAAAGTTTCTATTATTATCTCTACCCTCCTTCTTTATCTCCTATTAGACCTATGCTGGGACTTCTTATACTTTCTTCTTTGTCTCTTCACTTATCTTTCCTGCTTTACATGAAATACATATATGAAATCTATATAATATATATGAAATCTATATAATATATATGAAATCTATGAATATATGAAATACATATATTTGTAAAGTCAAAGCTCCCATATCAAAAATATCTAAACATTGAAGGATGTATTCAGCAATAGAAACTGAACAAGCTAAATCTTATCATTGATATGTGAGAATAGCTGAGAATCTGAAACAAAGAACAGACAAATATCTTAAAATTATGGAAAAGATGAAATGAGTTAATTGTTCTAGCAGCCAAATCGTAGACACTTCTCAGGCATGAGGCGACACCAAAGAAAGCAAACGCAAAGCCACGGTCCCTGGGAGTATTTGTGTGGAGGAGACCAGACCCAGCGTGTGGCGGGCTCGAACATTTGATATTTGGCAGCAGAGCCCAGAGTGACTTAACTTCCTGCTGTACTCCCCCTCGCCCTCTCCTTCCCCAGCTATTCTCTGCCCTGAGGACTGAGAGGGAAGAAGCCACTTCTAATATGGGAAGGATGAGAGCTGAAGCTTTGAAAGGTGGTGAGGTCAAGCCTTTGGGTTTCATCTGTTCCATGAGTGGGTGAAGCCCTGGAGCTTGTTTTTCACTGACCTGCTATGAAATCATGGTAGGTTGCAGGTGTAATTTTAAGGAGCTCCAGAAAGGTGCCCAAAGTGCTTCTACTATCTGTTCCTTTGTGCCTAATACTCATTTTGCTTAAGCTTTGCTGTCTATTAATATGCAATCCCCTCCCCCTAAATCAGATTTGAATCAGTTGTCAGACACAGACACTTGGGCATGAATGAGTTTTTCTTCTTTAAAATAGAGACCAGTACAGGGAGAGAAGGAGAGGAAGTCACTGATAGGCACTTAGATGATGCGAGGTTCAAGGCTAATGACACTGCCCCGGATGGCTGGAGCCACCCCAGCTCCCACAGCCCCTCTCCAGGAGAATGTGGTTGTGGACCATCCCATTTCCTCTCAAATCCCCCTCCCCTTCTCTGGGCTGAAAACAGCTGCCCTGGTTTGCCTCTTCATTAACTCCCCCTTCAGCTACTATTTATCCTCAAGTTCAAGTTGGTGATTTTCAGCCCTTAGCTTTGTCAAGGATTTGGGGACCAGAAAAAAGGAAAACCAAAGCAACTGAACACCTCTCGGCCTCCATCCTCCCATTCTTGTTGGCAGGTTACAAACTGTTGCTACTACAAGACATCTCTTTTGGTTATACAAGCAGCAAGCAATAAACGGCTCATACTCAACTCTGGGGAGAGATTTTTCCAATCGTTTTCTCATTTCCTCATTGTCCCAGCACTTTCCCAGATCTCTTTAAACACCATGGGGCTTACTCTGTCACTGACCTTGTCTAATCATATTGATTGTCAGCAACTGCGGTCTAATTGGAAAGCAAGTTGCTATGGTAATTCTTGTGTCTTATGTCTTACATTTAAAGATACAATGATCCTAAAAGAAGAAATTGCTTGTGGTTGGTGACAGAGGAAAACAGAATTAGATATACAAATTGTGAAATGAATCTATTCAGATGAATTCAGAAATCTAACTCAGGATTTGATGTAAAAAATTGGTACCAGATTTTCTATCAAAGGCACGTTTGGTCAGAATGTTTCTCTTTTCCTCCAAATATTTATATTTTTTTGGAAAAGAAAATGCATCATGAACATGCAGGAAGGAGGTGGCTATTCATAGCTTAGAACTAGGTATGAGATCCTTAACACCGGGGTCCTGCATTGTGTGTTTAGAAGAACATCAACATGGGAGTTAGCACACCCAGGTTTTACTTCTCTATATTTAACTTGCTGTGTGGCCTTAGGTAAATCACCTAACCTTTCTGTGCTTTATCATTCTTCACTGAGAAATAAGATAACTTTTGCTTCTCTCATTCATTTCATCAGTCAACAACCACTGGGAATCTTGAAAATCAGTCACAGTGAAGAAGACAATAGTGCAGTTTCCTGTTAGATTAAAAGCTCCTTGAAGGCAGAAATTGTATTCTCTTAAATATGTCTGAAGAAGAGGTCTGCAAAGAAATTTGAGCTTTGGTGTCAAAAACACCAAAGCTTTGTTAATACCTGTTCCTTCTGACTCAATACAATTCAAAGCCTGCTGGGTGTGATGCCTGGGTTTGGTCCTACTGAGAGCTGGACGGTGGCCACTGCTCCAGCCCTCAGGGGCCTAGAGGCAGAAGCATAGCTGGCGTGGCTGTTAGTCTCACTAGGATATAGACACAACGAGTGTACTTGGGAAGCTCAGGGGAAGGCAAATTGTGGAGGATTAGGGAAGGCCTCACTGGAAAAAGCTTTAAAGTTTAGCCTTAAAATTGGAATACATCTTCTTCCTGTTCCACTAGTCAAATGTGAGGGTAAAAATAAATGTGTAATCAATACCAGGCAAAGGACTTCAAACTGCAGATGTCACCGGCCCACTCAGCACACATTTATGGAGTGCCTGCTGGATGCACAGGTGACAAGCTAGGAATATAACAAAGTCCTTCACCCTCACAGACTTACAGTCACAAGATTAGAGAGAAAAATAAAGAAATAGTATTATCATTGGTATTAACACTTATTAAGCTTTAAATATTTAACATGTAATTATTTAATATTTAGTCCAAAGTTCTGCAATGCAAATATCATTGTCCTCCTTTCAGATATAAGTAGACTGAGGCTCAGAGAGGTTAAGTAACTTGACCCACTTCACAAAGCATGAATTGTTCTCCAAGTACTTGTGTGGGGCTACCATACTAGCTCTGTTGTCTGGCTCGTAACACAGATACCCTGTCTCCTGGAAGTCAGCTAGCCTCAACTTCTTGTTGCTGCAGCTCCAGCAAAGATACCCATGTAACAGAACCTTGGTGGATGAATGAAAATGCATTCTTAGTATCACAGGTAAAGAACCTCTCAACCTAGACCAGTCAGTTATTAACTAACTCCCTGTCATCACAGCTTCTTGTGCTTTGTTACTTTCTCAGTTTGAGAAAAGGGAAGAGGAGGCATGTATAGGAAAGTAAATTGAGAAGGTAACTACTGAAGTCTTTTCCTTCCTTTGCTGATACCCTGAAATTCTCCTTTCAGGGGTACTACAAAGACAAAAGACAAACAAACAAACTTTTCTAAAAGATGTCTTCTAACAGGATCTTCATTACTTGAAGTTATCTTGGACAAATGTGTATTTCACAATTGAATAACACACTTAGGGGTATGAAGGGCCCCTCAGAAGGTGCTGAAGCGAGGAAGGAAATCTGAGTTGTCTTGTGCCCCACAAAGCCAACGCCCTAGACCTTGACAGGAACAATTCTAGCGTTATTTGTTTCAGTTCTCTCTAAGCTTTTGTTTCAACAAACGTTTCCAAGGCACAGAAAAGGCCTGGACATACACAGAACTCGAGTACTGACTCCAACCATCTTGGGTGGCTTTAACTAGCTGAATCAAAGACTCAATCTGGAAAAGAATCCATTCTCTTCCTTGTTTTCTATCATGACCGCATTTTTCTCCAGGCATTGGCAAAGTTTCATAAAATGGAAGTTCTTCTAAAAACTCCTTTCTTTTTCCTGTCCATACAGGTCTCCTCACTGTAAAAACAGGGACACTTTTAGGACCAATGTGAGGCAAAGGAGGCCCTGGAGTAGGACTTTTGACTGCCATTTGGGATGGGATGGGGGAAATCTACTGCTCAGAAGTGGATATAAAATCAATTAAATATGGAGTCAGTGAAAATAGGCCCCTGAAATGCAGGAAAGGGCAGGATGGATAAATGCTTGGCACACGGGGCACTTATGAAAGTACTAGACTCAAGCAACTCCAAAGAGAAAAAGAAGACAATCAAAGCGACTCAAATTCAGAAGCAGCCAAGAGGGAGTTCCTGGTTGTTCCTTCACTGCAGCCCATAAAAGAGGCACTCTCATGCCAAGAATAAGAGTTAATGAGGTGGAAAATGGAGGGGCATAAAAGGGAGAGTAATTATGAACTGCAGAGTGAAAACAGAGGAGGATGGAAGCCTGTTGGAGAGGGCAGATTATTTTCCAGGTGTGGCAAGAGAGACAAAAAGGCACCCAGAGGAGATGATTAAGGAAGGGGGTGCTGTGGGGGGTGACAGAAGCAGATAGGAAAGTCTACAATAACGGCCCCTGACACACACACACACACACACACACACACACACACGCACACCAACCTGTGGCACAGGGTGGGGGTCACAGGGCTGGGGCTCTTTCCGTGGAAGCCAAGCCTGGTGCTAGGCGAGAGGAGTGTGGCCAGCCAACCCAGACTCTAGTTGGTGCCCTGTCTCTGGAGGCCATGGTCTTGCTTCAGGGAAGAGCCTATAAAGCAGGGAAATGGCACCCCACCAGGGGAAAGGAAAGAAGGAAGAACAGGTCATCCACCTTGGCCCTCAGGTGGCTGAAGGAGAATGTGTATTTGGTGCCACGTCTTTGCACCCTTCAGTGATACTTCTGTCCATGTCACCCATCTTTATGACAAGGAAACCATTTGTTGAATGACTGGTGGGATGAAGGTGAAGGCTGACCACGATGAGTCATCTCCATAGGCTGCCATGTTGGCCGCCCAGGATGGAACCCAGCAGTGCAATGGGCACCACTGCCCTCCATGTCAAACTCCAGGCCACAGGAGTAAATAGGACCAAGATCCCTGGACCGGGGGCCCAGCCAGGCCCTTAGAGCCCTCACCCGCTCAGGAGTGAAGATTGATCAGGTTCAGGATGTCACCCCCATCCTCTCCAACAGCACCTGCAAGAAGGAGGGGGTCGCTGTGGTAGTTGTCTGTGAAAAGAACTCCTTGAATTATCATTTTCTGTTAATAAATTGCCTTCATGTAAGCTCTTTTGACTTACTTGCTTCCTTGGTAAAGAGGCTGGGGGAGTATGACAAGGCAGAAATTAACACTGGCTTACAGGAGATCAATGAAGCCCTCTTTAAGCTGACGATAAAACAAACACTGTCTTCAGGAGAATGATGGCTCAGGCAAGGGTACTTTCTCACCTTGTCCAGGGCTCAGGAAGGATGGCGCTTCCTGCTGCTGCTCCCTCCCGGGTCTGCCCACAGACCTGCTCTTCAGGGAACAGGTGCGGCGCCCTAAGCAGGATGCTTTGTGGAGCCCTTGCCTTCACCCCAGCTTGCTAGAAATGGAAACTGGCTGTCAGGGAGAACTGCCAATGATGTGGCTGGCTGCCTTTTAATAACAGAATCACAGAAATAATTAAAATCACTGAATTTTAGGGCTAGAAGGGACCCACGAGATCATCTAGATCAACAGTGTTGTTTTAGAGACGAGGAACAAAGGCTTGGAGAAGGGAACTGATTTGACTCAAGGAAAGTTGTTAATCAGGGGCAGAGTCAGGACTAGAACCTAGGTCTCCTGACTCTAGTGAAGTAATAAAAATGATGGTTGGCAGCACGACCTTTGCACAACACTATGTGCTTTTTCCCTTCTGCGTGATCATGCATTATTCATGTGATCTTCAATAGCCCAGCCAACTACAAAGGACTGAGTATGAAATGTACTGAGGGACAGAGGCCTTAGCAATATCTTACAGAGGAAAATGGATCTCAGAGAGCTCTAGTGATTTGCCAAAGTGATGAAGGACTTCCTTTTGCCTGCTCAAGAGACCTCGCCGCATGCAGCTCTGCATTTCTGGAGATTACGGAGCTGGGGGTTTTCATTTCTTAACCTGAACACCCTCCCCAGGTCTGGGTGCTAATGGACTTAGTAGTCCTCATTGTGAAAACGTTGTTCTTTCTGGCATGCTGGGATGGTCCCCCCACCCCCTCATCCCCATGAAATAATTTAAAAAGGGAAGAAAAAAAAAAAGGCCAAGGGCCCATAATTCAATAAGGAGCAGCTACCTGGTGTGCTCACCACAAAGAGGCCAAGCCATTCAATCACAGGCAGTAAGTACTGTGTCACTAAGGAAGACAGGTCTCTGGCTAAATGAGATCAAACATAGACTTAGTTCTGAGGAGTTCTTTTTTTTTTTTTTTTTTGGTTGTTTCCTTTCAATTTTGCCAAGCAACAGTCCTACATGACTCCTAATGAACCAGCCAACAGAAATGTACTCAACATCTACTGTGCACACCCATTTTTCACCAGATGGTAGAGGCAAAACTCACACTTGCCCTGAGGGGAGGAGCATTTGTTGAGCAATGTCAGGGACTTTAAAAATGAGTTTCTTTGTTTTTTACCTAGTAGTCCAAGGTGGAGTTCCTTAGCACTTGATTTAGGGAGCCCAGGACACCAGCTGCTTCACCATCTTCAATCAGGCTTTCGAGGTTGCCCTGGTCACCACCAACCAGGCCAGATGGAGACAGCACATAGAGGAACACCCAGGAGGGGTTGTGGGCCAGGCCTGGCACAGTACACATTATTTCTGCTCATATTCCTTGGGAGAAGCCTTCTCCCCACAAGGCTAAACCTAACAGCAAGATTGCCAAGAAACATAGTGTAGCTGTGACCCCAGCAATAAGAAGGGAAAATAGATTCGGGTAGGCACTAGAAATCTCTTCCATACCATGTATTATATCCATAATTCTCATAAAAACCCTAAAAGGTAGTTATAATTACCTCCGCTGAAATAAAAAAGTCCCATGGAGATTGGTTGACACAAGTAGGCAATGATAAAAGAATTTGAAGCCAGGCCTGCCTGGTTTCCAAGTTCATGCTGCCACTCACTCGTGCCTAAGAATTGAGACAAACACAAGCCAGCAGGGCCCTGACAAGACAAGGCTATTAGTGAGAGGACCCATGCAGAGCATGTAGTGGTATGCCCGCTACACAGTAAGTGTCTAGTTAAGGTTAATTACCACCATCATCATTATTCCTGCAGCCTTGAGTTACACAGCCCCAACTCTAAAGGGTCTTGAACATATAGAAAATGTATCTTTCCTTGAGGGTCAGAGGCCCTTTAGCCTTCCCATCGCCCTTTCTTTGGCCTCTGCTCAAGCTGGCAGCCTACACTGAAGCCAAGTGACCCAATCAATGTATCTTCCCTTTCTCCTCTCTACACAGTGCCCCCTTCCTTATTACCTGTCCAACCTCTCATCTTCTATCACTTAGAACTTAATGAATTCCTGTTTAAACAACTTCTGACAGACATACACAGAGTAATAAAGAAATCATCTACCTTTTCTAACTCCAATATGATTCTACCTCCAGAAAATCTCTTTCCCTTTCTCTCCTACTCTCTTTCCCTCCTTCACTTTTTATCATCCTCTTTTCATTCCATCTACCTTCCCAAACTACAATCCCAGTCATGACTCCCAACCATAAATACTAGCTACACTCCTGTATCCAGGCAAAGATGAATTCTAGGTCATCACCGTCCTCCACCCTTTTCTCCACCAGCCACTCCATTTTTATTTTCTTGCATACTTTATATAATTTTATACATACACACACACACACACATATATAGCCTTCAATCTACTCCAAAATTTTAAGTAAATCATTGGGATACTTAATTTGTTGGGGGGAAAAAATGACTCATGACCCATATCAAACCAATCCTGAGTCATCACATGACTGCCAAGAACTGCTGGTCTAGCAGAAATTGCAAAGAGCCACAATTACAATGATGATGGTGGGTAATGAAGGGATACTTGCAAGAAATACTGAAAAAAGTAATTGAGAGGATTTAGAATCTGTTAAATGTTGAAGAGGAGTCAGAGATGACACCAAAATTTTGGGAGCTTGGGTTGGTTCGATGAACCAATAGGGATGACAATAGAGCCATTGTCTACGGTTGTGATGGGGGGGGGGTGTCAAAGACCTGGGAGAGGAAAATAATATGCCTGTTCTAGACTCGTTGTCCCTCAAGGGTGTGCAGGACATGCAGAGAATATGGCTCTAGCAGTTGCAGGCATGGGTCTCTGGTCTAAGAGGGAAACTTGTTCTGATGATATGTGAGGCATCAACAGAGTGATTGTGATATTAAGACAGAGCTTGAGAAATGCTGACATTTAGAGAGAGTGTGAGGGGGAAAATATGGTCTATGGGGGAAATAAAATGTATTGAACCCCCACCATTCACCCTGCTCTGTGTTGGACATTGGGCTTTCCTGTCATTTTCCTCCATGTCTATGCAGCTGATCTTGCTCAACTATGCATGTTGCTTCTATGCAACTAAATTGCAGATTCTTGGAAGGCAGGGGCACTGCTTTTTACTGTCTTACATGTTTTACCTCTGCATAGAGAATGCACTAAAAAAGCACTTATCATCTGAGTTGCTGCTTAGGACTTCAATTTATCTGTGGATGGTGAATTTGCATGTTGACTTATAGTTTGGTCTTGTCAGAACTCAAGCACCACGCAGCATGGTGGAAGGGGGTGGTTATTTAGTTGTTTTATCGGCATGTTGCTCTGCCAAAAATTTCTACTCTATTGGAAATTAAAATAACAACAGGATTTTCTGAGGTGGAAATAATTTTCCAATTCACTGGAAGTACAGCCTGTCTGATTTCTGCCATCTTTTTGAGGCCCAATGAATGGTGAGTTCATATCCCAAGTCAACTTCACTCACTTGGCTTTGTGGCATCAGGGAAATTACTTAACCTCTGTATGCCTCTTTTTCCTCTCCTGTAAAGGGGTTAAAGTTGGTACTCACCTCATAGAATTGTGACGATCAAGCAATTTAATACATGCAAAGCACAGAAAAACTGCTTGGCATATAATAAATGCTAATAAATGTTAGCTATTATGTCTATGATTTTTAGTTCCTTTCCTTATCTGCTGAGAGAAGCAAGGGAAGTGTATTATTCCAAAAAATAGATTGTTACTTAACATTTTAAATTAAGACAAAACTAAATTAAGACAAAGCTTGTTGTTAATATATTTGAAAGTGAGGGAGCTCAATTCAGATATCTGAATGAGATCGAGTCACTGAGGGTGCTTTTATTTCTGTCTCATTTTGGGGACATCTTTAGAGAATCTGTAGCAAAGATTCACTTCACCCAGAGACAAGGAAGCAGATGGGACATGTCAGGAAAGGAAGGTATCCACCTGCTGCCACCTGAGAAGGTGAGAGGAGCCCTTTGGCAATGTCCTCACCCTACCCTGACAACATGTCCCGCTCTGCACTGACCCTCTCCTGAAGGGACCAGCATGCTATCTAGATTATGACTTCAGTGGTGGAGACATCCTTCTTGGGGCAGTCACATGCTCTGCCTAATCTCCTCTGTTGGACAACAAACCAGATGGTGGGTCTCACTGTGGGTAAGACTCAGAATGGGGTTTGGGATAATGTCATAGCCTGGTTTAAGAACTTAAATGATCTGTAGGTGGGGTTAGGAGAAGCATGCCTAGGACATCTGATAGCACCGTTTCCCCCAGCTCGGTGGTTGGCTAGCGCAGCCTCTCCCAGCTGCAGAAATTCTGTCCTCAGCTCCACAAAGAGGAGATGGCAGGCACAGTGAGATTAGAGTTCACCACATGACAAGCATTGTGCTTTCATACATACCATCTCATTTAATCCCTTTGACATACCTGTGAGATAGCAATTATTCCCATTTTACAGACAAGGAAACTGAAGCTTATAGAGATTCTGTAACTTGCCCACAGTTATTCAGCTAGTAAGAAATTGAAACAGGATTCAGACTCAGGTCTCTAGTGTAAAAATCTCTGGATCTGATCTTAAGGGAATTCTAAATGAGGGTTGGGCATATATTTGGAGAACTTTATCAAATTTTCTGGAAGGCATTCTCATGGGAATTTTCACTTGACTTGTTCTGTATTTACTTAAGTCATATAGCACATTTTCAGAACAATTAAGAGATTAGACATATGGTAGAAATACACAGATATGTGTATATAATATATAATCATATATATGACATTTGATATATAATAATTATATATCCTACATATGAAAGTATACTATTTATATATCTGTAGTTATGTTAAAATAACGTGTCAACAATCCATTTTATTTTTTCTAGTAACTCAGATGTAACCCATCAAAAAAAGATAGCACCCAGTGAAGGGAAGCCTAGAATACTAGACTTACTGAGTTAAAGATCACTGATAAAACCCAGGACTCATTTTACTCAGCATCGGAGCCCCAACACAGAGCCTAGGGCCTGGAATACAAAAGTTGCCTCATCAAAATTTGTTGAACCCTTGTTGAATTAGTTCTTCACTCTTTTCAAGATTCACTCCTAGGTTCTGCTACACAAGAAGCTTCCAGCCTGGGCTAATACACATTTTGATTTGCAAATACTCTGTTTACTGCAAGTTCTCAAGAACACAGCTTTATCATGCAGGAACAAAGGCAGAAAATCTTTTCTAATCTTTCAGAGATCACTCATTCATTCAGCAAACACTTGGCTGGGAGCAGGAATGCTAAGATGCAAGGCAACGTGCTGTCCTCCAGGGGTTCTTTGCCTGGAGGAGACAGACCGGAATGCAAACCCAGTGTAGTCCGTGAGGCTACGGCAGTGTGTGAGGGGGTCCCAAAGGGGCCTCAGGGAAGGGAAATGGTCAACTAAATTTAGTCTGAGGTTATTCAAAACAAAAGAAAGCTGATTCGATGAGTATTAAAAATATTTCAATGCAACTGAATCCCCTAATGTGCCCAATTAGGGAGGGGTATGTTGGATTTATTGAAGGAAAATGCTCTGTGGAGAGTCAGGAGAAGATGGAAAAGATGGGAAAACCTGGTTGGAGAATATCTCTTACATCAGGAAAAAAGCAAAGATGTTTCTGTGAGTGATTTCTTATTACATCCTGTTCTCCAATTCATCGAAGTCGTTGAATTTCTAGTGAGGCCTTTAATTGCCAGTAATAGTTCATCAGTTTCTCCTTCTTCTATAAAGCTGTAGCAACACTTCTCTGAATTAAACAGTCCCAGCATTTGGCAAATGAGTGTCAGGGGAAATGGCAGACAAATGCATATCACTCTAGGATAGGTTGAAATTTTATGCTGAACCTGGCTGAATGCTACATGCTCATTCACTCCCTAAAGTCTGCCCTACTGAACACTCCTCCCCCACAACCCCCACCACGCTTCTATCAAGTGTACTTCTATATGAATAGCACTCTGTTGGCCAGAAGAATGGAAATCTGGAGAACTTGACTGTGGCTCTGAAACTCACTCCAGAGAGAATGTCCTAATACCCTCAGAACCTCATGCGAACACATCTCCCCTTCCTTCAAAGGAAAGTGGAATTCTACGCACAGATGTGATCTTATATCCAGTCAAATGTTTTAAGAATTCCTGCAGTCACAGCGGTCATCTCTCCTATTTTCTCCTCTATGGGTGTTTTTTCAGTTCAAGGACCTCATCCGTGAGCCAGAGAGGGGCTGGGAGATGCTGTGACCCATAGGAGTAGAGCTAAAGGCATCCAGACGCTATTAGTACAGCAGACCAAGCACATGTATGTGTCCTGTGCATGCTGTGAATTAAATGTAAAACATCCCTGGGACAAAAACCTAACTCACTGACAAGCTAGGCTTGGCCATCACCTACCAGACTTGGGCATACTGGCTATAGAAAGGTGGTTGAAAGAATACAGAATACAAACTTCATCCCCTTTGCAGTTCTGCAAATGCTGTTTCTGGACCTAAAGATGATGTTTCCTTCATCCACTTATCCATCCACTAAATATTTATTGAGTACAAATCACATGCCAACTTATGACTGAGATGCTGGAGATACAAAGATAGAAGGATAAGATAACCATCCAGGAAGTCAAAGTCAGGTTGGGGAATTAGACAATGACCACCACCACCATCCCCCCAAAATAGGAGTGACAGAACAGTGTGCTAATTGCTTTAACTGAAAAAGGAAGGAAGTCTTGTGAGAATCCAGAGGACAGCAAAACGTCAATGATCAGAAAGTAAGGGAAGACTTTCGAGACAGGATACAGGTTTTTGAGAATCAAGTACTCATTCCTTCTCTCTCATGCTTTTCACACCCACCCTGGTGTGTGTACTGGGGGAAAGGCCTGCTGGGATGTTATTATCATTCTTCTAAAGAACTCTGAACTCCAAAGTGTGGTCTCAAGACCAGTTCCGTCCCCATCACCTGAGGTACTGGAGAGGCCAAACCTCAGGCCCCACTCAAGATCTTCCTGTTGAGAATCTATATTTTAACAAGACTCCCAGGTGATTTGTCTGTGCATGAACAATTGAGCAGCTTTTTCTCAGAAGATAAGAAGAGCCTCATCTCTAGAAATGAGCTTCCCACAGAATCAGGATCCCTCATCTAAGAAGGACAGCATTCAATGTCTACATGGCACAGTTCCAAACTTTCTGGTCTTGGGTTCAGTTTATACCCTTAAAAGTAATCAAAGACACCAAAGAGATTTTGCCTATGTGGCTTATAGCTACTAATGTTTACGATACTAGAAATTAAAACTGGGAAACATTTTGTCAGTCAATTTTAAAACAATAATAAATTTCCACATATTAACATAAGTAATGGTTGTGATGCAAAATAGCCATGTTCAGAACAAATACTAGTGAGAAGAGTACCCTAGTTTTACGTATTTGCAAGAAAATTTAACCCCTTGCTTAATACACAACAGACAGGTTCTCCTATACGCTTCTGTATCTACACATCAAGTAGCCCCTGGACTCTACTGTAGGCCCACAGAATAAGTGAAAAAATTACATTTTAGCATTATTATGAAAAGAGTTTTGGCCACATAGACCACTGGACCACTCTTGAGAACCACTGGTCTACCGTATCCCTAGAGATCTCCTCTCTCATAAACCCTTTATTTGTTGATGCTAAGGAAACATGACCATGCCCCAAATTATGTCAATTGCAATGATTTGTCACAATTGCAAAGAAAATTCTTACCTAAATCTTTTGAGACAAACAATGGTTTCTTAATTATGTGAGTTCTTTGGATGTAAAGATTCCACATCCTCCCTTCGAAGACCAGCTGAGAGATCCTCACGACTGTGTGTTATTTTAGCCAAGCCAGGTCACCTCCGTTAACCCCACTGGAGACAGCAGTGGCTGCATGAACTAATTTACATAGGTACGCTGAAAATGAGGACAAGCTATGCATATTAAAAAGATACTCTGCCAATTATCAATACTTACCAAATGTAAGATGTTATTATATATTTTCTACCATATCTCTTGCTACACATTCAGCATTTGAAATGTTGTGACTTTTTGATTCAATTTTCCCACTTATGAAAAATCATACTCAACTAGTACCTTCTCTGTTTCACTCTCCTGCCTCCAGGTTCTATCACCAGGTTTCCTTGGCTACTATTTTGTCTCTTTTTCCTGTACTCCAAGAACCTTATTTCTCTAGCAGCCCAGGGAAAACTGGCCCTTGCTCCTGAAGCAAACATTAAGAAAGAAATCACAGATCTAAAAGGGATATTAATATCATCTAGGCCAGCAGTTCTCAATCTTTCATGTACATTAGAATCACCATTGCTTGGAGAATTAAAGGGTTAAAGAAGTAATGTCAAAGCCTCATCCTGGGCTAGATAAATCCAACTCTCCAATGTAAACCAGGCTTTGGAATATTTTTTTTTGCAGTCCACCAGGAGTTTCTAATGTGTAGCCAGAGATTAGAAACTCTGATCGAGTCCAATTATTCACTTTATAGACTGAGGGAGGATTTATAGATTTATGGGGGGGGGGGGCAGTCAGGAGGTGAGGAACCTTATCTAGAATCACCAGGATAGAACTAAGATTTGAACACCACCTTCTAGCCAGACAGTATAACCAACAGGCCTCCGTTATTTCTCTCAATTCAGAGTTCTCAAAATACAAACAAAATGGAATTTTGTCTCCTTCCTTTGAATGAAATTTTATTAAGGTATGTTTTATATACAACAAAATATATGCACTTGTTTAAAAATTAAAGTTAGACAAACTCATTTTACTACTTCCCCAGTCTTCAAGTAGGACATTTCCGTCACCCCAGCAAGTTTCCCCCTGCCTCTTTCCCTCTATCCCAGGCCCCAGGTGACAATTACTCTGATTTCTGTTACTGTAAATGGAATCATATAGTATGCATTCTTTCATGTCTGCATTCTTTCACTCAGCATAATTTTTTAAAGATTCAACTATGTGGTGCAGCCATTATAGAAAACAATATGGAGGTTCCTTAAAAAACTAAAAATGAAACTACCATATGATCCAGCAATTCCAATCCTGGGTATATCCAGAAAAAACAAAAACATTAAATCTAAAAGATACATGTACCTCAATGTTCATAGCCCCAATATTTACAATAGCCAAAAGACAGAAACAACCCAAGTGCCCATCAACAGACAACTGCATTCATATGTGAGAGACTCACACACACACACACACACACACACACACACAATGGAATATTAGTCATTAAACAAATGAAACACTGCCATTTTCTGCAATGTGGATGGACCTAGAGAACATTATTCTGAGTAAAATAAATCAGAGAAAGACAAATATATGAAATCTAAAAAAATAATACAAATGAATGTATATAGGAAACAGACTCACAGACATAGAAAAGAAACTTGAGGTTATCAAAAATTGAAAAGGGAAGGAACAAATTAGGGGTAGGGAATTAACAGATACAAACCACTGTATATAAAATAGATAAGCAACAAGGATTTACTATAAGCACAGGAAATTATACTCATAATTATAGTTATTATTTTTTAATAACCTATGATGGAATATAATCTGCAAAATTACTGAATGACTGTCTTGTACACCTGAAATTAATACAATATTGTAAATAAAGTCACTTCAATTTAAAAAAAGATTTAACTGTGTTGTACTAGCAGTGTTTTACTTTACTGATAAGTAATAAACCAATGTGGGGATATTCTAGTCTATCCAGCAGGTAGTTCCCTGTTTGGGGGCTATTAAAAACAAAGCTGCTATAAACATCCACGTCCAAGTCTTTGGGAGGGCATAAATTTTTATTTCTCTTGAGCAAATATACAGAAATGGGAACGCTAGGCCCAGCATGGTCTGCGGGGCAGGGCATAGAGAGGAAAGAGTTCCAGCCCTGCAATCAACCAGAGCTGGTTCTGCGTACAGGTGGGGCTGATTACTGACATGGAGATTTAAATCCCAACTTTATAGGCACGTCAAAGAGACTGGAGAGCATGTATGTAGAGTGGCTGGTCAGTAGTAATAAATGATAGTAGAAATAACTAGTGGCCGAACTGGGTTGAACTGCAGCAAGATCCCTGAATTTCCCAGTGAGGGAATTTTCCCCTGCTGCACACTGTTCACCCAACCCTCATCCAGACCAAGGCTCCCTCAACCGCCACCCAACCCCAACACACTCTCTCCTGTCTTTGAAGTTGAGGCCATAAAATGTGAACTACCTTCTGAAATAATTAATTTAGAAGTGTTTCTTGGCTTGTTTGTTTTAGTCATTTTTAGTTCTCTTTGACCAAAAAAAAAAAAAAAAAAAAACCAAAAACCTTCCAGGTAAGGGAACTCTCAGTACATGAATTCAGGTAAGGAGAAATGGCTGCCTTTTAGGCAATATTAGGCTGAGACATGACTGCAGCTGGTAGCCAAACCTCCTGGGACCTGGAAGTGAAACAGAAACCGCTTTTGAAGGATGTAGGCTCATTTGCATTTGCACCCTCTCTGCCATCTAGTGCTTTCCTCCACGCCTGGTTTTCTACCCGTGCAGCCCCTTCACTTGACTCCGTTAAGTGCTCAAACAAATGTCTCCTTTTTCTAGGTTTCCCACCCCTTTCCCACTTCTCATTCCTGCCTCCCAGCACTCTTCCCACTCACAGGACAGAGGAGCGAAACAAGGGGCCAAGGGCCAGCACGCTCTCTTAAACACACACATACACACACGCGCATCCACATCACCCTTGTCCACGTTCAACCATGTAAACCAACTCAATTTACCAAATAAATCGTGAAGGAAGCTACCACAGAGTAAGAGGCGCTTTTCTCTGACAAAATGTCTCCTCACTCACGGTGGGTGGAGGGGTGGGAAACAACTCTGCCACCAGTGAGTTGACAAGCCCCCGGTGTCATCAGCCCTCCTCCCTGAGACAGTGCTGCTCACAGTCATACGTCCCCTCTCCCACCAGGCCTTCTCCCTGCCCTGCCCTCCAGGCCTTTCCCTTCATCCAGAGCCTTCCTAGAGCAACTCAGCTAAACCCCAGGCCAGCAGACAGTGCTTCTGCCTCAGCCAATTTGAATGCGGGCTACCTGCAAGATTTTGAGACACTCTCAGCTGCTGCATTAAAACTGCATGAGCGTCTTCCTCAGGGGGCCTAATAATAGCATGTTTCATCTTTGAGCCACTTTATAAACATTAACTGATTAAGCCACCCTTCTCTCCTCGTAAACTCTGGGCTTCTGCATAGTGGACTGCATCCTCCACCTCCCTCAAATTACTCCAGGAGGAAAAAAGCTGGGACCTGAAGGATCTTTTCCAGATATCTTAGGCCAAGACAACATTAATGCCAAAGGCCTTCCAATAACAGCCTGCATTTGCGTAATGGCCTGGAAGGGGAAGGAATAGAAATCCACAATTATTTAAAAGAGACTGAATTAAGATTCTCATCTCCCAAAGCCAGATGAGCAGAGAGAACTAGCCTTTATGGTCTAGAGCAGGGTCATTGAACTATAGCCCATGACACCAAATCCAGACTGCCACCTGCTTTTATGAATAAAGTTTTACTGGAACACAGTCGTGCTCATTCATTTCCATGTTATTTATGGCTACTTTCACATTACAATATCAACTGAGTAGTTGCGACAGTGACCAAAAAACCCACAAGGTCAAAAAAATATTTACCACCTGTAGAAAAAGTTTGTTGACCCCTGGTCTAGGGAATTTAAAGTTTGTTCTCATCCTGTATATTCTCTAAACATCTTTAAGCCAATCTCTTTTCCTCCCTAGGCCTCAGCTGCAACATCTGTGGACTGAATATCCTCTAAACTGAGCCGTTGCCTTGGGCTGATTCCTCTCATTGTTCTGTTAAGGGTCAGCATCCAGCATGCTAGCTTTGTCTCCTTATTACAGCCGACTTCTTTGCAAGCAGAAACAGTTTTGTGTGTCTCATGATCACTGTAGCCACAAGGCTCTATGTTGAGCCCTAAATCCATTTGTGAAGTGTAACAAAACTGAGTGGAATTATATTTCTTTCTTTGCAGAGAGATCTCGCAGAACGATGTCTTGGAAGCGATAGAGGCGAATGTCTTCTCCAACCTGCCCAAGCTACATGAGATGTAAGAAAGAATCTATGGGGTTCGCTCATGGCTGTTCTTGGCGACAGCCTTAAGTTCATTGATATTTCTGGGAGGCCCTGGCTCTGTCCTGTTCTCAGGCCCCTAGAATTTCATTGTAAGGTGTCAAAGTCAGCCCAAAAGGTACTGTCGCTGTCTCTGCCTGGTGATCCAGGCACCAGCCCAGAGTCCGGTCTTATCCAGCTCCTTCCCTCCCAGAGTCGTTTTCAGCATAGCAGGCCCCAGAACCTTACTCTGTGACTGCAAGGACCTCCCCTTCATCCTCTCACTCAAAGTTACTCCATAGCCAAAGCCCAAAATAAATCCCACATGATGCTGCTGAGGAAGGGCAGTCTTAGCTTGGATACTTCTGTCACATCACATACTCACCTTGAAACCTTGGCCAAGTTACAAAATCATTCTAAGACTTAGTTTTCTTATATGTAAAATGGGGACAATAAAACTGAAGGCCTCATAGGACCACTGTGATGAGTAAGTGAGATGATACACATAAATCAGACCTAACACATCAACTGGCATAGAGTCAGTTATCATAATGATCCTTGGTTCCTTTATAACTCCAACCAAGGTTACTTTCTCTTGTTGACATTCTGTTTTACATACAGGTCAATCAATACTCACACAGATCCACCTCTGTTTCATATGGGTCTATAGTTTCCAGAGATTAATTCACAGAACCACAGAATAAAAGCCAGAAGAGACCTTGGAGACTGGTCCAAAATTTTCCAAAGTACATTCTGTGTATCATTAAACACTCAGAAAATTATTAAGTGTTTCAAAAAAGGAAAAAGATTTTATGGTCAAATAAGATTAAGAAATACTGGGCAAATAAAGTTAGACAGATTCACTTATTATAGGAAAACTCAGAGCCTGTAACATGTGAATACACACTTGGAATCTCCAAGAAAGATATTGTATTAACAGTCTCTCAACTGATGTCACTGGAAAGGTTTCTCTGTGAAGCATTTATTAATATCTCACAAAATTCTCACAGAACACAGTTAGGAAAGCCAATGAACCACTTTCCTAATTTTACAGATGAGGAATGAAAGACAGAGAAGTTGTGAGGCTTGTCTAGTTACCCAGCCAAATTCACAGCAGGATGAGGACTTGAACATAAATCTCCTGACTCTTTTGCATCTTTTAAAAAAGTTTTTAGCATTTGCCAAGCATATATCCGTACACACGTACATGCATAATTCATATATGCATATATACATATATATGAGTTTGTTTAGGAATTAGAGCCCGTCCATTTCAGCAGACTGCCCTTTCCCTCTCCTACACTCTGCCTCTCACTCTCATTCTTCCTCATTGTCATTAAGCTTCTGCAGTTGATGCCTTCCCTCCCTCTCCCCATTGCGCTCCTGCTCCTTCCTTCCTTCTCTCCCTGCTTGGCCTCTCCTTACCATAGTTAGGAAAAGAGATCTGCCCAGGGTCTCAAAACCCACTGGGAATATAGCAGAGAAATGAATCAAAGGGCACCCAGCCCTCTGGGCAAGGTCAAGCAGGCCTCCCTCTAATGTGATGGGCAGTGGAGTTAATGGGATGGCACTTTCATCTCTTCCCTGCGTGGAGAGGTGCTCACCCCCATGTAGCGCTGCCTGAACTTAAAATGATTAATTGCCTGGTACTTGGATCTGGGTAGCTACAGGTTACTGCAACATTAAAGCTAATGAAACAGGGAGGAAGTAATTAACACAGAGCATCTCTGCAAATATACATTGATCCAGCAAGATGAGGAAAGGGCGGCCTCTCTCTGCCGGAATCCAAATGTGAACATGCCCACCTCCAGACTATTGATCAGGACACAGCACAGGTCAACACAGGGCAAAAGCCATCACTTCCCATGAGCTGAGGGAGAGAGCAGCCTCGGTCTGCAGCATGAGCGGAATCACTGGCACATCCCCAGCTACCGTCCACTGGGATGGCACAGTTAAAACAGACATCCGCTGTCTTCCCCCTAATCTTTGGTTTCCTTTGCCCCTCCTGCCCCCTCCTTTTCTCCAATCTCCTCTGGCTCTTTAGCCTTTTTCCTTCCCTCCCATCTTTTTACCCTCTTTTGTTGTTTTTCATCCCCTTCCCTCATCTCCCAATCAGACAAATCAGACCTGTGTGAGTCTCATCCCTACCCTCTTAGCCTCCTCAGACCCTGGGAGACCCTTAGTGGTGAAAGACTCAGCTGTGCTCAGGGTGAAAATGACTCACCCAGCCAGTGCTTTGTCTGCCTCTGATGGACAGGTTCCAGGAGGATTTCTTGATGAGAGTTAAACGGGACAGGGTTAATATTTCATTTGCACAGTTTAGTACAGTAAGAGACACTATATGCATGCTCAATTTTTGTTGAACAATGGATAGATGGATGGATGAATGGATGGATGAATAGATGATTTACTGACATACTCTTTGCAAAATGTGAAAAGTACCACAGCATTCCTTATTGTTGAGGTCACCACGTGCATGTTCTTTCCTCTTTTACAGTAGAATTGAAAAGGCCAACAACCTGCTATACATCGACCCTGATGCCTTCCAGAACCTTCCCAACCTCCGATATCTGTAAGAACTCCCGTATTCTGGTACCCTCTTTATGATTAAATTGTGCATTCCTATTTTGGTAAAATATCCACTTGCTACTCTGGGGAGCAACAGCTTTTTATCAAAGATGTGGGACGGAAGTGGGAAGACACTTGCTAGCAGACTTTAATTCAGTTTAATGAGTGAATTCCACTAACATAATTGCATTTTGTTTTCATTTGCAAAAACAGACATCATAAAGAATACCATTTGCACTAATGGGATTGTCACACAGACCTTTTGCAGAACTCGGTCATAATTTAGTGTTAATGAGATACAGCCAAAATTTCTGCTAGCATTTAGCTTGTGACCTTGACCTCAAAGACACTGTCTATCTTGTTCTACATACATGCATCTTTTTTTTTTTTGATAGATCACAGTGTTTTATATTAAAAGTCTTGGTTAATAATATACACAGTATTTTATCAGCAGAGATTCCTGGTGTGGGTGCTCCCCCCAACAGCAAAAGCACTGCTCCTTCCACTCAGATGGCTTTCAAATTAGCTGAGGACTTCCTTAGACCCTGAGTGCTACAATGGGGCCCGAGAAAATAACAGATAAGAATTTGACCTATGGAGTCAAAACCTCTGGACCTACGTATTAGCTGCCGATCACAGGCAAGAACGTTTTTTCCTCATCAAGAGATTAGGAAAAGAGAATAGGAATAATAATAATGGCGAATATGTGTCTGTTATCTATGAACATAATAATAACACATACCCCCCAAAAAAAGACAGTTTTAAGGCAACAACAATTTATCATTTCTCACCTGTCTGTGAGCTGATCAGCAGAATGATTCTGTCGAGCTGGACTCTACGTGCCTGACCTCAGCTAAGCTCACTCATGCATCGGCGATTAGTTGGCAGCTTAAGCGGGTACTGGCTGCTCTTGATGGTCTGGGTTGGGATGACAGCTTTCCTCCCAGCCGACTAACACAAGCTTGTTCTCCTAGCAGTCCTGGGATTCCAAGAGAGAGGATAAGCTTGCAAACTTCTTGAGACTGAAACCCTGAACTAACACACCATTTCTTCAATTGTATTTTATTGGCCAAAGCAATTCATGGGGCCAGCCTAGATTCAAGAAGTGGAGAAACAGGCTCCACTACTTAATGGGGAAAGCTGTAAAGTCACAAGACAAGGTGTGCGGATACCAGAAAGGATAGAGAATTGAGGCCATCTTTGCAATCTATTTAAAACCTGTAGAAGGTTTTGCATGGTGCCTGTGATACAGTAAATGCTCGATAAACATTAGCTACTAGTGATACTATGACTGTCCCTGAAGTTTGAACTATGAGAGCTGTAGTTAGGTACAATAAAGAAAACTGGCCACTGTGGCTTGGCTTTCTGAATGGAGACTGACTGAGGGAATAAAAGATTTAAAAGAAGAAGAATCCATATGACCTGGAACTTCTGCTTTCTGATAGGAGCCTCAGAAAGGATCTGAGAAAAAAGGTCTTCCACTCCTGAGTTAATGTCAGAGGCAAGACCCTTCACGGGCATGCAGCCAGTGCAGTCTCACAGGGCTCCATGCTCAAAAGGGCCCCACACTCAGAGAGCCTCACACTATGTTCAACACTCTGCTGTCGCCATCTTGAAATGCTTAAACATTTTTGAACAAAGGATCCTATGGTTTCATTTTGCACTGCACCCCATAAATTATATAGCCAGTCATGCTCAGAAGTCAGGGTTATGATCAACTTGGGACTCTTGGCTCCCAAATGGACTTTGCTGTGCCCTCTGCAGAAGCTAGCCTGGGTTAGGCACATTAACAGTGAAGGAAATAGGAGGCAACACGAAAGGCATGGGCCTTAGAATTAAAAAATCTAGGACCTCATCCCAACTCCAACACTCCACTTTACCCTTGGGCCCATCACTGGACTTCTGAGATGCACATAGCTTCTAAGACCCTCAAGGGAGATTTATATATGAAAATACATTATAAACTACAAATGGGTCAAAAACATTAATAAATGTACTAAGTATTTGTAGGATGATTATTTCTGGCCAAACAATCAAAGTTTACCAGTCCACCCTCAGAAAAAGTCCAGTCAGGGTTGAACAGAGAATTATGGTGGCCAGTAAAACCTTCAGCTTCTACCCAGAGTGTGTGGCATGAATTAAAAAAAAAAAAGAAAAAGAAAAAAAGGATATGCGTTTACATTTAATGGAGCAGTAGAGGAAAGAAAAAGAAAAAAAAACTATATATGTCAAAGGGACTGGATTCCAGATGGGATGATGTTATTTATTAGCTCAATTTATTAGCTCATTATCTTCTTTAAGCCTCAGTTTCCTTATCTGTAAACTGAGTCATTAAAGAAAGCAAATAAGATTTTACCTGTAAAAAAAATTTTACAAATTGTTTTTAGCATACAAACAAAGAACTATACAAATGAATATGAAATTATTCGTGCCTGTTACCCAGTTGGTTTCCTTCAGTCCTTCTTTTCTTCTTTCCCTCCCGATTGCCACCCCTCTCTTCCCTCCTCCTCTTTCCTTCCTCTTAGAAAAAGTTTGAGTGGAACTGGGGTGCAAGGAGCACAAAGCCTTTGATAATAGAACAGCACCATTTTAAGATTTGCAAAGGGACACCCCATTCACAAACGATCACATGTGGCTCATGAAAAGCACTCCTGCAAAGGAGAGATCCAAGAAGAAAGCGACCCCCCTCACATACACACCCCATAGCCCATGATAATAATAACACGTCCAAGAATGGTGGACAGGGAGCAGGTGATGGGGAATCACTGCAAAGTTTGAAATCAAGAGATCCAAAGTTTGACCCTAATAGCCCACATCTTAAGGCCAGCACCATTCATTCTTATTAATAAGGACCCTCAGGCCTCCCTCTGGGGGGTGAGGGCTGGAGAGGAACTTGGGAGGATGTGGGCATGGAAGGATGTGGGCACAGCCCTAGATTGGAGGGAGAGGGAACTCTGGCAGAACAGATGGGACAAAACTCTGACTTCGACTCTGGAAGAGGCTGAAATCTGTGTCATCTGTCATCAACTCCAGCTTCCCCTTTGTGTCCTTTTCTCACTTTGAGGTGTTGAGTAATCTCCAGTCCCACATGGCTCCCCGGTCAAGTCCAGACAAAGCTGGAAGTGACTAATTCTAGCTACTTTCTTTCCTAAGAGGAGGTTATCATTCTCAGAGCATTGGAAACATACTTTCTAACTGGTGAAAGAAAAGAACATATAAGCAGTTAGAGGAATTGTGTCACTGTCAAATGATCTTCCTTGATGGCTCTGGGGAAAAAAATACTTACCGTAATTCTACAGTGTATAGAATCCTTTCACATCCTCCACCATGCTGATCCCCATCAGGAAGTTGAGACAAAGAGTTGTCCATCTTAAGCCTTTTGACCTGTTGCCCAGGGTGGACCTCTCCCAGCTGCACACCCATGGATGTGGCACATGGTGACCCTGGGATCTGAAGCAACTCTGCACTCCAA
This sequence comes from Camelus dromedarius, assembly GCF_036321535.1. Classification (NCBI taxonomy): domain Eukaryota; kingdom Metazoa; phylum Chordata; class Mammalia; order Artiodactyla; family Camelidae; genus Camelus; species Camelus dromedarius. The sequence goes on from NC_087450.1 coordinate 28,829,888, forward strand.
AAACACTACCAGCGAGACATCCATTCAGGGCTCCCAGACTATGGTCCTTTGAAATATTTTCCGAACTGTTAAGAGGAAGGAATCACCTAAATTCAGAGTTGGTCCTCTATTCTAAAAGATTATATCGTGGAAACAAAGCCCAATCAAGCTTCCTTCTTCTTCCACACTTATTTGTGTCTGAGCAGCGGTCATAAACAGCTTTGAGATCCAGCAGCCAGGTGGAGGTGGATGGGAACGATTTCAGATATTCCAGGATGATGAACTACTTGCTTCAAGGCAAAGAAGACACACAACATGGATGGAGAAATTTGGAAGGGACCAGCAGGACTGAGTAGTTGTTTATTTCCTTAAGCCAAGATAAATGTTTATCATCAGTGCCAGCAAAGCAGGAAATTACCAAGGGTAGGGGTGAGCTGCCATTTGACTTGAGAACCCTCATTCCTACATGCACACACACTTAGAGATATTGTTCTGCAATTCGCAGCATTGATTCCATTTCATGCTGATCACTGACGGCACAGAATTCAAGACAACTAGAAATCAGTGTTCTTCATCACCCCTTTATACTGCACTGAGGAACCTGAAATGGTTAGGAAAAAAAATCCTCGTGAATAAAGAAATGTACTTTAACTAGAAGACTGTACACCAAAGGATTCATCTGGGTGGACTTTTTTTTTTTTAAGTCAATATTGTATTTGCAGGCAATATTTCTTTCTTTACCACTCTGCCTACCTGGAGCTGACCTGTTATGTATGAAAGATTATCTATTGATCTGTAAATCAGGTTTACACAATATTCTCTTGCCTTTGCATCCTGTCAGCATAATTCTCAGGCAGCTGGATGCTGCCCTTTGCTACTCAATAAACCATAATTTCATCTTCGCAAACCCTTCACACAGCTGGGCAGGCCCCCACCCCCAACTGACAACCATCTTCCACTCACATGTGGGCCTGTTCTAGCTTCTTAGGATGCTGTTAATGGTAGCCGCACCATCTGCTTTCTCCAGCCAGTGACAATTCTGGGGGCGTCTTCACTGGGACTCAACTCTACAATTCAGGCTATTTCTTCCCCGCTCCTCCCTCCAAATTACTCTCCCTCTTTTCTGCATTCTTCTCTTTCACTTGGGTTAATAGGAGTGATGAAACTAGCTTCTCTGATTATAAAAGCTAAACCATATTGGACATTGCAGGGCCAAAGGGACAGAGGGCAGGGATTCAGAAAGCAGCACAGAGATTCCAGGGCCACCTACTTGGACTCGGCTCCTGCCCTTGTGTGACCTTGTGTAACTGGCTTAACTCTCTGTTTTCCTTTCTGTAAACTAAGGATAACGGTGCCTGTATCCTTGCATTGTATGAAATGCAATACTAAGAATAATGACTGACATTCAGAAAGTTCTCAATAAATGTTAGCAATTCTTATTAAATTCCTGACCCTGTCATTTACCAGTTAAGAGAGCCTGTGGAAGGGACTTCATCTCTTTGTACCTTGGTTCTCTCCAAAGCAGACTCCTGACATACCCAGAAAGGTCCCTCCAAACAAGCATAATGATACCATCCAGCAGAGTTCTAATGGAGGGCTCTGAACCCCTTTCCTTTTGCTCATTTTCAACGCTAGTGATCCCCAACACCCCATGCCATCCCCATCAAAATTAATTCCAGTTCTTCACACTGCCAACTGGTCGGATAATTCTTCCTACTTCTACGGTGATCTACAATTGAACTCTTTATCATACTTCACTGCATTTGAACTCATGGCAACCCCAGGAGTAAGCAGGGCAGTACAAGTCTGAGCATTTTCTAGAAGCAAGCTGGTTTTGCCTGGAGTCCTGCTTACAGTGCTCTTCTGACAAGAACATGCAGTGTCCCTGTGCATTGAATTACTCTGATACTTTTGATGTTCAGCAACATTTCACTCTCTAGAGTGGTGGGAAAAGAGCCAAATTAGGGTTCTTGTCTGGAATTTACGGCAGCCACGTGCACAGGGAAAGGATCGGTGCCCTCCCATTTCTCCTCCAACGTTTTGATTGTGAATTAGCCAGTCAGTAGGAACACATTCTTTCAGTCAGCCATTCAACAATCATTTGTTGAGGTCATGCCATATCCCAGGCTGTGTGGTGGCTGTTTCTTGGGTGCACTAAAGATCGTAAGACAGATGAAGCCTCTGCCCTTATGGAACTTACATTCTAATTGAAGAGACAAACAATGTTGCTGGTGTAATGCTGTCAGGTGGTGACAGCAATATGAAGAAAAGTAAAGCAGGGAAAGTAATGGTTTAGAAAAGGTGGTTGAGAAAGGACAGAGGGGCCTGGTGAAAGACACTGGAGACATCTGTGAATAGCTCTCAACACCAGATCAGTCTTTGGGAAGAAAAGGCTATCATCCATGAAACTAAAAACAACACGTCTGTCAAGCTTTGTGGCACTGGGCGAGGGTAGGAAGACTGTCCCAATGCCTTGGGCTGGACTAGTCAGGAAAAGCTTCTTGGTGGTGAAGGGAGAATTTAGCTACAACTTCAGGGATGAGTAAAACTTGGAAAGACAGAAAAGAAGGAATTTTCTGTGAAAGAAAGAGGTGAGTAAATGCATAGAACATAAAAGGACCATGGAATAGGCAGAGGATAGGGAGACTGAGTCTCTACTAAAAAGAAGGTGTACCCAAAGGAGTACGACTATATTAGGATGAATTGCATTTGATAAGATTAGAAAAATAAACTAAGGCAAGAGAGTTCAAGCCTAACACAGTAGTAAAGAATAAGCTATAAGAGATTCTTGAACAGCAGAGTGACAGGATGACAATGATTTGGACTACAGATTGACAGGTAGCAGGGTATAGACTATATTCAAGGGAGACTGGTTAAGGACCAGTTGCCATCACTGGGGATACAGTAATGGTGGCATCTGGAGGAACAGAAAGTCACAGTTCAATTGGGGGCACATTTCCAAAAAGAATCACTGGTATATGATTTACCTCCAAGTCAGACAGGGACGCAAGTGACTGCAGTGATTTTTGCCCACTTAACCTATAGTCCCCAAAGCCTCCCTTCCTCCTTAGTGCCCCCCAACACAAAATCATCCTGCAGACAGCACCCATCAGGAATGCAGTCTGGGCAAGAAGTCATCTTACACGGGGGCTGTGATTACTGGGAAGAAATTATTAGCCATCTTCCTGGCTGTCAGTGTTGTAAGTCTGTAAGGATGTTGTCATGACTACAAGGATGTTTAAGCACAATGGAAATTATACAATTGCTTCTTTTATTGGTCATCTGTCTAGCAGAGCCAACTTTGCTGGCCTTTGCTGATTCCAGGAAAAGACAGTCAGGTTTTCTTTGTGGAACACTGAAGTTCGAGATGAGATTTCAGCCTGAGCAGGCCAGCTCTAGGAGAACAGGAAGCTCCTCTTGTCTTGGGGCCTGATTTTAACAATGGTGACATTTTCATGCAGCTAACCTCTCCTCATTCCTCTGATCTGCTCAGTATGCTTTCTCCTGCAAGAAGTCCAGGTCTTCTCCATCAGCAAGACAATTATTGGATCCATCAATTCACATTAGTATGTTCAGGTCTGACATTCCTCTTTCCAGGCGAAGTGACATATTTAAAAGGGGCCTGGAAAAGGCAATGAGAAACCCAAGAACTGATACTGAGAGACTCTCAGGAATGCAGGCCTCTGAGAGCGAAGGAAAGTCCTACAGGATCTTCTCCTATAGCAAATAGGTAACCATCTACTCCTCCCACTTGCAGAGTCTCGGAATTCTATTTTCACAGACTATATCTTCTGATGAGGTAGGTGAATCCTAACCTCATTAATGGTGAAATAAGACTTGTCTGTCACCACCAGAAATCAGATGCGAAGACAAGTCTAGAGAGGGCTCAGAGAGAAACAGTCTCAGATTAGCTACGTGAAGCTCAACTCTGACCTCTTCCTCATGGCTAGTGTCACTCCCACTACCCCTAGACAGTGGCGGACTGATCTCTTCAAGCCCCGGTTTCTTACTCTGCAAAATGGAAATAATAAAATGTGCTTCAAGGGGCTAATGAAAAGAGGAAAACGGACTCCACTTCCTCCAAGACCTCTTTTAGCCCTCAGGTGCCTGGTGTCTAAACTGCGATCTTCACGAATCTGGGGGTCCCAATGTCATTGTCTGTCCTGAGGTCAGCATATTCAGACTCAGCACAAAGGGCCTTGTAGGGAAGGAGAACGTCCCTCTGCAAGACAGGAAAATCCCGCCCCTCTACTTCCGCATCAGACTCTCTTCTCCAGAATCCAAGTAGACCCTTTAAACGCTGGGATCCTTCAAATGCATTCAAACTTAAGCCATCATGGCATGTCCAGGACCTTCTTTCCCCAACAGAGTTCCCAAAGTGAAAAGCAGACCTATTTGGAAGAGATGCATTTAGAAAACGCCACCAGATTGTATCCAAAGGAAGAAAGAAAGTGAACAAACATATTTCAGCAATCAAAATCGCAGGCAAGACCAGAAAGGGGGCTTTTGCAGCTCCTCCCACAAGCTCTTTAAGAAGAACTCCAGTGGATCCGAATAAAGGGAGAAAACTAATGAGAATCCCTCAACGGATCCTTTGCCCTTGACCAAGGAACAGCTGTGTAAAACAGACAAAGTCGTATTTACAGGTGGTGAGAGGAGGATAAAAAGCTGTACATATCTGTGTAGGAATATATATAGAGAGAGAGAGATGCACAAATCCCTGAGGAAAACTAATAGAAATACTCACTATGGCACAATATCAACATACAAGACAATGAAGAGATGAAGATTAGCCCATGATTGAGAGCTGGTTTTTTGAACCTCAACACTTGAGAAAAGGGAAAGGAAAAGTTTTCACAGCATTACAGAAAAACACAATAAATTTGGAGGAAAATAAACATTGGTAAGAACGACAACAAAAAACTTAAATCAGCTATAAAATGTACAGTAGAAGCTGAGCTTCTTAAGCACAAGGAAAGTCACAGGAAAGGACTTTTCACTTTCCCCTGCCACTTTGGTCCCTCACAGATGAGCACAGCCAGCCTTAGTGGAGCCGGAGAGGCACTGGATGTGGGGCGAGGCTTAAGAGGCAGACAGCACCCAGCAAGCACTGGCGCTGGCCTGAGAGGGCACATTCCTGGAGAGCTGGAGAAGGAGAGACAGCTTAGCTGGTGAAAAGCTGAAGGGTATCACATGAAGCTCCACCTCCATGGAAAATAAACTGCTACCTCTTCTCCCACCCCTGCAGCCTCAATACTGGGAGGTTTAAAGGGTATTTTGGTCCTGACTGACCCTTTTTAGATTTGCATTTATCCCCAGGAGAGTCCATGTATGAAGATATTAGAGCTAACACAAGAACTGTCAGCTTCCATCTCTGCAAAGATGGAGTGGCCCCTGGAAGCGGGGACGGCGGGAGGCAGCTGGGCACTGCAACAGGGGGCGAGCAGGGCAGCGAGAGGAGGGAGGACATTATGCCAGTAAACTCTGGTCACCAGATGTGATGCTATTCTGGCGGCAGTGGGTGGGGGAAGCAGGTTTCTTTCACTGCCTTATCCCCAGCCAGATCAGCTGGCTCAAGACCAGGGAGCAATGAAGCAGCTAGTGATGTCATCATCTGATTCTACCGACCCACAATCCAGAGCAGAGGCTGTGTCCAGTTCATCTCTGAGCTCTCTCACAGAGTACAGGGGCTGCACACAGTAAGCCCCTTAATGAAAACATGGGCCTGGGTTTGACTCTTTCTGTCTGCATGGTGTCAGGGAAGCAGCTGCTGTTTTCAGAGAAATATCTCGGGGCGTTACAGAGGGTGAACACTGTAGTGACAAATGCTCGAAGGAAGAGCATTTTCATCTCCAGGAGACATTACCAAAATGTCCTGCTGCGGTTTCATCCTGAGCTCACCCACAGCAAATCCTGTCTAGTTCAAGGGGCAGTGAACTCCTCCCGCATCAGTTTGGGATTCAAAGATAGCGGTGCTGGGCAGGCGGAGGAGGATGTGTAGGGGACGCATCAGGGAAGAAAGGAGGCTGCCTCCCTCACAAAGCTTGCCCAGCCCAGTCTCTCCAGACAAGGGCCAAACCACAGGAGCCACCTGGAGGCAGATTCCTTCGACAAGACACTGAGGAAGAGCTCTTCTCTTTACAGGAGAGCCACACACCCAGGTTCCAGCTGCGGTCCTACTTGTGAGAACTTGTAGTAAGCAAGTAACCAGACCTCTCTGGGCCTTAAGTAAAATGGAAAGGAGAACAGCCTTTTTGCCATCAAAAGGTCGTAAGGAAGAGAGAGGAAGGGAGAAGATAAGTTAGGGTGCGGGGATGCTTTGAAAGTTCAAGTCAGCAAACAAGCATGAGCACTGCTACTTGGACAAGGCACTGCTGGCTGATACGGGGTGGGACACAGGAACCATAATCTAGAAAGCACTTTCACTTTGCACCAATTGACACAGTCTTACAAAAGCCCTCTAAGCTTCCACTGATGTATGGTTCCATTTTACAGATGGAAAACTTGAGGTTCAGAGATGCTGACTAAATTGCCCAAACTTACTAAGTGGGATTAAGAAATGACCTTGGGGCAAGAGAAACTAAACTTTACTGAACAAGCTGCTAGGTGGCAGACCCTAATCAAGGTATGTTGTTCACACAGCGCATTGTCCAATCTTCCAAAACCATGAGGCATGTATTTTCCTCAATTTACACATGAGGGACTTGAAACTCAGAGATTCTGTAGTGGGCAGAACTGAAGCCAGGGATGTCTGTCTCCACCCTGGTTCACCCTGCTTTCCAGCATGCTGCAGCTGGCAAGGTGCACAGTGTGGATGAAGCCAATGTCAATGTCCCCAGTGTTCTGAGCACAAGAGCGACAGCTGATTAATGTTTGCCATTTGGAACTTGTGATCATCTACTCGGGCTAAGTTGAAGTGTACCTAAGAAATAGAAGTCTAAATAATTCATGTTAGAAATGAGTTGTGGGGAAGGGTGTGCAAACTGTTTAAAATATTAACTCTTTTGCGACTCCCCCATGTAATTTCAAAGTAACTGCTTGCCACAAATTGGTAGTTTGATTAAAGTATTTCAGCATCCAAGACAGTCCCAAAAGACTGCCTCTTGGCAATGCTCTGTTGGCAGTGAGTCAAACTTGGAGACAGCCTGAGGTTTTAAAAGTCCTTGCGAAGTCAATGTGGTACCATGGAAGGAACCTCACCGAGAGGCAGGGGAGCCAGAGGGCCCAGGTTCAGATCCCATTTCTTCCACTTTGTAGCAGACAAGTAACTGAAACTCTCTAAGCCACAGTTACCTTATCTATAAAATGGAGCTAATGATGGTATCTTCCTCATGGCATTGTGGGCAGGAATGAACGACTGTATAGGCAAGGCCTTTAAAATGGTGCCTAACGTGTGCCAAGGTAACTGGCTAGTTTTAACTATTACTCCTTCTACTTTGACTTTAGAAATTTGGGTGATTCATTTACCCTCTGTGAGCATTGCCTCCCTGGTCTGTAAGATGGGAATTATAATTATGTTCATTTTAGAAACGCACAGTAAAGTCAAATGAGATGATATGAAATAACTTTGTCAGCCTCATGTGCTACATAAATATAAGGCAAGGTGACTTTCCAGTCTTTCCTTCCTAGACGTCTGCGTGAGAACCCGTTCCTAGGGTTTCAGTTACTTCCCAAATACCAGTCGTTCGGTCTACTGCCACGTTAGGCAGCCTCTCACTGGGCCTACATTAGATACTGGTCACTGTGTCCCCCAAGCATCAGGAGACAGGGAAGAAACCTGCCATGTGGTCTTCTAAAGTTCTTCTCTCAACCTCAGTGACAACAAGCAGCTTCCACCCTTCCCCGAGGTGGTGAAAGGAAAGGACAGATTCCCAGGTGTCTCGAGGAACCCTTCTCACAAGGTGTCCACACTGTTCTCATGCCCACTGTGCATGAGAGGTTAAGAGCTGCATGACTGGTTTCTAGAAACCTGGGATAGAGCAGTTCTCACCCCTTGGTATCTCAGGGAAAACATCAGCTCGACACCCTGGTACACTGAGATGGGCCCCAGCCATGCAGGGACCCTCCAGCGTGCTCCAAATAAGGACAAAGAACGCCAACAGTGAGAGCTACACCGTAGCCCGTCACAAATTTTAGTTTCCTACATTCCGACTCCTTTTGTCAAAGATCGGCCCCGTTTTGATTCGTTTTGCCATCAGAGAACGTGATTTCCTCTCACCCTGACATGGGGCGTGCGGAGGTTAATTGCTGGGCTAGGAATAGGAATTAATCCAGTGACTGACGTATTCCCTGCAGCTGCAGGTGAGTTACTCAGAGTCTCCTGCTCACCTTACCTCCTTTGGGTGTCACCTGTGGGGGGCCATCCTAAAATGCCTGAAGATGCCAGTACAAATTGGATCAAAGGTCACTTCATCACAGGGTGCCCTTTCTCCAGTGTAGTTCTGATCTTCTGTACCAAAAACTTTCTGATTTCTGTCTTTATAGAGGAATGGAGAGTGCTGACTAATAGAATACTTCCTCTAAGAGAGAGTTTGCCAACCATGTCCTACATGGTGACAGCATTTTCAGAGAATGAGCATAAATCAGTATAAATACTCTAGCTTCTAGCAGGGCTTCCAAGGTTGAATTAGGAAGTACCACACTCAGGAGATACTCTAAGAGAAAGGCGGAATCCAAGGTCCGTGTGTTTGGGGAAAGTCAGTACAGTATTTCCTCCTCTTGGGTATTTATAATGAATAATTTTGTGGTAAGGGCTCGGAGAATCCTGCAGGAAAGAAACTGCTTAACCTTATTAAACCAGCATTTCCTAAACTTATTTGACCACTGTAGCCTTTCATATGTGAACAAAGCATTTATAACCTCTGGAAATAGTAATTCTAGAGAAATGCTAAAGGTTTCTAAATTGGAAGGCATCTTAGCAACCACAGAGTTCAACTTCCCTCTCTAATTCTACACCCAGTTCCGATGTGTGGGGTTTCCCCATACACACCCAAGAAATGGTCAGACACCAGCTGGTTCCCTACAATTCAGCTCAATTCTGACACTATCTGCCTGGACGTTGCATCAGATCCCACAGACTGAAGGCCCAGTCCTGTAAGACTGTTCCCCTTCAGACACCAACTGCAAGTCCAGGTTGTCATCTGTGCTTCTGATGAGCCAGCTGTACACTGGAGGTCCCAATAACCCCTCCTTGAGTTTGGTTAATTTGCTAGAGGTTCACAGAACTCAGAGAAATATTTATAAGATTACCAGCTTATTATAAAAGGATGTAATTCGGGAAGAGTCAAATGGAAAAGGTGCACAGGGCAAGGTATGAAGAAAGGATTCAGTCCTTCCATGCTCTCCTCAAGTCCACCACCCTCCCCACCCAGAAGTTCTGTGCCAAGAGGGGGAATGGAGACCAAATTCTCATAAATCACGGTATCACACTCCTCATGAAGAAACCCTACAACACGACAGACACACTTCCAGAGGTAGAGAACCAGAGGCTTCACAGTACAACCCATTCCTCCACCAGGCAACTTTCATAATGAATGAGAATTAGTCATTCTGGTAAGCCAGCCGATGGTAAGAGCACAAACGTCAGAGTCAGAAAGATGTGGATTTGACCTTTAGCTCTACCCTCCTTATGTGTGGCTTTGTGAAAGTTACTGGACCTCTCAGCTGAGCCTCCTCCACTCTGGTGTAAGGATGGTCATGATACCAGTTCTCTTATGGTAGAGGAGAGGAATAAATAAAATAATCAATGTTAAGTGCTCGGTGCGGTAACTGGTATATAGGAAGTGTTCAATAAATGTTGACCATTATTATTATTCATCCTACACCTACTTTCCAGAGCAGAGCAGCACAAATCTATTACCATTTCCACTTGGCAGCCCTTCAGAATCACAGTTTTCTCTTCCCAAGCAAAATATCCTACGTATTGGACCATATGGTCTTGATGCCTCACCCGTCTGCACACACACACACAAACCCTATGTTCCATAATAAGTTCATTTATAAAGAAGGTACACATACAATTGCAGTATGAATGTGTGTGCATGAGAAAATACACACACAAAATATTTTAAAGCATGAAGTAAAGATGAAAAAATAATACAATTTTACATTTAGCTTTCACTCAATATATTAGAATAACAATATTCTAGAGAAAGTGTAGCATACAATGTGCTTCATTGTTTTTTAAATCCTTAGTTTAACACTGAAAAAAGCAATCCACAAGTCATGTCAATACTAGATTCAGACAAGATCAGACGCATTCAGGGTGATATGGCTGTAGTCAAAAATGGAAAAAAGGAGACTCAAATGATCTTATCTGCAAAACAGAAGAAGACTCACAGACATAGTAAACAAACTTATGGTTACCAGGGGGAAAGAGGTTGGGAAGGGATAAATTGGGAGGTTGAGATTTGCAAATATTAACTACTATATATAAAACAGATAAACAACAAGTTTCTTCTGTATAGCACAGGGAACTATATTCAATGTCTTGTAGGAACCTATAATGAAAAAGAATATGAAAACAAATATATGTATGTATATGTATGACTGAAACATTATGCTGTACACCAGAAATTGACACATTGTGAACTGACTATACTTCAGTTAAGAAAAAAAAAAAACAAACTAGCTTCAATGGCTGTCAAAGCTGAGAACAAAACTACTAAAGTAAGTAGATGCAATGGAAAACAAGGCTATAGCTGTACTCCCTGAGTCACCACACTTAACGTTCAGTTCTATACTTTTATGCAAATATTTGTATAAAATTCAGCTAGTAGATTTTCTTTCCTAATGTCAATCAGAAGTTCTTACAAGCTACCTGGAAGATGTTGCATTTTTATGTAGCTAATGAAAGTGTTAAAAACCCAGTAGAAAAAATTTAAGTAAGTTAGAAAGTTGTACATCCTTGTTTTTAAAATATGATATGAGGGTTTTCATAAACGCAGGCATGCATCATTTTCAGCAATAAATTAATTTTCATTTCCCCCCCAAATTCTCTCCTTTCAAATACTGTGTATTATTTCTCATTAATATGTCACCTTTCCCTTAAAGAGATAAATCAAGTATGTCTAATTTGAAAATATCTTCCTTGAGGCATTATTTCTGATAGACATTTGTCATCCCAGAAAAAGTCAACAAATTTGGATCACTTGTATTTTTTTTAATGTGAAAGTCATCTTCAATTTTGCCAACGTTTTGAAGTAATATGCCTTGAAATGACCAACAAGCTTCTAGGGGAGAGAATGGTCAGGACCTTGAGACTAAACAGAATCAGACAGGCAAGAAGGTTAATCCAGACAGGTTTATCAAAAGAAGCAGGAGGAAATTGGAGAAAGTGGGGCAGGAGGAATCTGGGAAATTCAGCTGCAGCCCCCAGTGGTTGCAACAGGACACACGGAGCCTCAGGCAGCAGTTAATAGACCAGCCTGCTCAGGAATCATGGAGGTCCCACAAGCACAATGGGGACTCAGACATGGAAACAGCATTTCAGCACCCAAGAGAACTGGAGGAAAGCAAGGAATGGCCCAGGTTCTAGGGGAACCAAGAAATCAGACAAGGTCTGTTACAGTAAAGAAATACAAGGCTGGACCCTGACCACAGCAGTGCCTGGACACAGTGCTAAGGTTTCCTGTTAGGTAAATCTTATCATTTCCCCAGGTAAAAGATGAAGAATCCAAGTCCTGGAGACTTCAATGCACCCCTTAAGGTCATACATCTTAAAAAGTGGTACAGTTAGGACTTGAACCCAGGTCCTCCAGCACCAGAGCTGCTAGTCTGAAGATGTGTTACATGTCCTTTCGGAGAGTAGGACCAGAGCCTGATTGTTAAACCAGAATATTAGGTCAAAAAAGAATCTGCAGCCAGGCTAATAAGGCTGAGATCCTCAAAATCCTGCATTTGGGCACATTAAATTCCCCCTGATTGCTAAGGAGTCTGGTTTCCATGGAGACTGAGGTGAGTCTGAACTGAATATGAGTTAAATGGTTCCAGCTTTGAAGACATGATATGGGGGAGGCAGGAAACGAAGCTCTCCTACTGTCTCATGTAATTCCTTATACAAAAGCATTTTACAGACAGAGAAACTGAGGCTCTTAAAAGGTAAATGAACTGCTCAGGACCACCCAATGAGTGAGAGAGAAGGCACTAAATCTAAGGTCCCTGACCTTAAGACTAAGGCCATTTTCATGGAACTACAGCTTCTTACACACATTCCCATCTAACTCCGAGTTCATGTGATTCTACACCTAAGCAAATCTTTATTTAATGATTCGGGAAGTACATGTTAGCATCTTTTCTAATGGTGTATGTAGAGATGCAAATCCCCAGTCAATAAGGATCTACAGTTAACAGAAAATTCAGTATCAGCGAGCCTCAAAATGTAAGGAGTCTTTTCATATATTAATTAAGTGTAGTCTACTCTTCTCCTTCTTATCTATCATTGGATAACTAAATTCTCCCAGAGTGGTTAGGAGGAAGGAGTTCATTTTATCCAAGAGACTAAAAAACAAAACAAAACAAAACAAAACAAAGGTAACTAAAATGTAAAAAAGAAAGGAAAGAAAAAGACAAATTATGTGCAAACAAATTTTATACCACAGAAAACCAATTAGAAGATACAAAAAGGAGTTCAAGTTCAAACCCTCAGTCTTGACTTATAGGAAACGTGCTTTGGCAAAAATAATGGATCTCTAATCTAGATAGACAAACTGGCAGCATCCCCTCTCTAAATTAGATTTGCCTAAAACATCTCAATGGGCCATTCAGGTCACGGTGTGAACTCTGTTTCTGCCTCATTTTACAAACTAAAAGAAAACTGGATCGCACAGTCTCAGAATTAATATTCCCTGTCATGGGTGATTTTGGGTGGAACAGAGATCAAGAACTGCATTCTTGGTTAGCATGTGTGATGGAGAGGGATGTCTTGTTCTACCTGACTTTTCTCAGTTCAGTGGGTTATGTAGTAGGTTCTTAAAAACTACCCATTGGTTTGTTTTGGCCACTACTGTGAAGTCAGGGTTAGAGGATGGTGAAGACATGGGCCACCTCAGGGGGTCCCCAAGTCTTCTTAGTTGCTGTTTCAGCACCTGACAGTGGCTTCTAATCACTCAGCCATCAAGTCCACACTTCTCTACCTAGTCTTAAAGTTCCTTGAGATACTGCCTCCTCCTTCCCTTTCAGTTCTAACTTCCTTTGTGCCCCACCTCCCACCCCTCCTCTGGTCTAGCTACACATGCTTACTTCTCTAGTTTTAGGCCAGTAAGCTCTATACTCTCTCAGAAATCTTGTTTGCTCTCCTTCCTACAAGAATGCCACCATAACTAATCCAACCCACATTACCTTCCCTGTCCCTGAAGTCTTAAGACACTCACAGTCAGTAACACAGTTTAGCACTCAACCCATCTGAGTATTTCATCTATTCTAGCCTTAACTCCTCAATTCACCTGCAAGCTCCCTGAAGACAGGGCATGGTCCTTGGTGTCCTCTCTTGGATGGGAAAGAGGCTGTATGGAAGGAAGGTAGATGGCCCAGTGAAGACAACTGAGCACACATACACTATTAATTTAATAAAAACAACCCACCAGCACTCTTGAAGATTAATGCAAGCACTAATTGTGTCTAACAATGGGCCTTAGAGCTGTGGGGTCAACTGTTCATGAAAGCAAGTATATTATCATGTTAGGTGTCCAGACATAGTAGGACTGGTTCCCATCAATTGAAAGGACCTCAAAAAGTTCATTCTGGCAGAAGAAGTACCCATTTTCATTATTGTGACCTAAAGACCAGGGACAGTCAGGCACGAAAGGTGTTAACACCAGCTCAGCATGTAAAACTGGCTGATGAGAAGGGAGAACTGTGAGCCAGTCACCTTTCTTTAGAAGATCCATTTGCAGAACTTAAATTTGCTGACATTTTACCCTCAGGCCTTTACCTGTTTGTGAAGATAAACTGCGGTTGAGTGAATCAAAATAATTTCACAGCAAACAGTCATTTGACCAGAGCAAGCCCACTGAGACATAGAGCTCCTAGTTGATTACCCACTTCCTGCCTCTATCAGACATGAATTTATTGATCAAAGGGGAAAAATGATTTGAAAACTAAGTGTTCATCCGAACTGCATTTCCTGAGTTATCCTGGGGTTATGGAGAGTTTCAGCTACAGAGTTATCACCAATAATCCATCTCTGTAGATGGTCACTAGATCTTTTTAAGTGTCTTAAACTCAGAACCACTGGAACAATTTTGGCCATTTTTGTTGCGTGTCTTCTTTTCTATAAAGACCAGTGGTTTCAATATGCATCTACAGACATTTGTAGATGGCCTGTAAGTATAGGGGCTTCAGGAGCTCATACTATTGATATTAAATAATGCACTTGTATTGTTCTTATTGACAATCATAAATTCTTCCCTCTTTCAATTATGTAAATTTCTTACTCATTCGCTAAGAGAGTGCCAGGTTGATGTCTGTATAATGTTAAATCAGTTAGGTTTGATGAACACAGTAGTGAATGATTCCTTTTCTGTGTTCATCTCTTGACAGCACATAACACATTGCCTGGCCAGCTACACATCAAGCACTTACATGTCCTGACACTGAGTGTTAAGGAAAAACATAATTTCCACTGTCATGCCATTCACAATCTAGTTGAAGAAACAGGCTTTGACTAGATAGATAAACACAAAACAACATATAGTTCAGAATTCTGTTGAGCACTAATAAGGGAAAAGTGCCAAAAAGGATAGATTGCACTGGGAATAAATCAGGAACCTTAATTTAGATTGGCAATCAGGGTACTCTTCTCTGAAGAAATAACATTAGTAACTGAACCCTGAAGGGAGAGTTGAGATTGGCCAGGTGAGGACTGGATGGTAAGCCTTCCAGATAGAGCATGTGCAAATGCCTGGAGACAGGGGAGAACTTAGTGCGTGTAAAGAACTGAAAGGAAGTCACTGGTGCTGAGGTGAATTAGGGGAGATGAGGGGGCAAGAGTAGCCAGTAAGGAGTATAAGTTTTACTATGGGAAAGAACTAAAGGAAAGCAGAGGACTAAAGCAATCTGATTTACATTTTTTCCAAACTCCTCCTCCTGTGTGCTATATGGAGAACTGGTTAGAAAGGACAAGATGAAATGTATGGAAAGCAGGAGATTATCACAGAAATCTAGAAAAAAAGTTGATGGTGGCTTGTTCTAGAACGGTGTCAGTAGAGATGGAAGAACTTGCATGGCATCGATAAATATTCTGGAAATGGAGTCTAAGAAGAACTTGAGATGGACTGGATGTTTGGAATGAGGGTGAAGAAGCCAAGTTTAATGTCACATTTCTAACAAACAACTGACAGATGGGAGGGCTATTTATGAAGAAGAATTAAGAAGGAGTAGTTTGGTGAAAGTGATGGGGGGACCTAGTTTAGTTTGCTGTGTCAACAAGACATTCAGAAGAGAATATGTGAACTTTGATTAGAGATGGACTAGAGAAGTCAGAAGTCAAGTGTAAGCCTAGGAGCTGTCATACTGACAGTACTTACAGCCATGCAAAATGAGACCTTCCCAGCAAGACCATAGAGAAAAAAGGCAGAAGGCTCAGAGTACAGATAGAGGAAGGGAAGTCAACAACAAAAGAACTAAAAAGGAGTAACAGAGAAAGGGGAGGAATAGGAAAGGAACTAACAGAAGAGAGAGATCAGCAGAGAGCACTGAATTCTCCTGACAGGTCTAAACAATGAGACTTCAGATTGTTCATTAGATTCACTGATTGTGGGTTGGTGGATTTGGGGTGTGACAAAAATAGTTTCATTGGAGAGATGTAGAATGGAAACAAATTGGAGCAGATGGCAGATGAATAGGATACAAGGGAATGAAGACAGAATATGCAGGTAACTCTTTCTAGAAACTTTACTGTAAAAAGAGGACAAGATACAGGGCTGGGCTGCAACTGGAGACAGATTTGGAGTCAAGGGAGAGAGCGATCATCAGTGAATCTATGTTAAATGTGAAATTCTGCACAATTCTGTCTTAGCCTACATGCTCCAAAAATATGTCTGAGCAAGAGTTTAACATGTAAGTAGTTTATTTTACATTCAAACCCGAGGAAAGAGATTGGATGGCTAAAAAGAAGAAAAGAAGGAACGAGGGAAAGCCAACTCAAGAATGTATTATCAGCTGATTGCCACTGGAAACTGAGGCCCAGGTATGCTAGAGCCCCCTAAGGTGCCACTTAGAACACATTCAGAATTGCTCACCCCAGGAGTGGAAGAGTCCACCACCAGAAGAGTTGCCCCAACTCTCCTGTACCTCCTGATTTGCTCCATGCCCCAGAATGTTTGCGCAGACTCCTGTAAATGTCCCACTCAGAGGTGGTAGAAAAGCCCAAGATAGAAAATGAGAGCCCCCTAGTGTACCTGAGGCCAGCATCTGCTAAGTTAAATCTGTATGTAGCTGGTTATTACGGTAATCACTAGGGTAAAAGATGGAACAAGAGAATGTGAAGCAGGGCGCAGAGGCATCTGATACAATGTTTACCTTGATATTCATACATTCCACATCCTTTCTGGTCTGGAAAGATGAAATGGCTTGTGTCTAGTAGCTCATGCTAGAGTTGGCACGTACATTCTCCTGATTCCTGGCCTCCAGACCTCCCTGACTCTGTTTAAGATTAATTACTCCAAGTAGCCGAGATACCTGACAACTAAATTAACTAAATAAGTGTTTTCATACTTTCTTGGTGACAGATGCAAGAAGTGTTTTAGAAGCATCAACCAATTAACCTAACATTTTATGAGCACATACTGTATTCCCAATCTGCACACAGTTGTATAGATTGTCAAAGAATATTAAATCTGGTCCTTGCTTTGATGTCTCATTAAAAGAATTAAAGAAATACTGCATAGACACATGGGAAGAGATCTAAAAATAGTAGAAGGCTGGATATGATTAAATAACAAATGTGGACTAGGACAGTGTCAAGCTAGCAGATGTTTAGTTATGGCAGTGTTTCTGTTGGGAATGAGCAGAATGCGATGGAGACCAGTCAGGAAAGCTATTTGTTCTGGAAAGAAACATCAAACTCCAAATGCTAACAGAAGCTATCTCTGGTTAGTGATACTAGAGGTGATTTTTACTTTCTTCTGTAGATGTTTCTGTATTTTTCATAGGTCTCACAATAAATATGTATTACTTTTATAGTCAAAGAATGTATTTTTAAAAATAACCAAAGGATTTAGCAACTAGAACTCTCATGCATGGCTGATGAGAATGCAAAATAGGACAGTGGCTTTGCAGTTTCTAATAAAGTTAAACATACACTTAACAGCAACCTAGCAATCTCACTTGTAGGTACTTACTCTCTCCCTTCCTGTCTCTCACTCTCTCTCACACACACATAAAATACACAAATGTTTAAAGCAGGTTTTTCTATAACCACAAAAACTGGAAACAACCTAATTGATGAATGAATAAACAAACTGTGGTATATGCATACAACAGAAGACTAATTGGCAGTATAAAAAAAAACCCAGCATCACAGCATGAATACTGATACATACAATAACATGAAACAATCTCAAATGCATTACACCGTATGAAAGAAGTTCCATAATAGATGGTTGCACTGATAGGACATTTTGGAAGAAGCAAAATTATAGAAACTGATCAGTGCTTGGTAGGGGTAGGAATAAGAAGGAGAGGGAACTACAAAGGGATAACGCTGTGATTTAGAGGGTGATGCAACTGTGCTGTATCTTGAGTGTGCTGGTGGTTAAACAGCGTTTTATGCTTATGTTAACTCAGATCTCTACACAAAACAGAGTTTATTTTCCAGCATGAAAAAAAATTTTAAGTAAATAACACAAAAATTCTTAATAGAAGCATGTTAACAGCTCTTTCCCACAAATGAAAAATAAAGGGAGATCATCTCAAGGGCTGTGGAAATAATAAAAAGAATTGACCAAGATGGGTTCTGTGTGGATCACTGGAAACCAAGAAGGAGCAAAACATCTGAGAACCATTACAGAGAATTCAGAGGCAGAATTCACTGACTCTCTGAGTATAGAAGCAGAGAACAAGACACTGAAGTCCACTTCAGAATCATAAACCCAAAAAGACACGTGATCTTTCACAATGATAAGTGTACCAGCAAAGGTACTTTAGCTTGCAAGCAATTAAGACCCACTGTGTCTTAGGTAAGCCCCACAGAGAAAAGGGAAATGGATGTGGGGAGTACTGGAAGGATTCTAAGTAACTCACAGGAGCGAGAGAAGTGCTGAACAATAGTGTGTCAGACAACTCGCATGTGTCAACTTGAAAATCTCCTTCACCACTGCTGTGGCTGCCAGTTCCACCCAAATTTCAACCAGCTTAATGCAGCTTAATTTCAACTGGACAGCACCTAGCCTGGCCTTGTGTACCTCCCTTTCCAGTCCTGGGACTTCTATTCCACCGTAAGAGATGCCCGGTAGGAACTTGCTGGACACTTACAAGTGTGCAAGTCAGAGTGGAACGTTAATACCACAGGGACACCTTCGAACAACACGAAGTAGGAGTCTATGGATAAATCCCTCCCCTTCTCCCCCATTCAGAGTGAGAGTTCTGATACCCACTTTGAAAATCTCCTAAATCCAAGTCCTTGGCATTAAGGACCAGTCACCAGTAGTGGCAGGGAATTCAACAATTTAATCTTATACTGATGATCTTTCCTCCATCTCTGTTTCATTCCTCCTGTCCCAAACTCACTGAACTCATACTACCTACAAGCTAGCACTTATCTCAGGCTCTGATTCCTGGGGAACCCAGGCCAAGACAAGCAGGCCTTGGGAAGGAGCCAATATAGTTCTGGAAATTTCAGCTGTAGAATTGTATGGACTATCTCTTAAGAGTGATGGCATCAGTGGACTCATCTCTATCCAGCTCCTTCCCAGGAGAGTCTGATGGGCCCAGCCTGGTCACATGCCTGCTCTGGGGTCAAAGGGTATGGAACTCATGCCCTAATCTCAACAGAATCACTTGCAGAGGAGAAGAGGCAGTTCTTCAAAGAGTATGAAGAGGCTAGAAATAGGAAATGATTTAGGAAAAATTTGCTATCTATTTGCAATGTGCTTTTGGAGCATGTTAACTTATCTTTTTAAAAAAAAAGGTATGTATTGTGGCATATTAGTACAGCTATGTGTCTGAAGTTTAAGTTTCTTTTCCCTACACAATCAATAGCTTACTGGACCCTGGTTAGAGCCTTAAAATAGAAAACATAAGCATGATTCAGGTATATTATGGGATTTTCTGGTAGGTTTTTCTGAAAGCTCAAAATTGATATTTTATATTTGGAAAGCTTAGGCTCTAGCCGTTGTTAAAATAGCCAGCTCATTTTTCACTCACTCTCATTTCGTCTCTTTCTAGGTTAATATCCAACACAGGCATTAAGCACTTGCCAGCTGTTCACAAGATTCAATCTCTCCAAAAGGTTTTACTGTAAGTTTGAAGAGCAGTTACCAACCCTTTACTCACCAACTGTCTTGCCCAACAGCCTCTCGGCCTGTAATATGCACTGTTAAGTCAGTATTCTCCAAATATGTTGCTCTGGGTGAGCAGAGGTAGGAAGGCCAACAGCAAGTGTCCTTGGTTTTACCTGAAGGCCAGCTAGTCTCAGATTGGAGGAAGGCAGTGAGCTCCTCAATAAGGCAGTTGTCAACAGAGCCAACTTGTAGCAAATCAGGAAGTCTCTCCTTCCTTCACTATGTAGTGCCTTACATACCTCCCCCCACCAACTCCCCCTTCCTCTCTTCTTCCCTCCAGAATTCCTATGCTGCCCTAGGCATAAAGAAACCACCTGACAAATTCACACCCACGTGTTAATGACAATACATTTGCCTTTTCCCAAGGTATCTGTATCTTGAAAGAGGCAGCAAAAAGGCAACGTGTAAAGGCAAGTTTATTTTCAATAGTGAAATTGTAAGAATCTGGACAGATGCAAAGGGAAGAGGTCGGGAAAAGATGAAATGAACTAAGAAACAAAGAAGAGAGAATGAGAGAGAAAAATAGAGAATCTTCCCAAATTTCTCAAATTGTTCCAAGCAGTTTAGTCCTTTTACTTTTATATGTTAGATTGGCCCCAACAGGGAAGCTTGAGGGATGGGGAGGTGGATACAAACAGAAAAATGGCTTTCTTCCTCCTTTCAATCAGAAAGAGAAAAACCAATGGTAACATTTTTCTGTGACCCAAGGAAAACAGAGAAGGGAAACTAGATGTACCAAGGGGATTGAGATGGAGGAAGATGGAGGCCCAACTAAAGTGAACAGAGGAGTTTGGGATGGAGACAAAAGGTCGGCTTAAGTGTCTTTGTCCTGTTGAGCTAGTACCAACAGCAAAAGCAAAGATAGTAAATGAGTATGTTAGAACCTTAGCACAGTGAGATTAGCAAAGAAAACTTTCAGAGTGGGAAGAGACTGCATGTCTGCAATTCCATTTTTAAGAAGAACTGATATACTCAAGATAAATTAGATATCATTTATTTCCCAGACTTTGATCTCATCACCCTTCAGAATAGTAACAATTCAAGCATGACCTCAGCAGAAGACACCACACCACGTGGACTAAATGTGGGGAGGTGACATCAGTAGCGGTGACGTCAATATCTACTTTGTCTGTACTTTCTTCTAGAGACATTCAAGACAACATAAATATCCACACCATTGAAGGAAATTCTTTCGTGGGGCTAAGTTTTGAAAGTATGATTCTGTAAGTAAAGAAAAAGAAAATCCAATGGAGTGACGTTCGGTTTTTCATTTAACGATTTCTTTCTCACAGTGGCATGCTCCTTTCTGGTTTAGGTAACCATGGCATTCCACCATCCCAGTTTCTCTCTTGTTCTGAGCTTTTCTCTCCTTTCCCATCTTTACGTTTCAGAATCATAACACGAAGCCCTGTTAATAATTTGTGATTCTGTGGTGCGATTCGAGTATTTAAAATTGCTCTTTGAATGCTGGTCTCCTGTGATGCAACATCTGTTCTGAGGGACAGAATAACTTATGCATCAATAAAGCTAGTTATTGCCTGGCCAGGCTTTTGTTGCCCAAAGAAAAAGATCAAGAAGGAGTCTGAATCAAGGAGATACGGATATTCCCTCATAACCAAGCCAAGCAGCCCTGTTCAGCCCCACGCTGAGCACAAGATGACTTCTCATTTTCTTGGAACAGTCACTTATTTTTTTTTATAACGAGCTTGAGTTACTCCCTCTAACTTTTGGGAAAGTTTTAAAGTGCAGTCTGCATCGTTGATGAACTACCTTCAGTTTGTGCCAGTAGCCTGCCTGGCAGTTCATCCCTTTTCAAAAATGGCCAGAGAAGAGGGCACAAGGGGTTATCTACGTGTTTTGGGGATTCATGGAAGTTAGATGCACAGAATGATATTTGGGACACTGGTAACTGCAATTACACCTGTAAGGAAAGTATTTCATCTTTATATTTCACAAATTGCGGTGTTTTTTAAAAATAGACGTGTCTGAGTTTTAATATGCCAATATGTAAGTTTAAATATGACAATATGTAAGTTTTAATATGCCAATACAAAAGGTAAGTTCTAGTCCAGAAAGAATTTAAGTTCTTTTTAAAGCAATAATATGAGCCAGAGACCCAGCTGCACTTAAAACAAACAAACAAAAAGAGGGGGTTGGTGGGGAGGGCAGAGAGAAATAGTAGGCAAATGAGGACATAGTGAAGAATAAAGCTAAGCACAGTATTTGATGTAAATTTATTTCAGAGAACAAATAGATTTGAGAGAGACTAGCAGAGAAACAGGATGTGTGAAGGAAAATAAAATCAAAGGCATGTATCCAGTGTACACAGTATTAGGACAAAAATTGTAGGTAATACCTAATCCTTTCACTTAAGATGCTCATGATATTTGAAATCTGTGTGTGTGTGTGTGTGTATGCGCGCGCGCTGGAATAAGGTGATGGGGGTGTGAAAAGTATGAGAGAAAGGGAAAGCCAAAGAAATAAGCTAACTAAAATACAAGCAGTATGAAATTTGTGCAAAATAAAAGTACTTGTTCTAAGCGTAAAGAAGGAATCATGTGATATGAGGGGAGGGTTGAAGGAAGAGCTCAAAGAGGGAAGGCAGGCAGCTGAGAGAGGAGGTTGGATCAAGGATGGGTCTCAGAAGGTGAGTGGGATTTAGCCACCTCGTAGGCAGAAGACAAGCAGAGGAAACACTATCATCAGGGCCAAGAAGTTTAAAAAAAAAAATGATAAAAAGGAACTTTGGATAATGGTGAGTACCTGAGTAATACCAGCCTGGTGGGTTTTAACACAAACACAATAGGGAAAGGATTCCTGGGCCACACCATGGAGGGAGAAGGTCCATGATAAATGTCATCAGTTACACCTGGTTGCTTGTGCTTCTGTAAACCTTGCTCTCAACACAGGTGTCATTTTAAATAGAGTCATTCAGAATTAGTTAATGTAATAATGCAGAACATTATGTAGAAAATATATGAGTGGGAACCTGAAATTAATATAATGTTAGACATCAATTATCCTAATTTTTTAAAAAGTGGGCATGTGCTAATATTCTCATAGTTCCACACATTCACACACATCCACTTTGTCCAGAACACAAGACAGAAGGCAAGTCGTCCTGACCTACCTAGGCTTAATTCTTCCCAAGTAGGGGAAAAGAATTTGAGGAAGTAAGTGCCGTTAACAGTCTCGCAAACCCAAACCTACAAAAGATGCGTGGAGGTCATAGCTTTCTTCACTGACTCCTGTTCATGGACACTGTGTGCTTCCCCAGAGTTTAGAACAGACTCTCCTAGCAAGAACAGCTTTCCTAAGAGCCAACACTTCTCAGACACGTCTCTATAAAGGACAAATTCACATTTGTGAGAACAGGACCCTTTTTTTTTTTTTAACTCAGATGGCCCTTAATCAGAAAACCCACATTCACTACAATTTAAGTCTCCAATTGTTCTTAGCTTGGGTGCTCTGTCTGGATTCAGGGGTACTTTGTCCCCCTAGGGACATCCTAGGGTACTCAGGAAAACAAACAAAAAGAGCCTGCCAAAATGGCTCTCATACCTAAAAGAGCTTTCTAAGCACTGGCATTTTCTAAAATCCCAAAGCCCTGTTCGTTCTATACATATATTAAAAAATAAAAAAAAAAAAAAAGACAGCCCAGCAATGAAGAATTATCAGACGCTGGTAATGAGGTAATGAGGGAAACGAGAAATAAAAGCCTACCACGAGGAAACCACTGAGCCCTTCCCCACCCTCTACCCCCAACTCTCCAGCCATAAAGTCTGAACAGGGTAGTACCCAGCTATGGCCGACCAGCAGATGGACTCATTCAGAAGGAATAAAACGAGGTTACACGGTGCCAGGTCCCAGCACGCCCTGGCCACAGGAACTGCTCACTTCATGCGTGTTTCATCCCTTCCTCACTTGGCTTCCATCTCATGTGCCCGCCCCCAGAACCTTCATTCATTAGGGTGAGGGCAGACTCTGCTTCACGGACCTCCTGAGACTTCACTGAGTGAACACGCTAAGTGAACACACTAGGGAAGGGACAAAAAAAGATTAAGGAAAATCGTGATTCAATTATTCCTTAGCTGACGCTCTGCCCTGTTTGTCATCATTATCGTCATGAGGTTGGTTTTAAAACCAGCATTACCTCTCTTAAAAGAGTAGGCATGCATTTAGTAAACATCGGCTTCTCTGTTAGTATTTCGAGAGTCCTACTGCCTAATGTAAACTCCGGGGCAGGAATTCTGGACATAATTTGTTTTTTTGCAGAATGATCCATTGTTGACATGGAAAATTTCACTCCCTCCCCATAGGATGGTATCTATTAAGAAAATCTATAAAGACAAAGGGCTACTTTGAATACAGAAATTATTTTAAATTAGTTTGTATTTTATTTAATCATAGCAACATTTTATTTGCAGGACATAAATGTGCAGAAAATACTAATTATCTAGTCTATAGAAGAATAAATAGGCAGAGGCCATACAGATTTGCACACTGCTTTTGTTGGAGTAAGCATCAGCCAACTACAGCCCATGAGCCAAATCCGGTCCATGACCTAAGCTGGTTTTTGTAAGTGAACATTTTGATGACAGAGAACACACTGAACCTAAATTAAGCAGAATGTGACCCCGAACAACAGAAAAAAAATCCATTCTTTTCAATAATAGGCCTACGTTACAATAAAGAGAAAATTGTACTCACTTATTACATGTTAAATTTTGTCAATAAAGATTTCATGGGAATTGTTTTATAAGCACCTATGTAAGGGACCTATGTAGTATTCTCCATTTTGCTTCTTGGTCCACAAAACCTAAAATTTACTATTGGGCTCTTTACAGAAAAAGTTTGCTGAGCCTTGTGTTTGAACCAAAACCCCCAGGGATCCACATCCCACAGGTTAGGGGCAGCTGCTCCAGCAACTGTCACCACCCGAAGATAAGCTGACCAGTCAGTTCCAGGGACAAATGGGTAGGAATGGGGCAGGCAGGATGTAGGGGTGGCCATCCGAATCCACCCATAGGTTGCTCATGTTTTAAAAGATGTGCACTACTTCCATCTGGACTTTTAGCTCACTGGCTTCCAGGAGGGAGAAAAACACATACAGTTATTCTCCTGTGATTTTAAGCATCTGGAGCTACTCCTCACAGCACCCGGAATAGTCGATGTCCCCCCCACACAGGAGCTTCTCTGGGATTAGCCTTTGGAACAGTGTCATTTGTAAATCCACCGAGCCTGACAAGGAAACGGACCTGACAGCAAATCAAGACCAAGTGATCAGAGGCTCTTCGGGCAGGCTAAGCTCTCCCGACCTTGGAATTCTGTTTTTGTGTTCAGGTCCATCCAGGAGCACCGCAATGCAGAGCTGTCAGCCCAAGGTGTCCTTGGGCTGCCCTATCCAGGCCAGTCTGCCCACTGACCTTCTCTGCACCATCAGGGTGACTGTTCCACATCCAGCCCCACTGCCCCCGGAGCCTCCTCCCGTGCCCACTCACACCGCCTCACCCTGCCACAGCCCACAGTCTGTCTAATTGATTTCTCTTCCTTTCTGGCTTAACCCAGAGCCACCTCCACAAACCTCCAATAACCAGGTCCGTATGGGTCACAGAAGAGGTTCAGGTTGTCTGACAGCTTAATTAGATCACTTTTGATGACAGTCAGGCCTGCTGCTGTGAATAAGCATGGGTGAGAGATTTGAGGCCTTAGAGGAAGGTGGTACAAAATGTTTTTTCTCTGTCTTATGAACACTTGTTCAATAATGGTATGGTTTCTGTCCTTCAGGATGAGAAAGATCTCTGCCTGCTCCCCCCACGGCACTGTCTGCACACGAATGATGTGTGCAAAGTCCTTCCGGGATCCAAGCTGCTCTGCCTAAGTGTGCCTTTTCAAAATTACATTTCGTTTCTCTGAATAAGTAATACATGCACATAATGCAAACTGCCAATGTTACAAGATGTTGTATAGTGATAAATCAGTCTCCCTCCCAACCCTGTCCCAGAGTCTTAAGGGTGGTATTTGATTTATGCAACTAACCTGTGCTGTCTGACCTTGCCCCAGTGTTTCCAATTATGAGATCCCTGTATTGTTTGCATCTGACTTTATTGGTTTTTTAATGGATCTTTTATTTCAGATGGCTGAGTAAGAATGGGATTCAAGAAATACACAACTGTGCATTCAATGGAACCCAACTAGATGAGCTGTAAGTAGCCCTGACTCTTCTTCCAGGCCATTTAGAGGGAAATGGCTCTTACAACAGTGATGTTTATGTGGCTTTATGTTTCTCTTCTTCTTTCCTCAACTCCATCCCCAGGAATCTAAGTGATAACAATAATTTGGAAGAATTGCCTAATGATGTTTTCCAGGGAGCCTCTGGACCAGTCATTCTGTGAGTAGCCTCCCTCATTTCCATGTGAGAGATCAGCATCTCTAAGTTAGAAGTCCACTTTCTCCAATTCAGGGACACTTTCAAGACAAGGCTGGCTATTAAGATTAAATTTTATTTGTGTCACCTGCAAAGATTTATAGGACAATTTAGGGCTGATCCACATTCTAACTTTCACTAAAATAACAACAATAATAATAACAACTAACATTCAATGAGTACTTACCAAGTCTCAGATAGTCTTTTAAAAGCTTAAGATGCATTTTCTAATTTAATCATTACCATAACCTCTGTGGTAGAGGCCATTATCTCCATTTTAGAGGAGAAAAAACTAGCTTCCCTGGAGGGGTTAAGTCACCCAAGGTCGTGGAAATTGTAGAGCACAGATTTAACAGAAAACTAGTCTGATTCACAGTACAGACCCTTAACCACTCTCTATACATCTCTTCCCTGAAAGAGAAAGCAAAGTTCTCCTTCGTCTCCCTCCATGTCCAGGAGTGTCCCTCAATCCAGTGAGATACACACATGCATTCATTTCTGGATCCTCTTTGCTTCGATTCTAGATCTCTTGGGATGCATTCAGTGCCTCCTAGCCCTGCATCAGCATCTCTCCTCCTATTGTTGCTTCCTCATCTCCACTTCTCTCACCAAGAGTGGCTTTCCCCTATTCTCATCTGCCCCATCCTTCCACAAGAGTCATTCTCACCCCTGCCTTCCCCCATGACCTCAGCCAACAGTGAATTCCACCTCCTGGGACTCCCACAGCTTTCAGGGCTGCGGGGGCAAAATCTGCACGAGATTTTTTAAAAGGTGTTCTCCTTGGCTCTAAGCAAGACCTACTACATCTATTGACAAATGTACTGCAGGAAGAGGAATCCAGAAGGGAGGAGTAAGATGCAAGAAGAAATGGTGAGTAAGTAAATAGATAAACATGTGAATAAATCTGAAGGTTTGCTAGATGATCCTCCAAAGCCTAAGGTCAGGTCGGGCATTTGGGAGCCACTAACCTGCACCTCTTATTTGGCAGTGAGTATATAGGTTACCTACCTGCCGACCTACCATCTATCACCATAATTTTCATAAAAACTTACACCGTTGACCTTTGAACAAAATGGGTTTGAACTGCGCCAGTCTATTTATATGTGAAGTTTTTTCAGGAAATATATACTATCTGCAGTTGGTTGAATCCCTGATGCAGAACTGTGGATGAGGAGATAAGGAGGGCAGGGCTAGGGAACTCGAGCATCCACGAATTCTGACATCTGCGGCGGGTCCTGGAACCAATCCCCTACGGACACCAAGGGGTGAATGTGTTCTCCTTCAGGTTGGGACCCATGCATTCGCTCTTTGAGATCCTGTATGGTAAAGCAGAAACTCCATAGATGGTTCTTGGTGATAAAGGATATGTTTTGACCCTTATAAGACTATTCGAGAATGCCTGGTTTGAGATGGGCAATAGATACAAAAGAAGGACATGATAAGCTTGATTAAAGCAGAGATATCAGAGCAAACAACCACAGATTAAAACCAGTTCTCTCACCTCTCTAGGCCTCAGTTTCCTCACCTAAAAGAAGCGAAAACAGCAATCCCTATTTCCTAACATTGTTTGAAGCTTAATAATATTATATATTCTTATAAGGGGGAGTCAGACGATATAACTAAATATGCAACTTAATATAGCAGGTCACCATGTACACTATGAGGCACCACGTAGGGCACCGGGGTAACAAATGGGGAGCCCCAGGCCCACAGTCCCCTCAGGCAAATACAGCTGTAATGTAGATATTACATGCAGAAGGCTTACTGGGGAGTGCTTGATGGAAGGAGAATCAGGCTCAGAGGGAAACTGAACTAGAATGCATTTGCAATGCAAGTTCCAGCTGATCCCACAGGGAGTTCTGGAGCTAAAATGGCCCTTCGAAGTTGTACTGAATTAAGGCAAGGGGCCAGCCCTCTTCATCAGCAGTCATCCGGTGCAAGGCTTTTGGCGGGGGGCAGGGCAGTTCCCAGAGTAGACCCCAGCATGCATGGTCCTCCAATGCCCTCAAGCAGTGTGGTTCTAAATTTGATCATGTATTGGAATCACCTAGCATGCTGGCAAAACCCTAGTGGCTGATCTCCACCCCCAGAATTTTTGATTCAGTAGGTCAGGGGTGGGCCTGAGAATCTGCATCTCTAATAACTTTGCAGGTGAAGCTGATGTTACTGGTCCAGAATGCACACTGAGAACCACTGTCCTAGAACCAACGCCAGGAACTGGGAAGCTGGGCCCCATTTCCCAAGTATCTCCTCCAAGAGTGAACCGTGGTCGGTCTTCCCCTTCAGCAGGCTCAGGTCCTTGCCCCTGCTAGATGCAGACAAGGGATACTAAGGGAGTTAGAGGGGGGCACCCAATCCAATCATAACTTTGCCTGAAGGCAAAACTTTCAGCTGAGTGAAAACCTGGGAGCCTCTGAAACACCTGAGGGTGCAAGGAGATGATGTTCTGCTGCAAAGAGAAATAAATGTTGAGAAAGCCAGGGGCACACAGGCAGGCTCCACTGAGTTTCCGCAGAGCAGCCTAGCATCCTGATTTTCCCTCCTGAGCCTTGACCTTGAACAGCAGCAGCCATCTGCGTTTTCACCTGATATTCTGAACTCACTGAAGTTTTGGGTTTGTTTTTTTTTTCTTTTTAAGCAATCAAGCAATTGCTGTTTCCTTGGGAAATCGTTTCCTGTGGGGGAAATTTAATGCATTGCCTTTGCAGGCTGGAGCCAGTACAATCATATTCTGATGGTTTATCAAATTGATTTGGCTATAGCTCAGATTCATTTGATAGTTCAGATTCAAACACTGAGTTATTTGTATAAGAATGATTCTCTTCCATTACCAGTGTACCCACAGTCCTATAGATAGTAAATTGCCTTTTTATTCCGCCTGGGATCATGAAAAAGAGGTCTTCTAGCCATCTGTCAGTGTAGTATACACCAGAAATGTGCTCTCACTTATGGAAATGATTGACCTGTAATAACATCTTTTCTGGGAAAAATAGAAATTGTTCAAATCAAATTTGTGGCACTGGCTATCACACACTTTATTAAATGGGGCACAGAGCACAGTTTAACTCCTAGCTCTCCTGCCTCAGCATCTTATTACTGACTGCTGTCTCCCTTTCTACTTTGTATCTCAAAATCAAGAATCTGAACGATGTTGAAACAGTTCAGGATTACTAAATCACCCCAGCACCAGCCATCGTCTCGTCATGTCTCCTATTCATACTTTCCAGGATTTAAATTCTCAAAACCAGTCCCTGCCAGAAAGTAGCATGTGCTGAAATGTTAACCAAAGTGGCATCTTAAGAAGAAAGACTGCAGTCATGAGACTAGCCTGAAAGATAAGGATTAAAAACACCAGCACATCACTACCCCTTTCCCCTTGTCCAGCCTACCAGCCCCAGGAACAACGTCAGTAATAAATATTCTCACCCATTCACTGAGCATATTAGGGCTCGCACTGTCTTACACTTAGGAGATGCTGACTGAGCACCTACTAAGTGTCTGGTACTATACTAGATTTAAGGACAGAGAGATTTAAAAACAACAGTACCTGCACCATCCTGTCTCTTTCTGGTAGAGGGACAAATGATACTGCCCAAAACCAGAGGCTCTGCAGAAATTTTCACGGGAGGCTACAGTAACAGAACAGATGCCCATACATCTTTGCCATGTGACACAGTGACTTTTAACAGATGAAGCGACAGTGTGAGGGGAGGGAAACTTTTAAATCATGCCTGAATTTCTGCAATGGCTACTTCACCCCCTTCCTACCTTCAGTCCTGTCTCCTTCCAATTCATTTAACAATAAATGAACACCTACTATGCACCAGGCTTAAGGTTCTCAAGACTGATCTTACAAAATCACTTCTTTCAATAAGTCATCCTTCCACTCATAGAAATTCCCAACATTTCTGCTTGGCCTTCTGGGCTCAGAAATGGAATCCCTTCCTGTGGTTCCCTTTATTCCTCAAAACATGGTTTTCCAGAATCACCCTTCTGAAAACCCCTCACTGCCATGCTCTGTGTTCTGGGCTTCTCTCCAAGCCTGCTTTTAGCCAGTCATCACAAAACCCCCTTCTATGAAGACATCAGTAACTGAGAATATCTTATTTTGTTACTCCCCCTAGGGATGTCTGCATCCTAAGAGTGGAAAGTGCTTTTACAAAGGAATTAAAAATCTAACATTAGATTTCCAAGCCATGTGGAAGATCTGAGCCAGAGAATGGACTCTGTGCATCTGTGTCTGTGTGTGCATGTGTGTGTTAGGGGAACAGAGAGCAAAAGTGGGAATATTTGTAGTTAGAGTCACAAACCACACTGAACAGTATCCTCTTATCTTTGTCCTTGTTGATATAAACTTCTATGGATTTTTCTTAATTCATGGAGGTACCAGAGAAACATTTTTTTCTGCCAGTCCAACATGTGGCAGTCTTGATAGGTTCCATGTTTGCTCACTCCACCAGTATCCAGTAAGCTTGAAGAAAACACTTCCACAAACACTTTGATTTCCCTACCACCCAGGAACCACCTTTGCTAAAGACTTTTGCTTTACCAAACTGAATGTGCATCTCTCTCCTACCAACCACACCCTCCTTTCAACATCCACCAGCAGAAGATCTGGATCCCAGGACACTGACAAGATGCCACCTAGTGCAATTGACATCGGCTTATATATTTTGCAGCTATGATGAGGAGGAATCCAAAATACAAGCTAGCTCCAGAACACTGAGCAGACAGAAAGGCACCAACGCTTCCCAAGCAGGCTTCCCCATCCAACACCTAGTCACTGGATTGCATGCAGGTCGATCCACCCAACACATTATTCTACTTGTTCACTAATCCATGTCTATCTCATTGTCAACTTTGCACAAGGTGGCTCCCTTCCTTGGTGCCTTTGATACTCTCAGTCACATATAATTGCCTGTTGCAGAAACACCATTTGGCTGAGCTCTCTTCCAAACCACATTTCTTCTCTCAGTCTGCCTTGCATTTTTCTCTCTATAGAATTGCTCTCCTGTAACATTTGCTTCAACCGCTCATTTTTATAATGCTGCTCAGGCATCTCTGCTAATCAGACAACTATCTACTGAGCAGATTTCATGAGCCCAGCCCTGTTCCAGTTACAAAGCAGGACACAAAAGTCTCTTAATAATGTCTGCTCTCAGAGCATCTGAAA
The DNA here is from genome assembly GCF_036321535.1 of Camelus dromedarius. Lineage (NCBI taxonomy): Eukaryota > Metazoa > Chordata > Mammalia > Artiodactyla > Camelidae > Camelus > Camelus dromedarius. Next base: position 28,860,966 of record NC_087450.1, read on the forward strand.
TCTGTCTGAGGAGACAAAACAAATATACATGACAAGTGGAATGGTATGAAACAATAGAATAGAGAACACAAGGAACTAGATTCTTTGTAACTGCTAGAAGTCAGAGGATATCATCACAGTTGGCTGGGGTGATCTATCCATTCCCTTTCCCAGTCCTCCATCAGTGCCACCCCAGGCATATCTTCGAACAAAGCAACAACTTTCTGGGTGCTTACTCCATGAAAGGCACTGCTGAGAATGCAAGGATCCCTCTGCCCTCATGGAGAGAAAAAATGCAAATACAAAGAGCAGTACATTAAAGCAAGAGATAGAGAGGCAGAAAGTATACGGACTACAATGCTACTGCGCTCTTTATGGCTTTCAAGGAAAAATACCTGTTCAGCTGTTAGAAATGATGGAGATGATGGAATCAGAAAACTTAGTGGCTTAAAACAACCATTCCATTTTGCTCACAATTTTGCATTTTAGAAGTGTGAGTGGCTTGTCTCTCATCTATGTGACTTCAGCTTGGGTGGCTGGGTCTGGGGGATCTCCAGCTCCAACTCGTCCCCTTCACTCACATGTCTGGTGCATCTCTGCTCCTTGGTATCTCTCTACATGCACACATGCACACACGCACGCGTGCGCGCACGCACACACACACTGCATCACATCCTCCAGGATCCTCTGCACATGGCCTAGACTTTTTGCAGCATGGCAGGATCAGGGCATTCAGAGTCCATTCACGGCAGCTTAGGGTTCTATAAGGCCCAAACAGAAGCTGTCAGTGCTCTTAAAGGCAAAGTCCAGAATTGGTATAGCAACACTTTCATCATACTCTGTTGTAGTCCAAAGACATCACAGTCCAGCCTAGATTCAAGGGAAGGGCAAACAGACCCTCTGTGGAAGAGTATAAAGAATCTGTAGTCATCTTTAATTGAACACAGAGTAAATGAGAGAATATGATGGCATTGCATGGAATATAAATTTTTTCTATTTTGGGGAATCTTCAATTAATGTGATTTTTGCATATTCTAAACTCAAGTGGGAGAAGGCATAGCTAAGAAAAAAAAATCATCTTCTGCTTTGTATGCTTGCTTTCAGAAATATGAAAGATGTCCCTGGCAGGTAATAAATAATTGCCCTGGTTTAAATTGTTCCTGAAGAACTTTTTGGTACACTTTCATCTCATTCTTTGGAGGGAATCTTGAACTATCTTAAACAGAACAGACAATCTTTGCTCCCTTCCACATTTGAGGGGAAATAGAGAGCCTATACACCAGGTGAAACAAAAACGTGGTGACAGGGACCAGAGCGAGTGTCATTAGACGAAGTGGTCAGAGGAGCAACTGCCAGAAAAGAGAAACTAGAAGGACTTCTTAGGGCAGAGAAGACAGTTGAAAAGCTCTGAAACAATGGGATGTAGAGAGTAGGCCAGGACAGCTAGATCTTTCAACAGCAGAGAGCAAAGACTCATCACAGGGCAAAGGCTCATGGATCAGACTCTTACCTGCAAGGACCCTAGCTCTGAGGAATTGTAATACATAGGGAAGAACGAGAAGAGAGACTTTGGAACACTATAAACTTTTACCCCATGGTGATAGCAATGAATGTTGTGAAAGGTAGTTAAAGTCCAGACGTGTGTGAAAGGTAGGGCCAAGTTCTTGTGCTAAGGGTTTGCATATGAGGTGTGAGAGAAAGAGAAGACAAGGATAACTTCTAAATTTTTGCATGAACAACTGGAAAGTCTGCAAGGAGAGCAGGTTTAGGGAAAGATCAAGAGCTCAATTTTTAATACCTCCACCTGCCTATTAAACAACAAAGGAGAGATTACAAGGAGGTAGTTGAACATAAGAGTCTGGAGTTTAAGGGAGAAGAGCAGCCTAGAGATAAAAATTGGGAGCCATCAGCATATAGTTGGTGTTTAAGTCATAAGGCAAGATGAGTTCACCTACACGAAAGTGCAAATGGGGAAAAGAAGGCTATGTTCTGAGCCCATGGGTACTCCACCAGCTAGAGGTCAGGAAGTAACCAGCAAAGAAGTACTGTCCAAAAAGTTAGGAGACAAACATTACTAGATATAAAGAAAGTCACCAGGAAGATGTAGAAATTCTGTATTTGTCTGTAATAAACTATAATGGAAAAGAATTTTTTAAAAGAGTATAGCTATATACACATATATGTATAGTTGAATCACTTTGCTGTATACCTGAAACTAACACAATATTGTGAATCAAATATAATTCAATTAAAAATTTCGATAATTTTATGTACCTAAATATTGTCATCAAAAATACATAAAGCAAAAATTGACAAAACTTAAAGTAGCAGTATACAAATCCAAAATCATAGTTGGATATTTTAATGTGGCTTTCTCAGAGATGATAGAACAAGCAAGCAAAAAATCAGCAAGCATACTGAAGTATTTGAACAATAGTACCAATGAATTTGATTTACCTGGCATCCAATAAGGAGGGGAACTAACTGAAATATATACAGGTGTTACATAAAAGTAATCATTAATATTAAGCAGAGGATTAGCAGTGGTAGGTCACCAAGACTCATTCTAGGACTTGAAGGCAAGTAAGGATGTAGTCTTCCTGGAGCACAAGAACTGGGATGTCTGGTAGCTGCTAGACATTCAGTGGACCTGCCTGATGACATCTGGAGTCACAGAGTAGCTGTTGCCTGAGGTAGAGGAGGAACAAGCAATGCCCTAACTTCACCCTTCCTCCCACCCTCCGATCTACCAGTGCCATTTGCTGAACCCAACTGAAGGTTGATCGTCAAGGTGGTACCTGAAAAATGGAACCTGCAGAGGCCACCTCTCCTGCAATACAGAATAGACATAGAAAAGGGCACAGAATGAATATGAGAGAAACCAGGCAAATGACCAGCACATCACGTCCGTTGCTGGGTACTTCATAGGAAGGGCAATGGGGAATCACTGACTAGCTACACACAGGAAGTTACAATCTAATTGGCATTTTAAAAGTATTATATGCAGTGTAGGTTGTATTAAAGAGAGATGGACATGATAGTTAATTTTATTTGTCAAGTTGACTGGGCCATGGCATGCCCGAGAGTTGGTAAAACATTATTTCTCATGTGTCTGTGAGAGTGTTTTCAGAAGAGGTTAGCATTGGAATCAACAGACTGAGTAAAGAAGCTTCACCCTCCCCAGTGTGGGTAGGCATTGTCTCATCAGTTAAGGGCCCTACTGGAACAAAAAGGCAGAGGAAAGGCAAATGTGCTTCCTTTCTTCTTGAGCTTCATCTCCTCCTGGCCTTGGACATCAGAGATCCTGATTCTCTGGCCTTCAGACTCTGGGACTTAGACCAGTGGCCTCCATGGTTCTCAGGCCTCTGGTCTCAGAGTGAATTTTAACACCAACTTTCCTGGTTCTCTGGCTTGAAGATGGCATATCCTGGGACTTCTCAGCCTCCATAATTGTGTGAGCCAATTTCCATAATAAATCTCCTATTATACATCTCCATATATCCTATTAGTTCTGTGTCTCTGGAGAACCCCGATATGATGGCCAGTAGAACCGCCTTTATGAGGCTGTTGTGTCTCTCTCTAGGCATAGATTATGGTGATTTAGACTAAAGTTGCAGCAAAGGAGTGGACTGATTTGAAACAGATGTAAAAGTTAGGCTTGGGAGAACAAGAAACTGATGTCCAAATGAGGAGAGGGAGTCAAGGATGACTCCCAGGTTTCTCTCCTGAACAGCAGGGGAAAATGGAGGAGTCAGCTTCTGAGATAAGAAAAACAAATGGGGGGGAGCATATTTATAAGGAAAATGGTAAATTTAGTTTTGATAGTTGCAAGTCATCAAAATGGTGGGATCTGATGGTCAATGGATTATCTGGGGTTTGGGTTCGGAAGTAGGATCTGAACTTGGATTTACATTTGGAATCCATCAGCATATACCTGGTAACTGAAACCAAGGAAGTGGGTAAGATCACCTGGGAAGCTTAGGTACAATCAGAAAGGGGCCTAAATTTCAAGAAACACCAACATTAGAGAACAGATAGAGGAGAAAGAAAACAAAATTGGAAATGAGTCAAAGTAGAAGTCATAAGAAATTAAAAAGAATGTGATGCCAAGAAAGAGTGTGCATTAGAATGTTTTACAGGTGAAATGCAATTGAGAAGTCAAGAAGGTTAGAACTAAGATGTGACTTAAGTGAGTACTGTTTCTCCAGAGATTGGGAAGAAACTGAGCTGGATTATGAGATGAGGAAACAGTGACATCAAGTATGGACAGCCAGTATAAGAAGTTTGATTGGAAAAGGGAAGTGACAAATAGGGCAGCAATTATGAGTGGGTTTCACTGAACACCAGGAAGCATTATAAATTTTGGGGCAAGAGAAGGAATGACACCAGGAAGCATTATAAATTTTTGAGCAAGAGAAGGAATGACACCATGAAAACAAGGCTTTGAGAAAGTAATTTTCACCAGACTCTGAGAACATATGGGGTAGCCGATATATATTCACACCCCCAAGTTTCATTGCTCTGAGTGCCCACTGCTTTGACTAATAGGAAATGCAGACATTATAAGATTCTCCTTCACCAAGTGTATCCAGGGATCCCCAAGGGTGCCTGAAATGAATCCATCCTGGTCATCACTTGCCATCATCCCTATCAGAAGCCCTCATTCACAGCCAGCCTGCTAATCCCAACAAGTCTCAGCTGGTACCATTTCAATCTCCTTGCTCCTACCAGCTGGTCATGGTTGTTTTGAAGGTTGCAGCTGCCAACAGCACTGCCAGAGAATCACTCATGTCACTGGTTCTGCTGCCAGAAAGGGTGGGAGTCTGGAGCCCAACAGGCACCTGGTTAAATTGTTCATTGCTGCCTTCCATAGAGACCTCCCCATATACCCAGGCAGAGACTCCTACAAAGCAAGAACAACTGTGTGTGTGTGTGCAATGTTTACTGATAATAGCTGCCAGCCATTAAGTGTTGGCTGGGACATTCTCTACGTACTTTAACTCATGTAATTCTCACAACAACCCTCTGAGGCAGGTATGATTATGACCATTACTATTTTATAGCTGAGGAAACTGAGACACGGGAAAGTGAGATAACTTGACCAAGGTCATGAATCTAAAAGATTGAGGGGCAGAGTACACATGCATACAGTCAAGTCTAGCCATGGACACCAAGCTCATGACCACCACTCTCCATCGCCACTTTGACTTGATGCCTCTGATGCCCACCAGACCCCTCTTCCCTTATGATGTGCTCTCTTCTCATCCTTTTCTGAAATCTGGCTACAGATTCCACCCCAGCTCATCAGATCTATTTTTACATCTGGCTTGATGATGGGGAGGAAATTGTCTTAAACCCTCTGTCCTGTGTAAATTAGTGGGTATCTATTCTATAAATAGACTGTGGAAGGAGAAAGGGCTGCAGTTAAGCCCCAGATTAGCCAAGATGTGAGTATATCCAGGATACTGAGTGGCCTGTTATCTAAATCCTCCTACCACAAACACGAGGGCCAGGGCTCCTACCAAACCAAATATCCTGTTAGCCAAATACTGATCTGACCGAGGTGTGCTGGATGTACCCACGTAAGAACATCACTACTGTGCCTGCCATTTTTCTAACACAGCAGAAAATATAGGCCCATAGTAATCAGGTTATGTTTACCTTTTCTCCTTACAGAGATATTTCAAGAACCAGAATCCACTCTCTGCCTAGCTATGGCTTAGAAAATCTTAAGAAGCTGCGGGCCAGGTCGACCTACAACTTAAAAAAGCTTCCCAGTCTGGAAAAGTTTGTCACACTCATGGAGGCCAGCCTCACCTACCCCAGCCACTGCTGTGCCTTTGCAAACTGGAGGAGGCAAATGTGAGTCTTCTGGTGTCCATCCCTTGAGTCCCACTGGGGCATTTCTCCAGTGCAGAACTTGGTCCACAGCTTCTACATCTTTGTGGCATGAAGAGAATCTACTTTCAGAGATCTCCCTGTTGAAAGGCCTCAGGCATACTTTAGATAAAAGCTTTAGCATTTTCTTTGAAAAAATGGGCTTACAAGAGAAGGCTACCTCCACGGTAGACCTCCTATCAAATACTGAATGAGAGAACATGAAAAACTCCAAGCATGGTGCCTGGCTCATAATTAATGCTTAGTAAATATCTGTTCCCTTTTTCCTTTGTACCAACATGGATTTATCCTTCAAGTCCCAAACTCTGTACCCCATCAATGTGCCAGGGCCCGTCAAAGTCAACTTTGAAGGGGAGAGGCATAAATCCCATATCAGAGACACCCACAACACAGTCCAACCACTCTAAACCTCTCTAATCCATCTTTGGAGATTAGCACCTCACAGGGAGGACAAATATTGTAACATCTCTTCACTTTGGCTTTCTAGGCTGGTCAGGTTCGAGGAAGCCCCTATGTAAGAGGGTAATACAAATAAAGCCGTGTCCCAGTGGTTAACTGGTTAAAAAGTTGAAGTTATTGTAGACAGGTTCTGGAGACAGTGGAGAGTGAGTACTTTGGAGATTATACCGGATATTTAAAGGATCCACTGGAGGTATAATCCACTAAATATCAGGAGTTCTTACAGCTTTCTCCCTCTCCTGAACTCACGGATACAACCATCCCACGCAGCTGCATGCAGTCACATGGTACCTTGTCACCACTGCTGTACAGTAGCCCAGCACTAACACGGCTTCTGTGGCATTATTTCACCAGTTTATGCAGTCTCTTCTATTATTCAGCCTGAATATGTGACATGTCCTCTGTACTAAAGCAAAATAAAACAAAACAATCCAACAGTACACACCCTAAAATGTTCTCAAAGTAGGGAGTCCACACTCAGACCCCCTGGAAGGATCTGCAAGGAAGGGGCTACTTTTCAGAATAAGCACTCATCATTGAGAAACCATCCAGAATAGACACTCCTCACAGATGAGCTCAAGGGCCAGAGAATTTCTTCCTAATGACTAGAATTTAAGAGCTTGGGCTGAGGCAAAAGGCTTGCCTCTTTGATATTCTGGGAAGTTATTCCAGCCAGGGCAAAGAAAGATACTAATATCACCGCCGATTTAGTTCCACTAAATACCCCTCAGGAGAAATCTCAGAGGATGATCAGGCCACTGTAAGAGCTGCACATGGTGTGCTGTCTGGCCCAGCACCAATTCACCATTCTCTTTCTCTGTTGCTCAGACTTCTCTGGTCTTGCCACCTCTTGGAAGTACATATGTAGCCTCGGGGCTCTCCCAGCTAGAAATCCCCAGGTCTGCCTTACATTGTACCATGACCTGAAGCATTCCCTGATCCCTCCAGACCACCTGGCTCTTACCTTCTCTAGGTCCCTATTCTAACTCACCATCAGGGCAGGTCGAGTGCAGTCAAGGAGACGCCCAAGCCTCTTCTAGGAAGACATGCCACGCTGTAGTAACAAAAATCACAGCGGCATTTAGTCTTTGTATTTAACAAATTCACAAACAAATCTATATGCTTGGGCTATTTAGGAGAAAAATGCAGGATTTATTTTTTAAATGTTGTCATTCCATGGTATACCACAGTAGGTGCAGTTTGGTAATGAAATTTGAGTTTAAAGTTGTATGATGAAATTGTTCACCCAACCCTCACTTGGAAATAATGCCTCCAAGCGTAAATATTAGGCCCTTGGGATTGTGAGATGGCCAACGGCCCTCCTGGACTCACCAAAAGACCTTGTCAACCACACCCCTCATGTGTCCCTCTGTTATTTCCCTGTCATAGTTCTCTACTCATCTTGCAGTGCTATTTTGCCCTTGTTTTATTCTTTAAATTTTTCTTGTATTTAGACCTTTTCTTCACAGCTAGATTTTAAACTGATGCACTGTGGCACATGTATTAAGTACCCACATAGGATCTACACCCCAACGTGAACTTAGTCAGTAGCCACCATCACCTGTCTTTCAACTGTCTCACTGCCAGGCTCTGTAATACTTTGAACCTTTATCTCATTTAATTCTCACAAAGGTAACAATGCTATTTTTATTCCCTTCTCACAAAAGCAGACACTGAGGCTCAGAGACAATAAGTAACTTAACCAACACCAACTGAACTCAGATCCAAACTCTCTGGTCTGTCTGCCTCCAAAGCTCAGACTCTGGGCCACTATGCCGTGCACTTCCCAGGTGTCTGTTCACTGATTTATCGGGGCCCAGGAGTACCACCTTTCTAAACTCACCTGAAACTGAATTCCCAATTCTTAATGATACTTAGGGTTGGCCAAGTTACTGCAGATGCAAGACTTTATTTCCCTCGCTAACATTTTTGTTTCTATCCTTCCCTTAAAGACATGCATTGTTTACATTTCACCCACTGGGTCATGTCACTGGGTCACTTCTGTTTCAGGAAAGGGAAGCAATATATTTAAAATATGTTGGTAACAGCATCAACAATAAGCATCTTCACAGAAGCCAACAGAAGCCCTGGGAAGTGAAGGCTGTGTCTAGATGGTTAGTCAGACCCGTTGCAATGAACACAAATCACAGTCTGCAGGCACCGGGTTACTTACTTTCTATTCCTAGAACTGGGCTGCCGCTAATCCAATGACAGGGTTTAGGAGCTGGGAGTTAGAATGAGAAACAGAGTGATTCTCTGGTCCTCTCTTAGCCTGTCTCTGAACTTGCCTCATCTTTCTTGTAAGATCTCCGACTAAACCAAAAGATTTCCTGCACATCTTCAATTATGTGTATATTAATTGTTTAACCTCCTTAATGCAACCTGTGACTGAGGTGAGAAGCCCTATCAGTCTTCAAAAAGCAAACAAAAAAATGACACCTTCTCCAGGAAAAACAGAGTCCCTTGGGCCAAGGGAAAATGACTTCTGGGCAAGTCTGCTCACTTCCTTGGAGGGGAGAAAATAGGGAAGAGGGTTCTCACTAACAGCTCCTTCTCAGAAGTTGATGCGGAAGAGTTCAGTCCATGTCCATTAGCACATGTGGCCAGCCATCATCCTTTTGTAACCAATGGAATCTTTGCCTCCTCCACTCACCAGCCACCCTCCTTATGAAGGAGAAGGGAGGTCTTTGATGAGTTTTAACACTCACTTTCCCACTCACTTATTAGATTATGTTAAGGCTTGAGAGAAATTCAGTCACTTAACATTGCCATGAGCTTGTCCTTAAGGAAGGGAGGGAGGGATTGTGTGTGTGTGTGTGTGTGTGTGTGTGTGTGTGTGTGTGTGTGTGTGTGTTTCCATCCCAAAAAAAGATCCAGTGTGAAACAGCCCCATTCCTTAAGCCTTTGCTTCAAAACAGAACTACCACCCTCTGTCTCTATGTGCATTAACCACTTGTCTGGATAAAATATTTATCGTCTGGCTTTCATTCAATCCCTTCTGGAAGTGCTTCTATTCTGTTGACAAGGCCTCTTGTACACTTGGGTTTAAAAGAAAAACTAAGACAGAGAAGTGAGCCCAAGAAGAGCCATCTCTCCAGGGATGAGTTACAATCTCAGAATATATTAGGCCCCGTGCAACCTGCATTTGTTTTCTGGAGCAGTCACTAGTGAACTATTTAATATGAGAGTGCCAGGCTTACCTTGCAGACAAATACATGCCTGAGGCCTGTTGTGGCCCCCAGGGGAATGAAATAATAAAGAACAGGGCCCTCAGTAACATTTCAGGCAAATTAGCAGACCTCCCAGTAGCCTGAGTATCAAAGAATCAGGGACAGGGCTGACTGGGAACTAACTACAGCCTCTGATCTTCTGATTTACGTAGATAAAGTCAATTTTTATTTGAGTCAGAAAACAATCCAGATCGTCCAGGACTGGAGTTCAGAGTAGAGGAAGGGGGCTATATCCTACTCAGGAATAGTAAGAGAGAGCTGAATGGAGATGGGGAAGGGAGAGGGTGGAGTGGATATCAGGTCTGTAAATTATCTGCACTTAACAGCAAGGCTTATCTAGTCCCAGGCGCCTTCCTCCCCACAATCAGGTTGTGGCCAGATGGTTTCCCCAGTGGGCTGTCCAACTCTAGGAATATACACACGAGTTATTCTGTTCATTTCCAGTAAGCAGCATTAACCCTTGAGCTTAGCCTCAAGGGTAGACAAACTGTTATGAAAAAAACAAAACAAAACAAAAAAACAACCTCAGGAAGAAACCCCATTCTCTATTCTGTGTCAAGACAGTGATACATTTGCCATTCTGGATCTAACATGTTGATTCAATTCCTTTTTGTATTTTTCTAGCTCCAACCTTCATCCAATTTGCAACAAATCTATTTTAAGGCAAGATGTTGATGATGTGACTCAGGCAAGGGGTCACAGAGTCTCTGTAGCAGAAGAAGATGAGTCCAGTTATGCCAAAGTATTTGACATGATGTACAGTGACTTTGACTATGACTTATGCAATGAAGTGGTTGATGTGACTTGCTCCCCCGAGCCAGATGCATTCAATCCGTGTGAAGATATTATGGGGTATGATATCCTCAGAGTCTTGATATGGTTTATTAGCATCCTGGCCATCACTGGGAACATCATCGTGCTGCTGATCCTGATCACCAGCCAATACAAACTCACAGTCCCCCGGTTCCTTATGTGCAATCTGGCCTTTGCCGATCTCTGCACTGGAATCTATCTGCTGCTCATAGCATCCGTTGATATCCACACCAAAAGCCAGTACCACAACTATGCCATTGACTGGCAAACTGGAGCAGGCTGTCATGCTGCTGGCTTTTTCACTGTCTTTGCCAGTGAGCTCTCAGTCTACACTCTGACAGCCATCACGCTGGAAAGATGGCATACCATCACCCACGCCATGCAGCTAGAATGCAAAGTGCAGCTCCGCCATGCTGCCAGTGTCATGCTGGTAGGCTGGGTCTTTGCTTTTGCAGTCGCCCTCTTTCCCCTCTTTGGCATCAGCAGCTACATGAAGGTGAGCATCTGCTTGCCCATGGATATTGACAGCCCCTTGTCACAGCTTTATGTGATGTCCCTCCTTGTGCTCAATGTCCTGGCCTTTATGGTCATCTGTGGCTGCTACACTCACATCTACCTCACAGTGAGGAACCCCAACATCATGTCCTCCTCTAGTGACACCAAGATTGCCAAGCGCATGGCCATGCTCATCTTCACGGACTTCCTCTGCATGGCACCCATCTCCTTCTTTGCCATCTCTGCCTCCCTCAAGGTGCCTCTCATCACTGTGTCCAAGTCAAAGATCCTCCTGGTCTTGTTCTACCCCATCAACTCCTGTGCAAACCCCTTCCTCTATGCCATCTTCACCAAGAATTTCCGCAGGGATTTCTTCATTCTGCTGAGCAAGTTTGGCTGCTATGAAATCCAAGCCCAGACTTACAGGACAGAAACCTCATCCAATGCCCACAAGTTTCATCCAAGAAATGGCCACTGCCCTCCAACTCCCAGGGTTACCAATGGTTCCAATTACACACTTATCCCCCTAAGCCACTTAGTCCATAACTGAAACACAGTGTGCAAATGTTTCTGAGTGTTGCACAATAATTATGTCTTGCCTTTGAAGAATATGTCATGGCATAACTGACAAGAGTATTTCTACATAGTTCATCAAATTTAATCTTCCTGGCACATCTATAAGGTAAACTGGTCAGAAACTATTAACTCTGTGTGATAAATTAGGAAGCTGAAGTATTAATAACAACATTAATAATTAAAATAATGTAATACTACATCACATTTGTTTTCTGCTTTGTAATGTTCCCAGTCCTTTTGTTCGTATCATCTCAACTGATCCCTATAAATGTCCTATTAAATAGGCAGAACAGGGATTATTCTTGGAATTTCACAGATGAAGACACCAAGACTCAAAGGGTTAAGTGACTTGTTCAAAATTGCTTGATTTATAAGAGGCAGAGCCAAAATTAGGTGTTCTGACTCCCAGAGAACTTCCAAGAGATGCAGCACAATGTTCATTCAATCAGTCAATCAGTCACTCAGCAAATATTTATTAAGCACCTATGTGATGGCTTTGTAATGTGTCAACTTGAGTAGGCTGAACTACATTTCCCAGAATTCCCTTTCTTATATGTTCCCCATTAGGGTGGGTCCCAGGGAAGATTCTTAGGAAAACAGGAGGGCAGAAGGGAAGCTGCAGCCACTCTGTCACTCACACACTTGTTGCTCATTGGCTGATTCAGCTCACTGCTGTGAAGCAGCAGCTGGGCCCACAATTGCTCCACAGTCCCCTGGATCCTTCTTCAGGTTCTCTACCTCCTGAGCCAGTTTTGTGTGTTTAGGTCCTTGATGAAGAAGCTCAGAGTCTTCAGAACACTTTCATAACCAAGGTCAGAGGCAACAAGAACAGAAATGGAGCTCAGGTGGACCTTGTGGGGTTTCATCTTGTGCTTGTGGTTTCAAGCATGCTTGTGATCCTCCCTTCATGACTACCTGCCCTGGGGACCTCAAGTTCCTGCATCAGATGAAAACATCCTTACAGAGACTGCTTAACCAACCTCCACAACTGTGTAAGCCAGTTCCCTGTAACAAATGTCTACCACATGGATACATACATGCATACATGACTGGTTTGGCTTTAGTTGAATCCTTATTGATAGAAGATACAACCTATATGGCATGCATATGGATTATAATGTAAGAACATAGCAGCTTTGGAATCAGAGCTGAGACTTTATTCTTGCTTCATGGTAAGCCAGGACTCCTCCTCTCTAGGCTCAGTTTCTTCCTTTCTTCCCGCTTCCTCTGTAAGCGGGAGTTAGTTATAATATTTAACTACTGGGCTTATTATAAGAATTGGACAAGAAAATGGGCATAAAGCACCTAATGCTGTAACTGGCTTGATAAATGCTAGTTTATTTCCCTCCTCCCAGATCAATGCCTGGGCTAGTGCCTAGTTCTCCTGACCCATGATCTAGGACTCATTCTGTTACACCATACTGTTCCTAATAAATAACTATATTTCCCATATCTATTTTCATCAATGACCCCACCTCGATAATCTGGATCATAAATGCCAACCACAAATCCGCATCAAGCACTGTGCTGTTGCCAGCCCACAAAGCTCTGAGTCTCCTCTCAGAGTCCCCCTTCACATGTTGAAGCCAATCCTTCCTCCTCTTGCTCCATGGTAAACATTTCAAAAGTTGGTCCCAAATGCATTAACAAAGAAGTCCTTATACGACTGAAGAAAAAGTGATCATCTCTGCCTTTATGACCAGACACCATCTTGATTTATTGTGAGTACTGAGTGAAGATTATAATAATTATCCTCGGAAATAGTTGAGAGCTATGCTGGTCAGTACAGGAGCCACTAGCCATCTTGTGGCTACTGAGCACTTGAAACATGGCTAGCCCGAATTGAGACATGCCGTAAGTAAAAGACACACTGGATTTCAAATACTGAGTGCAAAGAAAAAAGAGAACTATAGTATCTCAATAATTTTGATATTGATTATATATTGGAACGGCACTATCTTGGACATACGAGATAAAGAGATTTTAAAATTAATTTCACCTATTTCTTTTTACATTTTTAATGTGAGTACTAGAACATTTAAAATTACATGCATGGAGCATGTTTATGGCTCATGTTAAATTTCTATTGGAGAGCACGGCTCTAGAGCTGTATGAAAAGAAAGGATTTTCACTTAGCATTTTCCTCCTGAGGTCCCCTTACCACACTGCCACACAGTTAGGTTGTCCCACCATCATCTGCAATCATTTTTCTTCTCTGTTCATGGCCAGAGGGAATGTATTTCTGAATTTGGACTCTAAAGCAACTAGCAGCCAAATTAAAAACAGGATACAGTATTAATTATTTCACAACATAGCTGTCGATAAAACACTGGTTTAACAGATAGTGGTTCTGAGAGTCAAGAATATATTCACAGATAAACATACCAAGAGAAGCTCAGAAGACTTTTATTCCATTACTGTCACAACATTTGCTGGTAGGAGATAAGACTTTTCTCAAATAAGCAAACATATTTATAGGTAGCTAAATTCAGCGTTTCTAAACTTTTGGATAAGTCCTAAAGGAAAAACACTTTCTCCATTTCCTGTATTTGAATAAAAACAATTGGAGTCCAGTATTATCAATCACGATTCCCCATAAACAATGATTATACGGGTAACACCTCTAGTCTGTACTTCCCAGCGTGGTGCTTCAGTACCAGAGTGGTGACCCAGAAAAGAAAAAGGAGGAGGAAAGAGGAAAGGCAAAGGAAAGAAAACACAACCAAAAGACGTGTCAACAGGTTATTCCATGATGTTCTTTTTCTAAAACTTTTATTTCTACTCTTGAACACCATAAAGAGGGCCAGCAGAACTCCCAGAGATTTCTTAAAGTACCCATGCCTCCAGATGTGATGTTCAAAATATTAACAACTGGTACAGCCCAGGTACTGATCTCTCAGCATGAACTCTGGCAGTGAGCAATCCATGTGGCCCTCCTGGTACAAAATGAGTGAACACCAGCCCTGCACATTTACCTCCCACCCCCTGACTTCAACCTGGACCTACTCCCAAGTCTCTTTCCTCAGGCTTTAACCCACCAACAACTCCTTCAGTTCCACCCTGGCCAGCTTCTCATATCACCTTCCTCCTCAACCCCCTTTCCTCCAGATCCTCCTTTACCAAATCCCAAGAAGCTGTCAGACAATATAGGACCCTCCTTGGAGGGGTCAGATCAAAAGAGACTAAGTAAATCCAGAAGCTTTTAGGGAACAGAGCCAAATGATAACTGGGTATGTAGATTAATAATTTTTATTTTGCCACATACTGAAGCAGTAATGGGGGGATGGGTAATGATACTGTCAACTATATTTCACTACAGGGCTCCATGTATTAAATATGAGGTACCCTTCAGACGCTGTTTCTGGAAGGGATACAGGGAGGGAGAAATAAAACAAGAGGAAAGGTCCTTCTGTGCTTGCATCGTCAAGATGTGATGGATCTTACTAGAAGTCATACTCTGCCTTATTTAGGCCAGAATATATAACATTCATCAGAAAGTCAGAAAAAGATCATTGAGACTGATTTTTTTATCCTAGTGTGATAGACACAAGCCTTGAGTTTATAAACTTTATTTCATTTTATCAGAAAAGTTTACAAAAACAAAGAATGAAGTTTCAGATTCTGGATAGTAATCTGGATGGAGAAAGAAGGCAGCATTAGAGAAAGAAGACAAGTACATAGAATGTTTGGTCAATTGAATATATAACATTAAAGAAATTAACAAAAAGTCAACACAATATAAAACTCAACCACGAGGTTATGTTTGCTGGTTCTCATAAAAATCTTTTCAGCTGCAAGAAGGAGAAACTCTAACTAAAAATGTCTTAAACAATAAGGCCAATTATATAAAATGCTCCAGACATGGATGGGCAGCTCAGGGGTCTCAAGAACCCAGGACCTGTCCATGTTTTTGCCCTGCCTTCCTTGGAGAGTTCAGCGACGCTTCTCTCAGGGTAGCAAGGTTGCTGTAACAGCTGCAGACAGCATAGGTAGGCATGAACAAATCCTGAGACAAAGCAGGGAGATCTTTCCTTCCATGCATCTCTCTTTTCAAGGAAAGACAATTTCTTCCCAAAGACTCTCAGTGAACATTTCTTCCTACCCGCTATCCAAGAATGCTACCCTGGCTCTAAGACAGGTGGGAGAATGAACCTCTGCCACATTTAGCCTCACTAGTGGAAGGATGGCTCTGCCAGCCAGGAAGGCAGAAGTGGATACTGCAGTGGGAGGAATGTTGGTAATCTCATCCTTCAACCTGAGTCAACCCAAATCTTCTCCCATGGGATGAAAACCACGAGGTTCAGGGTCAGGATGCTTATGGCACCGTCACACCTCACATTTCGTGCCCCCAACCCTCTCCCCTCCACTTCTACCTAGAGCCTAGAGTCCAGTTCCTCCTCCCCATGTTAATCTGTTCTCCTCCTCCCTGGAACAAACTCTACAAGTTTCTTGGAACTTAAA
Organism: Camelus dromedarius; assembly: GCF_036321535.1. Classification (NCBI taxonomy): domain Eukaryota; kingdom Metazoa; phylum Chordata; class Mammalia; order Artiodactyla; family Camelidae; genus Camelus; species Camelus dromedarius. The sequence continues at coordinate 28,876,877 of NC_087450.1, forward strand.
GCAACCACTAGAGTCAGACATTGCCCAATAAATGCCCTGTTTGAGGCAAGATATAGAAAAGAAAATGGAGAAAGGATAAATAAAAGAAAAAAAAGAAAGAAGTGAAAGAAATGCACCAGGATAGGAAGAAGGGAGACATGAAGAGTAGAGAGAGAAAAGGGGGGGGGGACAAATTAAACAAAAGAGGAACATGGAAGGGAACCAGGCCCTGACGGTGTTTCTTTGGGCTAGTACTTGCTCATTTCGGTCTTAAAACTCTTTCAACTTGTTGCCAAGAGTTCTACTCAAAGCACTAAATAAGCTCAGCCTTAGACACCAGTAGAAAGGTCCACTGGTCATACAATGATGTTTTGACTTCCCGGTGCCCCATGTACCATGATCTGGATCCCCAAGATCTAGTTTAAAGGATGAGTAATGGAAAAATATTTCTGAAGGTCTTCAAAGCCTGAATGTTTCACTTCAGACATTAACGTAAGGGCAGCTGATCTTTTTCAAGTTCTTCATAATACTCTATTCTCTCCGACAGCATTATCCACAGCCCCTGAGAATTTTGTTCTGGGGTAGATATGTCTCAAAAGTGCTCTCAATCCCAAAGGTTGTAAGAGCACCCCATTTGTGCACTCTTGCTTCCTTTTCTTCTATTTTCTTTACTACACAGAATTTATGAATCTTGACACATTTTTTATAAACAAATACAAAAAGAGAAGGATATAAAAATCATCTTATTTTTAGTGCTATTTTCCACATAATAAGATGCAAAGAACATTTTCTGCTCTGCGTTTAGAGAACTTTCAGGCAATCTTTCCCCCACGTAGCATTACCTAGGATCATTTCAACTTCCAGGTATTAATGAGGTGTATAAAGATGAGGTTTGGGTGGAGAAGGTTTTAAGCTGTTTCATAAACAGCAGAAGGTTTCCTGTCTCCAAAAAAATGAATCTACCAAATAGTTATATGTTTCTGTTTTCCTTTAGGTATATGTGTGGGGAGTGGGGATGGAGAAAGAAAAGAAGAGAACTAAAAAAAAAAAAAAAAAATGCCAATAAGAATACACTGCCTCTGTCTATAAAGTGATGGGAACCCTTCAAAGGACACATCCCTGCAGAAATCCTGACAAAATTCTCTCCATCTATTCTGAGGACTGGGTATATGGGATTGGGTGCTTAGTTTAAAGTAAGAGTAGATACACTCTCCAGAGACAGAGTGCAAGCCATCTAGGAAGACAAGGGAGTGAGAGGCCATGAGGCACAGTGTTGATAGTTTTTATGAGCTCGGTAACTCCATATGCTAATAGGTGGAAGGATTATTCCAACTACTTTTGAGGAAGGGACTGGGATTCCCAAAAACTGGGCCACTGCCCACTTGTTGACCTTTCATGGTCAGCCAAGGAATAGTCATGGCGCCTGTTGGAGTGCCATTTACCATGCTTATATATTACAGTGAGCATATAATGAAGTTCAAGGTCTACTGGAAGTCAAATCTCCCACCATCTTGGGCCTCAAGACCTACTGGGAGCTGAATTTTCTACCACCTTGGTGTTAACTGCTGTGTCATACCTTGAACGTCTGTGCCCTGCCCCTTTCCTTCCTGTCTCGGTAAGTACTAATGACAAGACACAAACCAGGGAAGCGAGAAAAGATACAAAATACCAGCGAATAATTAAAGGCCTCCCTGAAAAGGTGACTTTTGACTAAAAATAGGAAGGAAGTGGAAAGTGAGACAGGTGGATAGTGAGGGAAGGTTGCTCCAGGCAGAGAGAACAGCAAGCTCACAAAAGCCCTCTGCCTAGGACAAGCCTACTGTGTTCTAAAAATAAGGTCAGTGTGGCTGGAGCAGAGAAAAGGGGGCTGGAGAAAGCAGCAGGGGCAGGGACAAAAAAGACAGGGAGCCAGATCATTTCTGTAACTTCATCTCTAAAGAGGTGAAGGAGAAGTGGCAGAAAAATATCAGAAAGGCTATAGCAAATATTAATGGAACTAATGCGTGGAGACTGCCCAGCCTAGGGTTAGGGTTAGGGTTAGGGCTAGGGCTAGGGGTAGGGCTAGGGGTAGGGCTGGAGCTACGATGAGGGCTAGGTTGAGGGCTAAGGTTATTTGGGTTAGGGTTAGAGCTATGTGAGGGCTTGGTTGAGGGCTAGGTTGAGGGATAAGTTGAGGGTTTGGGTTAGGGCAAGGGTTAGGACTAGGGTTAGGGCTAGGATTTGGGCTAGGGTGAGGGTTAGGTTTAGGGTTAGGCCTATGATGAGGGCAAGGGTGAGGGCTAGGGTTAGAGTTACATGAGGGCTTTGCTGAGGGCTGGGTTGAGGGATAAGGTTAGGGTTTTGGTCAGGGCTAGGATTAGAGCTAAGATTAGGGCTTGGCTGAGAGCTAGGTTGAGGGCTAAGTCGAGGACTACAGTAGGATTAGGGTTATGTCTAAGTCTAGATGAAAGGTTAGGGCTAAGCTTAGGCCTAGATTTTGGTCTAGGGTTAGGCTGAGGGTTAGGGTTAGTGTTGGTTAGGTTTAGAACTAAGATGAGGGCTAGGTTGAGTGCTAGGTTGAGGGCTAAATTTAGGATTAGGTTTACGGCTAGGTTTAGGGCTACAGTTATGGCTAGGGTTAGGACTATGGTTAGGGCTAGAGTTAGGGCTAGGAGTTGGGGTAGTGTGAGGTTTAAGGTTATGGCTAGGGTTAGGGTTAGTGATTGGGTTAGAATTATGGCTAACATTAGAGCTTAGTTGAAAGCCAGGGTTAGGGCTTCATTGAGGGCTATGGTTGGGCTATGGGCTAAGGTTAGATCTAGGGTTAGGGCTAGGTTTATGGCTATGGTTAGGGCTAGGGTTAGGATTATCAATTGGGTTCAGGTTAGAGCTAAGATTAGGGCTTGGTTGAGAACTAGGTGGGAGCTCAGTAGAGTGCCACAGTTAGGATTAGGATTAGGGCAAAGTTTAGATCTAGGGTTAGGCCTAGGGTTAGGTCTAGGTTTAGGGCTAGTGTTAGGCTTAGTATCTGAGTTACGGTTAGAGCTAAAATGAGGTCTAGGTTGAGGTGTAGCTTGAGGGCTTAGTTTCAGGCTAGCATTAGGGCTATGGTTAGGGCTAGATTTAGGGCTCAGTTTAGGGCTACAGTTTGGGCTAGGGTTAGGGCTAGGGGTAGTGTTAGAGATTGGGTTAGGGTTAGAGATAAGATTAGGGCTGGTTGAGAGATAGGTTGAGTGCTAAGTTGAGGGCTTTGGTTAGGCTTAGTGTTAAGGCTAAGGTTAGGGCTAGGGTTAGGGCTAGTGACAGGTTTAGGGTTAGAGCTAAGAATAGGGCGTGGTTGTGAGCTAGGTTCAGGGCTAATAAGAGGGCTATGGTCAGTGTTAGGGTTAGGGCTAAGGTTAGATCTAGGTTGAGGTCTAGGTTTAGGCCAAGGGTTAGGGCTCGGTTTAGGGCTAGGGTTAGGGTTAGCGACTGGGTTAGGGTTAGAGTTAAGATTAAGGCTTGGTTGAGAGCTCGGTTGAGGGCTAAGTTGAGACCTACAGTTAGCAGTAGGGATAGGGCTAAGGTTATATCTAGGGTTAGGGCTAGGTTTAGGCCTAGGTTTTAGTCTAGGGTTAGGGCTAGGGTTAAGGTCAGCATTTAATTAGAGTTAGAGCTGATGAGGGCTAGGTTTGGGCTAAGTTTAGGGCTATGTTTAGGGCTAATATTAGGTCTATGGTTAGGGCTAGTGTAAGGGCTATGATTAGGGCTAAGGTTAGGGCTAGGCTTAGGGTTAGCATTTGTGTTAAGGTTAGAGCTACAATGAGGGCTTGGTTGAGGGATAAGGTGAGGAGGGCTTGGGTTAGGGCTAGTGTTAGGCATCGATTTAGGGCTACATTTAGGGCATGGCCTGGGCCCTTTTCTCTGAAACAGTCATTTCACAGTGAAGCGTAAGAGGGCATAAGTGCCCTCAGCCCTGGGCTGTGAGGTCCTTGCCCTGGGCACCACACTGGAGAAGGCCCCACTCTGGGCCTCCTCTAGCCAGGCCTCACTCATAGCCAAGGAGGCTAGGATTCACGAGGCCAAAGGGATATGACCATCCAAGCCTGCACTGAATTTGCTGGCACTTGGGACTCCAAAATCCCCTGCACAAATTCTCACGGACCACCTTGTCCTTCCCACAGTGAACCACACCCCTAGTGTGCATACCATAAGGCCTGAGGATCACTGTTTGTAGTGTGTTGATGGAGCTCAGTTGTGCATGCTGGGGTTCCCCATGCTGGATAGAATCAGATGGGAGGAGAAGGAAGGCTCTATCGGACAGTATCTCCTTACCTGAATACTGCAGATGTAAATGATGGTCCGTATGAAGAAATGGAAATGCACTGACACCTTCCCATCCCTACTACTGAGAAAACTACTCAAGGTTTTCAAAGATTTTTTTCCCCCAGATAAAGTACTTTTTATTTTTATACCAAGTATTTTAATATAAAAATTATATAATACACAACCTGCAATCACAACAGTATCCACGTAGCAGTGAAGGGATGGAGTGTAGCGGGAAGCATGGCAGTGGGAAGGTAGGTTTTCTGCATCCCTACTGCTTCCCTTGCATACAATCACTCTGTAGCCTGTGAGAGCATGAGGTTTCCCAACCTTAAGGGCAGATCAAGGCAGCGTGATGCTGACACTGAGACAAACCAACATAAGGGGAGAAAAGCAGGTCCCTCCAACATGCCATTTCCCCACCATGGCAGCTTCCAGGTAAAGCCAGATCCAGTTAGGAGGTAATAAGATAGATGTGACTGAGAGAAGAATCAACCATCATTCCTTAGCATCCTTCTGATCACACCTTTAGAAACAGTTTTCCAGGAATTGTTGGATTGAAAAGACCTAAAAATTGTCTTAGCTCTTCTGAGCAGGCAGGTCAGTTTTGTCACCTTTACTTGTGACATCGACACTGACCTGACTCTACCCTTCAGGGAACTTCACCTTATTTATCAAAACCCTTGGTACCTAACTGTCTCCACGTTGTTCCCTAGTCCTACACCTTCCTGGTGACTTCAGCAACCTCATGAATCCCGCAGCGTGGACCCTAGCTTCACAATGTCTTGACTTACACAGGGCCTTATACCTTCATGGACTTTAGTAACATGTAGCCACAATACTGATCTTTTAATTTCCAGAAATAGCTCCATTCTTCTGAAGTCTTCCCCCTTCAGAAACCTGATTCCTGACTCCCTCACTATTCTACTGCCTTTCTCAAACTTTCTTCCTGAAACCTGCCTTGTCTCCCAGGCTGTCATAGGGAAGTAGGGGGTATAAGAAGTAATGCTAAGCACAGAAACAACACACAGGAGTCAATGGAATCCACTCTTGACTCTTTTAAAAACAACTGTTTATTTTTTCATTGCTTAAAAATCAATACCAAGATGTTCAAACTGTAAAGAGGATTAAGTCTTTGTGTCTTGGTTAAGGAAAGAAATAAAATAACTTTGGATGGAGAAAAAACTTAGTTAGGAATGTATCCTTAATAGACTACTACTCTGCCATGAAAATAATAAAATAATGCCATTTTCAGCAACATGGATGGACCTAGAGATCATTATTCTAAGTGAAGTTAGCCAGAAAGAGAGAGAAAAATACCATATGGTATCACTCATATGTGGAAATCTTGAAAAAAAAAAAAAAAAAAGGACACTATGAACTCATCTACAAAAGAGAAACAGACTTGAAGACTTAGTAAACAATCTTATAGGGGTGGGAAGGGATAAACTGGGAAGTTTGAGATTTACAAATGTTAGCCACTATATATAAAAGTAGATTTTTAAAAGTTCCTTTTGTATAGCACAGGGAACTACATTCAATAACTTGTAATAACCTTTAATGGAAAAAATATGAAAACAAATATATGTATATATATGCATGACTGGGATATTGTGCTGTACACCAGAGACTGACACATTGTAATTGACTGTACTTCAATTACAATTAAAAAAAAAAGACAAAAAAGGAAAAAAAAAGAATGTATGCTTAAAATAAAAGGATCATCACTGAATAGAAACAACAAAATAAAAGAGGAAATAACACTTTTAGCTTGTAGTGCTAGGCATAACATAGAAAATTATCTCTATGACCGTAGGGTCAGCCAACATTTCCTAGTGAGAACCCTAAAAGCACTCAACATAAAAAAATGATGAATTGGACTAGATCAAAATTAAATATTTCCACCCAAAGACACATTAAGAAAATTAAAAGGCCAGCCAAGGCTGAGAAAAAAATATTCTCAATACATATATCTGACAAAGGATTCACACACAGAATACATTAAAAAAAAAAAAAAACTCCTGCAAATGAACAATAAAAAGATAAATAACCTAACGAATAAGAGGAGGAGAAACACACCCACCACATGCCCCAACAAAGCCACTACTACATTTTTACTCAAAAGAAATTCTCTTAAAATGCATCACAAAAAGATACATACACAGCAGTCTTATTCATAAAACCAAAAAAGTTTCCAAACCCAAAGTCCATCAAAAGGTGAATGGATCAATAAATTAAAAGTATTTAAATAATGGAATATTACTCAGCAATAAAAATAAATAAACTATGGATACATCCCACACACTGATAAATCTCAAAAACATTACATGAAGTGAATGAAGCCAGACACAAAGGAGTAAGTACTGTATGATTCAAGTTCAGGAACAAGCAAAACTCATGTGTGGTGACAAAAGTCCAAAAGTAGTTGTCTTGGGATGGGGCCTTGACTTGAAGGGGAACATTCTATGGTGACAGAAGTAGTCTATGGTTTGTGTGGTGGTTACACAGATGTAAACAACTGTCAAACCTATCAAATGGAAACACTTAAGATCTGTGCATTTTATTGTGCCTAAATTATACCTCAATTTTTTGAAAATCCACAGAATAAATCTGACTGTGTTCCTTTAGTAACAATTAGAAAACAAATTGGGGGGGGGGGGCTCCTAATAGCAACAAAACCTATAAAGTATAGCAGTAAATATATGAGAAAAGTGTAAGACTTTCACAAAGAAAATGATAAAACTTATTGAGAAAAGACCTAAATGAAGATAAAATATGTTCACCAATGTGAACTTTAAATATTGTAAAGATATTATTCGCCCAAATAAACATATAAATTCAACACAATTCCAATGAAATTCCCAGCTTTTGTTCATAGGTAGGGATTCATGGAACTTTAGAAATCAACTTGATGATACAAAGTAAGATGCACATATCATGAAACTTAGAATTTCCACTTCTAGGAATATGTTCCAAGGAAAAGCCTTATTCTTATGCACAAAAAAGCATGAGTGCTCGGGGGGCATACAGGAGTTATGGCTACTAGCTTCTCACTTTGGCTCTAAAGTCGCCCTCACACTACCCTGTCACCTCTGCCTGGTGCTGCTGCTCTCCAGTCCACAAAGAAGGCAGGAAATGCATACCAGAGTAATGTGGGGGGAGAGAAAGGTCACACTAGAAGTCTCTGCCAGTCAGTCCCTCAGACGTCCCTGGCGTTCTTCCTCTCCAGTCTGGCAACCAAACACATTCATCTCCCAAGGGTTCTCACAGTATCTGTGTTAGTTAATGAAAATGGTTGAGATCCACCCATCTTTTTGTCTTGTGACATCTCCATTGTTGGGCTCAGAGAAGACAGCCAGCACCGTGCAAAGACTGAGCCATATGGAACTCCAAGTTTATCAAGGTTATACAGTAAAAACTTTGTCAAGAGAAATTAAAACAAAAACAAAAACACTGTAAGACAATGAATACAGAGCTAGATGACGTATCAGCTCCCAGCTCAGGCTGCACAGATTTCCCAACCATCCTCAAACCAAAGAGAGAACTTTACAATCAATTAAATCTAATGAAAGCTCACCAGGGGCACTAGAGAGAGAACATTTGACTACTTTCAACAATTGCTCAAAGGCAGTAACTCCTGAGAGGAATGAATAGACAAGTCACAGAAATATATCCCACAGGGCATAGTCCCTGCCCTCATTTAGTTCACCTTTACTTTTAACATACTTTTCAAACTTTCATAGCTCTCTGTTACTTTCCCTCCCTGATATCAAATATCCATCTATTCCAATTTTATTTATTCTGTTCTAATAAAAAAATATAGACAATAACTGGGATAAAGAGTCTTTCAGGTTTCATGGGTTCTTATATCAGAAAGGCTACAATCTGTTTACTTCAGTGTATTCTGGGTAAACACCAATTACTCTGAGATTGAGCAAGACACTCCCCGTGGCTCAATTACAGAAATTCCAGATTACACAGGACAGAGTCAAGCTTCTTTTCTCTGTCAGAGTCAATTCAGCATTTGCACAGTATCCCACGGAAAACAGAAAAGAAGCCATGACTCGAGCCTCCTGGGAATATGCCCTGCTGGAGATATTATTTTCTCCTAATGAAACAGTATCAATTTAAAAGTCAGATCACTTCTGGATAAATGGTTAAAGTGTTCCTCCTACAAGGCCCTTTGAATAAGCATGAAATAAAAATGCTGTCATTCTGAATTATACTAATGATAAGATTGAAAATAAATCTTTAACATATTGACTACTGCAAGACTGCTCCCAAGTCCCCCTACTGTAAAACAGGGACACAAGACCGTCATCACAGGTCAACAACAATGTAATTCCCAGCAGTAATGAGCATTTCCTGATTTCTCCTCCTCTCTGATTCTAGCCCTAAGAAGACCCACATGCAGACACACCCACAAACCATGACACTATCGTAGAATGGTTTCCCCTCTCAGTCTTTGCCTTTATTCTTTCCCTATTTCCAACCTGTAGCCAAAACTCATACATCTGGTTCTCCCAATGACAGAAATATCTACTAAAACTCCAGCCACCTGATCGAAAAAGACAATGACCAACAAAGATTCTTTAGTCACTAGACCTCAACCTTTCTTTTCCCCTCACTGATAAAACAGGTCTTAGAGAAGCTTGTAAATGGCCCCAGCCTCTGACAAGTTAAGTATTATCATCTCCCATTTTACAGATGAAACAACTGAGGCTCTAGAAATTAAATGACTTGCCAAGCATATCACACACAAGTGGCAACAGGTGAACTAGAACACAGCTTTTGTACTTGCTAAAACAGTATCCTCCCCATCACTGACCCTGTAGGTTTTTAACCAGATGCTCAAGTACTCCCAATGCATCATAGCCTTGCAAAGAGTTGGGAGAACACTGGCATTCCTCAACTTTTATTACTTCAAATCTCATCAACCATTTTATTTCACAATATCAAAAAAGCTCTATTTCACTGTGGTGAGTTTCAAGCCCCTACAATTGACTTTCTGCCTCCCTTTGTTACAGGGCAATCACCAGGCCAATACAAGGTCACCATCTAGTGGTAAAAACTACTAACTACAGACTACACAGCACATCTCCACAGACCTTTGCACCCCTTTCGATCTCTTCCCACGCCCACCTCCCACTACCATTATTTCCAGCAAACTTACAGAAATAATTTACAAAGGAAATAAGGAATTTCCAACTATGTAAAACATAAAGCAATTGTTTAATTATTTTAATATTTAGGCATTTACTAAGTCAATACACTTAGACACATACATAGGTAATAATCCACTCTATCAGTGGACTGTTCTAAGCAGCCTAGAGCTTGACATGCAAAAAAAACATCAAGAGAGCACTAGATATGAGCTCCATGTCAGGTCACTGGAGATAACCACAACTCGAGGTAAATGCTAGACTCTACTTCACTAAAGGAGCTCTACATCTTAGCAGCTTCCTGAGAACTGAGCAAGTACTCCTCCAGCAAAATCAGCTACTTCTAAACTAATGTGAATTCTGAGTCTACTCTCAAACAGCATGTATTTATTGAACAGATGCTATAGGCTTACAAAATAATGCAAAGTATGTTAGATTAAGTATTGAACAGTCCTCTAGCAAGCCTGTTTCTGCCCTCCACTCACTAGTCCACAGAATCCGCTGCCTTCATATCCCACAAATATTTTAAGTGCTAAATTCTATCACCTTTTTTCAGTGCTAAATGTGAGCTTCTCTGCAGCCTTTGGCACCCTTGACCAAGTGCTCTTCCTCATAATCTCTTCTCTCTTTAATTCCTTGGCCTAAATTCTCTTGATTATCTGCCTACCTCTCTGATCACACCTCTTGTTTTTAGCACCCCCAACCCCTAGAGATCTAGCTTGAGACTCCTTTTTTTCCCTCCATTGTATCTTGATAATCCATCACATCTGTGGCTTCAACACTCATGTCTATATCTCCATTCCTGACTTTTTTTCTTTAAGCTTTAGTTTTATGTTTTTAACTGCTTACTGGATATTTCCCCACTGGAATTTCAAACTCAGCATGCCTAAATCAGAGATCAGCAACTTCTCCTCCAAACTCCACTTCTCTTTGTTCACTATTTCAATCCATCAGGCGCCAACTGCTGCTCCTTTAACTCCTTCCTTTCCCAATGCCCTCTCATCCAACCATCTCCAGGGGTAGTCAAATCTGAACCTGCGCTGATCTCTCACTATCCCTTTCTCTCCTCTCTCCACAAGGCAACTACTCTGATTCAGACCCTCATTCTCTTCCATTCTGACCACAATCTTTCAACTGTTACTTGTTCTATGTATATTTGCAGAGAACCTATCATGTCCCAGGCATCTACCAGGCACTGGAAATATAGCAGGGACCGAATGAGACAGCAGCCTTGCTCTGATGGGGTTTATATGTTATTACGGTCAAAGAGAAACACAAAATGTGAGGAATGGAGAAAGTCACAAAGAAAAACTTCAACATTCTCATCCTCATCTCCTTGATTTAACAGAACAAGATCTCTAGCATCATCTTAGACCTTTAGTTTCTTAGTTATTCTGCTCTACCCAATATATATGACCTGTAATGAAACTCAGAGAAATTTGAAATTTTCCATAGTGGATGGCAAAAAGGGGAAAAGCCAAAGTCTAAATTGTTTCCCTTAACAATTTAAACTCTTGCTTAACTTTAAAATCATAACAAACAACTACTAAACTTCTGAGAGTTAATCAAGCAAAAAATTGTACATGTGCTTTGCCATAACAAAAACTGTGAAAGCAACAATTTTTATTACTAGGAGGCAAATTAGTAGTGTGTGCCTGTTTTGATCATTTGGTTGGAAACTTGAAAGTCTAAATTGTGTTTATTTTTCTTATTAGAAGGTATTACCCATCAAACTGATGCTTATCAAGCTAAAAGGCAATCAACTAAAGTTGTGTTTATTCATATTCTCAGTATTAATTGCTGATTTTTAAGGCCTTACATACTGAGTGATTGATTTATTCATCTATTCTTTCACCTAACAAATATTTATTATAGAATGCTGTCTATGTGCCAGACTAGTGGGGGTAGAAAAACATGCTCAAGAAATTCAATCTAGCATGACAAGATTTTTTGTGAAGGTGAGAAAGATGAGAGTTATAGAAGAAACTCAAAGTTCTGTGGAAGTGGAGAGTGAGGAGTCAAGCAAAACTTCACCAAAAGAAGACATTTAAGTTGAGTCTTGAGACATAAGTGTCTTTCAGCTGAGATGGGGAAGGATACTGCAGACAGAAGGGAAAAGACGTACTCAAGGGTGTGACACAACAGAACATCCACCGGCGTAACTGCCGATACATGAAATAACAATCCCAACTTTAGATAATAGATGGGGAATAAACTAGTTATCAAACTGAACAGGAATATTCATGTATCATCATACTTGCACAAAATTGGCAGATGGCAGCCAGTTTCTGACGTTAGCTTGTTTGACATGTATTCAAATGATCCTGACCATCCTTATGGAGAGAAAAACTTTCAGCCACTGACTCTGCGTTTAGTCATTTCACAATTCCTCCAAGACCTTAAATTAACAAACCACCAGTGTGCCCAGGTTTCCCAAGGCAATCATGAATTTATTAAAAGAAACTTTAGTTCTGCCTGCTGGTTTGTGTTATCTAGTGTGTGGCTGTTTTTGTTGTTACCACAGCAACATGTAGACAGTGAAATCTGGCAGAGGACATGTGGTGTTGCTAAAATACTGCTTTATGAAGTACGTAACCAGAAGAGTTAAGGATAATATAACACACCATTGTCTCTAAGGAGGAATCAAAACAGAGTAAAAGGGAGTGAGATAAGGGACTGGGTTCCAAAAGGGTTTCATGGACCACATCCCATGGCAAAGAATTAATAGCTGTCACTGGAAAAGTCTCTAAGGCAAACAGTGAGTTAACACCACTAATAACACCAATGTGAACTTGACCCTCCCAAAGAAGGAGAAGGTGCTCAGGCTTTCCAACCTAATTGACCACGGACCACTTTTTCGCCTAGAGGTGCAGGGACCGTGAAACACACATTGAGGAAACGCTGAGTTAAACAGTATTATAGCTTTTAATAGAAAACTATATTAAGAACCTTAAAAGCATACCAGTAAGTGAAAGAAGCCAAGCTGATAGGGCTACATACTATTTGTTCCAACTATATCACGTTCTACAAAAGGCAAAACTATGGAGACAGTAAAATGATCAGTGGCTTTCAGGGTCTGGGGGTAGGGAGCAATGAGCAGGCAGAGCACAGCATGCTTAGGGTGGTGAAACTATCTTGTATGATACTATAATGGTGGATACCTGTCATTATACATGATTCCAAACCCACAGAAGGTACAAAGAGTGAGCCCCTAACATAAACTATAGAATGAGTGACAATAATATGTCAGCGTAGGTTCATCACTTGTAACAAATGTACCCCTCTGATGGGAGGTGCCGATATCATGAAAGGCTATGCATATGTGGGCTCAAGGGGTACATGGGAAAACTCTACGTTTTCTGATAAATTTTGCTGTGATGGAGTTGCTCTAAAAAATTTCTCTAAAAGGTCTATTTTTAAAAACTATATGATATCCTATTAAGAAAACTACAAAATCAGAGGAACAGCCTCTCATGGAGCTGTGATTCCCCAAGGTCCTTTCTCTATATATTGAAAACAGTGCTTGGGGGAACAATTGTTGACTGGGCCCTGTGCTAGGTACTGTGATGGAAACAAGAGAAACTGAAATCTTAGTTTCTAAGAGTTTGCAGTGTGACTGGGAGGGGAAAAATTAGAGGGGTGGGGGGGGAGAAAGAGAGAGGGAGAGAGAGGAAACAATTAGAAAAACACATTTAGCTAATATTTACTGGGTGCACTTCATGTGCCAGATATGATGGTAGGCTTGGGCATTTAGTAATGAATTGTGGTCCTTCTCTTCCTGGATCTGACTGTCTAGGTGGAAAGAAAAATATTACATCAGTAAAAACACAAATAAGAACGTGCTACGTAGCCTAACAAAAGCAGCTTGATTTAGAATCAACTCTAGAAGGCTATTCTGAGGAGATGATATTTGAGCTGAAATACACAACACTAGTCAGTCGAAAAGTCAAGGGAACAGTGCTCTCTAGGCAAAAGAACAGCACGTGTAAAATCCCTGAGGAGGGAACAGCTTCCAGTTTCTGAACTGAAAGAGGCCTTGGCATTACAGGGGTGTGTAGGAGAGGAGAATGGAGAAGTGGGAGGGGCCTTGAGGACAGGTTAAGGAGCTTGTCTTTTATTTCATTGAAAATGGGAAGGCTTGGAAGGGTTTTAGGCAGAGAAGTGACAGAATCTGCTTAATGTCTGAACAGTGTAGGATGCTAGGCATAGCTCACTTTCAGGTTTGCCCATTCAGTCCCTGATTCATTCTCTGCTGAAATAGAAGGCCACAGAAAGAGGAAGCCACTCAGACTGAAGTTGAAGTGTGACTGAGGAGTTGGGGGTGCATTTATTAAGAACATTTATTAGGAAGCTTATCATAAGCTTCTGTCAGCAAAGCAGTATCTGTATGTATACGTGGAGGAAGAGAAGGGTGTAGGTTTTCCATTCCCAGACCTTGGTTTGAGTCAGCAGGAGAGAAAGAGGCTGTGACAGTCGACGCCACTTCCTTAGCATCGGGACATAGTGTTTATGCCCAAGCCTCTGCTAATGTAACACAGTTTTCTCTGAGAGAGGTAATACCATCAGCGTATGGTAGTGCCTCAGCCACGAAACAGTTAATAGTCAGTTAAAAGCAAGGGAGGGCCCACGTGAATGGAACTGGGACAGGGGAAAGAAACAATGGCATTTCAGTACAGGCTTCCTCTCCTCTGCATCTTTTTCCTGCCAAGAGTCAACTAGAAATCTGGAGACTCAGCTCTAGATCTTGCTGTCACAATCTAGCTGTGTGACCTTGAGTAAATCGCTTCACTTCTCTGAGCACTTTTCTGTAACACTGGTAACTAGCAAGAGGTGAACTACATGCTCATGAAGGTTCTACTGCATTCTAACTTTCAGTCTATGATTCTCTTTACTGAAAGAAAGCCCGTCCTTGAGACTTCTCACAGAAGTGGGGGATGGAGGGGGGAGGGAGGCAAGGGAGAGGGCAAGAGGAGAGTTCTGCATTTGCTGCCGAGTTCACACCAGCCTTGTAACCTGCCTGTGTCACTCCCTGGCGACAAGGACTAGGCTTGTGAAGGAACAGCCAGGAGCTGTGAGACCACCCAGAAGCAGAAGCAATCTGCCACACGTTCCCTGAAGCCCGTTTTGTCGTCGTTAATCCCCTCAAGTCCACAATGTGCAATTCTAACTCACACCACCAGGGTGGGGAGAGCCACCCCTGGGAGATTCAGGGTTCTTTCAGAGTGGGAGTTCAGAAGACCTGCTTCCCAGGAGTCACTGGTGATCACCAAAGAGGCTAAGATTAGATTGCTTTTGAAAATATGTGAAGTTTGGTTTTTATTGATTAAAACAATTTCCTATCTTATTAACCGATTTTTGAAATGGGTTTGCATCTTGACACAATCTTTTTATACATTAAAAAAGAGAATATGCGAGGAGGCAGTCAAGGTAGGATTTGCTTTATGTGGATAATTGTTGAAACTGGATGACAGGTAAATGGGGATTCACTACACTATTATTTTTAGTTTCATGTCTGTGTGAAATTTTGCAGATTAAAGTCTTAAAAACAGAGTGAATTTGGAAACTCTGAAATGTACCCATATTGGATTTTCCAAATATATGTATAAACCCCACAATAAAACTTGATGGTTAAATTGATAGGAAACTGGCAAACTGGCCTGTGGGCTAAACCTGGCCAACTGTCCAATTTTATAAAAGTTTCATCAGAACACAAACACGCTAGTCAGGGCTATTCCAAAGAACTTTGTGATGATGGAAATCTTCTCTACCTACACCTATACAAGAGCCATTAGCCACATATTACTACAGAACTTTTAAAATGTAGCTAAGGAGACCAAGGAACTGAGTTCTTCATTTTATTTAATTTTAATGTAAATAGCCAGAGATGGCTAATAACTAACATATTGGACATCACAGGGCTAGAATTTCAATGACTTAGCCAGTGGTGTGCTAGTAAATATTTTAATAATGGGGAGGGGGTGCATGCTTGTTTACAAACAGAGATCCCTTGACTTGTAGCTGCCGAGTTCACTCATTCCCATGGTGTAAATACTTGCACTATAGTGGATTTCAAACTACCAAATGCAGAACTGAGAAAGATGCAGGGATTGGTTCTCATGGGCCAGGGCCAGCACACCAGTGGCTAGCCCGCAGTGTTTGGAGCTGAAGCATATGGGGTAGCAAAGAAGCTCAGATAAGCCAGAGGCGGACCAAGATACCGAATTCATTTGTGGCTGTGAATTAAGGCAGGAAAAAAGAACAGCACAAAGGTCCAAAACATGGGAGGAACAATTAGGGAAGAAAGTGGAACCTAAAATTAGGGGAAAAAGTTAAATTACTATAGAGCAGCCTCTTTCCACCTTAGCCTCATCTTTGAGGAACACCTGTGTCAAACAAGATGCCTTTCCCTAGGTCTGGGACCCTTGGTGCCCAAGAGGACCAACAGTTAACAATGTTACCCACAGCTAAAAGCTAGAGTGCTTGAAGATTCAAAAGAAATTCACTATCAGCCACAGAAATCACCCCAGCAGCAATCCCGTTTGAAGGCTACCGCCGTGAACAGGACGAGACTGCAGAGGGAGAGCGGCGACAGCGTCTGCCTGCTCAGAGGAAGTTATCCCCAACTCCCAGCAGAACCGGAGATTTTCCAGGCTGGCAAGGTCCCGGGCTCCTGTTTCTTTTATTCCAAAGCCATGGAGCATGGGCACGGTTGTCCTTGGGGTGCATTTGCACAGAAGGAGCCACCCACTCACCTGAGGCACTGTTTTAAGATGGGGAAAGAGTGGGGAGAGAAATCAAGCCGTCCAGCACCAGATGCCGTGAGAGCTGGGGAGCAGCGGGGAGAGAAGAGGGGTATGAGCTTGATAGAAGTGAAGAGGGTGAGGAGGAAAATCAGGGAGTGGGGAGCACCAGATGTGAGCAGCCAACACAAAACCAAATACAGACGAATACTCTAGAAGACACTGAAGACCAGAGGCACCAGAACGGGGTGGGAGGGAAAGAGAATCAGTGAAGCGGTCAATAAATATCTACTGCGATCACCAAGCGAAGGGCTGTGCTGCAGGAACAAGGCAAGTCGTGCGGGCACTTGAGCCCCAGGTGCACGTTCCCGAGGGAAGAGGAGAGCTGCGGACAGGAAGTGCCAGATGGCACAACGGTTCTGGTGAAGAAGGGCACCTAAGCCAGTCCTGGGGAGGCAGGGAAGTCTTCCTTAAAAAAATCACCATTATCAAGACCAAAACCCAAAGAATGAGTGAACAGGAGCTAACCAGGGGAAGATAAGGAAGAATATTCTAGACAGCAGATGGCACATACAAAGGCCGAGGGCCAGAGTATGCATGTCCACTGGTGCACGGCCATTCACCCCTGTTCACCTGGGATGACCCTGGTTTGTTCTTGTTGTCCAGGTGCAAATATCAATAACTCAACATCAATAGACATAGAAAGTGGCTCCATTTTGGATGATAAGAGGTGTCTCTATCCTCTGGCAGGACTTAGAACAGGAAAAAAATGGAACCTGAAGAGACAAAGACTGTGGCCACCTTCCCCACTTCCCACCCACCTGCTTTCTGCTGCACAAAGAATCTATGCCAAGTCCCCAGGGCCCGGCAATGGTGCCAGTGTGTTCTGGAAGGGCAGACCGGCAGAATGACAAGCAGCAAACCAAATTAAGGGCAGGCCCTGCCAGTACTAGAAACAAATGGGAAAAGTAAGACCACAGGGAGAGCCAAGTCCAAACTAAGTAGAGCAGCTAACCCTCCAATTCTGCCAGAAAAAGGTTTTAAAAAGCTCCCAGGCAAAACCAGAGAGAAACTTGACTACTATCAACCAGTTAGCACAGGATTCTGACCCTTCGTCAAAATTATTTGGAGCAAACTTAAAAGGGGAATTTAATCTTAGAGAATCAGCAAAGAGAGTCAGACCCAGACTCTCTCCCCTAACAAACACAGTGCAGGTGGAGAAGCCAGAGGAGAGCTTAAGTTCTACAATGTTCTGTTGCCATCACAACGGAAGAGACTATAAATGCTTTATTACTGGGGCAGGCAATTACGTGAGTGCTCCTGAAAACCTGAGCCCTTTAGCGAGTTGGAGTTGACGGAACAATAATGAAAGAAAGACAATTCTTTTATCACCAGAAAATAAGTGTTAGTTTTCAAACAATATTTGTGCATCTCAATACCTGGGTGATATTTTTCAGTGACCACCATGGGGCTTAGGAAAAGAAGTTGTGACATTCTGTTCAAAGTGACTGAGACAGGGACTTGCCCCCAGGTTCCAGGTAGGCAGAGCTAACCTGAAAAGACTGAGGCAGGACACTTGTGCCTGGGATGGTCCTGGATCACCAGGTCCAGCTAATCCCATTCCTCAGCATGATAGCAGCCTAGCCTTTAGCACTTTGGTTGGCCTTCTTCCTGAACCCTCTGTGGCATCTCCTGTCCTAGGTTTCTGGTGCCTACTTGTCCTTTTATTTTGGTTCTGTGGAGTTCCCAAGCTACTCCCAGAATCAACGGCAATGTGAGCAATATTATCCAGCACCAATGGCTGGTCCCACCATTTGCCACTAGAATCCACTGGCCTGTCTTGACCTGTCCTGCCTTCGCATGCACTCACATTTCCATTAAGGGCCTAGGAGAGACTGGAGCAGTTGGGTGTCCTTTACAGAGAAATATTAATTAGCCAAAAATATTCCAAAAGGGAGAACTGTTCACTCCAGTTAATTTGATTCTCTAGTCAATAGAGAATTCAAGGCCAAGCCAGAATTGCAGTGGACTGTGATTTAACGATGAGATGTGAGGGAGACCTTCAACACCTATTGTTTATGCCTGAAATCCATGGACTCTTAGAACATGAAAAGCTCAAAAATAGTTTAGAAATCTAGTCTAGCCCTTTTATTTTTACAGACAAAGAAATGAAGGTCTAGGGAGATTGTTACCCAAATTCACATAATTCATTATGACAAAAGGATATTTGTTACAACAGCAATGCCAGACCTACCATGAGTGAGATATGGGTATATTTGCTAAAAATTTTAAGTAAATTATTAAAGGATAATTTTTAAGGTAAAAGCGTGACTCTTACATGATTAGAAGA
This sequence comes from Camelus dromedarius, assembly GCF_036321535.1. Taxonomy (NCBI): domain Eukaryota; kingdom Metazoa; phylum Chordata; class Mammalia; order Artiodactyla; family Camelidae; genus Camelus; species Camelus dromedarius. The sequence goes on from NC_087450.1 coordinate 28,895,392, forward strand.
TATACCTGAGTGAGTATTTTTATTTAATTTATTTATTAATGAGGGAATCAGTAAGATATTGCAACAAGTTCAAAGGAGAATGAAGAGCAGACACATATACAGGCAACCAAAAAGGAAAATGATGCAAGTCCAAAGGCAATGAAAGACGCAAGTCCCAAGATGATCAGATGATCCAGAATGGGGCACTGTACAACCCCTAGCAGTCCACTGAAGAGTCCCTGTAATTAGGTTTTGTTTTTTTTTTCCATTTCAAAGTTGTTCTCATTTTTTCCTGGGAAGGTCTAACATTTCTACATTAACAAGGCTCCTGTGGTCCCTACTGGTGCCTGTCTGAGCCTTCTTTCTGCTAGCATTTGCCTGATTTATGTGCCACACTGGCCAATCCAAATGTAGGAAGAGCTGTCACTCGTCCTGGCAGAATTCACCAGCACCCCAAATATCCTGCAGTCCCACCACGCTACCCGAAAACAGCAGGGAAGAATCCCACTCGTAAACTTTATGTATATTTTGCTAAGTAAGTCTCCAAGAGAGAATGCCTTTTTCCTCTAGTGGCGTATGATGGTCTTGATGACATCATTCACCCAGTCTTTATTTTTAGACCTGTGCTCCTCACATCCAGGTATCATTCCATGGGGACTGGACCAGAAGATGGCCTGAGTGTCTGCGGCTAGCTATATTCAAAATCAGCTGGGATACTCTGACCCTGGCAGATAGGGCTCAATGTATCCCCTCGCCACCCCCACCTCCCAAGAAGTTCTTTCCCAGATGCTCCCTAGTGTCCCTTGGAAATAGGCCATTTTCAAGTATAACCCACCAATCCCTGGGAATCATTTGAATCCTAAAGTAAGAACAGTTTCACGTCAAGCTCAGACCATTTTCCTTAGAAGCATCTTCCTAGAGAAGCGGTGCAATGCTTTGGAGAGCTCAGCCTTCGGCCTCAGAAAGACCAGAATTTTAATCTTATATCTGTTACTATCTATAAAATCACATTAAAAACATCACTTTTCAGGGTTATCATGAGGATAAAAATGCAATAGTGCATATAAAACACTCAGCAAAGGTATCTGTTAATTTTCCAGTATGGTCACTACAGGCTGGAGGCTGCCCTGGCTTTGCTCCCATCAGTATCATTTGTCAGTTGCATTCTGCATCTCATCTCCATAAATGGCCTTACATCGAACCTCTCAGGTGGTTCTCCCCTGCTCTAAACTCAATGTCTCCCACTCCACTTGCTGATGAATGTGTATACACAGTCCTGATGGTCTGCCCACTCTACCACATACCTGCACTGACACCTGCCCTCTGCAGTTACGTGCCCATAAAAAGAAAGGTTGCCCCCATCCCTTTTACCCAAGGCCCCGGCATCCAGTCCCTGAGCCATTAAAATTGCCTTGGTTTTGAATGGAAGTTTGTCAAAATCCTCATAAAGAGCTCATATGCAATTCCATTATCAAGAGGCTTGCATAGAAATGACAACGGTAATGAAAAATATTGACTAGAGCCGCAAAGCTCAATTTTTTAGCAGTCAAAATTATACCTTTTCATTCAATTGGGGCCCTAGAGAACAAAAAATAAAGATAATTAAACAGATTTATGATGAAAAATTTACAGAAAACATCTTCCTGTTCAAAGTAATCAGAAGTGCAGACACTCAGAGAGAAACGTAGACATGCAGAAATGTGGGAGAGATGCTTCCCTGGGATATTCAAATTGTCACCTCTCCCCACAATAGCTTTTTCCTCCCCACTCCTCAGAGGCCACCTCTGAGTCAGGGTCACAGTAGCATGTGACATCTCTGACCTCCAGGAGAGACCAGGGAGCTCGACAGCAACAAACAGACCTCACGGAAGCAGCTCCAGAAATTAACACCTGGACATGCACAGCACATCACTTACTGCTCTGTTCCAAACCCTCCAGGGGTTGGCTGTCACCTACTATATCAAGCCCTAACTGCTTCGCTTGGCACCCAAGGTCCTCTCCAGGTCTGCTTGCCCTAGCTGTGCTCCCCTGCTCCCCACCCACCACCCTTCTCCCAGCTGGACAATCAGTTCCTTCCCCACACCATGCCGCTTCCCAGCATTTCACGTTTGTTCACACTGTGTCCACCATCACCTTTTCCTGACCCTCACTGATGCCTTGCTTCTCCCAACTCTTACTGTACTGGTATCTTTATTTGTTTGAGGTTTGTTGCCACCCTTTCCTTAATGAGACTGTGCATTCAAAAGCAGGGATGGGAATGTTTCTATTGCTGTATACCCCATAGTAGCTATCACAAGACTGGATTCATAGTAAGTATTCAATAAAATGCCACTGAACAGTTAACTCTCTTCTGGGTAAACAGAGTTGAACATAAATGAATACAATTTATGGCAAAAGTGAAAGGAAAACTAGAGAAAATAATTAACATTTGGTGAATACTGGCGAGGAGCTACATGGTGCTTCTCACGCTATCTCAGGAATTCTTTACAGTAAGTCTATGAAATTGTGCTACCCCATTCTACAGATTAAAAAAAGATTCCACGGAGGTTAAACAACTCTGCCAAGGGTAAGGCAATTTGTAAATGATAGAGAATTCAAATTCAGGTCAGTCTGACTCCAAAGCATGTGCTCCTTCCAACGTTCCAAGAATTTCTGTACTCACCATCATTGTCACCATAGCCATCTTTGTCTGCAGTGGCATTGAGTCATTTGGCTGCAGAGAGACTTTTAATGGGCACACGCCATGTTTTTCCAGGCTACAGGCCTGCAGGTAGACAACAGAAGACATAAACCTATCCATGGCAAGACACAAACCTTCACATTTTCCTTGACTCCTTTCCAGAAGGGTCCATCAAAGAGGCAAAGAGGGCCAGTTTCAACAGGCTCCCTCCCCATGTCAATTCTCCTCCCATCTTTGGCCAATTAACTGGGGTGAAGACCTGGGTCATCTGAATATACAAATAACTACAAGGCAACACAAGGAAAAGGAAATTAGAGAAATTCCTTGCTCTATTACCTCCTAGCAGTGCATCCCTGGGTAAATCTCTTTACTTCCCTGAGTTTTAGTTGCCTCATCAGTAACTTAGGATCCCTTGAGGCTCCACAAGATGGTATAACACTAAGTGCTACGTAAATGTTGAAAATTAAGATCCTAAATTCACACATTGAAGAGTAGATTCAATCTTATCTCTTTGGGAGAAGATATCTAACCAAATAATCAAAGTGATTTTTTTAAAGAATGATAATTTTTAAAGGATAAAATCATAACTCTTGCACAGCTATAAACTACAAAATGAACACATGTCATACATTTTATTTAATTCATTAAGTAATCATGGAAGTAGTACCATGTTACAATCAATTCAAAGGAGAACTCAAAGAACACACAAATATAGACAATCAAGAATGCTGAAATAAAGTCACAGAGAGATGTGGTCAATATACCCATGGAAATAATCAACTGCATTCCAAGGGACAAATTTTATTTGCATTTCTATAGACAAGAACCATTTGTGTTGGATTTAAAATTCTGAGATTTACAGAGATTAAAAAACAGCTCAAAGACAATGGGGGTAGATGGCCATAAAATCAGATAATCCAGACAGGTGTGCTAGACCACACTTAGAATTGCACAGGATACCCAGTATTTTTTTTTCTCCCTATTCTCAACTGATTAACAGGTATCCCATCTTTCCAAGCCCTGTCCTATGAGGGAAGCAAGAAAACAGTGACAGAGTCAATGATGAAGAAAAGAAAAGTCATCTGAACAGTCAGAGCTTCATAAACCTGACCTTACAGGACATCATCTCCTATCCAGTGAACTGACCTTCGCCTGCCCCTTGCCCACCCTGGGCAAGGGCTCTTGAGCCTTTTTCCACACCTTCACCCAGCATACCCTCCAAAGCGGGTACTCAGGAATGGTTTAGGATAAATCCCTGCTCCCGAATAAATCAATGTTGCCCAGGAAACAGGACCATTAACCTTACCTGAGAGCATGTGAGACTAGAGGTTCTCAGGCCATGCCTCTGACCTCCTGAACTGACTCTGCTTTTATAACATGATCCCCATGTGATTTGTATGAAACCAGAAGTCTGAGAAGTAGTGGTTTAAGTAAAATCTTAGCTCTACCCCTAATTAACTGTGTCACCTTGAGCAAATCAGTTTACTTGGCCTCAGTTATCACATCTTTAAGTTGGGTCACTGGTCTCAGAGGTCTCTCCTGATCTCTGAGTCTATCTTACAAAGGTTTTTTCTCTGATGTCCAGTTCCAAAGCTAACAACATGCCACCAACTTCTGGAGCTGGGGTCATGCAGAGATTCAGCCAAGTCTTGCTTACATTTTTCTCTTCTGTCCTTCTCTGGAGAAGATACACTGACACAATGACCTTGATGACATTACCTCTCTTTCTGGAGGACCGGTCAGGTGCCAGGATCTCCTACCAAATGAGCAGGAATAATGTGCCAGGATTTCTTACCAAATGAGGAAGAAATCTCACCATCTGCTTCCAAGTCAGGATTTTCCACAGTCCTCCCCCCACCCCGATGGAGTGCATTGCTTTTAAAGTCCCAAAATAATCAACTCTGACAAGAAAGATTCAGATATGCTTTTCAAATTAGAAAAACACACACAACACACACACATTTCCTGACAACCTGATAAAATGAGAAAGCGAATTACCAGCTTGTTATTTTTAACTTATTTGTTTTCTTCAGGCAAGCCTGCTGGTTCTGCAGGGGCCCTCTAACCCCAGTGCAGCGCGTACAGTGTAAAATTTTACAAAACCCTGCCCTTGCCATGACAACATAGAGTTCCCTCCGCAGTGAGCCAGAGCTACATGCAGCCTGTGTTTGGGGGACATGGAGGGGTGATGGGGTCTAACTGTATAAGGAGACTAAATGCAAACAGTGCTATCACATGCAGTTGAAGTGTTTTCCCCCATTGTTCCTCATTACATTTGCATTACTAGTCTCCCCTGAATGGGTTCCCAACTGAACTCAGTGTCCACTTGAAATTTCTGCAGAGCACAAAAATTCTGGTTCCAATGGGCTCCACAGCAACATTCAAGCATCACTGGTCCAGTCAAGAGGAACCAGCAGCCATTTCTCACATCTGTCCGTCCACTTCCCCCTGCGTCCCTGAACACCAGAACCCTCCTGCTGCCATATTGGTCCTCTCTCTCCCCCCCAGGTCATTCAATGGTTTGATGAGAATTTGTAGTACACTTACTCCCTGCCAAGTCTTGTCCTTACAGCTCAGGCTTTGGTAGTAAACAAGACAGACCTAGATCTACATCTCTCTAAAAGCTCAGAGTTAGGTGGGAACACACAGATCTTGTAATGACAGAGACACAAGTCACTTCAGCGTGTAATGTCAGCCTGTGACAGTGGGGCCTGATCTGGTCCTGACATGGAAGAAGGCTTCTGTGGTGGATTAATTTCTTGAACAAAGTACTTTCCTCCATATCCCACAACGTCTTGTGTCTGATTCTCCCCTCTACAGACAGAGGCATTCAATACTTTAAAAAAGGAATAGAATTTTCATACCAAGAATACAAAGAGTAGTCTAGTATCAGTTTTTGAGTTTTAAAACAGATTTTTAAATCTACTGTCAGAGCAAACTGGCTTAAAATCCAAACCTTTCATTGGTAAGTGCTTGGGCTTATTGAGAAAAAGATTTTTTGAGTTCTAAAACTTAGACTTTAGTATCAACAACGAAACCTTAAAGGAGTCAGAATAGCAGATTATTCCATGACAGTTCTTCAAAATGAAGATAATTAAAGAGTCAATTTACATATTTGCTCATACCCCAGGGGTTAGGTGTAAAGGAGAAAGTCAGCATGCTTGTGGATGTCTTGTGACCACAAAAAGCTGCAGGTTGGCAGAGGTTAGGTAGTGGACCACCCTGCCATGGATTCTATGAGGACATGATTAGTTCTTTCTTGATACTGACCATCCCCCTTGGTCAAGCAAGTTGGCACACCTTAACAGAAGCCAGAGGTATAGACACCATGACCAGTAATGAATCAAAAAGTTGGTGCTAAAACAGATACGACATGGTTAGAGACCAACGACTGGATGCCTTGACAACTTGCAAGCACCCCTACAAATTAGATGCAGCCCCATGGAGACCCAGTCAGAGGGAAAATATCTGAAGTAACTAAGCTTAATTCTGGAATTAGAGAAAATCTTGAAAGTGATTGAGTTTAATGGATTAACAAGATTGCCACTTTTTCTGCCGCTAGACAAAAAGGGCTTTAGCCTAAAATAGTTGAGATAAAGAAAAATAAAGACACTTCCATTTGTTGCACACCTGAGTTTTGTGAGTTAAATATACATCACTTCCCTGAAAAAACAATTTAAATGGGGACCTAATTGTCCCAGGTAAGTTTTGGCCAGCTGGTCACACATTCCAAGAGGGAACAGCTCATATGACACCATGCCCAGGAATCAATACAGGATTTGATCAGCTTAAGGAATTAAAGGTCAGCAAGTTCCTGGAAGAGGGTGAAGATATGTCTTGACAGAGAAGAGACTAAAAAGATTAGACTTCATCCACAGAGCAAGCAGTGGAGAGGCACTAAAGGATTATAAACAAGATAATTACACCATCAGATTTATGTTTTCACAAGATCATTCTCTGCTGCCACCAACCCTTCTTCACCCACATCCTCACACACATTCATCTGACCCGAAGACTCTTCTAATATACTGCCCCACATTCCAGAACAGCTTCTTCTCTACTAGCTGGTGGGCTTTTTTTCTCCCCATCCCTACAGAGTATTCCCTGTCCCCTGGTCTTTACAACATCCCAGTGAGGTTACTTTTTGAGAGGTTGAGATGAGAGCGCCAGGTCTTATTATGATATTATGGTTAAGGACCAAGGAATGACTCAATCTTGCCTTGTTTATTAATTATCCCTATACCGTCCCAGCAAAGTTCTAGGGAGGTATTCACAAAGAACCAATGCAGAATGAAAGATGTAGTACCATTTTATTCCCAGCTGCACTAGCACACCTTACAGTACAGCTGTAATTAAAAGCTAAGTTGGATCAAGTTTCAAACTCAGAGTAGAGCCTCCTACTTACTCCCTCTCTCCCAATTCTAAACAATGCAGCAAAGATGCTCAAAAATGACAACTGAGAATAAAATTAATAATCAAGCCCATAAAAGAAAAGGTGAAGACTGGGTTCTGACCTTTTTAGGTACAATGATCCCCCTCCCCCACTTTGAAGGCTCATCAAAGATCTCAGGTCTGACCAATCACCAAAGCAGAAGGGGGCTGTACTTAAAAGTTCAGGCCTGATAAAGGGAGAAAGGCATTAAGTCCCCATCCCTCACATTTACTGCCATAATTTTAGTTGTACCTTAATCCACAGTATTGACCATCAAGTTTCATATCCATCAGGAAATGGCTGTGTTAGGGAGGGAGAAATTCCTCCCTCTATGCCTCTTGACTTCTTGTGGTTGGACTAATAATAAAATTGACACAAGACAGAATAACAAGAGAAAAAGAAATTTTTACTTCATGGGCACAGAGGTTTCACAGAAACGGGACCTAAGAAGTAGTGAAAGCAGGAATTTTTTATACTTTTTTAGACAAATGTCTAGGTAGAAGAAATTTTCCTCTACCTTCTAAATCCTTCTGGCAGATCTAAGAATAAAACTGACATAAAACGGATTAATAGGGGAAAATCGAACAGATGTTGAACAACAGGAAAACTGAATAACTCACCAAAATGCCAAAGCCTTCACCTTAAATACCATCTTCTGCTGAAGACAAAAGAGGATATTGGGGGTAGTGGTTTGGGACCTCCAAGTGGAGGAAGGCAATTGACATGGAAAAGGAAAAGCCAATATTTGATTTAAAAAAAACAAGTTTGCTGGGCCATGCAGAGACAATGGGACACAGAGTGGACCCTAGGCCCTGCTGAGTTTCCCTATCACCACCACACTTGGCCCATATTCTTTGCAGACATCTCTGGTGAGAGCTCTATTCCAGGAGCAAGCCTTCTATCTAAGTTCTTTTAGGCAGTCAGGGGGAAGGTCAAAATTTCTTCCTGACTCTTATGGGCCTTGATAGTTTTCAGTTCAAAATCATTTGCATGTCAAAGAGTCACATCTTGGGGTAGTAAGTTTTGTTCCCTGCGCTAAGAAACTAAGGCTTTGGGTGCTTAATTAGTAAAGAATTTTTAAAAGTTTGTGTTTGGCATAGTAAGTTAAAGAAGTAACGAGATTTCTTTATATAGGTTTCTTCCCCCCAAATTCCCTATCTCTGAAGATAAGGATGCCCTTCTGCCTCCTGGTACAGGAAGGGTACCTTTCACATGGGAGACTTATTTCCTACTTTCAGGGAGACAGAGACACTTTTAGGTCAAACTGTTTCTCTTGCATTGGCCATTTCTTAAGTAAATGTAATTCAAAATAATCAATATGCCTTTGAGACTCCTGGGTTCCTGCCCTGGGCTCCAACAGTTGTCATCCTAGGGGGAAGAGTCAGAAAATTCTCAGCGAGTTTTTGTTCAAAGGACTGCTGTGAGAATTGTTAAAGAGGAAAACCACAGGCCTAAAGTGGTGTCAGTTGTGCTAAAAGCTCACGACACTAAACCTAGATTTAGTACCTAACCTTCCCCAGAAATGTAAACGTCATCAACCAGTTTGGAATTTTCTGGTCAGCACCAATCAATTAATCTGCCCCGTGGGCCCTCTCCATCTCCCAGAGGAAGAAGAGGCAATCTACATGATAAAACCTGTACAATCCCCTTCCCCCAGGAAAAGATGTCCTGGACTGGAAAAGAATCCTTTCTTTCTATTGTGAATAGTTCCCATGCCTTGTCATTCTTCCTATAAAAACCTTCCATTTCATACAGTCTACCCCTCGGAGGGCCCTTGTAGCTGGTAGATGGGTTCTTGTCTGATTCATGAATCACTGACTAAAGTCAATTAGATCTTCAAATCTACTCTGTGAAATTTTGTATTTTAACAGAATCAAATGAAAAGAATGGCGAACAGTCAGCTCAGTTAAAACATGTCCTGAGTGCATTGTCTTGCCCATGCAAATCTGGAAGAGGACTGAAGGGGCAGGCCTGAAGGGATTCACAGCTGTCCCTGCAAATTCAAGCAGAAAGAAAAGCTCCCAGATGACACAGTATTGTGGGGAGGAGGCTTTTCAGGGCCTCTCAATATCATATCCCAGAGATTACTGTCTCTTCATCTTCTTATGATTTTATAAGAAAAGTTGATTCAAGGAGAAAAAAATTTTTTTTTAAATATTTTCTTTATCATGTGCTACCAACTAAGCAAGACCAAAGTCTAAACTTTTATTTCCCAATTTCTCCCCAAAAGACTAACTCAAACACTGATCTGCGGCCTGTCTTCCACCATGTGACAGTAAAAAGATAAACATACTTTTTTTTTCCCTAAAGGCAGACACTAGAGGCCTGATTGTTATATATTAAAATTTTTAAAATAAGGACTATGCAATAACTTAAATGCCAGCAGAAGTGGGGGACAGGAGTGCCACACCAAGGGATGTTCCCAGTCACTGCCAGACATCATCTTTCCCTGGGTCTCCTACAGGGAAACCTTGAAATTATGTCAATGTGATGACAAAGAATCAAGATTTCCCTCTTATTTTCCAAAAAATAGACACAAAGTTATCCCTAAGTGGCAAGAACAACAACAAAAAGACAAGTCCATGTTCAACAACTGGTCGACAGTTAAGACCTCAGATTCCCTACCTTCACTCCTACCCAAAAAACAGAAGAGCTTTAAATAGAAGTTATATTGAGGGGCCGTGTAGGAAGGGACAGGAGAAAAAAAGATTCTGGAAAGGAAGACTCAGCTACAGCTTCCCAAAAGTATGAGACAACATGTACTTCTTGGAGGTGAGGGGTACACAGTGAGGGGCACACACTGTGATGTTTGTAATAGGAAGGACAGGGATATAAAACTTGAGGTGTACCAGTGGGACCCTAGGAACAGAGGAAACGGGGATAAATGTCCTGTTTTCAGTCTGTCTACTGTATCAGAGAAGAGAGTCACACATTAAAAATAATAGTAGCCAAATAGTAAATAAAGAGCAACTAAGCTGACTGTCTTCATTGGGTGAAGAGAAGTGAAGTATAAATAAACTCACATGCAAAACCCTCGATCACCAAAAGAAAAACCAACCCAAACCAAAACAAAACCTAATTTAAACTAAAAATACTTATCTAAATAGCCTTGACTCCTCCCTTATACATTTAGTAGATCAAAAATAACTTGCCTTTTTTAAAGCTGAATAATTTTTTAAAAGCATAGGATTTATACAAAGATAAGAATAAAAAAGTTTTGAAAATCAAGAAAAGCAACAAATGGGACCTAATTAAACTTAAAAGCTTTTGCACAGCAAAGGAAACTATCAACAAAATGAAAAAGACAACCCACTGAATGGGAGAAAATATTTGCAAATGGTATCACTGATAAAGGGTTAATATCCAAAATATATAAACAGTTCATACAAATCAATATGAAAAAAAAAACAGTAAAAAAGGGGTAGAGGACCTATTTATAGACATTTTTCCAAAGAAGACACATATGGCCAATAGGCACATGGGAAAATGTGCAATATAGCTAATTATTAGAGAAATGCAAATCAAAACCACAATGAGATATCACCTCACATCTCTCAAAATGATTATCATCAAAAAGTCTACAAACAACAAATGTTGGTGAGGATGTGAAGAAAAGGGAACCCTAGTACACTGTTGGTAGAAATGTAAATTACTGCAGCCACAATGGAAAATAATATGGAGGCTCCTCAAAAAACCAAAAATAGAACTACCAGATGATTCAGCAGTTCTACTCCTGGGTATATATCCACTGAAAATGAAAACACGAGTTCAAAAAGATACATACACCCCACTGTTCAGAGCAGCATTATTTATAATAGCTAGAAGCAACTTAAGTGTTCATCAACAGATGAATGAATAAAGAGGACATTGTGTGTGTGTGTGTGTGTGTGTGTGTGTGTGTATAATGCCTGAATATATATATATACACATACATACACACACATACCCGAATATTACTCAGTCATGAAAAAAGAATGAAATTCTGCCATTTGCAACAATGTGGATAGACCTATAGAGCATTATGCAAAGTGAAGTAAGTCAGAGAAGGACAAATACTCTTATCATTTATACATGGAATCTAAAAAACAAAACAAATGAACATATATACAAAACAGAGGCAGACTCACAGATACAGAGAGTAAACTAATGGTTACCAGTGGGGAGTAGGGGCAAGATAGAGATTAGTAAGAGATACAAACTACTATGTATAAGATAAATAAGCAACAAGGATATATAGCCATTATTTTCTAATAACTTTAAATAGAGTATAATCTATAAAAATGTTGAATCACTATGTTGTTTACCTGAACCTAGTGTAATACTGTAAGTCAATTATACTTCAATTTAAAAAAAATTTAAAGATTGTACAGGAACATTATTATTCATAATAACCAAACAATGGATAAGTTTTGATGTATTCACACAATATAATATCATAAAGAAATCAAAATTAGTGAATTACTGCTACATGCAAAAATATATGAATCTCATACCTGAACCTTTCTTAAAGTAGCCAATTACAAAGTATCATACTATATGATTCCATTTATATAAAGCATAAAAACAAGCAAAACTAATTTAAATTGTGTATTAGAAGTCAGAATAGCGGTTGCTTTGAGGAACTTGAGAGAGGAGTGGTCAAGGGCAAGGAAAGATGATCCTGGGGTACTGGTTACGTGAGTGCTCACTTTCAATAACTTAACTGAGCTACAAGCTTTTGATGTGTGCATTTTTCAATAGATTTTTTATACTTCAATTTTTAAAGCTGATTTTAAAAAGATAAAAATTCAGTCAAAATTATTTTTATCTTTTTAAGTGGCTTTATTTCTATTGTGTTATGCTACTAGAATTGTGGAGTTTGTTACAACAGCTAAAAATACCCTAATACAGAACTTTAGAGGTCATCAACATTCATTTTATAGATAAGAGAACTGTGGCCTGGAAAATTAAGGGACTTACCCAATGTCAGAGCTAGTAAGTGACAAGCTCTGGTCTGTTAGGCTGCAAATCTAGCAGGTCACCTTTTTTTTCCCTTTTTCACTATGTCTCACTGCCTCAATTTATGTATATACCAGTTAACACTCTCATCCCACTTGGCTTCAATAAATAAGCCATAATAATAGGGAGTGATATCTACTCACTCAGCAAACAATTTCATATGATATCAGCTACCCAAAAATTGCCCCTGAAATTACCCAAATGTCTTCCTGTTAACCTTGGTCATTGAGTTTGGCATACAACACTCTGAAAAATAACACTTTTCCCAAGATGAAAATTTTATTAGCTAATCCCAGGTGCTTGGCTACCCAAAAGCCACATGTATATTTTGTAATTTTTCTTACCTATTAACATAAAGATTACTGTGATTAAACCAAAATATGCCCTCTAATGTCTCTAAAAAATAGTATGAAAGAATAAAGACCTCTCTGAAACGAACATTTGAAAAAAAAATTGAATGTATGAACAAAAAAAATCACATATTTTAACTGCTGGAAAAAGCAAACCACATAATTTTAACAATCTTTAAAGAGACCCTAGTAGCATTACTGAGTATTTCTCTCCCTGTGAAAATCTCAGCCAGAACTAGGCCGCTGTCCTAGGTTTTTAAATTAAGTGAGTCACCCAGTGGAGGCTGAGAGATGGCAAGAAAGAACCCAGTCCACCTACCCACCATCTTCCCCAGCTAGGGCTGGTGTTGTGAGATATGGGAGCCATGCGCAGAGTAATCCTGGTGAGATCTGGACTTCCCACAAAGAAAACTCAGCACAACAGGTTTATGGCATAATAATGAAGCTAGACTTCGCAGTATCCGTTGTTGATCACCTTTTGTTTTCTTGTGCCTTGCTGTTATGGACTGAATTATATCCCCCTAAAATTCATATGTTAAAGCCCTAACCCTCAGTGTAACTGCATTTGGAGATAAGGCCTTAAGGGAAGTAACTAAAGTTTTAAAATTTTAAAAGGGTGGTGCCCTAATCCAATAGGACTAGGTTCTGTCTAAGAGGAGGAAGAGACAACAGAGATCTCACTCTCCCTCCTCAGGCACAAGAAAAGGCCACGTGAGGACAGCTGTCTGCAAGCTAGGAAGGGAACTCTCATCAGAAATCGAATCAGCTGGCACCTTGATCATGGACTTCTAGCCTCCTGAATTGTGACAAAGTAAATGTCTGTTGTTTAAGTCACCCAGCCTATGGCGATTTGCTATAAAAGCCTGAGCAGACGAATACACTTGCCAACCTGGACAACTGTATTGCTGCCAAATCATCTCCAGGCAAAATCCTCCGTTGGTGTTATTTGCACTTTCAGAGGGAGTACTTAGAGATCCAAAAGTCTTCAGTCTCTACACAGCTTGACTCCTTTAGGGTGAAATTCCAGGCACCATGACAGACCTTGCAGGGAGTTAGGCATAGGAAATGGACTGGCAGGTTTGGATGGGGACAGATCAGAGAAACTTAAATGTCCATCTAAGAAGTGGAGAATTTACTTCAGAGACAATGATGACTCACTGAAGGTTTCTGAGAAGGAGGTATGCCCGAAGCTTTACTTCAGGGCGATAACTCTGCCAGCAGGGCAAAAGATTTTTATTATTATTATTATTAATTTCAGTGACTTTTATAATAGCTAGCATTTATTGAGCACTTACTCTTTGCCAAGAACTCTATATGCATTATCTCCATTTAATTAAGTGGGAGAAAGACTGAAATGCACCAAAAAGATTACTGGGTTTTTTCAATAGAAAACTAGGCATGAGTCAGGTTATAACTTCTTTTTTTTTTTTTAGCTTTTCTACAACTCTGTGAGATGTAGAAAACATAACAATGCAAATAAATTTGTCAATTGAAATGCAAATTAAATGTGCCTAGTGCAATTGATTACTGCCTTGTGGATTAAGTCAGTTTGTACCTATTTTTAAATTCGTTTTTAAATTTATTTCGGCATTCCTTATTGCCTCTATCACGTGTGGTTCTTTGAATTCTCCTTTAAGTCAGTTGTATCATCTTACTGCTTCCCTTTAAAATTAATGAGTTATATAAAATCTTTGACACTTGTTCATTTTATATTTGTATGTCATGATTTTACCGTTTAATAATTCTCACAACAACTCTGTGAAATTAGTACTATTATTATCACCGGCTTACAAAGAAACTGAGGTTCCAAGAAAGAAAATAATCTGCCAAGGTTACACAGTGACCTTTAAACTAGGGTTGGGATGGAAGACTACCTGCTTTACCAGACCACCAGATTACCATCTTCATGCCCAAACGCTAGAACTTGTCTCTGAAGTCCTCCCCATCCCCTCTCTGCTGAGTGAGAAGTCCCTCTCCTGTATCATACTGTCCACTGTCCACAGCATTTCCACCATCAACTCAGCCATCTGACCGAGTAATCACTGTAAACTAGTAATGGAAAAGTAGTGGCAAGAATGGATGTTCTGTAGCTGGGATTTAGAATGACAGCATCTCCATCTTTTCTGCATATCCTGTCAGTCACCACCTCTTGGGCATATGTAGGTGGAGGATGGCTGTAGGACAGGAGGAATGGGCATCAAAGGTGACCATTGGCTCTGTCTGCTAATAGACTAACACTGACCACCACCATGAACAGAAGCTCTACCTCTCTGCTTCTAATAACAGCAACTGGAAGTATTAAAGGTATTGCTCCTAACAGTGATTCCTAATCCCTTTCACATACCCCCAGTACCATGGATTTACAAAAGAAGTGCTGTCAGCCTTACAAAATGAAATCATATGATGACAATGATAATTCCCTGAAAGTGTATAGCACTGTATGTTTTAAGCCCTTTCATACCTATTATTGTGAAATAGCCTTGGGAAGTCAGCCAAATGTATATCATCATCTCCATTTCATAGCTGAAGAAATTAAGTTCTACATAGGGGAAGTGACTCACCCCAAGTCAGCTGGGAAGATACTGCAAAAACTGGATTCCCTTCCTTAATCCAGATCAGGTTTTTCTCCACTACCCCAGACTGCCCCTCCTCTTTCTTCCTCCGTCACCACTCCACACACATGGTATTTATTTTGGCCCATGTCAGCAGTCCAGTAAGCACAGTCTCTCAGCTGACACTCACCCTCAAGCCTACTGCTCTAGGCTAATTCCTCCTCCTCCTCTGGGGAGTAATTTGCATGTCCCTTCTTCCACTGTCCTAGACTAGATTTGTTGTCCCCTCTCACTTGTTCTCATGGTAACCTGCACTTCTCTAGAGACCATTCATCACACTACCATGTAATTGCCTCTTTCCTTGTCTAAATCGAGAGCTCTGTAAAGGCAGGAACGTGGCACACGGGGAGTGATCAACACATGCCTATCAAGTGTGGAAAAGAACCCAGATGTTGCCTCAGAACAGATGCAAGGTCAGGTCTGACCCAGGTCTTCCCTATCAACTCGTACATAAACCAACAGCTGGGCTCAGGCAGGGCTTTTAGTGAAGCTGAGCAGGCAAGTTTTCTGAATTTCCAACAAGTCCTGTTTTCTAAAAGAAACCAAAATGTGCCTCCTCAGGGCCAGCCTTTCCCCAGGCCCAAATATATTCCCAAAAAGCAAATTAAGCTCTTCAGAAAACTGTTTTCCATGCTGCAACCCAGCCAGGTGCCATGTGTGCCTTCAGGGAAGGCACATGATAAACACTTTGTCCTCAGCTGTGTCACTAGTGAAACGGGACGAGTCAGGCCTCCCGCCTTGGTTGGAAGGGAACATAAATTTGAACTGAATTCACTCTCCTGCCTCTGAGATCTAGCTTCTTTCTGACTATCCAGATGCCCCAGTCTTCAGTAACAATAGCTAGTATTTTTTTTAACTCTTCCCAGATGCTAGGCACTGCTCTTAGCACTTGAGATGTATCAATTCATTTAATCCCCACAACAATCTTATGAGGTGGGTACCATTATTATCCCTATTTCACAAATGAGGAAACTGAGGCACAGAATAATTGAAAAACCTACCACGGTCACACAGCTAGTAAGAAGTAGAGTGGAGATTCAACACTAAGCAGTCTGGCTTTAAGAAATCAGTCAGTCCTTGAGGACCAGTTTAGGCCCCACCAGCTTAGGACCCACATTCTCCAAGAAGCCTACCTCACCACTCTAGCCCAGATATAAATCCTGCTCCTCCAATGAAGCACTCCGGCAATTATTTTTAGAACAATTTATTTAGTAATTAATTCCCCATCTGGTGTGCTTGTATGAAAGTCAAGACCAAAAGATGGTGTCCCCTCTCTTCCCCTCAGGCCCAGATGAGGGTCTTCACCATGCATAATATTTTGTCTTTACAAAGGGGATGAAGGGGATAGAAGGTCAAGGGAAGAAGGGCCAGATATGCAAAAGGAGAGCTAGATTATTCCTGGCTAAGAGGATGCTTGTCACTCAGCAGAAGAGGCTGGGTATATTCCTGAGGGAAAATTTCCGCAAGATCACCAGCAAGTTAGCTCTAAGAAGAGAGACACCTCTAGTGTTTCTCACTGACTCGAAAAACCAAAACAAAACATGCCCTGCCCTCTGTCAGATCAGACAAGAGCCCCGAAGCATTACAAGGAGGCCGTGGAACAAGAGGTTAAGCTCTGGTCCCCAGAGCCTGTTTCCTCATCTCCATTTGATAAGTGCTTCATAATTAATGATGTGGAGATGACAATCTCTCTCCTATTAGGCCAATTCTTTTGCAGAAATCAAGAGTCTGTCAGAGGAAATCCTTTTGGGCGGGCAGAGACTGTTTAATCATCTTCGTTACCATCATCATTATCGTCATGATAGATAACAGTGATTGAATTCTTATGAGCGAGGCGCTGTATATGAATTATCACAGCTCATCCTCCTATCCACGGAAAACCTTTATTAAATACTGGATGGCACAGGCACTGAGTCCTCACATTCAACCAAGCCAGCGCCTGTCTTCAGATGGTTTTATTTCAGGCAGCCCAGCAGAGGACTTGCAGAAGTCGAACAAAACCTCTGACATGAGCATTACTGAAAAACAAGGTTTCTACATCACTGGCAGCAGGATCTATAATGGCCTAAGGAATGGGTTTGAATCCTTCCTCAGCTACGCACTGGCTATGTGACAATAAACAAGTTACCCAATCTCTCTGAGCCTCAGTTTCCCCAGAGATAAAATAGAATATCTCACCAGAGCTGTGATGATCAAAGGATACAATGGCTGAGAACACCTAACACAGTGAGCCCCCAGGAGAGCCCCCCCCCCCCCCGCCCAAGAGAGGCCCAATCCTCCTCCCTATGCAGGTATCCAGCCCCCTTTACATATAAATGCCTTGCTGACCAACTCCCCCTACTCTTTTTTTTAACCGTACAAAGATATTACATTATTATTGACTATCTTTCCCAAACTATGCATTTCATACCCGTGATTCATCTTGTAACTGGAAGTTAGTACCTCTTAATCTTCCTCCCCTATTTCCCTCACCCCACTGAGACCAACTTCTAGAGAAATCTAAAATTCTTCCCTGACTTAGTCAACAGAAAAAAAAAAGTATATCTTTTCAGCTTTTCTTGATATCCTTCATCTTGACATTGATTTTAGCCTGGTTTTGATATGGATTATTCTATGGTATCATAACTGAGGTGGAAGACAGCTTCTACACTGAGCGCCTCCCGACTGCTGACTCTGCTACCTTCTTCCTCTTTTCAGGAACTTCTCAGACTGTCCATTTCAAGCAGCACTCCCACCCTCCGTTTCCATTCTCCCTCTCTACCACTTTGCCTCAGGAAATCTCAATTTTCATAAAACTGTAACTCCAAGTAGATCCCAGCCAGGAGAAGCCCCGGCGGCCTCTCCTACGGAGGGATATTCACAGGCTTTCTGCCAGCTACTCTCTTTTGTCCTTAGAGGTCTTTGGATCCCACTGCCCTATTTGTGGATGTTTTTCAGGTTGTTGAAATGCTCCCCCACCCAAAAATTCAGGGGACACCAACCATGGTTGTTACTGAATACATACATAACTTACAGTTTTTAATAGACTCTCCAGAACCATACTCTATGTAACTATTTCAGCATCTCTTTGTCCCACCTCTTCCTGAAAACGTAGGGGTGGTCTACGTGGACCTGTCACATTGTGGTGACAGTGGCTGATTGTGGGACATTGCTCCTAGCTTCAGCACTAGGATGGTGGGAGAGATTTATAAACTTATTTTTCATTTCCAGCATCAGGTCAAGAGCCTCTGAGTAAAGAGTATGATATAATAGCTTCTGATAAAACTGACAATGTAAAGTAGACAAAGTAAACAAAGTTAGGTTCATAAAGTAGATTTCATTATCTGGAAACATGTCTTTGAAGATGCTGAAACATCATTAGGTCTCTATCGAATACTGTTTTTTCTTTATGTATTTTAAAAAATTTAACTTATTTAAACTAAAAAACAAACAAACCATTCTGATAAAACTGACAATGTAAAGTAGACAAAGTAAACAAAGTTAGGTTCATAAAGTAGATTTCATTATCTGGAAACATGTCTTTGAAGATGCTGAAACATCATTAGGTCTCTATCGAATACTGTTTTTTCTTTATGTATTTTAAAAAATTTAACTTATTTAAACTAAAAAACAAACAAACCAACAGTTCACTCATTTTTCCCACTCCTGCCTCTGGCAACCACCAATCTGTTCTATCTATGAGTTGTTTTTTTGTTGTTTTT
Source organism: Camelus dromedarius (assembly GCF_036321535.1). Classification (NCBI taxonomy): domain Eukaryota; kingdom Metazoa; phylum Chordata; class Mammalia; order Artiodactyla; family Camelidae; genus Camelus; species Camelus dromedarius. Next base: position 28,914,144 of record NC_087450.1, read on the forward strand.
TTTTTTTAAGATTCCATATATAAAACAGATCATTAGGTATTTGTCTTTCTCTGACTTATTTTACTACTTAAGATGATCCCTCAAGGTCCATTCACTTGGTCACAAATGGCAAGGTTTCATTCTTTTTTTTAATGTCTGACTAATAGTCCATTGTGTGTGTGTATGTATATACGTATGTGTATAGATATATACATATATATAAAACAATTTCTTTATCCATTCATCAATCAATGTATACTTATGTTGTTTCCATAGCTTGGCTATTGTAAAAAAAAAATGCTATAATTAACATGAGAGTGCATATATCTTTTCGAATTAGTGTTTTCTTTTTGGGGGGGATAAATACCCAGAAGTGGAATTGTGGACTATGTGGTAGTCCTGATTTTTTGAAGAACCTCCACCATTTACCATAGTGGTTGCCTCAGTTTACATGCCACAAACAGTGCACAAGGGCTACCTTTTCTCCACATCCTCACCTATACTTGCTATTTCTAGTTTTTTTGAAAATGGACTTTCTAATAGGTATGAGGTAATATCTCACTGTGGTACTGAGTTGCATTTTCCTGGTGATTAATGATTTGGAGCATCTTTTCATGTACCTGTGGGGCATCTGCATGTCTTCTTTGTAAAAATGTCTATTTCAATCCTCTACCTATTTTTTTAATTGGATTGCTTGTTTTATTGCTACTGAGCTGCATAACTTACTTATTTATTTTGGATATTAGTCCCTTATCAGATATATGCTTTACAAATATTTCCTCCCATTCAGTAGGTTGCCTTTTCAATTTGTTGATGGTTTCCTTTGCTGTGCAGAAGCTTTTTACCTTGATATAGTAGCAGTTGTTTACTTTTGCTTTTGTTCCTTTTGCTTTTGGTGTCAGATTAAAAAAATCATCACCAAGACCTATGTCAAGGAGCTTATCATCTATGTTTTTTTCTAGGAGTTTTACGGTATCAAGTCTTCCTTTCTTTAATCCATTTTGAATTAATTTTTGTGTATGGTATAATATTGTGGTCCAGTTTCCTTCTTTTTCATGTGGCTGTCCAATTTTCCCAACACCATTTATTAAAGAAACTTGTTCTTTTCCCCAGTGTACATTCTTATATATCCTTTTCTCCATTGTATATTTCCCCACTGTACATCCTTTGTCATAAATTGACCATATATGAGTGGGTTTACTTCTGAGCTCTCTCTTCTGTTTCATTGATCTATTTCTCTGTTTTCATGCCAATACCACTCTGTTTTAGTTACTACAGTTTTGACATAAACTTAAGACAAGACACTATAAACCTCCTAGAAGAAAACATAGGCTATACATTTTCCAACAAAAATCTTAGCAGTGTTCTCCTAGGGCAGTCTACCAAGGCAACAGAAATAAAAGCAAAACTAAACAAATGGGACCTAATTAAACTTACAAGTTTTTGCATAACAAAGGAAACTATAAACAAAACAAAAAGACAACATACGGAATGGGGGAAAATATTTGCAAATGATGGGACTGACAAAGGCTTACTTTCCAGAATATACAAACAGATCATACAACTCAATAACAAAGAAATAACCAACTCAATCCAAAATGGGCAGAAGATCTAAACAAACATTTCTCCAGTGAAGACATACAAACAGCCAATAAGCACATGAAAAAATTCTCATTATTGCTAACTATTAGAGAAATGCAAAATCAAAACTACAATGAGATATCACCTTATCCCAGTCAGAATAGCCATCATTAAAAAGTTCACAAATGATAAATGCTGGAGAGGGTGCAGAGAAAAGGGAACCCTCCTACACTGCTGGTGGGAATGTAGTTTGGTGCTGCTATTATGGAAAACAATACAGAGATTCCTTAGAGGAGAGAGTATAGCTCAAGTGGTAGAGCGCATGCTTAGCATGCAAATGATCCTGGTTTCAAGCCCCAGTACCTCCTCTAAAAATAAGTAAGTAAACCTAATTACCTCCCCCCTAGAAAATAAACTTAAAAAAAAAAAAAGAGAGAAAGAGAGATTCCTTAAAAAACTGAAAATAGACTTATCCTATGATCCAGCAATCCTACTCCTGGGCATATATCTGGAGGAAACTAATTCAAAAAGATACATGCACCCCAATGATGATAACAGCACTATTTATAATAGCCAAGACGTGGAAACAACCTAAGTGTCCATTGACAGATGACTGGATAAAGAAGTTGTGGTATATTTATACAATGGAATACTACTCAGTCATAAAAAAATAAAATAACGCCATTTGCAGCAACATGGATGGCCCTAGAGAATGTCATTCTAAGTGAAGTAAACCAGAAAGAGAAAGAAAAATACCACATGATATGACACATATGTGGAATCTAAAAAAAAAAAAAAAAAGACGAATGAAATTATTTATAAAACAGAAACACTCACAGACATAGAAAACGAACTTATGGTTACCAGGGGGAAGAGAGTGGGAAGGGATAAATTGGGAGTTCGAGATTTGCAGATTCTGACTTGTATATATAAATTAGATAAACAAGTTTACACTATATAGCACAGGGAACTATATTCAATATCTTGTAGTAGCTTACAGTGAAAAATATGAAAATGAATATATGTATATTCATGCATGGCTGAAGCATTGTGCCATATACCAGAAATTGATACAATACTGTAAACTGACTATACTTCAATTAAAAAAAAGAAGTTATGGTATATTTATACAATGCAATACTACTCAGTCATAAAATATGACAATGCCGTTTGTAGTAACATGGATGGACCTGGTGATTGTCACTTTAAGTGAAGTAAGCCAGAAAGAGAAATACTGTATGACATCATTTATATGTGGAATCTAAAAAAAAAAAAAAAAAAAAAATGAACTTACTTACAAAACAGAAACAGACTCACAGACATAGAGAAATTGTAATTACCAGAGGGGAAGAGGAGTTGGAGGAATAAATTGAGAGTTCAAGATTTTCAGATATTACTATATATAAAATAGATAAACAGCAAAGTCCCACTGTATAGCATAGGGAACCATATTCAATATCTTATAATAGCCTATAATGAAAAAGAATACGAAAAGGAATATATATATATGTATGTATAACTGAATCACTATGCTGTATACCAGAAATTAACAGAACATTGTAAACTGAATATACTGCCGCCCAAAATATACTTTGAAATCAAGGAGTGTGATGCCTACAGCTTTGTTCTTCTTTCTCAAGATTCTTTTGCCTATTCAGGGTCTTTTATGGTATACAAATTTTAGGATTTTTTGCTCTATTTCTGTGAAAAATGACATTGGAATTTTGATAGGAATTACATCAAATCTGTAGATTGCCTTGGGTAATATGGATATTTTAATAATATTAACTCTTCTAATCCACAAGCAAGGAATATCTTGCCATTTGTTTGTGTCTTCTTCAATTTCTTTCACTTATGTCGTGTAATTTTCAATATTCACGTCTTTCACCTCCTTAGTTAAACTTATTCCTAGGGATTTTATCCTCTGGATGGAATTATAAATGGGATTGTTTTAATTTCTCTGCTAGTTCATTATTAGTTTATAGAAACTCAATAGATTTTCATGTATTGTTTTGGCAACTGACTTAGTAGTTCTAACAGTTTTTTGATGAAGTCTTTAGAATTTTTTATACATCTCATCGGCAAATAGTGACAATTTGACTTCTTCCTTTCCAATTTATGATGCCTTTTATTTCTTTTTCTTGCCTAATTGTTCTGGCTAGGACATCCAATATTATATAACTTCTTTTATTTTCCCTTGGACATGCATTAGTTACTATTCAGTTCTTAAGCCTTTGGGGAGAAAGAGACAAAGTACAAGAAAGACAGCTTTCTGATAATTCCCCTTTTTCTTTATGTTCCCAAATACTTGGTCTTGGCATATACAGCTAAAACTGAGTATAATTCTGAAACCTGTAACAGTTCTCCCTTTCAGTGGCAGGCAAGTCGTGACTGAAATCCAAAGCAAAGAGAGGTCTTTTTAACGGTCCTCACTTGAAGTGTTTCCCCTTCCTCTTTGCCTGTGCACATAAAACCCATGTTTTCAGGCCCAGTTAAGATTCTACTTTCCAAGAAGCCTTCCCTGACCAGCCCAGTGCACACTGACCAGTCCTCCTCTAAACACGTGGTTCTTACTCATCATACCATTCAGTTCACAGTTACTCATCTGGACCCCTGAGACCATCTTGCAAAGTTGCCTCCTACTTTAAGTGAGAACTTCCCTTATTGTTCCACCCTCCCTCTGACCACATATAGAATTTACACTACCTGCACATTTTACTGTTCATCTTCTTGGATAATTAATTGGTAGAGACGTCTGTCCCAATCCCATCCCCACCATCTATTTAAGTAATTAACACTTAGGGCTTTCTGGTTCAGGTTGTATAGAGTGGCACACCTAGTGGCTGCACCCTGGGGAAGGTGGATCCTCCCCCAAACCCACCCACCCACCCAGGGACCATAGACAAAGGCGAAGTTGCTGACAGCTGAAAAGCTCTTGCCTCCTACTGCCCTGCTGTCTCCAGGGCAGAATTATTCAGTTGGTTTGGGTGCACAACTAACTCTGAGTCAAAATAAAACTCCAGGCTCCCAGAGTGAAGAGCTAATAAATCCTTAGTGAATAAGACCTTCTAAATTGAGTTGCTTTTACGAGGCAATTTGTGAGCACTCTGGCTTTTTCTACTAGGGCAGCAAACTGCAACTATAAATATTAACAAGACGGTAGATGGAGCTAGGGGTGTGGGGCAGGAAAATTGGGGATCAAACATTGTTCCTAAACAGGATTGTCCAGTTTAGTGGGGTTCCTTCTCACTGCCCCTTGCTCACTAATCTAGGCTGCTTCTAGGGAAATACAACTCCAGGAAAGACAGAACAACCTGCATTCAGGCGGAACATGACAGCATCTTGTTGTGCTAAAACCATGGGAGTGTGGATATTATTAATTCTATGGATGATTGACAACTTGAGGGTGTGTGTCCAAGAAAGATTCTCCCACTGCCTGCTTGTGGAGTAGGGTGTGTGTGTGTGTGTGTGCGCGCGTGCATGCGTGCGTGCATGCTTGGGGTGATGAGAAGGGCTGTTGCTGTTTTGTTGGTTTGTTTCCAGGAATAAAACATAGGGCACTTTAATTTTTTGAGGGTTCAAATAATTTAAAATGTTTTTATTTCAAATAACTCATTTGGCAATAGTTCTATATGCCAAAGTGAAAGGAGTTATAGGAAGGCAAAAAGGAGAACAGACAGGAGGCCCACTAACAGAGCCAGTTTAGGATCTGAGTGTTTCTGAGATCAACTACTATCTCTCTGGAGCTCTCCGCATAGTAATTTCACAAGAGTAATGGTTATAGAGAGAGAGTTATGTGCCAAGCAGATTACGTATTTTCTCAGTCATGTTGCTATTAATCCCGCATTACAGATGGGAAAACTAAGGCCCAGGAAAAAAGCCACCTGCTCAACCTTACACAATTTGCAATTTCAATGGTAGAGATTCAACCCTAGGTCACCTCACCCCGGGAATAGGGTTCCTAACACCCGTGTGGTGCTGCTTTCCACTGTAAGGAGCCAACAGATCAAAGCATGAGGTTCTGAAGGTATTTGAGACTCCTCAGTGCTCTGTAGTTGAGGCCCTCGCTCCAAGAGTGGAGCTCTTGGCTAGGCAGGGTGCCTGCAACGGGGGAGGCGTTTTTCACAGTGGGAACCTCCCCTGGGACTTCCAGCCCTGGTCATCAGGCCACCTGCACTTGTCCCTGGACCCTGCCCCCAAGAGCTGCATAAACTCAGTCCATCTTCATACTTCAACAGAACACAGTGATGTAAGGCACGAGGAGCTGAGAAAAGGCCAAGTCAGGGCCATGAAGGAGGACGAGCTTTGGAGGTTGTGCAGTGTGAGTCAAAACATTCACATCCCAGGAAGCCCCCTCCTGCACCTGGGTGGGCCCTGTGCCCTTGCCGAGTGCCTGTGGACTAGGGACTCGGGCCGATGCCAATCCAAGGAGGCTGCAGCACTCACGTGGTGTCAAAGCCTCAGCCAAAGGATTCTGTCACCACGGGGGCCATCACGTGCCCTTTCTTCCATCCACTTACCCCACACCGTGCCCCACTCACCTCTTCCCTTTTGCACTGTGTCACCTCCAAACCTCACTGCTTTGTGGTTGGTGTAGCAGGTACCCTCACATCAACTTCTGGCAAGTATCCTGTGTCTGCCCTCCGCAAAGCAGCCTACTTGAAGAACGACAGCCGGGTTCAGATGGATCATGCACAGGGTATTAGAACAGCCTTCTTTCTGCTGCAGTTGTGACAGAGGTGCCACAGATACCAGGATATCACAGGAAGTGGTAGGCAGACCGCCCAAGCAGACATGCAGAGCGTGAGAATTTACAAAGAGAATGATGTACAACTTGGTCCATGATGTGTGGATCAACAAGATCAAGGATACGAAACCAGGTTACAGAAGGATTTTAAGAGAAGCTGGTTGAGAGACTTCCTTGGAGGGAGGGGTTATGAGCTGTGATTCTCCGCTCCCCTCTTCGGGGACAGGGACGTGTTACCTCTAACAATTCACCTGGAGAAGGCTTCAAGGCAACCACTCAGGATGCGCTGAAGCGTGATGTCTGCACCCGGGGGTGCTGGGCCGGTGCCTGGCTCACTTCTAGAAAGATCACAAGGATTACAGACTGAGGTCTGATTCCTGCCCAGGAAACATAGGAGCTAAGAAAAGGGCACCTGCTTGGTGAGAGCGGAGAGAGGCTGCTGCTTTCGGGCGCACCTCTCCTGCCAGGGGCACGGCAGCTCTCCCTTGAGCCACATGTGCGCCCCTGACAAAAGAAAACTGGCATGAGGTCATCATGGGCCCTGAGAGGTGGCCTGTGGATGTGAAGACCTCAGCTGGAAGAGGCTGGAGGTGTACACAACGTCCAGGAGCTGAGGAAGGAATCCCAATCCCCTGGTCTAGAAGGATGGCGAAAGGCACCCAGCAGGGAAACCCCAAAGAGCTTATGAACAGTACTCACAGAGAAATGCTTCCTTAGCCACTTTCTATGACCCAGAAAGGATGCAACTACCCAGCCACCGGAAACTAGATACCCCCTCCCCTCTTCTTACACCAATCCTGGGGGCATCAAAACAGCAACAGAGGCTGAGGGGAGGAGAGATGACACACAAGGCGAGGTCCCCGTTCCCACAGGAAGACTTCCAGAGAAACACAGGTCCAGTTGTGGGGGGCAGGCAGGAGACTGGTTCATGTGGCCAAGTTCAGGCTTTTAATACCTGCTTTGGACCAGACATTCTAATTCCTGAATTGAGTTATGTAACTCATAGAGTCCATTGGGCTGTGTTTCCTGGGATGAGTGTAAAAGCTGTGGAGCCTGACTGAATAGTCCTTCCAGGGGCAGATGAAGAGCTCCCCACTGAGTTCCATCTAAACATAGGTGATGTGTTGTTCTCTCTTGCACAGAAGTCCTGCTTCTTCCACACACTGATCATAAATCAACACAGCGAGAGCACACTTGCTGCTGGGTCTGCCAGGACAGGTACAACAAAATAGTCCAATGGGTTCTCTCTCTATCCCAAACAGGTTCTCCTGTCCTTCATTATCCCGCATCCCTCCACAAGCACACCGCCTGACGGCAGTTTTCCGAAGAGCATTCACGGAGACGGTTACTACCTGGGGGATCAAAAGGGGGACTGAGGACGTTAATCTCCCTCACCTGCTTTCAAAGCCCTCATTGGGCTCTGTGGGGTATGATTTGGGGCTGCTCCCCAGAAACCCTCCCACTCCTCAAATGTCTCCCCCTCATCTCTCTCCTTGGCCTGCCCCATTGTAGAAATCTCATCATTCCTTTGTCATAGTCACGTGTTAGAATTCAAATATCCTGAGAAAGGTCAGATTTTTGATGTTCAACATTCACACATTACTGTGAATTTTTATCTTTCTCAAAATTTTAACTTATGATAATTATTTACCATTATCACAAGTGTCATGAGTAAAACAAATCAAATTACAACACTGAATATGTTTTTTAAAAAACGCACATGCCCTCCAGAACTTCTGACCCTTCTGTCCCAGAGGGCTCACACACCCACCATACCCCATCATCTTGGTTGAGCCCCATCTTAGAAACTGGCTGAGAACATGGTGTAGAAAGCAAAAAAAGTGAAACTGCTCGGTACTGCTGGTCAGAGTGTAGGGGAAACGGGAGTGATACAAAGATTGTATCCAAATAATGGGTTGTCATCTGGGAAAAGCAGTCTTAGGCCAAGGAGATGCAGGAGCCATGTTAAGACCTTAGGGTTTAATTTTCTAACTCCTGCTACAGAACCATAAGTTTTTCTAAAAGGATAGAGAATGACATGTTTGGATTTGGGACTGTAAAATTCTGCCTCACAAAATAGCATCCCAGCTCTTATTATATAATTCATTGCTCAGCTACAAAGGTGTTTGGGGAAACCAGCTGGGGATTAGAGCAGGGAGGAGGCAGCTTTGAAACCAGGCAGTCCAGCAACTCTTTACAAGCTGCATGACCCTGGGCACATTCCCTACCTTCTTTAGGCCCATTTTCTCATCTGCACAAATGGGATAAAAATAGACACCCTGAATGTCTGCTGTGAAGCTTGCAGCATCACTAGAAAATGTGTCAAGCAGAGCGCACAGCACACACAATGTTTGATGTCATTTTCAGCAATTTGTAGGAAGGATCACGGAAGCTTTACCTGCAGACTTGCATACCAGGAGAAACAAAAAATGAGGGCTTGAGGACCCCAAAAGGGAAAACATAAGGTAAGCAGGGGCTTCCCTGGGGATACTGATGGTGATGCAGTCCTGCAGCCACCTGCCTGCAGTGTGACATCAGCGTGAGCCATCAGGCAGTGACCCCCAAGCAGAAGCAGTTTTGCCTTTATTGTTTTTGGATCTTAGGAGATAATCACCCCAAAGAACCTGGGGTAATCCCCGCCCCATCTCATCTAGATCAACCCCTAAGGGAAGGGGTTGTGGGGGAAACCAAAAGGGCTGAGGAGCTGCAAAGGCAAGAATCACGGACAGAGGAAATGGGAAAGCCACAAAAAACTGTCTTTGTCAGCTTCACAGTCCTGCCCAGGCCTCTCTCCTCCCACTGCCACTGCCCTCCCCACCCCCACCTCACCCAGACACATACAGAAGTAATTAGAGTCACACAAAGCCAGTCTTGTTACACTCCAGGCCAGGAACTGACAGGCTGTTATCTGCACCCGACTGGCTACTCGCAGGCACTAACAGGATGGAATCCCGCTATCTCCACCATCTTCCCTTATCTACAGCCCCAGGTGGCAGCAACCCTAGCGGGATGCCTCCAGTTCAGCCTCTGATGAGCCCAGGCCCAGCAGGAACCGTCCTGTTCCTAATTGGGAGTCTCTCACCATGCTGCTTAGGGCTCCAGAGTTAGGACTCCTCCTTACTGGGGGGCTTTGGGTCTGGGGGGGATGCAAAGGAAAGACAACGGCTGATGCCCCTGGACTGAGAAGATGAGAAGAGGAGCCTCATCTGCTACTTTCCAGGGCAGGCCGTCTGCTGGGGGAAGCCAGTCCCATGATTCCAACCTGACAGTGATTCTGAGGCTGTTTCGCAGCCTAGCAGAGAAACACAGACTTACCCGCTCCCTCTCCGGTTCCCAGCCACCGCAGGGAGCCTCTCCCTCCACCCTTCAGTGTGAAGATTCTAGGAAGTTCCCATCCCTGTCCTATGCTTGCTATTTTTGCACTATAATAGACATTATCTTATTTAAGGCAAGGAAGGCATTTTTGTATTAGTATTATAAAACCTTTCAACATAGGCGTAATTATATGTATTTTACATGTGGGAAAAGTGAAGGTTCCGGATGTTAATTAATATGCCCCGAATCATAAGATTAGTAACAGTAAGTGACGATTTTAACCAAGTTCGCCTGCCTGCAAATTTGGTACTCCTTACAACAATAAACTATCCTCCAATACCAGGATACAGACAAGAACATGAGTGAACATGACTCCCAAATCCAGGGCAATTGGGTGATATCCACTCCTCTCCCAAGCCCCAGGAAAGCCTCTTTGAATTGATGACAACGCTAAGCTTCTGTGCCACAGGTTACGTCTCGTACCTTCTGGGGAAGTCAGTCTGTTGGCCCCTGGGACACGGATAAATAACAGACCATAGTGCTCTCCTTCCACAATATACAGCCATTGCTGGAAAAAGCACCCAAACTGGGACCGTATCTCACAGCCTACCTTGCACTCCGGATGGCGCCACAGTTACTCTTGTCAGTGGAATGTGAGCAGAAGCAAAGTCCACCAGATATGGGCTACTGTTTTTAAAAATTAAATGCACTCTCTTCTCTGTTTCTTTCCCCTCCTCTTGGTCAAAAGTAGAGGGTGCCATGACGTGCTGGTGGTTCCCAACCTTAACTACACATTAGCATCACCTGAGGCTTTAAAAAGAATTCCCAATGTGAAGGCCACACCAGAAACCAATTAAATCGGAATCTCTGGGGTGGGAACCAAGAATCTGTTTTTAAAGCTGCACAAGAAGCTGAGATTGAGAACCACTGCCCTAAGGGAATGCTGAAGCCACAAGATGGAAAAAACCTGAGCCTCTGAATGCTGCAAGGAGAAAACCCACCCACTGACGATCATCACGTGCATTCGACATGCATTTAACTGTTAAGGAGTGAGAAATAAGCTTCTAGTGTGTTGTAAGCTGCAGATACTTTGGTGGTTTTAGTTCTTACAGTTACCAGTAACTAATGTAGCCCATGAGGAATCCATACTTTACTCTATTCCAAAGGAAACTTAATATGCTTCTCACTGGTACTATCTACCGTGGGGCTGAATCCCGAATGCCTGGAAACTAAAAGACCCCTGTCTGTGTCCAGGGGCCCACTTGAGCAAGCCAAACCATGCTGAAACAGCAAGCGTGCAACAAGGCGTATCCCCAAAGCACAAATATTGCTTCCAATACCTTCTCACTCATTATCTTGTTTCATCCTCATAAAAGCCCAAAGAGGAAGACCTAAGTGATGTGATGCTACCATTTACAGATGGAGAAATTGTGACCCAGAAAGGAAAACTGGCTTAGCCAAAACTTACATGGCCAAAGAGCAGCAGAGCCAAGTCTAGAGTTCAGTTTTCTAACTTTTCCACAATACCCTGAAACTCTGATCCTTTCTTTGGAGTCCCAGGATAGAAGACAGGAACTAATTTGCCATGGACAGGGCCAAACTTAGGATTTTTCTCAAAACCCTGTATGGTGGCATTAGATCCTGGAAAGAAGGATCAGGTACAAACCTTACCAGTAACCCCATGGCCAGATACAGGGCAAGTTTATAAGCTCTGATGTAAGGGACAGTCTATTCAACAAGATGTAAATCCCATCACTGGGGCATCCTCCTCCCTTTGGGGACAAGTATCATGTTTTCCAAAGTCTTCTGCTGCAACCCTAGGATCCCCTTGGCATTGAGTCCCTGCCATTCCAGGGTAATGAGTTGCAGAAGCTTCCCCCAACTCCCAGCAGGAGACACCTGAGAAAGTGGAAGACTTGTTTAAAACAAAAACAAAAACAAACAAACAAAAAAAAACCACTGCTCATTTCAATTCCACAAGGTTGCCAAGGACTGAACTTGCAGCCTGCCCTATTAGGTGACAATATAGTGCTGAGTGGAAGGTATGTGGCAAATAAAAGGGGACTAAGGTTGCATAATGAGAAACCTGGAGGTCATAGTCATGTCCCTTGTGATGTCAGTCACGTCCCTGCGGCTTACATCCAACTAAGGCTTAAACAGCAGTGCAACCCCAGTGGAGTTCATTCCCTTTAGCAATGCAATCTGTTCACACTGCTTACTAGACTGTGTCTTGGCTCTTCACCGAGGTCATTGGGACCAAGAAAATGCACTGGGAAGTACCCTCAAAGGTTTTGTCTAGGTCATCTCCAATCTCCAAGGTCCCTAGTGAAAGAAATGATTCAGATATGACCTTAAAGTCTGCTGTCACAGGGCCACCACACTGCACAACTCCAACGGCACCATTCCCATCAAAGTCTACATTTATGGCACCCCCTAGAGTTGTGCAGTGCACAGCCCACACAGCAAAACACTTCCAGCCTCACCCCTGCCTCCTCCTCCTCCTCTCTGCAGGAAATTGTATCTCATCTACCTGAATGTGAGCTCACTCTAAAAGACAGGAATTTGCTGACTTGAGAGATGCTAGGTACCAACACTAAATGAAAATTAGGCAACATCCCAAAGGAACAGAAAACTATCTCCTCCACTCACCCAGCACTGGGTAATGCTCTAAGATACATTATATCAAAATTGAGTTATTGACTCACAAGTTTGTTTTCCTCCCCAGATTATGAGCCCCCTGAGGTCAGAGACTCTAACCCATCACAGCAGTTGGCATAGAGTCTGGCACATAGTAGGTGCTTAATACACCTTTTTTGACAGATGGATGAGTGAGCAGATGCATTCATTTATGAATTTATTAAGTGCTTATTCTATATCAAGCTCTGTTCTAGATACCGAGGATGCAAAAGTAAATAAAACAGGCAAAAATCCCATCCCTGCCCACACAGAGCTTTTATTCCAAGAAGTATTACATTTCTCACTCAGAAATTGAGTGGAATAAATAAATGAGTAAAAGCTCTGAATAAGTTTAGGTCTGCAGTGGTGGGGAGGGGGGACAGTATTTGTACAATAACGGTCAACAGTTACTATGCGTAAACACACGTCAAGGGTTGAACCCCTATAATATAGGAGGCAGTGTGGTGAACTGGTTAAGAGAACGGCTACAGAATTTTACTGTCAGAGTCATACTCAACTCTGCCACTTGCTAACTGTGTGACCTTGGGCAAGTGACTTAATTCCTCTGAGCCTCAGCTTCCTCAGCTACCATATGGGGATAGTACAGTTACTGTGAGGGATTGAATTATGTAATTCCCATAGAGATCACTTAGACTGGCTCCTGGTACATTCTAAGCATCCACAGATAAATAGCTACTGCTACTGTCCCATTTAACCTTCACATCAGCCCTGTGAGACAAGTACCATCAGCATTTCGGCAACGCAGAAAAGGAGGCTTAGAGAAGTAAAAGATGGTATCTCAGGTCACACAGATGGGAACTGGCAAAGCCAGATTCAAATCAAGCCTGTTCAATTCCAAAGTCCCTGCTGTTCCCATGAAAGACCAGGCTTGCCAGAGCAGGCATCACAGAGCAGCTGGAAGGGCTCTGAGAAGACCCCCTACCCCAATATCTCCCAGTGAGCCAACCACAGTTGCTATTAGCCGTTCAAGTAAGGCATCTCACTCCAAGTTCCTTCTATAAAGCAGGGACCCTCTACCACTCCAACACAGCCAACTAATCGACAGAAGGCCAGCCGCAAGAGGATCACCAGAGAATGGAATTCTGGAGTTACTGACTTTGTCCTAAGTTTTGTTTTGTTTGTGGGGTTAGATTGGAAACCGAGGCATCATCTAGGAAGAGCAGGCTTGTGCAGGAACTACACTGAGCTGGTAACAGGAAGGCTCAAGAGGGAGGAGTGGTTACAGAGGGAAAACCACCACAAGGGCACTGCAGGTTGTGGGGGGTCACATTTTCATATGATATGGAGCAGAAGGAAAAGGGGGTACACATAGTGAGGAGGTGGTACTACTGGGACCCACATGTGGGAAGACTCAGTACAAATGAGGCTGGTTATTAAGATGTATCAGTAGTGCCTTAAAAGTCTCTGTGCCTTGGCCTATCCTAGAAGAGCCATTCCATAAATGTTGGAGAGACCATGGGTAGGTGAGTGGGTGAGTAGGTAGATGGAAGGATGGGGAGGTAAGTGGATATGGATGGATCAATGGATGGATGGGTGGGTGGATGAATGGGTGGATCTCTATACCACATATAAAGATTCATTCTTTGCTTACAGACAGATGTATTTTTAAATAGTAGTCATTAGGAATTGGTGAATGGCATTGGAAATGGTACCATAACTGATTTAGTTTTCAATATCACTGAAGCGTATTTAGACTAGCCCATCTGCCTCAAATAAGGACTTACTAGTTTCTCATCAAGTCACATTTTTCAGTCATTCTTTTATCCTCTCTGCACTCCCTCTCTTAGACAGCTAATTTTCTCCCACAGAAAATACCACCTACTAGAAGAGAACTCCAGCATCCCCACCCCCAGCTCTGGCCTCTGTCCTGATCCCCCATCCTTTCTCTCGCTGCCTGTTCTGTGCGTTCATCTGGATGTCCCAGTATCACTTCGATCTCAGCATGCCTACACAAATGTTGACATCTCCTCTCTCCTCCTCGATCCAGCCCCCTTATCAAACTCTTCTATTTCTAAAGACTTCATCTCCATTCTCAAAAGTTTTAGTAATAAACTTAAAATCAGTCTTTCTATATTATTTCCTTCCCTCCATATGTGATCAATCACCATGTCATTTTATTTTACTATTACAAAGGCCTTTTGAAAATGTTCTCAGACCCTGATTTCTCCTCTCTACAATCAGTGCCTTGCACATATTTATCCATTCATTTATTCATTAATGCTACTCAAAGTATTCATGCCTCTATCTGCTCAGCACAGAGCTCTGAGCTAGGGATTCAAAGATAAATAAAACAGTCACTGACTGGAAGGATCTCAAAATCTCAGCAAATACTCCATAGAGTAATACACTGACTATATCTGTCCCCTCCTCAAAAAAAATTTTTGGCAACTCTTATTGTCAGGGATTCATAATCATTGCCCAAAACCTGTCTTGTCTTCAGCCTTGGCAGCTGGTTTTTAGTGCAAATTCAATTCAGTGCTTACAGAATAATTACTGTGAGTTGTAACCAGCCATGTCAGAGCCTGGGCCCATGCCCTACACCTTCTCTCAGAATTATGATGCTCAGACTTGGGATGCTGACTTGGGGCTCAGAGAAATAGCAGAATTGGCTAAAATTAAAATATTGGTGATAAATCAGATAGTCACCCAGAGCTAGGAAGGCTCAGGCTGAGAGAGCAGAAAAAAAGAAGACTAATAACAATAGTAAAACTACTCTCATGGAATATAAGAAATCCAGAAGCTCAACCACAAGTTAGCAGCTCTGGCACTTCCGAACCACGCAGGGTACAGACCCTAAGCATATCAGAGCAGCTCCTAGGATGACCTCTGTGAACCATCTTGTTTAGCATTCCCTCTGATAAGGGCCCCCAATGAAAGTTCTTAACAAAAACTATACTAATAAATAAAAGACAAAGTTATGGAGAGAAAGGAAAGGGAAGCAAAGGAAAAGAAGGAAGAGAGGAGAGAAAGTTGACACTGTATGAAGCCTCAATAAACTAGAGAGGTAAACTGGACCTTTTCAGATCCACGAGGATGCCCGATCTCTAGGAGAAGCGCTCTCTCCCTATCATCCTAAAACTCAAATGCCAGAAATCTTAAGACTTAAGAGGGAGAGAGAACAAAAAGAGTCATGGTAGAGAATGTGAAACTTGATAGGCTGAACCCCCACCTCCCCTATTCTCTGGATTTTCAGCTGGGTCAGGGTTTGGCGGCAGGAAATTCTCTGAGGGCTGTGATGGAGGTTATCTACAAGAAGGAGGGGAACTGGGAAAGGACCAACTGCAACAAATAAAAAACTAGACAGGCAGCATAGGTTTGGTGCATGACCTTCCTGAATGGAGCACAGGGGCCAGGCCCAGGTAGAGGCCCACTTAGGTGCATTCAGTCACAGAAACGGAGGGTTAGAACTGGAGAAGACCTCTGCATTCTATCTGGGGAGCCGGAAGTCGGTGAATGTTGATAGATGAGGACTGGAGCTTCATCCCGAATGGCTGCCAGAGGCCCCAGAAACAGTCATTTCACTTCCTCCCATTCTAAATTATCTTCCAAAAAAAGATTAATGTAAGAGAACAATTTACTTAATCTTCTTTAAACTTCAGATGTAGAGGTTGAGGTTTGTTGGTCCTTTATCCCTTCGAGATATTTTTATCCTAATCAGATGTTACTAAATGTTAAATCCCCAGTCCTGGGTGAGAATGGGGACTCTCATGAGAGTTGCAGGCTCCTGGCACCTGAGGAAGGAAAAAGGGTAGAAACAGAGGCGGGCAGATGAACAGGGGCCCAAGATTGCAGGCTTTAGAGGAAGGTTGGAATCTAGTGCTGTCACATGCTTGGACGCTTGATCCCAAATTTGTCTCGGACTCTTTTGGTCCAGATTTCTCTTCTGAAGCTCGGACTCACCTACCTTGAAGGATTGTTAAAAGAAATAATGAAGACCTGGCACAGGTATTGGTTCTCTCCCATTCCTTTCCCTACATGATGTGATTTTCCCTCCAGCCAGTGCCAGTTGAACATTCTAATTCTCCTACTTAATTTTGACCACCTTGTTGTCCATCTAATGTTGATAGGCTCTGCCCAACGACAATGAAGGAGATAGATTTAAAGTTGCTTTTCCTTCTCAGCTGCAATTTCTCTCTCAGGGAATAAGAAGAGAAAAAAAGAGGAGGCTAAAGCTTTGTCATCTGATGAGTGGGTAAGAACAGTAATGGAGTATTTCACAGTCAATAGGCTACTACTTTGATGATCAGTCCTTCAGCCTCTACCCAGCCCTTCTAGCCTGGGAAGTGCCTCGACCACTGGCCAGGCAACCTGAGTTCTGGTCCAGGCTCTGCCACTGACTTGCCAAGTAATCCTCAGCATCCTAGGTATCCTCTTAGTACTTCATTTTCCAGTGTGTAAACTGGAGACAGTAATACACCCTCCACGTGACTCGCCGCACAGAGAAGTCCTAAAGATCACACCGGGCGACAGATTTTAAGGCTAAAAATGCACAAGACCTTATGACTATTATTTTTATTTGGATGGCTTGAGGGAATAAATGAAAACAATTTGGGAGGAGGATACTGACTTCAAGAGGAATCTGCCCTTATGAGCTGGAAGGAAGAAAGGAAGGGTGGATTAGGGCAAATTCCACCCCATGTACTGACAAACTGCTATTTCTACATGTGCCTGGAAGAGTTGGGAGGATCAGAGGAAATGTGCATATTTACAAGCTAAGCAAAGAGAAAAATGTCACCATAAAACCGAGGGGGAGGGATAATATAGTAAAACAATATAGAGTGTCCTATAACCACGGAAACAATAACAACGCTAAAACAGAAATAGCTTATTAAGTTAAAACAGCAGTAAATCTGTCAGAACAGCCCATAGAAGCTCTCATCTTATGAGAGTAAAAAGCCTCTTCCAGGCCTATTGTATTATCCTTTCATTAAACTACAGTTTTATAAGCTAAATTATTGCCAATTCTTGCTCAATTCCCAGAATAAAACCTAGTTAAACTCTTAATTCAGGAGATATATCTTTTGCAAGTGACAGATCCTTAACAGACAGTTCCTGAGGCCTGATGACTGAGGATGCAGAAAACCGAGGCACAGAAGAGCTCCCCACAGTCTGGATCTGGGACCCTGTCCAGCTGTCCAGCCTGCTCTCTTATCAGACCCCCAGGCACTTTCTCACCAAGGAAGAGTGGACAGGGAAGCTGATGATTCCCTTCTCCAGCTAAGAGGGTTCAGATCTCAGGACAAGGTGAGGTTCAAGCCAGCCAGCTCCATTCCCTCTTTAACAAACTAGGCTTACAGTCCCTGCAAATCCCCATGTCCGCCCAGCACCATATACACCAAGCAGCCTGTAACCAAGGAATTCAGTACGCTTCTGCTGGTTAAGCCTGGGTTCTGAACCACTTCCCTTATCCCACTGCTGGATTGACTTTCAATTCTCCTTGCCTCTAAATGGGTTGCTTGCCTGTTTTGTTGTTTGTTCCCAATTTGCTTCTGACTGTCAGTTCTCAATTTGTAATCATGGTTTTCCCCCTACCATATCCTTTTTTTTTTCTTTCAGTTGAGGCCTATTGAATTTGGGACCAGAGACGCTAGGAGCCCAGGGCACAGCTGGACCAGGATGTCACCATCCCTTCTTCCTGTTCTCCTCAGAGTGGAGTTAAAGCCCCAGTGACCCTCAAGAAGAGGACTAGACCATCCCCAGACCAAGGACCAAGTGTCTACCACATTCCCCCAGAGAGAATGATGTCTTTCCTAGGGCCTCTGGATATGCCCATGTCCCCACCAACATCCAGCCTCAGAAAACCAGCCAGATAGGAAACCCCCTTCCAGGATCCCAGGATATCCTGGGGTTCTCCTTCCAGCAAGCCTGCTTCCAGCTGCCAGCCTCTCTGGCCAATGCAACCCCAGGAGCCTCTGTTGGACGCTGCCTCCTGAGAGACTGGTCCTCCTCCTCCCAGGATTGCCAGGTCTAATGCGCAGGAGCCGGACATCAGTACTTGCACAGCAGAGGAAGAGGCGCAGGGGGAGTGGGCAGGGATTATGACACTGGGAGGGATCTCAATGCTGTGTGCTGCCCCAGGCCCTTAGGACAAGGGAGGATCCAGTATTGGGTAAGTTAATATAAAGGAGCACACTTTGGATAAAGTCATCTAAGTACTGGTTTGGCTACAACATCCTGGATCTGATAGACATGCATTTTTGTGGCAGTGTCTCAGGAATGTGTTCCTGTTTTCCGTGCCACCCACATATCCAGCTTTCTAAGCTAAATTATTTCTACTACTTGAGAACTGTCAAGGATGAGCATAAGCACCTGATAGGGCCACGTGATGTTGCACAGTGCCTTGCACCCCACGCAGCAGCCACCACCCATCTTCCTTGTGCCCAAACCATAGCCCCACTTCTTCCCTGGCCTCCCACCCCACCCACACACAAACCAGATGTCCTTTTCCTGGCCCAGCCCCCTCCCTGCAGGCCCAGCTCCAGCTGTTCCCTGGGCCTGAACTGACCTTGACCACAGAGCAAACTTATCTCATCCTTCACAGCTCTCATCAAATCTTACCTCCTCCTTGGAGCCTCCCCTGGCTCCTCCATGTTCAAAGTCATCTCTCTCACCCTTGATATCCCCAGGCACGTGGCTTCCAGACTCACTGTAGCACAGATCCTTGTCTACCTGGTAGAGCGAGACAAATGATCAAAAAAGAAAGTAAATAACTGGTGTGAACATTGTTTTCCCTACATCCACCTGCGGACAAAGGAGCCAACATTGCTTTTTTTCAAGATCCAAGTTGATCTTTACACACATACATGCACATATATACACACAGACACATACAGAGAGAATTTATATTTCAGGCCCACTGAGGAAGACCAAGCTGGGGTTGCTGAAAAGGAGGCACAGATTTGAGCGCTGAGAGGAAGAGAGAGAAGTTCTCTTCTTTCCTTTGAGATAGGGTTTAAGGGTGAGATGCCTCACTTAGAGGCAGCACCCTGGATGGGTGGGGATAGGAGATTGGGGGCTGCTGGATGGGTGGCTGTGGTCACTGGGGGAGGTACTAGAGGGCTGTTCCTGTGATTTCCCTCAGAGCATCAAGACTGAGAGGCAGGAGGACAGGATCACTCTCTACAAGGCCTTTGTGAAGCCAAAAGGACAAATGTGAAGATGGACAAACCACAGCCCTGCCCGGTTTGGGGTTCCATGAAAGTCCAGGATTTGTCAACAATCTCCCAGAGTAGGAAAGGAGCCCCAGTTAAGACTGAGATTTAATTTCCCACCAAACAGGTAGATGGAGACTCAGGGCAGACAAATTTTGATCTAGAAAGGTACAGGATTATGACATGGGTTGTCTTAAAACCCATACCTGCTACCTTTGTGTTAAATGACTCGTGGGCATGATCGCCTTCCCCACGGGACTGGAAATCCCACGGAATCAGAGGCTCTTTCCTCCCTCATCCCAGCCTTCTGCACCCCACCCCCAGCCTTCCTGGTCTAAATTATTGAAAGCAGTCCCTGAGGTGGCAAAATAAAACTAAAGGAAATGATGCCATTTCACTGGCAGTTTGCAATCCACAACCGTAAAAGTGAGTGGCTGGGTCATCTTGCCATAAATCCGCAATTCTGCTGGAGAAGCAGACAGAGGCAGCTGGGGGGCCAGGCTACTGCTTTGTTTTTGCAACGCTTTCCATTGCAGTGCCCTTTATATATGCAGCCCGGGTGGAATGCATCATAAAAGGTGACATTTTATCACAGCAGTTTGTAAATTTTACAGAAGCGGGCTCCCTGTAAATCACCCAGCTTATTCCCTTGCTGACTTTATTACAGCAAATCCAGTCATGGATAAACTGTATGCCAGTTTACTTGAAATTTATCTTTTTTTATTCAAGCTGAACTGAGTCCTTTTAATATTCTTCTCTCTTCTAATGATAAGGCATAATGATAACCTTATTTTCTATTCAGACAGCTTTAAGGACTCTCATTTCTCTGGAAATGCAGTTCCTAGTCGGGGTCTCTTTTCTCCCAGAGCCATTAGAATGCGTCTGTTGTGTCAGAAATCATGGGTCCCTCCCTGCGCCATCTTTTAAGTCCATGGAACTTCACTTGTTTTTATTCCTCATTGTCCCATAGCGTGTCTGCTTCCATGGACCTAGGGCTCTTCCCTCCTACAACAGCTGCACCAAGCCCTCCCCGCCGAGTCCCACCCTCCACATCATACATGTAGGGGTAACACAGCCACATGGAACTGATTGTCTTCCCATCCTCCATCCCATGTGGCTACAGAGCCAGTCCAAAGTGAGATGAGCTGTATGTGTAATCAAAGATTCAGTACCAAAAAAAAAAAAAGCCTGTAAAATACCTCATTAATAATTTCGATATTGCTTACATGTTGAAATAATACTACTTTGGCTGTGTTAGGTTACATACCACGTATCAAAATTAATCTGTCCCTGTTTCTTTTTACTTTTCTAACATGGCTACTCGGAAACTTAAAATGACATTTGTGGCTCACATCATATTGCTATGGGAGGGTGCTGTTCTGGGCACACCCTTCGTTCCTACCAGTCAAAGTGTCTCTCTTTCGTCCTCTCCAAGAAGTTGAAACCAGGTCCCCCTAAAACTGAGGTTCCCTGCCGAGTTTAACCTCTCTACCCAAAACGTCATTGCCTTCCTTATTGCCTCTGATCTCTACCCAGTGCTAACTAAACGCAAATCAACCAGTCAGGTGACTAAAATCGCTGTTGTCGATAACATCACTAACATACACACTCAGATTGTTGCTCCAGGGTGAGAGGAGCTAACAGACCCCCTAGATTTTGGACCACCAGACCGGAGACTTATAAACCGTACGCATCGTGACTCCCAAAATGATGATTAAGAAATGTCATGGAAATGTATTCAAGGTGTCTTGTCTTCCAAGGGGCTCTCCAACTGGAGCCAATCTGACCACGCACCCCTGACCTCCTGCTCCACAGCACACCCCAGTTAAAAGCAGTGCATGGTTACTCAAGGCCTGCGGCCTGCAGGTGCAGTCTGAACAGACTCTACGGTGTTAGTTCCACCTGTTAGTCCACAGGCCTGAAATACCTTGACTTTAGTGTGGTAGACAGACTCAGGATTTGGAATGAGGAGAAATGAGTGTGAATCACAGCTCTTTTGCTTATTACCAGAAAGATTTATCCTCTCTCTCTCTTTTTTTAATTGAAGTATAGTTGACTTACAATATTGTGTTAGTTGCTGGTGTACAGCATAGTGTCTCAGTTATATATTCCATATATTGTCTTTCATATTCTTTTTCATTATAGGCTGTTACAAGAAAGTGAATGTGTTTTCTGTGCTATAAAGTAGGACCCTGTTGTTTCCCTATTTTATACATAGTAGTTTGTATCTGCTAATCCCAAACTTCTAATTTATTCCCCCCTCATTTCACCTTTGGGGCAACATGGATGGACCTAGAGATTATCATGCTAAGTGAAGTCAGACAGACAAATATCATATGTTATCATTAACACATGGAATCTAAAAAACAATGATACAAATTAACTTATTTACAAGATTTATCCTCTTTAATCTCAATTTTCTCAGCTGTAAAATGGAAAAGAAAACTCCTGACTCTGACGTAGTATACTCAGAACTATCAGTTCTTCCTGGACTCTTTTTCTAGGTAAACAGCATTTGCAGAGATCTGCATGTATGCACACACATGCCCTCATCTCTAAAAATTACCTAGGCTCTTTCCTTTTGAAGTGTGATCTGTGGGCCAGAGGCATTAGTATAACTTGGGAGCTTGTTAGAAACACAAACTCTTAGGTCCTTCCCCAGACCTACTGAATAAGGTTCCTCGGGGATTTCTCATGCATGTTAAAATTTCAGAAGGCTTTCTCTAGAAGGCTGATTGGAACAGGAAGTGAGACATAGTCAAAGAGGCTGGGGGCACATTTTAATCCGGAATTTAGGATATCAGGATACAATCCATAACTTCGGTTTTCTCAGCAACCTGCTTTCAGTCTAAGGAGACTTGGAGGGACTGAGGTACGAGGCTAACCAGGCCACTGACTAGTGTGAGCCACTCTATTCCCAACTGCAATCTGACTTTAAAATAGGTGAGCCCTGGGGGTAATAGTCTCCTTGCAGGGAAATCAGGTCACACTCTTCCTTCTGCATAGAATGAGTGTCAGGTTTTAGTATTGGCTCAGATAGGAAGATGCACTTACCCTGCAACTCAAAAGAACAGGGGCCTGCCTGGTGATGTGCCCTTGATGAACTAGTTCTTGGAACATGGGAAGAAATTAATGAAGATAGAAAGGAGATTCCAAAGACCATGAAGAGAGACTATGTAGAGAAAGGAAAAGTCAGCACTGAGAAGATAGTGATGTCCAAACAGAGGAGGAGAGATGGTAGGCTGTAGAAGGTAGACAGAGAGGGAAGGGCCTTGAAAGCCCAGCTGAGAAGTTGAGATTTTATCCTATAGTTCATCAAGGGCCTCAAATGTTTATGGGCTTTTGTTATTTTGATCAGCTTGTTTATGGAAAAGATGTGGTCCACATATATGTTGAAAGAGAATTCTCCCTGAGTCTGGTGTTTATGCACATCTCAAACTATCTCTTCCAGGATGTCTGAATAGCAAACAGCTTTGGAAATTAGAAATGATGTATCCCTCCAGGTCAGAGGAAGGATTTGTCTCCTGACCAAAACAGTTAAGCTTAAAGACCCCTCCCCAGAGACATTCCAGGGGAGTAAAGGTAAAGACTTCTTCCCATCCTGGAGAAGACTGGCTTACTTTCCAGAGAAAAAGAAAGGTCTGTCTCTCTGGGAAGTAAAGGATGAGCAGGTTGCCAGAGGTCCTATAAAAGATCAGAGTTTCCTTATTGTGGAATTCCTCTCCTGTAATATACCCTACCACACGCACAGTTACTATCTGGCCCTCACTGCATCACCACGTACAGACTGAGGCTTGGAGAATTTGTGCTAAGAAGTTGCAGGTTTTTCTGTGCACAGTAAACTATCTTTGTCTCTTCTGTTTTCTGTTTGTACACACGCACACACATACACACACACATACATACTATGCTGTGGTAGGATAACTTGTTAGCTAGTTTGTAGAATAAAATCGCAGACCCTTCACAATTTCTGACTTAATACAGTGGGTTTAAAATAATTAAGTGAAAAACAATGCCATTGACCCAGGGTAGACAAAATATGTGATATCACTGTTCATCAAAACCCAATGACAAAAAATTTTTTTATATAACTTGATGCACTTTTACAGACAGTGATTAAACTTCCTGGCCATTTGTTCATCAACAAAATTTAGGGTTAGAAAACTCCTTGTTGCCACAGTGCAAGTCTGAGCAGTTCAGTCCTATTCAAAGATACAAAACCCAACAGACTTTCCCAATACTAGGGAAGTGGCAAGAATTGTTTAAAGTGTGAACTAGACGTTTTAGCATGATATTAAGAATGGGAATTAGGATAAGTAGAGCTCCAGAGATGTGGTCTATTTAGAAATCCAGTTTGAACTTGAATAACTCTATGTAAAGACACTGAAATTCTCTTAAATTGATATTAAAGTCAATTGTTCAATTTAAAAAATTCTAAGGCATTTTATTATGGGATGCAAACTGCAGAGAAACAGACAAGAAATTAAAAATTAAAATGTTGAAAGAAGAGAGGCTGAATAGAAACTGGAAATATCTCAATTTTTTCCCATTTCATAGTAAGGAGAGATAAGGTAATAAGGAAGTCACACTGTATCATGATTGTAGTTCTGCCTATAGGTTATATTTAAGTTAACTTCTCTGTAAATTATACATCCATTCCACAGAAGGGGTTCAGTGATCCAAAATGAATCATTTTATCAAATCCAAACGGAAACATGCTCTTTCTACCAATTATAAGAGAAAGTCCTGAAGCAGATCTACAAACCAACCATCTCAGCTAAGAGTGAGCAAATGGTAACCACTGAAAGCTGGAGACATATAAAAGCATATTTCAGTTTGTGTTGCAAGAACATAACTAGAGTACATAATTCGGGATCTACCGCTAACTTGCTCTACCCAAAGCCACAAAACTATCTCTTTTAGAGAATAAAAAACTACTTGACACCCACTGTCTCCTCCACAGTCCTAACAACCTCTCCCCCTCTGGTCTCATCTCAGGTCCGCAGACTACCACCCTCACACACTGCACAAGGCAGGGCCAATTCACCCTGTGCTTTCCCTCTTCATCCCAAGTTTTCATAATTCCCCTGACAAAACTTTATCCAGAAGGCAATTCCTGCCTCGTCCTATCTTTCAGAAAAAGAGCTACTGAGAAGCATCAGATCTCTTCTAGGGAAAACGTCAACATGAGAAGGGTTTGCCTTACTCATAGGATGGATCCATGAGGGTGGGTGGTACCCAAATTCCATTTGGTCCCCAAGAACAACACTAGCTATGTGGAATAAGAGTGATTGGAAAGGGCACTTGATTGGAAATCAAAAGAATCGTATTTTTAAAATGGCTCTGTTACTAGCCAACTTTGAACTTTAGGCAAACTCCTTGACCTCAGTTTCATCTGCAAAATGAGGGTGTTTCACCAAAGAACACTGCCAGGTTAAAAAAAGCTACACCTATAAGTAAGAGTGAGTGGTGACCTACGTGAAGAAAATGGAAGGGCACCCCCAAAATGTCCCATACCCCCAAATAATAATAGAAAATAAAACCTACCACCACAAAGATACACTTTATAACCGTCTTTGCTCTTTTCCATACTCTTTGTCTATTTGGCCCTCACAATTAGATAAACTAAAAGAACCACTTTTTAGGTACATATCCCATGTGAGGAAACAGAAAAATCACAAGACTAGTCAATGATAGAACTAGCACCAAAATTAAGTCTAGGCTAACTCCCAGCCGAGGGCATTTCATCTACCTCTTTGGGTTCTAAGGAAGGAAAGCATTAGAGGCCATATCATTTTGCTTCAATAGACCTCAAATGTGAGTCACTTCTTACGGTTTTCTGCTCCATCAATATGGAAACTGCACCCAACCCTCAGCCCATCGGGACAGCAACAAGACACCCTGTTCTCTGGAATGGAAAAGGAGCGGAAGATTCCCTTGAAGCTTGCTGGGTGCTCTCTGGAGGACCGTTCTTGAAAATGCATTTGAAAAAGCTAGGAATCTCACAAATCTGGTGCATTTCCATCATCATGGAACCCCTATAATGAATTTGCCAAATGATAAAAATATTGTGCAGCCAAAAATTTGGATGCAAATAAAATGCACATAAAATACCTGGAAAATTAGTCAAACTCCACTTCCAACAGCTAGTGATGTGACTTCAGTGTTATTTACATCATGCTAGTCTGGACTTCCTTTTCTAGAATTCAAATAGCTGTTTCCAAGCTTGCCAGATTCTAGTTTATATGCTCTAAATTGAAACTAGCATTTCTCTCCTTTCATTTCTCAAATTCCCTACTTGATTTTTGAGTCAAAAGCTACTCTTTTTTCCAAAAAAAAGTATGGAGGAAGTTTATTTTCATTCTGTGACCCAAAAAAAATGTTTGATTGAAAATAAAAAACAAAGTTATTACTATCTAATAGGAAAAAAAAAGGTGTTGTTAATAATTTACAGGAATGAAAAACACCCATTCAACTATGGGATAAAGTGAATGTCTTAAATGATCTGTGTGTAGATTTGGGACAACTTTTTGACAAAGTAGAAAAAAAGGCTCTAAAGCAGCACTGCATTTTCAAGTCTCTAATTACAAGATGTAGTTACTTAATTGCACATTGTTAACACCTGATTACAGAGATCTGCACTAATTTTGTAATCGTGCTTAATTACACTAATTAGGCCAATAATCAACGCACAAAAAAATACAAGGAATTCTGCATGAAGAAAATCCTTAGTAGAGTGGATTATACGTAGCAAGAAATAGCCACTAAAACCAAAGCTATTTCTCACACATGTCCTACCTGCAACCTCCCAGTCTATAAATATCGCCCCAAAGTGTGGCCCTACACAGATCACTCCCAGTGTAGACTTAGTCATTGGTTGAGAGAAACAGTGACTTAAAGCAAGGGAAGGAAACTCTGAGATATACTTCTACTATTCTACCTTTACAACAGGGGAAACTGAGTCCCTGCAGAGCTGCCCAACTCGTCCAAAGCCTTCAGCTTCTTTCTCACGAGCCAGGACTTTGTTACATAGATACCACTAGCTACAAACTAGCAAGGCTACAAACCTACTGGGAGAAGGCTGGAGTTCTGAAGAAGGGCAGGGAGAGCTGGAAGCCGGGTGGCTAGTTGGGGGTGGAGGTTCTAGGGAAAGGTGAATTAGAGCAAAGAAATGGAGGAGTAAGAAATAACAAGCCATACCTGGGAGAGAAAACCATTATGTGGAAGGATGATAATGTTACTTTCATGTTTCTTTTTTTTTTTTTTTTTTTTTGGTGGGGGCAGGTAATTAGGTTTATTTACTTATTTATTCTTATTTTATTTATTAGAGGAGGTACTGGGGATTGAACCCAGAACCTCATACATGCTAAGCATGCACTCTACCACTTGAGCTATACCCTCCCCCTCAAGGATGATAATATTAACCTCAGTAACTCCCAGTGTTCGTAGAGCAGTTTAGTGTGTGAGATAGTTTACTACACAGTCAACCATTTCACAAACTATGGAGTGAGGATATCGTGGACATTGCCTGTTTGTTTAGTTTTGTATCTGATCACCCAGTATTCAAAACCCTCCCTGCTGAGGTGAACTCTTTCCTCTGGGACTTTTGGGAGACACTGTAGAGGCTGAAAGAGCAAACATTTTTCCTTCCTGCCTTCACCAGCTTGGGCCTAACATAGGGTCCAGATGTGGCCATCTAGACACTCCTTCCTGGGTCTTTGAACCTGTAAGAAGTGACTCACAGACACAAGAGATAGTAACGATCATTCAGGGGCAGCAATGAGGGAAGAATATCAAGAGGAGGCAGTTCCAACAAGGATGTCTTCACCCAAGTGCTCCTAGCTATGACCTTCCTAGCACCTCCTGGTTTCTGCCACTTTTCCCATTGATTCTGGGAGCTACCCACATCTTCTGATCCAACGTTTTCCTGCATCCATCAGCCAGTCTGTGTCTGTTGTTTCCAGACCTCTAACAGGTACAGGCAGGTTTTGAAACCCAATTTTACAGATGAGAAAAAATAGGCCCAGAAAGACTGGCATTTTCCCAAGGCTCCACAACCAGCATGAGGCTAGGCTGGGACTAACACTAATGCTTTTTCCATGACACTCGATTTTCAGAATTACCATTCAGTTAAGTAATGTCTTCTGAATAGTCTGGGCAACGGTTGCTTCTCTGATTTTTCTTCTGAAAATGAACATCTTTTTGATTGTGGGTTCTGCTATCAGATTTAAACAACTAGTATCCAACTCTATTACAAATGTATATTGTCAGGAATATATGTAATCTAACTTCTTTGCTAATTAGCAGCCTGTTTTCTCTCAGGTATTTATCCAGCCTCTTGGGAGGGCTTCTCCAGGAAGAATGAGTTTTTGAGGAGCCTTTGCAGTAATTACATTGCATTGTGCATATTCATGGCCTGACTTCCTTCTTTGGAGAGGCCAATCAGAAAAGCTGATGGAAATCTCTCCTCTGATCAGCCAGAGAAAGTCACTGCCTGGGACTGCTGGCCTTTGTCATATGTCTTGGGTTTGGCATTGAAACTGGCCCTTCCAAGAAATAGGACCCCCTGTCCCCATCCCTGGCCAAGAGGAAACTGCAGATCACTTTGTAGCCTTTGACTGAGTAGGTACAGGGGATAACCACAGTGGCCACCTTCCAGGTATTGAAGGGCAGAAAGGGGTCCTTTGAATCACAGAATCTCAAGGATAGGAAGGACTTCAACAATCACCTTGAGAATCACAACCAACCTACCCTGTCTTGACTCCACCCCTGCTAAGATTTCCCAGCTAGGTGTGAGTGGCACTGTCGCACATTTGCAAAGCTCTGTCCATCAGAAAGTTCTTGCTTATTTTGATTCCAAGTCTGTCTCCCCATAGTTTCCACACATTGGGGCCAAAACAATCCAATTATGTTTTTCACATGAAAATTAAGTGTCACCCCATATACCATGCCCCTCTGTATATTAGTGGAATCTTTTCCCCTACCTCTACCTAAAGACTTGTAGTTTATTCTTAAAACCCAGCTTAAGCCCCTCCAGGAATCCAGTGACCTGTCACTACCAGGATCATCACCAGGTTGTGCCCCCCATTTTGTGTTCATATAGTCATCACGGTGCATACTGGGCTGCAGTCCCCACTAGATAGGAGCTCCTCCTTGAGGGCAGGGTCTGCTTCTATAGGTATTCCCTAGCATATAGCCTTATGAATAAATAAATAACTTTTTAAAAAATGAATAACGAGGGTCACCTTTGAGACTCCTTCAGGCTGCAAATACCACAGTCATCTTTGCCATGTATGACACTGAATCTTCTCCCTGCCCCAGGCATCGTCTACAGAGAGCCATGTGGGCGTCCCGGACCCCCAGCCACTGGGAGTTTAATCAGCCAGGGGCCTCAGCTGCTGCCTCAGAAGCCACTGCCACATTTGCACTAAGACCACACTCCCTGCAGGCCGCCCCCAGCCGACAATCAAGTGTACTAGGACCATTAAATCCTGGAAACACACAGCATTCTCAGACAGCTGACTTTGGCTGGAGGAATCCCCAAGGCCCTACCCACCCCTTCCTCAGCCTGCTTGACAGTCTAGGATGCTCCCACCCACCCTTTCTTCCCTCTCTCTTACAACTGGGGTAAGACTTATACTGCGGTCTGATGGCTCTCCCAGCTTTCCCTGGCTCTCTCCCTATTCTTCCCTCCAGGCATTTCCCAGAATAAAATCACTACATGTGTAACCTTATCTTGGCATCTAGTTCTCAGAAGTCCCAGACTAATACGTCCCTCCAATTCTGCATGTACGCTCCTCATCAAGAAAGTTACTCTCATCTATACATCACCACTCTGCAGTCAGGACAGCACCACACAATCATCTCCTTCATTCTAGGAATGATGCTTTCATTAATACAACCTAAATGGCACTCACTTTCTTAGCAAGCACTTCACACTGTTGACTCATATTGAGTACAGCATCCAGCAAGTCTCCTTTTGAATAAGACTGACTAGACCTAAGCCCAAATGCCCTTTCTCACTTTTATCTCCATCCCGCCCCTATTTGCGGTTAAGAGCCACCACAAATTTTACTTCCTGTGAGAAGCTTTCCTGACATAACAGCTCCCTCCCTCCCTCTCTCCCTTCCTTCCTCAATATTCAGCATGTACCACTGTTATGTAATATTGAACAAATTTTTCTTGAAACTTCTGTCTCCTCAGAACAAAGGGCAAAGATCAAATCTCAGTCTTCCCGTAAATCCTATGCCTAGATGGTAGAGGATGCTTGTCTATTTGATCAATAAACAAATGTCTTTTCTCTCTGGGTACTTTTAAAGCTCTTTGGGAACATAAATCAGGTCTTCATCTCTTAAATCCCCCAGAGTGCCTGGCTCAAGTGTGAGCACATGCAGATATTCAATACATTTATATTGCAATGACTTGAGCTCCTGAAAGGCTTTTATGACACCTCAGTCCCATGTCAAACCCCAGTTCAGAAAGGATGCTCAAGACAAAGGAGCCAGGAGGAGAAAGAGACTGAACATGGCGGGCTTTCCCTGGGGGTAGGAGGATCTTGTCCCTGGGCTGCCATTCTGGACCCCCTTCCATCTGGGCTCCAAGGAATGGAAATAATAATCTTTCAGGAGCCAATCAGATGGTGTTGCTCCTTTGTTCAATCCCTTAGATAGCTTCCTCTTGCACTGAAGACAAAAATCCAAACTCTGTTCCAGGGCCACAAGGCCTGCGCGCTCTGCCTCTGACCACCTTCTGAACCTTGTCTCAAATACCAGTCTCCCTTCTGCACCACTGTCCAGGGCTCTGACCTCCTTTCAGCTCCCCAGCCCCTACCTGCTGTCTGCCCCCAGAGCCCTTGCACACTGTTCTTCCACCTCAAACCCTTCCTCCCGGTGACATCTCCTCTCCGCCTTCTCCTGCCTCCAACTTATTCCAAATACTGCTGGTTTTTCTTTTTAAAACTTTATTTAAATAGTGTTGATTTTGAAATGGGTTTCTGGAAGTTGGACATCATTATAAAGACTGTGATGCATTTTTCTGCCTTGGCTTTGTGTAAAAACTCAGCCTAAAATAATAGTACTGTTTGGATTAGGATCAGGTGTATGTTCCCCACAGAAGTTCCCCACCCAGTTTCCCCTGACCCCCTCAAAGACTTTGGAGGTCAGACAAGTACCATCCCCAGCTCACAGATGAGAAAACCAAGGACTAAGAGATTCAGTGTCTTGTCCAGAGTCACTCAGCTGGCTAGTGACAGGTAGGAATGAGACCCCAGACATCAGGACTCCCAGTGGACAGGTATGTGGTGCTGGCTCCCTCCAATCACACAACAAATTGTCCCCAAATCTAATGACAGAGAGACCTCAAAAATAATAATAATTCAGAATAAAGTCTGAGGTTAACCGAGGATCAGCACAGCCAGCAAGCAGCACCACCGTCTCTGGCTGCAGCGGCCACAGAACCCTCCACTGGAAGAGCCCTGACCTTCCAGAACCATCCTCAGCAGGTGTTACAAAGAAGGAAACCAGCTGCTCCCCAGCACACACTCGGAGAGAATCAGCTGAGCCTCCTGAAACGTTTCTCCTGCCCCGCACATGAGAGAAGAAATGGTTAAACTTTGAGGCCCTGCAGAGACATTATCTTAATACTTTGGAAACATTTGTGATTCACATCCTCATTAGATAAAAAACATTGCAAAGGCTTTCAGGGTTTGTGGGGGGAAACATCACATTGCAGCAATAATGACACAGAGCAATATTAGCATTTCCGTTGGTTCATTCAGCCCACAGTCAGGAGTGGCAGCAGCCACTATCAATTTATAGAAATGGGTTTTAATTCCTGAATGGCAATCCTGCTACTTAGAGTCAAGATAAATGTTTTCTGTGTGTGCACACAGATAAGCACAGAGCTGTGAACTCTGTGCCCGTGCATGTATGCATGCATCTGGTGAATTACAGTGATAGCTTTTCCTTCCATTAGTTTAATCTCCTGGATAATGCCCAGGATGTAGTCAGAAAGTCAACAGCAAGTTCAAGTTTAGTCAACAGTTATCCACGGTGTTTGGACATTCTTCAGAACAGATTGTTTTCACACTACTTCAGAGAAGGATCAGGGAAATCCAGCTCTAGATTTTATGGAGTAATCACAGGTAACATTTGTCAAGTGCCGTCCATAGATCCCTGTTTCAGAATCGGCTCATGTGGCTGTTAAAATTTCAGTTATTGGGCCCTAGCCCAGAGCTACCAACTCAGAATCACCAGGGAGGGGGAGGAGTCCCAGGAAACTGCCATTTTAACAAGAACCCAGGGGACTCTTATGTATCTAAGGGAGAGACAGGAAAAGAGAGAAAAGGCTAAAACTGAGGTAAGAGACAGGGAGACATAGAGAGCCGAGAGCAAGACCAAGAGAGAGGTCCCAGTCACCCCAGCACCACTTCCCCAGCTGCTTTTAACAAGCTCTGCCCAGGTGGGTTCCAGGTCAGCCCTGCCAAGACCTGTGCCCACAAGAGCCAGATTTATTGATACTATATAAGCCCACCCCCACCATCAAGTGGGGTCCAGGCATGGTCTGGCTCCCCAGCACCTGGCCTCTAGCTTGGAGGTTAACAATGTTTAGCCCCTGCACATCTCCATGAGCATCAGGCTGCAAACATCCCCATCTGTACTCTTGGGGGTGGCCTATGTGTCTATCAGACCATGATTCCAGCTTCCCCTTCAACCTCGGCTTTCCCACAGAGAAGCTCTTGACCTTCTGCCCTCACACCTGCCAGGCTCTCCCCTGACAGGACTCCACTCTGGGTTTCCTCTGTCTCATCCCTTGTCAGCTGTTTGAGAGATGACAGGGGAGACATCAGGTGCTGCGTGTGGGAACTGTCATTATGTGGATGCTACAACTATCACGTGGTCAGATCTCAACGAGAAAGACCCTTCCCTGTGTGAAAGAGATGGGAGTCACCTACAGGCTGAGTCACTCTCAGCTTTAGTGACAGACTGGGTCTTAAACTAGCAGCCTGAATCCTCAGGAGAACTGCAAGCCACATGGTAAGGTGGCTGTGACCTATCTTGGAGGAAGCCCATTAGTTGTCACCTCCAAGTGAAGAGGAACAAGGATCAAGGAATGAGGATCTCATGCCAGCAAAGTTATACCAATCCTCCCCTCCCTTACTATCCCACAACCCCCTACCCATGCCCCTTACACACATACGCACACACACACTCACACAGAGCTAGAGTATAGATTATCAGGAAGGATCACAGGACAGGGCTTGAAAGCCTTAAGTACCATGACTTGGAGCAGATTCACAGATGTGAAGTGTGTAAACTATTCCTAATTGCTGTCCCCTAATATTTAACAGTGCTTGAAAATGACAGCTGCTTCAGCTGTGCTAAGAGAACCAAGAGACAGGACTTTTATTCTCCTGGGAAAGATGCCTTCCCATAGAATGTCCGCTTAAGTCATATCCAAGTCAAACTTCAGAGATGAGTTATGAGTACATCTATGCTTGGGATAAGTTGTTTAAGGTCAGAGGATGGGGAGGAGGATACACTCTGAGGTTAGCAGGGTGATGCCAGCAGTAACTAGATTATAAGAACTCAACAGGAAAGGTGAAACACACCAGGTAGGATTTGAGCCTTTTGCTTCAACTGCCTCTCCATCACCTTCAGAAAATTAGTGGGGGTTTTTTCTGCTTAATGAAAGAAAACAAGCAATGAAGCAGCAAGTGGGTGGAGATGTGTGTGCCAGGGTAAGTCCACTGGCTTTGTTAAGTAAAAGAGGAAAATCCCCTTATACTCTGGTTCAAAAAGAAACAGAGACATTTACTGAGAGATGATAAGGTGTCAAGTATTTTTCTGAACCTTTGCACACATCATCTCTTGTAATATACACAAAAAACTCTGGGAAGTAAGGTATTACTATATTGATTCCACAGACAAGAATATTGAGCCTCACAGAAATTTAAGCAAAAATAAGCCTAAGGTCAAATATCTAGTAAGTGGCAAAATCAAAATTCAACCACAGGTCTGTTTGATTCCCAAATGTCTTCACCTTCAACTCAGTCTGTGGCTTCTATCAGACACATACTAACCCAGAGAATCACCCAGAATCACTGCTGCCAAGCAGTACTGATGCCACCCCTGGGCTTGCAAATCAGACTATTTGGACGTTGACAGCAGCCAGACTGGAGAGGCAATGGTCAAAACGCCTTGCACCCCCTGGCCTACAGTGCTGACTTCTGCTGCCGTGGTCAGCTTTTCTGGTCCCACCCTGTGTTTGTTGCCACTTGATGCTAATTCACCCACCACTCTCATTGAACATCCCATCATGCTCAGAAGCCAGGGATAGGAAGTTCATGACACATAAGATGCGTTTACTCATAACAGAGCTTGAAGTTACTCCATGAATTCAAACCCACATATATGACCACATTCTCCAACCTTTCTAAAACCATGACTAATAGAAAATTTGCTGTTACAAAGCTTAAGTGCTAGGTTGGTTGACTTTGCCTTTAAAAAGAGAACCAACCGTGTACAGCTGGGATTTGTCTGACAGGATACTTTCCCAGAGAGTCAGGGAGACCATGTGGAAGTAAAGAAGCAAAGATGCATTTGACCCATCTGAACTCCTGACTATGCTCCAAAGTGAAGGACTCGTCTACCGGAGAATCTACAATAGAATTCACCTTTCTTTCCTTCAAACCTAGAGAGCAATTTCTTGCTTTGGCTGGGAAAGATACGTTTGATCATGCCACTTTTGCAAGAACTATCTAGATACCCACTAATCCATATGCTAAGTATTCAATGCCTTCAGTATGGAGGAGACAAGAGATGCATTTCTACACTGAGACCACAAGGCACAGACTCTCCCTAGGCTGAGATCCTTTGCTTTCAGCAAATTATCAAGAGACTGTGGACTCAGTCATATGAGGCTCTGGGACAACTGATATCCTCCATGTGCTATTTGCCATGACTTGTGCTGCCTCCTACGTGCAGGTGAGAGGGCTTCACAGTCATACACTTGATAGTTAGATCACATGAGGTGTGGTATCTTTGGAAATGAGTATTGTGGGGGCAGTGTTTGCACAGTACTCAAGAAGTGATCTATCCTAGGTATATCACTCACAAGATTGCCTCTCCCAGCTCCCCTCCAGCTAAAGCTGCCCCACCCCAGCCCCTGCTCCCAGGAGGTGGTACTAAAGCTGATTTTGCACAAAGGTGACAGCTGATGGCACTAGAGACCACAGTGCAGCACATTCACATTCTTTTCAGTCGCCTTTGGCATGGCCTGGCACCAGACTTTGCCCAACAAGGGACAGTGGTTATTAGCTGGTTCAAACAGAGGACCTTTCTCATGAATCTGAACTGGAGATAATGTGGAGAATTGGACATAGTAGTAGTACAGGTGGATACTCTAGCCAATATGTGGGTCCTCTTTATGAGAATACCCCAGAGTCCCTGAACTCTGGGTTTGAGCAACTTGGGTCCTCAATGGAGCCTTCTAGTTCTTGAACAGATTTCTACCTCCTCAAGGCCCAGAAGTGGGATTGCCCTAATTTTTAGATTCCTATTTTCCTTATTCTCCCATATGTCCTTATATTACACACTACCATTACTAGAGGTAAAGAAAGGAACTTTGGGAAAAGCTGCACATTATGGCTTTCTTTAGGGATATTTAAAGCCCAATAGTATACTAAAGGTTCTGATAAGGCTAGCAAAAAAACAAAACAAAACAAAACAAACAAACAAAAAACACCTTTTTACCTTTAACTCAGCATTCCCCCGAGAAATTCGTTTATAAACCTCCCCCTTTCTTTCTCAGAATCACTGATAGTATCTTAGGAAACCAATAGAAATGCTTCCTAAAATAATTGGCACTTTTACAGATAATACTGGCCTGTCAGTTGAAGGTAGAGATGTTGGTTCTAAAGTAAACTTCCAGGGAAAGGTGGGAATGAAAAGGATGATTTGGGCTGGAGCAATCTGGATGGGAGATTGTGCCAATCAAGCATGGCACAAAAAAGGAAAAGCAGAGGCACAAATGCAAAGATGAACATAAGGACAGGAGTGGGGGAGAGGGAGGATCAACACCAGGGATGAAGCGAGTACGAGAGGGTGTAGCCAAGCCTTGCCATTAGTGCTGCCATTATGTCCCCAGTTCATCAAACCATAGACTTTTAATGCAACCATGACAATCCTTGATTTGTTTGTCTGTATTCACATCCCTGTTATTGTTTTAAACTCGCTGGGGATAATTTTAAACTAATCTTCTAATCTTTTTCCAAGAGCCCTCATCAATAACAACTGAAAGGATGATTAAAATAACCCTCTGTGTAGGACAAACTAAGTCAAAATTAATGTGGGGACTAAATTACTCTAACAGAGATAAAATGTCAATGCTATCATTTATAAAAGATTTGTTGCCAAATGCTATCTCAAGTCAAAAGTATGCTTGAGTTGTAACCTGATCTTTGCCAGAGTATCTAAGGAGAAAAAAAGATATATGAGGCCTACATTTTGGTCTTCACCGGCCCATCTGTGTTGTAGGAAAGATACGGGTGGATGAAGGAACTGAGGTTCAGCACGCTCTCCTCCAACTGTGTTCTATAAACCCAGCCACACTCCCAGCTCAGCTTAGCCTCTTTTTCTGAAATGATCCCCTTTCAAAAACATTTAACCCTGAAAGAAGGGGGCTAAAGCTGAGAGATGAGAATAGCACAGCGATGAAAAACTCTTACCAAAGTGGGTATAGAGTGATCCCCATCAAATTACCCAGGATATTTTTTACAGAACTAGAACAAATAATCCAAAAATTTATACGGAATCACCAAACACCCAGAACTGCCAAAGAAATACTGAAGAAAAAGAACAAAGCTGGAGGAATAACCCTCCCAGACTTCAGACAACACTACAGAGCTACCATAACCAAAATGGCACGGTACTGGCACGAAAACAGACATATGGATCAATGAGACAGAATAGAGAGCTCAGAAATAAACCCACACACCTAGTCAATTGATATTTGACAAACGAGGCAAGACTATACAATGGAGAAAAGACAGCCTCTTTGGCAAGTGGTGCTGGGAAAAGTGGACAGCTGCATGTAAATCAATGAAATTAAAACACTCACTCACATTATACACAAAAATAAATTCAAAATGGCTTAAAGATTTAAACATAAGGCAAGACACCAGAAATCTCCTAGAAGAAAACATAGGCAAAACATTTTCTGACATAAATCTTAGCAATGTTGTCCTAGGGCAGCCAACCAAGGCAATAGAAATAAAAGCAAAAATAAATAAATGGGACCTAACTAAACTTATAATCTTTTACACAGCAAACTATAAACAAAATGAAAAGACAACCTATGGAATGGGAGAAAATATTTACAAATGATGCAACTGACAAAAGCTTAATTTCCATAATATACAAACAGCTCATACAACTTAATAACACAAGAACAAATAACCCAATTCAAAAATGGGCAGAAGACCTAAACAAACATTTCTCCAATGAAGACATACAAATGGCCAATAAGCACATGAAAAAAATCCTCAATATTCCTAATTATCAGAGAAATGCAAATAAAAAATTCAAAAAGGTATTGCCTCACGCTAGTCAGAATGGCCATCACTAAAAAGTCCACAAACAATAAATGCTAGAGAGGGTGTGGAGAAAAGGGAACCCTCCTACATGGTTGGTAGGAATGTAGTTTGGTGCAGTTATTATGGAAAACAGTATGGAGTTTCCTTAAAAAAACTAAAAATAGACTTACCATATGATCCAGCAATCCCACTCCTGAGCATATATCTGGAGGGAACTCTTAATTCGAAAAGGTACATGCATCGCAATGCTCATAGCAGCACTATACACAATAGCCAAGACAGGGAAGTGACCTAAATACCCATTGAAGATGAATAGATAAAGAAGTTGTGGTATATTCATACAATGGAATATTATTCAGCCATAAAAAAGAATGAAATAATGTCATTTGCAGCCATATGGATGGACCTAGAGATTGTCATTCTAAGTGAAGTAAGCCAGAAAGAGAAATACAAATGTATATCACTTATGTATGGTATCTAAAAATATGACACAAATGAACTCACTTACAAAACAGGAACAGATTCACAAACATAGAAACTTATGGTTACCAAGGGGAAGGTAGGAGTGGGTGGAGGGATAAATTGGGAGTTTGAGATTTGCAGATACTAACCATTATATATAAAATAGATAAACAACAAGGTCCTACTGTATAGCACAGGGAACTATATTCAACATCTTGTAATAGCCTATAATGAAAAAGAATATGAAAAGGAATATATATGCATAAACGAATCACTGCTGTACACCAGAAATTAACACAACATTGTAAACTGACTAGACCTCAAATAAAAAAATAAAGAAATATAAAATAGATAAGCAACAAGGTCCTACTATATAGTACAGGGAATTACATTCAATATCCTGTAATAAACCATAAAGGAAAAGTATGAAAAAGAATATATATATGTACAACTGAATCACTTTGGTGTACACCAGAAACTAACACAATATTGTAAATCCACTATACAAAAAGAAAAAAATTTATTTCATTCCCTTAAGTTTGTAGAGTGGGAAACGGAGGCTCAGGAGAGATCAGCAATTCGCCCAAGGTTACACCAGACGGAGTTTTGCCTAGTGCTAAGATTTCCTATCCATATCACTCAAAATCCTAGCTTGCTTGCCAGGCTTGGTTTCACTTCCCACTTTCGTCCCGAATTGTCATGTTCAATGAAAGCACCCTCCCTGCCTGAGCGAAGGCCCACTGGATGGCCAGTTTGAGACACAGGGCCTCAATCTGGCAGGGCTTGACAGGCAGGCCACAGTGACCACTGTGGTAGTGGGTGACGGGGACTGTTAACTGGAGCAGAGGAGCAGGACAAGGTGTTCCAAAGTAGGAAGCTCCCACTGGGGCTGAGTTCCTGCTGAGATCTATATGCTGGTGTTGAAGAGCCCTGTCCATGAGGCAGTGACTCATGGGAGCCCTGGTCCCTGAAAGCCCCCCAGCAAAGAGGGCGGGTATAGGTTCATTCATTCACTCACACATGCAATCACTCATGCACTGCTGAGCACTAGGACTGTGGTGGGAGCTGGTAAATCCAAGGAAGGAGCTGGACGGGAGGGAAAGGAAGGGAGGCATCATTCCAGCTACAAAGCCAGAAATCAATTCAAACCAAGGAGGAGTGCACACGCAGGGGTGCCAAACAGAAACCCCCAGCTCAGCTGGCCTCTGTGCTTGGAAATCCCCACCAAGCAGGGGAGGATAATGGAGTAACTCAAGCTCAGCAGATCACAAAGGGCTTTCTCCTCCCCATTCCTCCCCGACTGGCTTGCCTCTTACAGGTTACGGACCAGCCCTCACCCCTCCCCCAGCAAAGGCACTAGTTGTTCCCTCAGCACTTGCTGAGCACTGGGTCCTGTCTGGAGTTAATAAGCCCCTAAAACAAGACTTACCCCTCCTGTGAAGGGGACAGAAACAGACTTGAAATGCAAACAGATATTTCAGGGCCCTAATCAGGGGAAGATATCATTTCATATAGAAGGTAGTCACTGTCCTCTGTGCGTTTAGAGGCCCCTGGGGTTGGGGGTGGCGATTATAAGACAGAGAACTGAACAAAGCCAGCAATGAAGGAAAGGGCACTGGATGGCCAGAGAGCAGTGCTGGCCAGTGGGTGAAAGGTTACAGGTAAGACAGAGCCCTTTCTGCTGCCTCAATTCCTCCCAAACTCAGCGCTTCCCAACACTCAGAACCCTTTCCCATCTCCACTTACATGCTTCTCCTACATGCATTGTACATGCATGACTGGTCACATACGATGGCACTTTACAGTTTACCAAGTACTATACGAGCAGCATCTCATCGGACCCTCACAAAAGCCCTGTGTACGGGCTAGAGAGCTCACGCTACCCAGTCTTACCTCAAGACATCAAGGCACAGAAAGGCTATGGAACACATCAGTGATGAAGATGTGAAGGGTGGAGCTAAGGTTCAAAAGAAGGCTTTGCCTGAATCCATCTCACCCTTCCAGGCCAGGGACATTTCCTCCTTCCCTGAAAGCATTCCCCTAAAACCGCAAAGAGCATTATTACTCAGAACTAGTGGCCTCCGAAACTTGCCACACTCTCAGTCAACAAAAACAAGGCTTCAAGATTTCTAATAATCAAGATTTTTAAGATTGGTCAATATATATCAAGTTCCTAATACATACCAGGCAGTATGCTAGCTATATCTGTCTACAATTCTGTGATACCAATTTTTGCTGTTGTTCTTTGCTTTGAAATCACTGTTGTACATGTCAGACCACTGAGGTGTGGACAATGAAAGATGTGTTTATGGTCATGCAGTTGTATCAGAGCAAGAATTCTAACTCATCTGTTCCACCTTATAATCTTTAACTCTCAAATTTTCTCAAAATATGATTAGCCAGACTTCTACTTATGGAACATTCCAGTGAACTGAGTTGTTCTTGGTACTAAGGGATGCATGGGTTTGGAGGGGCTGCCTCATTTCTG
Organism: Camelus dromedarius; assembly: GCF_036321535.1. Taxonomy (NCBI): domain Eukaryota; kingdom Metazoa; phylum Chordata; class Mammalia; order Artiodactyla; family Camelidae; genus Camelus; species Camelus dromedarius. The sequence continues at coordinate 28,954,157 of NC_087450.1, forward strand.
CCTCCCAGCTGCTCATCATCTCAGGCACCTCCCCCATTTTCTCCACTTCCCTCCACAATGGACACTAGCACATATACAAGCATGTGTGCGCATGCACACACACATATACAGCCACACATACACATGCACATACACATACACAAGCATGTGGAGGGGCTACAAGTTCTCAAATCAAAACCTCTCTGAGTCCTTTTGGAACTCCCTGGCTACAGCAGAATGAAGGAGGGAGTGTCACAACATGTTTTTCAATGTGAGAAACTTATTTTCAAATACATACACTACACAGTACCTATATGCCCTATGATCAAAGGGAAGGCCTTTGATAAAATCCCAGATGCAAAGAAGAAAGACATGGTGGCTTATTTGAAATGAAGTTGGACTGTTTTAAAACTATGAGCCTGCCACAGGAGAATCTCAAGTATATAATTAATTTTCTTCTGGCCTTCTGGTTTACCAAAAAATTACAAAATAATCAATTCTGAGATATTCAACTTGCCTACAAATAATGAATTAACTCTAAAGGAATTTGTAAGAGACTCCAAAGGTGAAAGTATGTAGCCATGGGGTCAGAGAGACATGGGTTCTAATTCCAGCTCTGTCATTTACCAGAAGTGTGACCTTGGGAATGTTAACCTCTGAGTCTGTTTCCTTGTCTTCACTGTGGGAATGGAAATGCCATGAGATTGTTGAGGGAATTAAAGGACAAAGTATATACAATACCTTCTACCTTGCAGGAACTCACTGTTGGTCTCCCTCTATTGAGGAGTTCCCTAAATGCCCACACCTGAGACCTTCACTCCTAAACTTAGGAAGACATTATAATGTCCCAACCAGTAGCTCTTCATTCTGGCTGCAGTTGGAATCACTTGGGAAGCTTTGAAAATCTAGATGCCCAGATCCTTCTCCACTCCAATCAAATGAGAATCTTTAGAGATGGGATCCAGGCATAAGTATTTTTTATAGCTCCCCAGATAACTCCAGTATGCAGCCAAGGTTAACAATCAATGCCTAGATTCCTATTCCCACATAGTAAAGACTTCACCAGAAAAGCTACATTATTATCCTCAATGAGCCTAAAGTTAAATTTCAAATATTTTGCTTCTAGAGAAATTCCTAGAGAAGCTGCCTATCAGCTCCATGAGCCCCCATTTCTTCAAGAACCTGGTACCCAACCCTGTCCTGCAGTCCCCCATCACAGCATCCTCCCCCCCCCATCTCAGGAAAGGATAGGGGTGCGTCACTGGCACAGTAATGGGAATTAGAAGCTGGATTGTACCTTCAATCATTGGTCATCTGAGGCCTGAGATTTCATCTCACCATGGAATCTACAAAAGGGTTTTTGAGATGTTAGAGTTGATGGAGTTATCATGCTGGGAGGGGCTTCCATTTTGCCTCAGAAATCACATCCAGGAAGTCACCACCTAGGACCCAATCCATTCTCTGTTCCTGGAAGTTTCTGACTTAAGTAGGTAAGGCAAGAGCTTTGAACTGCCAGTTTCACCCTACAGGAGGCATTCTCAGGATAGGAGAGCCTACAAGCTTTTTAGCTTATAGCAGAATGCTAAGGCAGCTAAAATAATGGCTTGACCTTACAGAAACTAATTGCTGATGCCAAAGAGCAACACTTCTGACCACATTCACAGACTCAGCAAATACACGTGTGCTAAGCACTTTCATCATCTTGAAAGAGTAGAAATTTAACTAACATACTGCACAAAATGGCTTCCCTGATGCTAAGGCTTATTTGCTGACTCATTTTGACAATCTTGTTTTTATTTTTGTTTACTCGCTCAATTGCTTTGCTAAACTATCCCCTAACCTTCCCTATACATTCTTTAACCCAGAAGCTGTTTTCCAGAAAGAAAGTCATGGGTTGATGACCTCAGAAGAATGGACAGACCCTAAGGAGTTTTCCGTGACGCCAGATAGACTTACCAAGATTAAGAAGAATTCAGCACAACAAACTGCCCCTGATTGTTATCACTCTTTTGCTCCATCCAGTTTTTCTATAAAACCTCAAGATCCAAACCCCAAGGTGGGTTCAGTCCTTAAGACGTTAGCTTGCTATGATTCCCCTTTGGCAAAGCAATAAAGCTGCTCTCTTCTGATACTCCCAAAACTCTGTCTCTGAGTCTGAATTCATCTTTTGGGGCACAGAGGCTGGTTTTTTGGCAACAATCTCACTTACTCTCACCACAACCCTATGAGGTGAATGCTCATATCAAGCAGACATTAGAGATGAAGAAATGAATGCTTAGAGAGGTTATTTCCATTACCCAAGTCCAAGTAAATCCTAAGTAGCAATGAAACTTGAACCCAGGCCTCAATGATGCCAACGCCTTTTAAGATCCTGACCACATCTTCCTAATCTTTCACTGAGCACTGCCCCTCAGTCCCAGCCACTGTCAGACTCAGAGTCCCAGTCAGCCTTCACGCTGCCTGACAGGACCTGTGCGTCCTAATAGAGTCTGACATGGACAAAGTGACCAGATCACTATAATTACTCCCACCGCCGGGAAAACAACCTAAAGAATAATCTTGCTTATGTTATCACTCAAGGTCCTAGCAGAAAACAGTTCTACTCAGATGCTCCCAATGAAGAGAACTGACAGAAAAGACTGCCCTCAGAGGAATGGGAAGGGCTAGAAAACCAACAAGGGTGTCATGCTCCCAGAAACTAACAGGAAGAAGCCATTCCCATCCGGAGGCCTGAGAGACAAGTAGGGGGATTGAAGCTTGGTGAAGGAGGGGCCACCAGCCAGAGCTGCGTCACCCAGGGATGCAGCCTTGCCCAGACCCCTGGGGCCCAGCAGGGAGGGAGCTGCTGGCAAGAAAGCTCCAACTTCTCTCTCACACTCCCAGCTCCTGCTGGTGCCTCCCTCTGGTCAGACCCAACACAGCCTGCCAACAGGAGAGCCTGGATCAGGCCACCTGTTAAGGTCAGCCTCTTGGGGCTCAGAGCAGAGCAGGGAAGGGAGTGAATGTGTCTGGACTAGGGAAGTACAAAATAATCCATAGGAAGAGAAAAATGTGGTTTTACTGGGATGTCTGTGCACAGTGTAAATGAATTCTTTACTTTTCCAAAAGGATTTCTTGAACACCATTCCTAATAACAGTATCTGTGGCCTAAGATGTCCACTGTGGGCCTGGTACTGTTCCAGGTGCTTTACAGAGGTAGGAGGTATGAATCTCAGTTCAGATTCATGCGTGCAAGAAATAATGCACCTGTTTATTTTCTATAAACTAATTTAATTTTTATTTTAAGCCGTTATCCTCTCAGGATGATAGGAAACTTCATCTCAGTCATCACCATTGCACGAGATGCCAAGGTACCACGGTACATGGTATAAGGGCCCTCTGGGCTGGGTCACCTGTGCATCCACTGTCCCAGCTGGCGTGGCCTTTAGGATCCAGCGGCTCCTATTTGCCTCCATTCATCTTTGAAGGCACACTGGATGGGGCCTGGGTTTCTCTGCTGAGGCAGAAAACTCCAAGTCTCACAGACCTGTGGCCACTATTTTCTGGGGTCCTGCCAGGAAGTAGGATGCAGGTCCCCACTGCCCAGAGACAGGCAGAACTTCTCAAGAAATCTGGGGGATTGCATTTTAGTCTGAGGAAAGGCTCCCTTCCTGTGGCTTTTCCTATACACTTTGTGTCTCCCACAATTCCTCTTCACTCTTCTACCTTCTCTGTAAGCTCTACACTCTATGATAGGCTTCAGTTCTTAAAAACAAAAGCTGGAGGGTCTCGGAAGGCTCCTTCTCCTTCCTTCCCCACCACCTAGCTCCTCTCGGACACAGCACTGTGCCTTGATGCGTGGGATGCAAGGAGGTAGAAGGAGAAATCTAGGCAGGAAAAGACATAAGTTAATAGCTCAAAAGACAAACCAGCTGCACCTATATTTCTTTAAACTTGAAGACAACATATGCCCCACTCTCACCAATGGGGCTCAGAGCAGTTTAGTAACTTGCCCGAGGCTACACAGCAGGCAAGGCTGTAAATCCTTACCCACCTGGCTCCAAAATCTACTCACCTAACTAGTCCAGAGATGGCAGACAGATTTTACCTCGTGGGCCCACTCTGACTGGTTGGTATGGTTACCCAGAAGCCATCTTGAGAAGGATTTTGATGTGATGACTAACTCACTGGGAAACAGTGCCATTATTTATGGCCCGTGACTCTGTGAGGACAGAAGGCATGTGTATCTTGTATCCATCTACTGGAAACTAGGCCATTTCTTATACACCAATGAAATGAAAATGAAAAATGGTTTGAATTTATAAAAATTAACTTTACACAAAATTACAGGAGCACATCTGTCTTGTGCAACGTATCCACAGGGCCAGGAAAAGAACACATCAGGAGGATCTTTATTTTCGTTTGATACTCCTTGTATTCAAAAGGTGGAAGAAGGCAGCCATCATGCTGTGCCTGCCTGATGTACTTTCCACCAGGGGCAACCCGAGAAATTAGCTTGTCAAACCCGCTCTCTTTCTTCCTTCTCACTTCTCCATCCCAGCCCTAAACAGTCACCAAGGAAAGGAGGTCAGCAAAGCTTGCATCATTTCATCACATATTTTCTGACATTCTGCTTTCAGCAGCTCTTAATGTCCTTCCTCTGAGCACTGTAGGTTTGTTGTTTTTCACTGATTTATGAGAAACTGGGGATCCTTATCAGTTTAATTAAGTAAAAAATTACACTGCTGTATATGCTTGTCAACTTAATTTTCAGGATTTTGTCTTGTTTTATGTTGTAAATTTGGGGGACAATTTGTTCCATCTTGAATCAACACTTGAAGGTTTTGTTTTCTTTTTTATTTTTAAAAATTTTTTGCTCATTTGCTTCCAAGCCCAATATGGACAAAGATGCTTCACATTTTCCCTTGTTTTATAACCTGAACCATCACGTTTACACTTACTTTGCTTTGAAGAAAAAGGTGAACAGTTCGTATTTTTATTGCAGGAAGTAGATAGAGCATAATACAGACAAGTTCAAAGAATACTCAATAAGGATTCAGTCTGATTCTAGTCTTGGCTCCTTCAATTTTCTGGATTGCCTTAGACAGCTCTGTGTCTTCTTTTTTCTGTGAAGTGGGTGTAACTGCACTTCACAGGATAGGTGTGAAGCCTATGTCCACTTTGGAATTTATGGATCCTGTGTTAATGTTCTTTGGTTGCAAGCAACAGAAAATTACTCTGGTTAATGTACATGAAAAATTAGAAGGAGCCTGAGATCATTTACAAAACTGCAGAAAGAACTGAACTGTTAGTTAGGCTTAGGGAGGACACAAGCCAAAGTAGTACTGGAAACCTCAAGCATAGAACTGGCAGACCTTCATTCAAGGATATTACCATGGGGTGATTCTGCACTCACAGCCTCCCATCTTCCTGTACCTTGGCTCAAGTCTACAAGCTCCAGGAGAAAGAATGCGCCTAGCCCAACTTATTCCTCAAATCTATTACTGTTTGGAAGCCCAGCCTGGAAGAGTGTAAGGGATACAGCAACTGTTAGTAGAAGAAGGGATGGGAAGGAGGTAGAGAAAGCGTAAGAGGCAGGTAAAAATAGGTTGCTATCTTGGTCCACAGCTTAGTAACTGCCCAGGACATAAATATACACACATAAACATACAGCTCTCTAGGTCCAGAGCTTCCGGGAAATTCTGTAATGACCATATCTCTGTGCCTGCACTTACAGATTAAATAATAAACAATTCCAAATAACCTGAGGAAGAGAGAAAATAAAAGAAAACCTATATATATATAGCATATAATATTGTATATATGTATATGTACATATATATGTGTGTGTACATATAAAAATATAAATTTATTATATAGTAAGCAAGAAGATGCTATAACTTCATCTCCCCAGCTGGCCATAAAACTACACCCAGTGTTTATGGCACACCACCACCTCTAACATCTCCATGTTCCTCTGAGCTTTTACCAGAACTTCCGACATAACCAGCTGAGGAAGAGTGACTCTTTACCAGAACTTCCGACATAACCATGACAGGAAGAGTGACTCTTCTAAAGGATCTTGGCCCTCAGTGGTCTTTCCTGTTGAGGGATAGAGTGTTTACATGTTGACCTTGACCATGTGGCATGGCACAATAAGGGCTTCCTTAGATTGCACACACTTTTCTTTATATAGTAGCCACCCGATTTGACAATCAAGGTGAATCACTCCAGTCAACTCCATCACCACCCTTCCCTGTTCCCAAATGGTGTAATAAGCCTAACACAGCCCATATCAATTTCCAATTCAATGGACCTATTCCTGTCCTTGATGAGAAAGAATCTCGTATTTGGTTACCAAGATCTCTAAACCAGCAGAAGCCAGATTCGTAGGAACAAGAACCAAAACTCAGAAAGTGGGTTCTCAGATAAAATCATTAGATCCTACCCTCCTCAGTGGGTGAACAGCAATGAAGTGTGAGAATTAGGCAGCTGAGAGGAACAAAACTTCAAATAGCAATGTCTTAAGCAAGGCAGAAGTACATTTCTCTCACATCTAAGTCAAGGTAGGTAGCACAGGACTAGCAGGGCATTCCATGGCTGATATCATGGATATCATGATACTCTATCATGTCCAATAAGCTACTGATGGTCCAATAGATAGTTCTGGTCCAAGCCAGTATATCTGAATTCTAGTAAAGTGAAAGGGGAAGAGAAAATTTCCTCCTGGAAGTTTTATGAGTCACTCACATTCCATTTGCCAGAATTTAGTCACCCAGTCCCACTGAACTACAAGGGAGCTAGAAAATGGAATTTTTACTCTGGACAGCCATGAGCCCTGCAAAAAACAAACAAACAAACAAACAAACAGGAGTTTATCTAGAGGAAAGGGAAAAAGGATATTTGAAGATAACCAGTGGTCTCTGCCACAGAGTGAGTGGGAATTACCATTTTCCTCCCATAGGAAAGGGGTGGTGGGGAGTGTCCTAGAGTAGTATGGAGATTCAAATTCTCCAAATGCCCAAGATCCTCTTGAAGGTTCCCATCTCAGTTGGTCCCCTTCTCAGTTGCCTAGATTCCACTCCTTCCCAAACAATGTTCTAACTAGCCAGAGCAACGCCAACAATGTAAATCCAACTGATCTTTTCATCCAGCAACTGCCTATCTCCGTGTTTCATTTTCAACATTCCCAACCTCGCAGAGTTAACAAACAGTAAGAGATTTTTTCATCATGATTGCATAAAAGCTTCAGATTTAATTCTCTGCTTTGTGGTGAGAATTGTGAGATATGAACTCGTCAGAAGAGCTGTCAGAGAAACCAGCCTGGACCCAGACTCAACATTTACCATCCCCATTGCATGAGCCTATGACAGCAGCTATCTTATCCATTCCCCTCCAGAGCTTCATCCTTAAAGAGCATGTGGTCCCAAGAAAACAGTGTTGACAACTTGAGTAGTTCATTTATTATTTAACAGCATGAGTTACAGTTGCCATCCTAAAATAAAGAGAAGGAAAGAGGGCCCCATCTTGGCCCCAAAACCAGTTCCAAGTGGCCTATATATGTTTTGCTTGCAACCCTCTTGCTATTACAATTTTAGCATCAGTTAGGGTATTGTAAAGGAGTACTGGGAAGAAATATCCTTTAAGGTTCATCCCATTAACCTCTGTAACCCTCTATCACCCTTAACTGTCATTTTCTGACCTCCAAGTCACCCCCTCAATCACTGAAGACTTGGATAGCTGTGGGCCTCCTGAAATAGAGGCAAAATTTTTGTGTTTGTTATGTACATAGTTTCCTTGAGAGAGAGCCTATACTTTTTATTTTCAAGGAACACCATAACTTCCCCAAAGATAGTTAAGAATAATCTTCCTAGATATTAAAATTGCCCTTAGTGTTTTTCACCTGTGAAATCATACATTTTACAGTCTTACTCTCAGTCCACGGCATCCCATCTTTCCATGTGCTTTCCTTCACGACTCCACTGATGGCTGGGTCTGCATCACCTCTTCAAACTTTCACCTTAATCCTCTTCCAACTTAAATTCCATGACCCATCCTTTCAACAACTCCTTACTCATTTGAAAATTCATTCCATTAATGTTTATTAATCATCTACTATTTGTCAGGCACAGAAAGGCAATAAAGACTGCCCTAATAGAGAAAACATTCTGAGAGAAAGAAAAAGAAAACAAGCAAAGAAATAAATAAATTCAAATTTATGATTAGTGCCATGAAAGCAAACAAGAGCTAAGCAAGAAACTATCAAGTAGACCTACTTTAAATAGTGTAGTAGGCAGAATGTGGCCCCCCTCAAATATCTATGTCTTAATACTGAGAACCTCTGAAAGCGTTAGGTTACAGGACTAAGGGGTATTAAGACTGCAGATGGAATTAACATTGCTAATCAGCTGACTTTAAAGTGGGAAGATTATCCTGAACGACCTGGGTGGGCCCAATGTAATTGTAAAGGTCTTAAAGATGGGAGAGGGCATTATATAACCAAAAAGATGGCAGCAGGAGAAGGACCTAACCCACTGTTTCCAGCTTTGAGATGGAGAAAGAAGTCATGAACCAAGAAATCCAGATAACCTATAGAAGTTGCAAAAGGAAAAGGAGTACGTTCTCCAGAAGAAACTCAACCCTGCCAAAACCTTGATTTTGGATTTCTGGCCTCAAGAACACTAAGATAATAAATCTGCAATTATTAAACTCTAATTTTTTGTTGATTTGTTATGGCAGCAATATAAAACTACTACTGATAGAGTGGGTAGTAAAGGCTTTTTACTAAGGAAATGACATTTGAAATAGACCTCAAAATGAGTAAAAGCCACGAGATGGAGGAAAAGTGTTCTAAGCAAGGGAAGGGCATGAGCAAAAGCCTTGAAGTAAGATAGAGCTTGACACATTTGCAGAACTGAAAGTAGACCTACATAGATAAAGTTAAGAGACTGAGGGGGAAAGTTCCACACAATAAGTTTTAAAAAGGTTGGGGCAAGATCCTTCCCCTGGACACGTAGGTTAGAGTGATTTTTCTAAAACACAAATCTGATGATGTCACTACTCTGTTAAAAAAAACATTCCAAGGGTTCCCAGAGTGCCTCAGGCTGATCCAAATTTCTCAACATGTTTACCACCATCTGGCTTCCTAATCTGGTGTCTGTACTTCTCCACTTCTTATGTTCTAGTCACTTTTATGTTTTCAGTGTCTTTTTTTCTCTTTTCCAGCTTGCTCACTGTTTATCATTGTGTTTAGAACCACTGATATCACCTGGAACAAGCACCACTTGATAAGTGAATCACCTTTATTATTTGTTTCCCTCTTCTCCTAAGATGTTTATCATCAGAGTTTTTTCCCTTCCACCAGATAAAATCTCTGGCCAGCCCTCTGATTTTTTTCATCTCTTTTAGAGAACAAGATGTAATTTGGTCACTTTAAGTTGTAAAGTACAGTCTGTTGAGAAAGTAGAATTTATACTCCCATCTATTAATCCATATTTCTATCTTCATTTATAGTTAAGGCTCCTTTTCACTTATTCATCAGCTAGAAATGTATAGTAGATAGGCCTCCTGCCCTAGTGGAAGGGCATATGGTTGGCTTTATGTCCTGTTCTCTCTCTGGAGTAGAAATATTGAGGAAAGAGGATGGGAAAGAACTCAGAAGGTTCTTAATTGACTGGTATGGTCTTAAGATGATGTCATGCTCTTACCAAGCTAGTGTTTAAATCTAATTCTTTCTTTGAGAGTGACTTCAGGGTTCTTTCGAGGTTCCCCAGCTGGGATCTGCTGACTTACAACTCCAATAATAGAGGCAGTGCCATTAGTTCTTCTGCAGTTGCTTGTTCTCCCTCTACCTCAGGTTTTGTGGTTGTCTTTACCACATAGACACTCTCTTCATCATAGATGTCTCCATGCTCTGTAGCCTACTTGAACAGGAGGCAAAATAGCTCCAGGTATGAATCACCAAAGAAATTAAAAAGAAATAAAAAATACCTGGAGACAAATGAAAACTAAAATACAATGAAACTACTCAGCCATAAAAAGAAAAGAATGCCATTTGCAGCAACATGGATGACCTAGAGATCATCATTCTAAGTGAAGTAAGCCAGAAAGAAAAAGAGAAATACCATAGATCACTTATATGTGGAATCTAAAAAACAGAAAAAAGAAAACACTAATGAACTCATCTACAAAACAGAAAAAGTAAACTCACAGACAAAGTAAACAATCTTATTATGGTTACCAGGGGAAAGTGAGCGGGAAGGAATAAATTTGGGGGTTCAAGATTTGCAAATATTAACTACTATACATAAAAATAATTTAAAAAACAAGTTTCTTCTGTGTAGCATAGGGAACTGTATTCAATATCTTGTAATAACCTTTAATGAAAAAGAATATAAAAATGAATTTATATAGAATATATATATGAATGACTGGGACATTATGCTGCATGCCAGAAATTGAAACATTGTAACCGACTATACTTCAATTTTTTAAAAAAAGATATCACAAAACAAGAAAATTACAGGCCAATATCACATTCCTTTTGCCCTCATGAATTCTGGGAGTGCAGGCCAATCTCAACCCATCCATCCTTGTTCTGCTGCCAAAGAGTTGTGTCCTCTAGATTCCTAGGACAGGAGTCAAACCCAAGTCCACAGTGCCAACAAACTGCAGAGAGCACATATTAAGCTCTTCAAGTGGTCTTACTGAAGTCCCTCTTTCTAGATTTAAGGTGGCAAGATATAATTACCTAAGTTAATATTAGTTACCTTAACAAATAAACCCACAAATCTCAGTGGCTTAATATAATAGAATTTATAATTATGGGTGGGAGGAGTGACTGATGCATAAAGTCATTCAAGGTTCCAGGGTATCTGAGGCTCTGCAATCTTCAAATATTGCTTTCAAGGTTTCCCTGTATATCAATATCTTGTTGAGAAATGAGGGAAGAGGTTGAGGCGTGTGCAGGGAGGTTTATGTACGCCAGGCTTGAGAATGAAGAGTCATACTTCCACGTACTTTTCCACTGGCCAGAACCCTGCCACATGGTCACACCTAATTGCAAGAGAAATCGGGAAACACAGACTAGTTTGAGCAAGAGGAAGGGAGTTTGCAGTGCAGCTCACCAGTCTCTGCCACAAGGGAGTGGTGATCTAGAAAGACCACAGGACTCAGAATCAGGACATCTGATTTCAGTCCCACTACTGACTGTCTGTCTTAGGCAACCAGTTCACCTCTCCCTGAGCCTTGGTTTTCCCAACTGTAACCGGGGGATTACAGGATTCTAAGCCCTAGTTCCCTCCTTCTATGGGTCTATGACCCTAAATATCATAGTGGTAAATGGGGCAGAGCCAAATCTCAAAGGGCAGCTGTGCCACGGCTGAGGTGAGGGAAGGTATTCTGGTCCTATTGCCATCAGTAGTATCTTTTTTTCAAAACTGAAGGACACAGCTCTTCTAGGAAGGCAGCATACGTGGAAGCTGAGACCAGAAAATCTAAAATATGTCTAGAATCTCACACTTTCTCACCATCTTCATCACTATCCATTTCATCTACATCACCTTTTCTCTCACCCTGATTAGTGTGCAAGCTTCCTAACCAGTCTCCCTCTATGTAGCCCCTTTAAAAGTTTCAAGCTGTTGGATTGCTATTGCATTATTCCAAATGATGCCTATCTCAATTCAATTCAAAGAGCAATTATAGAATACAACATTATTTCTCCTTCCACTCAAGCTTGGAATATTACCTACTCCCCCTCATTGCAATCTCTGCATACCCGACTCCTTCAACTCACCACCCAAACCATTCCACCCACTCCTTAAAATAATTTTTGGCAAAATTATCTTCCCCTGCTCTCCAATCTGACTCTATTTCTCATCCATTTAAGCACTCCTATATCAGAGCCCAGTTATTTGTGTACATCTTATCTTCTCTACTAAACTGTAAGTTCCCTCAGGAAAGAGATCGTAGATTATACTATTTGCATTTGCACCATGCTAGATGCTGAATTATTTATTGAATGAAAGAATGACTAATGACTGTGGGGAATTATTAAAAGGCATAAGCGAAGTAGCCCTCTTGGAAGTTGCAGTGAGCCCCGTTTCAGTTTGGCAAGTGCATTGTTCTGATTATTTTTCTCGTAGTCCACTGTAGTTGCACTGAACAATCTGTAGGAAGAACTGTAGGTGTGAATCTTGAGCCAAGATAATGATTGCACTGGGGTCTGACTCTACTCAGTCTTGCCCAAGGGCAGTATTAGGAAGCAAGTTAAATGAGAGATCATATTCTGTCAAATCCTGAGAAAACAGCTGGACGCCTGCCAAATGATAAATTGCAGCTGGATAGTAATTTGCCTCTCTTTCTTGCTTTTAAATGTGAGGCCATGTGCTCTGAAATAAAACAGAGCAGGGAAATGAGAAATCATTTGAAGAATTCAATCAGCGTGGACAATTGTTATGAAGTCAGACAAAATCAGCCTCTTTCTCCTCAGTAGCAGAAAATTATGAGCTAGTTATATGAATCATTGCTCCAGCCCCCCATTTTCCTTCGTCCTGTCCGAGTCAACAACCGTAAGCCAGGGTGTAGCCAGTTAGCTTAGTTGGACAGAGCCTAGAGTCTGCATCACGTCAGCGCTGAGCTTGGTGCTCCTGGGGGCTCATTAGTTACACATACTTCCATCACATGTTGAGATCATGTCCCCAACCACAGAGGTACAGCATGACACAGGCACAGACAGGTCCAGGTGAGACAGAGGATTGGCACAAACCCAGCCTCACCACTAGAGAAGCAGCCCAGATTCAGAGGGTGCATCCTACCAGCGTCGGCAGCACCATCCTAACAGCGCTGGACACAGTAACCTGTCTGCGGTAGGACTATTGTAAGGATCCATCCAGTCATGTATTCACTAGGCTTACTCACAGAAAAATAACAGCTGTTAGTTCCTGAGCTTCCTCTCTGGACCATGCACAGGGCTGGAGATTTCACACACATTGTTTCCAGCCTACACATCAATCCTGGGAAGTAAAAATGGACCCATTTTGCCAATGGGGAAACTGAGGCTCTGAGTGGTCCTGCACATGGTCCCAGATCACACAGCCAGTATGTGGTGAAGCCAACATTCCAGCTGATAAGCAGCTCCAGAGCCACGCACCTTCCACTTGTGCATGCTGTCCCCTCATTTTGCTGACTCCACACTTCCCATTCTGAGTCATGGCATGGCAGAAGGCAGGGCTTTTTTGTATATGTTATCCTGTTTATTCCTCATAGACCCATGGTAGGTAAAGCGGATTAAAACCCCCACCTTGCAGATCAGGAAAGGTAAGATTATGTGAGAAATGAGAACTAAGCCCCAGTTATTCATTCTCTAGATCCTGAGCCTCCCTATTGTTAGATGACATGAAAACCTGAGGCATAAGAGTGAAAACTATTTTCATTTTCACAACGAATATGTCACATTCACCTATTGGAAAACCTCCCATGGTTTTTCATGGCTGTAGGGTTAAATCTAACCCCATTATTGCATCATATAAGATCCATCTGAGCTGGCATCTCCTGCCTCACCAGTCTCCTCTCAGCTCCCTTCCTGCCCCTCCACTCTCGCACAGCTATCTCAAGCCAAAGCAAACTCCTTTCCTTTCTCTGAAGATGTCAGGAAGGTGCACATGCTAGCGCTGGCCCAGGCTAGTCCTTCTACCTGGAAAACTCCTCACACTTCAGACTTCCCCACCTCCGCCAGGCAGAGTTGACGGTTCCTACTCAGCCTTGCCATCACCTCAAATGAGCTGGCCCACAGGCAGTGAACTGAGTGGGTGTCCATCTCTGCTCCCAAGACTCCCCACCAGCAGTGACTGTCTCCTGGGCTCACTGCAAGTGAGAGCTGACGCTGTGACAAAGGGCCACAGAGCACTGCCTGCTCTGGCCACATGTTGTATCACTGAGCTTCAGGACCCGACTCCCCTCCGCTCTCACTTCTCACCCTGCCCTTCTCACTCCTCTCCGGCATCCCAGGCAAGCTCTCACCTCAGAGCCGTTGTTCTTGCTCCTCCCTTAGTCTAGAGCATCTTCCTCTCAAGCAGTTCACAAGGCTGACTCTCTGGTAAGCGAGGCCCTCTCTGAACTCCCTATTAAATTGCTTCCCTTACCTTGGGGAGGGTATAGCCCAGCGGTAGAGGGCCTGGGTTCAATCCTCAGTACCTCCACTAAAAATAAGTAAATAAACCTAATTACCCCCCTAGAAAAAAAGATCATTAAATTGTTATCCCTATTCCTCCCCAAAACCCTTTCTTCCCTTTATATATGTTTTTAAAAGCATTCCTCAACATCTGACAGACTATATTTTACATATCTTAAAAATCTTCTCTCTTATGAATGAATGAATGAATCTTTACAGCCCTAACTCCTCCCACTCACAACCTAGTTCTCAGCACAATGCCTGGCCAGGGGAGTCATGGTCCCCAACACTGCCAAAAAAAATCCTAAAGGGTTAGCCAAGCCTACTTTGTGTCTATGGGCTAAGACAAAGCCAGAGAACCAAAAGCAAATCATAATCCAAGGACAGCTGTGAGTCAGAGTAAGTGAATTATGCCCAGGCAGTCTCTCAGAGCAAGCTGGTTCAGGAATGATTACCATCAGGAGCAAGGGTGCAGGACCATGGAAGCAGAATCAAGGAAGATTAAAGAAGCCAGGGACAATGAGTCAAAACAGGCCAGAAAGAGGGCAGTGTGAGAAAATCACAGAAATGCTGAGCTTTGATATGTGCCTGATGATGAATTTCATGGGCAGACCAGAGGAGAGAAAGCTAACATTTGCTGAATAAATGAATAATCAGTGGAAAAGCTAAGAGATGGTCCCTAGCACCTAGTGGCTGGTCCTTTCTGGCTCCTCAATTGAAAAACCTTTCTGTGTGGGAGCTGTGACTCGCATCCCAAGAGGCACAGGGGCCATATCAGCACCAGCCTCTAATTAACATGAGCAAATGCAGAGGGCTGCAAGTGTTCTGAGCAAACTACTCATCCTTTTTTCCCACATCCGCAATAGATTCCTTTCACAGAACTGTTCTATTTGATAAATGAAGTACAGCCTTTGAGCTCATGGTCTGTAGTTCTGGCCACAGCATGGAGCCAGGTCTCCTTTGTGGTTCCACTAAGCAAGTGCAAAGCAGAGCCAAAGACAAACCACTAATCCACCTGGAAAGAGCAGGCAAGCATATCGGGCAGCACTGGGGACGTCAACCAAGCACAGGAAAACCAGACCTTGGAAAAAAACATTTTAAAACTGGCATCATCGACTTCAGAGAGTTATAACCTCAGGTGTATTTTGACTCTAGAAGTTGGGGAAAGGTTGGATGAGCATGCACAGGTGTAGCAGGATGCTCTCTACCTCTCCATGTTGCATTGGAAAGACAGGCACGGAGGCAATGAACCAGAGCCAAGAAGTGGCCATTTGTTCCTCTCAAGCCTATTCATGGCATTCATTTCTCACTCTAGTCTGAGTGATTATTTTCTTAGAGTGGAACCAGGACTGAACTGGATTGCCGGGACCTTAGAAATCCTTTTCTTTTTTTTTTTAAAAAAAAAAAAGGTGATTCATATTAGATGAGTACTATATGAACTCAGAGATTGAAACAATACAGATAGAGGCATTAATATGATATTGACATAGACACCGACTGGCACAGACATAGGTACAGATCCAATTATATACAGATATAAATATAATATAAAATGAAACTTTATCCCTTATCTGCCCTCCACTTCCCAACACATTCTTCCTTCCCAGGATAACCCAATTAAAGATTTCCTTCAAGTTGTTTATTTATACATTTACAATCATATATAAACATATACACATTTGGTTTTTACATTAATGGGATTATTATACATATTTTTCATTCCTCTTGTCACTTAACAAAATTCCTCAGTGATCTGCCTATGTCTGTCCTTGGAGGTATTTTTAACTGTAATTTTTAATTGCCACATGGTATCCCACAGTGTGGATGCACCGTATTATTTAATCTCCTAAGAAACCTTTGAGTAATGTCAAATTTCCACTACTGTAAAATAATATGGCATTAAACATCCTGGGATCTACATCTTCGTGGAAATGAACAAGGATTTCCTTAGAATTTTTAGAACTAGAATTCTGGGTCAATCATGAGTACAATTTGAATTTTGAAAGATCTTAAGAAATAAGCCCCCTAACAATCTTGACCATAGCCCACTCCAGCCAACATTGTATGAGAGACCTATTTCCTCCTAACCTGGCCCACAATGAATATCATAATCTTTTAAATATTTGCCAGTCTCCTAAATGAGAAATTATAACTTGTTTTCTTTTTATTCCCATGATTATTAGTGGGGCTGAACATTTTTTCATATGTTTATTGCTCATTTGAGTATCTTGTTTTGTGAATTGTCTGCTACTATTCTTTGTCCACTTTTTGGTTAGACTGTCATTTTTTAAAAATAACTTGAAAAAGAAGAAATGTTCTCTTTCTTCTACCTTCTTCCCTATACACATTAGAACTTTGCTTTCACAATGATTTTTTTCTTCTTGATAGGTTTGCTTTATCTGCTCAACTTAACTATAAGCTTTTCAAGAGTGTGTATATTATGGCTGCTATGTTAGCACTATAGTTAGCATTGTTAATCTCATTTATTGGCCGCTTACTATGTCTATGTCACATACGGCCCCATGGGCCCTGGTACAGGTGCACGCAGTGCTGGGAGAGTGAACAGAGTCTCATCTCTGCCCCAGCAAGCTGCAGACTTGGGCAGATCTCGTAATCTCTGTAGTGTCAGTGTCCTCAATTAGTTCTCTCAACCAACTCCCAGAGGTAGATGTATTTACTTTGTACAAAATAAGTTTTTAAAACCACAGGTGTAGTTGCCCAAAAAAGCATCCAACCCAATTTTGCCCCATTTCAGTGTCTATCACATCTGCTTTAAACCTTGAACTCTGTTTTGCCACCACAACTAAACTCTAAATAATTACTTACAGACTACTCTTACGGCCCATAATAAATTTGAGAGAAACTTGAGAGCAGTAACCGTGCCTTACAGCATCATGGAAAAAGATTCTTTCCTGGTTTTTGCTCATGGAGAGGAACTTCCACTTCAACTATTTTTTCATGCCCAATATACAACATTTATAAATCTAGAAAGTAATTAATATTCCTTTAAATATGAAGGGATCAACAGTGCTCAAAATTTACAGTTGTTACACAAGAATAAATTAATGCCTATAACATAACAAATTAGATTCTCCTAAACATTCAAACACTGAATACAACTTTTTTGTTCAAAATCTCCCCAAACATTGAATTACAGTCATAAATCTAATATATCATATTCTCATAAATGCTTTAAATGTATTAGAAGTAGATAAAACTATTATAAAATACAATAGGTATTATAGAACTTGTTATTATTTTTAAATTAAAACTACTGTAAGTGTTAATAACATTAGTTTAAATTCTGTGTCTTCCTAGGGTTGCAGTAAGTAATGTTATCAAATCTACTCTAGTTCCCCTTCAAAAAAAATCTCAGACTAGTCAATTGGGTTTTCAAGCTTTGTATTATTGATCCTCTGGGATTTGTGTGTGTGTGTGTGTGTGTGTGTGTGTGTGTGTGTGGAGGGGTTGTGGAATTTCTGTTTTGTTTTTGGTTTAGTTTGGTTTAGGTTTGCACATTTTGTCTGATGTGGGATCTGGGTATGCTATTTTAGGAATTAAATTTCCTTTATTATGTCCATAAGACTCTAAGATCACACTTTTCACACAGGTTTTAAGTATCTCCCATTGAAATAATGTACTACACTCTATAAGTTTTGATTGGTCAGCATAAACCTTTGTCCTATCATTACACTATAGTGGCCTTGCTTGTTAGCATTATTAGAGAAGCTTATATTCCTAATTACTATATTATTATGATTAGAAAGGCCATCCAAGGGTCCTGTTTCCTAGGAGATGAGAGATTGAGTCTGAGCAATTACTTCTCCTTAGGGCATCTGGACAGTTGAAAACCTTGCCCATACAATGTTAACATCTCTCTCAACTTAGTTACTGTGGGTTATCATTATGCCAATTAAATCTTGGCCCCTCTATGTCATTTTCATGTGTGATAATGGATACTGATCAGTTAGTCTTATTCTCAGTAGTTTCTAGTATTTTTACCCGGAATATTTGGGAATGCATTGTTAATAATATCTCTAAGATGCTGTAAGAACAGATACACACTTAATAGAAGAAACAAAATACCCATGTATATTAACACTTGATTTTTTTGATGCTCAAATTGTTACAACCTGGTTCTATAACCTGGTTCCTTTGTCTTTTCAGAGCCACCTGACATTCTCAAAAGTATCTTTTTTCCCAGCAACCACAGAATATTCTTGAATGTTCCTGTGCCAAGATGTGGAATCATTTCCCCTCCAGGAAGCTTTGGCTCCTACTGGGAGGGGGGGCATCAATATTTGGGAAGCTAGGAGTGTATATGAGAGTCAGTAGTGGCCAAAAGGACTATTTCTGCTGTTGGACCACTTTTGGAGGGGATGGAGATGGAAAAGATAGTCCTTTTTGAGTTCAAAATAATTTTTTAGCTTACCACAGTATGTTGACATATCCTACTTTTCTTAGAGATGATTTTCTACCACCTTGACAAAAAAGTGCCCCTCCAAGGCCTAGTTAAGATACCCGACGAATGTTTGTTGAGCCATATTAAACCAAAGTATTCTGCGTAGGGGCATGGCTTCCCATCATCCTCTTCTCCCTGACATAAGGCTGACGACCAGCCCAAGCTCTCCTCATCATATGCCTCCCCACCCCGACACACACCACCTACTCCTCTCAGTTCACAAACAAAATAGGATTATTCCATCAAATAACTAACCTGCCAGATGTAGTAAAAGCATCCAAACACATTCTAATCTTTGGAAAAGTTGTGGCACAACTCATGTTCATCTTCACCGCCTGGAGGTGACCCTCCTTTCTGTCTGTGCTCTCATCCTGCCCTTTAGGCCACCCCACTTCAGAGACATGACAAATCTGCCCAGAACCCTGTGGCCAGAACTTTCCCTTCCTTTCTTCTCTCATTCAAATGTACCTATTTTTTTAAAGCCCATTCCTTTCTCTTTTATTGTACCTTTGGACCACCTTCACCCATTCTCCCCATCCTACCCCCTGCCTCTGGCAACCACCAATCTGTTCTCTGTTTCTTCAATTTTTATGTCCCACTTCTTTAGATAAGTGCATAATTGATCTAATTGATTCACTTTAGCAGAAAATAGTAATGGCTAATGTAGAATAAAGCTGTTTCTTCTTCCTGGGAATCATAAGCACCCTGACAGAAAGAGGGGGTACTACTTGGCCCTCAATCCCATCATTAGTGAGCTACCAACTTGGCTGTTATTTAGAGCTTGTACTAGGAAACTAACCCTTAAGAATACAGCCAAGGGAAGGACCCCAAAATAGTCAAATATAAAGATGGTGAAGAGAACAGTGGCAGAATAAGATTGACGTGGTGCACCATCATTCTCCTCACAACCTACAGGAGAATTTTTATTCAATATTCCGAAGTTTGAATGTTATCCCCTTGGAACAGGTTTCTGTTGAATATTTTTCAGTAGCAGGTATAATCAGATTTGCATTTCAGAAATATTACTTTGGAAGCTATATAGAGTATGGGCTGGGAGTGGTTCTGTGCAGAGCAATAGCCTAGGCTAGAAATGATAAGACCTGAGCTAGTGGGGGAGGTGGAGCAGAGAGGAAGAATTAACAATATACCCAACAGGAAGAATCAGTCAGATTTGTGGATAAACTGGATGTGGAGAAAGAGAGGGAGGAACAAGTCTAGGGTGTCTTCCAGTTGTTTGATGAGGGTATCTTCAGGGATAGTGACCCCATTCACTACAATAGGGATACATGAGGAAGGACAGGTTTGAGAAGAAATCACAGAATCAGAATTGGAGCTCTTGAATGAGATAACCTATGGGTTTGAGGTACAGAACTGAAATCAGATCCAGAGATGTGAATTTGTGAGTCACCCACAGAACTGGACACCGTGGATGGCCGAGGGTAGAGATGAGGTGGACTAAGGAGGAGAGTGAACAAATAAGCTTCAAAGCAGGTCAGAGGTCACAGGCAGAAACAGACTCCGATAACAGGGCCAAAAATTACTATGCACACAAGTGGTAAGAATATTCTTCTCTGTGAAGGAAATACAACTCCATACTTCCCTTTTTAATTAATTAATTTACTGATACTCTAATTTATTCCTCACTAAGAGAGTTTGAAGCATCTTATAAAATCTAAGACAATTTGGTTAAAAAAAAGTAGATAAAGAGATCAGAGCAAAGATGAAAACAAGGGTAGAATACTATTTGAACCTACAAGCAAACTGAATATACAAAAACATGGATGTCAGAATGTCATATACAAAGGTTAAATGTCCCAAGTTTACTTCTGTGTCATAGCAGCCAAACCTAAAAGGGAAACATTATTGATAATAAGAATCACAAGCTCACAGTGAAAAAGAATGCAACAATGAATATATGTATGTTCACATGTAACTGAAAAATTGTGCTCTACACTGGAAATTGATACAACATTGTAAACTGACTATAACTTAATAAAAAAAAAAGAATCACAAGGAACATAAAATTTCTCAAATTCAAATTATTTAGGAGAAAGGTAGATTTTCCTAGTATTTAGATTTGAAAAAAAAAAGGTCTCACATGAGTTCTCATAAGGGGGCATATATATATTTATATTATATATATAATATACATAAAATTATATACATTTATATATATATAAAGGTGCAATATAGTTGAAAACACCCTTACTGATGCTCCTTCAAGAAGTACAACAGACAACAACATGGCTTCTCCTTAAAGTATCCTCACTGATTCACTCCAAAGCCCAGCTCAGTAAAAGCCATTTATAAGAGACAAAAAAAATGTCATCCAAGTACCTATTTCTCTGATGGTCTGGCTTGATCTGAGGATAAAGTTTGGGCTGCTGGGGGAACTGATAGCCTTCCAACAATCCTCTAAGAGTTTTATTTCTTGCAATTGAGCTTTCAATAAGAACTGAAAACAGAGATCCAAGTCACGTTCTCTGGCAAGGACCCAGAGTATAGATATTCCAGGAAAGATTTGTATTCTTCAACGGTCTACTGAGGGGCAACATTCTCTTCATATGTCTCTTTCATAAGAGAATGTCTTATGAAAGAGACATTCTCTTATGAAAACTACAGAGCCTGAGCAGAACTGCACCTGAAAAGAGGGTTCCTCCTCCCCTCCCCTCCCCTCACCCACCGACAGAGCACCAGCTGGGCAGATCACTGGCCCTCCTCAGCAAGTGCAGACTGTCTTCTTGCACAAATGGCTGGTAAGGCCTCAGAATTCAGGCAGGCCATGTTTTGTCATGATCAACAATTCTAGTAACATGACATTCAGGGTAGATACTTGTTTTTGTGCTCTGGGGACCTTAAACATGGAAGGACAGAAGAAAGATAGAGACTAATGGAAATAGGAAGAAACTACTAGGAGGTAAACAGGTCCATTTAATACTGAAAAGATGATTGAAAGGGGGGAAAATTATTTCTTTTACAACTGAAAACTATAGAACAGAAAACTCAAACATAATTCAGCCCAGAGTCACACTGGCCGCATCCTCCCTTATCTTTACAGGCTACACAGACACATTCCGCTCTTTGAGAAGTAGCTTAGCCACGAGCATGTCAGGCACTGCCCCTCATTGCCAGACTGGGAGCAGAAGCAAAGCTCTGAAAAGATTATTGGCCAGTGGTCTAAGCTGTATACCTTCAATACTGTTTTACCAATAAAGCTGGCATGTGACTTTCATGTTTCTGACTCATCAGAACTGGATGAGAATAGGAGGGTGTTATTTCCTGGCCTCTGAAAACCCCAGTGTAGGATGGGGATAAGAAAGGTGAAGAATGAACTGATGAACAGCAAGTTCATCCCTGATAGGCTCTGCCAGACAACTGGAAATGGCTGCCCTAATGCAGCAGAAGCCCCAGACCAGGAAGAGAGTGGCTTACATAGGCTACCGAGCTGCCAGCTGCTGACTGCTCTGGTGCGAGTTAGGAAGAAGGGACATTTGCATATGGCATCTCCTATTCTTGTTACAGTTTTGTAATGAGGGCAAGGTGTCAGGTCTCTTCATTCTTCAAACTACAATTGAAGAAGACTAAGCCATAAGCTCTGTTACTGCTTAGCAATGGTCTTCCTCTCCAGAATTGCCTCCGCTTGCTTTTAGCTGCTATTCTCAATTTCAGAAAGGAAACTCTGAAGCCCCTCAGAAAACTCCAGGCATGGATGAGTAAGGTCAAAGCAAGCGAAATATAAACTTTTCCTGCCATTTCCAAGTATAAGTAGATCCAAGAGGCCTCAGGAGGAGCCTCCCTGCTTGCTTCTGAAGCACAGGTGGCATCTCAGTCTCCACTTAACTCTAAAGGAAAACAACCTGATCACCTACATACACTTACCAATTTACTGGAAAGTAATCTCACTGGCACTAGCAATCTACACCCAAACCCATGTCCAAGACCTCAGAGGAAATGACCTTTCTGAGGGAAAGCATTCCTGCGCCTTTTCCTTTTCTCATAGAAAACCATGATCAGACTCATGACCAGGCTGCTCAGGACTTGAATCCTACAATACTCGAGTTGGAAGGAGCTTAGAGACCTGTATTTGTCTCTGGTTGCAAGCAACAGAAATGGACCTTAGGTAATCTAAGTAAAAAGAGAATATTCTGAACAGCTATGGGGCTGCTCACAAGATTGAAGGGAGGACTAGAGAACCAAACTTGGAACAGACGCTCCAGAAGGTTTTGCTGCTGGTTGAATCCTGCCCCCACAGGTGGAATGAGGAATTTCAACAGCTTCTCTCTCCCTCGTTCATTCTACTCAAGATTCAGAGTCCTAGGAGAGAAACCAACCAAGAATAGGCCCTACCCTGCCTCTTGCTGTACCTGGGCTATAAGAGGAAGGTCATGGGAACTGAGTGAGGAGGATGTCCACTGGCTGCCATAATGACATGGAAAGTCCTGAGACTTACCTGCCTACTACGACTTCATATGAAGAAGGGAAGTCAATTCCCCCCAAAATCAAAGGGCTATCAGGAGGGGAAATGCATGCTGGGTAGAAAACCATATAAAATGTCCTCCTCAGGAATGTTAAAGCCAATTCTCTCCTTTTACAGTTAAAGAAGCTGAGGTCTAAACTTACGGTTATTGGGGGAAAATGGAGTGGGAAGGGATAAATTGGCAGTTCAAGATTTGTGAATATTAACTACTATATGCAAAATAGATAAATAAGTTTCTCCTGTATAGCACAGGGAACTATATTCAATATCTTGTGGTAACCTATAATGAAAAGGAATATGAAAATGAATATATGCATGTATATGTGTGACTGAAACATTATGCTGTACACCAGAAATTGATACATTGCAGACTGACTGTGCTTCAGTTAAAGAAAAAAAGCTGAGATCTAGAAAGAGAAAATAAATTTTAAAGGTCAAAGAGTAAGTTTGAGTTAGACATGGAACAGAAGTTAAGACAACTGCTACCCAGAGTAGAGCCACAGCACCTCATACCCTGGGAATGCAGACTCTCAGGCACCACCCCAGAAGTGCATTTAACAAGAATCTGCATTTAACAAGAACTCTGGTTGATTGACATGGACACTAAAGTTTGAGAAGCACTGCTCTATCTTTATAGGACTCAACCTTTGTGTCACCCAGTGATAAATGAACTCAGGATTTTCTCACCTGAACTTGATCTATGATGGTCTCTCTTCAATTCACAGGGGAAAAAAATGGTCATAATTGTTTCTTCATCATTTTCCAGCTTCTAGGACCTATTCCCATGTGCAAGTGAGCACACTTAGACAGAGGGCAGCTTATGTGATCACCAGAAGCTTAACAGCAGGATGTGCACTTAAGCCAGATTCCAAGACAGTGACGGGAGGAATTCTTAAACTCAAGACTTCATAAAGGCATTGTTGAGAATGAGTAGTCCTCACGGTGAAATAAGAACCAAAAGCCTACAGTGATATGAATTGCTCCAAGGTACTTGGGTGCAAGAAACATCACTCTTCTTCACTGTTCTAAATCAAATTAAATCTTCTTCAGTTCCTCCTGGTGGGCAGGAAATCTAGTTGCAGTGATTCAACCTTCCCTTGGTTGAATCAGAACCAGGAGGCTTATGTAGTTTTACAGAAATCAGGAAAGGGCCCTTTGTCCTCAACTGGCCATGACCACTGACTTTGCCTTCTACTCAGGTTCACTGCTCCAGGAAGGCTGCAGGCATGCCTGTTATACAAAGACCTTCTCTCTGTGTGTCAGCAGGGCCAAGAAGTCAACCTCCCCTTCCTCCCCACTGAGGTGCTATGCTTTGTTTTGTATTGGTGGAAGTGTGCTTTTGATACTCAGATTTTATTGCATACAAATAATATAGGCTTGGTTTCTGCTAGCAATGTGCTCCTTGTTTACCTGCTGGGGTAAAATAGATCAGCATTTTATGGTGCTCCATAAAGAACACAATGTAACTATAGAGCACAAACTTGTCCAGGGCTCTGTCACCCAGACGAGTTTGAGGGGCACTGCTCTTGGCTGCCTGTTAGATAGATAGGTAGGTAGGTAGATAGATAGATAGACCTATTCTTAATCTTGAACCTATAATATGTCACTCATCCAACTTCTTATCACCCTTTCCCTACTAGTGCGTACTCTCTCTACTGGAAAACATAATAAGGTGTGGTAAAGTGTTTATGGCTCAGATTATTTGGGAAACTTGGAAAATGAGAGTTTCCCCAGTTAATGATTGGTATTATTGAGACTGTATGTGTAGATCCATTATACAGAAGCCAGTTCCAGCCAGCACGTGCGTGTGTGTGCGCGCGCACGCATGCATGTTGAGGGATGAAAATGATGGTATCGATCTTAAATTACATGGCGTGATTTATGTATGAGTCATTGGCCCCCTAAATTCTTTTCATATTATCAGACTCCTGAACTATCTTTACAAGAAAACTAAGTTTTTTATGCCATAATTAGAAATAAGACTTCGGCTATAAATAATCCTGGAATAAAGAATAGAAAGGCTGCCATTCAGACTAAGGTCTAAATGATTTATAGTAAATATTTTTCTAAGTACAGATTCAGGCTGGGAGAGTGGATACCTGAGGAACATGCCAGGAAAAAGGAAGGCTTGAAATTATACCAAGGATGCACTCATCATCTTCACAGTTTGTCAAGATCTTATACTTAGCACCAATACCATTCCTGCATCCCCAAATGCTCTTAAATATCAAACATGGCCAGGTTCCTTCTAGATCAGAGATCTCAGGGCCAGTGGCTCCTCTGGCAACCACTCCAATAAACTTATTCACAGATCCAGAGCCTTTCAGAGTCATCAGGTTCTGACTGACTCACTGTATATCAGAGGCCATTCTAGAACATATTCTATAGCATCTTGGATGGAAGAAGAAAAAACCTGCCCATTTGGACTCCTGTCTATGCCTGATGATATTCTTTCACCAATCAAAGCAAATACCCTGATTTATATACAATTCCAAGAGATCTGTGGCAGGGCCTTACCTTCAAGGAGATTTTAGTTTATTTGAGGAAATAGTGCATGTGCATAGAAAAAAATAATAATAATACACAATGGTCTTCAGGAAGTACCAAATGAATGGAAGGGACAGTTTCACTGGAGTTCCGGTGAGAAAGGAAGGGGGAGGGGAGTCCTTACCATTAGCCAGAGTGATTCAGGAAGGCTTTATGGAGGACTAGGGATTTCAACCTTACCGGAGCAACAATTCTTAATTTAAGGTCAGTGTTAATGGGTATATGAATGAGGCTTCCGGAGTCAATGAACCCTTTGGATGTGCATTTTTCTGGGATGAAGGATGACCTTCATCAGATTCTCAAAGGGGTGACTGAAAAAGTTACAAGCCATCACCTTGCAAGAAATTGTATTGGTGAGGAAGAAAAGCAGCATCCTAAATGGGGGAACAAGTAAACAAAAGAATGGTGAGGGAATGAACCAGCCATGTTTAAGTAGAAAAGGAGCAATGCCAGTCTCGTGGGAGTGGTGGTCCCATGCTCCTCTAACACAACATCAAGAGACTGAGCTGGGAAAGCAGGTTAGAACTGGTTGGCAAAGGTCCTCGACTGTCAGGATTATGCTGTGGGTAGGACTCAGGTGAATGACACAGTGACATGGGGTTTAGGATGATTGATCTGCCCACTGGGGACAGGATGAGTTGGAAGTTGGGGAGCCTGGAGTCAGAGAGACACCCGGGTCAGTGATGAAGATCAGGAAAATGAGCTGAGCTGGTGGCTGTCACCATGTAACAAATGAGAGGGATTCTGGAGCATCTGAGAGAGGAACTGATAAAATTTAGTAACTTTGAGACATGGGAGGAGAGAGAAAGGAACCAAGGATGACTCAAAGCCTCAAGCCTGGATACCTGGAAGAATGCAGACTCATGTATCAAAATACGGAACAGGTGACAGAAAGCTGGTTTCCAAGAGAATGGTAGAGACTTTAATTTCCAACATGCAGAGTTTGAGGTGATGTCCCAAGAGCAGTTGAGAGCCCCTTTATCAATGGCGCCAGCTATCCACATACCCAAAATAAGATGTGAGCCGTCTCCAATCATGTTCTTCCAACCCAGTGCCCTCTATCCTAGACAACTGACTGTCTGACTACTTGGGGGACTGTTAACTTGAAGCTGTATCATTTTTGTTTGTTATTAGCAATCTTTCCGAAAGCGTTTTCTCGGAATGACGTTACCACAGTGTGATTAGGCAACGAGCAAGGACATAAACATTCCAGTAAGATAAAAGCAGCTCTGCTTTCCCAGGACTCTCACAGTACTTCAACTTCATTAGGCTCCATGTTGTTTCATTAGAGTCAATGCCATTTAAATTTTTATGTTCATTTCAAGGCTATTTGTTTTGACAAAGGATTTTAAGAAAATGCAGTAGGAACTTTCTGGGTTTTATTTAACTTTATAACCATCTAATTTACTCCCCAATAAAGGGATAACTAAGCATTCCTGTTATGCTGCTAAAAACCTCTTTGCATAATTTTGAAATACAACACAAGACTCTGCAAGGAGAAAATTCATGCCAAGGAAATGCTGACACAAGCTCGCTAGTGTTTGGTGCTGGGGTTTAGGGACACAACACTTCCTCTCTTCATTAGCACACGCATATTATGTAGGGCCCAAAGTCACCTCCTCTACTCATATATTATTACTTTTCTGAACAAGTGGGTCTCTGACCCTGTCCCATATAAGGATAGATGAAGCCCAGCAGGAAGTGCCCGCAGCCTAGGAGTGCCAGCAGACAGGAGATAATAATGACTGTCAAGGGACAGGGTGATTTAGAGGAGAAGAAGCAGGAATGCATGGATTTTATAGGCTTATTCCTCATTTCTCCCCAGTTTGACACTCGAATTGATTCAGACAGATCTTCTCACTTGCCCTCTCATCAATCGAGCCATTCCTTACCTCTTCATTTTGTATAACGTTCCTCTCTGGTAGGTAGGACTTCCCTCTTATCCTCCTAAATGTAGCTAATCTTTCAATGTCCAGCTTAAATCCTGCCTCCTCCCTGAACCTCTTCCTGTTTGTTTCCTGCCCCAGGATCACTGGCTTCTCTCAATTACCCAAGCAACAAACACCGTTACGCACCTCCTAACTGCAGGCATGAGTGTCCCTTGTGCTCACTCTTTGTTTTCCCTCCGATTGTTGGAGGATGTTCCTCTCCTCACTCTAATACAGGAGATCATTTCACTTCTTTTTTATTTCTCAAAATACCAAACCAGTTCCTGGGCAAAGGATCAATAAATGCCTGTATGTTAAACTGTGCCTGGTGTGTTCTAAAGAAAAAACAAACAAACAAACAAAAACACTTAGGTAAATCCAGAGCTACCTATCATTTCAGCACAATTAGAAAAAAAATTCTAGAAATATATATATATATATGTATGTAGAAGAAATAAGAAAATGAGCCCACTGGAAAGTATTTCTAATATAATTAGCTGGGGAATGTGTGTGGATGGCTTTGTGACAGACAAGAAGAGAGCAGAACTAATTTGCACTTGGATCTCACCAAGAGTTACTAGTCCCGAGGGGGTCGCAGGGCTCAGGCTGCCCTTGGATGTGGGAAGCAACTCGTTCACTTCGGCTGTGATAACAGCCAGTACGTGCTTCCATTCACTTCGTCTGTGATAACAGCCAATATGTGCTTCCAGAAATGGGCTGGGAACTCACCAACTCTAAAACTCGTGTCCAGTAAATGTACCCTGAGGTTACCCTCTAAACACAAATTTTGAACTCCCTGAGAAAAAATACCATCATAAGCAAAAGTAAAAAGCCATTATCCTTAGAAGAAAAAGATACTCTAAAACAGGAGACCTGCGTGTTGGTGCATCCTCACATTTAGCTTTTTCCCTACCTATGAAGTCAGCGCCACTGCACTCATTCCCAGTGCAGACAAGGGTCTCTTTTCTTCACTTCCATGGCTCCCCAGCAGCTCTTAGTACCCTATAGGAGGCAATAAATACTCACCCACCTGAACTGCTAGCTTCTCACACAAACATATGGCAAGTTTTGTGGGCCTCTTAACTATTGAATTTCCATATCAAACACATTTTCAATTTAAATTGCTTAGTTATAATACTTTTGTGTAAATCCAAACCAACAGAATATGCTTGGAGGCAGCGATTTTAGCAGATGAATAAATTTTCTTAACATTTATAACTTTCAAAGCATGACTTTATAACTCAGGGAAATAATCAGGGTAATTAAAAATATTGTCTATAGACTCAGAATGAAGGAAAAAAAAATAAGAGCCTTTATTAAAGTAGCCACTGAAGGAACACCCCCTCAAACACATGATTTAGCCTTTCCCCAGAACAGAGCTTAAAAGACGTAAGTGGGCTCTTTATACCAGAGGAATCCCTGTGAAATGGTTACAGAGACGTTTGTCCGTGGTTTCAACTCTAAGAAGCCACGGACATTTCAGTGATTAGTTGCAGACACGGAGGAAAATGTTAACAACATATATGTCTGTGGGCTCTAAAATTATACAGTCCTGGGGTTGAATATCAACTTTGGCAGGTGTTGCATGAAATGGACCCATGTAGTGAAAGCTAGATGGTCACTGTGACAATTGGTAAGTTTCACAGCCTCTCTGAGCCTCATCTGTACAATGAAAATAAAAATATCAGCCTCACTGTACTGATTTGAGGATTAGACAAGATCATATGTAACACCTGGCACAGTCTCCAGCTGTCTGGTATACAGTAGAAGCTCAATAAATGTTGGTTTCCCCCTCCTAGATGCATACCCTTTCCCCCATCCTATAGTCCCAAATTGCTCAAAAATTAGGGACTCTATTTATGTACATCCTAAAATAGCTTTTATTAAAAGCATCCCTGAAAAAATATATACATCTGTATATATATGTATAACTGAATTGCTTTGCTGTAAACCTGAAACTAACATTGCAAATCAACTACACTTCAATAAAAAATAAAAATTTTTTTAAAAAGTGTCTTTGGACTTGGCTCATCACATCAACTTCTCCAGCTACAAAATGGAAATATTACCTACCCTACCTACCTCATAAGAGTGCTGTGGCATCTCTGAAAAATACAGAGGACTGAGAAGAATGTTAGTGAGAAAAGGGAGAGCTCTGGGCTGACCTTCAGAAGAATGGACTCTAGTCATGTGACCTTGAGCAAGCCTCTCTCTCAACATCACATTCCTCATTTTCCTTGAGCTTAACAGGTAAATAATGATACTTGCATTACTTGTCATAAGGTTGTAATAAACCCTTCTTTTCCATTTTCTATCTTGATCCTCACACCTGTGAAGCCAGAAAATGTTTGGCTGATGGTCACCCAGCTATTACTTAAACCTAGATTTTACACCATGCCTGGAGTCCCAAAGTCTTGCCTTCCTCAATACCAGGACATTGACATAGAGAAGTAACATTATTTCAGAGGATAAGTTCTTTGAAGGCAAGGACCATGTCTTTCTTCTTAAGAGCTACACTCCTACTTCAGCAAGGATCTACCTTGTACCTGACACAATAAAATGGCTATGTGCATTTATCAAATTGATTTTAATGCAT
This sequence comes from Camelus dromedarius, assembly GCF_036321535.1. Lineage (NCBI taxonomy): Eukaryota > Metazoa > Chordata > Mammalia > Artiodactyla > Camelidae > Camelus > Camelus dromedarius. The sequence goes on from NC_087450.1 coordinate 28,984,295, forward strand.
CCACATTGTATATAAAAATTTTTCATGCAGAATTATGAATGAATATGTGTGCAATTAAATACACTGAGGCAATGGAGTGTATTGGTTAAAGCATGGACTGTAAGACCAGAACAGCTGAATTCAAATCATAGTTCCCCTCTTTGTTACCTATATGACTCTAGGAAAGAGACCACATCTCTCCAAGCACTGGTTTCTTCATCTATCTCATGGAAAAAACTAGACCTGCCTCCTAAGGTAGTACAGAAACTAAACAAGATAGAGAATGCATGTTCATGCTTTCAGACTCTGTGCAAGGAGGGGGCAGAAGCAGAGAGCACAGCATGGAAGGTGAGAATGAAGTGGAGGTTTGGGCAACCAGAGAGCTCTAAGTTCAAAATACCCTAGTGAAGGCTAGAGAGAGCTTAAAGGCGCTGGGGACAAGAACGAAGTTGAATGTCACACTTTTACATATGTTCCACCTGCTCCCTTGGTTTCTGTGTAAACAGATGAGCTGAAGAGCCAGGTTAAGAAAAGAACGAGGCATGATGGAATGTTCCATCAAGGCAGAACATTACTCCAAAACTTGCAGGTCCCTCCTTTTCCCTGTTTTTCTCCCCAACCTTCCAATTCCTTACACCCACTACTTCAGGTCTATTTATAGTTCCTCAGCCAACACACTTGTTCTCATTTTAACAGACACACAAACACACAGAGTCTCATACATAGCCTCACACACACATACACAAAGGGATGCAAACATACACCCATATATATGTATCCCTTACTCTTGACCCCAACTTCCAAACAGTTCAAGGCACCCACACCTGAGTAGTAGCAATTGGTGGCATTAACGCTGGCAAAATACAACCAATAGGGCTTCTGGTTACACTTGACAATTTGAACATGCACATTTTTTTCCACTTCTCAAATCCCATTAAAATCATGGCAATGCTTAAACTGCGGACGCTGGAAAGTGGATGGTAGCGGCAAATGACTTGGCAGACCAGAAAAGCTCAAACCTACACTAAAAGGCCAGTGGTTTATGCTGCAGACCCCAGAAAAACTGACTTGGAGTCCATGGGAACCTCTGAAGTCTCTTCTTCCAGGGCAGAAGAAAGGAAAGGCTTGCACAGCAGAAGATGCCCTAAGTTTAAGGGGGTTATGTCCATTATATGTCAGTAAATCTGTTAAATGAGAAAAAGTAAAAACAAAAACAAAAACACAACCCTACAAAAAAGGGGTGATTAAGTAGAAATTAGCATCCTAACTGGTAAGATACTACCTCATTCCCAATTCCCAGAACTCTGGTAGCCAAGTTATACCTCCAGGCAGAAAATATAGAAGACTGCTCTGCAGAAACTGGCCAGCCCAAGAACAAAGAACTACACATGGTGATATTTAGGGGTCCTCCAATGAAACAGCTAAGTTCCCGTGTGATGAGCCATCACTTGGTGCAATCCCCATTCCCTCATGTACATCTTCCAGTCATTTTTTAGTACTTTCCTCTTAAATAAAATAGAAAGCCATTTGAGAGAAACTTTGAACATAAAGGCGGGAGATCACAACAAAAGAAAAAGAATTGAAAAGAAAAGAGACAATACAGAGAACAGAAGAAAAATTCAAACACTCAAAAAGTACCTTCTCAGGGATACTGAAACAAGCATCCCTATAGTGCCTAGAAAAAGCATGGGACAGCAGTGGAAAACTGGAATCAAAAGAGAGATGTATCCTTTATTTCCTTCACGTTTGTGCGTGTGTTTATGCAAGTGTGTGCTGAGATTATGTGTACTATTTTGTCTTTATGTTTGACTGTATTTAACTGATAACTAATAAACAACATAATTAAAGCTTAAAAAAAAAAAAAGCATTTGAGTAAGGCATCCATGAATAAAGAACAAAAAGCCATGGAATGAAAAAACAGAATTTTAAAAACTCAGTTGATTAGAAAATAAGGTTGAGGACACATCTTAACTTAAAACAAAAAGACAAAGAAATGGAAAATAGGAGAAAAGAGAAAATAGAAAACCAATCCAGAAGATGCAACATCAGACTTAATGTTAAGTTCTAGAAATTGAGCACAGGAAGTCCAGAAGAAAGAAAATTATCAAAGATATAACACAAAGAATTTCCTGGAACTAAGAAAATACTTAGATTTTAAGATTTTCCAGTTTAAAAGAATTTAATAAGTATCCCATGCAATAAACAATTAAAGACACAAAACATCCTCATGAAATTTCAGAACACTGGGAGTTAGGGAAGAGCCTAAAAGCTTCCAGGAAGGAAAACAAAAAAGTAAAACAAAACAAAAAGCAGGTAGGAAGACCTATATCCAATTTCTCAAAACCAGAAGAAATAAGATGATAAAGCAATGACTACAAAATTCTGAGGGAAAATAATCTCTAGCCAAGAATTCTATGCCAGCCAGACTAAGATCCAAGTTGGGATGGTCAAATAAAGATATTTCTAGATATGTAAGAGCTTTTTAAAAATGAAGCAAATAAGAATTCTTTCTTAGAAAGCATTAGGAAGATGTGTTGTAGTCAAACAATGTGGGATCCAGGAACATGGACTCCAGCTCAGGAAGGAGGCTAAGAGAATCCCAGGATAGCATCAGGGACAGCAAACTGTGCGGCAGTCAGAGGTAACAACCAGTCCATGCTGGGGAGTTAAATGAAAGGCTCCAAGAGGAAAAAGGAACTATTTGATTACTTCGTGATTTAAATGGAACAAAAAAGGGTTTTACAGCTCCAGTGAAATATATGGGAATGACTTATTGACAGACACACAGAAAACTAAGCCAGTGAAAAAGCAAGTCAATTAACAATGCCAAGAAAAGAAGTTGCAACAGATGTGAAATTTTAGAATACTGCATGACTTAGCTGTGAGTGATACTGACAAAGTCATGATGAACAAAACTAGTGAGATAGCTATGTTGAAAGATGGAAGAACAGACATTAGGGAGTGATTTAAGAAAATAAAATCCTCATCTTTTAATTTAGGTATTTAGTTGAATGATGGAGAAAAAGCTAAAAACAAGAAGCAGAATGCTTTTTAAAAACTCAATCATAATATGCTAATAAAAACTGTTGCGCTAGATGTGAGTGAGAAAATTGCACAAGATTGGGGGGGACTGTAAAATTTTAAGACTCTACTTTCCAAGTGAATATAACTTTCGCTCCATTTTTCAAAAAACCTAAAATTAGAAATCAGAGCTGATGCATTGGGGGAACAGGTTTATACAACAAAGACCACACAGACTTCTAATCAGTGACAATGTCCTCAAAGAGGAGTCTTCACCCTACATCAACAGACTGGTGTTCACCTAAAAGTTCAGGTTAAAACAAGAATAATTATTTTAAGTAAGTGAGTAAGTGAGTAAATAAGTAGGAGAGAAATAAATGTTAATGTATATTTACATCTTTCTTTTTTTATAATTCTCTACTCTAACCAACTTTTTATTGTGAGGCAAGGAAAGACTGAAGTAACTACAAGGTTTGTGTGGGCAAACAAAGACACAAGATTACAACTTCTTAAGTTTGATGAGGCCAACCTGGCTCTGCTAAACTCACCCATTACCCAACCACCTCCTCTGTGGTCCAGCCTACAGGCACCCATTTCAAAGCCCATTGCTGGTTCCAGCAAGGTTAAACAGTCAGGATTTGGACCTCGCACTCCTGGCTCTGGATCAGGAAGGAAGGACAAGCCATACCATCCCCAGTAAGAGCAAAGAGTGATTTAAATGTTAGTCTGAAAATGCCAACTCATACATCCCCAAATTGTGACATCTAAGGTCTGACAAGCCAGCCTGGGAATAAGATGAATAAAATAAGACAGTCCCTCCTCCCCTTACAAATCACACAAATTCAAAGCTCAGAAAACCTTTATTTTGGTCTCTTTGCCCATCCCCTCAGAGAACCCTGGCTCTACCTTCAATATGGAGCTTCAAACAAATCTCTGCTTCCTTGGGACCCTAAAAACAACCGTGCTCCTTGCAGTGCATTAACTCTTTCCAACAGATAGCCAATTACCTTTAATTAGTTTTAAACAGCTGGTTATTTCCTTGAGATCCTTGATTAAACATTTCTTTCTGAAGAAGAACCTATTTGTTTTTTAACTAATCAATTAGCCCAGTTCCCCCAGAGATGAGCCCTTCCCGGAAAAGAAAAGGGCTTCCCTAAGGGAGGCCTGTGTTCTTCAAAATTGCCACTGGCTCTCAGCTTCTCCACTGTCACCCATTACAAAGCTATGCAGGCAGGAGATACCCCCAAAAAACACACTGAAGGTGAGGAGCAAGACAATGATGGAAAAGCCAGGACCCACACTCCATAGACATCTGCCCTCCGACCACGTCAGATTCCAACACAGGGCTCCCCTTCCCACCCCAGAGCCCCTACCCATGTTGTTTATCCACCTCCACTCCCACAGTTTCAGGTGCAGCCCAGATCTCCCCTCTTCTTTGGTATCTTTCCCCAAGGCCAGGTAGGTCCCTCCGACATTCTGCCCTGCCCACCTCTGTGTCTACCAACAGTGTTTGTATAAAGGGCATTTGTTGTGCACATCTTGAATTTAGTCTATTTTTCTATTCTATCTCCTAGTGTTGCTCCAACTTAACCGTGTCACATTTGTGCCACATGCCTTATTCTTCCTTTATCTCTTCCACAGTGTTCGGCAAAACACTGAATGAAAACATTCAGGAAAAAAAAAAAGTTTTCTTTTCCCTCTCACCTACCTACAGTCTTTTCACGGCCCCTCAAATGGTACCCAGGGTGCACCAAGTAGAAGCCCAACTTGGGCCAATTCCTTAAATATAGGAGCCATATGAATGCAAAGCTCCCCAAACTTTTCCAGTAAAAGTTCATAAACAAACAGTCTAAGAACTGCATGTCCTAAGCCACAGCAGAACGCGTTTGGTCATGTGCAGAGGGAACAGAGTTGTAGTCTCAACCTCAGGCATGGTCAGCAGCCTCTAACATGACACCCCATGAACCCACTTCCAGGCACTCTTGCCCCTGTGTAATCCCCTCCCCTGGGTGTGGGCTGGATCTGCACTCACTTCTAAGTAATAAAATTTGCCAGAGCCATGGAATGTCACTCCTGAGATGAGGTGATGAAAAGACTGTGCTTCTGTCTCAAGCTCTCTTTTTCTCCCTCTCTCCCCCCATTTTGTCTGGTCTTTTCCTTTTCCCAGTCTCTTTCTCTCTCTCTCTTTCTCCCTTCCCTCCCCTCCCCTCCTTTCTCGCTCTCACTCTCTCCTCTCTCTCTCCCTCTTTGCTCTGAGGGAATCAGGTGTCATGTTGTAAGCAGCAGCCCTATGGAAGGGACCACAAAGCAAGAAAATGGCTTCTCCAGCCAACATTCAGAGGAGACGGGAGGCCTGCCTACAGCCATGTGAATGCACTTAGAAGCAGACCCTCCCCACCAGGCCCTGAGATGACTTCCACTCCAGCTGACACCTTGGTTGCAGCCTTGTGAGAGACTCTAAGACAGAAACTCCCAGCTAAGCATTGGGTTTGTTGTTCTAAGATACTAAAATTTGGAATGATTTGTTACATAGCAATAGCTAATATACTAATTTTTCAACAAATATCAGAAATTTTTTCTGTAAAACAAATTAAATCTAATGTAGACCTCCTCTTCCTTCCTCCCCTGCCAGACTGGCAGGAAATTATCTTTTTCAGTACTATAAACCTAAACCCCCATCTACTCCTCTAGGGTCTTATCAAAGTCCCAGGGCACTTAGGACAGAATATTTGGAGAGGGGACTCTGGTTCTTGGTTAGCACTGGTCACCACTGTTGGGCTCACTGCCCAACTGTGCATGGCCCTTGGAGTTAGGGGGTCAGGAAGCTCCCTACTTTCTCTGCTAAGCCTCAGCGTAGCCACTGGGTTTCTTGCTGAGGTTGGAGTCCAACACCCAGCACCCAAGGCCCAGCATCCCTTCTGCAATCCTGTAAGCTCCCAATCAGGCCCCCTCATGCACCTCCATCCTTTCCCAGGCTTCTGGGATTCTCCCTTCTCTTGTTACTTCCACTCTCTTCTCCATGGCACTCCACCCCCATACACACACACACACCTTTTGCATAATTTCAGAGTTTTAGGTTTTGGAAAAAACCTAGAAAATCAATTATCTTCAAGATGCTACTTCAAAAAAGAAACACAATGGCTTTCTCCAAATTCAGAAAAATATACAAATGGTTCTCATTCTTTCTGATACTTCAATGGCCTCAAAAACAAAATATAAATTAATGTTTCAATAAACAGTTCCACTAAAATTATTTTCCCCCAAATATTTAAGAAAATATTTATGCCCCAAGAATGATTACCATGGTTACCCCAAGGCTCTGAATACCTCCTAGTAAACTGTAGCAAACCACCACCTACTGCTCCCTCCCCCAACATGCAGCCCACTATAAAGAAGCTCAGAAATGGGGGAACACGAAGCTTCCCAGTATGAACTGACTTTTTCTAACTCTCCCCTCGCTCTATTACAGAACAGCCCAAGCAACCAGCCATGAAATGGGCATCCTGCAGGCAAAGCTGAAATAAGCTGTTACTTCTGTGTATGATTTAAGTGCTACCAGGGAGATCTTTCTTGACCCAAAATATCTTCCCAGTGTTCTGTAACAGTGACTGAAGCCCACCTTTAGAGCTTGGCTCATTTGGGTTGAAAGCACTGTTATTCCAAAGTTGAATTACCTATTGAGCTGTTTTTAGCCAGGAGCACCTTCTGACAGTTTAGGTTATCAGTTCTTTTCTAATAGGCAGCTTATTTGAAAAAGGTGTTTGGGTTTGTATGTGAGTGGAGGAATAGGAAGAAAGAGATTCTGAACAGCAGCAGTGAAGGCATCCTGAATATAAAGCTCAAGGCAGCCAGCGGGAGAGAAAGGAATAGAAAAAAACCTCCCTTTACTGTAAATGTGACATGACTACTGGGGTTATGACAAATACACACTGTTACAGTTACTCTATGAAGACCAGAAAGGATGAAGGCCACCCCTGGGACCAGATATGATCTCATGAAGGGTCACTGTTAGTGTCCAGTACTGAGAGCATAGGCCAGTCCTTGAAGAAGAAAAAACAAGGACTGAATGGTCTAGACATTAGGGTCCAGATGACTGGATGGACATCACTAGGTAATACGTATAAAGATGATTTCCTTTCTGTGAAGGGAGACCAAGAGCTGGGAATAAAAGATATCAGGCCTGGTCTTTTCCCAAGGGTCCTCCAAGAATGGGATAGGAACAGCCTGAGCTCCAGGGAGATGTATTTTCTAGAATGACAGTGCTCTCTCTATGGTAGAAACACCCTCAGCTTGTGGTTGCGATCAAGTCAGTTGGGCAACCTCCCAGAGTAACCCTTTAGAAGGGGCTATACCACCCCCTGGAAATGCAGCAAAGAGGAGAATGTATTTACTGAAGTTCTTCTCAAGGAAAAAGCATGTGATTGACAAATCACTTGGGAGGGAAGGGTGGGGAGAGGTCCCTGAGGGTCAGGTCTTCCATGGATGGTGACACCAGTTCACTGTCAAACTTTTGATTTGCTAGATGAGACATGAAATTTTGAGTTAGCGGTTAGATTACTCAGGTATCATCAATATAAGGCTAACCCCACTATCGGAAGTCTTTCTGCTTCCCAAACACAAGAGGCTATGAGACTGAAGGAGAGCCGTGCTACTATCCTGCTTGTGCGGTTACGGCTACTCTAGTCCTGTTCATGAGAAGATCTACTTGATTGTCTAGTCTTGGCTCAACTAATGAGAAACAAAGGAAAGGACACTTGTTGCTCACTTGGGTCAGAATGCTAAGGGGCAGCTTTCTCCTGAGGCCAGTTGTGTTGGTCTTAGTCAAGAGACCTCAAAAAGAAGATGAATGTGTGAACAGACCAATCCTCTCGCCCCTTCCTCCCTCCCCCAGCACATTCTCCTCTACTCAGAGCCAACCTCAGAAGAACTGGAGTTTGTCTGATTGCTATTAATTAAAAGGTATTATTTCCTTCCAGGGGAGCACTGAGCACCCATGACAAAAGAGGTCACAAGAGGAGGGAGAGAACTTTGAAAATAGATAATCTTGTTCCCAGATTTTCAGAGGACCTGCCTGGATGTGGACTTACAGGTTAAAAAGTGCTCTCATAACAAGAATTCTTAACAATGATAAAAGACTGATATTCCAGCTACTCTTCTCTCCTTTTAACAAGGGGGTTCATCCGTGCAGCAGTGGTAGTATGAGGAGGAAAGCCAGGGACTGGCTCACAGTGTTGGTTTTTTCCTCAACAAATGCACTGCCTCCCACTTTCTGCTTCTTCCACTGGCCCTACCATCAAAAGACAGCAGATTTGGGACCCCCAGACAGTTCTTCTCCTTTGCCCAAAAGTAGACAGTCCCCAAATAAGATTCCCAGGTTACAACAATGTATTCGGGCTTCCAAAGTAGCCTTAACCCATGCAAATTTTTCATTCTTTGGTGGCCATCTCTCCTAATCCTAAACTTATCCCTGGGCTAAAAATTGTAACATCGTTAGAGGTTAAAGGGACTTTAAAGAACATCTAACTCACCATCATCTTTTTATACATAAAAAAGTCAAGTCTAAAAAGAAGCAGTGATTTGTCTAAGTTTCCACAGTTGTTTGCAGCAAAACACAGACCCTTCTGTGTAGTCACACAAGAGTAACTGCTGCTCCAAAGCCTGGTTTCCATCTGTCCTTAGCCTGATTTCACTCAGTCTCAATTTAGTTAGCTGTGGCCTTCAGCTACCTTCTCTGAAGAACTTACTCAAGGTCACACTCTACAGGACCACCTCCAAATTTTGCTTCTGAGGGCCAAGGTGATTCTTAAATCACCTACTAAGTTCCTAAATTCAAGGCTCCTAAGGGGCTCTCAAGTAACATCCTCTTACACAACTAGCAAAATTAGTTTGCCTTTTAAAGGCCAGTGCATAGGGGAATAACAGCGCCCTCTCCCACAGCCTGAGGTCAGCACTGAAAGGTGGCATTAGGATGAGGCGGGCAGAAGTCAGCGTAGGGAGAAGACATCTGCAGAACAAGTCCTCAGGCCTCTAAATCTACCGCTTGACCTCGTATGAGGTATGAAATTCCACCCTCCTCGAGGTTTAAGACTTTCGTCCTTGTGAAAATGCAAATATCCCTGTCAACTGTTCCACCAAGCCAGAGCATCAACAGATAGAGAATCAGGGTGTATGGGTGGTGGGAAGGGAAGGGAGAGCAATGAGCAAAGAGGTCTGTTTCAGGGAAGGCGAGGATGAGAAGGATAAAGGGGGGAAAGAGTTTCTCCAAAAGGTGACACAGCAGAAGGCAAAGCAGGGAACTCCAGGAAAGAGGTTGCCCCTTCAGCCGTCACCACCCCCACTTCTCTTTTAATGATCAGTTTGCCCTCTCTCCTTGGTCATTCACAGCTACCTTAGAGAGGCTGATCCTGTGATGCCCAGGGCATCTCCATTTGCATAAAAGAGAAGCCAAACTCACTCCAAGGTGGGATTATTTCATAATCACCCACCTTCACCCACTCAGGACTCCCACATCTCTGACCCTAAATATCTACAGGGTGGGGGCTACTTCCCTCCCCAAGAAAGATAAGGGTACTCTTTCAAAAATTCTAAGTTTTAGGGGGAGTATATAGCTCAAGTGGTAGAAAATATGCAAAAAAAAAATTCTATGTTATAAGATGCAACAGAGGAAACACAGGAGAAAAATACCTTCATGTCTTCAACCCAACTTTGTTTTAGGAGAAATAGGATATAAAAAAAAAGAAAACAGCTGTTGTCTAGTCACCTGGGTTTCGATGTTTGACATACGTATTTTTTTTTTCTTCTTCCTGTTATCCTTTCATTTTCTGTTTCTCGATAGACTACCACAGTGAGTGAGACAAACTGCACAGTCTGAGGATACAGTCCTCACAATCTGCTCTCACTTCAGACACCAGTCACAAGTTTGGAGTCTCCAGGGCCACCCTCGCTTCACACCAGCTAACTAAAAGATTCAAGGATTCCCACAACCACTCTTAGGTTTGATAATTTGCTAGAAAGACTCAGAGAACTCAGGAAGGTGCTATATTTATGATTACTCTCATTATAGCAAAGGATAAACATCAGGACCAGCTATAGGAAGAGAAGCACAATATGAGGTCAGAGAACCAAACACAAAGCTTCTGTCATCCTCCCAGCACTGATGTGGGGCAATTCACCTAAAGTATTGCCAACCAGGGAAGCTCACCCAAGCTTCAGTGTCCAGAGGTTTTAACTGAGGTTTCATTATGTAGGCATGATTGATTGAATCATTGCCCTCTTGGTTGAACTCAGTTTCCAGTCTCCCTCCCCTCCCTGGAGGTCAAGCTGAAATTAGCTGCTTCAAACCCCAGCCTCTAATCACATGCTTGGTCTTTTGGAATGGCCAAAAGGTTACCCTACATCATGTTAGCACAAAATACTTGGGGCTCACTGTCCACTGTGAGTCACCAAATTAGCATCACCTATGGTCAGGTGTGCTCTGAGGGGCCCCTGTGAATAGCAAAGACTCTCATATCATTCTGGAGATTCTAAGGGTTTGGAGGTCACTTCCAGGAGCATGGACAAACACCAGACCTCTCTTTGGGTAAATTTAATTCTTCATTACATATTTACCAAAAAAAAAAAAAAAATGCGTCTGGCATGTGTTAAAAATGTACAAGTCACTGATAGTAGATGGGAAGTTCAACTGCATAGCACAGTTTTGGATTTTGATAAATGTCAACATCCATTGAAAAAAGTGGATGGTTCCATGGCTTAAATAGCACTTTGGGAGGGGAAATGACCTGCTTTAGCTGACTGTACACCGGGCTTTTTTTTTTTTAAGAGAGTCAAACCTAATCCTTCAGCACTGACCTCCTAGATTAGCTGGGAAGAATGAGAGTAGTAGAAAGCATGTGTTATTACCTTGAAACCAAATAGCTGGCCCTCAACTAAAAACTGATAAATCTCTCCTAAAATAGTCAAGGATTCTCTTTTTTTCTGGCAAAAAAACAAAAAACAAAAAACCAGTAGTAAAATATAAAAAATAAAATCATGTGCCCTTGTGTTGACACTAAGGAGAGATTCTAAATGTGCTCCTCCAGGTCTTGGGAACTGCAGGTTCACAACCTTGCCCTGTGCAGGGCCATCCATCACAGCCTCTCCTCCATGGTCCTTTCCCTGTCTGATGATCTCATGAAAGGACAGGAAAATTCCTGTCATGACAGATGCTTAAATTAGACCTAGAACACTTTTGTGAGGTGAGGAACACTGAAGTCTATTGTTCTGTTCTGTTTTAATATTCAGATTAGAGACAGAGGAAAAGGATTTCTAACTAGTGGTCCTATTACTAAAATAGACCTGCAAATGCTTATGTGGCAGAAAATGAGTGAGCAAATATTTGAATAAGTATTTGAATAGGACTACACCCTGTCATTTTGTCATGAAGGAAAGTTATTTCTTAGAGAAACTATATTCCTTAATTATGGGTTAGCTCAGAAGATACTTTTTTGACTCCAAGTTCCTGCTGTGAAATACAGTACTGGGTGTAACTCCAACACATAAACGTATTCACAAGGCAAATGACACCACAGGAAAAACAACTTACAAGGAGAATTCTAACTTAACAAATGTCCTTCAAAGTTCCAGTCACACGAGGTGCAGGCCAACAACTCAAACCAATATTGTTTTGATGTCACAATTCTGAGATGGCCAGAGAATACACTGGATGGCAGGACTGGAATCCAGAGTAAAATATAAAAGTGTATGAGGGCCCCAACATAACCACATATATTTCAACAGACATAAACTCAATTTTCAAGTGTAAGATGTAGAAGATATATTTAATAACTAAAGGAAAAAATTGGGAGTCATAAAGACAATGTAGCTACCCCCAAAGAGAGTAAAAGCAAACTTGGGCTGTATCAACAGCAAATCAGTGTCCAGAGGCAGGGAGGGGAGTGTCTGATCCACTCTACACAGGTAGCACTTCCAGGTGTCACCACACACTTTGAATAGGACCCAGGGATGAGTCCAAGAACAATCCATGAGACTCAGCCTGAAAAGTATCAGCCCAGAGAAAAGAGGGACATATGGTAGACTTCAAAGATCTGAAGGGCTTCACCAAGCAGCGGCATTAGGTTGTGCAGTTCCCAAACTTTCCTAACCAAAAATCAGGACGCGTTCCATGACAAAGAGTATTTGTGCCACTTTCAAGCGTAAGAAACAATCTAGGGCATGTGGTTTGAATATCGAAAGTTGAAAATTTCCAGGACCTTGAGATATTTTATAAGGACAGTAAATATCTGAAATCAGATATTGTGTTCTAGACAATCTGGGGCTTAAGATTGTGTAATACCATTACAGTGAATGAGTATAAATTCTAGGATTATAAATTCTAGTTCAGTATGAGGGAAAATATTTTAACTGAAAGAGTTATCCAAAGACCAAATATTCCACCTCAGGAGGAAGAAATTTTCATAATAGATATTTACTGTGAATCTGTTATATAAAAAACATTACCTGGCCCTTAAGCCATTTCAGGTCTAGAATGGAAGCCAAGCAAAGGAATAAGCAACTATAATATCCAGGGTGAAAAACTGCATGATAGAGATAAGAAAAGTGTAGGATGGAAGCCTGGGGAGTAGAAGGGAGGGGCAACAACATTTGAGTTTAATCTCAAGATTTGTTTGCAGAATGGAAAATCTTAGATTGTGATCACCCAGAAATAGAGATACAAGTGGAGAGGGCATTGCCATAACACAGGAAGGATATCGCGATGGCTCGAGCGAGGGCAGAAGTAATGGGGACAGAGTAGTGGGTAAATGTGATATTCATTAAGGAAGTAGAATAAATAGGACTTGGACTGGTGGATGAGGAAGAAGGGTGTCAATGATGGCTGGGATTCCTTGAAATTTGGTAGGACCACTCCTCAAGACAGAGAAGAGACAGCACGCAGTTTTGCTAAAGATGAGTTCAGTTCTGACTTGACTGAATCTTAGAGTAGATATAAAAAAAAAAAAAACTCACATGCATATGTATCTACAATGGAATATGACTTAGCCTTAAAAAAGAAGGAAATAATGCCATTTGCAGCAACATGGATGGACCTTGAGATTAATCAAACTATGGGAAGTAAGTCAGACAGAGAAAGACAAATACCATATGATATCACTTATACATGGGACACAAATGAACTTATTTACAAAACAGAAATAGACTATATCAACTATACCAGCAATTCCATGTCTGGATATATACCAAAAGAATCAAGAGCAGGGATGCAAGCAGATACATCAATGTTCAGAGCAGCATTACGTACAATAGCCAAAGGTGGGAACAACTCAAATGTTCATTAACAGATGAGTGGATAAGCAAAATGTGAGATATACATAGAGTGGAATATTATTCAACCTTAAAAAGGAATGAAATTCTGTCACATGCTACAACATGGATGAATTTTGAAGACATTATGCTAAGTGAAATTGCCAGATATAAGAGGAAAAATATTACATGATTCTACTTAGGATGTTATCTAGAGACAGAAAGTAGAATAATGGTTACCAGGAGCTGGGGTGGGGTTGGCGATGATAGAGAGTTATTGTTTAATAGGTACAGAGTTTCAGTTTGGGAAGACGAAAAAGTTCCAGAGATGGATGGTGGTGATGGTTGCACAGCAATGGAAATGTACTGAATACTGAATGCTGCTAACTGTGCACTTGAAAATGGTTAAAATGGTAAATTTTATGTTAAATATATTTTATCACAATAAAGAAATAAATATTGTTGGAAAAAGTTTGGCTAGGGAGGGAAGGAAAGGTACTGAATGGTGGATAAAGGGAGACATGATATTTGGTTGGTTTCCTTCTTCCTTTTTTTCTTTCCTTTTTTTAAGAATAGGGAAGACTTGAGCATGCTTAACAGCTCAGTGAAAAGAATCTGTGTAGATTTGGAGTTTGACAAAGCTGAGTGGAGGATAGCTGGTAGAGAGCTGTGTCTACCTGAGCCAGGCCATGATGGATGTGTTAAAGACAGCCTGGGTAAAGCCCTTGTCCAGATGATACAGACTAGGATGGGTGACTCCCTTCCCTTCCTTACAAAACCATCATGCCTCAAAAATGGCTACCAAGTAAAATACGTCAGTTGACAAGAGCATTCATCAATCACTTACCACTTACGTATTTATCAGTCAATCTGCTTAGTGAACAAGTTGGAGGAAAGAGTGTTTTTAGATAGACTATATGGTCAAAATACTGATAATCTGTTTTAATTGCAAACTTGACTGCATTTTTTTCATTGCTATTTTTCTAAAGGGTGGAATATAAATACTTCTTCTAGGGTGGTTTGAAGAGCAAATTCTCTTGTCTTTATGGAAAAAGAACCAGTTTCTGGGCTCCGGGCTCCAGGGGTCATTGGAGTCTATTGTGAATGGACAGCAGGAGGACTGGTTTGAGGGCAGTAGAAGTAGAACAGGAAAAGGAAAGAGGAGCATCTCCGAGAAAAACAGAAAGAAAGATGATTTTCCCCAAACTCACAGAGATCAGAATTTAGTGAATTTTGCTCACTCTTCACCATTTAATTAGCCCATGAATTCTGCCCCCATCCAGGATGGTACATAACCTCCAAGAGAGGAGGGACCCTCATCACTGTACAGGACAGTGGAGCAAAAGCCCCCATACCTGTGTTTAGATGGGAGAGAGAGGAAAACAGCATTCTGGAAACCTGGTCTGAGACAGAGGTGACACCCTTGTTACCTAAGTTAAAATAATTAATCAAAATTACATAATCTCACTAAAATTTGATGTGCTTTGGAAAATGTGATGGTATTGATTTGGGGAAACAAAGGCAACTTTGGCATCTAGAAAACCAAATTTTTTTTATCGTACTAAAATAGCAACTCTTTGTACCAGGTTTGATATGAAAGAGTGGGCAAAATTTCTTTAAACTGTCCTCAGAGACATGAACCACATCATTTTACAAATAAGAAAATCACCAGAAAAATACTGCAATTATTCTTTATTTTTCAACCCCTTACACTCACCACCACATTCATCTCTATTACAGCAAGCGTAATTATGGATAATGTGAAAGAGAGGAAATAACTATTTAGGTGCCATTTTTCTAGATTTTCTCTGTTGGATACTGACCTACACCTAAAATGATCTTGTATCTCCTTGTTTCCCTTATCCAGAAATCCCAAGGACAGCCTTGGCCTCTGATCCAAGCAGGGTCTGATCCCGCATTACTCTGGCAAGACTCAAGGTCTTGGAGTCTGTGTGTTTCCATGACAACCAGCCAACATTACAGAGTCTGCCTCTTTGTAAGGCATTGTACTGCTTCTTTCTGGAGGAAAAGAGAGAAAGGAGAGGAAAGGAGAAAGTGGAGCAGGTGGGGAAAGTAAGAGGGAGAAGAAGTAAGAGTAGGGAACCCGGAGCAGGGAAGGAGGTGGAAACCCACTGAATATGAAACCAACGCACCAAACAGCCTTTAAAGTATATGAACATCATTCATGATCAGAAAGACTTTTAAAATAAGCTTTCTGTTATAATTATTCTCTTTTCCTTTCTCTATTTCTCTCTCTCTTTCACCCTGAATTCCCAGCACCCCGGATTTTCTCAATGTTTTATCTACAGGAAAGTTCTCCTTGGAATATCAATCAAGCAGCACTCTAAAGTCTTCTCCCTTTCCTTTTCAACATTTAATATATATAAATGAGCAGGGGGTCAACTAGAACTGGACGAAATAACTAATCATTACAGTGCCCAAACTGCAGCCCCCTGGTGCATGGGAAATTGCTTTTTACTGTGACCGAATGTGTGAAGGGCGCACCCAGAGCCTTACTGGGATCAGGAACACAGGTATCCGTCACACCGCAGTCTCGCAGCAACTCAGAAAACTCATGAGACCAGATGGATCCTCAAGATACTGCAGAAATACACACACACACAGTTTGTTCTCTGAGCAGTTCCCCACCCCCACGCTGTCCCTTAACACCATCTATTCTCCCTCCTTTTCGATTGATTGAAAGTTGCTCCAAAGTTCTTTAGTTCTGCGTTTCCACTTACAAGCAATTACTTCAAAACTGTATAAAAGTTGCAGTAAAATACTGCTTAGTTCTTGAGAATCTGTTATATCTCTTCCAAGGGAAGGTTGGAGAATAGGAGAATGGAAAGCCACACCACATTCTCCAGAAAAATCTGTGCTAACAAGCATGGGGTGAGAAACAGGCACTTCACGTTTCATAACAGTTAAGATGTTTTTCAATCGTGTCCCTTTAAATTTCCAAAGACACAGTGAGATATTTTTCAGCCTACTTTGGTTTTTACAGAGAAATCTGAGGACATCGGATTTAATGATAAAAGCAAACAATTTAGGAACAAATTAACTGGTTATGTTATTCTCTACTCCCTCTCCCCCTTCTCCTCTCAGTCACACAAAAGTGCTGGAAGAAATGCTAATGAGGAAGACACAGAAATCCGCCCCACCCCTGGCCTGCACCCAGCAGGCAGGGGAAATCGCTGAACCCTCCAGGGAGAGGATGCGGGGCAGCAGGAGAGGAGGATGAGGGAGAGGTGGAGGGCGAGTCCCCTAAGAATCTGAGGAGGGTGGGAAAATAAAAAATAGGGAGAGAAGGTGGAGAAGAGCAGGGAAAGGCAGAGGAGGGTGAAGAAAGAAGAAAACGAACAGGGATACTTTTCTAAAAAGAAAGGGAAGAGGTAAAGCAGGAGAAATGAAAGGAACAAAGGGTGAAAGAGCAAGAAGCAAGTAACAGCACACAGTCAGAAAGAAACGATCAGAGGAGAAACGGTAGTATGGGGCAGATGACATTAAATCTCTGACACAGCCATGCCTGCCAGTAAGACCCTGCTCTTATCTCAAAGGCGGGCATAGAAGCCTTCTTGCTCTCGGGTCCTTTGAACACTTGAGCCAGAGCCCCTGAGGATGATCTGATTAATGAGATGTGGCAGGACCTCGTTGCATCTTAATGATTCAGGATTTTCCTTTCACTTCTGCATGTGGTTATGGATCCTTTAACTGCTTTATCCACGGAGCCTAATGAATTCCTGTTAAGTCTTTATAGCAGTTGTCCCTTCCACTTAAATCTTCCCCTGATCCTGTTTACTGGAGTTTACAGTTCAGAGTGTTGTGTGCTAAATTGTTTGTGGTTTTACAACCATCGCTAAGTGCTGACTTTGGAAAGTGGTTGAGTTGCCAGAAGGAGACTCCTCAGGGATAAGGAGTAAATGGAGCTGGATGGATACATCACGCTTCCTGTCTTCCTCCACCTGCTCTGCCTGTGGTCCTGGGAGGAGAGATTCAGCATCACGGAGGGGGCTTCCTAGGACCTCTACTTCCCTAAGTTTTGAAGGGCAGGGAGATCAAGGAAATGGACTGTCAGTCAGGAGGTCTAAATTTGTCCCACTTTGCCACCACTAACCAGGTGAACTTGGGCAAGTCATTTAAGCTTTCTGAGCTCCTGTTTTCTCATCTCTAAGCTGGGATCAGTACACCTCCTTCTTCTGCACCAGAGTTCAGAGAGGGGAAATGATTTTTTAAAAATCTGATTGCTGCAGAAGATGATACTAAGGTATTGAAGATAAAGAAGAACAGGTAAACTGGAGCCAGGTGACAGATGTCTTGAATCTCTCTATGCTTCTCAGTTCCTCACCTGTAAAGTGGGTGGAAATTATGCCAGTTCTTCTCTTCACAGGTTAGTTGAAAGGCTGCTTTTGCTTTTTGGACTAAATACATACAGAAGGACTTTTTCCCTGCTTTAATCATCCATACCCTTCCTGTAATCCCAGTCCTTCAATGTCTTGTCTCCTGAATTCCCCTGGTCTGCATATGGTCCTATCTCTGTTATGGCTAAAGGAGCCCCAAGGAAATCTCTGACTCATCACAGTGCTGCTCACTGTAGGATATTCTAAATCATTTTAATGGGAGGTCTAGGTCCTCAGAGAATGATGCTGAACGCACCTCTGTCAGATAGGTTTGCTGCAAAAACAGAGGCCTGTTAAGACACAACAGCAGCATTTGGGAAGACTGGTTTTGGTGTGCTGCCTTTCCTGTGTCTCTTTCTTTCTGTCCTTGTCTTCAGTGATGATAAAGTTCTCAACTCTGGTGACCATTTTTAGGCATTCCACTGATAGTGAAATTTTCAGACAGGAGAGATACCCTGACAATGTGAGCTGTAACATATTGTTAACGTAACTTAAGTATCTTACCAGGTCTGTGTGTTTATGTTCAAACCCTAAATTTTAGGAACATTAGATCCCTAATATTTTGTTGCTTAATTTTTAACTTTTAAAGTTAACATAGTTTCTGGAATACATACATGCCCCCCCCCAAAAAAATATCCATTGATATGGAATAGAGGAATGAATGATTGAGCTAATTATCTAGAATAAAATGCAAATACTACAAAGAATGGTAACTCATTAAACAGTCTAATTAGTCTTTAATGCCTTGGTTTGAAAGCAAGTTTCTGCAGAGAGAAAAAAAAGGAGGGAAATATACAATTGTTGGGTGTGTACTATATATGTTTAGTGCTGTGCTAGATATGTTATACATATATTTACATAAGATTAATATATTTAGTTCTCACAATTACCCAAGAGATCATTAAACTAATGCTCATTATACATTTGAGATGAGGCTGAGAAAGTTTACATGACTTGCCTTGAGTCACAAAGTAGGTAGAAATGGGAAAAGTTAAGAGGGTACTAGAGCTTGGAGAAAGTGTAGCAAGGAAACACTGAGAAGGATAATGGCCTGGGCCCCTACTTACACCAGTCACATAAATTAACTCCAAATAAATTAGAAACTTAAATCTAAGACTGAGATCATAAAAACTTCTAGAAGATGACACAGGGAAAAGACTCCTTGATACTGATCTTGGCAATATTTGGAAATATCACCAAA
Organism: Camelus dromedarius; assembly: GCF_036321535.1. Classification (NCBI taxonomy): domain Eukaryota; kingdom Metazoa; phylum Chordata; class Mammalia; order Artiodactyla; family Camelidae; genus Camelus; species Camelus dromedarius. The sequence continues at coordinate 29,003,189 of NC_087450.1, forward strand.
AGCACAAGCAACAAAAGTGAAAATAAACAAGTGGGATGACATCAGACTACAAGGTTTCTGCACAGCAAAAGGAACAATCAACAAAATGCAAAGGCAACCTACTGAATGGGAGAAAATATTTGCAAATCATATATCTGATATGGCGTTATATCCAGAATACACAAGGATCTTATGTAACTCATAGCAAAAAACCCAAATAATCCAAATAAAATATGGGCAGAGGAACTGCGTAGACGTTTGTCCAAAGAAGACATACCAAAAGTCCAATAGGTGCATGAAAAGGTACTCACGTCATTAATTATCAAGGAAATGAAAATCAAAACCACCATGAGCTGTCACCTCACACCTGTTAAAATGGCTATTATCAAAAAGCAAGACATAACAAGTGCTAGAAAGGATGTGAAAAAAAAGGAACCCCTTTTCCACTGTTGGTGGGAATGTAACTTGGTACAATCATTATGGAAAGCAGCATGGAGGTGCCTCAAAAAATTAAAACTAGAACTACATTTTATCGAGCAATTCCACTTCTGAGTATATATCCGAAGGAAATGAAATAACTATCTCAAAGAGATATCTGCACCCCCACATTCACTGTAGCATTGTTTACAGTAGCCAAGATGTGGAAACAACTAAGTGTCTATCAACAGATGAATGGACAAAGAAAAAGTGAGAATATATAAATATACATATATATATATTCATATACATGGAATATTTTTCAGCCTTAAAAAGAAGGAAATCTTGCCATTGCAATAACATGCATGGAACTTGAGGGCTTTATGCTAAGTGAACTAAGGCAGACAGAGAAAGACAAACACTGTATGACCTCACTTATATGTATACGGAATTTAAGAAAAACTGAACTCATAGAAACAGTGTTGATTGGTGGTTATCAGGGGCTGAGGGGAGGGACTTTTGGATACTGGAGTCATCTGAGCACCTTCCCCGTCAGAAAAGAAGTAGGAGAAAGAGAACAAGTGAAGACATAAGAAGTAGAGGACACCTGACAGCTTTCTCTAAAAGATCCACCAGATAATTTAAGGAAAAGACTACCTTACAATGCTTAACATAGAATTTAACTTACAAACATTTTATTTTCTGGAAAACACATATTTCCTAAAGCAAGGTATGCCAGCACTAAATGGTTTGATGTCTTAGCAGGTGACTAAAGGGCAGCATGGCCAAAAATTCAGCAACGTTCTTCTGTCAATAACCCTAGTATCCTGCCAGGATCTGCTCTCTAATGCTTAAGTTGGTGTTTAATTTCATGTAAAAGTGCAAGTCGATAAAGAATGACTAATGGTGAGCTGATTCAAAAACATCTTCACTGAGGCATTTCTATCAGGTCTTGTCAGAATTTGTAAAAGTCCATGTGATTGTCAGAGAGGGAACAAAAGTTACTGAATATACTACTACTATCTGAAAGAGAAAAGGTTTTATTAAAGGATATAAAAAAGGTTTTATTAAAGGATCAGACTTGGAAATTGCCACTCCCCGTTTTATTTAGAGGACAAAGACAAAATAAACACATTCCTGTGCAAATATTGCCAATAACTTAATAACTTGAATTTTATTGTGGTACCACAGATTATTGTCTTAAATATTTGGGGCTCCAACTTTCATTAATTTAAACGCAGTGTGTTCATTTGGACATTCACTTTTAATCAGCCTCTACAAATAAGCCTGATTACCTTGTGTATTAATAATAATAATCAATTTGCTAATGACTTCTTTTCCCTCTTAAGTTACAGGATCAAGCACAGCCATTTAATCATACTCATTAGCATTTTTCCACCAGAGAAACGAAACAAAATGCAAATGCAAGGGCTCATTTTTCAATGCATATCCACACAAGCTTGTCAATAAATTTCCCTCTTCTTTTCTTGCTGTTCCACTTTTATCTCCAGTTTCAAAAGCCACTTACTATAGCCTTCAAAATGTACTAGATCCTATGTCAGATAATCATCATGGGGAGTGCAGGGGCCAGAGCATTTGGGCCATCATAATTATCATTAATTGTAGCAACAGCTGCTGTTGCTGTTGAACACTCATGGCTCGGGCTGTTTACAAACCCCATATATATCTCAGATAAAACTTAAGATTACGTACTCAGAGTATTTCCATTTGGCAGATAAGGAAACTGAGACCGAGAGAGATCAAGTAAGTAGCAAGTGGCAGAGCTCTTATCTCTCTGCCTCCAAAGATGATGCTCCAGATCACTGTCCTGCCCCACTCACTTATAAATCATTCACATTAGGTCACAAGAGCCCTGGCTATAAGACTTTCAGAAAGGAACTGTCCCAGGTCAAGAGCCATCTTAGACTAAATTAGATTAAGAAAGTGGATGCCATTCTGAATCCATCCATAGTCATGTTGAGTACCAGGTAAAAGGACCAGCTCCTGAGACCCTGAGGGCTCTGACAGCAACAACCCAAGGTCACTAACTACTGTATATAAAATACATAAATGGCAAGTTTGTACTGTATAGCACAGGGAACTATATTTAGTACCTTGTAGTAACCTATAATGAAAAGGAATATGAAAATGAATATATGTATGTATATGTATGACTGAACTATTATGTATATGTATGACTGAATTGTAAACTGACTATACTTCAATTAAAAAAAAAAACAAAAAACCCTGAGGTCAGAAGTAGCTTCCACCCACTCAGTCCTTGATTGAGCCACAAACCAGCCCAGTGGCCCAAAGATAGCAGCAGGGAGTGTTCAGGGGTTGAGAAAGCCCTGGTGGCCAGGAGCAGGGTGTTGAGAGAACTCCAGTGTCACTCTAGATAAGACACTGGGACCCCAATATGTTGAAAGCTTAAAGGGATGATCAGTCCCAGGTGAGGTGGTAGGGAAGCTATACAACACCACTGCCTCAGCTTCTATCTTTTCCTGCCTCATCAAATCCACCACTCCAGTCTGCCTGTTCGCCTTTCCACTGTGGTCCCTGCCCAAGATGCAGCTCTGGGCACCTGCCTGTGGAATCCCACTCATGTCCAGCCATGAGCCTCAAGCCATTTATGATTCCCTAGCCTAACACCTTTGACCATGCACTAGATCTGGCCCCATTAGCTCCACTCCTGATCCCTTGGATAAGACAACTGTCCATCTCATTGCTCCCTGTCTTGGTCCCTTTGGCTGCTATAACAAAAATGTAATAGACCGGATGGTTTAAACAACAAATATTGAGTTCCCACAGTTCTGAAAGCTGGGAAGTTCACAGCACTACAGATTCAATGTCTACTGAGGGCCCACTTCCTGGTTTATAAATAGCCATCAAGTTATAAACAGATGAACAAAATGTGGTACCACATAATATGACTTGACAATGAAAAGGAATGAAGTGCAGATGGATGCTATGACACAGAAGAAACTTGACAATATTATGCCAAATGAAAGAAGCAAGACACACTAAAAACACAAGGGATGTGATTCCATTCATATGTCCAGAATAAGGAAATCCATAGAAATAGAGAGTAGATTAGTGCCTGGAAATGAGTCAGGACAGTGTGGGGAGGGAGTGAGAATAAAGAATGACTGTTAATGTGTATGGTGTTTCTTCTGGGGATTGTTGAAAATGCTCTAAAGTTAGATTGTGATGATGGTTTTTTAAAGTATTTAATTTAAGAAAAATGCAAAAGTGAGTTTGGAAACTTAAGAAAAGTAATGGATGATGACATGCCAAAATTTAGGTTTCTCCACCAGAAAGACGAGGAACTAGATAGAATATGTAAAATGAGGTCCATCATTTTACACTTAAGTCCCATATAAATTTATATGGATCCCACCTACGTAATCATATGCTTTGCAAAATTGACAGGATAGCAAACCTACTTGGGGCCCATCAAGAATCTGGAATCTAATCTTATCTCTATCTGTAGTTTGCTGTGGAATTTGTTCACATCAAACCTGTATATCATTTCCTCATTAATAATTCATCCCTGTCTTGTGTGCCTACACAAGTATTAAATAAGTAAATACGGGGGGGAAGAAAGTGGAAGCCTTTCATGTGTTCTGAATATCCCAGGATAAACGCACCTAAATGTGTCTGAAGAGCTGGTGGAAGAGCCACCAGGGTGTACTTGCCTGAAGACCTGAGCGCAAGGCGTGCTGGAGCAGGCTCGTTCCCCCTCTCAAGAGCCAGTCCTGTGCCTCTTATATCTTCAGCCAAATTGCAAAAATTCTACCTAATAAAACTGAAAAATGAAAAGAAAAAAAAAAAAGCCAATCCTGCACCTCCTTGCCCTACTGTTTGTTCAGTGACATCACGTTGGTAGTTTGAAATCAGCCATTGTGGAATTTTAGAATGAGACCCATTCTCTTGGCTTACTTAGTCCAAGATGCTCTTTACTTAGGCCATTTCCTTTCTGAAGACCTTACAGCTAGGGATCTTGTGAACTCACATGAGTGCTTTAGGAGTGAGTGGGGCAGTTCAGCGATTAAAACACCTGCTTTGGAGTCTGTGTGACAGAGGCTCCAGTCCTGGCTCTGCCATTCGCTACTTACTTAACCCTTAACCTCTTTTCTGGAGAGCTGGTTGATGGGCACAGCACTGGCAGCTTCCAGGGAAGATTCTCATTCTAATGATATCATGGCTCACAATTTGGTTTAAGGACCATGGGTCAGAACCTAAGGGAAGGGCCGTCTTGAAGACAAAACAGTGTCTATCCTTTAAAATTGTCCTCCAGCAGAAACTAAGTCCTAGAGAAAGAGGGGCTGTAATAAGAGCAGGTAAAACCTGAAAGAGATGCTTCATAAAGATCTCTGAGCCACATGGAGCAAGAGCCCAGGGGAGCCCTCCGGTTCCTAGCGGCTCCTAGCTAGCAGACTGTGGGGACTTGAGCACCCTGCACAGGTCCCCGCCCCACCCAAGCTGCATTTGCACCAGCCCACATTTGGAATAAATGGAAAGAAAAGGGAGGCAGCCATCTCAGACTTGTGAATTGGTTTGCACATACACATTAACTACTGACATGAACAACCTGCTTTAAGGGTCTGTTGGGTAATTCTTATTTTCTGCATCCTCTCCTCCAGAGCCCAGGAGACACTTGAACCCTTAGGTTGGATGGTTGGTTCTTTCATTTTTTAATAATAGGTTTATTGAGGCATAATTCACATAGCATACAATTTAGCCTTTCAAAGTGTATAACTGGATGGGTTTTAGTATATTCATATATACAACCATCACCACTATTCAATTTTAAAACATTTTCATCACCTTGAAAAGAAACCTTGTATACATTGGCAATCAATCCCCATTCCTCTCACCCCCAGTCCCAAGCAACTACTAACCTACTTTCTGTCTTTATGGATTTACCTATTCTGAACATTTTATCTACATAGAATAATTCAATATATGACATTTTGTGACTGGGTTCTCTCACTTAGGACAATGGTTTCAAGATTCAAGCTATAGCATATTTTAGTACTTCATTCCTTTTTATTGCCAAATGATATTCCATTATATAGATATACCACATCCTGTTCATCCATCCATCAGTGATAGAGATTTGGGTTGTTCCCACTTTTTAGCTATTATGAATAATTCTATGAACATTCATGTTCAAGTTGATGCCCAACTGTATTGGCTTTTGAATCTCTGCCCTGGCTGTGCTCCTGGCCAGATAGTCAGACATGCAGTAACAGGTTTTCTAGGCTCCCCCAGCTCTGCTTTCTCAACTCTGTGCATTTTCAAAGAGACAGGTTCACATTCATTCTTTGCTGGTCTCCCTGCCTCCAAGCTCTTTCCAACTCTAGTTCTCCACACATTTTGACACTAGGTTTACTTTTCTTGGCTTTGATCTTCATGGTACCGACTCCATGCTCAAGAGCTTTGGCCAAGGCCTTGCCCTCAAGGTGTGGCAACCTCACCATGCCCTACCAGCTTCACTCCTTTCTATACTTCACCCTGGCAACTGCACTGAAAGCCTCTGTCTCTTCATACCACTCATTCCTAACTTCATCCAATATCTATCTACCAAGAGTTGCCTTACACATCCCTCTGCCATCTTAAGCTCACCTCTTCCTTCATCCAGCAAACATTATTTAATTCTTATTAAGTGCCCAGGCACAGTGCTAGGCATTGGAGACATCAAGAGATGAACTGGAGAAGAGTCCTGGCCTTAAGGCATTCATTTGATGTATCTGAGTACAGTGGTGGGCGGTGGGACTGGGGAAGCTGAATAGACACATTAACAGAGAATGAAGAAGCAACATAGCCATACAGAAATGGCCTATTTGTCCAGTCCCATTAATGACTTTTCCAGCCCTTGCAGAGTCTTTTTCTGACTCCAGATGAAGTTTTTGATAATTTTTTTTGATCCAGAGTTTTTATAACTAAAATTTTGAGAACTCTTTTTTTTTTCCACACATATACGCTGAACAAACAAACAAACAAAAGATAAGCAAATCCCATTTGCCTCAAGCAGTAACTGAGGCTGGAGAGTGGGAGGCACTCTTGGATTGCCCTGGACAACCACATCTGCACCCTTTCAGGATTATCAGAATTGCCATGACAATGACCCAAGGGCTCTTCTTTGGATAAACCCTGTAAACACTCAGCTGATTTTAACCAGACCTAACTACATGCCCTTGAAATCTGCATGTTGTTTGAAAGGAAAAAAATGGGGGGGGGGGGGGGTAGTGAGGAGGGGGAAGGAGGGAGACGAAGAGAAAACCTGAAGCAAGGAAGAGGCCAGCGAGGCTGCTCAACCTTGGAATAATACTCAGGTCAAGTACGAAGAGAGCTCACTTGACATCCTGATTTCATCTTCCTTTAAAAATGCTGAGGTACCTGCCCACCCAGGTCAAACTCCAAGTATCTCAGGGTCTCAGAACTTTCCCTCCCTATTGGCCAGACCACTGAAGAGGGAGGGAATGAATAGAGTTTAATTCCCCAAGGGTTCTTATTCATACCCTTGATCTAGAGCTTGGCCTCTGCTAGACTGTAATGTGACTACATTTAGACTTCAGAGTCCTGGTGCCTACTTTTCGAACACTCTCACCCCTGGCCCTGATTCAAACTGAAGATCAACTGCCCCAATCACAAAGATGGACACACTGAGGCCTAGAAAACAGACTAGATACTCATCAGGCAGGAATATTGTAGATGAAATGCCTTTGCCAAAAGAAGGTTGGGCTATATGACCTCTAATTCCATTCCAACACAAAGGCTCTACAATTCTAAGACTTGTCAAAAGGAACCCAGCTATTTAAAGGCAAAGCCTGGATAAGAACCCAGGTCTGTCCACTGCCAGGAACTACTGGAGGATGAACCCCAGTTTATCTTTGCTGATGAATCCATCATTGATTTGAATTTTTCAGCTCGAATCTTAAACACCTGTTAAGCACCATACAAACATCTTCATAATTTTCATGGGGAAAGAAGAATACAAGCAGAGGGCTGAAGAAGGAATAAAGCAAGACGACATTCAGAACTCCCTTTATGCAACTGATATTTTCATTTGAAGCTGCAAATGCAACCACATTTTGCAAACAAAATTCCACTTTTTAAATGAAAAGTTACTGCCCTGTAAATGGATTTTACAGTGAATTCTTATAAAGGGGATAATCCTTCTTGTAAAGTGAATGACTACTCCTTAATGTATTAAGATAGAATATTTAGATGTTTTCAATTGGTTTTGATTATAGCTTTACCTGTATCTTGTGATCATTTTACAGATAGTAAACGAAGCTCCAAAAGGGAGTCCTGTCTTGTCCAAGAACACCCTGGGACAAACTCAACACAACTGTGACTCTCAGATCCCTTCCCCAACCACCCAACCTCATGGCCCGGGTCTCCAAGGAACTTCATCTGATCTCTTCACCTTGCCTACATCAGAGCCCAGAGCTCCAAGCTGGCCACAGTTTCAGGTTTTTTTAAGCAAGGCTTTCAAACAACTTTGTGCAGGATTCTGGCAAAGAAGAGGCCCATCTCCCTGACACACAAAGCCACTCTGGGTTTCCCTAATCCCTAAGCAATTCCCTGCCTTCTGGGTCTTACTTCTTAAAAGGAACATAAGCTCCTCTGACACTGACCTGGACAAGTGCTATGTACTTGGGAAGACAGGGGAAAAGGACAAGCAGAAAACATCTTTAAGCACGTTATCAGCTTGCTTGATTTCTGCAGGCTGCTCTAGTCAGCCTGACACCCACCTCCAGAGGAGGGACCCTTGAGACCACAGGCTGGCAAAGCATGGGCTCCCTGGGAAATGCTGAGCTGCAAAAACAAACTGCTCCTTTTCTTAGAACAAGCACTCCTGCAAATTCACCTTTACTGGAACAAAAAGCATTATTTTTTTTCTTTTCCTCCCACTTTGCTTTAATGTTACAGCCACTGAAGTCATACTGCTTGTTGATCAGGTCACTCATTTGCCAATTAAGCACTAGTGAGAGCTCTTGAATTGTCAGAAGTTGATTATTACCTCTTGTAAGAGTATATAACTTTCTCCTAACTATTTAAGCCTTCTCTTTCCAACTGAGGCAGAGCCCTATATGTCTCTGCTTTGCCCAGAGTCTGGCTAATGTTTAGGAAAGAGTTGGCACTCAATACACTCATAAATCTGTGGATAAGAATTTTTAAAGGGTGAGAGCCATTATGAATCTCAATCTATAAACTGAGACATGCAAAAAAAATCGGTATCTTCATTTTCATTAAATCAATTTAATTTCAATTTTAAGTGCTCATCCTCCCAAATTTGCAAAAATTGCAGTCTCAGGAATTGCTGGCGTTTCCTTCATCCTCAGGGTCTTTCCAGAATCCAGTAGGCTTCTATGGTGTGCAGAATATCAGAGTAAGGGCCTCAATCATCTTGACCATCATTGTCACCACTAACATCTTCACTGTCTCCTACAGTGAACTCTTGAAGTCTGATATCTCTCCATTTCCATGCTCAGCCAGAAGAAAAGGAATTTTTTGCCACTGTGAGCAAAGAGGCCTGAGGCCAGGGTCCCTAGGTTTATCATTCGCCCCTCCCTTTGGGCAAGGAGCTCTCACATTGCAGACCCAAGTCCTTGCCAAGCGTTTTCACTGCCTCCTCCTCAGTCCTGGTGCTTATTAAAGTCTGAGGGAAATCACTCTCCCACTCCTCTTGCTGCTTTTATTGGCCCCTGTCAGCCATCAGAGCCTCTTCAGTGAGGTCATCAAGGCCCAGCAGGGTGGACTGTTACCCAGACTGCAGTAAGGAAGTCAGCCTGCTTGCTGGAAGGAGTAGGAAGAAGTCCTTGCCACTTTGGAGCAATGGAGCCAGGAACAGAAAAGATCACGTGTAGAATGAAGAGAGACTCTGTGTACTATTGGGTTCTTTGCTTGTAAGCAACTGAAACCACTTCTGAAAAAATATAGACAAAATGATAACAATAATTTATTGGGATGACAGAACATTGGGTAATGTCCTAGAACTGAAGGAAGATCTGAACAAGCAGTCCTCAAGAAAGCCAGGAAAAGAGCAGTGCCAAGAATTTCAGTCCGAATTTCAGAGATACAAGAAGAATGATTCAGCACTGACCATTTCTGCTGTCAAGTCACTCCACTGCAGACTAAATTCCCAGGAGAGAGTCTGATGGGCCTAACCCAGGTCATGTGCTTGCCACCTCTTGAGTAAGAGAGTTGGAGGCCAAGAAACACTGATATCAATAGGTTAACCAAACACACTGAAGAGGGGACAGAGACTCCTCATAAAAGAAAAGCAGACTGCTGCAACCAAGTGGAGGGGAGACTAAGTAGGCAAAATGACTAGTGCCCATCATCATAGAAGAGAGCCTTTCCAAGTAACAAGTAGCCAGGGACATAGCATTGCATGTGGAGGAGAGTAAAACACACTCATCAATATTGAAGACACTTGATACTTAAGTGAACTTGGAACATTTGCAGATTTAAAAACTAAGAGCTGGCTGAAGAAAAAGTATATAAGCATTAATATAAGAAAGTGATATGTGGGAGAGGGTATAGTTCAGTGGTAGAGTGCAGTGCTTAACATTCACAAGGTCCTGGGTTCAATCCCTGGTATCTCCAATAAAAAATAATAACAATAAACAAACAAATAGATAAACCTAATTATCTCCCTCCCCCACACCCCCTAGAACAAAAGGAAAAAGAAAATGATCAACCCCAGAGCAGACTGTGTGGGGAGAGAAAAGAAAAGGCCACATCCTATAGGGTCAGGATATTTGGAAACACTTAGAGAAGAAAAGCACGAAGCAGACCAAAAGGAGGACTGGTTTCTTAGGAACAAAGATTTGATTAACTGTTTTGAAAGAAGCAACTTAAGATTTATTCAAGAATCTTACTCCAAAACCATATGTCATTTCTGGATGAAAGTATGTCGTTTATACAATAGAATACTACTCAGAGATTAAAAAAAGAATAAAACAGTGCCACTTGCAGCAACATGGATGGACCTGGGGATTGTCATTCTAAGTGAAATAAGCCAGAAAGAGAAAGAAAAATACCATATGATATCACTCATATGTGGAATCTAAAAAGAATAGAAGAAAAAAAGAGGACACTAATGAACTCATCTACAAAACGGAAACAGACTCGCAGACATAGTAAACAATCTTAAGGTTACCGGGGGAAAGGGGGTGAGAAGGGATAAATTGGGAGCTCAAGATTTGCAAATGATAAGCACTATATATAAAAATAGATTAAAAAAAACAAATTTCTTCTGTATAGCATAGGGAACTATATTCAATATCTTGTAATAATCTTTAATGAAAAAGAATATGAAAGTAAATGTATGTATATATATGCATGCCTGGGACATTATGCTGTATACCAGAAATTGACACATTGTCACTGACTATACTTAAATTTTTAAAAATGGATGATTAAAAAAAAGTATGTAGAACAAAAGAAAGAATGAATGAAAATGTCTAGGCTACCTATGTAATGAAATACACACAATTCTCATAATTACGTGTGAGTTCACTTACTGTCAGCTAATTTCTTCATGGTCTTCACAAAGTTCCTACTTAAAGAATCCATCCTGTTATTATTAAATATTGATATCTCGACTGGGTATCATTCCAGAGAAGATTCTGAGCTCAAAGAGGGCAAAAGCAGGTATGTAGTACCAAGTACCACACGGCATCTCAAGAATTATTTCTCTGTGTGAGCACTGCATTAGCATAAAGCCTGAAATGTAGCATTTAAAAAACAAAAAAAGCTATGTCAAGGCAGCATTTCTCAAACTGGTATCATACAAATTAGCTCTTTAAGGTTTTTCTTGAGGGGAAAAAGAAAGAATGGGGTTCCATGAATTAAAGGGAACAGAGACTAAACCTGAGAGCAGAGACCACCAAGGTAGTTCACTGGCCAGGGACTGAGGACCATTATAAGGAAAGTAGCTGTGAAAGCAGAGCAAAAACAAAAAAACAGGGAACAGCTAAGCAAGGACTCCCATTTAGGAAGTAAAGTCATCAAAGAAATGTCTACTGGTGACCCAAGGCCTAGAGGTCACATCCTCTTGTTCTCAACCAGCAGCTTATCTCTCTTTCTCAGGAATAAGGAGTTCAGCAACAACGTGGGTGAATCTCAAAATAATCAGGCTGAATGAAAGAGACCAGGCCAAAAAGAATTTAAGCTGTATGATTCCATTTATATAAAATTCTAGAATATGCAAACAACTCTGCAGTGATAGAAAGCAAATTAGTGGTTAACCGAGGATGGGGCTGTTGGGATGGGTGCAAGAGGAGGGCTGAACTACAAAAGGACGGGGGAAACCTTGAGGGGTGATGGATATGCTCATTCTCCTGATTGTTGTGATGGTTTCACATGTGGTGATGCCCAAACTTATCAAATTATACACACTAAAATTTTACATGTTATTGTACATCAATTATACCTTGAGAAGTCTGCTTAAAATAAAAGAATATGTCATTCATGGAGCTTTGATCTACAGCACAGTTTCTCAGTCTCAGCATTAATGACATTTGGGGCCCGCTAGCTCTTTGCTGGAGAGGCTGTTCTGTGCATTGCAGGATGTTTGGCAGCATCCTTGGCCTCTATCCACTACATACCAGTAGCACCTTGTGATACTGTGATTTATAATAAGAAATATAGATTTGATCTCCATCCAGTCTTCCTGTCCCACAGCTCCTAAAATCCTTAGAATTTCCTTAATGATGAGAATGGCCAGGGTATCTATTGTTATGTTAACAAAGTGATTTTTGGAAAGCATCTAGGCAACCTAAGGATGGGGGCTGGTTGCCAGGGGACCCAACCATGTGATTGGAGGGTTGGAACTTTCAGTCTGCACCCTCACCTCCCGGGAGAGGACAGGGGCTGGAGGTTGAATCAATCACTAATGGCCAGTGATTTAATCAACTACACCTATGAAATGAAGCCTCCATAAAAGCCCACAGAATGGCTTTGGAGAGCTTCCAGACTGGGGAACCAGAACATTTCCATCTGCCACTTTGCTAGGCCCCAAACTCCAGGAGGACAGAAGCTCCTTTGTTTGGGAGCTCACTCTATGTATCTCTTCATCTGACTGTTGATTCATATCCTTTAATATCCTTTGTAATTAAGTGGTAATCTAGTGAGTAAACAGGTTCCTGACTTCTGTGAGCCACTCTAGCAAATTAATCAAACCCAAAGAGGGGGTTGTGGGAACCTCTGATTTATAGTCAGTTGGTCAAAAGCGCAAGTAACAACCTGGGCCTGAAATTGGTCTGAAGTTGAGGGAAGTCTTGTGGGACGGAGAACTTGCCCTACAGAATCTGGTATTACCTCTGGGTAGATAGTATCAGAAACGAGCTGAATGACAGGACACCCAGCTGGTGTCAGAGTATGGTTTGGTGTGGAGGAAAACAACTTACACACTGGAACTGGTGATAGAATCATTAACCGCCCCATCAGCAGTGATAAGCAAAAAGAACTCCAGACATTGCCACAGGTCCTCTTGTGAGAAGGCGGAAAGGATAGAGAATCACCCCCGCTGAGAACGACATGTCTATAGGGATTTAGCAGGTTATAAAGGGAGAAAAGGAAGAGACTAGCCTGAGTCTGTGAGGACCAGGGAATTCATTCAGACCTAATAATCTGCGTTTGGGACGGAACAGAGCTGCAAGCTAGGTGGCAGGGGCAGGGGGTGGCCGGAGGGCTCTGAGGCTCCTGGCAGGAAAGCCATGAAATGCTGCAGGAGCAGAGAAGGCCTAACATTGTCAAAGTCAGGCCCAAGGGGACAGTGAGAAGGATTTAAATAACACCCTGAATTTGTTTCTATTTCCCGGAGGGCTTTTATTCATTTTACTGGGTCCTTACAGCATTCATGCGAGGAGGAAAGGGGCGAATATTGCTGTCCTTGTTTTTCAGAGGCAGAAACTAAGAGCTAGAAAGAGTGTTCATCAGCTCCCCGAGTTCCTGATCTCAGAGCACAGTGTGAGTAAAGGAGGTTTAGATAAACTGTCACCTAGTTAGAGCTTCCAGATAAGAATCCTGAAGGGCTATGATTAAGGATTCTTAATCTCTGATGGTGATCCAACAAGAAACAGGCTGTAAAATTGTAGGTGAGGAATTTAGTATAGGAATTTTAGCTTAAGGAAGCAATTCTGGGGTGAGTCTTGCCAGACAAAGAATGTATGACTGAGGGATGCTGAGGAACATCTTCTGGTGTTTACAAATAGAGAAATGTACTTCACTGGGATGATTTCAAGTTGCTGATAGAGGGCAGGAGGATTAATTAGAGGGCCATGCCCAGCCCTTCCACCCTGCGATTCTCTGAAGCAGTCAGAGGAGGAGAGAGGACTTGGGAGAGTAAGAGACTGAAGGTCATGAATTGGGATCTAGATTCAGCATGTTTAGGAAGGGGCTAGATTTCCATGTACCCAGTCTTCCCTTTCATGTGTTTCCCTTCACAGATATTGAAACGCTTCCTTTAGAAAGACATAGTCACTTACATCCAGTGTAAAAGTCACAATGTCTCTCCTGCAACAAAGGAAAACATTACTCTCCTCCAAAAAAAGAAATGCAGACCTGTGCAGGAGGTAGAGAAAGATTTGGGGAGGAGGCCTTCAGACATCACATACGTAACAGTACATAGTCCACCGTCCCCCGGCCCCAAGAAACCCGACTGCAAGCTGACCATTGCAAGAAAATCCACAGAGACTCAGTCACACCAGCATTCCAATTGGAACCTAGCCAGTTACCAGAATTAATGACCATCCTTGCATGTGCATTTATATGATAAGATTTTGATGATCATGTTTACATTTTTAGAGTGTCTTTATCTAGGGGGGGCTCAAGGAATATTTCATATGGGTGCTTTCATTTTTTAATAATAAATTAACAACTTTATAGTAAAATATAAACAGAATCATCAAAGAAGAAAAATCCACACAGCAAAAGAAACAATCAACAAAGTGAAAAGACAACTTACAGAATGGGGAAAAAAATATTTGTAAACCATCTGTCTGATAAGGAGTTAATATTCCAAAATATATAAAGAACTCATACAACTCAATAACAAAAAAACAAATAATACAATTAAAAATGGGCAAACAACTTAAATAGACATTTTCCCAAGGAAGATATACAAATGGCCAACAGGTAGATTAAAAGATACTCAACATCACTAGTCATTAGAGAAATGCAAATCAAAACCGTAATGAGGTACCATCTCACATCTGTTAGAACAGCCATCATCAAAAAGATGAGATAAAAAATGCTGGAGAGAATGCAGAGAAAAGGGAAGTCTTGTACACTGTTGGTGGGATTGTAAACTGGTACAGCCAGTATGGAACAGTTCTAAAAATAGAACTACCATATGATCTAGCAATTTCACTTCTGCGAGTATAGCCAAATGAAATGAAAACACTAACTTAAAGAGATATCTGCATCTCCATGTTCATAGCAGCACTATTTACAATAGCCAAGACATGCAAACAACCTAAGTGTCCACTGATGGATGAATGGATAAAGAAAATGTGATTATATATATCACATTTATATATTTATATTTATAATATACATATATATATAATGAAAAATTATTCAGCCATAAAAAAACAAGGAAATCCTGCCATTTTCAACAACATGAATGAAACTTGAGGGCATTATGCTAAGTGAAATAAGTTACACAGGAAAAGACAAATACTGTATATCTCATTTATATGTGGAATCTTAAAAAAAGAAAAAAACTCAGAAAAAGAGATCAGATTTGTGGTTACCAGAGGCAGGGGGTAGAAGGGTGGTGGAGGGCAGATTGGAGGAAGATGGTCAAACAGTACAAACTTCCAGTTATAAGATAAACAGGGATGAAATGTACAAAGTGATGACTATAGTTAACAGTGATGTATGATATATATGAAAGTTGTTAGAGAGTAAATCCTAAGAGTTCTCACCATTAAAAAATTGTGGGTTTTTGTTTTTTTTTTTTTGCTTTTGCTTTTTATTGTATCTATATGAGATGATGGATGTTAACTAAATTTATTGTGATCATTTCATCATGTATGTAAGTTAAACCATTTGGCTATACACCTTAAACTTATACAATGATGTATGTCAATAAAACTGGGGAAAGAAAAGAAAAAAGAAAAATCTCAGCCCTCTTCACCATAAAACCTAGTCTCAAGACATAATGGTCCCTCCTTGCTTTAGTATTGTACAGATACAATTTTTTATAATTGCTATCAATGTACCCATATTGTTTTATGGTTTTATTTTACTTAACATTACAGGATCTAGACTTTATTCCTGTCCCTACCTCATTTATATATTTTTTTTAAAGTAATGTGATATTCAGTTTGTCAACATACCAGATTATTTAAACAAATCATCACAGTTTGGTCATTCACATTGTTTTTCACTGAAATAGAAAAGTCTTTTTTATTTTAAGGATCTGTGTGAGTTTATTTATTCCTTGGAAAACCAATTCCACAAGCAGATACAGAAAGTCTCAGAACTTGGAGATGTAACTTATTGCAGAACATGAGGGGAGTACAATGCAGAGCTAAAAACAGCTCTATCCATTGAAGGTCTGTATCCAGAGAGATTAGGCCACCATATCCTCTCCCTAACCCCACCCACCCTCCACAAGCAAAGTCACATCCAATCCCCTGACCCACAGAAACTGTGCAAAAACAAATATAACAAATATAGCAGCACTACATACAATAGCCAAGACATGGAACCAACCTAAATGTCCATCGACAGATGACTGGATAAAGAAGTTGTGATGTATTTATACAATGGAATACTACTCTGCCATAAAAAAGAATAAAATAATGCCATTTGCAGCAACATGGATGGACCACCATCATTCTAAGTGAAGTAAGCCAGAAAGAGAAAGAAAAATACTATATGATATCACTCATATGTGGAATCAAAAAATAAAAAAGGACACTAAACTTATCTACAAAACAGAAACAGACTTGCAGACTTATGGTTACTGGGGAAAGGGGGTGGGAGGGAATAATTTGGGAGTTTGAGATTTATGAATGTTAACCACTATATATAAAAACAGATTTTAAAAAGTTTCTTTTGTATAGCACAGGGAACTATTTTCAATATCTTGTAATAACCTTTAATGGAAAAAATATGAAAATGAATATATGTATGTATATGCATGACTGGGACATTGTGCTATACCCCAGAGATTGACACATTGTAATTGACTGTACTTCAGTAAATAATAATAATAATTATACATATATATGAGGAAAATTAAAAATAATATGAGTTGTTTTTGGCTGCTTAGTTCATGGTAATTTGTTACAAAACAATAGACAATTAAAACACAGAGCAATTATTTAGAAAGGAAGCAAATGCCAGGGCTGTAAAGGGGGAGGAATATGAGAAAGTATTATATCTTTCAATGTTAGTTGTTTAAAGCCATTTGGGTAGTTTCAGCAGGAACATTACTTTGATGCAATTTTTTTAAGTAAAAACTTAAACACATTATAAGACTGTTGAAGTGTGTGTTAATACCTGAGATGGTCTGAAACTGGAAGAGCCAGTCACAGCAGGGTCTGAGGGGAAGATGAAAGTCAGGAGTAAGGGAAACCAGGTGTTAATATAAAGTGCAGAGGGTGGGAAGTGACATCCTAAACTTGATAAAGAGGCAAGACTTGGAAGGAAGAGTTGGAAATCAAACCAATGGTGAAGCTAGAGCATAGGGGTGAGGGTAGGATGTTTACAGAGCTATCCTGGCCATCTGAGAACCATATAACACCAACTGGCATCTGTGTTCACTTTATAGGTTACCAGATACACAGAACATGATGTATTGAGCTGACTCAGAGATGTAGGATTGGGACAGAAAATAACTTTCTATTGTTCTTCTCCTCAAAGGAACACATTTATATTATTAGCTTTACAAAGCATTCTGATTTTTTAATTTAAATATCCAACTTTCTATGTCTCTCAATTAGTTAAATTATTTTATTTTATTTTGTGTGTGTGTGTGCAGGGGGTGGGCAGTAATTCGGTTTATTTATTTATTTTTAGAGGAGTAACTGGGGATTGAACCCAGGACCTTGTGCATGCTAAGCATGCACTCTACCACT
This sequence comes from Camelus dromedarius, assembly GCF_036321535.1. Taxonomy (NCBI): domain Eukaryota; kingdom Metazoa; phylum Chordata; class Mammalia; order Artiodactyla; family Camelidae; genus Camelus; species Camelus dromedarius. The sequence continues at coordinate 29,020,702 of NC_087450.1, forward strand.
TGAGCTATATCCTTCCCCCATCAATTAGTCAAATTATTTTAAGTTACTGCATTCTACATTGATTAAACAAAGCTAATCTCTTTAAATCACTGTAATCTTGCTGAATATTCAGGTTATCTCAAATTTGTCAGGTAGACTCTATTATCATGAACATCTTCATTCTCATAGCATTTTATTGTTCAATTATTTTCTCTGGAAAATTCTCAGTTCTAGAATCACTGGATCGAGGAGTGTAAACCTATGTCTAGCTCTAGACAGGAACTACTACATTTGCTTTCCAAAAGGCTCAAACCATTTTAAATGCATGAGTGTATTTGTTTTACAGTTATTTCTCTACCACTGGGTGCTTCCTTTAACTGACCTTTCATTTGGCTAACTTAGTAGAAGTAAACTCATACATAGGATTCTCTTTAATTTTCTTTTTATATATATATATTTTTTTTTTATTGAAGTATAGTCAGTTTACAGTGTTGTGTCAATTTAGATTTTCTTTAATTTTTGTATCTTTAATTTCAAAGTAGAATAAACTTTTCCTTTGTGTTTGCCTATCACTTGTCTTCTATCTTGCATGGATAGTCTGTTCTTTGCTGCACAGCCAGACGGCTCTCTGAGAGCTCCTTTGATTCCTCTCCCTCCCTGTTAGGTATCCTGCCATCCTGTCCTGAGACCACATCTCTTCTCCCAGATATCTCTCCCGGGCTTTCATCTATCTCCCTGGGGCAGTGTTTCTCAGAGGGTGGAATGGGGTCCTCTCTCCAACAAAAGTCACCTGAGACACTTCTAAAATGCACCTTTCCTATCCTGATGCCAAAATGTCCAGAAGCAGAATCTCCCAACGTGGACCCCCTAGATCTGCCTCTTCAACAACTTCCAAGTGATTCTAAGAGTTTGACAACCTGATGTAGGATCACCCAATTTGCCTATCCCATTTCAGTGTTTCCATTGCTCTGCATCAGTGTGGTTCTGCCGCCTTGTGGGTCTCTCCAGCCTAATGTCACCTCAGGCTCCACACCTCCTAATAGCGCTCCTCATCTTCCAGTACTGCCCCTCTCTCACGGGCACCCTCAGCACTGCTGCAAATCAGCTCCTGCTGCATTTCTTCTTGATGAAAGCAGGACTTCCTTTCCTCCAGTCCATGGGCCCCACATGCACAATTCAGTACTGACAGCTATTTCCAAACTGTTCTTTGGAGAGTTCCCTCTTGATAAAGGCTTTGCAGGCCCTGGGGTAACGACTGGCCTTTCTGTTTGTCTGCGTGCCACATCACGTCCAGAAAGCACAGTTCAATGTGGCAGATATTATCAGCGGCAGGCAGGCAAAGCTATGGCTCTCCGGCTGTCTCTAATAGAGCTGCACCCTAGCAAGTGGATCTCTCGGAGGGCTTGACGGCCTGTCCCTAGCCCGCCTAGGACAGGATGAGAGCAGAAGGGTGAGAGAAGAGGGCCACAGCCCCCACACAAAGCAGCCAGAAGGAAAACAGAGGCCCTAATCTCTGCTTTAAATGCATCTGAAGGCGAATCACAGTCACACCTGACAGCTCTGATGGGAGGAAGCTTCCTGTGAACTCTTCCCTCTCTGCTGGTGAGGTTCATGCATCTTCTAAATTCTACATCTGCATGGCCTTCAAAAATTATTCTGAAAATTGATAATTCCACCCAATGCTGTAACTTCTATTTAAAAAGGGAAACTTGGGAAGGCTATGCTGAACCTAAAAAAAAATATTGGTAACATTCAGGGTTTCTAGACCTTGAGTGTCCACATCAAAGGTGGAGAGAGAAGAGGGATCCAGGCAACCCTGCCTGTCACCACCAAAGCCACACATCGGTGGGCTATGTCCCTGCTAAGGGCAGCCCTGGATTCTAGCTCAGTGAAGGGGTTCTTTGACATAGAAGTCAGGTGCCTGATCATTTGTGAATAAATCCGTTTTCTCAACATGTTGTCCCAAATCAGTGTTCTCAAAATGGGTCCCAGAGTCCTGGGGCCATATATTATGGCCCTCCTGGAGATTCAGAATGCATGTTAAAAGTTCTGAGAAACTGAATAGGTAAATAACAAAGTCCTACTGTATAGCACAGGGAACTATATTCAATGGCTTCTAGCAATCTGTAATGAAAAAGAATGTGAAAAAGAAAATATATGTATAACTGAATCACTTTGCTGTACACCAGAAACTAATGCAACATTGTAAATCAACTATATTTCAATTTTTTAAGTTAAAAAAACGCTTTAAAAAAAAGTTCTGATAAATTGTCTAGCAAAGAACCTTATTTAACTTTTTTAACCTAATTTTTCCGAAATTTCTTGAGCTTTGACACCTTTTCCCTAAATACTGCCAATTACCAAGGCAGGCCACCAGTATCTGTGGTACACACTTTGATTAATTCTACATCTGTTTTGAAAAAATCAAATCCTCTGGTTTTTTGTGGATATATTTCATCATTTAAAAGTCCTCTCTTTCTTTGTATTGGCTCTACCTAATACTTTAGCTTGAAATTTCTAAACCAAGGTCGCAGTTTGCTAGGAGGCCTTGCCTAAAATTCAAAGAATGCCTTGTGAATTCTTTAGCAAAATGCAACCTCTCTAGAAGGAATAACGGGGTTTGATGTCACTACCTCTTTGTTCACTCATCCATCGTTCCTTCATTTGTTCGCTCACTCACTCGACTTGTTTATTCCCAGAAGCACTGTGATAAATCCTGCCAATGCAAAGGGGAAAGATTCACCGTGTTTGTGACGAGTCCTATGACAGATATAAGAATAGAAAAGTTCCATTTCTCTCCCAGCTGAGAAGGGGTGGAGGAAGTAGGCAGTTCAAATAAAGGTCACGGCAAGGCTGAATAGTGAAGATTAGGAATTTTGGTTGCAAATGAGTGAGACTCAATTCTAATTAGCTTATAAGCAAAAAAAAAAGGGATGTATTGGCTCATTACATTGGCAAGTCCAAGGGAGGTGCTGGCTGGCCTCAGGTTCTGTTTGCCCCATCTGTCTCTCTTCTCGGTTTTTCTCTCTGTAGTCTTAGTCACAGCCAGAACAGACAGGCTTTTCCCAGGAGACAAGGAGGACAGCAGCCCTCAGTTCATTCACGGCCTTCCAGCAACATAACCAAAAAGGCAAGGCCCTTTCTCCTGTTCTCCCTCTGCCAGCCTGGGAGAAGGATTCTCATGCCCCAGACCAGCCTTTACTCTCCATTCCCCGACCCACGTCCAGGACCAGGGCCCAGGTGCCCATCGGCCTGTAGCTTTGAGCTCCTCCCAAGGCCCACAGGAACCCCAGGGCAGCTCTGGGGGTGGCACAACTGATCACACCTTTGATTTCACACCATGTGGACAATGAAATGGAGGATGAAATTTCTAAGCAAGCAATAGAGAGGCTGCATGAAATTTCAGAGTGTAACTTTCAGGGATCATCTTTTTTTGTTTTGTTTTGTTTTTTGTTCCAAGTGGCAAGATGGACAACTCCCAGGCATAACTCTATATTTTTCTTACACATTTTTTCTTCCTCTGCCCTTACATTCACCTTTCTTCTGAGGGAACATAAAGCCACTGCTTTTAAGAGGAAGTAGCAGCTATGATACTAATAGGGTATGTGTTCAAGAACCAGAAGATCTTCCCTATTCCACTTGAGATTTTTTAATTACTTTGCTGACTTCCTCCAACTCCAGTGCCTTAGTGTTGTTGAGTTTTGACCTAGTAAGACATGAAGAAAAATAGGATCTATGATCTTGTAAAATTGCTCACTTCCCCTGCACCCCCACCCCCAAAAAAAAACCTTCAAATAAGTAAACTGATTGCTACTTAAAAGAAAAAAACTTCAGCATTACAACCAGTTGAGCAATTTTGCACACATACTCACACACACACACACAATACTATTTGTATGCACATACACCAGGTTTCTTAAACAATGAATCACAATTCTTAAGCTTCATTCAGAGTTCTTGGTAAAGATTCTTGAGCTTCGTCTTTCCAAAACCAATTTAATTCTAGAATTTCCATTTTAGTGTTTCACAAATTGTGTTCTGGGAAACTTAGGCATTAAAATTACTTGGGGAGCTTGTTAAAAAGCAGACTTCTGGGCCCCACTTTGTACCAACTGAATCAAAATCTCTTTGGAAAGACTGTCCCAGGAATCTTTGTTTTTAAAGTTTTCCCAAATGCTACTTCTGCACCCTACAATATGAGCAGATCTGTTCTATAATTTTGGAGAGCTTTATTAGGATTTCTGAGTTGTAGTGTCAGATATTTTTATATCTCTAAGATAGAATAAACTTCTTATGAATTCCATGAACTTTAGTTTGTCAGCAAAATATAATTAGCAATCCTTGTGGGTCATGCTCTTTTGAAGTTCTGTGACAAAAGTAACTATGAGCATAGTTATATGACACAGAAGTCCTTCAGATTTAAAAATATTCACTCTAAATAGGTCACATATTAATGAGTAGAATAGGTAAATTCCATTGTAGCAAACTTTGGTGATTATAGCAAACAATTCAATGTGATTTTGTTATAACAGGTACATTGCAAGAACTGACACAATGATTAAGATCCAACTGAAATTAAACATAGATAGAAAAACTTATGAAAGCTCATTACAGTTGTGAATTTTCTTCCAAAGAAACAACTTTACCTCTTCATAAACAAGATTTTATTTCCAATCCACGACAAGAAATAATAAGTCAACATACACAATCCAACTCCTTCCACAAATAGGAGCTGACCACAAAAGTGTTAACCACAAAGTCCTTGCACTTTAGAGCTATAAGAACCTTAAGGATTGTGAACTTCTCTTAGGGATGAGGAAACTGAAGACCAAGTCACACTATTGATGACAGTCAGGATATCCTGACTGCCCCAAACTTCTCCTACCAGAGTATAAGTAGCCCCCAAGTATACCCAAGAACAGAATCAATGGTTCTTCAGGGGTGAGAACAACCATTCTTTTTACATAACAGATATGCTATGAAGTAAAAAGAAAAAGTCATATAAAACATAAGACTTGCAATAAATGCCACTTGGCCACCTTGAATTATTCACTCCTTCTTTCCTGCAATTCAGGCTACACGGTGGAAATGTTTGAAAAGCCCAGAGCTACCCAACTCCCCTACCAAAATCTGACAAATTAAGAAGGGAAAGAAAATGTGACCTCAAAGGAGTCATGAGTAATTACTTGATACCTATCCAGATAGATCCAGAGTGGTTGAGAATTAATCAAGCAAGTTTGTTAAGTTTTGCTCAGATGACTTACTACGCATCTATTATAGGTATGTGCCTGGGTTTCATTTATTCATTCTGTTATACAACAGATACACAATGAGCACCTACTAGGAGCCAGAAACTAAGATATGTCCTGGCATACCAAGGTGAAGAGTCAGGGGGAAGCAAAACTAAAGCAGTAATTACAGAGTGTAGTATTACAGGCTGCTGAATCAGGAGCAGTGGGCACAACTACTCAGCTAGTTTGGGTCTGAGAAGATGTTACAGTGGAAATGACATTGGGCTGAGTTTTGAAGGACAACCAGGAATTTGACGGAATATGAGAAAGAAAGAGAAAATCATTCCAAGTAAGTGAATGGCATATACAGAGGTATGGAAGGATGAGGAGATCAGGTAGGCAGTTGAGGAGAGGGATCCAGAGAAGAAAGACAATATTATAGACATAAACTTTGTTTTTCATGCCACCTAGCACAATGCAGGCAAAGCCAAATGGTTTTTTTAATCCAAAACAAAAAACAAACAAAAAAAAAAACCTACCTTCCTTGGGCAAGAGACTCACAAGAGACTACAGACTGGTGACTGAGCTGGTCTGACCTTCAGAGTTACCTTCAAACCAGAAAGAAAGAAATCTGTTCTTTTGCTTCCTGTCTGTAGAGTCTTAGACACCTTCCCAGCTCTCAAAGTCCACCTCTTTCCAGAGTCCAAACAGAGTCCTTGGAAGAGAACTTTTTCAACAATGAAATTAAATAGGGGAAACTTTGCAACCCCATGGTTAACCATAAAACTTGCCTCCTTTCCAGTACCTTGGTGTGCAGATCACACATTAATCTTTTTTCATTGGTAAGACAAAGTGGGTGACAGGCATGAGTACAAACAAGTTTCTACTACTTAAGAGCTGTGTGACTTTGGAGAAGTCACAGGACCTCTCAGGACATCATTTTTCTCATTGCAAAGTCCCTGCTAGTTTATGGTGAAACTTAGACATGATGTGAGGGAGAGAACCTTCACAGGGTCTCGCCTACACTGGGCCTCCCATTAGGGCAGGGCAGCTGCTGTACATTATCATAGCAGTTATGTTCATTCAACAAATCTTTACTGAGGACTTCCCACATAGGAGCCAGAAATACAAAAATAAATCTGAACTGGACTTTGCTCTCTAGGACCTCACAATCTATAGTGAAGACAAAAAACAGATTCAAGTCGCTATAGCCTAAAGAGAAAAGTGATTAGTACGGAGAAATGCAGAGACGTTACTGGGGATGTTGGGAGGACAGTGATGTGAGCGAGCTCATGGGAGAGAAGGGGGAAGGATTTGGGGCTGAGAATGAAGGCGAGGAGGAGGAGCGTCTGAGCTGAGCATGCTCACTCCTTCCAAAGTGGATAGGGTGGGTATCAGTCTTTCCCTCTCACAGAAGAAATAACAGTTTCGGGGAGGGGACACAACTCACTAAACTGCATACTCATAATTACAGCAGAGCCAGGAAGGGAATTCAGAGCTCCCCATCCCTCATCCAAAGCATTCACCATGACCATACTACCTCCTATAACTAGGGCCATCTGCAGATGGAGAGGCGAGGCCAGGGCAGGGAACTCAGAAAAAACGTGATGGAGGTTCCTCTGGCCACTGGCCCGGGTAGAGGCAGAGCGGATACTCAGCGGGGCTGGCCGTCGAGGGTTGGGGGTGGAGGGGAAGGGCAGGGGCGGGCCGGCGCGGGAGGAGTGGGAGGGCAGGCGTGGGGCGGGGAGAGGGGCGCGGGCCGCACTCCGGGGCTGTCCTGGGTCCCAGCCCAGCCGCACAGCCCGCGCTCAGGCTCCCGGTCATGGGACGGCGGTCCCCGGCGCTGCGGCCGCTCCTGGCACTGCTGCTGCTGCTGCCGCCGCCACCACCGCCGCCCCGGGCGCTGCGCGGGGCGCCCTGCCCCGAGCCCTGCAGCTGCCCGCCCGACGGCGCCCTGCGCTGCCCCGGCCCACGGGCCGGCCTCAGCCGACTGTGAGTACACGGCGCCCCCGCCCGGGACCCTCGCTTGCTCCGGCCACCTTCCCGGCCTGCCCTTTGGCCCCGTTTACCTGGATGCTCAGAGAAAGGCGATTCGCCCTGTGAAACCCCACCACCTCTCAGGGTGATGAGAAGCTAAAGCTTGGGAGCTGTCTTTGCTGTCCCCTGCCGCGCCTTGGGCTGGGGCTGTGTCTGCTGGCGCACCCTTCAGCCCCTGGAGGCCCCAGGCCCATTCTTTCCCCCTGGTTTGGGCCACTGTCAGGGGCATGAACTGCCCAGAAACCACAAGGGAATGCCTCGCTCCCTGTGCTGCTGGAAGCGGACAGGGTGTCATGCTCCTTGGTCAGCAGCTGTCTCTGCCTGGAGAAGTCTTATGTGGTCTTTGAGCCTTGTTAGCTCTGGCACCCTGCGGTCCCCTAGGAATGGGGTGCCCAGGCCCTGTGGCCAGGGGTGACCTGGTCACTCAGTGAGGGCTGCTGGCCAGCACCTCCCCCAACCAGTGCCCACCAACAGCTTAGTGAGCTTACAAGCTTACACACCAGCCCCAGGTGTACTTGCATTTCAACCTGGTGGTCTGATCAGATGTACTTGCATTTCAGTCTGGTTGCCTGATCAATGAGAGGCCTTGAGTCCCACCTCGGGCACCGCACCACCCCTCCACATTCACAGAGGTGGCTAGGGGAACTGCCTACATCAGCAGGCAGTTGCAGGAAGTTGTTCGCTACAGAGAAGCAGTGAAAATGAGAGGGAGGCCTTTGGTACTAGCGTATCCAAGTGTCATCCAGCCCCCTTTCTTCAATTCAGAAAAAAGTACCACACATAATATGGTTCTATTTATATGACGTGTCCAGATAGACAGGAGATTAGTAGCTATCATGTTGGGGTGAAGGCCCAGTGACTGCTAAAGGGTGTTGCATTTGGGGTGGCAAAAATTGTCTAAAATTAGATACTGGGACCTTGTGCAGGTTGCACAACTCCATGAATACACTGAAAATCACACTTAAAATGGGAGAATTTCATGGTATATGAATTAAAGCTTGATAAAGTCATTTAAAGAGAAAAAAAAAGAAGAGGACTATAAAATTATCCAAAAGGCACCCAGCCAATGGAGGTCTTGGTTATGTTCTAATCATTAGAGGCGACGGAGTTTCATGCTGGGGAGGAAAGAGAGCCCCACGCCCAACACTTCCTTGGGCTCCCAGCAACCTGTCAGGAGCCCATTTCATAGAGGGGATTCTCCCATCCTCATGAGGGGCTGAGCTTCTCCTCTGGAAGAGTTAGTGGCCTCTGGGGAATATTTGTGGTTGAGAGATAACAGTTTAAAGGTTGAGGGGTTTATATTAATTAGTTTCCATTAATTATCTTGTCGGCTCAAGTCCCTGAAGGTGAGGACCATGCTGACAGAATTAGTTTCAATCAATAAATAAATCCATGGAAGTGGCCTTCGGAGTCCCAGCCCCTGTCCTTCCCTGACAAGCCTCCCATCTTGCTCTTATCGATGACTGTGCCACTACCATTGTGCCTTTCTCACTCGCCTTATGGATGATTCTCTTACAGGTTATAAGAAATTTATCATACAGGTTATAAGAACCTGAGATCCAAAGAGATGGGATAACCTGCTCAAGGGCCACATAGCTATTGAGTAGCAAAGACAGGACTTCATCTGCTATCTAAAAAGATATAAAATACCAAAGATACAAAAATATTTGCTTGTCTTTGTAAGAAAAATTACCCCTTTCTTAAAAAAAAAAAAAAAAATTCCCAGCTTCTCCAAACTGGAACTGAATGAAGAACCCCTGGTGGGAGGCAGGCCTGGGTGAGCCAAGTCCCAGTTCCTTTCTGATTCAGGTTTTCCCTGAGATGTCCCAGCAGTTCCTGCTGCCACACCCATGCTGGCCTCAGAAGAGCAGTACCTCTTTCCTGGAGAAAGCCAAAGTGAAAAGAATAAAACTAAATAAATTCTTTCACTGCCTCACAGCACAGTTTAGAGAAGCCCAGAACCCCTCAAAAAGATTTTATAGGATTGACTAGGTTTGGGGACGTAGGTGGGAAGCAGGCAGGATATGCGTACTGCAAGCCTGCTGAGGCTGTCTAGTCCCGCTCCCAAGAATGAGCCAGTTGTTCAGGCTCTGAAGCCCTTTGCCATCCAGGTGGGATTCCAGAGAATCCTTGACTTCCTCCCTTCACGTGCACTATCATGGCATGCACACCAGGAGCATCTTCTCCCAGACACTGAAACCCCTTAGGTCAACAAGCTCACTGACCTTCACAAGGTCTGGCTCCCTGAGGATCAGATCATTGAGAGGTGACCTCATCCTTCACGTAAGAACCCTATGGAGGTAGAGCCTATGAAGGCCAAAACAGGATAAGTTTTTCAGCACAATAAGGTGACTTCAACATCCATATGACAAAAGAGATGCATAAGAAGGAATAGGAGGGTAGTTAATTTAAGGCAACTTGCCTCAGACCAGCAGCATAAGTATCACCTGGGAAATAAAAGAAATGTATATTCTCAGTCCCAAGCCCCAATCTGCTGCATCAGAAACTCTGAGGGTGTGGTCCAGCAATCTGTGTTTTATTTAACAAGTTCCCCAGATAATTCTGATGCATGCTAAAGTTTGAGAATCAAGGTATTGCTCTCCATGGAGGATACAATCTTCAGGAAAGTAAGAAGATGTTTTAAACTTTTTTCTTCCATATAATTCTCTTCCCCACACCACCCCACCCCACAACACACACACATACAATACCTATTTATTGCAAAAGGCAGATGTGATTAGATTAAAACCTCAAACTCTGAGACAATGTGGACAATAAACAAGATTAAGAAAAGTTTTTTGTTTGCTTTGTCTTGTCTTCAAAGAGAGGTAGAGGAAGGAATCCATGGAGAAGGATAGATGGGAGGCACAATGTATGATGGAGTAAGACCTCAAAGGGAATGGAAGGAAAGATAAGTGTCAGATCAGAGGGGAAGGGTTAATCTTAGAAAAAGAGGGATCCTTCTGAGTCCTGGGAGAAGAAGACAGATGGGCAAAGGAAAGAGAAAGTGAATGGGTTCATGTTGAAATCCTCTCTTCTTGACCATGAATGAAGTGGTAAATAGTAATTACAAGATAGAAAATACCATGAATGACAAGTTATTGCGAGTTCATAAAAAGAAGAGAGCTGAAATTGTGAGCTAAGACTACCAGAAGAAGAGAGACGTGGTCTTGCACTAAGTTATCCACAGGATTTGACTCTGCAGAGAGAAGGGAGCTCTCTCAGTTCTGGGGGCTGGAGGAGGCAAGTACCACAGAGCACCTTAGGATTCATCACTGGCTCCTCAATAGATGCTAGACTATGTTTTAATCATTCAGGCCTTGTTAGTCTTCCTTATAAGACTTCCATCTAAAGACCACTATTTGGTTAAAAAAAAAAGTGAGTCATAATTGCTTATCATTGATAAGCCCACTGCTCACAAATTTTGAAAATGGCATCGTCAATTGTTCAGATCTTTCCACCCTTTCCATGTTTTACTAAAGACTTGGGTATTTAAAATCTAAAATGTGACAACAAAAATCAGCCTCCCACATGTTCACTATTTTAATTGGAGGGAAAAAAAAGTAAAAGAAAAAAATTGATTTAAAATTTTTCCTTTTCTTATTAGTTCCAGGCAAGTGGAAGGAGGGAGAAAGAGGAAAAAGAAAGTCTACCTTGCCCATGGTTATATAAAGATCTTTGTCTCCATGACAACAGAAAGGTTGATCGGCTTGATATGGAAACAGCTTCTGAAAAATCTGTTAGTAAGAAAATGCTAATAATAATAATGGTAATTTATTTTTTGCATGTTGTGTCTACTGAACACAGATTAAACTTAGACTTTATTATAAGACACAATCTAGAGACTTTGGAAGGATAAAATGTGCTGTATCCATCAGTCTAGTGTCACAGGAAGATGTTAGTCTCCTGACATCTTTCCTGAATGTCTTTCTCTTTCTCCTACATTGAGCGGAAATCAGGGTCCAGAACGGTGTTCAGTGCAGTAGAGGGATGTACCAGCAGAGGGCATGGTCCCTTGTCCTTGAGGAGCCCACAATGTAGGTGGAAAGACACCCAAGAGACTGGTGTAGGGAGGGAGAGAGGCAACAAGGCACTAGGAATTCAGGTAATAGATCAATCACTACAGACTAAAATCTCCAAGGGAAGGCTTCATGGACCAAGGGTTATAAGCTGAACTTTGAAAGAGAGAAGGGAAGAAGATTCCAGGTGGAAGAAAAAAACAGGTGAGAGTAGACTAGAGATCTCCTTGCTGAGAAGCAAATAATAATGTTGAATGGTTTCTTCCCCTTTTATGCCTCTCCCCTGGTTTTTGGGGGAATTTTTTTGTAAGGGAAAATATAAAGTCATCAGGAATATTTGATTAAATTACCCAGAGAATTGTGCAAAAAGAAAAAAAAATTCCCAAGATGTAGCTCTCAACTAGCAAACCTTCAAAATCATTCTTCGTCAGTTGATTATAAAGGCATTAAGTAAAAATCATGATTTGGAGTCACTTCCCAACAAGCCTTCCCAATGTCCCCTCTGTCCCTCACACACATACTTTGATACCTGGTACTTACATCTACCTTTGCACATAATCCACCATAATATAACTCTTTATTCCCTGTGTATCTTCTCTGCTACAGCAGGGTTTCTCAACCTCAGGTCAATTGTCATTTGGGGTCAGATGATCATTCATTGTAATGGGCTGTTTTGTACACTGTAGGATGTTTAGCAGCATCCCTGGCCTCCATCCACTATGTGCCAGTAGCACTATCCTCCCTAATTATAAACCAAAAAATGTCTCTAGAAATTTGCCAAATGCCCCTGGTGGGGAAGGGGAGAGGGGGCAAAATCCCCACCCCATCCCACCTTGGCTTTGAATCACTGTGCTGTAGTGAGAACCACTTGAAGAGGTCTTATTCAACTCAGAATTCCCAAAGTTTCACAGGTGGTGTGATTAAAATGTCTACTGAGCTACATGATGATCAAACTGAGTAGATGGCTGAATAGGAAACATGAACCAACGCAAAAAGGAAGTGTGTATGTTAGTTAGCATGTACCACATCTAAATGTCGTTTTAAAAATCTCCATCCCAGAGGATGTGAAGGCGAGGAAATGCTGTGGGTAGTGGAGGGAGCTCTCTGTGTTGTGTCGACATCCAGGTCCCAGATTTTGCAAACCCCCCCAGTCTGTCCACTGAAAGGGCCATCTAGAATAAACAGACCAGCTTCAGGGCAGCAAGACTGGAAGCTTACCTACATCAGCAGATCCCACCCAGACTGTCCTAATATTTGTTGTTTGTTTGTTTCAACTCACTCATTAGAGAAAAATCAATCCCTGGGCCCAGAACCACTAAAATAAAACAAAACAACCACCAAGGCAGCCTAAATTGAGACTTATTGGTTCCTGGGCCAGGATACCAGGTAGGAGTCCCCAGGACAGTGGGAAGTCTACCAAACTCTTACAAGTAGGACAGCTCGGCTCCTACCTTTGGCTTCCCTGCAGCTGAACCAACCCCCCCCCCCCCCATAATTCTGGAATTCGGAAAGCTCCTGTCCCCCCTCCCTACCCTACCTCCACAAAACAATATGAAGACACAAGGTGGAGGCTGATCTCGAACATCAGTTCTGACTCAGCTCTCTATTACCTTCAAGGCAATTCTTAAACCTGGCTGTGCTTATAAACAGACTCCCTGGGGGAAGCTTTGCAAGGGCCAGATTTTATTAGTTTAAAAATCATCCTTTTGGGGAAAGTGCATGATGGCCCCTAGTAGGACACTAAAAAGCAAGCAACAGTAACAGAGTTCCCAAAATCTGGGTGGAAGTGTGGAGCCCAAAAGCTTCACACACAGATCCCTTTGGCATTGGACCCAGCTCTGCCCTTGGAGAGCAATAGTTCTTTGGGTTTTTTTCTGTCTTATTCTTTTTTTATTTCAAAAGCAGTAAGTGAGATTAATTCAGGGCTCCACTTCTGCTTCTAGACCCACTTCCATCATCTTCCCAAGCCTCTCAGTTTGGCATCTTTTCATGTCTTGAAATGAGGCACGAAAGCTTTCTTTTCAGAATAATATCTCCCAGGTTGGCTGCACCAGACGGTGTCTTGGCCGTGTGTAACTTTGATCTTACACATGGAATTTTAAAGCCAGTGAGTCATGGTGGTGAAGAGAGGCCCTGCTACTCACTTCCAGACCCAAGAGGGCTGGCTCCACAGGAGCATATGTGTTCTGTTCTGGAAGCTCCCCGTCGTGTGCGAAAAATCACATTTAATGCAGATTTTAGCAAATCTTGCACCAGCTATTTTTTTAAGAAGGAAATTAAAATAACCCCACCCACCAGGCAGGTGGGCTCCCTGACTCAGTGGGCAGCTTCTAGCAGCTTCTCTCCATGGTCCTCATTTACTGCCAGCTCCTGCCTCGCTGGGAGATGCCACCCACTCCCAGCCAGCAAACCACTCACAGCTGCTCTCTGTGTGGCCCTGACCCCCAGCTCTTTAATGTCACCAAATGCAAAAATGCCCAATTTACAAGTAAAACTCAACTTTCAGAATAAAGATTTTATCCCTTGCTGCTGTTAAATTTGTCCTTGACTCTGATAAAATGAGGTGACTCCTCGGTTCATAATTCCACCTCATGAGCAGTGGCAAACAGCATTTCTGAGCCCACAGAGGTGGGGATGACAGGTACGACTGGTATGACAGGGCTGGGGGACCAACACAGCCTCCAAATTATCTGACTTGATCAACAGGAAGAAGACTAAGCATACCTGAGTTCTAGCACCAAGTCTCCTTTCCCTAATGTGCACTGTGGGCTCAGGACAGGGATAAACCTCTGTGCTGTCTGTTAAAGGGGTGTGATGATTCTTGCCCCTGAGTGGGGCGGACTGTGGCAAAGATAAATGAGACAGCAGAGCCAAAAGTACTCAGACGTGAAAGGTTTCGCGTAACTACCAAGTATTATTGTTACAATCTGATGATGCAGAGAAGACTGAAAAACCTACAGCCCATATATGAGGTTGAACATTAAATATCTATCAACCAAGGGGCAAGCCTGATGGAATAGTTTTGTTTCTGTTAATTAGAGAAAATGACCCACTAGGTCTTTTCAACCTGGAAGGTAAAGAAGTTAGAACCCCAAAGCAGCACAGCTCGTTACTGCCTGGAGTGTGATGTCCCAGGCTGAGCTGCCTCCCAAACACACCACCTAACAGCTGATAATACGCTGCTCCCTATCATTCAGTTGAGTCAGCCCTGTCTGCCCAGGTAGAGCATCAAGCCTATTCTGGGTCCTTTCCCCATTCCCCATCCCTAAGCCTCAGGTTGGACACATAGAAAACCTTCAGGTCAGACTTGCTGACCACTCAGGAACTATACACTGAAATGTACAGGACAACGTGCAGGATCCAAAGACACTGCCCATGCCCTCCAAGAGCTTACAGCCTTCCAGCCACAGGAGAGGAGAGGACTAGTTCTCAGATGGCGGCAGGGAAATACAGACAGTGATAAAAGCCATATGAAGGTTATAAGCAAAGTCCACTGTTTAAAGGAGGGAGCTCTCCCTTCGAGCCAGAGTAACCAAGATACTTTGGTGGAGGGATTATTTGAGCCATAGTTCTTTAAGCCTCACTTTATACAGGGGCAGGCAGGCTAACATGGTTATCCCATAAGCTCAGTCCTGGCCTTTGACACCAGCTACTAGGGAATCACTATTCAAAGCCTTCTGCTCTCTCCCTGACCACCAGGCACATGCCCTGTTTGCCTTATGGATCATCAATGGAACAGTGAGATACTTCCCCCTAGAAACCTCGGGTGGGACTCTGATTAAGGCTTTTCTCATTTTGCAAGCACCACAAAGCAATTCAGACAAATTGAATCATACAAGATTAACTTAATATAAGAATGAGAGCAAGAACCGGAGAGAATTTGGCATTTTAGCAGCAAGAGGTCAGGGGCCCTCTAGATTCCACCTTTATAATCAGTCAGCTCCAAAGACTACTGTCTGTTGTAAGTTTTAAATTCCCAAGAGGCAGAATCTGATGGCCCCACACTCCACCCCTGACACAGGAACACAGGAGCCCAGTCAATGAGATGCTTCCACCCAGCTGCAACCAGCAATGAGATGCCTCCAGAGAAGGGGCATTTTTGAACAAGGCAACCACATAAGTTGGTGTCTACCAGAGCTGAAGAGTTAGCGAAAAGTGAAGGCACACATGCCAGTAATTTCAGGCACTTCAAACTCATTCCATCAAATTAATTAAAAGTATGTGGTATATCAGTTGCAATCAGCTGTAACAGGCTTACTTTTTTTAAAAAGTGTCTGAAAACAGAAGCTTATAATGAAAGAGCTTCCTGAAGCATATCTGCAGTGTCACCTCCCTGACAACATAATATTCTCTTCTTCTAAAAAATATTTTTAAGAAATCATTATAGATGATACCAACATTCCCTGGGGAGAATTCAACATGTAGTTTTATTTACCAGAGTTATTTTTGTCATGTAATCTTACTGCTAGAAGAAGAATTCTAGTTTAGGGGGTAAAGACTGGGTTACTTTGCTTCGTGTCTTTAGAAAACTTTAAATGGGTTTTGAGTAAGGGCTTGGATATGTTTACCATTTTCCTCTGAGGCTTTATATTTTTAATTTAGTTGCTGCATAAATGACTCGGAAAATCCATTATCCAGGGAATCTTCTTGAAAATCTTGGTTCACATTATAATTCATAAGTGCCTCAAAGCGTCTTGGGGGCTCCAGAAAGGCTGTCTTGGAGAAGAGTCACTCAAATTGCACTTTCCAATGGGAGAGTTCCAGAGGACTGAATTTTTTTTAAATCAGTAAGCAAATGATAACTCTGAAGAGTGGCTCAATAGAGTTGAAATATTTAATGGAAGGTTGTTCTTTATCATTTCTTTAAAAGGCTATCAGGCAAGGTCTGTAAGAGGTACTGAACCCCAAAGAAAGGTACCAAGTGGGAATGCTCACCCTCCCTCTCAGTTGTCCTACGTATAATTAGCAGAGAGTCAAGAGTTGGAGAAGTCACAGGCATTTTAAGGGTTACCTTGACACACAGAAGAATCCATTCCAAAGTACTGAATCCACCCTACCCCATTCCCCAAACTACCACCCCAGGAAGTAGATTTGTCATTAGGCGTAGCTGGGGTAGCTCAAATCCTTCCCGTGAAGCAGCTGTGAATTAGAAGTACCTAATGAGCTCGAATCTTGTGCTAGATGCTGTATTAATAATACGTACACATTTTCTTATTTAATCTTAAAAATCTCTGTGGTGGTTGGTACCATCATCACTATACATACGTGGAATCTGGCTCCAGAGTATGTACTCTTCACTGTCCCACTCTGTTGCCTCCAGAGAGAAAGCACATGCAATTAATTGGTGGTGAAGACACACTCTGTACAGTATATAGCGCCTGAGACAGACTTTTAGTCAAGGGGAGAATCTGACCAGCAGAGAAGGGTGGATGGGCCATGTGTGTATTTTACACTTACAATGCATCTCAATCTGCACTGGACATATTTCAAGCACTCAATGGCCATATGTGGCTAGTGGCTATCTTTTTGGACAGCACAAGTTTAGCATATTGGCTACACGAAGGGAAGAGAGGTAACAGGACTCGCAAATGAAGCTTGAGCCTTTATTTGGGGGGCCTGGAATACAAGGCTCAGACATTTGTAGATAAGTAGACAGGCCAAGAGGAGGCATAGCAGAAATCTGAGTAGAAGAATGATGTGGTGGGAATTGTCAGGAAGATTAATCTAGACTGGGCAGAGGAAGTCCAGAACAGGGTGAGAGGAAACCAATTTGGAGAATATGAAGTGGTTGAGGTGGAGACAAGAATGGCCAGGTGGCAGTGGAAACGGAATAAAGGGCTTGGAAACAAGAGAGAGTGTGAAGGCAGAATCCACCGGAGACTGGGAGTTCAATGGTGGAACAGAGGAAACATTTATACAAGGTACTTGGTAAATTCTCAAAAGATAGTGCAGAAAAAAACTAGGTAATCATGAGTGCTGAGGAGAGAAAGAAGAAGCACTCTGGTAGGCTCTGAAGCTTCATGGGAGAACAGGAATTTAAGGTACATCTTTGAAGTTAAAGACTGTAAGCATACGCCCTCAAGAAGCTGATGGCTCTATCAGAAGGCGAGATTTTCACAGGAGAACCAGAGGATTGTGTAGTAGGGTGTAACAGCAAACCTCCAAAGGAACACTATTGACGCGGACTAATGTAGGACATAGACCTGTACCAGGAATGAAGTGACCTGTGTTCTAGTCCAGATCTGCTGCTTAAATGCCGCGTGGTTTCAGGAAAGTCATTTCACTTTTCCTAACTTAAGATTCTTCATCTGTAAAGTGAGGGGTTAGACCAAACCACTTGCAAGCAGCCCTTTCACTCTGATTCCTTGAGTCTAATACTGTATAAGTGCTTAAAGGAGTAGTCAAACATCAATCAAAACCACCTGGCTGTATTCTTAAGGAATGCTCCAGAATGTACTTTACATATTGGATCTCCATCTATACTGACTTCATATTTCAGTTAACACTGACATTTCAGCTCCCTCCAGGTAAATGCTGAAGAAAAGAGGCCAAGAAATGAAGACATACCCAATAATGAAATTACCACATAAATCAATGCATTTGAAAGCACAAAGATTTAAAATCACTTGTAAAGGGGAAAGATATTTTTATTTCATTCCAAGATGAATGGAATATTATATTTATTTTATTATATTTACTGAGCTGCTTTGGGAAAAAAACACAGGAATTCTTAAGTCTCTGTTCAATAAAGAATAAGGTCTTATGTAAGGATGAAAAAACATTAACATTCTTTTAAATTTAAATAATTTAAATAACATTCTTTTAAAATTAAATAAATTTAAATAATGTTTCCCCCTCCCATTTCTATGAATTCATTAGGTAAAAAATCTTTGACCATCCCTGGCTTCTGTCTTTTTCCCTCCCTCTGATTTTGTAGTGCTTTAAAATTCAGGGTGTGTAGCTTTAGCAATAAACAAACCATCTGTGAAAGATAGATGGATGTTTGTAGCTTTCTTAAACCAATAATATGGATGGCTTTTCTAAACAATTAAAGGGAAGTGAATAAAAATATTTCACTCTGCCATGCTGGGCAGGAGAGGTAAAGGCAAGGTAAGCAAAGATCCCACCCAGGCTTTGAGGACTCCAGACTGGTGCTGTATTTCTTCCCTGGCTTTTTTCTTCCAGCCGTGCTCAGCCTGTGGGCTTCAGAATGTGGTCCTGCTTGGAAACCATCTGTGCACACCAAGCTCTAAAAACCCAAGGTGAGGTAGGGGAACCTACAGTTGTAATTGGCTTCTGCGATACCTGTCTTTAAAAGTAGAATGTGTCAAACTGTATTTTCCATTCACCTAGGGAGTTTGCTATTTAAAGGAACCTTTCATCAAATCCTCCTGTAGAACAAAGAACCGTTTGATAACGCAAATATCTCCCAATGGATAGGTTTTTACAAGCAAGGATTTCTAAACCTTGGGTTTCCTTGAAGGGGAACACAGAGCCCTCCTGACCTGGAATCTCTCCAGCTAACATTATTTTGAGGGTACATTAGCAACCCAGTAAGCTAGACAAACTGGCTTCTCCCAGGGTCACCTGTGTTATTAAACTTAGAAGAAAAATAGAAGAAGACGGGCCCAAGCCCCAACCTTGAGACTCAGGAGACATTAGAAACAATGAAGGAGGACCTGATAATGCAGCATATCATCTTCTTCAAGGTGATTGAGTTTATCTGAATGCTATTTGCTTATCTATGGCTGGGCTCTGACAGAAGGTGAGCTCATGGCTGGCAACAGGAGTTGGCTGAGAAGGGGACTGAGTCAGGGGCCCAGGTGAAAGGGTTGATGGGAAACGCTCTGAAAGCGGGATAGCCTTTCTGGTTAGTCCTACCTTGAGGCAAAAGGTTAGGCCTTTATTCTACGCACTGACCAGTAATTGGATGCGAGCTGCCCAGGGGAGAAGACCTGATGTTGAGTAAGGTGGCAATCTTAGACTGAGGATAATTCCAGGAGAGCAACTCAGCTGAGAGCTTCAGTTGCCAACTCTCCCAGTAGCCAGAGGAATGAGTACCCCAGACCTAAATCGTGATTTTGGCAGCCCACAACAGCATCCACTAGAGGAACTAACCCAACTACATTGGGTAGCCCCAACACAGGGCCCCTATCTGTGCTGGGGGCCCAGTTTGAAAGTCAGAACCCAGCAGTTGAGAGATACTGCATTGATCCTAACCAGATAGCAACTAGGAACTGTTCTGGGTCAGCAGTGTCTTCTAAGAGGCAAAAATACAGGGGTCAGGATCTGGTGATTGATGACAAGAAGGCAGGGCAGGGGCTCCCCTCCTACATGGACTCTGGGGAGATCAGGCAGGCTGCAGGATAAGGAATCAAGGCAAAATTGAGTACCAATATATGGGGGGGGGGGGGGCGTGTAAGTCAAGGTACTGCAGGTGCATCCCTACCCTCTGATTATTGTTGAGTTTAGTGGAGACAATGCAGAAAGACACCGGACTTCACCAGGTCATGACCAATCACAAGATCCCAGAACTAGGGTGAGTCCTTACTTCCAATCCTAAGGAGTAGAGACTGCTTTTACATCAACTTCAACCCATAAGCAGAAGGTCTAGGGGATTTGCTGATGGGATTCATGAGTTGATGGGAGTTTCCAGAAGTGGTGAAACTAGGGCAGCCTTTGTCATCCAGTCTAAGTGTTTGTTTGAACATCTCTGGCAAAGGCACCTGGGTAAGGTGGACATCGCCGTAATTCAGGTATCACTTGTGTTGTATCATACATTAATTTAAAAATCAAAGTTTAAAACTGTATAAAGTTCTGTAAAATGTAATAAATATAAGCAGCTGCATGGTTCCACACCGTGTACTTCCACAGCCATCTTGCTCACTATTCAAGAGGCAGA
Source organism: Camelus dromedarius (assembly GCF_036321535.1). Taxonomy (NCBI): domain Eukaryota; kingdom Metazoa; phylum Chordata; class Mammalia; order Artiodactyla; family Camelidae; genus Camelus; species Camelus dromedarius. The sequence continues at coordinate 29,040,870 of NC_087450.1, forward strand.
AAGAACTCTCCACCCTGCAAGTTCAACTTCACATTTGCCCAGTAACCTTGGTTCTTTATCACCCATCCGAGATGCATCGTTAGGTGGTGCCACCCTCTCGGGCTGAGACAGGAAAGGCTCTGACCCTCCTTGAGTTTTCTTTGCTTCATGCATAGCTTTCATTCCCTTTGTTGACCCTGGACTGTCCTTGCCTTTGGCTCCCTTTCCCCCAGTCCTCCTTGGCTTCTGCTCGTTATTAAATGATACTGACTAGACCTTTCCATAAGAATCCTGAAGTTCACAAAATTCTAGGAATACATTGTAGTCCTAACTTTTTATAAAAAAAAAAAAAAAAGAAGAAGAAAGGAAGGAAGAAAAGGAAGGATGGAGAGAAGGGAAGGCAAGAGGAACTCAATATATCAAAATAAAACCTTTTTCTTTTCCACTTGTTTCTCAGGTACAGAGAGTTAAGTTGATCATATGTCTTCCTTCAAGTAACATTATCATTAAGCCATTCAAAGTCCTCTCTGGTTTTAGTTATTTATTTTATCCCCTTCTCCAACTTCCTTCAGCTCATCATAGGCAATCATCCTGAGGTATATTTACAGTTTTCTAATGTCTAATGTTTGGTATGCATGTATTTAAATTCTACAAATAGTATTGTATATATATCATTAATTTCTTACTTGTTTCTCTTAGATCTAAGATTCTAAGATCCACACATGTTGCTCTGCATGCCTTAGACTCTTGCTTCTAACTGCTGATCTATTAGGCAAGTGTGCACTGTCCACATTTTACCACTCCCTCACTCACTAGTGGACACTCAGGTCCACTCCAACACCCCCTGATGCCATAATACTGTGAAGAAAATCCTTGTGCAAGTCCCCTTAAGTATCAGTGTGAGAATCCTCTGAGATGTATACAGGAGTAGAATTGCAGGGTTATTGAGACAACGGTTCACAATGCTAAAAGTTTCTGGCTTCATGGCAAAAATCATAGAAGCATCCATCAGAGAAGGGATTACCATCCAAGGGAGTAAAGTCAAATAGTTATCAACAAATCATGGGCCAAATGAACAAACATTTAAATACAGAAAACAGACACTTGAACACTTAGGAGCTGCTGACAATTGAAGCCGAATCAGAAAGGAAGACATGACATCTCTAAAAATATAAGTCAGTGGGAAAAACAGGTTGGGATTCATAGAACCACATTCTCCACATCATTTCATGAGAATATTTCTGTTGAGAAAAGCTCGGGGCGCCTGCCTCACCTCACCTCACCTCACTCCCCATTCTCTGACCACCCCCACTAGCCCCTCTTCCTTGCCCCAGTCACATCCACATAGCAGCCTCTTGTTCGCTCAATGGCTCTTTTAAGGTGGGGACTCTATCTTCACTCTCATCACCGCTGCCTTTCCTGTGCTGTGGCCTCAACATCAACTCTGCAAAATTTCATCTTGCACCAGGGCTGATCTGCAGTCACGGAGGATGGCCAGGGCATGATCTACGGCTCCTCTCACTTCTATCCAACCTTTGCTCCTCATCCCTCATCCCTAAAAAAAAATCAATAAAAAACGCAGGCAACCTCCCTGGTCAAATCTGAGCCAAATTGCTCTCCTGGGAGCCACACTGTGCTCCCTTTTGGGGGAGGAGACTGCCTGCTGAGATGCTCCAGCTTCAGGGCTCCATTTGCATGAATAAACAGCTCTGAAGGGTTCAGTGAAAGCTTTTAGGTAAACACTCTCCAAAATATGTTCTGCACTGCATTAGCCCCAGCAATAAAGATTCTGGAATCAGAATTTGGCTGTCAGTTTTATTGATGTTGCATGGGGTATAGTAGAATACAGCTTTCTCTTCCGAAAATTTATTGACTTGGCAGTGCAGAGGGCAATAAAACTGTGTTTTTAATCAGTAAGCCAAGCAGACATGATTCCAGAAGAAATATAGGAAGCAAACATGCCATCAGAAGATTTCTCCCCCTACTGTCCCTGTTCTTCTCGGATGCTCCATTAAATAAGTTTGGGTGTTGAACACTGTGCTTGGTAGGACTTTCTTAAAAAACAAAATCAGAGGACCAAGTTTGGATTACTTGTTCTAGGTTGTACCATCTCTAAGAGACTATTGAGGGTGAAAGCATTATTCTGAAGTGAAATTTCTTTGCATTAGCCCCTAGAGAGGAACTGCTGGGAAGCTTCTTTGCAGAAGGAATAGTGAGAGTGTGACATGCCTCCTCTCAAGCGAAGCAAGGTCCCAATGCCTGTCCTTTCACCTTTCTCACTGAGAGAGAGTGGGTGACCTGGTATATATCCAAAGGAAATGAAATCACTATCTCTTAACAGATATCTGCATCCTGTGTTCACTGCAGCATTATTCATAATAGCCAGGATATGGAAACAACCTAAATGTCCTTTGACAGATGAATGGATAAAGAAAATGTGGTGGATATATACACAATGGAATATTTTTCAGACATAAAAAGAAGGAAATCTTGCCATTTTCAACAACATGGATGAAACTGGAGGGCATTATGCTAAGTGAAATAAGCCAGACAGAGAAAAACAAATACTAATAGTATCACATTTATATGTGGAATGTAGAAGAAAAAAAGAAAGCCAATTTCATAGAAATAGAGAATAAAATGGTGGTTGCCAGGGGCTTGGGGGGAAGGGGGAAATGGGGAGATATAGGTCAAAGGGTACAAACCTTCAGTTGTAAGAAGAATAATTTCTAAGGATCGAACGTACAGCCTGATGACTATAGTTAAGAACACGGTATTGCACATTTGAAAATTGCTGAGTAGATCCTGTCAATTATCCCTCAATAAAGTCAGAGAAAAAAGAAAAGGGAGAAAGCGGGTTGGGAATCACAGATTTTAGCCCAATGTTGCACAGCAGGAAGAATATCTGGATTCCGCCTGCTGGGTCATGTTACCTTGTTCTGGTGACTGAATCTCTTGTGGTCCAGTTTCTTCTGCTATGAAAGAGAAATCCCCACCTCACACCATTGTTGAGTGGATAAAATAAGGGTACAGTGGGGTGCGCATAATTCACACAGCACGTTACACCAGTGGCAAGTCCCTCCTGGGACTGTAAGACACCTCACTGCCTGGGATCTGCTCGTCATGGCGGAGATGTCCTCTCCTCGCAGCTAAGGCAGGCTGTACAGCACACACACGTGAAAAGAAGGCAGCATCTCCCACCACTCTTCTCCATGTTCCTGATGGTCACTTCCCTCCTGAGATGTCCTGCTCCCCTGCCCTCCTCTCTTCCAGTCCATGGGCCAAATCCTCCAGTCACAGCAGATGCTTGATGAATATTGGTTGATGGTTCATCTCTGCCTTGCTGGTGCTTTCTCCTGAGTTACCTTAACCCTAGGTTCCTTTGGCACTCACACGTCATCCTATTGTGGTTTTGCTATCACTGAGTAAGCACTCTTTTCTCACCTTTTATGTAATGCAAAATTTGAGAACACTTAGATTGTTCCTCTGGATATAAGTGAGTGCCTGAAGGAATCTCTATAGATGTTCCCCCAAAATGGCATGAGATGCCCATTTGATTTAACCACAGGAACAAAGTGGTCTGGTTGGGATAATATTAAAATAGGCTGCCTGGGGAAAATGGATGAGGCCAAAGTGGGAGCATGTTCTTAGTGAGTCTTCCCTTCTCCAGCCTGCCTGGTTTTCAGTTGTATTTTCACCATCCATTTCTCCACTCTACCCAAGATAGCTTCTTTCTATCCTCCAAACAAGCCTATAAGGCCAGCCTAGAACTATGCCTTAACTGTTAACTTGGTGCCAAGCCCTATTATTTATACAGGTTATTTTGATTAATCATCATAACAACCCTGTGAAACAGGAATTATTATTTCAATTTTATAGATGAAGAAACTGAAACAGAGGGCTTAAATAACACACTCAGGGTCCTACAGCCAAGTAGTGGGAAAGTGGGGATTTGAACCTGGGTGTGTCTGATCCCGAAGTTCACAGTCTTAACTACAAAATTACACATTCTTCGCTAAAGATCAAGAATAAGTCATGCCACATCTCTCTATTGATACAAGTTAGAATTTTCAACTTGAATCCAGTTGTTGGGTATTCTATAGTCACACACACACATACACACACACACACACACACACACACACACACACACACACAATTTTATTCATGAACTTAAAAGGCACCCAATCTTAATCTTAAATTCTTGGCTTTCCATTTTTCTTTTCTAGATCACTCACCTATCTCCCTATCAAAGTAATCCCATCTCAAGCTTTCAGAGGACTTAATGAGGTCATAAAAATGTAAGTAAGATACTGCATATCAAAAGACATTTATAATTGGAATAAATTTTTTTTTCTCGGAGAACACATAGTTGAAAAGGGATAAGTTTTCTAGGAGAGAAACTGTGTTTAGAAAACCCTTATATTTTTTATCTTTACAAATAATATCCAGGGACCTTTGAAGAAAAGGTATGATTTTCAAGAGTCATTAAAATCCAGATAATTAACCTTGCTTCAGTGAACTGAATGCATTTTGATAGATGATGATAAACTACTCAAGTAGAAAAGAAGATAGATTCCAATCATAAAAATTCTCCCTCTGCTAGAGCAGATATTCCCTCATGTCACATTTTTAGATAACACCCACATAGAAGAAAATGTGTTGAAAGTTTATTGTGCATCAGAAGATTATCTTTGTATCTAAAATATGAGTATGACAAAAACAAAGTATTTATAGCCATATTGATAAAAGGCATTTATCAAAAGCAGCCTGAGAATGCAATGTGATCTCATATTTGTGTTGGATGTAACTTCAATCCTGTGTCCCTGGGTCGGCTTCTAGGGCACAAGATCCCATACACGGAAAGAGAACTTTTGAAGGAGTCCAATATTCCAGCATCTTCCCCAATGTTAGTCTGGCTCAAAGGACCTCAGAGGCCATTTAGTTCCCAGAGAGTATCTCTGATCTTAGTAATCCTCTGGGCTTTGGAAGCAGATCTGCATCTCTACAGAAGATGCTACCCCATCAGTCCTAGCCCCTTGGGGAATATCTGATTGCTCTTTAGGGTGTTGTCGAGCAATGAGGATATTAAAAAATAATTCCTTAAGAATAAGTACATATTATAGGAAATTCACTGCAGGTTACAGAAATTTCAGTTTGCTTGAGCCTAACCCTTACTCTTCTCTCAAGTTTAAATGTTGAGTTTTGATAACTTACAATGCATTAAGACTTCTTAGAGAGAAGTACAGCCACAGTTAAATCAGCAAACCATTAGGTAGGAATAAGATGAATCAGCCCAGGAACTATCCATCACTGTGCTACTCATAAAAGACTTTAACTGCCTTAGGCTCAGCCTTTCTATGGGCTAAAGCTCTCATCAAGTCTGAAGCCTTCAGTGAATGTTAACCTTAGAATTCAAGCTGGCAGCAAATGGTAGCTTATGTTGGGATTTTAAGGTAACACTGACATTACCTACATGCTTGAGGGTGGTATATGGCAAAGCTGGTTCCTTTACTTTTGTGTCCTTTTAAAAAAAAAAAATCTATTCACTCATTTATCTATTCATTCATCCATACCCTCTGTGCCAGGCTATATGAAGCCACCAGAGATTCAGAAATGAACAGGATCTACTCCTGGTCCTCAGTTTGTTAACACAGTTAGGAAAACGGTCAGGTAAATAGACAGTTACAACCCAAGAAGGACACTGCATGCAGGAGTCAACCACTTCACAACTACCTCAGAACTGGATTTGGGGAAAGGGGTAAAGAGTTAAGAAATAGTGAGCTCTAACCCAAGTTAAAACCTCACTAGAGGGATGGCGCCAGGAACACAGACATTCTGATCCTAGTTCTGAATCTTCCTGTAAGCACTATTTGCCTCCCTTAGAGCTTTTATTTCCAAAGCTGGAAAACAAGGGCATCTGACAAGATTTTTCCCAAAGGGCATATCCATCTAACAATCGGTGACTCTGAGTCATAGATAAGGAAAAATCCTGTCACATCACCAAGGAATACTGAAACTTGCATTTCAACTGCATCTGGGTTGCATGTGCCCAAAAGTGCTCCTAAAGCAGGGGGTGTGAACACTTTATAATGTGAGGACAACTTAAGGCATTCCTATTCTTTTTTAAAAGGACACACTGGAGTCCCCAGTTGTTGGGTCATGCACACAGCTTATTATCATGCGGACACAGTCATTTCTTTCATGTTTCTTCTTCTTTTTTTTTTTTTTTTTTCCTCTCTCCCCTAGTGAAATCTCTCAGAGTGATTCCCTGGAAAAGATAGAAGCTAATGCCTTTGACAGCCTCCTCAATTTGTCTGAAATGTAAGCACCAGCTAACAGATAGTTTATTGCTGTACACTATTACCCTCGCTGGCTGGAGCCCACTCAGTATTTGTATTCAAGCATCCACTGCTAGGAATCCAAGAGGAAAAGACTACAGCAATTACTAGGTCTGGGCAGGCACTAATTTCTCTCACTGCAGTGGCCTGAAGGTTGCCATGGTGACAACTGCTTCTCCCTGGGAGCTGTATAAACTCTGAAACATCACAACACAAAGTTGGAAATTAAAATTGACATTGTGGAGTCCTGCCAGGTAGCTCCCACTTTATGGAAGGGAGGGTATAGAGTACTTGGGGTAGTGGGAAAATTTGGAAAGGAGCTTAGAAATCATGAATTCACTGGTGACTGCTTGGGCATATTCATCTATTTAGTAAAAGGTTCTTGGAAACCTGCCATGTAAAAGAGTTTGGCATGTGTATGTTGGATTTGTTGTTGGTATTGTGATGTTTTAGAATTAATTCTTAAAAATAACTCTTTCCAAATTATCATTTTCCTCTAATTTACAAAAACAAAAAAAAGATGGGAGAAGACTGGCTCTATTTAGTTTTCAGATGATGAACCTGTGGCCCAAAGCGGTTAACTGACTTGCCTGATGTCACAAAACAAGTTAGTGCCAGAGTTGGGACTAGAAGTCAGGTCACAGGACTCCTAAACCAGGTTTCTTACTGTTGCCTTGCTTGGCCCCAACCTGAGCTTCCACAAATTTCATCTACATGGGAGTTCTGAAAGTTAAGGAAGGGAGAAGGATGTTAGCAACAAATAGATTTTGAGCACTTGTGTTTGGTCTTTATTTCCTCCAGGTTGTGCCATTTAATCCTCACAGCTGTCCTGCAAAGTGGGGTAATTATCCCTTTTGTTCAGGGGAAGGAATGGAGGCTCAGGGTGGTCAGTAATTTGACAGAAGTGGCATCTTGGACAATGGCAGGGCTGGAATTCAACCTCGGCCAGTCTTCCTTCAAAGCTTATGCATTTTCCACTGTACCACAAGGCCTCCCTATGAATGGTTCAGTTGGCAATTATCTAAAGAGAATAATTAATTCATAAGTATGTGGGCACACATGTCCACCCAAGGGTCAAGTGCTACTGAAACACATAGGAGGGAAAATATAAATCTCCCCCAAGACATGACAGTGTAGCCAGGGAGGTAAGACTAACTCATCAATTATGGGAAATCCAAAATAATGAGTATTTAAGTGCAAAAGGTATAGTCTGGACTTGGCTGTGATGTAGAATTTCATGGGGGTGGGGAGTGATGGGAAGGTCATTATCACTATAGATGACAGTCCTATCCCAGACCTGGAAATCTGCAAACCTACAGTTTTAACAGATTTCCCAAGAGAAGTTGAAACAGAACAGCTTAAGATAAATAAAACTGCTCAGGATGCAAAGCAATATTGATTAATAGATAAAGTAACAATTTATTGATACAGAAAGAAAAATGAAGTGCTCCAAGGGAAAGTTTATGGACTTTACCCAAGGAAGGCCCTGAGACTAGAATGTTTGCTCCCCACAAGCTCTCTTTGCTTTGTTCACAGTGGTATCCCCAGCACCTGGAACAATGCCTGACACACACAGGTGCTCAATAAATGTTGAATGAACGAATGGATGGATGAGTGGTCTAAGGCCAGACCCACAAGGATTCCTAAGAAGTTAAAGTTCCTTTCATCCTATCTACATAATGCCTTACACAGTCTGTGATTGCTTGGCTCAGGTACCATAAAAATAATCACAACAAAATGTCATTCACCTCTAAAGAATTAAAGGGACAAAAAAGATGGAAATAGGCACCAATGGTGGGTAACTAGAGTAAGGCAGAACACCTACCAGACTTGGAGTCAGAAAAACTGGGTTCACCTCCAAGTTCCACTACTTCTTAGCTCTGTGACTCCAAGACAAATCATCCAACTTCCTGATTTCATCAACTCTAATAATCATTGTTAACACTGGTGGAGGCTTTACTGTGAACCAGACAGGCACATTTACTTCTCAAAAACTGTCCTATGAGGAGACCATGCTTTAAGTGACGTATCCAAGGTCATACAATTAGTACAATCAGCATGTAAAACCAAACTGATTCCAGAGCCTGTCCACCTAACCAATACACTGTATTTTCTCTACAGAACAAGACTAATTATCATTTCCTTGGGTGGTTGTTACATGGCTTTACAAAAGCCAAAGGCATTTACTGGCCTTTTGTTAACTCCAAAGTAGACAGGACCTGTAAATGTGGCTGCTTCTCAAGGGATCGAAGTCACTGGGGAACTCGGGAGAAGGGCAGTAACACCACTGCGGTACCATGGCTGTAAGTCCATACTTTGCAAAGCCTTGCCTTGTACATTATCCCAACCTATTCTATTACTCAGTACCTACCAACCTGTGAAGTAGGAAGAGGGTTATTATTATGCCAATTTTACAGAAGGGAACACTAGCTCAGGGATGTTAGGAGGTGAGGCATCATCACACAACAAATTATCTATAGCATGGGCATAAAATCCCCCAAATCCAAGCCCTTGGACTCTGGCCTGGGAGTTTCCAAAGACTGAGTGCCCATCTGGATAACTGGTCAGTATGGCTGCCAGCTCAATATGAAGACTAGTTTGCTTACAAGGGAAAGAAGCCAATTTGCTCATTTCTCCTGGGAGTGGGATCTCCCATCACCCTCAGGGTGCTGCTCCATGGCAGGTAGAGACCTACCTGGCCAGGAGCCCTGGATGTTGGTGCTTCTTCTAGAGGTACAAGGGAGTTTGGAACAGGCCCCCAGCTATGATGCTTTCACCTGTCTCAACAAGAAGTTGAGAGCAGAACCTGGCAATAACCAACTGGCTCTCACCATTCTGTTTCCATCCCCAGGGTCTCAGGAGTGACTCTCAAGCACAGGAAAATCACTTGATTTTGCTGATGCCATTTTCAGCCAGCATCTTCTGGTAACCATAGTCTTCTGAATTCCAAACAAAACGTATCTATTAAACAGCTGCCTGTTTTTTTCCATTTCTCTTTGCAGACTGATCCAGAATACCAAAAACTTGGTATACATTGAGCCTGGAGCATTTACAAATCTCCCCCGGTTAAAATACTTGTGAGGAATTTTCCTTTTTTAAGCAACTGGGGAGGAGAATGTGGGCATCTGATGAAAACCTAAATAATTAGAAGGTTGGGAAGAATTTCTAAACCGTATACTTAGCCTTATTTGCATGTCTGTCTTCAGCCTTCTGATTAAAACTTAATCACCATTTCTTATTAGCCACCATGCTGGGTACTTTCAAATATACCTAAGTTGTTCCCAATGCCTTCTCTGTCCCAAACATCCAAAAAGACTATCACCCCTGTACAGTGATTTTCAAAGTGATGGTGGTAATGGGGTGGGGAGGTCAGGACACTCGAAAAAGGGTAAATCGAAATCTCTAAGGTGAGGTGGTGATGTAGACTGAGCACAGGTGAAAGTTAGAGAAGCAATTCTGATCTGACCCCTCTCCCTGGTTGAGAATTACTCATCTCCTTTCTTTCATGTGTTCATTTATTCATTAAGTAAAAACTTTTTAAGTATTGCCTTGAGATAGGCGCTATGCCATATAAATGAAATCATTATTTTCTATTTCCCATTAAATCTTATTAAGTCCACTAGTCAGAATTGTATGTTGAGTACCACTGTAGCCCAGCAGATTCACTGCCTTGCCAACAAAACCAGAATTTCTGAAACTTGATACAACCTATACATTTATCCCTATGGACCTTCTCACATATCAAGTAACCACTTATTCACCCAGAAAAAAATTAACATTGAACCCTCTAACATAGATGTCCTTTCTCTCTTCTTCTTGATAAATTAAATTCCACAAAAATCTCCAGAGGATGCAAAGTCCACAATTCCTACCACCATTTAAAAAAAATTAAAAAGTAAGTAGGGGCAGACATCTCCCCAGTGTTCCCCATCATGTAAGCAGTCCTGCCTGGGGCACTGGTGTAGCTCCTTCGGCTGCTCTGATGCTGGAGAACGATTCCTAACCCAGGTGTTCTGCTTTTCTGGACCTCCAACGGGTCTACAGGACACATAAGCATCTACAACATCAACCACTTTGGAAAAACCCAGAGTCAAGTTTGACCACTATGGCCCCTTGTTATCTAAGAATCACCATCTTTGTTGAATAGCATTTTCACTCCAGAAAAGTGGTATTTCTCCGACCGCAGTACACACTGCAGCCCAAGCCCACATGGCCTTTACCCGCCACAGACAGGGCAAGGATCCTGTGAGATCTGGAGTATCGGGTAAGGAGGAGGCCAGAGAGAGCCAAAAGAGAAACCTGACTTCTTTTCGTTGTTACCAGAGTGCCGGGCAGTTCATTTCAGTTGTCCAGAGTCCATGACTGTTGAATTTAAAATTTGGCCAGGGGAGATCCAGATGTCTGGACCCTGCTCAAGGAGTCCCGTTTTTCTGTAATAAAATATCCTTTCATTTACTCTATTGCTGAAGCCTCTCTCTTCTTTGAAGGCTAAATAAAAGATGGGAGGAAAGGAAGAGGTGTCTTGAGTAGCTCCAATAACCAAAAGAATGTTGATCTCAGTGAGATACAAGGGAGAACTCCCTGAATCGCGAGGAAGCTAAGTAAAGGGAGATTTTTAATCACGAGGGATAGGGATTTCTCATACAGAGATTAATCCTCCTGAAGTGTTGGAGTTCAAACCTGTTCTAAAGTAAGGGATGCTTTCAAGAACCATCAAGAGCATGGGATCAACTACCAAAAGGAAATGGAATGCAGTACAACAGGAAAAAGCAATTGATGCAACAGGAAAAGACAGGCTGGAAATAGAAACATAAATGGAAAAAGCCTAAAAGTTTGGTCTCAGCCCCTCGATCTCTAAATAGGAGTCATTAGAGCAACTTCTCCCACAGTGTTAGGGGCTTTGAAATTCTGATGACCTTCAACAGCTAAAAGTGTTACTGATAAAGCCAAACTCCAGGGTTTTGAATTTAATGTGAAAAGAATATTGGCAAAGTGCTTTTCTACTGTTTTTTTTAGATTTATTTTATACCTTACTAACTATCACTTTTACTCATTGTGCCTACATCCCCACCCTGCCCCAAATCGCAGAAGCATCTGTAACACAGGCATCCGAAAGCTTCCAGATGTTACGAAGATCTTCTCCTTGGAATTTAATTTCATTCTGTAAGTACCAGACTGATTGCTATGCATAACACTTTCCTATTTGCAGCTAAAATTTGGAAAGTAAATATTTCTCGTTTCATTCCTCAAGGGAAATTTGTGATAACTTACACATTACCACCGTACCAGGAAATGCTTTTCAAGGGATGAATAACGAGTCCGTAACACTGTGAGTAAGCCTGCATATTCAGGCTCTGCCATACAGCCCCTGCTATTCTCACTTCTAGCTTGAGGTGAGCCCTTTCTCGTCTTTTACCATGTTCCTACTCGCCGGTGACATCCTTTTTGACCTAAAATGCCAAGGGTTAAAGGAGTTGTGTGGGACAGCCGCTGGGTCGTATGTTCATATGACAGCCAGCCAACCCATTAAGTTTAAAATTAATCAAATGGGCCCTGAGGATTTACAGTGACCCAATTTCCAACTGATGAAATTGTTCACTACATCAGTGGACTGCTTTGAAGCTGAGAAGAGACAGCCTGGAGGGGAGTGGCTGTCTTGGTTAAGAGAGAGCACAGAAATTTCAAGTTTCAACTGAAAAGAATTCGGGAGGATATTCTCCAAGTAGGTAGAGTAGTTGGTCAACGGACCCTGCTCACTCTCTCGCTCTCTCATTTTTCACCTTCCCCTTGGAACCTGCTCACTTTATTTCTGAAGCAACGTCATCTACGCCCATTCCCTATATCCTTTAACACTTGAAAATAATGTCTCTTTATCTGCCAATTACCCATCAGGTTACCAGGCTCACAGGCCTATCCCTTTCATGTTCTTTCCTAAGGACTTGTTATGTAAAGTATGGTCCATGGACAAGCTATTACAGCATCTTCTGAGAGCTGGTCAGAAATGCAGACTCTCAGGCTCATCCCAGATCCACCAACTTAGAAACTGCATTTTCATAAGATTCCAAGCGATCACATGCCCATTAAAGTTCAAGGGGCATCATATTAAGATAACCTAACTCATTCTCTTCACTGTCCACCTGCTTGACTTCCTTCCTTCTGGGATCCCTGCTATCTTCACATGGGGCACCCTCCTTTGCCCCACCATTCAGAGGCAACGTCCTGGGTACCATGTCTCATTTATATCCAAAGCTCAGTGACTCATCTTCAATTCTGCTCCCCACATCCACATCCCTCTACCTTGTTCTGCTTTGGTTACAGCCCATGGCAGGATTGTGATGAGGCAATAAATGAGCTTAAATGCCCTTAACGAAAGAGAGAACATGCATTAGATGACCCTGAAATGAGGAAGTGGTCATGAAGCAAAAGAAGAGACCAGCTCACAGAGGACTTCTTTTATATAATGGATTCTAGAAATTGGTATCAATGGTGAACTGCATTTGCAATAGTACTTTTACCTTGTGGACGTATAATTCAATACATATAATTGTCATGTGACAAAGCTGTAGCCAATGTAGCCCTGATTCAGAGCATTACAATCAAAAGAATATAGAGCAGCAACCAAAAATAATTTCAAAATAACTCGTATTCTTAACTTGCAAATCTTGAACACCAAAAAAGGATACTTGATCTAGAAAACCTTCTCGAATACCCAAGTCTCTCAACTCCTCCACTTCCGTCACGTACTATAGCTCTTCCAGCTGTTTATAAAGTGTTTCTGACTCACCATTGCATATGGATTTGGAACTACTCACTCATCATGTCCCCTGTCAGAAACAGGGCACTTATAGAGCAAGCACTGAGTGGGGAGGTACTGCACACCTTAGGATTTGTGGTCTTTCCATGTCTTTATTGAGGACACAAAAGACATATAAGATCCATGTCTTTCAGAAGCTTGTAATCTCAATGGGAGAAAACATGACATAATGAAAGAATAATACAAGCCAACAGACATTCACCATGAGAGTGTGTGGTACACAGAAATGAGAAGTCTTGGAGAAGTCCTCTTGGGCTAAAGAAGTCAAAGAGGCTGGATGGAGGAGCTGAGACTTGAGTTAGACCTTGGAGATCATTAACATTTGTATGAGTAAAGGTGATAATGGCAGCAAATATTTATACAGCCCTTATTAAATGCCTCTGCTGCTTTTCAGTACTTTTTTTTTTTAAACTCATTTAAGTCTCACAGCAACCCGATGACGTAGGGACCATCAGCTCCATTTTTAGATGAGGAAACCAAGGCACTGAGAAGTTAAGTAATTTACTCAAGGTCAAGATTTAGACCCAGATGGTCTTCACTCCAGAGTCATGGTCTTAACCATCATGTGGTACCACATACTGAGAAAAGGGGACTAAGTATTCCAAGTGAACATAAGCGAAAGCATGGCTGTGGGAAGGAGGAAAACAGGATGAGGCATATGCATTGGGAGTAAACATCTTGCTTAAAAAATGAGAAATATGTTTAGATAAATGACAAGGGGGAGGAGATTGCAGAGGGTCTTGAATGCAGGGAAAAGGGGATAAAGGCTTAGAAGTAACTCAAAAAAACGTATTAAAGAAAAACCACTCAGTAGAGTAGTCTTTATTTAGAGATCACAAATACCCAAGACTCCCTTCAATTTTGACCTAAATCTAACAATAATCAGGAACCAATAGGTACCCCTCCCAGGTAAATGGACTGTGATGGGAGTGGAGTGGAACAGGACTGAATGAGCAGACAATGTGGAAGAAGATTAATAGGCAAATGAAAGTTGAGATAACCCACTGGGGGCTATGAGCTCATAAGAGGGGGCCACCTTACCAAACCCAAGGAGCAACCAAAGATTTGTTCTTACACATCATGTTTTAGCATCTGTACACAAGCACCGCACACTGTTTCTATTAGGGGCCATTAACTTGCATTAGTTATGGTTTTAAGAAGAATAGTGCCTACCAGCAGGGTGGACTTGCCCCACCGCTGAAGTTAATGAAAAGTGCAGCTCCATTGCTCCTAGAGAGCCTGTGGGGGCGTTATGTGTCCATCCCCCTCCCCACTCACGGCTCTTCCTCTGGAGAAGAGTGATTAGTCATTGCTTGGCCCTTGTTCTCAGCTGAATGGGCCCTTCTGGAAGTGAAGGAGCGCCCCGCTGTAGGAGGGTATTACATTTAAAGAGGAAAGCTTTATTTCCTCAGCTATAAAGTTCAACTCTTTAATTAGAAAATAATGAAAGCAAGCCTCCTCTTCTCATTATTAGCAGTGCTTGAGATTTAGCTTTTGTGGAACCTTTCCTGCCCTCCCCCCACCCAGACCTTTACCAACTGTGAGCTCATTTAATGAAAACAAAACACTTGACTTGATGCTGGAGAAGCTCAGTGGGGCTAATGCTAAAACTATGCATTATGCTCTTATGTCTCTTTATAGCCACTTTGGCTTTTCATTAGATCTCCTCAAGAGGCTACCGTTTTTTTTTTTTAACATTTTTTTTTTGAGTAATAGTCAGTTCACAATGTTGTATCAAATTCCAGTGTAGAGCACAATTTTTCAGTTATACATGAACATACATATATTCATTGTCACATTCTTTTTCGCTGTGAGCTACCACAAGATCTTGTATATATTTCCCCGTGCTATATAGTATAACCTTGTTTATCTAGTCTACATATGCCTGTCAGTATCTACAAATTTCAAACTCCCAGTCTGTCCCTTCTCACCCCCCGCCCCCTTGGCAACCACAAGTTTGTATTCTATGTCTATGAGTCTGTTTCTGTTTTGTATTTATTTATTTATTTATTAGATTCCACATATGAGCGATCTCATATGGTATTTTTTTTTCTCTTTCTGGCTTACTTCACTTAGAATGACATTCTCCAGGGACATCCATGTTGCTGCAAATGGCATTATGTTGTCATTTTTATGGCTGAATAGTATTCCATTGTATAAACATATCACACCTTCTTTATCCAGTCACCTGTTGATGGACATTTAGGCTGTTTCCATGTCTTGGCTATTGTAAATAGTGCTGCTATGAACATTGGGGTGCAGGTTCAAGAGGCTACCTTGAAATGTGCCCCGAGTGTGCAGGATTTGGCCGCACCACCTTTAAAATATTCTAGATGACTGGTCATACCAGTCTCAAAAGGGAGACAACCTGATTCCCATCTGAACTACACACACAGAAGGAAAGGGCACAGCAATTAATTCTCCCAGACCCTTCCGAGAAGGGATGCCTGGCAAAGGATGACAAGCGTCCAGGCTATACCTGTGATGAGCCATAGTAGAGAGACTGCTGGGCACTGACGTAGAAAACCTGGGTTCTAGTCCTGGCTCTGAGTCTAACCGGGCTTAGTCCAGCCCCCCAACCTCAACATGTCTCTATCTCTGTCTATCCAATGGGATTATTAATACCTCCTTGTGCAAATTCAATTCAGTTATATAGTGTCAACTACACTGTACCACCACAATTAAAAACTAATAATATTCAGCAAGCCAGTTGTTTTAGACTATCCCCAAAACATCCTGTCTCATCATCTTTTTTTTTTTAATGGAGGTACTGGGGGTTGAATCCAGGACCTCGTGCATGCCAAGCATGTGCTCTACCACTGAGCTATACCTACCCTGCTCATCATCTGTTTTTAAATATTTTCAATTTTTAAAATTTTCAACTGACAAATGGAATTACTTTCCATTTGTCTTTCCACAGACAAATGGTAGGAACAGCACTACGAACACTCCTATACACTTGAACTAGTTTCACCTACTATTAACAGCCTACCACCACCCTTCACCACCATCTCTGTATGTGTTGGTATATACAGCTCAGTTCCTTTTTGCCAAACCATCTAAAAGAAGTTTACAGGCATCATGATACTTCATACCTCCGTACTTCGGCATGCATCTCCCTAAAACAGAAACTTTCTACATAACTACAACACCATTAACCTAAAAAAAATCATGAATTTAATGATATCATCCAACCTACAGTCTATATCCAAGTGAAATTGTCTTTTACAGATTTTTTTTAACTCAGAATTCAACCAAAGTTTATACTTTGCATTTTTGCTGTTATGTCCTTTAGTTCTCCCAACCTCACCTCCCATCCCCACCTACTGAGAACTGGCCCCCTGCCTTCCTCTGTTCTATGTGACACTAATTCCTTTGAAGGGCCCAGATCAGTTGTCCAGACTCATCTGACTGTACTGTCATGATTAGATTCAGGTCAACATTTCCACAAGAACACTGCAAAGGGGAAGTTATATGCATCAAACCAGGAGGCACATAATGCCATGCTGTGCCACTTCTTGGCCATTTGGTTAAGGTGATGACTGCCACACTTCTTCACTCTAAGGGCACATTCTTCCCTTTGTCATAAATAAGTAAACCATGGTGGAATACTTTGAGTTCGCGTGAACCTAGTAGGCCAACGACCTTTCCTCCAGTAGTTTCCGCATCCGTTCATTATTCAGTTACTACAGAGAGTTCCAAAATGGTAGTTTTAAATGTATCATTCCTCTACATTTATCAGCCAGCACTCTTCTGTAAAAATGAGGTTTCCTTTTTTTCTCTCGTGCTGTCTCTCTCTTTTTAAGTATCACTATGAAATACGAAGTTTTCAAAAATTATATTCAATATATTATACTCCATTGCTGTCATTATTCTTTTGGATGCCTGTCACCTTTTTATTATTGCATATGGTAAGTTGACATGAAATTGGCTGTGGTGGAGGGAAACATAAAAACTCAGTACTGCTGAAAGGCAAGAGGCATGCTCGTATCAGGGAGAGGGATCTCAGGCTGTAGAGACTGGGAGCCCCACAGCAATGGGCAACTTCTAACCAACATCCTAGGGTCATGGCAGCATACAGCAGTAACAGCTACCCATAAAGAACTGTCTTCAGACATGAGGTATTGTTCAGATACAAAAGGACCTCAGCAAAGTACTGCATGGAGAAGAAAGTGGTGATTTTAGGATCCCTCTTCTTTGGGATGATGTTGGTAGAGTCATTTGATAAAAATTTGCTTAAAGATACAGTACCACTGGGCATATTTTCTAAAATAGGATGCTTTCCCCTTCAGTAACAAATGTTACTAGTTCTGCAAGGTCTAACTCAAGTCTCAGCTCCACCATGCAGCCTCCTCTGACTTCTCCAGCCCAAGAGGACTTCTCCAAGACTTCTCATTTCCATGTACCACACACTCACAGTGACTGTCTAATGGCTTGTGTTATTCTTTCATTCTTTCATGTTTTCACCCAGTGAGATTATGAGTCTCTCAAGAACATAGATCTTGTATGTCTTTTGTGTCCTTAATAAAGACTTGGGAAGATCCCAAATCCTAAGGCGTGCAGCACCTCCCCACTCCATGGGCCACTTTTTGAGACCCTGAGGATCTGCAAACCTAAATTAGGCTTTCTTCTTTGAAATCATCCAAAAACAAGGTGCCTACATGATCCAAGAGGGAACTCTGGCAGAATGTCTAATACTGCTAATATAACCCCGGAAGTGCTTTCAGACCCCCAGGAATATTTGGAGTTTGTTATAAGGCAGCATTCAGAATTAGAGTGTCATCTGTGATTAAGTTCTAAAGTCTGAATCTTATTTTGAATAAAAAGGTGCCATTCTTTCTGAGTCACAATTTCTGACATTTGAATAGAGAATCCAGACAATGCTTTAAAGTAAGATACAGCTATTGTAATAGAGGTGAGGGGAAAATTCATTTCTCCACCTGTGACAGCATCCTCAAGGCAAGGAAGTCCTCTTCATTTAATTCTGACACCACAGTGTTTTGGGGAAAAGCCATCTGAAGTGACTCTCCAGATGTTCTGAAGGGCATTTAAAGCATTGTGCAGGCCCGACAGCAGGAAGTCTCCCACTCACATCTGTAATTTCTCCAAAGTAAGAAAGCCACTCTTTTTAATCAAAACAAGGCAGCACATTCTATTGTGTGTGACTGTTAAGAACAGAGCCGAAGAGCAGCAGCTGAAAAGGAATCAGTAAGCTGCATTCTTTGGAAAGTTGGGACAAGCAGGACCTAGGTTATTAAAAAAAAAAAAAAAGACATGAAAAGTATCCAAAGGCAGAAATGTTGATGGTGCCAGAATAAACCAAAGGTGGTTGAGAATACCTGGAAATGGAGTATGTTTGGGGCAGCCCAGGCCTACTGACCTGCTCCAACCAGGAGAAGAAAGGCCCCTACCTCAGTAGCGGAGAATGACAGTTCAGTTAAACAGGTCACTGCATTTCATGGGCATCCATCCAAAGCATGGAAAGGGAGATCTTTCCCTCTGTTCTGGCCAGAGAGCTGGAAGCCACTGTTAACCATAATAATAATCACAGGAGCAACACATTTAACATTCACTTTGTTCCAGAACCTATTTCTAAGTGTTTAGTGTATACGTACTATTTCAATCCTTACAACAAACAGCCTTTTGAGGGCAAGACTGTTATCATCCCTGTTTTCAGATTAGGGAATTGAGACACAGAGAAGTTAAATAGCTTGCAGAAAGTAACTCAGCTCATAAGTAGAGGAGCTGGGATTCAAGGTTAGGCAGTTAGACTCAGGACTTGCAGACTTCACCATGAGGCTGTAGTTAGAGCAATGGCATCGTAAGCCCCACAGAAAAAGTATAAAATCCTAATATGCACCAAAGGTAGGATCAGGGTATCTCATAACAGTGATGGGGAAAGGGCATCCAGACAAGTACTGGCAGCAGAGTGGGAGCTACTTTTCCTATACATGTAGTACCACCACTTAGAAGGTAGAGAAAGCAGTAAGAGGACCAGAATCTGGACTCAGTTCTGCCCAGCAGACCATCTGACTTGCACTGTGGAAATGATGAGAGCCGCATCATCCTATGATACATGTTAGGGCGAGGGATCCCAAAGTGGCATGCCCGAAGCTCACTGGGAGAGCTTGTCATAACAGTGTATATTCCTCAGTATCACAGCCAGATTCTGGTTCTGTAAGTCTGCAGTGCATGTGGTCAGTAGGCCTGGGTCTGCATTTTTGGCCAGCAGCTCCAGAAGATTCTGATTCAGTGGATGGAGAAGAATAATTTGACAAACACTGGCCTAGACTCTAAGAAATCTACCTTCAAAGAGGTTTAGAGGAAAGACCAGTGTGATTTCTTCATCTAAAAGAGATTACTATAAAGGACTGCAAACCTCCCAAATGACAAGAGACTGCCAAAGAATAATATTCTAAGTGTAAAATAAAAAGAGAATTCCAGTGGGAGTGTGCTGAGAAGGCAAAAATGTTGTATGTAATTCCACAGACAACAGAGATAAACCAAGTGCCTTCCCCTCCAGATTCTACGATATAAATGAGGAAAGTAAACTACTGAAAAATGGCATCCACTAATCTGTCACAGGATACAGTAAAGAGCTCATGTGTGATGCTGTAAACCCGGAAGAATTACAGAAGGAAGCACAGGAAAACAGGGGCAGCCAGAGAAGGTTCTTACTCCACTGGAAGGGCAAGGCCTTGGCTCCCCAGCCTGCGGACTGAGCTTGTGCTAGACAGTAAGCATCATGAGAGATCCGGAGCTTTACAAGATGAATTAAATATGCTCTCTGCTCTCTCTGAATTCAGTCTAATAAGGAGACTTAGAAGCTATTTTGTAATCTCTATATTTCCTGAATTTCAGGGTTCCAGTCTCATGCTTCAACACTGAGTCCCACTTATGTTTCTGTTTACACTGGCTTGTCTCAGGTGTGCATTTATGGAAAGAGATGCCCCCCTGACACACACACACACACACACATACTACATACATACATATTACACACATAGACATATAACGAAATTTAATCCCCTGCTTGTTCTATTTAACAAAGGCTAGAGAACCCGTGTGGACAGCAGCCACCTGGAGGAGGAGCAGGTGGAGACAGTGTCTAAACTGCTTCTCAAGTCACAGCCCCCAGCCTGTTCCTGACATGGCCATGCAGCTGTCAGCAACCCTGCAAAGGGAAGCCAGCATCTTGGCAGATGTAGAAGCTTAATTTTATATCATACCACAGCCCATTCTCACCTGAGTCTTGTATCATTGTTCATGCAGAACTTATAGAAATATTTCTATTTGAGACGGTAGCTTTCAAATTTGCTTGACCATGATTTACAGTAAGAAATTCATTATATATATATATATATATATATATATATATATATATATATATATATATATCAATTTGTTCATGTAATTCATTTAAAACAGATTTATTATAATCCTCCCAGGTGCCAGGCAGTATTCCAGATGCAGAGGATTTTGTAATGAACAGAACGGTTTGAAATCCTTGCTCTCATGAAGTGTCCATTCTGCTGGGGGAGGTAGACAATATATGGTTCAGATGGTGATAAAGGAAATCAGAGGAGAGAGACAGAGAATGCGGAATGTTGGGATGGTAGATTAAATAGGGCAGCCAGGAAAGGCCACACCGAGAACATGACATTGAACATAACTCTACAGGAGGAGGAAGAGGGGCCATGTGGATATGGCAGGGCAGAAAAGTAAAACCAAGCAGCAAAACTGATGTGCTAGAAGCAGCCCCAGATGAAGAGTGCTCTGGTCTCACTTCTGCCTGCTGGGGACTTTAGACAAGTCACTTTCTTCTCTGAGCCTATTTCCTTCTTTGTAAAATGAAGGGGTGCCACTTGAGCCTCTCCAAGCTCTTTTCTGGCTCTAACATCTCCCAGCACCTGAGTTCTAAGGAGTGTCTTATGACTTATTCTGGGCAGACATATATGTATATACATATACATACACTCACATGTATATAACATACAAAAATGGTGGAACAAAACTTCATAAACAGTACTAACCTGACTACCTGCAACATACTCTAATATTTTCCATTTTGCTCTATTCTGTTTCATCTCTTTTTTTTTTTAAATTGCTGACTGTATCCAACTAAATTGATTTGACTATCCACATAATGGATCTTGAATAACTGTTTACAGACATTGGAATCTTCTTGGTTGTGGAACAAAACATGACATCAGCACAACCACATATTCATCCAAGCAAAAGAAATGCTACCTCAGTACTGGAGCCTTCCTCCGCCCTCAGCTTTCAGCAATGTGGGGAGCCCGTCCACCCACACAGGCCTGTGGAACCAGAGGCAAGACTTGAGCATTACCCTCAAATCCCAGTTCTACCAGTCTTCTTTGACCTCAAGCAAGCTACACAACTACACTAAGGCTTAGGTATAATGGAAATGAAGGTGAAGATTAAATCATAAAATATATGTAGGATGGCTGATCAACATCTGGCACTTAATAAACACTTAACAAATCAGCGGCGGTCCTGGCAGTGGCGGTGCAAGCAAACTACTGCTAGAAAAGTCTCATCTTACCAGGCCCTTGGAATCTAAAATGCTAGAGAAACATTGTAAATGCCAGTAATTATCTTAGTAATAAATGTCACAGAAGGAAGAATGTGATTCAAACTATGTTTCTTTCGCTCCTGAACCTTCTCTCCTCCCTCTTCAGCAAACTATATGGAAATGGATTTGAAGAAATACAAAGCCATGCGTTCAACGGGACGACGCTGATTTCCCTGTAAGTATGTGTTTCTTTCCCCAGCTCATGAATAAAAATGAAATATTACTCTGGCTACCAGATAACATTTAATCTTCAGCAACTAACTCAGGACAAAAATAAACTTTCAAGTGGCTGGTCCTCAGTGTTTCACGCATGTTACTAGGCAACTGGCTGGCTGGAAACCCCAGAGCACCCTGATTTCAAAGACAGATGCAGCCTAGATACATTGAAGTTGACAGTTTGCTGAAATATTCAACACCCTACTTTAGGCTCCTTCATCTCACAGCCTCCCTCTCTAGTCCCCGTGCTCAGGTCGATGGTGTGTTAGAGGCAGCACAATTTCAGGAAACAATTCTTTCTCCTGGCCCCAGTGCAGAGAAATTGGATAATGCCATTTACCAGCCTAATCAGCCTCAGTGGGCCCACATAAAATCCTGTCTCCCTGCTGCTGGAGAGGGTGCTAGGGAGGATGGGTAAGGGGTTCACTTTCCACAAGGTGAGAGAGCTTTGCATTTTCACCACTCCCTATCCTAGTCCCAAGTGTTAATAGCCTTCCACCCTAGGAAAGCATCCCTACTGTCTCCTTCATGGTTCTCAACCTCTCTTTGTTTCCATGGCTCCTTTTCTAAAACAGTGGCTCATTCACAAAGCTTGCAGGGCTGTGGCTGTTGGAATCATAAGGGGTACAGGTAAGGTGATGGTCATCCTACAGTTGTGCCAAATAAAAACTAAGAGCAGGTAGAAGGTTCAACTAAAGCCAGAGTTAAGGAAAACAAACAAATGAAAAGGCTTTTGCAGAAAATAAGTCATATGTATGAACCAGGGTCTACAGCAGTGCTTCTTTAACATTCATAAAAATAACATAGAGATTGTTAAAACACAGAGTCCCAGGCCCCATCACCAAACATTGTAATTCAGTAGGTCTAGGGGAGGGCCTGAGAATTTGAAATCTAACAAGCTCCCAGGAGATGCCGATGCTGCCAGTCTGAAGTTGAACAGCTAAGTCTATACAATATACTATTCATTTTACCTATAGATACTAACCATAGCTCCTGTTATATTGATACCATATTATATAGCGTGGTGGCTTAGAGAACAGCTCTAAACAGTCACTAACTGGGACCCAAACTCCAATCCCACGATTTATCAACTTGACCTTGAGTAAGTTACTTAACCTGTCTAGGCCACAGTGTTTCCATCCATAAAATGGAGCCACTAATAGGCTTGTGTTGACGATCCCCCCACCAAATGCAATGGTATGTTTTCTGTCCTCAGTATTTAGCATAGTGCCTGGCATAGAATAGGTGCCAATTATTAATTATTTATCCTATTACCTAGTTAAGTCATCATGAATGAATGAATAATTAAATAAGGTTTGATTTTTATCCTCTTAGCACAGGTCTGACACATACTAAGTGCTCAAGAAATGATAGCTTTTTAACAACTTGTCCTTCATGGAGTGGACTTTCCCTCATTTTCTTGACTTGAATGTAAGGCAGGGCTCACTCTGCCCAATTGAATCTGTTCCTGCCAAATTAAAACCAGAGGCTTATCCTCTCCCGGCCCAGTACTCTCAGATGCCTCATTCTGTTATTCACTCAACAAGGTTTGCCAGGCCTCAGCTGTGTTTGAAGGAACATGCTATCTTTTGAGGAGAAATGAAGATGAATAAGCCCTGGTGTTTGCCCTGCAGAAGCTTACAGCCTAGGAAGAAACATCTCCATATGGTAGATAAACTATACACTCAATAGTTGCTGAAACAGAAGGCAAAGCATGATGTCCGCTGTGAGAGAGATAAAGTCCTCTAGGATTTCAAAGGCAGACGAGAAGGAAATTAGAGAAGCCTCATGAGAGAGATAGGCTTTGAGCTGGGCCTAACTTGGACAAGCAAAAGATGGAAGGAAAATGCATTCTGGGCAGAGGACAAGAACAGCCCAGAGGAGGAACCAGGAGATGTGTTCACAGACCAGCAAATAGTACATTGTAAAAAGTTTTAGATGTGGATTAGGGACAAAGCAGGAAGAATTTGATGCTAGAGTAAAGAATTTGGAACTCCCCTGTAGAGAATGAGCTGTTAGTTCTGGATTGGAAATGTGAGAGGGGTGCTTAAAGAAGGTTGGTTCATGGGTTAACAGGGAGGACAGAGGGTCAGAAGGGGCAGTCAGAGATAGATGCGTGGGAGTCAGAATTATGTGAAGAGAGGGGTAGCTGAAGTCCTTTGTGGCTGACATCACCTGGACAAGGAGGAAAAATAAGAGGATTAAATATAAAATTGGGGGAAAATAAGACACAAGGCAAAGAAGCCAGAGCAGAAGCAGAGGTGAGGGGATGAGCAGCATAGTACATCTTTGGGAGGTCAGTGAAAGCAGGGCAGGAGGGAGGTCCTCGGTCAGCAGGGTCCCAACCGCCTTAGAGACGCCAAAATGGATGTGGACTTAGAAAAGTCCCATTAGTCAAGATTCTGTATTCTCCACCCCTCGTTGTTGCAAGAAAGAGGAAACCAAGAACACAAATCAGTTTCATTCATTTATTCATTCAACAAACATTTACTGAGCATCACCAACATATCAGGCACTGTATTAAGTGCGGGGTCTGCAATGATACAGTGGAAACAGTCCCTGCCCTCATGAAGTTTCCATTCTAGCAGAAGAGATAGACAAAAAGACAAGTTAATAAATGAAATTATTACAGGTAGTAAGACATACTAGGAAGGAAATAACCCATCACTGAGGTCTGAGAGTACAGGGGGTGACTGACTCTAGGTCAGGTGCTCAGGAACGTCATCACTAAGGATATGATGTTAGGCTGAGCCTAGAAGACGACAAGGAGTCAGCACTGGCAATCACGAGAGAAAGCGCATTACAGGAAGAGGGAGCAGCATGTGCAAAGGACCAGAATTGGGAAAGAAAAGAAGTCATTAAGCTCCAGGAATTGAGACGAGGCCAGAGGAAGACTGGATGATGTAGCAGGAGCAAGTTGAGCAGGACAGAGTTCTGAACTAGGAAGGAGTCTGAATTCTCTTTTTAGGGCAGTAAGACCCTCTGAAGGCCTGAGCAGGGCAGGCAGATTAGTTTCAAAACTGTTAAGTAGTATTTTCAAACTATACAATCCAATCCTGTTTCTGACACCTTCCTGATACAAGCTGTTCAGAACAATGACACCAAAGCCCTACAAAGTCCTCAAATACACTACTTACTAAGGCAGGATAGGGTGGTTACCCTCAGACACCTCCAGGGAGTCTGAGAGTCCGTCCCTACCATTCCCAGCCTTGGCTGGAGTTTGGGGATCCTCCCACTGCACTTCAAAGGCCATCCTGCCTTTGCATCTCATACCTAGAAGGCCATGTCCCTTGAGAAATTTCTGAAAAGCGACCCCCAGAAAAGTGTGGTAGATTAATCTGAGCTATTTTTGACCAAGTTACATAATGCAGTTATCATTATACAGAAAGATCCGAGTTTTAATAAAACATGTGAATTGCTGTCATAAAATTTGAACAATTAATTTGACCTGGCTGACATGAGGATTATTTGCCCACAGAACCTGGTTTTAATGATTTATGACCATAACTGAACATAATTAAAATTAACCAAATCAGGAAGAAGAGCCATGGCGGTTTGGGAAGGAATTTTCTTTTGATTCAGATTTTCAATAGCAATTGACTCTGACAACCTCATGTCTTTGAAGGTGGAAATATACCCAGGGGATGGGATGATGTGAGACTGACGGGTGCATTGTGATGAAAGGGCTGAGGCTTCCCAAGGAAAACGCTTAGCATGTGGAAAACAGCCACCAAGGGACTAAGATTAGGGACCTTGGCAGTTTTTAAATGGCAGGCGTGATGTGGAGACTTGCAGAAAAAGATGATGAGGAAGATGTAAAGCCATGAGATGAGCCAGGTAATTACCAAGGATCCTGCCAGGGATAGGGGAGCGGGTGCAGGTGGTTTTACTCTGCATGTGGTGGTGCAGAAGAATCATGTCGCACGGTGGGTGTCCACTGTGCCCACTGTCCAGGCTTTTCCTGGACAGGGTTTTCTTTGAGATGCTGCCCTTCCCTTGTAGGAAGAAAGTGATCAACAGTAAGCTGGCAAGTCTGAGCCCAGGGACTCCTCTCCCGGCTCCCTTGTCCACCCAGAGAAAGGCCTGTGCTTGGAGACACCAGTGCCAGGGCCCAGACACTGCTCAACAGGGCCAGGCTGAGCTGGTCCTGAGCAGTTCACCCTAAGCTGTCTTGAATTAAAGGGAACAGAAGTTGCCATAGCAGCTTTTGGCTTCCACAGCCTTAAGATCAGTGGCCCTCTACCTTTTTGTTTCTACAACATGCACACCTGGTGATGATCATGCACATGCACAGACCTGTGGGGCACCCGGGTTCCAGGGCAGTTTTCTATACAGGCTGTCCTTCCTCCCCTGCTGAAAGAGAGTCCCATTAAGGATGAAAGGGATAGCTTTGAATGGACCCTACTTTTCTTTTTAAGTAAAGAATTTGCAAACTTCAGTATATTACTATTAACAAACACTGAGATCACCAAGGTCACAGAGGCTGAGAGCCTGACACCGAGCGGGCTGCACTTCCACCCTTCAGCCTTGAACACTGGAGCAGCATTTTCTTTCCCACCCAGCTGCCCGGTAGTAAACGTGCAAAACTCCATGATGGGAGTGGGAAGGACTTTCCCTTGTAGGACAGAGGGTTCCACTGAGTGAGGGGAAAATTGCAGAGAAAAGGTGGAGCCAAACACACCAGTGATTTCACAGTTTTACCAAGGACAAGAAATGCCTTTTCTGCATTTCACCCACAGCCTCCCACCTTGTCCCCTCAATCCCTGAGCACCATGCACATGGGCTGCTCCAAACGTATACGTGCACAGCTATGGTTGTTGACTCATGAGCTGCAAACTCCACTAAGGACACTGTCCTTCCCCACAGGGAGCTGAAGGAAAATGCACACCTGGAGAAGATGCATAATGAAGCCTTCCAGGGGGCCACAGGGCCTAGCATCTTGTGAGTACAGGGGTGCTGCCTCTCCTCCCTGCCTCCCTGCCCAGAGCACCCCAACAGCCCTGCTTAGGGTTTCCAGCCACATCGTCCCCAGTCTGGTTTGTGGGGAATCAGCCTCTGCATGTGAAAGGGTTACACCCACCACCAATGGGGGGGGGGGGGAGGGCAGCAAATTTGTTATCTCGTAGTTCCAGAGGCTAGGAGTCTGAAATAAGGGCATTGGCAAGGTTGGTCCCTTCTGAGGGCTGTGAGGGATGGATCCGTTCCAGGCCTTGCTCGTTGCTCCTGCTTGTGGCAGCACAACTCCAGTCCTCACATGGCATTCTGTGTGTGTGTCTGTCCATATCCAAATTTCCTCCTTTTTATAAGGATACCGGTCCATCCCAATGATCTCGTTTTAACTTGATTACTCTGTAAAGATCCTGTTTCCAAATAAGGTCACATTTTGTGGTACTAGGCGTTAGGACTTCAACGTACGAATTTTGGGGAGACATGGTTCAACCAGCATCAAACATGGAGGGCCCTCTCACGTGCTGGCAGGGTGGGTGGGTGTCCCCCCCAGCACCTACTCGTGGGTACAGCTGTGTGTGGTGCTATGGTCAGGCTCACTGAGGGTGAAAGGAGTGGAGCCACATTCCCTCAGTTAAGGGGAGTTTTGTGTAAGGACACGTGGGAAAATTAAGACGGACAGGAAATGGAATCAGTGGTTTCCTCACAACGCCTTGGGAAGCCGGAAACATTCTCCAGGAAACAACCACAGCTGCAGTCAGGCTTCAGGGGGAAATGGGACAGGGCTCCAGACACTCCACAGCCCCAGCCTCATCGCCCTCTCCACAGAGGTGCTGGCCCATCCCTCCCTGCTCTGCTGCACTAGTACTAGTGCCCTCAGCCAGCACTGACTGAACAGGCCTGCTGACCAGGCCCCAAGCTGGAGAGACCGGTCCCCGCCCGTAAAGAGATAACAATCACGTAGGGGAAACAACACTAATCAGGAAAGTAATCCACAGGCATGTGATTTGTAAGTGAGAAAAGTACTAGAAAGATGGTGAGCAGTGTTGCCCAGTTCATTTGTTGGTTTACTCACTCTTTCACTGATTTGTCCAATAACTGTAAGTCCACACTATGTGGCAGGCACTGGATTAGGCATCAGAGAAACAGCAGAGAGTAAGAGAAGACAAATGCCCGTGCCTTCGCAGAGTCGGGGAGACAGACCAGGATCAAAGGAGTGAAGAAAACACGCAGAAGGCCAGATGGTGCTGGCCGTGCGGGAGGAAAACGCAGGTGGCTGGGCAAACAGGGTTCTAGGGAGGGGGCGTTACCACTTCAAGGAGATGGTCAGGGAAGACTGTCCTGGAAAAGTGTTACTTAGGCAAATACCTGAAAGGAGTGAGGGAGCAAGTTACATGTATCTGCAGAAAGAGCATTCCGGATGGAGAGAACTGAGTGGGAACTTGCCGTGTTGGCAGAACAGAAAGGAGGCCAGTATGGCAGAGTGAGCCAAGATGAGGGCCCTAGAACAGAAGGACAGAGGGGGGCCAGAGGCAGGTCAGGAGGCCTCGTGGCTACTGTAAGGACCTCACCTGTTCTCTGAGCGAGAGGAGGCGGCGTTAGCGCTTTGATCAGGGGAAGGAATGAACTGACCCACTCTTTATGTCTTCACTCCTGCCAGTATCAACTCACGATTCTGTCTACTTTCTATCTCCCACCATTATAAACCCCAAAGTCTGTCTACTTCCGGCCTCTGCCCCATCAACTCCTGACTTCATCTACTTCCCAGCTCCTGTCACCATCCATTCTGACACTGTCTACTCATTCCCTGCCGCCATCAACCCGGATTCTGTCTACATCCTAACCCCTGCCGCTCAAACTCCTGACCCTCTCCACTTTCTAACTCCTGTCCTTATCAACCCTAACTCTTCTCTCGTCTCCACTCAGCTGCAGGACGGCTACTTACTCATGGCTCCCACAACCTCATGGCTCCTGCCCATTGCTTTCTCTGCTGTCTCTCAGCTTCTGCCACCTGACCCTAGGAGTGGGGGTCCCTGTCTCTATGTCTCATATTCAAAGTACATCAGACTCAGAATATTACATGTAGCACACTCTGTAGGCAGACTTCTTACAGCAAACTGGCCACCAACTTGGGCACTTAGCAGCTAAAGAGAATTGCCTTTGGTCAGACACAAGAACGAGTTAGTGTGGTTGTAAGACACCCTGCACGACAGTCTTTTCCTGAAAAGCTGTTTGGTCTACCTGCTGAGAAAAGACTGAGCACTGTGGGCATCCACACTGTCTTGTCCAAAACAGTGGGACCAGACCTAAGTCTCTTACCTCCAAGTAACTATTCTCACCGTACTTAATGGTTTAAGTGGTGTCTGTAAGTGTTCCTTCCACCCACACCCCCAAAATAGCTCCCCCTCTCTTCTCTCAGTGAGACTGAAAATCTATCATCAGAGATTCACTCCTTTGTAATGAAACCTGGCCATTTCTAGAACCCTAATTTAATATATATTACCCCCCCAAAAAAAATAAAAATAAAAACAGAAACAAAAAAAACACCAGGCCTGCAAAGAATCATGTGCTCAATCCCTAACACATCTAGGATAATAACTTGTAAAGTAGAATGAGAACAGTGATTTCCTAAAACAGTAAGGACACAAAAGCAGTATGTCTGCAGTCCCCGAGGCAAATTCTGCCACCTTGATTATTCCACCAAGGGCTTACACTTGTCATCACTCCATGTTGTCGAGTCCATCTGTCCATCAATCACCTGCTGACCACCCCCAACAATGTGCTGGGCGCTGAGTATTGGGGCGGTTTGCTGGGTGTGGGGAGGCTGTACAGCTGTACAGTTTCATGAGGGATCAGCAGCAGCCCTAAGATGGCAGTATTTTAAAATTCCCTGTGATCTTTCCCCTCACATTTAACTTGTTTGGGGGCTTTCTTGGACACTGCTTCATGTCTACAAAAGCTGAGGGGTCCAGGACCTTGTCTGTAAGGCCTGGGCTTTCCACACAGTTCTGCTTGCGCGGCCAGGAGCCTGTTTGCTTTGGGCAGATGAATCCAGCTTGCCTTTAGAGAAGGCAGATGATGGCTAATGCCACACAGTGGCTCTTAATAGCGTAGCCAGCCTATGCTTCATGAAACCCTACCCTGCCGGGCGTGATCAATCAAAGACCGAGGCATCTGAGGCCCTAAATATTTCCCCCTGGGGCAGAGCACAAAAGCTGATGTAACTGCCTGTGCCTGCGGTCTCAGAAAGCAAGTGGTTGTTTCACTTCTGCTACACGGAGAGAGGGAGAGGGAGGGAGAGAGCAGGAGAAAGGAATCAGGAGAGGGGAGAGAGAATGCGAATGGGACGAACGCGTGGCAGGTGCAAGGAGCGACACCCAGCCTTGAAAAGAATATTGGGGAGCACATGAGAAAACAACACAACACGGCTTTTTTGAATGCAGATCTTAATGAGAGTAACTGACACAGAATTAAGGGGAAGGCGAGATGGAGAAAAGATTCCTCAGAACCCGGAATGACACTGTCATTGAGAGGAAGTTTCCGTCTATGAATCAAATATATTAAATAAACAAACAAATAAATAAGCCTTTCTCCCTTTTATTTTTCAGGGATATTTCTTCCACTAAACTGCAGGCCCTGCCTAGCTATGGGTTGGAATCCATTCAGACGCTAATTGCCACATCATCCTATTCTCTGAAAAAACTGCCATCTAGAGAAAAATTTACCAGTCTCCTGGATGCCACATTGACGTACCCCAGCCACTGCTGTGCTTTCAGAAACTTGCCAACAAAAGAGTAAGTGAAAAAACAAAGGTAGAGCTTGCCAAGCTGTGGCAAAAAAAAAAAAAAAAACACAACTCAGATTTCAAAATACTCAACTGGTCGATGGCTCCCTGCCCCTTCACTCCCTGCCTTCGAGGCCAACTCCATAGTCCTGGGGTCACGTTCAGATAGACAAGAAGAAAATGAACTGTCCTGTTTCCTCTTGAAACCTGATTCCAAATAGTCAATTCACCCTGCAGCTAGAAGACCTTTGTAGCTTATTCTGAGCTAACTGAATTACAGCCTTAAATAAGGCTATAATTGCAGCTGCAAAATGGAGTACAAAACTGGCAACTCAAAGACCAACTAGCTCTAATCCTTATCAGAGAAGTGGGAGCAGTAGGTTCAATAGGGTAAATTTCACCTAATGTCTTAATCCTTAGGTTTTTTTTTTTTAATGGACACAAAACACTATAGAAGGTTTTGTTTCTTTAAGCTATTTCTCTCCCAGCTGAGGACTATCTTCTGTCACAGAACAGAATCCTACCTTCCTAAGGATTAGCTTAGTGTGGGAACAGAAAAGGCAGAGGCTCCTGGCTGGTTTGTGTCCAGTGTGGGGCACCTTATTGATTCAACTAATTAATGCCAATCCAGAATGGAGTGGCAGAGAGTGCAGGATTTCATTCTTTCCTTAAAGCATTGTTTTCCAGATTTTTTTGAGTGTGATGCACACCAAGAAATACCGTTTTTACATTGTAACCCAGTAAACATGACACATATGTAACTGAAGTAAAACACAGCACTAAACTTTTTTACATGGGGTACACTGATAATATCTTATCTACTTTATTTTATTTCATGTCTGTCTGTTTTTAATGCTAGTCTTGATTCACTCTACCGTTTTCATGACCCGTGAATGGGTCACAACTTACAGTTGGAGAAACACTGCCCTAAAGGGATATTATACAGCTTAAGAAGATATTCTCAATCAATGAATTAGATGAGACACTAAGAGCGTCACACTAGGATGCCACTGTCTTTTTCTGGAATCAACCCATTTATAACAAATCAACCAGCATTTATTATCGTGCACCTACTCTCTGCCCTGCAGAGGTGGGTGTGGTTCTACCTAAGGCTTCTGAGGTAACCAAGAAGACAAACCACTCGCTTGGAGAACTCTGCACCATTAACTGAGCTTCAAAGAACATTAACTGAGCACTCAGCAGGTTCCAAACACTGTGCAAAAGCCTGAAGCTACAAAGATGAGTAACAGCTCATCCTAACCATCAGAGTCACAGGCAACTGCTGGGGACAACACACAAAACAGACAGCCAAAATTTAGGTCCAATAGAGCAAATCTTGGGCAGAGCTGAGAACAGAACAGAGTACTCCGGGAGAACAGAGGAAGAGTTTCTAAATGGCAGTGGGGCTTATGGAAGGCTTCCTGAGGAAGTGACTTCTGCTGAGCCTTGAAGAACAGGTAGGAATTAGCTGGACAGGGGTGGGGAAAAAGCATGCCAAAAAGATAGAATAGCTTGTGTGAGGGCACAGAGGTGAGAGACAGTGGGATGACGGTCATTCAGAAAAACCAGCACAAGACTTACGGTTTATAGGGAGGAGGGTGAGTGAGGAGAAGAAACCAGGGAGAGGTGCGTTATGGTGGTCTCTGAGTGCCAGGCCAAGTGGTTTAGAGGTTGGGAAGAATTCAAAACTGAAGATATTGAAGAATTTGAAACAAAATTACTCAGATTTGTTTCTGTAAAATATCACTCTGGCAGCAGGGTGGAGGGTGGGCTGGAAGTAAGCAGAGCTGGTGAAAGAAAGACCTCAGGAGCTATGAGGATGGAGGGCCTGAAGCCAGGCCAGTGGACTGCGTGTGCCAGCTCTGGGTCACCCCTCTGCCCTGCAGCTGCTGCACCTGGAGGGCACACACAGCTGCCAAGGCAGATGGCCCCCAAAACCTCCTTGGTATCTATGATTAAAACTTCAGAAAAGATACAGTAGACAGAACCCAGTGCTATTATCTGAAGGCCAAGAACAACCACATTTCCTGTTAGCTACAGATTGATTCACACACAGTATTTCTAAGTATCAGATACGGAGCCAGGATCAAACACACACACAGTATCTCTGTCTCTCTCTCTCTCTGTCTCTGTCTCTGTCTCTGTCTCTGTCTCTCTCTCTCTCTCTCTCTCTCACTCTCACACACACACACAAACAACAAACCGATTACTTTTGGTGAAAAGTGTGTCCAATAGGTCAAACAGTTCTGAAACATTCTCCACCTTCCTGCTCTTATACAAGGTCATTCCTACAAGGAACTGTCCTGCTAACACTGGGGAAGACCAAAACAGACAGAAATGTCCATTCTGGTTGTCTCGTTTCTCCCTCCTCCTCAGGAAAGGTTGAGG
Source organism: Camelus dromedarius (assembly GCF_036321535.1). Taxonomy (NCBI): domain Eukaryota; kingdom Metazoa; phylum Chordata; class Mammalia; order Artiodactyla; family Camelidae; genus Camelus; species Camelus dromedarius. Next base: position 29,073,935 of record NC_087450.1, read on the forward strand.
TTTTCACAGCCTGCTCTCCTCTTCTCCATTTCTTCATCCACTTTTCCTTTGTGCCTCCCTTTGGTTTCATCTTCAGGATATAAGTACAGTGCACCTTTCAATTTCTTGACATTTCCCCCTTTCCATAGGCTAAACTTCTTAGAGGAAAAGAGGGAGGACTGGAGAGCAACCACATTAAAGTTCTGTACATAAGCAGAAAATTCACATCATAATGTCAGGCCCAGGATCTTCAAATCCTTACAAAAGAGATTCCCAGTTATAATTCAAAGCCAGGAGCTCTGAATGGTTATTTGTTCATCAAGGCCAGTATGGTGAGGAGAGTGGTGAGCAGCAAACCTTAAATATACCATAAAGGTTGCTTTTAATGAGCATTGAAAAATCCATGATTCGATGTGACAAATTTAAGTTTTTTCATCTCTAGAGCCCACACAAAACACTTAGCATTCAGAAGCATTTTATCTAAGCTGGAAGCATTCTAATGACAATTCAGAAGCCTTTACTCTCTCCCCAGGAAGCGGTTCAGTTAGGACAATGGTGCAGAACACTACGCTGGTGTAATAGGTAAAGAATTTGGACGAACAAAGCATAAATAGACATGATCAGGTTTTAGTTTAAAGACCAAAAGCTCAACTGTGGTGGTCTTTTTTTTTTTTTTTTACCTCTTCTCTTTCAGGCAGAATTTTTCATTTTCCATTTTTAAAAACTTTTCCAAACAATGTGAAAGCACAGCAAGGAGACCAAATAATGAAACACTGTAAGTATTTGCATGCAAAGAAACTCGGGAAGGCACATCTCATTCTGCGTGCACCTTATTATTATCAGTGCCAACAATTTTCTTTTGATAAAAGTCTTGGTTGGGGGGATGTTTGCAAAGCATTTTTTAGTAGCTTTAAAATGGGGATTTTTCTTTGCAGGTGGCATCCAGTTGATCATGTATCTCTTTCAACCAGTTTAAAAAAAAACTTTTTAAAAAACACATCTACCTGTTCAATCTACAATTATATTAAATTCTCTTCAGCAATTAAAACTTTATTTGCAAGTATTTTGATGTCACTAAGGGCTTATTCAAATGATAGCTTCATTTGTATGGACTTTTCACTAGTCTCATGGACAGCACTCCACAAAGAGTAACTGATTGCAGTTACGGCTCCTAGAATTAGCCACTTCCCTTCAAAGAGACTTAGGCCACCTTGGCCATTATACTCTGGAGCTTAAAATTATTCAAACTTAATACTGTCATCAACATACATTTATGGGAGCTCCATTTCTATTCTACTGACTGATTTTTTTTTAAACATTTTTCTGCTGCCTTGGCATTTCCCATACCTTCAAATGTAAAAGAGCCTCCAGAGATGATCCCACTGTCCCCATGCCACATTTACTGTGATTTAGGAGTTTCACTATTTCCCACCCCACCCCCCAGCCCCTCCCTCATATCCTTCAGGCCACAAAACCAGATGCCCGTCTAAAATACCTTGCCAATCTCCCTTCTTCTTCTGCACCATTTCTTTTCTCTTTTTTCCTATCAATCTGCAAGTTATATAGATGCAGCGGGGTGGTATAATGGAAGGACCCTGGGCCTTGGGGCTTCTCGGAGTTGGATATGAATTCTTGGCACTAAGGTTTCTGTAACCCTAGTCATCCTTGGACAATAGTTAACTTTCATGAGACATTTTTCTCAACTGTAAAGTTCAGCAGAAATATCATTTGGCTTTCAGAACTACAGGAGTGAAGGGAGTTGTTAACGATGGTGACAGCATCTAGGGCACCTTACATGATAGTCTGTATCCTCCTTTCCTTGTTTCTTCCATTCAGGCCTGACACCATTTATCTTCCAGCGTTCCCTTTCCTCACCTTTCCCACTCTTCTCTCAACACTCTCTCCATCAACCACCTTTTGCAGAACCCTTTTGCAACCATACAGCTTTTTTCTCATCAATAGGAGACAACTGCTGGATACAGTCAATCATAGTAGCATCAAGGGGTGGCTTGGGAGGAGGGGAGACTTTAGCTCAGTCTCAATCATCATTAGCCCCTGACACCCCAAACCTTTCAAAATGAGCATACAATCTTGAGTTTGCTATGCTAACACTTTTTAAAAGGCACCCCTAATCTTCAGCATCCCCAAAACTACCTAATTTAATTTACACAGAATCTAAGTAAAACGTGTGCTCCCTGTGAAAACATTTTTATGACAAATCCCCTTCCTCTTCTTCCCACCAGATTGCTATTCCTGAGTACTCAGAGTTTAGAAATTCTAGAGCCAGCCACCAAATCTTATCTGCTCTCCCCAAGGTATCATGGTATCATGGTGTCCTTTCTGCTATGGCTGGCCCCACTGTCCTCCTAAAATGCCCATCTTTTCTCCTGTGCTCATTGTGACTGAAGCAATGGAGCTACTGGTTCTCCTTCCTCTAACTCAACATTGCTAAGCCCATCCAAGTCCATTCACATTCCCTGCGTAGCCTTCAGTGCTAAAGACAGCTCTGTGCTGGATTTTGTCAATAAGCATGCTGCTGCTCTCAGGAGCCATCCGAGGACCCAAATGTTAGTAGCCGCAGGTAGGTATTCGGTCCAAAGAAAAATCACCAAGGAGAAAAACTGCTGGGTATACGCTCAGTAGGGCAAAAAAAGAAAGAGCAAGGGACCAGAGGAGAAGGAAAAGGAACATGTTTGACCTCTTAGTGATATAAATTTATTCAGAAATCACAGCAGAATTTTTGGATGCTTTGAATTAGTGCTTCTAGCAGCTGAAGTAGCTTTGATAAGGGGAAAGCAGTAAGGGAAATTAAGGCAACAACAGCTGGAAAGTGTTCACCTGATTTATTAAAGCCTATTATTTTGTAGGAATCATCCAGGGAACTTGCTTAAAATGTAGATTCCTGGGCTCTGCCTGGAGAGTTTGATTCAGGGCCTGAAGTAAAGCCAGGAATCTGCATTGTAACAAACACTGATGATTCTGGTAAAAGTGATCCAAGGGCTACACTCAGAAAAACACTGAGAGATAGTGAAGTAGAAGAAAGGCCCCTGGACCGTGACTATGGAGACCTCGCACTGCCACCAGTATCTAGTGCTTAGGGACTTCAGGCAAGTCACTTCCCTCCTTTAACCTTGGTTTCCTTACCAATAAAATGAAGGGCTCAATGAATTGGTCTTTAAGGACCTTTCCAATGGTAAGAAATAACCTATTTTCTTTCACCGTTCTTATAACCACAATATGTCTTTAAAAGTTTAAAAATTAGGTAATTATACTGATGTGCATAAGATGAGGACAAACAAACGTGCTACTTATATTTAATAATAAAGCAGGAGGTGTTCCTATTCAGCCCTCTGTGCAAGGCACCAGTGCTTCTCTACTTCCAGTTTGGTTTCTATGATATTCTAGCACCTTTTTTGGAGTCCCAGGTCATAGATTTCTTTCTCTTCTTCTTCTTCTTTTTTTTTTTTTATCTGTGTTATTTCCCTTAGGTAGTCATGTTGCTCAAATACATCATTTTACCCACTCACTGTATTAGGTACACACTTTCTTCTACAGAACATGAGAAGCTAAGTTTTGAGAGCAGAGAAAAATACCCTTTTAGTGCGTGAGGAACCCTAAGGTGAAATACATATTTGTAATGGCCCTGACAGAAAGATGAGGCCCATTTATCCACCTCCCAAGATTATATTAGCAGACTGTGGGCAAAGAGAAAATGCGCTGAGCCTGCATGCATCATACTGTAACATTCATTGTCCCCATAGCCACTCCACTCCTTTCAGAGCCAGAATCAGCCTGGTCTATTCATTCCACAAGCATTTATTGAAGGGATACTCCAAGCTAAAGCTGTGTGAGGCACTGAGATTTCAGAAATAAGTTAAGACCTAGCCCCTGCCTTCAAGGTTATTAAAGAATAGCCTAGTAGACTACCAAAGAAGACATGCACCATCACATAATGGCAATATGGTTTGAGAATTACAATAGTACATAAGCATAGTCATGGCAGAGAGAAGGGCTGATAAACTCCTTGGAGGTGCAGAATCAAGAAAGGCTTTGTAGAGAAGCTTATTTTTAAGGACAAGGAGGAATTCACCAGAGAAATGAGGAAAGAAAGGGAAGAAGAAACAGCATATCCAAAGACAAAGGGATGAAACAGCAGAACTTATTCTGAGAGCCACAATTCATTTCATGTAACCAAAGGGTTGGGTTGCACAGGGGATTTGCAAAAGAGAATTATAAGAATCTCTAACATGCACCGAGCACTTAACAGGTGTCAGGCATTATGCTAAACATTCTGCATGTGTTATTGCATTTAATCCTCAGCACAACCATAATTATGATTATAATCCCTATTGGGCGAATGCAGAATCTGAGGTGCAGAGATGTTAAGTATGTCTCCTAGGTTTACACAGCCTATAAAGACTGGAACTCAGGCAGTCCCGCACTAGAGCCAGTGCTCTGAATTGCGCAGCACTACTGCTTCTTAGAGTGAGACTGGAGAAGGAGGCAGAATCCAGAACAAGGAGGGACTCAGAGGTCATCACAAGTTTATCCCATAGGCACTGAGAACCTAGGAAATCTTTGACTTAATACATTTGTGCTTAAGAAAGGCCGTTCCAGAGGGAATATACAAATGGAACTAGGAGAGGGCTAAAATTGGAGGAAGGATGTCAGGAAAAAAACTAATGTAATTGTCCCATAAGAGAGAATGAAAATCTGAACTCAAGCAGTAGCAGTGGTGTTGGGAGAAAGGGAATGGCAGAGGTGGGGCTTTCCTTCATGAGGGACAGAGTCCATCTTCAATCCACTCTCCGGATTTGACTCATACCCTAAGAAGTATCTATTTTCACTATTTCTTCTTGTGGTTCATGACATATTCTTCCTTAGCTCCTTAATTTCTGTCTAGTAACCTATCCTTGCTTTTCACTTCCCACCTGGGCTATTTGATGAGCTTACATGCAAGCATGCAAGCATGACCTCCAGGAGCTGATGATCTTCAGCAATGTGAGCCTTCCAATCCCACTTGTGTTCTACTACAGAAAAACAGCTTAATAGCAGTCTGGTTCACAACTAAAGGAGATAAATAGCTAAGAAAATGTCAAGAAAGGATTCTTTTAGATTGAGCAAGCATAGATTATGTCTCTAAATTTGTTTTCCAAAGAAAATCATCCTCTGTAAACAGCTTCATTCAGTCTTTGCATCATTGTGTAAAATCTACATATAAAAAAATCTACTTTTCATTCCCTTCTTAAGGAATTCCTACATCAATTCCGAGTTCTCAGATAACAAATAAATGTAAGACTAAGGCTGTTGTGGATTTCTTTCCTTTTGTTTCTTAGGCCTTAAAAAAAAACAAAACACTACAGATGATTTTCAAATTTTTAAATACCTGGAATCACAGAAAATCTCTTAAGTTTACACTGAGCCTAAAATATTCTTCTTACAGTTATTCTGCCATCTTTGCTGAGAGTGAACTGAGTGGCTGGGATTATGACTATGGTTTCTGCTCACCCAAGACACTCCAATGTGCTCCTGAACCAGATGCTTTTAATCCCTGTGAAGATATTATGGGCTATAACTTCCTCAGAGTCCTGATTTGGCTGATTAATATTCTAGCCATCATGGGAAATGTGACTGTCCTCTTTGTTCTCCTGACCAGTCGCTATAAACTGACAGTGCCCCGCTTCCTCATGTGCAATCTCTCCTTTGCAGACTTCTGCATGGGGCTCTATCTGCTACTCATTGCCTCAGTTGACGCCCAAACCAAAGGCCAGTATTATAACCATGCCATAGATTGGCAGACAGGGAATGGGTGTAGCGCTGCGGGCTTTTTCACTGTATTTGCAAGTGAACTTTCTGTCTACACTCTCACAGTCATCACACTAGAAAGATGGCACACCATCACCTACGCTATTCAGCTGGACCAAAAGCTGCGACTAAGACATGCCGTTCCAATCATGCTTGGAGGATGGCTATTTTCTACTCTAATTGCCATGTTGCCTCTTGTGGGTGTCAGCAATTACATGAAGGTCAGCATTTGCCTCCCGATGGATGTGGAAACCACTCTCTCACAAGTCTACATACTAACCATCCTGATACTCAATGTGGTGGCCTTCATCATCATTTGTGCTTGCTACATCAAAATTTATTTTGCCGTTCAAAATCCAGAGCTGATGGCTACCAACAAAGATACAAAGATTGCTAAGAAAATGGCAGTCCTCATCTTCACTGATTTCACCTGCATGGCACCAATCTCCTTCTTTGCCATCTCAGCTGCCTTCAAAGTGCCCCTTATTACAGTAACCAACTCTAAGGTGTTACTGGTTCTTTTTTACCCTGTCAATTCTTGTGCCAATCCATTTCTGTATGCAATTTTCACAAAGGCATTCCGAAGGGATTTCTTTCTGTTGCTGAGCAAATTTGGCTGCTGTAAACATCGAGCTGAACTTTATAGAAGGAAGGATTTTTCAGCTTATACCTCCAACTGTAAAAATGGCTTCACTGGATCAAATAAGCCCTCCCAGTCCACCCTGAAGTTGACCACATTACAATGTCAATATTCAGCTGTGCTGGACAAGACTTGCTATAAAGAGTGTTAACTGTTATATAACTATACTTAAATATGTAAAAAAAAATTATCCATGCCAGTAATTTTAGCAGACTGTTGATTTCAGGAAATTATGTGTTAGGTACATTGGGCAAAAAGAGACCTCTACCGAGCTCAAAGTGTGGTCCATGATCACTGTCAGTCTAAAACCTATTTGTCATTGGCACATGGTAACATACAAAAGTTAAGACTGTTTAGAAACTTTAATAGAAACTTTGACAGTAATTTTATGTCTGCTGAATCTAACATTTTTAAAATAAGGCAATGTTTTACATGTCTTCGATATTTTTTCTCATTTCATCCCTGTAATTTTTATTGCATTCTACAAAAATATTAATTCATAACAGATTTGAAATTTAAAATAACTGGTCCTTTTCCTCAAATAGTTTGAGAAACACAATCCAGAGATGCATTGTACAATCTGGTAGCCACTAGCCACATGTAGCTAAATTAAAATTAAACTAAATTAAAAATGTAGTTTTTCAGTTGCACTAGCCACATTTCAAATGCTCAATAGCCACATATGACCAGTGGTTACCATACTGGACTGCATATATAGAGAACATTTTCATCACTACAGAAAGTTCCACTGGATAGTGCTGTTCTAAAGACTTTTATCTATCCCCCGTCTAGGTTCTACTATTTAAAATTTAATGTAAAATAAGCATCTAAAAGCACATTTCAGCCTATTGGCTTGGTGCTTAGTCTCTAAAGAGCAATGAAACATCAAAGAGTAGATTGTTAACTCCTTGTGGGCAGGAACCCTGTCTCAATTTGTTTCCCTGTCTCCTGGCTCAGGATCTTGGCAATAGTATGCAACAAATGTGCTGAATTATGCTGAAGTTATAAAATCTAGAAGGAGAAAATTTTTTTTTCTTTCAAAGGCCCTATCTTTTATGTAAATTTAAAGAAAATATTTAAATTTTTTGAAAATTTCATTATTTCTATCTTTGAAGGTATAGAAAAATATATTCAATATTTGCTAGAAAGTATTTTTATTTATCAGAATTCACTCTTATAGGAAGTGAATATGGTTTTAATTGCAGTGTTTTTTTGTAGGTTCCTTTGCCTTTCTAAAATAACTTATTGAAAGCCTATTCTATGCCAAACATCTTGATAAGTATTTTATATAATTTAACCCACTTAACCTTCATAAAACTCTGTGATGATGATCATATTCACATTTTATAGTAGAGGAACACCTATTACAACTTGCCCAAGTTCTCAAAGAACTAATAAAAATTTTCAGTTAATAGGATTCAAACTCAAAGTTCTGATTCAGGACCCCAGCCTTTTAACCCACTGTGTTCTTCTGCCTCCCATACTGGTAAATCAGTCACCCAAAGGTTTAATATGTGTCCAAAGTTCTCTCAATTTCCCCCAACATTTTGTGAATGTTTTCAATCATTCAGAAAAGCTGAAATAATGGTAAATTGCACACTCATATACTTAGATTCAACATTTTACTATATTGGTTTTATAATATATCTATATAATTATCCATCTATCATCTCTGATGCATTTTCATGTAAGTTGCAGACATCAGTATTTGTCAGCCCTTAACACTTCAGCATGCTTATCATTAACAAAAGTTTAATATTTGTTTACATTTTAAAGGTAAAATTTATGTATAATGAAATGGATAAGTCCTAAGCATACCATTTAATGTGTTTTGAGGAACATACACACCCACATACCCAAAACCTTCATGAAGATAGAGAACACTCATCCTCAGAAAGGTTCCTCATGCCCCTTCCTAATTAATCCCTCACCTCCATCTCACAGAGCTAACAATGGTTATGATTTTTTTCCCCATAGATTAGTTTTGGCTGTTCTAGAACTTCATATAAATGGAATCACACAATATATATTCTTTTGTGTAAGGCTTCTTGACTCAACACAATGTTTTTGCTATTCATCCATGCTGCAACTTGAATCAGTAGTTCATTCCTTTTCATTACTGAGTAGTATTCCTTTGTATGAATATAGCACTGTTTTCCATTTTCCTATCAATGGGTATCTGGGCTATTTCCAGTTTTTACTTCTGCTTTGGCATTTAAGAGAAAGAATGAAGCTGGAGGAATAACTTTCCCAGACTTCAGACAATACTACAGAGCTACAGTAACCAAATCAGCATGGTATTGGCATAAAAACAGACATATGGATCAATGGAACAGAATAGAGAGCCCAGAAATAAACCCACAGACCTATGATCAATTAATCTTTGGTGAAGGAGACAAGAACATACAATGGAAAAAAGACAGTCTCTTCAGCAAGTGGTGTTTAGAAAACTGGGTAGCAGCATGTAAATCAATGAAGTTAGAGCACTCCCTCACTCCATACACAAAAATAAACTCAAAATGGCTTGAAGACTTAAATATAAGACAAGACATGATAAATCTCCTAGAAGAAAACATAGGTAAAACATTGTCTGACATAAATCTGAGCAATGTTCTCCTAGGGCAGTCAATCAAGGCAATAGAAATAAGAGCAATAATAAACAAATGGGGCCTAATTAAACTTATAAGCTTTTGCACAGCAAAGGAGACCATAAGCAAAAGAAAACAACCACCTACAGAATGGGAGAAAATATCTGCAAATGATGCAACTGACAAAGGCTTAATTTCCCAAATATATAAACAGCTTATACAACTTAACATCAAAAAAACAAACAACCCCATCCAAAAACGTGCAGAAGACCTAAACAAGCAATTCTCCAATGAAGACATACAAATGGCCAATAGGCACAAGAAAAAATGTTCAACATCACTATTTATCAGAACTGCAAATCAAAACTACAATGAAGTATCACCTCACATCAGTCAGAATGGCCATCATTCAAAAGTCCATGAACAATAAATGCTGGAGAGGGTACGGAGATAAGGGAACCCTCCTACAATGCTGGTGGGAATGTAGCTTGGTGCAGCCATTATGGAAAACAGTATGGAGATTCCTCAAAAAACTAAAAATAGACTTACCACATGATCCAGCCATCCCACTTCTGGGTATATATCTGGAGGGAACTCTAATTTAAAAAGATACATGCACTTTAATGTTCATACAGCACTATATGCAATAGCCAAGACATGGAAGCAAACGTCCATTAACAGATGACAGGATAAAGAAGTTGTGGTCTATTTATAAAGTGGAATACTACTCAGCCATAAAAAAGAATAAAATAATGCCATTTGCAGCAACATGGATGGACCTAGAGATGGTCATTCTAAGTGAAGTAAACCAGAAAGAGAAAGAAAAATACCATATGATATCACTCATATGTGGACCCCCCACAAAAAGAGAAAAAAAGAAAAAAAGGACACTATGAACTCATCTATAAAACAGAAACAGACTCACAGACATAGTAAACAATCTCATGGTTACCAGGGAAAGGGGGTGGGAAGGGATACATTTGGGAGTTTGAGATTTATAAATGTTGGCCACTATATATAAAAATAGATTTCAAAAAAGTTTCTGTTGTATAGCACAGGGAATTATGTTCAATATCTTGTAATAACCTTTAATAGAAAATATGAAAATAAATATATGTATGTATATGCATGACTGGGACATTGTGCTGTATACCAGAAATTGACACATTGTAACTGACAGTACTTCAATTAAAAAATAAAGTAAAATAATAAATAAATGTATAGTCATAACTAGATTTTCTACACATTTAGTCTGCTTTCAGTCTTGATAACATTTTTTAAAATAATTCAAAATAGTTTATTAAAAAATTATAAACTTTATTATAAAGTATCTCTTCTCTGGAATGTTTTTTTCATATTTCTGACTTTTCTCCTCTGTAACTAGTTACTTATCTTCACTCAGATGCAGTCCTCTCTCTAGTAAACAAGTATTCTAGAATTTGTCTCAGTGATGAGAGAATACTAATTAGTCATGTTATATATATATACATAATTAACTTTTTGATTCACAGTAAATCACAGAACCAAAACAACTAAGCAAGCAAAACAGCAGAAAGTAAAACAAAGGAAAAATTAAAATATATCCTAGTGGAGAAACTTTAAATTATGTACTCTTAATTATTGTTTGAGCCCAAGGTATTTGTTCACATACTCTGAAAACAACTTTCACAGACTTTTCCACAAATACTGGTCTTTATTTTCTACATTATAATTTAAGTTTTAATGTACAGAGTCATAGTGTCCTGTCTTCCTCATTCTCAGATCCTTTTATTCATTAGTTATTCCTCTCAACCGTCTTCTGCATCAGTTCTTTATTTTGCATTTCTACTGCCACACCCACATCTCAGGCCATTTCCCCTTACCTCTGAAGTACTACTATGCCTCCCTCATTTTTATTCATATCCAATCTTTCCCATGTCCACACTCTCATACCTATCACCACTGACTAACTTCCTAAAATCCCATCTCATCTTGTTACATACCTGCCAAAATCCTGAGCAGCTTATCAGTGGCTATAAATTTAAGTTTTAGTTCCTAGCCTAACATTCAAAGAGCTCCAGAATCTATCCTCAAATTTTCTTACTTTATATCCTATTTTTCTACGTGAAACAAAGTGTTCCAATTACTTTCCCCTCGTTGTGCCCTGCGCATCTCCATGCTGGTGCCTGTGCCACTCTTACCAAATGGAGCACCTGTCCTCCTCTGGGATCCTTTAAGACCCCAGCTACAAGTTTATCTTCTCAAACTATTCTTAATCCACTCCCTCCCTAATCCACTATAGTCAAGACACCTCCTCTACTTGGAATAAAGCAGGGCATAAATAACAAATAATCCACAAGGGTTTCTCTCTTAGACTTCTTTAGGCACTCGTCATCTGTATCACTCATCTGTCTTTTGTTCTACACTACTGGATATTATTATCGTACATGTACATCATTTATTTCACCTACATTATAAATTCCTTTAGTGATACACTCATCTGCTTTGTTTCTCACACTGTATCTATCCTAGTTGCACATGTAAATGATTAATAATTTTAGCTGACTCACTTTTATAACTGAAATAGAAAACAAACCTTGTTAAGAATTTTCCTTACGAGATGGTCTCATAGAAAGTGTGTGTGTTTGTTCCTAGTCTAAATAATCTCTTATACACAAATCATAAAAACATCAAATGCTCAAAAAATTTATATTTCCATTTTGTTATTTTTTTTTTTACCATGTTTGATGATATCACTGGTAGATTGCAAAATTACTAAAAGGGGTTAACCAATTTGGAATAATTCATCTAAACTTACAAAATATTTTTAAAAGGTATTTTGTTCAAATGTTGTAACATTTGCTATAAAGGGGCTGCTTTTGGTTTCCTCAAAAATGTGTTAAGTCCGTAAGTAAATTAAGAATCTTTATGTCACAAGGTCTTCAATAAACGTGTTCAGCATTGGAAATAATCTTTTCTTCACAATGTGCAATATTTTTATTAATATCAAGTTTCTTCCTAAGAGTTATTACCATGGGCTTCCTATTTATAATTTAGCTTTCTAGTTTTCAATTACAAAGTTCCCACCTAGCTTTGAGTATACTTACATGAAAAACAGAATAATATTAACCTACTAACATGAGTCAACAGAAAATTCCCCACTAAATTCCCCTGCTCACCACCCCAGTTAACTGTTAATCATTCTAAAGTTATTAGTTTTGCTACACAACTTAAAAGACTTCAGCTGAGTACCTCAGCCAGAACTGGAGTCGCATTGCCCTATGAAGTCTGAGCTGTACAGATGACTTTTCATACATATTACAGCACACTGAACACATAGGTAAAGCAGGTAATCCAGGCAAGGTCAGTTGGCCAGCCCCAAAGAGACTAACTGCAAACTCAGCAAGACCTTCTTAGCAGACAGGGAGAAGTGGAAAGTGTGTTAAAAAAAAAAAAAAGCACTGTAGGATGCATACATGAAGAAAAAGCTTGAATTCAGAATTACTATACATGATACTCACATAAATTTAATTTAACACAACAAACTGCAAGCTCTATAATGGAGACACATTCTCCACCAATAAAATGGTATAGGATGACATTTGCAAGTTACTGCATTTATAAGAACTTAGAACTTAACTTTATGATATTTTGTTATAATATACAACAAGAAATGTTTAGCTTGGAAATGATTGAAAGGTTCCTGAATGCAAAAGTAATACATTAAAGCCAAGTCTCAGATAAACTTCACCAACTTCTAGGGCTTAAAGAATAATCTCTCTCAAAATGGATTAAGATTTGTCTCACTCTATCTTTAGTATATGGGTTAAAAATAATTTTTTAACTATGAGTTATGACACATCAATAGGTAGTAAAGTCAATTTAGCGGGCCAACACCACCAAAAAAATTTTAATGCAACAGAACAGAACCAAATAGAAAATATAGGAGGCCAAGCATTTTTTTCTGGTATTTTGTTTGTGTTATACGTATCTATGCAAACATACATTGGTTGTTAAAGTATTTTTTTTTAGTGTGGCACCTGGCCAAAAGAATTGAAAACCACTAGTTTAGACAGCTTTTCAAGAACTAGGATTCTTTTCTAGCACTATTTGAGATGAATAAAAGGGCACTAGGTCCAAAATAATTTGAGAAATCTCTTAATTCTCCATGCAGTCAGCACCAAAATAATCATCATTTATACTAGCATGCGAAGATAATTATTATTGGGCTTTGTTTTATTTTTTGGTAAACTTATTTTAAATGGATGCTTTTACATTTTTAAAAGACCAGGGGGCAAAAAGGCACTCAGAGAGACAAATGAAACAATGACTTTTTCCTCTGATAAAATGTACCACATAAATAAAGAGCGTCAAGATAATAACAGTATTTGTAACATAGAAAATTCAAAAAAAAAATCATTGAAGCAAAGTGAGAATTTAAAGTTCACAGTAGAAAAGAGGAAAGGAATTTTAGAAACAACTATTACTGTCTCTTCCAAACACTTAAACCAACATATTAAACCCCAACTTCCAAGTGAATGCACCTTGTCACTAAACTCAGCAATTAATGTGCAGTAAGTTTGCCTAGGGCAAATACAGAGTGACAGGGTGAGCTTGGGAAAAAGCAAGCAGGAAGACAACTAGAAAGTGTAGTCCTCAACACTGGAGGGGGTACATTTAAGGGGCAGGCACAAAGAATAAGTGCCCTCTTTTTGCCTTCCATGTAGAAAGATGAACAGTAGGCAAAATCCATGCAGAGAACCCATGGGAGCTCCTGGGAGCTCTCAAAAGCCAAAGAAGAATCTGTAATAGCAGTGGTGGTAGTGAACAGGGCAATCACTCGGAGGATGAAGGCACAGTTGGAGAATCTGGATAGGGGACCAGCCTACTCACTAGTTACTAACTGGATCCTCAAGCAGCTGCCAACTTTAGGCCAAAGAGTGTCCCACTCATGTTGTTCATGGCCCAGAAGAGATTTATCCAGATTTTGAAAAGATCCAATAGTCCTTGGGTAGAAAAGGGTAGAAAAGAACAAGTGTTGGAATAAATTAAGCTCTCCAAGTGAGGTTGCGTCTGAAAAAGAAATAGGGAATTCACCCTGTGACCAGCCGGATCCAGATATCTAATCTTTAAAGGGCTTTCACAGACCATAACCCACTCAAACCCAAACTGCTTTCTGTGAGAGATTTACTCTCCCGGAGAAGAACATTCAGGGCCAAAATGAGGAATCCTAGATTTAGAGACCATGTATACCCCACCCACTAAGAGAAGCAGAATGATGAGGAAAATGTTCCTTTGAGGAATTTGAATCTATTAAGGAAGAGAATATTACAGAATCCTTTACTGAGATATTAATTTGCTTTGTTTTTATCGGTGTAGGAAAACGGGAGCTATTTGTGTTTTACATTCTGTTTCCCCTCCATGATTTTAAAGACCGTTATCTAGGTCTTCTGTTTTCAAATGAGATTGCTTCACCAAAGCAGAAGATTCCTGAAGAGAATATCTCTTCTTGGCTTTTGTTTTAGGAAACCTAAACCCAATGGGGGAATTCTCAGTTAGGAAAAAGAAAGATGGTATCTTCAAGGGGTAAAGAGTTTGCAAAGGGATCTTCCACTGTAAGAAAAATAGGGGGCGGGGGGATTAGAGAGAGGGGGAAGAAGACAGAAGTATGAAGTTTCAAGAATTAGAATGGGAACATAACCTATTCTACAGAATTCCCCCAGGAAAATAACAAGATACAAAGAAGAATGGCCTGGCCACGTGACAGACCCAGAGAGGCTGATCCTTAGCTACAGGGATCCAGGCCTCAGGAAAGATTTTCATGTTCAAGTATTATACAGGGTCAACAGAGGCACCTCCCTCCAAGGAACCATCTGAGCCTGCACAACCAGCCTCCTGCCAGTGATGAGTGTAGACTGAAGATCCAAAGAAGCCTTCTTTAATAATCCTACCACTTGTAAGACGCTCCAGGATCTTTTGTAACATGGTTTGGTGAGAGGTGGGAGGAACACCAGCCCCAATAATAATAACTGATAATGACTTTACGATGAAGGGCAACTGGGTCTGATTTAAATTTCACTTCGAAATTAAATAAATATTATTTCTTCATTGTAAATCACACCTGATACATCTATGCTTTGTTAATGCTATAGACAATGAGGATTAAAAAATAAAAACCTGTTAAAATAGTCTGAAATGTAAAATGGAAGAAATGTAAAATTATAAATTTGTATCTGCATCTGAATTATAATTTTATTAAATTCCATACAGTAAATAATATATGATATAGTCCCACTGATATTTATGGTGTTTGAGCTCATAAGTTTTACCACTCTGCATCACCAATTGCTTTTGCAAATACATAGTCTCTCCCTCCAAAACACATAACACCATCTTTCAAATAGAATTTCCATTTGTTCTTGCTTCGATGAATCTGTAAGTAGAAAAACAGCTTAAATTAATTAAATTTAGAAGGTAAAGGATTATCTACGTTTCTTTACATATCCCATGGGATTGCTGTGATCCTAAATGGGAGTTCTTTAAAAATAAGACCTCTTCAAGATAGTCTGTTCATTCATTCAGCAAATATTTGCACTCCTATGTGTCAGATATTATTTTAGGCACTGGATATCTACTAGCTTTTTTAAAAAGGAAAGAAAAATATATATATGTATAATTTTTTTAGAAAGGAAAAAATTTCAGTCTCTGAAAAGTTGACATTTTAGTAAGGATGGGAGAAACAGACCTAATAAATACATAAACTACACAAAATATTAAAAGGTAGTAAATGTTATGGAAAATAGATCAGGAAAAGGAAGATCACAAACACAAAGGTTTACAATTTTAAATAGAAGAGTGAGGGTGAGCCTGACTTCTGAGGTAACATTTGAGTAAAGACTTTAAAAATATGAGGGGTAAAGCCAAGAAGATATTGACTACAGAGCATTCCAAACAAGGGAACAGAAGTCCTGACGAAGGGCATGCCTGGATTGCTCAAGAACAGCAAAGAGTTCAGGATGTCTGCAAAGGAATAAATAGAGAGGCTGTAGTTAATATTATCAGGGATAAAAAAAAAAAGAGTGGTCTTTCATTGTGAAGAAGAAAGTCATAATACACTGAGCAAGGTGAGAAAATACACCTTATAATCTATCAGACTCTATTGGCTATTCTTTGGAGTCAATAAATCAGCCTGATACAGACAAAATAAAAACTAGAAAATCCTACTACCTTAAAAGGTAAGAAATCACACAATCATTGTTACTTCTGGGTAACCCACAAGTGACTATTTAAAAACCTTAGAAATGTATGATTTGAAATCAAACATAAAAATTAAACCTAATATTGTTGACTGCAAATAGTCAACAAGGAAGAAAAGTCTGTGACTAGTATTCAGATGCATTTCTGAAGCATAAGAAAATACAAAAGATAAACCCCCTATTTTTGTGGGGGGAAAAAAGTCCTAATAATGGAAAATTTGTTAGTTTGACTGCCAAATTTTCACTTGCACATACCTTTTTGTGTGTGTGTGTATATATATTTTTTTCTTAATTGACATATATTCAGCTTACAATGTTGTGTCAATTTCTGACACATAGCATAATGCTTCAGTCATACGTGAACATACATATATTTGTTTTCATATTCTTTTTCACCACAGATTACTATAAGATACTGAATATAGTTTCCTGTGCTATACAGTATGAACTTGTTTTTATCTGTTTTATATATTTAGTATCTGCAAATCTTGAACTCCCAATTTATCCCTTCCCACTCCCTTCCCCCACTGTAACCATGTTTGTTTTCTGTGTCTGTGAGTCTCTGTCTGCTTTGTAAATAAGTTTGCCTTTTTTCGTTTTTTAAGATTCCATATATAAGTGATATCATATGGTATTTTTCTTTCACTTTTCTGGCTTACTTCACTTAGAATGACAATCTCCAGGTCTATCCATGTTGCTCGGGGAACACGACAGTGATGACAGAATCCTTAACTCAACACAGATGATAAAATCTGACCAAAATTAGGAGAATATTAATAGCAGAAGCAACAATAACTCATCCTAGTATCTTTATCAAGTAACTACATTTATTCTACAAATGTAACAATGATGGTTCAATACTAGGAATTTACTAGTATAAAAACTGTATTACTAGACCTAAGGAGACAAATCATATAATCATCTCCAATGATGCTGAAAAAGCATTTAAGGAAACTCATGCATTTTAGATTTTTTTTAACTCAAAATAAGAAAGACCATATCCTACAAACATACAGATACCCCTACCTCAGCCAAAAAGCCATGACTTACTGCTTAGTGGGGAAAATTCTCAAAGTATTTCCACTAAAGTCAGGATATAGACAAGAATACCCACTATTATCCAACTTTCACTCTAGAAATACTAGCCAACACAATTAGACAAGAAGAAAGACCTCAAGATATAAAAACTGGAAAAGATGAAATAAATTTGCAGATGCAACGATTAGATGACTGAAAAACCTAAGATAATCAACTATAAATGACTAAGAATTCAGTATCGATAGAAAAATCAATATACAGAAGTTCACAGCCTTCATATATGCAAGCAACAGTTAGAAGATACAAAGGAAGAGACCTTTACCATAACAACATAAGCGGTAACATAGCTAAGGATACATTTTAAAAATACTTGATCTATTGGCACCATTCAGTACACTCTTTTCTTTGAAATATTTTCCTCACTGGGCTTCTTTAATACTCCTGGCTTTCCACATGACTCTCTGACCACCCCTTAATTTTCTTTACTGATTCCTCCTACTCTCTCACCTCTCAACTTTAAAGTGTACCAGGACTCTTCTTTCTGTTTATATTCATTCTCTTGGTGATCTTATCTGATCTCATGACTTTAATCATCTATATGCTAATGACTCCCCAAATTTACATCTCTAGCTCACACCTCCCCCTTAGACTCCAGATTCTCATTCAACTGCTTCAGCACCTCTTTCTGAAAGTCCAATAAACATCTCAATCAAGTTTAAACCTAGGACACTGATATACTCTCCCCCAAACTTCACAGTCTTCCCCATCTCAGTGGGGAATGGTCACTCATTCAGACCAAAAACCTTGAGACAATCTTTATACCTCCTACTCACACCTCATATCCAGATCCATTAGCAAAGGTTAGTTCTACCTACAAAGCATATTCATATTCCAACCACTTCTATCACCTCCACTACCAATACTCTTGTCTAAGCCACCATCTCTTCTTGCCTGGATTAATATGCCCATGACTAGTTTCTCTATTTTTACCCTTTTCCCCCTGTAGTCTACTCAAAACATGTAGCCAGAGTGGCCCTGTTAAAAACATAAACTAGATTATCATTTCTAAGCTCAAACTTCTCCAATGACTTTCAAAAATAAAGTCCTTAAAATGGACTATAAGATCCTGCTCCTCCCCTCACTTAGTGCTCTGGGTTTCTTCACTGTTCCCCAAACACACAAGTATTCTTCTACCTCAGGACATATGTATTTACTGTCTAAAATGATTACATCCAAGTATCCTCATGGTTCATTCTCTTACCTCCTTTCGATCTTTATCCTATCACATTCTCAGTAAGGTCTCCCTTGGACACTGCATTAAAATTGCAGCCTACTCCTCCTTAACATCATTACCAAATTCTATTAATTTAATGTGATTTCAATGAAAATCCAAAAGGGTTGGTTTTGAACCAACAAGCCGATTCCAAAGTCAATACAGAGCAATAAACAAGAATATCCAGGAAAACACTGGAAAAGAACATGGTGGAAGCACTAACCCTACCAGATATTTAAAACCTCAATAATTAAATCAACATAGCACAGGCTAATGGACAAACCAATGGAACAAAACAGAAAATCAAGAAGTAGACTCAAATACATATAGAAATTTAGAGGATAATAAAGGAATCATTCTCTTATTAGTGGAGACAAAATAGACTTTTCAACAAGCAATGTTAGGAAAATTGGGTAGCCACTGTGGATTAAAAGGTGGAATCATGTGTCACATTATGTACCAAAATAAACACCCCAATCAATCAAAGCTTATGATTGAAAAAAAAAACCAAAGAAATACTAGAAGAAAACATGCATGAATCCCTTTAAAATTCTGAGGTAAGAAAGAACTTTCTATTCATGACTCAAAATTTAGAAGCCATAAAAATAAAGGTTGGCAAATTCAACATCTGCATGAAAGAAAGAAAAAGCATTGAAAGCAAACAACTGAGGAAAAAGTATTTCTGCACGTACATACCAAGGGCTAATCTTCCCCTTAAACAATACAGAGCTCTTAGAAATAAATAAATTGACCAGTAATACAATTTTTTAAAACACAGACAAAAGTTATCAACAAGCAGTTCACATAAAAGTAAACTGAAGTGGCTTTTAAACACACAAAAAGTTAAAAATTTCACCAAGATATCATTTTTAACCTTTCATAATAGAAAATATTCAAACATTTTAATACACTCTATTGACAAGTGTGTAGGAAAGAAGCACTCTCAAACACTGTAATAGGCGTATATACTGGAATATCCTCTAGGAGAGCATTCTGATAATATCTAATCAAATACATCTGCCCTTTGACCCAGTAATCCCATTTCTGGGGATTTATTTAATAGATAAAACTGCCCTTATATGAAATGTTCTGTGTACATGGTCATTCAATAGCAAACAACTAAAAAATAATTCAAATATTCATCAGTAGAGAATCAGTTAAATAAATTTTAATAATTCTACAATGGAATATTATAGTTATAAAAATACTAGCCAAGATCTCCAAGATATATGGTTAATCTCTTAAAAAGACAAGGTGAAAAATACAATATTGTCTATTCTACCCTTTAGGGCTTTGCTTGAGTGAGACTCTAAATATTAAGAAAGTAACTTAACTGGTTACTTACTTACATTAAAGGCAATGACAGGGAGCCACTGGGAGGAAAAGCAAAATGGTGAAGGAGTGGGCAACAGACTTTTTTCATGGTATACCTTTTAGAGTTTTTAGATTTTTTAACAATGTGTATGCAGGACTTACTCAAAAAATAAAACATACATAGAGAGAGAGAAAGAGATACTGTACTACACACTTAGTAATTATTAGCATCTAACGGACAAAGCCAGCTAAATTATTAAAGAAAATGCAACATATTTAAATAGTTTTACATTCTACTATAAGTAGTGTCCTATTTATAGCACAGAACACTCCCATCTGTAGTAAAAAGTTTCATTTCACCATTAACCTTCCCTATTATAGCTTTATTACTTTAAACTTTATATTAATCTTAGACATCCTGTACACCTCTGAAATAGCATGTCCATACACTTTAACTAATTCTCACTCAGCGTGTTGATCAGTGACCTTGGTTTAACCCTTTTCCATGCATACCTTAATCTCACAACTTTTCCCCAACTGTCAACTTACAAATTTTAAAGGTAAATTCCATATAGTAATCAAAGCCAGAAAAAAACATACTTAAAAGAACAACAAACAAACCAAAACAAAAAACAAACAAACAGACAAAATAGCTCTTCTTGAGGTTTAATGAGCAAGCAAATCACCTAGGGGTACTACTAAAATGCACATTCTGACCCAGTACAGGTAAGATTCAAAATCTTCATTTTTAAACACTCTCCCAGGGAAACTAATGCCACTGGTCTTCAAAACACACTAAGTAGCAAAGCACTTAAAAGACTATACCACTGAAGTCTTTCAATTTACTTGAGTTTGGTTATATTCAGTATTTTTTGAAACAAGCCAACTAGTAACCAGAACTGGGAAGTTATGCTTTTATAAAGATTTACTGTAACAGTGGTCCCTCCCACCCCACTTTGGTTACAGACACTTTCTCTTTGCTAACTATCTTCTGACTTCATTACTTTCTTTCAATAACTTTTCGTGGTTCCCCAATGCCTTAGTTTCCATTCAAATTTTTAGCACTGTTCTTAAAATATTCACTAATTAGAGTGCCCTCAGACAACTAGATCTGTTAACACTACACATCTATTATCACTCCTTCTATCTACCCTACAGGTTGTTTTAACAAGCAAAAGACAATGTATTAGAAAATACTTTGAAAAATGTAAAGCACTATGTAATTAATTACAAGCTATTTCCCACAATGCAGTACAACAAAGGATACTATATCCATAATAGTCAACAAAATTCTATGTGACTCTATGAAATGCATGTATTATTTAGTGCCTTATAGTGCAAATACACTGTTAATAGAAAGCAATGTACTGTTTATAAGAAACTAAAATAAGTTTTAAACTAAGACTAGTCCTTTTCCTATTACCTATTCCTTCTTATGCTTATGTTTACCATCACCTAAATTGCCATTTTTCTATAGGAGAGAAAATGACCTTATTTTTAGAAAGAAGGATTTATTTTTATAGCAATTCAAAATACCATCCTCTGTCAATCTCAACGATAATGAAATTGTTACTGAAAAAATGTGGGAAAATGTTAATATGCATTAGTCATCAGGGAAATGCAAATCAAAACCACAATACCACCTCACACCCACTAGGATGGCTAGAATCAAAAACTCAGGTAACAAGAGTTAGTGAGAATGTGGAGCAATCTATGCCCTCATACACTCTGACGGGAATTAAAAATGGTACAGCCACTTTGGAAAACAGTCTGGTAGTGCCTCAAATTATTACCATAAGACCCAGGAATTCCACTCCTAGATATACACTGAGAAAAATGAAAATACATGCTCATAAAAGAAACTTATACTTAAATATTTATAGCAACATTCTTTATAATAGCCAAAAGGTGGAAACAACTCAAATATCCCTCAACAGATGACTGGATAAACAAAATGTGGGAGATCCATTCAATGGGCTGGTATTCATCAATAAAAGGAATGAATAACTGTCACAAGCTATGATATGGATGAATCTTGAAATACTGTGTGAAGTTAAAGAAACCAGTCATAAAAGACCACATATTATATGATTCCTTTCATATGAAACTTCAGAATAGGAAAATCTAAAATGACAGGAAATGTATTAGTAGTTTCTTACTACTGGGAATGGGCATGGGAGGAAATGGGGCAATATGCGAGTGAAAACTAAAGGGTATGGGCTTTCTTTTAGAGGTGATGAAAACCTTTAAAATTGGATGTTTTAATGGTTGCACATATCCATAGGTATACTAACAACCACTGAACTGTACACTTTAAATAGGTGAACTGTATAGTATGTGAATTATATCTCAAAGCTGCTAAAAATGTAAATATGAAGGAGTTATGGACAAAAAACTGACCATTCTACTATAAATCACAATAATAGTGCTTAAAACATTTTAAAGCAAAGCCATACAGTAATTGCTAAAAGTTTAGTTGCTAAAGTTTAGTTGGTACTAACTTAATTTCTAGGCTTGAAACCTCAGAGACACCTTCAACTCTCCCCTGTCAATTATTCCCTAATGTCCAACTAATACCAAGTCCCAATGATTCTTCCATCATAATCTGCAACTCCTCCATGTCCTACGTTGCCATCCTCAGTTTGGGCTCTGGTTACTTCGTGTACTATCCCTGTTCTTCTATTTGCCAAATTAGCAAATAAAGCCAGTTTTTAAACCCAATTACAACTTTCTCAATATCATCCTCAGAAGGTCTATCAAATCACATTTGAATTTCTCCTACAAGGATTCTGGATTTTCCAATCTGCTCCCACTTCTGTCCCCAACCCAGCCTCACTCACTAATATATTCAAAAGGAAAGCACAAGGCAGGGCTGTCTCTTTACTGTCCCTTATACATTCTACATGCATTCATTCCCCTGCCTTTTATCAGGCTATTCTACTCTGAATGTCTACTCTCTACACTTCTCTTTATCCTACAAATCATGCAAGATGTATTTCAAAGTTCCACCTCAACCATGAAGGATTTTTGGAGAACTCCAACTACAAATGATTTCTTGCATTTCCTAGCCAATTTTAGGACTTACTGTCTGTGCCACATATCTCAGCATTTGATCTACATGCCACTCATCTTAGCATTTGATTTATATGCCATTTATTTTAGTATTTGATTTACCTGTCACATATTTTAGCTTTTGATTTACCTACCATCTTATTGTATGCCATTCTATTATTCCATACAGAAAAACATCTTGCTTCAATAAAAGACTGTCACTACTTAAGACAAGAACTATCACTTTTTGGTATCAGTGAGAAACCACATAGCACAGTATTAGACCCAAAATACATACCCAAAATTTACATAATTAATTAGATATTTTGAGATTAATGCAACTAAAAAGTAACTCACCATCATTTTGCTCATCTTTCTACTATAAATGCAATTAATAAACCCAAAGTCAAAAAGGTGAATACAGTACCTTGTCATACTGACAGACAATTACATTATCCGTGTCAAACAGGTCTGGCACATCCTGCTCACTAACATCATCTCCGGAATTTAAAGGGTCCTAAAGATGAAAAATAGTCATATTAAGGAATGCCATGATGCTTTGAATTTTTTAAAGATAGAGGGACACATAGAAATAAAGGAATTTGGAGAGACAGAACAGTATTGCATTTAAAAGTCAAACAGGTGGAGTTTAGCTTAGTCACTTAATAACCACAAGACTGACTTTTGACAAGTTACTAAAATTCCTCACATCTCAGTTTTCTCATTTGCAAAATGAAGATAGTAATAAGACTCATAGGGCAGTGGTAATGTTAAATAACATAAGGCAGGTAAGATTTAGTATAGTACCTGGCACATATGTAAGACCGCCATAAAGGGTAGTTAATACTACTTACAGGCTCCTAATTATCACATTCCACAAAGATTTCACTGCATTTATTAGGATTAGGGAAAATACAATATGCTTCTGCTCTGGCTGCCTTCTTTACCTCCACTCCTATTCCTTAAATCTCCCACTATCTTTAGTTAAGACCAACAAATATAGTAGCTGATTCCTAAATACTTAATGCTGATTTAAATTAGTCAAAGATTAAAAGTTTAAATACTAGTATACAAATAAGTCTCATTTTAAAGACAAAAGACAGGGTTAATCTTAACTGTTATTCCTCTTGGTTCCAAAGTATAATAAAGTACAAATGTTATAAATTTTTTTAAGTTTCAGTTCAAAAGTGATCCTCACCTCTTCCACAAGGTCTATTTGAGGGTCTTCATTATCACTACTGTCGGCAGTCGAATCTCCACTAGATATACTGTCAGCTTCTTCTTCAAGTACTTTCAGGTCTCCTGCATCGATAATCCCTAAAAATTCGTTCTCATCTACATCTTTTGTACTTCCTATTTCATCATTGGAAGATGTATCTCCAGTTCCATCTATTTGAATTATCTCATTAATACCATCATCAGCTACTTGAATGCTCAAATCCATCTGAGAATTAGAATCCTAAGAGAAAAAAATGCAATACAGTTTTTCAAGCCAAACAAGGTGTATGAAACATTGAATCACAGAAATACAAAATTACTTAAATATTTCACAAGTGGCCACTTAAAATATATTTCTTCAATGTCAGATGATGTTTCCTAATTTTGAAAGCAAATGAGTTGAGTGCTTTCACATAATATTTACCTGTTTTTATATACACTACCTTAAATTTGTATGATACCTATGAGGTTTGAAATATTTCAGACAATAATTCTATGCAGTAGAAAGGACAAGTGACATTATGCTTAATGGATAAACAAAAAATACAAAGGACTGTACTAACTAGAATAAGCCAAACACAAAAGGACAAATATAAATCAAAACTGATAGAACTGAAAAGAGAAACAGACAAATCTACAGTTATAGTTGGAGAATGCAGCATTTCTCTCTCAATAAAGACTGAAATTCAGTAAGAAAAGAGAAAATGTGAACAACACAGTCAACCCACTTAACCTAATTGACATTTATAGAATATCCTCCCCCCAAAAAGCCAAATGCACATTCTTCTCAAGAGCACAAAGAATGTTCACCAAGGTGTAGCATATTCTGGGCCATAAAACCAACCTTGGCAAATTAAACACACACAAAGTATGTTCTCCGAGCACAAAGGAATTACACCAGAAATCAGAAATTAAACCAGAAGTATCTGGAAAAACCTCAAATATTTACAAATTAAACAACACATTTCTTTGACCCATGGGTCAAAGAATAAGTCACAAAGGAAATTAAAATATAATTTTAATTGAATGCAAACAAAAAAATTACATTTCAAAACTTGAGATGAAGCTAAAGCAGTGCCTGGGGGAATTTTATAGTCTCTCATGATAATACTAGAAAAGAAGTGAGTCTCAAATCAATGGCCTAAGATCCCAGCTTAACAAAGTAGAAAGATAAAACCAAATTAAGCTCAGAGCAAACAAGGAAATAAAAAAGATAAAAAGAAAAATACATAAAACTGAGAACAGAAAAAAAACAGTCAATTAGACCAAAAGTTCATTCCTTGAAAAGATCAATAAAAATGAAAACAACTGAGCCAGACTGCCAAATAGAGAAGGGAAGCAAATAATACTAATAATTAAGGAAGAGGTGTCACCACAGATTCCAAAGACTTTAAAAGGATAAGGAAATTGTCTTAGATCATTTGGGTTGATAACAAAATACCATAGACTAGGTAGCTTATTAACAACAGAAATTTATTTTTCACAGTTCTGGAGGCTGGGAAGTCCAAAATCAAGACACCAGCAGATTTGATATTTGATAAGAGTCCACTTTCTGGTTCATAGATGATGCCTTCTCACTGTGTCCTCATATAGCAGAGGGGCTAGACAGCCCTTTGGGTTCCCTTTTAAGTCAAATAATCTCATTAATGAGGACTCTACCCTCATGACCTAATCACCTCCCAAACTTCCCACTTCCTAATTATCATCACCTTTGGGGGTTAGGATTTAAACATATAAATTTGAAGGGTACATAAACATTCATACTAATAAAGTCAATTTACAAAAATTGTATAGCTGTATAGTAGCAATAAACAATTGGAAACTGAAATATAAGAACAGTACTATTTAAAGCAACAAGAGAAAAGGAACTCATCACATACAATGGATCCCCAATAAGATAACAAGCAGATTTCTCACCAGAAACTTTGAAGGCCAAAAGGCAGTGGTATGATATATATTTAATACTGACAGAAAAGACAGAACTGAGAATTCGGTATCTGGGAAAACTGTCCTGCAAATAAGGCATTTCCAAATAAAAGCTGAAGGAATTTATCACCACTAGATCTACCCTGTGATATACACTGAAGTGAGTCCTTTAAATAGACATGAAAAGAAGCTAGACAGTAACCTGAAGCCACATAAAAACAAAGTTCTCTAGTAAAAGTAAATACAATGGCAAATATTAAAACCAGTATTACTATAACTTGGTTTGTAACTTTAATTTTTATCCCTCTATGAGATTTAAGAGTCAAAAGCATAAAAAATTATAGTTATAAATCTATATTAAAGAGTACACAATATATAAAGATGTAATTTGGGACATCAATAATATAAAGTGGGGGAGGGCAGAGCTGAAAAGGAACAGTTTTTATATGAAGGTAAAGTTAAGTTGGTATCAGTTCAAAATAGATTGTTAAAACTTTAAGATGCTATATGTAATCTCCATTGTAACCACAAAGAAAATATCTAGAGGGTACACACAAAAGGAAATGAGAAAGGAATCAAAGTGTGTCATTACAAAAAAATTAAACACAAAAGAAAGTAGTAAGGGAGGAAATGAGGGACAAAAAAGCTGAAAGACACACAGAAAATAACAAAATGGCAAGAGTAAGTTCTCCCCTATCAGTAATTACTTTAAATATAAATGGATTAAACTCCCCAATCAAAAGAGACAGATTGGCAGAATGAATAAAAACAGTATGCAACTGCAACTATATGTTGTCTATAAGAGACTCATTTTAGATCTAAGGACACAAATTGATTGAAAGTAAAACGATGGAAAAAAGACATTCCATGCAAATAGTAGCCAAAAGAGTTGGAATAGCTATACTGCTATTAGACAAAACAGACTTTAACTCAAACACTGTTACAGGATACAAAGAAAAACATTATATAATGATAAAAGAATCAATTCACCAAGAAGATATAATAATTACAAACGTATATGCAACAAACATCAGCACTCCTAAATATATGTAACAAAAAGAGAGAAATAGACAGCTGTACAAGAATGGTAGAAACTTCAACACTCTACTTTCAATAGTGAATAGAAGCACCAGACAGAATACCAGTAAGAAAATAAATAACCTGAACACAATACACCAACTGTACCTAACATATACAAAATATGCTACCCAACAATAGCAGGATACACATTTTTCCCAAGAACACACAGAACATTCTTCAGGATAGTCCATAAGTTAGGCCACAAAACAAACTTAATAATAATCCTAATTTTAAATGAAATCATACACAGCATGTTTTCTGATCACCGTGGAATGAATCTACAAATTAAGAGCAGAAGGAAAACTGGAAAATCCACAAGATGTGGAAGTTAAACAACAGTCTCATTAAAAAATTAATGGGTCAAAAAAGAAATCAAAAATACCAAAATCTTTTACAAAAGATAAAAAATACCTTGGAACAAGTGAAAATGAAAACATAACATACCAAAACATAGGGGATGCAGCAAAAGAAGTGCTAAGAGGCAAATTTACAGCTGTAAGTGCTCACACTAAAAAACAAAGATCTCAAATTAACAACCTAAATTTTACCTAAAGGAACTAGAAAAAGAAGAACAAATAAAGCCCAAACCTAGTAGAAGGAAGGAAATAATAACAATTAGGGCACAGATAAAGCAGAGAAAAGAAAAAGAGAGAAAAATCAACAAAAACTAAGCGTTGGTTCTTTTAAAAGATCAACAAAATGATAAACCTTTGGCCCACTGCTGAAGGAAAAAAGAGAGAAGACTCAAATAACTAAAATCAGAAATAAAGACATTTTGCTTCTGATTTTACAGAAATAAAAAGAATCATAAGAGAGTAGTGTGAAAAACTGTATGCCAACAAATTGGATAACTTGGATGAAATGAACTGATTTTCCGAAACACATAACCTACCATGACTGAATGATGAAGAAAGAGAAAATATTAATACCCCTATAACCAGTAAGTAGATTGAATTCATCATCAAAAATGTCTCAACAAAAAAATGACCAGGACCAGATGGCTTCACTGGAGAATTCTGCGAAACATTAAAAGAGGAATTAACACCAACCCTCAAAAATCCTCAACAAAATACTAACAGAATTCAACAGTACCTTAAAAGGATCATACACCATGACTAAGAGAGATTTATTCCTGAAATGCAAGAGTGGTTCAACATATGAAAAATCAATGTAATACAACACATTAACAGGATGAAGAGAGGAAATATACCGCACACGATCACTTTAGTTAATGTAGAAAAAGCATTTGACAAAATTCAATGCTGTTTCATGATTCGGGGAAAAAAAAAAACCCACTCAAAGTAAGAATAGAGGAAAATTACCTCAACATTAATAAAGGCCACATATGAAAAGTCCACAACTAATATCATATTCAATGGTGAAAACTGAAAGCTTTTCCTCTAAAATCAGGGACAAGGCAAGGATAACCACTCTTGCTACTACCATTGAACGTAGTACTACACGTCCTATCTAAGGTAACCAGGCAGGATAAAGAAATAAAAGGCATCCAAACTGAAAAGGAAGAAATAAAATTAGTTCTGTTTGCAGATGACATAATCTTATATCCACAAAACCCCCCAAAATTCCACATACACAAAAATGTTAGAACTAATGAATTCAGCAAAAGGTACAGAATACAAAAATCAACGCTGAAAAATCAGTTGCATTTCTATACATTAACAATTAACAACCTGAAAAGGAAGTTAAAAAAGCAATTCCAGATAAACAAGTTCATGCTGTATAGCACAGGGAACTATATTTGGTATCTTGTAGTCACTTACGGTGAAAAAGAATATGAAAACGAATATATGTGCGTTCCTGTATGACTGAAGCACTGTGCTGTACACCAGAAATTGACACAACATTGCAAACTGACTATACTTCAATAAAAACATATACGTATACAAAATAAATAAACAAATTTTTTGAAAAAGCAATTCCATTTACAATACCATCAAATAGAATAAAATACTTAGGAGTAAGCATAACCAATGAGGGAAAAGACTTGTTCACTAAAAACTACAAAACACTGCTGAAAGAAATTAAAAATGACACAAACGGGAAGACATTCCATGTTGATGGATTAGAAGAGTTAACACTGTTAAGATGTTGATACTACCCAAAGCCATCTAAGATTCAATATAATCCCTATCAAAACCCAAATGACATTTTTGGTGCAAAGAGAATGACCAATCTTGAAATTCATATGGAATCTCAAGGGACCGTGAAAAACCAAAACAATCTTGAAAAAGAAGATACAAGTTAGAGGTCTCACACATTCTGATTTCAAAGCTTACTACAAAACTATAATAGTTAAAACAGTGTATTTGCATAAAAACAGACAACAGACCATTGGAATAGAATAGAAAGCAAGGAACCAAATCCTCACATATATGGTCAAATGACTTTCAACAAGAATGACAGGACCATTCAATGGGGAAAGGACAGTCTTTTCAACAAATGCTGCTGGGAAAACTAGGTATGGTGGACCCTTACCTTATACCATATGTAAAAATTAACTCAAAATGGATTCAAATTTAAACATAAGAACTAAAACTATAAAACTCAGAAAAAATCATAGGGGAGAATCTTAACAACACTGAATTTGGGAATTATTTCTTAGATACAATACCAAAAACATAGGCAAAAAAAAATTGATAAAATGGACTTCATCAAAATTAAAAAACCTTTGTACATCAAAGTACACTATCAACAAAGTGAAAAGGCAATCCACAAAATGGGAGAAAACTTTCGCAAATCTTCTATCCAGTAAGTAGATAATATCCAGAATATAAAAAGAACTCCTATACTCAATAGCAACAAAACTAAAAACTTAATTTAAAAATGCACAAAGGACTGAAACAGACATTTCTCCAAAGAAAATATACAAATGGCAAAAAGCATGTGAAAAGATGTTCAATATCTCTAATCATTAGGGAAATGCAAATCAAAGCCACAATAAGATACCAACTCGTGCCCATTAGAATGGCAATTAGAAAAAACAAACAAACAACAACAACAGAAAATAAGTGCTGGCGAGGATCTAGAGAAACTGCACTCCTGGTGGGAATGCAAAATGCTGCAGCTGCTATGAAACAGTATGGCAGTTTTTTTTAAAATTAAAAATAGAGTCACCATATGATCTAGCAATTCCACATCTGGCTATATACCCCAAATAATTGAAAGCAGGGACTCAAAGAGATATTTGTACACCCAAGTTTATAGTAGCACTAGTCACAATTGTCAAAAGGTATAAGTAACCCAACTATTCATGGGTAGACGAACAGACAAACAAAATATGGCATATATATACACTAGAATGTTACTCATACTCTTTGATGTTCAGACTTACTACAAAACTATACCAGTGTAGTGCCAGTGAAAGGACACATGAATTAATGAAACAGAGTGAAAGCTCAGGTGGGGAGGCATAGCTCAGTTGTAAAGTATGTGCTTAGCATGCATGAGGTCCTGGGTTCAATCTCCAGCACCTCTACTAAAAATAAGTAAACAAATAAACCTAATACCCACTTCCCCAAAATAAAACAAACAAAAAAAGAATTTTTAAAAAAAGCTCCTCAAGGAGCTTAAAATTTAAGGGGAAGGGTATATTTGAGTGGTAGAGTTCATGCCTAGCATGTATGAGGCCCTGGGTTCAATCCTCAGTATCTCCACTAAAAAAAAAAATAAACCTAATTACCCACCTCCAAAAACAAACAAAAATAAGGTACATTGAAAAAAAAGTGGGGAAGGGTGTAGCTCAGTGGTAGAGTGCATGCTTAGCATGCAGGAGTTTCTAGGTTCAGTCCCCAGTACCTCTAGTTAAATAAAAATAATAATAATAAGTAAATAAACCTAATTACCTCCCCCCTCCAAACAAACAACAAAAACAGGCCCCCCCCCCGAAAAGTCCAGGAATAAACAGACACATATGATCACTGATTTTCATTAAAGGTGTACACGCTTCAGACACGCAGTGTGCTCACTGGAGATGGGGTAGTCTTTCCAACAAGTAATGTTAAATCAACTGGACACCTATACGCAAAAAAAAAAACCTAAATCCTAACCTTGCACTACATACAAAAATTAACTCAAAATAGATAACAGTCCTAAATGTAAATTCCATAAAAATTTTAGAAGCATGAGATGATCTTCACAACCTTTGGTTAGGTAAAACACATTAAGCAGAAATCAAAAACAAAACCAAGTAAATTAGACTTCATCAAAATGGCAAACTTCTCTCCAAAAGACAGTGAAGGATGTGAATAAACTACAAATCTTACCAACTACTAGCAGAAGTTTGCATTCCACCAACATTGCTTGGGAATACAGCCACTTTAGAAATGAATTTGGCAGTTTCTTATGAACATACAGGTATCACATAACCTAGATATCCCACTCCTAAGTACTTACTCAAAAGAAAATAGAAGTCCACAGTGGGGAACAAAAAAACCCACAAACCCACACATGAATGTTTTTAGGGGCTTTATTCACAAATGCCCTAAATGGAAGAATCCAAATGTCCAAATGGTGACTGCATAAACAAACTGTGGTACAATGGGAATACACTAATATGTCCAAAAACATGGTTCAATCTCAAATATATCATGCTAAAGTTATGTATTGCATGATTCCATTTGTTCAACATTCTGAAAAAGGCAAGCCTATAACAAAAGAAAACAGATCAGTGAGTGACTGCCAGGGACCAGAGGTAAAGGGAGGGTACTGACTACAAAGAGGCCTGAGGGACCTCTTTGGCGTGATGGAAATGTTCTGTATCTCAACTGTGGTAATGGTTATATAACTGCCAGCATCTTGTCAAAATTCTTACTGTACATCTAAAAACTGTATACCTAAAAAAAAAAGTGAATTTTATTGTATTAAAATTCACCCCCAATAAGTCTAATTTTGTGAAAAGTAAATTATGGTCAGTTTAGTCCTGGGCCTAAATCACATGTTGGAATTGGCTTCTCATTTTAATAGCAACAAGTACTGAAAGCCTTAAACAGCAAGATCTTTTTTTTGTTACAAAATGAATCAGAGCTCCCATGGTACTTTACCAGATTAGTATAAGCTTATTAAGGATCATTAAAGATTCCAGGACTCTTGTAAATGAATTCACGTAGCACCATCTTATTTTTCTTTTATCAATGAGATCCTCTTTATTCTGAGAACGGAGTAAGATTGCAAATTCAAATTTACTATCAATAACTACAAAAGAGTTTTGTCATTCTCAGCTTCTTTCTTCAGAAGAACTTCCACCAAGCATTAGAAAGTTAGTATGATTATCTGACTCCTATCTCCTTTTCTAAGGTGGTAGTTTGACTAAAATAGCCAGGAGTATTGCCCCAACATCCATAATTGATACTGCAGGCCCATGAATAGAAAGATTTAAGCTTTTCCTATGGCCAAACATCCACTACATATTATCAGTGAACTCCTCCAAGTTAAACTGTTATGAGGAGGTTTTCATTCTTTCTCAAAAATAGTAGATCTCTCCCAAGGATCAACCAAGAGCTTCAAGTACTGTCCTTTGAAAAGCCATTAAAAAAAAAACTGAAGAAGAATTTAACATTTTCTCCACACTTTTTAACAAATGTCTTGGAAAAGACCTTCACTCTAACGTATTTGAGTTTCATGGCAGCCAACAAAACTTCTTTTAGAATTACTAGCTGTGTCTTAGCACTAATGCATGCCAGGTGCTGAAATAGATACAGCAATGCTCTCTCTACTGAAGCAGCAAAACCACGTGTTGCCAAGAATCTCAGGAACTCCAATAGTATAGAGAGTACCAAATTTTGTTAAGCAAAAAAATTCATTATTACGAAGATGTCAGTTTCCAGTTTCCAAAAAGGGTGTCACAACCTAGGAGTTTTTTGATTGTGCCAACATGCAAATAAAGATTAAAATCAGATGCTGGCTGCCCTGAGAAGCACTATTTTTATCCTGCTGAATGTTAAAAGAAAAGTCATTGCTGACTCTTCCATGCTGGCTGAATACAAAGAAACGTCAACAGTTCTAGTGCAGATGACGTCATCTGACAGAGGCACTGCTTCAGTTTTCTTTCTCTGCTCTAAAACAAAGCTTGTGATTTCCAAGATTCTCAGCTTCACCGAGGTCTTTTCAATTGCATATGGCTTCTCTGTCTGAGTAGTACAATTAATTAGCAAATGCATAGGACACTTCAAGATAAAGCTTTGTTTGCCAAATCTAGCTTCCAATCTTTTCAATTTAAGCTTTCCTCTAATGAAAGGTTTTCCAATGGCTGGTAAGGACTGACAGAACTTCGTACCCAAACATGAGGATAAATAAAAAACAGGAGAAACCTAAGCTATAACACACCTTCTTTTCACATTGTCAAACCAAACTATGTGAAATTCAGTTGCCTATAATCATAATGGTAGGGCACATCTTCTTTAATTCTTAAGAGAAATTTAATCTAGGTATCTACCATAACGTAATGGCAATAATGATTATATATTACCTAACAATGTACAGTAGTATCCCATGCTACTCTACTCTTATTTGGCACAAAATATATCTCAACATATTTTGACAAATGCAAAAAAAAAGTATTGTGTTAAATTGTTTTTTTTCCTATAAAAAGTAAAAATATCATATACCTGGCTTAAAATATCATATACCTGATTTAGAGATACTAATTTAGAAGTAGCATATAATGACTCAAAAAATATTTGCTCAATTAACCAAATCATGAATTCAAGTAACTACTGATACATTTTATCTTTCAGAGGAATGTCAGGACAGATTTGAAAAATAAAAACTGTAACTTGAAGTTATATATTCTCCTTTCCCCTCACTCCATCCATTTTTCTTTCATATATTGATTTTGAGCTAGATCATTGGTTCTTTATCTTAATTACAATCATTTCAGAAAACTCTTGAACACTAATGAATGGACCCCACTCCAAACCAATTAGATCCAAATCCCTTGAGGCAGACCCAAACATTTTTTTATTGCCCCAGTAATTCTAATATTTAGCCAGAGTTGAGAACTATTGAGCCAAATAAACTAACCACAGATCCTGTTCTTAAAAAGTTTACATTCTAGTATATATATATAGTCTTAAATGTTGGGTATACAAAGATTAATGAAATGTACCTCTCAGTGCATACAGGACATTTTAATGTATCTTTTAACTACATTATGACAGACACATGCTTAAGGTGCTATGATAACACAGTAGAGATACATCCAACTTAATAATGAAAGAAGAGGGAATAGACAGAAAGATATTAAAGTAAGATTCCTGAAGAAAGTAATAAATGGATAAGTAGGAATTAACCAGAAAAAAGGATGGTAGGAGAATATCCAGGCACAAAGCAAAGGACATAACAATCAAAGAGAGAGGCAGGAAACAACAAAGTTAACACAGATAATCGCCCACAGTTGGTGATTCCCAATGAAGTAGTAGGTATGAAATGAAGGAAGAGTAAATAAACTCTGGCAGAGAAAGAACATGGAGATCCTTGCATGCCACATTAAGAACTCTGACCTAAAACAGAGTGCCAGACATTTCTCAGGCAAGGATAGATTTACTCAGGGTCAGCAGATTTGGGGTGTGCAACCATGGCAAACCACGTACAAGTCCCCTCAAGGAAAGCAAGCTTACAGAGAGAGGAAAAGGAAGTTGGGAGTGCTACAGTAAACAAAGAGTTCACAGCTTTTCACCAACTAAGTTGTTGCCAGGAAAGAAGAGGGGGTCTTTCTTCTCCTAATTGGGTTCTGCTGTTGTCACAGGGAATGAGAGCACCCTCTTCAGGTCTCCTGACTCTATTTAATTGAAGTTTATGTTTCTTAATTTTTTTTTACAAGGAACTTAAATTTTACCCTGCAGGTGATCAGCAGTCAGTGACATGTTAAGCAGGCTACATGTGTGGTAAATCTGTGGTAGCCATGAGGAGCAAAGATCACAACTAACATGCAATGAGCTCTTACCATGTGCTAGGCAGTGTGCTGCTCAGCACTTCATATTGATTATCTCAGTAACTCACAACTATGATCCTATGATACATACTATTGTCTTAATTTTACAAATAAGGAAACAGTAATTTGCCCAAGTCACAGAGTTACTCAGGGATAATAGAGAAGGGATTCAAAATATCTCTGATCCCTGAAGCCTTTAACCTCTAGGGTGGATGGATTGGGAGGAGTGGAGTGAAAAACAGCAGAGACTATAGGTCAATAAAATTAGTTAGAAGCTATATTATCCCAAATGAGAGACAATTAGGGCAATGGCAGTAGGGATGGAGAAGATGGAACAGATTCCAGAAACACTTAGTTATAAAAGTTCTCAAAAATTGTATGATCCAGTCTTTAAAAGGAATGAAATTCTTACATGCTACAACATGGATGATCCTTGAAAATATGCTAAGTAAAATGAATCAGAAAAGTACAAATATTGTACAATACCACTTATGAGGTAACTGGAGTAGTCAAATTCACAGAGACAGAAAGTAGAAGTTACCAGGAGCTGAATGGAAGGGGTAAAGGGGAGTTACTGTTTAATGGATACAGAATTTCTGTTTGGGATGATTTTAAAATTCTAGAGATAGATAATGGTGATGAATGCACATCAACATGAATATACTTAATGCCACTGAAGTGTACACCTAAAAATGGTTAAAATGGTAAATTTTATGTTATAAATAGACACTTGAACAATATGGGTTTGAAATGCACAGGTCCACTTACATGTGGATTTTTATCAATAAAATGTACTATAAGATCTGTGGTTGGTTGACCCCATGGATGTAGACCCACAGATATGGAGGGTTGACTATAAAGTTATACACAGATTTTTGACTGTATGGGGCTTGGTGTCCCTAAGCCCTGCACTGTTCAAGGATCCATTGTACATATTTTACCACAATTTAAAAAATAACTTTTTAAAAACATATGATATAAGGAGAACAAGGAGGGAAAGAGTCAAAAAGTCATTATAGTCCTTTGCTTGGGAAACCAAGTGGGCAGTGATACCATGCAGTGTCTATGATGAGGAAACAATGACCTGTTGTTTCATTTAGGGAGAGCTGCCTACAAGGGAAACAGACATGAGAATGAAGCTCAAGGGAATAATAGGGTTTGAACTATTCATGAACCAGTCATCAACAAATAGGTCAGAAGAGAGTAGCCAGGATGGTAGAGTGGAAGGACCCTATGCTCACCTCCTCTCATGAGCACACCAAGATCACAACTAACTGCAGAACAACCATTGATGAAAAAGACTGGAACCTCCAGAGAAGATCTTCTACAACTACGGACATATATAAGGAACCAGTGAGACAGGTAGGAGAGACAGACTCATAATCAAATCACATATCCTCTGGGTGGGTGACCCACAAACTAGGAAACAATTATATTACAGAACCAGATGACTTCACAGGTGAATTCTACCAGACATTTAGAGAAGAGTTAACACCAATGCTTCTGAAACTATTCCAAAAAAACTGCTGAGGAAGGAACACTTCGGAATTCATTCTATGAGGCCACCATTACCCTGATACCAAAACCAGACAAAGATGTCACACAAAAAATTACAGGCCAGTATCACTTATGAATATAGATGCAAAAAACCTCAACAAAATACTAGGAAACCAACTCCAACAATGCATTAAAAGGATCATACATCACGATCAAGTGGGATTTACTCCAGAAATGCAAGGATTTTTTCAATATCCACACATCAATCAATGTGAAACACCACATTAACAAACTGAAGAATAAAAACCATATGATTATCTCAATAGATGCTGAAAAAGTTTTGATAAAATTCAACAGCCATTTATGATAAAAAGTCTTTAGAAAGTGGCCATAGAGGGAACATACCTCAACACAATAAAAGCCATATATGACAAACTCACAGCTAAAATCATACTAAATGGTGAAAAGCTGAAAGAATTTCCTCTAAGATCAGGAATAAGACAAGGATGCCCACTCTCACCACTTTAATTCAACATAGTTTTGCAAGTCCTAGTCACAGCAATCAGAGAAGAAAAGGAAATAAAAGGAATCCCAATTGAAAGAAAGAAGTAAAACTGTCACTGTCTGCAGATGACATGATACTGTACGTAGAAAATCCTAAAGATGCTACCAGAAAACTTCTAGAGTTCATCAATGAATTCAGTAAAGTTGCAGGATACAAAAATAATACACAAAAATCTGTAGCATTTCTGTACACTAACAACATAATATAAGAAAGAGAAATGAAGGAAACAATTCCATTTACCATCACAATAAAAACAAAAACAATAAACTACCCAGAAATAAACCTACCTAAGAAGGCAAAAGACCAGTAGTCAGAAAATTATAAGACAATGATGAAAGAAACTGAAGATGACACAAAAAAATGGAAAGATATACCATGTTCTTGGATTGGAAGAAACAATATTGTTAAAATGACCATACTACCCAAAGCAATGTACAAATTCAGTGCAATCCCTATCAAATTACCAATGACATTTTTCACAGAACTGGAACAAAAAAGTTTTAAATTTGTATAGAAACACAGAAGACCCTGAATAGCCAAAACAATCTTGAGAAAGAAGAACAGAGCTGGAGGAATCACATTCCCTGACTTCAGACTATACTACAAAGCTAAAGGAATCAAAACAGTATGGTACTGGCACAAAAACAGATCAATGGAACAGGATAGAAAGTCCAGAAATAATGGAATAGGATAGAAAGTCTAGAAATAAACCCACACATTTATGACCAACTAAATGTCTATGACAAAGAAGGTAAGAATATACAATGGAGAAAAGACATAGTCTCTTTAGTAAGTAGTGCTAGGAAAACTGGACAGCTACATGAAAAGAATGAAATTAGAACATTCTCTAACACCATATACAAAAATAAACTCAAAACAGATTAAAGACATAAATGTAAGACCAGATACTATAAAACTCCTAGAGAAACTCATAGGCAGAACACTCTTTGACATAAATCATAGCAACATTTTTTTCAATCCATTTCCTAGAGAAATAGAAATAAAAGCAAAAATAAGCAAATGGAACCTAATTAAACTTAAAAGCTTTTGCATAGCAAAGGAAATCATAAACAAAATGAAGATAACCTATGAAATGGGAGAAAATATTTGCAAACAATGAGACCAACAAGGGATTAATTTCTGAAATTTCCAAACAGCTCAGACAGCTCAATATCAAAAAAAAAAAAAAAATCAAAAAATGGGCTGAAGACCTAAATAGACACTTTTCTAAAAAGACATACAGGTAGCCAAGAAGCACAGGAAAAGATGCTCAGTACTGCTAATTGTTAGAGAAATGCAAATCAAAACTACAATGAGTGATCACCTCACACTGGTCAGAATGGCCATCATTAGAAAATCTACAAATAATAAATGCTGGCGAGAGTGTGAAGAAAAAAGAACTCTCCTCCTTTGTTGGTAGGAATGTAAATTGGTGCAGCCCCTATAGAGAACAGTATGGAGGTTCCTTAAAAAACTAAAAACAGACTTGTCCTATGATCCAGTAATCCCACTCCTGGGCATATACCTGGAGAAAACTAATTCTAAAAGATACATGCACCCCAATCTTCAGAGCAGCACTATTTACAATAGCCAAGACACAGAAGCAACCTAAATGTCCACTGACAGATGAATGGATAAAAATGATATGGTAGGTAGGTAGGTAGGTAGATAGACAGACAGACAGATACACAGTGGAATATTACTCAGCCATTAAAAGGAATGGAATAATGCCATTTGCAGCAACATGGATGGACCTAGAGATTATCATATTAAGTGAAGTCAGAGAAAGACAATTATCATATGATATCATTTATACATGGAATCTAAAAAAAATGATACAAATGAACTTATTTGCAAAACAGAAACAGACTCACAGACATAGAAAACAAACTTACGGTTATCAAAGGGGAAAGTGGGGGGGTGGGTAGAAAAATTAGAAATTTGGGATTAACATATACACACCACTATATATAAAACAGATAAGCAACAAGGACCTACTGTATAGCACAGGGAACTATGTTCAATATCTTGTAACAACCTATAATGGAAAAGAATCTGAAAAAGAATAGAGATATATATGTATAACTGAATCACTCTGCTGTACACCTGAAATTAACACAACATTGTATATTAACTATACTTCAATTTTTAAAAAGTGGTTATAAAAAACTAAAAATAAAGAAAACATTTGACAACAACAACAAAAAGCAAACAAACAAAAGAAACAGGAGGAGCTGGTTAAAGCTTTTTCCAAAGAAGAGATAAAAATAGCCACGGGGGACATGACAAGATGTTCAACATCACTAATTATGCAAGAAATGCAAATCAAAACTACAATATGATATCACCGCATGTCTGTTGGAATGGCTATTATCAACAAGGCAAGAAATAACAAGTGCTGGTGAGGATGTGGGGAAAAGGGAATCCTTGTGCACTGTTGGTGGCAATGTAAATTGGTGCAGCCACTATGAAAAATGGCATGGAGGTTCCTCAAAAAATTAAGAATAGAACTACCATATGATCCAGTTATCCCACTTTTGGCTATTTATCCAGAGAATATTAAAACACTAATTTGAAGAGATATATGCACTCCTATGGTCATAACAGCATTATTTACAAGTTTATTATTATATTAAAGATGCCACTACCTTGTTTTCTCTGATCCTGGACTTTACAAAAACAAACAAACCAGTCGTATTTAAAGCCATGATAATGCATGAGTTAAAAACATGATAATCCACAGAAAACATGAAGTAAGGAGAGAAATGCGCTAAGGATAGAACCTCAGGAAACAGGAGGGGCAGATAAAGAGGAGCACGTAAAGGAGAAAAGACGAAGAGTCAGAAAGATAATTAGAAGAAAAGGCAGCAGAAATAATAAAATCTGGGAGTGGGACAATGAAGATGGTGGGGAGGGCAGGCAAGAGATAAAAAGGAGCTAAAGAAGATACACTTCCATACCCATTTCTCTCCTTCTACTTGTACTTTTTGGAGTTCCAATGAAGACCTGAATTTCAAGTCTTCTATAGCAATGT
Organism: Camelus dromedarius; assembly: GCF_036321535.1. Classification (NCBI taxonomy): domain Eukaryota; kingdom Metazoa; phylum Chordata; class Mammalia; order Artiodactyla; family Camelidae; genus Camelus; species Camelus dromedarius. Next base: position 29,114,126 of record NC_087450.1, read on the forward strand.
AAGATTAGAAAACCAAATTCATACACTGAGGAAAAACTTAACATAGTGTGTAATATTCACTTTAAAATAGGAGCACATCAAAAATTGTCAAGAATGTTTTATGCAACAAGGACTTAATGTATATCACAGGGAACTATACTCAATTTCTTGTAATAACATATAACGGAAAAGAATCTGAAAAGAAAATATATATGTATGTATATGTATAACTGAATTGCTTTGCTGTATCTGAAACTAACATTGTAAATCAACTACACTTCAATCAAAAACAAAATTCAAAAAAAAGAGTAAGTTTTTATGTAGGTTTAACATTCTTACTGTTTCTTAGAACATAAGATCCCTGGCAGTCTATACAGGAAAAATAAATGAGTAGGGCTACCTGTAACTTGCTTTAAGCAAGAAGAATTTCTGATAAACTACTTATAAAAAAGCTATTTATAAAATGTTTTGAAAATTATTATCAGCATAAATTTTACCAGATTACTATTTTACGGTATCCTACAGTAAATTAATTGAAAAAATATTATAAAATAAATACTTTTGAATGTTTGGATGTTTTTAAATACAGATCTATTTTAAAACCAACCAAGTTGTATGAAAAGTTATCCAATATATCACAAGCCCATAAAGCATAACTGCACTAATCTAAAGCTTCTTATGGCAACAGAAGCTATTAAAAACTCTAGATACATTATCTCTGATAATTATAAAAATTATGAGGTTGGTTTTAAGCCCAGTTTACAGACTATAACTGAATTTCAAAGAGTAACACTACATAGCTTGTTTGTAAGTGGTAAATCTGGAATTTGAACCTATTGTGGCTTTAAAGCTTAAACTTTTAACCACTACCCCCTAAACAATCCTTGATTAATCTCCCTTAACTAATCTACTACCCCATATCAGAATAAAGTACAAGGTGACGTCTAGTAAGTAATAGTAGAATAAGTCCTTGAATCATCATACCAAAAATCTTCAAAGTTCATATAGAGTCCAGGAGAAAAATGCCTCTAAAAGTTTTCAGTGATGAAAACAAACACTTATTTTAAATTTATAGTTAATTTACCTCAAAATCAAATGTTTTATAATTATGAGTTTATCCTACATTTCTTAAATTTTATATATTATATGAAAAAGATAATGAAAAATATTCAAAAAACATTTTAATCTTAATACATTATACCAAAGCTGAACTAAAAACAGACCTGCTAAAAGATTCTGAACAGGCTTCATCAAACATCTGAAACATTCTAAAACAGGTCAAATGGTTTCTGACAGACATTTTCTTAGTTCGTTATCCTTCACTGTACCCTCTATCTTCCCCTTTCACCTAGAAAGACGTTAAGGTGACACTTTACCACTATACTGTTACAGATTTGTATATCAGTTCTAAAGGACCACTAAGCCATTAACTAGAGACACAAACCTTTAATTATTTGTCATATGTCACTAAATTGCATAAATGGAGTTAGCGCTACGGCGTATTTTACGTTTGTAAAAAGATAATGCAAGATTTTTTAATTTTACCATCTAAAATTCTCCATGAATCTTTCTGCAATCACTATGAATTCCTTAGAAATTAATAATTTAAACCAATTTTCAATATGGAAAGTTAATTAGAAACTATTTTTTAGTGGTTTGAATTCCAAAAGAAATTAAGTTAACTAGTATTTTAGCAAGCAGGGAGAAACAAAATATCTACTAGTAAGGTAATTCCTCATGTAGAGAAAACTTTTCATATGGGAATTTAGGAAAATAAGGTAGAGCAAAAAAAAATACTTTGGACCTGTTTTGTATATTAATTATGACAATGAATTACCTCAAAATATTCATTTAACTACTAGGATGGACTTCTGGATCTTTCAAATTTAATCTAAAGACAAAAAACAATTCTCACAGTGTAAGGGAAAGGTAAACCGCATTACCTTAAAACAAATGCATTTTCTTTAAAGACATATTCTAATTCATTACTTGAAACTAAAAGTTTAGCAATGCTGAGCATGAATACTTTTAAAAACTGATAGTTATGTTAAAGAAAACAAAGAAAGAATCTTCTAAAGAAAAAAACAAAACATATACTTCTGAGTAATCTTACAACTTTTTAAAAAAACAACTCAGGACATCTAATCACTGGCCACTGTTTATTCACTAATACCATTAAGTTGAACATAGAACTACCTTCTCTGAGACAGGTAGACTGCTGGGCTCCTCTGCATCTCTTGGCTGCTTTACAGAATCACATCCACACAACCTATTTTTGAGAATGTGAAGCTGAACATCAGGCATGTGCTGGTGCTGAGTCCCCTGAGGGCCTGTGGAGAGGGGCCCACCATGCAGATTTTGAGTCATACCAGCAAAAACACTGAGCACTGGCTCCACATGAGAATCTGTCTGAGAGACCTGTGGAGAAAATACAACACCTGGAAGGCTGATATACTGAGAGCTTTTCAGCTGACTCGGTAAAGCTTCAGACATGAGTTTATGCTCATTTCCAGGATGAACAAGTATATCACTGGTAGTGTTTTCTACACGTTTCCTCTCCACTGTGCCAGAATGAAGAACCGTAGGCTGTTGGAGCACAGTTTCCATTCTCTGTGATTTTTCAGTAGTTGCTTGAAGAGAACATGGGTTCAACTGTGGAATACTGGTCTGTATTACTGAAGGCTGCCCAAGCTGCTGAAATACTTGCTGAATTGGATGCTGAAGAATATTTGCTCTTCCAGAAGTCTGTGTTACCATAATTGGTACATTGACTTTATAAAGGTGACCTTAAAAAGGAGAAAACAAAACTGTAAGTATAAGAGAATCCAAATTTCCTTTAAAAAAAAAATTTCATGCACAACAGGCTGGGAGGAAATACAGCAATATGTTAACAGTGGTTATCTCTAGGAGTTTCTTTTGTTTTTCAGTTTTGTTTTCTATAATAAATATGTGTTCTTTTATTTTTAAAAATTAAATGTCTTGCTTTAATTCTAGCTTTTTCCCCACTATTGCTTATATGGCACATTTTGAGACACAAACAGGCAACCAATATTTACTCCATAAACATCTCCCATTGTTTGATAAATTACAGTGTTACCAACCCAAATTGGGACTTCTAACAAATTTAATCAGGGAGAATGTATTTCATACACTTAAGATATAAGATACCATATAACAACAATAAGACAAGGCTATCCAGAAAAGGGTTCAATAACTTGAAAAGTTTTCAAATTTCTCCCCCTCTTTCCTTTAAAATAATACTAAAGGAAGAAAGAAGAAATTTATTTTTTGAGCATTGAGTCGGGTGCTTTGTTTAAACTCTGCAACAATCCAAATAATAGGTATGACTCTCTTTCAAATCAAGAAACAGTTCTCTGAAAAGCAGAGGTTAGTTAATATAGAAATTTTTCAAATATTTTATACACTTTCCAATAAGAAAGGAGGCAATGGTTGATTAATCTAATCTTTAGTTTTTCTTGATTAGAGCCAGCAGGGACACATACGTTATTTTTTTATTTGTCAAAATTCAGATAACTGGCTTGAATTAGAGAAAACCTACATTAAAGCATCTTACACAATGTTGGAAAAGAGAACTGGAAATGAAATACAGAACAGGCTTTGTACCTGCGACAGTAGACAGGCTTACTGTCTTTTGTGATAGACTGCTTCCATAACAACAATAGCCCATTTATTATTACTTTTAAGTAAGTTTTATGAAATGTTCCTATAACCTCAATAAATTCAGGTATTTAAAATCATGAAAGGTAACATCCAGAAGTCAGTACCAATACTAAGAACAAAATATTTTTAGACTATACTCTTACCGGATGCAGTCTGTAGTGTCACACCTGCTGGTACATGAATAGGATAACCAGGAAAAGCAAAGTTTGCACTGGAGTTTGAGGTGTCCTAGACGTGAAAATTTTATATTAGTTAGAAAAGGGCTTTACTTGAATATTTTTTTCCTGATCTCATAGAGTAAAAAAAAATCTGATTCACATCAACAATATAATGGTAACACAACATTAGGGTGAGTTCTCTGAATAAAACAGCTTTTTATTATTTGATTTAGATCATCTCATTAAAAATAAAAGGAATTCTGTTCTATGGCTATTAGCAATGAAGCCAGTAAGTCTTCATAAACAACGTGAACATGGATTCATTAAACTTGCCCACTACATGGCACTGGCTGGGACACTGATCCTCAAGATGTCAAATATAAGAACCACAGTTACTAGAATCCTCTAGTCTGTAAGTTGATCATAAATAGTATTTTAAAGTAGACAACATAATAGTGTATAATTTTTATTTGGGAATAATTAAACCTTAGGTTTTAAAATTTTAAATACTAAATCAAAAGACAAAGAAACATTTCTGCCTATTAGACCTGCAAACATTTAAAAGATTGATTAGTAATATCCAATGTTGGTAAAGATGTGATAAAAATCAGTTCTCTCAAACCATTGTTTATATGAGTGTATATGGTACTATCCTTTTGGAGGACAACTTTGCTATATATACCAAAATTGGTAACATGAATGATCCTTGACCCAGAAATTCTACTTCTAAGAATTTATCCTGATTACCTGATTATCACACAAATACACAGACATACCTACAAGTATAACCAATGGAATTCTATATTAGAAAAATACTAGGGCAGGGAGGGTACAGCTCAGTGGTAGAGTGCAGTGCTTAGCATGCACGGGGGTTGAATCCCTGATACCTCCATTTAAATAAATAAATAAATAAATAAATAAATAAATAAATAAATAAGCCTAATCACCTACCCCCTCAAAAAAATTTTTAAGAGAAATACTAGAAATAATTTAAATGTCCATAAACAAAAGATTGGTTAATTTAATTGTGATATATCCACTAAGGCCAATCAATATTTAACTGGTATTGAAAAGAGTCCACCTATATTACCAAGTTTAAAAAACAAAAATTACAGAAACAGTACAGAGAATGATCCTACTTTTATCCTGAAAATTAATGTAATTTTCATGAAAGAAGTCTAAATGGATACACATCATACAGTTAAAATAGTTATCTTTAGGATGTAATCTTGCAAGGGTCTTTCACTTTTTACTTTATAAATTTGCTTTTACTTTATAAATTTATTTTCACTTTTTAGAAGTATGTTATTTCTTTACTGAGGAGAAAAGGTATTTCCAAGAATTTCAAAGGCAGAGATACTTCTTCCTATCAAAAGCAGCATCATTCTTCCCAAAAGTCCTAGTAAGGCATATGGTTTTCGTTTCTTTAATGAAGAAATGGAAATAAATGGCCCACTAAAACCCTTTACCCTAGAAAGGTAGCTCATGGACTGAAAGAAAACGAAAAACAGTAAGTGGATTATGTATCATCTTTTATCTTCAAAGAAAAGTAAGAAAAAGTGCTATTTTCTCCCTCCTGAATACTACTCAGTTTTCTACATATAAGCTTTAATTTTATTTTCTGCTCCCAAATCCTAGGGGGAAAAATCTAATCTCTACCATACAAAAGTAAAAAAATAACCAAAATATTCTACTGAAATAAAAGAAAGAAACAAGATGTGCCTCAACTCTGAGGAGAAAAAAAATTGGAAAAAAATACCATATCAAAATATCTATTTAGGATCCACCAAGTATATAACTTTATATAGTGAATTAAAACTCCATTCAATGTAACTTCAGACATTTCCTAACCTATAGGTACAGTCTTGGCAGATGCTAACAACTGCTCTGGAAGATAGGAAAAGTTGGTAAGAAAATATCAATTCTGGAACTCCTGATTTTTTGCAACACCTATTTTATAGCAGCTATTTCTGTCTCCCCACCACCTCTTTTCCCATTCAACAGGAGGATTACAAATTACATCTACGCCCAGCCTTCTGCCACCATTCACTAAAAATGGGGCACATCTCTTTTAAAATATATCTTAAACAAGCTACATACCAGTTCTGCTGTGGTAAAACTGGGAAGAGTTCTACCAGCAGGAATAACTAACGATGCTGCATAGAAAACAAAATAAACATTACACATTTATTAGAATTTACTAATATAATAAAATTGCTAAGTATAGCATTTTTTTAAATGTTTTCCATCACTAACATGTTCAACCATGATGAATTCTAAACTTCCTGATTCTAAGTGAGGTAAAAGTATTTAATTACGTCTTTTTCCAACAATTTTAGATAGAGACTTTACAACTAGCCTACTTTAAGTACAAGAAGAAAACCTCATTGTAATCAAATATACTATACTACAGAAATCCATAACGAAATACCTAGGCTGTCTTTAGTACATCAATGCAGCACTAAATCTCCATTACAACTTTTCATAGAGAAGAAAAAGTATTATTTGTTAAAGTGACACAATTCCAAGTGACTACACTTGAGCAGAAAAATGTAACCCAACATAAACCATTCTAAACTTTACAGGTTCAAAAGAAATTTCAATTCATTCATTTTATGAAAAGTTATTTACAGTACTTTGACCAAGTAAGCGAGCACAGCTATACAGTTTGAGAAATAAATGAATGAGAACATGTCTCCTGAAGTTGTTTCATGAAACAGGTAAACTGCTAAGAAAAATACAAGTGAATAAATTCGTAGAACACCAACTCAACCTGCATTAAACCTACAATCTCATGTATCTTTCCTTTATTATCACCAATTTACTATGCTAACTATCCCTTTGTTTATTGGACATCTAAAAGGTTGGCCAAGTAGTTGTAAATGTAATCATTTAAAAATGTCTAAAGAACAAATAGTAATAGTAGGATCTCAAGTAATAATATAAGTAGTAATACAAGGATCTCAGTTGATCAACATAACCTTAAACCTTACCTCAAGGTTCATTTTACCTATTCGAATTTGACTGTTTAGAAGACCACTTTGCCTTTTCTTTACAAAACAAAAAATTTTAGCATTTATGCAGCATTTTTGTATTAAATGTAATGTTTCAAGTCCTTTTTTCACATACTGTATTAAGGAAAACTGCCCCCCAAAAATCCGTTTCTGACACTAGAATGGCTCCATCATATACAACAAACAGCTCAGAAGAGCAAATTTTTTTTAACTAACCATTCTTCCCATGTTAAGACAACAGAAATGAGGTTACAGAGATTGATGTTTAATGAAGTACAAAATTATTTTTATCCTCTGTCGTCTATGGCTTTGCTTATTAACAGGCATTCTTTTGGAAAGGCTAAATTAGAAAGAAATGGAGTGGCAGGAATACAATGGTGTTAGTCTTAATTAGCTGAAGTGAGCAAAGCTTATGCTGGTACATCTTAAGCTATAGCCTGAGAGGAAACAAAAAATCTGTTAACATACTGTCTAAAGCAATTAAATGAATTTCTTGAGGAAAAATAGCAACAATTCTCCCCTTTTAAATACCTTGCAATAAATCCCAAAGGATAAATTTCTATACTCATATAAATCAAACAGAGCTATAAGAGAGTTTTAAGAGTTTCTTTATAGCTACCAAAATAAAAGAATTGAATTAACTGAATTTTATAGTAAAGTTTTATGCAGTGCCAACTTAATTCTGATACTAAATTCACAAGTTATATACATCATTCATATACATTCACAAATTATATACACCATTACATGTGCCTGAAACATACTTTTTAAAATATTCAAGATAGTTTCAATAATGAATTAAGTTTTAACTGAATACATGTTTTTACTTAAACTAAAAATGTCAGAATTTTGGTCTTCAGGTATATATTTTAGAAGTAGTCAATTTCACAAACAATGGGCTTTAGAATATTGAAAGAATTCAATCCCACAAATATTATTTAAGAAATTTTGTAAAAAGATAATATGGCACTGCATTCACATTTATAAGTGTATTTTTCCCTACACATCAAAGTCTTTGATACATAAGGCAGTTAATAACTTAACAGTTCTTGGTCCCACTTTGAACCATTTCAAATCTTAATATTCATATTATATTATTCAGGAGGTGCAAAAACTGATAAACTTCTTTTCTGTTACTACTCTTTAGCATATAGGCATCTCCTGATGACCAAGCTGAATATTCTAACTCAAATCACCTACAGAAACAACAGCATTGCTGAAATTTTCAACAAATCTAGGTTCAAGAACAAGTGGACATATAGTTTGTACCTAAACTTTGGGAGTTTTAATGCTCAAAGACGAAAACCAACAAACCTCTCAATGTTACTGGGTTGTCCCCTGTTCCCCACCCCCTACAATGGCTGGATGGCTTCATCAAAAAAAATTATGTGACATGAAGCCCAAATACCAGAAGGTCGTTTGAACTGTCCTAAAAATAAGGCATTCTTAGACAAAGTGACTACATGTCCCATTGTGTTCAGGACAGTCCTAGTTTACACCTGTTATTCTGAGTTTATTATTAACAGAATCCCATTTCTCTCTCAAAAGTGGATTATAAGCAAAAGACCCAGAAGAGCCAATATGACATTCAAGGAGAAAAAAATTGAACTACTGACACTGCTCAATTTCAAGACTAACTATAAAGCTACAGTAATCAAGTAATCAAGTGTAGTATAGCAAAAGAAAAGACAAATAGATCGATGGAACAGAACAGAGAGCCTAGAAATAGACCCCCATAAATATAATCAACTGATCTTTGACAAAGGAGCATAGGCTATACAGTGGAGCAAAGACAGCCTCTTCAACAAATAGTACTGGAACAACTGAACATCCAAAGCAAAAAAAAAAAAAAAAAAAAAAAAAAAAACCTAGACATAGACTTTCCACCCTTCACAAAAATTAACTCAAAATGGATCAGAGACTTAAATGTAAAATGCAAAACTATAAAACTCCTAAAAAATAACATAGGAGAAAATCTAGATAATGAGTATAGCAATGACTTTTTAGACACAACACCAAAGGCACAATCCATGAAAGAAATAACTGATAAGCTGGACTTCATTAAAATTAAACACTGCTTTGTTAAAGACAATGTCTGGAGAATGAGAAGACAAACCACAGTTTGGGAGAAAATGTTTGCAAAAGACACATCTGATAAGGGACTGCTATCCAAAATACACAAAGAACTCTCAAAACTCAACAATAAGAAAATAACCCCATTAAAAAATAGGTCAAACCTATACAGACTCTTCACCAAAGAAGATATATAGATGGCATATAAGCATATGAAAAGATGCTCCACATCATACATCATCAGGGAAATGTAAATTAAAACAACAGTGGGGTACCACTACCATGCTACTAGAATGAACGAAATTCAGAACATTGATAATAACAAATGCTGGCAAGGATGCGGAGCAACAGGAACTCTCATTCATTGCTGGTGGGAATGTAAAATGGAACAGCCACTTTGGAAGACCGTTTAACAAAACCAAACATACTCCTACCGTACAATCCAGCAATCACACTCCTTGGTATTTACCTAAAGGAGGTGAAAACTTATTTCCACACAAAAACCTACACACAGATGTTTACAGCAGTTTCATTCATAACTGCCAAAACTTGGCAGCAACCAAGACATCCCTCAGTAGGTGAATGGATAAATAAACTGTGGAATATCCAGACAATGGAATATTATTTACTCCTGAAAATAAAGGCACTATCAAGCCATGAAAAGACATGGAAGAACCTTAAAATCATATTACTAAGTGAAAGAATCAATCTGAAAAGGTTATATACTATAGGATTCCAACTATATGACATTCTGGAAAAGGCAAAACTATGGAGATAGTAAAAAGATCACTGGTTGCCAGGGGCTGAGGAGAAGGGATGAAGAGGAGGAGCACAAAAGATATTTGGGGCAGTGAAAATACTCTGTATGAAACTATAATGATAGATTCAAGTCATTACAAATGTGCTCAACCCCACAGAAGGTATACCACGAAGTGTGATAATGTAAACTATGGACTTTAGGTGTTTATGATATGTCAGTGCAGGTTCATCGATTGTAACAAATGTACCACTCTGGTGAGGGACGTTGATAACTGGAGAGGCTATGTCTGAGGTGGGGCAAGGAGTACATGGGAAATCTCTGTATGCTATCTCAAATTTGTTGTGAACTTAAAGATGTTCTAAAAAAAAAAGTCTTTTTAAAAAAGTGGATGATAGATTATATATAACAGAACAAAGTATAAAAATAGAACAGCAGTTCTCAAAGTGTAGTGTACAAACCCCTGTGGGTCCCTAAGACACTTTCAAGGTGTTCACAAGGTCAAAACTATTTTTGTAGTGTCAAGACAATATATGCCTTTTTCATTTCTCAATAATTATCTTTTGGGTTTTTTTTTGTTGACATCTGCACTGAAGGCACAAAGCCATGATGAATAAAACTGAAGGTATCTTCACATAAATTAAGCCAGAAGCACCAAACCTTACTAGTGCTCATCAAATTTATTCTCCACTGCTGTCTACTCACAGTTTAAAAAAAAAAAGCAACAACAAAACTGTCTCACTTAAGAAGTTCCTTAACATAACTATAAAAAATTGTTTTTACTAAATTTCAACCCTCCCCTCAAGTATATTTCCTTTTAATATTCTGCGTGAAGAAATGGAAGGAACACATAAAGTATCTCTGCAGCATACAAAAGTACAGGAAGTGTAAGGCAATGCACTGGTGCTATTGTTTAAGTTGGGAGCTGACCTAGCTAGTTTGTTTTTTCAAGAAACACTCATTTTACTGTAAAGAGTAACTGACAGAAACTATGGTTCTTCAGACGTGGGTATTTGGCAGGTTTTTTGTTTTTTTTTTTTTTTGCCCACCACTTCAAAAAAAAAAAAACCATACTAACAGTATTTGTTTGGCAATGATAAAATTCAAGCTTTCAAGCAAAAATTAGAATTTTGGAAACTTTATATCCACTACAGTGAGCTTCACCTTCCCAATACTTAAACACTTTTGATGAGATGTGTGGTGATATTAATGATTTTTTTAATCCTGTATAATGAACAATGTGTCAACTGCATAACTCAGTGAACCAGTATTTTCCAAGTAACCAACATATGTTACAAAATTACACATGGGTTACAGAGTCTTTCAAAGTGCTAGGTAGACCAGTGAACATTAGTATCACAAAAAGTCCACTGATAGGATTTCAGATTCCACTTTGCAGCTAACTTCAGAAACTACCACTAGTTGAATTTTATCAAATTACCTGAAAAAGCTATTAAAATACTCCTCCTTTTCCAATTATCTGTGTAAAGCTGGGTTTTCTTCATATACATTAGCCAAAACTACGTATCACAACAGATTAAATTTAGAAATAGATATGAGAATCCAGCTGTCTTATATTAAGCCATACATAAATGAGATTTGCAGAAAAATAAAACACCAGTCTTCTCACTGAGTATTTTTTGTTCTTAAAAACTGTTTCTTTTAACAAATATATATTATTATGTTAACATACAATCAATTTTTTAAATTAATAAATCAGTATTTTTTTAAAATCTCAGCTTTAATTTCTAATATGGGAAACAGATACTTACAACCCACATAAAAGAGGTTCTCAATTTTTAAGTGTAAAAGGGTCCTGAGACCCAAAAAAAGTTGACAACTGAAGATACAACCAATTATTAAACAAATGGATAATACAGTCAAAGAAAATACAACAGGGCAAACAAGTTTTAAAGGCAGAACAGACAAAAGCCAATGACTTATTCCATTGTAGATTTAATTTGAACTTGTTATCAAGAGATAGAAGATTGAAGAAGTCAGTCAGTTTAAGTTATTTTAATCAGGCTTTTAAAAGCATACAATGAGAAGATATAATTAAAAAGTACTTCAATTTTATGAGGCTATTTACTTCAAGAATCTTATTGTAGAGGGCCTAGAAATGAAGAGGGATAGGAACAAGGCCTAGAATGCAGTTTTACAGGATGCCTGTGCTTCCTCTTAAACCACTTCATTATGAGTGATGTAGAAGAGAATAAGGAGAAAAACTGTCTTGTTTAAATGTAATTATTTCTATTATTCTAACTTCTAAGAGAATTAGAATGAAGTGCTGAGTGAAAGTCAGCTAGATATATTAGTTGCAAGACTATTTTGCGATTTAAATCACTGGTAATATTACCATCTTGCGGCAAAATCAAGTATTGCAATTTTGAACGACCAAAAAAAAAAAAATTGAGAATTATTCTTTTTTCAGGAAAAATGCTTTTGATAAGAGACAAGTATTTAACTCCTCCACATTCACCACCCTCCAAGCCAATCCAAAGGAAGAAAATCTTTAAAGTTCTTTACGAAGAAAAAAATTCAAAAGAATGTTTTTTAAATAGAGAAATAAAAGAGATGTCCTAATAAAACAGTAAAGTTAAAAATAAAAGGATAGCCAAATACCTAAGAATTGATGGAAACTGTTTCAATATGTCGACTTAGTAATTAAAATTGCCATGGCTAATTCTTAAAGAGCAATGTTATACACTACAAGCACAGCATTAGACAGAAGTTGTGTTTGGTAACTCAAGTCATTGTAAATTTACTTCATTTTTTAAATTTATAATTGCTGCCATACTTAAGTTCTCTCATTTTGTAATAGAGGAGGTACTAGACTTACTATTTTCCCTTCACCTTGGCCCATGAGATTTTACCTGAACTTTCCCAAGTATGAAACATAAACAACCTAGTTTTTACTGACAATGTAATCTAAAATCTACCCTAACCTCTTGCAGACATTAACCTGTTGAATTTCAGCTAAATCCAATAAAATCTATTTGTGTGTTCGCCTGTCGTGTGTCTGGGTATGTCTGGGGCGTGTCTGTGTCTGGGTGTGTCTGCTCGTGTGTGCCTCTGTGTTTGTCAGTGTGTCTGTGTGTGTCTGCCTGCATCTCTGTGCACCTATATGTAGATGTATATATACACACACATTAGGAGACTATAAAGATTATGAGAATCAGAGGAGAAAAAAAGGAATAAAGGTTAGAAATATATAATAGTATTGTTTTATCTTTTAGCAGTTAGTCTTTTCCACTTTAAATTGATACACATAATAAGGACAAATATTTCCCTTAAAAGCAGAGGTCTAGAGTCAGTAAGTCCAAGAGTAAAGACTATGTGCATATGGTCCATTTCTAGCCATCATTTTATATCCAAAACTGTGAAGCAGTCTGAATAACCTCATATTCTTGTTAACGCTCCATTTTGCTTCCAATACTTCAACAGATTAATAATACGTAGAGCTAGCAGGAGAAAGAAAGAATGCACAAGCATGCAAGCACCCATCTTTCCCTCTGCTTCTTCAGCAACAAGGGTTGGATTACTCCTTGACTAGACCAAATCAAATTCTCTGAAATAACCAATGGGCACTTCCAATAGTCCACAAACTATATAATTTGTTTCTCTGAAGTAAGACTTTGCCATCTTTGTGTAATATTTTTTAAAACTCGTTTAAACCACCTAATTTTCTTATCAATAATTACACAGCAGTGATGATTTATCCAGTTGGTGCTCATTTAATAGCAATGATTTTTTAAGTCCAAGCCCTCTCACCTTAAGAACATCACCCTAATTCAAAACTACCACCAAATGAGAATTTGTTCTGAAGATCCAAATAGTACTAATTTACTAACTATCTCCAACCTGTTGATGATTGCAATGTTTGGTGCAAGCTGTGTGGCAACTGAAAGGTGATCAGAGGTGAATGGACGCTATTTCTGAAGAAGTCTTCTGTGGCTTTAGATTGCAAAACCTTTGTTTCCCAGAGCTGCAGAGAAAGAAAAAAAAATTGCTTTTAAAAAATAGGATATTTATTTCTATTTTTTTTTTACTTTTAAATTGTCAACTGATAGCACAAAAGATGGGTAAACATTAAACCATAATTGAGGGGTTAGAACTATAATTTATCAATTTTTAAGCTGAAAAAACAAAAGAGAAATTTGTATTATCTACAAACCTGTTTCAAGTCTTTTAAGACTTGTTCCTCTACACCTTCTTCAGCAAAGAGATCCCGCACTCTTTCAATTACATCTTCAATTACAGAACTGTAGAGTTTAGGCTACATAAAAGCAATTGCCAAAGTTTTAAATTCTTAAGTTTGAAGGTATACAGCCTTAAAGCACATGCAGTGTACAATTTCTAATCTTATACTTAAAGAAAAACTACCATAAGGATTTTTACTAAGTGCATCCTACTCCCAGTATAGCCTTAGCTTTCCATAAATTGTGTTTACTTCAGACCCATCATCTCAGCCTATCCATAAGACTGAGTCACAGTACTACAATAAAATATGATATAATAATCTCATCACGATGTATAGTTACTGTTATGATGCTTGGCTTTTGTGTCAGTATTTAACCTCCTCACTCTTTTTCAGAAAGGAAATTAATTTAAGGCAGGTGGAAATTAACCTTCTGTTTTCAATTTACCTTTATTCAGAGGGATCAAGAGAGCTTTTTTAGAGTTCACTGTATTATTTCCACAAATGTAAATAAATTCCAAGCCATAAGTCTGGGGTAAGCACCTACAATAGAGTCACCAAAGTCTGTCCCACTTTCAAAATCCACATAGTCCAAAAAGATATTCTGAACCATGGTCAAGTAAAAGTACAACTGCACCAAAAAGGATTTCCTAACAGAAACTAAGGAGGACCTAAATGAGCCCTAACCTTTCACAATATTGCAGAGACTAAGTAACATCCTATAATGCTTCCAAATAAAAACATGCCATGACAATACTACTAAGCATATTTCTACCAGACTGAACACTGGTCAATATCAACAGAAAAATAGCCCTGTGAAATGAATTCAGTCCTTCGAATTTATGTAAATTGTACTCCACCCCCACCCCAGTTCAAAATGGCAATGCTAAGTGTACTAACAATACTGACCTAGTGGAAGTTACACTGATAAGAAATAACAAGTAGGAATTTAGTTGAATTACTCTTATTTCAAATTGCTTAATCAGGCCAAAATGAAAATTCTGTCATTCTAGGACTGCTTTTTCATACTACCCAGTAAACACTCTATAAACGCTCCTGTTCATGTCAACAGTAGTTAGGTTTTAAACTAATCCTTCTAAAGACCCAGGGTAAGCCTATGAGCAAGCCAATCAGTAATATTTTAATATTTTATTCACAAGCATATCCAGTAAGATTTTAAGTGTCCCGTATTAGCTGCTTCTTCTAAAACAGTTTACCCTGATAGAGGCAGATTAAATTGATGCTTCAGTGTTAGTCCCAGCTAGTGTGATCACATTTAAAGCTAGAGGAAAAAACTCCTAGGGCTAAAAACATCTTTTAAGATCTACCCTCAGAGTGTATGAGCAGCCATCAAAAATAACCCATTAGAACACAATTTTTCTACAGCAAAGTCGGTAGTGAACATAGTTTCTCTTCTAGGACTACAGTTAGACTTTATATCCTTTCCCTGTTATCTTTATTAGAACTATGCATAGTCCAGGAAATCCATCTTAATCTCTTCTCTTTACAAAAAGAAACATACACACACACACACACTCTATTTTGGAGTTCACCATCAAATAAAACGGTATGCATGGTAAGCTTATATTCAAGCATTAAGTATTTCACATATCTTAAAACACATTAACATCATAACATGGATACACATTAAAACAATGTCTCTGGAAATTAACCCTTTTATGCTGTGTATGTATAGGTAGAACCCATAAAATAACAGATCTGGACAAGCACACTGCCTTTCGCCAAATGTGAAGTCTGTTGAAATGAAAATAAATGTGACCTCTTGATTTTTTTTCCCTAATTCAACTTTTTAAGATTGATAGAGGGTCTCACAAGTGCCATGTAGCTTATCAATTCTCACGTAAGGCTTAGGTACCCCTTAACGGTAGGAGAACAATGTTTGTGTTCATCAACACCAAGTGTACACTTAAATGTTAAGATGCTTAAGAATGGGGAAACAGAGGGATGGGGAGAACTCCAAAAACATGTGGTGAGGGCAATATTAAGTATCACATTACCTGTTACCTCAGGTAAATGCTACAGCTTAGAGTCAACACTGGCCATCCTAAATTAGAGGACAACTGAACTCAGTCATTTTCTAAACACATGAGAAACTGGGAGGGTTAAGGTGAGTTCCATCTCTAAGCATGTTCTCAATTCCTCACTCTAAACAACTCAGTTTGGATGAGGAGTGAGGAGACGAGGAGGGACATCTGTTATCCCGATGGGGGCCAGGCCCAACTTCCGGGTGAGCTACTGGCCTCCGTTGGCTTCCTCCCGGAACCCTGAAGGGAGAGGGCTTCTGAAAGTCTGTGAGGCGCCAGGGGAGGGTAAAACGGGTGCGCAGAGCTCTGCTGCCAGGAGCCTGGGACCCGCACTCCCTCTCCTCAGAGCGCAGGCCGAGAAGCCAGGCGGGAAGTCCTTACCACCGGGTTCCCGCAGTCCATGCCGGCGGCTCCGGCGCCTCGCCCGTCGCGCCTGCGCAGCACGCGGTGCGTCGCGGAGGACGGCTCCAGGCGCGCTTTGAACGCCAATGCACGTTGCCCAGCGCGACTACGTCAAGGCGCAGGGGGCGGGGCAGGGGAGGCGGGGAACGTTAATAAGTTGATCAGTGTTAACTGGAGACGCGGTGCAGCGGCAGGGGAGAGGTTAGCTTCTAAGAGCGAAGAGGCCAGCTGAAACGGAATGCTTAAGTCCGTTCTCACCAGCTTTGGGCAATTCACATGACCATTGAAGAGGCCTTATTTTCTCAACCTGTGAAATGAAGGCTAAGAAAATAGGGGATGAGCGATGCAGTGATAGATCCCATTTCACTTTACCTTTGAGAAGAGGAGAGTTAGTGGTATCTGTCCTCTCCTACCAATTTTCATTTCTCCCTTTACACCACGCCCGCAGATGAAATTGAGTATATAGCAAGAGTCAAACTCCTCTAAGATTGGTTCTCAGATTGTGGGACAGCTACATCAGCATCTTCTGAGAACCTGTTAAAAATGCAAATTATTGGGTCCCATCCAGATCTAACTGAATCAGAGGGTGCGGCTAGCTTTCTGTAGCTTTAACATGCTCTCCAGGTAATGCTAATGGGCACTTACATGAGACTCGCTGTCCCAAGACAAAGATTTTCAGCTTTGGCTGCACACTGAAATCATCTGGAGAGTTTAATAAGCATTTGGCACCTGAGTCTCACACAGAGAATCTGATTCTGTTGTGCAGCCAAGGTGGAGAAGCACTGCTAAAGTAAAGTCAGCAGCCCAGTACCACCCAGGCTCCTTTTCCTCCTCAGGCAGAAATCAGTCTCTTGACCTGTAATAAGCCCCTCCTTCCCCGGAGGTGAAGAGCGTCTAGGGGCATACCTTGCCTAGGGCTGAGGGCAGATGTAAGCACTAATAACCTGGAGGGTTAGACAAGGAAAGAAGTCATTTACTGTCACTACTCTGCCTTTTAAAACAGCCTTTCTAGCCTGCAGAGAGGTCCTGACCTAACCAGACAGCAAAGTTATTTAATGATTAAAAATCCTATCAGGTTTAAGATTGGCTGGCTGGCTGTTTATTTGTGCATGTAAGTTCATTAGGGCTATTTATGCCCACCCTCTCTGTATTTGCTTTGCCTGGGTCAGGTACCTTATAGTTTGTGAGTTTCAAGAAGCTGATTTATATGAAGACCTTTGGAAGACTCTCCTAAATTGAAAAAACTATCTGGAATTTCTTTTACTAAAAAGGCAAGAATTTCATATAATAATTTTTAATGATTGTATCTCTACCTCGCAATTTACTACCATAAGTATTCAAAGTGACTTATCTTTCACCCAAAATAGAAAAGCTAAAAGCAGTCATTGATTCCTACTGATACCATAAAATCCAATTAAATTATTCAATCTGGGAAATAAGAAAGCTGAAAGGCCTCTTGTTTTCCATTTTTCTCATAGCCAAGTTTTAAAACTTTATTCCTAAATGCATGGGATTGTTAATCACCTAAATTTTTCTGATAGTATACTGTTTTATATTACTTCATTATGTATTTTACCTTTCTCAGGGCTGTACCTTAGATCATACATACTTCTGAAATTAAATTTGGACCTTGTTACCCATAAAAAGTGTGACTAAGTTGAATTATTATCTCTTAGTACACATAGTAGACTCAGGTTATAGAGAGATGATGTGACCTTGGCAGAGAAATTTCTGTAAGTTTCCATTTGCCCCTTATGGTCTGTCTGGATAGTCACTAGTAGGCCCAGATTAGTTTCTTCCTAATAGTAGACAACTACAAATCTGCTCTGGACCTGTGATAACCGGCTTCCAAGATGGCCTTACCTTACCTCTAGGTATTCATAACCTTGTGTTCTCCCCTCCTACATCATGCCATGGTTTGTCCAGCGACCAAAAGAATAAAGCAGAAGTTATGATGTGTCACTTCCAAGATTAGGTTATAAATAACTGTGGCTTTCTTCCTTGGGGTTCCTTTGGATCACTCACTCAGGAGAAAACAGCTGTCATGTTGTGAAGACAAACACAGGTAGCCTATGGAGAGGCCCATGTGGCAAGCAACCAAGACTCCAGTCCATACCCAGAAAGGATCAGAAGCCTGTAGATAATCACATGAGTAAGGTTTGAAATTGATCCTCTCCCCCTCTGAGCTGTCAGATGATGGCAGCCCTGACTGATAGCTTGTGTGTATCCATTTGAGAGAAATTGAACCACAATCTAAGCATCTCCCAGATTCCCAATCCTCAGAAACCACGTGAGATAATAAATATTTGTCCTTTTAGGCAGTAAAGTTTGGGGGTAATTTGTTACACAAAATGAGATAACTAATACAGGATGCATTCTCTGATTGGACTGTGACTAGTGAACCTTGTTCTTTCGTCATTGTGATCTCAGCATTTAAAGTTTCTTGAATACCCTCATCAGACACAAAAGCATTTGAAAAGTATGTAAGAGAGTCTTTATAGACTGATATTTGATAAGGTTGACCCCAGGTTATCATCAGACAAGCAGATTGTTGTAGTCATGTAATGATCACATTTCTTTTGTCAATTTTTCAAACTCAGAGGGGAAGTGTGTGGCATACACTAAAAACTTTTGATGCTAAAATTGAAATTTCAAGATTCCAAAGCCTCAGTGAAGCAATTTTAAAGGGACTATTTTTTTTTTTTTTTTATGTTAGTAAATAGAGAATAAAAAAGGAATGCTGAGCTTTGGTCCTTCTTTGAATATGCAGTTCTTTGAAATTACACCTGTGGCAAAGCATAAAGCTCTTCCCCAATTGCCCATCATAGTTCAGAGCACCAGATTTTCATTTTCTCCTGCTTTGTTTAGAGGCCATAATATATATTCAATGTATCATTTGTAATCAACACCAGTTTTGCAATGTTTAAGCAAATCTTAATAATCAGATTAATTTCTCTGCATTCTGTATGTTCATATTACTTTTGCCTGGAGGTTTCAGCGACACTATTACAAAAGTAAAGAAACAATTTCTCTTTGCTTATTGTGAAAAAAGGCCATATCTATGAAGTCCTCTCTTTGAATAAGAATGTTTTTTAAAATGTACTTTAGAGACAGCCCATTCATTATCTTTTACATATTAAATTTTACAGTCAAATGCAGGGCATTTCAGTAACTCTAGACTCTAAATAATATATTTATCAGTAATGAAAAATACAAGTTGGTCTATGAGCATATGGCTCAAGGCAGCAAATATTCATAATTAGTTTCTGAACATTTTTCAACCAATGCACTAAGCCCAGCAGTATTGTGTTTTTCTGCCTCAGTTTCATCCTTCACATCTTTCAGGAAATGAAGATCCAGATGATCTCTGGCTCACCCTGTAACTTTGAAATGGTTGCAACATTAGTAGTTCTGATTTATTTATACTCTGCACTTCTGTAACATTTTCCATTTTCTAATACAACACTAAAATCAACTTACATTATTTGAACATCAGATACAGTTCCACCAAGATGAACCCCTCCACCTCCCCCCACCCCAACAGGATTTCAGTTAAAATGACCATGTGACACAACCCTATAGCCAACTGGTGACCTTAGCACACAGTGAAACACTGTTACCGATCACATTACTACCTATTTTTAAATGTTTTAATATTAAAGAGATGTATACATTATGTACATATGAAAATTAACAAATATAATTAACTCAGAAAGTATGAAGGATGACTTCAAACACAATTTTCCCTATGGGTACTTTTCAACATTCTCATCAGAGTCTTGATAAGAATTCAGTAATTTCCTAGCTAACCGATGATTCCATTTTCATGTCTTTAATCATAGTGTGTATAATCAAACATGAACATGAAATATTAGCAAGAATAATGTCTGTTGTCTCCAGCCAATTTTCCAATCTAAATTTCTGCCTAGAGAAGATGGAGGTAAAGACCAACAAATTGAGCTTAAGGTTATATGACCTGGAAAGAACCGACCAGCTTTGTTTCCACAATAACTTTACTTTTCTTTTTTCCTAATGGATCTCTTTTCCTAATTGGTCTCATTTTATAAGAGGTAAATGGCAGCATCTGGAATATTCTATATTATCTTAGGTGCTTCAACTATCAGGAGAGGCAAGGACAAGGATAATCTTTTCCTTCTGCTAAGTACAGCTTAAAAACTCTGGATATTATGTATAAAACAAATATAAGGAAACTCTGAAAGGTGGAGAGAAGTGCACAGACCAGTTAGGGACCTCACAACCCAAAGAATGACTTAGCAGTAAATTCCTTTATTTATTTATTTATTTATTTATTTATTTATTTATTTATTTATTTATTTATTTATTTTGCCTCATGTATCCTGAACTAGGTGGAGCTGGCAACTGGGAAACATCAACAGTCACAGACAAAAAAGAACAAAAGCCTTTTTTTCTCTAGCCAAAGGACCAGAAAAGGGGCAGCAAGACAGAAAACTTTAAGACAGTAACTGCTTTAGTCCAAATACCACAGAAAAAACCTGGCCCCACCCTACCCCATGAGCAAAGGCAGAGGAGGGAGTTTAGAATTCTACTCTCATCCAGCTGTAATGAGGTGCCACCATCCCCACGACATACTGGAGACCACCTGGGGTAACATCAGATACTGGACTCGGCCTCACCCAGATGTGTAATGAGTCATCCCCACCACCCACTGGGGTGGTGTCAGAGAAGACCAAGACTTCCACCCCTGCTGGGTGATAGTGAGACCTCCCCCTGCCGTGTCAGTCGAGGCCCTGTGAGATGGAGTTACACAATTCCCTTCTCTGTGTCAGCCAGTGTGATGTCAGTGAAAGCCTGGTGGGGGGAACTGAACTCCCACCCTCCCCAACAGTAATGAGGAGCTCCTCCTCCCGGGGCTGTCAGCAGAGGCTGAGCGGGTAACCTGGCCCTTCACCTTCACTTGCAAAAGCAAGATGGCACTTCCACCTTCCTCCACTGGCCCCAAATCAGAGGACACCTGCTAAAACTGAAGACTTAAACAAGATCCAGAGTTTTATAACAACCAAAATGTCCAGGTTATAATTGA
Source organism: Camelus dromedarius (assembly GCF_036321535.1). Taxonomy (NCBI): domain Eukaryota; kingdom Metazoa; phylum Chordata; class Mammalia; order Artiodactyla; family Camelidae; genus Camelus; species Camelus dromedarius. Next base: position 29,135,495 of record NC_087450.1, read on the forward strand.
AAATCACTTCTCATACCAGGAACCAGGAAAATCTCTACTTGAATGAGAAAAGACAATCAATTGACACCAACACAGAAGTGACTAAGATGTAGGAATTATCTGACAAGGATCTAAAAGCAGCCTTTATAAAAATGCTTTGATGAGCAATTAAGCAAGTAACTTAATGAGCACCTCAAACAAAGGGAAAAATAGAAAGGCTCAGCAAAGAAATAGAGCTATAAAGAACCAAATGGATATATTTTACTGAAAAATACAATATCCAAAATAAAACATTCAATGGATAGGCTTGTTATGGGTTGAATTATGTCACCCCAAAAAAGATGTATTGAAGTCCTAACTCCAAATCCCTCAGAATGTGACTTTATTTAGAAATAGAGTCATTGCAGATATAATTAGTTAAGATGAGATCATACTGGAATGGGATGGGCCCCAATCAAATATGATGGCTGCCCTTATAAGAAAAGGACAAATATATACAGAAAGAAGACAGCCGTGTGACAAGAGAGGCAGAGACTGGCATGACACATCCACAAGCCTGGGGACACCAAGGATTCCTGGCAAACACCAGCAGCTAGAAGAGACAAGGAAGAAATTCTCCCCTGCAAGTGTCAGAGGTAGAATGACTCTATCAACACCTTGATTTCAGTTTGAGCCAAACGTCAAACCAAGAGTAATAAACTTCTGTGAAGTTACCCAGTTTATGATAGTTTGTTTTGGCAGCCCTACAATGCTAATACAGGGCTCAACAGTAGAGTGGAGATGACAGAGGACAGAATCAGTGTGAACTTGAAGACAGAACAATAGAAATACCCAATGTGAACAACAAAGAGAAAATAGTCAATTCAAATGTAAGTGGATTTCTTATCAGAAACCATGGAGGCCAGAAAGAAGTGGCCTGGAAAAAAAAAAAAAAGTGCTGAAAGAAAAGAACTGCCAACCCAGAATCCCATGGTCAGTGATGATATTCTTCAGGGAAAAAAGGACAATCAAAACATTCTCAGAAGAAAGAAAACTAAGGTTGTTTATCACCAGCAAAACTACTCTAAAAGAATAGCTCAAGGCAGTTCTTGAAATAGAAAGGAAATCATAAAAGGAGGAATATAAGGAAGGAAAGAAAAATAATGAAAAGTAAAATATGGGTAAATATAGTAGACTTTCCTTCTTTTGAGTTTGCTAGTGGGTTTGACCATTGAAACAAAAATTGTACCATTGCCTCATGTGGTTCTCAAATTCTGTTATCAATGGGGGAGGATTAAGGAAAATAAGATTTCTTCATTTCACTGGAACTGGTTAAAATGTTGACTATGGTAGGTTATACATGTATGATGTAATACCTAGAGCAACCACTAAAAAAAGCTACACAAATAAATATACACAAAAATACTATAGATAAGTCAAAATGGAATTTTAAAAAATGTATATGTAACCAACAGGAAGGCAGGAAAAAGAGAAGAGAAATAAAGAACAGAGGGAACAAATAGAAAACCAAAAGGCACAAACCAGTGTTGGCAAGGATATGAAGAAAGTATGAAATAGTGCAGCTACTTTAGAAAACAGTTTGGCAGTTTCTTGAAAAGTTAAATATAAATTTACCATAGGACCCAACAATTCCACTCATACCCAAGAGAAATGACACAAATACTTATACATGAATGTTCATAGCAGAGCTGTTGATAATAGTGAAAAAGTGGAGAAAACCCAAATGTCCATCAAGGGATGAATGTATGAATAAAATGTGGCATAGCCATGCAATGGAATACTATTTGACAATAAAAAGGAATGAAGTATTGATACATGCATGAACCTGAATGGACAATGTTGATGAACCTCAAAAACATTATACTAAGTGAAAGAAGTCAGAGACAAAAATGCCTGTATTGTAAAATCTTATTTATATGAAATATCCAGAAAAGGCAAATATACGGAGACAGAAATTAGCTTAGCGGTTTTCTGGGGCTGGGATGAGAACAGGGAGTGATTGAAGATGAGCTTGAGGGATCTTTTGGGGGAGATGGAAATGTTCTAAATTGACTGTGGTGATGGTGGTATAATTCTGTGAATATACCAAAACCATTGAATTTAACACTTAAAACAGGTGAATTTTGTGATATGTAAATTAATCCTTAATGAGTATTAAAAAGTATCAGGGGAGGCTCTCTTCTTTAGGTTGGATCTAATTTTTTTTTATTGTGGTAAAATACACATAACATAAAATTTGTCATCTTAACATTTTGAAGTGTCCAGTTCACTGGCATTAAGTACATTTACATTGTTGTGCAACCATCACCACCATCCATCTCCAGAATTCTTTTCATCTTGCTAAAGTGAAACTCTGTATGCAGAAAACAACAACTCCCCATTTTAATTTTAGGTTTCATTTGATTCTTATGTGGACAGGTCAAGGAAATTAAGCATCTGGTATTGTTTCAAGTGCAGGAAGAAAAGGCTCCTGCAGCTACAGAATGGTTCCAAAATACTTTTAACAAAAGACAGATACTCTCATTTCATAACCAGAAATAACACCTACGTTATTGGCTACTGAGTATTAAATGAGATTACCTGCTCCCGAGGACACAGTAGGAGCAAAAGGGCTAAAGGTGCTTCCTCTTTACTCTCAGCAGCTTTCACTAACAAATGTAAATCAAATTTTAAAAATAAACATTTTAAGCTTTCCAATCCCTTGAAGACATATGGGTGTGTTTATTAAGAAAAAGTATATTTGTAATTATAAGTGTGATATATTTTCAATTTCTTGAGAACTAAGGCTGTGTATTATTCATCCTTGTATAATCCCTGAGTTCATAGCATAGTACCTTCAATATGGAAAGCATTCACTAAATGCTATTGATTTGAATTTATTGTTAAACTACTGTAAAGTGGAATTTCTAGCTTATTTGTGGGGGAAAAATTTGTGACTAAAATGTAACTCTCTTCAGGGGAAGTAATGCATTGATCTAAATTCATCCTATCATTCATTCATTCAATATTTTTAAGCCAACATACAAATCATAAGTTCTGACTAAGGGATCAGCACTATAGCATTGACATTGATATTAACATCAACTACCACCACCCCTGTATTTGAGCCTCTTCCCTCAAAATAGGAAATCATTGTAGGCAGAGCCAGAGGGAGAAAATACACAAGCATTTACAATATAATGGAATTAGAACGAAAAATTATTTATGAGGAGCAACTAACCTGAATGCCAGGAGGCAGGGAGGGCTTCCTGGAGCAGGACTCTTAAATTTAGATCTGTGGAATGAGTCAAGGACAAAGAAAGGTAGCAAGGAAGTGTGTTCCAGGGAGAGGGCACTGTACAAGCTAAGCTTGGTGTGAGAGGGAACGTGGTGGGTTTGAGGAAATGAGGGGAGTTCGATTTGGTCGGAGGATAAAGAACAGGGAGAGCCGTGGCAAAGCTGAGGCTGGTGGGGAGGGAAGGACCAGACTACGTCTTCTCCACTGACTGCAGCATGGAAGTAGATTGGAGGGTGACCACACTGGAAGCAGAGAAGCAGTTAGGGGTCTGTGGGGCAAGGAAGAATGAGCAGCTCTGTTTGAAAAGGCCACAGCAGAAGTGATGTCCTTGGGGAAGAACGAGGTCTAAGTTACTGACGTATGGCCTTGCCTGGCACTCAGTGGTATAAGGCAAAGAGGAAGAGGGGGGAAGACCCCAAGAGACTTTAGGGGGAAGGGGACAGAGCATCCACTGAAGGGGGAAAAGGCAGGAAAAAGACAACAAACATCATCTAGTTCAGAATTTTATCCAAGGCCACTTCTGGTCCCAGCGTGAGTTTAATATAGAATGTGTCCTTTTCCACAATGAGTACTTAGCAAAGCCTTTGAAAAGTGTTTCCAAATGTCTCAAAATAATCCACTGGAGAGGCAGGCTCTTGGCATTTAACAATGCCACTGTTCAAAAATGCTCTTTCCTTGTCCTTTTCATGGCACTTGAGGACCTTTGGGTGGAATTCTCTCTGAGCCATGTGAAAATATCAAAATAAAACTCAACAGAAAAAGACAAGGGGTGCCATCTCCCAGCCCCACGCAGCCACTCATGGATCTGCAGCCTCTCTCTCAGAGACAAGAAGCAGGAAGAAACTAAATTCTACAGTGTTCACAATTGGGTTTCCCAAATCAGAACATATGTCTTCTGTTGGAGGAGATTCATAATCTCAGTGCAAAATCGTAACAATGTCCCCATTTGGGTCAGTATAGTTGATGTTCAAGCGTTAATACCAGTAAGGAGTACATAAACTGAAGGACATAACCAAAGTACTTGAGAAAATAAAGTCGGTCATAAAGGACGCTTAAAGGGAGTTCATAGACACCCACCCTCTGTGGAAGGGTGGAAGGTCTCTGAATCCAATTCCATTTCTGTAAAAGAAACTAAGAAATAATACCTTGGATATATAGGCCTGCCTGCCTCTGTACCCATAAACCCTGCCTTGCCTCCTGTTGCAGTGGGTGAACTGTTCACACCCTTATCTAAATCAGCCCTCTGCTGGTGCCTCGGATCCCAGCCCCTTGCCTCTACTCAGAGATACGGTCCTAGCAGTTTTCTCCCTCTCTGTCTTCTGCATCATCACTTCTTCTTTCACTACTAGGTCACTGCCAGCATGCAGAGGTATCGACCCTCTGAGATATACTAAGGATGGGAGAGAGGGCAGTCAGTCCTGCGTGCAGGCAGTTCTTCTATAAAGAACTTAAATACGTTAAGGAAATTGACTAAAAGTCTGCTCTCTATTATCACCATGTGCTGGTTGTTCTAAGCAATGTCTGAGATAAAATGCCTCCCTCTTCAACTTTTTTATTGGCATAGCATTCTAAAGAATTGCTACAATTACTGTTGAGTTTTAATAATGTACACGTTAGCTTCAAATTGGCACATTTTAATTCCTTAACATATAATAAGCATTGTATTCTACATAGAAGTTAATTTGGAAAACTCCCAGTGATACCGTTGGACCCAGGACATATCTGGACTCAATACGCACGTTTGTTTTGGGAATTCATGATGGGCCAGAATCGTTCAGACTTGTTTCAGGCAGAATTCTTGTCTCCATCCTATTTGGAACTATGTGTTCCTGAGTTGGAAGCATAGATTCAGAATAAATAATGAGGGTAAAGAAGAAGAAATAGAACTTGAGTTCTTTCAATTCTGTCCCGCTATTTGGAATTGCTATGTGTGACTTTAAATTTAAAAGAGTGAAATAGAGTCCAAATGGCAAGATGTAATAGTTTTGTTTGGTAAGTTTTGTTTGGTTACTTTACACATTAAATACTTATTGCATTTAAATAATAGTATCTTTAAAATTGATGTTTATTCTTCTATTTTAATCACCAGTTGTTTCAAAACTAAAGAAGAAACGAAGAAAATTAAACATTACATTAGGAGTTGCTTAAATTGTACTTTTTGAAAATATTTTAATTTTATTGAAATTCACTGATTAGTCACTGGACAACTGTTTACATAGACTATTATTATAACAGACTGTAACAAAAAAAATCAAAGTACAAACTGTTAGGTAAATATAAAAACTATTAAGTAAATAGTGGTGTATTTTTCATCCTGCAGGAACTTGGAGGAATTTGTGGGTGTTCACAAGATTGTGAAGCCAGCAACAAGTTCATAATTATTCTGAATTTCATAATAAAATCCAAAATAGATCTTCATACCAAATGAAATGACATTGACCAGCGGAGTTCAACCAAAAAAAATATTTACAAGATATGATTGAAGCAATTTTGAAGTATACATACAATACCGTCAACCCCATGCATAAAGTTCATGAAAACTCTGAAGAAACAGGCACAGCCAAAGACAGACACAACATGAGATTCAGGTAACATGGTGCTGAAAGACGACAAGGAATCATTTTCTTTAAGTGCCGACGATGAGAAAGAGAAGGAAGTTTTTAAAGAGTCAACATCAGTGAGGTCAAAAAATAATAATAATGAAAAAGAGACACTAGTAAAGACCAACACCAAAACTTAGGTCTTAACGGTGGAAGAGGTGGAAAAAAGATCTCATTCTCACCAGCTACTGTCCTAATATTCCTACTCACAGCAAAGCTCCCCCCAAAAGCCATCTATTCACTGTCTCCACACCCACTTGTGTGGTCTGTCAGGTTCATCGATGTTTCCCATGTGACTAAATCCAGCAGTCCATCTTGTAGCAGCTCAGTCCAAAAATCTGGGAGTCATTTCTGGTTCCCTCCTTTCCCTCACTCCGGGAATCCAACCTAATCCATCAGCTCTGCATTTCAGACACATTCTAAGTCCGAAAATCCAATCTACTCCATCAGCTCTGCATTTCAAACACGTTCTAAGTCCAACTATTTTTCATCTCCATCACAACTCCTAGTCGCCATCATCTCTCACCTGGGTTATTGCAATAGCTTCCCAACTACTCTCTCTCTCTACTTCTGTCATTGCCCGCTTCTATGTCCACGGAATCATCTTCACGTGTAATTCAGTTCATGTCACTCCTCCACACAAAATCTTCTAGTGGTTCACATCTCACTCAGAATAAAATCAGAGTCCTTCCCACAGCTCACAGAGCCCTACTGCTCTGCTTTCCTTACCTACCCACAATCTCTCTGATACCTCCCCTAATCATCCTTTGTTCACTCTGCTTGGGCCAGCTGGTAGCCACCTGACTCCTTGGTGTTCCTCTGATAGGCTAAGCACACCTTGACTGCAGTGCCTTTGCACTAGCTATTCCCTCTTCAGGACACACTTCCCGCTGGAAGATCCTGGTGAATTGCTTCCTCGCTTCTTTCAGGTAGAATGTCATCCCCTCAGACAGGACCTCCCTGATGAACACAGCTAAAGGAGTATTCTCTTCCACTCTGTTGCCTTTTTTTTTTTTTTCCTGCATAGCAGTCATCACAACTTGATATTTGTTAATTGTCTGACTTCTCCCGCTATCACGTATCTCTATGGGAACAGGAATTTACTATTTTTGTGCTTGTTCATCCCCAGTGCCTAGAAAAATGCAGGCACCTAGTAGACACTCAATAAACATTAGAATTGGCATGACAATTAGTTGAAGCAATGGTGAAATAGCATTTTGAGGTGATTCAAAGTGACTGCTTAAGGCCCCAATATCTTATATACACTTCTGTACTTCAGAGTGTGGAAGACACCTTTGGGAACATCTCACGTGTTTAGCTACATTCATAGATTTACTCATGCTCTAAGATTTTTGGAAACACATTGTTTTAACAGGTTTTGTAAGAGAACAACATCATCCACCCAGAAAGATTTCTGAAAGATAGAACCCATCTTGGAAAGACAGTGCTCATTACTAATTTCAGAGGACTAAACCGGGTGAAGGCTTGTCCCTGAGTCAAGGTGGCAAGGAGTATTCTCCTGAAAGCACATATTTGCTTGCTCTTACCTAAGAACTTGAAAGTACAGTCCTGGGCTGGAGCTTTTTAGAGACCACATTGACCTTGATACATACATCTGAAAGTTCAGAAGCCAAACAAGATGGATTCATTATAATATTTTATACATCTTTTAAAGCAAGCAGATTTAGAGTTCATTAGTTCTCATTAGAAAAAGTTTGTTTGAAATCTGTTGAGAAGAAAAGCGCTATTGTTCTGTCTCTTCAGTACTTAGCAATGTTTAGAGCTAAGTATGGTATTTAAATCTTCAGGATGTGTAAAATTGTATTCAACAGCATTTTTAGACAAGGCATTAAGAATACTTTAAAATGTTTGTCTATTGCATTAATTTTAATTATGCTCCACTGGAGTCACAATGCTTTGAAATGCTTTACAAAATGCCCCCAAGATCTTTTATTAATCATAATACAAGCACCACCAAATTTCAAATGCTGTTTCTCATTCTGGGTAGCAGCAGCTTGCCTGCGAGCGCCCTCTTCTGTTTCAAGAGTATACCGCAAATTGTATTACATGGAATCCAGAGCAATTCCTGATAGAACAAAAATGGGCTTTTCAGGAAAATGTCAACACACACAATCATGTTATTTAAATATGCTATCCTCCCACCTGAGTTTGTACAGCTTTTCTGGAGTGGACAGATGAGGTGAAGATGAGGCAAAGGTTGCAATCCCCGAAGTGTAGCAGTGATTTGCATTTCTTGCCCAGGAAGTCTCCTAGAAATGAACTTTGAAACATGGGGAAACTCGTCTAATTCGTTTTCCGTACAGACGGAACATGATTTTAAGGCATAATATCACCTGGAGCTTTTATCTAAGGTACTTTTTGTAACTCAACTACTTGTGTTCTGATTAGCAATTCTGTCTTGCTTTAAAGTTGACAAATTCATATTATAGATGCCAGTTCTAAGCAGGAACTTATTAACATAATTATAACAAGAAAAATCTTTTGTTTCATATAAACTGGAGAAATATGCAGGTGATTAGGTTAAGCCCCATGAAACTGCTATCAGGAATGGTTAACTATTGTCAGTTTCATACAGTTCAATCAAATACATCCAGCCTGTCCTTTAGGACCCTGGGCAAGAGCACAAAGGTCCTGGGAGTGGACGAGCTGCTGATAATAGGGAGGGGCTGGGAGAGACCCAGCAAAACGTAGTGGAATCAGCATGTGTCTACATAAAGGGGGCAGGGAATCTAGGTGGAATTGAGACAAAACAGAAAAGAAATGATGGATGGAATTTGAGGAATTCTATTACAAATATGATCAGTTTATGTCACTTAATCTTTTTGTTATTCCTGCAAAGTCAAGCCCTGTTCATCTTGGTAGTGGCTAAAACAGCTCTTAACGATCTGGCCTCTATGAAGTTTTATTTCCTGATTTTGAAATTTAACTTTAATAGCTAGATAAAAATTGAATTTCAACACACAGCAGCTTCCTTATATAAAGGAGTTAGGTTGGTTTTTATTAGAGCTAATTTATCTTCATATCTTTAATGCCCTCCCCCCCCAACATATATATCCCTTATCTGAAATAGATTCTGTACAATTGCATAAAAATTGTTTTCTAAACTTAAAAAAATTGCTTTAAATGCACATAATTTCTCTAATACTAGTTGTCAAAGTTCAAAAATTCCTTAAAATTCTCCTGTGAACAAAGTTCTTCCTGTTAGTGGGAAGACCGCATAGTAAGGTGTCCTAACTAGTTCATTAATCCAGGTTATCAACATCTTCCATTGTCTTAGAGCTATTTTACAACTTTGTAAGTTTTAGAAAACTGATAATAACACATATGATCCTTGTCCATACAAATGCAAATTAATTGTGTGGGGGTAGGGAAAACTGAATATTGACATTGCCCCGTGGATAGATCCATTTTGCATTTATTTGTAAATTCATTTCAGAGTTCCTTATTTCCTATGTATTCGCTGCTTTCTGAATTCTCCTTGGAACCACTGTAACATCTTACCAGTTCTCTCATTAGTTAGTGAGTTAAGTAAAACCTTGGGCACATACTCATATTGTTTCTTTATGAGAGTAATGACGATTTACTCTTTTTAAAAATCATTCTTTAATGTCACAAATTGTAGTTTGATGGTATTATTTTTCCAGGATATGCCAAGACCAGTGAACATGGTGTTCACTGACTCCTTAATAGCGAAGCAGTATACATTTGCCTGACAGAGAGTCAATTGTTTAAGGTTATTGAAATTGATTTCACATCTTAAAAAAAAAAATAGCCCCAGACCTTGCAAAAGAAGATATAAGTCCACTGCACAGCAAGAATCATTTGAAATACATCTTTAATTTTAAAAAATCGATATGCAATCTACAAAATACTTTGTTACATGATTATTAAGGTTCAATCTGTTTTATATTTGTATTGATATGACATAAAATCATATTTTGAGTAAGATATAATAATACTTAGTCATTATTAAGGAAGGCCTTCTGACTGAATTTATAAGAAAAAGGGCTATATCATAACATTGATCCAGAACTGAGGGAACTAAAACCCTAGAACTGTCTAATATGTAAATCAGGTCAAAAATGCCAGCCTTTATTTACGTGCTGGGAAAGGTTTTTTTTTTCATACTTTTTTAATGAATAAACTACTTCCATTCCCATAAAAAAAGGAAATGTCCTTAAATTCAGATCTGTACAATTGATCAGGTAACCATCAAGCCATGAATTCATTTACACAATTAATATGGTCCTTTGACTGGTAAGGCAACCAGACCAGACCAATTAGAGTAGAACAGCTCATCCCAAACTGATCAACTCCTTGGAAGTCGGCCATGGTGTCCATCAAACAACTGACCCCCAAAGGTCAAATTCACAAAACGCTGATCTACATTACCTAAACTAAAATGCTAGAAAGGAGTAGTTCCTACCTCACTTACCTCCTTCCTCTCTTCTCCGCCTTAAAAGCAGAAGGTTTTGCTGTTATTGTTTTGATGATCATCATTTACTTCCTGGCAAAGGAGATTCTACTTTTTAATTTGTAAGTCTAAGTGGACCCTACCTAATTTTTCACTTAGAGCACTGTGGTCACATTTGACCTTCTGCCATTTCTGAGGTCAGAAGAATTGTATTAAAAAGCCTCTCCACCTACACAGAATGTTAATTTAATGCTCAGTAATGAATATTTAAGGATCCTAATAGATGTGCAAATTAACAATTACTCTGCAGCACCCCGCTGTTCTTGCTATCAACCTTTGCACTGCGCAGAAACTCAACTTGGGCTTCAGTCAGCCTTTCATTAAATCTCCAGCACTGAATCTTGAGATGCCCTTGTAGGCTGGAGGGCTGATGAATCAATGACCCCAGCAGTGAGGGACCCGCACATTCTGGCAACCCCCTGAAGCCTGAGGGGCGATTCGTTGAACCCTATGCTGGAATTACTTTGCACTGTAAATATTAAGTTCATCCGAATCAGACTGAGTTCTTTATGGGCAGGATGCTGTAACACAGATTTGAAAGGAATGGTGGTAATTAACCCAACAAACGTCCCAGGAGGAAGGAGCGGTATCAGGTTCAGCTGCCTCCGGATTTGTTCAGAGCAGATTAAAGTCACTCCAGAATGTGGCACACCAGATGAGGAGACAGGATGGCAGAACTTTTTTTTAAAAATGATACACAGATTTGCCCTTCTATACGTCAGCAGTGAGTCTTAAGGATATGATATTATGAGCAATACATTATGTGAAGTTAAAAAGAGCAATACCAATTCAACAGTCAACTTTTGCATTCTTTGCCTCCACAGTAAAATAATGAAAAGCAATAAAATCTGCTGATTGATACAGACCATTATGAATGTTTGTTTTAACCTGCATTTTGAACAGATTAAAGTGAAAGTAATGTAATATTAAGTAAAATGGATGAGGCAGCCTCTGTGGGGCCAACAAATAATGTTGTTTGGAAGAACACTATTCTATCAGTTTTGACTCAAAACAAATCTAGTAAATAGAGAAAAATATCTCCTAATCATATCTAAGGATCAACATAAATTGAAGGTGTATTAATACCACATGTTTTTTCCACATGTTTTTCCAACTAAAAAACTACCTAGAATATAGATTTCATAAATTTAAAAGTCTGATCTTTCACTGTAAATACTGAAAGGAAATTATAAACAGAATTACAACTGCTAATGCCACAGGTTTTCATTAAAAAACATTTACCTGACTTTGAAGAAAAGAAATGTCATTTCTTAGAAATCTAGGTAAAATAATCTAGTGTCTTTCACTTTGCTCATCTTTCAAAGAAAATTACTCTAAATTAAGCTGAATTAGCATAAATAGCATGATAGCAGAACTAGCATAAAATAATCATAATATGATTTAGACTTCCACTCAAGAGTGGCTTCTGTTAATTACAAATAATGATTTATCAAAATACATTCTTAGAGTCTGTACTTTGGGGAAACAATATTCATGAACTTTAAAAATTCATTCTTAACATACATAAATATTTTAACTAGTGTCCAATTAAATTCCATTTCAGGATTCCATTTCGAAAGGACTCTCTCCAAGCAAAAGGCAGTATGTCTTAGTGGCTTGTACTAAAATGTGTATATGAACAGAAACAGCTTCTTTGTAGCACACACCAGAATACAAATACACTTTGAAAATAATAACAGACTGGGGTAAAGACAGGTACCAAATACTCACCACTGTGGTAATACGACAGGAAGATAAATCATTCAGAATCAGAGATAGTTCCACATCTCCATGTAAGCCTGTGGGTTTCAACATCATTCTACAACTGGCCACATTTCAGAGCAGAGCAAGAGGGAGAATGAAGTATTTTGGTTCCTGTCTCCTTTGATTGCCTCCTCCTCCAGTTCATGTGCTGACTTAACAAGGAGAGATAGGGACGGGAGGATAATAAACATGGCACCCAGGTAACCCAGAGTACAAAACAATGAGCCACTGGGCAATCAAATATCAAAAATGCTTTAGCCAAGTGGCTGTCAGGTCACACCCTGAATAACAGTGCCTTTGAATTTCACTAGGAAACAATAACATCATGAAAATTATAGACACATTTTCAACGAAACCCCTGGAGCAAAAACACGTATCAAAAGCATAAAGTACAGATGGTCTGGTGTCAGGTCTAAACTTTTCTCAACATGGCCATTGGGCCGGTTATTTCCCATACGGTAGCAGAACTGTATGGTTTCTGTGAATTACATATTTGCAAAGTGGATCGTCATCACAGACTCTTGCTACTCCTACTGAGTTACGCAGTCACCAGCTTTATCTGGGTCTTCTCCATCGATTTTTATCCACTTCTTTTCTATTTCAACCTGTTATACAAAAGCAAAACATGGGCAGTGTCAGTAAGTGCAATGCAGCACTAACACCTGTTCAGTCCTGGTTTATAAGTGAGGCAAGGATGGCAGCCCCCTCATCTTTTCGGCACAAACATAACCCCTCCACCCTCTCATGCTCATTCCCAAGTAAGGCACACTGCTCTCCTTTTGGACAACAGAGTCCCCCAAATCCTTCCCTCTGTAGTCAAATCTTGAAGAAGACTGAAATTTTCCTTTAAGTCAAACACAAGTTTTATCAAATGTATACAGAACACATATATTGATAAGACATTTACAAATCTGGCTAGACATGCGATCAATTATAACCCTCAAGCATCATCTATCCAGACTTTGGCCCACCTGAGATTTACAGCATACCCCCAAATCATCTCTCGAATTAATAAAACAAACTAGTTTACAATAGTAAACCAGCTGGGCTGAACCATCTGCCTGTCTCTCATCTTTTTCATCTCACCTCAAGCGTTTCCTCCTCACAGAGGCCCTCCTGGACCACTCTAGATAAGGAAGACTTTCATCACTCTCTATCCTGTGACCCTATTCTAGTCTCTTTTTAGAATTTCTCACTACTTAAATTTATGTTCTTTATTTATTTAATAATTATTTTTTGTTCCCCCATTAGAAGGTAGGCTTTTTATAACGGAAAAGAACCTGAAAATATATACGTATGTATGTACGCTTTGCGGTACACGTGAAACTAACAATGTAAATCAATTACACATCAATAAAAAATAAAATTTTAAAAAAGAAGGTAGGCTTTATAAGGACAGGGACCTGTCTGTTATTCACCTTTGTGTCCCCAGCACCCAGAGCAGCACCTTGCACTTTGAAATTGCTCAATAAATATTTATTAAGTGGAAGATAACATTTTGAAACTGACTGTTACCAAGTGCAGGTCAATTTAGTAAATGCCATCAAAGCTGAGGGGACTTTGTTATATAATTTTGAGCTGTCCTCTAAACTGTATGAAACTGGCACATCCCATGAACAAGAAAATTGGTATAAGGGAAGTCTCCATGTGCACGTGACATACATTTCAGTCACACATAATACTCATATACCTAGTGTTACAGGTCAGGTTCCCCAGAAGCAGACGCTGAGATGGAGACTGGTATGCAGGAAGGTTACTGGGGAGTGCTGTTGGGGCCAACACCTGACGGGGAGGGGAGGGAAGGGAGCAGAACAGGAAGAGAGAGAAGTTGGGCTGCAGGACAGCCACAATAAGGGCTGCAACTGATCCCCAGGGAGGGCTGAAGCCAGGGTGGCCCTGCAGGGTTATTCCAAGGTTTTTAAATTTTTGTTTTGTTTTGTTTTGTTGGCTTACAAAGTTGTCTTTATTGGTTTCTTACTGTCTCACAGAGCATCAGGGTTGATCCCTCCACAAGAATATGGTATTTGAGAAGATAAATACTTAATTTGCCCCTTTCTCATCAGGAGAGGAAGGTTTAATAAAAATAGTAATGCAGTAGCAATAATAATGACTGTGATCAATAATAAAATGCTCCTATGATCCCCTGATACACAGATGGTTGAAGCTTTGAGAAAAAGGAACCCCTTTTTCTGGTGAGGGCCAGAATGTGCATGGAGACCCGTAGGGTGCCCATCTCCTACCACGCAGCATTTTTAAATACACCCCCATCCCAAGAGGCAAAGTATCTTAAACTCCTGATCCACCAGTCACTGGACACAGGCTGCCCCAGGAAGGGGCGTGATAGGAACATGATAGCTTTCTTCATCCAGGACAATTCCCAGATGCTGAAGGAATAAGTCACTCAGTTCCAAAGGAGATGCACAGAACACCACCCACTCGCCATTAATTTTCCCAGTAGAAAAAAAATCAGTGGATCCAAACATATAGGCTTCTAAACAGTCCAAAACAGAGAAAAATCCAGACTTATATTCCTATATTATGGAACCACCAGTTCGTGTTAATGATGTCTTATGTAATCACACCATTTAAAGATACTATGGGAAATATGTGGCAGAGGTCATCTCTGTATCTACTAACTTTGCAGATGAGAAGGAAAAGCAAGTGCAAGTGTATGGCACTCTTTAATTCATCTGGTGCAAGAATGTGGAAGAGCTGATGGTGAACATAGAGTAATTCAGCATTTCCCAAAGGGTGCTCCCCAGAATACTACTGCAGAAGATATTGATAGGTGTTTTACATGCACGTGCCCATGGAAACAAGATTCCATAATCAATGAGTTGGGAGAAACTAAGCCAAGTTTAACAAGTTTCTTTATTGCAGGATTTCTCAGAGCCTTCATTACCATTAATTTAGTATATGAAATTCCCCAACTTATTTTTTTTTCTTGGATCATTATATGGGACACATGTTCCACAGAACACATGTTGGGAAATGCCATTCTAACAAAATTGTTATTATAAACATGCTTCTGAAATGTGAGTTTATTTTTAATGCCCTGTTTTTCATTGAGAGCTGAGTTAAGAACATGGCACTGTGCGCTCAGTCTCCTGATCTTCTCGAGAACTGAGAGGAAGAACTAGGCTCACTGGCAATCATCCAGTTTCCACAGTTTCTAGGGCTCTTTCCTAGGTCAGGTACACGCATACACACATATACATACATGGTCACTTAACAGGGCAAAGCAAGTACTTAAAGACAAATCAGGTCATAGTTTTGGAAGCCCCCAACTTGAACCCAAGGACTTTGGGATGTACCTGGACATTGTAGCAAGCTCGCTGATGAATGTGTTTCTGTGGCTGGACATCACTTTCCACCCCCATAGACCGGACCTCTGTCTGGGAGGCACAGGTGTCGAGGACCCCAAACTGAACAGTAGCAAATGGATACCAATCAGAGGGAATTTCTTGGTCTGATCCAAGTTCTAGTTTGTATGACAAACAGTGGGGATGATCAGGACCTTAGAGAAAGAAAACTGAATGTCAATCAAAGTATTTCAATGGCCATTGAACAATCCTCTTGAACTAAGGAGGCCTGCATCCCTCTCGTTCATAAGCAATTCCATTATAATTACAGCAGTGTGAATTCCACTTACATGGCATACCTCAAAATTCACAATTTTGCACGAACTAGGGGGAAACCTGCCTGCATTTTTAAAGTACTAGCTTTAAAAAAAAAAAAGAAAGTTTAATATTGCACTTAATTATCCAATAAAACAATGACCAACAATGCAGTGACAAGAAAAATTCAGAATTGTATACTAAGCTTTTTTTAATTAAAAGATGAGTAATATTTACATTAAGCATCATTATTTGGCTACAACGTGCATGGAATCTGTAAGAAAAACTTTCTCTTAAGTAGATAAGATCTTACAATAATTCTTAATTTATTCATTTTCTTACCACTCTATTTATTGATAGATAATGCAAAGGTAAATTTCAGACTAAATTAGGTCACATTATCAAAAATTCTGAGTTTTTAAAAGTTAAACTTAATAATTTTTTTTTTACATTTCAGAAAATATTCTAGGCCAAAAATACTTTTTTAGTAGAACAGATTATCTTTCAGTGCATTCATTCCCGCTCACCCTCCTTAAAGCTCTAACTGGAACAGATGTACAGTGTGGAGATGGGCAAAAAGGCTTTCGATGTTTCAATCTAATATTTATTTTCCCTTAATTCAACTTGCCATGTATTGAGCATCTACTCTATGCCAGGTCAGGCTCTGTGCCAGACCTAGGGATATCATATATACACAAAAATTTTAAGAGGGGTCATGTAACGTGTGTGTGTGTGTGTGTGTGTGTGTGTGTGTGTGTGTGTTTATGTGTGTGTTACAATGGAGCAAAAATACTTTCAGTGTAACCTCTGCAGGAACTCTATAAATGTTCCATAATTCTGATGCATTGTCCACAGCATCTATATATTCCATTCAGCTATCTTTTCTTAAATAAATGTATGAGATGATAATAATTTCAAAAGCCAGATTAAATTACTGTACCACTGACATAACTCAAGAAAGAATATTTCCATCAGAATATAGCTTTAGGCACAAAAACAAGAGTTTAAAGGATTTCACTTAATTCTTAAAAGATAAATTGCCTCTCATTCCTTACAACCTGTTTCTTGCAGAGAGACTAATAGAATTCTAAGGCTGTAAAAGGCCTTGAGAAGCCATCAGTCAATTAACCAACAGATGCTCATTAGCCATCTCCACCACCGACTTGTAGGGCCAGACACCAATGGCCTTGGAGGTGCTCTCAGCTACCCAGATCACCGCAGCCAAGTGATAACTTTATTCACACAGACACAGACCCAGCGGAGATAACACAATCCGTTACCCTTACTAGCCTCTGTCTGCAGGATACAGCAAGTTTATTTAAACTTAATTCAGGCACTCCTCAGTCCTTTATGGCACAGCGGTTAAAGCACATGAACACTGGACTCAGATTGCCCAGGGTCAGGTGCCAGCTCTGCTACTTAAAACGTGTGTGATCCTAAGCAAGTTATTTGATGTCTCTGAGCCTCAGTTTCCCCATCTAAAAATGGAGGTGATGATGATGATGATAATAATAGCATGAACTTTATAAGACTGTTGTGAGGATTAAACAAGCCAGCTGGCCCACGCGGAACACGCGAGACTTAGCATTCTGTAGTGGTACAGACAGAAGTGCAAGGTGCTCTTCCGTGATGAGTCCAGTGTTATTATTATTTAGTTGTCTTAGTTTTGGCTAATGAAGGGACTGTGACGTCTATACTCGCAGAGCTCAAAATAACATTGGAGAGGATCTAATTTGATATTCACATTTTAAAGAAAACCTCTTTTGGAACTTTTGTAGTGAAAATTACCCAAGGTGAAGACAAAATGTCAAAAACAAAACCTTTGTACCCACTTTTCTAAAAACCCGGTAAAAGATAAAGAACATTTTTCCTTTCAAGTTTTCTGGCATATTTTTCCTGGTTTTTAAAACTCTAACCCTACTGTACAACGTTTAATCACTCACACTCCCTTTGTACTCTGATATCATGAAGAGAAGTATCATGTCTGTCCTTAGTACAGGGTCTGTCTGGCACATTTGGGGCTCAAAAGACATTTGTGGAATTTCCGAGTAAATGAATAAAAGATAGAGGAAAATCATGTTTGTTTATTTCAGTACAGATCACCAGGGGGCACTCTTGGACTTTGGTAATTATTCTATCATCACTTCCTTAGGACCAGGAAAGCAAATCACAAAATCTATTCTATTTATGGCTAGTAGATATCTGGTCCCTCCTGAACCCAAATATTTCACAACTGAAACTGAACTGTTGAGAGCTGGAGGGAGTGAATGGCAGGAGAATGACACAAGTGGAGCCAGCAAAGAGAAAAGGTAAAGGCAAGTGATATTTAAAAATTGGTAAAATTGTGAAAATGGAGATAGATACATTTGTTAACTGACCCTCCACCATTCTCACTTCCCTTTCTAATTCTATGCTACTGCATGCAGCCTCTACAGCTGGTAACCAGTGTTCTCATTTGTCCTCATTCTCTTCTCCCTCCCCCTCCTCCTCTTTCCCATCCCCAGCAAACCCTGTGCTCAAGAAAGGTCCTCTGTTGTCCTTCACACCTTAGTCTGAATGAATTATTTGAGCTACCTGCCAGAGGCCAAACTCTGTTATAAAATGCAAGACTTGCTCACCGATAAAGGAATATTAAGCATTGACGTGCTGGTAGAAGAGATAAGGAGCCAGCATCCCTCCCCACCTCCCCGACAATCACATATATGTGACTGTATCAAAAGGAAAGGTCAATCCTGATCTCATAAATCCCCAGAAGAAGCTTTTAAAATTTTTTTAAATTAGTGCATATACTTCATATATGCACTAATTTAAAATATACATTTTTTAGTTTCCCTTTTTAATGTTTTTTTCTTACAGTGCAGGTTTTTCAGAAAGTAGCTTCAAAGGGTAACATTTTAAAGACACTCTTTTAAAATCCTCTGCTCTCTAAACACCCAGGTGATTTTAAAATCATATAGAAACACAGAGATGCATTCTAAGTCCCTGCTCCTCTAGTGAGGTCCGGGGACCCGTCGCATTGGCATCACTGGAACGTGCGTGGGAAACACAGTATGGGGGAGCCCCACCTGCTGAATCAGAGTCTACACTTTAACAAGGTGATTCATATGTACACAAAAGTCTGAGAAGCACTGCCTTGGGACAAAGGTTTCCTCTCTGCCCTATCTTCCTCTTTCTATGCTTCTCCTCAAGAAGCAAACTGCCAAGCAGCCTCTCTTGGCACTACCCTCCCACACTCCTACCATAGAGACGCATCAGTGACAGGGCAACGTGATCCCAGAAGCATCCAGCCCCAGCCCAGCTTAGAGCGGCCTCCTGCCCCCCAGACTCCACCACACACAGCTTCATTGCCTTTCTTTTCCCTGGGCTTCTTCTTGGTGCACAGACCTGATCTGAACAAAGCAGCTTTGATCCCAAAGGATTTGTTCAGTGAACTCTCACCGTGTAATTGGCTGGAATGCTTGTAAAACATCATTCTGTGTGAGCCTGGTGCTCTGACAGTCTTCCGAAAGAATTCCCAAAGGCCAAGACCAAGTCCAGCCGGCCTCTCTGGGAATGCCCGTTCTTGTAACTGCTCTCAGGGAGCTCAGTGCTGCTCTAGAAGACACAGGGAAACACAGAGCAGGGAGCAGTGATGCCTAGGAGGCCACGACATGTTTCCCAGGAGAGGTACCAGGTGGTGGTTCTCAACCCTGGCCACATGGGAGAGCCTTTCAGAAGCACCAACACCTGGCCTCACCCCAGAGTCTGACCCGGCAAGGATGGGGCCTAAATATGGGTATTTTAAATATGAAAGCTCTCATGCTTCTAAAGACTAACATGCAGCCAGGGCTGAGAAACAGATTTAAAAGGAGTGATGAAAGAATCCCAGGCTATCTCAGCTAAAAGCACCATCGCCCACCTATTCATCAAAGCCAGAGATCCTAACTCCTCCCACCTGCTCTCTTTCCCCTAGGCCCGCGGACCACCTGTCATGGTCCCAGGGTCACCTCTTCTGAATTCGCTCCCCGACCCCTCACTCTGTCTCGGTGCTCCCACGGCCTCCCGCCTTGCTCAGCCTCTCCCCTCTCCCACCAGCCCCTCTCCGTCTATCTGCCATCTATCCCCGAATCTCTCCTCCGAACCGTACACCTGACTTTCTAAAACAAGGTATGATTCTGTCACAGTCGTTCCTGAAAACACTCCAGAGGTCCTGCTGACAACCTCCCCCCCACAGCATGGTGCACAGCACTCTTCCCACCCTGCTTTCTTCTCCAGCTACCCTCTCAGTCCCCAGACTCAGGGAAGACTCCTCATTGGCGCGCCTGTGTTTCTGCTGTTTCTATCCTTGATGGATTCCCACCGATGTTCCCATGCCAAGCTCAACCATCGTGTCTCCAGCAGAGCCTTCCCTAGCAGCCCCTGCAGTTTACCACTCCCTTCTCTGGGATCCCTACTAGAGGTGTCTGTATCTGCCTGGACTAGAATACAGCACATTTCCACAGCGCATCTGGATAGCAGCTTCCAGCTCTGCCTCATCCGCTAGACTTCGGTTTCTGGAGAGGAGGGATCATGTTTGTATCTGTATCTCCCAAGCACCCAGCACAGAGATAAGACTGCCTTTCATTTCTACCCAAGTTAACTTCTAAGGCAGTCTTATTTTGAAGAGCAGGGAACAAAACTAAGGAGGAAGTGGTCCCAGCTGAGAATTACAAAAAAGTTGAGTTATATTCATGGATGGCAGATCTTAAACGGTTAATTAGGGAAGCTAAGCTCTGTAAAACAATAATTTTAATATTTGAGGTTGATGGTTGATGTCAAGAAGTCCAACAAAGAAAAGGAAACCTTCCTACACTACTGGTGGGAATGTAGTTTGGTGTAGCCACTGTGGAGAACGGTATAGAGATTCCTTAAAAAATTGAAAAAAGATTTAGCCTATGATCCAGCAATCTCACTCCTAGGTATATATCCAGAGGAAACTCTAATTCAAAAAGATATATGCACCCCAGTGTTCATAACAGCACTATTTGCAATAGCCAAGACATGGAAACAACCTAATGTCCATCAACATATGACTGGATAAAGAAGCTGTGTATATATATGCAATGAAATTTTACTCTATAAAAATGAATAAAATAATGCCATTTGCAGCAAAATGGATGGACCTGGAGATCATCATACTAAGTGAAGCAAGCCAGAAAGAGAAAGAAAAATACCATATGATATTACTTGTATGTGAAATATTAAAAAAGAAAAAAAAGGGACACAAACAAACGAATGTATTTACAAAACAGAGACAGACTCACAAGCATAGAAAACAAACTTACGGTTACCGGGGTGGCAAGGGAGGGTGGGGAGGGATAAACTGGGAGTTTGGGACTTGAAGGTACTAACTGCTATATATAAAATAGATAAACAACAAGGTTCTATTGTATAGCACAGGGAACTATATTCAATACCTTATAATAGCCTATAATGAAAAAGAATATGAAAAGGAAAATATCTATATAGATATATAGATAGATATAAGATACATAGATCTATATAGATATAAATGAATCACTGTGTCATACATTAGAAATTAACATAGCATTGTAAATAGACTATACTTCAATTAAAAAAAAAAAGTCCAACTAGATGGTGCCACCATCCATAACAAAATCCTAGCCTCAGACAGTATTTCTTAAGATATTATATATATCTTATTTCTTAAGACATATATTATATCTTAAGATATTATAAAGAAATTAGGTTAAATCTATCTGGTACAGCTAGGCATAAGGGGACAAATGAACCAGCTGTTTGACTAAATGTGCCATCTCCCACCCAGCCATGCAAGCATGGCCTCAGCTGACTGAAGTTACCATCTGTCTCAACCTGGTTTCAACCCAAGGAGGAGGGTGAAAACATTCAAGCAATTTCACAGGAAAATCAGCTTGGAGTATGGAATATTTACTTGAATTTTTATCAGGAAGCCGGTCTATCTTCCATACTACGGCCCGGTAGGCACTCTCATATTTTGCTGATCCCACAGTGACCTGTATGATGGGTTCAGATTCAGGTTCGTGTAAATTCCCCAGACATGCCCGGCGGTTCATTTTGGCTTTCAGGGACTTCTGCCTCTGGAGGTTCATGGTCCAGAGAGCCTTGATCCACTGTGACGGGACAGGAAAGTGTATCATTATGTTGTCACAGGACCTCAAGGAGCTGGCATGGGATGGGGTCATGTTGACAAATGCCTGAAGCTCCACGTACGCCCCCTGGACAACCACAACTGACTTCAGGGAAAAGGGAAGATCTTCCCCGTTGTACAAAGTCTTGAAACGCATCAGCTCAAACCGGCAGGCATCCAGAGGTACAAACTTAATGATTCTTGATTGCTCAAATTCTTGTGCTTTCACACACTTATGAAAATGATAGTCAAGAATATCAATCCCCTTCTTTTCTGGGTCTTTTTCAAAATAGCGTTCATTTCGCTTCTGCAGCTCCAGGTCATTCAAGGTTAAAAAGCATTCTGCATTCCCATTCACAAAGCAGAGGCAACAGATCTGAGTGATCACAGCACTTTCCACCAATTTTCCTTCTTCTTTAGTGATTTTACCCCAAAAGTTGTCCACAATTTCCAGGCAAATTTCTTGCTCCTCATAGTTCTTCTTTGGTTTTGAAACAGCTGGCAGTTTCATCAGTTCCTCCTCCACAGTAGTCAGAAAATCGAGGAAGTCATGGTACTCGGTGGACCCCAACTTCAGCATCTGTTCTACGTCTGGTTCATGAACTACTTCTGTCTTAGAATGGTATTTCCTTCTTTCTATGTAAGACACATGTTCAATCTTCACAGTATGGATCTTTCCTGCCACACTGAAGTTCTCAACTTTGGGTTCAGAAAGCCTGCAGTATGGATCAAGCTGTAACTCCTTAAATGGTTTTTCTAATCCTTTCTCATAATACATTTGCAAAATTCCTCCAGGTAACACTTTTAGAAAAATTGGCCCCCACTGACGGGAAGACATCATGTTCTTCTTCTCAGGAATTCTCAACATGAAAGACCATCCAGGCTTTGGCTGACTCCTGAAGAGCATATGGGGGACAAAGGAAGAGGTGTCTTCAGGGTACAGACACTGCAGAGACAAATTTCCAAGTAAGTCTTGGTTCTCAGTTGATTGGAGATGTTCAAGTTTCTCACAGATGTAGCTGAGTGAACATTGATTTAAGCTTTTTTGATCAATAGGCATCTCTTTGTCTCTTGATGGAAACATCTTTCTGCTTCCTGGAGGGTCAAAGGTGAGCTGGGAAGCACTGCCTTCATCTTTCCAAAATGGACTTGAAAAGGCACAGTCCTCCCGAAAATACTGAAACTTGGGAGTATCACTTTGGAACCCTAGGCTTTCAGCCTGGTGAGGGCTCATTTCATCTGGAAGACCCACTTTGGGAGCTGGCTGTATACATGAGTGGTCACTGGCCAAGGAAGCATGGGATAAACAGGCTGGTTTTGTGGGCAATAAGGAAGAACCTGCTCCTGGTATAAGCGGACTGTTTGAAGATGACTCCGGAATTGGGTAAAGCACATGAGTCCCTGCTTTGGGAATGCCAGGAATACCTGGGAAGTCTTTGGTAGGTGTAGAAAGAGGAGAGTTACTTGGAGGTCCTGGACTGAAGTAGAAGTCTATGATGGGAGAGGAAAGAGGGGTACTGTTGGTGGAGGAAGATCCACTAGGAAACTCCTTAGGACCAGAAAGGTTCAGCTTAAGTCCATTCGGCCTACAGATGCCTTGATTCTCCAGAGGGAAATTCTTTGACTTTTGAGAAGACTGAAAAGTGGGGTCATCATCAAATGTGACCCAGTTGCCGGGGTTTGTGGAGCACATCTTTGGGATCAGATTGTGGTCTTGTCAATGAATCAGATACGTTGTCTCTATTAAAGGAGAGAGAGAAAATAAGAATATAAAATGAGGGGGGAAAATTCAAGTTACTGGAGGTCTTTTAATTGTTCTGAGAAATACTTGGATTTAAAAACGTCCAGATTTATAGATTAATTTGGTTCAAAGAAATGCTTAAAAACTGTAACACCTTTGATGGCTAAATGGATTAAAAAAAAAAAAACCAAAACAAGATCTAGCCATATACTGTTTATAAGAGGCCCACTTTAGATCTAAGGATACACATAGGCTAAAAGTGAAAAGATGGAAAAGATATTCTGTGTAAATAGAAACCAAAAGAGAGCAGGGTGACCACATTAATATAGGACAAAATAGACTTTAAGTCAAAAGCTATTGTAAGAGGATTAATTTACCAGGAACATATTACAGTTACAAGTATATATAAGTTCAACATCAAAGCATCCAAATATATGAAGCAAACATTAAAAAACTGAAGGGAGAAAAAGACAGCAACACAGCAATAGGAGATTTCAATACCCCAATTTCTACAATGACTAAAACATCCAGATAGAAGATCAATAAGGACACAGAGGACTTGAACAACACTATAGACCAAACGGACCCACCAGACATACAAAATGTTTCACACAACAGCATTAGAATACACATTCTTCTCATGCACACACAGAACATTCCCCAAGACAGATCACGTGTTAGGTCACAAAAAAGTCTCAACAAATTTAAGAAGGTTGAAATCAAATCAAGCATATTTTCCAACCACACTAGAATGAAACTGGAAATCAATAGCAGAAGAAAAACTGGAAAATTCACAAACATACAGAAATTAAGCAATACACTCTTGAACAACCAATGGGTCAAAGAAGAAATCAAAAAGGAAACTAGAAAATATCTCGAGAAAAACAAAAATGAAAACACAACATGCCAAAACTCATGGGATGCAGCAAAAGTAGTATTAAGAGGGGAATTTATAGTAGTAAACACCTACATTTCTTCCTATTTTCTTTTTTTCTCAATCTACCTAAAAGTTTGTCAATTTTGTTGATCTTTTCAAAAAACCAACTCTTAGTTTCATTGATTTTTTTCAAAGAAGTCATGTAAATGAACAACAGGCATATAAAAGGTACCCAATTTCACTAATCACCAGGAAGAGACAAATCAAAACCACAATGAGACTATCACCATCCTCTTGTTAGGAAAGCAATCACCAAAACAACAACAAAGAATAAACAGAAAGCCCACATACAAAACACCAAAAAAATAACAAGAGTTGGCAAGGATGTAGAGAAATTGGAATCCTTGTGCACTGCTGGTAGGAATGTAAAATGCAAAACAGTATAGAGATTCCTCAAAATTTTTTAAATAGAATTACCACATCATCCAGCAATCTTCTGGGTATTTATTCAAAAGAATTGAAAACAGGATCTCAAAGAGATATTTGCACTCTCATGTTCACTGCAGCATCATTCACAATAGCCACAAGGTGAAAACAAACTAAATGTCATTTGTCCAATGAATGAATAAAGAAAATGTGATATATACATACAATGGAATATTATTCAGCCTTAAAAAGAAGGGAAAATCTGATTCATGCCACATGGGTCATGGATGAGACTTAAGGACACTATGTTAAGTGACATAGGCCAGTCACAAAGAGATAAATAACTATATGATCGCTCCTACATGAGGTATCCAAATTAGCCAAATTCACAAAAGCAGAAGGCAGAATGGTGGTTACCAGGGGCTCCGGGGAGAGGGAAAAGGGGTGTTGCAGTTCAATGGGTACAGAGTTTTAGTCACGCAAGACTAAAAAGTTGTAGAGATCTGTTGTACAACAACGTGCGTGTAGTTAACAGTACTGTCCTGTGCACTTAAAATTTCGTTTAGAGGATTTTAAATGTGTTAAAGATTTGTTATTTCTTTTACCACAATTTTTTAAAAATTGCAACACTTTTGAATCAATTCAAAAAGTCATGAATGATTTAGACCTTATTAGTGCCATAGAAGACACAGGGGGAGAAGGTAAAAAGCCAGTTTATAATGAGCTTATAACCCAGTGACAGCCCCAAAATATGTGATGTTTATAGTTTAGAAGCATTTTCAAATTCATGATCTCATTTATCAAAATGACTCTGGGAGATATATATCGTTATTCCCATTTCATAGCTGAGATTACTCGGGTTTAGAGTCATTGCCTAAAGTCACCCAGCTGGTAAGAGGCAGAGCTAGGGTTTTGTAAATAATGGCCTTATTGGCATATAATTCATATACACAACATGACAATTTACTGATGTTTAGTTCAGTGATTTTCACAGAGTTGTGCAACCAACACTACTATCTAATTCCAGAATATTTTTCTCAAACTAAAAATAAACTCTCTACCTATCAGCAGTCACTCCCCATTCTCCACCCCACCACCCCCCAGGCCCTGGCAATCTACTTTCTTTTCCTTTGAATTTGCCCAGTCTGGACGTTTCATTTAAATAGAACCTACAACATGTGGCCTTTGTGTCTGGCTTCTTTCACTTAGCACAATATTTTCAAAGTTCATCCACATTGCAGCATGCATCAGAACTTTATTCTTTTTTGTGGCTGAATAGTATTTCATCGTGAGGATATCCCATATTCTGTTTATCCAGTCATCAGTTGAGTGATACTTGGTTTGCTTCTATTCTTTGGCTATTAATGAATAATACTGCTATGAACATTTGTGTACAAGTTTTAGTGTGATCATTTCTCCTGGATATATATCTAGGCTTGAAAAGAACCAGAATTTGAACACAGAACTTGAGTGCTTCATCCCGATCTAATACAACATAAATTATTGAGGTTTTTCTAATGACATCGGAGGCCACGAGCTGGGGGCTGGGTGATCCAAATGCTGGTTGCTGCCCCTCACAGGCTGCGTGCTAAGCCCCTCCGGACTTTCAGCAATTAGAGCAGAATAATCTCTGAGGTCCTTCCCAACAATACAATAATTCTGTGGTGGTTGACATCCAAGTGAAATTTTTTTTTCTCAAAAGCAGAAATTGCTTTTGTGTTACCACTGGCATACCAAACTTCTTGACCAAACTTCCAAACTGACAGAAAGTAAAACTCCATGAGGTCTACTGACGTGAAAACTCAAAAATGTACTGGAAGAAAGCCCATGAGAAAGGCATATTTTTCTCCCTCCAGTCTGCTTTCTCGCCTCTCCTTGTGGATAATGAAGGCTAAACCAACGCAATCACTCAAGCCTGGAAAAGAGCCAACACAAAGAGAGAGCAAGGGCCTGGGGCTCCACTGGGGACAGGGCACGCTCAGTGTTGCCATTTGCTAAATCCGCACATTCCTGGGGGCACAAATACACACAGTGGAGCAGCAGCCCAGGCCGGCTGGCTCTCTCTGGGGGGCATTTGACTGTCACTGCTCTTGGGCTGGAATTGCCATAAAACACTTTCCCTTCGAAGCTGGAAGAGCAGTTTTGACAGGATGCAGCCAGGAGGCTCAGAGGCAGGAAATCAGCAACAATATTTCCTGATCCATCCCATCCCGCCCTCCTCAGAAGGAATCCAGCCAAAACAATTCTTCATGTAGGGTGAGAGGTTGTGTAAACATTTCCGTTAGTTGGGTTTATTAAAAAGAAAGAAAAAGAGAAGACCAAGAGAAGAAACAGTTCAGCTTCAGACTGAATCCTATTCTGATAGATACCAAACGTTTCACCTTACCCATTTTCCACTGGGAGCTTCAAAATTTGGAACAGTGATAGTGGTTTCCTTACAGTATTTGCTTATTATGAAAAAAAAAAAGTGATTTCCATCAATCCCATTACTTTTTAAAGTGAACCTTGAACTTGAAATAGCACACCTTGCAAAAAAATCTATCTTGAAGGCAAAATCCATGCAAAGCGCACACTTCACCCAATGCAAGACTCTTCCATAGGGAGGCACTCAGCAAATGTAAGTTTAATTCAACCAAACAGAATCGTGCCCAACAAGATCCCAAACCTACGTCCCTTTCGAATAGGCAGGACTGAGATGCTGCTCTGGAGTGAGCGGCTAAGACTCCAGCTCCCTGTGGTCCAGGACACATTTGCTTTCCACTATGCTCCTCTTTCTTCTCTGTCCCTGTTGTGCCTTCCTTATTATTCCTTTTTACACTTATTTCCATTTCTCTCTTACCTCTTTTGCCTCGTCCCTCTCTATCTGACCTCATCTTTCTACTTTAGTCTCAAAGCATTCCCTACCCCAGTGTTGTCCCAAAGCCAACAACTAGAATCAATTCCATCCAGCACTTTCCTTCTCTTTCCATCCCTCCTGATCCATCCCCACCCCCAGCAGGGAAAGGAGACCATGTCCTGTTCAGAGCCTTGGTCTCTCCAAGGCCCATTGGGTCTCAGGGAGGGATAAGCAAGCTCAGAGTCAAGAGATCTGAAATGTGTCTTCTTTTAATCATCTGCAACTTTACCTCATCTACTTGAAGACACTGGAATCAAAAGTATTCAAGCAACAACATCTATTCAGCCTCAGTAATTTTTTTTTCCTGCATTGCAAGTGGAGTAGGATCTAATCATGTATCTATGCTTCCCAGAGGGCCCTGATTCTACATCCCTTTCACAGGCAACACTTCATTTAAACTTTATAACAATCCAGAATGCCTCTGAGTACCTTCTCCAAAGTCAGGATCCGGTTAGTGGAGGGCTGGGAACCCAGGACTCCAGGCACTGGGTCCCCAGCTGCCTTCCTCTGAAGCAAAGTTTCCTCTGGTTCGACTCCCTGGCTTTTTCCCCAGCTGTGGATTCCACCTCACCCTACATGCCCTAATCCATTCAGAGGTCTGCTTTCAGTCAATCTGGATTATCCTAAAACTCCTAGAAGACAATTCCAGATAAACTTCAGAGACAGGGCAAGACACTAAGACTCCAAATGAGGCACAGACAGAAAAGGAAAATGTATTATGGTGGAAATTTCCAGAAATCACCCTCTGAGGTTTGAAGGTTTCTAGGGGAGTGTGTGTGTGCTCCCCCTTAAGACTATTAGACATTCTTTTCAGTTGCCTATTTTCAAAGCAGCACCAGAATCCATTGAACTTAAGAACAAATTAAAAGCAAATACACATACTTACTCACCGTGGGAATAATAAGGATGTAGGTAGACAGTGGTTTTCAACCTTTTACCTCAACACATGTGACAGCTGGCATCCAGAAGCCTAGCACATTCTCTTGGATGTACCAAGACTTCAACAACCCCTCAAATACTTACGGAAGCTCTAAAATGATTAATTATCCCCACCATTCCAAACGCTGGGTCAGTAAGGGAGGGCCCCAGGCCACAGCAAACATGAGAAAGGCTGTGCTCACACACAATTCCTGCACCCCACCCTTTCTTCCACTTAAGAAATCACACGGGAATTCTTATAGGGGTACTGTGGAGATTGTCATGAATTTATTCTAAATTACTTTCAAAGTAAATCTTGACCAACAGAAACACCTATTAAACATACTGCAAATTACTCACAATAAGCCTTATGAATAGGAAGCATTGGTATGAAAAAACGGTCTCACCAAAAAGAATATGGGGATATAATTTTTCAGATTATTGTAGGAAAAATTCATATATTCTTTGAGAGTCAGAGGGAAGCTTTTTCAAGGAGGGGCCATGTCTCACTCAGCAGGGCATTTTCCACACTGCCTAAATATCAGCTCAATGCATTTTTGATTGAATCATTTTAAACGGTCTTTTTAGTTTTCCATAAAGTAGATCTCTATACTGCCCTCCCCAGTTCACAGAATCACTGAATTTTAGAGTTAGGCAGAAATGGGAGGTATTCTGTTCAATTAACCATACCAACAAACATTTATCAAGTACTTACTAGGTGCTCATGCTATGCTAAGGACTGCATGCGTATAATCTCATTTAATCTTTACAACCTCATGAGGGGTCAATGCGATAATATGATAAAATATATAATTATATATTACAATATAATAATGTCATCATTTTTTTTTAGAAAAGGAACATAAGGCTCAGAGAGGTTAAGCTACTTGCCTAAAGTCACCTAGCCAGTTAGAGGCAGACCTGAACTGTGACCAGGTCTGTCTGATCCCAAAGCCCCTGCTTGACAGTATCCATCACCCCAGAAGTCCCAAGAGATCCAATGAGTGGCTGGTGTCACCACTCCAGCCTTCACTAAGGAGAAAGTTCCAGGGCAGGAGCCTTCACTTCCTGGAGCCAGGAACTCTCTAAACGGGAGGACACTGTTCTCACCTGAAAAGAGCTTGTTTCTCCACAAAGACCAGCTCAGGTGTCTGCCCCGGGACAGCAGGCTGTGGGGAAGACATACTCTGAGACAGCTGTTCTCAAGAACCACAACAGCTTGGGGTGCAATTTGGGTCAGTTCTGAGAGTGGCTTTCCTAACTCAGCCTGCCCTACTCTGTCCCTTCTCGACTGCATCATCTGGCCATCCCACCCTTAGTTGTGAACAGTTTATCAGACTTGCTGCCCAACACATTCATTGAGGTCCACCCTCTCTTCTGATGACAATCTTGGTACACTAATTCCCCAAACTCTGCATAGCTCCCTACATCTGTCCTTCCTTCCATGTCATCTCCACCCCCCTCTATTCTCAAGGGTCTACTTCTGTTGTTCTTGGCAGTTTTCCTTTGCTTTTCTTCAGAAACCATTTAAATCAAGTAAATATGAAGTTCTACCTTTTCCTGCAGATCGTCAAAATTAGATTAGTGGCATTTGGTTGTTGAATCAGCATTCCAGGTGGTTGGCAGCTGCAGACTCTGTCCCCACTTCAGCATGTCACCTTGGAGACCACCACCCTCTGGGTGACCTCTAGGGTCTGGCTTCTCCGTCTCTGCCAGGTGCTGGGAGAGCACTGGGGCTGAAGAGGTATTCAGCAGAGCTCAGGGAAGCACCACTGACACCTAGCAGTAGCCTCCCGCTCTCAGTCCCGCCCCAAGTGTCAGTGTTGAGCTCCCTCCTACTCAAGCCCCACGACTACATCTGGACCCTCAGCAACGCCCTCGCCTCTGCAGAGGGCTGAATTCAGTCCTTTATGCCTGTGACTTTTTTGCTGTACAGCAAAGCTGCATAATCTAGAGAAAGAATGTCTTCATGTCAGTTTCGGTGTGGTTTCACTGGCTGCTCCCCAAATAAGGAGTTCTCTGACTCTTCCCAGTGCTGGACTCCAAATGCAACAGTGGAATTGGGCTAGAGCTGCATTTGGAAAAAAAAAGAAAAAGCCTCCCTCTTGTTTTGTGTGGCTGGAGGTCTGCCATCTAGCTACCCTCCTTGCATTGTGAGATGTATACCCCAGAAACAGAGCCAAAGGCAGGGACAGCCCTGTGTGCAAAATGCATGGATGAAGAATTTTCTCAAAGGTTTGCTGTGGAACTGTTTAAAATATCCTTCTAGAATGTTTCCCTTTAAAGGGAAAACTAAGAGCTTGAAACAGAAAAGAATCATAAGACAACACAAAACTCCAAGTGCAGTGAAAACCTTTGCAGAGCACACCTTCAGCTTAAGCTGCAGGAGAGGTGCCCACTGCATGTACTGCGTGTATTACTAGCACATATGCTCTGCAGCCCATAATATTTAATCACAAACATGTGTGGCATTTATAGTTCAGCTGTGTGACAGGAAATACCATTTGTAAAATATTAAACCACAGCAAAACCTGTCCATGCCTTCCAATATTATCTATGCTGGTTCCCTCCTACACATGGCTGATGGCTGATGACTGTAAGGTTAAAACCTAAAAACCAGGGACCACACTTATAACCCACAGTCCAGGACTGAGCATCACTCTGTACTGGTGGTTCTCAACGAGAGCTATCTAATTCCCCAGGGCACGGATGGCAGTGTCTGGAGACACTCTCGGTCGTTACAACTGCAGGTAGAAGGATGCTACCGGCATTCAGTGAGTAGATGCTGCGGAACACCCTGTAATACACAGGCCAGCCCCACAGTAGAGAATTCTCCCGCCGGCCCAACGGAGCAGGAGTGCCACGGTTGAGAAATCCTGCTCTATATTGAGGTCAGAAAGCTGAGTGTGGGGAGCAGGGTGTCCACCCTCCTGCGTGTGTCTGCTTTGTGGACAGTGAATCAAGGCTTCAGTTCAGTGATTTGCCTGAAGTGGCACAACCAGAAAAGGGCACTGTCAGAATCGAACCCCCAAATCTCATGCTCTTTCCACTACACCACACTGACAGCCCGAGCAAGAATCAGAATAGGAGAGAAGGCAATAAAGGAATATTTTTAAAAGGAGATTTGACAGGACACCAAATGGGATCTAGAAAACAAGGCAAAGCACGAGTCTGGCACTTAGAAAAGAGAGACACAGGAAGGGCAGGAAGAGGAGCTGGGTTTACACATGTCTGTCAGGTCCGAGTATGTCTAAAGTGGAAATACCCAGCAAAGAGCTGGAGACACGAGACAGTCCCCAGAGAGAAAACTGGGGCCAGGCATGTAGAACTGGAAGTCTTCCTCCGCGAGGTGAGATCCAGACACAGGAGAGAAAGGGAGAGGCCACGTGGCGCCCAAACCTGAGGACTGAGCCACTTTACAGGAAGAGGAAAAGAAACAGAGAAAGGAAGATATGCCTGAGAGGCCGAGGTAAAACCAGAAGATGCAGGGATCCCTGCCTCAGGCAGAAAGAGTGTCCTGACGGAGCTTTGAAGAGCTGCAGAGGGCCGGACAATAGAGACAGATGGCCTTTGGATTTAGTGATTTGGTCACCGGTGATGGGGTGGGGGTGGAGTGCGGATGCTGGGGTCCCTGGGCAGGGCTGGGCTCAGCTCTCTGTACCTTGGCTACCCCACAGCCTCCTCCCAGATCCCAGGTCTCTGTAGCTATGAGGTTGTATTGTTTCCCAGAAAGACTGATTTCTGGCAGCCCGAGTAACAGCCTGTCCCTTGATTACCCTACCTACTTCTGATCTGGGAGCACAAAAGTGCCCCAGGGCCTCCCACTCTCTAAAAAATCCAGCCCACCCCCTGGCCGGGGAAGGAGGCAGACAAGTGAGCCTTCGTGCAGGAGAGGGCCTGCAAACAAGGCCTGCTTTCAGGGCTGCCTTCTGGTATTTCTATCCCCAGAGGAGGGCGTCTCCAGTGGGAAGAGCACGGTGCTTGTGAGCAAGGGCATTATCTCCACAGGGGCCCGTGGAGCCGGGCTGGGGTTGGAGGCTCTGTGGTTATTAGATGGCAGCTCATGGGCTTGGATTCTGAATTCTCAAAGGAAACCACGAAAAAGATGTGGAATAAAGTTAGCTGAAGGGGGCTGGGCTCAGATCACACATCTTAAATATGCAAATCTCCTCTTCCCCTTCCCCACAGGCCCACAGGACCTCCTGAAGATAAGCAGAAAGTCCCCTGGAAGTTTAAAGAACTACCAAGAGGATCTCTGTCTGGACTTAAATATTTAGTGGTGGGGGGACCAAAATCAACCACTTTGCTATGAAAATTGGTCAAGTAATTTATCTTAATTACCATGTAATTGCTTCTAGTGTTTTGAGAGGAGGCGGTAGCTTAATGGCCCAGAAAGGCTATGTAACGCTTTAAAATGTGACTCCTTCCCACAACACTAATCACGCTGACTGCAGATCAGAACAGTACGGATGAGACATTAAGGGCAACCATCTGCCAAAAGAGATGCAGGACCTCGACCCTTGGAGGCTGGGGTTTGGGGAATGTCTGCCAAATGTTCTGGTCCAAATTCTTATCCCACACATCCCCTGCTCAGTCATTTAGCAAATAGGTTACTGTGCCTTCTAAGTGCGAGGTCCTGGGTGAAGCACCGTGCAGACAACAGAAATGATCAAGACGTGAGTCACTGGCCATCTGGGAGGTGTGAAGAAGGGCTTAGAAGTTAGGGAGATTTGGAATCCCAGTCCTGCCACTGACTACCTGTGTGACTGGGGCAAACTACTTTAATTCCCTGAGCCTTAGTTTCCTCAGGTTTGAAACAGGATAATAATAGTTAATATTTAGGGTTTGTTCGGGGCTGAATTTTATCCCCACAAAATTCATTCTTAACCCCCAGTACCTCCGAATATGACTATGTTTGGAGATGGGGCCTTTACAAAGGTGATTAAGTTAAAATGAGGCTGTTAACCTTAGCCCTGAGGCAATCTGGATGGGGTCTTTTCAAGAAGAAATTAGGACCCACACAACAGGGATTTGAACAAACAATGAAAAAGTCATGTGAGGACACAGAGAGAAGGTGGCCATCCATAAGCAAGGGAGAAACCCAACCTGCCAACACCTCGATCTTGGACTTCCAGCCTCTGGAGCTGTGAGAGACACATTTCTGTTGTTGACGCCACCCAGTCTGTAGTGCCGTTATGGCAGCCGGAACGAACTAAGACAGGGTTCTGGCACATACTGAATAAAGTAACGTGTATAAAATGGTAGGTGCATGGGGGAGACCATAAGGAGAGACTGTTATTACTGCCGATTCCTGCTCCCAATGCAACCGAGCAGGACCCTTTGGAGCCTTCCCCAGACAGACCCCTCCCCCCATGTCTTCTGTCTGCCTCTTCGTAGAAAAGCTAGTCTCCCCCAAGTCAAAAAGCCTGATTAAAAGGATGTGAACATGTAGTGACAAAAGTAGCAACTGGGCTAGAACTAGTGACAATTTAAACAGTAAATCAGCCATATGGCAGTCACAAAATCACTAGTGACTGAAATACCTGGATAACTGTATGTGATGCACATTTCCTGAGTTGTTTTACAGATGCTAAACTGCCACCCCCACCATGGAAGAAGTTAACTACTTGATAACCATGAGCACGCAGCCCCAAGACCGGCTGGAGCCTGAGAAGTGATAATGTTAACCCCTGTGACACTACCCTGTTACCTCACCATCAACCAGTCAGAGAATTGTGAACCAGGTGATCACACATCGTGCAACTCTCCTTCCTCGCCTGGCCTTTAAAAATGCTTCCTTGAAACCCATCAAGGAGTTTGGGTCTTTGGAGCATTAGCTGCCCGTTCTCCTTGCATGGCCCTTGCAATAAACCTTTCTCCACTCCAAACTCTGATGTTTTGGTTTGTTTGGCTTCACTGTGCATCAAACACACAAAGTTGGATTCACAACACTAAGGTGTTTATAACCTGGCAGGAAAGAGAAGAGAAAACGACAAATGACAGGCAGAATACGCCCACCCTCCTGCACTAATGTGCACTGGGAGGGTCAGAGAGGACAGCCCCAGCTCAGGGGCAGGAGGCTTCCTCGGGAGGGGGCATCTGCTCAGGCAGAGACACAGGGCAGCAGCTGAGGCATTAGTGATCATACCTTCTGCCATGTTTCTGTGCATCTGGGTCACGTGCCAGTTGACACCAGCATAAGGGAATTTCTCCTGCCTGACTTCATCCATTCCACTGAGAAGACACAAATCCAGTTATACGCACGCTGATCATCGCTATGGCAGTTCTCTTCTCTGGCTGCCCAAACTGGGCCACAAGCCACGGAGATGACCTCAGAGGTGATCAGGGCTGTGTGTGTTCTCCAAATCAAATGCATTTTGGTTTATCTGTGTCTGTCCAAGGCTGTTGCTGACCACCAAGCTCACCTAGCAATGTCCACATCAGTGGGAACACAGAGGCAGGAAGCACTGACTTACGGAGAACACAAGCATGTTTGCTTCGATTCTCGCCACTGCCAGGAGTTCCGTGAATGCTCACACGTATAAATGTGCAACCAAAACTGACAAAACATTGTAAAAACGACTATACTTCAATAAAAAATAAAAATAAGAAAATAATAATAATAAAAGAAAAATAAATGTGCAACAACTTGAGCAATTCCAAGAATAGGGAAAGATTTAAAACATCATTCATTAGTAGAGTACAGGGAACTATATTCAATACCTTGCAGCCTATAATGAAAAAGAACACAAAAAGGAATATATGTCTGTATATGTATGACTGAAACATTATGTTGCACACCAGAAATGGATGCAACACTGTAAACTGACAAAACTTCAATAAAAAAAGAAACAAAATAAAAAACAATAATCATGCATTAAGGTACTAAATATAAACCAAGTATAGATCAACATTTACTTGGGCTCTTAGTCTCAAAGGCAGATATCACACACAAAAATAATATTTGTGTCTCTAAATTCACAGGGAACGTGTACAAAATATTTGTGAATTTAATCACATTTTGAAGGTCATTAAAGTCTTCACGAAGAAGAATTTTGCACTTAGATCAAAATCTGATTGGAAACATGTAAATGGATGCAAATGAATGGATTTGTCGACATTCTCAGCAACGGGTGCTAGTGTATATTTCAACTTTGGGAATGTCTAAGTCTCAGCCTGGGGCACTCGAGCCTGTGGCAGAGTGGCATCCTTCCTTCTGACTTTGAGCCCTCATTTTGTTTAAAATTTTGTTTAGTTATAGTCAGTTTACTTACAATGTTGTGTCAATTTCTGGTGTACAGCACAATTTTTCAGTCATATATGAATATACGTATATTCATTTTCATATTCTTTTTCACCGTGAGCTACTACAAGATCTTGTATATATTTCCCTGTGCTATACAGTATAAACTTGTTTATCTATTCTATATATACCTGTCAGTATCTACAAATCTCAAACTTCCAGTCTGTCCCTTCCCACCCACCTCCCTGACCCCTCATTCAAATGAGTAACTTCCAGCCTCCCCACAAAGCACTCCAGGTGCCTCTGAATAGCCCTGCCCAGCGAGGCCCACGTGCCCCGACAGAGCCAGCCCAGCACAGCAGGGGCTCACCCAGACTCTAAGATGCTAGTGGCCTCCACTGTACACCACCCTGGGCTCTGCTCTCTTGCCACACCCATCTCTCCACCAGACCTTCATACCACTGCTCACAGCACACAGAGGTCTGTGGTGGGAGGTCCCCACAGCTGTCTGCCCTGCCTGGGAGCCAGGACACCAGTGTTTGGGAGGTTTTTTTTCCAACTCTGCTTCTCTCTAGCTCTGTAAAAACAAGTCACTGCTGTGAAGTGGTTTCCAAGGGCCCTTCAAACTCTTAACAATCTTTGAAGATGAATTCTCCCCAAAAGGGGTCTGCAGAGATCTGTGCCTCCCTGAAGACCCCTTCCTACTTAAACACTTTAGGGCTCCTGCAACCATGCTTCAGGCTGGAAGTTTTCCAAAGATGGTCACAGCAGTATCTCCTATCTAATGCCCTTCTTTCTGAAGGGTCACCTTGTCCCTCTTGCATTGAGAAGGGGGCTCTATTTCCCCTCATTTGAATCTAGGGGTGGGCCTTTTACTCCTCTAACCAATACAATGTGGCAGAAGGGACACTGTGACAATTCTGGGCCTGAGCTGACCCAGAAGCTGCCATTTCCTGCTTGCTGGAGCCCAGAGCCACCACATAAGAACCTGGCCATGGAGGGGCCACACTGAGGCACTATCTGGGACATCCAGCCACTTGAACTTTCAGTGACTAGGCCCCGGTTACCATCTGACCACAGTGACATGAGAGACCCTAAGCAAGAACCGCCCAGCTGAGCCCAGTCAATCCACGAACCAGGACAGGGAATATGAAATTGTGGTTTTAAGCCTCTACAGCTTTTTGTGGTAAAATATACATAAACATAAAATTTACCCTTTTAACCCTTTTTAAGTGTACAGTTCTGCAGCAGTAAGTATAGTCACATTGATGTGAAGCCACCATCCATCTGCAGAACTTTTTCATCTTCCCAAACTGAAACTCTGTATCCATTAAACACTAACTCCCCATGCCCCCACCCCAGCCCCTCGCAACCTCTGTTCTGTTTTCTGCCTCTGTGAATCTGATGATTCTATGTACCTCCTGTAAGTGGAATCATACAGAATTTGTCCTTTTGTGACTGGCTTTTTTCACTTAACATTATGCCTTCAAGGTTTATCCATGTTGAAACATGTGCCAGAATTTCTTTCCTTTTTAAGGCTGAAAAACACTCCATTGTCTGTGTATACCACGTTCTATTTATCCATTCATCCATCCATGTAAACCTCTACACTTTGGAGTGGTTTTCTGCAGCAAAAGATCATTGGAGCAAGAACAATGCAGCCCGAGGGCAGCAGAGCCAGGCTCCCAAGGCAGACGTCGGGGCCTGGAGAGTGTGGTAGGAACACAGAGCACCAGGGCACCAGCCCCCAGAGCAGGTGACTGGCCAGGAATCCAGGATGGAGTTCCCAACAGCACTTGTCACAGCGGGCTGGGTATCTCCTGGGGGCTCCATCCTAGGCTGGAAGCACCCACCCCCCCAGGGCAGGACCTGATTCATGGCTGGGTGCCCTGCCCTGGCACTGGCTAACAGGCCCAATAAATGGTTGGTGAATGAGTGAAAAATGTACCTGACACTGAAGCCAGGTTCTGACTCACCCTAAAGTTTCTCACAGGCTTCCAGGAGGGCAAGAACTGTGCCAAGGAAAATGCAGGAGAGCAGCTACTTCTGACTGAAAAGGAAAGGGGTGGGGGGTGGGGAGAAGCAGAAAGACATTCTGACGGGATAATTCACAGCAGGCCCGGGCTTCCCAGGAAGCTCAGTCTCCATCGAAGCACCCATCCCGACCTAGGGACGGGCAGGGCCTTCACCATCCAGAGGTGAGGAGGCCCTATTAGGCATCATGTGCCAGGCATGAGGCCAAGCCAACAGGACGAGGCCCCTCAGGGATCAGTCCTGCTCAGGGCAGTAGAGCCTCATGTGCCCATTACAGGGGCAGGAGCAGGGGCAGGGCTCAGAGGGGCTCAGCCCATGCTCACTGTCCAGGCTGTGGGGGTGGGGCAGGGAACTGGGCTGTGAGCTGAGTTGCATTTTTGAGCCCTGGGAGCTTTGAGACAGCGATCTTCCTTCACTGCAGGGAGACCCAGGGTGGTTGCACGATGACTCCAGCCCCCTCACCATAACCACTTTGCCAAGGGAACGGGCCCATTCTTCCTGAGGCACTGCTCCACCTGGCCACTTAACAGGGCGCCCGCCACAGGCCACGATGCACCAGACCAGGGACATAAACACCAAATCTAAGAAGAGGACTTGTACCTGGTTGACTTAAAGAGCAAGTGCCACCTCTACAAATGCCCACTTGCGGGTTTAGCAAAAAGGGCTCAAATCGCATTTCAACTCTGCATTTAGGTTTGCCAGCCTCTAAAGATAAAGTGAAACCTTGGGTAATAACCACAAAGATGTTTTTCTCTATTTCTCTTCAAAGCATACATATACCTCAAAGGTTGGAAACTGCTCACCATGTAGAAAGCAGTTATAAGTACCAGTAAAAGGACTCAGAAAACATGGGCTTGGGAGTTGGCACAGCTTCGAAGTAACTGGGGGCAATTTGAGCGAATCAATTACCCTCTTTGGGTCTCAGTTTCCTGAGCCACAAATGGAGGAAAATACTATGTATCCCCATGGCTTGTTTAGGTACATTAATAAGAATAAATGTAAATGAGACATGTAGAAATAGATATGTAGACAGATACAGACACAGATATAGACATGAACATGGTTATAGACACAGACACATATGTGAAGTCCTCATATGAAAAACCGTAACTATGTTAGAGGTTTACTTATGTCCAGTGGTGCCTGCTGATACCTGCTGAATAAATGGTCGAATAAGACAAGATTATGACAAGCCTCACATTTGGTGCAAGCGGGTCCATTGTCACACTTCAGAACCCTCAGCTAGTGTACCTACCAGATCCAAGAAGGCCAACTGTCTCCCCAGGAGGCCAAGCCCTACTCCCCATGTCTTAACAACAGACACCCCAGCCTCCATGCTTCCTCCCAGCAGGCCTTCTATTCTCCCCGCCACTTGGATGGAGTTAATCTTCATGGCCTGATCTCCATGGCCAGAGCCTGCCCCTTGTCCCTGCCCCAGATCCCCCCTCCAAACATAACATGAGGCCGCTTCTTGGGCCAACTGCCAAACACAGAACTCTAGGTTTGCCCCCAATGGTCTCCACTGCCTTTGGTACCAGATGGAAACAGCTGATTCCCTTTCCCTGGTTTTGCAGAAGCACAACCACATGGCAGATTTGTGGCTCGGGAGCCAGCGTGTCTGCTCAGGGCCTCCTCCTCACACCTCAGGCCTGGACTCCACCTGTGACCTTCACCTGCAGAATGAGGCTCCACCTCAAGGGGCTTTGGGGAACACCACATAAGGTGAAAGACTTGCATGTTTCTTTGAAACATACGAAGCCGTCCATAAGTTCTTTAGCCTTTGTCATTCTTGTTAGTTTATTTCTGTGTGTTCTCTAAGTCTCTAGAAGGATTGGTCCCTGGGTAAATTCTTTTGGTACAGTGACCACACACATAGAGAAAAGCTCGATGCTCTTTGTGATTCCAGTGCTATGCCTGGAGTGTGATCTCCGGGACAGAGATGGGGACGGAAGTCAGGAAACCCAGTTCCAGCCTCTTTAGCTCTGCCAGTAAATTAAGTGCATCACTTAACCAATCTGGGCAATTTTCTTCACATGCACAATGGAGCTGACAAGCCACCCACATTCCTATTCACCAGGATACCAGGAGGGCAAAGAACTTGAAAAGAAAAACACTGCACAAGTAGAAATGTCACAGTAATCATTGGGCATGGAGAGTTGAGAAAGAAAAGATGAAAAAGAAAAAAGAAAGGGGAAAAGAAACTCAAGAGAGAAAGCATTTGGAGTGAAATGGGAGGCTCTTGAGAAGGTGGGGATGAATGCCATGGAAGTTCCCGGGATGGAGAGTCTCCCCCAGGCCTGAGAGTCAGTGTCTAGATGAGAAGATTTATCACAGGGACATCTGAAATCCCCTCTCAGGTGGAAGGAAATGAAGTCCGTACACCACCCGAGGT
Source organism: Camelus dromedarius (assembly GCF_036321535.1). Taxonomy (NCBI): domain Eukaryota; kingdom Metazoa; phylum Chordata; class Mammalia; order Artiodactyla; family Camelidae; genus Camelus; species Camelus dromedarius. The sequence goes on from NC_087450.1 coordinate 29,175,902, forward strand.
GGCACAGGACACATCAGAATTGCTGTTTACTCTTATAGCTCAGCACAGAGTGAGAAGATAGGTGAGAAATTGAGGTCCACTACCTGCAACAACTGTGCAATGTCCCTGGAGAGGCCCTGGCCGCTGGCACATGAGCTCCAACCTATGTGCTCGCCTTTAAGTGGGACTTTCAAAAAATGAAAGAGTTCCCAAAGGCTGGTCACCCGCTAATCACAGTGGGGTGTGTTGAGACCACATCACAGAAACCTGGTTATGAAATCTGGAAGTGTTTCTCCCAACAAGATCTGGGGGAGGCATGCGAAGCAACCGCTCAAATTCATGGCACTTAATGAAAAGCAGCTGGGTGTTTGACTTTAATCCTTCTGATAAAGACTGAATCTAGAATGTTCAATAGGCATTAAATATCTTTTCTAACAGTTTGTGTGACAGATGAGGAAACAGAGGTCCAACGAGGTAAGTCGTCCACTCAGGTTAACATGGCCAAGAAGATGAACATGAACTCTAATCTTCGGTTTTCCAGGCCCACATTCTTTCTACTGCAGTTGAGAGGAAGTGAGGCTCCATTGTGGCTCTCAGAACATTTTGGAGTAAATCTTTAGTAGTGTGTGTGTATGTGAGTTCATTCTTTCTTTGACTCAAAAGACATTCACAAGCACATACCATGTGCTTTGCAAATACCCCAGTAAGATGTGGAGTAAGCTTCCATAGGGATCTACACCTTGGTGTGCATGCACATGCAGAATTAGTTCATTCTTTCACGCATGCTCACATTCACTCAACAACATGATAACACCCTTAACACTAAACTGTGCAGTGGCACAAGTGAAAAACAGTCATAGTCCCTTACCCCAGGGCAGTGTCCATGTAGCAGGGACAATTCTCAAATGTTATATCAATGTAATAAAGCCCAATGCAGGGTATTGTGGTACTTAATTAAGCCAGATGGTTAATTAAGATTGGTGCCAGTGATGGTAGTAGTGTCCATAATTGTGCGAGGAGGACTAAAGCTGCTGATCCTGGCGGTTTGAAAAAGCCTTAGGAAGAGCAGACTTCTGAGCTGCATTCTGAAGGCTGACAAGAATTGATCAGGCAGGACAGAGTGGAGAGAGCTGGGTGTGGATGCAAAGACAGGGAGGCAGGAGAGAATCTGATTCTGCAGGTAGATGGGCATGGCTGGAGCCGGGAGTTAACATGGGTGATACACTAAGAGAGGCAGACAGGTGGGTAAGGTACAGAAACCCTTCTGTATCGTGCTAAGGAATGTGATTTTATCCTAAAGGCAATAGGATTCAGTGAAAGAATTTAGAGAGAGCGTAAATAGGAGCAGATAAGAATTTTAGAAATAAAGTTCTAACAGTGGAGGATGGACTGGAAGGTGGTGAGGCCAGAGGCAAGGAAACCAGATAGTTAGCTATGGCAGGAACCCAGGAAAGAAACGAGAGTTGAACCTGATGGATCTGCCTACATGCACGTAGTTTTAAAGGCAGAAATACAAGGAGAGAAGAGATTGTTTTTCATGTACATCTCTCGTGGCCTGGGGCAATTTCCCCAAAGCTTTGCAGAACCACATCACCTTCACAATTCTTCACAATTCTCCACAGTGATGTGGTGGCACCAGAAGGTGATGTCAGCTGCAGCATCAGCACCAGTTGTGATGTGTAGGGGCCTCAGGCAGAGCAGCTGCTCTGTAAGTGGTGGCTGCCTGCATGAGCCACATATATCAAAAGGGGGTGGGGATGGACAAGCCCGAAACAAAGTAAGGTCAGGGCCCCCAGTGCATGAATAAGTCAGGTCGGAACAAGGCAACAGTGAGAAACAAGACAAACAGAAAAGTTCCAAGAGTTAAAGGAACCAATTCTGCACAGCAGCAGAGGGAGAAGAGCACGGACAGACTAGGTAACCAATTTAAAAAAGCCAGCATCTGTCTCAGGCGGTGACATCCTCCGGTGAGAGTTTGTATGCAGAGGGCAGTTGGGGGAGCCCTTGTGAGAACCGGAAAGGCGCCCCCTCTGGTCAGACCAACAACAAGCAGGCCACTTGCGGCGGAGTTCGCAGCCGCGTTCCCACCCGGGGCTGGGGAGAGCCTGTGTGCGCGTGCGGACGGGCACGTGTGAGCGGTTAAGCAGCAACAGCCGGCGCAGAGGGGAACGTGTGGGTGGCGATGAGGCCAACCTCAACACGCAGGGGGCTGTTTAAAGCTGGTAAACCCCATGAGGTGCGGTACAGAGCTATTCTCAACTGGGAGTTTAGAGTCTAAGATGAATGAAAAGAGGATGGGGTGGAAACCCTAAAATAATTTTCTTCCTTACGGAGGAAAAATGTTCATCTAGGCAAGTCTGAGCCTTCTTGGAATTGGAGGATTCTGACATTATCACCCAGTTCCTAGGAAAGCCTGGTCGCTATTTTTTTTTCCAAAATAATTTTTCTGAAAATCAAGAACACCTGACCACAAGTATGTTATTTATAATGACCCCCAATTAGGCACCTTCCACTGAAGCCACGACTAGCAGAGGCACGGGGGATTTTCACAAAATTTACGGGGTTCTGCTTCAAGCCACAAACTAGTAACAGGTCTGGAGCTGCACTGGGAGGCTCTCAGTTGTAAAAATGAGGGATTAAAATATTTCTCTATGTTTGTATTAACTCTAAATTGAGGCCAACAAAAGCAAGGTTTGTAAGATCAATTACCTATCTTCCAGGGCCTCCAAAATGGTCCTGATTATGAGTTACCACGAGCTAGGGGGGGAAAAAAAGTTCAAAGAAATGAACAGAGGCCAATGTGTCAGCCAGGACTCTCAACTTCTGGGCTGCGGCTGTTTTAAATTAGATTCTCAATGCTGCTTCCATGAAAACTCTTGGCTTAGATCTGCAATGGAAAAGTTATTTTTGTGCTCTAAGCCACAGATATTTATATGGAAGCATATCCATAATTTCAATTATGTTCTGTTTTCTTGATGCTCTTTTCCTTCACTTCAGGACAGTCACAGCTATTATTATCTCTGATTAGACACTTGCAAAAAAGCTCTGGGTCAAGTACAGACTCCAAGGGGTCCGGATAAATGATTATTATAAAACAGGGAGATTTTAGGTCTTGTGAAATCCTTAACAAACAACTTCAGTTTTTCTATCCACTCTGGCTGCCTCTTCTTTGTCAATTCCCTACCCCCACCTGCCCCTCAGTGGCCACAGGCCTTCATGATCTCTCTTAGGAAAACCTAGTCCCAGAAGTAGTTCTATTTTTTACTCCTTATGTACACTCTCTGTGGTCTCTGCATTTAAAACGTTATATTCAGTAATGAAACAGGGTTTTCATCTCCTTAAAGAACAGGCGCACCATCAAAGAAAGCAAAGAGAGATTTCTGGTTAAGAGGGGCATGGTTCTTAAGTAACATAACTATTCTATAGAAAGGTCGATCTGTAGGTTGGGGGGGTTGCTATTAAGAGGTGGTACAGATGCAAAAACAAAATGGCAGAAATTCATCCAAGAGAAATCTAAACTGATGACCAAGAAAGCATATTGAAGGGGAGGGTATAAGCTCAGTAGTAGAGCACATGCTTAGCATGCACAAGGTCCTGGGTTCAATCCCCAGTACCTCCATTAAAAAATAAATCAATAAACCTAATCCCCCCCTCCAAAAAAAAAAAACAACAACAAAGAAAAAAAAGAAAGACAAAAAGAAAACATATTAGGAGATGTTCCGTGGCCTCTCCCCAGAGATCTCTCTGGATAGAACTTCTGCAGCACAATCTTGGTTCAGAAGAAACAGAGCAGAGAAAAGGAGATGGTGGGAGGAGACTAACATTTGTGAGCGTTAACATATGCCAAGCACTTGGCCCATAGTATTTTCTTTTATCTCAATCTTCAGGAAAACATTTTGAGGTAGGTTTTATTATCACTGTTTTATAGAAAAGGAAACTTAGCCTCAGAGATGTTAAGTAACTTGCCCAAAGCCACTGCCATGGTCTGAATGTTTTTGTCTCCCCAAAATTCATGTGTTGAAACCCCAAGCTCCAAGGTGGGGCCTTCAGGAGGTGATTAGGTCATGAAGGTGGAGCCCTCATGAAGGGGATTCCTATAAAAGAAGGCTCAGAGAGCTAGCTCACCCTTTCTACCACGTGATCACGCAGTCAGAAGCTGGCTGTCTGCAACCCGGAAGAGAGTCCTCACCAGAACCATGCTGGCACTCTGATTTGGACTTCCAGTCTCCAGAACTGCAAGATGTAACTTTCTGTTGTTTAGGAGCCACCCAGTGTTTTGTTATAGCAGCCTAAACAAACTAAGTCACACACCTAAGTTAGTGGCAAAGCTTATATTCAAACCCAGATCTGCTTGACTCCTAAGTCCATTTCTTTTCCATTATCACATAGGACTGACATGAGGGCCAGAGAAGGCCAAGGATGACTGCAGGTTTGGTTTCCTTAAAAAAATAGGATGTAGGGGGCGGGCATGGGAAAGGTATGTCTGTATAGATATCTTTAAATATTATAAACAGGCTCTGCTCATCTTGATCAGCACTCCCAGAGCTGCTGTCAGCCACAAGCAAACAATCAATTGTTCAACGTAAACCTGTCTGCACTGTTAGAGACACAAGTAAACACACATGCCAACGGAGACAGAACATCATCTCCACAACCGAAGGGCACAGGAAGTTCTCCACAGAGGCTTTTCCTCTCAACACAGATAAGAGTTAGGATGCTGGTTTGCCACGAGAAGGTTTTCATCTACTATAAAGAATATAAAGAACCACATTTGGGGATAGGAACAGTGTTTGGAAATTCAGATCTCTTGTGGACTGAGAACATATGGCCAGATACTGAGCAAGACACCACACCAAGGTTGTCCCCTGATGTGCAGAGTTAGCACCTGGTACTGTTAGGGCCTCTCCTCTGTTGCGTTCATTCAGCAGCATCCAGGAACTAACGTAGAGGCACTGACTTACTTGTATTCTACTTTACATACAGCAAAATAAAATAAACTTTAAAATCCCTAGCTAAAAACTTCAGTCAGTATGATAGGTTGGGTTGACACAAAAAACTACACCCTTCCAATCTAAACACTTCAAAATATGAACAAAACTATAACAACAAAAATATTAATATATAAACATAAACAAAGCAGAAATCTCTAGATACCAGAAATAAAGAGAGAAACCAAAGTAGGTCAATCAGTGGGAGCTGATGCCAAGGGGCTCATGGAACAATCCAGACCAGATAGAGGCCTGAATGCCCGGGGGCTCAGACTCTAATGCCTGCAGCGAAGGGAGTCCAGGTGATGGCCATCTTACACTGGGGGCTGTTAGTGAAGCATTTACATAAAAGTGGAGGTCATAAAGTGAAACAGTTCTAGAGGAACACCATTAGCCCATCAGAGGAAAGGGCAAGAAAGCCTGTCATCTGCTTGGGCCAAGAGAAAAAAATGAGTGACCTAAAAAAATCTGAAATCCAGGCTTGCACCACAGTGTGGGAACAAGGTTTAAGTGCATACTTTCAGGTTGTACAGGGCATATATGCCAAGACATTAACCAAACGGCTCGTTTGGAATGGGTGAAACCCAGAGAGGACGAGCAGAAGCAAATGTGAAATCACTTTACAAGGATATACTAGCAGTCTTAGGTAGACAGGATTTCTACAGAAAACAACTCTTGGCAAAGATGTAAGACAAGAGGAAATGAATCGTCATTAAAAAAAATTCAAAAGCAGAAATAACAATCTAAAAATATCTTTAAAATATTGAAAGAGAGAAAAAGGATTAGAAATTATAAGACAGAGGTAATATTTTTTAAAAAACAGGTAGATATCAAGCACCAAATAGAAAGCCTAGAAATAAAAATATATAGACATTAAATTAAAAAAAACAATGGATGGGTTGAACAGTAGACTAAATTCAGTTGAAGAAAAATGAATAACCTGGAAAACAGAACTGACAAAATCACTCAGAATATAGTTCAGAGATAAAGAGTTATATACAGCTGACCTTTGAACAATATGGAGTTGAAGTGCGAGGGTCCACTTATATGTAGATTTTTTTCAAGGGTACCACATAGGCCTCGGTTGATTCCAAGGATGTGGAACCACAGATTTGGATGAACCACAGATAAGAAGGAACTGCACATATGAAGGGCCAACTGTATGTTATACGCAAATTTTCAATTGCGCAGAGGATCAATACCCCTAAATTTCCGCTGTTCAAGGGTCATGTAGTAAGGAAGAGAATCCTCAGACGCGGAAGACTTACATGATAAAATGAGAAGGTTTAACATTCGCCTAATGGGTTTTCCAAAAGGAGAGAAGAGACAGCATGAGGGACTCAACATCAGTGTAGGGGCTTTTGTCTCTTAACATTCATTCCTGTATCTCTAGCACCTAGGAACATTCTCAATACACGGTAAGTGCTCAGTAATTACTTTAAAATAGATTTGTAGAGAAAACTGAGTAACCTTTAGATATGAAAACAGAGTCTTCAGATTAACAAGCACACTGAATTCCAAGTTGAATATTATAAAACAGACTGTACCTGGACACATTCTAATGAAAAGACACAACATGAAAGACAAAAAGCTGAGACTGAAAGTCTCCAAGAGAGAAAACAGATTACCTATAAAAGAATGACAAACTGAAAAGAGATTCCTCATAAGGAACATTTGAGACAAAAAGATAATGTAATAATATCTTACAAAATGCTGAGGGAAAAATATCTACTTAGAATTTTATACTTTGATAAATTATCCTTTCAAGAGTGACATGAATAAAGACAGTTTCAAAACAAACAAAACCAAAAATATCCACAAGATTAAGAGTACTGCCACTCCAGAACTTCACTGAAAAAATTATCAGTATGAAGAAAATGGACACAGAAGTAAGGAATGGTAAGCAAGAGGCAATGTGAAGACAAGAAATTGGTCAAGTTAAATAATAAATTTTGACAGTAAAAAAAAAAAAAAACAGTAGAAATAACAACATTAATGATTAAAGGCAGGGTGGGGAGAGGACTATACACAATGTGGGTCTAAACCACTAGACCACAATAAGCAGGAAGATGGGAAGAGGGCAGACTAGATTTAAAGCCATCTAAGGCCACCGCATTGTTGAGAGGAAAACAGAAACTGATTAACTTTAGATTTTGTTAAATAAATGCACATGTTAAAAATTTAAGGATAACTACTAAAAGAATACAAAAAGAATTTGTTTTTCAAAACAGTTGATGGAAAAAAAGTAGGAATATACAAAACTTGACCAATCTAAAGAAAACTATGAAAAGAAGAATAAAAGAAACAACAAAAAATAGTAAATAGGAAACACAAAAACTTAAGATGGCAGAAAGAGGTCAAATGTATATAAATTACAAAAAATGCAAATGTTTAGACTCTATTATTAAAAAGACAGATTTTCAGAATATAATGAAAAAGAAAATGAAGCTATATATAAAAACTGTTTCTAAGATTCACAGTTAAAATTATACAGAGAAGTTAATATAAAAGGATATACAAAGACACAAAAAACAGTAACTAAGAGGAAGTACATATGGCAACATTAATATCAGATAAAATAGAATTCAGGACAAAAGCATTAATAGAAATAAAAGGACAGTACATAACAAAATAAGTTCACCCAGGAGAAATAACAATCATGAACTTGCATCAACATTGATGGATTACAGTGAGAAACTGACAAATTCACAGAGTGGAAGATTTCAACATTCCTTTCTAAGAAACTGAAGAGAACTCAGCAGGCAAAATTAAAAAATCAGGAAAAACATGAGAAATTTGAAAAACACAGGTAATAAGTTTGACCTATTAGACTGATATAGAATGTTGCATCCATCAAGCAGGAAGTATATTTTTCTTTTAAAGCACACATGAAATACTTGGAAAAATGTCTATGTAATTGGAAAGGATTGTTATTATACAGACCATGCTGTTCTTTCATAATGCAACTAAATTAGAAATCAACAATAATTTAAACAAAGTTTTTAAAAAGTTTTTTAGAAAGTTGAAAATGGAAAATTAAATAATCCATGGGTTAAAAAAGAAATGAAGTAAAAAAAATTTAGTCAAGTGGTAATGACAGTACACATATCAAAACTTGTGTGATGTTGTTACAGTAGTAAGTAGAGCTAACTCTACCGCTTTAAGATGCATTTACTGAAAAACAAAAAATAAATGAGCTAGGAGTCAACTCAAGTAGCTAGAAATGGAAAGAAGAAACAATACAAATAAAATGGAAAAAAAGAAATAAGAAACAAAAAGTATAGATAAGAAGGAAGCTAGTTATTTCATAAGACTAGGTAGACTTCTATATTAATTTTTAAAAAGAGATGGCACAAATAAACAATAGTAAGAATGAAAAAGGGAATGTATGTATCTTAAGATATAGTCAATATTTATAAAAACCATATAAAAAAGTTATGAATAAGTTTATGCTAATAAATTTGAGAAACATGAAATGGATCATTAAAACAAATTATCAAAACTGAATAAAAAATAAATAGGAAAACCTAAATTCATCAATAATCATTAATGAAATGAAATTGTCAAGAACTTGACACACATACCCTGGCTAAGCAGTTCAGATGATTTTACAATGAATTTTATCAAACTTTTAAAGAACAGTCTCTACAATATTAAATATAGTGAACTGGTGCAATGTTTCTGATCTTAGGGGAAAGCATTCAGTCTTTCACCATCAATTATCATATTAGTTATAGGTTTTTTTGTAGGTACCCTTTAGCAAGTTCAGGGAGTTCCATTTCATGAGTAGTTTGATGAGTTTAAAAAAAAAAATGTATTTTCTCTATCTCTTTCATTACCCTAAGATGTTGAATTACACTGATTGATTTTTTAATGTTGAAGCAAGCTTGCATTCCTGGAACGCATTCTACTTCATTATGATTTTTAAAATGTATCAACAAATATGACTGATGATATTTTAAGCATTTTCGTATCAGCATTCATGATGGATACTGGAATTCTATTTTTCTTTTCTTTTAAGGTCCTTGCCAAATTTTGGTATATTAGGTTGGACTCCAAAAGATCAGTGGGGAATGTTCTCATACCTGTTTTCTGAAATAGTTTGTGTACCATACGATATTATTTGTTCATTAAATCCTTGATAAATTTACCATTAAAAAATTTTTTTAATTAAAAAAAAAAAAACAGATAGTCTACCTCTCAGAATCTGCTTAAGAAAAATATATATGAAAGAGGAAAAGTTGACCAATTTATTTCATGGAGCTAGCTAATATAAACTTGATACCAAACAATGTAAGAACAACATTTTTTAAAAAAGAAAATTATAGAATAACTGTTCCACCTATGAACATTTGCAAAAACCCAAATAAAATACTAGCAAATGATATAGTTCATAGGATAAAAGAACATATATGTGTATACATATGCAAGTAATCTCCACATAATTGAATATACTCATATTATTTATCACACTATAATATTAAGAAAATTATATCACCTCATATAATTTACATAAAGATATTAAAGCATTACATAAAATCAACACTCAGTCATGATAAAATGTTTAAGTTGTTAAAAAACATTAATAGAGGGCAAGTCCCTAATTTAATAAAGAATATCTACTGAAACCTTAAGCAAACTTTATGCTTAATGGAGAAAGTTTAACATAACTCATTAAAGACAGTAAGAAGACAAAGATGCTCGCCGTCACTGTTACTATTAAGTATTTTACTGGAGGGTCTACTCAATACATTAAAATAAGAAAAAGATATAGGTCATAAGGAATTAAAAAGAAATGACAAAATATTATTGTTTTGTGATTGTCTACCTAGAAAATTCAAGAAAATCTACACAGAGACTCAGAACTAATAAGAGAAGTCAACTAGGATGCCACGTACAAAGTCAAAATTCAAAAATCAGGAAAGTTTCTATGGGGCAGCAAATAAGCAATTTCAAAATATAATAAGAAAATAAGATATCATTTATAATATCAACAAAACATTTAGAAAATAAAAATCGCAAAGTTGTGTAAAACATTTATAAGGGAAATCACCAGTCATCTTTCACCTGAATAAAAGGAGATGGGAAGACCTGATACCTTTGTAAAGGTGTTAGTTCTCTAGCATATAAATTGAACAAAATTTCATTAAAAATCCCAACATGATTTTTTGCATGTGTGCAACTAGACAAACTAATATTTATATGAAAGCCAAGAAAGCCAAGAAATTCTGAAAAAATATAAAAGTAATTGTAATGGCTAAAAATTATTGTGTGCTTCCATATACAGCAGGCACTATTTGGACATTTTGCATACATTATCCTTGAAGTGGATACTGTTATCTTTTGTACAGACAAGGAGACTAAGAGAAATTAGGAAACTTGCCCAAGGTTACTTGGTATTCTTAGGAGAAGCAGCAGACACAAGAAGACAATGATGTAATATGTTCCAAGTACTGAGGGAAAATAATTGTCAGTCCAGAATTCCACACTCATTCAAACTCTCATTTGTAAGAGCAAAATAAAGGCATTTTCAGGAATACAAATATTTTAAAGTTTACCAAAGACCTGTATGAAAGAACTTCTAAACAGACACTGACATGAAGATAAATGAACTCAGAAGGAAGGAGTGGGGTGTCAGAAGCAGCAGCCTCCAAAATGCATTGAATAAATAAAACAATATAAAGTAGGTGAGAAAGGTGGGACTAAGGAAAGTATACGTAAGAAACAGAAGGTGTATAATAAAGTTATTAGTTATTCAAAGTATAGGCCATCAAGTCTTATGCGTATGCTAGAAGTATAGGCCATAAAGTCTTATGCGTATGCTTAGAACCACTAAGTTGGTTCAGTGCTTCCTTTTGGCCATATAAGAAGGGAAATGTCAATTAAAGGATTCACAGCAACCCTAAGACAAAACAGACAAGTTGCTCACGAGTACTATTCCTGGCACTGAGACCACAAAGACATTCCTCATATGGTTAAATGGATACAAGAAGTAGGACTTTGGCCCAAGTATGATAATTTGCTTGTGAAAGAGGTCCTTGACTCTGACAAATTTTTTTCAACAAGGTGATTTAGAAGCATCAGCCTTCCAGAAATCTCTTCCTTGAAGAACAGATAAGATAAAGCCTCCTTCTTAAGGCATGTTATTTGAATGACCAGGTGTTTTAGACAAGCCCATCTTTCCGGAGACCTTTGCGTACTTTCCAGGAAGAGGATGGATAAGGTGACTTCTGGGCCTGGTTGCCTGTGAGGGGACATGGTGGTACAGCATGTGGGCTTCTGTCCCAGAGCTATCCCCAGAATATTTCCACCTCCACTAAACCAGTTCATCCTGCCAGTGCATGGGATCACCCACATAACCGGGCTTCCAAAAAAATAATTTATTATTGTACTGTCACAGTAATAAGCATAGAGAAGCAATAAGCTTTTCTTTTTCTCTCCTGTTCCATGGTAAATCCTTGACCTATCCATCCTGACATTCCATATAACACATAGGTAAGTGGGAGCCTGACAGCTTTCCCTGGGTCTTCCTGCCCATCTCACTCCTCTGAGAAGGCCAAGAACAATGAAAGCCCACATTGGTACAGCTCTAAAGACATAATTTGCCAATCTTTAAAAACTCTGCTTTCTACCAGGATTGCTGCAGAATCCCATGGGGTTCCTGGAACTTCAGGCTGGCTGGGAAGCCTCTAAGGAATTCTGGATATTTCTCATTGGTACAGCTGGTTCCCAAGGGAAGGTGAGCTACCCCTGACTAAGTCTGGAGCAATTTCCAAGGACTTCCAAAGAGAAGTGACAGTGGGAGATGGAAGAGGTGGGAGACAGAGACATTTTATAATTAATCAAAACTGATTCTTACTGAAGTTCTTACTAAAGCACAAATTACTTTCCGTTCCTTTTCTATTTTTCCTTAAAATAAAACTAAAAAAAAAATAAATTAATAATAATAATAATAATACACATGCAGGGAGATGGTAGACAGCAATGATTGAGATGTGTAGACTTTGGCCACTGACCCAAATTCAAGATTTAATTCTAGCATAGTGGTTATTCAACCTTCGCAAGTTTCTCCTCTGATTTTAGTTTCTGAATCTTAAATCATGAGAATAGTAGTACTTACCTCAAAGAGTTTTAAAATGAAATATGTATGTGCTTCATACTCAATAAATGTTAGCTATTACTATTGTTAAAAAGTTGAGAAATACAGGCAAGCACAAAGAAAATCAGAAGTACCTATAATCCCACCATCCATTTCCATGCATATAATTCCAATATTTTAGGGGTATATTTTCAAAGAGTGAGATTCAGTGCTTTCTATTTCATCGCTTGCTTTTAAAATCTAACATCCCTACCCTAAGCATGTCTACACAATTTGGTATTCTTGTACAACATGATTTTAAAAGGCCACATCATACTCCTTTAGGTTATTTTACTTCTTAATGACCTCAGCCCTCCTTCCTACTCTGCAGGTCCCACATCTTGTGTATTTCCAACTCACATGACCTGTCCAGATGATAGCTGGCTGCTTTCTAATGGCTAACTGGGGAGGTAGCCTTCATCTCACCATCCAGACCACGGGCTCCTTCAATCAGGGACACGTTGCTAGCCTTCATTACATCCCCAGCACCGAGAGCAGCCTATCTGGGACTGTACAGCAAACCTTCATGACTGATGGCAAACCTCCCAGTTTAACAAGATTCCACAAGGGGATACAAAAGCTGAACAACGCAGAAAGGCCATTTCTCTCCAAACAGCATAAGGTTATTTTCTGGGGCATTAAGTACACTATTAAAAATTCTCAGGAAAAGGAAGAGACTGAAGATTTTTATCTGAGTGCATTGTTTTTCTAAGCACCAGGTCCAAACAAGTTCAAAACTTCGAAGGGCTTTCTTTTTGAATGGAAGTCACAACACTTCCTTACCAATGACATTTCGAGACCACAGTAAAACTGTACTAATTCATACTAATGGGGAACAGCCAAACTCAATCAGCAGAGAAAAATGAATTACATCCTTTTTAAAATAAAGGAGTTTCTTTCCAATGAAATTCATTTTTAAAAAAATCTTTACTTCCAAATAGTTCAATACCTTAACTTGTTTTGATGGGTTGTTCAGAACCTGGTCTAAGACATTTTATAACTACATTTATTGTTTGTATAGAAATGGGAATGTCTGAAGTTTTTGAGAAGTGCGTTCTCCCTAAAAACAGTAACAGTCAACACTCCCTACAATCTTGTTCATACAGTTCACTCCTTAGGAAAGCTTTTTCTTTCTCGGTCATGTGGAAGCAAACCCCAGCTCAGGCTGCCCCATCTCCCTCCACTCCAGTTCTGAGTGAGTGGGCAGAGAGGTTTGCAATATCAACCCAGATCAATCCCTAAAAAAAACAAACAAAACAAACAAAATGAAAAAAACAAACAAACAAAAAAAAACCCCAAAGAACTCCAGATTCCAGGCTTGATCTGTCCAGACCCATCTGAGAATTAACAAGCTCCTTCTAAGCACCCAGAGAACTAAGCCTGTCACGGAAACACTGATTCAACCCTAACAAGAACAGACATAAAAACCACACAAATGAACTAAACATTCCTCTACCCAATCAGCATCAAGTTGAAGCAACAGCCTCAGGATTAAAATTAAGTGAGGCTGTTTTTTCTTTGTGGTCCTGCTCATTTTCGACTCTTCTATTGCCTTCTTTTCACAACTCCTGTTTATTAGAAAGTGGGGGAGCTGGGAAAGGGCTGGAGAGGAGAGAAATGCAGGGACTATGTATGCCAGGCTGGGAATGCCAACAAACACTGCGGTTTATGTCAGGCAAATTAAAACTTCTAGCCTGGGGGAGGCTGCAATAGTCTGATTAGGACAGCCTGAAAATAAGCTACACTGAACTCTCATCTCCCACTAACACAGTTAAGTATGGAGTGAAGTCTTTACTTTCCAAAGATGGGGTTCTGCACAGTATTTTTAGCAAGCATTCTTTTTATTATTTTTCCTGTTTCTTTCAGAATTAGAAAGGCTAATTAAATGAAGTATCATTATTATTTGAAGAAAGCATAGTCAGAGAGGTTTAAAAATAAAACGAAACAAAACAAAAAGACGCCCAAGAGAAATAGTAAAATCCTAAGGAGGAATGTATTTTAATTTCCCCTTGGGTACACAAAATAGGACTTGCGGGTCCAGGGGACCCAACGCCAAATCCCAGTGAAAGTCACTCCTGCAGGAAATGTGTGGGCAGGTGTGAAGGCCCCTGTGGCTGTGGCTCCTCGGCCTGGCTCATCGCCCTCTAGGGCTGGAGCGGGCCCCAGGCTGGAGATACCAGCCTGTGGGACAGGAGCCTCCCAGGGAAAGGCGGGGAAGGGGAAGTAGCAGCACGAGTAACAGGAGCCAAAGAAGGAAAGTGAGAGTCTGGGGGTGGGGGGATGCTGAGCCCCCGAGAGCGGGATGGAGGACTGGCGCTGGTGACCCGGGTCCGGGAGGCCCGCCCGGACCGCGTGGATTTGGACGAGCCCCCAGCCCCGGCCCTCGGAACTGAGTCTAGATTCTTCACTTTGCTGCTTGAATTTTCCTTCTCTTGAGAGCGGGACCCAGGTCACAGCAGCAGCCCCAGAGCTGAGGTACGGAGGGGAAGCCCGGTGGGGCCCACCCGGCGCGGGCGCTGCGCCCTTAGGGTAGCGAAGGCGGTGAAGGGGAGGGGAAGGGGCACCGCGCGCCCGGCGCCCAGCCAGCCCGGGCGCTGCCTGCGTCCCGCGGCGCCGGCGCCTCCGCCACCCGCAGTTTCCCAGCAAACCCGGGTAACCCACTCCGGAGAGGGGGCTCCCCATGCCTCCCCGTCAGTCCCCTGGGGCTGGTCACTCACGGGCAGCGCGGCCGGGGCTCCGACTCAGACCGCCGCCATCCACCCCGGAGGAGGAGCAGGAGGAGGTGTGGGAGGAGGAGGGGGAGAAGGGGGAGGAGAGGGAGGGCCCAGAGCGACCCGGAGTGAAGGGGCGGGGAGGGGGTAGCCACTCCGCGGAGGCTCTTGCGTCCCTGCCCCACCCCCTGCTCCGTCCTCTGCCGGATCCCCACTTCTTTCCCGCCGTGGATCCCCAAAACTTTTTCTGGTGTCTGATTCTCCATCTCTTCCCTCTCCGTTATCTTCCTGCACCTGAGTCTCCAGCCCCCAAGTCGAGGAGAAGGTGCTCCGTCCCCCAAAAGTGGGGCGGGGCAGGGGGAGGTATGAGTTACGTTTGGAGGCCCCTTGAAATAGACGGCTGGGGCCTTTGACAGATCTGAAGCCACCCTGCACCCCCTAGGACTGCTATCATCGCTGCGTGGTGGGATGATGGGGGCGGGGCAGGGATGGGATGAGACTTGTGGTCGTGTTTTCCACCTTGCTTCACTGAGCTTTTGGGTTTTCTTTTCTCTTGAGATCAGATAGGAGAACTAAAGAACTTTTTTGACGTTTTTTAAAAACTTAAGTATAGTTGATTTACAGTATTATATTAGTTTCAGGTGTACAGTATAGTGATTCGGTATTTTTCACAGATTATACCCCCACTAAAACTTTTTACAAAATAATGGCTGTAATTCCCTGTTCTATTCAATATATCCTTGTTGCTTATCTATTTTACACACAGTAGTTTGTATTTCTTAATCCAACACCCTTAATTTGACCCTCCCCTCTTCCCTCTGGTAACCACTAGTTTTTCTGTTGAGTCTGTTTCTGTTTTGCTACATACATTCATTTGTATTGTTTTTTAGGTTCCACTTATAAGTGATATCATACAGTATTTGTCTTTTTCTGTGTAACATTTCACCATGCATAAAATTCTCTAGGTCCATCCACGTTGCTGCAAATGGTAGCAGTTCATTCTTTTATGGCTGAGTAATACTCCCTTATAGATGTGTGTATATATATTACACCACATCTTATTTATCCATTCATCTGTTGATGGACACTTGGGTTGCTTCCATATCTGGGCTAAGAATTATTTTTGAAGCCTCTGTCAAGTGGCTCCTCTTTTCCCTGAAGGTGGGGCCAGCCCTGGTGCCAGGGTAAGATGAAAGGTGAAGATGGAATCCCACCTTCAAGGCCCATCAATACTAAAGAGGAGGAGGAGACAGACTAGTGAAGGGCCAGGCTGTGTGGATGAGGCAGAATGCAGAAGAGAAGGGGAGTTGTCCTTCAAGAAGAGCTTAAAGGGTGGCTTCTAGTCCCTACTCCATCACCTCCTAGCAGGTGACTCTGGGCAAGTCACTTGA
Organism: Camelus dromedarius; assembly: GCF_036321535.1. Taxonomy (NCBI): domain Eukaryota; kingdom Metazoa; phylum Chordata; class Mammalia; order Artiodactyla; family Camelidae; genus Camelus; species Camelus dromedarius. The sequence continues at coordinate 29,192,109 of NC_087450.1, forward strand.
CATCTGAGCCTCTTCCACAAATGAGGCTGCCCCACTAGCAATCAAAATAAAAGAAGATCCACTAGTGCCCTTTACCCTGGAGGGACACCTAACCCCAGGATAGGAGGCTTGTGAGGGTTTGAACAGACTCAGAGAGGAGAAAAAAGGGCATTCCAGGCCCTAGGACATGGTGCTTTGGAGGCTGGCAGGACTGAAAGGCTTAGGGCAGGTGGGAAATGTTTGGATGAGAAGGTGGGACTGGACATAAAGCAGAAAATGGGAAATCCATACAGTTTTTAAGCAAAGGAATATTTTTTTTCCTGCCTCAGGTTTGTTTGTACAAACAGCACAGGTAGACATGAGCCCCATGCAGACAGCAGCCCAGAGGTCACACCAGTCCTTTTATCCTCACATCAGTAGATGAAAGCCTTTACTCTGGAGCCTTTGTGGGGGGCCTGGGCACTTTTGGGAGCCGGAGCCGGAGCTGCAGCTGAAGCTGTGGCCTTCGTCTGAGCCTCGTCCTTGGCCTTTGGCCGACAGAGCCTGAGACCCTTGGCAATGTGGGCATGAGCACATTTTCTGAGCCTGGGGTGAGCAGTGTAGGCAAGTTGACTCAGCTTGCGGCTGTTCCTCTTTAGGATCTTGGGCTTGACCTCCTTGGGCTTTCTAAGAGCCTTGACAGCCTCAGCACGTGCACTCATGGCCTTGGCGTTGTTGGCCTGCATCTTCTTCAGGCCCTTCTTGCTGTGCTTCTTGGCAAAACGTGTGTTCCTCAGGAACTTGGGGTCCACCCCCTTAAGAGGTTCATATCGTTGTGATCAGGGTTTTTTGATGCCATTTCTGTGCCACTTTCAGGACTGGTTGTGTGTGGTGTGGTTCTTCAACTTGGCCATGTCTGCACTGGAGCTGGGAGATCCCGAATCAAGCAAAGGAATATTTTGATGCAAGTGGTATCCTGTTCACTGTTGTATTCCCAAAGCCTAGCATACAATAGGTACCCAGTAAACCGTTTTGGATTCAAAATGGCGATTTAGGAATACCGATTTAATGGTCTGAAAAGTCCATCTTTCAGATGGACTATCTGGGAAGAGGGGGCTTGAGCTCAAGGAGAGGAGTTAGGAGGCCCTAGTGAACATCTCAACATGAAGGACAATGCCTGGTGGTGGAAAGGAAAGGAAGGAATTCTGATTGGACACGTCCTTCTGTTTGCACCGCAGTGTGATTGTCTCTTCAATGCTCTTTTAGGTGTAGTCTTACTTTTGACCTTGGTGTTCCTTGGTGAAATGGAAAAGATAACCAGTCAACTGCCAGCCAATGGTTAGAACCTGTGCTGAGGGCTTTGAGGAAGGAGGGAAACATTCAGAGAGGGCATGGGAATGCCTTAAGTCACACAGCTGGGATCTATTTAGGATACTTTTAGCTTCAGATAAAATTTCTAATTGTGTTTATGCTTAAGACATCCTAAACCACCAGAAAAAGGCATCAGGTCCTCCTCACTTCCCTATTTCCTCCCACGACCATCCCTCAAGAGTTGAGGAAGAGCAAGAGGGAGCCTGGAGAACAGAATGTCAACTGAATGGTAACTTTCAGAGACTTTTCTGTGGAATCAGACAGGTACTACATCATAGTCAGCCTTCTGGTAAGGAGCTGAGAAAAGTGCAGAGCAAAAAGGACAAAGAAAGAGAGAGGAAGGGAAGAAAAGAGGAGCTTTGACCCCAGGCATTCTGGCTGAAGCCTCAGACTGAAACTCCTGTATACTGTGTCTAGCCAGCCCATCTCAGAAAATGCCACAAGTAACAATTGGAGAAAGGACTCAAACAGGAAACCACACCACACTGGACAAACCAGCAACTGTCGATGCATTTAAATGAGTCCTGAGCTTACCTTCTTTAATTCCATCATCTTAGACTAAGCAGCATGGCCTTGATTAGTAGGCAGTCCACCTAGTGAAAGAAATAATTGTTTTGGAAACTTTGACACTTCTGCAAAGCAAATAGGCCCATAATTTTCTAAAGACCAAATCAGTTGGTTGAAAACCATTTATCTTTTGCAAGAGACAGCCCCTCCTCTTCTGTGTGACTCAGCGTGGCCCCAAAGGTTGCCACTTTCATGAATGCAGATTTATTTCTTGTAACTCCTCCACATATTTCCAAAGGACCCTTTCTGGCAGTATCCCTTTGTATCAAAATCTGTTGGTAAACAGCTCAGCCTGGCCTCAATAGCTAGGCCACCACAGCTGTTCAAGGCTGGCTGTGACCTCATGTTACTCCAGATCCTGTTCTTTTCCTAGCTCTACAGTAAGGAGACCCTCAGACCACATCACTCTTCTTGTCATTAGCACGTTTCCCTTTCCTGGCAGCCTTTTTAAGGAAACCATTTAGAATTCTGTTTAACAAGGGGCCCCCAAATTCTCTGTAAATATGATCCAGTATATTAACTCGGAATTCCTCAAAACTCAAATCAGTTGAAGCTGTCAGTATCTGTTAATATAAATTCAGACTGGCTTGTGGAAATGCCTGATTTGAAAGGGGATTTGGTTGGAAAGTGAGGACTTCAGATCTAGAACAAGCTTAGCCCTAAATGCTTGATAAGAACATTCCTCCCTAAAAACTTGAAAACAGTTAAGTCTCTATTTATATTGCAACGTTCATTCAAGACAGAGTAAAGGCTTGTGGAAAAACCGTACTCAAAAAAGGTATTAACCAGTGATAGCTTCAACAACAGTGAAAATGAAACAGGAAAAAAAAATCACCATTTTAGGCACATGATGCATTCTGGACTGATATTTGAAGAACACACTGTTTTTAAACAACTTTATCTATGAGGAAACTTGAATGCTGTGTGGAAAGAAATTTCCAAAGATAAATAAAAAGCCCACATCTTCACTGAGAATGCCAACTGAAATCAATGGTAATTTAGGGAGATGATCACTTAATCAATTCTGATTGGCTATCCTTTGTCTTGGAGATGGGACACTCTTAGGTGTGGCTTGAGCTAGTCATACAGTCCCTTGGCCTGCTCCCTAAAACGTATCCAGTTAGCATCAATTGAACACGTACTATGTACAAGACATCCTGCTAGGCACTGTGGGGGAGTAAGTATAAGGCATGGTTCCTGCCTCACAGCATCTGTAGTTGTTCAGAGAGACAGCATACAGCAAAATGGGATGTGTTGACAATTTAACACAACAGAAGAGGTGCCCTAAGGAAATGCAGGAAAGTGGAAGAGAGGGAGCGTATTCTTCAGCATCTGAGCAAGATGTGAGCGACATTTTGTTTTTGTTAGTTAACTGAACTGCATTGTTTCTATTCTTGGACTTCTGGGGTGTCACCACTCAGCCATCCCACTAGTGTTTAGGGAATAGTGGGGCTGAGTTCAGAGGTCATTAAACACACCACAAAGGTTCTAAGTGGGGGAGGTACCTTTTGAGGCCCCTACATCCACAAACCAGACAACAGATTCCAGCATGTTTCTACCCAGGAGTCAATTCTAATCCTCTCCTTATGAAAACAGTTATTCTAATTCTGCTCTATAACCTTTTCCTTCAAAGATTTGGAAGAACTGTAATGGGTTTTCCTGCTCTAATGCTCTGACTGCCAGATAATTTCCTAATTTGGAGCTAATTACCAAACTGCTTAAAAATGTAAGTCACAGGCAACACTTACTGACAAACTTTCCACTTACCACCATGGTATCTGAGGACATGGCCCTTAGCCAAGAACAGAAGCTTCCAGCTTCCTCTTCTATCCCAGAACAGACTATTCCTTGTCAGTGTGGCTCTGCCAGATGGTTTCTTAGCCACCATCAACCAAGTTGCTATCTTCATATGTTAAAGTTATAGAGTTAGTTTGAAGACTTTTAAGAGCTGGGAACAACTTTCAGGGTCAATGCTGCATAAAACAAAACTCTGAACTGTACATTTTTCTGTCTGACGATTTTTATTATGAAGAAAGCTTTCATTCGTAGTCATCTGGAGAGAGCCTTTCCCTCCAACTTGTTTGATGACTTTCTTAGCTAATTGGTTCCTCATTTTACTTATTTTTTTCTCACATTTTTGTTTGGAAATAGTGCAGCTGAGTTTTTGTTTTAATGGATAATGAACTTGGAAGTGGTCATGTTGCTAAAAAGTATCTGTTAGCATAACTGATAGAGTTAATTTCTTACCAAAAACAGTGGGAAAGCCAATTTTATCAGCTTTGAAAAGTGAGCAGTATTGCTTATAATAACATAACGGGGGTGGGGGGGGGCGTTTAAAAGTGATCTGACAAGACACATGCTATTTTATCACTATTTCTCAAGCTGCGCATGGAGCATCTTATCCCTTCTCCCAGGCCTGCTATAGAACAGAATGTGAACAGTGCCCCCTAGAGTTGTGCAGCCAGCTAACCTACCTCCCGCCCCATCACTTCCTATTTAAGAGTTTTTTTCTCATTTGGAGTTTCTTATAACATAATCCCAATTCTTATTAAAAACTTATATATGCATGAAAAAACAGGAATAAACAAAATATTAATAGCTGAATCTCCATAGAAGGAGATGTGTGCTCTTGAAACTTTCCCTCATTTTCCAAATTTTCAACAATAAGCATGCAGTATGTAATCAAGAAAAAGTCGGAAATGTCATTTCAATAAGTTCTGAAAATTCCATCTCCTTCAGGAAGCAATGCATGATAATTAAAAGTCATTTTTCTTATTTTTTCCTTTTGCTCCAACGTGGATTTCAACCAACTGAGTCCCTACTTTGGGCCCAGACCGAGATTTCTCTCTCATTTTTCACCTTCCAAGCCCCCAGAGGTCTGGTCAGAACAGACGACGCTTTGAGAGGGGCGCTGCAATGGAGGCAGAGGCACAAGACACTCACTGAAGGGCTCGTGGAGTGTGAAACGGTATTTTAAGAGTGGCAGCCACTTGATGCCCAGAATAATGAGGAAGGTAGATCCCAAAACAGCAGCAGTACTGCTGGCCTGGAGACCAGCCAGGATAGCCTGGAGCAGATCAAAGGACTGTAGGAAAGACTTCTTGATGGAGATAAATCTGGCTGAACACCCAAGTGAATCTGACAGCAGAGACAGGAGTTATATACCGAGAGAGAATTTAGGAATAAATGATGAGTACCATAGAAAATACAGATAAATAAATAAATAAATAGGTAAGTAAATAAAAAGCCAATTATTAACTCCAGGGAAAACAAAGAGTTGTACAAGAAAGGAAAAGTAATCAGGCTACATCGTGTGACTCGGCGACCAACAGCATTTAAATAATCATAGTAAGGAATATACTGAATATCGACCTAATCAAAATGTTGGTATAACTAGCTTGAGAGAAGACAGGAAAACAGGAAGCATGTATATGTATGTCAGTGGTGAGGAGAGGGAGGCAGATGAAACAGAGACAAATCCTCATCTTCCAACCACAAAATCAATTGATAAAGCCTAACGGGAAAAGCAGAAGTAGCGTGCCATTTGGAAATACGGCGACAGACACCAAAATAGTGACTGCAAGTGCTTTTCTTCGGGGAGCGTGATACGAGGAGGAGGATCAGGAGGCTGTTTTTGTTTGCCTCGTTTTGTTTTTTTCTTTGTAGTAAGTATTTTAGAACAGTTTGACTCAAACTAAGTTTATAACTTCCATAAAAATACAGACACTTAATTACAAATGTTACAGCCTTGACAGATTATCCCTCACTGCCCACTGTGAGACTAGCCCAGAGCAGGCTGGATGACCTGTGGCCATCTGTAATTATGCATGGACGCGATCACTTTGTTGTCTCACTAGCAGGCAGCCAGCATGCCTGTTTTGCGTATCAGTCTCATCAGCACTGACCACTCAGCAGGCGCTCCACACATCCTTGTTGAGCAAATGATGAAATGAGTAAGACAGATACAGAAGGTAGTGCTCCCCATCTTTACACAGGTACGCATAACTGAAGGGTTTACAGGTGAAATGAGCCAATGTCTGGGAATTGCCTTAAAATAGTCCAGGAAAAAAAAAGAAGAGTGTAAAAAAGATAAAAAAAGATTAACAAAATGTACATAAGATGTGATGGGGACATAAGAGTTCATACTAGTCTCTCGTTTTGTGTATGTTAGAAAATTCCTTTACCAAAAAAAAAAAGAGAAGTAACAACAAAGTTTGTACAGGAAGAGGATTATAAGGGAGGGGTAGCGTCATGGCATAAATTTATTAAATTCAGAATTTGGTAGTTGGGAAGGTTTGTATAACAGGGAATATGTAAATAAAAATAGGGGTCAGAGGAAAAAAAAAAAAAGCATGTCAAGACAAACACTGTACCAGGGCCGTTAGCCCAGGAAGCTAACTGAAAGCTGAAAGAAGGGTAGAGGTACATAATGAAGACATGGAAAAGGAAAGCTGGATGGAGTACAGCAGTTACTGATCCTCCAAATACAGAGCACCAGTAGGAACAGAACTGAATGTCCCCAATTTAAAGCAGAACTACAGCACTGCAGTAGTGAGTGACCTAGGCTCTGGAATCGGCCTAGCCTGGATCTGACCCCTGGTCCACACATACCAGCTGTGTGACTGTGGACAAACTGCTTAGCCGCTCTGAGCCTTGGTTTTCTGTCTGTTAAAATGGGGGAAGTGATAGCACCAATGAGATATAGGTATTGGAGGTTTAAATGAAATAAGTCATGGCAAGCCTCATTCCATGCCTTACTTAAGTAACTGGTTAACAAATGGTGGTTATTATATGCCGGGGCAAGGTACTCTGCCAACAGAGCAGAGATCTTAGCAGTTAAGTTGAAAAGGGACAATTCTGCCAGGGAACCAACTGCACCCTCTACAGTCCTGCCCTGTCCCTCAGGCCGAGGAACCCTCCCAGATGCACTGACCCTTACAGAACGGCCAAATAGTCCCCAAGTACTGCCTGCGGGTCTGTGGGAACCAGACACCATGCAGGGTAAAAGGGGCCACCAGTCTGAGAGCTCTGGCAGCTCATGGCTGATGGGAGATACAACTCTCAGCCACCAAAGCAAAGAGGGACACAATCCCAAGATTCACATTTTCTCTAAGAGAAAAACAGGCCCAGCTCTCAGGAGAAGTGTAACTGTCCCTGACCCAGAGGTCTGAGTGTGTTCATAAAGACAGAGGGCGAGGACGCTGGGCGCGGGGAAGAGAACAAGGAGAAAGTGCGTGATGGTCAGCGTGTGTGTCCACACGCACCCACTAGAGCTGGACTGTGCCCAGCAGGCAGTGAGGGGCCACTGTGAAGGCTTTCCACCGGGGAAACGGCTCTGGAGAGAGACGGTCTGGTAAAAGGCGTAGGAGGTCTGGGTACAGGAAGACGGGTCGTCCAGACAGTAGGGAGCCAGGGCTTGATTTACGGTATCGAGTAAGGATCCTGCAAAAGCAGAAAGACTCAAAAAGACAAGATAACCAATGAAACATGTGAGGTGAGGAGGAACCCAAGGTGATTCCCAGGTGCTCGGCTTAAGTTACAATCAGGTGGAAGCAAGCTGCTCCTCCCTCAGTCCTCCCTCTCAGTCCTGTTTGTTCAGGTCAAAATCCTTGCCTCCCCTTTGACCCCTCCTCTTTCTCTCACATTCCACATCCAGCCCTATCAACATTCACATCAACCAGTGTTCACTGAGTGCTAGACCATGTTCTAGGTACAGTGAACAAACCAGACCAAAAACCTGCCTTCCTGGCACTGCGTCTTCTAGAAGTAGAAACAGGCAGTACATGAGATAAATAAGCAAAACACACTGTATGCTAGAGTATGGTAAGTATTAGAATGAAAACAAAGCAGAGATGAGTGGCGTAAGTAAAGGGGGAAGGTGCTGCGATTTCAGCAAATCCTGTTCACTCTCTTCAAAATAAACCCAGAAACAGACTTTACACAACTGCCTCTGCCACCATCATCTCTATCCCAACTTGCTTGCTTCCACCCTTGCTCCCCTACAATCTGTTCTCAACATAGCAGCCAACAATTCCATTAAAGCATCAGCCAGACGATGTCACTCCTTTGTCCCAAACCCTCCAAAGGAAGAAGAGAAATGGACTAGAAACTCTGATTTCAGCATCACAGAACACTGAGGGTCTAGCAGGGGCTGGAAACTCTAGGTGTACAGTGGAGCTAATCAGCATGGTGACTTGATGTTTCCCTCTCAGTGCTTGGGGGCTTAGATGCAGCTGCAGTGGAAACAGCTGGTTCAGTTGATGGAGAATTAAAATGAGCAGGGCACAGAAAACAGAAAGGGCAAAGGGGCTAGGGACTCGAAGGGCCCGGAGGATGGGACCAAGGTGACTCACTCAGAGATCCCCGAGGCAGGATTCAAACACCTTCATTACTGTGAGGACTGGGCACAACCACCAGACTCTCCTGAGCAGTCAGCCGAGGATGCGGGGCAGGGTCCGAGGAGTTGGCCTTTGTGCTGAGCACTGAGGGAAGCTGGTGGTGAGCTCTCAGGGAGAGACACCACTGAAAGGTACACTGAAATGACACAAGGTTTATGAAATAAACCAGGGGGAGCCTGAAAGGGCTGAAGGTCCTTGCTTGAAGTATGGTTACAAGTACCTTGAGAGGTACTCAAAGCCTTAATAAAGGATTAACGTACAATTATTCCAATTTGGGGGATTAAAAAGATTACATCTAAATCAATTGGGATTTGGTAATTTCAAGAAGCGTACTTTAATAAGTTTCAGTTTCCTTTATCAGATTTTCATAGAGAGACTGAAAGTTTGATATAAGTACGAATTTATTGACATCAATTTTCCTTCAGCTATTATTCCAACACAGAGAGAGTACTGAAGAGTTGAAGACAATGATAATAAACCCACGAGATCTGAAGTTTGCAAGGCCCACTCCCTCCAGAAAAGCGGAAGAGAAAAGGAGAGGAGAGGGAAAATGAGTAAGTCTTCAAAACGCATCGAGACTGCTTTCAATTATAGCAAAAAGTAACGAGAGTTTGACAATTTAAGCATTTTATCCAGAAACATAGATCTATTCCATAGATACCAAATTGATTACCATATAATTGAGCTTGAAAATATACAAAATATTTGTTGTTCTTACATACTGAAATTAAAACCTAATTTTAAAAAGTGCACAGTAAAAACAGCGTAAGGAAACCTACAATATCCATGGTATGTATATTGTTTTCCATTTTACTGTCAACAACAAATTCTGTATTTGCCTTATTGGTTACAAATATATTTTAAATATTTCAAGGCCATTGACAACACTGACGACTTTACTAGGTCCAACAACACTCCAGCCATCTGAAGGCGGCCAGCACTGGACGTGGTCTCACTCCGCAGCTCCGCACAGCAGTAGCAGCTCTGGAAAGAGAGCGCCCACCAGCCAGCTATCTGTAAACTATCGACTCTTGTTCTTTTTAGAATTTCCCTGTGCAGAGAAAAATATCAACAGTAAGAATGCAAACTTCTAGAGAAACCGTTTACACAGTTCAGAGACCAAGCTGTCTGGAAGCCACATTTCACTTTAGAAAACTTTCACTCCCAAGAGGGAGAGCAGCTGATTACCTGCATCGCTAACTTTTACTCAGGAATCACTAGGAGTTTGTTACTTTTAACTCTCCCCACTTTCTCCAGTCATGGACCTTATTCCCTTGGAGTCTGAAGACAGACAATAAAGAAAAAAAAGAAAGCTATCTTAGATTTAACAAACCTCAAATACCCATTTTGTTCCAAAGACAAGGTATTTTATGATTTCATAAAGCTGAAAAAAAAATTAGCCTAATCATCTTTCTGTTATTTAAACACCTTTTAAAAGGTCTTAATAGGCACTAATTTTAATAGGTGCCAACTAACACCCCAATGGCAATGATTATCTGTTAAAAGGAAGCTCAGATACTGGCTGAGAATGAGTTAGAGAGAAGAAATGTCTTAATTTATTCCCAATTCCCTCACACATGGAGATTTGGATTTACCAGTTAGTTTTATGTAACTTTTCTTCTGGAGAAGTTCACTTTTTAGGAAAACATCCTGATTAAATTCCTGTATTTAACTATACATACAAAGACTTTTTTTTTCATGTAAGTGGGAAATGATTGCAGAATACAAACATTAGAGCAAGATAATAGCAAACAAATGGTTTCAGGATGTTTACTTGGTGTCCGATGGAGACCATGTCAACTCAGCCATAAGATGATGCTGTAGCAATTTAAATTACCAATAAACGGGGGGCAGGTGGTGGGGAGCAAAATATAGGGACCAAAGAATGATCAAAGAAAGCTTAACAATAGAAACTACAAAGTGAAGAAGGATCTCTAACTCAGTGTTTTATTAATGACAGATATCCTAAGGACTAGATTAAAAAGTTATGAGAGAGCTTAAAAATCCCCTAACTTCTAAAGTAGCTGCAATACAATTACCTTTGGGACAATAAGCTTTACTATACTCAACATTAACCCTTCTCAATCCAGAACCAAATGCCTTCTGAGCAGCTCTGAGGTTGAAAACTTTCCCTGTAATCACTGCTACTTTTTTTTCAAATGTTATTAGGTGCTAAAGCAGGCGTTCTCCTACGTCTCACACTAATGCATGTACTTTCATGAGTCACCTATTGCCCTGGCAGAATATCCAGAGACCAAAAGGGTTAAAGGCAGCATTCTTCAAGATAACCAACACCCTACCCTCTACTTCCAAGCTCAAGTTTCCTGAAGCACAAGTGACTGGAGAACCCTAATCAGAACCACACTGGCTGGTTACAATCATCACAAGATGTCCCAGAAAAGCATCACAGACACTCTCTGAAGTAGCCAGAGGCCAATCAATATCACAAAACTACACTGAGAAACACAATTATATCACACAGATTCCAGTGCATTAACCCGATACATGTTCCAAGGAGACACCAACTGAGCAGCTGGCTGCACCACCACTGGCAGGTGCTACAGTGAAGCTATGGTTTGTTCATCTCCATGTCCTCCCCAGTGCCGGCACACAGTGGAACTCAGTAAATGCCTGCTCCATCAACAAGGGGCAGCAGCGGATCTCAAAGAGCGCGGGCTGGAGACTGTAAATCCTAGCTGCTGGTGGTACAGTATTGTCTAAGTTACCAAAATAAGCTAAGCACCTGAGATGAGGCATGAAACCAACTCTCTGGCCTCTGGAAGCCTACCTTTCACGTTAAGAGTATATACATTACGTTACAACAAAGAAACATGGTATGTGGATATGCATTTCCAACACAAAAACACTACCAATATCTACTGACCCCAGCCTGGAGAAGCAGAGGCTTTACTGGAAATGAAATCTAAGAATCTTTTGGCATTAAAAAGACAAGATAGTCCTAGGTTATTTGGATATGTATGAGAATAAATTTGCTAAAGGAGGTTACTCTTCAACAGCACCATTTTAGACTCACATCAATGAAGAGTAATCCCTGTCATAAACCTCTAAGAGTGCTCCTGATTGATAGACTAGTAGCAGAAATACCAAAAATGCCCAAAATGCAAAAAAAAAAAAAAAAAACACACAAAAAACAAAAAACAACACAGGACACAGTAGTAGGGCTTCAGAGGTCAGATCACCTCTCAACTTATAACTCAATCAAAGAATCTTAATTTTTAATATTTCTAATTTTAATAAGAGGGCAATTGATGAGATTTATAAACACTTTAAATCTCTTAACCTTTCACCCTTGGAAAGCACAGCAACGAAGTACCTTGTATTAAATACATTAAATATGAAATATTATACTTCAGAGACACCCCTCCATCCCCTCCCGTACCTTACTGGACATCTTTAGGGTGTCAATCTCTTCTCTCTGTTTAGATAATGTCTCATTCATGCTGCACAGGTGGTCACTCATCATACTTAACTGATCCTCGTAACTCCTCTTGGTAGTTGTCAGCTCATCCTGAATGGCGAGGGAAAGAAGAGAAATCAAAACCACTCGAAAGCATTTTTAATTTATGAAAAAAAAATTTGGAAAAGCAATCTATTAAGACCCATTTGATCAATTAACATGAAGGTTAAGCCACAGGCTTAACAAGAGAACAAAGTTAAAAGACATGGGGAAAAATTTTTCTTGGCCTTCAAAATACATTCTGAATTTTTTTGCAAAAAATGAGTTTCCTTCTATGCCAGGTATAAAATTGTCACCAAAAAACCAGAAGGCTACATGGTCTTTCCAAATTCCCTCAGGTTTTCCAGAGCCTTCGGTGAGGTGGGGAAGGCAGTCTCTGGCACATTCCTGCCACCTTACATCTCAACTGCCCATAGCCCTCTGGGCAGGACCCTCCCTGGAAGAGGCAACCTCCTATCTTCTCATCTCCCAGGCTCTCTTTGGCCCTTTAAAATCTAATCCTGTGCTCCTAGCTAATCTGATAAACTAATCTGAGACTAGGAGGACGTGTGTGTGGCTGTGTTAATGAGTTACTTCTCCACTTATATCATGTTTATATTTAATAAAGGCTTTCTGGAAACAAGATTTTAAAACAAAGCAGTGATTAAGGAGGAATATTTTGCAGCCCTACCTTTCAGTTTATGTGACTTTTACCAAAGAGTGAAGAGAAGGAATAGAGTCACATGAACAGAACAAGCCCACAGCCCATGACAGGGATTAACAGGGAGGAGGAGAAAAAGGAAGAAGCACGGGTAAGTAAGTATTACTCAGAGAAGTGCTGACTACAAAGCTGTTTACAATAAAAGAGTTACAAGTTACAAGTTAGAGAAACCAATACTACAACCATTTCTTGCCTGATATAAGTGAGATGTTACTTTAAAATGAGTTAAGAATAAAATGGTTAGAAAAATGCGTGTCTAGAGGTCAAATGCCACTACTTTAGAAAGAAAATGCTGACTCTGGTCCAAGAACTTTCAGTGAAAAAACATACTAACACTGCTTAGTAGCATGAACTCACCTGAAGTCTGCTAATGTTCTGAGTGGCTACTTTTATCTCTTCGGTCAGTGCCTCTTTGGACTTTTCAGCCAAGGCCAGTCTTTTAGAGAGTGCTCGGCACTATTAAGTCAGAAAACATTCCATTATCCCGGAGAGCATGTCCCAAAACCAAATTTACTTCAGGAAAGGTTATGAGAAAACAAACCCCGAAGCCAAAAGTACTTCCTCCCTCCCCCACCTCCACAAATATCAGTTGACTATCTACAGGCCATGTACCACATGCTGGAGTGCACATAAGAAAGATATGGTCCCCACTCACATCATTTTAATAAGGAAAAAAAAAGTCTACTAACCGAAACTCATCAGTGTCTTTTCCTAGCTCTAGTCTGATGACTAAGGTTACAAAACACTTTAAGAAGTTTTAACATTTACCCAAGATTCATTTACACCCACACTCAATGAGAAGGGATATGGTTACTTCAAAAGTTATCAATGGCCATGCAATATGAATCCTAAGATATTTTCTTGTGTTTTAAGACCATATCACAGGACTAATAAAACCTTTACAGCACTACTCCACAGATAAAAAAAAAAAAAAGTGGATGCTGGGCTTTAAAGATCCCAGTTGCTTTCTTTGGAGGTTCTACCAAAACTAGGCTGTCCAGGACAGAGGAGATCAAGAAGAAAAAAGAAATATTCTGTTTCGTACTACGTTCAAAGAGGGTGTGCCATTAAAAGGATCACTGGAGGGGGGAGGGTACAGCTCAGTGGTAGAGCATGTGCTTATTTAGCATGCACGAGGTCCTGGGTTTGATCCCCAGTACAACCATTTAAAAAAAAAAAAGCTCACTAAATTTTCTGATAAACCATGAGACTGACAAGAGGATCTGTTGAGACACATTTGAAGGCTGTATCAACATCAGATGCTCAGACTAACCATTCCAGTAAAGTCATACAGAGGGCTACCACTTCCTGTTTACAGACAAAGAAAAACTAGTACAACTTAAAAATTCTTGCATCACAATTGTGCTGAAAGAATTTACCAAGATAAGCAAATCTCTTAGAAATAAAACAGCCTCAGTTATCCCCAGTTACTCATTTCATTCCTCACAAGAGAATTTTAGGCAAGTTCAGCCAACCAAATCAACCACCCCTCTATTAACCATGTGTCTCTATACTCAGCACTGACCCCGAAAGAGAGGGAGAGAGCTGTGTAAAGCCTGGGTCCTCATGAGGATGACAATCAGGTCTGGGACAGTAACTCAGATGACAAGAACTGCAGCAGCTCTGTGGTCAGGCATCCAGCGTGCCATCCTCTCCATTTTCTACAGCCCAACAGGAATCACTACTGGTCATCTTATCAGACAGGCATGTAATGGTTGTTGTGAACAACACTTAGCTAGGCACATCATTTATTTTAGCAGGAAGCAGGAAAACAGAAGCAAAGCCCCTCTCCACTCCTAGCAACTGGCTTCCTACCAACCTCTCCGTCTCTGTAGTATAAGAGAAAATCACAGTCAGGTCCCAATAAAGGGTGTTGATTTTTCTTTGTCAATTTCCTTAACAGTGTGAAGCATCATAATTCTCCATCTGCCATCTATAACTGATCTTTTAATAAAAAGTTTCAAATCAGAGACCTGGTAGGTATCTTATATACTGAATGACATCTATACTATCTTATCATTCGTTCCTTCTCTGGTATATGTAATTTCTTCCTTCATTTTCTCCCCTTCTAATCAATGAACTATGTATAATCTTACTACCTTGCACAGTGTTTTTCTAATTCTCTTAAGAAAATTAATTATTTGGTGAGGGAAGAAGAAAATGTAACAAAAAGTAAGATTTTATGTCTTTTAAAGGTTAAAAGAGGTTACATTTTTTATTTTATCATTTATAGAAACTCGTTTCCACAAGCTATCATTTAGAAACCAGAGAGTATTAAGAAAAAAAAAGGCATATTTTGCTTTTAATTTTCTTAAATGAAAATTCCTTGACCTATGAACATTACCTGCTTATAACTCTCTAAAACAAGGAATCCATAATAATAATGTTCCAAAACATGTTATATAACCATAAGAAAGGCTACCTGTTACATTTCTTGCAATAAAGATTTTTGGTTGATATATGGGCCAATCAAAATGAACTCTAACTAAATCTATATTGCGGACACACAGACACTGACTTCTCTCTTCTGATGAACAGCAGGAGGCCAGGACAGTGACCTAATTCCTGAAGTGGTTAGGAAAAAACCATCTAATCTAATTAACTCTCCACTCACCTCAGCATAAAAATGCACTGACTTACTGTCAGCCAGCTGCAGCTGAGACGTCAACTCCACAATCCTTGCCATGTAGTGATTTTTAATTAAGTCTTCACGAGATTCCACATCTGGAACCTAAATAGAGCACACATAATTCAATAAATGCCAGGGAGATGAAACAGCTCTAGGGGGAAAAAAAAAAGTATCACTTTAGCAAAAAAAAAGACATTTTGCACATTTTCATTTGAAATGTGATAGGGAATTATAGTTTTTCCACCTGTCAAACTTCAGACAGAGCAGGTAAATATATATTGCAAATTTCTTTTATTCAGCATCCTGCCTATCTCACAATGAAGCTGAGGCTTCAACAGAACAAAGCAGAAGTGAAGTATTAGGAGGCCCACCGTACGTGGAGCCATGTCCCACCATCTGGTTTTCACTAGCCACAAACCTAACTTTCAAAATCTCCATCCATTCGATGGACCTGAAGACCGTCATTCAAAGAGAAGTGGGCCAGAAAGAGAAAGAAAAATGCCATATGACATCATTTATACGAAGAATCTAAAAAATAACAATAATAAGGACACAAATGAACTAATTATTTTGATTTCTTGAATATATGTAAGCACATTGGACTGTCCTTTACGACTGGATTACCACTTTCTGTTGATTCTTATTTTGTAGTTGGCTTTATTCCTTTGATAACTATGGACGTTTAAAAAGCTAAAGATGTAATCTATTCTTAGAAACAATAATTAGTACATATATGAAAACTAAAACAATGTGCAGTATACTGTATATATGCATTTATATGCAATATAATGTGTATGTGCAGTCAAACTATAATAATTCTACATAATAAAATTGGGGGAAAAAAAATCTCCATCCATTCGACTACTATGTCCTCCTCTAACTGGCAGAGAACAGGGGGAAGGGGAGCATCTACTGGAACTCCTAAAAAAAAGGAACATTGTTTTTACCCCTAAATTATCTTATGATAGCAATGCTTTTAAACATACTAACAAATTAGGGAGGAGGGTATAGCTCATTGGTAGAGTGTGTGCTTAGTGTCAACAAGGTCATGGTTTCAATCCTCAGTACCCCCATTAAAATAAATAAATAAATAATCTAATTACCTCCTCCCAAAAATAAAAAAAAATAAAAAGGCCTAAACATACTAACAAATTAAACTGTTCCTACAATGAACAATTTACAGTCCTTGTCCCAGACTAGTTTTCTACTAGTTACTCTAGCAGTGACACACTATGGGTTTTAAATATATGCAGAAGTTCAAGATTACCTAAAGTATAAGGCCAATAAGGAAATCAAAGAATTTACAGATCTACTTGAACTATATTTACCAGCTTGTCATACTGAGGGGTAAGGTGAATGACTTCAGTGTTCTTTTAATGGTTATTTATAAATTTACATCTTATTTCAAAATTAAAATGTGTAAACCTGACAAGCCAAATCTGATCTGGGTTCACTCACCTGAGGGGCTGAAAAGAACTACCAAGCCCACTGACGGTCAAGGCCCTGAAAAGCCCTGCCTTCCCATCCTGCCTACTGGGAGGGTGAGGTTCTCAGCCTCGTGCCACATGCCAGCGAGCTGGTGGCCAAGCTCGTGCCCCACCTTGTCAAACTGCCAAGACAAGTCATTTAAGGAGGCAATTACAGAAACAGGCTATAATTTGTTGGTGACAGTTAAAACTGACCCAGAGAGAAGAGTAACATGGATCCACATTTGCTAGAATTGTCAGAGAACACAATTGGACAAAGCTGACTTTTACAGAATTTTGTCAACAAACATGTGGCCAGATATTTACTAACAAACAACATGATGTTAAGCACAAATTACCTCGCTGTCAGATGTCCTGGTTAAAATCCCAATCTAGAACACAAGAGAGAAAAACCTTTAGACTTTCACACTTCCAACACAATAGTTTAAATACTTGTAATATTTTCTCTTCTCGATTCATACTATTTTGAAGTGCATTAGCAGTGGAGTTCTAGAAGATCACCCTCAAATCAATCCTCCTTCCCTGCAAAGAAGCTGGACCTGCGGATAAGTAATCACACTCTCGATTTCTGCCATGAGGCAGTGATGGATAATGACTACCACCACTATTTCCGCTATCAAAATGCTATTAGCCATTTTCACTGAAAACCAACAAATTGTCTGGGAAGAGGGAGAAGGAAGAACAGTTCTTAACTCCTCTTGTCATTTCTACACTCACTTCCAAAGCAGCAGCCAAGAAGATGTAAAAACAGTTTCACGATGACCGTAATAACTAAATATTCAAAACACAAAACACAAATAGTAAACTCTCTGGCTGAAAGGTCAAAGGCGAAAGAAGAAATATATTTTTGATATGTTACTATGACACTAATAAGTATTAATTTCACACTTAAATTAATGAAAAAGAAAATGTAATTACAAACACATTAAAGTGTTACCAGGTTTTTAAAAACTTGCTTCAGTGGATTAAGAATTCAAAACATCTTGATTGTGGTAGTGGTTTCAGAGGTGGATACCTCTATCAAAATTCATTAAATTGTATATCTGAAATATGTGTAGTTTACTGTACAGGAATTATACACTACAATAAAGGTGTTTTTAAAAAAAAAAAGAATTCAAAAACAGATAGCCATGGTTCCTGAATTCAGGTTACTGTTCAAAGAGGAAGGGCATGTGCCTGGGCTCAATAATTTAAGGAAACTATTGGAAACTCAGTTCTATAGATTCTGTTAATCAGAGGTAACATCCAATGAATAGTTTTCACAGATTCTAAATAATACCTTTAAGAGTACTGCTTTGAACTGTGAGCAGTATATGAACATTATGCCCACTTTGCTGTAAAAGGATCTTTTGTAAGTCCCTTTTTTATAGAAGAGCCGTAATTTTCTACACATTGAAGTAGGAATAGCAATTAGTGTTTCAGTTAAAAACTGTTTATAGTAATGCACTCATCATTTTAATTTTATACATTCAAATACGGCTACATTTGGCAAAGTAAGCCACAAGTATGCATCTGTTCTGCCTCCCCACCCTGTCTCTTTACTCCTGGGTTATGGTTTGAAAATGTGGTACAGCACACAGTCCCACAAAGGAATAGAATAATATAAATGGAAGGAAAAGCTATAACATTTATCATTTCAACATTTTCTCATATGCCAGTAAGAGTATAAACTAATATAGCCCTTTTAGAAAATAATTTGGCAATAAAGATCAAGGAATTTGAAAACATTCATGCTTTTTGACCCAGTAACTCTAACCCTGAGAATACATCCCAAAGAAAACATCTGAGATACATAAAGACTCTTACGCATAAAAATGAGATGTTATTTATAATAAAAAAAACTATAAACAATGTCCAATCATAAGTAAACTAAAGAGTACTATGGAATCAATAACTAAGTTTACATAGTTTCTAATAACAGGATGTATGTTTTTATATTAACATTATACTAAAAGATTTGAAATTTTATATAGTATAATGTCAACCAAGTATGACATTTTGTAGAAAAAAATGTTAATGTTTGTTGGGTATTCAGGAAAATGTCAATTTTTTTCTTCTTTTACTCTTCTGTATTTTTTAATTATCTACAATGTACATGTATTATTTTTATATTTAAAATATGTATTTACAAATTCTATGAATTTAAGCAATGCTTTAATTTCAGCAAAAAAAGTGGAAACTTGTATTTCTCTCTGCTTTTTCTTAAGGTTACAGCTATTCTTTTATTATAATAAATAACAGGTGGTTAAATGTTCAAATTACAGTATGAGGTATTTCAATGAAAAATAATAAGCCATTTAACTTTTGAAGTGCTGTAGGGAGAGAAATAACAAGTTTCTATCTGATGTAACTTTTTCAGTCCCAAAGTGCCTGAACCAAAGGAATCTTCCGGGGACTTGCAAGGTGAGTTCCTTTGTTAAACAATTAACTTTAAAGTGGGCACAGACTTACTCCAACTCCCAAGAGGAAGACAACAGAAAGGACACACACAGAGCCACACACTTAGCTCACACTTAGCTCACTTAAGCTCACTTGGGGCAGGGTGGGAGGTTTGGGGGAAGAGGTGATAAAAAGAAAGGCTGAAAAGAAAAACATCAGAGAAGGCAGAAAACGCCACCCTTTTTCATCTCTAATGTCTCCAGGTTATTTTTGGCAGGAATCTGCCACGTGCAGAAGGGAAGGAGAGTTATGTGGGGAGACCATTCTCTCAGCCTGAAATATACTCTTCTTCTGCCTAGGGCTCCTGCTCACTTATGAAACGCACCAATGTTACCCCTTCTGTGATGAACTCCCTGAACCCTCCAGGTGCCTCCACTGTGAAACATGAAAGAGGGCCAACCATGTCCTGGTTCGCTGATCCTGACCATTAAAGACAATGCCCCAAACTAGGGTTCATGGAAAATGTGGCAACTCAATGGTACCTTAAATGATAGTAAGAGTTTTGAATTCAATAAGACAAAGAGAAGGAGAGAGGAGTTAGAAGGCAAAAGTATTTGAGTATGCAGGTGATGGGAGTGATGGATAGACATCCAGACAAAAGATAACAGCTTGAACAAAGACAGGGAAGCAAAAATGCAAAAAAAAAAAAAAATTATTTGGAAAGTGAGCTCAGTTTGGGTTTGTACAAGGAAATGTAGAAAAAAGGTAGCTTGGAATAGGTGTTCACGGACCTTGAATGTCAAACTAATGAGTGGATTATATAATATAGATAGTAGGGAGCCACTGAAGTCTTGAAGCAAGAGAGTGCCTCATCAAAAATATACTCTAGGAAAATTACTCTGCTAGCATCTTATGAGGTGGGTGGGAGGAAAGAGATCCTTAAGAGATGCAGACAGAAATAGCAGAAATCAAGGCTATGTAGCACATGCTAACCAGACAGAAGTAATAGCAACTTCCAAACTCACCAAATCCAAATAAAGTCATCATCGCTCATTACTAAAGGTTTCCCATGTCCCTGGAATCTTTCTCACTTACATATGGAAGAATAGTGCTCTACACTGAAAATATTCAAATAAAAAGACAGTCCTCAACTTTCAGCAACTGACATTAATGACTCAAATATACTAGTGTTACCAACTTTCAGTACTTCAGAAAGGCAAGCTGTAAACAAGTAAGTCTGTCAGTTGATCTGTTTTTTGACATCTGTCAGAGCACAAGACTATGTTGGTTAAAAGGACAGAGGGTGGACCTAGATGTCCTGGGTCTGAATCCTAGTTCCATCACTTATCAAGTACGTGACTTCAGGTGAGTTATTCTACCTCTCTGTCCCTATGTTTCCTCATCTATAAAATGAAAATGTGATAGTACCTACAATGCCACAGGATCTGTGTGAGGACTGACTGAGTTAACACACTGAAAAGTCCTTAGGACCATGCCTGTCACATGACCATTGCAATTACTGTCATTGTCATCAGTGCCCTCTCTGGTCTGGTCCCACAGTTAGTCCCTGGCCAGCAACCAACTACTGCTAGTGCAAGTGAGAGAAAAAGGAAGAAGCAGAGGCAGGGCAGCAGGAAGAGACGATGAGATAATGAAGAAATCAGACCCAGCAGAGAACAGCCCAACCTGATCAGTGAGCAGACTCTGAAGGAAGTCCAAAGATGAATAGTGGCAGTGCTGCACTTCCCCAAAGGGTACCTGAGCAGATGTCAGAATTCTCCTCTGTTAAATGTTCTTCTAGGTAGTCATCCTTCCCTGTCAGAGGCAATGTGCAACACTTGTGGCTGGGACTCAGACTTGCCACTGGGGGTCACACAGGATCATCCAGTGAGCATGGTGGCCATTCAAGTCACAGCTCTGAGAAGTTTGCTTTATGTTTTTCCCTTTTCTAAAAATTTTAACTCTCTTTCCTCCCCTACATTTTATTATGAAAATGTTCAAACATACAAAAAAGTTGGGGAAAAAATTATAATAAACATCTGTGTATCCATCATCCACATTTGATAATAAATGATTTGCTGTATTTGCTTTATTTATCTGTTGTGTGTATATATTTTCTGAACAATCTGAAAGTTGCAGACATTATGATACCTTACCCTAGGTACTCTGGCATTTATCTCCAAAAAATAAAAATATTCTCCTGAATATTCATAATATCATTATCACACCTAGGAAAACTAACACTAATTCAGGTTACTGACACTGTTAAGGTACAGTGAGGTCTCTATACATCCTGAATATAAAAGCTGATTTGTATATTTACTATCAGGTATGCTCTGGATCAGACGCAAGGTAGATGTGAGAATGACTGTGCCTTGCTCTTCAACAGCATCAATGAGCTACAGGGCTAATACACGCCTTAGGACAGGGCCTTCATGAAGTACCATGGCCCTCCTTAGGCTCCTCAAATGTTTACAAAAATACACCTAGTGAGACCCTTCCAATTTTGAGGGTTTTTTCCCTTCCCTTCCTGATTTCTTATTTTCTGTTGTTTTTTTTTTCTTTACAGTGAGTAGAGAACATTTTAATCAGAAAACTTTTCTTAATGTAACTTTGAATTCTGTAAGTCCAATAAAGATGTTTCTTCACCTTCGAAATCAATGCAGCTAAATATGAGGCAAGAAATATAAAGCTGCAAGATAACTTGCCAGTTTAGTGTCTTCTAAAATATAACTAACCTGATGGGTATCTGTACTGTATGTGTATCATAAAGTTTTATACTATCTAGGAATATACCATACAATTGGTTTAAAATGCTATTCGTGGTCATTTCTATAAAAAGTTAGGCATTTAGCCCTTGGTCAGAAACACAACCTCCATATTACAAATGTATTGATGGAAAAACAGAATTATCTTAAATTTAATTTACTATATTTTCTCTAGGAACACAGCCCTCACCATGGGGAAATCTCACGTAAAATCAAAGGGAATTGAATGGAGTTGCTTTTTGAAGGGAGCATCCTGCTTACCAACCTGCTTTTTCTAAAGCACATGGATTATTCCTGCTATAAACTGATGTGTGATTCAGACGGTTAACACTGAACCCGTAGCTGGATCCCTATCAATTAGCATTAACAAAAGGAAGACACTTACCAGACTGGTGCTGTGAATGGGCTCCTGCCCAGCCTTAGCTGAGGCGTCTTCCTGGCCCGTAGCAGTCACCATGGTGGCACTTTCCTGGGCCAGCCCAACCACCTGCCCGTTACTTGTACTCTTCAGTTTATCTGCAATTCGCTGGTTTTCTTTCTCCAGCTTGATTTTAGCTAACTGAGCTTCCAACATCCAATGTTCTTTTTCCTGCTCCAATTTAGAAATCTTCTCCAAACTCTGCTGAACCTTGAAAGCAACAGAGAGTTCTGCACCTTAGAGGATGTTGCAGGCAAAACTTAGTAGCTCAGAAAAGAAAAAAAATTATAGAATGGAAACCAAAACTACTTCACAGTTGTAAAAATAAAAAAGCTTGGTCCTTGAAAAGGGAGAGTTTATTATTAAACAGGATACAAAAAGCACAACCATAAATTGAGAAACTGAACAAAATTAAAAAATCTCTATTCATCAATGGGTATCATAAAGAGAGTGAAAAGGAAAACCACAAAGTGGACAAAGCAGCATGTATCCAACAGAGGACTAATATCCAGAACACAAAAACAACTTCTATAACAATGATAAAAAGAGACAACCCAATAGAGAAACAGGAAAAGAGATTGGATTAGGCACTTGAACAGGACTATCACCATAAAAAAGAAGGGACTCGATGTCACTATTTATCAAGGAGAAGCAATTTAAAACCACCAAAATGGCTAAAACAGAAAATACAAAGATGGGCATGTTTGTGGAGCAACCGGAACTACCATTTAGTGCTGGGAGGAGTGGAATTTGGGACACTTTGTAAACGGTTTGGCAGGATCTTTAAAAGCTGAAAAGGTCATATCCTATGACCCAGCAGTTCCACTTCTAAGTATACGCTTAACAGAAATGCATGCATATTTATCAAAAGATAAGTATAAGAACACCCACAGCAGCCCTATGATAGACAAACACTTGAAACTACCCAAATACTCGTAATAAGCAGTAAAAATGGATAACTGAGTTATATATATTCACACAACAGAATACTCAACAACAATGAAAATGGACCACTTACAACTACGTATAACATGGATGAACATTACAAATATAATGCTGAACAAAAGAAGCGAGATCTGAAAGAGATGTTGCATAATTCTCACTTAATATAAAGTTCAGTATCAGACAAAAAAAAAAGAACGCAGGATAATGGTTATCTCTGGGGGAAGAGGAGAGTAGTAACTAGAAAGCTTCTGGGGTCCTGATAATTTTTTTTTAAGGTACATCTTACATAACAAAACATCCTTTTAAAAAATTTTTATCTAGCTACTGGTTACATTAGTGTGTTTACTTGTGAAAATTCATTGGGATATATTAATAATTTATATACTTTTCTTTTGTATACTTCAATAAGAAATTTCAAAAAAAAACTGATTCACCAAGCAAATGAAAGCATGAGAATTAAATGAAAATAAAAGCAGCCTTAGCATGAATTCCAAATGCTTTACCAACTATCATGGTTGAGCAATTACCATGTACCAGACACTGTTCATAATTTCCTCCCGTTATCCCACTGAAGCCTCCTAACAATCCTACAACTCTCATTTCTCAAAGAGGAGAACTGAAGTCCCAGCAGCTCAAACCACCTGCTGAGCTAACAAATGGCAGAGCCAGGATTTGGGACCTCATGTGTCTGGTTCATGAGTCTGATGCTTCCCACCACATCATACTGCCTCCTCCCATTGGCTGAATTAATCCCTGCAAGACCCTGACTTTAGACAGGCAGGATGTGAGACCCCCGAGTGCTTTCAGACCAGCCTGCAGCTGGTCAATGGCAGAGTGGGAAAAGCCACAGCTCTGAAGTCAGACCGTTCCACCACTGACTAGCTACTTTGGATAAAAGCTGCTTAATTTCTTTGAGCCTTACTTTCCTCACATAAAATAAGAAGATGGTCTACATTTCACTGTTTGTCTGTTTTTCAGGAATTACGTGGATTAAATTTTTAGTTTCAACATCTTCTTGAATTAATGCTGAAAAGGTAAGTGATGTGTCCAATGAAAATAAGGTCAGCATAGGCAAAATATTGTCTCAGATGAACCTGTGCTTCCCTTAAAACAAGTATTTCCAAAACCAAAAGCAAACCAGGTGTTAAAGTGAATAAACCTCTGGCAAAAACTAAACTGGTGTCAGTCTGCACCAACTTCTGAAAAAGACAGTACCACCTACTTCCACCAAACCCCCAAATTCAACTGACCAACTAAATACTGGAAATTTCTTATTCCTGCTCATTTAAGAAATAAAAATAACTCACCTAATCTCTAGCTTTCCCCTTTTTTTGCCTTATTATTTCAGCCATTTAAATCTATTTATTAGAAATAAATAATCAGCATGGCCAAAGTGTGCTGATATTACTTCAGTGGCAATTACAACACCAACTGAATCAAGACAACTTATTTAGAGTATCAAGATATGTTTTCAATAAATTATGCTATGGTGTTTTTTTAGCATGTTAGTTAATTAATTTTGCATGTTTACTTACATAGTCTTTTAAACCACTCTATGTATATTAAAGACCTTCTACAGGGGATTTAACATTTATGCCCTTTAACAAATACCAAGATTTTCCAGGTGCCATACCTGTTGTGCAAGGCCTTCTCGACTTTCAGTAGAGCTGAGAAGGACCCGGCGGTTTGCCAGTGCTTCTTCATAAGGCACAGATTCCAAGAGGGGCTGTGGAAAAAGCATCACAAGGATTAAAGAAAAAGAACACATCATTCCCATGATCTTACACGTAGGAATGCTACATGAGGTCTGATGATAAGTTCAGATGTACGCCAATATAGGCTGTTTCCTTTAATGGATGTGAAAAGAAAAAGAATGAAGGGGAACTTATCATAACAGTCTATAAGCTACACTATCTAAAGCCACAGGATTTGCACCAAAGTAGACAGATGAAGGAATAGCACAGAAACAGCCTAAAGCACCTACAGAAATGTATTATGTGACAAATGTTACATTTCTAAGTCAATGGATAAAGGAGAAACTGGATAAATCGGGCAAGGACAACCAGCTAATAATTTGGGAAAATAACTATGTAGATCCCTATTTCATACCTTATATAAGAATAAGTAAATTCAAAATGGATTAAATATTTCAATCGAAAAGTTTAGACGAAAAAATACCGGAAGAAAACATAGGTGAACACTTCTATAATCTTGGAGAGTATCGCGACTTTCTAAGATTCCCCTGACCAAGAATCACCAACATAAAGAAAAGGACTGGTTTGATGATACAAAAATTAAAACTTCTAAGTTTTGTAAGATTACTACAGCAAACTGAGGGGAAAATATTTCCAACATAAACAAAGGCCTAAAATCCTTACTATAGAGAGAGCTCTTTCAACACTAAGTAGGAACATTTATTTTAAAATAGGTAAATGACTTGAATAGGGAATTGACAGAATAATATAAACTAATTTTATAAAAGGATGTTCTACTTCAATAATAAGCAAAGAAATGCACATTAAAACAATGATAAGAAACCTCTTGTCTCTGAGATTAACAAATTAAATTCATAAGTTAAATTCATAATTTTATTGCTGATAAACTATAAATAGGTAAACTTCCTAAAGTGTAGTCTAGAAAAATGTGTCAAAATTTGAAAAATTCACAGTCTTTGAACCAGCAATTCCATTTTATAGGAATGAATCATAAAGACATAATGAAAAAAAATCAGATGACTATAGGGAGACAGGTAGCCTGATACATAGCTAGGGATGTACAACCACTCTTAAGGGCAATCTGGCAGTAAATATTAAAACTTAAAATGTGCAAACCACATTATCCAGAACATTCCACCTCTCAGTATTCCACACACATGCCCAAGGAGGCATTTACAAAGCTATCCATTGCAATAAAATTGTAACAGTAAAAAACTGGAATCAACCTAAATGCCCACCAAAAAGGGAGTATCTTAATTGAACCATGGAATATCCATATTATAGAACTGTATGCCATTTTTAAAAGGAATATAGTAGCCATCATATGTATTGATATAGACAGATCTCTAAACATATTATAAATGAAAAAACAAGCTACACAACAAAACATGTGTTTAAGCTTAAAAAAAACAAATTTAGAAAATTCTATGTATTATATATAGTCTGTAAGTCTATACAGATGAGTGTAAATGCTCCAATAGAGTCTGTAAGGTTATGCACAAAACTGATAACTACAGTTACCTCTGGGAAGGAACTGGAATTAGGGATTATAGTTTACCTATAATGTTCTCATGTATTATTTGATTATTTTATTTTGGCAGAGGGGGAGGTAAATTAGGTTTATTTACTTTTTGGAGGAGGTACTGGGTATCGAACCCAGGACCTTGTGCATGCTAAGTATGCACTCTACCACTTGAGCTATACCCTTTCATCCTCATGTAACATAAGAATGTTTTATGTGTAGCTAAAAGTTAAAAAGTAAGGGCAAAAAGATAAAAACAAATGCACAAAGCTGCATGTACAAGAATACCTACTGTAGTACTGCATATAACAGTGAAAAATAGGAAGCAACCTATTAGCAATGGTTGATTAATTAAATTATTACACATTTCCACAACGAAATACTACAGATAATATACTAGAGGCATTAAAATGACAGCAATTTATACTTATAGATATCTATTTTTTGATTTATAAACATATCTACAGTGCATTAAGACGAAAAAACAGATTCTAAAACAAGTGTATGTATCCAGATACACTGCTTTTTATAGTGTGTGTGCGTGTGTGCACACACGTATTAAAATTTTTGTGGATACAGATATACTCTAACAAAGCTAAGAGCAGCTACCTTTGGGGTGGTGGGATTTGAAGTGACCATAACTTTCTTCTTCATGTACTGCTGTATCTTCTGATTTCTTTCTGCAATGATTATATATCCTTACTACATTCAGAAAAAAATTATAAATGTATTTCAGTATTTTTTCTGTTTTTACAAGGTTGAGATTTCCTGAAATCTGACACTTATCGGCTACCTGGTTGCCTCACCTTAAACACTCCACCAGGCACTGGGGACACGAGTTTATGAACATGGCACACGCATACATCACTTATTATGTAAGTCCTGGGTCTCTGTCATGTCCTTCTCCTCAAAGATCGTCCCTCCACCAACCACCTGTGCCTCAAAATTGTATAAAATCTAAACAACATGAATCATGGAAAACACTCTGGACATTCTCTGGAATGATTTCTGATTTCTTTCTCCGATTTAAATGTTAACAGCAGTTCACAAACCTTTCTCAAAGCCTTCATATAGGCAGCAGCTTTTTTCTTGTACTGCAGCATGCATTCAGCTGAAAGAGGACTGATGAATCCACTTGCTGCCCTGGGCCCATAGCTCAGTGAAGCAATGAAGTAGTCCACATTGTTGCTGAAGAAAGATGCAATCTAAACCAAGCGTGACAAGAAGACAGAATCTGTTTTCCAATAATATATCTAAAATACATACCTGATAGCTTTCAGAGCAAAGTAAAAACTACTGAGAATGGAAATGAAATGTCAACACTTGCCTCAAAAGCCTACATTTCTTTATTTGAAGAGAATACCTAGGCAATGATTTATAATAAAAAGACAAACCAGTACAAATACTGAGACCAGTCTTTTAACATGTCTTAATCTAGACCATTTCTATTCTTCCTGAAAACCATGACTAACCCCAATTTAACCTGGAGATGATGCCCATGAGCTTTTTACTTCACTAATTCTGCCCCTGCTCTCAAAATATATATGTTTGGATTTATAGATTCCATTGGCATTTTAACTTTGAATGTTTCATATTCCAACATACAACATGACAAACACCTTGAATATATAATCTCTACTTAAATTTAACTCTGCAAATCTTAATCTGTGTGTACAAATATAACAGGAAAAAAAGACTGAAAATTCAGTAAACCCTTGTCATTTACAGATTTATCATTTGTTAAATCTATGTAAGCAGCCACAAAGATCCTTAACTGTAATACTGCTGAGCCACAATTTTGAATCAACAGTGCTACATGAAATGCTGATATAAATCAAAATGTCTCAGGAATTTCTTAGCCAGAAAAATTAAAGTCTTGGATATATTAAATAGTATTTCATTTTGATAAATAAGAAAAAAGTGACTAGTGAAATACAGGATTCTACCTTGGCAAAAACTGCTCAGAAAGTAAGAAATCACTCACTAATGGTATGAAAGGTTATCTTTTTCATTAATATTTTACTGTGTCAAATGAAATTCTGTTAGGTAGTATTCAAGAAAATGAAAACTCAAAATCTTGAGCTGTGTTTTCCTTGTGCATGACACGGATAATCACATACCCAGTATTTGCATTTAGGTCATGGTAGTATGTGGTGAGGTTTACTTTCTTTCCTCTTTCTAATATTTCTACATTTACCAAATGTTCTGTAATATGCATATGTTACACTTTCCTAGGGGTTTTTTTAAATTACAAATGATAAAATTCAGTTTAATCAAATCACCTTAGCTGCCACCAACTTAACACTTAGTTCTGATACTTATTGTAGTTAAAAACCATTTATAAAAATTTCAGTGAAGATCAAATACCTTTCCTTGAGACAACTTTTAAGGTTCCAGGTAAAGCAAATCTAAAATAACCTATAAAGTATATGAGTATTTAATAGTCCAAAGTTCTCATAAAAAGTCACAAACGTAGAGGTTCCTATAAAATGTCACCATTCTTTTTTTCCAGAACTTTTCTTAATTGAATTAAAGTTAGAAACAGCCCCAGAAAACTTCCAGCATGCCTGCAGATAGAAGCGTTAAAGAAGAGGCAGTTGGGATGGTCTTCTGGCTAAGGAATCCTGTAAGGCACTGATCTGTGAGCTGACAGAACCTAGAGACAACACCTTCTAATTACAGACCCAAACTAGAACAAACTGTCACTAAGAGCAGTCTGAGTTTGGAAAAAATGACATTGAATACCTAAGATGATCTATGATCTTTCTGATTAACTTAAACCACTTGAAAAAAGTACGTTCCTATTAAGGTCAACATGTCAGAAAAATTATGGCACATAACACAGAGATCAGCATTTCTTTAAGAAATTATGTTGAGTCTGCTGAAAAAAATGGGCTAAGATCATCCTGAACAGTCCTTTGAATTTATATGTATGGGTAATTCTCAGAGAAATTCTTATCATTAAAGGCTATGATGAACATGTACTCTTAGAATGTGACATCTGCTAAAACTAGTTATCCAAGATAGAACTATTTTTAAAGGCCCTGCACTTTGGTCAGCTTATAATAGTAATTAAGTACTTAATGGTCATTACTTAACATTAAGAGTTCAATGAAAAGACACATGTTAAAGTCAACTTAAAAGTACTTATGAAGGCACAAAACCACAGAAGTAGCATTATGACAAATGTTACCAAAAAACAAAAAGCTTTGAGAGAAAAAACAAAATATTAACAGAATTTTTGTATTTTTTCTCTTTTTATATATCCCAAATTCTATATAGCAGATCTTTAACACACACACAAGGATCTACAGTGAGACCACCTAGAATCTTCAAATCATCAATCAAGCATCTCATTAAAACATCAATAGTGACTGACCCACTTATTCATCACAAATGCTTAACAGTAATTACCATATTGTTCTAAATATGAGGTAGGAAGGAGGAAAAGGGAGACAACTTTATTTTAAAGCCTGAAAATCCAAAACCATTTTACAGATTGATTTACCTGTGTCATCCAAGAAAAAAGAAAAAAAAAAAAGGAGCACACTTAAGAATTAAATTTAATGTCAATATAAACCAGAGAAAAATTACCTTTCCTGCTCCATTTGTCAATGCCACTACCGATGACAGGATGCAGTCATTAGTTGTTATGAGCTTCTGTGTTGCTGTTGGAAGTTCATGCTCTATCGTAGCCTTTTGACTATAATGTTTGGAAATATCTATAAAACCAATCAAATGAAAACTCATTACTATCTATATACAAGTTGCATACAGATACCCAGCCCATTAACATCTCATATTTACTCTTACAAATTTACAAAATAAATTTGACAAAAAGTGGTTCGTGAAAATCAGGATTGTGCTGAGTATCAATCACATCACAAGTGCCCATGGAAAGAATAGAAAGTGGTGAGGTTCCCTTAACACCATCCTGGTATCTCTATTACAGCTCCCAGCTTGTGGGTTGAATTCTCCCTCTTTTGAGTATTAGCCCTTATTCTACTGCTGGGTAAAATGAGCCTGACTAGTATTTACAGCCTGAAAACCTTGTTTTGATAGCCCAGCAGGCACAAATGAGAATTTATATTGTGCTTATATAAACAAACCATGAGGCTGGAAAAGAATAACCAACATGGGCACAATGTCCCATAATCCCTACTGGATCTTAGCTGGTTGGCCAGACACACTCTAACAATCAGAAAGGTCTGCATGGCCAAATAAGGATTGGATACTCTAGCGTTTGGCTTCACATGCTATTGCCTCCAGTCCAAGAAACTTGTAACAAAGGCCTCTGGTTATAAAAGCATAGAAGAGAGGCTTAGATATAATTGTGTTGAGAGAAACAGCAGCAGGTGAAACTGGCCAAACAGCTAATCTTGGGGTTTTCTGGGTCTCTGAGAAATAAAATAATTTCATCCTGGAAACAAGAGAACATGGGATAATTTCAAGACAACATTGATTTACAAGGAATGGTAATTATATTTTTAAATAATAACGTGTTTACAATATATAGCCTCCTCTGAATTGTTTAGAATACTTGTTACAAGATTATCATTACCAGAAAAGTCAAAAATAAATCACAAAACATGGAAATGAACTTTTTAGAGCAGATGTGTATACAAAGAATTTCATTTATTCAGAATCAAGAAATTTAGCTGATTTTAGACTACAGGTAATTAAGAGGAAATAAGACTATTCAGAAAGAAATGGTATTTGAGATTTAACCTGACAATGATCATGATATTTTAACACAAAATTACTATTTTAAGAATAAGATTAGTTTTACTACAATTTAACAGTAGGAAATTGTGTTGTTTGTATATACTGTATGTATATATACATATAAACTTTCATATATATAACTTACAGTTTAAGATAGTTTTAGGTTTATAGAAAAATTACAGAGCTTCCTGGATACCCTTCATCCGACACTACTATGGTACAGTTGTCTCAGTGAAGGGACCAAATAATTGGTACATTACTATTAGGTTTAATATATTTTTAAAAAATAAATGATTATTCATAAGATATCCAAGTGAATAAAAATTCAATTGGAATGCTGAACATTTTTTGTATACTGAACTTGCTAGCCCCTAGAGCAGATATTTTCTTTCTATACACCACAGAAAGTTTTACTCAATATTGTACTGTTAATATACAATACTATAATACAACTGGGTTAGTACATAATCTTGGTCGATTGGTGTAGGTGACTGAAATACTTATAAAAGATGTACACTACTAAGAACCCTCACAGAGGGTTCTATTGAATCAAAGCCACTGTAGTTTAACTATAATAATTCCAATCCAATTGTTTACTCTTTACTGAGTCCAAATATTTTCATTATTT
Source organism: Camelus dromedarius (assembly GCF_036321535.1). Lineage (NCBI taxonomy): Eukaryota > Metazoa > Chordata > Mammalia > Artiodactyla > Camelidae > Camelus > Camelus dromedarius. The sequence continues at coordinate 29,223,797 of NC_087450.1, forward strand.
AGTGTGTTCCTTGATATTAAATTTTAACTCCAAAAAGAACAAGGAAATCATGTGATCTAGACCACAGAGGTTTATTTTTATTTTATGTTTCCTACAAGTCTACTCACTGCAGACCTAAGACTAAAGAGCAAACAATTCTCACTTAAAATGCCACTTCTTAAAAAATTAATTCACCCCCATTTTAATTCCACGTAGGATACACATTTTCATAAATCTTTCTCTTTTTATACTAACACCAGCCTACCTGCTTACTTGCCTTCCTTCCTTCCTTCTTTCCAGCTTAGATCAAGCAATTATTCAGGGCAAAGCATCAAGAGAAAAGGTTTGAAATAAGAATTCTCTTAAGAACAAAGTTTATTCTGTTAATGCCAGTTAGTGCTCACTCTGAGCTTTCATGAGAGACACACAATAGTGTTCCAGCTAGGTAAGAAGACAGATTTGAACTGTAAACCTAGCAGCAAGAGCCCTAATCTGCTACCAACCATCCTTCATGTTTTCCAATATCTTCTCCTTTTATTATGTCCACTTTCAAGGACAGAAACAAGATGAGGCACAAAGGGGGCTTAGGGGGCCTCTGATCCTCCCTAATCTCCACCAGCTCATGCCAGAGAATAACAGTAACATTCTTTGACTTGGACTACTAGGCATCTTCTTAATCTTATGTCACATATAAACAAAAGCATCTTTAGAAAACTTAAAAATGTATTATTATTTACAGAAGCAGAAATAAAAATCAAGATTTTTTAATGTAAATGAAGCTTTAAGATCCTTCTCAATGGACAGCTACCCTCCACTGCTTTAGCTACCTGCCTTTATCAAAATTCTACAAAAAACACTAGGAGGAACAAATCGTAACATTAGCAAAGGAAAAGTTAGGAAACAAAGCCAAAAAACCTGCAGCCACAGAGCTACTTGTGGTTTCATCAATGGCCTAGTTCTAGGTTAAGTAAAGTTCTGGAATAGAGAGTATAGTTAATGAGCTCCCCAAATCAAAAGCTGCACAGCTAAAAGGTATCAGTCCCTCAGGTTTTCTACAGACCAGACTAAATTCTGGAGGGTGGGGGCTGACTATTGTCACCTGCCACCAAGACTGTCCATGCAAGCTATGATTCCTGAAAGCAGACCTAGCTCCAGAAGTACAGTGACTTTAAATTCCTTATAATTGAAGGCAAGCCACAGGAAGGAGCATTCTCCAGACTGAATGGCAAAGTGATACTGGATAATACTGCTGAGACTAAGACTGATTCTCACTACCAGAGGTTATGTGCCAATCTATAGAAGGGTCCCAAATATACCCATCTTATACATGCCATCCAACAAAGTTTTAAGTTTTTAAAAGGTATTTTCTGTGAAACCAGTCATTGGTCACAATTGTACACTAAACACCACAGTGAAAAATCTAGGCACCTGGGCTGTTTCCAATAGTCCTTAATAATTGCTCCTGTCCTCTCCTCCTGCACTTACTCCAACAGTCTTGAAAAGGAAGAGAAAGGAGGAAAAAACTTAGGAGCCATGCAGAGCTACAGATTAAAAAATCAGGACTCAGAATCACATGCTAAGAAGCAAATGAAATATCCTTCAACGATTATATTCTTAGGCACACATAGCAACTGACAAAAGCTTAAAAACAGACCTTCATTCCTTAAGCCTCTGCTGAACAAAAAAGAACTTAAAATGGGTACTCCAAACCTAAAAATGCACAGGAGGGTAGAAAACCAGTGCATTCTTTCTGGGTACATTAAACCTTCATTTCCTCAGTTCCTTCATGCTTGGGCTCTAACAAGTGCAATATTTTGCTAAATGCTTCTGAATAGCATGTCTGGTTTGATAAAATTCACACACCTGCCTTAAGTCAGAGTAATGCATTTTTGGCTACAGTTCTGTGCACAAGGGTTTCTCTTCAGCACTCTGTTTACCTTCAGGAAAAAAGCAGATGGGAAAAGCAGAAGGCAGAGAGCTGTGCACTTCAACGTAAGCCAAATGCTACTAAGCCTTTATCTGGGGTCTATTACTCTCAGCAGTATTTGTTTAAATCTAATTTAGGCATATCTGAGAAAATGGGACGAAGCCTATTTAGGTTCTTTTTCAAGCCTCACCTTTCATGACATCATGAAATCCATTCAGAGCAGCACCAACATTTGTTAGGACAGAACTGTAGTTTGTTCGAAGGAGTCCATCTGGCTCTGTACCTAGGAAATCAAGATCACAAACCTAAGCATTTTCCCAGAAGATTTCTCCTGAAAAACTGATAGCCCACTATCTCCCCTGTACTTTAGAGAATGAATACTGCCTGTGATATGTTGAAAATAATGGCTTTTAACATCATTGCAGACACATTCGGATAAAATGGTGATAATTGAAGACACATCTAAATTGATTTTCATCCCCTATGTCAACAAATATTAATGGTTAAGAATCAAAATTAAATTGCTCAGCAGGGTTATGTCTTTCACAATTCTTTTTGAAATAACGTCTCTGTGAATTTCACCTTATTACTATAGAACACATTTCTCATTTTGCTCTTTCCCTACAGATCATTATTTGCTGAACATCACTAAAAACACTATTACTCAAACATAGTTCCAATTCTGGCATGACACCACGACCCAGCTCCACAGATCCACTCCCCAGTACAACTGGTGAAATTATTTTACAACCACTTAAAATGTTGGAAATTACCCTAAGGGCACACAGCAAATGAAGAAACAGTTACTCAAGAAAACCTGTATCAACTTGGTAGGAACAGTAAGAATCTGTGGTATTTGAACCAGGACCCACTCTCTCCCCCTACCAGTCAGTGAGCTAGAAATCCCAGTCCAGATGGTACAGCCAATGACACAGGACTCCCTCTCCCCTAATTCAGCTGGACAGCTGAGTTCCTTATCTTGCTCCCAGCTACCTGTTGCTGAGGCTAAGTTCTAGTTAAGTATGACTCAGAGGTGGTGGCTCTCTTCTATCATCCAGCCCCGACTTGTGGGATGGAGGCTTTACATGGGCATGGTGCTGCTGAGAACATGGGGCCTTGACCACCCTGACCCCAACTCATTAACAAGAGTTCCATGCTGAAAGAGGCAAGCTGAGGAGAGCTAGGGCTGCTGCCCTATCCTGTCCATGGAGTGCTCAAGCACTCATGCAAGAGTGTCACTCTGAGAGAAGTGCATCATTGTCCCCACCCCTAGCATAGAACCATGGCTCAGAGATTTAGTCCAAGGGAGAAACAGTTTTTTAAACAGAAAGCTCTGGATCTCTTTCCAAAAGAACTAATTTAATTCGCAACAGACTGGGGAGAAGTTTAAGCCTAGGGGTGCTGTGAAAGCAATTAATGTACAAAAGAAACTAGTACATTCATTGGAGATATGAGCTAAACTGACATCTATCAACTGATTCTTAACAAGGGTTCCAAGACCATTCAACAGGGAAGGAATAGTCATTCATCATCATTGAAATGCATGATGTTGAGACAGCTGGATAGCCACTATGCGAAAGATTAAGTTGAACCTTACCTCACACCATATACAGAAATTAACTCAAAATAGATCGATGACCTAAATGTAAGAACTAGAAGTATAAGACTCTCAAAATGACCCATAAGGATAAGTCTTCATGACCTCACATTTGACAACAGATTCTTAGGTATGACACCAAAAGCCTCAGTATCAGAAGAAAAATAAATTTGACTTCATTAAAATTAAAAACTTATACTTCAAAAGACACCATCAACAAAATGAAAAGATAATCTGTAAAAATGGAAGAAAATCTTGAAAATCAAATCTCCACCAGGGAAATGCAAATCAAACCTACAATGAGATACCACTTCAAAAAGTCGGGTAACAACACAAGGGTGGCTAAAATCAAAAAGTCACATAACGAGGGGGAGATCAAGATGGCAGAGTAGATGGACATTAAGCCTACCTCCTCCCTCAAAAATATATCTACAAATCTCACAGAATATCTACTGAAAGCTGAGAGAAGATCTCATACAACCAAAGCTGCAAGAAAGATCCACATGTAACTGGGTAGGACAAAGGGAAAGGGGAGAAGAGGAAGAACTGGGGTGGGACATACACCCGAGGGAGCTGTGAAAGAGGAAAGGTTCCCTCATCCTGGGAACCTCCGTCACTGGCTGGGAGGTCTGCCGGGACAGATAGGGAGCTCCAGAGGCTCAAGAGGAGAATGCAGGAGCTGGTTTGCAGCACTGCAGGGTATAGAGAGACACAGATGGTCCTTGCTACGTCACAGCACTTCCCAGGCCCAGACACAAGCCTGCTAGTGTGTGCAACGTTGGTGCTGAAGTGGCCCCTAAGGGCAGCACCAGCAACAGTGAACTTTGTGGGTGCACATGCCATGTGGCAAGAGGCATCACAGAGTCACACATCCCAGTGAACAGCTCCTGGGAAAGAACATGCAGCGGCTCCTTTCCCAAAGGAGTACTTCAGTCCTGCCTAACTCACACCACAGCTGGGAACCAGAACTGAGGGCTTCTACTCCAACAACTGGGGAGCAGACCCCACCTCCAAAAGGGCTGTGACAACTATAGTGCACAGAGGAGGCCCCACCCAACATCCAGTGCAGACTCTGGCAACCACAACACCAAACATGCCCCCTGGCAAGGGGACAAGGGCCAGCACATCCTGAGGAAAGATGGCAAGAATCTATACCAAAAACAGCCCTTGCTCCAAAAATATTGGACTCACACAGCCTACACAGGGTCACTCTTAAATAAAAACAGCCCTTGAAGACAGCAGTAGATAAGTGTTTCTCCGAAATTCATAGAAATAAAAGTAAAATGAAAAAGCAGAGAAACTACTACCAATTAAAAGAACAAGAGAATCCCCTGAAAGAACAATGGAAACAGACTTCTCCAGTCTACCAGACCCTGAGCTCAAACAGGAGGCAGTAAAAATGCTGAAGAATTAAAGAAAGACTATCGAAAGAAATGCACATTTCTGTAACAAGGAACTAGAACTATAAAGATGAGTCAATCAAAATTAGACAACTCAGGGGGACTATAGCTCAGTGGTAGAGCACGTGACTAGCATGCTCAAGGTCCTAGATTCAATCCTCAGTATGCCCATTAAAAAAATAATAATAAACCAAGCTAAGCAATCAATAGCAAAGTAAATAATGCAGACAAACAAATAAGTGACCTGAAAGACAGAATAAAGGAAATCATCCAATCAGAACAGAAGACAGAAAGACAAATGAAAAAAAAAAAATGAAAGCAATATAAAAGACCTATGGGATAATACAAAGCGTAACCAACCTACACATAACAGGAATCCCAGAAGAAGAAAAAGAAAAGGGGACTGAAACTATATTTGAAGAAACTGTGGCTGAAATTATCCCAAACATAAAGAAAGAAACAAATATCCAGCTACAGGAAGCAGAGAAGGTCCCAAACAAGGTAAACCCAAACAAACCTACTCCAAGATATATCATAATCAAAATGGCAAAAGTTAAAGAGAGGATTCTAAAGGAAGCAAGAGAAAAACAAAGAGACAGTTACAAGGGAATCCCCATAAGGCTACCAGCTGATTTCTCTAGAGAAACTTTGTAGGCCAGAAGAAAGAGGCAAGATATATTCAGTCTTGAAAGGGAACACATGCAACCTAGGATACTGTACACAGCAAGATTATCATTTAGAATAGAAGGAAAGAGAAAGAATGTCTCAGACAAGCAAAAACTAAAACAATAGAGTAATAATAAACCTATCCTAAAAGAAATATTGAAAGGTCTTCTCTAAATAGAAAAGAAGCAAAAATCTATAGGGAAGGGAAAATCACAATAGTTTGATTGTTAAAAAAAAAAATCAAAAAATTCTGTGAAAGCAATTATAACTACAACGAACAGCAAAATGATAAACATGAAGATGTAAAATAGAACATCAAAATCACACGTGTGGGGGAGGGGAGTAAGAAAATGTAGATCTTTTATAATGTGTTTGAGCTTGTATGACTACCAGTCTAAAACAACTAGATATAGCTATGAGTTAATATACTTGAAAACCAGGGTAACCACAAACCAAAAACATACAACAGATTCATGGAAACCAAAAAGAAAGGAACTCAAACATAATACAAAAGAAAACCATCAAACCACAAAAGGAAAAACAAAAAGGAAAGAGGGAAAGAGAAGAAATACAAAATCAACTGGAAAACAAGGTTTAAAATGGTAATAAATACATACTTATCAATAATCACTTCAAATGTCAATGGACTAAATGCTCTGATCAAAAGAGACAGAGTGGCAGACTAAATAATACAATAAGAACCTACAATATGCTGCCTACAAGAGACCCATTTTAGGGAGAAAGACACACATAGATTGAAAGTAAGAGGATAGAAAAAGATGTTTCATGCAAGTGGAAATGACAGGAAACCAGGGATAGCAATATTCATATCAGACAAAACAAACTCTAAAACAAAGACCATAAAAAAAAGACAAAGAAGGACACTATGTAATGGTCAAAGGATCAATACAAGAGGATACCACATTCATTAATATATATGTACCCAACACAGGAGCACCTAAATACATAAAAAAATACTGACAGACATAAAGGGAGAAATTGAATGGGAATACAATAATAGTAGGAGACTTTAACACTCTAATGACATCAATGGACAGATTTTCAATCCAGACAGAAAATCAATAAGGCAACAGAGATTACAAATGACACATGAGAACAGTTAGACTCAATTGATATCTACAGGACACTGCATCCAAAAAAACCAGAATACACATCCTTCTCAAGCAAACATGGAACATTCTTAGGGTAGACCACATACTCAGACACAAAACAAGTCTCAACAAATTTAAGAAGACAAATTATTTCCACCACCTTTTCTGACCAAGACGGCATGAAACTAGAAATCAACCACAGAAAGAGAAACAAGGAAAAAAAATATTACATGGAGACTAAACAACATGCTACTAAAAAGCCAATGTGTCACCAATGAAGTCAAAGAGGAAATTAAGAAAACAGATAAAAAACAAATTTCTTCTGTATAGCACAGGGAACTGTAGTCAATATCTTATAATAACCTACAATGAAAAATATGAAGACAAATATATGTATATATATATGTATGATTGAAACATTATGCTGTACACCAGAAATTGACACATTGTAACTGACTCTACTTCAATTAAAAAATAATAATAATGTAGTCACAATTAAACCAATCAAAAAATGGACAGAAGACCTAAATAGACATTTCTCTAAAAAGACATACAGATGGCCAACAGGCACATGAAAAAATGCTCAATATTGCTAATTATCAGAGAAATGCAAATCAAAACTACCATGAGGTATTGCCTCACACCAGTCAGAATGGCCGTCATCGAAAAGTCTACAAATAATAAGCTCTGGAGAAGGTGTGGAGAAAAGAGAAACCTCCTACACTGTTGCTACAAATCCTTACGCTTTGTCCTCTCCATTTAAGAAAGAAGAAGGAGAGAAAGAGATTTAATATTTAATGTATGTCTTCAATGTCTGATATTGTACATTTTAAATTCAACTGAATATACTTCCATTTTATAAATGGGAAAACAAGAGCAGAGAAGTAAAGTGATTTGCCCAAGGTCATATATTTTTAAGGGGCTGGACAAATTGAATTCAAGTTTTTCTCACCCCAGATCCTAGGCTTTTCTCACTTAAACATGCCAAACCCCCTCCCTTTTCTAGCTTATTGTAACTCTAAGTTCTTCAAATTGAATCAAGAGCAAAAAACACACTTACTTGGCAAGGCGAGAAGACCAATGTAAGTCTGCAGCTTCTCAAACACAGCTGTCATCTTTTTCATGTCCTGAGACAGCTCTATATTCCTGGCTCGTAACGCAGACGTGCAAAGGGAAGCTTCACATTCTTCTTCTAAACTAGGAATGGGCAAATTTTTTTTAAAGTGAGCATCCTGAATGATTTTCAATTCGTTATAAGAAACCATTCCCCTTGAGAGAATTTGCCAAAAAAAAAAAAAAAAAAAAGGAAGAAAGAAATTTGACCTCATTTACAAGGTTCCATTTTTTATACCATAATATACACGCTTGCTGCAAATGCCAATGCAGCAAAGGACAACTAAATGGAGGAAATAAAGGCAGGAGCCCATTATCTTTCCATCCTGAGAGCAGCACAAAAATGTTTCCCTTAAAAATATTTTTAGGAGAAAAATATTTCATAGACTGAATTCCTAAAGAGAACTAATTAAACAGGAACAAGGAGCTAGAATCATTAAGAAAACTTTTTCAGTGTATGTAGTTTCAAAAGTCAGACTGGTAAAAACAATCTATAGACTCAATCTGAAAGTAAATGCTTAACATTCATAAAATATATTTTACCATTTTCAATTTTTAAATGGTACTTGGAAAAACTTAATCATAAGGTTAAAAAACTACATAGACTCTCAATAGTGTTTATTAAAAATGTGCAGGTAATCAAGTAAAATGCTTTTTACACAAAGCTAGGAAAAGTTATTAGAACAAGAATGATAATGACATCCACTCTCTTGACCCTGCCACTTCTCTTCTATTTATTTATAGCAGACAGCTTCATTAAATACTAAGCCCATTTACTACTAAAGAAGAGGTCATATTGTCAATTAAAGTGGTATTTAAACCAATGACAAAAAAAATTGCCTAAAAACATGAATACCTGATAAGGTAGGGCTGAAAGCATATGGGACAGAACATTCCAAGAATAAGAATCTTAGATCAAGAAAGGGCTTATCCAGTGTTTCTAAAAATGTAATATTGAAAAAATTAATTAAGATAAAATAAAAATGTGTAACTATTTCAAGTAGTAAATACCACTTTTGCAATGGTTCTTAAACAGATTCTTTTTAACGTAAGTCAAACCAATAAAGTATATTCAGTGTTAAACTTATACAGTCAATTTTCAAAAAAATTTAATTACACTGAACTTAAAACATTAAAGGATCTGAATGAAACTATAACTCATAATTATTAGTTCAAGTCATAATTCTCTGATTCCTAAAATTCTGTCATATGCACTAATCATGGAATTCAGTTACTAAAATACCTTGTTAGGTTAGAATTGGGAAGTAAGATGGCTCTTGACACAGTAATTTCTCTATAATAAAATTTCACATTTTTGAAAAGTTAAAATCTACTACTTTAGTTCTACAAGGACTTAAAAACTCTAAGTACTTGTATTATTTTCAATACTGTAAGTTATTCATTTACATATTTCCTAAACCTTAGTTTGCAATATGGTATAATACACATATGTTCTTATTTCTCTTATGTTCCAGTTGTACTGTTCTTTCATTTAGTCTTTTTGAAGACTAAATCTCAGGATGAAAAGATTTAGATGAATTAGGAGTCTTGGTAGTTTTAGACCAAAAGCATCAAAATGTACATGCAATGTTCTCAAATTTCCAGTTACATAAATTATTTGCTCTTGCCTTTCCAGAAATATTTAAGATGGAATATTTAAGGTTACTAAATTACATATGATATGAGGACTGGAGTAAATAAACAAAATTTTTACTTTATAACTTAAATAAATTACCAATAATAAAAACAACAATATACTATTTCAAAGAAAACTAAGGATTACGCATTCAAATGTAGAGGCTGTTATATACCCCCATCTAGATGTTTACAGTAAAAGGATGATAAATAACCAAAACTGAATTACTTTCAATAAGTGTGTCATTCGCAAGCATTAAAAATACTGGTTCACATAGCATTACATGGTTATCGTAGTATTCACAGTACAGAACTACTGAAAAAACCCTAGCTAACAAACAACAATTCAATTTTTTTAAATCTAAGTTTGTACTGCTCAAGCCACGATTTTCCTTTTTCACAAAAGTCCAAACTGGCTGTGGTGCAGATAACTCAGGCACATCACAAGGCGCACATGTTACTACTTCATTAACTCCAGCACAGGTCAGGTGACACCTCATAATTCCCCAAGCTCCCTGGCCTTAAGGGCTAAAGTACCTTTTTAACTGATAGGGAAGAATCTTCCTAAGAAAACATATGTAAGAGGTTAAATGCTCTGAAAAAGTTTTCAATTTCACAGTTGTCTCCTGGAAAAGAAAAACAATTTCAAGGTTAATAGTGCCATCTGAAAAAGAAGAGCTCCTGCTTTCAGAAGTAAAACGTAGAAGGAAATTACCAGGACAGTCACAGTATCCTCAGTAATACTTTCAAATAAATGAAGCATTCCTTCCTCAAGAGGGCGAACATAGGATGCATTTTCATGAAGATATTGTGAGAACTAAATAGAAAGGAAAGAACTGAATTAAATCACTGGAAAACAAAGGATATCAACACATTTATAAATGGACTCACTGAGTTATAAACCTAAATTCTTTTGGAAACTTTTTTTGGGATGTTTGGCTTTTACACAGAGCTCCCTGCTAGCAATCCCAGATACTATCCCCAAGTCCCCATCCCACTGCACAAGGGGGAACTAGAAGAGGGGTGACAAAATTAACAAGCAGGCAAGGGGGTACCACTTACAACCCAGCACCAACAGGCCTTCTTCCCTCAACACCTGCTTGGGTACAGAGGTTCCAGTTTAAAAAAAAAAGATTTGATAATCAAAATTGTATGACATAGACTTTTGTATTATTTAACTCATTTTTTTAAGAAACAAGCCCTTTAAGGACAGCTTCTTATTTTTACTGTATACAATGCTCAAAGTTAACAAATTCCAGGAATGTTGTTATCATCAAAACTTTTATAAAAACTTTTATAACTGTCACGGATACTGTAATACCTACAAAGGATTAACTCAGTATGAAGATAAGATTTCAAAAGAGACTCCACAGGCACTTGGATAATTTCGAAAAAAAAGTTAATTTTTCACTTGTGAAATATTTGTTATCTAAGAACTGTATAATGGCTCAGGATTCAGTTCCTCAGAACAGAAATGTAAGGTCCCATTTTGCACAAATGTGATTCATCTGGCCCTACTGCAAGCTACACAGATATACAGGCCTGGGAAACTCAACCTCTCTGGGCTTTGATGTGCAGAGCTGTAAAATAAGTTAACTCTAAGCTCACAGGTATAAAAGGTATAAAAGTCTACTTTATGAATTCTAAAAACAAGTCTAAACACTTTGGTCATCTTTTAACACATGGTTTCTGATTCTTTTTCAATAATACTTATTAGGAAATCCACACTGGGTTTCTCAGAGGCCAAAGCACCAAAGGTAAAGTATTGAGAAAAATATGAATTCTTCCAAGTAATTAAATGCTTAAGATGAACATATTTGATTCTCACTCTGTGCGCATAATATGGCAACAAACTAAAATAAAACAATGGACAAAGAACAAGTATTGAGTGGGAAGTCTTTTTTTCTCTTATAAGTGTAAAAGAAAATATAACTACATTAAAATGCCACAGTTCCATTTTCCTTACCCAGGTCATCTGAAGGCTTTTTCCCACAGTGATATTAAAGGGCACTTCAAAAACCTCAAGTTTAATTTTTGTGAACTTCAAGAGAAGTTTCATCAAAACTGATGAAAACCAAGCATGGTTTCCCATGTGGAAGGCAGCACGTGACGATGGTAAGAGCTGGCCTTCCCTGAGTGCCCACTATGTGCCAGACACTGTTCTTAGTGCCGTACGTGTATTATATCATTGAACCCTCAAACATACTGCCAGGGAGGTACTATGTCCTGCATTTTCAAGATGCATAGAGAGGTTAAATAAGTTGCCCGAGGGGACACAGAAAATGGCAGAACTGGGCTGGATTCCCAGGAGTATGACTCCAGAGTGCAAGCCTCTGCTATGCTAATAGGCACTTACGGATCTGTGGACATAATGCAACTCAAACCCTGTAAACATTGCAGGATGCACACACAAAAAAAGGAGGGGGGGTGATGACAAGAAGAATTGGGTAAGTAGAAGAGAGGCAAGACTCACTTCAGACCGCCAGTTATGGGGCACTGAGTGCGCGTCGACAGCGAGATCCCCACCTTCCTCCCTTCGGGACGGCCCTAATGATCCTGCCTCCTGCTCGTCTCGGCTCTGAGTAACATACCAGCCTCGCACACTGTGTCAGGTCTGGTCTGTGTGACCCGTCCCATACAGCAGGAATGACGGTATGTGACTACATGCAAACTCTCTCTGCTCTTCCTCTCTGTGGTTTTGCTCATGACTTCCCCTTTTCCGGGGGTAAAACACCTATCCTGCTTCTCTCCTCCTATCCAAATCATGCTCATTTTTCAAAGCTCAGTTTAATCATGAAAGAATCTTTCCAGACACTATCACCAGCAGCAACCCTCCCCTCCCTGATGACCTCATATCACTTGCTGCTCCTAACACCCACTCACACTAAGGTCTTTTAACAACACCCTCGTTCATTTCTTAAGAATCTCCATAGTTGCCATATTTTCTTGAGGGCAAAGCCTATGACTTATAGTTTTTCCCATGTCCTCCATAGCACTTCACTGATGCACAGACATGGTCTGATAATAAATAACAAGTCTCCATGTGTATTCAGGGCAGACAGAAGGTATCCTGAGTTAAATTTACCTTCTGATTCAATGGCGATATAGTGTCGATGGCAGAGTCAACAGGAAAAATCTGAATCCTTTGTTCTGTGTAAGTGTGAAAGTTCAGAAGAGCCTTGACAAGATCCTGAACAAAAGCCAGGGCCTGCCCAGCAATATCCCGCATCTTCAGCTTTAAAATGAAAAAGATACAGTTAAAGTCAGCTACCAAGTTATGATTTCCAAACAACTTTATTAACTCTGCTTTTGGAGAAAATATTTGAATTCTAATTATTCCTTAATTAAAATTCATTTGCACCCACTTAGATTTTAACATTACCACCTAAGTAAGTTAGAAAGCCACCAGTTTTGACAAATATACCTCCTCCACTTAACCTAGACTGTTAAAGTGCAACGTCCACCAAGCTAAACAAAAGGTATGACTCACAAAATTAGTGCATCCCACAATTCAGTTCTAATGTTATCAGATAAGAGAGACAGCAAAAATCTGTATTATTTACAAACTCAAAAACAGCAAGTTACACAATTTAAAGTTATGTATGAGAAAGGAAAGCTGAAGTTAAATGCAATGTTTTGGTGCACTAAACAGAGGCCCAAACAACTAATGCATGTTTCTGAGAAGTCTGACACGCAAATTGCTGAAAATAAAAGCTTCATCTTTACCTGATGTCTCCTATTGTGGACCGGAACGTTCAGAGCGTTATACTGACTATACTCTGCAAAGCAAAAATGGATATACATTAAGTCATTTTGCAGTTACAGGAAAACAGCTTACTGAGAAATACTGAATGCCCTGCAGCAAAATCAGCTTTACATAAGAATTTAAGATGACCAAAGCCACAATCACAGTACAGGAGAATGATGGAACTTAGACAGAATCAGTTGTTTCTCAGGTAAGGTAATAGTTCCATTTTTTTTTTTTTTAACTTTAGGATAAAAAACCAAACCCTAACCCTGTGTTTCTAAGAAATCATTTCAAAAATTCTTTTGGGCCCCAACAAGATTACTTAGAAAGGCTCATAATGTTCTCGCCATCTTCTGTCACTCTTCCTGAAATAGCCCTGCACACAGCTGCCACGCTAATCATCCAAAAATGCCAGTGTTTCCATGACACTACAATATTTGAAAATCTATCACTGCCTGCTATCACTGACTCCAATGACTCAGTCCTAACTTTTCTGGGTGGTTTCCACACCTTTCTCACAGTCCTCCTCTAGAGTCTGCCCTAGAGTCTGTCACTGATCTGATAGCCTCCATTTCTATTAGATCAGCTGTGTACTCCCAGCTTGGTCTCCCATCCGTCAATATGCATTCTCCTATCAGCCCTCTTTCCGCCTTGCTCATATTCCTTCCCAGCCTGGTCATCATTTTCAACACTGCTCTTGCTAACAGAAAACTAGATCAGGGTCCACGACAATATATTCTGCTTAATTTAAGCAGGGAGGGGTCTTCAAAGTTACTCAGCCCTCCATGATTTCATTGCTGTGTCTCTATCATACTTCACATAACATCTACTCCAAATCTTTTGAATTTCAAGCCCCCAATACCATTCCTCCTTTCCTCCTCTACCCTATGGATGGGTTGGCCTCCCCCTATAATGTCAAGACTAGAGCCAAAGCACAAGGGGTTCTTACACTCCTCACTCTCTATCCCAGAGTCTATGGCTTCACATATCCTTTCCTCGGCTAAACTTCTGGGCCCCTAGCAACAGCCCCTTCTGACCCCAGCAGGCCTTAGAATGTCTATCACCCCCTCCTTCCTATACTTTCAAAATCACTTCATTATAAAAAGAGCATCTTTTGCAGCTTGTTTATCCCCACAGTGACGTCTCCCCTTTTACTTGTATCATACTTCATTCTCTGCGCACCCGTCCCCTGTGTGCACAAACTCTCCTTTTTCTCTTCTGGAGTGCTGAGGATTAATATTCTGGCAGATTGGTGTGCACTGCCCTCCACACCCCATTGTAGCCTCCGGTCAGACTTAACAAAGTACTGCTCAGCAGGCCCTGACAGCACCTTTCATCCTACATACCACTCTCCATGCAGTTCCCTGGCTCCTTCTTCCTCATCTCTCTGACCAATAAAACCTACTCTGGCATCCTGGCCCAACTTAAAGCACACTTCTTCCAAAAGGGCTTCCCCAAACAACCCTACCAGCAGTAATCAGCCTTCCTCTGAAACTCCAAGAGATTCTTCATGGAATAGCTTAGCCCATATTTTAGACATTTCTACATCTTATCTCTCCCCTACTGGACTACAAATTTCTTGAGGGTAGAGATTTTTGTCTTATGCATTTTTAACATATTCTATGCTCCCTGCCAATCTAGACTTTCAGCAAATATCTCTATATACGTCAGAACTAAAAGTAGTAACCTACTTGTGACATAATAAGGACTTAAAATAGAGTTACAACTAGTACTAGAAAAGAAAGCACAAACCCAAAGAGATTCAGAAAGAAATTCTAGATCTGATGACTGATAGATACAAGGATTAAGGGTGAAATGAAATGCCAAGGCTTCAAGTCTAGTAGATCAAAGTACACTGGTGCTATTTACATTAATGTAGAAAACAGTAAAAACAGGTGTTTTCAGAGAATTTAGGTTTTTGATATAATAATGACATGTTGATTTCAGTGTTAGATCACACTGCTATTTTTCTTTGGTGTCTTTTCTTTCCTTTTTCTTTAGGTTTTCCTTAAGAAAAATTGAGACATCATCAAAAATTAATTTCAATCATATAATTATGAAACAGGAAATGTGTATGCATTTGAATTTAAGTTTCTGAATCCAATTAAATGTTTTCTTTGTTTTCAAGTTTTTGATTTAATTCTTGACTAAAGATCACAAATTTGGCACCTGTTGTACACGTAAGTTGATGTTTTATTTTTTCCTAAGTTCTTCTTGTTGCTCTTGGCTGTGTAAACTACCAGACCATTCCCAGGATGAGCAGGAAGCAGGGCTTCCCCAAGTCAGCTCCCTAACTATCACTGGGGACTGTCCAAAGGGCAGGAGCGACCAAGCTAAGAAGATTCACTTCCCACCCATCCCCCTACTCCTCTCCCGCCTCATTGCCTACCATGATCAACTTTTCTTATACAAATATCAAGGTACTTTATGTGCCGGTTGGTTTTCACCCTGGGATACGCTAAATTTGTGCAACAAAAAAGTAAGTTTTGGGCTTTTTCCAAGTCTAGCTTTGGAATAGTTATATGATAACTTAAAATCTCCCCATAAAACATTAAGAGCCAAAGCTTATCCAAAGGACAAAAGGAAACCAATCCTCTGTTGGGCCAATGAGATTTTCTGACAAATAGATCAGAAATTATGTTAATTAGCTGGTTATCACAAAGAGGTTCGGAGTTGCAAACATTGGAAAACTGTACATAATACCTACTTGTATCATTAAAAGGTACTTTTTCACTGATGATTGATAAGGATTCCTCTAATCTACCTGACAAATCTTCATGAAGATTCTTTAACTGTAACTGACTGAAAGAAAAAAATACAAAACCATATTATCAACAGACAGTGGATGGGTTATTTGCTTGTTACCTCAACAGCTGGTATCAGGCTTTCAAAGAATCATGCCTGACATCTCAGATGCTCTTGGTAGTAGAGAGTTGTTTAAAAAATGAAGATACAAAAAATAGTAAGTCTTGATTCTAAACTTCCTAAGACATCTGCTGAATGAATGGAAGTTTGGAAGAATTTATCACAGTCACATTTATTTATTTATAAATACAGTAAGTGTTATATCTTATACAATCTTAAGTTTATTTCCCCAAGCTCAAAGAAATCATAGAGCCATTTCAAAATCACAAATTTGCTCTTTACAACACATAAATATTTGTTCAAGTATTATGGTGAAGTTTTTTTAAAGTATTATATTAGATTTCTTTCTCCTTTGAGCTCAAAATCTGATCATTTTTGGTTGTAATTCAATTAGAAGCATAGGCACACATGTAAACCATGCACATAGCTCTAACAATGAAACTAATCTGAAGAAATCTACTTGATTGAGTCTATTAAACTAAAAATGTCATTTATCAAGTAAATGGTGGTGCATGCTCTTACCACCCAGAGATAAGCAGTATTTTAAGATGTAGCTATCTGCAAATTAGCTATCATAACCTCTATTTTATTTAAAACGTACCATTAAAAGGATGACACCATGATCATTATCAGAAGGCTTTCTCTCTAAAGTAGTCTGAGACAAAAAGGATCCAGTCCTCAGGACAGGAGCCCCAGGATGCCATCTGCCACAGCCCTTAACACCCGCAGCCTGAGGACTAATGCACACACCCCTCTACCAAGAACATAAGGTCCCAGAGATAACAGAATTGGAAAGGATCCTGGAGACTACCTACTCCTATCTCACTGCAAATGTGAGAAAATTAAGAGAGAGGAGCTACTAAACCAAAACTCAGGTCTTCTGATTCTCACTTTAGTGTCTCTTGGAATTCACGTTTCCACATACCATTCTTCTGTCCGAAGTCGACACTCCTTGGCCTCCTTTTCTAGAGTCTGAGATTTTACCTGAATTTTAGAAAGAAAAGAAAAGCAGATGGCTCAGGCTACAGATGAGAGCATGCTGAGGAGACACTGCAGGCAGCAGTCTTGCCCTAAATAGCTAATTCTGTCCTATAAAGCACACAGACGATTTACAGAAGCCTGCACTATTTAACGTGCTCTCTCCGATAGCGGGGCTTACTTCTAGTTTAGCCTTGTCGTTCTGCAGCTTCTCGATGGTTTCCATGTACTTCCTCGTCAGGCCGTCGACCACGGCTTGGTGCTGGGCCGCCTCCATCTCCAGGGTGGCCAGCCGACTCCTCAACTCTGCTTCCACATGCTTGTGCTGCTCATCGGCTTCAAAAAACTGAAAAGAAAAGATCATTTTCTCTTCTCACCATGTCCCAATATATGCAAATGAAGAGAAACCTACTGTAGTGACTAATCATTGAGCAACTTCCGTAAGGTTCCATATGCTCACTATGCAAAAGCCACACACACGTGGCCTCAGTGGATCCTCACCGTATGTCAGAGGTAGTGCCACTGTAATCCCTCCTCTACAGACGAGGAAACCGAAGCTTCAATGGGCTACTTAACTAGTCAAATGTCTCACAGCTAAACATTGCAGAAATGAGACCTGAACACAGGAGATCTACTCCAAAGTCTTCTCCTTCCCACCTCCTGAATTTCTATTTCAAATAAATTCTGGCACACAGAGACTTCAACTGACCAGGGTATAACTCTTGTATATAACACAATTATATAATCAAAATTCAAATAGACGTTACTCCTGAAGCATGTAAAGCTCCTTTCCTTAACGAGAATACAGTACTAATTAAGAATTATGAATACTTAACACAAAATGCATGAGGCCAAAAGTTCATCTTTTTAAACCTTTTCAAAGACCAAGAAAGCACATTTACTTTCCACTGTTTGACAATGCTCACCATTTCACATTAAAAAAAATCAGGAGAAATAGGTGATGCCTCACACTACACACTGAATGGTTTGGAGCAAACATTGATTACTCAACATTCCATAAATATCGGACGGGCTGCCATGAATGAGGCCCTGTTCTGAGGCGAGGGAGACAAATCCAATATAGTCTGTACCATATAAGACCTTCCAGACTAACAGGGAAACATAAAAACCAACTAAACTGCAATAAATTAAAAAGCAAACACTATTACTGATAAATCCCCATCCAACCATTTCCTATATAAAGCGAACAGTGCCCAGTATATGTCTGTATTATTAACTTATAAAACTATTCTGCTGTTCTCTGAACAAGTGCATATTCAAAGCATATATCCATACTAAAATATAAGTAAGATTTTAGAAATGAATACATGACATGACATATATACCTAACAACCACAGGAAACATTAAAATACCCTCCCATACACAAAACACTCCATCTTGCACTGGTTTTTCCACATTCCAGATCACATAGCCTATTTTTAAATTCATAGGGAAAAAGAGATTTTCTCACTTGTATATGCAACCGTTCATTCTCTTCTATCTTCTTTTGCAGGTCTTCATCAAAGACACTCTTCTGCTCTTGACTCAGCTGAGAAGATTCTCCACTTTTCTGATGGAAAGAATAAATTACGTCCACATAACTTTCATCCTTCAGAGAAATATCCTAAGGTACCCAAATTATCACCTTACCAGCTTGTCTATTCTACATGTTCACCATTCTCAAACAACCCTGCAAAAGGTATACAGTCCATCATTTAACTTTTCCTATGTGACACTAGCTGAAACTGCAAATATGGCAATGAGCAAGAAAACTTTAAAGAGAAAAAAAAAAAAAAAAAAAAAAACAGATAAGGCTCAGTATTCTTTGCAGATGAATCCAGGAGTAGCTCTGTTGGAAGACAGAGCAGACCAAGAAAGCTAGCAATATAAATATGCTAACAAACATCATTTCAATTGATCTTTTGGTTTGGAAAATGACAGTTTTAGCAATTCCATGAGTCTGAGTTGCTAAACTCCTTTAAGAAATTGTAATAAATTTCTTAACAGCATTCACAAAAATAAGTTTATACAGAAGTTCACATAAATTTCTAATTTTAAAATACATCACAAGATAAAGTTATAAATAAACAGAAGAGAAAAGTGCAAAGATTATGAAAAATACCTTCCTTTTGCCTTTTTACCAGTATTAACTTTTTTTCTACATAGAAGAATAGCACTATTTAGAAGAGCCAATAAAGAACATTTGTTTTCATAGAATACACACAGAAGTGAGACTATTCAAGGGACAGCCTAACAATGAAACTGTGTTCAGTCATCCATCACCACCCTCCTCTGCCTTTCTTGTGCTTCACTCCTCACTTAAAATGAAGTCACTTACTGATCCAATGTGAACCAATGATTAGAAAGCCCTTTGAAAATGGAGTAGTTATGTTCAAAAAAAAATTAAATGCAAACATAAGAGGTATGCATGCATAAGGAATACTGTTGAATGACATATTCTGGGTCCTTAGTACTTCCAAATTTGGAAAGCTTTCATTAAAATTAACTCAGAAGTATTACACCCAAAACTCTGCTAAAAGAGCCCTGGGAGAGGATCTCACTAACCTGGGGAGCATGTTTGAAGTACAGATGGCTATTCCCTCCCCAAGGGTCTTTTAGAAGTTCCAGAGCATGTGTATTTTGACAAAGTTTCCCAAATGATTCTAATACATAGCAGTTTTGCCCTCTCTTTTGCCAATTTACTTGAAAATTACCATTCTAGAGAATACTTCCAGGTATGGGAAATGCAAATGGAAATGTACTAACACATAATTATGTGGCCTGCCCATCATATGCCAAATACAGTCCTGGGCCCTTTAACATGACCCCATTGAATCCTGACAGCAAACCTGAGAGTATCCTCCCTACAACCGAGGCTGCAAGGCTAAAACATTTGCCTAAAGTCATAGAACTATAAATGGCAAAGAATTCAAACCTGGGCTCAACGCCAAAGCCTGCACTCTTCCCTTCACACCAGGCTGCTTCAGAGTTACTGCACGCCTCCTTGCCTTCTCCCTCCAACCATTCTACCATTATTGCCTCGTGTGGGCTGTTCTACACATGCACAAGACTTTTAAGGACTCAATCACTAGCTCCTGCCCACCCCTCAACTCCCCAAAATAAAGCAACTTCTTAATCACAGAACGTTCAAAAGTACCAGATCATCCATTTCAAAGCAGTAAGCATCTTGCCTCACTATATAAAACCATAAGGGAAAAAAATGTATATTTACATCTCAGGACAAGAATAACAAATTGGCCTCCTAAAAATAAACAC
This sequence comes from Camelus dromedarius, assembly GCF_036321535.1. Classification (NCBI taxonomy): domain Eukaryota; kingdom Metazoa; phylum Chordata; class Mammalia; order Artiodactyla; family Camelidae; genus Camelus; species Camelus dromedarius. The sequence goes on from NC_087450.1 coordinate 29,244,094, forward strand.
TGAGAAATCTACGGCAAAGTCATAGCCTAATATGCCTATTTCATCTGCTATTTTCACTGAGAGTTACACTTTGACAATGTTTCTCATTTTATCTGCCTTATCCTGGGTTAATGGCAACTTGTTATAACTAAAAGATATTAATAATTTTCACCAATATGAAATACTCTATTCACAGTTTTCTAGCCACTAAATCAACTACGTGCATGTTGGCTCCTAATAAATTCTTAAAAACTCACTTTCATATGCAAATACCTATAACAGTATATATTAATAGTAGTAATGCTTTCTTGACTTGATATCTAGATGTAATAATGGAACTTTAGAGTATTTGGAGGTGAGGTCTTCTGTTAAAACCAGGATGGCCTGGCGATGTCTGTACCTAATGACAAGGTCACATTAACTTGCTTTTACTTGACCTACCTTGTTTTTCTTGCCTCGGGGTTCACTTAGAGCCAGTTCATCTTGTAGTAGCTCTACCCTCTTGGCAAGCTGCAGATTCCGGAATGTCAAACTGTCCATTTCCTGCTGCAGTTTCCTCAATGACTGATCCTTCATTTTCAGTTGTTCCTACATCAAAGTGAAAGCATACCATTTCTTATAATTTAGCCTTAAGGTTTGAAAATAATGGGAAAAAAAAAGATTTTTGTTTCACCAAAATCTAATCAAAACATTTTGCTTTAAGGATTTCAAGTTGTATGTTTATCATTCCAGTTCCTGTATCTTTAGCTCTGTTTTGTGACAGAATCATTTTCTGGCCAAACTGAGCAAATTTAAAAATAAAATTAAAAGCATATATACACTGAAGTAACAGATAGTCATCAACTCAAAGTGAAATATCTACAACTATATGTTGTGATATAATGTTATTATACATGTTTCCCAGCAGTGAGGAGGCACAAAGCCTGAGGCTACAATTTTATGAGCTTGAAATTTTAAAGAGAATCTCAGACTCACTGATGATGTTCTTCAGTAAGCAAGAATGGAAGAAACAGACTTTATTCACTTTTTTCCATAAGTCCTCCTTGAATTTAAGTCAGTCAAACTGAAGTCTTTTCAATACATTTTAAGTTATCCTGATTTATCAAAGATAAAAATCAAGATTACCCTAACTCAGGAATATTTTCAGATGCTGTTCTATGTCAGTTGACTTTCAAGTGACAATAGGAACAGAATCTAAAATCCAAACAACACATCTACTGACCATTCTGTACTGTTTATACCATGATGGGGTAAGAAAACAGGAAACTAGAGAAATACTTAGTTTCACTCTATTTTTTAAAAAATATTATTCTAACTATATTTTCTTTATGACATTCTGACAACATTGTGTTCACTGGTAATCAAACACAGATGGCCATATCCTACCATATATTGAAAGATCAGTACTTTTATTACTTTCACTGAAAAATCACTATAAAGCTAAGAAGAGGTCAAGTTTTAATTAATAAGGGATTTAAGTGCATTGAAACAGCAACCTAAAAACCAGAGGCTGGTGTCTGCAACCTGCTGACATTACTTGCATGTTGAGACCACTGCTAGAGGGATAGAGTATGTTTCCATTAACAGAAAAAAACAAAACAAAACAAAACTTCCCTTTCTGTAGTTTGTTTAGTAAGCCCTTAATTTTTACTTGAAGTTCACTGGTAAATTCAGGCCCAACCCATATCCAAATTATCATCTCTTTCAAATTAAAGAAATTCAAATCAATGAATGCTTACCAATAATTCATTGAAGAGGCAAACCCAATACAATCAAACACCTACCATAACAGAAGATGCTCTAATAATTCCATTGAGCAAACCAGCAAATTATCATTCTTACTGTAATTTTAATGACTACCGCAATGAATAGTAAAATTAAAAGTAATTCCATTATGTCCTTATAATCAGTTAATCACTAGTTGACTAATGTTCCAACTCCATTAACCAATCATTAATTTCTCAAGACATCCATCCCAATCTCTCTGTAAACCCCAGTTTCTGCAAAGGGGATGATAATAGTGGCATATGCCCTCATAGCGTCATTGTGTAAACCAACTAAGATGACGGATGTAATGCGCTCAGCACAATGTCTGACACACAGTGAGCGCTCAGTAAACAACCTGCTGTCGCCATCACCTCTGTCGCCACCAGAGCCACTAACAGAGTTAATCAAACACAACCAGCAACAGGAGGGTGTCAAACACCAGAGTGGACTACTAAGACAAGCTGGGAAATACTTTCCCTACTAATAGGTTTGAAACATTACGAGGACTGACAATGATCATTTTTTCATGATTCAGGCAAAATAATAACGTGGTTAACAAATCCCGACTATAAAGCTTATTTTCAATAAATCCCAGCCTAGAAGCAGAAAGCTTGGGAAGTATAGGGAAGGTGTTCTGAACCCTGAGTCTGTGGAACAGCACCTGAGGAGGGAGCACTCTCAAGAAACAGATTTCTCTAATGTAGGGTCCAAAATTGGCTAAGTAAAAGGACATAACCTGGGTCCTGGTTACTATGTCACTGGTTGGGGGCTACTCCAAAAAAGAGATAAGAGTAAAAAGAATCCCTTTACTCTAAAGAAGGGCCAAGGGAGACAGCGAAAGAAAGAGGTAGGCAGTGTATTCAACTGAAGCTTGACGAAGAAGGAATCTATATTCTAGAATTAATTTATCCAATTAAACATATCACTAAGGAATATTTATTACATGCCTACTAAAATGAGGTAGAAATTCATCTCCCATCATATTTCTCCCCTCAGTTAACCAAGGTGCTGATGGTAAAATGTATCACTCAAATAGCCCTGATTAACACAGGTTATTACTATTAAATAGCTCAACTCAAAAGCAAGATTAATGGACTAAATGGTTCACACTTTCAAATCCATTAATTAGGGGACAACCATCTGCTGAATGCTGGGGATAAATATGAATATGACATAGCCCCCCTCAGAGTGCTATCAGATGAAGACAGATAAGAAGCCCCATTAATCCAGATGAATTTAGCTGTGAGAGAAGCTGGCTATAAGAGAAATTCATTAGCTACAATCAAACAATACTTTTTTGTAACTTCTAGCTAAGGAAATCAAAGTCATACCTAAGCAAGTAGGAAAGTTAAACACACAAAAAACTTTATTACCCTCCATATCTTCAGTGAATCAGTGTCAGAGTTGGGACTCTAACCCAGAAAACCAGCTGAATTCCCTGCGATGAGCATCACCAAACACTAACCTAATCCTCACAATACAAATACCCTGTTGCATACCTTTAAAGCAGCAGAATTCGCCTGTTCATCCACAACACCTTTCTTCAAAACCTGATTCTGAGCCCGAAGCTGAAAACAGAGGAAGTTATAATTAATTTTTAATATAAAGCAATAACTTATAGCAAGGAAATCACTTACCATTACTTGATAGGAATCAGTACACTGAGTAACTATCTTCTCACATATATATGAGAATAAAAGTATTAGCCCAGAAGAGGACAGTAGAGATCATTCTGCCATTTCACAAATGAAGACACAGAGGCTGAGCTGCCCAATGACATAAAAGTAATCAGTGCAAAACTGAGATTAAAATCCAGGTCTCTCAACTTTAAGTACATGGTTCTTCCTAGGAAATCAAGTCACTTCCCTAAAAAAAATCTAATAACAACAAATAATAGGGGACTGAGTATACCATTTTCCTTGAAAATGAAACACCATTTATCTGTAAAATGCACACAATTGGCCTAATTATGGAATACGAATCCTACAAAAAATCAAAGTACAGGGCATCAACATACCCAGCAAGACTAATATTGGTCATGCAAATATCATCAGCCCGAACAGTCTCAGGAATAGTGGACTTAATCAGGCACCAGCTGAAGCAGTGTACAAAAGCAACTAAGAAACAAGCTCAATTTAGAAATTAATAATAATAGCAGCTAGCACCTGAATGCTCATTATATACCAGGCACTGTCCTAAGTGCTTTATATATATCTCCTCATTAATCCTCACAACCCTAAAATAGGTAGGTATTTTAATAATCTCCATTTTACAGATGAGCAAACTGAGGTACAGAGAAGTTAAGTGGCAAGGCTGAGGTTCAGACACCAGCAGTTTTGACTCCACAGGCATAATGCCACTGGACAATATTGGCTATGGTTTTATAAAGCTACATATAAATGAGAAGAGTAGTGGGTTGAAGAGGTGGGATAAGCCTTTGAAGAGGTAGGGCTTCGGCTTTGTGTGTGTGTGTGTGTGTGTGTGTGTGTGTATACAGTTAATTTTTTTAAGTTGAGAAATAACTTTATTTTAAATAAAGTACACAAATCAAAAATTATACAACTTGATGAATGTTTACTTATGTACACATCTACACAACCAGCACCAGCAGGGTTTTGAAAGGTAAACCTTCAGTAGTAATCCCCTTCTGTAGTTACCAGCAAGGATAACACACAGCATGTGAGTATAAATATACCAGCTAGCACAGCCGAAGCAAAAGGATTACAGACTAATATTCTGAGGCTCTGTACAGAGAACACGAAAGACTAGGTTCTTCTCTGAGAAACTAAATGAATGGGATAATTTTATCCATGAGCTTAAAAAAAAAATCTATTTCTAATTCTGCACAGCTCACATCTGTCTCCCGAGAACAGAAATGACCCTTTTCTGTGCCAAAAGAGTAGGGTTATTTGAATACGAAACCTTAAACTGAGTAATTGACACTCAAGAGAAAATTTAGCTAAGATTCTAAGAAGAAAAGCAGGAATACTGCAGGATATTCGGTTTGAGCAAGACAGACTAAAAAGATGAGCTGCTTATATTTTTAGAAAGTTGAAGATCCCAGTTCTCTACCACAACAGAAAGAAGACCCAAATCTTGCTTTGTCATTTCCTAGAAAATAAAAACTTGGGAAATTCACTTAACCTTTCTGAGCCTCAGTTATATGGTCTATAAAATGGGCTAATACATCCCTATCCTCATTCTTCAGAGGTGGTTGTGAGACCCAGATAAGTAACCTATGTCAAAGCACTTTCTAAACCACAAATGGAAAAGGAGGTCTTCTTAATAGAGCAGTATCGAAGGGAAAATAGATACATTTATTATAGTTTGCTTGGTATAAGGCATTGTGCTAAATGGTATGGGGAAGAGAAAAAGTAAAAGAAGTGGTTGGTCTCTGTTTTCAAAGAGTTTACAATTAAAAGGGAAAATAAAAGATAATTAGCAACACTAGTATTTCCTGCTTTAAAAATAATATAGACATTAAATTCTCCAGAACAGGAGTTGATAAACTAAGGCCTATGGGCCAAATTGGTCTGCTACCTATCATAAAGTTTTACTGGAACACAACCACACTCATAATTTACCAATTGTTTATGGTTGCTTCTGAGCTACAATGGTAGGGATGAGTAGATGCAACAGAAACTGTATGGCCCCAAGCCTAAAATATTTACAATTAGGCTCGCTACACTCTGCTCTAGAAGTTCAGAAGTGAGAAGTAAATATCATTTTAATGTTGACTTCCATCATATAGTATTTTACCTTCTAAGCAGTATCAACATACTCTTGGACAATGTGCTACCTAGCTAACAGAATTCAACAAACATTTTCAAACCCATGTAGCCAAAAGACAGCAATACTACTTCAGTCTTTAGGTTTCATTTTATACCCTTGTCTTAACTTTGACCTATGATCTCTCACCTGTCATCTTTGTGTGGTATTTAGAAACTCCTAATGACTGCTTCAAAGACTATGGGTGAAACTTGAAATCCGCTGAACTGATAATTTTCTGTAGGATCAGAACTACATTAATCTAAAAAAAAAAGGAACCTCACCTTTAATTTCTAAGGCACACTTAAAAGCTACTTGAAGTAGCTCAATATCAAAAAGAACAAACAATCCAATCTAAAAATGGGCAGAAGACCTAAATAGACATTACTCCAAAGAGATGCAGATGGCCAACAGGTACACGAAAAGATGCTCAGTACTGCTAATTATTAGAGAAATGCAAATCAAAACTACAATGAAGTATCACCTCACTTCAGTCAGAATGGCCATCATTAAAAAGTCTACAAATAATAAATGCTGGACAGAGTGTGGAGGGAGTATAAATTGGTGCAGCCACTATGGAGAACAGTATGGACAGTCCTTAAAAAACTAAAAATAGACATCATATGATCCTGCAATCCCACCCCTGGGCATATATCCAGAGAAAACTCTAATTCAAAAAGACACATGCACCCCAATTTATAGCAATATTATTTACAATTGTCAAGACATGAAAGCAACCTAAATGTCCATCAATACACATATAAAGACATGGTATATATACACACTGAAATATTACTCAGCTATAAAAAAGAATGAAATGTCATTTACAGCAACACAGACAGACCTAGAGATTATCATATTAAGTGAAGTAAGTCAGACAGAGAAAGACAAATATCATATCATAATATCTATATGTGGACTGTTAAAAAAAATGATACAAATGAACTTACTTACAAAACAGAAAGAGACTCACAGTCATAGAAAACAAACTTACAGTTACCAAAGGAGAAAGTGGGGCGGGGTGAGGAGGGGGATAAATTAGGAGTTTGCAATTAACATATACACATTACTATATATATAAAAAAAAAAGATAAGCAACAAGGACCTACTGTATAGCACAGGGAACTATAATCAGTATTTAATAATAACCTATAATGGAAAAGAATATGAAAAAAATAGATACATATATATGTATAACTAAATCACTTTGCTGAACATCTGAAACGAACACAATATTGTAAATTACCTATATTTCAATTTTAAAATGGTTTAAAAAAGCTACTTAAAGCAAACTCAACAGCCTACTTTATTAAAAAAGCAAAACAATTTTCAAATTACTGCTGTTTGGAATTTAATCTGATTGTAATTAAAAATGATTTGAATTTTCTTTTGGAGAATACTGTTTGCTAAATAGATAATTCAAATATGGTTTCAATGGAATCACTCAATAGAAAATGTAGCTTTTAGAAATATTTATCTAAAATCCCTTTCTAAGATACATGTACCCCAATGTTCACAGCAACACTATTTACAATAGCCAAGACATGGGAGCAACTTAAATGTCCATCGACAGACGGTTGGATAAAGAAGTTGTTGTATATGTGCATTTCAAGGAAAATGATATACTCAGTCCCCTATTATTTGTTATTAGTTTTTATTTAGGGAGGTGACTTGGTTTATACACACACACACACATATATACAGACAGTGGAATACTACTCAGCCATAAAAAATAAAATGCCATTTGCAGCAACATGGATGGACCTGGAGATTGTCATACTAAGTGAAGCCAGAAAGAGAAAGAAAAATATCATACAATATCACTTATATGTGCAATCTAAAAAAAGGACTCAAATGAACTTATTTACAAAATAGAAACAGACTCACTGACATAGAAAACAAATTTATGGTTACCAGTGGGGAAAAGGGGAGGAGGTGGAAGGGTAAATTGGGAGTTCGGGATTTGCAGATATTAACTACTATATATAAAGCAGATAAACAACAAGGTCCTACTATATAGCATGAACCATATTCAGTATCTTGTAATAGCCTATAATGAGAAAGAATATGAAAAGGAATATATATATATATATGTATATATATATATACACACATATATCTATGTATATATAATTGAATCACTATATTGCCAGAAATTAACAAACATTATAAACCAACTATACTTCAATAAACAAATAAAAATATAAATTTAAAAATAAAATAAAATCCCTTATCTGGTAGGTAGAAAAGGATAAGCTCGCTGACTTCATTGCCATGTTCATTATACTTGGCATTTGGTGTCTTCCTGCATTTCAGCATCACTACTGCCACATCTCTGCATCCTGACCAGCAGCTTGTCAGATGCAGATAGTGCTGTAATCAGTCTGGTCTCTGAGATTCTTTCTCCTCACCAGCATTCACCACAGTGGGGAGGCAAATGTAGTGTTTCTGTTTTAGAAATAGTTACAAGATCACCAGATGGTCACTAATGCCTCTAGGAGACAAGTGGGGAGACTCCAGTGGATGTGGATATAAGTGACAAACTGCCCTGAAGTCTCCATTAAGACAGAAAAACCTCCAGAAGGTGATACAGCCTACTTCCAGCAGCTGTGCTGCGCACTTCTGTTTCATTCAACAGAGAAATGGTACCTCTGAATCCCAACTGAGAAACCCTCTGTCTTTTCAAACCTCAGTTTTTGTTGTTTTGTAATCTTTTGATTAGCTTTACCTTTACTCTGAAAGCACAGCCTTTCCTCATTTTGACCAGCCAAATCCTGGTTGTTCTTCTAGAGCATACTTCCTGCTCTGGTCCTATTTCCGCCATAGATTTTTCCTAACCACTCTATAGTCCCCCATGGACCACAGTGAGCTTGCCCTCAGTTCCTTGGGCACTTACTGATAACAAGACATCTCTTATTAAACTGTTCAGTTTTAATTTTACTTTTTAAAGTAGTAAATCTTACAGTTAGTAATTTATGTATCATTTGTGCACTCATGTTCCATCTCCAATTAAACTGTCCTTCACAGTACAGACTACAGTATACTTCCTTGTATCTCCTGCCTACAATGAAAGACCAATGCTATGGATAGAGAAGGAACTCAATACATTTTTAGTTAATTAATCAAAGTAAGTGCTGTAAATAGAAGTGTTTAAATGTAATGTACAAATGTAAGGGACCGTCATTACTTTAATAGTCCCTCTCAAACACCCTTCCCCAGATGATTTGAACCTCATGGTCCTACAGGATACCAAACATCTTCAAAAGCCCTGAGCCTAACTCTCTAATAACCAGTGTCCAGACTGCTCTATGTAACTTTGGTTCTACAACAGCCTGGGCTCAGACTTATCACAAAGCTGTTTCTCCAGGGACAGAGAGAGTGGTAGTGAGCCAACTATGATCTCTCTCATGCCACTCTGCCAATCTGTGGTAGGATAATTGGCCCAAGATTATAGAGATTTACTACCTTTGATCACAAACTATTGGAAGCGTTTGTAGTGAAAGAAGAGATAAATCACCTATATGCATTTTCTTGTCTAATCCTCAACAACCTTCTGTGTTACAATCACTGTTTTCATACAATGGACATTTTGACACTGTCTAAACAAATCTTTAGACACACAGCATTTCTCCAATACAAAGAAATGTGTGCAAGAGATAACCCATAGCCCATCCCCAAGCCTCACTGATACCCTGACCCAAAGCTTCAGAATACTTAAGTCATCTGCAGACCCCAACTTCAGTATCTCTGGCCTGGATGATCTCCAAAAAACTCCCAGTTCTAACATTTTAGGTATTCTAAAGAACTGGGAATACCATTTAGTCTTTCCCTGCCTACTAACTTGCTCCTTTCCCTGCTAAATGATAAAGTAACTGTACGCTACATACTATGTACTAAGAGGTAGGGGTTATTTTGTCACTGTGAGTTGGGAAGGAAATCTTTCAGACCTGCCCTAAAATGAAACCCTTTCTCCCTCCACATAGGGAAATTCATTAGGACAAAACTTCCACCCTCAACCCTGCAGACTAACTGCCTCATCAGTGCCTGGTTGGCAAGTCAGTTGAATGACGGAAGAGTAGAACACCCCTTGTCTTTCTAAGGCCTTGCTGTATTCAAAGCGTGGTCTGCGGACGGCTGCAACAGCATTGCCTGGGAGTAGAATCTCAGGCCCTAGCCCAGACCTACTGAACCAGAATCTGCAGTTTAACAAGGTCCTCAGGTGAGCCACATAGACATTTACATTAGGGGCTAAGTTAGCATAGTTCAACAGGGTAGCCAGTAGCCACATGTGCCTATTTAAGCTTAAATTACTTAAATAAAAATTAAAATTCAGTTCCTCAGTTGAGCTGACCACATCTCAAGTGCTCAACAGCCCAAATGGACGGCAAAGATGCAGAACATTTTCTTTCTTATGGAAAGGTCCACCAGACACCACAGAACACAAGGCTGTTTTTCAATCCACCTTTAGTAGTCAACCATACAAATTAGGCTAGAAAAAAGCTGATACTCAATTTTAATCCAATCCAATCTTACAGGAGGAAGTGATTAATCAGGCTCAGCCAAGCTCTGCTATCTGGAAAGCAAACACACAGAACCAAAACCTACCCTTTCCCAAAATAAGTAACTTGGAGAGTGTAAGTTTAAACAGTTTCCAAAGGTGATCTCCTTCATAACTAAAAGAAGCATCAATTGCAAACTATTAGAGAAATAATAGGTGTTTAGCTTTCCTGTTGGTTCTTAGTGCCTTGAAGAGAGCTTCAAAAAGATTATCTTCATCCAAGCAAAAGCTACCATACTGATACCATTTCTTGAGCAATGGTTCTCAAACTCTAGTTCTCAAATCACTGGAGAGGTTTGTTACAACACAGATTGCTGGGCCTGACCACCAGTTTCAGATTCAGTAAGTCCAGATCAGACCCAAGAATTTGTATTTCTTACCCATTCCCAGCTGATGATGCTGATCCAGGGGCTACACTTTGAGAATCACTGACCCAGAGTGACACAAACACTGGAAAGACATTTAGAACTTGAAACTTGCGTACACACAGAGCATGGTGCCAGGTAAGAGCACAGGGGCCTGTGCAGAGAAAGCAGGCTGAAATCAAATGAGTCAGGACTCCGTGCTCTCAGCCCCTCTTCTCTATAATGAGATATACCAGAGCATCAGAAGCAGAGCAGGCCGTGGAAGAAACACCAAGAAATGATCTTTGATTCTTAATCTACAGTGTCATAAAAATGAGGGCTTACTTAGCTTTCCTTCACATCTCAAAGAGGCAGCCTCCATCTACTACCCATTAACTTCATAATTCTCTGAAAACCAGCCTCCACAACCTTTCCTCTCCCCCAAACTCTGTCAAACCAGAAATTTTAAAAGCCTCCAATGATCTCCTAATTGCCCGAACCATTAGGGTCTTAATCTCCAGTTACTGACCTTTCCAAAATACTTTATGTTTTAGCAACCTGTCTTCCTAGAAATTCTCATCTGCTTTGGCCTCCTTGGTTCATCTTTTATCTCACTAAACTCTCAGTCTCTTTAATGGGAGCTCCTCAGACTGTTTTGTTTTGTTTTCTTCTCAGGGGAAAAGAAAATTATGACAAGCTATTAAGGAAGAAATGGGCTCCTTCCTGGAACACAGGCTGAGATCTGCATTACGTAAGAATGAGAAGATTCCACAAATGTCCCTTACTTAGGGATCATGCTTGCTGCTCTCTTAATATGTAGGCCTCCTGCTACAGATTAAAAGGAGATCTTTCCTTCCATCCTAAATAAGGAAAAAGAAAGATGTAACTGGATCTCAACCTCAGTCCACAATTTCTGCACCAAGGAAGCTAACAAAACAGTAGAATACCCCTTCCCTGGGCACAAGGTAGCAGAGATTTTACCTAGAAATTGCTTGGCACTGGAATTGACAGGGAATGAAAAGCACATGAAATCTTTTGACCAATCCCTATTCTTGTGCTCTGAAATTTCCATTGCATTGCAAGCAAAAGGATGAAAAATGGTCTGGCCGAAGAGGGGAGACAACCTCAAGTCTGGCAGACCTCCTACAGTCTCCTTAGCATCCCCTTCTACTGTCATATCCTTTCCACAAAGAATCTACCGAAAGTGATTAACTCTCAAAGTTCAACTATCATCTTTACGGGAATTATTCTAAAAGCTCTGGCCTTTGTCCTGACTTTTAGCCAGTCCATCTCCACTGGAAATTTTCAGCAATTACCCCAACATCATCTCAAGCTACTATGAGAAAAAGATAGCTTTAATGTGCCTTCCAACCATAACCACTATGATTGAATCTAACCTTTAATATACCCCTTTGCTCCAAACTGGCTCACCTGCCCACCCTCCTGTCAGTGGGCAGTCGCGTTCCCTCAGAGCAGTCCATGCATCAGCACTGCATCTTCCCTCACTTACCACGTCCTGCAGAATGAATGAGACACAAGGATGAGTGCCTTGACACCTTTATATCCTTTCTAAGTTTGCTGATAAAGCAGGCACTAGAAAAAGAGATAAACTAAACTGTATTTTTTAACCATCTCAACCATCACTAACTTTACTTAATCCTAAATTACTCTCCCCAAACTTATTCTAAGAGCCTACAGTCTGGTCTTCTTCTCACCAGTCTTTCCCTATTTCAGTCCATCCTCCACCAAGCTACCAGTTTCCTTCCTAAAAGCAATGTCACTTTCCTGTTTGACAATCTTTAACGTCTCTCCATTACTCAAGGGTAAAGTTCAAACTTCTTATTTGACATCCATAAACCCTCATGATCGGGTCCAAATGATCTCTCCAACCATTATTTCACCACTCTTGCCATGTATCTGGATGAGCTTTCATGTCAGCAAACAGAGACAGTGCCCTTTGCTTGGACTACTACCATCCATCCCTTCCTACCTCGTCCCTACTGCCCAATCTGAGTAACTTCTACCCTTACCCACCATTTCTTCTGTGCTCCCACTGAACTAACACTTGTCTGTCATCCTGTATCCTAATTATGTTCAATGTCTGAACATTCTGTTAAAGGATTCTCCTTAAGGTGGAACTCTGCCTCACTCAACAGAGCCTGTCAGACTGTTCACAGGGGGCACACAGTCAATGTCTCCTGAACAAAAGACCTTACATATCCAAAATACAAATCTTTCAAAGTTTTTATTACTTTTGGGAGGCTATACAATTATTTCAGCAATGAACTCACTGCTCAAAGTATTTATGGCACTCTCTTCTGCCTTTGGAATTGTCTTCCAAGCTTATTTACTCTCCGGAGAAGAAAATCAGTCCCCTTACTTTATACTTCTGAAACATTTCAGCCAAAAAACAGTAGAGCCAAGTTTCAGGTATTGCCATCCTCCACCCACTGCACTTCATCACATGGACTTGTTCTAAACAACTTCTGGTCCTTTCAAACAAAGAAATATTCCTTCAAAGGAAAAAAAATTGCCATCATTGACACTGTACCACAGGCTCTTAAGACAAATTCAGATAGAAATGCAAGAAGTTTCGCCAACAGTAGCACAGCTGGAATAAGTGTAGCATCTCAAAAGGCTTCCATTTGATGGTGAAAAGACTTAAGGGTGTATGCCTGCAGAAAGGTTTTATTTGTCAAAGAATATTTCATTTCACCAAGCTGAATACTTCTTAAATGAAGTACAAAACTGTGTCTCGGTTTCTTCAAACTGTAAAAAGGGGGCTGTTTTCCCTTTGCTCCCATGAATGCCAAGATCATCGAACACTAAGTTAAATGACTGTTCAATTTCCAAAGATGTAAGATTCTGCTTTTGTAACTTAACTAGAATATTCTTGAGGCAGAACCACCCTACCTAGAAAAGCAGCACCACCCTTTTCCAAGGAAAGGGTTCCATCATTTAAAAGACTAATACCATAAATACCACAAAGGGACAGGTCCCATTTTTGCTTAATTCAACATGTATTGAGCACCTGATAGGTGCTCTGCCTCACTCCAGGTGATCCAAGAAAATGAGAGCGAAAAGGACACAGCCCTAGCACTTAAGCTTTCAAAACCATTTTCAGACATCTTGCCAAAGCACTGAATACATTCGTTAACAACCATCTCTGGCGAAGCAGTTTACTGCATGAATCTATTACCCTGACTGGGGGGCAGATAAATCCCTTTATCCTCGTATTATCTCTGTGGGAAGGGAGAAAGCTTTATCTTTCCCATCACTGGGCTGGGAAAATTAAGGAAGCAGCAGTGGAGGGATGGTGCTCACCTTTCCCTCCCCCTCCCGACTAGCACCAGAGGCAGAAGCCAGGATTTCTGACATCCCAGTCCAAGCCCGCTAGTTCAGTGAGAAGGAAAAATCAAACTCCTGCTCCTTCCCGCAGAGACGCACACGAACCCAGTTACCGCCCAGCCCCATCTCCTGGGAGCTGCAGGTGGAAGCACGGTAATGGTGGACAGAGGAGGCGGAGGGGTGAGGAGGGGCGCGCTCTAGTGCCCCCTCCGCCCGCCTGCTTCGTCCTGACAAGTCGCTGCTAAGGCAACCCAAGGCCGCACGGCCAGGGACCCCGTACTCCCCGCCCATGACGGGTACCTTCGAGTACTCCTGAGCCAGCTTCTGGTACTTCCCCTGCAACTCTGCCGAGGCCATGGCCTCCCCCGCCCCGTCCAGGCCAGGCTGCCCAGGCCGCTCAGCCCCGCCTCCCGCCCCCAACCCCAGACACGCTGCCGGGTTCAGCTCCGCCAGCGCCTGCCAGCTCTGCCACCGCCGCCGCGCCTCCTCCTCCACTTCCGGGTTCGCCCGGTGAGAGGAAGGCGGAGAGGGGCCGGGGGCGGAGCGGCCACCGGGGGCGGGGCTACGTCTTGACGCCACCGCCCCACCCTCCCGCGCTCGAGCATGTGCGCGCGCAGTCTGTCTGGCGCTCCTGGACTCTGCCTGTGGGACCAGGGGTCGCCATCTTGACGCATGGTCCAAGATGGCGACCTAGAACAGAGAAGGAGAGAATCGAAAGAGGAAGAGAATGATGAGAGCCCACAGAATGGGAGGGTGACTGAGGAGAGGGGCGGTGGTTGTGAAGAGCCTAGGACCGGAAGAAGAAACATTCTAAGCGCTTCAAGAATTCTGGCCGGACCGCATCACACACACCCGCGGCTGGTTCCCATGGCAACCGTCTGGCGTTTGATGGTTACGGAAAGAAAGACCTCTGTATTCTGCTTTCTTGTTATCCGGATTTGGTAGCGCCGGACATGCCTTGCATTGTAAACTCTCAGATCTCCCCCAAATTTATAACTCTCGCTGCTGCCACTCTCCCCTGTTCCAGACCAGACAAACCTTCATTGTCTTATATTTTGACATTGAAATTTCTTTGTGTCCATTTTTTACCCACTTCATCCGCCCACCCCTGCCCCCATATGCATACTACATCAAAGCCTTTTTCAGTGGATTGGGTAAAAAGCCCTTAGGAAATTTCATGGAATGACCCCTAGCACGCAGATGGGGTAGACGTTAACTACAAATAACTAGAGAAATTAAACAAAAAATAACCTGCCTTAAATATTTTATGCTGCTTTTGCTCGAATTAAAAGCTTACCTCTACTCATTCATTAAATTTTTTGAGGACATATTATATGTTAGGTATTGTACTAGGCATATAGTGCAACATGGAGATGTTCATAGAGGAATGAATAACTAAATTTAGAGTATTTGCCATAAATTGCTACACGGTAGTTTAAAACTATTAAAACTAATAACCTAGATCTGTATGTATCAACTTGACAAAACACAACGTTAAGTGTAAAAAGCAAGTTGCAATATACTACAGCATGAAAAGATACATTTTAAAAATATGAAGCAACATTTGTACTGCTCATGGACACATGAACGTGTACTTAAAATAGAGAAACAAGAACTGGAAGGATACACGGTGAATGCTGGATGGTAATTGCCTCTAGTGAGAAAAAGAAGAAAGGGGAATGAAAAAGAACAAAGGAGCAAAAATGTTACTTTTATTTAATTTTTTAAAGTAAGTATGACAGAATCTTACAATTTATTATCCAGGTAGTAGGTACAGGGATGTTAGTTATAATGGCATTTTAGAATGCTTGACATTTTCCATGATTAAAACAACTGCTATCCCGGTTTCTTGTTGGTCTATGACTAAGCCTGGGATTTCAGAGTGAAAAGTTGAGGCTGTATGTACTTTTCAGCTATTGTAATGCGTAAGAGAATTATAAACTTTTTTATATTTTTTAATTTGCTATAGCCAAGTCCTACTGTACAGCAAACTTTTTTTTTTAATTATTATTAGTTTTCCATGGCACCACCAAGCGGCAGAATTAAATATTGTAAGTGTATTCCTGTGGTTTGTAACATAATGGAAATTTTCAACTATTTAAAAATAAAATTTCAGAAATAACATTCCAGAGAAAGAATGTGCAACTTTGGCTAGAGAGCCTGTGTAAGTTTATTTTATTGAACTGAGAAATTTATATTTCCACTGCTTAATCTAGTTGTTCTGTCAGATTCATTGTTCCCAAAACCCAGTTGATAAATATGAGTACATTAAAATTAAGACTCTCTTCCTCAAAAGACACCGTTAAGTGAGTGAAAAGGCAAGCTGCAGCAGAGTAGATGTTTGCAAGATATGTATATCCAACAGAGGTCTCTTACCCAAATATGTAAGGAGCTCTTACAAATCAATAAGGAAAAAGACCAGCAACCAGACAGAAAAATGGGCAAGACACTTCAGCAGGCACTTCACAAAAGAAAGATACATAAACAGCCATTAACTGTGCAAAAGAGTGTTCAGTTTCATTAGTGATCAGGAGGAAGTGAAATTAAAACCACAGTGAGCTACCATGCACACCCACACAAAAATGGTTAACATTTAAAAGACTGACAAGTATTACAGTGTAAAACAAGAGAACGTGACATAAAATGTTGGTAGGAATATAAACTGGAATAGTCATTTAGGAAGAGAGTTTGGTATTATCTACTCACCTACAAATTATATATATTCATGGTCTAGCAATTCTACTCTTATGTATACACTGAAAAAAATGTGTGCATGTATTCATAGCAGTATCATTCATAATAGCTAAAAAGGTCTATTAAAGGATTGATAAAAAATGATTATACATTCATGTTGTGGAATACTAAACAGCAATGGAAAAGCTGAACAACTACAGTTAACTACTGGGTAAATCTCAAAAAATAATCCAGAATGAAAGAAGCCAGATCCCTCCAAAAAAATGTATTGCATGACTTCATTTGTATAACATTCAAAAATGTCAGAAGTCAGTTAGAAAATCTTAACTATTCTAACAGTTCTGTTTATACATTTAAATTCATATATCTAATGTTTGTTTTATCAATTACAATCTGAATTTCTAAGCAGCAGGTTGACTTTTGCAATAAAGATGCAATATGGAATGGTTCACAGTTGGAAAAAGAAGAAAAGATAAAAGTACTGTGAATTTAAAAGAATTTGGAAAATTTATGAACCATTCCAAAAATGATAACAATCAACAACAAAAAAAAGACAATTCAACTACAAAGTTCAGGTATGCAGGCTTGAGTAATAAAACTAGAAAGAAAATTAAAGAAGTGCTAACCACAAAAGTCAGGAGCTTTATTATTTTGGCGAGGAAGAGGGTGATAACTATTGAGGAGGGGCATGAGATGGGCTTCGGGGATTGTTGGCAATGTTCTCTTTCTGTGTGCTGGCTACACAGTTGTTAACTTTCTGATAATTTCTCAGGAGGTGCATTTTTGTTTTGTGCATTTTTTTACATGGGTGTTACATTTCACAATAACAAAATCTTTAAAAAATCTCTGGTATCTCATATGCTTGGCAGCAATAGTCTTCCAGCAGGTCTACCTCTACTTCTTCTGGGGAGCAAACACAGCAGCCCACAAGTCCTGAGCCTCCCATCTCACAACTTTGCCTCCAGAGAGGACCTAGGTTCCTTAGTTCTCAGTTTGAAATATCCCCAGGAAGGTCTCTTCTGGCCCAGCTTGGGCAAGGTGCCTATCGCTGGGTCAGTCAGCTCTGGCAAGAGGGCCTCAGTCACAAAGGACGGGCTGGTCAGCTGGGACAACGCCTATGCCCTGACCAAGCCAAGAGAGAAGAGATTATTCTCTCCCCTAATGAAGACTTCTGTGGCAGATGTCACCAAGGTAAATAAGGGACACATCACCACAAAGTCCAGTGAGGGCCAGAAAGCAGCACCAGGACCCACCTGATACAGGTCAAAGCCCCCTGCCCTGCCCTCAAAGGCACAGTGTACTGATCACACTCCCAGAAGCTATCTTGGGAGGTGAGAGGAAAAGGACAAAACTCAGAACAAATGAACATTTTCTAAAAGGAGAAACTGTTGTAAACCAAAAGAACACTATTTTGACTGAGAAGATTGGGAAATTATTAACTAATGAATTAGGATTTTCTCTTCCAATTCAGTGGAGACTGTGATGAAGACTAGATTGGACACAAAGACATGGAAGGCTCCATTTTTTTTCTGAGCATCTAAGCACACTATGAAATGACTATGGTCACACAAGAAGAACAAGAAAACATTTTGTTTGTATTTTTAATACTTCGTCTTGAGCATGAAAGATTGGGCATAAAACAGAACTTGGGGACTTTACATTAATGAGTCAACACTATGTATTAAACAAGGTCTCTTTAAACAGAAACACACCTAAAATAAGGATATGTTTTGATCAGTTGACGAAAATGTGACCAGAGGCTCTCAGGACCTAATCTTATATTTTCCCCAGGACCAATGCTATTCTCTAATTCAGTGTATGTGGTGATTTTACAGAATATAACTACTGCAAATAATGGGAATCGATTGTTTAAGATTGAGAACAGTGTGGAACTTCCTTAGGTAGTTCAGACCAATGACCAGGTATGACACTGGGTTACTCAGATGTTGTTGTGAGTCTGAGTGAACGTTATTTCCTGGTGCAGTAGAGTCACATGTTTTCTATCTTTGCATGGATCTGAAAAGCAAGAACTTCTTTCAAGCTTCAAAGCTCTGTCCTTTGAAATCATGCATTCTAGTCGATAATAACTTGCTATATGCAGCAGTTAACTACAGTGACATTGGGAGGCCAGCTAGCTCCACCCATACAGCCATTAAAATAACTAAGTAAAGATTTTGTTTGTCCTGGTTTCTCAATCCCCATGGCTGGTCACCACACTTGGGTGGGCATAAGGAAAAGATTAAAGAAGGCAATTTATGGGCCTTTTATTATGACATATTGTCCTTGTTGTTATTTACATTTTTAATCCAGTAGGGGAATGTATATCACTGTACCATGAAATTAAAAGAAGGTGGGAAGGAGAAAGAAAAGAACTTTCCCTCCACATGCATGAATTTTTTCTTGAGCAGTTAGCTCCAAAGCTTACATTTTGTGATGAGTACTCAGTAAGACAAAATCTGAAGATTTGCAACTTTGAGGATCTCTACTAAAAATAGGAATTCTGAACTTGAAGTTTTGCAAATTCTTTCTTTGGCCATTCCCTAATGCTTTACCTATTTCAGTCACAGAAAGACAGAATGGCAGAATAAGCACAGAGCCCTGGCATATCTTGCCCAAAGTCACTTGAAAGACATTGGCAGAAGCCAAACTAGAACCCAGGTCCTTCCCCTCCACTGCAAGTCTGTATTTCCTCTGCCAGGTGAAGTGCCCACTTGTGGGAGACCCTTTACTATGTAGCTTACACAGTCAGAAGGTGAATGCGTCCTAGATTAGGGGTGAGGATGCCAAAGGGTGCGTTATACTCTGAGATATTTGTTTGGACTTGTACCTTCATGAAATAGATATCTTTTGAGCTGTTTAAAGGGAAGAGGGTGGGACTGCTCTGAATATCCAGGGGTCTCTCACGTAACCCAAGGGCAAGATCCAGAAGGCAGGTGGGAAGCAGAAACATTTTACTGCTCATGCCTCATTTCTCACCCCTGTTCCCCTCTGTGTTTTCAGTTCATAATTGTTTTTTTCTTTTCTCCTAATACTGGTTTTCTCTGCTGCCCAGTTTTGTGGAAGAAAATGATGATGTACAACATCCAGATTTGTACACATTAACCTATTAGACATTTTAAGTTTGTAATTTTTTATCATGGACAGTTTGAAAAATGTACAAAAGTAGAGAGAATAATATAATGAACCTCATGTACCCATCATCCAGCTTCAGTAGGGGCCAACTCCCTATCACTGCACCCCACTTAATTAATTTGAAACAAATCCCATATATCATATTATTTTATGCTTAAACATTTCAGTACATACCTCTAAAAGAAAGGGCTTCTTTCACATTATTTTTAACTAAGGTGCATAATTTATTCAAATTCCATTTGTTTTTACTTACTGTCCTTTTTGTTCCTCTTTGGCTATAACAGTTTCTCAGACTTTCCTTGCTTTTATGACCCGGACAGCTTTGAGGAGTACCAGTCAGGTGTTTTATAGGGTGTGCCACAACTGGGACTTGTCTAACATTTTGTCATGATTATGCTGGGGTTAGGTTTTTTGGAAGAAGACCACAGAGGTAAAGTGCCATTCTTAACATATCATATCAAGGGCACATACTAGCAACATGTTAATCTTGACCACCTTGATAAACTATTAGATGTTAATCTTGATAATCTATTAGATTTTGCTATTAAAGAGCATTTTCTTAAGCATGGAGACTTCACTTTCCCTTTCTTTCTGCCCTAAAATTCCGATTTTGCCCTTTCTGTTAGAAGGGCTCTACGTTCCCTGTTTGTGCAGAGCTAACTGCAGACCTAATATCCAATGTTAGACAGAAAAATGGCCTCCCAAGCATATCCACGTTCCAGTCTCTGGCACCTAAGTATATACTTGGTTACGTGACAAAGGGGAATTAAGGTTGCACATGGAATCAAGTTTGCTAATCAGCTTTCCAAAGAGAGAAGCAGAGAGATGGCATCATGAAAGGAAATTGGCCCAACATTGCTGGCTTTGAAGGTGGAGAAAGGCGGCCAGAAGCCAAGGAACGCAGGTGACGTCTAGAAGCAGGTGACGTCTTGAAGCAGGTGAAGGTGAGAATACCAATTCTCCCCTAGAGCCTCCAAAAGGAACGGAGCCCTGCCAAGAGACTGCTAAAATCTTAGCTCGGTGAGACCACTTTCTGACTTCTGACCTCCAAAACTATGAGATAACAAATTTGTGTCATTTTAAACCACTAAGTTTGGAGTAATTTGCTATACCAGTAAGAGGAAACTAAATAGCCCTGGAGTTGACATAACTCATAATGCTACTACCCAGCTCCTCTCTTCTACTGTGTCCTGAGGTCACTGGCCATCCCAGGCTCATAGTCATCCCAGCCACATCATTCCAAGTCACCAACCACATATTTTACATTTCCATGGCAACACTGCAAAACTGCAGTGGGTAAATCAGTGGTGTGCTGGTGCAGGCTCATAGTGGCTTGAGAGACCCAACTGCTAAATTTTCAGGAGTTGTTCAAGTTCATTATTAAACAGAGCCATCATTAAAAGTTAAATCACAAAGCCAATTAAACATTTGCCACCTCTGTAGAGGACACGTGAAACCTGACTTTGAAGTTACATACAACTTCAGGGTACTCTTTGTATGTCCCACAACAAAGGCCATAAACATCTTTATGAGGCAAGACCCAGGAACTACTGAGGCAAAATTCATCTGCTAGGCCCTGAGGTCTCACAGACTCGGGGTCTAATTCATCTTCATTTCCCTAATGCACTGAGTGCTCAGTAAATGACAACCAAATCAAAAAATTAATCCCTGGTTTTGTCAAGGTAAAAAGTGACACCTTACTTGAATAAGGCCCTTTGGATCACACAATGACTAGCACTCTTATTTTCTCTGTACTTAATGAGTTTTCATAAAAATGATTTCATTATTAGCTAATTAATTTAAATCAGTATGAAATGTTTCATAAATGTTAGTAGCTGTTATCATTACAAGTATTACTATTTAGCCCACAATCTATCCAAGTCCGTTGACATATTAATGTTCTATATTAGGTATCTATTTCTTTTTTATTCTATTTTATTTTTTATTGAAGTGTAGTTGATTTACAATGTCAATTTCAGGTGTACAGCAAAGTGATTCAGTTATACATGTACAGACATATATACATATTTTTCAGATTCTTTTTTGTTATAGCTTATTATAAGAAATTGAATATAGTTCCCTGTACTACACAATAGGTTCTTGTTGTTTATCTATTTTATATATAGTCATATGTATCTGTTAATTCCAAACTCCTAATTTATCCCTCCCTTGCCTTTCCCCTTTGGTAACTGTAGTTTGTTTTCTATGTCTCTAAGTCTATTTCTGGTTTGTAAAAAAAAAAATTGTATTTTTTTTCAGATTCCACGTGTATGTAAGTGGTATTATATGCTATTTGTCTTTCTCTGTCTGACTTACCTCGCTTAATATGATAATCTCTAGGTCCATCCATGTTGCTGCAAATTAAGTATCTTTTCCTTAAAGCCAGGTGAGGGAATTCATATATGTACATTTTGAATAATAATTGATTGTGATAGCTTTTCTTGTCTTAGCCTTTTAAAGTTTGTAACCGTCAGTGCTGGGAAAGTTAGACAGCTACATGTAAAACAATGAAACTAGAACATTCCCTCACACATTAAAAAAAAACCAAAACCTCAAAATGGTTTAAAGACCCAAGTGTAAGACATGACCCCATAAAGCTTCTAGAAGAGAACATAAGCAAAACACTCTTTGACATAAATCATAGGAGTACTTTCTTAGATCAGTCTCCCAAGGCAAAACAAATTTTAAAAAGCAAACAAATGTGAGACTAATTAAACTTAAAAGCTTTTTCACAGCAAAGGAAGCCATCAACAAAATGAAAAGATAACCTACTGACTAGGAGAAAATATTTGCAAATGATGAGACTGACAGGGGGTTAATATCCAAAATATACAACTCAATTAAAATAAATAAATAAATAAACAAACAATCCAGTCAAAAAATGGGCAGAAGACTTGAATAGACATTTTTCCAAAGAAGGCATACAGATTGCCAACAGGCACATGAAAAGATGCTCAACATGGCTAATTATTAGAGAAATGCAAATCAAAACCACAGTGGGGTATCACCTCACATCTGACAGAATGGCTATCACCAAAAAAGACCACAGGTAGCAAATGCTGGAGAGGATGTGGAGAAAGGGAAAATTCATACACTGTTGATGAGGATGTAAATTAGTGCAGCCACTATGGAAAACAGTATGGAGGTTCCTCTGAAAACTAAAAACAGAACTGTCAGGGGAGTGGGTATTGCTCAGTAGTAGAGTGCATGCTTAACATGTATGAGGTCCTGAGTTCAATCCCCAGTACCTTCATTAAAAGAAAAATGAAAAGAACTATCATATGATCCGGCAATTCCACTCCTGGGTACACACGCGGAAAAAACAAAACACCTGAAAGACTTATTTAAATTTAAATACCCCCAGCAGACATTTGGCAATGCGTGGAGACATCTTTAGTTTTCATGACTGCGTGGGGAGGACTAGTGGGTAGATGTCAGGGATTCTGTTAAATATCCTACAATGCACCAAACAACCACAAAGAATTATTCAGCCCAACATGTCGAAGTTGGGAATCTCTGACTTAAATGAACAAACTGTTTAACCCTCTCTGTAGTGTAAAATTAATTAGACCAGGAAGCATTAGGCTGAGGTGGTCTACGGAAGCAAACCAAAATCTAAGCCTCATGGTTACAAATCGAAACCTAAGGACAGCCAATCATGCAACTAGGTTATAAGCTATAGCCATGAATAAATTCCTTACTTTGCTTCTGGTGTTTTCTCTATAAAAGTTTGCCTCCAGCTCCCGTCTCTGGAGTGCTTCTAACTGCTCTGCCTAGTTTGAATGAATTTTGCTCAAATAAGTTCTGAAATTTTAATATGCCTCATTTTATCTCTTAACAGTTCAAAACACCAAAAGATAGTTTACACTGCGAGACTCTTCAAAATCTTTGCCTCCAAACCCTTGCCTTGCTGTGTCCATTGTTGGGCTGCACCCTGCAGGCCAGCAAGCCCTGTACTCGCTCAGCCTCAAGA
This sequence comes from Camelus dromedarius, assembly GCF_036321535.1. Taxonomy (NCBI): domain Eukaryota; kingdom Metazoa; phylum Chordata; class Mammalia; order Artiodactyla; family Camelidae; genus Camelus; species Camelus dromedarius. Next base: position 29,267,657 of record NC_087450.1, read on the forward strand.
GCAAAGAAAGTGCCCGGAGTCAGTGACAGAAACATCAATGGTTTGATAGATAGGAAGATCTTACATATCTGAAGCAAGGCCTTGGAGCGACACCCCACCATGTGCAGTGGACTGCGGGCAGGACACAGTGGCAGTCTTTGCTCCTGGGGGAGATGGGGAGGTTACCAATTATAGGGGAAATTGATGTCAGGTTGGTTCATCGGTTGCCAGGGTAACCAGCAGAGAGGCATGTCTCTCACTGCCCCTTTGATAAAGTATTGCAGTAGAAACAGTTCTGATATAAAGATTAGATCACCAGCTGAGGCCAGTAGCAAGTACATAGGCATTTACTGATTGGGCTAGGATTAAGAGGGAAGACTGGTCAGATGAGTAGGGTGTAGGTGAAACAGGGACTGGGTGAGCAAGCAGGGCACCTACACAGAGCAAGAGAGCCATCTTGAGGGCCCTGATCATACATCCATAAATCCTAAACTATTACAATATGGTCCTCACTCAATTCTAATCAAGTCTCAGCATTGAAATACCCACCTTCAACCAGCCTTTGCCCTCCCTCCTCCAGGATGTTCCTAGGACTGGTTTGGCCTCACTATGGTGAGAACAATTGGTCTTAAAGATCATTTTGGCAACCATTCCAAGGAGCCAGTGTCCCACAGGTGACCTTCCTGCATCACCTGGTTGTAGGGTCTTCATTCCTGTGTGGGAGAGTGAGGAGGATGGGGAGTGAGCCCCAGGCCTCCAGCAATGGGCCCAGCCCCACAGAATGGGCACAAGCCTTCCTCACAGCCTCTCTGCCCATGTGTCCAGACTGTGCAGCTCCACGAAGATCCAGACCACAAAACAGGAGATTTGGGTCCTATCTCTGACTTTCCAGGTAGCCCACTAGGAGATCCCTGGCAGGCCTCTCGGCCCATGCCCACAGATGAGGATCCCCACATGGATGGGATACAAACTGCAGGGCACTCTGGAGATTACAGAGGCAAGAAATGGCCCCCACCATTCGCCCAGTGAGTTCCAACTCCTTGGCCTGGCTCATTTAAAAACAATAGAGAAAAGGAAGGAAGAAGTTTTATATATATATATATATATATATATATATAAACTTGGAGGCATTTACCCAAGAGAAATGAAAACATATGTCCACCAAAAGATTTATACAAAAACATTCATAGCAGCTTTTTTCTTAGTAGCCTAAATTGGAAACAATTCAGATGTCCAGCAACAGGAGTGTGCATAAGCAAATTGTGGTGCAATGGAACACAAGTCACCATAAAAGGAACTGGCAACAATGTGGATGAACCTCAAAAACATGCTGAGTGCAAAAAGCTATACACAAAAAGTACACATTGTACATTTCTATTTTATGTGAAATTCTAGAATAGGCAAAACTTATTCATGATGAAAGAAAGAAATCAGAGCAGTGGCTGGGGGTGAGGGTACAGTTAACTGAAGGCTCAGGAGGAAACTTTCTGAGGTGATAGCAGTGTTCTCTATCCTGAAAAGGATGGGGTTACCAGGTGTATACATTTACTGAAACGCACTGAACTGTACACTTGATACCTGTGCATTTGACTATATGTAAGGACAAGTCTGAGAAAGTAGTGAGGGGGAGTAGAAGAAATAGCTACAAAAAGGCAGTTTTATGTTCAAGGAAACTTGAACGTAGACTGTTTGTATGAGCATTTAGATGACTGCAAGGGATTTTTAGATGTGATAAAGGTGTGTGGTCGTGTAAGAAAATGCCCAGTTTTTAGAAATGCTCACTGAAGCATTTAGGGCAAATGATGTCTGGATTATAATATTTTAGAAAAAAAGCTGCTAAGAAATGAATAGGATACATAAAGCAAGAGTGACAAAATCTTGGTAACTCCAGAACCTGGATGGTCTAAGTAACTGAAAATATTGTTCTTTTCTATTTTTGAAGACTTTTGTAATAAAAAATTGAACTGTCCTAGGTGAGCAAAGAGAGAATATAATACCCACAACATAAAAGCAGAAAGTATATGGAAACTGGAATATTCTTTTTCCTTATCAGACCAGGGGTCAATTTTCCCTTTTTTTCTGCCTTGGCAGATTTTTAACTGTGGATTAAAATTCACGCATTCCAAGATCATAATTATGAATGGATTATAATAGTCACTTATTTCATATTTCAATCAACAGTTATTGAAAAATAACCATTCATATGCCCCTTTGAGAATGTCCCAGAAGTATCCCCTACACCCAATTATTTTCTCCTCCCGAGGAGTCGCTGATTTTTTCTGCCTGGTATAGTCTCACGTTACCAGCAGGGGGCGCGCCCTAATCGAATTTGTTTAGGAAAGATAAAGTCAGAAGACTGTCTGAATGGCTGGTTATGAGTCTTTTGGCGCGCCTGTGACCAGTGTTTGTAATTGTTTAGGGACGTCTCTAGTGACCTCATCCCACTACACCTGAGTCTTTCTGAGGAAACAATTAGCCTGTTTGAACAGAACACGTAAGGCAAATTAGTGACTGGAAAATTACTAAGTCATTCTACAGGAAGCGTAGGGACATCCGGTATTCCCTTGAGGCTTAGAGTTAGGGTGTGGACCATTCTTCCTCACCTGAAGGCTGGGAAAAGAGACTAGTCAGCCCTCTCCACAGGGTGCAGCCCCTCCTTTGTCCTGGGTAGGCTGGGCGGGCAGAGTAGGAATAAGGCGGGTCTTTCTAAGCAGGGCTTACATGGTACAGATGAGGGGGCTTCTCTGGCTCCCAGCCTCCTGAGCCATGAAATGCAGCCTTTGGAAGCCTCCGTGCTGGAGAAGTCTCCAAAGAGGTCATGCCATGCGCTCCAAACCCTGGGAGCTGACTCTCCAGCACATCCTAGGCCCTCTGGTTCCTTCTGGCCATGTGCCGAGAGACCAGTGGGTTCCCGGCTGCATTCCTGCTCCATGAGCAAGGCCTCAGAGGACACGGCCCTCGAAGGAGAGGATGAGAACGGAGGACTTGCTCTCTCTCAACTGCAGATTTGATCCTACTCTCCACTCAAGTAAACCCTTCAGTGAGAGTGGGCAGCTTCTGACAGCTCCCTGTGGCTTTCAGAGTGAGGAACAGATCCTTGTCATAGCCTGCGAGGCGGGCACAACTGGCCCCTTCCTACCTCAGTCTCATCCTGACCACCCCCGCACGACGTTCCTGCAGTCCAGTCGGCAAGGCCTTTGGTTCCTGGGCTGCCCTGTGGTCACCAATACTTTGCTTGCTTTACCCAATACTCTCCTCTGCCCCCTCCCCACTGCCCCTCCACTCTCCTAGCTGAGTGCCTCCTGTAAGAATTCTATGGACCTCAAGCTTTTCCTGCAGAGCTTTGCCACAAGACATAATCCCATGCTTCTGATCCCTCCACTAGACTCTAAGCAACTTGTAAAGTTTTTCCATAATACGTTTTGAAAAGTTAAAAACACTTCATATGCCCATCACTACCCCAGGGTTGAACCAGTAAGTGAAGATACTAAAGGCTTCTATTTGACCCCCAACCTCCAAAACCCCAAGGAGACATAGAAGCAACCTAAGTGTCCATCATCAGATGAAAGGATAAAGAAAATGTGGCATACACACACAGACACACACACACACACACACACACACACACACACACACACACCATGGAATACTATCCAGCCATTAAAAAGGAAGGAAATCCTGCCATTTGCAACAACATGGATGAACCTTGAGGCCATTATGCTAAGTAAGATAAATCAGACAAACACAAATATTGTATAATCTCACTTATATATGGAATCATTAAAGAAACAACCTCATAGAAAAGAGTTCAGATCTGTAGTTACTAGAGGTGGGGTGGGGTGAGGGAAAAGAAGTGATTGGATGAAGGGGTCAAAAGGTACAAACTTCCAGTTATAAGATAAATAAATTCTAGGGATATAATGTACAACACAAAACCTAGAGTTAATACTGTTGAATGGTACATTTGAAAGTTGTTAAGAGAGTGGATCCTAAAAGTTCTTATCGCAAGGAAAAAAAATTTTGTTTCTCTCTCTCTTTTTTTTTTTTTTTTTTTTGCATCTACATGAGATGATGGATGTTCACTAAACTTACTGTGGTGATTATTTCATAATGTGTGTAAGTCAAGTCAGCGTGCTATACACCTGAAACTCATACAGCGCTGTATGTCAATTATATCTCAATAAAAATGAAAGAAAAACAAGAAGACCCCAAGGAAGGAGGCACCAGAGTGAAGAACGTGGGAACAAGGACCTTCCGGAAGCCCCCAGATCCCACCACTGGGGCAGCTGTCTTCTCTCCCTGTGGGTAAAGCTGATGGATCGTAGCCTGGGATCAAGGGACATCAGAGCTTATGAGAGGAAAAGCAATGGCTGAAAAGACAGAGCTGAGGAATGTCACAGAAAAAATAATAATCAGCCTGCTCAGAGCCCAGAGTCCAGAAGACCCCCTCGGTGCCCCACACTCAGAGCTGCTTCTCCCTCCACAGTGGTACCAGTTTCTCCCTGCCTCAGGCCTTTCCAGCAGAACCATCACCAGAGAGGACCTCAGGTGAGAAGGGAACTCCACGTGAGAATTACGTTCTGGTTACCATTCATTTATATGTTTGTGTGTTCACTGAACAGATACCAATGGGGGCAGTGTGTGCCAGGACGAGGGTGGGTGCTGGAGGTGCCCCGAGGAGCCCACAAACAGCCATCTGGTGGGGAAGGTGGGGAGTAAGAAAATCACTGTGATACAGCAGAGGCACTTCACTCGTCACAGGCACAAAGAGGCCCTTGTGCCAACACAGAGGTTAAGAATCTGGACCTTTGGTGAATGAAGAGGAGGAAAGGGCCACGCTGAAGGAAGGTGTCCAGAGGAGGTGGGCCTTCGGAGACTCAGTCAGCCCGTCAGCCAGTAAATGCTTCCTGAGTGCCTGGCATGTCGGGCACTGTTCTGGGCACTGGGATGCATCAGGGAAGAAATGGTCAAAAATCCCTGCCCTCACGCAGGTGGAATTCTAGCGGGGGCGGGGGTGGTGGGCCACAGAGCATGAACAATCAATACAATCAATACGTAGATTCTAGAGCGGGTTAGAACGCTGTGTGGGAAAACAGGACAGCTGAGAAGCAGAAAGAGTTTCTGGTGAGGTGGTCAGGCTCACCGAGGAGGTGACATTTGAAGAAGGACTTCCAGGCAGAGAAGGAATCAAGGAACCAGCAGCTCCCCCGGCACTGGTATGTGGGGCAGGTTTTCCAGGCACAGGGAGCAGCCAGGGTCAGTGCCTGAAATGAGAACGTGTGAGAATGAGGAAGGTGAGGAGGCCCGTGTGGCTGGATCAAAGGGGAGGGAAGTAGGAGATGGCGTCGGATTGCAGGGGGCCTTGCAGGCAGTCGTGACAACTTCGGCTTTTACTCTGAGGGAACTGGGTCACCATCAGAGCAGTGGTGTGCTGCTCAATTGCGTTTCTCAAAAAAGAAGCCTTGATTTTTTAGCATCTGCCAATTTTGGTCGTATAAATACCCCCACCATGGCCTCTTCTAAGCTACCAAGGTGACACTACACTGAACACAGAAGGGAAGGCTTGGGAGGGTGGCTTCTCACCAGCTCGGACCAGCTCCTCCAGCCTCCACTGCCATGGAGGGTTTTGAGCAGAGGTGTGATATCATCTGACTTGTGTTTTAAGAAGGTCACTCTGAGAGCACTCATAGGTGGGTGGGAGGGCAAGGGCCAAAGCAGAGGGGACACTTCGGAAGCTAGCGCCAAGATCAAGGTGAGAGAGGTGTTCCCGGAAACCTGCAGTGGTGGAGTGAGTGGTAGACAAATTCTGGGTGTATTCTGAAAGAGGCAGATTGAAATCCACCTGGGCTTTTTAGGCAGGCTGGATGTGGAGTGTGAGAGAAAAAGCAGTACAGGATGGTTTAGTGGAAGGTTTGTGCGGGAATGAGAGGAAAGGCATTCCAGGCACAGAGAACAGCGTGTGAAAGCCATGTTGTATGCATACACTGGGAAAAAGAAACAAGGAAGGGATGGGGTGAGTGAACCAGATATGTGAACAGAGGCTGTGGACAGGGCTGAAGAGGGTCCCAGCCACGTGCACCCTAGAAAGGAGCCAGGACTTGGGCCATAGCCAGGGGAGAGCTACTCATGGGGTTTTAGCAGAGAAGTATGTGCTTACATTCATAATATTCAAAAGCAACTGGAGAAGCTGGAGGCAGCAAGACCAGTTAGGAAGCTGCAGCATCAGCCCAGAAGAAAGAGCAAGAGCTTCATCTGGACAGTGGTGGTGAGGCTGGAGAGAAGAGGAAGGAGGAAAGAGAGCCTGACGGCCACAGCACCGGGTCCAAGGCCAAGCTTGCACATGGACTGTGGAACACCGTGGGCATTCCATACCTGTTCGTTCAGTAAATTAACTCATCAGCTGACTGATGTGAGTCTTATCCTTACAAACCTCCTCCCAACCCCCACTTATCTCCCAAACTAAAATGTCTTTTTCAGAGGACAAATAAATGTATTATATTAGAAATACTGTTTAAATGCATATGTTCCTGTGAGGGAGCTGAAAAATCCCAGTGGGTGGCTGCATGGGTGTGCCTGCGGAAGGATTCCTCAACCTGTGCTGGGCACATCTGTGCACTCACTGGGTGTATGCACACACACACACACACACACACACACGCGGGCCAGGACTCACTCTGCCATGTCAGTGACAGAACTCGGTGCCCTTCCTTAGACTGAGCCCTCGTTTCCAGGAGGGAGGAGCGGCCAGGAGTACTGGGCGAGCACAAAAGGTGCAGACAGAGCACAAGGGACTATGAACTTTACCTGCTTGTTCGCTGTTGAAAATCCAGGTGGCTGTGGTTATCTTTCAGCTTGAGTCACACCTTAGGGAAGGTGTATGTGATGGGAGGAGAAAGGACAGGGTCCATTCTTGTGGCTGACACAAGACAAAGACACCCTCAGCCCAGATTTGTCTCTTAACAAAGCTGTGTGGTTACCATCCCGAGATGTCATTTTTTATAGTACGGTGAAGCTCCGGTCGTCAGTCTCCTGGTCCGTCTATTCCAGAAGAAACAGGCTCTTTCCGTCCTTCAAATTGCTTCCCACCCCCACAAATGGCTTCTCTTCTTTTCCATGTACAGGGCACACGTGTATTTCTTCCACAAGGCCTTTGTGGACAGCACCTCCAGCCACAGACCCGTAGACTGTTCCAGACGGACCATAAAGCCCAAACCCCACCTACTCCACAGACTCAGGTATTACTTCCTCAAGGGCAGTTCCCTGCGGGAAAGGTTTCATTCTCGTAAGGTTTGTTTTCTTAGTTAGCCTGCAAGTGTGAGTTCAGGGGCTGACCTAACTGGGGCTGGACTCCCAGAGGCTCTCAGGGACACTCACTGTTCTCAGATAATGACCCACACTCCAAAAAGGAAACAAGAGAAGGCCCCCTTTCGTGCTCAGACTGTGAAGAGTGTATCCATCCGCGTCCACCAGAGTTGGAGTCTGCGAGAGAACCAGAAGTGTATGTATGTATGTGTTTTTGCTGGTGTAAACACATTAATAACTGTCATTTGTTACATGCCTACTGAGTACCAAGAACTTGATATTCTCAGTGAATCCTCAAAACAGCCCAGCCAGGAAAGTGTTATTATGGGACTTCTGATTAATAAATCTGTTACACACTAGTCACGGGAATGACATGAGACTTTCTGATTCATTTTCTTTTCGGAGATATTTGACAATTTTTACAGCTAGGTCAAATTTTTCCCACTTTACCACTTCTATGGGATTACACTGTCTGTAACTTGGACTAACATGCATGACGACCAAGCCTAATCAGAGAAATAAAAATACACTTCTGCATTTAAACATTTTTAACAAATAGTAGTATAACTCATGAACAGCTCTAAGTCAAGTGATTTTATTAAAAGAAAATGCTCACTTAAGTAACCGTTAGGCCATAAAAAATAAATCGAGTAAAAAGCAAAATAATAAAAATAATAACAATGCCCATTACAAATGGGTATTCGGTAAGCTTTGGTAACTTGTCCTAAACTTTCCCTTAAGGATACAAATTACTAAGTGCCTGAAACTCAGGGAAGTAAAAGGACTCACCCAGGGTCACACAAGCTTGATCTCTAGACTCCCTTTGTTTACCTCTTGCCAGACAGAGAAAATCATGCAAGAAATACAGGCGTCTCGTCTCTGCCCTCCACGTGGGCATGGGCTGGGACCTGGGTTCCTTGTAGTTCAGGTTGGAAATCCCCAGGAAACAGTCACCGTAAACTAACGCTAAGCTAGGAGCAAAAGAGGATGAATCTTTCAGAAGATGCTGTTCCAGAGCTCACACCAGGCGTGTTGCTGACTGATTCCCACTTCCTTTCTGGACCTGAGCACATTTTACAATAAAGGGTTTGAAATGAATGAAGAGTCCAAATCCTAGCTAGAAAAGAGCCTCAGACAAAAAGAATCTGAAAAAGAATACAGTATATATATAACTGAATCACTTTGCTGCACACCTGAACCTAACACATTGTAAAGTAACTATACTTCAATTTTAAAAATGGTTAAAAATTTTGAAAACACATTAAATTATAATTATGTTGCTTACTAGCAAGAATAACAAAGGATTTTGTATGATTGATAGAAAGAATAAAATACAATTTTTTTTTTAAAAAGAGCCCGAGACAGTCATGGGGTGGTCATCAGGCAAACACTTCATTTACCACATCCTTAGAAATGAGGATACCTTTGCCAGTTTGGTTTCTGTTGTCCTGGCAACAAGCCATCTCTAAACAGTCCTTGTCCTGGCCAAAGGGCCAGGGCAGGAATTTTGATCAAGATATAGTCCAACCTGAGCTGAAAGTTGGTTGAGATTTATCTGGGGAGAGGTGAAGGTTTTAACTGCCCTGCAAAGATTGTTTATACTTGTTTGTTTTACTCTCTCTTATCCTTTGGGGATTCGAGAAAGCAGGCCCAGCCCCTGCTACAGTTCTACCCACAGAGAAGGCATTCAAGCCACATTGGATGGAATGAAGTGACATGATTTTAAGGAGGTCATAACATTTTTTTTCCTCAGTTGTTTCACAGATGAGGAAACAAAGAAAGGTTAAATTCCTTGCCCCAAATTAGAAAGCGTCTTAACCACTGAGCCCAGTCCCAGAGCTCCCGACCGTCATCTGGTCCAGAAGAGCCCAGTGGCCTGTGGTTTGCTCAGGGTTCTCCGTCCCCTTGCTTTGCCTGCACCAGGCTCCATAGGAGACACTGCTGCTTTGTGTCTCCTTCCTTGGCACAAGATGAAATCAGGTGGTCCTCATTCTTCCTGTTCCACTCTGCCAAGTTTATCTGAACACATTTCCTGTGCACAAAGCCAGCTCACCAATTATCTGCTCCAATTAAGGAGTGTGAGCTGTGGTTAAATCAGTCACTCCAGTGGGGTGACCAGGGCGAACGGTGGGCTGGCCCCGCTGGCTGCAGGTCCCCTCCGTGTCCCTTGCTGTGCTGCTTCCCCTGGCACCCCTCCTACCCCCAGATGGCCTCTGTGGTTTCTTCACTTCCCCTCTCATTCTTTCTGAGTCCCTGGAGTTCCAGAATTGTGTCTTGCCCTACCTCCTATCTCTGTCAACAGAGTTCTGTCCTAATTCTGTGTCCTCTGATAAACTAATGCATAGAGTTGTCAGTGGTAGATCATGGATTAACACTTAAATCTCAGAGGTAATTAACCGTCAATTGACCTTGCACATGAGGCACCTTCTGCATTTATGTCCAAAGCCAGGCTTGCTACAGATGAATGTGAAAATCATGCCTATTTTGCTTTGATGTACAAACGCCAAACACTCAGCTCTCTCTTGCCAGCCCTTTCTGCTTCTTAGCACTAAAGCAAAGAAGGCAGACAAAGGCTGAGTGTGTGTTAGTCTGATCAGACAGGACAATGGGCACTGTCAAGAACAGTGCCCTCCTCTCTGCTTTACAGAACAAATGTTATGACCCTGAGATGAAATGTAGAGAAAATACAACCCACGTATTCATACCTTCTCAACAATAAAATCAGCATAATGCTTTGACTAAAAAGATTCAAAGAAGAAATAAAAGGGAAGTAATTTGTATAACGTAATATGGATTTCAATATGGAAAAGCCTGGGGCCAACTACCTTAGATAAAATGAAGAAGTCAAATGTTGTAATTAGTCATAGATTCACCATGAATGGGACAACTATAAATGTAGACCAATACAGTTGTATCATGTTGCAAACAACTAGTGTTGTGAACAAATCCTAGTAAAGTTCCAAAACACAAAGTCCAAGATTTCTTTCCTGTACATGGCGGTTGCATTCCTGGAAAAATTAGGTGTATCTGAATCCATGCGAAAAAAAAAAACCCACATTTTATTTATATGTACAATATAGTTATGGCACAGGTAATTTTAAGCATTTTTATTGTTTTAAATCTACATGAGCATCTGAGATGGATGTCTCGGGCTCTTGTCTACTAAACACAAGTAGTGCCATTTATTGTGACAACAAAAAACAACCCCCCAAAAGCTCCTAGTGGGTAGTACTGTGCCCTTCACTCCATAAAAAATCAACCCATTAGTAATTATGTTTGGCTTCTGCTAACAGAATTCTTAAGGACTTAAACAAGGTAGGGATTCGGTTTTCTCTCAAGTGAAACAAATCTGGAAGCAGACAGTCTAGGGCTGGTTTTTCTAAGTCTCTTATCCTTTCTGCTCTAACATTCCTAGTATTGATTTCCATCCTTAAATTAATGGTCACAAAATGGCTGCTGGGGCTCCAACTATTGTGTCTGTGATCTAGGTAGGAAGAAGAAAGAAGGAAAGACACCAGGAAGAGCAAAGCCACACAGTAGATGAATAAATCTCCTTTCAGAATGTTTCTGGAAGTCTTGCCCAACAACTCCCTTTATTTCTCATTGGTTACCCCTATTCTCAAAACCAGCCTGGAAATGTAATTTTTTAGTTAGATGTTTTGCTGGGTTCCATAGTGAGAAAGCAGGAGTGAGTGGACATTGGGTAGGCAGACAGTCATCTCTACCATATTATTTCACCCACTGACAATGTCCAGGGAACCTACCAAAACCCCAAATGTAGATTCAACACACAGGTGCTAAAAGAGATACATAGTCTTCTGGGTTGTTTGGCTCAGGGTCTCAAATATACGTGGACTTCAATATTTGTCTGCTCTTTCATGCGAGGGAGCAGAGTGAAGCCTCATCACGGTGATCCATTCTGACTAGATCTGAGTACTGAACAGATGTAGGGACAGCAGGTTTATCTGAGAAGGGGCTCAAACCCCAAAATCTGCCTGAGCTTCTAGTGTGAGAGAGCAAGAAGACAGTGGTTTAGTGTCTCACATTTGACATTAGCCATTCAAATGCATGTATGTAAGTATGCATGTATATTTTCCAGAATTTGTGCCAACTCTATTTTCCTGGGGTGGGTAGCAGGGATGGAAGGGGAATGAAGGGGTGACAGAGACAGGCTACCACACTCTCAAGTGGTCAGCACTATGGAAAGGCATGTACTGGGCACTGTGTGTCTGCAATATTCACACATAATGGGTGCCACACCTAGTGTGTGCTCAATAAATAGTTGTATTTCTGACTTGTGATTCTTCTCTGTGACTCTTAGAGAGGAATCTGTTCTCTTCTAAGCTGAGGCTTCCCAGGCTGAGGAGTTACTCACCATGGCTGAACTGCTGAAGGCTTTGTTTTTCCTTCCATTTCATTCAGTCCACTCCGCCCTAGGAAAAGTTCCTGAAATATATTTTAATATTCAACCTGGCAGAAATCCTTCTTGGTTGAAGCCATGCCCAAACTCTTAGAACTGGGAAATATCAGAGATTAAAAAAAGATAATAAAAATAATATCTGTACTTGGAAATTCCTAATTCTTCCATAGTCTCAAAATCCCTCTAGAGGGCAATTTGGAAAGTTTTCAAGATTTTATAAAAACATTCATACCCTTTGACTCAGCAATTTCTCTTTTAAGAATTTATAGCAAGAAAATAATGAAGGAGGTACCCCAAAGATGCAAAATAAGGATAATTGTTAGGGTCTGGTTTATCATCATGAAAGACTGGAAACCACTTACTGTGGTTGTTTCCAGTGTTTTATAACCAGTAATAGGAGATCAATGAATAAATATAGTACCTTCTGTACAACAACACATTACAGCCACTTGAAATGATTCATGTAACAATTGTGTATTGATTACCTGCTATGTGCCAGGCACTGCTGTAATTAGAAGGATACATTAGTGAATAAAACAGACAATGCATATCTCACATTCTGGTTATGTGCCATAATTGCATTTATTGATATGAAAATATATTTAGGATATATTGTTAAATGAAAAAGGCAGGTTAGAATGTCAATATTATTAAGAATAATAATAGCTAACACTTACATAGCATTATTATGTGTCAAATATCAAATATTTAATTTATATAAGAACCTAGAATGAACTAATACTTGCTTAAAAATATTCCTTATATTCATTGCTATTTTGTTGAGTAAGACAGGCACCAGTGAGATAAAAAGGCCACTGTTTTCTTTCTCCCACATTTTACTTCAAACTTGCTTTCGGGATTTGTCCTTTTCCTGCCCCTGGACGAAGTCACTCAGGCAGGTCTCCAAGCTTTTCTGGTCCCTTTCAGTCAGCTGAGCAGTCTTACTTCGGTAATTACAATGTGCAGTCCAGTCTGAACTACTTTCCACTTGAAGAGAATCTTCTCCAGGCAAGCCTGCTGCGAGCTTGGACAGCTGGGTGGGTTAGTGGTTTGTCTTCCCTCCCATAGCTCCTCCTCTTCCCTCCCGTTCCTACCCCTCCGAGATTGGGCACCTGGGATGGGGTTGGGGGGAGAGCAGTCCTCCCTGGCAGCCTCATCCTGGTCCATCATTGGTTCCTGTGATTGCGGCAGAAGCACCTTTGCAGCCTCTTTCTCTGACAGGTGGCTGTGCAGGTTTCTCCCAGACTCATTGTCCAGGATGCTGTCTCTTCCAAGTTGAAGCTTCCAGTTCTCGCCTCTGCCCATGCGGTCTCCAGCCATCTCCCTTACACCAGCCCTCTCCTTTGGGCCCTTTGCCTTCCCATTCAGGCATTCTCTTTTGTAGTTCCCTTTTTAAACAACCCAGGCTAGATCCTTCCTCGGATACACATGGCCTGGCGCAGCTCACACTAATTTGCCCCCGACTACGGAAGCGCAGCCTTTCTCCTTGCTGACAGACGGGCTTCGGGTCCAGCCAGAATCGCGCATCTGTGCGCTTCTCTTGACAAAAAGCAGACATTAGTCCCCAAACTCCAGTTCTCTGAGTGGGTCTCTGGAAGACTCTTTCACTTGGCTTGGGATGAAGGGATTTACTTTTCTTCCCCCTGGGAGATGGGGTGAGACCTAGCCCACCAGCACAGGGCTCCCCCGTGAAATTTTCTCTTACTACTTAACTCTTCAACCCTCATTCTTTAGGCTGGAGGGCTGATTGCTTAATGCTGGCAGAACCTGTTTCATAATCTCTGTCTACCTTACATAGGCGTCATCGCACCTTAATTTGAATATTTATGATGTGGGATCCTTGGGCACCTATTGTACTGTTATAGCCTTTAGGGCTTCAGCCAAAAGTAAGCAGAAAGATTCCCACTTTAACATCCGGTTACATACATAGATAAGTGCACCAGTCTGAATGTTTCACTTCAAAATGCTATCAGTTATCTTCAGGTCAGGGAGTTATTTTCCTCTTTTTTGTTGTTAAGAAATTGAATCCATGCTAACTGGTCTAAACAAGAGGAAATCAAAATTGAAATGATAGATAATTTATACATTAATAAATGAAAATTCACAGTGAAATGTATTTAGGGAAAAATCATAAAATTAAATACTTTTATTAGTAAAACTAAAATGTTGAAATAAATTAAAGGTAGAAAGAATAACAAAATAGTATGAAGGTGAAAGTAGGAGTTAGTAAAAAAGATAAAAGCAGAATCTAATTTATTAGAAAACAGAATTGTGAAAGGGAGGCAATGATAGACACAACAAAGTTTTGTAAGAATATATGCAGTTTTATGACAATAAATCTGAACATTTAGATCAAATGAATAATTTGATAGAAAAATTGAAAATCCAAATAGACCAATTACCATAAATCATTGGAAAAATTTGTCAAACCTCCCTACCTCCATTCCCAACAAAAACACCAATCCGGTGGTTTAACAGGTGAATTCTACCAGTCTATCAAGGAGATGATCATTCCTCTTATTTCTACTGTTCCAAAGGATAGGGAGAGGAAGACAGGAAACTGTCTTAGTCTATTTTACAAAGTTACAAATCTCTAATACCAAAACCAGCAAAACATCACAAAAATGCTATAGATCAATCTCCAGGATAGTACTAAACTGGCAAAGCCTTACAAGGCTCATGTGACTTGACGCTGGCTTGTTGTTGATGGGTGCGTACGTTGGAGTGCCGTCTGTCAATGCAATTTCTGGGTGTTTACATTTAACCTAGAAATTCAGTTTTCCCTCTTTGACTTAAATTCATATGAATATTTCTGGGTAATTTAATTTGCAGGAAGGGAAAGTTGCTTTTACTCATTTATTTCCTGTTTTATTTCACTATGGTCGGAAACTGTGACAGTGTAATTGTTACCTTTCAAATATCTATTTTACAAGGATAGAGATTTTTGTTGGATACAAAATCCTACATGTATCTGTTAATTCAAGCTTTCTAAGTATATATATATAATTCAAACTTTAGTTTGGTTATTTTGTTCTGTTTTAAAAATTCAAAGGAATGTTTATTAAAATTTCCAGTTTAATTGTGGTTTTATCAGATTCTCTATGCAGTTCTAACAATTTTTGCTTTGTTTATTTTGTCCATAAATATTGACAACTATTATAACATCTACTTGGTGGACTATACATTTGTCAAAATAAAATATCCCTCTTTATCTTACCTTTTTGCCTCAAATTCTGCCTTGTCTTATATTAATTTTACCACCTTCCTTTATTCCTTCCTTCCTGCTCTCTCTTTCTTCTTCTCTTTCTTTCTTTCTTCTTCCTTTTCTTTCTTTCTTCTTTCTTGCTCTCTTTCTCTCTTTTCTTTTTTGTCTGTTTAATCTGTTTGCCCAGCCCTTTATTTTTAGTGCTTTTATTTTTGTTCATGTCTTTTAACAACATACCTAATTTTGCTCTCTTTAAGAAATCATTTGAAAGTCTTTCATGGGGAATTTGATATATTCACATTTACTGTGTTCACTGCTTCCATTACATTTTAAGTTCCTGTGTGGAGACCTCCCCACACACAGGGATTTTCTGTCTAACCAGGGAGACAAACAACTAATGCATAGGATTTTAGCTCAAAAATATTGGCCTTCAAAGTTCATCTAATCCAACTTGCTCTTTGACAGATGAGGAAACAGATTAGTGCAAGGTCACACAATTTAGAAACAAGTTTGAACTAGCAGCTAAATTTGAACACAAGTCTGTACCATTTAATATAATTTCATGAAGGGTTTGTTAGGATCAACTGAAACAGCTGTAGTCAGGCTCTTCCCCTTTTTGACAGTCCACAGCATTGTTTAGAGCTCAATTATATTTAATGTCATTGCTCATTTAAAAACATGTTGCAATATTTTCCAAAGAGTGATACAATTATCACTGAGGACTGGATATAATTTTAGGTGGCACACAGATAAACATTAGTTTAATAGTTACACATTTACTTTAATGTAAATTAGGGAAAATATGTATCTACCATAGATTTTATCTAATGGGTATAACTTAGCATAACACTAAGATTAAAAGTGAGGCCAATTTAAAGAAAAATATTAGAGAAATAATAGTGCAGGTGACAGATACGGAAAATATGAATGACTGAAGTTTGGGCATAAAGATTTTTGGATAAGAGAAGTCGGGGAACTGTGGTTTCATATCTTGGATCTGTCTCTTTTGAGGATTAAATATAATAAGATATGTAAAATGTTTGGTTTAGTAAATATTTGGCTATTTTATTTCTATAATTTACATTGTGTCAGTCCTGTTGACTTAATTACATTGTAAAAACCTTCAATGACAGAAAAAATTACACTTTGCAAAGCAAAAAATAACTATAATATGGGATTTTTATGTTCTAAAAGAAAAGTGGCCTTGATAAGCTTGTTTATTTCTAGACTGGATCTAAGTTTTATTTTTTCAACCTCAGTATAGTCCTCAAATATACCAGTACCAACATACTGAAGACAGATTTACGATACCAGATAAGGCATATAGCAAGTCAGTGGAAATGATCTTTGCCCTCTTCATGGTTACAGTCTAAATTAGTCTCCATATTGGCCTTATTGTAGGGAATCCTGGCTACCTTTTCTACTAGATGTATGAGTTAGTTATCTGGGTCTCAGTTTTCTCAACTGCCAAATGAATATTATACTAGTTAACTTGTAAGTTTTCTTACAATTCTAGTGGATTACAAGTAATTCTCCTATTGGATCCCCCCAAATGAATACTATTAATTAATTATGTAAAGATATATGTGCATTTACTATGTGCCAGGCACTGAGAGAGAGAACATGGTACCCACAGTCCTCAAGAAGCTCCCTTAATAAGTATCTAGTTGATTTATTATCTAAGATAATAATAATAATAATAGATTTACCTTCCTAAGGAGATCATTATACTGTATAATTGGGGACAGAAAAAAAAAAAAGTTAAACGGTTAGCTCTCCCAAATTCACAAAAAATTATTTTCATGAGAGAAATTCTGAAAGAATTGTGTTTCTGGAAACAAACCAAAACAGTCTGAACGAGATGATTCTGGAAATCCATTTTTGGAAACCATATCACCAGTCCACACCTGGAACTGTCCGGCTCTGTGCTAAATTGTCTAGCAGAGTCAAATGCAAAAGAGGAGGGACAATCTTGCAGAATGTTCTAACTAGTTGGAAAAATAAAATGTACTTGCAGGGCCCCGTACCCAAGAGCTCATACAGCAACTTTGTGCAAATTAGGAAAAAGCACCCACTCCAGGCAAATTACAAAACGGTGCCCCATCAGGGCAACAAATCAGATAAAGACACCCTTCCTGAGACCTGAACAAGGGTGTGTGTGGATACATGGAGCACAGGCTGATTTCAGCTCCACTCAACCCCCTGACTTTGTGTTGAACACAGACCACAGACCTGTGTGACAGCCCAGCTTATGGGGAGCAAGTGAGTAACAGTTCTAAAGACACTTAGGAATCATCTTGTGAGTTAAATTGTGACTCTTGTGAAAAAGAGATTTAAGAAATTTCCTATTTTACCAGTCTGTTCAAACCAAGTAACGTCCTTAGTTTAAAATGAAGTTTCTTCCCATTGCCGTTAGAAACATAGTTTTTTTTTCCACAAAAGCTACATTATTCATATAAGGCCTTTTGTCCAGAGCTTACTGCCATATCAGCAACAAGAAGCCCCGACGGTGTGAGGGTTAAATGTTTGAAAATTCTCTTCCACTGAAGGCTGATCTTGTTGCCTAGTGACTGCTGCATTGCTTGCTGCTGTCACTCACCTTGTCTCCAGAGAGTTATCCCCCACTCTCATAAGGAAGGTTATGATTGGACAAAGGTGACATCATAGCACAGAGAGGAGCGGCATCTCTTTGTCAAGACAGCACCAATAAAATGACTCAAGAGTTGGTGGTCAAGTGTTTTGGTTCCTTTGTTTTGTTTCCTTAACATGGAGCTAACAGATTTGATGAAACAGTTCCTTCTTTTGCCGAGCCAGTTTTGTAGGTGTTAGTAGGGAATTTTTGCCCATAAAAATATACCTTGACAGCACATGGATTATCTTCACATCCATTTAATCAACACTATCCCTGCCAAAGCCATTTCTCCTCCAAGCACTTGGTCAGCACTTGAGAAGGTGAATAGATTACAGGCAGAAAATGACTACCCTGGAGCTCATTATCACACCACTGGTTGCAGAGTGAAATTTCACACAAGGCAGGTTCTTCTGGGTGCTTATCTGAGAAGTACCTAAAGTGGTTCCAAAGCGTCAGTTTCAAGGACAGCTCTGTAATAAGCCTTTAGCGCACATACATGAGGCAACAAAAGTTTTTTAAAAAAATCGATTAAAGTTGAAAGCACACCTCCTTTTAAAATCAAGCAGTTGGAAAAATCTCACGCATTTTAGATAAGTAAATATAAGCTCTTTGATTACTTTTAAAATTTATGTCACACATGTTTACACTGCTTTGAAAATCAGGCCTGATAGCCTTTATTTTGTTTTTTGCACTGACTTGAGCTACGCACGTAGTCTTGAATATTTCAGCCATTGAAGACATTAGCTATGTGACTGGAGTGTCGGTCGCAGATTCATTATGCCAGGCTGCTATATTAAATCATCTGTCAAATGTGTGAATAGTAAATATTCAGTATACAGCATAGTCACAGCTGGGATAATTGGATAATTGCTTCCAATTAATGCTCTATTTTGAAAGCTGCAACTCTATATAAAGCTTTGAGTTGAGCTGTAACAAAGGCAACCCCCACCCTGGGAAACAGAGAGTAAGAATTCCTTTCTGCATTTCTACTGGAAAGCAATTAGAGAGAGAGAGTACTGATAAATTATATATGGTCCTGCTTTTACCTGCACTGAAAAAGAACCTGTAATGTGTTAGCTGAAATGTGTAAATAAACCACCGCCTCTCCTGAGAGCTGGCTGCAAGTATTTTAATATTGCAATTCTCATTCAAATAATCAACATTGTTCTTAAAGTGAATTAAAGCTGACCATATATTTCCTGAGGAAAATTCATTTAAAAGAAGGGAAAGAAGCTATTTACAAAGAATCAAGTTACAAGAAAACACTAATCCTCAGAATTATCATCAAACACATTCAGGCCAAAAAAAAGATAATTTATATATAATTCAATTTCCTTTAAGGATTCTGACTGGTGTGCAAGTGAAGAAAGCGGAAAGTTTGTTTAAAAGACATCTTAATAGATGTGAGGGGGAAGTTCTGCTTCTGACATGATTCTTGTTCATTTGGCTAGAAAATACCAAACATTTGGGTTCTTACAGTATTTGCATGTTAACAGTGAATTATGGTGTTGTAGAGCTGACAGTGCTATAATCTGATCAAGATTCAGTTTTATATTTACTTTTACTCTACCTAGTAATAGATTTAATGCTGTAAACAAGATCTTAAGGGAATGCTTAAATTACTTAATGAAAACTCAGATAGGCTAATTATAAAATTATTCTTCTCTGTTCCCTTAATGCCACAAAGAAACTTGGATGGCTTAGATCCAATTACACTTAAAACTAATAAATATGTATTTTAATAGATGTTTCAGCAATGTAGCCTGACCATTAGACCAATGAGAGGAGTTGAAGATTTTTACTCTATGAGACAACTTGTTAATAAGATACATTAATATATGTAATATATGTATACAGTTTAGAGAAACACCACTTCTTTCTTAACTTCCTGGATTATACATCTCTTGGTTTTGGAGTTATTTTGGTTTGAAGGGTAAGTGTAACAGGTTATAGTGTAGAGGATGTCCTGTTTTGTCAGAAGGTATTTCATTAAGAATTTGTATTTACAATTTGCTATGAATGATTTGCTAAGGTGTGGCAGTGACCCTTAGAATATGTAATTTGATGCCATTACTCCCAGATCTTGAATTCTAAGTTCTTACCATGGTGGCCACAGAACTCTGCATGACATGACCCTTGGAACCTGAATACTTCACAGGCCTCTACTCCTACCAGTCTTTCCTTTGCACAGGATGCTCAGGCAAATAGCTATTACTCTTGCTAATGCTGTAAAAACATCAAAGAGCTGCAGCCTCTACCTTAGCCTTCCCTCTTTCCTTCCTCTGGATATTTGTATATGTCACTCCTGCACATCATTTTAATCCCTGCTCAGAGCCACATAAGTAAGTGGGCCTCCCTGTCCACTTTATCTAAAATAGCAACAGTTGTGCTGCACCCCACAGGCCTGCAAGCCCTGCACGTGCCCAGCTTCAAGACCGAAAAAAGAGCCCAGAGTCAGCAACAGAGACATCAGTAGTTTAATGGAAAGGGGGAAGTTACATGTCTGAAGAAAGGTCCCAGAGTGACACCCCACCGTGTGCGGTGGACAGGACATGGCAGCAGTCTTTACTCCTGGGGTTGAGAGGGAGGTTACCAGTTACAGAGGGAATTGAGGTCAGGTTGACTCATTGGTTACCAGGGAAACTAGCAGAGGGACACGCCCCTCACAGCCCTTTCATAAGCTGTCATAGTGGAGACATTCTGATCTAAAGTTAGAACAGCCACTAGCTGGGGTGGGGCAAGTGTGTAGGAAGGTCGGTGGGGTAAATAGGGTGTAGGTGAAGCAGGCACTGGTCGAGCAGGGCATGTACAGAGAGCAAGAGAACAGCCAACTGGGTGGCCTGATCGTACAGCTATTATCACCTCTCCCTTTCCTCACCTGTTTTTCTTCATAGCACTTATCACTTCCAAAATTTTATTTCAAATTTTTATTTTGCCAATCTCTTCCCACTAGAATGTAAGCTCCATGAGGGCAGAGACTTGCATTTGTTTTGTTTGCTGCCAAACCACCAGGGCCTTGGTGAAGATTCGTTGAATAAACGAAGTCCAAGCATTCTTGTGCCTGCTTAGTCCTGTAAACTAGAGGCAGTAAAACCTAATATTTTAAGGACAGATTTAGGAATTAGACTTGGTTTTTTAACCATTTACTGGCTGGTGTAACCACTGGCAATTTAAGCTCCTTGCCTGTGGATTTGTTCGTCTATAAATAATGTTTACCTCATTAACCTCAGAGAGTTAGTTGATGGGAGGATTAAATAAAATAACAAACAATATCTAAATGCTTGGTTTAATACTTGCTATGCCTGTCAAGTAGAAAACACTTAATAAGCAGCAGTTATAACATTCCAAATAATACCCTTCATACATTAGTAAATCAGATTCAGGTAGTTCTTAATTTAATTAAAAAAAAAAAGCCACTGAATTTCTAGCAACTGGTTTTCCATGCTCACTCAACCCTCCTCAGAAACCTTTTAATATTTCTTCCTCTCCAATCCATCTCATAGTCTGTATGGGAACCATC